>NC_141915.1:10027500-12527500 GCF_057802395.1 Ceratotherium simum simum
CTCTCCCTGGCCCGTGCCCTGGAGGAGGCCCTGGAGGCCAAGGAAGAGTTTGAGAGGCAGAACAAGCAGCTGCGGGCAGACATGGAAGACTTGATGAGCTCCAAGGATGATGTGGGGAAGAACGTGCGTATCCCTGGGGACCGCTGCCTGCAGAAGGGGAGCAGGCAACTCCTTAGGCGTGCCTGAGGGACCTGGGGATGCCTAGCCCAACAGCGACGTAGTCTAGGGGTGTCTTGGCTCATATATAAACAGGGGGTTAAAGTCTTCTGGGATAAGCTGTCAGGTTTTCTGTGGTCTGTTTTCTGTCATCTGTGCCAAAGCCAGACTTGGAGTGTTCTTGTAGCAGCACCGACAGGTGGTGAAGCTTTGCTTATTCTTGTCACTTTCACAGGCCTTCCCTGCCCTAACCTGTATCCTGGCAAGGGATCTTTAAACAAAAGATTTCATTGTTTCTGATCACAAGTAGTTAGCAAACACAAGTACCACAAGGTCCCCTAGGATGAGGAGTAGTGGCATCTGTCTCCAGCACGGAACCTGGAGAGGAGCGAGGTGGGGACTGCAGCTCTCTCTGACCTTGGTCTTCCTGGTGAGGCCCCATGGTTTCTCTGAGGGCTTCAAATGCTTTGGGGGCTTATTCACAGTTTAGAAATTTCTGTGACACTATTCATCCTTCCACTGCATACATCTTCCACAAGACCTGCAATGACTTTCATTTACCCTCTGCCTCTTCCTTAGTATATTGGGTTGTTGAGGATAGTGAAACGGGCCCAGGCCTGGAGTCAAAGATGAGGTTTGGGGCTTGGCTCTTGCACCAGCTTCCATTCTGACCAGAGGAAGCCCCTTACCCTCTCTAAGCCTAAGTTTCCTCACCTGTCAGATGGACATTAGACTTGCCCTATTTCATGAAGGTACTGCACATGTGCTTTGAAAAGCATCAAGTCCTCTATAAAGTCTCATTTTCATGGGCTGTAGGCTCTCTGGCCACATCATGAGGGAAGAAGACTGTCCTACCTTCTTGCTGGGTCTCCTACAACCTGGTGCCCAGGGGACCAGCCTCATGGAGAAGAAGAGGCCACCTAGAGTAGAACTGGCCATGATTGCATAGTAAAATGTAGAGCGAGAACTCCACAATTGATTCCATTTTCTTGTTCCATATTAGTTTTCTCTAGAATAATCAACAGTCACACATTCATTCCATAAACATTTCTTTGTGCCTATGAAGTGCCAGACACTGCTAAGAAACACAGGCCCCCCTTGTGTCATACGTCTCCTCCTGCTCACCCCTGAGAGAACTGACATGGCCATGAACCCCAAAGAGGGTACATAATAGCACCTACTCATGCCTGCCTGAGGGTTGTCATAGGGATGACATGAGATGTGAGGTGGATGCACTCAGCACAGTGCTTAGCACAGAGAACTAGGTAAGTGTTTGTGGTGGGGATCTTTGTCCAGAGCAAGGTCAGGCCTCTTTTTAGCTGTACCCTGCTTTGCAAACCTAACACACCTTAATATTTAAAAATTTACGTATGTGCATTTTCAGCATGAACCATCTTTTCCACAGCAAGAAGGGACGTACTGTAGTACCTATTACACACGACGGCAGGCAAATGGCCAGTCAACAGACAGGTTCCTCTGACATCACACTCTTTTCACTGTTATTTGGCTTCGAGGTCAAAGAATAATGTTGATAGAGCACAGGTGAATAAAGAAATCAGTACTGTCATTTAAATGGCATGCTCAGAAATGAGGACTGGCAGCAGCCACAGAGGGAAAGGGAAGGATGTGTATATGTGTCAGGAGGCTGGCCCAGGGGTGACCAGAGTGGCCAGTGTGCTGTGTGGGGGCCTATAAAACAGGAAGACTGCTGTTCCTGCTTGTGCCTCTGCCAAGGGTCAGCTCTTAACTGATGCTTCCTGTGGTTTAGGTTCATGAACTTGAAAAATCCAAACGCGCCCTAGAGCAGCAAGTGGAGGAAATGAGGACCCAGCTGGAGGAGCTGGAGGATGAACTCCAGGCAACAGAAGACGCCAAGCTTCGCCTGGAGGTCAACATGCAGGCCATGAAGGCCCAGTTTGAGAGGGACCTGCAAACCAGAGATGAGCAGAATGAAGAAAAGAAGCGGCTGCTGATTAAACAGGTAGGTTGAAGCAGGTGTGGCCTCCAGAACAAGAACTTGCTGGTTCTCACAGCACAGCTTTGGGTCAATATCGTCTTCATCACATTAGAACACATTAGCTGGAGGAAAATTAATTTATTTGGTCAGTTGATAATTTTATTCTTGAAAATTTAATATAATTGGTTTTGATTTCCTATTTCTCAGACAATCATTGCTGCTTACAAGCCAGGATACTTACTATCAATTGAAAATCCCCCAATGGAATCTCAAAGGAATATGTAGTTTGGTTCAAGTTCTGTGAGTGTTAAAAGTGTGGGTACAGAAAGAATCAGTGTGCACCTGACAAGGTGATCCAGCATATTTCTGAAGTTCAGATCACATGTCCTCATTAAACCTTTCTTTAAAGGAAAAAAAACAGATATTTACATTTTTTTATTTTAAAAAGTTGCTAGGCACTGATGATTTGTATACTTATCTGAATGTATGTTAAACTTGTAATTTAAATGTTTACTTTAAAAATTAATTACGGATGTTTTAAGAATTCCTTGGAGTTCATGGTATCAAGTCTTGGATCTGGGATATATTTAATTTTATTTTGTTATTTTTATTCCACTAATATTTGTTATGTTAATCATTTATTGCTAGTTAACAAATTACCTCAAACTTAGTGACCTAACCCAACACTTATCCACAGTTCCATGGGTCAAGATTTCCAAATCGGCTTAGCGGGCTGCCTGACTGGGGCTGGAGGATCTGCATCCACGCTGGCTCACCCAGGTGGTGCTAGCCCAAGACCTCAGCACCTCCACGTGGGCCTCTCCACAGGCTGCTTAAGTGTCCCCAGAGGAAACTTCCCCAAGAAGTTGTCTCATATCATTCAGTTTTGTTGCACCACCTAGACTAGGAGCTTGAGATCAGGGACTCTGCCTTCTTATGTTCCCTCATAGCCAACTGTGGAAGTGGTTTGTACTATATCTTGTTGTTTAAAGATCTGTTTGAACAAAATTCAGCTACTATGGTTTTCTGTTAATAATAATCACTGCTCGGTAGCAGAGAGCACCTCTACACATAAGAGCCCTTATGACAGGCTGTCTGTTCTCTGGGGGGTTACTAGGGTATGACCAGGCATAACCCGATACCATCCATTAGGTGCGGGAGCTCGAGGCAGAGCTGGAGGACGAGCGGAAACAGCGGGCACTTGCTGTTGCTTCAAAGAAGAAAATGGAAATAGACCTAAAGGACCTTGAAGCTCAAATTGAGGCTGCAAACAAAGCTAGGGATGAAGTGATCAAGCAGCTTCGCAAACTTCAGGTATGTGCAGCTAGCCATCAGTCTTTGATGGTGTCATCTGGCCCTACTGAGATCAAGCATGAGGTGACCTGTGAAACTGGGGAGAACAGCTCTGTGCAGGGCCCAGCCTGTCATCTTGCCACAATCTCAGGGCTGACCCATCACCACACTGGGGAGCACAGTGGGGCTGTCACCTTTGGCTATGGGTTGGGGCAGTAGGCCATAAAAATGGCACATGGGTACCTCCAGTGTCTATAGGATGCACTTGGCCCCACATAGTTGCTCTCGGACAGAGCTGGGGTGGAGTCACCCAGGTGGAGCATCCACCAGGGGAACATGCTCTTGGGGCTCTAAACAGCCTCTGGTGATGCTTAACTAAACATGTAGCCACCTCCAAGTCACCTGAGAGTGAGGTGTCTCCTTTAGCTCTGTGAGTCTGATTTAATCACCATGTTTGCTACTCAAATGGCGTACTGGTTTTCACTATGACAAAGACTGATTTCTGTAGTAATTCACAGTATTGGCAGGCATGTAATGAGCCCTCTCATTTACTACTGATGGGAGCATAAATAGGCACAGCTTTTCTGGGGGGTAGTTTGTCACCTATGACAAAAGCTTTAGCAAATTTCCACTCCTTTGACTTTGGTGGTTCCACATCTTAAGAATTTATTCTAACAAAATATAAAGATGAGAAGAAATATTTATATACAGAGGTCATAGCTTAAGTGTTATTTATGATAGCAAAATGGAAACAACCTAAATGTAAGTGGACTGCCAGCCATTTAAATGATGGGGATATTACGCAATGACAGCAGGGCTTAAGTGAGTAAAGGAACATGCAGTGTAGGGCAACCTCATTTATAACTATAAACATGTATATGTATAGATTTTTGTATATAGACATGTAGACATACATACTTAGAAACAAGTTTAGAAGGAAAAGTCATCTCAGGATAATAGGTTTATGAGTAATTTATTTGCTTCCTTATACTTTTTTAAAAAACTAAATACAAAGATTTTTATTTTGACTAGCTAATTATAAAGGTTATTAAGCTAATTACAAAGAACATTAAAATTACATTACTATGATTTTATTTAACAGCTTTGAGATATAATTCATATACCATATAATTCACTTGTTTAAAGTGTTTTCAGTGTTTTTTAGTATATTTGTAGGGTTGTACAACCATCACCACTATCTAACTTTGGACATTTTGGTTCCCCCTAAAAGAAACCCTGTTCCCATTAGCTGTCACTCCCCATTCCTTGCTATCTCTAGCACTAATCAACCACTAACTTCTGTCTCTGTGGAGTTCCCTATGCTGGACATTTCATATAAATGGAATAATACAATATGTGGTCTTTTGTGACTGGCTTTTTTCACTTAGCATAATGTTTTCAAGCTTCATCCATGGTGTAGCATTAATAAATACTTCATTCCTTTTTATTACCAAATAATATTCCATTTTATGGCTATACCCCATTTTATTAAGCCATGCATCAGTTAATGGACATTTGGGTTATTTCCACTTTTGGGCTGCTATGAACAATGCTGCTATGAACATTCACGTATATTTGTGTAGACATGTGCTTTCCAATTTTCTTGGGTACATACCTACAAGTAGAATTGCTAGGTTATATGGTAACTGTTTAACTTGGAGGAACTGCCAAACCTTTCCACAGCGACTGTACTGTTTTACACTCCCACCAGCTATGTATGAGGATTCCAATTTCTCTGCATCCTCACCAACAGTTGCTGTTGTCCATCTGTTAATTAGAGCCATCACAGTGGGTGTGAAGTGGTATCTCACTGTGGTTTTGATGTGCATTTCCCTCATGACTAATGATGTTGAACATCTTTTCATGTGCTTCTTGGCCATTATCTGGTTTGGAAAAGATGTCTTTTCAATCCTCTGCTTATCTTTTTAATTGAATTGTCTATGAAACTTTTGAGTTGTAACAGTTTTGCATACATTCTGGATATAAGTTTCTTATGAGATATATGATCTCCAAATATTTTCTTCCATTCTCTAGGTTGTCTTTTCACTTATTTGATGGTATTATTTGCAGCACAAAAGTTTTTAATTTTGATGGAATCTAGTTTATTTTTTCTTTTGTTTGTTGTGCTTTTGATATCATATATATGAAACCACTGCCTAATCCGAGGTCACAGAGATTTACTCCTATGGTTTCTGCTAAGAGTTTTGTACTTTTTGCTCTTACTTTTAGGTTTTTGATCCATTTTGAGTTATTTTTGTTATACGGTTTGAAGTATAGATCCAACTTCATTTTTTTGGATATGGATATCCAGTTGTCTCAGCACATTTGTTGAAAAGACTATTCTTTCCCCCATTGAATTGTCTTGGCACCTTTGTCTAAAATCAACTGACCTTGGACTGATGTATTTATTTCTGAACCTTCAGTTCTGTTCCATTGATCTCTGTGTCTGTCCTTATGCCAGTACCACACAGTCTTGATCACTGTAGCTTTGTAGTAAGTTTTGAAGTTGGGACGTGGAACTTCTCCAACTTTGTTCTTCTTTTTCAAGATTATTATGGATATTCTGGGTTCCTTGTAATTCCATATGAATTTTAGGATCAACTTGTCAATTTCTGGAACAACAACAAAAAGCCAGCTGAGATTTTGATATTGTGTTGACTCTGTAGATCAATTTGGGGAGTATTGCTATCTTAACAATATTAAGTCTTCTGATCCATGAACATGGCTATCTTTCCATTTATTTAGATATTCTTTAATTTTTTTCAATGATGTTTTGTAGTTTTTGGTGGATAAATCTTGCACTTCTTTTGTTAAATTTATACCTAAGTATTTTATTCTTTTTGATGCTGTTATAAATGTAGTTGGTTTATTAATTTTTAGACTATTCATAGTGTATAGAAATACAATTGATTTGTATATTGATCTTGTATCCTGCAACCTTGCTGAACTCGTTTATTAGTTCTAATGGCTTTTTAGTGGATTCCTTAAGATTTTCTATATATAAGATCATATCATCTGCAAATCAAGCTAGTTTTACTTCTTCCTTTCCAATCTGGATATCTTTTATTTCTTTGTCTTGGCCTAATTGCCTTGATTAGAATCTCCATTACAATATTAAATAGAAGTGGTGAGATCAGACATTCTTGTCTTGTTGCTGATCTGAGGGGGTAGCATTCAGTATTTGACCATTAAGGATAATATTAGCTGTCAGTTTTTCATTGATGCCCCTTATCAGAGTTGAAGAAATTTCCTTCTATTCATAGTTTGAGTGTTTTTATAATGAAAAGGTGTTTGATTTTGTCAAATGCTGCTTCTGTGTTTATTGAGATGATCATATGGTTATATTAATTCAATTTTGGATGTCAAACCAACCTTGCATTTCTCAGATAAATCTCACTTGTTCATGGTGTATAATCCTTTATGTTGCTGGATTCAGTTTGCACTATTTTGTTGAGGATTTTTGCATCTATATATTGGTCTGAATGTTTTCTTTTCTTATGATATCTTTGTCATTTCTGTATACTTTTATATTTACAATGAATGCATTTATAATGAAAGTATATTACTTTTATAATCTGGAAAAAATAACATGTTTAAAAATTAAGAATGAAACTACCCCCAAGCCGCCTTCTTATTTAATCTTAGGCTCAGATGAAGGATTACCAACGTGAGTTAGAAGAAGCCCGTGCATCCCGGGATGAGATTTTTGCTCAATCCAAAGAGAGTGAAAAGAAACTGAAGAGTCTAGAAGCAGAAATCCTGCAATTGCAAGAGGTTTGTTTACTTTTTCATCTGTTCAATAATTATTTGCCCTTGAAATTTCTCCAAGATCAGACAATATCTTCGTAGTCTATTGTAATTTCACTATTCATTTTTAATATGGTATTGGACTATCTTATTGCTTCAGTTTAGCAAGACAAGTGGTCACACTTTGACACTGCTCATATATATTTCTCCTCCTGGGAAAAGGCAGAGGAGCTGACTAGCAATTTTTCAAGCCACTTTCCAGGCCTTGTTCCCATGTATAAGAAAAGAGAGTGATGTTCACTTAATGTTGGTATGCATCAGGATCATTTAACTCTGACCTTAGTGATATTGCCTTGTTTTACACAGAAACACTATTCATTTGATACTTGAAAGGAGAGAAGTATGTTTCATTGAATTCCTGAGTGAATCATCTTGTAATCAATTATTCTTTCATTTATCTCTTTCATAAGTTCTCATGGAGGGGGATTGGTGAAGGGTTACACATAACATGGAATTATATCAGTGCAAGGCACACTTGAATACACATACTTCTTCTTTTTTTTTCTACACAGTTTTATTAGGTATAACCCAAATACAAAGAACTGCACGTATTAACGTGTACATAAATTTCTGTATAAATAAAGGATGATCAAAAATTTATTCGAACTTGGAAAGATAAGAGTAACTTAACTTGAAATGTTAATATCAGTCAATATGAAAAAGCTCCCAATACATACATCTAGACATGCTGGATAAAAATGTTACCAAAGACAACTGTGAATGTGAAGTTGAGCTTGCAAGAAAGCAAAGGAAACTCCCTAGGTGTCAGGAATGAAGAAGGAACTAAAAACCAGATCAGCCAACGCTGAGCAGATCCTGAGAGCCAGCTTTTCATCCTTGTTTTCTATTGCATTGACTTTTGCTTGTCTTTATTTCACTTGGATTTTTTTTCTTTTTCAGATTTCTTGAGTTAGACACTTAGCACAGTAATTTTCAAGCTTCCCTCTTGTCTAATATATTCATAAAAACACTATAAATTCTTAAGTACTCTTTTTACTGTATCCCACAAAATTTGATATGATGTGCTTTTGTTATTTAACTCTAAATTTTTCTGATTTCTCTGACGGTTTCCTCTTTATCCCATGAATGATTTAAAAATGTAGTTTAAATCTCCAAACATTTGTTTATTTAGTTGATTTCTAGTTTTATTGCATTGTGGTTAGAGAATGTTGAGAGCAGAGCAGCTCTAGGGCCTAGAACGTGGTCAGTGTTTATAAATGTTCCATGTGTGCTTCAGAGGATCCTGTATTCATCAATGAAGTAGAATGTCCAAGATCTGTGTAGTCCATCACAGAGCTGATGGGTGATAGCCCCACAGGTGATGAGGCTCTAGAAGCCTGCCTCCTGGAGTGCTCCTGGGGTGTTGCCTAAGTACACACATATTCCTTGCAGCCGGGCACTCGCAGTTTTTTCAGAAAGCTGAAAGTGTTAATTTCCCACCTTCAGGAGAACGACATTGCATTAAGGAGAAGAGACTGATCTGGAAAGCTAGCCCTGCCCTTCCTTCTATTCTCTATTTGTCCTTCCCTCAGATGCCTTTGTTCCTCTGGCTTCTTATAGGCCCCAGGGTCCTCTCCTTTCTCCCCCGGGTCCCTCAGCCTGACTGCAGCACCCTCAGCCAGTGGACAGGAGCCCTTGCTGGGCCCAAGAGGATGGAACACCAGAGGCCGGGTGGTAGAGCTGATGCTTACACAGTGTTTGTTAATCAGAGGCCCTCAGGTTAGGCCCAGAGTATTCTGCCTGCTGCCATCACATTCTGGACTCTCGCCCTGTTCCCATGTGTTCAGATTCCGTGGGCCTTTCGGAGGACCTGCATCCTGCACACTAACATGAGAGGCAGGTGCACAGTATGCAGACAAAGTCCTTTTATGTAGCCCAGCTCCTCAGGCATCTTAAAGTTCTGCTCTTGCCAAATATGGCATCTTTTGGCAGGAGCAGCTGGTGGGAAGAGGCCCTGGACAGGGAGGGAGTCAGAACCCTGAGTTTCTGTTGCTGACAAACCTTGGGACTTTGGGCAAGTGGCTTTTCCATGTGGGCCTCAGTTTCCTATCTATAAAATGAGGGAGATCATGCTGCTCTCAAGTTGTGAGACTATGATCTCAGTCTTGACTCAGTTGTGGTGAGAAATGTGCCCTGAATCCTTCCTGTGGCAAATCTTCTTTCAAAGGAAATTTGTAGAAAAGCAGCCATCAGGCAGGTCTTCCTCCGGAAGGCTGGTGGGCACAGGGCCATCCTTCTGCCCTGCCCAGTTCTCTGCGAGTCCCCTACAGAGCCACAGCGGCCTGACCAGCCAGGGCTCCCATCCTCTCTGCTCACCGCAGGGGCCCAGCTCTCCAAACCACCTGAGCTCCGGACCCGCACTCCACCCACCTTCTCCCCGCGGAGCTGTGCTCTTTGTTGCACTGCACAACTACCTTACTCTCTGGTGCCTAGATATTCACTGATTTGTCCAGCTAGTGTACTTGATCTCCAAACTATACTACTTGTATGTATGAAAGACACTTCAAGACCATGAATTGGTGTAGTTCTGGGTTTGCGTAAAGTTTGTGTTTAGTTTATGATTAAGAAACACCAGCTTTCTAAGGAATATCGCTGTCTCTGACATTGGAAGTGACAGTAAAAGCCCTTACATCGACTAGGACTTCCCTCTGTGGACATTTTTGTATAAAGGTGTAGACACAGCACATCACCTGGCTGACCTGCACCCAAACAGATTCTCTTCAGCAAACCTGCCAGCTTAATTCCTTAAATCTCATTGCAATTTGAGGTGCACATGGAGTGCCTGGAGCACAGTGGCTGCAGCCTACAGGCGTTGTTAGATTTCATATCTGAAGAAACTGTTAACATCCAGAGCTTAAATCATAGTCTAAACTTATTTAGGAACTTGCCTCATCTGAGCGAGCCCGCCGACACGCTGAGCAGGAGAGAGATGAGCTGGCTGACGAGATTGCCAACAGTGCTTCTGGCAAGTGAGTCTCCTGGCAGCAGGTGGGAAGGGGTAGGCATCTAGAAATCAGTGGTGGCCGCACCGGTCCTCTCGGCCACCTGTGTTTCATTCCCCTTGGGCACACTCGCTGCACTGAGAAGGCCATGGTGTCACCTGGCATCTAGGAGTCAGTAGTCAGTTTGCTCATCTGTTCAAAGTCTGGGAAGATGAGCGTGAGAGGCTGAATCTCCGGACTGCCTTGGCCACTGGCTGGCTGTGCAACCCAGGCAGTCACACTCCCTATGCCAGTCATGCCCACAATAGGCGTAAAGGAAATACATTCGGAACTAACCTGGTTTCTGAAGACGGCACAGCCTTGCACTGCAAGTCTTCACTTTCAAATTCATTAGGTTTGGCAAGCAGATTCCTTAGACCTACCTTTCTCTGAATGCATTTTTCATTAAAAGTAATCTTTTTTCCAATTAAGAAGTTGCTTTCTCCATTTAATTACCATACTGAGGATTCATCATAGTCATTTTCTAGCATGCCATGATAAGGAGTTGGAATTTTATCTCAATGCGCTGGAAAACTCGTATAGTTTAAGGTAGGGAATGCAATGCCAGGATCTTTTTGCACTTTTGAAAACTGATGCTGGCTGCGTCTTTGGAGAACAGATGGAGAGGCAGCAGGGATGTCAGTGGAAGGCTACCACAGTGGTCCAGGCAAGAGATGATGGGACCTGGACTTGGGTGGCAGGCGTGGGGATGGAGAGAAGTGGGTGGCATGTTTGAAAGTGTAATCAATAGGACTTGTTGACGGATTGGGGGATGGGTATAGGGGAAAGAAAAATCAAGAATGATGCTCAGTTTCTAGCAGCAGGGTGGGTGGAGGAGCCCTCCCTGAGTTTCCCCGTGTTGTGCAGACCTTGTATTGAGCTGTCTCCTCATCCTCGCCCCGGCCAGGTCTGCGCTGCTGGATGAGAAGCGGCGTCTGGAGGCACGCATCGCACAGCTGGAGGAGGAGCTTGAAGAGGAGCAGAGCAACATGGAGCTGCTCAACGACCGCTTCCGCAAGACCACGCTGCAGGTGGCCCACGCAGCAGCCCCTCCCTGGGAAGGGCTGTGCTGCCCCTCTGGCACAAGTGACTAAACTCGTCTCTCCTCTCCAGGTGGACACGCTGAACGCAGAGCTGGCGGCTGAGCGCAGCGCAGCCCAGAAGAGCGACAACGCACGCCAGCAGCTGGAGCGGCAGAACAAGGAGCTGAAGGCCAAGCTGCAGGAGCTGGAGGGCACCGTCAAGTCCAAGTTCAAGGCCACCATCTCGGCCCTGGAAGCTAAGATTGGGCAGCTGGAGGAGCAGCTTGAGCAGGAAGCCAAGTAAGAGGTTTTTGCTGCCGTAAACCAAAACTCCCTATCTCTGCTACACACCAGGTCCAGGCTCAGCCTGTGAGTCAGAGACGGAACTCACGCCCCTTGCCCCGTGGGGGCTCCCGTGGCACGGGAAGAGGTGACAGCAACATGTGTAACGAGAGTGGGAGACAGAAGGTGGTGTGAGCCCTAGGGAAGCCTGGGCTCACCTGTCAGCTCTTCCTGGAGTCAGCTACGGGCTAATCAGCCTGAGCCCCGTGACTTCCTAGGTGCCATAGTTTACATCTCTACCCCAAGTTGATGGCATCACGTGAAATGCTCCAGTTTGTTGGCAGAGAAGAAATGCAATATGACAAAAATAAAAGCTTTTCTTCTCCCACAGGAAGAGATTGCTTAAGAGTTTCCATTCTGTAGTATTAAACCATTCTGAAATTAATGAGGAATTGCACACTACGTCTCTTGGCAGGCATTTACAAAGCTATGAGAGGAATAGAATCATAGACTGCCAGAGAGCAGACCTTCACATTCACCCACTTGGGGAGCTTGGGGCCCAGAAATGCAGGGCCCGTGCGAAGAGCACATCCTCCCCGACGCAGCCTCCCCCTACTTCCCACTCCACTCTTTGGCCTCTGCTGTGCTCAAATCAAACAATTAAGGGTCTGTTTGTTGTTGGTTGTAATTAGCATGACGCGCCCTTTCAGCTGACTCCATCGGCTATCCATTTTTACATAACATTTGGTAAGAAACAAAAGAACTTTTTCTGTTTTACATGGAGTTCTCCAAATAAGTTCTCTCTCCTCTGAATGGGACAGTGTGGGCCTGTCTAGAAACATGGTGATTTGTTTGACTTCTAACTCAAGAGTGAGTGTGGGTGGATTTTTAATTTGTTTTTCAATGTTAGCTGCTATAGCCCCTGGCATCATAGTAGGTAGTCAGTAATTTTGAATTGAAACAATCAATTAATAAATTCAGTCTTTGTTTTGTTTTATTGTCCAGGCTAAAAGGTTAGGTGATTAGAATAATCAGCTAAAGTTATTATCTTCAAAAAAAGTCTGTACTCAATATGAGTGACAGGTAGCCTGTATGTAACATTTGATCTTCAGAGGAGCACGGAATAAAGTAATTAATATCTGCATGCAAAGGAATAATGTGCTTTTTCTACCCATCAGCATTAAAATACATTAAAGGCAATCCACATTTTGACCAGAAGGGAGAAGTTTCTGGGCCATATTAATCATAATATTATTCTGGTCAGAGAGGTCCTGGAAAGCCCTCCAACATATGTCATCTTCCAGAGAAAAGGGCTTTAAAAAATACTTTCCCCATTCAAACTATCATTTTAAGAATTCCGAAAACTAGTGTATTGATCATTTCCATAGGGAACGAGCAGCCGCCAACAAACTAGTCCGTCGTACCGAGAAGAAGCTGAAAGAAATCTTCATGCAGGTTGAAGATGAACGTCGACATGCAGATCAGTATAAAGAACAGGTAAGGGAAGAAAGCAGGGCAGGATGAACATGTCTTCCACCTCAGAAATGCTTTAGCAAGGAGACTGATGTAGAGTGAGCCAAGTGTTACCATTTCACCACTAAACTAAGAAAATGTTATTTGAAACTCTTAGTTCTCATGTTTCAACAGACATGTGCTGTTCCTTGTTCCCGCCAGGCACTCGTGGGTGCTGGGGATACAGAAGTGATGAGGACACGGCCCCTGCCCCTCGGGGTTCTCCCAGTGCACCAGAGATGGGGTGGGGGGGGTGCCAAGAGCACGGCAGGAGGGCTTTGAAGTGTGAGGCCTGAACTGGGAACTGAACCTTAAAGTTATCATCTGTTTCCTCCAGTAGAACGTATACTTTATGAGCACAGATTTCTGCCTGTTGCACTCACTGTCATCTCTTGGATGCCTAGAACACTTCCTGGGCATGGGTGGCAGTCTCTGAATATTGGCTGGAGGGAGGGGTGGGTGCAGGAGATGTTGACTAGAAAGCGAAGAGAAAACAAATGTACTGCCTGCAGGACCGAGCGGTCGTCTTGTGGGCATCCGGGCACCCTTCTAAGCATCAGGGAGTGTCTCACCAGGACTCTGAACCGCAGTCAGGTCTGCACTGACCACAGCCTGGGTAGCTGTGCTCTCCCTCTGCTCTCCCCCCGCCTGCCGCGGTGAGACTTGCTGCTGCAGACACTGGGAGGGACGGGGGACGAAGCTGAGGATCCTGCTGCCTTTGGCCCAGACTCTCCCCTTTTCTTCCCCTGCTCCCTTCAGCACCCGGCCTTCTCTCCCGAGCCCCACCCTCAGGGCCTGGCGGCACTGAGCGTAGTTCTGGGTGGGCGTGAGCTAGACCTGCAAGGCACTGGCCAGTCTCTGTATGGCTCAGGAGTGAACGACCCACTGGGGAGGCTGAGTTCTCATGTCTGGTCTTCCAGAGTGGCTTTGGACTTGAATCAGAATATAAGCTCTGAAACACCCATATTGAAGGGAGATATAAAAACGAATGTACCATCTCCTGGGGTTGGAGCTTGTCCACATTGTTGGCTCTTCTGTATTTCGCAGGAATAGCAGTTCCCCTTCACAATCGCGTAGGTCACTCATGTGAAGATAGTAAACTGTATCATTTTTCTGCAGAAAACTCACAAGTGAAAATAGGGTTTAAAGTTTGTTAAAAATTCCTTTAGCACAGTTTGCCCTGTAGACACTGGCTTTGCTGAGAACGGCAGGCTGATCAAAAGGTCTTAGACCAGCCCCCAGTCTTGTGTGTGTTTACGTGCACACACGTGTATACGTGTCGTGTGTGCGTGCATGCGTGTGCTCACGTGGCTGACGGAGCAGAGAGCTGGGCTCACACACTCAGGATGCAGCAGTGCTGAATCTGGATTCACCAGTTTGGTTTTGACTTGGTTCGTGTAACTTCCCCAAGATGGAGAAGGCCAACGCCAGGATGAAGCAGCTTAAACGGCAGCTGGAGGAAGCCGAAGAAGAAGCTACACGTGCCAACGCGTCTCGGCGCAAACTCCAGCGGGAACTGGATGATGCCACTGAGGCCAACGAGGGCCTGAGCCGCGAGGTCAGCACTCTGAAGAACCGGCTGAGGTGAGTGACCCGGGGACTCACGGAGTCTGCACCCAAAGCTTGCAAAAACAGCCACATTTGTAGCCTTAGCTTTAACTTTTCTGAAGCAGTTTCCTTAGATTCATGTACAGTTACTTGTTCCTGCTCTTGAATCACTTCCCCTGTTGAGCATTCAGGATTTCTGACCCTTAGTAGACCTTGAGGAGAACACAAGAGGAACAGGCCCACTCATTTGCTCTGCCGTTATCTAGTGACTATACAAATACACAGCACAAGGCCTGAGAGCAGCTCAAGTGTCTGTCCGTGTCCAGGCGTGTCCAGGCGTCCACAGTGAGGACAGGTCCCGGCCTCCATTAAAAAGCAGGGCAGGAGCTCCTCGCAGGACCTGGTGCCATCAGCCCTCTTCCCGTCCGCATCTCCACACTGGATACGACGTGCACCAGGGAGAGGGCAGAACATGGTGGAGCTAAAGCTAAACTTTCTCCCCAGGACAGGTTAGCACAGGGGTCAGCAAACTGTGGCCCATGGGCCAAATTCTGTCCGTGCCCTGCTTTTGTACAGCATCAAGGGTTGAAAAGGAATGTGCAACAGAGACTTTACGTGGCCCGCAAAGCCTGTCTGCCCTTACAGCAGTGCTGACCCTTGGTTAGCAGGCAGAGCTGTCCTTACTCTGTCCGTCACAGACAGCTGTAAGTTGATTCCAGCCATCCCCAGGTCTCTGAGGACCTCCTGCTCAGTGTACACTGTGGGCTGGCCAGCGTGATATTCCGCAGAGGGGGTATAGGAGAGGCAGAGAAGCACAGAGCCTTTTCTGATCATGCGCACCCACCCAGGTCATGTGTCCTGAGGAAGGGGGAGATGTGGAAGTTTTGAGTCATATTAGATGGTTGAACAACTTGACAGTCACATGTTCTTGTGTATTTACCAACACGTGTCTACTTTCTGTTCCCTCCAGGCGAGGTGGCCCAATCAGCTTCTCTTCGAGCCGATCTGGCCGGCGCCAGCTGCACATTGAGGGGGCTTCCCTGGAGCTGTCAGATGACGACACAGAAAGTAAGACCAGTGATGTCAATGAGACGCAGCCGCCCCAGTCAGAGTAGCGTCATAGGAAGCCAGTGGAGGCAATACAGTGGGACACGCAGGAACTCACCCAGCGCCAGCCTGCCTTGGGGCCTCCTACAGATTTAGGAAATTGGCAAGCTACGGGATTCCTTACTGAAAGATCAACTGTGTCTTAAGGCTTTCCAGCCTACACATACTGTATCCTGCTTCAGATTTAGGTACAATTGCTCCCCTTTTTATATAGATACATACACACAACACACATATTAAACAGATTGTCTCATCATTGCATCTATTTTCCATATATTCATCAAGAGACCATTTTATAATACATGCTAAGAAGAGAACCCTTTTTCAAACAAACTCTAGACCCTCGTTGCCAGTTGCTGGGTTATGGGGGCAGCCCCGTGGTTGCTGCTCAGTCGCTCTGCATGCTCTCTGTCATACAGACAGGTAACTTAGTTCTGTGTTCATGTGGCCCCTGACTCCTCAGCCACATCAAGTCTCCTAGAACATTGTGGAACCTAAACTGCACTTGTATCTCTCATTTCCTTCGAATAATGATCAACACTATTTCAGTGAGCAAACTGTGAAAGGGACTTTGGAAAGATTAGGAGGGGTGGGTTGGACTGGGGGAAGCAGCATCCATTTGGGTTTACCATGCCCATCTCCCTTGAGTTGGTGATGTCCCCACATCTCTTCACGTGAACTGTCCTTGGCCAGAGCTGGCCTGTGCGTAGAATGGATAGTGGCCGTGATGCAGCAGCGGCCCCTCCTGCCCCGGCTGGCAGCCATCACGTTGACTTCTGGATGGTCTCCTGAAGCGTGTGGCTTTGCCAGTGTATTATCCTCGCTTCAGGAGCAAGCAGCTGTGGGCCCCCAAGCAGGCGTTAGTGGAAGGGCCCCTCGCCAGCCAGGCTTTCATGCTGACTTGGCAAATTCAGCCGCTGCTTTGAGCCCAAAATGGGAATATTGGTTTTGTGTCCGAGACTTGTTCCAAGTTTGTCAGTGAGGTTTACAGAACCTCAAGAACAGATGCCATCTGCCTGAATGTTGACATGCCAGTGGATGTGAATCCTTTTTCGTTTCTCCTTTTCCCTTCCCTTTGGACAGTATTACAGTGAACATTTAGCATTCTGTTTTTGGTTGATAGTTAAGCAAACTGACATTACAGAAAGTGCCTTAGACACTACAGTACTAAGACAATGTTAAATATATTATTTGCTTCTGTAACAATTTAATGTATTAAGTTTTGACTGTGCTTCTTATCATGTACCTCTCTAGTCAAAGTGGTATTATAAACATTCAGTGACAATGAATCAGTGTTAATTATAAATCCTTGATCCTCTGCAACGTGCTTGAAAACACAAACCTTTTGGGTTAAAAGCTTTAACATCTGTTAGGAAGAATTTGTCATGTGGGTTTGGAATCTTTGATTTTCCCCCTTTATGAATTGTACTGGCTGTTGACCACCAGACACCTGACTGCAAATATCTTTTCTTGTATTCCCATATTTCTAGACAATGATTTTTGTAAGACAATAAATTTATTCATTATAGATATTTACGCCTGCTCTATTTACTTGGAGGAAAAAGCACCCACTGAGAATAAACAGATCTCAATAAACAAGAATAATCATGTAAACATGGAATCTGTTTTCGCACTTTCTGTTCTCAATTTCCCATCTGTGATCTGATTGGAGATTGGGAGCTACACACACTTAACATGCGGGCAGCCAGGCCCATGTCTTCTGAGGGCACTGCGCTCCCAGAAACTGTCAGATGATGGGCTAAGTCTCTGGGCAGTATTGGCTACAAGTGCTGTTCTCACTAGTGGCCTCACGGTGTGTAGACACGTTTGGAATGAAAGGGCTGCTGGGACTAGGGCTAGAGACTCAACTGTCAGTGGAGAAAGGGAGTAATTTAGGGCCACAGGATAAAGCCTTTAGGAGGGTTTCAGTCACCAACCAGTGAAGCTCATTACCGGATTGGAGCACGATAAGAGATCCAAGAAGTTTCAGACTATTTTCAGGCAGGATGTGCACTGAAAACGCTTTTGGGAGGATTCAGTGGTGAAACCCAGGGGCAGCCTCTCTGGTATGGGCCAGTTAGAATTCTAGGGCAGGAGAGAAATTCTAGAGGAACACAAAATCATGTAAAGAATGCTGATGTTTTTTATTCCGTGATAGTCTCAGGTCAGGCTGGTTCTGGTAGTGTGAGGTCTGTATGGTGTCACTACCACAGGAGAAAAAGGCAAGTCGCAGTTAACGGTGTTTCACTTGTGTTCTCATCCTTGCATTCAATCTTAGTGCAGCTGTTTGTGGAATTCAGAGGCTTGTTTTTCTCAAAAAGTAAGAATTCTTCTCTCTCTGCTGGCTGGTTTAACTGGTGTTAATATCACAGTTTCCCAACTACTCAGCCTATCAGGAGAAACATATAATCTACATGGGCTGATTCCACACAGATGCTAGAAAGAACCTTCCTCCACTAAACAACCAAGCCACCACTTATGTAGTCTAAGGAAAGATACTTCATAAAACCTTTGTTGGGTATTTAAAGCACCAGGAAGACGGTTTATGGGCTTTGAGTATGTCAAAGACTCAAGCCAGCTGGCTTCCACCCAGCAGAAGTGTGGTCCATCGTGAGGAGGGATTTAGGCCAAACTTGGGAAAGCCTTCCTTCTGTTGAAACGAAGTTTAGATGAGATGAGGCTCTGCTGGGGTTTTAACTCAGAGCTGTCGTGCATACTTTAAATGCTCTGTCTGCCTGTGGCACATCACAGGCTCTTCTTTTAATGCAGACATTCCAGAGAATTATGTTAAATCACTTTGGTAGGGGTAACACACCTATTCCTAGCCTGACTGGCTTGAGGGTATCCTCCTGAAACCCTGACGTCAGAAAGACTAGAGCTCCGTCACATTTCTTTTCTGTCACCAATTTTCCCCATCCCAGAAAACCTCAACTAAGATGAAATATGAGCCGGAAGGCCAAATTGCTCTTACAGCCAGCTCTCCCTATGCCTCTGGGTATAACTGACCCACGGCCCCTTCCTCCTAAAGCCAATGTTGCCAGGACACAGACGTGTCTGTGTCAAGACAGTTGTCAAATTCCAGGACCCATCACTTCCTGCCCCACCCCCACCTCCTCAAAAAAAAAAAAAAAAACCTCAAGCCAGAACAGGCCATGGGATGGAATCTTTAGAAAGTGGAGAAGATGGCTCCTCTCCTCGTGATTCCAGGAAGGGCTGAGTGTGAAGTCTGTGGCTGAGACCTGAGGGGAGTCCCCATCCACAAAGGCTTCCTAGTCACTCTGGGAGGGACAACCTCTGCACCAAGAGCTTTCCCAAATTCTGGGTGTTTGCTAGAATGCTATGTCCTGTGCCAGCTGTCAGGACCAGACGGGGCAGTCCACTTCCTTGTGTAGCCACCTGTCACTTGGGAATCTAGCAAATCATGTGAGGTGTCTCATACGATTCTTGTCGGAAATCTAATATGAAACCATCAATACGGGTATCTTTACATGATGATGCCAGTTTTCAAAGACAGTGTTAATTGTAATTTCAGTATCTATGTACCATATGCAGAAAGTGTGACCATGTCCTTCATCCTCAACCGAGACTAGAAATGAATGTTGGATTCATTATGGCAGAGAAGTACGTTTATTTTTTCAAAGTAGCCCAATAATGGACTCCATCCCCACTGACTGGATGTCATGAAGCCTTATTCAAGATGTAATCTGACATAATCAGACTGTTAACCACTGGGTCTGACTGAAATATCCAAGCAGAGAGCTGCCTCCTTTAAAGTACCATACTGCATAGATTCTAAGACGCCCATGTGCTCATACGCGTAAACTCATGCATCTTACAATCGCCGTCAGTAGGTGGCAGCTGTGATGTCATTGCCTGACTTCTGGTAAGGTCAATAAAGCCCAGCATCAGATCTTGCAGATTGGGTATCAGCAGCTTAGAAGAAAATTCTGGAGCCAACAATGGAATACGCTTTTCAGAAACGCTGCATCACCAACGCTCACCATGGCACAGAGGACGACGTTGCTTGGGAAAACACGGACAAGGACAATTTTGGGTCAAAACGTGGCTCAGAACATCAGAATCACAACGTGAAGTTTTAGGAATCTCTCACATTTTCCTTTTTGTATATGAATTAAGTATGATATGAAAATCCATCTAAAGAAGTCTAAAAGAGCTCTTTCAATAAATATAAAAAGTCTAAATGGAAAGCATTTTCATAGTTCTAACTGGCACATTTTTCTTAATGGTTCACAAAATAAAGGTGTGTCTTATAATGCAGTACTGTCTCCACTAGGCCGGTGCTGGGGTAGAGCTCGGGGGAATCTGTATTTTAAAATTTCCCCAAGTGTGACCCGTGGTCATCTGGCAGGTGAGGGAGCCCCTGCCTTGTGCTACGTGCTCAAATCTCGGAACTTCTCAGCACAGGTCTTCGGGCCAACTTGGGCAATGGAAGAAAATCAGTCTCATTGCTTCAATTTTTAAAAAATCAATTTGGGCAACTTTACAGAAAAATTTAGAACCCACAAATAGTAAACTATTTGTATCCTTTTAATTTCACTTCTGATTTTTTTTATAAAGCTGCAGTTAGCACGTTCATCTACTTTGTGTCCTTTTTCATTGGTCATTTCCATTCCCATGTATTAGCACGGCTGCACACTTAGGTTTCAGTGGCTCTAGGGTATCTTGTTCAGCTGATAAGTCATCCTGACCATTCCCCTACCATCAGACATTTATATTATTGCTATTGAAATGTATTTGTTCTTACTACCATGGGGTATTATGCAAAAAGTAGAAAGAGTTTTTATAGCTTATCACCTTGTTAGATTCAAGACTTACAAGAGAATAATTTAGTGACACCAATAATGTAAAAGTGTACCTAGTCCCCTAAATTCTAGGTGACCGTGTGATTTGCTGATTTTTTTTTCCTAGTTAAAACAATCACTTTTTTTGTGAACCAAAAAACAGTGTTTCTTAGCTCCCTCATCTACTGACAGGGAGCAATAGGGCTCTGAGCTAATTCAGACATCACTCATCTGTTTATCCAAACATGTGCCAGAAAACCTAGTGCCCAGGCCTGCCAGCCCAGCACCTTCCTCCCAGGCCTCCACCTACAAATCACGATCCAGGCAAGATCTCCGTATTTCAATGGGGGCAGCAGTCAAACTTTGACACCTGATTACAAACACCCCACGAGTAAATAAGTTAAATTTCTGTTCAGTTTGCATCATGTTTCCCTTGGTAAAAGCTTCAGAGCTGACAGGAAACACTAACATAGCTCCTGTGGCTGCAGACAGACAGCAGGATGAAGCATGACTCCAAATCATAACCCCAGGGGACATGGCACAGACCCTACTTGGTCCCCCAAAAGCAGCACTGTAAGCTTTATTCTGTTTTCAAATTTGCCTCTTCACATGCACTATCTTATAAAGGAAGTCTAGTACATTAATATTTACTCGATTGTTTTTCCTTAAAATTAAAAAAAGGCTACTATATTCCCATATATCATGTTTTTAATAGTCATGGGACCAGTTTTCAGATAAGTTGTTTTAAGTCATAGGAAATGATTTACAAAGATGCCTTCCCCCTGCCCCCATTTTTAGGAAAGAATCAACTAACACATTTATATTTTAAAGGCCAAGCTAGTGTTCTCAATTTGTTTCAACCTTTGGGGCAAATAGAGAAAAATAATTCATGAAGCACAAGTTGGAATGTAGAAAAGGCTTATCTTAGCATCTTCTAGGCAAACAGTGAAAACAACGTACTGCTTGGGCCCGTCCTCCTTTCTGGCTTTGTCCCACTAGCAGTGAGGCTGGCTGTTCTCGGTTTCAGCCAGGCAGGACAGATCTGACTAGGGGGTGCTCCCTACAGCTGTGGCTCCACCCCAGGACACCTCCCCTTCCCCAGAGGTGCCAGCCTCCACCTTGGCTCTCAGGAGACGCTGATGGCCTCTCTGGGACAGCTTCTGAGAGAAGCAGAGTCAACACTCGACAAGCACAGGATTGGGAGAGGAAGAAGGCTGGATGAACCATATTCCTCCTGCTGCAAAGGCTGTGCCAGCCCCCACAGCTCACCATTTCCAAGCATTCAAAATCAGCTCATCTCCTGGGGCACGAGACATTCAAGGCCAAGTGAGGCCTCAAGTTTGGAAAGCCGTAGAGTAGAGCAGAAAGATACAAGCTTATTTCCAATCCTGGCTTTTCTATGAACTAGCTGTGTGAGCTCAGGCCAGTCACTTAAACTCTGGGCCCACTTTCTTTTCTGTAAACTGAGGTAAAACCAGCTCACCCGGCTCTCAGGTCATCTATGTCTAGTTCTCAGATGCCTCACTTGTGACTCAACATCCCAGCTTTGGCTTCTGGCTCTTAACTGAGTTGGTGGGGTAGTTTCTGGCCACTCTAGACTGAAAGGAAGTGGAGCACTGGCTCCTACTCTCGTGCAGGAAGATGTTTCAGGAGCCAGACAGAGAAATGGGTGGTGAGATGAAAATAGCTGGAGGCAAGAGGCTGTCCTTCACCACCTAGAAGATCAGCCCCCTCCACGCAGGGGGGACTACTGCGTGGACCCAGCTCAGGGGAGGGCTCATTCCTGAAGGTTTCAGTGAGAGCCAGGTAAACCTGGGCATCGGGCAGCCTAGGAAGAGAACCCACTCAGAGGCAGGTGATAGGCTGATAGGCGATCTTTAACTGGACAGGCAAACAGTATGTAGTACCTTTCATGCCAGGTAGCAAATGCTCTATTTGAACAAGTGCAAAGTAGCATTTTGAACCAAATGATTCAAACAAAACTGAAAAGGAGGCCAGGGGAGTCAACCAGCTTCCTCATGGGGTCATATGCCAAGGGCTGCTGCAGCCATAAAACACTATATGTGGAGGTCTCCTCCTGAAAGGACTTGAAATAAGCCCAGCAGCACACTGCTGCCCTTTCATGGGCCTGGCCCGTCCTCTCCTGGACCCAAAGCAGTGGTGACATCCAGTGAAAGACAAGTGGGCCCTGTAGCTAGGGCCCCTCCCCCAGCCACCAACTGACTGAACAATTGACAGAACCGTCTGCATGAGATGATCCCAGGGGTGTTCAACTGGAAAGGTACTGAGAAATCACTGGGGAGCCAGAGACAGGATTCAAGACCCCAGAACTCATCCTTGCTTTAACTAGAATAGCTCTGCTTGCTATGTTTTAGATTTGGGGTTCCTGCATAAACAAAGAGGTCTGCTAAATGTTTAAACCTCTGATCTAATCCAATCCTTCCGATGATGGCTGGGAAAGAAGCTGGGAGTAGCTGCCCACCAGTAACAGACGTGGAGTTTTCCTCTCAACTGCACGGCCAGCACTGCACACCACTGCCAGTGTCCCTTGGTGAATCAGCTTGCAACAAAACCTCCAGGAACCACTAACAGAAGATATCCCTGCCCACATATTAAAGACAAGAAGAAATCTTTGAAAATGTATCCTATTTAAAGTTTCTAATTCACTTAGGAATTTGATTCACTTACTTTTCATTTACTTACAATTTTAAAACTACTAACTATACTGTTTTATGCTCTTTGTTATAAGCAGTGCTCAGAATCTGAGACATTCGTACGGACCCCCAGTTTACACGTTCCTCAAGTCCAGTCAGCTTGTGTCTTGCTACCAAACATCTGCTACCTTCTCTCACTTGCTAGCATCAATCTGAGGGATGAGGAGAGAAGCCCAGGCCCAAGTAACTTCTAATCCCAGAACACCAACACATGTCATGAAAGGCAGCAGAGCTGCAGGAGCAGCTCCTGGATCCATCGCAGGTACTCCCTGATTTAGCAGGCTGGCTCCCACAAAGTCCAGGTCCTTCCTCCCAGACCTTCACATGGGGCCTGGGCTGTTCTCATGCTGCTCCTGGAAATCACAACTAAGAGGAGAAACTAGCACCAAGAATCAGCATGAGAACGCCCACTCAGTGCACGAGACATCTCCTGAGGCCGCCCCACTCCACAGCTGCTGTCCATCCGCGTGTCCCATGTCAGAGCAGAAGTGACATTTGAACCTGGCTTTGTAACTCCAGCTCTTCTCTCACAGGATGGCAGAAACTCAATAAAGCAAGCTCAATCCTTTTTTTCTGTGAAATTTATTGTTTCCACATTAAAAGATTTTTTTGAGGGGAAGTATTTTCTCTTTTTTTAACCACATGATGATCCTATACAGCTGCCCAGAGTAGGACACCATCTTAAGTCATTAACATGCCATATGAGTTCTGAATAAATAAAAGCTACAAAGCCCAAGTTATATACAAATATCTTAGGCAATAATGTTTACAAACCTATGTACAATAAAACAAATGTAAACAGTAAATGCAGCATGAGAGTAATCAAAGGATGCACAGGGACAACCACTTATAGTCAGTCTGCCCCCCAGGAGCCAGCAGCGGCCAGCCCCTGGAATCAGGCCACTCAACCCTTCCTAACATAACTGGACAGGCCCTCAGAAGACAAAACAAAAATGCTCGGAAGATGTCATTTAACTGAAGGACCAAAAAGCTGGCGAGGAGGTTGCCACCACCCTCCGTCCCGAGTCTGAGGCACATGGAGGAGGAGGAGACAGCACAGAGGCCCAGCCCTGTGTGTGCCCAGGCCTCAGAGGCTCCTGCCATCTGGGGCTCAGACGGGCATTGCGCTGCTCTGGAGGAAAGTCTATGGAATGATAACTGCTAAAGTAAAATCAGAAGGTGCAGAAAATGTTCCCTAATTCAGTGACCTTCCTGACTCTTTGCCAGCAACAGGCCCAAACTGTGGGGGGTGGAGCTGGGGGACACATGATCATGAGCACTGAAGATGCCTGAGTGGGAGCTCAGAAGAAGGGCACATGTCGACCTGATTTGGGGGAGAACTTCTAGAAGATCTGCAATGTCCTAAACACAACTAAATCCTATCAGTACAGCAGGGTGAGGCTATGAGGCAGGTGTGATGAATGGGTACTTCTGCATCCACTGACCAAGTAATACACGTATGTATCACCTTGTGACCCACAAAAGTGCAATCATGTGAAACCAACGGCACTACGGCGAGAAGAGAAAATAGCCAGTATTGATATCGCGCAGAGTCCTGGGACTGGGCAGGGCCCAGCAGCCGCCACTGCATGCAGCCTGCCCTCTGCCAGCGGTGGGGAGGCAGACGGAGGGGCACAGGCTGGGCCCAGGCACCGAGGGGTGAGGCGTGGGTGTCCTGGGTTGTTGGAGGGGGCAGGAGCCCCCACCTGGAGGCCGGGCACTCACACACTGAGAGGCAGCATACCCGGTGCTGACGACGGGCGCGAGGAGCCCAGACCAGGAGGAGGAGGAGCTGGGTCAAAGCCGTTTACTGCCCTGTGGGGGTGACCAGAGCAGAGAAGAGAAGGGGAGGGGGAAGAGAAAGAGAGACTGTCATTTAAAATCACTCAACATACAGCAAGAAATTCATTTCCTCTCTAAAACTATTCCTCTTCCTGGCCCACAGTAGAATCCTGATGGCCCAAGGGAGAGTGGCTGCCTAGAAAGCATCAGTTGGTTAGAGACCTGAGAATTCAGTGGTCCTGGGGTAATGAGACTGTGTGCTCCCTTCTCGGCAACTTCATCACACCAGCCACCGCAGCCACAGCCCTGACTTTTTTCCCCATAGAATAGGTCTAAACGTCTGCCAGTAGGGAACTAACTAACTAAATAATGGTACAACTAAACAATGAAATATTACACGGCCATTAAAAACACATTCCACAGAGTTCGTTAAGAGCATGGGAAAATATTCAGAATATAATTAATGCTAGATGGAAAAAGAAGTAGGTTACCAAACTGTATACGTTCAATGATATAAGGGAAAAAAAAAGTGGTATATATTCTAGATTCTAGACTATAGCTCCTTATATAGATAGACATTGCTATCTATGTAGCTAAATCTAGAATGTGTGGGGATACACACATGAATACATATATGCACACATACATATATGTACATAAAATCATATATATTGTAGAAGAAAAATTTAACAATAGTTACATTTTTTCCCCTCTGGGTTATGGGTGAATTTTGTTTACTTTATACTTTTTTATTGTTTTCCAAATCTCCCACAATATATATGAATATCTTAATAAGAGAAAGAAAAATAACTTCTTAAAATTGTTCAGCAAGCAAAGCTGGATGAGTAGGCTTCTCTGCAGACTCATGAGCAACCAGACCACCAGCCAGGACCCAGCACCCAGGCCCAGTGATGCAGAGCACCCCACCCTGCCCCCCCCACCTGGCAGCACAGCCGAAGAAGCAGTGAGGGAGTGAGTGCAAAGCCTGGAACCTCTCTCAGGAAGCCACTTCAGCCACTCCATCCTGAAAAACTTCCTAAGAAAACCCGTCCCACTAGCAATTTGAGAGATGCGGCCAACTGCAAGGGGCCATTCTGCACCACACATGTGCACCACTGTCCCCCTAACCTACTCATCAGAGGGAGGGGCCCAAGGAGTTGAATATAGACTAATGGAGAGAGGTTCTTTTAAAAAAATGCAGACACTCTCCCCACAAAGATGACTGTTTTGTACACTGAAGAGGTGAGCGTGATCTCAGAGAAACAGGCATGCAGTGAGACTTGACAAATGACCCTTGACTACTTTGAAGAAACAGAGTTAATGTCTGAAGAAACTAACCTCAGAGTATAGATTTCGAGTTTGAAATCAAGCTATCCACCCACAGTCTAGGAGCAACAGGAGGGGCTCTGACAAATGGCATTTCTCCCTGCTGTACACTTTCCCACCTCTGCGATGCACGCCCAGGATCTTCCCTTTTCTTTCTGGGCTAAGGGAGATCTGACACTTGAGCTTCATCACATTTGAAAACTTCAAATCATCCCTCCCCATTCTCCCAAGGCTATACGCCTGTGCCTCTTCTGGGGGCAGAGGCCACATCCTACAGGCCATTGCAACTCTCAGAAAATAAGCTCCATCTGTCATTTTTCTGGCTAGTCCCAGAGCCCCAATGCCTGCTTCTCCTAGAACCTCAGGGAAAACAAGGCAGGTCTCATAAATGGCCTCAGCTTTGAGCATGTGAACATCAGACTCCCAGCCTCACAGAGCACGGCAGCAGGCAGGGCAAGCTGTACTACAGACAGCCCCCCAAACTTGGCAGAAAGGGAATACTGTTGGGTGCCAAGAAGAACCTGGCACCTGTTCTACAGGGGCGTGCAAAAGCGGCAACCATGAGGATAGCTCCACATGCAGGTTTAGAACTGAGATTCCAGCATTTTCAAGCTAGATGAACCTTTAAAGAACATCAAGTTCATTCCCATTGTTGTACAGCTAAGCAAACCAAAGCAAGAGAAGGTCCAGCCATTCACCTGAGCTCACCCCATGAGCCTGTCAATGGGGCAGTGGGGCCCACAACCTGCTTCCAGATGCCTAGGCCACTATCCTTTCCCAGTCTCCTCTGGTCAGAGGACACCTGATGGCCCTCAGCGAGCAACCACTTTGGTGCTCTCAACACAGGTCAGCTCATGGGAAAAATAAGCGATGCAATCCAGAATATAAAGGGAGAACAAGAAACTAGACAACCAATTTCTCTGTGTGGATGGAAATGGGAATTCGTGATTTGAAGACTGAATGGAGTAGAAAGAGAATAACCATCTACCAGGGTCTCACCTAGCACCTCTCTTGTGAGTTGAGAAGAGGGAGAAGAAAGCTGACCCGATAGGTGGGATTATCAGTCTGGTGAGGTCCCTTTTTCAGGGAACTGCAAAGCTGTGCAGTGGGGAGAGGTTTCCAAGAGAAGAAACACCTCCATACTCACCACGTTTGGTTTCAGCGAGCAGCAAAAGAGCCAAAAAAATGTCCCAGTGGACAACCCAGGACTGAGTGGAGAGAGAACGGGCAGGGATGCAGACACAGATCTGGGAATCATCTATGTAAAAAAGATTCCAGAAGGTATGAAATTTCATGGTCTTACCACCAAAATCTAGTTAAAGAGTCTGAAAAATACAGAATCCAGCTAAGAAAAGGTACCAAGGTCAGTTGTAAAATGGCAAGAGAAGAAGTGAAAAGGAGGAAAAAACCACCACATGTTTAGAAGCTAGTCAGGAGGAAGATACATCTCACAACAGAGATAAAGCATGGAGACTGAATCCGTCAAAGCAAGGACAGGTTCACCTGAGAGGGCGATAGAGAGAAGGACGAGAGAGGGCTAGAGCTACTTCCGGAGAACAGGCAGACACACTTCAGACCCCCAGTCTCCCTAGTGAGATGGAAAATGGAAGCTCAGCACAGCTCCAGCCAGCTCCAGTGCTCAGCCCAGGCTCTGCACACTGACATGTACGTTCCTGAAAAGTAAGGGAGAGCATATACACGTCCCCATCTCCCATGCCAATGTACTTTGGGAATACAAGAGTGAGCAGAGAAGGTCCACACAGGGAGGCTCCATTATCATTAGTGCCTGCCGTGAGAAAACAAGACCCTGGGTAACAGCAAGAACCCAAGTCCCACGAAGACAGTCCAGTGTGGTCCCAGGGCCTGACAGCAACCCTAGACCCACCACGGATTCCTGGCATCAACACTACAGTACCCTACCCTATCTCAGGAGTGCCATCAGGCCTGTATTCACAATCACCCCAGCACCACTACAACTAATTTGTTTTCGTTTTGCACAGCGGAACCAATAACAATGGTATATAATCAAGTCACACAGGAACTTGAAAGCTCACTCATGGGCTGTAAACTGATTAAAGCAGAGTCAGCCCCATGCAGTTAGTAAAACCAGCTTGTTAATGTGTCTTCCACCACACGCCATGATTGAGAAAGAATGAAAAAGAGCACAGCAGACAAATTCAGTTACCCATGAACAACGTGGGAAATATGACTTTTTCTTGCCTAATAAAAAAAAGGAAAAAACATTAAACAGTAATACAAATACTATTTTCACACTGTGCCCTAAAATTAGTCTATGCCTACCTACATAGCCCCAAAGAAATCAGACTGGCTTGCAAAATTAGGGTAAGTGATACATAAGAAACTAAATAAAAGCTATGGAGAAAAAAGAATGTTTTTGAGAGAACTCAAGTGACTGTACTACACATGAATTTGAATCCTTTCAGACGACTGATATGAAGGGCTATTAGTGGTTGGAGGAAACGAACACCACGTTGGAAGTAGGCCCAGCAAGCCATATTTTAGGAACTGGCAGAAGTGATCAGACTAGATAAAATCCTGATTCCAAGGAGCCCTCAAATAACCAGAACCTACAGAATATTTCAAATCCCATACAGCAACATATAAGAAGATATATTGTTTTATGTGGTAAGGCCTCACTGCATCTGAAGATTTTGAGGGAGGTGGGAGGGCGGGGTGTATACACGTACATTCATATACACGCACATGCACACAAACCTACTTTAACTCTTCCCCACAAACAATGCTCCTATAGGAGGACTCTAGAAGCCCTAGTAAAACTATGGAGACAGTACTACCTACAGACAGACTCCTTAGGAGTGAGAGGTAAGGCAGGCAAGTTCTAGAACAGAAGGCTTTTTTTTGTTGCTGAGGAAGACTGGCCTTGAGCTAACATCTATTGCCAATCCTCCTCCTTTTTTTTTTTTCCCTTTTTCTCCCCAAAGCCCCAATAGATAGTTGTACGTCATAGTTGCACATCCTTCTAGTTGCTGTATGTGGGATGCCGCCTCAGCATGGCCGGACAAGTGGTACGTCGGTGCGCGCCCGGGATCCAAACCCGGGCCGCCAGTAGCAGAGCGTGGCTCACTTAACCGCTAAGCCACGGGGCCGGCCCCACAGAAGGCTTTTTAAAATGGAAAGCTTTTTCTCATGCTGAAACTACAAGCTACACTTCTATAAGAACTGACATGTTTTTCTTTTAACCTGCCAGATTTAATAATGGAGCTGGGAGTTGGGACATTCGCCCCCCTTCCTTTTATAGCTGGTACATGACATCTTGGTTTTATCAGTCAACAGGTCAGCAGGAAGAAAGGCCAGAGGTAAACAGCCAGGCAGGCCAGAGCCAAAGCAAAGCAGCCAGGAAGTAAGAAGACAGAGAAACCCACAACAGAGTTATCCTCAGGTATATGGTGACCAAACAAACGTAATATTTGAGTGTGTTTATACAATCCATTTATCATATAAACTAAACCCTTGCAAAAAGGCCAGACCACAAAAGCGTATTTAATTCTTAATACAAACAGTACAATTAAAAATTTGTTCTATTTAAACCAAAACTAAGTATCATCTGTAACTGCTTCTATCAGGAAGCACCTTTCTAGGTTGGGTGCAGGAAATAAAGCCTACACCTGCATATAGGACGCTCCTCAGGGGACAAAGACTCCGTCACAGTGTCCAAGGTCCACTCCTAGTTTCAGGTTACACTGAATCCTCTGCATCTACCTAGGACTGGGTTCACCTCTGGGCAATCACTGCCCTGGTGGTCTGCATCAGGGGTGCGGTGGAAGCCCGTCTCTAAGGACGACAGGAGCAGTGAGCCTGAATTAACAATGCTATCCCTCCTCCATCAGGGCTCTTCTAAGGTCTTGCTACGTGCAAAGGCATCTGTCCGACCTATCCACTTAATGGTTCACGCCTGTTCTCACGTCATAAGGTGCTCAAGACCCACCAAGAAATACGATTCCAGATAGAGACTAATAACTACTCTATTGGAGGTAATTACAAGTTGTAGGAAAAAATACTGGGCACTGTTTCTGACACTCATGAGAACTACCTCTTTTTTTTTTTTTTTTTCCCCAAAGCCCCAGTAGATAGCTGTATGTCACAGCTGCACATCCCTCTAGTTGCTGTATGTGGGGCACGGCCTCAGCATGGCCGGAGAAGCGGCGCGTTGGTGCGCGCCTGGGATCTGAACCCCGGCCACCAGCAGCGGAGAGCGTGCACTTAACCGCTAAGCCACGGGGCCAGCCCTGTGAGAACTACCTCTAAACTTTCCCTGTACTGTTTGGGGGCAATGGTATCTCTAATGTAAATATATCTGTTTATTTCATTTACCATTATAGTATAAAAATGAGAACTCCTCAAGGTTGCCTGATATCCCTAAACCTGAGGAAAATTAATTTTATTTTATTCTTACTCCCCCTGAGGAAGTCCAATAGTTAGACTAAAGTTCCGATTTATATATTGATATTTTAGATTGTGCTTTTAATGAAATGTCTATAAATAAAGTTCTGATTTATACATTGGTATTTTAGAATGTGCTCAACACTTCAAGGTAGAATTCTCTAAAGTGAGAAAGAGAGAAAGCAGGATACTCCAGTCCACAAGGATGGACAGTAAGCAGCTCTTTAGAGCAGACTGTGTGCCAAATCAGGTCCTCCACAGATGCGCCACAGCTCTTGAGGAAAACAAAAAACACCAGCTCCTTTAAGAAACTGAAAATTTCTAGAGTTGTATCTGCATTGCTTTCGCAGGACAGTAAGAAGGAACAGCCTCTACGACTCAAAGCAGAGACAGTGGCAAGGGATCATGCTGCATTGCTGTTCAAGTAACAGCGACTTTAGGTAACATGGTCAGCACCCCCAGACCACAGGTCCTAACTAGTTACCTAAATAAGGCATACCCATACCAGAGTGTAACCATGCAGTGTTTTGTCTTTTATAAATTAAGGTAGAACAATATGCACTGACATGGAAAGACACTGGCAATATAAGTCATGATAGGTATGTTGCAGAGCAAAATTTAAAGTATAATCCCATAAATTTTAAAACTGTATAGTAGATGCAGTAAAATATGATTTTATATGCCTAGGAATAATTGTAAGGATGCAAAAATAGTGTGAAAACAGAAAACATTTACTTTTTACTTTATATACTTCTGTACCAACTGAAATTTTTTTTGCATTAAGGACGTATTGCTGCTGCTTCAATCTTAAGACAATTTCTTTTTAATTCTCAATTCCCCAAAAAAATATCTTCACATTATACGAAGGCTGTGTCTCCGAACCTGTATTTGATCCAGTGGTTTTACATTTTTTTAAATCTTCAGTCAGGGGCTTTGTTTCAGAGGTTGTATATACATGATCATGGTGTTCTCTTCTACCCTTAACAAGTATTTTCTAAGAAAGTCTAGTAAGCCTATAAGCACCTTGAGAACAAGGACCATATCATAGTCATCTTTAATCCCTAGCACTGCTGCCTTTCAAGAGACTGCTTCCCAGGACAGAAGCTTCCGAGTCAGGGTTCCCAGAGCAACAGACTCCATGGAGACTAGAAGACAACAACAGATTTCACGTCCCCTGGATAACAGGCTTCAGGAGAGTTCATCAAACTGAGTTTACCTTTTCAGAGCTTCAGTAAGCTCACTTACTAATGTGCAACTCTACTACTCAAAAAATTATCATTTAAAATTTCTAAGACTTACCCTTTGTCGAAGAAAGATGTGTGCCCTGATCGAGAGAACTTGGTGCCGTTGCTATTCATCACCCCACAGTTAACGTTCCCTGAAATATAGGATTTTCGTGATGCTTGGTCCTTTGCAAAATTCCTGCAAGCTGCTAATTTGGATTCTAAAGCCTACAAAATGAAAAAGGAATGATTTGGTTGTCAAAACAGTAGCTACACATAAAAATTTGCATTTCAAACCATTTCTATTTCGAGACTCAAAACTTACTCTCTCAGTTGATAATGGTAGCTATTTAAGCCATAATCAATCACCTTTCTAATAGAAAGAGGGAATGTTTGTGCTGACTCCCTGTCTACTGAGCTCAGAATATTTTATATATTCCTCTCAGTATTACTAAGGGATACAGATATAATCCTTACCCTATAACTAAGACAAATGTGGCACAAGTATATAGAGACGGATCCCAGGTCTCTTGGCCCTATCCATTGTTTCTTTCTGAGCTGTGGGCTGTTTGTTAGTTGGCTAGCTGGGGATGTGTGTCTGTTTGCTATAAAGAATGCAAAAGCATCGATTGAGAATTTTTTTTTTAATGTAGCCAATTCTTTTTATAGGGCTTCAGTTTGTTTCTACTGCACCATAATGGATAAGTGCATTTACAACACCTCACACAAAGTTAAAAGCTATTCTATTTCTGAAAGCACACTGCAAAATGTCTAACTGATACCCTTTGTCTATAATTAAATAATTCACCTGAAAATGACACTGGCCCTTTAGCATTTATCTCTAAATTGGGTGCCCTTCTTAGCACCTGTCACCACAACACCTGGACAGTGCCAGGCTCTACACACAGATGACAAGAGAACAGGAGTTTCTCATCTATTTCCATCACACACAGATATCACCAACTCCCCCTTTCCCATAAACACTTTGACCAAATCAAACCCCTCTCCCTGAAAAAAAAGGGGAGGAGGGTATAATCCATGCCAAAAATTAGACAAAAGACAAAAAACAGTCCATTCCTATTATCCATGACACTAGGGATTGAGAATGTGGATAAATTAAACTTATGGAAAACATCTATTTCACTTTGAGAATCCTCCCCCCATAATTTCAATAAGAGCTGTTAAAAATCAGCAACAAAAACAGACTGAAACTTTTCTCTTCTCCTTTCCTATAACAAAAGTAGAATGACCTAGTAAAATAACGACAGAAAGAAAGAAGAGAGGTAATGACCTTGTAGGATAAGCTCTGAATAAGCATTATTTCAGCAACTTGTTAAATATACAAATACATAGTAAAAATTGAGAGCCATTAATTTCCTATATGTAAGACACTCATTCTTTCATTCAAATATTTGCTAAGCATCTATCATATAGCAGGCGCAAGTTGTGTTTGAGGCGTCAGTGAGACATCCAAGTACAGTACTGGGCCTGGCACTCAGGGGAAACGAGTGGTCTAGAAATCAAGATTTAGAAGATACGCACACCAGGTAGTAGATGAAATCATGGTTGTGAACGAGAAGATCAGAAAATCAAGGACAGAACTCTGAGTAAAATCAACACTGAAAGGGTGAGCAGATGAAACCCAACAAGATGACAAAGAGGAATGTACAGGAAGGTGGAAAGCAGACATGACACAGCATCAGAGAAGCAGAGGAAAGAAGGCGTTTCCAAAAAAAAAGGGTCGGTATTGAATGTTTCAAGTAAAATTAGGACAGAACAGCATCCATTGGATTTGACAGCACTGAGATCAATGAGCAATTTTAGTGGAGTGAGCAGGAAACAGAGCCCAGACTAGGATGTCTGGGGAGTGTGCAGGCAGTTCAAGCTGCTAACAGTAAATGGAGACACGCTTTCAAAAAGCATGGCTGTGAAGGGAAGAGAGAAACAGGATGATGGTTAAAGAGAGATGGAGGGTAAAAGGGAAGAAGAACTGCTTTTATTTTTGCTTTTTAAGATTAAAAAATTGTGTATATAATATGTAATACATAAATATTATATATAAAGTATACATGTGTATAACATAATGTATAATACATAAACATTACATATAAATATTAACAAATATATAGTAAAAAGCTGAAGATATAGGAGAAATAAAGATGAGAAGGCTGGAAGGAATGAAACCCAAAGTACAGAGAGACAAAATTAGCCATGGGCAGGAATCAGATACTTTTGCCAGTGAAATAAAAAGGAAGAATGGCTACAAGCAGAAATAATAATAGGAGAGTAATAAAATAAGGTAAGAGAGGAAATCAAGTAAGTTTAAATCAGATAGCCCTGATTTCTCAGTGGAAGAGGATGCAAGAGTGGGGATGCGGCTTTCAGTTCAAGTCAGTAGAGAAAGTAGTGCAAAGAAGCAGAAAATGAAATATTCATAAAAGCATGCGGGTACTGGCGGATGACAGCAGACCAAGAGTTTTGATGACATCTTAGAAGACAGGCTGTCAGCTGAATAGGTGAACCATGCAAGGACTCCAAGTTCAACTCTCATGCACCATAACTGAATACATTACCTTAAGGTACTAAAGTAAAACAAACAAGGAACAAAGAAAGATGACAACGTGGGGTCCAGGAATAGGCAAAACCAACCCAAGAGCATAATGAAGAGAAATTCAAGGGTCAACAGTGCAGCATCCCTAGAAGCATATCAGAGCATTCAGCAAAGAGGGTGAATAAGAAGCTGGAAGATAAAAGACATATGGCAAAGAAAGGGTATGTTTCTTCCAGCCACAAGAAAAAAACGTAATTAGAAATGCTGGGAAAAAGAAAAAGGCATACAAGTCAGCTATGACACAAATATGAAAAAACCTAATATGATTTTGAATAAATGAAAAAGATCAAAATGCTTGAAACATCTGTTGAGTGGCACAAATAAAATGACCCAAGAGCCCAGCTCCTCCTCTATGATTATGCAGGAAATAATATATTCATGGGCATAATATTGTAGATGCTGTTGACTAATTTTCAATTTTCAGAACCAACCAATGGAGAGTTCAAGAAGGGACAGAGAGAGACACATACACAGGAAGTTGAGATATAATCTAATAAATTCAGAAACAGAGGGTAAGCATGTTACTTAAAATTACAAAAATAACCAACACAAGAACGAATAATAAAAATAACCAATTGGGAAGATGTGAGTTAAATTCTTCATCTTTTTGTTTAAAGATGATAAGTCAAGATACAGAAAAATAAGCACATTATTTTATAAATTTTATAAATACCACAACTCTTACAACAAATGGGATAAAAAATGGTTATCTTAGGAGTGAAGAAAAATTACTCTATGTACTGTATGAATGACAACGCACATTATCTTTTATACTAACTTTAAAATGCAAATTTAGAGTTAATCTGATGGTTAGAAAATAATCAATTTTACAAGCTAGAAAAGGTAAACACAGGACCTTGTATCTTGGCCTCCCATTTCTTCTTCATATAAAGTATAACGCAGTTTCTACTTTTTTCAGAAAGTGTCTCACACAAAAAAATAAATGAAGGGATCGTGGATGGTGGGAAGTTTCAGGGGTAGATTATTAAAAAAAGAGGTAAAAGTTCCTAAGGGAAATAGGATAGGGAACTGACTAATCCTAGAAATGCTAACTTTTATCATGGCTTAAATCTGCATGGTTATATAATTGTTTCCAGCAATCTGGATGTAGGGAAGGAATAGTCCAATTGCTTGACTGATCCAGACTGCAGGTCTCCTCCGTGGCCAAAGAGACTATGAGTCAATAGTGACAGAATAAGCGATCTGTGTGATCAGGGTTGAGTAGGAAACAAAGTGAAAGCAAGAAATGGCTAAAGAAAACAAATGGAGTGCTACTCTCGATAAGGTCAAAGAGTAGGTATTACACAGAGGAAAAAAAACAATAAGCAGAAAACAAGAATACAATTTCAAAAGCCCAACTGTTTTCTAGGGCTGGCCCGGTGGCGCAGTGGTTAAGTTCACGCACTCCACTTCAGCTGCCCGGGGTTCACAGGTTCGGATCCCAGGCGCGGACCTACGCACCACTCATCAAGCCATGCTGTGGAGGCATCCCATATACAAAATAGAGGAAGATGGACACAGATGTTGGCTCAGAGCTAATGTTCCTCAGCAAAAAGAGGAGGATTGGCAATGGATGTTAGCTCAGAGCCAGACTTCCTCACAAAAAAAAACACAAAAAACAAAAGCCCAACTATCCTGGAATATAAGGTTAGGGACAAGGAGACAGCACTGAAGTTGAGGTGGCCAAGGAGCAGTAAGACAGGCATGACTGAGAGCAGGAAGTCAATGCCCCCAATCAATGCTCAAGTCCTACAAAGTAAAAGCTCAAAGGATGACCAGGAGGATGGTAGACAGCAGCAAAGAACAGGATTAGAGGTGGTATAAGACATTACAGCAGGCCTCAGAGGAAGTATTTTAGGAAAAACTGGAGGAGTCATGATGTAGAAACAGCCATGGGGAACAGGAAGAATGCACAGTGGGAACTCAAGAGCTTGGCACACAGGGTCTTCTGCAGAGGCTCCGGCAAGCCCAAGCCCTGGAGGTGTTCATCTGGACCAGTCTCGGCCAGTCACTGGAAGCTTTTGCTTCTCCGCTTAATTACAGCCTTTACCACAGGAAGGTATCCTTTTTCCTTCCCTTATGTCAAATTAAGAAATAATTCAACACCTTGGCAGCTGAAACACCTAGTGATAAATAATTGAATGCTTACCCCTACTTTCCGTAAGAGATCCCCCACGATATTTAGTGCTGATATCCTAGCTGAAGGAGTTAGTGGACTGGTACCAAAACCGTTTGGTATAGCTAGAGAAAAACAAAAGGTGAGTGATTACCCTTGCAGTTCCCTTCTCATTTGGGTTTTGTTGTTGATATTACAAAGCACTATACACTCAATGAAAAATCAATATAGTATTCCAAACCATACAGTATTAAGTGGAGATACCATTCTACTTTATATAAACGTTTAATGTTTACCAGTTCTCCAATTGATGGATATTTAGATTATATCCAATTTTTCATCATCACAAATAATGCTAAAAGGTCATATATCCTTAAAACATCTAGACAAGTATCACTGGAGAAGAGATTCCTAAAAATAGAACTGCTGGGTCAGAAGATATGCCCATTTTTTTCACCTTAATAGATACTGCCAAAATGCTCTCTAAAGAGATTGTGCCAATATCAGCAATCTATATGGTGGTGCCCTCAATGTTAGACACTATCTTTTTTGTTTGTTTTTGCCAATTTGATAGTCATTTTGTTTTCTTAATAACTAGTCATTATCTCTTCTTCTGGAAATCATCTGTTTATGCTCTACACTTTTTTCTACCGGGTTGTCTTTCCTTTATCAATTTGCAAGGGTACTAAACATTATAGATACTCCTCCTTTCTCTTACATATGTTGTATTTCTCAGTATGACATTTATCTTATAAACTCTATGTTTGGGGGAGGAAGCCTTAGGCTTCATCACCTCAATAATATAGAAATATTCCCCATGTTTTCTCCCAATGTTTTCCTAAATTTTTTTTTAAACTTAGATCATTTAACTCATCAAATATCTAAATTTTTTTCCTCCAAATGGATATCCAATTGTCCTAATAACATTTAGTGAAGACTTGTCTCATCTAAAATGACACTAAAATCATATACTGAATTCCCTATATATTTCAGTTCCATTAAATTATTAGCCTTTTCCACTAGAAATATGCTGCTTTAGTTATTATAGTGTTAAAATATATTTTGGTATCTGGAAGGGCAAAGTCTCTTCTTGTTATTAACCTATTTCAAATTTCTCTTGGCTATTCCTGCACAATTACTCTTCCAGAGTAACTTTAAAATTAACTTGCCAACTTAAAAAATCCTGTTAGGATTTTTATTAGAAATTTAAATTATTGATTTGGGGAGAATGCATATTGCAACAAAATTAAGTCTTCCCATTCAGAATCATAGCATTTAGCATATTTATTCACATCTTCTTTCATGCCCCTCAGCAAAGATTTTCAATCGTGCACATTTCTTGAATTTATTTTTGAGATAACATAGCACAGTGCTTAAGAGCTCTTGAGCTATACTGCTAGATGTAAATCCATCTCTGCCATTTAGTAACTGTGTGACCTTGAGTAAGTTACCCATATGTAAAAGGGGGCTAATAATAGCAATTGTCTCATAACATTGCTATGAAGTTTAAATTAGTTAATACACTTTTTAAATGCCTAGCACATAGTAAGTACTCAATAAATGTTAGCTATTATTTTTTATCTGTTTTCTACAGAGTGCTAACCAGCACATAAAATGCTTTTGTTGCTGCTGCTGCTGTTGTTATTTATCGTCCTGGTCCTCTAGAATATCATCTCACTGAACGTAGTGACTTTGTCTTATTCACCACTATGTACTCCCAACATCTAGAATAATGTGTGGCATACATCAGGTGCTCAGTGTCATATGAATAAACTGCTGTACTTTTCTTGGCAAGAATTTCTGGATCTCATTTCTTTCTATTCTCCCTAAGTTGTATACTTCAGATATTATTAAATCTGTGCTTTTATGGTAAGTTGTCTTAAACACTTTTTGGAAATAGGCATCGTATCAATCAAGTGCAATTAAAGACAGACCACTTCATAGAGATCAGCTCTTCAAATCTTGCCACAGATTTCTCTAACCTCCTACTTCTCACTATGTCTGTGCTGACTTCCTTGTCATGAAACTGCAGTGATCCAGTACACAGCAGCTTTTAGGTTAGTGAAAGTTCATGCTATCAGTTCCAGTCTAAAATTGTGTCTATTTGGACAAATATTACTGCCTTAGGATTGACACACCTTAATTCTGTGTCTGAATTAAGCTCTATGTCCTGTTCATTCCCTCCCCGCCAAGTCCCTGAATGAAAACTCTAACAAGCTATTAAAGAATGTGCACCTCCTCTGGGTATTACCTCAACTGAGGCTCCCAACTATTCTGATTAGTGCTCAACTAAAGAATTTTCAGAACTCATCTGCATAATTCTAGTTAGTAACAGAAAAGCAAAATTTTGTCAATTCTCAAATGTTAGTAATTCTGAGGTCCTCAAACACACAAGCAGCCATTCTGAGAAATGGACACTGAGGGCTTCTGATGACTGCTATAATCTACATACTGCCTGCTCCACGTCCTCAGCACATACTAGTACAGTTAGTAACACCTTAGGACTATATAGCATTTTCACTTTCCTTACCTAATCTCACCTCATAACAAGGTGAAGATAGGGTGAATTATCTATTCAACGGCTACTGAGCACTTAAAATGTGGCTAATGCAACTGAGAAACTGAATTTTAAATTTAATTCATTTAAATAAATAAAAATGTAAATTTAAATAGTCACATGTGGCTAGTGGCTACTATACTGGGCAGCACAAACACAGAGAGCTTACTGCACTAATTGCCCAGACAGAAAATCTTCTCATATCACCCTGAAAGATAAAATCCTATACAGTCATGCATCACATAACAATGTTTTAGGTCAACAATGGACAGCATATACAACAGTGGTCCCATAAGATTAATACCATACAGCCTAGGTGTGTAGTAGGCTATACCATCTAAGTTTGGTAAGTACACTCTACGATGTTTGGACAACAACGAAATCGCCTAATGACACATTTCTCAGATTATATCCTGTCGTTAAGTGACACATGACTGTATTTAAAAAAGAGGTGGGAAGAAAGATAGCTTCCATTTGAGGATAACAAAGTATAGGGGAGTGGGAGCAGCTGAAATATGATCTGCAAGCTGCAAAAACTAAATAAATCTGAATTAAGTGCTTCAGGGTTCCATTCTAAGGTTCTAGCTAGTGGCTACTAAATGGTTTTTCTACTTATCTGGATTAAAAAACACTTTTGCTGATGGCAAAAGGAATATTCTCTATGTACGACTCATCAGTTACTCTGAATGCCACCTTTGAAAACGGCAGCTGCTGAAGCATGTAATAGAATGGACATGTCAATTCAACCAATCTTATATGAGTCTGAATGGTAACTCAATGAGTCTCTGTACATTCTGTGTATACAGGCTCCTAGTCTCCCAAGATACATTAAATGGCAAAAGCAAGAAATAAAACTGTACTTAAATATGATCCCAAAATTTGTGTGAAACAAGGTGTGCACAAATACAAAGAAGCACACACAATAGAAAAACATTCAGTGTTAACAGTAGTTGACTTTAAGCGTTAAGATTGCAGATGCTTTTTATCTCCTTTTTTCTTTTCTGTTTTTAAGTTTTCTACGGGAACACGTATTACTGCTATAATCAAAAAATTAACTTTCCTTAAAAACCTTTAACTTTTTAAAATCTCAATTTATTAAGCCTCTCTTGTCTTAAATGTAGCCATCATTTATTTCATTGTTTCCTTTGTGTGAGCGGCCTAGGAAAACAGTTCCTTCTGTTTCACACAGTGCTAGATTTAACCAAATTTTAAACTAGAATTACTGCTTAAACCTTAGCAACCCCTGCTTCATCAGCAAACCCTCTTAAGTTGATAATCTACCACAGGTTCAAAAAGAAAAGACATTACAAACCTTTTGGTGAAGGAAAACTGTTCTCTGTTCCTTTGCCAACAGGAGTAGCTGGCAAAGAAAGTGAGGCTTGGACAGCAGAATCCATCTTTTCACAGTCTAGAGTTGGAGAACTGGGAGCCGACTTTCTGGTTACTTCCTGTTGTCTTTCCCGAACTGCTAGTTCTTGTCTTAAATCTGTAAAATGTTGCAAAGGTAGTAATACTCACTACAGGAAGCAGATACAACAAGCAGTCACATCTGAAATGCCATAGAGATATTCTTCCTAAATTACTATTTCTCAAAAATAAATTTCCTATTCAACAATTTTTATTTCTAGGGGAATAAAAATGACAACCCTACTATCTAAATGATCTTTTAGAATTTAAAAATGCTTTAACCAAAAAAAAAGCTATAACCTAAGGGAAGTTATCTATGCCCATATGCAAAAAAGAAATAGGGCAGAGTCCAAAGTAGAACTCACAGTGAACCTATATGACACAAAAATAAATATTCTTTACCAACTCATTTGCTTTTATTTTGAAATGATGTACTATGGGGATTTTTGCAAAATCAATGAAGTGCATTTTTCTAATTTTAAATGCGTTGGTATTTTTTATAAATAATCACTATGAAATATTTTGTTTTAGAAAGGAAATAGAATAGTTGAAAATTTTTTTGTTTTCAAATATTGAATTTTTAAGACAAAATTAATATTTTCTTTTCCAGTTATGCAACTGACCTACAGAATACTTGCTTATGTTAAAAAAGGATACAAAGTTATCCCATTTCTGGATATATATCCAAAAAAATTCAAAGCAGGATCTCGAACAGATATTTGCACACTGAAGTTCACGGCAGCATTATTCACAATAGCCAAGAGGTGGAAGCAACCCAAATGTCCATCCATGGATAAATGAATAAAGAAAATACGGTACATACATACCATGAATATTATTCAGCCTTAAAAAGGAAGGAAATTCTGACACATGCTACAACACGGATGAACCTTGAGGATATTATGCTAACTGAAATAAGCCAGTCACAAAAAGACAAATACTGTATGATTTCACTTATATGAGGTATCTAAAGTAGTCACACTCATAGCAACAATCAAGTAGAACTGCCGTTGCCAGGGGCTGGGGGAAGGGGGAAATGGGGAGCTGATGTTCAATGGGTATAGCTTCAATTTTGCAAGATGAAAAAGTTCTAGCAATCTACTGCACAACAATGTGAATATAATTAAACACTACTGTACACTTAAAAATGGTTAAGATGGTAAATTTTGTCATGTGTTTTTTGGCCATAATTATAAATAAATAGTATACAGTTACTATTTTATACATTTTATAAATTATGAGAAGTTCTTCAGATAAATAATCCCCCCTAAAAAAAGGAAAAGGCATGAAAAAAAAATTTTTTAAGAGCCAAAAACAATGGACAAAAAGTTTCACAACCAGTAATCAAAGAACTACAAATTAAAAAACAATGAGATACCAATTTTCAACTTTCAAATGGATTTTTAAATAATTTTTAAATCTATTTTTATTATTCACAATGCTAGTAAACAGTGTGAGAAGGACACTCTCAATTACCACCAGAGGGAGTGTAAAGGTATCAAATTTAGCAGTGTCTACTATGATCATTAAAAACATCTATATCCTTTGCCACTGCTAAGAATCTATTCTAAAGACATCATCTAAGATACTCCTAAATATTGTGTATGAGGATCCTATTCACAGCACTATTTATGGCAAAAAATTAACCACCAATAATAAAGGACTCATCAAATAAAATATATATAATAGAATATTATACATTTTTAAAAACCTGTTTTAAAAGATTTTTAAAATGCCATGGATTATATTTATTAAGGAGCAAAAAAATATATATGTATACATAGTGTGGTCCCAATTATATAAAGGAAAAAAATATATAGGTATGTTTATGTATAGTCATAGGAAAGACTGGAAAGAAACACACCAAACTGTTAGCGGGTTCTCTCAAGATAAAGGGATTGGCAGTGATTTTTATTTTCGGCCTTATTCTATTCTGCATTCTACCACACATAAAAAAAAGAGGGAGGGAAGGAGAATTTTAAAGGAAAATATATATTCACTATATGTATAGAGCAATATGTACACATATGTAATGTTATTATTTGCATAACAAAAAATTATTTACGTAGAAGCAAAAAGGAAAAAATCCAAACAAACCAAGCAATATACGCACAGTGGTAGTGGTTAAGGCTTTGGAAAACAGACTAGGGTTTGAATCCCAACTGACAAGCTAAAAGACCTTGGACAAAACTCAAATTCTCTGTGCCTCAGTTTTCTGACCTATAAAATGGGGATAATAAGATCTGCCTCCTACAGTTGACGATGTGGAATTAACTAAGTTAACAGATTAAAAGTACTTAGCATATAAAAGTATATAAATGTATAGCTTTAAAAAGCTGATCCTGAAGCTAGCTTAGAATTCTGGCTTAGGGTCAGTAAGGTAATGGATAAATATTCTTTAAGTTATTTTACCTCTTGCTTCATCCTTTAACCTCTGTACAGAGACCAACAAAGATTCCTTTTCATCAAGTTCACTTTCTAAAAAGGCATTTCGTTCAATGGCCTGATTTAGCCTTTGTTCAAAGTCTTCCAATGAAACTATTGTTGCCCTAAAAAAAAAAAATTAGAATCCATGAATTAAATAAATAACGTGCAAATAGTTAATACAAAAGGAAGCTGTGAGTCTCTCCTCATGTCATTTCCGGACCTAGAAAGCCTGGCCCAGGTGAAAGAGAATGCTCTTACCCACTTCTGACCTCTGGTGACATTTAGTGTGTCTACTATTATTCGGGGCCATTCAATATATTCTTTTCTTTTAAATTCCCTCTAAATTCCTTGAAGTTCCTTAACGGAAGGCAACTTATACAATTTATATCTCCCATTGGATTTTAAATACAATACAATCAAGTTTACACATTTTCAGGAATAAAACTTTTCAATAGTTTCAGAGTATGTAAGAATTAACCAAGAATTTGTTTAAAACACAAAGTCCCAGGTCTCACTCCATTTACTTTCTTCCAATCAACGCTTTTCTTCTTCCTGCATTTCTCATCTTACTTATTCAACAAACATTAACTTGTACCCACTATGTGCCCCCTACCCATGATGTGCTCTCTGCTACAGAAATAAAATTTCCTAACCTCAAGTTAGAACTCTTTTTTTTTTTTTTTTTTGTGAGGAGGATCGCCCTGAGCTAACATCCATGCCAATCCTCCTCTTTTTTCGCTGAGGAGGACTGGCCCTGAGCTAACACCCGTGCCCATCTTCCTCTACTTTATATGGGACCCCGCCAAAGGATGGACTGACAAGTGGTGCATGGGTGGGCGCCCGGGATCCGAACCTGGGCCACCAACAGCGGAGCGCATGCACTTAACCACTACGCCACGGGGCCGGCCCCCTCAAGTTAGAACTCTTAATGCCATGTCCAATTTTATCAAGTTCTGTCAACTGTTAAAATGTCTCTCAATTCCATTTGCTCTCCTCCAACCTTCTGCCCCTGGCTTAATTCTTCATCCACCACCTGGATTACCCCCAAATGATCTTCACATCTCCTCCTCCCTACTTCTAAGTTCCTCAGTACAATCTTCTCAAATCATAATCTGATATTACTCCTTTGTTTTAAAAAATCCTTAAAGAGCCCCCCATTGCCTATAGAATGACTTTCAAACACAGCACACAGGGTTCTTCACAACCTGGTCCCAACCACCTTCCAGTCTCATCTTGTTCAGCCACACTGTCTCTATACACTTCAATCAAAGTGAAATATTAATACCTCACACACTTTCCTGCCTCTCCGCCTTCATATCTCTCTCTTCACCTCTGTTAACTTCTATTCCTCTGTGCAGACTCAGCTTCCCCAATTACCCCAGGGTACTTTGGCTGCTCCCTTCTCTATGCCCTGAAGCAGCTTGTACACACTTTTACTAGAGTATTTATCATATGAAATGTCCATATCTGTCACGCCCAAGGGCAGTGGCAAGCTTATCTTTCAATTCTCAACTCCAGCATCACATCAGGCATTTAAGAGTCACTCAAATATCAAGGAAAGAAATACCAGACATTAATTGTAAATTAATAGGAATTAAGTTTGGAATGGTTAAGGAACAACTAATTATAGATATATGAAAGCCTGGCACAATAATAGCAAGCTACTATAGGTTGGTTCAGCAAAATTGTAATGAAAGCAGTATTTTGAGAAAATTTATTGATCAGTATTAACACATAAGAAAATGAAAAGGCGTAAAAATTTAAAGACAGATAAGTGAGGAAATAACTGCTGAATTCAGGTCTAAGATGTGAGGACCTACAAAAAGTATGATAGTATTGAGAACATGGAGGGAAAGACTGAGGAAGGAATGAGACGTTTTAAAGGAAAACCAACAGGACAAACAACGCTACATGAAAGAAGAAGGAACAATGGAAAGAAAAGCTTGGAAGGGCACTATCTGGGGAAATAAGGATTTTTGGTTGGTTTCATGTGTTGAGTTACAGATGACACAAAATACCAAAAGGAAACGTTCTGGGACTAAGATCTAGGCGATAGGTTGAGCCTAAAGACATAGATTCTCATCACTGATTGCCAACTCTGCTTATTCTAACAAAATGCACATCATTCATTTACCTTTTTGCTCGCTCCAGGTCATCGTTGGCCTGCTCCAGCTCTCTCACATACTTATGCAACTGCTCCTTAATGGCCCGAGTCTGACTTAAATCATCTTCTAATACTGAGACCTGCTTGTAGCTCTGTGCATACTGATGTTCTAGTTTCTCCTGAGGGCATGGGTATAGGAAGGAAAGTATGTGTCACTAATATAGTTTTCTTTAATAAAGGATACAACCCAAGTTAAATGGGAGGGAAAAGCCAAGGAATTCACCCACAATCTGAGTTGATGGTATCCCCTCTCCTTTTTACAATATTTAGAAACAATGACACATCCACTCCACGTGCCTTAATTCATACAAAATTTAAATAGTCAATTGTTCTCCTTTCAGAAAGAAATCTAATAATGATCTCTCTGAAAAAAAGCAAAATAATGAAACCATTGCCTCAAAAACCCCAAACATGGTAGGGACCTCTGGGTTCTCAGGCTGAACGCAGCCCAGGGTAAGCATAAACAAGTAGACCAACAGAGTTCAAATTCCCTACCCCTTCCCTGCCCATCCCCACCTTCCCCAAATCCACTCACTCCCCAGACACGGAAATACTCCAAGTATTTGGCTAAGGCAGGTGATGAAGAGCAGCAAAAGGAGTTAATCCTTACTCCTGAAAATTCCTTTTTAGAAGGGAATTTTTAAACCCAAACTAAACTCCAAAACTAAAGGGACTATGAACAATAATGAAATAAATGTGTGTTACATACAAATATAATTTTAAAGTACCAAAGAATAAGGCAGTCTATCAAAATAAATAATCAGGCACTTTTGAAAATTATAGGAACTACAATATACTATTATAGCTAAGAACATTACAGCTAGAAAACTGACAGCTACAGAGTTTCTAAGTGAACTAGTAAACACTAAACCACTTTTCCCTTGGTTCTGTGAAAGAAAAGTTTGTCAAAAATTCACATTGAGCGTTTTTATATTTTTTTGTTGCCTGCTGCTCTTAAGCTCCACCTGAAAAAATATATTTCTCATTTTAATAAGACCCAGCGCATTAGACATCCGCTTCTATTGTCACAATTACCTTTAATGCTTCCACTTCATATTTCAGTCTTTGGTTATCAGCTTGCAAGTCTCTATTTCTCTGTTCAGCCTGTACTAATTGCGCCTCCAACTCTGCTTCTAATTCTCTGCTTCCTTCCTGGAATTCAACTAGCTCATCCCGAGCTTCCTGGAAGCTAATCAGAAACGAGGTGGGAAAGATAAGTTATAATAGGAACCATAAGGATCATCTTGAAGATGATTATATATCAATTCAATAATTTTTGCCTGAATGTTATGCTATCATAAAATATACTAAACGATAAAGACAATCTGTTTTGCATCTCTTACTCTATATTCAGGGTTCAATGAAAATGAGTGATAAGCCCCAAAAAGACTCCCATTTTATACAGTCACCCCTAGATCTTTCTTATATATTAATAAAGAAGCACGTATTCTTATACTATAAATTAGTTTAATATTTAGATAAGTGTTTTTCAATATACTTGGTTTCCTTTGTAATTCTATTATTTAATTTTATGCATTTTTTTTTTTTGAGGAAGATCAGCCCTGAGCTAACATCCATCCCAATCCTCCTGTTTTTTTTTTTTGCTGAGGAAGACTGGCCCTGGGCTAACATCTGTGCCCATCTTCCTCCACTTTATATGGGACACCACCACAGCATGGCCTGACAAGCAGTACATCTGTGCACGCCCGGGATCCGAACCTGGGCTGCCAGCAGCGGAGCACATGCACTCAACCACTACGCCACGGGGCCCGCCCCCATTTTATGCATTTTAAATGGTATTCTGAGAAGGGGTCTATAGGATTCCCCAGCCTGTTAAGGCATCTACGGCACAAAAAAGATTAAGAACCCCTGCCACAAACACACACTTTCTCTATCCATTGGCACAATATAATAACTGGCTTCAGCAATAACAATAAATAGCAATAAAAGGTTTGATAAGGCTTAGTAAACTCTGTTAACCAAAGTAGAAAAATGTATATACATTTTAGAAAGATTTCGTTTTAAAAAGAAATTTAAGACAAGTTTTAGTGCTTAAAATATTATTACCTAAAAGTTTTCCCAACTAATTAAAATAACTGAGCTTTTATAAAATGCTCTATTCCCCTAATGCTCTTCTCGCGCCCTTGAAGCTCTGCTGGCTCCAGACACTGATAACGCCTGCCTGAAGAGAACTAAAGTCTGCTGTACGGAGCTCTACACAGCTTATCAGAACCTCCAAAAGACCAAAATGACGAGGCAGAATCAGTGCACACACAGCAGACCAAGGATGGCCAAGTGTGGTAATAAGCATAAAAGGAGGTAGACTACCACAAACAACACTAAGTTTTCTTGCTATTTCAATAATTTGAGTAATATAAAGATTTATGGCATTTTTATACTATTGAAATACAAGCAATGTTATGACTACTTCCAGAACCCCAATCTTAAATCTGAAACTCTAAATTTAGCTTTATGCTAAAAAAAAAAAAAAAAGCACAAGCTAGAGATGGTGTATTCCAAATGCCCTCCCCTATTTTTAGGATGCTTTTCAGCACTACCTTTGTTTATACTTCAAAGAAAGTTCCTTCCAATAAGCCGTTTCCTCCTTTAAACTTGAAAAATCTGGTATATCTTCACCATCCATGATCAAGAAAGCCTGTGAAATATTAAAGACAAAGATAAATTAATAGAGAACACCGGAATTTAAGTAAAAGTATAAAATCTGAGACAACACTAAATCTGCAGCATTTTGGAGGGAGTTAAACATGAAAGATTCTAAGAGTAGTTAACTATTATAATTCAGACACATAAATCACTTCCCTGTCCCACTCTCAGGGAACAGCAATACTGTGGATAAGGTCACGACAGGAGAGGAGATCCAAAGTCCTTTGGTATGAAGCCACATGAAACACTTTCAGTTGAAGCGCTAAGTTCTGGGTGAACTGGCCCCACGGAATCACCCTGCACACAAGGCTCCAGCAGTTGGTTTACAGCCAACTGGTCTTCTGGGAATCAGGTGACAGAAACAAGGTTATTGTCAGAGCTGCTGCTACTGCAGGTCCTTCTCCGTTATACAATTGCTTCAAAACACCTGCTTGAAACATTCTATGCCAGGTGACCCTACTAGGAGATCAGGCACCACATTCTCAGTAATATACTATTATTACATTTCTAAAAAATTCCTGTTAATTATCTTTTAAATCCAAAGCCTCCTCCATAAGTGCACTAAACCCCCAACTTCAAGGTTCTTGCATCCTGGTTCTTCTCCCAAAGTGTTCAGAGAGGGGGAAAAAGTATTTATTTAGTTAAGCTTGCATTTGGACTGATTACCCAAAACTTCCAATGCTTGTCAGGCCAGATGGACTACCAGAGACACTGGGCTCACTCTAGCTTCATGCCTAGAGCGTTTCGGTCTTACCTCCCACAACCCCCTCCCCCAATTTTATAGTCCAGCAATACTGTTCAAAATCGTCTTAACACACCATTCTGTTTCAGGTCTGGATGTTTCCTCTACCTAGAATGGCTCTCCCTTCCTTGTGCATTTGGAAAGCTCCTATTTATCCTTTAAAACCCAGCTGTCATCTTTCCAGAAAGCCTTTCCTGCCCTCACCCAGCTAGCACTAAAATCTCCTGCAGTCTTGGCTACCTCTATACCCCACACATGCTTTCATGAATATACCTGCCACATAGTAATGCATTTGCTTACACTTCTCTGTCCCCTATTAGGCTGTGTATTATCTTATTTCTACCCCAGCACAATGACTACCCAATAGCAGATACTCAATAATATTTACTAAACTAAACCAAAATTGATTCAACCTAATCCACACTGGCAGCAAGAACTCAAGACCAGCTTTAAAAGTAAATTAATAAAATTTGAAGTTGTAGAGAACTTGGAGTTTACCTAGCACAATCTACTCATAAAGGTTTAGCAAAAACGCACAGACAAGAATACAGAACTCCAATCTCCGGGTGGGTATACCAAAGAGGTACAAGAGTGGTTTCTAGTTGACTAAAATTAAAATGTAACTTTATACACTTAGTTTAATTCCTTTTAGGCCTACTGCAATTTTTTCTGTTTTATTCAAGTCTTTCCTCACCACACCATCTATTATTACTTTCAACGTCTGTTAGTCAAGCTTCCAAATATCTTAAACTACCAATGAACCTAAAAGTTCTGTGAAAAGAGATGGATCCTTGACACACTTCGCATCTCTTCATGGCACCAAGCATAACACCTTGCTCAAAGAAAGCACGTACTGCTTGCAAGTACTGAGCACCTACTATGTGTCAGACACTGTTAAGTACAGGATAAATGTTTAGTGCACCAAATGCACCCTCCTCTAATCTGATTACCCTACACTGGCACACTTTTGTCTGTACTATTCTACTCTTAGAGATACCCTTATAGCATGACAGCACATTAAAATGTAAACCCCACAGAGTTGGGAGTCCTGTTGAGACTGGGTTCTAGGGTTCCAATTCTGCCATTAAATTCCTCAAGCAATCTGTTTAATCTCCTAAAGTCTCAGTTTTTTCATCTAAAGAGGGTTTGGACTAGATGACTTATGTTTCTTCAAGTACGTATACTGATTAGTAAATAATACTGATTAATTTTATAATCCTATCCCTTCATCAAAGTTCCCAATTCTCATTCCATTTTCACAGATGCAGAAATAATCTTATTTGGGCCGGCCCTGTGGCTTAGCGGTTAAGTGCGCACACTCTGCTGCTGGCGGCCTGGGGTTCGGATCCTGGGCGTGCACCGACGCACCGCTTCTCCGGCCATGCTGAGGCCGTGTCCCACATACAGCAACTAAGAAGGATGTGCAGCTGTGACATACAACTATCTACTGGGGCTTTGGGGGAAAAAAATAAATAAATAAAAATTATTAAAAAAAAAAAGAAAAAATCTTATTTGTAAGTGTGATTTAATTTGTCGTAAGGGTGTGAATGAGGATGAGACTAATTCAGCAGCAAGAGGTATTCGTATTTCAAAAGAATATCCAAGCACTTAAAGGCATCACACCACGTGCTGTCAATAACTCCTGAGAGTTACTGCCTGAGTCTCCTTGAGGGGAGGGACATACTTCACATTAACAACCCAGATGAAGATATAATTACAGGACATATGAGAGAAGCATCCAGGGGTGAGGCAACAATCACTCTGTCCCTTGAATGCTCTACATAAGGTCTTTGCAAAAAATGCCCCCGAAATTGTTGATTACATTTGAAATCTATGAACTCATGGGCTCTGGTCCTCAAATTTGGATAGATGCATTTGCCATTTGAACACTGGCAACCACATATCAATGTGCAGCTCAAATATTCAATTTCTGATACACAATCCAATAAATTATGGTTTTGCAAAATGTTATGAAGATCAGAGAGTCACAGCAAACAAAATTCTCCTGCTACTTATTCCATCTTAAACAAGAAACATTTGAAGAGAAATGCAAGGTTAAGTCTCTCTCTCCAGCTAGTTCCTTGAGGGCAGGACCTGTGTCTTATTTATAAATCCTTTCTGCCATCACCAGAAACATGGAACACAGCAGAAATTCAACAAATATTTGAATCAACTTATAATCTTCCTTTCATTATTCTCCCTTTACTTTCAAAATACCACTTTCTTTTTTATTAATATCTGAATTCCTATCTCACGAATGGAGTAAGCAAAAAGACTCGTGGGTAGTTTATTTGTATGTCACAATGCACCACCATGTATTAAATCAGGATTATAAAACCCATCATTCTCGGCTAGACAAAATTATCAGTCTGACGCATGCCAAGCCATATTCACAGTCATTCATACAGCTCAGTACAGGCTCCCCATCGAAGATTAGGGAGCTGATGGGACTTATTAGGTAGAACCTTCAAGATACACTGCACACATGCTACCTAAAATCATCACTGTCCAGCCCTTCAGTCTTTTTTTTTTTTTTTTTTTTTTAAAGATTTTATTTATTTTATTTTTTCCCCCCAAAGCCCCAGTAGATAGTTGTATGTCATAGCTGCACATCCTTCTAGTTGCTGTATGTGGGACTCGGCCTCAGGATGGACGGAGAAGTGGTGCCTCGATGCGCACCCGGGATCCGAACCCGGGCCACCAGCATTGCAGCGCGCGCACTTAACCACCAAGCCACAGGGCCGGCCCGCAGCCCTTCAGTCTTAAATATGAATGGACAACCAAGAACCACCAGACAAATGAGAAAATCTAGTAGCACGAATAAGAAAATCCTAAGACCTCCTGAACTGAGAGGAAACAGATAATTCAGGAAATGAGAAAACTCAGGAGGATTACCTCACACACACTTCCTGCGACTGTTACAAAACAAGAAAAAAACAAGACCTGGACAGCACAGGGTGCAGGAAATAGTGGATCCCACCCAGCATTGCAAAGAAGAGATGTCCCAGGATGAAGCCTAGTCCGTTGGGCCCAGAGAGTAACTCAGCCAGATGGACGGCTCCAGGAAAAACGAGGAATCTCATATAACAGAGAGCATGACCAGCAAGCCGGATAAATGTGAGGTTGTGGTGAAAGCCCATCACTGTTGCATCAATAAGACAAAAAGCAAGTGGAAACTCCAGAGAAATCAAAACACAACACAAGAAATTCTTGACTCTTATATAAAACATTTTTTTAATTAAAAATATCAAGTCTAAAATTTTTAATTTACTGATTCTATATTATTTTATGCAATTAAGTTCCATATTTTTATAGCCATCAGTGAATTTCCTATTTTTGGTCATAAGTTTCCTGTGTTGCTCCCTTGTAAGGTTCCAGGATTTGGTGAACAAGTTTGTATTCTTTTTACGCCCTTTCTAATTTTGTAGACTTTGATGATAATCTCTCTCAGCCTTGGTCTTCTCAAAGTGAACATTTCTTGTCTTTTTAGCTTATAGTCACTTGGCAGCCACCTCGGTCCCTTAAACATTTTCGTTGTCATGCTTTGGACCTTCTCTAGATTACATATATGCCTTTCTGGAGTTGAGTAACTGGTGCTTCTTCAGTATTTCAACATTTTATTCACAAGTAGGATACTTTTTAAGTTTTCAGTACTATTCCTGTTACTACACAGCAATTGATATTGGTGACTGTGTGGTCCATAGGCCAGAGCCCTTACGGAAGTTCATAATGACTAGGAGATGCCTTCCCTGGCATCCAATTTATTTGAATGTATTTTAATGTGGAGTCAATCCTTCTACAAATAGGGTTAGGGTTGTTTTTATCTGTAAATGTTATCATTCACACGCCTAGTGTGAAACTTTTCTGTGTGAGGCTGTTTTCTGTTGTTGTTATTGACCTATTTATACAGTATCAGAAGACCTATGAGCAGTTATTACTTGGAAGAGCCTTAGCTAAGTAGTGTTCCCTGAGGAATCTCACTGTTTACACCTCTGGGTGTCCTATAAAGTTCCATGTGTCCCTGATTTTTGGTTCTTGAATAGGGTCATATTCTTAATGCAACTACCAATTTTTCCATCAGTGTCCCCTGGTGACTCAGGTTTTAAATAGCCTTTCGTGTGAAACTTCTTGAGAATCTACTTCTATTTCTTGTATCCTCCTTGTCCAACTACTTAGTTCAGTGTCAAATAATTCTAGCAAAATTATTTTAATATGTGTTTTTATTTTACACATGCTTCTCTATTTTCTTGATGAATCTTATGTGAACTGAATGCTGACTGCAATTTTTCTAATTTACAGGCTACTTCTACAACTTGCTCATTGGCCCTTCAAACAATATTATAATCTATGTCAGAAACCTATTACTAAAATGACCATCATCTTTTCCAGAACAAAGCAATTAAAAAATATTTAACCAGGGAACAAGTGGTAGGAGCAACATGGCACAGTGGTTGAGAGCCCAGACCCTGGAGCCAAACTGCCTAGGTTTGAATCAGACTCCTCTACTCACTAGTTGGGTGGCCTTGGGCAAGTTACTCAACCACTCAGTGCCCCATTTCCTCATCAGTAAAATGGAGATAATAATTAAAATAGGGTTGTTACGAAGATTAAGTGAGTTAATATTTGTAAAGTACTTAGTACAGAGCCTGGCATATAGTAAACACAGCATAAATTTCATTAAATGATAAAAAACTGGTAGTTCAGTCATGGACCTTTGAAGTATTACCACAAAATAAATGTGCTTCAGAATTTATAATATATAAATGAATCCTTAAAATTAATCACTTCTGGAAGCTATATGCATATTCCAGTGATATCACCATTACTGAAAACATTTCTAAAATTTCTTTTGGTGTAGTCTTGAAGAGCCCGATTAAAAACTAAACAAAAAGTTCTTTCTTTGTGGTCACACCTCATTTTTACTGCTTCCTAATTGGTATTATCAAGCTTTATCATTCTAATTTTATTCATCAGACTTATCCTTTCCAAAAATCAGATTTTTTACAAATTTTCTACCATTGCAGATATCCAAAAGACCTTTTCATGGGCTGTAAAGACAGTCTGTTCAGTTTGCTTCAAGTTACAGTGGGAGGATGTGTTCACTGTGTTATCTGAAACTATGTAACTGGAGATATTAAGGCTATAGAAAGTTAGCCAATACAGAAAACCATACTGCTAAAAAAAAATGCTTTAATGATACATCTACAATCTTCTGAAGCTGAAATGAAGGCAGATAATTAGGTACTCTCCCCTGCTACCCAAATCTTCCCTCCATACCACGTCTCATATGGATGGAGTGTGAATCTCAAAAGTGTGCTGACTTTTACATGGGCTATTATCATACTGTATAGGACTGCCAGTTATCTAGCAACTGACAAATCAACTTATTTGGGTATAAAACAGCCTGTCCAAAATGCTGTATTTACAAAGAAACTACTCTTTGTGCAATGGTAAGAAAATCCATTTTATATGATATTGCTTCTTGTTAATAGTTGTAGAATGGACTAATGAGATTAAGAGTTCTCTCGGAACTCACTGTAGGTAATACATACCTTTTTACCAAAATTCTTCTACTTCTCCCAAAGGTGATATTTACAGAATTTTTAACTTTTCAAAGCCAATCATAAATATGGTCTCCCTTTTTGTCCTGACTGTCAAACTTCTTTTTCTACCTTATGAAGTGCTCAGTAACTTATGTCAGAAGTAATTTTAAGCTTTAGTAACCAAATATATCTCCACATGGTTTAAAATGAGAAGAAAAATAAGTTTTACAGATGTCATGAAAGCAAGATGTACGTTTTTACTGAGGTTTCTACTTATCTTAAGTATTCCTTATCCAACTTCAATTTATTTAATTTAAAAAGTCAAAACAGAACTAAAAAACAGTTTCTTAAGATTTAGCAATTTCTATCTGGGCTACGTCAACCTCTAACCAGGGCTAGCCAAAGGTTTTCTTTGTTCTTTATGACCTCTAATTTTAAATAATAATTTTGATAAAAATCCACAAGAGAGATCTGGACTCAGTTCTCCTTTACTTCTCTTCAACCCAAGACTTAATGCTGCATTTTATCCCACCAACTTCATGATTTAGTAAAGCCATGACCCTATTTCATAAGTGGATTAAGAGCAACACAATATATCAGACAAAATAATTACCCAGCAACCCGTGAACAAGTTTCAGAGTAGGATTTTTCTTATAACTGAGTAGCAATTCTTATTCTAAGTGAGTCCGATCAAAAATATTTCAATAAATCTTCTACTAGGCTTCTGGTATATTTTTGGCAAGTCAGATTTTCTGTTTTGCTTTCTAGCTGAGACGGGTATAAAAATCCCACAAAGAGAAACCATAACTTTGAGCCCAGAGACGTAAATTCTGATCCAAGCGAATCCACTCACCAGTTGGGAGAATCCACAGTATAAATCACTTAATACTCCCCACCCCAGCCGGGCTCAACTTCCCCAACCGTCAAATGGCGATAACAGAATCAGGCACAACCACAGGATGATGAGGTTCAAAAGAGATAGCAAGAATGTTCTGAAATGTGTGAAGGCGCTACAGAAACGGAAGGTAATAATCAGTAAAGAACTCTCGCTTTCTTGACAAAACTTAAAGGGTTACTTGGTTGCTTACCAGCAAAAAAGAGGCGAGCACAAGCAACCCGAACCCGTCTGGTGACACTTTTCTGAACTCCAAAACGGACGACTAGCAGTTCGGGGAGGGGAGTCACGGGAATGCCGTCGGAGCCCAACGTGGGCTGCTTCCGCTCTCGCCCGCCGCAGGAGAGAAGCGACGAGAGCTCAAAATCCAACCTGGCTCCAAACCACCCTCCCAGCTGAAGGGCTGGGGGGCGGAGGTAGGAGGGGGAGGGCTGGGCGCGCCGCTGCCACCTCCAACTGAGCCACTCCTTGCGCCACCAGAGCCCCGGCCCACGGTGCCACGTCCCGGCCTCCGTCCCGGCCGTCCCTCACTCCACCCCCGGACGCGGCACATCCTCCGGAGGCGGACCGGCTCGCCCCCTTCCAGGTGGTGGGCCACCCCTGGGACCGGGGCGTGGAGGGGGCAGTTAGAGCGGTTGGAACAGTCGCCCCCGGACTGGCCGCCCAGAACCTTGCCCCGGCCGGCGGGGCCTCAGACACAGCCCCCGGGCCCGGCAGGCTCCCCGGGGACAGGCCTCGGCGCCACCGGCCCGGCCTGGTCCCTCGGGAGCGGCCCCGCACTGCAGGCTCACCTCCAATGTGTCAAAAGCGCATGTTCGCCGCCGTTCGACCGACGTCTCCGCTCCGCTGGCCTGGCCAGGCCCGCCCAGCCGCTCAGCTCCGTTCCCTTCGGCAGCCCAGAGCTCCACTCCGCGCACCTCCGCGCCCAGCTCCTCCCCGACACGTCAAGGGCTGCCTGGGTGTCCGAGGCCATTCTGTGACGCACGGGGGCGGGGTTCCGAGCATGCGCGCGAGCGCGCGGGCGGCCAGGGCGGGGCTGTGGCGAGGATGGCGTCACAGGGGGCCGGGTCGGCCCGGCGCGCTGACGTCAGGCTGGCGGCCGCCTCTGCGCAGGCGCCCCCGGACCTCCAGACGTGTGGGCATTGGGTTTTCGCGGTTCCCAAAAACTCTCTGCTGTTCCGGACAGTGGCACCACGCTGGATGAGACTCTGCCTCCCGGTTTTTCAGCCACCAAGGTCTTTCAGGTGTCTGTTTCAGTGTTCCCGTTTATAAAATGAATGTCGGCTCAGATTTCACCTCGAGTCTAACCTCGACCACCCTACGAAATACCAGGGGTGTTCTAGTGCCCTTCATCACTCTCTGTCAGAAAGACCGTTTTACGGCACTTAGACTAGCTGGAAATTTTATACTTGTTTTTGTCTTCCTCCAGCAGAATGTAAGTTCCATGAGAGCTAGAACCTCCTTTGCCTTTCTTGTCCAACAGATAGCTTGCTTGGTTCTGGACACAAAATGAGAACTCAAATATTTGTTGAATGAATGAAAGGATTCGTTGAGGGCACCAAGAGAATATAAATATCCATTTATATATTTTATGTAGCTAAGCTTATATTTATTTATTTAAGTGTGTGTGTGTGTGTGTGTGTTTTCATCTCCCTGGGACCCCTAAAGAATGGAATCCATTTTATAGGACTAGGAATTCATTTTATAGTCCAGGGAACTTGAGAGGGAAGAGGGCTGAGGGGGGAATAGCTCAGACAGGGGAGAAATGAGGGTGGGCAACTGCTTAGGGAGTGGAAACATGAAGGAATAGAGCTGTTTTAAAAACAATTTTAGGAACTTCTGCTGTGTAATGCACAATGTAATTCTCTCTGAGGTCAGTGTTTTGGGGATTGGATTTGTGGGTTTTGGGGGCACAGTAATGACTTGTAAGGCCTCAAGGTGAGAGCAAGGTGAGCCTGGGAGGTCCAGTTAGATTTTTGAGGAAATGGACGTAAATAGGAACAATGTAAATGGGTTGTAAGAGGTGTCCAAATCAATGAAGATCAGAGACGTGATTAATGGGGTTTGTGGGAGGGGTGGCACCTTGAGCTGGACTCTGAATAATATAGGGTTGAAAAGATCATGATAATAATAATAAGAGTAGTTCACTTTTGTTGTTTCATCTGTGTGTACTGGCAATTGTGCTAAACGCTTGGTTTGCATAATTTAATCCTCACAACGACCCTGTGAGATAGGTACTGTTATTATTCCCATTTGACTAATGAGGAAGCTGAAACTCAGCAAGATGAAGTTGCCTAAGGTCACTCAACAAGAAAAAAGAGGACTCAAGATTCAAACCCTCCTAATCTGGATTGTCTAACTCCAGAAACCACACTATTGACCACTGCTATACTGCCACTCAAGAAAGGGGACTATTAATAATAACTACCATTTATTGGGCTAGAGCACTGTGCTAAGTGCTTTACATACATTACCTCCCTCAAGCCTCACAAGCAGCTTATGAGGCTGAAATTATTACCTCCATTTTATATATTGGAAAACTGAGGCCCAGAGGACGTGGGGTTTAAACCTAAGCAGGTCATATTCCAAGCCCAATGACCTGGGACATCATGGAAGCTCTTTCAGGCTCTGGGGCTCTGCTTCCCTGGCTGAAGCTGTGCTCTGGCCGATGAGATCACAGGCAGAGAGATGATGAGGCAGGAAGGCTTTCTTGTGAACCTAGTGCCAAGACAGAACAGTCCCGCCTCAAGAGGGAAAAATAAATAAAGGCTGCAACTCTGGTCCCTGCCTCCTGGCTGAAGTCCTGGGAAATACACTGAGTCACCTAATGGCAGGTCAGGCCCTGCAGAAAATGTTGACGTCATCTTCCAGGCCACCACCCCTCCCACCCAGCCTGGACCCAGAACTGGTGTTTGTCGGAACTGGTATGTCGGCCCCGTCCTAATGAATGGGCTTTGCTTGGCAGGGCCCTCACAGGTATCAAAGCCCTATAATTGATCTCCTTCCTCTGTGTTGGTTGAGCTTTCTCCCAAGTAACAGCAACCTTTGCCCCATTCCCTGCTTCCAGGATGCCCATCCAGGGAAAATAAAGTGGAAGTGAAGACTAAAGACAGCCTCTAAGGGGAACAAGAGTTACAAAATCAGCTTTGTGAAGGTGGAAAAGGTGGGTGAGGGTTGCCCCAGCCTCTCCCTTCATAAACCATTAAGAAGGGGTTTGCTGAGGCCTAGGTCCCAGTACAGGATCTTTCTTGGATTGAGCGCAAGGGGTCAATGTCACAGTCCCTGAGAGCACGCACAAGTATCCCAACATCCTCCCTGCCACAAACTCTGAGACTCAGGAAACAGAGGCCAGGTTCCACCACTGGGGGAGGTGTGGGTTGACCAGCTGACACCAATACAAACTCTAGCTAATGAGGATGCTGGACTCCAGCCCACCACACTCACAAAAGGTGACGCCGTGCACCCAAGCCTGCCATGAAAACTCTGAGGAGATGGGGCATGTGTAACTCTCCACTGAATCAGGTGAGCAGACACCTGAAAATCAAAGGTTTGATTCAGCCCAATCTCTCCGTATTTTTTTGGCCAGTATTTTCTGCTAAACTTTAGGGGCATAGATCAGGCTGGTTACTAATGGCCTGCTGTATATGTCCACCAGATGTCCCACCACCACCTCCAGCTCTTCATGTCTAAACCCCAAACAGATTCTCCTTTTGCCCCAGTTGAAATTTCCAAAATGATTTTCATGTTTCTGCCAATGGTGTAATCACTCCCCTGGCCCCTAAGGCACGAAGGTCTCGTCAGATCACCCTTAATTATCCCCTTCCCAGCTTTCATTTCACTCACATGGCCACCAAACCGGAAAGACTTGCCCTTCATAACTCTGTCAAATAAATCCATTTACCAGTATTTTCCCCCTAAATCTTCCCAGTCCAAAGCCTCCTACTTGTCTGTCCCTCCCTTCCCAAACTTCTCTCCCTCGAATTTCTTCTACTTTCAGCATAGTAATCCACACAGTCATCAGAATAATCTTGCTAAAATCTCACTGTGTACAGAGCATCACTGGCTCCAGAACTTGTTTTGGCATCCTGTTGCCTTTTGATAAAGTACAAACTACAAAGTCAGGCATTCAAGCCCCTCCAAAGCAACTCCAACCCACTTCTACAGTCTCCTTCCTACACTTCACCTATCTGTGTCTGACCAGACACTCCACTTGTCCCCCAAATGGACAGCTCCCTTCCTCTCTGGGCCTTTTATTGACTCCCACTGCCCTGTGCACTACAGCTGCTCCTAGGCTCCCTGGCCAGCCTGCCCCTCTGCCTTTTCAAGTCTCACTCATATACTACCTCCTCCAGGAAGCTTTCCCTGATACCTAACGTGAGTGCTCCTTCCTGTGAGCTCAAGTAGAGCCCCCGCATAGTTCACAGGAGACTTACTGAACACAGCCTTTTGGTCATGGAGGTGTCTGAGCTTCCCCAAGGAACCAAAGCCCACTGAGAGCGGGGACAGTGTTGATTGTCCTAATATCCCCCAGCAACAGGCACTTAGCAAACATTTGTTTAATATGCTTCAATGAAAGTGAAAGAATGAATCAATGGTTTGGTGGCTAGAACTCCAAATGCAAGATTGACAGCACTTTCTGGAAAATGCCCCAAATTCTGAGAAAAATTACCATATAGAGACAAGATTTTCCCTGGTATGAAAGGCTGAACTTAGGTGAAACCAAGTTACAAAGGAACCAGGATTGGGGTCCTAGGCAATTATGACTTTTCTCTAGCCCAAATCTTAAAACCAGTCTATAGCACCTACAATCCCCAAAGCAACATCTTTTCCTTTTGTAATAAAAAATAGTAATAATAATAATAGTTTTTTTTCATTTAAAAAATTACACACTTGGACCTTGAGGTGAGAAGTGGTTTTATAGAGAGAGGAACGTCATTCATCAGCTATGAGTTTAGTGTTTGCTCTGTTGTAGGCCTTGGGGATTCAACCATGTAACTATAATAAAGCATACCCCTCCTCCACCCTCTAACCCCACCCCCATGGAGTTTATATTCTAATGGGGAAGACAGACTATAAGCAAGTAGACAAATTTATTTCTGTTAGGTCATGACAAGTGCTATAAAGAAACATAACCAGGGTAAGAGGATGAGGTGTGGCAGGGGCTGCTCCCTGAGTGAAAATAGGGCTTCATGTTCATGGGATTCTTCTCCGTAAAATTGACAAGGCCCTTTTTTTTTTTTTTTTTGTGAGGAAGATCAGCCCTGAGCTAACATCCATGCCAATCCTCCTCTTTTTGCTGAGGAAGACTGGCCCTGGGCCAACATCTGTGCCCATCTTCCTCCACTTTATATGGGACGCCGCCACAGCATGCCTTGACAAGCGGGGCATCGGTGCACGCCTGGGATCCGAACCTGCGCCGCCAGCAGTGGAGCACACACACTTAACCGCTATGCCACGGGGCCAGCCCTTGACAAGGCCCTTAAAATAAAGAGTTGCTATATAAAATGCAACAGAGATGTGAAATTAAGAATGTAAAAATATATGCAGATGCCTTTAATAAAGAAGTTTATCTTACTTTCTATCACAGTGCCTGGCATAGAGTAGGCATTCAATAAATATTGATTGGTTGGATGAATGACCAGCTAGGTGATCTACAGAATGCCAGGGCCTTCAACCAGATGATACATTTCCCCTTGCAAGATAAGAAGTGGTAACCGGTTCATGTTGGATTCAAAAGAGCCCACTTCTGGTTGGTCTCTGACCCTTGGCCCAGCCAGCCATCAACAGCCCAGCCTAGGGTAACCCTGTATTGAAGGGAAAAGAAAGTTCCATTTGTTGTCTTGATTGCATCCTCAGTGGCTTCTTGAGCAGACAGTGCTCACCAACTACCCAAAGTACTCAGGCTTCCAAACTTCAGCTCTTCCGTCAGAATTTGTCCCCTAAATTTCAAATTCCAGTTGGCTGTAAGTTAACAGAAAGGCAGGAATTGGGTATAATGAAATTGCTATGAAGTGTTTTGGGTTCCAAACCTCCTTGCTGTTCCTTCTCTTTCCATTGTGTCTGTCTGAGAATGCAGCCTGCTTCTGGCCCTAGCAGGGTGCTTCACCCCCAAGGGCTTCCAGGTGTAGCTTGCTGAAAAGTGGCTCTTGCAGGTGAGAAAAGTGAGGACAATTTAGGTTGAGGCTGCAACAGGCCCTCCTGTCAGAATTTTGCTCTGGTTGCTGGTACTTGGAAGGAAAGGGTGCTCATCCTTATCCAGGGGGGTAAACTGAGGTTGCAAGAGTCTCTGCTTTGCCTTTTCTCCCCTACTGATGGAACCTGATATCCTGCCGGGCTCCCATGAACCTCTTGGAGCTGCCCCAATTTCTTCCCCATAGCCTACCTGAACTGTGGACTTCCTCCCAATCTGGAACTATCTGCAGCCTTATAGTCTTCCTGGCTTCAGAGCCTCCACTCCCCCAAGACTCAGTCTTCACTGTCAGCCCTGGCCCTCACTCCGGCCCCTTGACAGTCACTGCCCACACCCCGGAGTAACAACTGCCTCCACAGAAAAGGATGGCACGACACTGTTAATTGCTAATTTGGTTAACACCTGGCAACCCCAAGGGCTGTTGACATCACACCTCCATAAACAGTGTGACTGTCCCTAGACAAAAGCAATATCTGCTCAGACACCTTTACACAGACAAGGTGGCACTGGTTTTGCCTACACCCAAACCATTCTAATGAAATGACAGGGATTAAAAGAAATGGAGTGTTTCTTATCAACCTGAGCTGATTGTATCAGGCAATTTCAGCCAAATTCCCATTACCAGGTAAGCCAATGAGTCAAAGTTACCAGGAATGAAAGATCATGTATTCATCCATTCAACAAAGATTACTGAGTGTTTGGCACTGTTCTAGGCTCCAGGGATAGAGCAATTAACAAGCTTACAGAAAAGGGAAACAGACAGGAAACAGAAAATAGATAAAGAAACATTAGTATGTCAGGCAGTGATAAGTACTAAGAAGAAAAAATTAGCCAGGACTTTTCAATATTTTCTATTGAAGGTAGCATTTAGGACAGCACCTGGCATGCAGTAGGCGTGTAACATTTGTTGAATGAATACAAAACTCGCAATGAATGTTTTTAGGTTCTGAGATATTTTCATTGCTCTCTTCTGCTGCTCCCTCTTTCTACTTTTTTTCTTTCATCAAAGCACTTTTATCATTTAGAACTCTAATAAAGAAGTCCCCCATAAAAAAATGAGCAATTGACAACTGACAAAATTTAAAAATACAGGTGGCTAACAAACATATCATATTCCACCTTGCTCCTAGTCAAAAACATTCAAAGAAGCACAGCAAAGAAGAGATTCCATATTTCATCCAACAAATATATGATATTTTAAAACATTAGACTACAGGGGCCGGCCCCGTGTCGTAGCGGTTAAGTGTGCACACCCCGCTGCTGGCAGCCTGGGTTTGGATCCCGGGCGCGCACCAACGCACCCCGTGTCAGGCCATGCTGTGGAGGCGTCCCATATAAAGTGGAGGAAGATGGGCACAGATATTAGCCCAGGGCCAGTGTTCCTCAGAAAAAAGAGGAGGATTGGCGTGGATGTTAGCTCAGGGCTGATCTTCCTCACAAAAAAAAAAAAAAAAACCACATTAGACTACAAAGTACAGACAGGAGCACAGAGAAACCAGCACTCTGGTGTATGGTGCCGAAGGGGTGCTACAAGGTATGTAGCAGCATGAACCAGAAACTGAAAAATGTGCAACCCCTGTATTCCAGCCTCTCCTAGGAATTTACCTGAAGAGAAATATCATGAACATGTACAAAGATTTATCCATGAGGATGTTCATCAAAGCATTGTTTAGCAAAAAATTGGAAACAACCTAGATGAAAAGATGAGTTAAGTGCAATTATATGATAGCCACCCAATATAATAGAATACAGTTGGTAACAATAATGTTACAGAAGGATATTTACAACGAATGATGTTCACAATATGCAGTTAAATGAATAAAGCAGTTAACTCAACAATATGTATAATATGATCCCACTTTTGTAAAATAGAAAAACATACATTATACATAGAAAAAGTCTGGAAAGATAGACATCAAAATGATGTTAACAGTGGTCATCTCTGGGAGGTGAGGTCACAGGTAATTCTCTCATCTGTTCTTCCTTCCTTTTTTGTTTCTTTTCTGTATTTTTTAATCAAAAATGATTGAATGTGTAATTTTTTTTGTTTTAAGAAAATAAGAATGCATCCAAACTTAACAAAGCAAGATAATTTCCTCAAAATTCTTTCCAAATGATTTTCCTAAGTCTATGGCCTTAGGACCATTTTAAAATCCAGCCTTTCAGCCAAGTCACTCCAGCAGATACAAGAGTGACATGGGCACACTGGTGGCAGGAAGCTTCCATAGGAGGATTCCCAATTCTGGGGCACAGATCACAAGAATTAATTCCTTCTGCTCTGACTCCCTAATTAGCCCAAGCTGATGTTTTTCCCTCCCATAAACATATGTATGCTGGTTCCACCCCACAATCTTTTCAACCTCATATCTTCTAAACCCCCATTAACTGACAACAATGATATTTGGGACTTCGAACGATAGAACTACCTGGAATGTCAACTTTAGCTAATCTGAAACGTAAGGATTGCCTCTCTGGGGGTCACTTGTCCAGTGTCGCTGTCTAAGTAAGGGGAACAGTATCCTGACCATTTATAATTACAACCTACTATGGGATCTCAGAGGAAATTTCACACTAGTTTTTGTTAATTCCTGTATAACACAACACAGATCTTGATGTCCACTTTGAAAACTACAACAAGGGGGTTTTGTAGCCTTTACATGGAAAACGTTTTCTGTTCAAAATTAGGAGATTGGGCTTTATTCAGGAATGTCCATTCCACAAAGGCCAATTTTAACTCATAAGTGCTGAAATGCAGAAATGAAACATCCCAGGTTTCGTGTTAATCATGGTAGAAATGTCCCTTCTATGAAAAGAAAATAAGCGTCCCTTTGGAGGGGAGCAGGCCAGGCAGAAGAGAAAACATTACGTGCTGGGGGCAGGATAAGGGGGGAGCAGGGGTGTCCTTTCTCCAACCATGTTGCTGTTTCAACAATTTTCTAGAGTTGTGTGTTGACGGAATGATTATTAAAACCACGATAAAGGAGATATTAGAGGAGGCAGTGTGAGAGCAAGAGGCGCAGACACATAGCTATGGTGATCAAAGGGTGGCAGGATCCACCCTCCACCTGCAGCAAAGGTGCAGGCCCCACCCCTTCTCAGGGCTCCCCACCCTGCTGTGGGAACCCAGTCACACCTCTGCCTGCCGCTATTCCCTCCCACCGCCTTAGGAATTCAGGTGTTTATTCTTCTGCGCCAAATCAGCCCCATCACAGGTAATGCTGCTCACTATTTCCTTTCTCTGAGCCTCAGTTTCTTCATCTGTAAAATGAGCAGGTTGAACCAGATGGTACTGTTGACAGTTCCCATGAGTCAGGACCCATCCTGTCGTTTAGGTGCCGAGCACCCTCCTGTGCAGGAGGGCGGGGGGGTACTGGGAGCCCTGCCTCTCTTGGCCAATTTGCCCAACGTGCTGGCAGGGTCAGCCCCCTCTGAGATAGGTGGGGGTAGATGACCAAGGACCGACTTATTCATGCCCACGTGCCTTTGCCATGCCCTGGGGAATCGCTGAACTTGCAGAATGAACCACTTGAAGCGCATTGAATGTCTGGTATATTTGTTTCCTGTGGCTGCTGTAACAAATTACCACAAGCTTAGAGGCTTAAAACAACACAAATTTATTCCCTCATGGTTCTGGAGGTGGGATGTCCAAAATGAGACTTTCAGGGCTAAAATCAAAGTGTTGGCAGGGCTGGTTCCGTCTGGAGCCTCCGGGGAGAAGCAGTTCCTTGCCACTTCCAGCTTCTAGAGGCCGCAGCATTCCTTTGCTCACGGCTGCGTCTCTCCAACAGCTGCTTCTGTTATCACATGGCCTTCTCTGACTTTGACCCCTGCCTCCGTCTTATAAGAACCTTTTCGATTACATTGGGCCCACCCAGATAATCCAGAATAATCTCCCCATCTCAAAATCCTTGACTTAATCACATCTGCCAAGTCTTTTTTGCCATATAAGGTCACATGTTCACAGGTTCTGGGGATTAGGACGTGGACATCTTTGGGGAGTTATTATTCTGGCTACCACATCTGATGTTCTGATTTTACCACCTTCACAATATTTGCCATTTCTACATATCATCGTTGAATTTTTCTTTGAATTGACACACTTTAAAAAAAATGAACTTAAATCCTACATTAGCCGCATCCTGAACAATCATATCTATGAAATCATGCAACTGATCCCTAGTCATATTTTCCCTAATGTTTCATAAAATAAATATGTAACTATTAAAATGTCGTGTACCACGTAACATCACTTCGTGTGCCACCAGTAGCACAAAGACCATCCTTTGGGGGAACAAAAATAGAATCCAGGCTCTTGGTTTTACAGAAAAGGGTAATTTGTCCAGGAATGCACAGCAGCAAAGAGCAAAACTTCAGCTACACCCACAACTTCTTCCTCCTGTCTCCGTGCTTATTAATCACAACTCGAAAGTATGTCAGCTTTTTCTTAATAGCATCCCTACGTTGGTGATTCATAGCATCTAGGGCTCAGTTCCCCTTCTGTTACCCTCATGGATATTTTATATTTGTAAAGTGAGGTTTCCTATTGCTTCCCCTGTCAACCAACATTCATGCATCCTACTATCTGTGTTAAACAGTTGCGTGTTTAACTTGACCCACATCTGGACAGCGTCCAAGCCCTGGTGAGGAGTGAGCTGAAAACGGAGGTCGGTGGCTAGTGGTGACTTTGTACTGTGCCCCTTGGCATCTGTCCCAGCTGCAGATCGAACTTTAAAACCACTTTTGAGAAGACAGAGTTCCTTTCCATACATAGAGTGTGGGATGATATAATTGCCCTCCTCTTACATAACAATTGGCATGCAATAAAAATAGCTTTCATTTATTGGATACTTAGTATGGGACAGGCCCTGTGATAAGTGCTTTACACACATCCCTTCACAACAGCACTATGAAGTAGCTATTAGTGTTCCCAATTTACAGATGAGAAAAACATGTCTCAGAGAGGTTAAGCAACTTGTCCAGAATCACACAGCTGGTGTCACAAAGTCTGTATTCATAGAACCTCAGAGGATACAAGAAAACTTAAAAATACACCTGTGATGAGAATTGACAGTGAGGAATCCAGAGGGGTTGAGCAACCTGCCCAAGGACACACAGTGGCAGACTCAGGAACAGAATTCAGATCTTCAGTTCTCAGACCAAATTCGTTCTTTCAGATTTTCTCTCTATTAAGCTATTATTTGTTGGATGATTTCTTCAAACGCCCGCCTGTTCTGCTGCTTGTTTCTCCTCGTCGCATACATCACCCCCCTTGCTGCTTTAGGTCCTCATCATTTTCACTCCAGTCGAAAGCTGTGGAGGAATCTAGTGAGAATCCCAGAGTGACCCCTTCTCCATCTCTCCCTCTGACCCACAGAAAAAAAGACAGAACGTGCTAGAAAATCCCTATGAGCCTGTATTCATTAATTTGGAATTAGTAATAATTTAACCAGAAAAGGATTAAAGTTTACCTGTATCCTTTCCCCCTAAAAAAGAGATTGCTAAGTAGATACACAGTGGAAACAAGGTTAGATGGGTCATGATGAAGAGAGGAACTTGTTTATGAAAATTTTAACCCAGTAAGAACCTAAATGTCTGTCAATAGGGGATGGACTAAATAAATGTTTGTATATCCACACAATGGAATATCGTGTAGCCACTAATGATGACGTCATAGGGCAACACATAAAACAATATGAGAGCAAATTATGATTTAGTAAGTCGAAAGTATGAACACAAAATAAAATGACTCTGCTTTTATTTTTATAAGTATATACCCAAAGAAAAAAGACTGGAAGGATATGTTTATAACTGATGGCTGTCTCTGGGTGATTTATATTTTTGTGTGTGTTTATCTATTTTTTCCAAAATTTGTATAGTGAATACAGATTACTTTTGTAATCCAAGGGAGGGGAAAAAATCATCAAAAATTTTAGATGTAGTCATTAAGAACTTCTATTTTCTGAAGCCTATGCTCTGAGACTGCATATACAGGAAAATAAGAGATCTACCCTAAACCTCTTTACAGAACTGGCCATACATCAACAATTTAACAATTATCCTACTCCAGTAGAAAAAACGAGCAATAGATATAAATAACTGGTCCATAGAAGAAATACAAATGGCCAATAAACACATGAGAAGATCCTCAATCATATCATTAATAACTTTAAAAAATGTAAATTAAAATGACAATGAGATATCACCTTTTTTCTTATCGGATTAGCAAAGTTTAAAACAAATGATAATGCCCAGTGCTAGTAGAAGTGTGAGGAAGACTCAGACAAGACTGGTCGGAGTGAAAATGCTATAATCATCTCAGTTACCATGATGGATTGAATACATGTATCTTCACTTCCTCCTGAAACACCACAAAAAAGACAGGACAAGAATTTTTTTTGCGTGTGAGGAAGATCAGCCCTGAGCTAACATCCATGCTAATCCTCCTCTTTTTGCTGAAGAAAACCAGCTCTGAGCTAACATCTATTGCCAATCCTCCTCCTCTTTTTCCCCAAAGCCCCAGTAGATGGTTGTATGTCATAGTTGCACATCCTTCTAGTTGCTGTATGTGGGACGCGGCCTCAGCATGGCCAGAGAAGCGGTGCGTTGGTGCGCGCCTGGGATCTGAACCCGGGCCGCGAGCAGCGGAGCGCACGCACTTAACCGCCAAGCCGCGGGGCGGGCCCCAGGACAAGAATTTTTAAAAGTAGAAACCCACAAAGACAGAGTGTTGGGGAGGAGACAACAGTGGACAAGAGATGTCAACAGAATCTTGGAAAATGGAATGTAGATTGGTGAGTGGTAGCTGATGGGGTGGATCAGAGAAGGCAGGAAACTAAATGCCAACCAGAGGCAAGCAGTGCCGTGTCTCTGAATCCCAGAAAGGCTCAGGAACTGGAGGTGCCAGTGACATCAGAAGGCGGGGTAGGGTGGGGCTAAAAACAGGAAGATCTGTTGAAAGTGTTTACAAAGTACTTAGATGCAGACTTCACAGCCCAGGCAATTGACAAGCCAAGGCACTTTACCTCTCTCCCAGCCCAGCAGGAAGAGGTTTATTTTCTAGGGAAACTAAATCAGAGAACCTCCAGACCTGGGGACAGTGGGCACACCAGAGGGCAAGGCTATCACTACACTATAAAGGGAAATGACGGAGGGAGGGAGGATTCTTCAAAGGCCACGTATTGGATGATGAGAACCCTGCTTCCTTCCTCTGATACCCTCTCAGGATGCTGGCAGCCTGGCTTGCACCGTCCAGGCGGGAGATCAGAGAGTTTTTCTCAACAGAACCCGACTGGCTCCAGAGAGGTCTCCCAACCATATGGCCTGGTCAGCCCACTTAATTACCCAGAGAGGTTCAACAGCACAGGCACCCCTCCCCCCACAAAACACACACACACACACACACACACACACACACACACACACATACACACACAGCCTCCAATCAGCTTCTAGTTCCTTGATGATAAAAATGAACATTCAGCAAGGAACTACCAAATATTTGAGAAAGCCTCACAATGTGAAAGATAGAACAAAATAACACAAAAGAAATTCAAGAGCAATAGATACAATGCAGGGAGCAGAAGTAAGCTGGAAAAATAAAAAACTTTAATAAATATCTTCAGAGAAATAAAGATATTATGTCCACGTAACAAGCACATGGAGCTACAAAAAGAATCTTTTTTTAAGATGAGAGTTGAAATAAAAATATTCAGCTGAAGGGTATGACCATAAAATTGAGAAAATCTCCCAAAAAGGAGAACAAAAACAGATTTCCCAAATAGGAAATTAAAAGCAAGAAAATGAGAAGATAAACCCAAAGTCCAATATCCAAATAAGAGGAGTACCAGAAAGAGAGAACAGAGAAAGCAAAGAGGAAGAAATTATTTTTAAGATAACAATAATTCAAGAAATTTCCCCAGAATTGAATAACATGAGTGCCCAGAGTGAAAGGTCTCCTGAGCATACGGCACTATGAAGCAAAAAACACCCACAAATCAAATTTCAGAACCTCAAGGATGAAGAGAGAATCCTAAAAACTTCCATAGACCAGGTCCATGGGAAACCAGGTCATCCACAAAGAATCAAGACCCAGCATAGCACAGGACTTCTCAACAATAAACTAGAAGCTTGAAGACAATGAAGCATTGCTCATAAAATTAGGAGGGAAAATTATTGCCACCCCAGTGTTCTAAATCCAGCCAGACCCTTAAACAAGTGTAAGGATAGAATAAAGGCCTTTTTTCAGACAGTCAAGAACTTGACCTCCCATGTATTGGAAAACATATGCCATCTAAATAAGGAAGTATACAAAGAGGAAAATGTGGGATCCACACAAAAGAACAAATACTGTATGATTCTACTCAAATTCATAGAGACAGAAAGTAAAATGGTGTTGCCAGGGGCTGAGGGAAGAGGGAATGCGGAGTTAGTGTCTCATGAGCACAGGGTTCCAGTGTGGGAAAATGAAAAAGTTCTGAAGATGGATGGTGGTAGTGGTTACATAACAATATGAATGTACTTCATGCCACTGAGCTGAACACTAAAAAATGGTTAACGTAATAAACTTTGTTACATAAATTTTACCACAAAAAAAAAAAATGTGGAATCCAGAAGAGAGAGGATCCACATAAGAGAGAGAAAAGGGAATTCCTAAGATGATGCTAACAGATGGGCCAGGCCAACACCAAGCAGTAGGTCAAGAGAGCAACGGCCCGGAGTGGAGCCATAGGATGAGGCTGCAGGGACATGTGTCTGAGGAAGAAGACAAACAAAAAAAGATGGAAACCAAAGGTTGTCTGAGGTGTCTGATCATGTTGAGAGGAATTTAATAGCTCTGTTGGAGAGGAATCAGTGATATGTACATAAAAACTAAGAAAAGGATGGGGCCCGCCCGGTGGTGCAAGTGGTTAAGTGCATGCGCTCCGCTGCGGCGGCCCGGGGTTCCCCGGTTCGGATCCTGGGCGTGCACTGATGCACTGCTTGGTAAGCCATGCTGTGGCGGCGTCCCATATAAAGTGGAGGAAGATGGGCACAGATGTTAGCCCAGGGCCAGTCTTCCTCAGCAAAAAAAAAAAAAAAAAAAAAAGAGGAGGATTGGCAGATGTTAGCACAGGGCTGATCTTTCTCAAAAAAAAAGAAAAAAAAAAAACTAAGAAAAGGAGGGCCAGCCCTGGTGACCTAGTGGTTAAGTTCAGCGTGCTCCACGTCGGCAGCCCAGGTTCTGCTCCCAGGCGCGGACCTACACCACTCGGCAACAGCCATTCTGTGTTGGCAGCTCACATACAAAATAGAGGAAGATTGGCCACAGATGTTAGCTCAGGGTGAATCTTCCTCAGCCAAAAAAAAAAAAAAAACCTAAGAAAATGAAAAACTGAGGCAACTGTCAACTCCAGGGGAAAAATGTTAGACAAAAGAAAGAAAATAATGATAATAATAAACTACATAGATCAGAGAACGATACTTATATAGTCATAGTATGACATCGTTATATAACATAAACATGAATATTGATTTTACCAAAATTGGTGATATAACCATATCAGGAAGATGGGGGAGCAATAATGTGGATAGGTTGATATAAGAGTTCTATATCCTTATTTTCCATAATAAGTCAATAGATAATAACTAAAATAGAAAGAAATAGCCATACAGGCACTTTATTTGGAAATGGAAACAATTAAAATAATTGAGTATTTTTGTCTTTGGTAAGGATAACTTGGAAGTGGGGAGGTGGGACAGGGAATTGATATTTTTCATTGTAACCTTTTTGTTGCTTTAATAAAAGTGGATATGAAATTTAAAATAAATAAAATGGTGTAACATTTAGTGGAGGAGTCTGGACAAATGAATTAAAACTGTAAATAGATGTATAACTTTTCACCCAGCAATTCAATTCTCAAGGATTTATCCTAAGGAAATAATAGGACTGGTATGCAAAGATGTATGTTCAATGATGTTTACTGCAACATTGTTTATTACGATAGCAATAAATTGGAACCAACCTAAATACCCATCAGTAGGAGACTGGTTTAATAAATCATAGTACAGCCATGCGTTTGGAATTTATAAATTAACATGAGATGAGGTAGAAATTTATAAATTAACATGAGATGAGACTCAAGAGATATTATTACATGAAAAAAGGTTACAGGACAGTAAGTAGAGTTCAACTTAAAAAATATTTGTTTTAGAAGTCTAGCTAATTTCCAGAATATATAAAGAACTCCTACCACTCAACAACAACAAAACAACTTGATTAAAAAATGGGCAAAGGACTTGAACAGACATTTCTCTAAAGAAGATATACAAATGGCCAATAAGCACATGAAAAGATGCTCCACATCACTAATCATTAGGGAAATGCAAATCACAACTACAGTGAGATACCACTGCACACCCATTAGGATGGCTACTATCAAAAAACAGAACATAATAAGTGTTGAGGAGGATGTGGAAAAATTGGAAACTTTGTGCACTGATGGTAAGAATGTAAAATGGTGCAGCCACTATGGAAAACAGTTATGACAGTTTCTCAAAAAATTAAAAATAGAATTACCATATGGTCCAGCAAATCCACTTGTGAGTATATGCCCAAAAGAATTAAAAGACTAAAACAGATATTTGCACATCTATGTTCATAACAGCATTATTCACAATAGCTGAAAGGTGGAAACAACCCAAATGTCTATCAACAGATGAATGGATAAACAAAATGTAGTATATACATACAATGGAATATTATTCAGCCTTAAAAAGGAAGGGTATTATGACACATGCTACAATATAGATAAACTCCTGAGGACATTATCCTAAGTGAAATGACACAGTCACAAAAGGACAAATACTGTATGATTCCACTTATATGAGGTATCTGAAGTGGTCAAATTCATAGAGATAGAAAGTAGAATGGTGGTTGCCAGGGGCTGGGGGATAAGGGAATGGAGAGTTAGTGTTTAATGGGTATAGAGTTTCTGTTTGGGATGATGAAAAAGTTCTGGAGATGATGGTGGTGATGGTTGCACAGCACTGTGAATGAACTTAATCCCACTGAACTGTGCACTGAAAAATGGTAAATTTTATATTATGTATATTTTACTACAATAAAAAATTAAAAAAAAAAATTTTATCTAGAACTCTATACACCAATGTGTCAATAGTAATCTTCAGGGATGGAATTACATAAAAACTTGCACTTTCTCTGTATTGTTTGAATTTTTATCAACTATCATATCATTAAAAAAAGTATGTCTAGTTCCATTTAGAAAATGAAATAAAAGTAACCTCGAACCCTGAAGAATACCATCTTATAGTTTACAAAACACTTTTACAATCATTGTCCTGCTTAAGCATCAAAAAAATCCGATAAAATAGAGACATTTTGCCCTTTTGTAGATGAGAAAACAGGTTCAGAGGGAAGTGACTTGCCCATAAGTAAGACAGGGAGCCAGGACTCAATGGCAAGCCCCTAACTTGGTCAGCTCAGCACGATTTGAAGCTTCACACTGACCACGTATCAGTCAGTCCCAGATAAGCCTGTCTGAACCCCAGGAGCTCTCTCTGCAACCCAGAGAAATCCTACCTGGGGTAGTCCAGGAAATAGAAACCAAATCAAGGCGATGAGATCTTAGGGGGATGTGGGCAGACGCTGTGGTTTCAGGAAACCACCAAAGCAAACCCCTGGTATCACCCCCCACAGGGACATAGCCAACTTCACAAACTGACCTCAGCCTTTGACATTCCCCCCACGACACGGACAGAGAGGCTCCTCAGACCACCAGGAGCCTCCCACTCTGGTGTGTCTCAGGCCGGCCCTCACCTGGCCCAGACCTTCTCCGAGCAGAAGCCCCGCAACTCCCCACGGTCTCAATGTACCTGGTCCTGTGTCCTGCGTCCCAAGCCTCAATGATCAGATCAACAGCAGCACACAGGCACCAGCACGGAACCAGCTGAAATGCAGCAGAAGTCAACAGGAAGCATGAGAGTCACCTTCTGACAAATGAGGCGCAAGGACAGGAAGTGGGTTCGGGCCAGGAAGGCTGGGGCCTGCCGTCTAGAAGTGAGGCAACCCTGCCAGCCACATTGCTCAGCTGGAGTTGAGCAAGACTTCAGCGCTGGGGAGAGGAAAAAGGAAATTCAAATCCTAACTCCTTAGCCAGGTCTTCAAGATTCCCCATTTCCACCACAGGCACGTATGCCTCTGACCCTTTGGAGGGGAAGAGCTGTCACTTACAAAGGGTAGAGGATGAGCAGAACCTAGCATACCATACACATGGTACATAAGAGAATAACTTACAGTCAGAGAGCCTCCATCTACCACTTTAAGCTGGGAGACCTTGAACAAGTCGCTTTGTGTCTCTGAGTCTCACTTTCCCCATCTATGAAATGGAGGTAATACGAGTACTGACCTCACAGCCTTGTTTAGGCTTAAATGAGATAATGTGTGTAATTGACTTCATACTTCCAATTAGTCCCTTTAGCAGTTAGTGTTGTCCCTCCTTCTTTCTGCCTCTCCTAATCTGACCCACTCTTTTTTTTTTTTAAAGATTTTATTTATTCAGTTTTTTCCCCCCAAAGCCCCAGTAGATAGTTGTATGTCATAGGTTCACATCCTTCTAGTTGCTGTACGTGGGACTCGGCCTCGCATTGGATGGAGAAGTGGTGCCTCGGGGCGCTCCTGGGATCCGAACCCGGGCCGCCAGCATCAGAGCGCGCGCACTTAACCGCTAAGCCACGGAGCCGGCCCGAATCTGACCCACTCTTAAGTCTTTATCAGATCAGACACCTTGGTCTGAAGAGTCACCCTGAACCCCTCTAGTCTCCACATGGGCTGCACGTCTCATGTGTCATTTAGTCTCACCATATGGGAGAAGCACCATTGTTAAGAACAGCTTCCGAGCCCTTTCATTGATAATTCCTTTCCCATGGTGATGTTTTATCTCCCCAAGGTCACCCAGTGAGGGTAGGGGCTGCGTGAATTTGTCTCTGTATCCCCAGGAGCACCCAGCAGAGCACTGGAAGTTAGTCCATAAATGTTTGTGGACCTTTAAGATGCTAAGGAAACCCTCCCTATTTAAAGCACGTGGGTGAAGTCCGATGAGGACTGAGGACTCCACAGCAGTGGGGCTGAGGTTTTGCAGGCTATGGCAAAGCCTTATAGGAGGGCAAGGCCAGGGTGATCCTTGGCTCCTCTTAGCTCCTCTCACAATCCCCTAAAACTCCTGAGGACATGAAACAGGAGTGTACCGAAAGCCGAAGCTCTCTCTGCCTGGAAGTCCTGCTCCCATCCACCCCACTCATCTCCAGATGGAAGCCTGCTTAGCCTGCAGCATACTTAAATCTCCCTCAAAAGTAGCTTAGGCTGGCCGGCCCCATTGCTTAGCGGTGGAGTGCGTGCGCTCCGCTACTGGTGGCCCGGGTTTGGATCCCGGGCACACACCTACGCACCGCTTGTCTGGCCATGCTGAGGCCGGGTCCCACATACAGCAACTAGAAGGATGTGCAACTATGACATACAACTATCTACTGGGGCTTTGGGGGAAAAAAAGGAGGAGGATTGGCAACAGATGTTAGCTCAGAGCCGGTCTTCCTCAGCAAAAAGAGGAGGATTGGCATGGATGTTAGCTCAGGGCTGATCTTCCTCACAAAAAAAAAAAAAAAAAGTAGCTTAGGTTTGCCACCTGATCAGGAGAACTGCCCTCCTCTCAGCTCTCTGTCCTCACCTCCCTGACCCCCTTCTTTTCAGACGATGGATATCCTGGGAACTGGATGGCACCTTCTTAAGGATTGCCCCTCACCTCTTGCTCCTTCCAACTTACCACCCCACAGGGGCTGCCACCTCTATACTTCTGTTAGTGCACCCCAAGGCCTTTTGAGGCTTTACGCACCAGGCACTGTGCTAAGTGTTTTACATACAATATCCTGCTTTAACCCTCATAATTCTCTAAAGTAGAAGCTGTTACTATTCCCATTGTACAGATGAGGAAACTGAGACCCAAAGAGGTCATGCAACTTGCGCAAGGTCACACAGTAAGCAGGCTCACACTCTAACTTGTATTGCAGACATTTCAGTGGGATTTTACTCCAGGAAGCTGGAAACTCGCTCACCTCCCGAGTTGCACAGAGACAGGACCTTGTCAGCATGTTCTAAATTTTAGAACTACGGAGTGTGAGTCATCACCAGGGAGCTTCTTAGAAATGCAGAATCTCAGGCCCCACCCTGGTCCTATTGAATCATAATTTGCATTTTCACAAGAGAACCAGGTGATTGGTTTGCTCATCAAAGTCTGAAGCACACTGGTCTAAATTGAATTGAATGCCCACAGGCACCCACAGGCAAAACAAGCATAGAAAAAAAACCCGACAGGGCTCTTGAGCTTGGGCATTTCACCTCTGGAGGAAGCACAGAGCCAAAAAGAGCTCGGAGGCTCCCCGTGCCTCAGTTAGTTTCTACTTTTTGGGTGGTCAAGCAAGATCTTGGCCCTGGAAGTTTGGATAGCAATGGGACGTCTTTAGAGCGCCACCTGCTGGCCTTGATTAGGTATGCGTCACGCGTTTCTGCTCCAGGCATCCAGTCCAGAGCCGCAGCGCACGTGTCCCCTGCAGGCTGAGCCTTCCAACCACAGGGGATTCCTGTGGTTCTTTCCAGCCGAGTTTATTTCTGCTCCCTCTTTGACTTCAACATTCAGCGTTCGCTATTCCTGTCACTGGTTCAAATACCTCCTTACTCACTAAATGACAATAATGCAGCACCCCGTGTTTGCTTAGCCCCTTGATTATCTCAATTCAGTTCAATTGATTAGGCATTTGGTGAGCTCCTCCTACTGGGTGCAAAGCATAAGACTGCAAGGGACTATTCCTCTTACCAACGTCCAAGCAGGTGGTCTTACCAGGCCCTTAGTGTCCCAACCAAGGCACAGAGATTTAAAACTGAGCCCTACAAGAAAGTATTTGCAACATTCACTTGGACATATTTCTATTTACCTATATTTGTGTCCATCTTCAATAAGAAAAGGAAAGCATCCAAATAGAAAACTGAGCAAAAGATACAGAGAAGTTTACAGCAGAAGAAATACAAAAAGTCAAAGACATTTTTAAGAAATATCCCTATTTTGGGCCAGCCCCCTGGCTTAGCGGTTAAGTGCATGCGCTCCGCTGCTGGCGGCTCGGGTTCGGATCCTGGGCGCGCACCATCGCACCGCTTCTCCGGCCATGCTGAGGCTGCCTCCCACATACAGCAACTAGAAGGATGTGAAACTATGACATACAACTAGCTACTGGGGCTTTGGGGAAAAATAAATAAATTAATTAATTAAAAATTAAAAAAAAAAGAAATATCCCTATTTTAAACCTTTCCTACCTTCTTTTGAATTAGATTTTTTAAATTATTCTATGTCTCCCATTAGTTTTTTTTTTTTTTATTTATTTTATTTTTCCCCCCAAAGCCCCAGTGGATAGTTGTATGTCGTAGCTGCACATCCTTCTAGTTGCTGTATGTGGGACTCGGCCCCAGGATGAACGGAGAAGTGGTGCCTCGATGCGCACCCGGGATCCGAACCCGGGCCACCAGCATCGCAGCGCGCGCACTTAACCACCAAGCCACAGGGCCGGCCCTCCCATTAGTTCTTAATTATACATTCTTTTATCATTCTTTTAATGGTTATCAAGAAACTACAACATGCATCCTTGAATTACTAGTCCACTATAATTTGTACTTTTACCACTCCCCAGATAACACAAGACTCTTTTTTTTTTAAAGATTTTATTTATTTATTTTTTTCCCCCCAAAGCCCCTGTAGATAGTTGTATGTCATAGCTGCACATCCTTCTAGTTGCTGTATGTGGGACTCGGCCTCAGGATAGACAGAGAAGTGGTGCCTCCGTGTGCGCCCGGGATCCGAACCCCGGGCCACCAGCATCAGAGCACGCGCACTTAACCACCAAGCCACAGGGCCAGCCCAACACAAGACTCTTATAATTTAACTCTACTTATCCCCCTCCTGCTTTTGGATATTATTATTTTAATTTTTCATATATTTTTTAACTCAAGTCCATTTTCTTTTCTTTCTTTTTTTTTTTTGAGGAAGATAGGCCCTGTGCTAACACCTGTTGCCAATCTCCCTCTTTTTTTTTTTTTCTTTTTTCTTTTTTCTTTTTTCTCCCCAAAGCCCCAGTACGTAGTTGTGTATCATACATGTAGAGTTGTAGCTCTTCTATGTGGGACGCCACCTCAGCATGGCATGATGAGCTGTGAGTACGTCCGCACCCAGGATCCGAACCGGCGAACCCAAGTTAACTGCTACACCACCAGGCCAGCCCCTGTTTTTGAACTCTTAAGATATTATTGTTCTATACAGTCAATATTCATGTATTTTCCCTGCACATTTACCTCTTGTCATTCATGCATTCTTGCATTTCTTTGCTTCCACTGGGATCATTTTCATTCTGTCTGAAGAATGTCCTTTAGTATTTCTTTTAGTGCAGCTCTCTTACCAATGAATTCTGTTTCCATTTGTAAACCTCTTTATTCCACCTTAATTTTTGAAAAATATTTTTCTCTGTACATAATTCTAGACTGGTAGCTATTTTCTTTCACCCTTTAAAGATTATAACATGTATCCTTGACTTCCACTCTCGCCTGGTTTCCCTCTTTATCCTGAAAATGAGCTGTCAGTATTATTGTTGCTCCTCTGAAGGTAATGTCTTTTTTTCTAGGCCAATTTTTAAAAATTCTGTTTGTCTCTGGTTTTCAGAAGTTTTACTACAGGGCCGGCCCTGTGGCTTGGTAGTTAAGTGCGCGCGCTGTGATGCTGGTGGCCCGGGTTCGGATCCCGGGTGCACATCAAGGCACCACTTCTCCGTTCATCCTGAGGCCGAGTCCCACATACAGCAACTAGAAGGATGTGCAGCTACGACGTACAACTACCCACTGGGGCTTTGGGGGGAAAAAATAAAATAAATAAAATCTTTAAAAAAAAAAAAAAGAAGTTTTACTACAATGTGACTAGGTGGGGATTTTTTGTATTTATTTTGCTTGAGATTTGTAGAGTTTCTTGGATCTGTGGTTTAATCTATTTCATTAATATTGTAAAATTTGTAATCAGTAACTCTTCAACTACTGCTTCTGAACCAGTCACTTACTCTCCTTTACTTAAGTGACTCCAGTTAAATGTACTTAGACTTTTACACCACATTCCGTATTCTCTTATGCTCTTTTCCATATTTTCCATCCTTTTTTCCCACTCCATGCTTCAGACTGAATGGTTTCTACTGACTTATCTTTCAGTTCACTCATCCTCTCTTCTGTTGTATCTCACCTGCTGTTAACCCCATCTATAGAGTTTTTTATTTCAGTAATTGTATTTTTCAATTCTAGAATTTCCATTTGGTTCTTTTTAAAAATTGTTTCTAGTTCTCCATCTACTTTCTTGGTCATATTAAAGTCCATGTACAATAATACCAATATCTTTTTCTCCTTTGGGTCTGCTTCTATCGTCTACTTTTTTCTCTTGGTTTTTGTTTATTTGGTCTTATCTCCTAGTATATCTATTAATTTTTGTTAAACATTGGGTGCTGGGTAGAATGAAAATTGTAGAGGCTCTAGATGATGTTATTTCTCTAGAAGAGATAAAAATTTCTGTTTTTTTTTTTTTCAAGGCAGTTAGACTAAGGTCAAATCATTTGATTCAATCAGGAACTGAGGTGTTCCAGGCTTTGTATGGGCTGGTCTATTTCTGGATTGCCCTTACTCCTAGGTCATAACCCTTAAGGAGTCTCAGCTGAAACCCTAGAGTGTTTACCAGATCCTTCTTTCTTGTCAGACCCTGAACTCCAATTTTTGCACCTTGTGATAATGCCAAAACTTTGGCCACCATTTTCAGCTCAGCATCAATGCCTCCCAAGCAAATCAGCAAATTCCTTTTGGAATTTCCTTAAAGAAAGCAGTGGAGAAGATCTGCCTCACCTCAAAGTGTTTTCTTTGTTTACAAGATCTTGATTATTTATGTTCTGCCCACGTCAGCTGTTCTCTGAAGCCCTAAAACAGCTGTGTGTGTGTGTGTGTGTTTTATGTAATTTAATCCTAGTCTGATACAAGCACTCTGTCATGACCAGAAGCCAAAATCAACTAATGTACAGTTTTTAAAAAGATAACTCTGTTCTGTGGGAAACAGACCATGGCAGGCAGGGTGAGGGGAGGAAAGTGGGAGCAGGAAGGGAAGTTAAAAGGCTATTGCAGCTTCCAAACAAGTTGCTGACGGTGTCTTAAGATAAGATATTGACAGTGATGACAGAGAGAAGGGAAAGATTTTAAGGTTTTTTCTCTTTTTTTGGTGAAGATAAAGTTATAATAATACACAGGCAAGGTGAGTGAGGGTGACAAAAGGCAATTTCATATGCTGCTGGAGGAAGTCTAAATTGGTACAACTTTTATGAAAAGAAATTTGAGGCCGGCCCCGTGGCTTAGCGGTTGAGTGCAAGCGCTCCACGACTGGCGGCCCGCGTTCAGATCCCGGACGCGCACCAACGTGCCACTTCTCTGGCTGTCCTGGGGCCGCGTCCCACATGCAGCAGCTAGAAGGATGTGCAGCTATGACATACAACTATCTACTGGGGGGCTTTGGGGAAAAATAAATAAATAAAATTATTAAAAAAAAAAGAAATTTGACAATATTTATTAGAAATATTTAAAATTATATTATACTTTGACTCATCAATTTCATTTCTTATAATTATTTTAAGGAAATAACATCAAGATTTTGCAATAGAAACACCTATTGCAGAAATCTTTTATAACAGGGAAAAATTGGAAACAACGTAAATATCAATCAATAGATTAATTAAATAAATAACTACATCCATTAAAAATGAAGGTGTTAGGGCCCGCCTGGTGGCCTAGTGGTTCAGTTCAGTGCACTCCGCTTCAGCGGCCTGGGTTGGGTTCCCAGGTACGGACCTATACCACCTGTCGGCAGCCATGCTGTGGCGGCAACCCACATACAAAATAGAGAAAGATTGGTATAGATGTTAGCTCAGGGCAAATCTTCCTCAGCAAAAAAAAATGAGGGTGTAAAAGAATGTTTATTGGAGATCACAAGATAACAACTGAAAAAAATCAGGTCCTAAAAGAATTTATAGAATGTGATCCCCCTTATCTTAAAATAATTATATATCATAATTATGCATTATATAATATATAATTATTTTTAACATAATCATATATATTATATATATAGGCTGAAAGAATAAACTCCAAAATATTTATGGTAGTTGTCTGTAGAGGTGGTGTAGAGTTTATATTTTTCTTTTTCATGTGTGCTTTTATGAATTTCCACTTTTTTCAACAGAAGTGCTATTTTAATAATCAGAAACTGTATCATTTTTTTCACTCCTGACTCTGTCCCTGACGCTGGCCTTACCTGTCTCAAGCACTGAGGGCTCTCAGCTGTCACGGAGGCCTTCAGTTCTGGGATAAGGAGTGAAGACTCAGCAAATCCTCCGTGAAAGGCGTATGTCAAGCAGTCTTGCTCCTGCCGCTGCCACCACTCCCAGGGAGTGGGGAGAGGTTTCCCTTCCACATTCCGCCCAGAGAACAGACCTCCGCTCTCGCATCTTTCGCTTCCCTTCCCCGACCTGTCTCGGAGCATCTCTGCACCTGGAGTTGGCGATTTTAAAGGCCCAGTGTTTTACGACCGGGAGAGGGACTCGGGCCGGAGCGCACGCAGGCTGAGCGGCCGGAAGCAGCCCCACGCTGGCTGGGCGCGGGCGTGGGGCATTACTCAGAGCCTTCCTGCTCGCCCGGTGCCCCACCCCTGCTCTGCCTCTCGGAGCCCGCACCCTCGGGTCACCGTGGGGCCTTGCCACATTTATCCTCCAATCCAAGCTACCTGTCTCCTTTTCTCAGGATTCTTGTTTGATCCCACACTGTGGCTTCCGGTCCAAAGGGCTCTCAGCTCCAGCATTTAAACCCGGCCTTGGGCTCAGCCATGAAACGTCCCCAAGTGGCCTCTTCCCGGCTCTGGGATCCTGAGCCTCTGTCCACTCCCCAGGCCACCATCCTTCATTCATACGTCCCAGTCAGCGTGTGCCAAGGTCTGCGCGCTGCGACTTCAGATGGTACACAGGTGAACCTTTTTTTTACTTAACAGTATGTATTAATTTTGCTGCTTATTAAAAATATCATTAGAATATCAAACCTCTGATTTCACAGGTATGGATGCTTAGAATGAGACGAGAGTAGATATTTAAGTTTAAAATGTGGCTCAATTAAAAAAAATCAAGTAAACAATTGTACAGGTGGCATTCTGATGTGGAAAAAATTAGGAAGACAAAACACTAGATTAGGTTCTACCGGGGAATTCCTCTTTCAAAAGCCCCAGATTTCTTCACTATCCCTCTCTCTTCCCCAGTCCATCTTCCCTCCCCTTCCCAGACTCACCTCCTGGAGAACATGCCCAAGACCATGCTTTTTCAAAGATGACATTGGCAGTACAGTGGCTAAAGTAAGGCTCTAACCCAGTGGGAGCTCCTGTCTCCAGCCAGACCCCAGGTTGTCAGTCCATTACGACGTTGAGGAGGGAATTTGCTGTGGCTTCCAAAGGAATTTAGAATAAAAAGTACAATGACCGTGTTGCCCAAACGTCCCTTGCTAGCCCCCACCCCTAGGCCCCATACACTTGAGCCAGGCTTGAGAAGGTAGATTTATTCATTTAACAAACACTGACTTATTGAGCTCTAATGATACCAGGCACTATGCTGGAGTCTACAGAGATGAGTTAGGATCCTCTCTTTTAAGGTCTTAAAAGATGGGGATGCCAGCAAGGAGGGGATGAGGTAGAAAGGCATTCCAGGTTAAAAAAAAAAAAGACATGGGAAAACTCCACAGAGGCCCAAAAGTCCGAGTTCTTGAAGGGCCCTGAACTGAAAGCCACCACTGACGGCTGAGGGCATGTCTGAAGCGAGTCTGGGGAAGGCAGTGAGGGCCTCATGTGCTGGCTGAGGAGTGTGGGCTTTGTACTGAGGGCAGTGGGGAACCATGGATGTCTTCAGGGGGAGGATAATGATGAGGGAGACTTGTGAAGATACTCTCTGGCTGCTGCATACTGCTGTGAAGGTTGAGCTAAGGGAGCTGAGAGCTGAGGCGGGCCAGTTGGGAAGGAAAAATAGCCCTTATTGTGCCTACCAAGCCGTGTGCCCTGGCTGGGCCTGGGTCAACCTGGAGGAGGGGCGTCTTTGTTTTCTGTTCAAAGGCCCCAGGTTTCCCCTGGGCTACTGGCAGCCCCAGGCTCTATAATAATGGAGGAGAGCCCAGAGAGTGGGACAAAGGGAACAGGTAAGACAGAGAGAGATTTTAGAGGCGTGCGCAGCCTTGGGTGAGGAGGCCAGCCCAGGGAATTCGCAAGGGCATAAATGAATTGAAACCCCAAACAGGCCCCTGAGCTGGTTGGAACCAGGCAGGACCAGGGCCCAACAACTGCTAATGGGTGGGGAGACCATCGGGCTGCACCCAACTCAGGGTCCTCCCCTAGTCTCACTGTGGGGAGCATGGCCTCACTGGCTGGACTGGGCTGGGAGGTGGCAGGGTGGTGAGCAGGGCCACTTGAGGGATCACTGAAGCCTCAGTCTCTGTGTGGGCTTCCCTGGGGACCAGGGGATCCTCCAGTCCACACTTTCGGGGTCCTCTGCCCTCCCTGGTTAGGCCTCCTCATCTGCCCACATTCCTCAGGCTATCAGGACTCCTGTGAGTGGGGGCGGGGGGAGGAGGGTCAAGGGTCACGTGCACACCCACACTTATGACCAGGAGATGCTCCGCCTCCTGCCCCTTGGGCGTTGTTTAATTGCAACCACCATGAGTGTGCACAGGGGCGCAGCCAGGTTGCCCCCCACCCCACCCCATTCACCTGCCTGCCTTCCTTGTATGACTCGGCCCTCATCCAGAGCCAGGACTGAGCAAGCCTCCACTGGCGGAATATGGGCAATCAAGGCAATGGCTTCCTGTCTCCAAACCACACACAGCCCTGATGTCCCTGATCCAGGCCCTAGTCAGTGATCCAGGTGTGCCCACAGGAACACGCTCAGCTGGAGATCATTGTCAAGTGTCTTTTCATGGATGGCAGTGATAGAAAAAGACCAAGAGCCTCTGCCCTAGCAAAGCCTGGCCTTAACCGGTAATCACGTTCTCCCTCTCCCCCTTCCCCTTCCCCTCCTTCTCCGCACTCCTATGCCCAGCCTGCAGCTCCTGGCTCCACCTGTGCTCCCCGGGACCCCCATCCCCCTCTGCCTTTGATATTTGGGGTGACTCACTTTACCCTTATTAAAATGTCAGCCCTGGCATATGGTTCTGAATGGCATGAGTGACTCCGTCCTATTAGGGTGGCCCCTCCCTGCTGCCCCTACCCCGTCCCCATAGGGGCTGGAGGGAAGGTGGAGCAGAGAGCTGCCGAGTGCCCCTACTGCTGGACACCCAGAGTCCCTTCTGAGGGAGCGGGAGAGCCAGGAGCCCTGGGGACTCCACTTCCCTGGTGACGCTGGTGTGGAGAATGCTGCTCTGGGACCTGTAAGATGGTAGGGACAGAGGAGCACCTCTGTCTGAAAGAGCCGCCCCAGCTTCTAGTCCTCCTCCACCTAGCCTGGAGGAAGGAGCACATCTCCAAGCTACCTGGAACCCCAGCCATCTCCCAGGCCAGAGGTGCCTAAACAGGCTGCCCTTTGATGTTACTAGAGAGGCTGCTAAAAACTTGGGTTCCAAAAACTCAGACCATGCATGTGCCAATAATGGAGAAAGCTCCAAGATGTAGTGTAGAATAAGACAAGAGAGATGCAGAAGCGTGTACGTGGTGCCCTATCCTTTGGCAAAAAAAAAAGGGGGGGAATGAGAATCTATATCTGTATTGGCTCACGTAGACATAAAAATAAATAAGCTGCACTTATGACAGTGGCTACTTTTTTAAAAAATTGTGGTAAAATACACATAATATAAAATTTACCATCTTCACCATTTTTAAATGTGCAGTTCACTGATATTAAGTACACTCACATTGTGATGTCACACAGTCATCACCACCATCCATCTCTAGAGCTCTTTTCTTCTTCCTAAACTGAAACTCTACCCGTTAAACACTAACTCCCTATTCCTCCCCCTCGGCCCCTGGCACCCACCATTCTACTTTTTGTCTCTGTGGATTTGACTACTCTAGGGACCTCATATAAGTGGGATCATACAGTATTTGTCCTTTTGTGACTGACTTATTTCACTTAGGATGATATCCTCAAAGTTCATCCACGTTGTAGCATGTGTCAGGATTTCCTTCCTTTTTAAGGCTGAATAATACTCCATGGTATGAATAGACCACATTTTGTTAATCCATTCACCTACTGATGGACACTTGGGTTGCTTCCACCTTTTGGCTATTTGAATAATGCTGCTATGAACATGGGTGTACACATATCTATGGAGTCTCTGCTTTCAGTTCTTTTCGGTATATACTCACAAGTGGAATTGCTGGATCATATGGTAATTCATATGGTAATTGAAGAACCATCATACTATTGTCCACAGTGGCTGCAGCATTTTACATTCCCACCAGCAGTGCACAAGGGTTCCAATTTCTCCACATCTTCACCAACCCTTCTTATTTTCTGGTTTTTTGATAGTAGCCATCCTAATGAGTGTGAGTTAGTGGTTACCCTTTGGGGTGCATAGGAAATGGGCAGATGGGGGACAAGGAGGGGAGGGAATCTCTACTTTTTTTTGAGGAAGGTCTTTTTTTTTTGAGGAAGATTGGTCCTGAGCTAACATCTGTTGCCAATCTTCCTCTTTTTCTTTTTTCTCCCCAAAGTCCCAGTACATAGTTGTATATCCTAGTTGTAGGTCCTACTAGTTCTTCTACGTGGGGTGCCACCTCAGCATGGCTTGATGAGCGGTGAGTATGTCCATGCCCAGGATCCGAACCAGCCAACCCTGGGCAGCCAAAGTGGAACACATGAACTAAATCGCTACGCCACCGGGCCGGCTCCTCTACTGCAGGTCTTTTAACACTTTTTCATTTTTTAATTATCTGAATATATTACTTATTCAAGAAATTGTGTTTTTCAACATTTATTATGACAATTCCCAACATACAGCAAAGAATTTCTTGAAAGAACTGAAATTTGAAAAAATAATTGAAAGTATTTTACAATGAAAACCCATATATCCAACTCCTAGATTCCACCCTTAGCATGCACTATTCTTGCATTATCACGTATCTATCCATTCCTTTATCCATCCAATTTAAAAAAACAAATATAGAATGTACTTTCCCAGGCCCCTCCCAAGACCTGCTAAGTCCTGAGACAGGGCCTGGAAATCTGTTTCTTTAATCAGTTCTCCAGGTGATTCTAGTATTGGGGAACTTCTGTCCTGGTCCAGCTATTCATCCCATGTAGAAACCGTACCTGCAGTCAGTTCGTGGTCAGCCAGCCTCGGCCGGGATTCTCACTTGTCTTGTCTGGAAGCCCCCTACCCTCACAGAGGTCTCTCCAAGGAAGGTCTTATCTTATGGGGACAAAATGGTCTCAGATCCATGCCCACCCTGGCCAGCCTCTTCCCCAGAACATGCTTCAGTGCCTCAGCAGCACCACCCCCAATGTGACCCCAGAATGGGACACAACTCTCCAGTGTGGCCTGACCAGAGCAGAGGTCACTGGTCCCATCCCTCCCTGAGCTAAAAACTAGTTTTCTATACTTCAGCCTGCATTCGTCCTTTCTACCGAGAAGGGCAGGGTACTTTAAAATGGGATGGTGGGATTTGCAACAGATACCTTATTCACTAAGCCAGGACCAGATTGGCCAGGCCCCGTGAAGCAGGAGGTATTCAAGTCCTCTCACTCCTCTTCTGCCTTCTCTGTTTGCCATGATGATGATCATGGTGGATAATGTTGACGGAGCCCTTAATGCTTAAGAGGCGTGGTTCCAGGCACATTATTTGCATCCATTTATTTAACCATCACAACAATCCTATAGTGTAGGTATTATTATCTCCCTTTTTCAGATGAAGCAACTGAGGGACAGAGGGATTAAGTAACTTACCCAAAGGTACATGGCACTTTCTCTTTATGTAAATACACACAGAGCACTTGTGAATGCTCCTGCACTGATTTTAACTTCCCAGAGCTCCCTACTATCAAATCCTATAGTGTAGATCCTTCTAGCTAACATACCTATCTCTCCACCTTTCCTGATAACTAATTCCCCTCTGCCTGTCAAAACTTAACAGTCCTATGTCTCACTCTCTCAGGACCTTGCTGGATGGCTAGAGCCAACCTGAAAGAGTCAAGCTAAGGTTTCTCCAGATGATATATTTACTCTCTCAGGTAAGTTGCGTGTGTGTGTGTGTGTGTACACACAAACATACATATGTATATATAATTTTTAAGTGGAATTCTTATTTTGGAATACAAAACCATGACAGACTATAATAGTAAGTATTTATATATTTAAGATAATCTTCAAAGTCAAGTTTCATGTCAGGACCAGTAGAAAAGATTTGGGGGCCTCAGGAACTTCATATTACTCCATAATGACATCACATTACTCTGAGTCTAAGGGTAGACCAGCCTCGCTCAGTCCCCTCCCCGGGGCCCACAGGGGCATTGATGCTGAGGTATTTGGGACTCCTTTTCAGGAACCCCTAGAAAGCCCTAGACAGAGTCATGAACCATGCTGCTGAAGGGGCCTCTGGAGGTGCTGATAGGAAAAAAATTTCGGGAGGCTTTGGGGACTAAAGTTGCAAAATGAAATGTAGGATGCCCAATGAAATTTGAGTTTTAGATAAACAACGAATAATTTTTTAGTATAAGTAGGTCCCAAATATTGCATTGAGCATACTTATTCTAAAAAATTATTTGTTGTTTATCTGAAATACAAATTTACCTGGGCTGTCTACATTTCTGTTTGCTAAATCTGAGACTACCTAGGTCTCCTCACATTCGACTCCTGGGGAAAGAACATGAGAGACTGTCACAACAGTTTGTACTCAGCCATCTCTGTGTTCCTGGGCAAGGTGGCCCGGTGCACTGCCCTGCTGTCCTCCCCCACCAGCCTCAAGGTGGTTATGGAGCCAGGCCATGGTTGATGGGGTGGGGGAGGGGCAGTCCTGGGGTACTCTATGGGGTCAAACTCATGCTTAGCTGTGCCTTGGATCCAGAAACCTCCTTTTTTCAGAAGAAAACCAATTTCTTGAGGACTTGGCCTTCAGTCCTGAGAGGACTTGGAGGTCTCCCCCAAAATGCTTTCCAGATCCCCAGCTTTGCTCCTGCCTTATTTTTAATTGTTTTTTTCTGATCATGAAAGAAACACACACTCAGGGTAAAAATTCAAACATCATAGGAATGTATAAGTTAGCAAGTTCTGTCAGAGATAACTACTATCAAGTTTGATGTGTCTTCTTTCAGATTTTTCTCTATAAAAATTATCATATTATCATCATTTCCATAAATAGAATCATATTATACAGACTGTTCTGAAACTTGCTTCTATTGCACGTGATATCAGGGACTTCTTGGTGTGCAGGTGTGCACTTCTACTTCACTGGTTTTACTCTGCCTTGTTCTTTATCCCACTGGTGTTTGGTCTTTTGGAGCTCTGAGTCTCTCCAAGTGTTCGATGAATGACAAATGCACATAGGCATATCACTCGAATATTTGTACGCGACTTCGGTTAGCAATGCCTTACTGAGGCTGATCTGACCCCTTCACCCTGTGCATGGTGGGTTGGAGGGAATCACTGAGATGGGTCCAGGAGGGTGGAAGGACTGTGAGCATGACTTTCTTATTGTTCGGGTGGGGAGACCCATCTATGGGGAACCTCAGTCAAAGGGGTCCTGGGTCACTGCTTCCATTGTGAGACCCTCTGCCTGTCTCGAGAACTCATCCCTGGGCTCCCCTTCAGACAGGGGGCTCCTCTCCTAGCCTCCTCATCAAGATCACCTGACTCCACCAGCTGCCAAACCCCTGGGCAATGCCAAGAGCCTCCTGGCCTCAAACGGGTTGGGCGACATTCACTTCCCGGCACTGTCCTCCCGACCTGCTCAGTCATTAGGAAATGCCTCAGCGGCGGCCGTCACAATGACAGCAGCAGGAGGACGTACAGCCTGCCCGACACCTCTGGGTGGCTCAGATCTGCTCTGCGGAGGCCCCGGGTGGAGAGGTGGATGCTGCTCTCCCTGGTCCCAGCCGAAGTGAGTCTAGGGGCCAGGCTGGGGGTGGGGAAGGAGCGGTCAGAGCTTGGTAAGGTTCTGGACTGAAAGTGGAGTGATGTGGGAGTGTGTGTGTGTGTGTGTGTGTGTGTGTGTGGTGTCAAGCGGTGGGGAAGTGATCATAGCTGAAGCTATAGGGCCTTGCACTGGGAATCCAGGAGGGAGGCCTGGGTGCCTAGAAGTGTCACTCTGCCTCACAGGCTCACTGTCGCAAGGTGGAGAGGAGAAGGGTTGCCTGGGCTGGTGACACCCTCCAACCAGTCCTCACAATGGGCTGCTGCTGTGAGTAAAGCCAGGCACTGGGGCCGCATGAGGTCAGCCCCCCTCGGGCCAGCCCGTGTCCTGAGCTGCTTCACAGCTGGCTGGAGTGGCAGCCCTGTGTGGAGTCCCTCTGGGGAGAGAAGTTGGGGTAGTCACTTTTCCATCAATGCTTCTTCATGTATTCCTTTTTTTTTTAAACCACTTTACTGAGGTATGACTGACGTACAAAAAGCTGTACATATTTAGCATGTACAACTGGATTCTGGAGCTCTCATGAGGTATTTTCACCCATGGGTGTTTGTTAAATCAGTGTTTCTGTAGAGGTACAAGGGCTGGGACCTCCTATTCTGCCAACTTGCTCTCGATTCTTCATCTTCTTCTTTGACCAAGGTCTGGAATGCCCTTCATGAAGGCACATCCAAACCCTCACTAGAGGTGGCGGTACCTGGCACGGCTGCCTAGCCAGGCTGAGCTGGGCTCAGATCCTGGGTCTGCCCTGTACTAGCAGTGTGACTTTGAACAAGTTACTTAAGTCCTGAGCCTCACCTCCCTCATCTGTAAAATGGAGATAATACCTACCTCCCAGAGTTATAGTCAGGATTAAATGAGGAAAGGATGCAAAATGCCAAGCACATAATTAGTGTTCAATAAACAGTTGCTGTTATAATTATTTATTATTAGCTCGACACTGGTCCCACCTCACCTAGGAAGACTTTCCAGCTCTCCTCTCCTGCAATTTCCTAAAGCACCATGGGGATGCCTTGTGTCATATAATGTCTCACATTGTTATTTAGCTAGTTTGTGCCCAAACCAGAGCTTGTTCCTTGCATTTCTTCTGCTGCCCTTTCCCCCACCTCAGCACTCAAGACAGAGTCAGGCCCGTAAGAGGAACTCAAGGATGGAGAATGAAATGGAATTAAGAGAAAGGGAGGGACACATGGAGGGAGGGGCCAGGGAAAGACTGAGAAAGGGAGGTGAGAAGCTGGGGAAGGAGGGTGTACTGTCCAGATGTGAATGACATGTCTTTCCTGAAGCACAGGAAAGAGAAAAGACTGCCCCGAGAGGCCATCAGTGGGAACCTGGGATGTCTTTTGCACCCCTTGGATCCCTTTTACTTTTTCTCAAACTCAGATGAGACATAGAGGCTCTTCTCCCCCCTCCCCTGCTCATCCCAAGGAGGATAGTGCTTCCTGACTTTGTTAATATCTACTCACTCAATCTATCAACTGAGTCTAATAATGTTCTCTATGTCATCTAGAGAATCTTCTCTCTCTTTCTGCCATCTCCCTCTCCATCACCTTCTCAGGTGACCTCAGACAAGTCAGCTCCCACTCTCTGGACCTTGGTTTGCTCACCTATAAAACTAGATTTAACTAAATCACCTCAAAAGTCCTTTCTTCCTCTAGCATTCTCTTCTCTATCTGCTTTAATTATCTTGCCTATCTTGATGCCTATGTCTCAGTTACCCAAACAACTTAAGCTATTGATCATCGTTCCTCCTTTTTAAAAAATCTCTTTTTCAAGAAAACTTATAAATGCCCACTAGGCTCTAAAGTTTCGTGAAGGATTTTCTTGATCACTGCTTGTCTCCAGTGCTTCACTCAGTTCCTAGCATATAGCAAGTGCTCCGTAAACATTTGTTGAATAATTAGATGGATGGATGGATGGATGGACGGATGGATGGAAGGAATTGCTACCATACAGCTGTGAGGAGTTATGAAATGCAGGGGGACATGTTAGCAGCTGGTTGGCTTAAGAAAATCATGGTCACCCTGAGAATAACCCTAGTTAGTTTAGACATTTGCAAGTATATCATGAAACGAAAACGACTGAGAAACACTGGAGTCACCATCTTAATTTTTATCCGTTGCCCGTCACTTACCTAATCTATTGTCATCTTGTTCAGTTATTCTAATTTGAGGAGAACTGCCTCTGTCAGGGGGTGTGATTTTTCAGTCATCTGCATAATTAGAAGCATCTAGGGAGGAGAGGGAAGGAAGGGAAGGCAGATGCTAGGAGAGGCGAGGACGTGGGCTGCCTTAACAGTGACACCTACCATTTATTGAACACTTGCTGTGTGCCAGACTCTTCACTCACATTAGCTCACTTAGTACTCTGAACAACTCTGAGGGGAAGGTAGAAATATTATTGTCAACCCCATTGTACAGATGGGAAACTGAGGCTCAGAGAGGGTCAACACTTGTCCAAGGTTATACAGACAGTCATGGGTATATCAAGGATTTGAACCCAGCTACAGAGTCTGAGAACTTGAAACCCCCACCCACAGCCTCGGGGCCACACTGACCACCTCAGAGCCCAAAGTTTGAAAACCCCTGCAAAGGTTTGGTGCTACCTCCAGGGTCCCAAGTCCCCTATCCCCACCTCTACATATGTTTGCTCTTTCTTAGTTACGGGACATTTTTAACTTGGCAAAATGGATTTGGGCCCAAGCCAAGAGAGGGGAGAGATTCCAAAAGCCTTTGATTTGACAAATTATAGTTTGTCCCTCCTCTTAACTAATCTTGTTTCCATTATGTCATCTCTCAGGCTTGGGGGCCCCCAGTTCTATTTTATCAGTGTGTCCAGGGGTCTTTTGTATATGTCACTGATGGAAGAATATATCAATAACAGGTGATCATAGTTCCTTCTAGAGAGGCTGTTCTAGATGAATTTAGACTACACAATTGTGATACTGGGGACTTTTAAACGAGGACACTTGGACCTTGCCATATACCCAAACGGGTCTTTCCCTTCAAAGTTATCATCCTGGGAAGCTGTACTTAATCAGAACTTAATCCAACAGTTCTGCCATTGCTGAGAACATCTTTGGGGCCTCTCCTTTGCTCTCAGATAATGTTTAAAACCTACCCTGTTACAGATAGAACTGTCTGGTGGTTACCAGGGGCTAGGGGGGTGAGGGGTGGGCACAAGGGTTGGAGGGCTGCACTTATATGGAGACTGATAAACAATGATGTACAACAAAAATTCCGCAATAAAAAAAATGCATATACTTGACAAAGCAAAAAAAAAAACCTACCCTGTTACATCATGGTGACTCCATATCTTTGATTTAAAACAGTATTGTGCACTTGAGCACCCATTTCCTTTCTCACCAGGCTTGACTCCCCGTGACTTTTGGCCATTTCCAAAATACCAGATATATCCTTGAAGGATGAAATCTGCCCTCACCTAGGTTAATCAGAAGGTCCTCTCGCTGCCTCAGGCAGCCTTGTAAGAATTTGAAGAAGGACTGAGCTGTGGCAGGTGGAGGAATGAGCCCACAGCTCCCTGATGTGACTACACAGAGGGCCAGCAGGCATTTGGATGTGTAAGTTCTGAGCTTTATTTTCAAAACAGTCGTTGCTTTACAGCCACACTTAGCACAGAGGAATGCAATCCAATGGCTGGATACAATCCAGTGGATGGCCCAACCCGACTTGGGAGGGTGAGGAGCAGCAGAGGCTGTTCTGGAAAATGGCTTCTCTGGGTGCAGGTCCACATTGGAGCCTGGACTGAGGCTGGGGGAGCATCTGCTTAGCCACCTGCTTCCCCTGAGAACTGGGTCCTCCTCCCTTCACTTCTGGCATTGAACCAGAAAGAGGTGAGGTGGTGCTCTCACCATGTGTGCATGTCATGGTTGAGGTGAGGTATCGAGAGGCTACATCTTTGTCACACTCCACGCACCTCCTTCCAGAGTCCAACGTGGCTGGGCTCTCTCGTCATCTGTCTCCCAATGCCCCCTTCCAGAAGCACCACCTCCTCTCCTCCTAAGGGTCTTAGGCTCTAGGTGTCAGGTCTTGGTTTAATTCAGGTGGGCCACTGAGGAGGAGCAGGAGAAGAGGAAAGGGTAGGAGGAAAAGAAAGAGAACAGAAGATAAGGAGGAAGGGAAGAAAGAAGCAGAGGTGTAGGAGGGAGTTAGGAAGGGGAGGAAAGGAGGAAAAAAGGCACTGATGCTCATGGCCCTTCCCTCCCACAGCTAAGGCCCTGCCTTCCCAGACGGCCATGTCAGAAGGGGAGAGCAAGGACAGCTTGGGCAGCGAGTGCCCTGTGTGCTACGAGAAGTTCCGAGATCTGGAGGGCGCCAGCCGGACCTTGAGCTGTGGCCACGTGTTCTGCCATGACTGCCTCGTCAAGTACCTACTCTCCACCTGCGTGGACGGGCAGGTCCAGAGGACCATCGTCTGCCCCGTCTGCCGCTACGTCACCTTCCTTAGCAAGAAGAGCTCCCGCTGGTCCTCCAGGCTGGACAAGAGCTCCCAGACCCTGGCCGTGCCCGTGGGACTGCCTGCTGTGCCAGCACCAGACACCCTGGGCCACACAAACCCCCTGGCCATCTCCCAGCCTGTCTGGAGACCATCCCCAAGTCAGAGTGCCCAGCTGCCCTTGGACCTGCTGCCCAGCCTGCCCCGGGAGCCGCAGATCTTCATCATCAGCCGCCACGGGATGCCCCTGGGGGAGCAGGACAGCGTCCTGCCACGGCGCAGCCTGGCAGAGCTTTCCGAGGCATCCCCTGCACCCAGCTCCAGCCGATCGTTCTGCTGCCGCTCCCGAGCCCTACTGCTCATCACCTTCATCGCCGTGCTGGCTGTGGTGGCCGCTGTCTTGCCCTGGGTCCTGCTGGTGAGGAAGTAGGCATGAGTGGTGACACCTGCAGGGGCTGCCAAGTGAGGCCGGGCCTGAGAGCTGCCCTGGAAGCTCCCCACAGCCGGGCTGGCCATGGCCTGGGAGCGGGCAGAGGGGCCCCAGTGCAGACCTGGTCCAACCAAGCCCTGAGGAGCAGGTGGGCAGAGGGGAGGCCTGGGGCAGAGAGAGGGCATTAGGACAGTGCTGACTGGAAGTATGGTGGCATCTCCCCACCTCCAGCTCCTCACTCCTAGCAAGGGCTCAGGCCTGACAGGGAGGCTGGGCACTGGTGATCTCTGCGGCTAGAGCTGAGATGAGCAGCTGAGTTCTGGGCTGAAATGGAAACTCGAGGTTCCAGGCCAGGGAGAAAATGTGATGGAAGCCCCTCCTCAGAAACAACAGCCGTGGCCCCCTGATGCATCCTCAGCAGCTGCTTTCCCCTTCCTCTAGGCTAGAAATGAGCAGGGTGGGAAGATGGGTGGTTACCCCTTCCTGTGGGGTCACCAGCCCTGAGGTACAGTCCTTATCTGCCAGGACCTAACTGAAGCCAGGCGGGGCTTCCTGGAGACAAGGAAGTTCTGCTGGCATGTCCTGCTGGGTGGGGGCCCAATGGCAGGACTCCTCCAGGTCAGAATTCCAACCCAGGATTCTCTAGCTTGCTCTCAGGTACAAACAGAAAGGGTGGTGCAGGGGCCAAAAGCACATGTGTTTCCCAGAAACTCAGTACCCATCCACGACCCTCAAGTTGGGCAAGTATGTGTGCTTTTCCACCCCCAAGTCCTCCCATCTCCAAGTTTCCAGCCTGGGCGGTCTTCCCTGAGGGAGAAGCTGATCTCAGAGGCTGTGGCCCAGGATTTCTGGGGGAAGTAACAGAAAATGGTCTTCCCAGGGCGCTGAGGCCACATCAGGAAACACGGGTTTGTTGATAGAGGCCGAGGCCAGCAGAATGACCCACAGATAGAGCCAGAGCTCTCCCCAGTCTCCCAGGCCCAAGGAATGGTCCAGATTTTGAGTCTTGGAAGACTGGAAGGCGGGAAGTACAGGGGAAGCCTGATGGCTGAGACTTGAGTCAGCCAAGAACTATGTGGGCAAACTAACCCCTGGGGGCTCCCGCCTCCCTCCCAGCCCAAGTCCTCCACCTCATGACCCAACCACTCATTAGAGGCCACACCAGCTGGGCCAGTTTCCGAGGTGGAGTCCCAGGCTGGGCTGGGTGAGGAAGGGTGGGGAAGAAAACAGCTGTGCTGGTCAGGGGCGCTACTGTCTCAGCGAATGCTGAAATCCAGGTGCTGTTGGCTGCTGGCCAAGGCCTCTTTACCTGGGGACCCCACCCTGGACGGTGCTGGGGGTCCTTGATGAGGACCACCAGAAAAATCTCAGACTGGGTCTTGCCTGAGGAGCCAGTCATTCGAGAACAGCTATTTTCTGTTTACTAAGGCCCATAAATCAATGGCCAGAATCTTAAATTAATTTTAGGATTAAAAACAACAAAACCCTCCAGCTATTAGTCTCTCACACCTCAGGTGTGCCAACAGCTGAGCCCTCCACAACGTATACCTCTCTCGGCAAAGTTTGCTATTTGCAGGAAAAGAAATAGCGCTCTGCCTCTTATCTAGTTCCCAAGTGCCTATAGTGGTGGCCATTTGGGGACCATTAAGGAATGGGATCCACACTACAGGGGATATTTGGGACACATATAGGGCTGATTTAAAGCACTTATGGGCTTCTTTATGCTCTTTTCAAGACTAGAGAAGAGCAGGGAGCTACTTGGGCGAGGGGTGGGGCTGGGTATAGGTGGATTCATGGGGAAAATATTTATCATAGGAGTAAAAATGTAATTTACAAAGACTCTCATGAGTCTGTTTTAACCTCAGCTGGGCTGCTTTAAACAGTGTCATGAATTTCTGGGGACCTGATTTTAATCTTTTCAGATTCTGTTGTGTTTGCCAAAAGTTAATTTCAAAATACCTGTAGTGTTTTCATATCATTTAGCAGTGACTTGTAGATGGCACTTGTTTTATTTTCAAAGAATGTCAAAAGCTATTTTTTAAATAAAGGTATATATTTTCTCAACGATTCCAGAGACATTGGAAATGCACATGGAAAGCTCTGAGTTTGGGCTTTTAGGATAATTCACTTTAGATGAAAAAGACAGTTCGAAAATACACATGCAAATACCTCCTCAACATTTATTCAGCCGCACTTGTGAAAGAAAGGCAAATTAAAATTCTGCTGGCATACCATTTTTCATCTATTAGCTTGTAAAACCCTGAAAGTTTCAAAACCCACTCTGCTGCCGAAGCTGAGGTGAAGCGGGTGAGGTGGTAGGAATGTATATTGGTAAAAACCCCTAGGAAGGGAAATTTGACATTATCTATCAAAATGTCTGCTTTGACCCAGCAACTCTTGTTCTAGAAATGTATCCTACAAATACACTAGCATATATAAGCAGGGACACATGTACAATGTTATATAAATGCAGCATTTTTTTTTGGTAATAACAAATGACTGGGAAAATCCTGCATGCCAATCAATGGGGGATTGGTTGTATAACTTAAGATCCAAGGACTAATTATGCAGCTGTAAAAAGAACAAGGAAGGAGTCCATGAACTGACACGGAAAGTCTCCCAAGATCCAATGGCTGATGGGAAAAGGCAGGGTGTGGAACACTGGTATCAGATACTGCAATTTGTGTAGAAAGTGGGGGAATAAGAATTTACATTCCTATTTGCTTACTTATGCATAAAGAAATTGGGAAGATAGGAAAAAACGAACACAGTGATTAACTGTGGAAGGGGATAAGAAAATGATGGAATGGGAAGGGGACTGTCCCTTTACCTTGGATACTTTTTGGTTTTTGAACCAAGTAAATGTATTAATTATTCAAAAATTAAATTGAAAAATTATATTAGAAACTAAAGATATTTTCACTGGTCATACCTGTTGCCTGGTGAGGAGGCAGCCCCAAGAACATTTGAGAGCTGCCAGACCTGTCCTGTCATTCGAGAGGGTCAGCTACCAGCTCAATGGGGCTAGTTTGTCTGGTTAGAGGTGTGACATCTTGTGCTTAACAGGCCCCCCAGGAAGGAAAGTAAAAAGTTTAATATTCTCAGTGTTCCTAAGTTCCTATGGATTTCTTGGGCCCCATCATTTAATACACTTGTTCTGATTCTTCTCTACCCTCTCTTTCCTTTCTCAAATAAAATCTTTTGCTTTAAGCAACCATCATGGGGTCAGGGCACTACAGGAAGATACCATTAGATAGATAGACAGAGCGGGCCGCCCCGTGGCTTGGCGGTTAAGTGCGCGCGCTCTGCTGCTGGCGGCCCAGGTTCGGACCCCCGGCACGCACCGACACAACGCTTCTCCAGCCATGCTAGGGCCGCGTCCCACATACAGCAACTAGAAGGATGTGCAACTATTACGTACAACTATCTACTGGGGCTTCGGGGAAAAAAAAAGGAGGAGGATTGGCAATAGATGTTAGCTCAGAGCCGGTCTTCCTCAGCAAAAAGAGGAGGATTAGCATGGATGTTAGCTCAGGGCTGATCTTCCTCACAAAAAAAAAAAAAAAAAGATAGAGAGATGGAGGCCTGGGGTTAAATGTAAATTCTCTTGCTCTTCTCTTCCTCCCTTTGTCCAGAGGCATCGCCTCTTACACACACGTACACTTTGCCACCTCTCATTACAATAACCTTTAACTCTAATATATACTTGCACAGTCTAGGCCTACCAAGCAAAGGATCCATGTATTGCAGGGGGCCTGGAGCTAAGGCTGCCAGGAGCCTGGGCATGCACATTAGGGACCTCTGTGCCCCTCAGCTACAGTCCCAGGACCTCTCCCCTCAATGAAGCCTGATATCTCATAGACAGCTCTGTGCCATCTTCACTTCTCCCCTTGACCTCTTCATCAGTCCAAATGTCCTTTTTGGCACAAAATAAACAACCTTGCCCCAGTCTCACAACTCATCGCTTTCCTTCATCCTCCTCTTACCCAGCAGAAATGAATGCCACAATTAATTCTCAACACAAACTACTGGCAGTTCCGACAAGCGGTGCTGGTGCAGGCCTCTGGGCCTTTGCTTGGGTGGCTCCCTCCGCCTGGAACACGCTTCCCGCCTTGTCTACCCGGAAAACTCCTACCTAGCTTTCCAGAAACAGTTCAAGGGCTGTCTATGAAGACTTCCCCACCCCCGACCTCAGCTAGAATTGGCCTCTTCTACATTGTGCCCCCCACTGCATCCCACCATCTTCCCAGGGATGCTTTATTATGCCTATTTGTTGACAAGTCTGCCTCCTCCTTCTAGACAATGTGCTCTTTGAGGGGAGGCTAGATCTTACTGATCTTGGTATCTCAGTGCTTGGCATAGAATTTAGTAAAGAGTAAGAGCCAGATAATATTTGAATAATGCGTGAGTGAAACAATGAATGAACGAACAAATAAACGAGATGGTTTGGTGTCTAGAAAAAAAGTTTAGTCCAAGGGACTGAGACACCTGTCTTGTTTTAATGTGTCTTAGGGCTTCACAATGACCAGCTTCAAAATGACCTGAAAGAGCTAGTTTAAAAGGACCTTTCGGGGCCGTCCCCGTGGCTTACCGGTTAAGTGTGTGTGCTCCGCTACTGGCGGCCTGGGTTCGGATCCCGGGCGGGCACCGACACACTGCTTGTCCGGCCATGCTGAGGCAGCGTCCCACATACAGCAACTAGGAGGATGTGCAGCTGTGACATGCAACTATCTACTGGGGCTTTGGGGAGAAAAAGGGGAAAAAAAGGAGGAAGATTGGCAATTGATGTTAGCTCAGGGCTGATCTTTCTCACAAAAAATAAATAAATGAAAAATAAAAGGACCTTTCTCCCTGATCAAAAAATGGGCAGAGGATACGAACAGACATTTTTCCAAAGAAGATACACAGAGGGCCAACAGGCACATGAAAAGATGTTCAACATCACTAATTAGTAGGGAAATGCAAATCAAAACTACAATGAGATATCACCTTACACCTGTCAGAATGGCTATAATTAACAAGACAAGAAATAACAAACGTTGGAGAGAATATGGAGAAAAGGGAACCATCACATACCGCTGGTGGGAATGCAAACTGGCACAACCACTATGGAAAACAGTATGGAGATTTCTCAAAAAATTAAAAATAGATATACCATATGATCCAGCTATCCCTCTACTAGGTATTTATCCAAAGAAAATAAAATCAACAATTCAAAGAGATTTATGCATCCCTATGTTCACTGCAGCATTATTCACAATAGCCAAGATGTGGAAGCAACCCAAGTGCCCAACAACAGATGAATGGATAAAGAAGATGTGGTGTGTATATATATATATACAATGGAATACTACTCAGCCATAAAAAAGACAAAATCATGCCATTTGCGACAACATGGATGGACCTTGAGGGTAGTATGCTAAGCGAAATAAGCCAGACAAAGACAAACACCAGATGATTTCACTCACATGTGGAAGATAAACAAACACACGGATAAGGAGAACAGATTATGGTTACCAGAGGGGAAAGGGGTGGGGGGGAGGGCTAGAGGGGTAAAGGGGCACATGTGTATGGTGATGGATAAAAACTAGACTATTGGTGGTGAACAGGATGCAGTCTATACAGAAACTGATATATAATAATGTACACCTGAAATTACACAATGTTATAAACCAATATGACCTCAATAAAATAATTAAAAAAAAAAAAGACCTTTTCCAAATCATATAAGAGGAATATAAGGAAGAGGAAGAGAGAGGGCAGCCTGGCTAGGTGGCCAGAGGATCATGCAGGGTGGAGCCAAGACACCCAACAGACACTTGTGAAAATAGACTCTATAACTAAGCTACCAGTAATTTGCACCTGTGTGTACAATTTGTACCCTGATAATCTTCACACTGTGAAAAATGATTATGCTGTCCAAATGGTGGGCTGAAGGTTTAATTGTGATGACTCAGTGTTGGATGGAGTGAGAGAGGTAAGGAGGCCTGAGAGGGTAGGGTCACAGCAGAGAATGATGGGGAGGCTGAGGAAACAGAGAGGGCCTTGGGGCCGGCCCCATGGCTTAGCGGTTAAGCGCGCGTGCTCTGCTGCTGGCGGCCCGGGTTCGGATCCTGGGAGCGCACAGCTGCACCGCTTCTCCGGCCATGCTGAGGCTGCATCCCACACACAGCAACTAGAAGGATGTGCAACTATGACATATTTACTGGGGTTTTGGGGGAAAAATAAATAAATAAAATTATAAAAAAAAAAAACACAGAGGGCCTTTGTCAGGAGAGAGGAAGATGCTGGGGGAGACCTGAAGAAGAGGGGATTAAGGAAATTAATAAGGACAATAAGAAGAAAGAAAAGAGGGTGAGGGCCGGCCCCGTGGCTTAGCGGTTAAGCGCGCGCGCTCCGCTGCTGGCGGCCTGGGTTCGGATCCTGGGCCCGCACCAACGTACCACTTCTCCGGCCATGCTGAGGCCGCGTCCCACATACAGCAACTAGAAGGATGTGCAGCTATGACATACAACTATCTACTGGGGTTTTGGGGGAAAATAAATAAATAAATAAAATCTTTAAAAAAAAAAGAAAAGAAAAGAGGGTGAGACTGTGAAGACCAGAAAGGAAGGCAAAGTAGGAAGGCAGGAGGCTCTCTATCTTTTCAGCATCCATATCAAACTCAGCCCGCCCAGAGCCCTGTGGGCTTCTCTCTGAAGGCTTCTAAGTCTAGCCACAAGGACCTGGCTCCTGGAAACATGTATTACGCCCCTTCACACCACCATGACTTTCCTCAAGCTATTCTCATGGAGCTAATTTTAACCTTCTTCAAAACTCAGTCAAGGGTGACGCTCTCTTCTGATCCCAGAGCACAAAAGCACCAAGGGCAGCTGGGCTCAGCAAGCACTTTTCCTGGGATCCTGTGGTTGTTGATTTCATTGTTTATCTTTCCTCTTAGACAAAGAGCTTCCTACAGGCAGAAACTCTGACAATTTCATTTGCTGGCTCCAGTGCCCAGTTCAGCGCTGACCCGGTGAAAGACGCTCCAAAAACATTTGTTGAAAAGAATTGCAGCGGAGGAATTCTCACTGAATTTTTGAATGGGGCTATTTCCTTCACAGCATATTTAAGAACACCATCATTTTTAAGTCGTGAAAGCACATATTCTTTACTGACTCTACTCTGGGCCCTCAAGGATATGGTTTTTCACTCTTCGACTTGACCCAATGGGTTCCTACAAATTGGGACCATATACAGAGTTACCAGAAGGGACTGGGAAGACAGCCTGCATGGGTTCATCTAAAACCTATGGGTCCTGAATAAACTTGCACAAGTTCCTCTCACTTCTCTGTGGCTCAGTTGTCCCCATCTGTAAAATAGGGTCAGCATCACAAGGCTATTCGGTGGATTAAAGGAGTTAATAATTAAAAGTGAGTAGAAGAGTGGCCCTAGCACTCGGCAAGCTCACTACATCTTATGTATTATTATGAAATGCGTGTCTTCCCTCAGTATGACACTTGTATTATTCATTCAACAGAAACCGATCCCCTACCGGGCACGCTGCGGGAGTTCAGCCCGCACTGCAGCCTGCCTCAGAACCCATTTGTAGGGGAGCGCACCCCCTTGCCCTGCTTCCATCGGATCCTGAACCGAATGAGCGCAGGCAGTAAAATTCAGAAAGGGGCACAGCTCTCAGCATGGAAAAGCTTCCTCACGCCGCGCTCCTTTAAAGTGCGGTCTCGGACCAACACCGTCGGCATCACCTGGGAGCTCCTGAAACTCTGGTTCAGACCTACTTCCGCGGGGTGAGGGGCAGATCGGTGGCCCGAGTCCTCGCAAGGCCCCTGACCGGCCGGAGCCGAATCTCGGGCGGGCCCCACGCTGCGGCGTGGAGGCGGCAGCCGGCGCCCCGCTGGAACTCGTTAAAGCACTGCCATACTCGACACACCCACACCACTGGCCCAGGCGGCGATGGTGATATCCAGCTCCGAGGGGACCGGCCGGCCGGAGTCCCAGCGTCACCTGGCGGCCAAATGTAGGACCTGCCCTTTCCCGGCTAATGAGTTGCCATCCTCCCGGCGCTCGGGAATGAAGGAACAGGGGTCCTCTGGGGCCGCTAGCTCCCTCATCACCCACCGGGATAGTCAGACCCTGAGCAGACCCCGCCACTCTCCCGGGAACGACCCTTCTCAGGCTGCGGAACCCAGATCTCCGAAGGGAGGCACAGGGACCTGGAGACGGGAGTTTGCAGCCCCTCGCAGTTCCCCTCCTAGCCGCGAGGTGACACTAGTCATCAATTTCTTCCCCAGTTTCCTCTTCTCGTTCAAACTCCGCGCCTCTCTCGCTCCAAGAGACATCGGTCTCGCGAGATCTCGCGTAAACTTACGGAGCCGGAAGCAGCGTGTGGGTCTTTTCCCTCTTGCGGCCATCGCTGAGGCGTCCTCGGGTGAGGATTTGCTGGGATGGGGCGTTTAATCCGCAGCCATCCGTTCACCGGCACGGTGGCTTTCGACCCCTGGGGCCGCGATACCCTCCTAGCAGCGGAATAGCAGCCAGAGGGGGAGTCAAGATGGTCTCGATCTGTTTTCCCCGCAGCTTAAGGGCCGCCGGGCTGAGGAAGGGAGGTGGAGGGGGCCTTGAGGAATCGGGAGCTGGAGGGGAGAGTGCCTGTGGAGAGGGAGTGAAGTCTGGGCGGTGTCGTTTGCTAAAGAATGGTCTCGAAATAACTTCTTGGTAAAGCCGCGGAACTTCCAGACAGCGTTCGCCATTGAAGGCTGTTTGGACCCGAGATTTGTGCAGCATTTTCCAGGTGTGGGGTGGAGGCTGTGATTCATTTATTTCGCAGGGGCCTAAATGTGGTCACAGTCAAGTCCGTAGAAGATTGGCGTTGGTCTTTCTGAAGCGTGATATGTTTGAAGAATAGAGTTGTCGGTCTGCCTTGCCCTAATTCAGCAGAGATACAAGGCTTGTCTTAATCTTTTTGTTTAGTTATTAAACAGAAAGTTTGCAAACGGAAAGTCCTTTATCCCGTAAACAAATGTAGAAAACATCCCAGTAAAGCGAAAATTTTTAAATTTCAAGCTTCAGTTGATAGGACACTAAATTTAAGCAGTTTTTGGTGGGGTTAAAAACATGACAATTTTTGTGAGCATTTTAAACTTTTAAAATGAAATTGTTTCTGTTACTTGTTTGGAAACTGAATGAGAGTTTGGTCATTTAAGGGTTTACACCTCTTTTAACTTTTCATTTAGCCAAAATGAAGTTCAATCCGTTTGTGACGTCTGACCGGAGCAAGAACCGTAAAAGGCATTTCAATGCACCTTCCCACATCCGCAGGAAGATCATGTCCTCCCCTCTTTCCAAAGAGCTGAGACAGAAGTACAACGTTCGGTCCATGCCCATCCGAAAGGACGATGAAGTTCAGGTATATGCCCTGCTCAGGTCGTCTTGGCAAATATGCTGCACACTTGGCGTCGACGACGGATTGCATTCTGAGAGCGATACATCTCAGACGTTTGCTGCCGCAGGATTGCGAAGGGTGTCGAGCCAGGGATGAAAAAACAAAAAATATGCTGCTTTTCAGTTCTTACTTCACCTTTACTTTGGTGAAAATCAGTTGTCCTAAGCATCAAGTGTAGCCATAATTAAACAGAAAAAGAAGAAAGATCGTTTGGAACCAGAACATTACTTTTGGTTTATCTTTTTCTTGGTGTGGTTGGTCCTTGAAGGGGCATTTGAGGACCAGTAAAGAATTCTGTGTCTGAATCAAAATCCAGATACAGAAGTTCTAGCTGAACCATAGTTTCATATGGTTGAGTTTATCAGTAAGTAAGCTGTCAAATCTTATAGTGAAAATTTCTATAGGTGTTTCTTAGCTCTAACCTGCAGCTAGTGATTAGAGAATTCAGTCTCTAAAGCAGCTTACACATGACCAGTGCTATTTCATGCGGTTAATGCCCATTTAAATGAAACCAGTTCCCACCTAGTGATGTGGGTTGAGAACATTGGTTGCTGCTGTGCTAGTGCTAAAATTGCCCATAGATTTGGGAGGCAGTCTTCTCTGCTTTCAAGATATCTTAATGTAAGAAAGTCTGCAACTGGAACGAAACATCTCTTCAGAAGCACTTTGGATTGCTTCCTGACAAGCTGAGGATCGCTAGGACTCGTGGGTTGAAAACTATGTTAGTTAACCTTTGAGAAAGAAGTGGTTTGTTCCCTTAAGTATTTGTTGCTGCCCACTCTTTGGCACTGGGTTGGATACTTTAATGAGTTGTGAATTAAATACTTGTGGCCTTTTGCTCCTTTTGAGATAAAAGAGCAAGTTCACTGTCAATTTGCTACAAAAAGCCACAGTGAGCTCGTTTATAACTTTTTAACAAGCCCACCACTGCTGCTGGACCATTGGTTGTAGGGATGCACTTTCCATCACTGTAGATTTTATGGGGGCATGGTTTATTAGCAGGTTAATTGAAGCCAGCAATAGAATTATTGGCCCATTTCCATTAATAATTAAGTCTTCCAAAGTGGAAAGGTCCTATAGATCTGTTAGATGTTTATAAGATTCATAGTTTTCCAGATATACAAAATTAATCTTGTTCTTTTATTTGCACGTTTCTGTTATTTTTGAATTTGCATTTAGGTTGTGCGAGGTCACTACAAAGGGCAGCAAATTGGCAAAGTAGTCCAGGTTTACAGGAAGAAATATGTCATCTACATTGAACGAGTGCAGCGGGAGAAGGCTAATGGCACAACTGTTCACGTGGGCATTCACCCAAGCAAGGTAGGTGTTTTGAGAATACTTGAGAAGGGAGAGGAAATTATAGCACTTGTTGGCAAATGTGATTGAGTGTTCACAGAGCAATCCCATAGAAATAGATCTTAGATGTTCTGGAAGCCAGTCTTAAAGCAAATACTGTGTTTGAATTGAGTATTCTAATAGCACTTAAAATTTTTATGAAATCAAGATTTTTGTGTGGTGGTGTTTTTTTGTGAGGAAAATCAGCCCTGAGCTAACATCCATGCTAATCCTCTTTTTGCTGCCGAAGACCGGCTCTGAGCTAACATCTATTGCCCATCCACTTCCTTTTTTTTTTCCCCCCAAAGCCCCAGTAGATAGTTGTATGTCATAGTTGCACATCCTTCTAGTTGCTGTATGTGGGACGCGGCCTCAGCATGGCCAGAGAAGTGGTGCGCGCCTGGGATCCGAACCTGGGCCGCCAGTAGCGGAGCGCGCGCACTTAACCACTAAGCCATGGGGCAGGCCCAAATCAAGGTATTTTTAATGTTCATTCTTTATGTATATTTAATGTATCTTTTCCTCAAAAGCTATTAGTAAGCTGATTGGTCAATAATCTAACAATGAACAGATCTTAAAATCTAGGAAATAGGGGAATTTTTAGGTGAAATGGAGTGATACCCTGTTTGCTCTTGTGTGTTAAACAGGATTGAACAAGCAGTAAGGCAGCTTTACAATTCTGTGAAGTATGTATTAAGCCATTTACAGATGGGGGAAAAAACTGAAGCTCAGAGGCTAGATCCCGGTGATAGGGATGTCTAGCCAAGATAGAAAATCTGATCTTATGCCCATAGCAGGTGCCTTCCATGGACTTTAATGGGAATTCTCCCATATTGCTGTTTCTAATTTCTCTCTCCCAATTAAAAAACAGTTAAATTTAGGGGCCGGCCCCATGGAGTGGAGGTTAAGTGCGTGAGGTCTGCTGCTGGCGGCCTGGGTTCGGATCCTGGGCGCGCACCAATGCATTGCTTGTCAGGCCATGCTGTGGCGGTGTCCCACATAAAATAGAGGAAGATCAGCACGGATGTTAGCTCAGGGCCAGTCTTGCTCAGCAAAAAGAGGAGGATTGGCATGGATGTTAGCTCAGGGCTGATCTTCCTCACAAAAAAAAAAAAAATTAATGCAAAGGGAACAGATGCACGTGGTGAATGTTCAAGTACTGAGGTGTTTGTTTTTTAAGATCTTAAGTGGACATCATAAATCTAATTTTCAAACTACAGCAAAGTCAAAAGACTAGTGCAGTAAAACACCTGCATATCTTTCACCTAGAATTCACTATTAACGGTTTGCCACATTTTCTTTACTCCCTTTCCCTACCACGCACACCCCCCCAGTGGATTACTACCATTGTGACACTTCACCTTTAATTATTTAACTGTATCTCCTAAAAGCAAAGACTTTCCCATTCTTTAACCTACTCCAGTCATATTTTCCCACCACCACTACATCTGCTGTTGTGTAGATCACCAGTCCGGTGACTGATTCTTAGTCTTTTTTAACTTATTAGTGCAGCATATGACACAGCTGATCTCCCTCCTTATGGCTCAGTAGTCATCTTCATCTCTTACTCCAGTCTTAGGACTTCAGATAGCTAGATGCAGATGACTCCAACCTAGACCTCAATATCCAGTTGCCTATTTTGCATTTCAACTTGTATATCTAATCGATCTCTCAAACTTAGTATGTTCAAACTCCTGATTTTATGCTTCACACCTCTCAGTTTGCCATCATCACAGTGTATGACATCTCTGTCCTCCCAATTGCTCAGGCCAAAAATGTCCTTTTTGATTATTATATACCCCACGTCAATAAGACCTGTTGATTGCTGTCGTGTTATATCCAGAATCCCGTCTGCTTGTTACCATCAGAGTGGCCTACAAGACCTTATGTGGTGTCTCCTCACCAATCTCTTCACGTCATTTTATTCCACTCTGCATGTTCTAGTCTGCTAGCCTCCTTGCTGTTCCTACAACCATACTACCCAGAGTTTGTCCACCAATTGCAGCATCACCTGGCAACTTGAAGCAGAATTTGGGGGTGGGACCGAGGGATCTGTTTTAACAAGCGCTCCACTTGATTCTTAGACACATTCAAGTTTTAGAAACACACGTTCTCCTGCCTCTGGACTTTGGTACTTGCTGTTCTCTTTGGGACACTTTTACCCAGATGACTCTTCACTTTTACCCCTTCTCTTCAGGTCTCTGATCAAATGTAGCCAGATCAGTAGGGCCTTGCCTTATCACCCTGTATGATTTAGCCCCTGTTCTCCAGCATTCCATCTCCCCATACTATAATGTAAGCTCCATAATGGCAGAGATTTTCTTTTGGTCACCATACTGTATTTCCAGATCCATTTCAGTGCTCTCTTCCCCCTCCCCTCAGCTTCCTTCATAAGACTGAAATTTTATCATAATCCAGATATCTTCAGCAACTAATTTCCGACCTTATGGTTCTAAAGTTACTATAGAAACAAAAATGTATTATGACTTGGTTAGCTTGTAAAACTTGGGTGAGAGGAGTGGAATAGTTGATTTATTTTGCAGTAGAAAAAGAATCCTAATAAAGCATAAGGAGGATATGAGAAGAACTACTGACATCACATTGCCTTTCTCCTTTGTTGGTAGAGCATTAGTAAACATTTAAGCCAGGTTTGATTTGGGGACTAAAGAATCATCTCTGGCACTTTTGAGGTAATCATTTCATGTTTAGGTGTCTGGTATCCCAGGTTTGGGAAGTGGGATTGAACGTTGGACCTTCCCATGTGTTCTGTATTGGTAATTGTTTAAAGCTTAGAAGGCTTTATTTTATTTTTCTGCAGGTGGTTATCACTAGGCTAAAACTGGACAAAGACCGCAAAAAGATCCTTGAACGTAAAGCCAAATCGCGCCAAGTAGGAAAGGAAAAGGGCAAATATAAGGAAGAAACAATTGAGAAGATGCAGGAATAAAGTAATCTTATCTACAGCTTTCATTAAAAACTCTTGAAATGAAGAGCCTTTGTTTTATGTGTGGTGCTTTGGGACACTACCTAGTCTTCAGTGGGTCGGTTTTCAGGGAAGTTCAAATGACATTTGTTATCTGGAGGCAGGCCGCCCCAGTCTTGTGACTTGATTGCACTAATAAAAAATACTGTTTAAGTAGAGTTAGTTTTTTTTATGTTTGAGCATTAGTTCTCTAATAATAGAAATGCTTTCTAACAATGTTCTGAAACCGGGACTGAGATAGTGATTTTTTACTTATTTTTACAGCAGGCAGCAGCAATTAGGGGTACATCATTACTCATTGAGAAGAAGGCCTAGATGAAAAGCTAGGTGGGAACACTGCCTCTCTTGAACCTGTTACTGTTTTCCTCCTGATGGGCTACTATGTATATGAACATAGCATATTTAAAAAAATTTTTTGCATAAAAGTTTTGCCATTGGATATAAAGTGTTAGAGTAGAGGAGCTGCTGTGACTTCCCAGTAGCATCTAGAACATTGCTTCACGCTGTTTGTGATACATTGAGAAGCGTCAGATTCTGCAGAATACCCCGGACCCCTTTACCATCTTGTTTTATGCCCTGGTGCTGTTTGAGTGCCATTAGACCAAAACTGAAACCTTCAGGTTGCAATCTGAAATAAAAAGTGTTCGTCTAAAGTGCAGGTTCTCTCAGGATTAAGTAAAATGGTGTATATTGTTACTGTTGACAGCACACGTGTGCCCCTGCCCTTCCTCACTTTAGATTAAGCGTCTAAACAGGCAGAATGATGAATGCAGAACGCTTTCTGAGCTGGAGGCATTTATTATGGAGGCTTTGTAACAATGGGGAAATGGGTAACCAATTTGGCTGTAGGGGATCTGAGTTGGGTAAGTGGCATCTTACCCAAGGTCACACCTGTGCCGACCCCAGGTATCACCTAACTTCAGCCGCAGAACACGGAGCAGCCTGCAAGCTGGACAGGACCCTTGCGAGATCCCCCTGCCCAGGAGCTGAGAATAAAGAGGGGTGCGGGCGGCCCCTCGGAGGGGCGGGGCTTCCGGTCGGCGCGGAGCAGCTTCCGGCGCGCTCTTGCGGAGCCGCGGGGCGGAGCGGGCTAGACCGGGTCTTGCGGGTGGAGGGGGCTTCCCGGCCCTGGGGCTCTTGGCGCTTCTTTTTCCCATTGCGGGCCTCCCTCTCTCCTGCAGAAAGACCTGGGCTGGGTGGTCTCCGTCCCTTGCCTCCCTCGGCCCGGTTCATTCACTCATTCATCCCCGAGCTGGCTGCCCTCGGAGGAGTGGGCGGGGGCGGCGATTAGCCGGCGGGACCCGTGTGGAGCGGGGCGCGTGGGAGCCGAGTCCACGGAGGTCGGGGAGCAGGGCGCACAAAGGAGGTGATGCCCGACCCGGGTCTTCGGGGATAAGCGGGAGTTCCTGTGTTGTGGAAGGTTCGGGGACACTCTGTAGTCAGTGCTTTATCTGCCTTATCACCGAGTCTTCGTAACAGCCCGTTGTGATGGAGAGTCGTACTCCCGGTTTTACGGTTAAGGAAACTGAAGCTTCAGTAACTTCGCCCAACTTAGTCACAGTAAATGGTAGTCAGAAATTGAATTTCCAAGCCTAGACTCTTAACCATACCTCTGCACTGCCTCGCTATCATCGCTGTAAGCAAAGTGTTTGGCAAATTTCCTTTGAACATCTTTTGTCGCAGCTTTGTATTCGTCGACCCTCTGAGGGAATAAGCTGGGTAGAAGCCCCAGCCCGTACCTTCTAGGTCGGGTACCCGCGAACCAGTCGACTGAAAAGACAAAGCAAAGTGCTCCGTGAGTGGTGCGGGCTGTTCAGAGGAGGAAGAGATGGCAATCAGCTGGAATTGCTGAATGCATCAGAAAGGAGACTGCTTTGAACTGGGTGTGATTTGGAAGATCAATGGAAGGACATTCCAGGCCGGAGACAGCCAACGCAAAGACTCACAGGTGCGTGAGGAAGGGAGATGTTTCCAGTTTTCTCTAACCAAGCTCATTTATCGGTTACTCCGCCAGCACAGATCACACCGGGAAGCTGACCGCATTTCCTTAGGACCACGTTTCTTTCATGCTGCTTTAGAACAGGTGTTGGAAACTCAGATAACCACAGGCATGGACTGGTAAGGTGGGTAAGTTAGTAGGTGGCTTAGGGACTGTGGGAAGTGGGAGGGCGCAGGCTCTATCTGAAGGGAGCCGCTGCCTCTCCACTCCAGCCAGTTGATGCTAAGAAGCAACGCTCCCATCGTCCCATTTTTCAAGAAAGTCAGAAATCTAGATTCTTATATGAAATTTCCAGATGTGTAAATATAGATAAATCATTCAAATTTTTTTTAAAAACAAACACTGAATAGACTAACCAAAATAAGCCTATTAGTCAAATGTGGCTCGTGGGCTGTGCTTTGGAATTTCATGGTATAGTGTAAGGACCACATCTCATATTAAAGACAGATTTTGCATCTTTTGATTATAAATTATTTCCCAGCCTGTCTTCATTCTTTTATAAGATAGAGATGAGGCTTTTCCTTCCTGTGCAGTTCCCTGAAGGACCTCAAATAGAGGCCAGTGCAGCCACTCAGTTTCTGAGAGATGCTGGTTTCAGTGAGGAGTCTGGAAGGTGCTCTTCCTGGATCCCATAGAATACCTTGTGGTTTCAGGTCTCTTCTGAGGATGACTAGGACTGGGGGATGATAATAGATATTCTTTGGGAAACAAAGTCCCATGTTGATTAAATGGTACTGGTGGATGAAACAAACTGGTTTCTTTACTGCAGAACTTCTCAGAGCCTTTAAATGTCAGTTTGCGCTGAGAATCTTGAACTTCGGCGTAAAGGGCATTTTGCACACATTCTGTTTCTTCAATTCTGCAGTGTACGTGTTTCACATTTTTTAAATTTGGATATATTCATTTAATATAGGTTTTCTGTTTTTCCTCTCAAAAGAAAGTTGCTATTAAGTCAATGGTTTTATAGTCAATAATGTCTTAGAATCAGGAATATTCCACGGTTAACCAGTGATGCTGAACAAAGGAATTTGAAGCCTTTTTAGTGGAGAACGTTCAGGACCTGGAAGCAGGCTCAGCTTAAGGAAGACCTTACTCAGAGCTTTTAAACATTTCCGTCTAGGGCTGACCCCGTGGCTTAGCGGTTAAGTGCTCGCACTCCACTTCTGGCGGCCCAGGTTCAGATCCCCGGCGCGTACTGATGCACCGCTTGTCAGGCCATGCTGTGGCGGCGTCCCATATAAAGTGGAGGAAGATGGGCACAGATATTAGCCCAGGGCCAGTCTTCCTCAGCAAGAAGAGGAGGATTGGCATGGATGTTAGCTCAGGGCTGATATTCCTCACACACACAAAAAAACATTTCCATCTTTCTCTGCTTCTCAGGATTCTGCCCTGCCCCTCAGCTCTGCATTTGATGGCTGGGATCCTGGGGATCTTGTTTTCCTAAAATTGTTGGAATTCCTGTGATCATCATATGAACTCTTCCTCTGGCCTCATCACCATCCTTTATCCTGTAGTTCTAACTGGAGGAATCTTGGTTTAGAGACCTGAGTATCAAGTTCTCTCCTGAAGAATTCTCCGATCTTGGTGGAGTGTGGACTCCATTTGGGGTATCTCTTTTTGGCATGATAATCTCCTGACATAGCTCTATGTCCATAGGTGTAATTTTTCCACTTCTGGGAACACCCTGCTGCCTCAATTCAGAGCCATCAAGCCTGTCCCTCAAAGTGTCTCCTGGCCTTGTAGTGCCCAAGTTCACTTGCACTCTTTGCTTTGTTCTGGAAATGTGTGGGCTTCAGCTCAGGCAGTGTCAAAACAGGCCAGGCCTACAGACCTCGTAGGAGGGCAAAATCCCTTTTCCTCACCCACGAAGCTGGACTCATCTTGTTGGATGTGAGACCTCTACTTATGTTATCTTTTCTTCCATATAATATTCACATGACTCACAATCTGAGGCATTTATGCTGGCACGCCTTCGTTCCTGGTACTCGCCACCGTCTCTTCCCCAGTCCTGCTGCAGCTGCTCCTTAGCCCAGGCCCCAAGACAGAATGGTCCCTGTGGCAGCAGCTGGTGTTGTTTCATGAGGCAGCAACATTTGAGGACATGACCAAAGATTGGAAGTGTTTGGAAGCCTCTTGGAAGGCCTGCTGCAGGCACGCAATGCTGGACAGTTACGAGAACACGGTCCCTCGGGGTAAGGACGCGGAATCTTCATTTACTAATCCTAAATACAATCGACAGGGAAAACAATCATTTAAAAATATCCCTCTGCTTTCTCCCTGACTCTCCTAAAATGAGAACAGATTCCTCAGCCACAAGAAATTGATCGTTTATGTTGATTTTGGGAAGGCTGACAAACCCTCCCTGGTGCTAACTTCCAGTTCAGAGTTTGCTATTTTTATGGGTTACCTGCTAGCAACGTTTTCCCGTTTATATTATTTTAAAAGGTACAGATGGTAAAATATTAACCTACTGCATTAGGGATTTCCATTTATCCTCTCTCCTATTCGATTAATAAAAACCAGTTAATCAGATTTCGCTGTATGAGCTAATAGTTTCATTATTTCTTCTGTTTGCCTGAAGTCTAAAATTACTACATATGTATATGTATATCTCACTGATTTAGAATTCTGTTGACATGCTCTGATTTTGAATGGTCCTAGTTGGCTTTCTAGTAGCTTTTTTCTGTTACTGCTTTATTCTATTACTTTATTATCTTTCTTCCTTATAAGAGTCTTCAAAAATCAGATGAAAGAATCAGTGAGGAACTTTGGCAGGAAGGTCTTCCAGATGGGGTAACAGCGAATTTAACTTTGTTCTGTTTCTTTCTCCCTTTCTTAGGGTCCTTCTTGCAGTTCTCTATGTTGCCACAGAGAGCTGGAAATGATGCCCCTGGTGTTTCAAATACAAATGAAATGGAAATGGAGAGAAGTAACATGAGAGAAAAGTTTCTTATAAGCGTGACAAAGTTAGTGGAAAGCAAAAGTTACAACAGCAAGGTATTTTCCAAAGAAAAGTACTTTCAAACAATAAAAGAAGTCAAAGAAGCTAAGGAGAAGGGGAAGAAGTCGTCACGTGATTATCGCCGTGCGGCTAAATATGACGTGATCTCTGTTCAAGGCACAGAGAAACTGATAGAGGCTTCTCACGGAGAACGAGATCGAATACGGTATTATGTACATAAGGAAGAGTTGTTTGATATTCTTCATGATACACATCTCAATATTGGACATGGTGGGCGGACACGCATGCTCAAGGAGCTGCAAGGAAAATATGGGAATGTCACCAAAGAAGTCATTGTCTTATATCTGACTCTGTGTAAACAGTGTCACCAGAAGAACCCAGTACCCAAGAGAGGCCTTGCACCCAAGCCCGTGCCTTTCAGGGACATTGACTCCAGATGCCAAGTTGAAATACTTGACATGCAGTCAAATGCTGATGGTGAGTTCAAGTTTATTTTATATTACCAGGACCACTTGACCAAGTTTATTATTTTACGACCATTAAAAGCCAAACAGGCCCATGAGGTGGTCAGTGTCCTATTGGATATTTTCACAATTCTTGGTACACCCAGCATGTTAGAATCTGACAGTGGCATAGAGTTCACAAACCAGGTTGTTAATGAGCTCAATGAGATATGGCCAGACCTAAAGATTGTCTCTGGTAAGTACCACCCTGGCCAAGGCCAGGGCTCCCTGGAGCGAGCAAGCTATGATGTCAAGAACATGCTAAGTGCCTGGTTGCAGAGTAACCACTCACGTCACTGGGCCGAAGGCCTGCGATTCATACAGATGGTGAGAAATCAGGCGTTCGACGTTTCTTTACAGCAAAGTCCGTATGAGGCAATGTTTGGTTGTAAAGCCAAACTTGGACTATATTCCTCACACTTACCCCGGGAAACTGTGGCTGTTTTACAAACAGAGGAAGAACTGGAACTTGCTGAAGAGCAGCTAGAAAACAGCCTTTGGATCAGGCAGGAAGAAAGGGCTGAGAATGGAGGAGACAGATGTGATGTGGATGAGGACATCGATCCCACTCCTCCTGAAGCTACAGAGCCCAGCACCTCACAAGGGGCTCCCGGTCTCTTCTGCTGGTGAACAGACACCTGCTGGGTGGACGCTCTTGGTGTCTCTGGGCAATGGACAGCCATCTGAGAACTGTTGTCAAAGGCCCCCGGGAAAGGAACATGAAGGCTGCACCCTCAAGTCAAGTTGTCCATGATAGTCCTTGCTCAAAGGGGAAAAGCAAATCAGGTTGTGATCTAGGGCTGCCATAACAAATTACCACAAACTTGGCAGCTTATAACAACAGAAATTTATTTTCTCATAGTTCTGGAGGCCAGAAGTCTAAAACCAAAGTGTTGACGGGGTTTGTTCCTTCTGGAGGCTCTGAGGGAGAATCCATTCCATGCTTTTCTCCTTTCTCTGGTGGCTGCCAGCAGTCCTTGGGATTCCTTGGCTTATAGTACCATAAGTCCAGTCTCTGCCTTGTCTTCACATGCTGTTCACATGGCCTTCTCCTCTCTGTCTCTGTGTGTGTTCTTTTCTGTCTCTTATAAGGACACCATTGGATACCAAATCCATGTCGTTGGATTTAGGGCCCACCCTAATCGAGGATGATCTCATCTCTAGATCCTTACCTTAATTACATTTGCAAAGACCCTTTTTCCAAGTAAGGTCACATTCATGGGTACTGGGGGTTCAGACTTGGACTTATCTTTTGCAGGGGGACACAGTTCTACCCACTATAGTCAGTAGAAGAACATGTTTGCCTGCAGAATATGAACTGAGGGAGTCTTAAGCGTGTAGAACTGGTGAGACTGCCCTACGTATATCTAGTATGCTAGATATACTTCCCCTGCTTATTCCTACTCCTCGGACACATACCCCAAAAGATGGGGGCATCAGAGGAAAAGATGTAGGTGAAGGACAAGTAATGAGAAGAAAAGAGGTTAATCCAACATGACCTAAAGACTGGCTGCCTCACCAGCTGAGCTATTTCCTGCTTCAAGAGAAACCATATGTGCCATCCCTGCTCTCAGAATGGCATGCACAGGGAATTGTGTGCCCTGCCTGAAACATTTTAAAAATAGGTCAGAATTAAGGCATGGCTGGGATTTGGGTCTGAGTCTACCAGTTTTCTATGCCTCAAGCATAGAAAAGCATGTTGTATTCCTGGAACGGGTTAGTGCATTCCAGGAAGTGACCAATAGCCTGGGAAACAATCAAGATCTCCAGCAAAATACAAAAGTTGGCCTGAGGTCACTGCTCCAGCCAGAGAATGGAGTAAGGGCCAGTCTGAGTCATTGTTCAGAGTAAGGATAATTGACCCAGCCAAAGGGAAGGATAATGCCCAGGGTCTGTGTACACTGTATTCCTAAGGCCTAGAAGAGTGCCTTGCCCATCGGAGGTATTCAGTAAGGATTTGTTGAATGAATAAATGATTCTATAGAGTGAACACAGGGAAGGAGAAGGGGCCTACAGTCTTTTATTCTCCCACACATGCTTCCTGCATATGCCAGAGCCATCTAAAAACCATTCTAATTGCCCCTGGTGCTGGTTTCCTCTTCTGTTTCCTCTTCCGCGTGCCTACTTCACAGAGTTGTTGTGAGAGCCAGTGAGGTAATGTATGTGAGGGGGCTTTCTCTGTAAACACTGAAGTTCTACAACGTGAGTTGTCTTTGCTGCTAGCAGATCCTATCCTCCAAGTGAGAATTGGAGACTTCTGTCCATTGACATTACATTGCTAAATAAACAATGTTAAGTTGGGGATCCAGGGAGGCTGCATTGTTATTGGAAAGGAGGTGACATCACTTTCTGGCTTGTTTTGGGTGGCCAGAACCTTGCTCTATCCTTAGCCAGCACCTCACTTTCCATTCCTCTTTTGTCCCTCAGCCTGGCAGGGTCTGGGAGGCCCAACTTGACTAACGCAACCATCCCTTCCCCCGTGCTGACCTATTACCTTCTGGTTGCTGGGCAGACCAGGAACCACATAATCAGCTCATGTGGGTGAGGGGTGAGATGAGGCACAGGGCTGCTGTCTTTCCCGGGGGCTGGCTATCAATAACCTAGGTTTCCGGAGTTGCTGCACCACTCTTCCTCTCTTGCTTGTTAATATTGGCAGTAGAAGAGAGTTGGAGGTGGACACTTAGACCCAGTCTGGCCTTACTCTGTATTATCACATTTCAGCATCTGGAATGGAGGTAACCAAGTGGTGCGCCACTGGCTGCTTTCAGCTTGCAAATATGTTTTGTCCACATAATGTTTTTTAAACTTTAAAAATTAATTGCAATCTGGATGTCTAGTACCTCTTGAAAACTTGGAATATCTGGCCACACTAGGCCCACATTTCTGCGTAGCATCAAAAGACGAGCTAAGTGGTGACCCCCAGGAGGCAGTCCATGCATGCGTTCTCCGTTTGTCCACCATCTGTGTCACTCATAATATATGTATATGCGTTTCTGTGGCTATTGCTAAAGAAAGGCAAGTGAAGTCAGAATGTGAATAAAAGCCAGAAACAGACCTGTATACCTTTAGGGATTTATGACGAAAGTGGTGTTTCAGATCAGTGGTGGGGGATGTATTGTTCAATTAATGGTGCTGGATCAGTTAGCTATCTATCTGGAAAAAAAAGGAAGTCTGATCCCAAAACATGAAAAACAAAACTGTATTGGGGGAAAAAATAGAAGATTTTTGTGGTCTTGGAATGGAGAAAGGCTTCCTAAGCAATACATGAAATTCAAAAGCCATAAGAGAAAAGATTAATATACTTGGCTACAAAAAAACTTTAAATATTTATAGAATTTTTAAAAAGAAAAGATAAGTGACAAGATGGGAGAAAATATTTGCAACATCTACAACAGAAGAAAAAAAAAACAGATATAAGGTACCTAATTTTAAAAAGAGCTCTTACAAATTAATACTAACTAAAAGAGCAACCAATAGAAAATGGGTAAAGGCTAACCACAGAAGGAAGTAGATGGGTAGGGCCGGCCCCGTGGCTTAGCAGTTAAGTGCATGCGCTCCACTGCTGGTGGCCCCGGTTCGGATCCCGGGTGCGCACCGACGCACCGCTTCTCCAGCCATGCTGAGGCCACGTCGCACATACAGCAACTGGAAGGATGCAACTATGACATACAACTATCTACTGGGGCTTTGGGGGGAAAAAAGGAGGAGGATTGGCAACAGATGTTAGCTCAGGGCCGGTCCTCCTCACACACAAAAAAGAAAGGAAATAGATGGGTAGTTATGCCTCATGTTGTGCCATGTGCAGCTGTGGTGTGATGAAGAGCACTGGACTTGTAATGAGATTGTGGCAGTCAGTTTAAATGAAACAGACTTGAGTTATTTGAGAGTTTATTTTTTCCACCTTGCATGTGGGAGAAAAGTGCTCAGTGAGCCTGTCTTGATATAACAATTCTTACTTATAAGGAGGTACAGTAATTGCCACATTATTTTCAGGGCAGCTGAATTAGTTTCCTGGGGCTACCATAACAAACTGGGTGGCTTCAACAACAGAAATTTATTGTCTCACAGTTCTAGAGGCCAGAAGTCTGAGATCAAGGTGTCGGCAGGGTTGGTTCCCTCAGAGGGCTGTGAGGAATAATCTGTTCCGTGCCTTTCTCCTTTTTGGTAACCTCAGGTGTTCTTTGGCTTGTGGATGACTTTCTCCCTATGTGTTCACATTGTCTTCCTTCTGTGTGTGTCTGTCTGTCCAAGTGTCCCCTTCTTAGAAGGACTCCATCATATTGGATTTAGGGCCCACCCTAATGACCTTTTTTAACTTGATCATCTGCAAAGACCCTATTTCCAAAGAAGGTCACATTCACAGGTACTGGAGATTAGGAGTTCAACATCTTGGGGGCAACAGACACAATTCAACCCATAGCAGCAGCCAACCAGAATGGTGGCTTTTTTAGAGATAATTTTTATGAGGCATGGCAACAATTTCTAGTCTTAGAAGACTTAAAAGTCCCTCTGTTCAAATAACACTTGCAAAGGGCAAATTTATTTTAACAGAAAACAGATGAAAGTGGTACCAGTTATAAACATTCACATAAATCTCCATTTTGTACAGGAGAAACACTGACATTCTTGAGAAAGATCTTAATTTAATACCTTGTTCAACAGGAACATTTGGCTTAGTTTTATGTTGCAAAATGGTATCTCTCCCTCCACATCTGCAGGAGAGAGAATGTTGCCATATCTGTCTGAGATTCCTTTTGTTAATTATGAAGACTTGGATTTTTAAGGCTGATCTCTGGAATTCTGTTATGAGACGACGTATGGAACTCGGTTTTACTAGAAAAAAGAAATGGTGAGCGGGCTGGAGAAGATTTTATGTAACAGTCAAGTGAGGATCCTGTAGCATTTTTCTTCCAGGGGGCTCAAGTTCTGCCTCTGCATATAAACTAGATATGTAACCTTGAACAAGTCCCCTGACCTCAAGGCTCATCTGTAAAATGGGGATGATAATAATAATCCCAACTTCATGGAGCTGTGATGAGGTTTATGAGAGAGGGTATGTGGGTGTGGCGGGAGGGGTGCCGTTTTCTCTCCAGTTTAGGAAGCTTTCACAGAGTTCAGTCTCTGCCAAAAGAGTGACCAGCCAAACAAAGGCAAGTCCTCTCCTCCAAAAAACACAAAAGAGAGCTAGAGGCAGGGTAGCCAACCTGGGCAAGTCCTATCCCTGTCCATGCTGGGCTAGGTCCTCCAGCCTGGCTTCTGCCACTGACACAGGGTTCATTGACCTTGTGCCACAGTCCCTCTCCCTATTCATATGCACAGCTGCATTCCAAGCCACAGGCTGCCCTGGAGCCTTGGGTGTGGACAAGCTTAGCCCTTTAAGGTTGAGTGCACAGCTGCAGTTCACACACACACACACACACACACACACACACACACACACACACTGGCCCCTGGATTTGGGAGTGCAGTGGAAAGCTACTCTGGTCCTCAAATATACCTCTCTCTCTCTTTTTTTTTTATTGTAGTAAGAACACTTAATATGAGATCTACCCTCTTAACCAATTTTTAAGTGTACAGTACAGTGTTGTTAACCATAGGCAAAATGTTGTACAGCAGATCTCTAGAATTTAATCATCTTGTGTAACTGAAACTTGATAGCCGTTGAATAGCAACTCCCCATTTCCTCCCTCCTCCCAGCCCCTGGCAACCACCTTCTACCCTCTGCTTCTCTGTGTTTTACTATTTTAGATACCTCATATAAGTGGAATCATGCAGTATTTGTCCTGTGACTGGCTTATTTCACTTAACATAATGTCCTCAAAGTTATTCCATGTTGTCACATATGGTAGAATTTCCTTCTTTAAGGCTGAATAATATTCCATTGTATGTATATACCACATTTTCTTTATCCATTCATCTATCAGTGGATGTTTAGGTTGTTTCCACACCTTGGCTACTGTGAATAATGCTGCAGTGAACATGGGTGTGCAAATATCTTTTCAAGATCTTGATTTCAATTTTTTTGGAAAATCCCACAGAAGTAGGATTGCTGGGTTATGTGGTATTCTATTTTTAATTTTTTGAGGAGCCTCCATGCTGTTTTCATTGCACCATTTTACATTCCCATCAACAGTGTGCCAGAGTTCCAGTTTCTCCACATCCTCACCAACCCTTGCTATCTTTTGGTTTTTGTTGATAATAGCATTCCTAAAAGGTGTGAGGTGATCTCTCATTGTGGTTTTTTTTTTTTTTTTTTTTTTTTTTTTAAAGATTTTATTTATTCAGTTTTTCCCCCCAAAGCCCCAGTAGATAGTTGTATGTCATAGGTTCACGTCCTTCTAGTTGCTGTACGTGGGACTCGGCCTCACGTTGGACGGAGAAGCGGTGCCTCGGGGCGCGCCCGGGATCCGAACCCGGGCCGCCAGCATCAGAGCGCGCGCACTTAACCGCTAAGCCACGGAGCCGGCCCTCATTGTGGTTTTGATTTTCATTTCTGTGATGACTGGTGATGTTGAGCATCTTTACACATACCATCTATATGTCTTCTTTGGATAAATGTCTAGTCAAATCCTTTGCCCATTTTTTGATCAGGCTAATTGTTTTTTTGCTATTGAGTTGAAGGAGGTTTTTTTTTTTTTATTATTTTTGGATGTTAACCCCGTATCACATATATGGTTTGCAGATATTTTCTCCCATTCCGTAGGTTGCTATTTCACTCTGTTAATTGTTTCCTTTGCTGTACAGAAACTTTTTAGTTTGATGTAGTTCCACTTGTCTATTTTTGCTTTTATCTGTGCTTTTGCTGTCATTGCCAAGACCAATGTCATGAACCTTTTCTCCTATGTTTTTTTCTAGGAGTTTTATAGTTCCAGGTCTTATGCTGAAGTGTTTAATTCATTCACTTCTGCTATTAACAGAGAAAAACAATAAGTTTATTTTCCAGCAGGGCATTCCACCCCATGTGTGAAAGTGCTTTAAAACCTATAAAGGGCTAGACTAATTCTAGATGGTACATTCTATGTATCAGTCTCTCAGAGGTGCACCCCCATATGCTAAACCCCATGGCCCTTACTCATTCCTATTCCATCTTGACTTCTTCTTGATCTTAAATGCACTTCAACCCCCATCCCACCTCTTTTGTGGTTTCCATGAAACTGAACTCTAGTGTTTTTCTCCTACTTAAGGTCACTCATTCTTTCCTCCCTCACTGCTACTCTCTCCTGCCTCTGCTGAGATGCTGTTGTCTAAAAATCTGAGGTTTTTTCTTTCTCATTCTTGACCATTTCTTCTAGTCTGTTTTAACTGAAAGACTTTTGTCTGCAGAAACTCCTTTAACCCTCTCCCAAGCTCTAGCCTTCTGAGTACTTATAGGCTTCTCAGTCCCAATAATCACCCCAAACATACTGTTCAAAGGTAAACTGAGGCACATTAAAAGTTTGAAGAGTTTATGGGGCTCGCCCAGTGGCATAGTGGTTAAGTTCACATGCTCAGCTTCAGTGGCCTGGGGTTTGCAGGTTCGGATCCCGGGCACAGGCCTATGCACCGCTCGTCAAGCCATGCTGTGGTGGCGTCCCACATATAAAATAGAGGAAGATTGGCACAGATATTAGCTCAGGGACAATCTTCCTCACCAAAAATGTTTAAAAATTAAAAAATAAAAGTTGGAAGAGTTTATTTGAGCAGACATCTGTTCAAATTGGGCAAAACCTTAAATGGTTAGGAGCACTCCACTGACAAGAGCTAGGGGCAAGGTTTTTGTAGAGAAGACAGGGAGGCAAAGCAAAGAAATTATTTGACTGGTTATAGCTTAAGTGGTTGCCTTATTTGGGAAACCCTAGTTGTGTGTTTGTGACTGGTTCTTAAGTTTCCCTTTCTCGGATTTGAGTGCATTGGCTCTGGCTTGGGTTTGGTTTGCGTATGTAGGCTTCCAAGGTGTTAGAGCCACCTCAGTCTAATGGCCTCCTTGTTTAAATACTTTAACAATATCCTTACTTCTTTGTTCTCTAATTCTATTAATGGCACCATGGGTCAACCAAGACAGAAACCTCAGTCATCCTCAATGCCTCATTCTCCCTCACTGCCCGTAGCCAATCATTTGCTAAACCATGTCATCCCTACTGGTGGCAGATTATATTTTCCAAATATGGATGCCACCTATATCTATAACACATGTTCTTCTAGAACTCCATTAAGAGATGAGGTTTTGTCACGTCTCCTTGAACTTATGTAGACCTTCGTTCCTGCCTTGACCAATAGGTGCAGAAGTAATGATGTTTGTCTTCTGAGGCTAAATCACAAAAATACCACCTTGCTATCTTGGAATGCTTACTCTTGGAACCCAACCACCATGCTGTAAGGAAGTGCAAGCAGCCTGTGGAGAGGCCACATAGAAAAGAACCAAGGTCCCCAGCCCTCTGCCCTGGCTAGCTCCTAGCCAACAGCCAGAACCAACTTGCCAACTGTGTGAGTAAGCCGTCTTGGAAAGAGTACCCTCCAGCGCCCAGTTGATCTTCCCCAGATGATGCTGTATAGAACAGAGACAAGCCCTGGCCAAACTGCAGATTCTTGTGAAAAATAAATGGTTGCAGTTTTAAGCTACTAAGTTTGTTAGCAGCAACAGATAACTGATACACTAATTCTGAAATGTCTCTTAAGTCTATTACCATCTCTCCATTCTGCCAGGTCACGCTCTTGTTACCTTACTTAATGGGGAAACAACCTGCCTAATGAATCTTCTGGAAATAAAGCTCTGCTCAAAATAATAGTTAACACTATTGAATGTTGATCTATGTACAGTGCTAAGTGCTTTAAATTCATTATGTTATTTAATCCTTACAATTCTACAAAATGGTTTGAAGCTAGAGAAATGAGTTTAAATAGGTGAAGTAATTTAAGGACTTAATTTCCTTCTTTTACAGAGGAGGAAAGGATGCTTAGAAAGGTTAATAACTAGCCCAGGATTCAAACCCAAGTCTTTCTTTTTTTTTTTTTTAAAGATTTTGTTTACTTATTTTTCCCCCCAAAGCCCCAGTAGACAGTTGTATGTCACAGCTGCACAACCTTCCAGCCGCTGTACGTGGGACGTGGCCCCAGCGTGGCCAGAGAAGCGGTGCGTCTCTGTACGCCCGGGATCCGAACCCGGGCCGCCAGCAGCAGAGCGCACGCACCTAACAGCTAAGCCACGGGGCCGGCCAAAACCCAAGTCTTTCTAAGTCCATGGTCAGTGCTTGTAACCATATTCCCTGCTCAAGAACGTCCAGAGGCTCCTCATTGCTCACAGGATAATGACTTAAACCTGACATCCAAACCTGATATCCAAGGTGGGACACAATTTGGTGCCAACTGCCTTTGCAGCTTTGGCCTCAGGTCTAGGCACATGTGTTTTTTTGGTTGCACTTCTTTTGTGTTGGGTAGTGGAAAGAAACTCAGGCTGTCAGCTAGTCTAGGCACTGCCATAGTCATTTATTCTTGCCAGGACTTGGTTTCCTCATCGAAAAATGAGAGACGATTGAACCAGCTCATATTCAAGATCTCTTCTAGCAATAACTCCATGTAGTGTGGAAGCTGTCCTCTCACTTTTGTGCTTCCTGCCTCCCCTAGAACCCCAATGCCTGAGCTCCCCGTCAGGGCTCAGGTCCCCACTTCCAAGGAGGTGAGAGAAGATGCGAGACTCAGAGATCGATGCTTTAGTGAATGTTCTCCTTTTACGACTTTATCAGAAGTAGCTTTATATATCGTGGAACAGAAGCTGCTTTTTTGCAGTTCTAAAGGAGGAAGGAACATTTTCTTCTGACATTTCTGAGATTCTATTCCCAGTGGTTTTTTGAGGCTAAGCATTGGAATGTCATTAGTTAGCACTGAGAGGGGGAAGGGGAGGCAGCTGAGAAGCTCAGACTTATGCTCTTGCTTTCAAATTGTGTTGCGTGCTTTCTGGACATGAGTGCAGCAGACCATTAAAGCATGGTTTGCCCAGGCGAGGTTCAGTCACTGTGTGGGCCAGGTACCTCTGCACACTTACTTTAACCTTTTCAGATTTGGTTGGCTTTGGGTCGTAGAATTTTAAGGGGGAACATTTGGGGGTTTTTTTTTGTTTTTTTGTGAGGAAGATCAGCCCTGAGCTAACATCTGTGCCCATCTTCCTCTACTTTATATGGGACGCCGCCACACCATGGCCTGACAAGCTGTGCCTCAGTGTGCACCTGGGATCCGAACCCGTGCCACCAGCAGCGGAGCGCACGCACTTAACCACTATGCCACAGGGCCGGCCCCTGGGGGGTTTTGTTTTTAAGTATATGATTTACGCATCTTTCCTTTCCTTTTGTGGAAATTTTACAGAAATTTATTTGAAACCTGAGATACTTTTAAATATAAAAGAGCACAAGCCCGCTTAGGACTCTATCATTCAAAGTTAACCAATGGCAGAATAGGTTTGTCCCTGGAATCCTTTTCTGAATTTTGTCCAGAATTCTCTCTCTTTGGATTTATTGAAACTTAGTTTCTTTTTTGGCTCCTGGGTTCCCCTTTATTGTTGTTATCTTGGTACTAATCTTTGTTTACCCAGGTTCTGACATTTTTACCCCAGAATTAATTATCCCAGATGGTCTGCTGTACTGTGTTTTCCAAGCAAACAAAGTGGGCAGGAAATATGAGCTTCCTGAGCAAATTGGCTTTCCGTTTTATTATGAGACTTTGCTTTTTCGAAGCTTGTTTATCTTATGTCTACTTTTCTTATTTATAATTGATTAAATATTTTTTTTGGTCTGGATCTAATTAGATTTTATCTTTTTCCATTTAAAATTTGGTTCTGATATTTTGCATTTTGCTTCCCTGAGTCTCCTTTGTAGATTCTATTGTTCTATTTAATTTAAACTTTCCTTTCTATTGATCAGTTCCTTGCTCAGAATAACTTCTCCACACCTGGAACTCTGGCCTAGGATTTCTTTTCACTTTTGGCACTTTCCATGACATTACCATGTGAGTGGTTAGCAGATGAGCTCTTGTGAACCTTTCCTCTTTGGGTTTTGCACACACGGGACACTCCTAACATTGGTGAGTCATTCAGTGACCAGATGTTTGCTTCTCCCCTCCCCCCACTCCACCTCAGGACTGAGTGCGCTGTTCTTTGAAGGATATCACCTTTCTTTATGCCTTTCTTCTGATGCAGTGGCAGGAATCCTGAAAATGGCTGCCTTAAATGTAGGGACCACTAGGCTCTTTCCTCAACACATAACCCTGATCATCAGTCGTAATTCAGCTGCCTTCTAGTCCTGAAACACTGCCTCTCTGCCTGAAATGGGGTGGAGAGAGCCAATCCAGACTCCTGGAAGCTGCACCCTTCTTCCTCACCAGATGCAGGTACTCTCTATATCCGGAAGAGAGCCTCCTTCCTAAGAAATCTATTGTCAATCTTGACTTTTCCTCTTCCGCCTCTCCTCACCTACCTGCTTTTCTAGCCTATCGCTTTCATTCATTCATTCAACATTTATAAACACCAACTATGTGCCAGGCATCATACGAGTCTTTGGAAGTACCGATAAATAAACGATCATGGTAGAGAGTGCTAAATGCTAAGTGCTTTGAAACAGGGCACAAAGCAAAGACTTGTAAGTCTGTACGGGGTGCTCAGTGAGGGCCCCACACAAAGGTCAGTTGAGCTGATTTTTGAAGGATTGTTTGCAGTGCACTAGTGAACATTCTCCATTCTCCCTACTTTGTATTGAGGACTTCTTGCAGGGGAAATAGACTTGGCAGGATCCTCAGTAGAAAAACCTGGCAGACACCACCTTAACCCAGTGATCAAATTAACATCCCCAGTATTAGCACAACTACTGGTGCCTCCTAATATGATGCACTGAGAAGAACACAACAACATTTCTGTGATACTTCTACCAAAAATGCATTACCTGAATCTAATTCTGAAGAAACAAGAGAGAAACCCAGATTGAGGAGCATCCTAGAAAATAACTGGCCTATGCTCCTCAAAAAGATCAATGTTATGAAAGACAAAGAAAGACTGAGGAACTGTCCCAGTTAAAGTAGGCTAAAGAGACTGGCAACTGAATGCAGTGCATGATCCAGGATTTTCTTTTGTTATAATGGATATCTTTGGGACAATTGGCAAAATCTGAGTATTGTCTGAAGATTATATTATTGTATTACCGTTAATTTCCTGATCTTGAGAATTGTACTGTGGTTATGTAAGAGAATGTCCAAATTGTTTTGGTTTTAGTAAATACACATTAAAGTATTTGGGGGTAAAGGGGCATCATGTCTGCAACTTATTCTCAAATGGTAGAAAAAAAATGTAGATGTCGGAGACTGGCCCGGTGGCATAGTGGTTGAGTTCTGCATGCTGTGCTTTGGCAGCCCTGGTTCACAGGTTTGGATCCCAGGCGCAGATCTACACCACTCATCAGCCATGCTGTGGCTGCGACCCACATACGAAGTGGAGGAAGATTGGCACAGATGTTAGCTCAGGGCGAATCTTCCTCAGCAAAAAAAAAGGACATGTGTATGTGTGTGTGTGAAAAGAGGGAGAGAGGGAGGGAGAGATAGAAAGCAAATGTAGTAATGTTAACATTTGGGGAAATCTGGATGAAGAGTATAAAGGAATTCATTGTACTGTTCTTGCAACTTTTCTATCAGTCTGAAATTATGTCCAAAAAAAGTTAAAAAAAAAAAATTGGCAGAGTCCTACCAAAGAGGACAGACAGCATTGCCTTCTTGTGACCACTCCCTTAGGCTTTGGGACCTGTGAACATGGGAATAGAGGGCAGTATCTTACAGCTTGCTCTTGAACCCACAGAAGCAAGATTCCATGCAAGCAGGAATTGCTCTGTCTTCAAGCCCTAGCATCTGCCATCTTGCAAAGCCCCAAAGGTGACTGAAAGCCCCCAGGCCCTGTGCATTTCCCCCTCTATAGACAAGTATATTCCAGGAACTCAGTAGAATAGTGTCCGACAAATCTTGGCTCAGCTAAACAGACATGGAGCTCCAATTCTCACAAATACCAAGGACAGTTTCTATCCCACTGACTGGCTTCACCCCAAACAGTGAAGTCTCCCACTGAGAACAATTCTTCCTTCCCGTTAGTTGAATCCCTCAGTGACATACCTTGCTGCAAAACAGGAGTTCTTAGCCTGTTTCTGCCTAGTGCTCTGTGGAGGTTGAAATTTATAAGCCTTGTGTTTTCTCCATTGAAGAAAGTTAAACATTATAGTTCTCTTTCTTGGCACTTGTTTTTTTGATTAATAGACTTTATTTTTGAAAAGTAGTTTTAGGATCACAGCAAAATTGAGTGCAAAGTAAAGAGTTCCCATATAACCCACCATCCTGCCCCCCCTCCCGCCACACACAGCCAACCCCACCATCAACATCTGGCACCACTGTGATACATTTGTTCACAATGAATGACACATTGTTTCATCAACAGTTGACACATCATTATCACCCAAAGTCCATAGTTTACATTAGGGTTCATTCTTCATGCTGTACATTCTATGGATTTTGACAAATGTAGAATGATATGTATTCACCATTATAGTATCATACAAAATAGTTTCACTGCCCTAAAAATCCCCTGTGCTCCACCTATTCAGCCCTCCCATGCTACTCTCAAATGCCTGGCAACCACTGATCTTTTTACTCTCTCTATAGTTTTGCCTTTTCCAGAATGTCATATGGTTGGAATCATACAGTAGGTAGCCTTTTCAGATTGGCTTCTTTCACTTAGTAATGTGCATTTAAGTTCCTTCATATCTTTTCACGGCTTGATATCTCATTTCTTTTTATCATTGAATAATATCCCATTGTGTGGATGTACCTCAGTTTATCCATTCACCTATTGAAGGACATTTAGTTTGCTTCCAATTTTTGGCAATTATGAATAAAGCTGCTATAATTATGTGCAGGTTTTTGTGTGGGTGTAAGTTTTCACTTCATTTGGGTAAATACCGAGGAGTACAGTTGCTGGATCATATGTTAAGAGCATACTTAGTTTTGTAAGAAACTGCCAAACTGTCTTCCAAATTGGCTGTACCATTTTGCGTTCCCACCAGCAATGAATGAGAGTTCCTGTTGCTCCACAGCATCACCAGCATTTGATGTTGTTTTGGATTTTAGCCATTCTTATGGATGTGTAGTGGTATCTCCTTGTTTTAATTTGCAATTCTCTAATGACGTGATATTGAGCCTCTTTTCATTTGCTTATTTGCCATCTGTATATCATCTTTGGTGAGGTATCTATTCAGATATTTTGCCTATTTTTAAATTAGGTTGTTCATTTTCTTCTTGTTGAATTTTAAGACTTATTTGTATATTTTGGATAACAGTCCTTTACCAGATAAGTCTTTTGCAAATATTTTCTCCCAGTCTGTTGGTTCTCATCTCATTCTCTTGAGGCACATGGTTTTTATTTACCCTATTTATATTTCTCTGTTTCAGTGCTGGCTGGCAAATTTTGCCTACAGCCAGAGACTACAGCTAAAGTAGCAGCCCTAAGGGGTAAAAAAATCTTTTTTCAAGATTAAAGTTTATTTACTGAGGTGCTGTGAAAATCAGCATCCTGAGCAGTGAGTCAATTTAGAAAACTGTAATAAAACCAAAGAATATTCTTTAAGATACTAGATCAAAGATATGAGCAATATAAATCCTAGTCTATATTGAGGAAAAAGGACCCAAAATGTCAAATGTATACCTGTGCTGTATCTTATAATCTTTCTATTCCTCTTCTGTTGAGATTATTTATAAAAGTTTCTTTAGGGGCCGGCCCGGTGGCGCAAGCGGTTAAGTGCGCGCGCTCCGCTGCGGCGGCCCGGGGTTCGCTGGTTCGGATCCCGGGCGCGCACCGACGCACTGCTTGGCAAGCCATGCTGTGGCGGCGTCCCATATAAAGTGGAGGAAGATGGGCACAGATGTTAGCCCAGGGCCGTCTTCCTCAGCAAAAAGAAAGAGGAGGATTGGTGGATGTTAGCACAGGGCTGATCTCCTCACAAAAAAAAAAAAAAAAGTTTCTTTAGTTATTCAGACTTCATAAATTTATCTCTTATGCAATATTACCAGCTTTTTCAAGCCTTGCTATCTGATGGTCATTTAAACAGACATCTGTAAATCCCATCTATATAAGTATTGGGGTTGTCTTTGTAAGGCAGAGCAGCTTCAGTTTCACTATATCTTTTTCCCCCTTAGCCAAAGGAATTGTTCAGTCAGGATAATCTCGGTTATGCTGAGGTAATGAAGAACCTTAGAATCTTAGTAGCTAGTAGCAACCAAGCTAAATTCTCACTCACACTACATGTCTTAGTCTGCTTCTGCTGCAATAACAAAGTTCCATAAACGGAGTGGCTTAAACAACAGAAATTTATTTTCTCATGGTTCTGGAGGCTAGAAATCCAAGATCTACATGCTAGCCAATTGGTTCCCACTGAGAGCTGGTTTGCAGACAGCTGCCTTCTTACTAAATCCTCACAGAGCCTTTCCTTGATGCACGTGCACAGAGAGAAAGAGAGAGAACAAGCTCTCTGGTATCTCTTCTTATAAGGACATTAATCCTATCGGATCAGGGACCCAATTTTATGACCTCATTTAACCTTAATTACTTCCAAAAAGCCGCATCTCCAAATAAAGCCACACTGGGGTTAGGGTTTCAATGTATGAATTTTGAGAGGGACACAATTCAGTTCATAGCACTTTATGTCTATCAAGGGTCTGCTATGGGCTCTGCTCCATGACTCCTTAATTCTAGCACCCAGGGTGACAGATCAGCCACCATCTTGAATGTTGCCAGTTACTGTGGAAGAGGAAGTGAGATCTCTGGAGGATTTCACACTGGCAATTAAATGCTCTGGTCCAGAAGTAGAAGTGTGTCTTACTATTCATTGGCCAGAACTAGTCACATGACCCCATGCAATCACAAGGGAGCCGGAAGATGCAATCTTAGCATATTTCCAGAAGGCAGACAGCTGAAAATATTTGGTGAACAGCATTAATGACTACCATAGGAAAATAAATGGCTGCTATTGAATCTAGCAGACTCTTTGGCTTAAAATTATATATGTAAATGACGTTTATACACCAGTGTTCATAGCAGCGATATTTACAGTAGCAAAAAGGTGGAAACAACACAAATGTCCATCGATGGAGGAATGGATGAACATGATGTGATATATACATACAATGGAATATTATTCAGCCTTAAGAAAAATGAAATTCTTGGGGGCCGGCCCGGTGGCGCAAGCGGTTAAGTGCGTGCACTCTGCTGCGGCGGCCCGGGGTTCGCTGGTTTGGATCCCAGGCGCACACCGACGCACTGCTTGTCGACCCATGCTGTGGCAGCGTCCCATATAAAATAGAGGAAGATGGGCACGGATGTTAGCTCAGGGCCAGTCTTCTTCAGCAAAAAGAGGAGGATTGGCATCAGATGTTAGCTCGGGGCTGATCTTCCTCACACACACAAAAAAGAAAAATGAAATTCTAACACACACTATGGCATGGACAAACCTTGATGACATTAGGCCAAGTGAAATAAGCCAGACGCAAAAGGACAGATATTGTATGATTTGACTTACATGAGTTACCTAGAATAGTCAAATTCATAGAGACAGAAAGTAGAATAGTAGTTACCAGGGGCTGGGGGGAGTGGAGAACAAGGAGTTACTGTTTAATGGGTAGAGTTCTCAGTTTGGGAAGATGAAAAAGTTCTGTAGATGGATGAGGGTGATGGTTGCACAACAGTGTGAATGTACTTAATACCGCTAAACTATACACTTAAAAATGGTTAAAATGGCAAAATCTGTTACATATATTTTACCATGATAAAAAAAATGAGGGAGGGGGCCGGCCCCTTGACTTAGCAGTTAAGTGCGCACGCTCTGCTACTGGCTGCCGGGGTTTGGATCCTGGGCACGTACCGACACACCGCTTCTCTGGCCATGCTGAGGCCACATCCCACATACAGCAACTAGAAGGATGTGCAACTATGACATACAACTATCTACTGGAGCTTAGGGGAGAAAAAGGAGGAGGATTGGCAATGGATGTTAGCTCAGGGCTGGTCTTCCTCAGCAAAAAGAGGAGGATTAGCATGGATGTTAGCTCAGGGCTGATCTTCCTCACAAAACAAAACAAAACAAAACAAAAAAATGAGAGAAAAAAGCAAGCTATTTATAAGAAACACACTTTAGTTACAAAAAAGACAGGTTGAAAGTAAAAGGGTAGAAAAGACATACCATACAAACATTAGACATAAGACAGTAGGTCTGGCTATATTAATATCAGACAATGTAGACTTCAAAACTAAGAGCATTACTAGACTAAAGAAAGGTGTTTTATAATGATAAAAAGATCAATTCATCCAAAAGACATACAATCCTAAATGTGTAGACATATACCTAACAACAGAGCTTCAAAATACTTGAAGCAAAAATTGGCAGAACTAAAGGGAGAAGTAAGTAAATCTATAAACATACTTAGAGATTTTAACACCCTTCTCAGTAATTGATAGAACAAGTAGCCACCCCCCCTCCCAAATCAGTAAAGATATAGATTTAAACAAGACTATCAACCAACTTGACCTAATTGACACTTATACAACACTATATCCAGCAACTTGCAGAATACAGTCTTTCCAAGTGCACGTGGAACATTCATCGAGATAGACTATATGCTGAGACATAAAACAAGTCTCAATAAATTTTAAAAGATTATTATCATACAAAGCATATTCTTTGACCACAATAGTATTGAATTAGAAATCAATAGTAACAAGACATCTAGAAAGTCTCCCAGTATTTGAAAATCAAACAATACACTTCTGAATAACCCATGGGTCAAAGAAAAAAACTCACAAGGGAAATTAGAAAATATTTTCAACTGAATGACAATGTAAACATAACATATCAAAATTTGTGGGATGTAGTGAAGGCAGTGCTTAGATGGAATTTATAGATTAATTCTTATAAGAAAATTTATATATTAAAAAAGAAGAAAGATGTAAAATCAATAATCTAAACTTCCATTTTAAGAGGCTAAAAACAGAAATGTAAGTAGAAGAAAGGAAATAACTTGAAAAATCAATAGGACTTCTGGCCCAGACCAAGATGGAATAGACAGACTTCTTATTCCTCCTGCTAAGTACAGCTAAAACTCTGATCATTATATAGAAAACAAATACAAGAAGGCTCGGAAAGGTGGAGAGAAGATCTGGCAAGGGATCTTGGACCCAAGGAACAACAGGGCATGAGCTCCCCCGATTTTCTTGTTGCCTTGCAATATCCCAGGCTGGGTGCCAGAGAAGCCAGCAACTCAGAAATGCCAATGGGAGCACACACAAAACATAAAAAGCCCCAAGAAAGGCCTACTCTCTCTAGCCAAGGGCCCAGGAAAGAGGCAACCTGGCAAGGCAGAAAACTTGTAGAAAATAACTGTCTTATTCTAGCCAAACATCATGGAGAAAACCATGGTCCCTCTGCCCTCTTTGTCAGCAGAGGCTGAGTGGAGGAGCTTGGACTTCCACCCTTGATATGCTGTAAGGACGCAACTCTCCTACCACCCCTGCCATCCTCCACCTCCTGCTGGGGTGGTATCAGAGAAGACCTAGTGGGCAACTGGGACTTACACCCTTACCTGGCATTAATGATCCTGCCCACACACATACACTGTCAATGGGGACCACACGGAGGACCCCACCCACTGGTAATGAGGTGCCCCTTCTCCCCACCTAGGGTGTGTCAAAGGAGGCTGAGTGGGAAGCTGGAACTTTCACTATCATCCAGTGGTAACAGGGTCCCTACCCCAAGTAGAGGCCATATGGGGAGCATTATTACCCCTCCCCCTCCCAGCCTGGGAGGCCTAGTGGGGAACCTGAAATCCCACCTCTGGCCAACAGTAAGGAAGCAGCCTTCCCCCACCCAGGGTGTCCAAGAAGTCTGAGTGAGGAACCTGGACCATCACACTCACCTAGCAGTAGCAGGAAACGTTCCCTTCCTCCATGGCACGATGTCAGAGAAGGCCTGCTAAAACAGATTTAAATAATATCCAGAGTCTCATAATATAGTACCCAAAATGTCCAGACATAATACGAAATCACGCATCATGCCAAGAACCAAGAAAACCTCAATTTGAGTGAGAAAATATAACCAACAGATGCCAACGCAGATGACACAGATGTTGGAATTTTCTAACAAGGATTTTAAAGCAGCCATCATAAAAATGCTTCAACAAGCAATTACAAACATGCTTGAAACAAATGAAAAAAACAGAAAATCTCAACAGAGAAATAGAAGATATGTAGAACCAATCAATGGACATTTTAGAACTGGAAAATACAATAACTGAAATAAAAAACTCAAAGGATGGGCTCAACAGAAGACCCAGATGGTTTCACTGGTGCATTGGTCAGGGTTCAACCAGAGAAGCAGAACTGCTAGGAGACACATATAATACAGGATTTATTTTAGGGATTTCACCTTATGCAAGTTGGTCTAATGGAGTGAATATCAGTAAGATGCACAGAAGACCACAAAGTGTTTAACAGAATGATGTTGGCAGAGACATCGCCAGCTTGGTCTGAAAATGATAGAGACAGTGCAAAAAGAAAAGAGGCCTTTGGACCCCAAAATTCTAATAGCTGGAAGTAGGCTGAGAAAACTACACAGCTGTAAACATGGGCTGCCTTCCATGGGAAAGGAAGGATGATTCAGTATGTAGAACCAAAAGCCTGACAGATGGAGCCATGGAGGATATACAAATGGCCAATAAGCATGTGAGATGCATCTTAGGGAAACGCAACTCAAAACCACGGTGAGATACCACTTCACTTCTACAGAGATGGCTAGAATCAAAAAGATGGACAATAACAAGTGTTGGCAAGGATGTAGAGAAATTGAAACACACATTACTTGTGGGAGTATAAAATGGTGCAGTTGCTTTGAAAAACAGTTTGACAGTTCCTCAAGAAGTTAAACATATAGTTACCACGTGACCCAGCAATTCCACTCCTAGTTGTATACTCTAGAGAATTGAAAACATATGAAAACTTGTATACCAATGTTCATAGCAGCATTATTCAGCATAGCCAAAAGGTGGAAACAACCTAAATGCCCATCAGCTTACATACATACTATGGAATATTATTCAGCCATAAAATGTAAAATGAGGTACTGATATATTTTACAACATGAATGAAACTGGAAAACATTATGCTAAGTGAAAGAAGCCAGACACAAAAGGCCACGTATTGTATGATTCCATTTTTATGAAATGTCCAGAATAAGCAAATCCATAGAAACAGAAAGTAGATTAGTATTTTCCAGGGACTGGAGGCAATGAGGAATGGGGAGTAATTAGAGTGATGAAAATGTTCTGGAATTGGATAGTGGTGATGGTTGCACATTGTGAATATACTAAAACCACTGAATTGTGTACTTTAAAATGGTGAATTTTATGGTAAATGATTTATATCTTAAAAAAAAAAAAAAGCCATGGAGACTCACTGCTGGGCAGAAATAGGACTGAGTCCTAATCAAGGAAATTTCAACATTTTCCCAGGTGGATTTCAGAATTGCTGTGGACCAGTGATTCCTGTGTGCCTCTCATTTCCCCCCTTTTAAAATAGTAATGTCCATAATGGTTATCCTTTTACTGTCCCACCATTGTATTTTGGGTATGTGGGGGAGGATCACTTTCGCTTCAGTTCACAGGTGTTCAGATTGAGAGGAGCTGTAGTTGAGTAGCCGTACTTAAGGAATTACATCCAAACAGCTCATCTGCCCCTGGACCCAGTTTAGATGGTGTATGAGTTTGCTCAGGCTGCAGAAACAAAATATCACGGCCTGGGTGGTTTAAACAATAGAAATTTATTTTCTGACAGTTCTGGAGGCCAGAAGTCCAAGATCAAAGTGTACATAGGTTTGGTTTCTTCTGAGACCTCTCTACTTGGCTTGCAGATGGCCACCTTCTCACTGGGTCCTCGCCTGGTCTTTTCTCTATGCAGGCACATACGTGGTGTCTCTTTGTGTTCCTAATTTCCTCTTGTTATAAGGACACCAATCAGATTGGATTAGGGCCCACCCTAATGGCCCTATTTTAATTTAATCGCCTCTTTAAAGACCCTATATTCAAATACAGTCACATTCTGAGGTACTAGGAGATAGGGCTTCAACATGTGAATTCGGGGGGACACAATTCAGCCCATAACAGATGCCAAATGTATTGTAAATTTTTAAAATTTCATATTTTCCTGATGCCTCAACATCCCCACAAACAGGCCGTGAGCACCCTGCTGTGTGACCAGGCATACTAGTGTCATAAGGCTGGTTCCTGCCACAAGTTCCCCTTCTTGCCCTCGCCTGTCTGTGACCTAGTGACATTCAAATGCACCAATGAAATCCCCTCATGCCTGTTGCTTGTGTACTCTACCGTGGCCCAGTAAAGGCACTGGCCCATAGGTCCTCACTCTCTCAGCTCCCCTCTCTGCTTGGTTGAGCCTGCTCCCTGGGTGCTCCTTCTGTGTGGCCCCCTGCATGGCATGCCTTGCCTCCCTCTTCCAGGACCTGTGAGTATAATAAATCCTGTAATTTCATATGCTTCTCTGAGTGTAATTTCCACAGCCACGTGGACCTACTCCCCCATTTACAACAAAGCAAGATTCTAAACTTTCAGCTGATTGATGCTGTAATGGGATGAGACTTTTGGGGGCCTTGGGAGAGGTGAGTGTGTTTTGCATGTGGGAGGAATGTAAATAATTTGTGACCAGAAGGCAGACTGTGGTGGTTTTAAAATATATCCACAAATTCTTGATACTCTTTCCCTCAAGAGGTGAAGCTTAATTCCCCTCCCCTTGAGTGTAGGGTGGACTTAGTGACTTGCTTCCAACAAATAGAATATGGTGGAAGTGACAGTGTATTTCTTCGAAGGCTAGGTCAGAAAAGGCACTGGAGCTTCCTCCTCATTGCTCTCTCTTAGATCACTCACTCTGGGTGACGGTAGCTCTGAACACTCAAGCAGCCCATGAAGAGGCCCTTGTGACAAGGAACTGAGGCTTCCTACCAACAGCCATATAAGTGAACCATATTGGAAGTAGATTCTCCAGCCTCAATCAAGCCTTCAGATAACTGCAGCCCCAGCTGACATCTTCACTATACCTCATGAGAGACCCTGAACAAGAACCATTTAGCTAAGCTGCTCCCAGATTCCTGACCCCAGAAACTATGTGAGATAATAAATATTTATTATTTTAAGCCACTAAGTTGGGGTAATTTGTTATCCAGCAATAGATAATATGCTAGGTCTTTATCAAAAGAGGAAAATTATACATAGACTGGAACAGTGGCCCCCTTTATTTATTTATGTTATCTGCATAGCCTCTCTGGGCATTTAAGTTTATGACTCCTACAAAATCACAAAGTCATTTTCCCCAGTTAGATTATATATCTCTCTAAGGCAGAGGTCACGACATCCCTTTGTTTGGTGTCCTTTCCCCTAGGATGACTAGTTCAATAAGTCCTCCAAAATCCTTGCTGGCTATCGGGGGGAGGAGTATAATGGGGACGCCAAATAGACAATTTGCTCAGAATTAGGTTAGGAATTCCACAGATGTTGGTCAGGTATAGTAAGAATAAGAATCTTAAAAGAGTCTCAAATCAAGTAGAAATCAATCATGTAGAGTAGGTTGAACCACATGAAATTGCCAACATTTAACTGCTAAAACAGCAGTATCATATGGTTCAACCGAATAATACATATATTTTTAACATAACCAATCCACTCACAATTTGTCCCTGAACTCCTCTAGTTGGCTAGCATCATGACTCCATCTGGAGGGATATTACATGACAAAGATCAGTCATAGGTGCTCTCCTGGGAGGGCAGCCTTTCTGTGCAAGATATCTGAACCCCAATAGTCATTGCCAGTGCTGCCTAGGCCAGCTGCTGTATGTCTTTGTGAGACTAGGTTTATAACCCAAACGTGCAACTTGTCTTTTGATCTTAGGGCCAGACTCTAATGTTTTCCTTTCTTGTTGTGTTTTATTCCTACTATTACGGGGTGGAGGGCATGGGACGCTTCAGTGCAGAGTTGTAGTAGCCACAGAGTAGGGGGCGTGGAATGGGAGGTGATGGTGGAGAAGGAGGTAGTGGTGCTGGAGGTGGTGGTAGAGTTGGGGTTGGGGGCAGGTGGTGGAGGTAGCGGTAGTGGTAGAGGTGGTGGAGGTGGTGGTGGTGGAGATGGTGTCAGAGTGTTGGAAGTGGTGGTGGAGGTAGAGGTGGAGGTGGTGGTGGTGGTGGAGGTGGAGGTGGTGGAGGTGGTGTCAGAGTGTTGGAAGTGGTGGTGGAGGTAGAGGTGGAGGTGGTGGTGGAGGTAGAGGTGGAGGTGGTGGAGGTGGTGTCAGAGTGTTGGAAGTGGTGGTGGAGGTAGAGGTGGAGGTGGTGGAGGTGGTGTCAGAGTGTTGGAGGTGGTGGTGGTGGTGGAGGTGGAGGTGGTGGAGGTGGTGTCAGAGTGTTGGAGGTGGAGGTGGTGGTGGTGGTGGAGGTGGAGGTGGTGGAGGTGGTGTCAGAGTGTTGGAGGTGGAGGTGGTGGTGGTGGTGGAGGTGGAGGTGGTGGAGGTGGTGTCAGAGTGTTGGAGGTGGAGGTGGTGGTGGTGGTGGAGGTGGTGGTGGTGGAGGTGGTGTCAGAGTGTTGGAGGTGGAGGTGGTGGTGGTGGTGGAGGTGGTGGTGGTGGAGGTGGTGTCAGAGTGTTGGAGGTGGTGGTGGGGGTGGAGGTGGAAGTGGTGGTGGTGGAGGTGGAGATGGTGGTGGTGGTAGTGGTAGTGGTGGTGGCAGTGGCAGTGAAGGTATTAGTGGTGGTAGTAGTGGTGGTGGTGGAGATGGTGGTGGTGGAGGTGTTAGTGGTGGTAGTGATGGTGGTGGTGGAGGTATTGGAGGTGTTGGAGGTGGGAGGGGAGGTGGTGGTAATGGTGGTAGAGGTGGTGGAAGTAAAGTTGGAGTTGGTGCTAGTGGTATACAGGCACAGGGCTCTGTGAGTTCTCAGTCATCTGAGCTGGACACAGAGGGTGGGATTGCTGTGCAGGGTGCACAGTGCAGCCACCCCCTGCCCCCCTTGTGTTCTCATTGTTTAACCTGCCTCTTACTCTGGGGCCATTTTGCTCTTGAATCATTTGCTGTGAATAAGCCAATAAGTTCATAAGTGATATCTCTCTCCTGGTCACTCCCCTTACCTACTAACTAACAAACGTTGGGGTAGGGGTAACAAAGTTTAAGAGAGGCTTAGCTCTCAAGAGGTGTTTGCCTGTGTACAAGTGGGCTATGGGAGAGGTTGGGCAAGTTTGGGGACCAAACGATGCCAAAAGGCTCCTAGGCAGGAAGAACTGGGAAACAAACTTGTTCTTTCTCCCTTTCTCTCCTTCTTCAAGTTGCCGTCTTGTCTCAACAATTGCTAGACATGATAAAAAAAAGAGAATTTATTCCACATCACACAAGCTGTAGGCAAGGCAAGAACAAGGAAGAGGAGTGCAAGGCTGGCCTAAAATCCTCCCTCTCTAATTCCTCAAGGATTGTGGGGAGGAATGCGGAGAGGGATTCAGAGGAATGGACAGAACTTGGTGCCAAGACTTCAGAAAAGGTTACAGACGTGGCTTCTTTTGCTCAGGATACAGGACTTCCTCCTGGTTGACAGAGGTGTGTGAGACAACCTGCTTATTCAAAGAGAGTCTTGGAACTGCTGGAACTGAAACTGCTGAGCTGGAGCTGCTACGGCAGGACACGGCACCAGAGGGACGGCTCAGAATCAGACTCCAGAAACTTTTATGGTTGAAGTAGCAGAGGACGGCTGGGAAAGGACAAGGGGATGGGGGAGAGGAAAGATGGAGAGTGGGAGGAAAGTGGGAAGCAGGGTGAGGCCAAAGGGAAGATAAGTCCCTAGGAACCTATCCCTGGGGATTGACAGCCCCCTCCCTCCACACTTTCTCCACCCTGAACCACCCATGTCCCCTCCTTCCCAGGGCCCTCTAGGCAACTCACCACAGGTGACATATAGTATAAACACCAGCCAACCAATGAAATAGCTCCAGCCCATGGGGACTGATAAATTCCTCTTCAACTCGAATAGCCAGACGTTAACAGGAAACAACATGAGGGTGGAGAAAATGAAGGTAACTAGGAGACAGGAAGCGGAGAGGTCTTATTCTCACCCAAGAATCCCCCATAGGGACTATTTCTCATCTGCTGAGCTAGAGCCAAAAACCACAACTCCCATCAGCGCACACAGAGAACACAGCGCCAGAGGTTCATGGGAATCACCCCCTTCACTTCTCTGTCTCCAGTGACTGGGAAATGATGGAACTCAATTCTCAGTCAACGACTATCTGTTCTGTTCTCCCATCACCACAAAACCCCTACCCGACTCCCAAAGAAGGGAAGAGGGAGAAGTGCCAGGAAGATGTGCGTTAGGAGAAACTAAAGACCTTTTCCAGAGCTAGGGGGCACCTTCACAGAAGCTCATGACAGTCCCAATCCAGCCAAAGGAGGGAAATCTCTGAAGACCAGGTACGTATGGCAGGTGCAACCAGATGGTGAGGACGAAGCCCAGCCCCAGCGCCAGGCAGAAGGTTATCTTGGCCACCCCAAAGACTGGGTGATTTGTCCACAGCTTAAAACTGTCTAGGGAAAATGAGAAAACAAGATGAACTAAGGATTCACAAAAGACAAAATATAATCAAATAAGCAAATATGAGAAAATGTTCAAGCTCATTAATAATTAAAGAAATGCACATTTGAGATAAAAATGAAATATCATTTTCACTTATTAAATAGGCAAAGATTCTTGGTATGGAGATTGTTTGATAATCCCAACCATACGAAAGCAAATACCTCAATAGAAAAAATGGGCACAGGGGCCGACCCCGTGGCTTAGTGGTTAAGTGCGCGCACTCTGATGCTGGCGGCCTGGGTTCAGATCCCAGGTGCACACCGACGCACTGCTTCTCCGGCCGTGCTGAGGCCGCGTCCCACATACAGCAACTAGAAGGATGTGCAACTGTGACATACAACTATCTACTGGGGCTTTGGGGGAACAATAAACAAAAATAAATACATTTATAAAAAAAGAAAAAGAAAAAATGGGCACAGAACTTGAACTACAGTTCTCAAAAGAAGATATGTGAATGTCCAATGAACACAAGAAGCTCAACGCAAAGAATTGCAAATTAAATGTGGTTTTTAAATCTATCAAATAGGCAAAGATCAAAACAAAACTGATGATATCTAGTGTAGGAAAGGATTTAGAGGAAAAAGGTGCTCTCACACACTGCTGGTGGGCGGCCTTTCTGATGAGTGACCTGGCACAAAATATCAAAAAAAATCAAAATTGTTAAGGCCCTTTGGTCCAGCAATGCTTCTTCTTAGAATTTATGTTAAGAAAATAATCCAAGATCTGCACCAAAATCTATGCACAGGGATCTTCTTTGCAGAGTTATTTACATGTTCAACAAGAGATTTGTTAAATAAATTATAGTGTACCCATACATTGGATTATTATGTGTTCATTAAAAATGATGGTATGATAGATGCTTGTCTCTGAATAGAATGTCTCTAGGAAGAAAGGAGAAACTGGGGAGGGAGCCTGGAAGCCAGAGGTGGGAGATTCTCTTCACTATGTCATTTTTTAAAATATTTTTAAAAATTTTCACTCTGTTCGTATATTACCAATCAAATAAATTTTAAATATAGGTGATGTTATGGAATAGTTATTTAATGACATAAGTAAATGCTTACAACCAAAAAGTGCAGTTTGCAACACAGAGCATGTAGAATGATCACAATTTTGAAAAAATAAAAATATATATATTCATAAAAATAAAAATAAATATATGTATTTATTTATTATATATATATATACACACACAAAAGACTGGAAGTAAATCCATTGCAATGTCAATATGATTATATCTGTGTGGGGTAATTTTAGGTGATTTTTATTTTTCTCTCTTAAACTTTCTGCATTTTCCACGATAACTGTATAACTTTTTTTAAATCAGAAAAAATTATATATTATATATTTAAAGCTAACAGTCATTGCTGGCAAAGGTATAATGAAACAAGCCTTCTCATGCGTTATTAGTAGAAGCATAAATTGCTATCATACTTTTTGAAAGCAACATGGAAAATTTTATTAAGAGCCTTAAATATTTATACTCTTTGATCCAATAAACCCACTTTGGGAAATCTATACCAAAGGGTTAATACTAAACACAGAAAAAACTTCATGATTACAAACTTCATTGCTCTTTTTTTTCTCAAAAATGAAATTGGAAATAAATTTGCCAAGAATAGGTAAATAAAAGTCAAATAAAAGGTGATAAATCTATTAAGTTGAAAATTATAATCACTTATAATATGGAAAAGTTGGGGCCCGCCCTGTGGCCTAGTGGTTAAGTTCAGCATGCTCCACTTTGGTGGCCTGGGTTCAGTTCCTGGGCACGGACCTACATGACTCATCGGCGGCCATGCTGTGGCAGTGACCCAGGTACAAAACAGAGGAAGACTGGCACATATGTTAGCTCAGGGCGAATCTTCCTCAAGCAAAAAGAGGAAGATTGGGCTGGCCTAGTGGTGTAGTGGTTGAGTTCGCGTGCTCCACCTTGGAAGCCCAGGGTTCACAGGTTCAGATCCTGGGCACACACCTACATACCACTCATCAAGCCATGCTGTGGAGGCGTCCCACATACAAAAAAATGGAGGAAGATTGGCACAGATGTTAGCTTAGCGACAATCTTCCTCAAGCAAAAAGAGGAAGATTGGCAACAGATGTTAGCTCAGGGCCAAAGTTCGTCACCAAAAAAAAAAAGAGAGAGAGAGAGAGAGAGAAAGATTGACAACATATGTTAGCTCAGGGTGAATCTTCCTCAGCAAAAAAAAAACAAAGAAAAGGAAGTTTATCATATCTCATAAAGATAAATTTTAAAATAACATAAATTATAAAAATAATTTAAAAGATATAAAATTATTTATGAAGAATGAGTACCACTATGTAAAAATCATTCAAAACTTGTTTAATAATAATAATTTTAAAAAGCCTGGAAAAATTGAGCGCTCAATAAACTGCTACTAGTGGCTGTCTTTGAGTAGCAACCATAGAGCAAGGTTGCTTAAAAGAGTTTTGGAGCCAGACACACCTGAGTTATAATTCTAAACCTGCCATTATTTGGTTGATCCATATGAATTTGCTCTTTTTGTAGGTGAAGAGAGATCAAATATTGGCCATTTCATGTGGCTCAACCTAAGAGCTTTATGACCCTGAGCAAGGTACTTAATCTGAGTCTCAATTTTCTCATCTGTAAAATAAGAATAATTTTCTCTGTCTCTTAGGACTGACCAAAGATTAAACTGAGCAAATAGAATAAGTGTGCAATAAATGATAGCTTTTGTTTCCCCAGGTTTATTGTAATAAGGATGTATTGCTTTCGTCGTGTAAGAAAGTAACAGCTGTGTAACTTTTTTATTTTTTGTTTTTTATTTTATTTTTTTAAAGATTTTATTTATTCATTTTTTTCCCCCCAAAGCCCCAGCAGATAGTTGTATGTCATAGGTTCACATCCTTCTAGTTGCTGTACGTGGGACTCGGCCTCGCGCGGGACTCGGCCTCGCGCTGGACGGAGAAGTGGTGCCTTGGGGCGCGCCCGGGATCCGAACCCAGGCCGCCAGCATCAGAGCGCACGCACTTAACCGCTAAGCCACAGAGCCAGCCCATGTGTAACTTTTTTAAATGTTAACAAGAGTGAAGAAATGGAAATGGGGGTCCAAAGCTCTGGTTTTCCACAAAGGCTGAGAAAAGAGGCCCAAACCTGAGAGGTGAGAGGATAGCAAGAGATTAACAAGAATGGGGAACGCAGCGGCTGCAAGAACGCCCAGACGGAAGGAACAAGGAAACCAGCCGTGGAAACCCAGAGCCGGCCCAGAGAAGCAAAGCCTGCGGCAGAGGGGAAGAACAATGGTGGGGACTGGGCCTGGGGAGAGCGTTCTGGGGGCTCCTCCCAAAACTCTGGGTGTGGAAGCCTAGGGGAAGGAAATCCCCCCTTGCTGAGGCTCTTCTCCCAGGATAATGGTGAATTATGTGATTGAGTGATTCATATGCTCTGAGAGTCCCTGCCCCTCAAAACATTTTTATAAGCACAGACTTGGCTCCAAGCCTTATTAAAAGTAGTGACACTTTCCACTGGGTCAGGCAAATCCATTTGGCCAGGCTAGGGGAGGAAAAATGATCATTGGTGGTCTCAGTGCCAATGGAACCATCTTGCTTGCCACAACAGTGGGGATGACCAGAAGTAGGGACAAGAATACGGGAGTGCAGATATAGAGGCCAAGGCAGGCTGGAGGCCCAGGGTGAGATGAGGGGTGGAAGGTCTCACCTTTCCCATTCTCTGAGTTGGAACAGCTCTTGGATTTGCAGATCTGCAGGAGCCCCATGGACATGATATGGGCCGACGTGTAGATTCTGTTGCTAACATTCGTGGGCCAGCGCTGGTGGAAGCGGCTCCTAGAGAGGCACAGCCATTTCTTGGAGAAGACCATGACCAGCAGTAGGATGAAGGCCATCAGGCTGAGCCCTGAGGCCAACACCTGCGCCAGCTGGCAGGAGCTGTGTGTAATTCTCCATCGTGGAGGCAGCAAAGAGTCCCTGTGAGGCTCCGTGCACGGCTCTGTGGGCAACTGTCTGCTACTGCCAGGGAGAGAGTCGGAGTTCTGCACCCCCTCTTCTTGTCCTGGGCTCACCTCCACCTCATCCTGCTTGCCAGCCCTCCCCTTCCTTTCCAGACTTCTGATGCTCATTGCTTTCTCCTCCTGACTCACCGAACTCAACTCTAAAGTCTCCTGTCCCCATCCTGAGCAGCCCCTATCTCCCCTTCCATCCTCCACCCCATCTCCCCCTTCCTTTGCTGTGCTCAGTTGTGCCTCATCTTTTAAATATTTTCATCAGGCAGAGCAGTTGCCACCGCAGGGCCTGGGATCTGGAAGGGAAACTCTCATTCAGCTGGACGGGGCCCCTAACTGCCATGGAATGCTCCTGGGGGGCAGTCAAATGGGGGAGGGGGCCCACAGCTGCAGCTCCAACTCTTTCTCATAACCCTGCTCCTCAGGCCCCAGCTCAGAACTGTGGATCTGATACCTCCCTTCGCCTAAGAGCAATGGTCTTGAGGGTCTCCTTTTCTCTTCCCATTTCCTCTGCCCTAATCCCAACCCCAAATGCTCACTGATGGAGTAGGAGGAGGGAGAAGGAGCTTGTCCCCAGGAAAGCATCTGGAAATGTCTTCCAAAGGTGTAATCAGCCTTCTCACTGCTTCCCCTGGCCCCTTCACTCCTCTCCCACCTCTACTCACTTCCGGTCAACAGTGGCCGTTCCCTGCCTTCTTCTCTTTATCTTTTTCCCTTCTTTTTTTCTCAGCACCAGAACGGGGAGGATATAGAGTAAGGAGGGAGTAGGCGTGTGTCACGTAGTCTGAGAAGGTTTTTCTAACCTCCCTTTTAGGTTGTAGGAAAATAAATCTGAGTCACCAGTGGTAGCCTGGTCACAGTGGCTTCCAGACCTCAGTTAGCCCCTGGAATTCTCATGAGGAGAAAGCCTTTCCATTTGGGATGTGAGTTTGAGTCCCACAACAGCTGGTTTATTTTGTGTAGACAGTGATACACGTCGTTAAGAATACAGGCTTTACGGTCCAACAGGCAAAGGGATGAATAATGGGCCTTCCTCTTAATAGCCTTGTGAACCTGGATGAGTCATAGAGCTTCTTTAGGCCTCAGTTTACTCATCTGTAACACGGGGACTGTAACACTTGTCTCAGACTTGGTTTGAGTACAGTACTGAAGAAGATATAGAACAAAAAGCACTCATTGGTTCATAGTAAATTCCCAGGAAGTGGTAGTTATTATTGTTAAGTTATCATTTTAATTGTTTTGCACTCTTTCACTAGCAAACAAAGAAGGAGCAAAAACATAGAGGTTTTTGGCAGGCATCCTTGCATATCAGTGGCTGCAAATAATGGCAGGGAAGCAAAAGGGGAGTCATCATGAATCCTGAGGTCATGTGCACAGCTAGACCTCAAGAACGGTGGCAATCAGGAAATCAAATCCTGCGAGATGGGCCGGCCCAGTGGCTTAGCGGTTAAGTGTGCGCGCTCCGCTGCTGGTGGCCCGGGTTCAGATCCCGGGCGCGCACCGATGCACCGCTTGTCCGGCCATGCTGAGGCCGCGTCCCACATACAGCAACTAGAAGGATGTGCAACTACGACATACAACTATCTACTGGGGCTTTGGGGGAAAAAAAAGGAGGAGGATTGGCAATAGATGTTAGCTCAGAGCCAGTCTTCCTCAGCAAAAAGAGGAGGATTAGCACAGATGTTAGCTCAGGGCTGATCTTCCTCACAAAAAAAACAAAACAAAACAAAAATCAAATCCTGCGAGGGCTCTTCCTCTGTGTTTTAATCCATTCAGCTGCTGTAACAAAATACCACAGACTGAGTGGCTTATAAACAACAGAAATTTACTTCTCACAGTTTGGGAGGCTGGAAGTCCAAGATCATGGTGCTGTCTTGGTCAGTATGGTTGGGTGAGAGCTGCTTCCAGGTCACAGGCTACTTGCTGTGTCCTCACATGAGGCTAGGGAGCTGTGCAGGGTCTGTTTTATAGGTACACTAATCCCATTCATGAGGGCTGTACCCTCATGACCTACTCACCTACCAAAGTCCCCACCTCCTAATACCATCACCTTGGGGGTTAGTTTTCCAACATATGGATTTTGAGGAGACACAAACATTCAGACCATAGCACTCTGACTCTGGTCTTGCTTCTCCTTGAGCGTCTTGCTCTTCCTCTGCAGACCAACCTCCCCCTCTCCTCTGGTCCACGCAGTGAGAAATGTGGCCCTTACACCCAGGGCTATCCATCTTACACCTTTGGCCGCCAGAGCGGAGACCTCTCAGCCTTAAGTCCAAACATTCTCTGGCCCTACAGGGACAAGTGCCATCCCTAGAACAATCAATCAGCCATGGTCAGGAGCACCCAGGTCTGGAGGCTGAACTTAAGACAGATAGGGGGCCGGCCCCGTGGCTTAGTGGTTGAGTGCGCGCGCTCCGATACTGGTGGCTGGAGTGCGGATCCGGGAGCGCACCGACGCACCGCTTCTCCGGCCATGCTGAGGCCGCGTCCCACATACAGCAACTAGAAGGATGTGCAGCTATGACATACAACTGTCTACTGGGGCTTTGGGGGGAAAAAGGAGGAGGATTGGCAATAGATGTTGGCTCAGGGCCAGTCTTCCTCAGCAAAGAGAGGAGGATTAGCATGGATGTTAGCTCAGGGATGATCTTCCTCACACACACACAAAAAAAAGACAGGGAGCTGGTGGACAAATTCCCCAGCTTCCTCGGCAGTAGGTTGAGATGCGTGTTCTACACCAGCAGGGAGCAGAGCTGGAAGAGTATGCTGGGTAGACACACTGGGAGTGTCACTCAGGCAGAGCTAGTGAGCATCAGGGTTGTGTTTTCTTCCTTGGATTCATTTTAGTCTTTCCTGGAGTTTCTAATCATAATAAGCAGTTCTTTGTGTGTGTGTGTGTGGGAGGAAGATCAGCCCTGAGCTAACATCCGTGCTAATCCTCCTCTTTTTGCTGAGGAAGACCGGCTCTGAGCTAACATCTATTGCCAATCCTCCTCCTTTTTTTTCCCCCAAAGCCCCAGTAGATAGTTGTATGTAGTAGTTGCACATCCTTCTAGTTGCTATATGTGGGACGCGGCCTCAGCATGGCCGGAGAAGCGGTGCATCTGTGCGCGCCCGGGATCCGAACCCAGGCCGCCAGTAGTGGAGTGCCAGCACTTAACCGCTAAGCCACGGGGCCGGCCCATAATAAGCAGTTCTAACAGCAACACAGAACAACGTGGAAGAATCTTGGAAATATAATGTTTCCTGAAAACATAACTCCCAGGGCTGGCCCCATGGCTTAGTGGTTGAGTGCTCGTGCTCTGCTGCTGGCGGCCCGGGTTCGGATCCCGGGCATGCGCGGGCTGCTTCTCCAGCCATGCTGAGGCAGCGTCCCACATACAGCAACTAGAAGGATGTACAGCTATGACATACAACTATCTACTGGGGCTTTGGGGGAAAAATAAATAAATAAATAAAATTATTAAAAAAAAAAAACATAACTCCCAGAAGAATACATCATAAATATGACACCATTTTTATAGAGATCATAAAAGCACAACTAAACAAAACATTGTTTATGCATACATACCATTATGATTGCATGTTTTTTAAAGCACTGAAATGATAAACACACAATATGGTATAGTGGTTATATTTCACAGGAGGCAGGGGAGGATTATACTGGCACATACACGTTATTGGCAATAGGTTGTTGGTTCCTGAGTTGAGTGATAGATGCACAGGTGTTCATGATATTAGAATCATTTATAAATAACATATATTTCAAATAATCCTGTGAGTGTATCAAATATTGTTTTTCAAAAATGTATCAAATATTGTTTTTCAAAAAGTAATTAAAAATAGTTCAAGAAAGGAAGTGTAATCTTAGTGATTACTTGCTCTGCAATAAAAGATATTTATATAGTCACAATATATAAGGTAAACACTGTTAATTGAGTTTCAACTTTTAGAATCAACAGATGGACAAAGCACGGAAGACTTAACTATAGCTGCAAAAGTAAACATATTGTTATCAGCCTTGATGTTGCCCAAAAAAAAAGCCTAGAAGAAGGAAACTGGAAGGTGGAAGGAGGAGAAGAGAGCAGAAGAGAAGGGTGGGGGACCTGACAGCAGGGTCTCCACATAAGGTTGTGCAGGATGTGTACTGCACAAGAGCACACAGCTGAGGGGGTGAGTGAGAACTGAATTCTAGTCTACATTTTGCTTGACAAGCCCCTCCAAGGGGGTCCAGTGGCCTGAAGGAAGAGGCACTTTGTCCTACAGTTCATAAAGGTGCTGCTCCTCCCCAAGCCAATGACCTCTACACTTACTCAGAGGGGCTGCCTTTTAACCACAAGGTTAAAGCACCGAGGTGGCTTATGGGCTAGCAGTGGTCCTGGGCAACTATTTTGTAAGGTTGTGTGGCAGAGAGAATTCTCTGATTGCAAGCATGAACCCAGACTGACTAAGTTAGGCGAAAAAGGAATGTTTTGGGACCATACTGAGTCAACACAGATTCAGAGAGGAAGCTGACCATCCAGGCCTAGAACTAAACAGGAACCAAGGGAACATGGGAAGGTGGATGCCCTGACTGACAGCCCACCAGGACCACATGGACTTGGGGAGGGATAGTTCTGCAAAAGAAAGGAAGCCAGACAGTCCAAAAATAATGCTAACTTGCTCCCACAGGTGCAGAGTTGAGGCCAGAATGGGGTGCAAGGCTGAGAGGTTTCTGAAAAGGGAATTGCTCCCTGCTCCATCTGTAAGGGTAAGTGCCTGGATGTCCCTTGCCAGATGATAGCCCCTCAATGACCATGGGCAAAGCCGAGCTGGAGAACATGGACTGGGGCTTACACAGGCTTATTGGCCACTCCCTGACTGCCCATGTGGACTTGCTTTGCTGCCTGCGTGACACTCACAAACAGTCCCACTCCAGGCCCGCTCACCTCAGTATACATGCCAGTGTGACTCTCCTTTGTAGTGAGCTCTGAGGACCCTGGCATTGCCGGGATATTTCAGTGGCCAGAGTCCACGAGCTGCAAGATTCTCCCCATTTTGCATGTGTGAAAGTATGCATCCTTCTCTCATGTGGGCCTGTGGTTGCTGGTATTCCTCGAACTCTAATGTGTGTACCAACGACCTGGGCGTCTCATTCAAACGCAGATGCCCCACTTCTAACAAGTTCCCAGAAGATGTCCATGCTACTGGTCCGAGGATCACACACTGAGTGGTGAGGCTGTAGAAGACTGAGTTTCTGGACCCCTTCCCCAGGATGCCCCTTGACCTTCAGGCTGTCAGCACAGGCGAAGATGACGGGCAGACCTGCTTGTCAGTGTGTGTCCTGCTTGCTTGGCTCTGCCTCTGTGGGAAATTCCACTGCCTTCTGTATACCAACTGACCAGAAGTGGGAAGAAAAACAAATCGCTGCTTAAAACAAAGCAAAAAGTGACCACAAAATTAAGAATGTCTGCTCTTCAAAAAACACAGTTAAAAGAATGAAAGGGCAAGCCACAGACTGGGAGAAAATATTTTCAAATCACATGTCTGAGAAAGGACTTATAGCAAGAATATATAGAGAACTCTCAAAACATAATAATAACAAAATAAACCACTCAGTTTTTAAAATGCCAAGCGATTTGAACAGATATTTCTCAAAGAAAATATACAAATGGCCAATAAGCACGTGAAAAGATACTCAGCATATTAGTCATTAGGGAAACACAAACTAAAACCACAATAAGATACCACTACACACCTATTAGAATGGCAAATAAAATGACAAAACTGACAATACCAAGTGCTGGCCAGGACACAGAGCGGGATACCAGAACTCTCATATGCTGCCAGTGGGAAGGCAAAACGGTACGGCCACTTTGGAAGACAGTTTGCCAGTTTCTAATAATATTAAACATACAGTTACCTTATAACCCAGCAATCCCACTGCTAGGTATGTACCCAAAGTGAAATGAAATCCAAGAATATCGACAGTGGTTTTATTTGTAATCATTTAAAACTGGAAAGAATCCACATGTCCCTCCACTAGGGAATGGATGAACAGACTGTGACATATGCATACAATGGAATATTACTCAACAATAAAAAGAAATGAAGAGCTGATGCAACAACGTGGATGACTTTCAGATGCATTATGCTAAGTGAGAGAAGCCAGACTTGAAGGGCTACGTATTAATGACTGCATTTATATGACATTATAGAAAAGGCAAAACTATAGGGGACAGAAGACAGACAAGGGGTTGCCAGAGGCTGGGGTGGGGGAGGGCTTCAGCACAAAGGGGCACAGGAGAATTTAGGGGGTGATGGAACTCTTTTGTATCTTGATTGTGATGGTGGTTACATGACTATATACTTTTGTCAAAACTCTCAGAACTTAACACTAAAAAGGGTGAATTGTGCTGTATGCCAATTATACCTTAATTTTAAAAAGTGGGAAAAAATTATATTTTCAAAATAGCAAAAAACAAATTCTGTGTTCTAAGGAGGTAGGGTGACATAATTCTCATCAAGAAGAACATTCGTGTTAGTTCTTTCTTCAATACAAGGAAGAGGGGCCGGCCCCGTGGCGTAGTGGTTAAGTGGCACGCTCTGCTGCTGGCGGCCCGGGTTTGGATCCCGGGCGCGCACCGACGCACCGCTTGTCAGGCCATGCTGTGGCGGTGTCCCATATAAAGTGGAGGAGATGGGCACAAATGTTAGCCCAGGGCCAGTCTTCCTCAGCAAAAAGAGGAGGATTGGTGTGGATGTTAGCTCAGGGCTGATCTTCCTCACACACACACACAAAAAATACAAGGAACATCAGGGAAGAGAGCCATGCCTAAGGACCTGATTGTGATGAGGGAAGAACTGTAACTTCAAACTTCTGCCAGGACTTAGTACCACAGAGGAGATGGAGGCCTGGGAGATGGGCCTTTACGCAACAGAGCACTTCCGGGAGGTATTGTCTGTGCAAAGGTAAGCCAAGAGATGGCTTGAAGGAGGGAGAAGGAACCCAACTGCACTGCCTGAAAAGGCGCCTAGAGGTTGGGAGCTAATTTTCTAAGGAAAAGAAAGAGGGACTGAGAAGCCAGCAGGGTCCTGAGAAGAGTGCCTTCTCCTCCGAGAAAGTCCCAGAGCTTGATAAGAATAGCCAAGAGGCTTTTAAAAACAGGAACGTCTAATATTCCCTGTGACATTGTCTCACACAAGAAAGGGAGAGCTCTGGAGGGAAGGCCCACATCCACCCACTGCTGAGGTTGTTCATCCTGCCCTTGAATTCCTGAGATACCCCCATAAATTCTCACTGTGACTCAAGCTAAGTTGGCTCCTGTTACTTGCAACTAAAGAGACTTAAGTAACACATAGAAGATTAAGTCAGAGGACTCTCATTCTTTATCAGCTGCACAGCCATTTGTGGTAGGGGAGATTGTCGTTAGGCCAGATGGAAAACTAAACATCAGCTTGGAGCCTTTGAGTACCCCCCCAGCTCAATGACCCGTCCTTTCTGTGAGCCTTCAGCATTTATACTGGTGGATTTGAGTGGGCCGTTTTGCCACCATCCAATACGGAACCACCGAATTTGACAGACTTTCCTGGCAAGCCACCACAGAACAGTTGGCTTTCCTTACAAACAACCCATTTTGGGTGTATTCCTTACAATCAACTCCTTTGGCTCAGGGACCAAACGCTTGTCCAATCATCTGAGGAGCAGGGCTGGGTTCACTCAACCCACACACCCAACCCAAGACAACTATGCACAGAAAGAAGAACTGAAGGGGGCTGAGGGCGTGGTGTCAGGGCCTCTCTGATCAACTAACAGAAACCAACAGGAGTTAGTTGGACAACAACCAAAAAAACTAAGTATAGGGAATAAATATAACTGGGATATATATATATATATTTTTTGCTGAGGAAGATTCACCCTGAGCTAACATCTGTTGCCAATCTTCCTCTATTTTGTATGTGGGTCACCACCACAGCATGGCCACCGACAAGTGGTGTAGATCACCCGGGAACTGAACTCAGGCCGCTGAAGCAAGCATGCCAAACTTAACCACTAGTTCACGGGGCCGGCCCCCAACTGGGATATTTTTGAGATCTCAGTTCACGATTTTTATTTTCTTTTTTCCTGCATCTCCTACCCCCACGTCCAAGATGGTGGCTGGCACAAAGGAGGTATATGGCAAGGCCAAAAGGTGAAGAAGGCTGTAGTTCTCCTTTAGGAGGATTTATTTTTTTATTTTATTTTTTTTTTAATTCAACAAACATTTAATGAACTCCCACCATAGGAAAAGTGCAGTGAATAGAGATAAGTAAAAATCATTCTCTCTACTGATGAGCCAAAATCAAAGTCAAATAGTTACTCTATGACAGCAGTTTTCACAGTCAGACAAGTGTAAAACTAACCATGGCACCAATGAAATCCATGGAATTCGAACCATATCAGACACACAGAACACCGATCAAGATTAGTCCAAGATTAGACTGAGACCAGAAAATGGGTCTGCACCAGTACAAGAGGCAGAAAAGACTGTGTGGTCAGACGCAGGGTCTGAATCTGATGCTCATTATTCTTAGTGAAGCCAACTAAGCTACAAGAGGTGAGAGATGACTGAGTCTTTTCGTTACCACACAACTCGGAATGGCGACTCTCCAAAGCCTGATTAGGAAAATACAAAGCACTCTTTGGAAAACGTGAATCTTGCAACATAATTAAATATGCATTGTTTTAAACGGTCAAGAAATCTCCTGAATTCTACATGACCCGCTTCTTCATTAATCTTTTGGAGATTTGTCTTTTGACTCCGTGTCAGCTAGAAATACTAAGAAAAAGCTAATGCATAAAAACACCTTAAAATTATATCATTCACAATACTTATCAAGAATAATGACACCACAATGAATCGGATATTAAATCTTGGGTTCTGTGTCAGCATCTTCATGAACAAGCTGTTGGAGGAGGGCTTTGAAGTAAATCAGGTCATGGCTGTTTCCAGATCTACGTAGAAAAAGCCGTCATCAGAATACACTTTTCACTTTAGGAAGATTTAGAGTTCTCACTGTGCCTCCACAGAAGGACATGATAAGATTGATAATAATAATAACCAATATTTATTGAACACGTACTTTGTGCAGACCCTGTGTTAAGTGACCCCATATTATATTTCACGACAACCCAATGAGGGGTTAGAGCAGGTGCTGTCAGTGTCCATATCTCCTCAGCACTCACTTCTACACATCGAAGGCTGCTTATTTGAACACCTGCGACTCTGGGGGTTTGGCTGCCCAAGCCCTCCTCAGGCTTCAGTGGGCAGGGCCGGAGGCGCCAGAGTTAATGCCCCCGGAAGCAGCCCTCATCTAATGACAGATAGAGATTTGGTGGACAAACTCCCTAGTTTCCTCGGCCTTAGGCTGGGATAACTCTGATGCAGTTTCTACAGCAGGAGTTGGCAAACTTTTTCTTTTTTTTTTTTTTTTGTGAGGAGATCAGCCCTATGCTAATATCTGCCAATCCTCCTCTTTTTTTGCTGAGGAATACTGGCCCTGGGCTAACATCCATGCCCATCTTCCTCCACTTTATATGGGACGCTGCCACAGCATGGCTTGCCAAGCAGTGCGTCGGTGCGCACCAGAGATCCGAACCGGCGAACCCCGGGCCGCCGCAGCCGAGCGCACACACTAAACCGCTTGCGCCACCGGCCGGCCCTGGCAAACTTTCTCTATAAAAGTCCAGATAATAGATATTTTAGGCTTTGTGAGCCATATAGTCTCTGTCTCAACTATTCAACCTGGCTCTTGTGGCGTGAAACCAGCCACAGACCATATGTAAGTGAATAGGAGTGGCTGCCCCAATAAAACTTTGTTTTATGACCCAGGCCACGGTTTGCTAACCTTGCTCTACACTGTCATATAGAGTTTCCCAGTGGGACTGAGCTCCAGTTAGCCATGGTGGTAACTGGCTTGATAATGCACCCTTGATTGACTTTCTTCCCCATCTCACTTCCTTACACTTTTACTAGTGCATCATGGGGTCACCTGCACTCAAATCTTTGTCTCAGTATCTGCTTATGGGGGAACCCAAATTAAGACAGGAAAGAACTATTATTGTCACTGTTTTTCAGAAGACGAAACTGAGACACAAAGAGGCTAAGTAATTCACCCCAGGTTACAGAACTAGCCAGTGGTAGAGCCAGCATTTGAACCTAGACAGTCTCACTCAAGAGTTCTGAGCATATTCAAAGCATCCTGGAAAATCAGCAAGGAGTGGGGGAGAACATTGGTCAGAGGAGTGGGGATCCCCCTAGAATGAAAGGAATTCTCCAGAGTCGTGAGGAGACAAAGAGAGACACAGACTCGCTCCTTGCAGCTCAGTCAGGGAGGCAGCAAGCCTGCAAGGAAGAGTGATTATGGAGCATCTAGGCATATGAGAACTTGGGCATCTTCCCAAATAGTCCCATGGTCTGAACATGACATGGAAGCAGCAGAAAGCCACCAGACCTAAAGGGCCCCGCAGACAGAGGCAATGGATATCTCAGTGTAATCTGTGAGGGCTGGTGACGGAGGCCCTGGTGGACCCTCTGATATGTCCTGCTCAAGCTCTAGTGAGTGGGGGTGGGCAGCAAGCTGTGTTTTGTTTTCCACTCTAACCATGGTGGAATGAGGGTTCCAACTCTAAAATTAGGTTGAATTATGAGAAATGAGATTGTGATATGTCTTGCATATCTAAGTTTGTGGCTTGAGATGAAATCACCTACAAAGGATAAAGAAGTTTCTTACAGAACATGAAGGGGGATTCAACCAGCCTCAGAAAGGAATTGGAACCAGGAAATGAACTCTCTTTCCATTTCTTGTCTGTAACATCTATGTATCTTTGTGTGTGTGTGTGTGTGTGTGTGTGTGTGTGTGTGTGAGGAGCCCAGCGCTGTGCTAACATCTGCCAATCCTCCTCTTTTTCTGCTGAGGAAGACTGGCCCTGAGCTAACATCCGTGCCCATCTTCTTCCACTTTCTATGGGACACCGCCACAGCATGGCTTGCCAAGCAGTGCGTCCGTGTGCGCCTGGGATTCGAACCGGCAAACCCTGGGCCGGCACAGCAGAGCACGCGCACTTAACCGCTTGCACCACCGGGCCAGCCCCTATGTATCTTTTTCATTCTTCTCTGCTACCCAATCTAATGTTCCTAAATTTTTACATTTTCTCTATTCGAAGAGCCCAGCCCATACTAAAACCAAATTTCTTATTTCCAATCCCAAATTCCCAGGGAAGGACACTGTTAGCCCAGCTTGGGGCAGTTGCATATGCCTTGACCAGTCAGCCATAGGCAGGGGTCAGGGCCATGTAGCAGAATATGGCTTCTGGGAACTCATCCCTGGGTGGTGGATGATGGTCTCCAGGGAGAAGAGTTTGGCAGATTTCCCAGAGAGTGTTCCATGGGGTGTTACCTCTATATTAGGGCTCCATCCTTCAAGGCTGAGCTCACATGCCGTCGTCGAGATGAGAACTTCCTTAATCCCAACCACTGAATTTACATATCCCTACAGTTCCCAAGCACATTCTGATCTCTATTAATCTAGATGGTTGTGCCCTATCTTACTGTCCCTGTATCATGGACATTTATTTGTTTTATTTGACCAGCTCTTCTTCCTTCTTTTGGAAGCAGCTCTGTCCTTTGATATGGACATCTGACTTTTAATTTGGATCCTCAACCACTTGAACTCCCTTTATATGGTTGAGAGATCCCTCACCTTGAGTCCTCGTTGGGAGACAGGGCCCATGTCTTAGTCATTTGGGCTGCTATAACAAAATACTGTAGACTGGGGTGGTGTGTAAACAACAGAAATTTATTTCTCACTGTTCTAGAGGCTGAGAAGTCCAAGTCCAGGATGTCCTGATTTGGTGTGTGGTGAAGGCCTGAGTCCTGGTTCATAGATGCCGTCTTCTCATTGTGTCCTCATGTGGCAGAAGGGCAAAGGAGCTCTCTGGGGTCTCTTTTTACAAGGGCACTAATCTCATCCATGAGGGCTCCACTCTCATGACCTAAACACCTCACAAAAGTCCTATCTCCAAATACCATCACACTGGGGATTAGTTTCAACATATGAATTTGGGGGTGACACAAACATTCAGCCTGTAGCAGCCCACTTCCTACTGCAGAAGTAAAAAAAGCCAAACGTTCACTTTCCCAACCTCTGATGTAGAGTGAGTAGAGAATCAATCCAATAGACACGATCTCCCTGGAGTTAAACTTGGGAGCCAGTGATCCAAAGAGCCGGGATGGTGGAGAATCTATTTACAGTGGTGGCAGCAGGGCCAGGGGCAGCAGTGTCAGCAGGACAAGCAGCAGCAGCCATTTCGGGCACGCTTGGCAGCGCAGACAGTGTTGTCAGTGCCAGCCACAGCACCCCGTGTGGGTTGCAGCCGCAGTGTGTCCTTGCCTGAGTAGTCTTTCGGGGTGATCTTGGTGGTGCCTTGGTTATGTTACCTCCCTCGGTTCTGCCTGTTCTGCAAACCCAACTTTCCAGCTTTCCTGGAGATTCAGTGACTACCCAACATCCTCTCCATAAACACCATTTTCTGCTTAATCAGCAGCATTGTGTTCTTTTGCTTATAACCATAATCCTGACTGATCCACCCTTCTTTTTGGGAAATGCTCCACCTTTCTCATTTTAATAATACGTATTAGGGAGGAGCACTTATTCTCCATTCATACTTTCATGTAGGTAGGAGAAAACCCCTAAATTCTCTCCTCACTTCTTCCTCACTTCTCCTACAAAGCAGCAGAGTGCCTTATGGGATCGGCAGATGTAGCAGTCAGGATGGGCCAGGCTATGCTGTAGTAACAACCAACCTGAAAATCTCAGTAGCTTAACACAGCAGACTTCTTTGTTGCTCAGCTCTGTGTCACTGCCTATTGTCTTGGGACTCTTCTCCATGTTGTCTATTCCAGAATACAGGCTAATGGAGCAGGAACCATCTGGAATATTACCAGTTGCCATATCAAAGGGAAAAAGAGAGAGTGTGGGAAATCAAGCCCTGGTTCTTAAAGCTCCCACCTGGAAGTGACATACACCACTTCCAATCACATGTGAGGCCCAAACAAGTCACATGCCTGCACCAAGGTTCAAGAGGGAACTTGCCATGTTCCCAGAAAAATAAACAGAAATATTTCATTAATAGCATCACTAATTGACAAAACACTTTTGGGAGAAGGAACATGCTGTGGCTCAGCCTCACCTGGGTTCTGATTGGCTATCTGCTTACCTGCAGAGGGCACGTGTTCTTGCCTGCTCTCTGCCACACAGGAAAAGCCCCCCTGTGACAAGGCAAGCCAGAGGTGAATTATTAAAAAGCCCATTTAACCAGAACTAAAGCTGCATTTTTGAAACGTCTTTATCAGTACTAATGATATTATTTTTTTCTCTATTTGCTTGTCTCCTGTATATTGACCCCTGAAAACTCATCATCTGGTTCCAGTGGTGTCTGCAAAGGGGAGAGCATACGACCCAAACTCAAAATGATTGACCCAGGCTGGATCCCTCCAGCATTCTTCTCTGGGACTTTTACTGAAGCTGAGTGAGAAGTGGGTGAAGCTGTAGGCTGAGCTGAGAGCCTGTAGCCTGTTGCACGAAACCAACGTACAACATTCTGTGATCTTGCCCTGATATTCTAACGCCCGGTCTAGTCTTAAATAAAAGAGAAAGCTATGATCATGACCAAATTGAACCAGCCTTGGCAAGGTTACACATTGTAATAAGCAAGCGGACTTTGAGGTGGGTTCGCCCACCTCAGATTTGCATCCCAAAATTTGGAAATTCATTGTGTGATCCACAGAATCTAAACAGGACGGTACTCAGAGAGGAAGAGTTGCCGGTGAGGTAAATCTGGAATATCTGAGGGGAATACAATTTTATTGTGAATTATCTGAATCAGTTAGGACTCTGTGTGGCTAATGTCAGAAAGTGTAATTGAAACTGGCTTAAGAATAGAAGGAATTTGGGCCGGCCCTGTGGCTTAGCGGTTAAGTGCACGCGCTCCGCTGCTGGCGGCACAGGTTCGGATCCCGGGCGCGCACCGACGCACTGCTTCTCCGGCCACGCTGAGGCCGCGTCCCACATACAGCAACTAGAAGAATGTGCAGCTATGACATACAACTATCTACTGGGGATTTGGGGGGAAAGAAAAAAAATAGAAGGAATTTAATGTTCTATAGAACTGAAAAACCCAGATATAAACCTCAAGTGAGACTTGATCCTGCATCTCAAATGATGGCAGCAAGGCTTCTCGCTGTCTTTCTATTCCACCTTCTGTGGTGTTGGCTCCTTCATCAGGCTTCATACAGTAGCCTCCCCAGCAACTCCAAGCTGCCCCTCACAGCAGCAAAATGGCAGCCACTGATCCAGACCTCACATCCTCGTACCACAAAGAGAAGTAACCAATACATGTTCACTACCTTGGTGGACAGAGAGTAAGATCAATCTTTTATCTAACTTTTACTTCACCCTTAATATAAAATTTGCTATAGAAGAAAAGCTGATTATAGAAAGAAAAGCAACTTGTGTATAATTTTTTAACGCAAAAATTTATCCTGAAAAAAAATTGGATTTAATAAAACCATCAACCAAAAAAGAAGAACCAACAATGACTCAAACTGTTCACAGGAAAATTTGTTACAGATTAAAAATTGATGGCAGAAAAAAATTGGTGGGAGAATCAAACCTTCATTAAAAACATTAGATCTGATAGAAACTATGAATTGAAGAAACTTATAATTGGAGATGCTACTATAGATAAAATGTGAATATGAAAAGAACTAATCGAGGCATCTTGTTGTAAAGATAACATGGAGGAGACATCATCCCACTGAAAATAATTGCTGTTAAGAGAATGAAAATACACACATTTGGAAATTGTTTAATGCTGTGATAGAAAATGTATAAAGGGATTAAAATGGCTCAATAGGATTTACTCCAGAAAAATAACCTTCTTGTTAAAACTTTTCAATCTTATTATGATTAAGTATTTATGATAAGTATTTATATTATAAATACTTGGAATAAAAGCAGTGAGGTCAAATGGCCCTCATTCCTCTACCAACCCTTCCTGTTCTAACAGACTATGTTTGAGGACATCTTGCAGAGTAATTGGAAGACATTTTAGAAGTTTTATGGTCTATCTTTTCACTCAATGCATAAATCCCTCTTCAGCCTCCCTGACAATCATTAACATGACTTCTAATAAAAATTCTCTAGTGATAGGAAACTTGCTTCCTCAAAATGTTGCCTACATTATTTTTGGACATTTCTAATCATTAGAATGTTATTTTCTTAGAGCAGCCTAAAATTTGCCTACTGATAACTTCCATCCATTCTTTTAAAAATGCTTTGTTATAAAATATTTAATATACACAAGAATATACATGGAATGTATATGAAAGTTCTAAAGCATAACAACGAAAAACCTTACACCACCCCACTTTAATTTTGTGTGACCCATATGTCAGATGGGACCTTCTTGTTCCTCAGAAACTTAGTTAAATTTGGTTTGAATGCCCAGTTTCATAGCGTGAGAAAGTCCAGAGGGTGCCACCTTCATGATTTCTACAAATTCCAAGGGGTCACTTCTTTGTCCCCACCTCCATCCACAGCCTCTGGCTCTCGTGTCAGTGTGCACCATGTCAGTTTCAAATTCTGCTCTTTCTTTGAAACCGTGGTGCCAGCCTGCACCCAATTGCCACAGCATCTCACCTACCCAAGAGTGCCTATCAAACCTTCCCTACTAAAGACAGCTCTCTGTCTTGTACCAGCTGCTAAACATTTTACTCTCATACCAGAGTAAAATGTTTTCCATCACATTATCTAATCCTGGATCAAAACACCTCATCCCTTTGTAAATTTATTACACAATTTTTCTCCCCTAGGAGCAACGAGGATAAGACAAAACCAATATTTGTTTAGGATCCTTGGGACCTTCTAATTCACGACTTACCCTGACCCTTTTCCCTCTAAGTGGTTGGGTGTTCTCTTTTTTGATATTCTTTCAGGTGTATTGCTTCTTGATTTGTCCAGGTGGCTTAGAAATACCCTCCCTCATTCCTCAGATCAGCCTCCCCCATACACAGCCTGGTCAGGGAGGGGCTCCTGGCATCAACAGATGTCTCCAATGGACTCTGTGGGTCTTAAGTATAACAGGTTTGTTGGTTAAAACACAGCAGAATGAGGCTTTAAGGGTGACCCAGGAAATGGGGAGAGCCAGGGAGATGGCAGGAGGCTCCTCAAAGGATAGTGAAATAAAATCAAGATATTCAACACGAGAAGCTAGATAATGATTGGAAAAACTCTTCCTATCATTGGATGTGAAAAATTAGGAGGCTTCCATTTTTATTCAAGCCTAGTCAAAACCGACATTCTCATCTGTCAGCAATATCCTCAATAATACATCATCTACAACTATACATCTTTTCTTTTTTGATGGTGATCATATAAATTAGAATTTATCAGCATTCTTGTGTTTGCAGGGTACAAATCTGTAGCAGGCCTACAAATGGCAAGTAGGTCTATGTAAAGTTGAAAGTTTTATGAAACTCCATTCACCTTTTGGCGTATCTTATGCATCTTGTCCTGACGAAGTCTGGCAGTTCCCAAGAAGTGGACACACAATTGCCAACAACAGAGCAAATCAGCCTGAAAAAAACATATTTCATTGACAAAACGCCTGCATATATTAATCTGTAAACTAATGTATGGAATAACAAAAAATTCACGGATTATTTGATAATCCAATTAATGAAGAGTAGATCGTATAAACAAACACTTTGGAAAATATTTAAATTTCTTGATGATTTGGCACAAAACTCATGTCGTTAGAATGAGGACATCCATGGAAAAAGTGGTTCATGAGTCCTGTCAATTCAAAGAGCATTTAAGATTAGCAACTGCATATAAAATTTTGAAATGCCATGAAATTTTGAGATCATATGTGAAAGTTGGTAGATGCTTTCCCAAATTTGACAACATTCCTAAAAATGTATATACCATTACCAATAAAAAGTAATGAAGCCAAAAGATATTTTTCTAAAGTATTAATAATAAACACATTTTAATCAATCATGCTAGAGGAAAAACTGAATTATCCTGTCTGTAGAAAATTATAAAATCATTGCCATATGAAGAGGCAGTGATAGTCTGCAACCAAAGATCACAGGAGAAAAATATTAATGTGTCAAGAAATTCATAAAATCATCATATTTATCTGGGTTTTTATGTTAGTTGGATTTCTCAGCTTTTTAAAATGTGATTTTGGGCCCGCCCCGTGGCTTAGCAATTAAGTGCACGTGCTCCGCAACCTGTGGCCCAGGGTTCACATCCCGGTCGCGCACGGACGCACCGCTTCCGGGGCCATGCTGAGGCCGCTCCCACATACAGCAACTAGAAGTATGTGCAACTATGACATACAACTATCTACTAGGGCTTTGGGGGGAAAAAAAAAAGGAGGAGGATCCGCAATAGATGTTAGCTCAGAGCTGGTCTTCCTCAGCAAAAAGAGGAGGATTAGCATGGATGCTAGCTCAGGGCTGATCTTCCTCACACACAAAAAAAATAAATATTAAAAAAAAATAAAATTGATTTATTATTTATTTTACCATTCTGAATACTCATTTTTGTACCCAATTTTTAGTTCATGTTTTGTATTCTTTTTCTTAAAAAGGGCGCCACAAAACTTGGATTCACTTCAACCCTTCCCACAGAGGGCAGCTTCATATTTCAGAACGTAGGACGGAGTTCACGTAAAGGTTTAGGAAGTGAAGGGGAGGTGATTCCCGGGGCTGGGGGCAAGGGGGTAAGCAGACTAGTGAAAGGAGAAATAGAAAATTGGGGGCAAGGAGGACTGAGATGGGACTCCAGAAGTCAGTGGGTCGGATGTGGAGCAGTTTTGAGCTTAAGCATTAAGGCGACGCGAAGTTCCCAGGAACAGGTGCGTACAGGGACCGACGGAAAACGCAACCCTCCCTCGGATGCTCAGGAGCTGAGCGCGGAGGGACTGAGCTGCGTCCGAAGCCGATCAACCAGCTGAAAAGCCGGTCCTGGACCTCGGGAAAGCCGACCGGCTGGGGCGACTGCGCGAGTTCGGGGTGTCAGGGCGGACGGATGGGGAGCGCGGGGAGATGCGCTCAGCACTCGCCAGGGCGGAGGCGGCGTCAGCGCGCGGTTGACTGCGAACGAAGAGCCTGCGCCTCGACGTCTTAAGGATTCCTCGGTGGGGGCGAGCCACCCCCAGGCCCTGCCTCACGTGGGAGGTGAGCGCTGAGAACCAGTAGATCCAGCGGGGCCGGAAGACGGGCTGAAGCCCTGCGCTGCAAGCCCTCCTCGCCCAGTAGGTCCGGGTCCGCTGCCCAGAGAGCCAGAGAGCAGCCCGGCGGGGAGGGGCCGAGCCCGGCCTGGAGGCGGGGCCAATTTCGGAGGCGGAGCCAGGGAGGGTCCCGGTCATGCTCCCCGGGGTGCGGGGCGTCCGGGTTGGGTCAGAGCGAAGCCTCGGGGAGTTCTGCCGCTTTGCTCCCCTGGTCTGGCCCGAGGCGCTGGAAGGTGAAGGGTCGGTAGTTTGAGAGGTGGTTTGGAAAGGGCGTGCTGGGGAGCAGGGTCGGGGGCGGCCTTCGGGAGTTCATGGGGCTGGTGGAGGAGCTGGTGGAGGAGACGTACTCCTGCACCGGGATGGTGTGTCTGCCGGGGCGAACTGGCCAACCCCAAGACAGGAACCAGCAGATAGATACCCTGTAGCTGAAGAGAGAGTCGAGCCCTGCGAGGAAGGAAAGAGGAGAGAGAAAGAAGCTTTTAGGGATGGACAGAGACCCAGGCTGAGGGGCTCTGGAAAGGATCATGGAAGTGGGCTGGAGGGGTCGGTGGGGCTAGGAGCGGGGAGGAACTAATGAGCAGGCTGCGGGGAGAAGAGGGGCTCCCCTCATCCACCTGTTGCTTGTGGTCGTAATTGCAACCCCCCTCAGCTCACTGGCAATGATAGCCACGAAGATGTTGACACAGAACCCATAGAAGGGCCAGCGCAAAGAGAGGTCAGCGCCCCGTGCTAGCTGCATTGTCATCCACTCCCCAAATATGGAGGCCACAAATATGAGGAGCAGGGCTGTGAGCGGAGAAAGCACATACCGACTGAGACAGACTCCCAACAAGGGCCCAGCTTCCCCACCCTGTCCCCTCAGTCACCTCCTTCAGGCCTGGGACACAGCTGTGCCTTTCCTAAGCCTGTGAAAATATTTGTTTCTTGCCCCTCCCCAGCATGATAGAATGTGAAGGAATGGGTAATGGCAGCTCCAAGACTCCCCAAGTGGTTCAGTGAACCTCTCTATCACCTGGGATGTTTGTACAGACCCCTACCAACACCCCAGCCCCAGGCCTGGAACACCAGACAGGTGTTCCTGAGAGACTTCTCCTCCCATGGACTCTCCTGCCACACCTGCCACGAACTTGCAAAAGGCAACCCCAGCGGGGCAGGAAGGTGAGGAGAAACACAGGACAGAGAGGATGATGGACACCAGCAGGAGGTGGTACATGGCTATGGCAGGGAGATAGATGCCTGGCAAGGGGTGCGGGGGAGAGGGAGGGAGAGAATTTAGGATGAGCCAAGTCACCTACAGCCACTCGCACCGCCTGTACTGCCCCCCATCATCCCCCTTCCCTGTCCTCCTTACTCCAGCCCCACTCCTTCTCCCATCCACTTTCTCCCATCTCTGTCCAATCCCTCCTCATTCTCCCACATCTGCCCCTCTCATGTGTAGCTGTGCTTCATGCCTCTCCACCCTCTCAGGCCTGCAGAATGCAGACTCCTCCACGATGGCGCATCCAGGTCATCCCAAAATGGAAAGAGGCCTCTAAGATAACAGAAACCCACCCCAGGAAGTCAGGAAACATGGCATTCACTTCCCTGTCTGTCTTTTCAGTCTCTTTTGGAACATGTGATTGTATTTTATGTGACTTTATTCCCCAAAACAACTCGTACCTGGTCTCCCTCTCTGCATTATCCCATTATTGGAACTTCTGCGTTGGAGCACCTGAGCTTTCTTAGTGGCGGGACTCAGGGAGGGAGAGAGGAGCTGGGAGGGAACATATATGGGGCACATGTGTAGCTCTGTGTCTGCCTCTGTCTCTCTGAGTATCTCAGAGCAGGAGGGGAGCATAGTGGGGAGGGGCTCCCCCCACCAGGAACCTTGAGGGAGCTCATGCACCAGCTCCCTCCCACAACCACTACCTTCTCTTCCTGGGCATTAGTGCCCTTGTTGCCACCCCTGGAATGCTCTTTGCCCAGATTTTCCCAGGGCTGCTTCCTTCTTCTCATTTGGGTCTCAGCTCAAATGTCACCTCCTCCAGGGTCTTCCCCAAAACCACACACACACACACACACACACACACATACACACTCACAACTTTCTGTATAACAGCCCTTGCTGTATTTTCTTCATAGCACTCACTGCTACCTGATTTTATCTTATTGATTTCTTCACTTGGTAATTGTTCTTCCCCTGCTCCCAGAGAATGTAGGTTCCTCAAGGGCAAGGCCCTTGTCTTTTTCATCTCTGCATCCCCCAGATAGATCCTAGAACAGTGCCTGGCCCATAGAAGACACTCAATAAATAGGTGTAGAATTGAATTGAATTAAACGCAGAGATGCTTGGCTGGTCAGTAAAGGACCTTTATTGCTGACTGACTGCCCTTTTTGTCCTCTCTCCATCTTCATCCCCTCCTGGGGCCCCAGTCATACCTGGCCCTGCCCTGTCTTCTTCCCCAACCTGCAGGAGCCCTCTACCCCAGCATCTGCAAACCCACCAACGCGGCTGCCGCCTTTGATCCCTCAGGAGCCGAGTGGGCCAACACACTCAGGCCTTGCACCTGGTCTCCAAGCCCATGCTCTCAGAGACTCCCTTTCTAACCAGCCCCACCCCCCTCATAAAGCCATATTTGGAAGCACACACTCCCCTGAAGAGTCTCAATACAGCTCCAGCAACATTTATTGAGGGTTTCTCGTATGCTGGGCCCCGGGCTAGGTGAATCTCCAAAGTCATGGACATGCCAAATGCCAGGCCTTTCTCCCTCTGAGTCTCCCAGGCCTCCTGTGGTCAGTGTGGCAGTTTCTGTCCTGGGCCAGGCCTGGGCCCCCACTCGCCGGCAACTGTCTGCTCCGCTCTGTCTCATCCCTCCCCTCCCGGCATCGTCGGGGGGCAGTTTCTCATCTGGAAGCAGGCGCTCTGGATGAAGCTGGGTAGCAACACCGGCTCTCTGTTCTCTACCCACTGCTCAGCCCAGTGTTTCTATGAGAGGACCAGGATGAAGGCAAGAAAGCCCAGGAGGCTCAACAGCTGGCCAGTGATCCACAGCTTCCTTTTCTTCACCCAAACCTGGGACCCAGAGCCAGTCCAAAGCCTGAGGCTGAGTGTGGATGACTGATTATAGTTCAAGTTGGAGGATCTGCAGGCAGGAATTACGGAGGCCAAGCTTTGCGGCAAGGGAAAGGCCTGTGGGCTTCAGGGGGCCTCGGGCCCCAGCTGCTGGCCATCTTCAGTCCCTTGGGCTCCTCTGCCAGGCTGCTTGGCTGCTCTGTAACATCACCCTCCAACTGTCATGGAACCCTGGCCTCTGAGAGACCCAGAACCCAGGGCTCTCATCCCCAGCTCTGGCCTCTGGCTGCCAAGCCACACCCAGTGCATTCTCCTCTGGAGCTCAGACCTAGTGTCTTGGAGAGAATAATACGAAAAACGGAGGATGAGGGAAGAAATGGAGCACCCAGTCATCTGGGAGGGGACCAAGACACACACACACCACACATCACGTTCAGCAGAATCAACTTCCCTAATACGCACACATACGCACATGCACACACACACAGATTCTCTGAGAAACACACTCTGGATTCTTCTAGAAGAGAAGAAGTGGCTTGAGAGGGCACATGAGGCACCCTGGGAATGGAATCTAATACTTCCCAGACTCAAAGGGCAGGCCAGGTTGTTGCTGTAGAAACAAGCAGCGTCACTACTGGTGTCTTGCGCCCAGATCACCATCTTCTTTGGCTGGATGGGTCCCTGCTCATTACTGTTGGCTATTTTAATCCTAGGACTTTATCTACAACTCGGCCCTTTTTTAAACCGCATTGACCTAGCTTTGTCTTCTTTGGCTGTGAGCATAGCAGGGATACTCATTAGCCAAGGACTCAGCCAGCTCAGCACCCATTGGCCGCTCTGTCTCCATTGGCAACACACCCAGGCCATCCCCACTCTCCTTCGTTGCCTGGGCTCCGACAGCCCTCTTTTCATTGGCTGCTCTGTCCTGAAGCTCGGTCCCTATTGGTTGCCACTAGAGGTAGCGTTTTCACTGACAGCGAATCCAGTGGATGGATGGGCTTTGTCCTCTCCATGCCTCACTGCAGCTATCCCAACCTGTGCCCCCTCCTCAGCCTGCATTAGGGTGGGGGGGCACTGGGGGTGGCTGAAGAGGGCCCAACAGCCTCAAGGAGCCTCTGGTGTTGGCGAAGGTGCTTCCTCCTTTCGTGTTCCCCTGTGACTTCACACACCAACTGGGCAGGGAAGGCCCCAGGAAGCCCCTTCAGCCAGCCTGGGGAAAGAGAGACAGGGGCCCAAGTGGGGCCAGGGCAGGGGACGGATCAGGAGGGAAAGGTGGCACCATGGGGTTTAATGCCTGAGGGTCATGGTGAGTATGGGAATTAGTATGGAAGCCTGGAGCATTGGTGGAAAGGCCATTGGAGGTGGAGGTGACAGCAGCATCAAAAAGAGTCAGGGTCACTCCTCTGTCAAGCCCTGCAGTGGCTGCTCATCTCACTCAGAGCCGGAGTCCTTATAGGGACCTAGAAGGACCCGCATGATCTGGTCTCCATTATCTCTATGACCTCATCTGCTTCTCTCCCCTTTCCTCACTCCTTCTAGCCACACTGGTCTCCTTACCGTTCCTCAAACACACCAGCCATAGATCCTGTGCACTGAGTTTTGCCTCTGACTGGAACACTCTTCCCCCAGATACCACGTGCCTAAATTCCTCACCTCGGTCACGTCACTGCTCACATGGTGCCTCCTCAACGAGGTCCACCTCGCCCTCCCTATTTAAACTTGTAACCCTACCCAGCCCCAGCACTCCTGACCTTGACTCCGCTCCACTTTTGTTTTTCCGTAGCACCTATCATCTTCGGACACACTACACAATTTACTTATTTATCTTGTTTACTCTTTATTGTTTCTCCCCTGCTAGAATGTATGCTCCAGGAGGGCAGGAACCTCTGCGTGTTTGGTTCACAGTGCCTAGAACAGCGAGCGGCACCTTGTAGGTGCATGATAAGTATTCACTGAATGAATAAATAAAAGCAGCTCTCACCCTCAGGGCTCTTGTGCAGGTGCTTGGGGGCAGCCCTGGACTGCAGACTCCGTCCCTCAGTCTTGGCTGGTGCAGAAGGCTCCGAACACAGCTCCTGGGAACAGTCTGGTTGGGTGGGTGACATTACAGTGGGATCAAGACTCTTTTTAGCTTCTCCCCCATATTCTCCTTAAGACTCGCTTTCCTTCCCTCCTCCCCTCTAGGAGATACTCACCACAGTCCTCATAGAGGGTGTCTGAGGAGCAGGGAAGGGGGCCTGGGGTAGGGAAGGCTCCCAGCCAGCGCTGCATGTCTGATCTGGTGGGGATATAGGGAGGGGTCACAGTGGCCCCGGAGACTTTTCTGGGGATTAGACAGGGGCCTTTGTGGGGAGAGATTGGGCAGGAGAGTTGTGGGCTCTGAGAGGTCAAGTGAGGGTCCCAGGGATGTTTTCTGAAGGAGACACAACTCACAGGGATGAAGCTTGGAGTAGCCGGTGGGTGGGGCGGCCCTGGTGGTTGCTGAGAAGGGAGAGGCGGAATGTAGGGGGTCCAGATGGGTCTGGAACCTGCTGGGCCTGGACCAGGGAGCGATGGGCGTAGTCCAGAACCTGTAACCTCTGCCCACTGCCCAGGGAAGGGGAAGTTCAGAGGGAGAGCAGAGGTCCAGCTGGACTCCTCCTCCCCACCCCTGCCTGGGCTCCCTTCCCTCCCTAGGACCCACCTCTTGGGTTGAGTGATGAGCAGCAGGTCACTAAAGAGCAGCAGGCAGAGGGGGGTGAAGCGGGGACGCGAGGTGAAGAGCACACCCCCCCTCCGGCACCCTAACTCCGTCAGCTCCCCCTGCAACTCCAGGCGCCTCGACCAGGAGACCAGGGGCAGGGCCTGCGAGGAATCAGGGAGGAGGTCTGGCTTCTTCCCAGCACCATGGGGAAAGGGAAGGTGAGGAGTCTGGGCAGGGACTAACCTTGACTTTGTGGAAGCGCAGCCTCTGCGTCAGCCGGATCAGCTCCTCAGTCTGCTTCATGCGCCCCACCTCGGCGCTGCAACGCTCAATGATCTGGGTAAAGAGAGCCAAGTCACTCACCCCTACTCCCTTCCACCCCTTCCATCTCTCCCTATCGACTCATGACCTCCCTCAGCCTCAGCATCCCCCCTGCCCACCTTGCTGACAGCACCCAGGGCCTTCTGGGCATTCTCCTGGCGGCTGGACCCCTCCTCTGTCTGGTGCAGGATATTCTGGGGACAAGGAGGAAGAGTGATTGGGCTCCTGCTCTGCAGCCCTGGGATTCGGAGGGACTGCAGCTCAGAGGACCCTGCCTGGCTTGGCAAAATGCTCAGTGTGGGGTTTACAAGGCTGGGGAACCAGCCTCAATAAGGCTGAGGGACTTCACCACTCACCATCTGCATAACCCTGAGCAAGTCATGTTACCTTTCTGAGTCTCAGTTTCCCCAACTGCAAAATGGGGGTGATATTCACCTGGCATACCAATAGCACTGTTGTGAGGATTCAAGGTAACATATGTACTTAGCGTGGTCCTTGGGACATAGTAAATGCTGAAGGGAGGGTTGTTATTATTTCAATAATTATTAACCACAACTATTGGTACAAACAATATAGCAGGGTGGTTAAGAGGGCCTGGATTTAAACTTTGTCTCCATCAATTATTATCTGTATGACCAAGGGCAAATTATTTAAGCTCTCTGTGCCTCAGTTTCCTCATCTATAAAGTGGGGTCAATAATAATTCCTGCCATACAGCTGTTGGTAAGTTTAGATGGGTATATAGCACTTAGAGCCATGCCTAGGACAGAGCACTTGGTAGCTGTTCAGCCATTATGATTATGTGGTCTACACTGGGGATATATAAAGCTGAATAAGAAATAAAGACGCTGATAATCTAGTTGGGAACTCTTCACATGAGACCCCCACATTGGGCGACCTGGTTTAGGGAGAAGTTTCTACTCTGCAATAGCAGAGTATTTCTCAAGCTTTTTAAAAATTTTTTTCCAGTATTACTCCATTAAGCAGGCTTTTTAGACATTTTTTCCCTAATTGTCCCCCCCACCATGAAATTTTAATAGACAGATATACTGTATATCTATTTATGTACCATGGCCCTTTGAAGTACTACAACCATTGGAATATTTAAGATTTTTTTCACTCCCCAAAGAAGGAATTTTTGCCTCCTTGGGGGTGATATCCCCCCATCGGGAAGGCAACAGTGAAAGATACAGTTGAGGAGAAAAGACCACTCACCACATTCCGGAACCCTGAGACCCAGAGAGAGGAGGGACTTGCCCAGGGTCCCTCGGTTAGAGACAGAGCTAAGTCTAGAACGCATGTCTCTAGCCAGAGGCTCTTTTCCTGCACCCAGTCTGCTCCCGGAGACGTCTGGATAGCTCCAGGTAGGACCCAGTGGTCCTGGATTGAGAGGCCCAGATTAGGAGTCCTGGTTTAGGGGATCCCTGTGTCCGCGGTGGGGTGGGAAATGGTGGTGGCCGGCCAGGAGGCCCGTGGGGAGAGGTCTCCGGCGGGGTGGTGGGGCGGGGAAGGCCCGCCCGGCGGGTACCTGCAGCAGCATGCGGAGCCGCGTGATGCGCTGGAAGGGCAGCAGCAGGAAGGACGGCAGCGGGAGCCGCTCGCACTTCGGGAGGCTCTGCAGCCGCCGCAGCTCCGCGGAGAAGCGCACGTTCGTGTCCCTGCAGAAGCGGGCCCAGGCGGCTGGCGTCTGCCTCGAGGCCCTGATCCCCCAGCCTGCCCTGGCCTGGACCCCACCCCTGCTCCGCGCTTCCTCCCGCAAGCGTGACGGGGCCGCCGCCTCGGGAACACTCACATGAGGCGGCTGTAGGTCTCCTCCTGATACTGCTGGTTCCGCACGTAATCCACGTACACCGAGAAGGGCCCCACGGCGTGGGTATGCACCACGTCGCACAGGTCGCTGATGTGCGGGGAAGAGCGCACACGGGACAGTAACGTCCCTAGAAAGCTGAAGGAGCAGGGGAACAAGCAATGGAGAGGACAGAGAGCCAGGTCTCCTGGGTTCTCGAGGGAAGAGCCAGGCACTAACTGGGCTCATGGAAGGGAGGCCCTGGGACAGGGAGAGAGCTAAGGAGTGTCAGCAGCCCGAGGCCTCGTTTGCTGAGAGGACGGGACCCCACTGACCGCTCACTGACTCCCTGGACTCGTTGCACATTGGAGAAGAGGGTGTGGTGATCGCGGGGGGTGAGCGTGTCCCTGAGAGCCTGGCTCAGCACAAAGGTGTCCGTCAGCAGCCGGAGGGAGCGCAGGTAGGAGGCCTCGGATGTCACCACCTCGAACAGGCTCTGAGGAGGAAGGGCAGGGCAATAGGGGCAAGCCCAGCTCCCAGCCAGCCCAGGACCCAGGTCACGCACTGCCCCACACCCGGCTCTGCCCGGCCAGACCCGAGGGGTACCCACCTCCTGCATGCGCCTCTCCTGGGGGCTGAGGGTGTCCAGGAGGCCGCTGGCTCGGACGGCCGGAAGCTCCTGCCACAGGGTGTTGCGAGGTCCAGGGGGTCTTGGGAAGGTGGGAGCTTCTCCAGGGTTTGTTGGAGAGGGACCCCCATCCTCACCGACCCCCCACAGCTCCTCTGACAGCACGGCTGCTCGATAGGTCTGGTACAGGGGCTCTGGAGAGCAGACACAGCACATCAGGAAAGTCCAGGGCCCCAGCATCCTTCCCCACTGCTTGATGGTCATGGCAGCGACCCCCAGGTCCAGAGGCCCTCACCATCCTGCAGGGGTAGCTCCCAGTTCTGCTCCTTCAGCTCATCCAGCCCCTCCTCGTCCCTGTGGAGAAAGAAAGGGATAGTCTCCCAGAGCCCCCACTGTTGCACACCTCCAGGGGGCGCTATTCACATGCTGGCGTAAGGGAGTGCATGGCCCATATGCAGGTTGTATGCAGGGACCCTGACAGTTCCCCAGACCAAACTCCAGATGTGTGTGCGTGTGTTTGTTTGTTTGTTTATTTGTTTTTTGGTGAGGAAGATTAGCCCTGAGCTTACATCCATTGCCAATCCTCCTCTTTTTGCTAAGGAAGATTGGCTCTAGGCTAACATCTGTGCCCATCTTCCTCTGCTTTATATGGGACGCTGCCACAGCATGGCTTGACAAGCTGTGTGTCGGTCCGCACCCCGGATCCGGACCTGCAAACCCCGGGGCCACCAAAGTGGAGCGCGCAAACTTAACTGCTAAGCCACTGCACTGGCCCCAGATTTTTTTGTGTGTGCCTGTTGTATGGGAGGCCCTGAGCTAAGCGGTCTCCATCCATTACTGTTATCTCAACTGCTGTGTACCAGAAACTTCCAAGTCACTATCTCCAGCCCTCTCGTGTAGCAACCATTGTCTGGAATGTCCTATTTGTGCTTCAGTGAAACTCAATATGATCAAACCCAAACTCTTATACTGCCTCGCCACTTGCTCTCTGTCTTCCCTGTTCTGGCCATCGGGGCTACCACACACCCATTCGCCCATGATAAAAACCCCGGAGAATGAATACCAGTAAACATTTGTTGAATAAATGAATGGGCTCAGATTAACTCTGATAACAGTAGTGAATCTAAAATGATTAACAATCCCAGATAACACAGAAGAGATGTTCGTGGTTGTCAAATGGATTTGCGGACAATAATTGGAATAGAGGCTCAAGGTGGGGGAACTAAAATGGAGCACTTACTATGGGCCTGGCTCTTTACCATTATTATAACCCAACAACTCTACGAAGTAGTTGGTATGCTTACCCCTGTTTCACAGAGGAGGATGCTGAGACCTGGAGAGGTTAAGTGACTTTACATAGGTAATGAAGGACAGAGCTGGGATTAGAAACCAGGGCTGTGGGGGCCAGCCCCGTGGCTTATCGGTTAAGTGCTTGCACTCCGCTACTGGTGGCCCGGGTTCGGATCCCGGGCGCACACCGACGCACCGCTTGTCCAGCCATGCTGAGGCCGCGTCCCACATACAGCAACTAGAAGGATGTGCAACTATGACATACAACTATCTGCTGGGGCTTTGGGGAGAAAAAGAGGGGGAAAAAAAGGAGGAGGATTGGCAATAGATGTTAGCTCAGGGCCGGTCTTCCTCGGCAAAAAGAGGAGGATTGGCATGGATGTTAACTCAGGGCTGATCTTCCTCACAAAAAAAAGAGAAAAAGAAACCAGGGCTGCTTATCTCTAGAGCCCCAGCCCTTCACTCCATCTTTGTGGAGGTGAGATTTAGCTGGATCTGAAGGTTAGTCCACCCTCAGGTAGGAGTCAGGGTCGGGGTATTAGGTACCTGTCCTCCATGGTTGCTGGGGGAGCATTCTGAGGAGCTTCATCCGGACTGTCCCCTAGAGGGAGAACCCAGAGTGAAGAGAACAAACTTCCAGGATCCCCAGCCCAGGGCTCCTGACTCCAGCCCCAGCAGAGACTGTTACTATAAAAATTACAACTCCCATCAGCCCCAGAGCAGCCGCTTGTGGAGGAACAAAAAGCCCAGGGCCTGTTGGGCGTTGTAGTTTGTTGGTTTTTAGAACACTCCACCTCCTTCCCTTCCCTTCCCTTCCCAGCTCAGAGATCCACTCCCCCAGGCCCTGTACCTGTTTGGATTCCATCTTCAGAGGGCACATCGAGATCTGGATGTGGGGGATCCCCAGAGATGGTGGCATCCTGCCTGACCCGAGTTGGTTTGGGAGGTTTGAGGGGTGGCAGGAGTTTGCGCTCAGCAGTGGAGCGGTAGGATGTGAGGACGACTGGGGGGTGACTGATGCTTGGAGGGTTGGGGCGGGAGCGGGAGGCCCGCAGTGGGGAGGCCCTGCAGGGAGCCTTGGGACCGTCCTCTTTGCTCCCCACAGGGACCCATCGGAGCTCCAGCCCAGGCCGGGCTACATGGCAGACACAGGGGCAGCAAGGAGGGCAGGCCAGGGCAGCATCTGTGGGAGACAGGGGTGTCCTAAGGAGAAGGCCCTTGGGGCCAGGTCCCACCCTGCCCAGGCCTCCGTCCTCCCCTTAACCTGCCCAGCAGCGGGAACATGGTCCCGCCCCAGGCATCTATCTCCTCAACCCTGACTCTCTTCAAACCCCCAGAAATATGGGAACTAGATTTTCCAAACATGAAATTCATTTTTGAAAAGGCATCCCCTGAAAGTACCACGTTTAAAGCACTGAAAACAAAAAAGCTGAGCTGGATTGAGCCCACCCTAGCCCCAGGACATGCTTACCTGGAGCACCATTCTGCTGGGACCCACTCCTGGTGAGGATGCCCTGGGGAGTCTCCCTCTCCCCGTTGACATCCGCTACCCCTTGGGGACCTGGCTCCAGATCGTCCTCAGCCTGGACCTTGCCTTCAGCTCCCCACTCAAACCTGCCAGCCAGTCTCCGCACAGTGCCTGGGGCCGAGGCAGGGCCATCCTGGGTGAGGACCTGGGCCGCGGGGAGCAGGGGCAGAGGTGTGTGGGGTGACCCGGAGGGTTTGGGTGGGGGGACTGGAGACCGGGGAGCAGGTTCTGGGGAGACAGAGCGCCGAGACACTGGACTAGGGGTGCTAGAAGGCGAGTCTGGGGAAGTCTGGGAGTCGAGGCTGGCTTTAGAGGCTGAGGGGGGCAGAAGGGCAGGGGGCTTGAGGGACGAGGCTGGCGGCTCCCAGAAGATAGGGGTGCACATTGGGGATGGTGCATCATTGGAGGTGAGGGGAGGTTCTTGTGGAGAGGAGCCGTTATGGGGAAGTCCTGGGGACTGGGCAGTGCGGGGACGAGAGGGGGGGCGGGGGCGGATGATCCGAGGGGGCTTCTGGGTAGGGGGTGTTGCTGCAGGAAGAGACTGGGCTGACATCTTCCTTTGAGCTCTTCAAAGGAGTGGGGTGCTCTGCTGGAGTCATCCCCTGAGGAAGAGAGAGGGAGAAAGAGAGACCCTTAGTGCCCCCCAGCTGGGTAGACTGAGGCCTCTGAGCAGAAATTGTTTGCAAGCAAATGAGCCATGATTTTGGAGTCAGGAGAGAAGACTGGTACACATCCTCTCCTTCCTCATTTCCACCGTCTCCTCTCCACCTCTCACCTGTCCCTCTCCTCTCATTCCCTGAGGCCCCTGAACCTTTCGGGCAGGCTTTCTTGGTCCTCCCAGACTCCATTTCTTTCTCAGTCTTTTGGCTTCTGCCGCCACATTCAGGCCAGAGGAGACAGTGAAGCTGGGGTGGGGGCGCCTAGGTGGAGACTCAGGTTGCAGGGGTGGAGTACAAGAGAACTGGGACAGTAAGGGGAATTCGGCTTGCGGGTATAGCCACAACATGTCTGCCAGACCAATTGTGTGTTATGTGTCGTGATGTGTGTTGTGGAGGTTTGTGTGTGTGGTTTAAGTGTGTGTGGACAAAGTGTGTTGTGCTGTTTCGTGAATGAGGTGTTATATGATGTGTTTTGAGAGTGTACTTGTTATGTGCTTACTGGGCTGGTGTGCGGAGGGAGAGTGGAGTACACAGTGTACAGTGTGTTGTGTGAGAGAGAGGGTTGCGAGGGTTTATGTGTGTTATGTGCTGTTTGTGTGGGGCCTTTGTGCAGTGTGTGTGTATCTGTGCACCCGTGCCTCCATGCCTGAGCTGTGAGGGATGCATCACTATTTCCCTGCTCCACTGGGCTCTCCGCCCCCCATTTCCCAGTTCCTCTCTCCGGACTCTCCCTTTCCGGATTATTTTTAGTCTCCTTTTCCTGCCATGAAGATTCCTGGAGCCTCTGACCCCAAGAGACCAGGAGGCCCCAGGCATGGTCTCTCCTGCCCCATCCTCTTTTCCCTGCCTGACCCTGTTCCTCCATCTGGTCACAGTGGAAGCCGGGGTCCTGCCGGGATGCCTGGAGGGCGGTCTGGAGACCAGTCTGAAGGCGAGGACCAGCAGGGCCAGGGCGCTGGGGCCTGGCCTTCACTTCCTCCCTCGGGGAAGGCAGCTGCTATCCTGAGGAGGCTCCAGGGTCAGGGCTGGGAGATGGGGGCACTCCCAGACTCACTTCAGGAGTCAGCAAGAGACTCAGACCCCTCCAGGCCCTGGATTGGGTTCTTGAGAAATGATGCAGGGTGGGGGCTAGAGGCTGTGGACTGAGTCTTGCAGCTCAATGGCCTCTGTGTTCTGGCAGGAAGCCCCTTATCTAGGTGACACAGGCAGCGGCCTCGCCAGCTGGCCAGCTCCTCCCCAGCCTTGCCCACCCCCCAGGGCTCCCACCCCCCTCTCAGGTGCCTGCCTTTACTTCCTTTCCCACCCCCCACTCGGGCCTCTCGCAGGGACCCAGGTACTCGGCCCAAGCACTCACCCTTGAGTCCTCTCCACTCTCAGTCACCTCCTAGGGCTGAGTGAGTAGGGGCAGGAAACAGGAATTGGATCCTCCTCCCAACCGGACACCCCCCCACACCAAACCACACCACACTCCACATGCGCACACTGAGGCTCTGGAAGATGTGAGGGACCCCGTATCCCAGGTCCTGAAGGTTACCAGAGTCTGGGGAAAGGCTGAAACTCGGGCGTGGAGAGTGGGCTGTTCTGTATGTGCACATTCTGCCTGCACTGCTGTGTGGGTGGGGACTCACAGGGGCTGGGGTGGACAGGGGTGGGGGTTAGGACGAGGTGACAATGGCACAGGGTTGGGCTGGTGGTAGGGTACCGGCATCTAGTCTCTGCTGTATCAGCTAAGGGGTGGTGTGTGTGTCCCTCCATGGCATGTCTGATCATCTCTCCCACACCTCGCAAGACAGCCTGTCCCTTTAGCTTCCAATCTGTCCCCCTGGGTGTGAGCCAGCCCACTATTTCACACCAAGGGACCCCCCCACCGCCAGGCTTCCCCTCCCTTACTCTGCAGTAGCTCCCCCTGAATTTACCTTTATCTCTTTGGAAGCAGTTTCTATTTTCAGCCTCTCCTGCCTGCCCCTTGGAGCAAGGAGTATGGGGCCAGGTCTCCGAGTGTCTGTTCCTGTGTTTCTGGGGCGGGAACTGAGGGCCCAGATTGAGATCTCCACAGAGGAAGCCGGTTCCTCAGCCCCACCCGGCCATTGTGTCAGGCATGTGTGTGTGTGTGTGTGGAGAGGAGGGAGAGAGGGCCCGGGGATGGGAGTTGGGAGATGGGGAGGTGGGGAGAGAGATCTGAGATCTGTCTCCTCCAGGTGGGTGTGATGTTTGCTGGGACACCTTCTGCTCACCATTCTCAGCTCCTGTCTCTCGGTCCCAGCTCCCTGACTCTCCCTGTCCCACTGGGAGGCTTTGATGTTGATTGGCTGGGAGTCAGTACCCCTGGAGGTGGGTGGGCAGGAGTCTCCCTCACCTCTAATTTGCTTTATAGTTGAGCAGCTGAGTTCCCAGGGCTGAGGGGGTGGAATGAGCCACACCCCAGCCTGGGAAGTAAGATAGTGGGAGGAAGATGCAAGGGCAGTTATGAACTCGAGGGCCCTTTGCCCACGCCCAGGTGCCTGCCTTTGCCAGACCGTCTGACATACACACACACACACACACACACACACACATACACACGCTCTCCAAACAAGACACTGGGAAGAAAAGCCAGAAAACTGGGATAAAAATATATTTTAACCCCCTTTTCCTCAGAGTAAAAGCCAAAATCCTTACAATGACCACCAAGACCCTATACTATCTTTCTTCCTCCCTAACCTCTCCTCTCAGGCACATTCCTGCCTCAGGGCCTTTGCACTGGCTGTGCCTTCTGCCTGGCAATCTCCTTTCCAAGACATCCTCATGGATGATTCCTTTACCTCTCTTAAGTCATTGCTCAAAGATCACCTTCTCAATGAGGCCTACCCCACCACTCTTTAAAATTGCAACCCACAACCTCACACCACATTCTGGACCTCTCTTTTTTCCCATCGCAATCATTCCTTATAACATATCATATGGTTTACTATTAAATCGACATATCATGTCTATAGTTCATTATCATTTCACATTAGAAAGTAAGCTTCCTAGAGGCAGGATCTTTATCTGTTTTGTTCAGTGATGTATCCCAAGGTGGTGGAACAGAGTCAGGCATGTAAGAGGAGATTCATATTTGATTAATTGAACCAAACTGAATTGAATCCTACACACACACATGCACACACACACACACACACAGATGCGCGTGTGTGCCACGACCAGACATCCAACCTCCCAGCCCTCACCTCTAGATCCTTTTGGGCTTCCAGGGAGAGGAAATCTCTCCAAGAGTGCCTGAGAGACCTTCTCAAGAAACTTAGATACACATGTGTAGCCAAACAAATCTTGTTTTGTTTTTACTGAAATAAGAATATCTTTATTAGTTTTGCTACTTACAAAAATAACATTTAAAAAGATAACTAACCCAAAAGTGCTGATTGTTGGCTGCAAACACGAATGGCACTTGGTAGTGCATGAACCGCCCCAGGTCTGACTGGGGATGCGGGCAGGAGAAGAGGAATTAGGTGGGTTGGGTCGCCCCTGGGCCTCTACCCATCCTCCCTAGCTGATCTGAGCTTATTTCCTTTTCCTCTCTCCATCCCCAACAGACAGACCCACTTGGAGGCTTTTAACCTATCAGTCTGTTGGGGAGAGACTTCCCCCACTACCAAAGGCAGGGCAGCATGTTTCGGGGGAACTGAAGCTCCCTGGAGCTACACTGAGAATGTTCTAACAATCCTGACAGAGGTTCCATTGGGCCCACTGCTCAAACCAACCACGAAGATGAGAACCATGACTTTTCAGATCTATACAAATCACCCTCTGGTTATTTATGCCCCATCTCATTCCAAAAAGAAACTGAGCTCTGAAAATCATATCACGTGATATACACCAGATTATTTTTGCACAAACATATTTTATTTATCATACAAATGTTCCTGCAAAGGTACTGAAGGTTTTTAACGTAACGATTCATTCTCCCACCATCCCCACAGAGCAAAAGGTTTCTATTTCTCCATATTCCAAAGGTGCCATCATAGTTTCAAGTCTGTATTCTGCCTCTTTCTCTTAGCATTGCTTTATAACTATTTTTCATGTTGCTACATGGTCTTTGTAACTATACTTTTTTCTGGAATGTAATATTGCATCAACTAGATTTTGCCATCGTGATACCAGCAGTAAAAGTCTTCTAGGAAATTCTTCATCCCCTACCTGACTCCATATGGTTCCAATGGGACAGCCAACCACAACAGCCTCCTCCTGGCCACCTGACCCAGGTTTGGTCAATCACGGTCTCCCATTGCTCTGGCCACAGAGACTGGCCCAGGAAAGAGTAAGTCACCCAAATCAGAACAGCCTCCTTCCCTGCGCCTCTGGGAAAGAGCAGCTTTCTTTTTCCTCCAAGGTCACAAAGCAGGAATAAGGTAAGTCTGGAGCAATCTGTGTCTTGGCCTCCCTTCCCCCACAATGGAGAAAACTAGTCAATGGGGGGATAAAATGAGCCCCATACCCGTGGGAAGTAGAGCCAAGAGATGGAGGGGGCCTGACAACATCACTTGAGCCCCTTGGACGGCCCAGTTTCCTGGGCCACTGAATTCCTTTTTGTGCTTAAGCTAGTTTGAGCTGGGTTTCTGTCACTTACTGCTGAAAGAATCTTGACTACTCCAATTCATTCCCTACTGCAAGACATTTGGGTAGCTTCCAGTTTTTGCCAATATAGTTAATGCTGCTGTGAACATCTTTGTGCAAAACAAAACACTTTCAATTTGGAATATGATTAATGAAGTAACCCTAGAAGCTTCGATTGTGATTGGCTTTGGTTTTCCTTGAAGATTCTTTTCTGGAAGGATGGAGGAGTCCTCAAGTCTTTATCTCTCATCTCTTTACCTCCACATCAGGCAGCCTCGACCCTCCTTCAGTCTTCCTTATGTCACTCACTTGGTTGTTAGGAAAGGGTTCTTGGAGGATAGGCACTTAGACTGTTCCTTGAAAATCAGGTAGAGTTTGGCCAGGCCAAGAGGCAAGACCTCAGAGACCATTTGGGAAGACCAGGGAAGCACAGGCACAGTGAACAGGAAAGAACGCCCATCTGGAGAACTGTGAAAAGAAAGCTTAGCTGAAATGAAGAGAGGGGTATGAAGCTAGAGGAACAACTAGAGGCTACACTGTGGGCAACCCGACAGGGCGGAACAGGCACTAAAGTTTTCTGAGCAAGGGTGAGGGGGTGGGCAGCAATAGTTTTAACCAGTTCCACACCCATTCCCCCCTCTTCCAGTACCAGCACCTGGTTTTCTTTTTGGGACCTGCCCCTCCATCATTCTAGGTCCACATGGCCCATTCTGGGGAAATGTATGGCCCAGAAACAGCCAGTCAACACATTCTCTCTTCCCCGGCTACCGAGATTTGTTCAGGGGTGAGGATGTGACACAAGCAGGGCCAAAGCATAATCCATGCAGGACTGCTGTTCAAATTATTGGAAAAGAAACTCTACTCTCTCTGTTAGACTGTTTTCAAAGATGGCTGCAACAATTCCTCCCATCCCAAATGCCCTTTTGCAATGTGACTTTGCCACTCCTCCTGTTAAGAGAAAAAATCTATTCCCCTCCCATTCAATCTGGGTTGGCCCTGTGACTTGCTTTGCTCAAAAGAATGCGGAGGAAGTAACACTGCCTGTTTGGGGCCTAGGCCTTAAGAGAACTGTCAGCTTCACTTTGTTCTCTTAGAAGCCAGCCACCATGTATGGAAGCGTGGGTTAGACTACTGAATGGCGAGAAGCCACGTGGAGAGAGCAGCTACTTGGAGAACCAGGATGCCCCAGCCATCAGCTAGGACCGGGATCTTAAGACATGTGAACGGGGCCATCTTGGATCCTGCAGCCCCAGTCAAGCACCCACCTGACACCACAGGGAGCATCCCCATTGAGCCCTGCCCAAATTCTGGATCCACAAGCTTGTGAGCAATGAAATGGTTTGTGTTTTAAGCCACTAAGTTTTGGGTTGATTCATTATGCAGCAATAGATAACCAAAACTCTCTCTTTCCACTGGGGATGCAAAGCTGGTGGAACATAGGCCTGGAGCTGCTGGTGGCCATCAATGATGTGGCCTGAGAATAAAACCAACATAGGGGAGAGGCAGAGAGACAGATCTGAATCCGTGATCCTGCTGGCCTGAAGTCATATCTGTGTTTGCATTTTTCATTTATGTGAGTCAATAAATTCCCTTTTTGTAAGCTAGCTGGAGTTGGGTGTCTGTCACTTACAACCAAAAAAATCCCTTACAAGGGGAGAGGAGCTCATAATGAAAGAAGTGATGAATCCAACTGGCCTCTGCTCCAATAGAATCCTTCACAGAGTACAGAACACCCTCTTTTCTGTCTAGAAAACCATGATGGGTAAGTAGCCTACCTGTGGTATGGGATAAATCAGAAAGGGGGCAGTGAGGAAAACCTGGCCTGCTCTGGGAATCATACAGGTTCTGCTCTGAGTGAGGATAGAGGATTCTGTCCAACTGCCACAGGTGGAGTCTGAGCACTTCAGGTGTGGGGTCTGGGAGCCAAAAGAAACACATCAGTGTCTAGGCCACCCTAAGCAGAGGTGCAGAAGAGGCACAGCCCGGTGCCCTCCAAACTTCTGCATCATCCTCCCTCCCTTCTCTGTAGTTCTACCCCTCCTCTCAGACACGTAGGGCCCACCTTTGTGTTCCCATTCCACTCCTCTTAAATTTGTCTCAGGACATTCATACCCAGGAAAAAATTATAACAGAGTACAGTAATCAAGACAGCATGGTATATGTGAAACAATAAACACATAGATCAATGGAAGACAATAGAGATCACAGAAATAGACCTACACAAATATAGTCAATTGATTTTTGACAAAGGAGCAGAGGCAATTCAATGGAGAAAGGATAGTCTTTTCAACAAAATTTGCTGGAACAATTGGACATCCATATGTAAAAAAAATGAATCTAGACACAGACCTTACATCATTCATACTCAAAAAAGATCATAGACCTAAATGTAAAATGTAAAACAATAACATTTATTTAAAAAATATAGGAGATAATCTAGGTGACCTTGAGTTTGGCAATTTTTAGATACAACACCAAAAACACAATCTATGAAAGAAAAAAAACTGATGTGACTTTATTATAATTAGCAACTTCTGCTCTGTAAAAGATACTGATAAGGGAGTGAAAAGACAACTCGTAGACTAGAAGTAAATATGTGTAAAACACATAACTGGTAATGGACTGTTATCCAAAATACACAAATAACTCTTAAATTCAACAATAAGAAAACAAATAACCCAGTTAAAAAATGAAGAAAAGATCTGAACAGACACACCACTGAAGAAGATACACAGGGGCATACATTTCTAGCTATCAGATGAATACGCTCTGGAGCTCTAATGTACAGAATGGCGACCACAGTTAACAATATTGTATTACATTCTTGAAAGTTGTTAAGAGAGTAGATCTTAAAAGTTACCACCAGGGGCTTGCCTGGTGACGTAGCAGTTAAGTGCGCGAGCTCCACTGCAGAAGTCCAGGGTTCGGATCCCCAGGGCTTACCAATGCACCACTTGTCAAGCCATGTGGTGGCAGCGTCCCATATAAAGTAGAGGCAGATGGGCACAGATGTTAGCTCAGGGCCAATCTTCCTCAGCAAAAAAAAAGAAAAAGAAAAGAGGAGGATTGGCATTGGATGTTAGCTCAGAGCTGATCTTCCTCACAAAAAAAAAAAAGGAAAAAAAAAGTCACCACACACACACACACAAAAGGTAATGACGTGAGGGGATGGAGGTGCTAACCTTATTGTGGTAATCATTTCACAATATATACATGTATCAAATCATCAAGTTGTACAGCTTAAACTTACATATGTTATATGTCAACAACATCTCAATAAAGCTGGGAAAAAAAGGAAGATATAGAGATGGCAAAAAGCATATGAAATATACTTAATATCGTTTGTCATTAGGGAATTGCAAATTAAAACAAGAGATACCACTACACACCTATTAGAATGGCTAAAATCCAAAAACACTGACACAACCAAACGCTGATAAGGATGCAGAACAACTCTCATCCATTGCTGGTGGGAATGCAAAATGGTACAGCCACTTTGGAAGACAGTTTGGCATTTCTTACAAAGCTAAACGTGGTCTTACCATTCAATCCAGCAATCATACTCCTAGGTAGTAACTGATTTAAAAGCTGATGTGTACATAAAAACCTACACACAAATACTTACAGCAGTTTTGTTCATCATCACCAAAAACTGGAAGCAACTAAGATGTCCTTCAATATATGAATGGATAAACAAACTGTGGTACATCCATTAAATATTATTCACTGATAAAAAGAAATGAGCTATCAAGTCACAAAAGACATGGATGAACCTTAAATGCATATTGCTAAGTCAAAGAAGCCAATCTGAAATGGCTACATACCTTATGATTCCAACTATATGATATTCTGGAAAAGGCAAAAATATAGAGATAGTAGAAAGATCAGTGATTGCCAAAGAGGGTTGAAGAGGTGAAATACAGGGGATTTTTTTAGGGTGGTAAGACTATTCTGTATAATACTTGTGGGAGATCAAAATTGGCCACCTCAAAATATGTCTCTTTACTTTGATTATTTTCTCTGATGGACATTTGACCTCCTCCACTAACTGCCTAAAGGAATTTAACTCTGGGTATGGATAGACTGGCAGGGTCCCCACTAAGCCCATTCTTATCAAAGTTCTGTTTACCAAACATTTACATTTGTAAGAGAAATGTCCATTTGTAAAGATATCTCCCTCTTTCTACTGGGGGGGGGGGTATGACCTTATCTCTGGAAACTCTTATCAGTACGGAAGGAGAGGACTTAAATCTGCATACTCTGTTTTTTTTTTTTGTGAGGAAGATCAGCCCTGAGCTAACATCCATGCCAATCCTCCTCTTTTTGCTGAGGAAGACTGGCCCTGAGCTAACATCTGTGCCGATCTTACTCCACTTTATGTGGGACGCTGCCACAGCATGGCCTGACAAGCGGTGTATCGGTGCGCACCTGCGATCCAAACCTGGGCCACCAGCAGCAGAGCGCGCGCGCCTAACTGCTACTCCACGGGGCTGGTCCCTGCATATTCTTGATCTCTGTGCTTTCTGGTAATCTCCCATGGCTGTCTTCCTCCCCACCCCCAACATCCTCCTTTGTCTACCTGAATATGCTATTTAAGGTGAAAACCACCACCATTTGTAGAGAAACCAGTTTCCCTGGTTTCTCCCATATACATGTTATTAAACTTTGATTTTCTCCTGCTATTCAGTCTCATGTCAATTTAATTTGTAACCCAGCCAGAAAGGACCCAGAGTTGTAGAGGATACTCTTCTTACCCCTTCATACTATAACGCATTTGTCAAAACCCTTAGAACTTTATAGCACAAAGAGTGAACTTTAACATATGCAAGTTTTAAAAAATCAGGTAGGAGATCAGGGTATCCCAGGACGGAATGCAGAATGTGACTAAATCTAACTGTTTTACAAATGTATGAAATAACTTTACTAAAGGAAGGGAGAGGGAAGGTGCTGACCTAAGTAACTTAGGAAATGAGTGGAGTCTCTAAGACTAAAGGCGAAAGGAACTGCACAGATGCACTGTACTCTAGCTGATAAGGTGGTTTCCCATGGGGTTATGGGTTAACAATTCTGATAATCCTACACATGTATACTAGGATTGAACAATTAAGTAAACGGACGGCAGATAGTAGGGGCCAGGTTTCTCACTGTTGGAGTGAGAGTTTACAGATGAGCACAGAGAGGTGGCTAGAATGATCCATATAGTAATGGATTAGAGTTGGAAACATCAGTATGAACTCATGTTTAATTAATATAGATACAGATGGTTACATATAGAAACATCTATAGATATGTGTACATACATGGGCTACTATACACACATACATTTACTTGCTTTCTCCGTTGAGAGGGTCTAGAGGCAATGGCACTCCAATGGCAACAAGCATGCCTAGTCTCCAGATTTTGATTTCTAATACCATTCTTCAATAAAAGGAACTAGGGCTCCTTGGAGAAATGGCTGATTCTAGGACTGGGGCAGGAAATACACAAAATGAGCCTGAGCATCTTGTATTGCCAGAAAGTAAGGCAGTGCTTTAAAGTTTTTTTGAATTAAAAAAAAAATTGACGGGAATATGTCAAAGAAACACAGGAGCCAAGTAAAAGAGCTCCCAAAGGACAAAGCTAGAACAATTTGAGCAACAAAATAAAGTATATTAGATTATAATCCAAAGTATAAAATAAATATCCATCAGTCCATACTGATAGAAATAAATGGTTGAATGAATAAATAAAGGAATGAATAAATAAATACATACATAAATAAGTAAATAAATAAATAAGAGAGACAAATCTCCCATGTAGAATCCCAAATAATTTATGTAGATCTTCTCCCTCAAGGAGGTGGAGCCTAACTCTCCACTTCTTAAATGTAGGTTGTGCACAGTGATTTCCTTCCAAAGAGTATAGTATGGAAAGGAGGAAAATAGACTAACTTTACAATGGGGAAGGCTGGCAAACATTGCCTCAGCCAGGTGATCAGGTCAACATTATGGAAGATCAAAATTGGCCACCTCAAAATATGTCTCTTTACCTTGATTATTTTCTCTGATGGACATTTGACCTCCCCCACTAACTGCCTAAAGAATTTAACATAGAAGGCCTGTTACAAGAAGGAGCCACTACCATATGATGGCTGTAGCATAATGTAAAATAGATGCAATAAGAAAGGCACCAACAAGCGCATCTTATCAAAAATTCTGTCTCTCCAGCCACATTCTCTATAGGGTGGCCCTGTAAAGAGTCATCTGATAGACATTTGCATTTCCATCTCCATGTGAATTGTCTTCTTCCCCTCTGAAATCCCAAACCACTACTCCCCCAACACCCTCCTCGCCTTTAGCTGAATAACAGCTTAGTCAGAATGACGAGTTGCTCAATTTCTATCTTCTGAGTTTCTCCCATGTATACATGTTATTAAACTTTGATTTTTCTCCTGCTATTTGGTCTCAAGTCAATTTAATTTGTAGCCCAGCCAGGAAGGACCCAGAGTGGTAGAGGATACTCTTCCTCTCCCTTCAACATCAACAGTGATAAGTCATTTTTCTAGTATGTATCAAGTAGCACCCTTGAAATGATGTGATGAATGGCAGTTATTTCTGTGGTCTTCCTCCAAAAAACTGTAACTTCGGTCCAATCATGAGAAAAAAAACTCCAGTAGAGGAACAATCTAAAAATACCTGACCAATACTCCTCAAAACTGTCAAGGTCATCAAAAACAAGGAAACTCTGAGAAACTGTCATGGCTAAGAAGAGCCTAATGACAATTAAATGTAATGTGGTATCCTGGATGGAATCCTGGAACAGAAAAATAACTTTAAGCAAAAAGGAAGAAAATCTGAATAAAATATGGACTTTAGTTAATAATAATGTATCAATATTGGTCCATTAATTGTAATGATATATCATATCAATATAAGATGTTAATAATAAGGGAAACAGGATGTGGAGTATATGAGAACTCTCATAGTGTCTTTACAATTTTTCTGTAAATCTAAAACTGTTCTAAAAATTAAGCTTATTTTCAAAAAATAACACTTTAAAAGTTGTTTATCTCTAGAGCACCTGGATATTAAAGATAAAAGACTTAAGCCAGCGGTTCTAAAACTTGAGCACATATCAGAATAACCTAGAGGGCCTAAAACTTGAGCACACATCAGAATAACCTAGAGGGCTTGTTGAAACCGATTGTCAGGCCCCACCTCCAGAGTTTCCCACCTCCAGAGTTTCCTGGTGCAGGAGGTCTGGGGTGGGACTAGAGAATTTGCATTTCTAGGAAGTCCCCAGGTGCTGCTGCTATTGCTCCAGCGACCACACTTTGAGGACCACTGGTGTAAACTCAAGGATTAAAACAATGATGAACTCTCATCCCATCCAGCAGGTGGAGGCATTTGGGCAGCATTCCTGGGAAATTTTGGCGGGTCCCTTTCAGAGCCCGTCCTGAGAGACCCCATTATCTGCTCTACTTTACCTTCCACCTCTCCTGCCTCATCCTAAGGCTCAACGACTCAGTACACTCACTGGTGAGGGAGAATTGACCCAGACCCCGCCCCTGGGGCATCCAAGATCTCCCGGTGTGGTGAAGGAGTCAGAGAGTAAATAATTGCTAACAGGTGTGGTGAAGGAGTCAGAGAGTAAATAATTGCTAACAGAAATGAGAAACGTGGGTAAATGTTTGAGGAGCAAAGCAGGATGGAAGTGGCTGACTATGGAGTATTTGAAAAAGCTTCAAGAGTCAGGAGACAGGAAGCTCAAGGTGAAGAACGATTTGGAGATCACCAAAAGAAGGGGGCAAAGACATTCCCGGCCGTGGGAACAGGACACATAAGGGCACAGGGGTCTGACAGCTCTTGACTTTTCTGGAAACCTGATAATTGAGCACCTAGTACAAGTCCAACACTTTCACTCAGGTATGTGCAATAATTATCATTCTCATTTTACAAAGGAGGCTCTGAGATGTTAAATAACTTGCCCAAGGCTATCCGGCTGGTAAGCATCAAGACCCAAACCGGAAATCAAAAGGCACTGAGTCTAAGTCTGGTGGCTGCCTCACACACAGGTGAGCCCTCTGCCTCCTCCCTCCCCAGATGCCATCCTCTATCCTCTCGCCTTCTTTCTCCAAGCCTACTCCCTCAACCCCTTCCAAACTAGATTCCCCAGTCTCTTTTCTCAGAAGTTCTTCCGTGATTAACCATTACCAGACTCACGAGCAAGGACAGGAGTCCCGAATCGCACGATCTCGCCCCTCACTTGCTAATCCTGTGTAACCTAAACCCAGGGATCAAAATCCCTGTCTGGGCCTGTCGGGCCTTCTCCTCTGGGTTACTGTGCGGATCAAAAGAGCCTAGGGATGTGACTACGCCCCCTGGCCATCCCTCAGGCCTCCCTCCCTCCGCGCCCACAGCCAGCCGCACCCCGGCACTAGAACCTGCAAAAGCTGTTCTCCGCCTCAGGAGCTCGCTCCCGTCCAGCAGGTGTGACCCATTCGCACCCCGCGGGCGGAGCCGCAGCTTCCAGGCTCCCCGGGCGCCTGAACCGAGCGGGGTGTGGGTCTACAGTTTGGCAACCCCGGCCAGCAATGACCCGGGACAGAAGGCAAAGGAGGGGAGCCCTCCGCCCGCAAGAGGTGCAGCCCCAGACACCCCAATGGGGGACTGCTGCCTCCACGCTCGGCCCCTGCGCCCGTCCAGTAATCCAGGCTCTCACCTCCCCTCCCCGCCAGGGATAAAGCTTCAGCTCCCCGGGCCCCTCTCCCAGAGCACCGAGTCCAAGGCCCCTGCCCTGGAGCCGGGACGCGGAGAGTTAATTCCAACCGCCTCGGCGCAGATTCCGGGGGCCGGGTCGCCGAGAGCTCCTCCCATTGGCCGCGGAGCCGGCTTGGCGCTGATTGGCCGAGGCTCTCGGCTATGGCTCTCCACGGCTCCCCATTGGGCGCCGCGCTCCAGTGACTGGAGTGTGGCGGTCCGGCGCTGCCCCAGCGAAGCTGCTGCGAGCTCCGACAGCTGCCTGGGGACGCTTGTCCCTGGAGGGATTCCCGACGTCCTTCCCCAATCCAGATCTCGTTGCAGTCCCGGAGACGCCACTGGATCTTCTCCCGGATCCTTTTCTCCTTAACCTGCTTGTTTTCTTTTTCCTTCCTCCCTGGCTCCCATCTCCCAACTCCGCGTTTCCCTCCCCTACTCCCGGGCCCCCCTAGCCAGCCATCCTCAGCATCCTACCTGCCGTCCTCCTGACTTCTGCTGCTCCTAGACCTCGAATCCCTTGACCAACAGGGCCCTGTGTCATAACCTTCTCGCCAGACTCTCCTAAACTCCTTTCTTCTCTCTTTGCCAGCTCTGTCTCCCAAAGTCCAGCTAACCCTTCGCCTCTTGACATTTGACCCTGACACTCTTGACTCTAGACCTCTAAATCCCTACCTCCTGAAGCCTGGACTGCTGAAACTGAGGTCTTCCCCTAATTTCTGACCCCGTTTCTGAAGCTCCTTTTGACTTTCGTACTCCTGGGCCAGTTCCTGCTACCACTACACCACCATGGACTTCTTGATGAGTGGCCTGGCAGCCTGCGGGGCCTGTTTGTTTACCAACCCCCTGGAGGTGGTGAAGACCAGGATGCAGTTGCAGGGAGAACTGCAGGCTCCTGGAACCTACCAGCGGCACTACCGAAACGTCTTCCATGCCTTCATTACCATCAGCAAGGTGGATGGCCTGGCTGCCCTGCAGAAGGGCCTGGCCCCTGCCCTCTTATACCAGTTCCTGATGAATGGCATCCGGCTGGGCACCTACGGGCTGGCTGAGGCTGGGGGCTACCTGCACACAGCTGAAGGCACCCTCAGCCCTGTCCGAAGCGCAGCAGCTGGGGCCCTGGCTGGGGTCTCGGGAGCCTACTTGGGGAGCCCCATCTACATGGTGAGAAGAAAGGTCTTGCCTGGGGCCTTCAGGGCAGACCTTTGGTGTAGGGTGGGGGCCTGGGCCTTCACAACCTGATACTGAGGTTGGAAGTGGGTTCATGTAGGGAAGGATGAGGAATTTGAGTAATATACATCAGTGAGTGTAGGGTTAGGGGGAAGGTCCTCATCATCACAGAATTACAATCTCACAGCCTGCCTCTTTGAGTTTTCTGGTACAGGTGAAGGGTCAGTAGCCTGAGGCCCAGAGAGGGGAAGTGACCAGATCAAGGTCTCACAGCTGCTTATTGCTAGGACTAGGCCTTGCTTAGTGTTCCTCCTGGAAGAACACTGGGAAGCAGTGAGTTCTATGGAAGGAGAGGCAGTCTGGTCTCACTCCCAGGGTATAAGATTCAGGGACAGTGGCCTCTCCGAAGTCAGCTGGACACGTGACCCCATGGGGCTTGGGGGCCAGAGAGCAAGTTTTGCAGATGACCCCTCACAACTTGCCCCAGAGTCTGATGGGGAGCCTGGTTGTGGTGGTGGCTGGAGGTCTGGTCTGGGAATGGGAGCTGGCATGAGGGGCTGGACACCCAGGTCTTGCCTAACATGAACAGTCTTAGGAAATGTTGCCTTTCTCCAACCTCCCCATCCCGCACCCTCACCCCCAAGAGAAGGAAGATGCAGAGAGGGTGGGGTGTCTTGCAGTGCTGGGAGATCCATCCCCTGGGACTGGAGCCAAGGAACACAGAGTCTCATGACCAGTTTGTTAAGTGGGAACAACAATAATTATCAGATTAAAAGGGTATTTGGAACACCCCAGAGGAAGTGTGAGGGGGTCAGGCATTTGGGTCTCTGAGGTGGGAGGAGGGCCACTGGGCCATAGGCTGTGATACTCTCTCGTTCCCAGGTGAAGACACACCTACAGGCACAGGCAGCCTCAGAAATTGCTGTGGGACACCAGTATAAGCATCAGGTGAGGGTTTTCCAGCCCCACTGGAGTTCCTGCCCATTCTCTCCCATTGCCCCCCAGCTTTCTGCCTGTACCCAATGGCTCCAACCCAGCCACGGCTCTGTCCAGCCCATCATTAAGCCCCACTCTGCCCCTGGAATCCACTGACACTCCCTTCCCCACTTCTTCTCCAGTTTCTCTAGTCTTCTGCACCTGTTTCTCCTGCCCCATTCTCCTGACCTGCTAATGTTCTCACTTCCATACACCCTGCCCCTATTCTGGGTTGGCGAGGGAGGGAACAACGGGGTGGTAGACAACAGAGGGGCTACATTCGGCTCTAAGCCAACACGGAACCAGTTGTCTAGACATCAGGTGCCTGTTAAGGACCCATCCTTGGCAGTGTTAGGAGGTGGCAGCCTCTGATGCTGGGGTGACTGAACCCTGCCCCCATGATCTTCCCCCTACTAGGGCATGTTTCATGCACTAATCGAGATTGGCCAGAAACATGGTCTGGTGGGCTTGTGGCGTGGGGCCCTGGGAAGCCTGCCCCGAGTTATCGTCGGTTCCTCCACCCAGCTGTGCACCTTCTCGTCCACCAAGGACCTCATGACCCAGTGGGAGGTACTGCCTGGGAAACGGGTCGGGTCACTCTGGGAATGTGGGCACAGGGAGGGCAAGCTGAAGTGAGCCCTAGAGGGGACAGTGCAACATTCAATGTGAGGGAGCAACAAGAGGGCTTGGGGTCACTGACTCTTTACACCCTTCCCACAGAAGGTGTCTCTGAGTCCTCAGGGCCTCCTGCCCTTCCTCCTTCATAATGTTATCACACTGGGTTATAACTGGTGGAGGGGAAGCTCCCCGAGTTACCAGCTCTCTCTACTGTATCCCCAGCACAGGGCCTGTCCTTTCCCAGGGGTTGAATGATTGGCTGATTGACAAAGCTCTTTGTCCCTCCCCTCTTAGATATTTCCTCCCCAGAGCTGGACGGTGGCTCTGGCGGCCGCCATGGTGAGTGGCATTGCAGTGGTCCTGGCCATGACCCCCTTTGATGTGGCCAGCACAAGGCTCTACAACCAGCCCACAGACACTCAAGGCAAGGTAAGGGAGTGCCCTGGGGTGCCGGCAGGCAGGGAGAGCAGGGGAGGCGGCAGATTGTGAGTGCAGGAGGGAGAACCTAAAATGCAGCCTGCAGAGATGAGGCCCCTGATGGGCTCTGACAAACTCCTTCCCTGTGTTCTCCCTCTCTCTCCAACCTGTTGTCAGGGCCTCATGTACCGGGGGATTCTGGACGCTCTGCTGCAGACAGCTCGGACAGAGGGCATTTTTGGCATGTACAAGGGTATAGGTGCCTCCTACTTCCGCCTTGGCCCCCACACCATCCTCTCCCTCTTCTTCTGGGACCAGCTGCGTACCCTCTACTACACATACACCAAATAACAGCCACTCCCACATTCCACCAAATCAGCACTCCTTGGACACTTCTGCCTTCATTATTGTGTCCTGGTGACTTCTGACCAGGTAACCTTCCATCCATCCGAGGGGACAGCCAACTGCACTCCCCATCTGTTTTCTCAGGGTTGAATCAGTACAAGGGATAGAGTTTCCCTCCCTTCCTTGGGTGTTGCTTTAAACCTTCCCTACTCAGCCCTCTGTACACTTCAAACCCCTCTCTCAGGGCTGAACCAGTCATTCCAAAGTATATTTCCTCCCTTTCTCCACTGCCGGCCTTGGGTCCCTTCTGATCCCATGCACAACTTTAAACTCTCCCTAAAGACCAAAGGGAATTGGGGGGACACAGGTGTCCTGTTAGATTCAAAGGCACAGAGATTATATTGATTATAAAGCAAGTTTATTTCTGCAGAGAGGAGGTGTCTTATGTTTATGCACAGGGAAGGAATTAGGGGAATAAATCCAACCCCTTGTTCCCCTTGCAGAATGGGGTCCCCAGATCTTCAGCAGCATCATGTAGCATTTCAGCGTCTTTACTGGGGACCAAAGATGTTGGGATCATGAAGGGTCAGACTGGTCACCAGCTGTTCAAAGTCACCTAGGCTCCAGGGTGGAGGTGACAGATTTTCAGGGCCAAGAGATGACCTATTGTCAGGGCTGTGGGGGGGTGGGGAACAGATGGAAAGAGAACATCATCAAGGCGTCAGATTTGGAAGTTCCCACTTCCTGTTCCCCAGAGGACCTGGGTATCTGGTTTGTTTTGTTTTGTTTTTTTGTGAGGAAGATCAGTCCTGAGCTAACATTCATGCCAATCCTCCTCTTTTTGCTGAGGAGGACTGGCCCTGGGTAACATCTGTGCCCATCTTCCTCTACTTTATATGGGACGCCGCCACAGCATGGCTTGACAAGCATGTGGGCGGTGTGCGCCTGGGATCCGAACTCGGGCTGCCAGCAGCGCAGCGCGCACATTTAACCACTACGCCATGAGGCCGGCCCCAGGACGTGGCTCTCTGTAACCGCAAACCTCTGGCCCATTCCTGCTTCCTTGGAGGTCCCCACCAGCCAGTCTCCCTGCTCTGCCCCTCCCTGCCGATTCTCCTGGGGACCCAAGTCATGAGTCAAGTGCCCTTCCTGTCCTCCTTACGGGGGCTGATTGAAGGTGAGCAGGAGATCAGTCTGGTACTGGGGCAGCCGCAGCAAGGCCTGGTGCAGTGTCACGACCTTTGCAACCTAAAGACATCAGAATCAGGATGCTTACCTGGTCCCCTTGGGCCACCCGCTGCACCCCTCCAGGATATCTCACACCCCCCCGGCCCTCACCTGCTGGTTTTCTTTAGCTACCTGCTGCTTGCCAGAGAGGACCCAGGCTTCTTGACAGCAGCCCCTCAGGGCCAGGTTCTCCAAAAGGAGGGGCTGCACAGCCTCCACTTGCACAGCCCTAGCCTCCTGCACCCCGCCAACGTCCTCAAAGTGGTACCTGGAGTGAGGGGGGTAGGGTCTGGGAGGGGCATCTCTCACGGCCCCCCACAAGCATCTGTAAATCCTAAGCTTCGCTCACTTCCGGAGATATGGTGTTGCCCTTGGAGTTCTCATGGCCCTGATCTACCCTCCTGCCAGAGGCCCCGCCCCCTTCGGCTCCGGCCCTCCCATTGGCCAGCCGCGGGCCCGCCTTCCTCACCGCGCAGCCGCTTCGCCACGCACTTGGGCCTGCAGCTCCAGGAGTTCAACGATCAAGCTCTGGTCCGTAACGCGATGGCAGAAAACTTCTTGATTGTCCGGGACCGGTCGGAGGTCGCTGGAGAGAGGCGAAGCAGACCCTGGTTGGCCCCGTCTTCTCCCGCAGCCCACCCAGTCAGCTTCCTTCGGCGCCTGGGCCTTCTCACCTTACGTCAATAGCCCCGGGAGGGAGAGTGGCGGAGAAGGCGCCCCCGAAGAGTGGATAGTCTCGCGTGGGCTCCATAGGCCTGAGGCTGGGGTATGGGCATTAGAGAGATTTAAAAGAAACCCAAATGGGGCCACGTGGCATCACCTCCCCGCGTTTCGCAGCAGCCACTGCCGCCTCCGGTTTTTCTTAGCTCCCTCACCCTTTAAGGTTTGGCCCGCCCTGCGACCGCGCTGGCCAATCGGCGCCCGCGCCTTGGGGGCGGTACCCAGCGATGCTGCTCCGGGCAGGCACGCTCTTAAGAGGGCGCCGGGCGGGACCGCGAGGTCGGCTTGGAGCTAAAACCTCAGTTTGGGATTTGTGACGAGCGCGTGGTCACTAGTCCGCGTCCGCCAGTCTCCTCCTTTTAAAGGGGTCACACCTTCTAAGAATGTCGCCTGAGACCTTTAGGGGCAGTTGCTTGTATAAGGGACCGACATCCAGGTGGGGTCTCCCGAGTCAGGGGAGAATAGTGTCAGGGTCTCCCAGCTCTGTCCCCGGGGCTTTATCGCGACTGAGCTGCCCATCAGACCGCTAATTCCCGGATCGGATGCTGGGGAATTAGGAGGACAATGGAGCCAGGTGTGGGGCCAGGTTAGGATTCAGGCCTCATGCCTTCCTGAAGGCGAGACCCAACCTGGGGATTATATATCTAATCCCCTGCAAATCTTCGCCGTGGCAGCGCTACCAGGGGGTGGGGAGGGGGGCCTTCCCCCCCACCAACACACACACACCTGGAAGAAAGCACAGATTAAAACCTCTGTTATTTTTCTTTTATAGATTTTTAGAGTGTTCTTCAAGTTTCAGCTCAAGTATATCCTCTCAGCTAATTTCTCCATTTATCTTTGATCCTCAGCAGCTGGCAGTGTTCAGCGCATAATAGACCCATTATGTATTGTTGAGTGAGTGAATAAACTCAGTGTGAATTCTGGAACCCAGGGGACCACTCGTGCCCCCAAGGGTTCTAGATGTCACCTACTTCCCAGCCAAGAACGGAGCAGGAGGATTCTCATCCTGAGGCCATCCCACCCACAGGATCCCAAGGTGCTGACCATACCTCTGGATCCTAATAATTTTGTGACATTGAGGCCAAGGAGCACATATTTTTTTGGTCCCTTACCTTGCCAGGCCCTGGAGATACAAAAGCTATTAGGACGCAGCCCCTGCTTCACTGGGAGTATACAAGGAACGATGGGGTATACTTTGAGTCTTAAAGGTTGACTCAGAGAATTCACCAGGGAATCCTAAGGGTATCTAGCCAGGGGAACATCAGAAGCAAAGACTTGGAGATGAGAGGACATGTTATGGGGAATGCAAGTCTATCAATTTGGCAAGGGTGTGGTAGGGAATGGGTAGCAGGGAGCTGTGAAAAAGGAGGCTGGTGAGGGGTCCATGTGCAGGGTTTTTATAAAGTATGCTGAGGATCTTGGACTCCTCACTTCTCTCTGAGCCTCATTTCCTCATCTCTAAAACATTGTTAGGATTAAAGGAGGTGTGGATATAGTTGAATCTGAAACTGTTTCTGGGCAAAGAGAGTGAGTGGACTAAGTTTGACCCATGAGGAATCCTAGAGAGGAGGAGAATGTTATGGGCCCCAGTGAGAGAGGAGCCTGGATGTGGGGAACCAAGGGAGCCAGGTCGGAAAAGTCTACCCCGTGCTGCCTCTCTCTCACAGGAAGTGATACACCTCTCTGGCTCTCCCTCCCCATTTCTGCTAACCTGCCGTCTGCATCCCCCACCCCCGTCCCCTCCCCACCAGGGGCAATACTGGCTCTGGCTGCTTTGTGAGCAGTCAGGCAGATAGGAAACCCTTGGAAAGGGACCTGCAAGGACATAGAAGTTAACAGGGCCCTGGCACTGGGTACAAGGGGGTAGGACCTATTCATGGGCCAGACTAGATTAGGGGAACTGAGAAGAAACCCACCCTTATTGAGAAACTTCCTTATTTTGGGTCTCTGGCGTGTCAAGAGTCATGCTCTGCTATGAGCATTGTGCAGCTGGGGACTCCTGGCCCTCTACAGTTCTGGAGCTCTTGGGGCACGGGTTAGGTGGTCTCTTCCAGGTGGCAGGAAGCAGACTTCCGTGAAGTAATAGAGATGCTGGGCCAAACCTCTGGGAGACTGGGTTGGAAGGCCACCCTAACTTGGCAAATTCCCACTCGTGACTCCACTTCCCTCCCTCTTGCCCTTCACGTCTTTCTTTGTGTCTGTCACTTCTCGCTGACTCCCCATGTGTGTTCAAATTCAAACTCCCTGAGAGACAGGATCTAATTGTGTCTATTAGTTGCTTTTCAATCGGAAAGTACCTACTTGGCAAGCTCTCCTGCCGGGCCACTTCCCAGCCCACTAGCGAGACACGAATGAGATTTATACCGAACCTCTTAATCTCAAATTCGTGTTCCCGATGCCCAGCAAGCCAAACACTGAGACATCGGTGTTTGGAGATGAGAAAGGTTTATTCAAATTGCTTGGAGATGAGAAAGGTTTATTTGAAGTGGCCAAAATGAGTAGGTGGGAGCCTGGGTTTGCTCAAATCCACCTCCCCTAGAACAGAAAGCAGGGGGGTTTTATAGAACTAAGGGGCTTGGCAGGAGGGGCTTCAGGGAAACAAAGGGGTCACTCCGGATAAGCCTCTGGGCAATCTGACTTCTGGGCTTCAACAGCTGCTGAGGGCAGCCATCTGTCTGGTGATTGGCTATCCGGTGATTGCAACCTCCCCGAAAGCATTCTTTCTCCTGCAAAACAGGCTCACAAATCTTGGAGACCCTTGAGTCACCCCTCAAGTTAAACAGGAAAAATAGCAAATTGGTTTAATATCTACAGTACCCCTCAGATACCCGGCTTCAAGATCCCTTGTCCAGCTGGCTGTGGCTAGGATGATGGGTATCATCTCAGTAGGTCGAGATGGCCTGCAGCCGTCTCAAAAGAGTGTGAGGGTATGTCCAGCTTTCAGCTTCACTGGTTGAAGTAGGGCTGCAACTGATTGGTTCTGTACCCCTGGGACATTGGCTTATCTAATGCCCTGCATGCAGTTGATAACAGTTGTTTGCTTTGGGGACAGGTGTCCCGGAGCCGCCACCCCCAGCCTTTGGGGGCACCAAGAGGTGGAAGTGATGGACTGGGACCAGAGAGATGACTCAACACCCAAAGTCAAGCATCCCTTTGGGAAGAGTTAGGACAACATATATTTCTATTAAGCAGAGATTTTTAACTTTTTTTTCTACTATGCATCCCCTTAGCAGTTTGACGAAGCCCATGGGCTCCTACTCAGAATACTGTTTTTAAATTCATAAAATAAAATATATAGGAATACAAAGGAAATGAAAGTATTTAAATATAATTATCAAAATAAAAAACCTAGATTTTTGATAGAGTAAAAGTGTGCTTCTTTGTTATCACATTAACAAGATCTAGCAGCAGGTCTAAGAAGTATGTCAAACTAGTGATGCACATAAATCGTAGTTTCAGAGATCTGCAACAACTCTAATGTGAATGAAAATATCTGAGATTGCTATTGTGACAAAGTCACAGGTACTGTTAAGGCTACTGTGGTTTGTTATCTACAGTCACAATTAGAGGAAGTGCTAAATTTCAGTTAAGAGGTGATTGATAATAAATGTAGTTTTTTTCCATCCAAGTTGATTGACCGGAGCTTAAGACACCCAGCTATAAAGTGTTATGTGCCCTAGCCATGCACTAGGCTCTAGGGGAGGATCCAAAAATGTGTGAAACATGGTGCTTCTTTCAGAGCCTCGGGCCTGAGCAAGGAGAGCTAGGGCGTATGGTTCAAATCCTGTAATGTGGGAGACATAATGTAGGAGACATTAGTGCCCCACTTTACAGCTGAGGAGACTGCCTCAGAGAGATGCCCGGGGTCCTGTGGCAGTGAATGGCAGCCACAGTAGATTTCTAAACAAAGGCCTGATATCATGAAGACTGTTCCAGGAAGACCAGTGTGTCCTTGTGTTTGGGATGATTCCATAGCTGTCACCCAGAACCCTCCATGGAACTTTCCAGCCCCATATCTCACTGTTCTGTCCTCACACTGGGTATGTAAGGGTCTTTGAACTTCCCTCAGCCCCTTGATTGAGTCAACCTCTTTCATACCTCTGGGCTTTTGCACATGTTATGCCCTCGGCCTAGAAATTTCTTTTTCCCCTCTTGCCTGGCTAGCTCATCGTCAGGGTTAATTGCTCCTCCTGTGGGCTCTCCTGGCCTCCCAGTCCCCACTGCAGTTACCTCCCTGTATTGTAGTGCTCTAGTCCCCAGGAGACTAAGCATCAGGAGGGCAGGGACCATATCCATCTCTCACCTTTAGCTTCCCCACTGAATTGCATAGGGCCTGGCCCATAAATATTTATTGAATGGATTTTGCTTAAGAGACAGGAAGTTATTTACTGATTAAGACCAGTTAAGAGATGTACAATAAAGAACTTGACTGGCCTTGTCCCTGGTTCCTGGGAGGGAAACTCTGAATCCTTGGAATTTCCCAAGTGATAGGAGTTCTTTGTTATTCATGGTGGGTGCTGATAGTTCATGCTAAGGAGAGAATCAGAATGGGGTAGGCCACGCCAGAAAGACTAGCCATGTGATTAGGGGGTTGGAGCTTTGAGCCACTTGATATGAACCCAATAAAGCCGCAATAAAAATTCTGGACCCTGAGGCTCAGGGAAGTTTGTTGGTTGGTGTACACATTGATGTGCCAAGAGGGTGATGCGTCCTGATTCCCTGGGGAAAGAGCATGGAAGCTCTGCTTCCAGGACCCTTCCAAACCTGCCTATGTGTATCCTTACAATGGAAGAGTAATTGTTAAGTATAGCACTTCCATGAGTTCTGTGAGTTGTTCTAGTGAGTTATTGAATCCCACTATTGTTCTAGTGGGGATTGCAGGAATCCCTGGATATATAGCCACTTGGCCAGAAATGCAGGTGACCTGAGGACCCGTGAGATTTGTGGCTGGCACCTGAAATGAGCGCAGTCTTGTGGAAAACTGAGCCCTTGACTTGTGGGACCTGATGCTAACTCTGGGTGGTCAGCACCAGAATTGTATTGTAGTACATCAGTTGGTGTTTGACCAGTTAGGGATGAAACAGAATAAGAAGTGATTGTAATATCCCGAGTATGGAGTGATGAGGGTCTGCACTAAGCTAGGAGAGGTGGGAGAGGAAGATATGAAGCCAGATAAGCAACCAGCAAGGGAAGCAATAATATGGGTGACCCACAAAGTGTAGAGGAAGAATGGAAAAATGTACACCAAAGATGGAGGCCTGGCCAAGAAGAATGGAGACAGCAATGACAGAAATAGGGAGATGAGGGGTTTGGTTGTGGGTAGGGCAAAGAGGAGAGAGGGCGGGTTCTTGCCCTCTGTCCCCTCTTCCCAACAGTGGAGTCCAGTGCCTCTAATTCTGTGATTCATCCCTTTCCAGTGTGGGATTATCAATAGCCACCGAAGCAGGGATGACTGCACCATATGTCAGTGCTCTCTATAACGTGTCTTCATAAGGACCTTGTGTCTGGAGCCAGTGAACAGCACATATCCCCACTGCCCTCGGAATGACTCATGTATTCTCCTGACTAGGTTCTGGCAACTCCCAGTTTTGACTTCTCAGCAGACACATGCCCTCCTGCATCTCACAGCTGTTTCTCAGCATATATTCCAGAAGTGGGAGGAGGATGCAATTTGTATACTGTCAAATGGAAGAGGTGTGTGATAGTGGACATCCCGTTGGTGGCCTGTCCTGAGTCTGAGGGAAGGCAGAGAGTGTCCCATCACAGCTCTTCAGAATCTGATGCATCCTCATGGGGAATGGAGGCACATTACATCCTCGAAGGTGAGCGGAGGTTTCCTCAGGCTGCACCCAGGCCAGGACCCTTGTGTCTTCAATCCAGGGGGGATGCCCTCTGTTCCTTCCCTTGGAGCCTCCTAGAAGATGCCATTGGGAGTCCACGGGGCCCCAGTCTCCCAAGTGCCACATAGTTTTGCTCTTTTCATCTGCTTTATTTAATCAAGGCCATTTCCTTGTAACCTTCCAAAGGTGAGGTGTTTGGGAGTGGAGAGAGTGGTCCGTGCTATGTTGGGAAAGGATCTAGGAGAGAGAGGAGATGGCCTCAAGGTGAAGACGGGGTCAGCAGAGCTAGGACTTGGTGATGAAGGAGGAGAACAGGTGGCTCCCTAATCCCTTCTGTTGCCCTGGACACCTTCCCAGGGGCATCCCATGATGGTCCAGTGACTCGGGCAGTGGGAAGCCATTCAGCTGGTTATAAGATTAGTGGTGACGGGCTGGCCCTGTGGCTTGGCGGTTAAGTGCGCGCGCTGCGATGCTGGCTGCCTGGGTTCGGATCCCGGGTGCGCATCGAGGCACCACTTCTCCGTTCATCCTGAGGCCGAGTCCCACATACAGCAACTAGAAGGATGTGCAGCTACGACATACAACTATCCACTGGGGCTTTGGGGGGAAAAAATAAAATCTTTAAAAAAAAAAAAAAAAAGATTAGTGGTGCCATTCTGTCTCAGCCTCCTCCATTTCTGCCAACCCCTTAAATGTTGGGTTACCAGGCCCTACACATTCCTCCTAGGTAACCTTACCCATACATATACCAGTGCCTCCAAAATCCTCATCCCCATCCCAGATATCTTCTGACAGCCTCCTGGAAACCTCCATTTGCCTGTCCCACCAACACCTCAGACTCAACCAGTCCTAAGCAACGCACATCATCTTCCTCCCAAACTGCGTCATCTCCCTTGTTCCTGCCACAGTTCCTGAAATTATCACTCAGCCAGTAGTCCAAGCGAGAGGTCTGGGCATTGGCTCTTCGTGCTCTTTCCCTCTCCCCTCACATCCAGTTCCTGGTGATTCTACCTCCTAATGTCTCTCAAATCATTCCATTTCTCTCCTTCTGCAGTGCCACCACCCTAGTCCTGGCCAGGATTATTTCTGCCTGGAGACTGCAAAGACTTCTTATTGGACTCCTCCCATCTTCTCCTGTCTTCCTGCTCTGCCGTTGAAGTGATCTTTCAAAAAATGCAAATCTGCTCATGTCTATCCTCTTGAAATGCTTTCCCATTACTCTTAGTCTAAAGTCCAGATTCCTTCACCTGCTCTGTTAGGCCTTTAACTGTGCCTCTTCTGTTTCCCGTTTATATTTCATGTTCCAGACAGACTCACTCACCTTTGTTCAGTTCCTTAACACACTCACCTCTGAGGCTTTGCAAATATCGTTCTGCTTTTCTAGAATGCCCTCTGCCTCCTTTCTTGTAACAAGCTGCTATTCATCCCTTAGGTCTCAGCTAATCGCAAGAACCTTTCCCTGATCCCAAAAGTCTGGGCCGCATCCCCTGCTATGGGTTCCGGTGGTACGCTGAGCTTCCCCTAAAAGATACTTCAAGTGACAGATTGGGTGGGGCTCTCTGTTTCACATTCTTTGTCCTCTGTAGCCGTGAGCTGCTCCTTTTGCCTGACTAGGCAGATGAAGCTGCACAGACCCACTCCTCAGGGGAAAACGGCCCATAGTCACAGGTACTCCTAGTGGGCCGCTCACAGAAGAGGGTCTTTCTTGAAGCCCGAGACAGGACTCTAAGACCCAGGCTGCATTACAGCAGTCCACGGGGCTCCACCATCTGGCTGTTTGCTACCCTCAAGTTTCTAATGACAGACTGAAGATTTCTTTGATTTCTGCCCCAGGGTCTTGAATACAGCAGGCGCTGGGGAGATACACCTTGCTGACCCTGGGACTCTGAAGGCTCAGCTGCTGTGGAGACACCCTCCCCCAACCGGCTCACTGCTGATGCCCACCTCCTTTCTTTCCAGTCTATCCCCCTTGTCCATGCCCTGGTTTGGGTACGGCATCCCAGGCCTTCTTTGGAGGGACACCCAGGGGTGGGCTGGCCTGATGGGGAGGCTGGGAGCCTCTCTGGAGAAAGTGGCCTTCTCCAGGTGGTCCCACCTGGACCCCCTTGCACATACTCCTCCCCCTCAGCACTCAGCCCCTGCCAATAGTACTCCTTCCAGCACACCGTTTGCTGAGGACACTGTAATGCACGCTCAGTTCAGTGCTCTGTCTTTTTCTGTGAAACTGAAGAGCCATGTTGGCTGCCACGCAGGTCTTAAATTAAGGAGGCAAGACTTACTGGTTCTCCTTATTTCCCTACCTCCATCTCAACAAACACACAGTGTCCTTCCACCTCAAGTCAACAAAAACACAGTGTCCTTCATTTGATGTGATGACTAGAACTTGTAACTTTGAATGACTACAGAAATGAACTCAAAAAGAGAAATGCTTGAGAAGACCTGCAAAGCCACCCATGAACCCAGTCCACTCAGTTTACTCTTCTATTAAGGAAAAAAATGTGTCTTGACCTTTACTGATTTTAACATCCACATTTCTTCGTTTGTGTATTTACATTCTTCTTGTGTAAATACATTCTTCTTTCAATGTATTTATTGAGTACCTAGTAGGTGCTAGGCACTGTGCTGTGGGTAGGATACAGTGGAGAGCAAATACAGAGTTTACACTGTACTCGGGAGACAGATCTTTGATCAAAGAAACATATAGTTCCATGTAAGATTGCCATGGTGATGGGGCCGGCCTGGTGGCGTAGAGGTTAAGTTCACGCACTCCACTTCGGTGGCCCGGGGTTCGGAGGTTTGGATCCTGGGCGTGGACCAACACACTGCTTGTCAAGCCATGCTGTGGCGGCGTCCCATATAAAGTAGAGGAGGATGGGTACGGATGTTACCCAGGGCCAATCTTTCTCAGCAAAAAGAGGAGGATTGGCATCAGATGTTAGCTCAGGGCTAATCTGAAAGAAAGAAAGAAGGAAAGAAGGAAGGAAGGGAGGAAGGAAGGAAGGAAGGAAAGAAGGAAAGAAGGAAAAAGAAGGAAAGAAGGAAAGAAAGAAGAAACAAGGAAGGAAGGAAGAAAAGGAAGGAAGGAAGGAAGATCACAATGGTGAAAAATAAATTATAACAGTGGCTTGGGCTGAAAAGGGAGGTGTGTGATTCTACTGTAAGAGCCTCCAGTGTCTAACAAAGGATTTGACTGACCAGAAGCTGTTGACTGATGAGACCCAGAGAAAGGACAGGACTTGATTTTTATGTTGTAAAATGGCTTTTGTCTTTAGACCTCAGGTGTAGAGAGCTGAGGTCATCACATCCCTTCAGTTCACGGCATATTATTCTCATTGCACCACTCTAGTGCTCTCTCTTATTACCTTTGACCTCTATTTCTCATTCCCATTCCCTATTTTCCCCACACGTGGGTAATGATGAAATTATAATGAGACAATCTGCCCTGTGCTCTGGCTTTCTCAGAAAAAGCTAATGGGTTGAGGTTTTGTCAAATGGGAATGATCAAAATATACTGGGTCGGGACCGGCCCCGTGGCTTAGCGGTTAAGTGAGCGTGCTGTGCTACTGGCAGCCCGGGTTGGGATCCGGGTGCGCACCGACGCACTGCTTGTCCAGCCATGCTGAGGCGGCATCCCACATACAGCAACTAGCAAGATGTGCAACTGCAACACACAACCATCTACTGGGGCTTCGGGGAGAAAAAGGGAAAAACAAAAGCAGGAGGATTGGCAATAGATGTTAGCCCAGGGCCAGTCTTCCTCAGCAAAAAGAGGAGAATTGGCATGGGTGTTAGCTCAGGGCTGATCTTCCTCACAAAAACAAGATACTGGGTCAAGTTAAAGGGCAGTGGAAAGGCTATTACTGGAAACTGAATAAGGGGGGAAGAAGAAAGACAAGAAGAGATGGATTGGAGAAAAGTAATTATTGATCTGGAGATCCTATGACTTTGAGACCTCAGAGAACTGAAGATGAAGAAAAGATGGAAGGAAAGCAGTTACGGTCAGAGGTAGGGCGCTTGAATAAGTGAGTTTGGAGGTGGAACAGATCTGGGTGATAAGAAAACCCAAGGTGAGGTAGCTGGCTGTGGTGGAAGGGATGATGTCATTGGAGAAAAGTTGAGGGTGTTAAATGGTCATCGACATGGATTCAAAGCAATGGAAGGGATTGAGGTGGAGAGCAAGACTAAGAACCAGGGACCAATGCCCTTGAAGAATGAGGGGGAGTTAGGAAGAGTTGAATAGGATAAGATTTGGCTATAAGTGACAGAAACCACCAAAATTAATAGGACTTAAACAAGACAGAAATTTGTCTCCCACACTTAAAACCGGTGACAGCCTGTCCGGGCTCATATGTACTTCTCAGTGTCAAGGGAGCCAGTCTCCTCCTATCTTGTTACTCTGCTTTGCAAGGTGCCAATTCCCAAAGCTACTTCATGGTCCAATATGGCGCTGGAGTTCCAGCCATTACGTCTTCATTCCAGACAGCAGGAAGCAAGAATAGAAGAGAAGCATGCACCCTTCTTTAAGAACATTTGGAAGTTGTATACATCGTTTTCTCTCCCATAGCCAGAATTTAGTCATAGCTGTAAGGGTAGCTGGGAGATGTCGTCTTTGTTTTGAGCAGCCACGATCCCTGCTAAAATACTGGAGGATTCTACTTCTAGAGAGGGGAATCAGATATTGGGGAATAATTGGCAGTCTCATCCACAGGGAGTGATGGAGAAATCATCAGAACTCAAAGAAAGGGGTGAAGCTGATATAGTAGAATGGCATGAGCCTAAAATGGGCAAGATTTTCTTCAAAGGGGGTGGAGAATAATCTGGAAGTGGTACAGGGAGGACCCAGACTCCAACTCCCCAGCCTGATCAAGGTGAGGTATGCGAGGTTTGGGAATAAAAGCCACCACCTGGAGGGCTTCTCAGAGGATAGCTGGTTTTCCATGAAGGCAAGGAGAGGCAGAGAAGAGACAGCCTGTAGGAGTTTGCTAGAGAGGTAGAGAGAGATAGGAACAGGGTCAGGGGCCAGCAAGGGCAGGCTTGTGTGGCTACCAGATGAAAAGAGAGATGAGAAGCTCAGTGGACTTGGTCTCAGCAGTGTCCAAAGGGGGGTCTTGCTTGGCCAGGGAGATCCAAACTAGAAACCACACCACCTTCAAAATGCACGAATTTACCTATCACAGCCAATCAGCAGGTTACCTCACATACCACCCTTTTACTTTCGCATTAAGCACTTAGTAAACTTGACATCCAAGCTACGTACCAGCCCCCAAATCGTACATTTGGGATTATCTTTAAGGTACCTATATAGCTTCCCAGCGTCAGGAAGTATTCCAAACGTCCAAAATGACCCTCACTAGGCCCACACTGCTCAGGGTAGGTCAGTTGCCAAAGCAATGAGAAAACGATGTGAAATCGTGATTTTCCCCATAGCCGTGATTTAACATCGTTTCATTACGATCAGGCTTCAGGCAGCCAGGCTCTAAGCGGAGCTCGTCTCCCTCTTCCTCCCAGGCCCTCAGGGAATCGCAGGGATCTGAGACTCCAGTCTCCATTCTCAGGGAAACTGCTTTGATCAAGATGTTAAACTATTTAGGGGACAAATTGACTCGAGTTGTACAATAGAGCAGTCACAAGGAAGTGACGTCTCTCCACACTCCCGTGAGCAAAGGAAGCGATGGACAGCTGTCAGCAAGAACTCCTGATAATGCGGCCTCCAGGAAGTGTGACTGCGGGATGGCAGGAAGCAGACGTAGCACGAGTGAGCAGTGAGCGTGACCTCCTGGCTCTGCCCTTACCAGCTGTGTGACCCTAGGCAATTTATTTAACCTTAATTCTTCCTTTATAAAAAAAAGTGGGGGGCTATCAAGAAATGCTGAATTCTTGTGAGAAATAATTTAGATATATATGTAAAATGTCTAGCACATGCTTGGCTGATGGTATGTGTCATATACAGCTAATATTTTAAATTGTTAGACATAAACTCCCTGGGGACAGTGACGGTGCTCGGCACTGTAGCTAATCACCAAATAGTAATAGAATAAACGAATACTAAAGGCTCAGGTCTAAGGATGAGAGTGCTGACCACTTCTGTCAGGTAGGGAGTTGCTACATTAGAAGCAAAAATCAGAGTATTGATCTGAGGCCAGAGACCCTGTCATAGAAACTTCTACAAACAATTGTTTACACTTAGCTCACTGTTGTTGTTGTTTTTTTTTTTTTTTTTTGCTGAGGAAGATTAGCCTTGAGCGAACATCTGTGCCAATCTTCCTCCACTTTATATGTGGGTCATTGCCACAACACGACTGACCAGTGGTGTAGGTCCGCACCCAGGATCCGAACCTGCGAACTCAGGCTGCCAAGCGGAGCACAGAGAACTTAACCACTACACCACAGGGCTGGCCCACAGCATTGCATTTTAAAAGAGGAACCCATGGGCCGGCCCGGTGGCGCAAGCGGTCAAGTGCATGCGCTCCGCTGCAGCGGCCCAGGGTTCGCCGGTTCGGATCCCAGGCGCACACTGACGCACTGCTTGGCAAGCCATGCTGTGGCGGCGTCCCATATAAAGTGGAGGAAGATGGGTACGGGTGTTACCCCACCCCAGGGCCAATCTTCCTCAGCAAAAAAAGAGGAGGATTGGCAGATGTTAGCACAGGGCTGATCTCCTCACAAAAAAGAAAAAAATTAAAAGAGGAACCCAGAAAGCTTCTGCTGCTTTTCAGATGAGAATACTGAGGTCCTGACTTGCATACTTTTGTATGTCCCCATTCCCTAAAACCTAATGATGAGGAAGGGGGCAGAAAACATCCCTCAGAGCCCAGCTGAGTGACATGAGGCACGACGTGGTGATCGCTGGGTGAAGTGGGGCAATGCAACCCCCTCCTCCCCGTGCACCCTAACTTTCCACTGTAAGCTCTGTTCTCTGAACCACGTACTGCTTCCTGGGCTCGTGATGGACAAAACATATGACAGCAGAAGAATAGAAAACAGATCCACTAGCATAAGATTAATAATAAAAAAGTGGGCAGATTGTTAAGCGAAATGAGTCAGACAGAGAAAGACAAATACCGTATGATTTCATTCATATGTGGAAGATAAACACGTAGATAAGGAGAATAGATTGGTTACCAGAGGGGAAGGGGGTGGAGGGAGGGCAGAGGGACAAAGGGGCACATATGCATGGTGATGGATAAAAACTAGACTATTGGTGGTGAACAAGATGCAGTTTATACAGAAACTGAAGTTTAATAATGTACACTTGACCTTTACACAATGTTATAAATCAATATGACCTCAATAAAAAAAAAATAAAAACAAAGCGGGCAGATTAATAAAATTAGCTGAGGTTTTTTTGGCATTTTGGTCCTTGTCTGTCCAGAACACATCTGGAAGTAACAGGAAGTGCTTCTGAAGCTGATGAGGGAGAGGGCAGCGGACACCCCGGGGACAAACCGTGAGGCTCAGGTGAGCCTCCCTGGCCTGCTCAGCAGCCTCCTTCCCGGGTCCAGTTTCGGGCATTAATGAAGAGCTGGAGCCAGGGGGAGGTGGTCAGAGTGTCAAATGGAGGGGGTCGCCATGCCCACTGCCAAGGCCTCACAGCCCGCTCAGGGTGAGGCATGAGAGCCAGGTGGCGGCCATCAAGGGAGCAGAGGCCAGCCACGCCCCCTGGGGACCCATTGGGATTCAGAGGGTACTGTTCTGTGGGGTTCCCGTCATCGTCTGCCCAGTGCAGTGGTGCCAAGCCCTTGGCCTCGATCTGCGCTTGGAGTTCCGGAGAAGAAAATGCCATGTAACCTGGGAGGGAAGAAGGGGAATGAGAGCAAAGCTCCTTCATGCCCTCCACCCACCCCGGCCCGCAGACCCTCCCCAACCCCACCCCCACCTCCCCGGAGCCTGACCTTCCCCATGGGCGCTCCACACAGGCAGCACGGCTCCCTCCATCCCTCGTAGCATCAGGGCCGGCCCAGGCCCCACGCGCACACTGGCCCAGCGAGACTCATAACGCCCAGACAGGTTGTGACGCAGCAGGAGGCCGGGCTGGGCTGGCCAGGAGTCATGGCCCATCTCCCCTCCCTCTTCATTGGGGTTGCCTCCCACCCAGCCCAGCAGAGCCAGCAGTTGACAGCCGTTACACACGCCCAGGCTGAAGGTGTCTGGCCGCTTCTGGAAGCGCCTCAGCTCAGCCCCGGCCTGTGGATTAAAGGCCACAGCAGCCGCCCACCCTAGGAGGGAACAAGGAAGTTGGGGTAAGACGTGGAATGAAGGGGGGTGGCTGCTTTTCCATCCCAGCATGCACTGTTACACTCCCCCAGGACTGCCCCGCCTCTGCAGAGCTTGGGGAAAAGGCAAAGGAAGAAATGGGTTTATCTGCTTAAATCAGATATTGCCAACACCTGGGCCGGAAATGGCCCATGATAAGTTTTTTGCTTGGCCAGCAGCATATTTTCAAAATTTTTTATTTCGTTGCCTAACATTTAAAAATAAGATTTCAGGGGCCGGCCCCATGGCTTGGCGGTTGAGTGTGCGCGCTCCGCTGCTGGCGGCCTGGGTTCGGATCCCGGCACGTACCAATGCACCGCTTCTCCAGCCATGCTGAGGCCGCATCCCACATACAGCAACTGGAAGGACGTGCAGCTGTGACATGCAACTATCTACTGGGGCTTTGGGGGAAAATAAATAAATAAATAAAAAAAAAAAAAAAAAAAAAAGAACCCTGGGGTTTAAAAAATAAAAAATAAATAAATAAAAATAAGATTTCATATAAAAATCTGGATTTTTGGCTTCTCTTGAAAACCAGAAAGACCCTGCCATGCTGAGCCAGCTTTGCAACAGGACAACCTGCTGGAGTTGAGTAGCAGCTACCCCTTTAGAAAGGGCATGTGCCCTCCAGGTTGGCACAGTGCCACCCAGTCACCTGTCTCATTTAAGTTACCTGCAGGCCGTCTGCTGGCATCTGGCCCAGAATGAAAACACTCACTCTCCCTGGCCTTGTGGAGGTGAGAGGCCAATCCTCAGGCAAGAAAGAAGGGAGCTAAGGCACCTCTTCAGGAATGTGTGGGGGTGGCAGTGGGCAGAAGCCTGCACACCTACCTTTGGCAGAGCCCAGAACATCTGCATAGCTGAAGCCACCCACGAAGGCTATGCCTCTGAATGTGTCCAGCCCGATTGCCCCAGAACAGAGGTCCTGCATGGTCACATCCCACACCTTGCAGGATGGGGAGGGAAAGTGTCAGAGGACAAATAGCCCAAGGCCCAGCCCCAGCTCCGCCAGCCACCCTGCTCACCTCAAACCCAGCCAAGTGGAAGGCATCGGCCATCTCCCGGTCTCCATTACTGCCCTCCTCTCGCATGATGGCGACTCGGGGGGTGGGACCACCTGGGGGGAGAAGAAGGAGTGTCTCTGTGCCAGAGGGCTATGTCTCCACCCCAATCCCCTAGATACCTTTTCCAGGGCAGGCTTGGGCATCCAGGCCCGAAGTGCCCAGGAAGCCAAGCCTCTGCACACACTCCCTCACCAAGCTCGCGGGGCACGGAAGCTTTGGGAAAGGTCGGGGGCAGACAGTAGCTGGGCCCTGTCCGCTCCCTCAGCCCCTGTTCTTCCTCTGCCACACAGCTCGGCTCTGCCTGCAGCCGGTCCAGTTGGAAACTCGTTTCCTCCCAGAGGGCTCGTAGCTGCCCAACAGGCTCCTCCAGAACCAGAGCCCCATTCACTAATACCCGGACCTAAAGAGGGACAAATCTATCAGGGCCAAGAGCAAGGATGCCCAACCTGGGGCCCCTCCAAGGCTGGCAGGGGTAAACCTCGGCCTCCCCGCTGTGCGCCGTTCTTCACTTCCTCACCATGGCGTGGGGCCCAGCGTCGCCCGTGTGGCCCAGCTCCAGGCAGTGCAGGCCAGCATCCCGGTAACGCTTCAGCACCTGAGCCAGGTCTGGCTCCTGCACCTCCAGCACCAGGCCTGGCTCCTCGGCAAACAGCACAGGCAGTGCTGGGGGAGCAATGTGGGTGTCAGGGTGACTAGAGTACTGCCAGAGACTCAGAGGTGGAGTCAGGGGGGCATGGCCGAGGGTTTAGGGAGTGGAGACAGGGATCAGGGGTGGGGTGAGGCCTGGGAGAGTGGGACCAAGGATGTGGCATCAGGGTCTGTGAAGGTCTCAGAGGGGTACCGTCAGCAACAGGGGTCAGAGATGACAGCAAGGGACTCAGGGGAAAAGAGGCTGGGGACACTCCATTCTTTAACAGGACATGGGATCTGCAGTGGGCCAGGCAACCCAGGCCTGAGTCTCGACCCTGGGCTCCTCACCATCGACCCCAGGGGCAGGCACATCTGCCTCTATCCCACAATTCCCAGCAAAGGCCATCTCTAGCAGGCAGGTGATGAGACCCCCGTCACTGACATCATGGCCTGAGCAGAGGAGACGGTCTGGAGGAAGAAGACAAAAGCTCAGCAACCTAGGGGCCCAAACCTGGTGGCCCGGCTCCGCTTCTAGAGACTTGGTAGAGAGTGTGTGTGAGAATGTGGGCACACCCAGAGAACCTGAGAGAAGGGCAGCTGATCCCTCCCGCCCCACCCTCACACGCTCAGCTGGTGAATGCCTGCCACAGGTCAGCCACAATGCGCTGTCTTCCCCAGGGCCTCACTCACCTTTCAGCAGCCCCTGGGTGATGCTGAAGGCACACACCAAGTTCTCGGGAAGGTCCAGGTTGGGAGGCTGCTCGCCAAGCTGGGAGAAGCACTGGGCCAGAGCTGTGCCCCCTAGCCGGTGCTGCCCAGGGCTCAGAGGCACGTAGAGCAGATGGCCTGGGAGACAGGGAAGGGGTGAGGGGAAACGGACAGCTCAGGAGCACTGAAGTTCCCAGCATGTGGCGAGACACCTAGACCACCAGTCCCAGAAAGTACCACAGCCCCAGTGCCCAGAGAGGGGGCCAGCACTCACAAAGCAGACCCCAAACAAAGGACCAGGCTCTGAATACACAACGCAGTGGGGGTTTGGAGGGAAACCCATACCTCTCCCTCCAGGACACTTGAGGTCTGGAGTCACAGTGGCTGTAATGTCTGGACAGACAGCATAGGCTGAGATGACCAGAGACCCTGAGGAGCAAGGAGTAAGAAAGTGAGGCACCAACTCAGTTCCACAGGTCCTGCCCCTCTCCCTGTGGCTCCCAGACCTCACCAGGAGCCCGCACGGTCTCAGAGCCAACCCGGGCAGCCATGCTGAGGGAGTCCTTGCCACCATCAACTGCCACACCCAGGGCTGCCATCACTGCCACCATAGCCTCGCAGGCGTCAGCCAGAGCTGCACCCTCCCCTGGAAGCTTGGCTGCCCACATCCAGTTCCCACTGCACTTCACATCCTGGGAAGCAGTGGAGACTCAGCATTAGAGAAGAGAGATGTGGAGAGTCCAGGGTGGGGGCAGAGGGGCTGGAGGTCACGACCATGAAGGGCAAGAGGGGTAAGTGAATGGTGGATGTGGACGTGTCCCAAAGACCTGGGGCTCCAGGGCAGAAGCTGCAGGGGACTCACCCGGAGGTCAGTGACCAGAGCAAACACCAGGTTGGTGAGGGCTTCAGCCACGGCCAGCCGGGCAGCAACCTTGGGGTCCAGCAGGCTCTTGACAGGCTGCTCTCCCAGGGCTGTGGCAGCCCCTACAAGCTCTTGGTGACTCAGTGCCACAACTGCCACGTCTGCCAGAGGGGTGTGCAGGGGCCCAACACACTGCTGCTGCGCCACCAGGCCACCCACAGAGCGGTCCACCTGCGGAACCAGGGGGGGTTGGCAAGAGGCCGAGGGATAGGGACACCAGGGCAGTGGGAGGCCTGGCTCACTCCAAACATACAGACAAAACTCAGAGACTAGGCAGCAGGGGACCAGGCCATCAGGGTAGCTATCCTGCCCCTGCCACTTCTCCCTTGAACTGGTGAACCTCCACAGCAGTCCCCAAGAACAGGAGGCCAGGGGCAGGTGAGCAGAAGGAGGGGGGCAGAGGGCTGAGGGGGCAGAGCAGGGGCACAGGAAGGACCTTGTTGGTGAGGTAGCGCTTGCTGGCCACGGCAGGCAGCCTCAGAACCCGCTCCAGAGCCTGGCGCACGCTCAGCCCCGGGGGCAAGGCCAGAGGCCGCAGCACGGGGCGATTCCTCTGGAGGAAGAACTCCTGCAACACAGATGGCGACAGGGGTGTGAGCCCCTGAGGGAGGGCTGGGCACACAGGGGACCAAGCACCCCTAGGGTAAAGGGTGGTCTGAAATGCAGGGCCAGAGAAAGGAGGAATCAGCCTTCCCCCCAACCCCCACATACCTTCCGAGGCATCTTGCCCAGCACCCAATCCAGCTCCAGGTCCACAGGAGTTGGGGGAGTTACGGGGGCATCCCCCTGGCCATTTCTTCCCACAGGACACTGCCGATCATCCACCAGCACTATCTATAGACCACAGGGACACCGCCCAGAGGGAATGAGACTATGAACACCAGAATACTTCTAGAAAGCAGGGTGGAAATGCTCTTTCCACCCGTTTGGCTTCCCCCAGTGAGTCCTAGTGAGGCCTCAGCATGTGTGCTGCTGTCTCCCATCCTCCTCTCACCTCTTTCCCCTGACAGCTCTCCCTCGGGCCTGTAGCCAAGCAGCTCAAGCCCACCCACAGCATCTGCTACTGGCTCCCCAGGCCAACTCACTCTCCTGTCTCCAGTGATGGTGCCTACAAAGCAAGCTGCGCAGCGTTCCCGGGTGCTGACACGACTCAGGAAGTCCCGGTCGGGGGCCCTCAGCAGAAGTGCATTTGACTCCTGGTACTCAGCCCCCCAGATTTCCAGGGCGTTCAGGGTCGGATCCCCAAGCTGCACATCCATGGGGGAGGAGGAAAGAGAAGGTTCAGTGGGCGCTCCCAAGTCTCATGTTCTTGCTGGGAGTGGGGGAAGATGGGTGGGGCCTGCTGGGGCTGGCAGGGGTGGGGAGATACCCAGACTTCAGGGGATGAGACCCACCTGGAAGTGGCTGGTGTAAATGATGGCTCCCGCAGGGTCACTCAGCTCCTTCAGGACGTTGCCTGGTGAGAGGGTTGCAGGGAGAGGTGGTGATCTGACCATGGTCAGCACTGGGCAAACAAAGGGCAATCCTCGGCCTCCAAAGGAGCCCTGATTCTGTGTTCCCTGCGTGAATAGCTGCTGCACCGTCACCACCAACCATCCCAAGGCAGCAGGCTCCCACCACCCCAACCCTGAGCCTGTCCAGAATGTATAGGGGCTAGAGAATGGGACCCAGAGCTGGGCAGGCAGTTGCAGATCCTCGATGCCTCTCCGTAAACCAAAGCTGGCAGGGGAGCAGGTAGGCCCGGTCCCTTGTCCCAACCCCTTCTCTCACCATTGCCACCAGCACCCTGGTCATGAAGGCTGCAGATAGGGTTTCCCCTGGGGGCCTCCACACAAGCCCGGATCACGCGGTTCATCTTCTGTTCCATCTCTGGGTCTCCCCGCTGCACAGCCCCAAAGTCCAGGTCATTGGTGTTATCTCCTTGCACCTGAGGGAACACATGGCATAGCTCAGCTCAGGGAGACGAGGAGCTCATACCCCATCCATGCACGGGGCCTGGTGATATGGAGTCTGCATCTGCAGCCATGCCCACTTACCTGCACAGACGAAGCAGCTCCACCCCCAACTCCAATCCTGTATACAGGACCCCCAACCTTTACAACGTCCATGCCTGTGAGGAAGAAGGGCAGAATCAGAACACTGGGAAAGCCACCGAAGAAGTGTGACATAAAGGAAAGTTGATATTCGGGGAGAGATATTATTTGATTGAGTATATACACTTTTAGGAATTTATCCTCCAGATTTATTTGCACAGGTACAAAATGACCTATGTACAAAATTAAACACAGAAGCATTATTTGTATTATCAAAAATGGGAAATAACCTAAACGCTACCAACAGAGATCTGATTAAATAAATTATGGTATATCCATACAATGAAATACTAAGCCATCAAAAAAGAGAATTACATATGAATATAATGAAGTACAGTGATGAGTCACTTAATGATGCAGGTGCCTTCTGAGAAATGTGTTGTTAGGCGACTCTGTTGTTGTGTGAACATCAGAATGCACTTACACAAACCTAGATGGTACCACCTACTACACACCTAGGCTATATGGTACTAATGTTACGGGACTACTGTCCTATATGTGGTCCGTTGTTATGCAACGCATGACTGTAATATGATTTCATCAATACGAAATGATCTCCAAGATATACCGCTAAGTGAAAAAAGTAAGGTACGGAAGTACGCATAGCATTTACAACAGCATCAAAGAGGAAAAAAAAGGAATAAATTTAACAATATAAGTGCAAGACTTATACACTGAAAACTATAAAATCTCTTAGTAGACCTAAACAAATGGAAAGAGATCCCATGTTCATAGATTGAAAGACTTAACACTGTTACGATGGCACTCCCCAAAGTGATCTGCAGAATCAACACAATCCCTATCAAAATCTCAGACATCTTTTTCACAGAAATTGATCAGCTGATCTTAAAATTTGCATGGAAATGCGAGGGACCTAGAACAGCCAAAACAATCTTGAAAAAAAAGAACAAAATTGGAGGACTCATACTTTCTGCTTTTAAAACTTACAACAAAGCTACAGTAATCAAGACAGTGTGGTACTAGCATAAGGACAGTCTGGCAGAGATCAATGGAACAGAACTGTGAGTCCATAAATGGACCCATACATTTATGGCCAATTGATGTTTTGTGTGTGTGTGAGGAAGATTAGCCCTGAGCTAACATCTGCCAATCTTCCTCTTTTTGCTGAGGAAGACTGGCCCTGGGCTAACATCCATGCCTATCCTCCTCCACTTTATGTGTGATGCTGCCACAGCATGGCCTGACAAGCAGTGCGTCGGTGTGTGCCCGGGATCCGAACCTGAGCCGCCAGCAGCGGAGCGCGCGCACTTACCCGCTATGCCACAGGGTTGGCCCCATAGCCCACTGATTTTTGACAAGAGCCCCAAGACAATTCAATGAGATAAGAAGAGCCTTTTCAAAAAGTCTGTTAGGGGGCCGCCCGGTGGCACAAGTGGTTAAGTGTGCGAGCTCCGCTGCGGCAGCCCAGGGTTTGCCAGTTTGGATCCCAGGTGCGCACTGGCGCACCGACGCACCGTTTGGCAAGCCATGCTGTGGCAGCGTCCCATATAAAGTGGAGGAAGATGGGCACAGATGTTAGCCCAGGGCCAGTCTTCCTCAGCAAAAAAAAAAAAAAAAAAAAGTGTGTTAGGACAACTGGATAGCCACATGTGTAAGAATGAAGTTGGACCCCCTACTTCACCAAAAAAAAAAAAAAAAAAAAAATTAATTCAAAATGTATCAGAGGGGCCAGCCTGGTGGTGTGGTGGTGAAGTTCGCATGCTCTGCTTCTGCAGCCTGGGGTTTCCAGGTTTGGATCCCGGGCACGGACCTACGCACCACTCATCAAGCCATGCTGTGCAGCGTCCCACATAAAGTAGAGGAAGATGGGCACAGATGTTAGCCCAGGACCAATCTTCCTCAGCAAAAAATAGGAGGATTGGCAATGGATGTTATCTCAGGGCTAATATTCGTCACCAAAAAAAAAAACCCAAAATGTATCAGAGACCTAAATATAAGAGCTAAAAGCTATATAGGTATTACAAGAGGGGCCAGTCCTGTGGCCTAGTGGTTAACTTCGGCACGCTCCACTTCGGTGGCCCAGGTTTGGTTCCCAGGCATGGACATACACCACTCAGCAGCGGCCGTGCTATGGCAGCAACCCACATACAAAATAGAGAAAGACTGGCACAGATGTTAGCTCAGGGCAAATCTGCCTCAAGTAAAAAGAGGAAGATTGGCAACAGATGTTGGTTCAGGATGAATCTTCCTCAGCAAAAAAAAACAAAACAAAACAAAAAAAAACTATTACAAGAAACTATACCAGTAAATCTTTGTGACTTTAGCTTAGGCAATGGTTTCTTAGTCATGACACCAAAACCACAAGCAACAAAAGAAAAAATAGATAAACTGGACTTTACTAAAATTAAAAATATTTGTGCTTCAGAAGACACCATGAAGAAAGTAAAAAGACAATCCACAGAATGGGAGAAAATATTTACAAAGCATGTATCTATCTGATAAGTGTCTAGTATCCAGAATATATAAACAACTCTTACAACTACAGAAAAAAAGACAAATAACCCAATATAAAAATGGGCAAAGGGCCGGCCCCATGGCTTAGCGGTTAGGTGCGCGCGCTCCGCTGCTGGCAGCCTGGGTTCAGATCCCGGGCGCGCACCAACGCACCGCTTCTCCGGCCATGCTGAGGCCGCATCCCACGTACAGCAACTAGAAGGATGTGCAACTATGACATACAACTATCTACTGGGGCTTTGGGGGGAAAAAAAATAAATAAATAAAATTTAAAAAAAATAAATAAATAAAAATGGGCAAAGGATCTGAATAGACATTTCTCCGGGGAAGACATACAAATGGCCAACAAGTACATGAAAAGATGCTCAACGTCATTAGTCATCAGGGAAATGCAAATCAAAACCACAATGAGATACCATTTCACACACACTATAATGGCTATAAGCAAAGAGACAGATAATAGCAAGTTTTGGCAAGGATCTGAAGAAATTGGAACCCTCATTCACTGCTGGGGACGGAATGTAAAATGGTGCAGCTGCTTTGGAAAACAGTCTGGCAGCTTTGCAAAAAGCTAAACATAGTTACCATGTGACCCAACAATTCCACTCCTAGTTATATACCCAAGAGAAATGAGAATATATGTCCACAGAAAAACTTGTACACAAATGTTTATAGCAGCATTATCCATAATAGCCAAAAAGTAGAAACAACCCAAATGTCTATCAACTGATGGATAAATAAAATGTGATTTGTCTATATATAGGAATATTACTCAGCCATAAAAAGGAATGAAGTATTAACACATACTACCATATGGATGAACCTTGAAGACATTATGCTAAGTGAAAGAAGCCAGACACAAAAAAGCTACATATGATTCTATTTATATGAAATGTCCAGAATAGGCAAATCCATGGTCGATTAGTGGTTGCCAGAGGATGAGGGATGAGGGATGGGGAGTGACTGCTAATGGGGATGGGGTTTCTTCCTGCGGCGATTAAATTGTTCTGGAATTAGTGGTGATCAATGCACAACTTTGAATATAGTACTAAAAACCACCGATATACATTTTAAAAGGATGAACTTTATAGTATATGAATTACATCTCAATAAAGTGGTTATTAAAAAAAAAAGAAGTGTGCACATGTTATTTGTTTTAAAAAAGGGACAGGGTCGGCCCCATGGCTTAGCGGTTAAGTGCATGCGCTCCGCTGCTGGCGGCCCGGGTTCGGATCCCGGGCGTGCACCGACACACCGCTTCTCCGGCCATGCTGAGGCCGCGTCCCACATACAGTAACTAGAAGGATGTGCAGCTATGACATACAACTATCTACCGGGGCTTCGGGGGAAAAAATAAATAAATAAAATTATTTAATAAATAAATAAATAAAAAAGGGACAAAGATACATAAGGGTCTGTTGATATATGCAGGAAATACCTCTGGTAGAGTATAAAAGTAACCGATTAACAACGGTTATCTCTAGGGAGGGAAACTGAGTGGCAGGAAGTAGGGGAAGGAGAGTGTTTGCTGCATAACCTTTTTTGCCTTTTAAATTCTGAATCATGTGACTGGGTCACCTATTCAGTAAGTGGGACTTGGCCATTATCTTGATTCTACCACAGCATCTAGTACAGTGCCCAGTGCTAGGTGCTCAATAAATGTTTACCCAACTGAACTGAGCTAGCAGATAAATGCCCCTGGCACACGGCAGGTACTGAAAAAACACTGGTGCTTTGATTTAGCAGGGCGGGCCCCTGCCATGTAGAAGTAAACCCGGGAGGACACAGCAACAACACAGACTGAGACTGCCCCACCAGCATAAAGCCCTGTCCTGCCCTGAAAACCTGTACTGGGGGGAAGACACATGAGCTGAGAGATTAAAAACCACTGACGTATCCTCTATATTCCCCTCCTGCAGCTGCCATGTGCTAGGGAGGAAGCTGGCTGGATCTGGAGAAAGGTGGCGGGTTCTCACCTGGCTCTGGGGGCTCCTTGCTCACATGCTCAGCCTCCATGGACCCAATGCCCCCACTAAACATGATGGGCTTGATCCACTCACGCCGCTGGCCGTCGGGGAGCTGGAGGCCCAAGGAGCGGGCGAAGCCTGAAGCACGAACATCACAGGGAGAAGGGATAGGGTCCAGTCACTCAGTGCCCCCAGTGTTTACTCGGTCACACACTCCAGCCCACCTCTGGGACTAGGTGTCCATTATCCCCTATTCCCCCCAGCCTCACCGGCCAGCACTGGTTCCCCAAACTTGTTGCCATAGTCAGAAGCCCCATTACTGGCCTCAATGGCAACCTCCAGAGGCCGGGCGAAGTTCCCAGGATACTGGAAGCTCGGATCCTCCCAGGGTAGATTGTAACCTGATGGGGAAGGAGAAAGTTGGACGGACTGTAAAGATGAGACAGAGGAGCCAGAGTCCTTTGGTAAGAGTCTAAGCACCGAGGACCACCTGCACGGGTGGAATGTTCCATTTGGGGAAGTTCTATTTTAGGACGATGTAGAGCCTGCAATCAAGTATTGGTTTTGCTCCCCACCTCCCACACCAGTCTTCCCTCTGACTCTTGGGATCAGTTCTTAAGGCTTTCTAAGAAACTAGATTTTGGGGGCAGATGATGGTCATAAGACTGACCAATATCACGCTTTCTTGCTAAGCGGATGCTAGTTTATAAAGAAAATTGTGGTTCAGTAAAGCGAGTTTGGTGACTTGGGTCTCCCCTGGCCTACAGTCCTCATGACCATGGTCAACGAAAGGCCAGCTACTCTAGAGCCCTTCCTCCTAAGAAAGGACACCCAGGGCCGGCCCCGTGGCTTAGCGGTTAAGTGCGCGCACTCCGCTACTGGCGGCCAGGGTTCGGATCCAGGGCACGCACCGATGCACCGCTTCTCCGGCCATGCTGAGGCCGCGTCCCACATACAGCAACTAGAAGGATGTGCAACTATGACATACAACTATCTACTGGGGCTTTGGGGGAAAAATAAATAAATAAATAAAATTATTTAAAAAAAAAAAAAGAAAGGGCACCCAGGATGACCCTTTGACCTAAGAGATAAAAGTGTGCGGTGCCTGCCAGGACAAGGAATCTGGAAGGAGAAATGGTAGAGAGGAAAGAGACAGGACCTGGGATGTGCAGGTTTCCAAAGCAATAGCCAGCAGTGCCAGCCACCACGTGGGCCCCGCGGCCCGTGCACTGGACATCTCGGATACGGCCCCCCGTGCCTGTAGTCGCACCGCTGAAGGGGGCTACTCCTGTGAAGAGAGAGGGGAGAGATATGGGCACTGAAGAGACAAACCCCAGCTCTGACTGCCTTATTGGAAATAAGGACAACAGGCCCACCTGATTGTTCCTCCCAGGCCCAGCCCAGGGGCCCGGGACCTTCACCCTACCCTACACTCTGATCTCGCCCATCCCTCCCAGGGACCCAGCTCACCTGTGGGGAAGTTGTGGGTCTCTGCTGTGAAGACAACATATCTCAGCCCCTGCTGTTGCTGGAAGCAGCTTGGCTGTGTGGGGTCCTCAGGCCGTAGGAATTGCACTTCCTTCCCCTGGATTGCACTGTAGACACATTCATTCTGGACCTTGCTTCCTTCTTGGGTCCTGTGTTTACCCTATCAGGGCCTGGGGCCTCCCCTCCCCTGGGCCTGAGGTCACCCCACCCTAGGGCACAGCCCACCTGCTGTTGTCACAGAATTTGAGGACGTTGTTAGGGTTTGAAGATGCCTGGGTGCTCATGATGGACTCAAACAGTGAGTGTGCCAGCTCCTGCCCATCCACGTGGAGTCGGCCCTTGAAGAACCAGTGTCGGCTATGCTCGCTGCCGGGGGTTACACGGGGAGCGGAAGGCAGGGTAGAAACATGGCGTCATTTCTCAGGCCATGCCACGTCTTCTTACCAGCATTAACAGCAGAGTTATGGCCAACTCATATTTAGACAATAGATCAATACATATACCATAAAGTCATAATGTTCAAACATTGTGTCACTGTGGATTGTCCAGATTCAAAGAGAAGATAAAACCAAGATTTGAAATGTAGACTATCAGATGGATAGGGATCCCAGGGCCTCAGTCAGACTCAGGGAGGCCCTTAAGCCAAGAGAGAGCCATGAAGGCTAATCCTCGTGGTCTTCCCTTCCAAACTCCATGGGCTCAGACCTCAGAACATCTTCATTCCTCCCTACCTATTGGACTGAGCCAAGTCGAAGACCTCCACGATGCTGGGGTTCCGCTGCAGCTCCTGGAAGCGCTTGGTGTAGAAATCTAGGTCCCAGGAGTCTAAGGCCAGACCTAGGAGACAAACCCGGGAAGAGCTGACTGTAGGACTCAGGTCACCATATCCCAGGTCTTAGCACCCCTCCTAGCCTAGCCTGGGCCTTCTTCCCAGGGACCCCTGCTTACCTAGCTCCTGGTTGGCTTTCTCCAGGGCAGACCGGCCCTCGGCCAGTATGTTGACAGGGCCGTTGAGGGGTGCTGGGATGCTCCCAAGGGAGAAGCTTTGGACAGGATGGGGGAAGTGCTGCTCCGTCATCCGGTCATGCAGGGTAGCCAGAGCAATGGCCTCCATCTCAGCTGAAGGGGGGTGGGCAAACTAGGGGCAGAGACACAGAGGGCAAGGGGTAGAGAGTTGAAGAACAGACAAAATGATCCACTCTCGGTCCTCCAACTCATGCAGGGCCAGCCCACTGCTAGCCTATACAGCACCTTTGTTTAGATTAAGAAAAGATGCCCCTTCCAGGCATGAGTCCATGTCAGCATGCACAGATGGGTAACAGGAGCACAGGCTGGATTTCTGTCCCATTCACCCCTTGACCAGGTGGTCCCAGGCAGTGAACAACCTGCAAACAGGGCAGGTCTAAAGCCAGGAGCTCCTCCCTCTGTTTCCCTCATTATTTCCCTAGAGTTTAGGACCTAATCTCTTATCGCTAGCGCATCTCCTCCTGATCCCCCACTGATCGCCCACCACCTCACCGAGAGCAGGTAGCGCCGGGTAGCCTCCACACGATCCACAGCCACCAGCCCAGCGGCCCAGCACACTGACACGATGTTGGTGGATGTCGGGGTGGAGAAGTTCAGCCTGAGGGGTGGGCCAGATGGTGAAGACCTGAGAGCCCCAGCTGAAAACGTGGATCCTGCCCACCGCTCTCTGGCCAACCTCTCACCTCTACCTCCCTCACCATTGGCCTCTAGCCTCAGACCAGCGCAGGAAGAAACCTGCTTTCAAAGGTCATTCAAATCAAACAATACCTGTCCTTCTGGCATCAAAATGCTTTGATTTTAACTTCTTAGAGTTCAACGTGTTTTACTTCCAGAACATGCCTGGGAATTGGCTCAGTCTTCAAAGACATCTTCCCAAATGGGGAAGGGGTACACATGGCTTTCTAGGCAGGGAGTAGGATGGAGTGAAGGAAAAACAAATCCCCCAAGGATCACAAGAGGAGGAAGAAGAGGAATGGAAGTGGAAGGGGTGGGGAGTGTGTTTGGAAGGGAAGATGTGCCTTGGAACATGGAAAGACTTGCCCCGGGCTGAGACACTTGCCTGGGCCCAACCTCCAGCAGCAAGTCACTGGAGCCAGGAAGGAGCCAAGACTCCTGAGCAACATCGTCCAGTAACAAGGGGCAGCCAAACAGCCACGTCAGCTTCTTCATCTCCTCAGCGCTTGGGAGGGACTCAGCTGCAGGGAGACAGGGCAAGGACACCTTGACACACTGCCTCTGGCACTGGGGCACCTCCCCCAAGAATCCAATACCTGGTCGAACCTGTCCAGTTCACGTTGTAGCACAGCTCAGTCGCGACACCCTGCAGCTCTGGCAATTTTCCTTGCAGCTTCCTTCGAGTCTGTCCAGAGGCTGCCTCCTCATGGCCAGAGGGACGGACATAGAAGTGAAGGATGGAGGACATCTCTGCAAGTGTCCTTGCTGCAGCGATGAGCTAGGTTCCTACAAAATAACATTAACTATAGCCTATCTGTCAAACTGATTTCAAGTTTCAAGGACAGATGAGGCTTTGGAAGCATTAGGGATGGGGTGGGGGAAAATAATAGGGGCATTCAGAGAGACAAGGTAACCTGAAAAATGTAACCTTGGGGGAGTCTTAACTAACCCTGCAAAATGTGGGATCGGGATGTACAGGTACATCCTTGACACATGTTCCTTAAGCACCTGCACTTTGCTGGGCCCCACGCAAGGTCTTAGGAACACAGCTGTGAACAAGAGAAAAACCGTTTCTGCCCCCACAAAGCTTATATTTTATTGAGGGAGACAGGCAAATACCCAGACATTTCCAGCCAAACGTGGTGAAGGCCGAGGGACTGTGGGTACCAACCTAGCACTACAGGAGTTGGGAAAGACTTCCTGGGAGAAATGGCATCTAAGCATAAACCTGCAGGATGAGCTGGACTGGGCCTGGCTGGTGAAGTCAAATGACACCACCCTCCTGATATTCCTCTACCTTCTGGTTGCTCCTTCCCAGTCACTTGTGCTGGCTCCTACTCTTCTGCTTCACCTCTAAATGTTGGGTGCCCAGGGCTCTGTCCTTCGTTCTCTTCCCTCTACAAGCTCTTCCTAAGTGACCTCATTCAGACCTGTGGCTTTAAATACCATCTAGTAGACTGATACAATGAAGTTGCCAGCATTCAACCATTTTGACCAAAAACGGTAATTTCATATGATTCAAGCTACTATCTGACAACCGATTCTGTAACTTTATTCAATCCTGACTCTCCCTGAAACTCCAAACTAGTACATGCCAATGCTTACAAAACATCTCCATGTGGATGTCTCATAAACACAGATGACAGCCTGTTTTTGTCAAAGCAAAAATTTTGATTTATCATTTCTCCAGACCTGCTGTTCTCTCACTCTTCCCCATCTCACCAAACACCACCATCACCAAATCAGTTGCTCAAGCCAAAAACATAGGAGTCAATCTTAATTCTTCCTTCCCTGAGGCTCTCTATACCCAATCTATCAGCAAATCTATTTCCAAACACATCCCAAATCTGTCCACATCCTTTCACTTCTGCTACCATCACTAACTTGGACTAATGCATTGGCCTCCTGATCAGTACCGGGTTCCACTCCTGCCCCAACCACAATCCACTTGCCACATGTCAGCATAAATGAGATCACGGCTTCTCATTACACGTGGTATAACCTCCCAGCTCAGTACCCTGGCTTACCTGGTCTGGCCACTGCCTACCAGTCCAACCCTATCTCATGTGACTCCCCTCACCCACAATGTACCACCACAATGGCTTCTTTTCTATTCCTCTAATTTGCCAAGCTCAATTCCAGAAGGCATTTCTTTGACCCTGATATTTGCATGGCTAGCTCTTTTTTGTTATTTAGATTTCAAGTGAAATTCACCTTCTTGGAAAGGGCTTCCTTGACCTATTGGTCTGAAGTAGCCACTATCAGATGGCCCTATTTTAATTTTCTATACAGTATAGTACTTATCACTGACATTTTAATTTATTTTTTAATTAAAATTAAAACTTAATTTTAAAATCTGACATTTTATTTTTACCTCTACCATCTCCACTAGAACAAAATTTCCATGCGGGCATGGACTATAGCTGTTTTATCTCCATTGGATTACCAAGGCTTAGAACAATAGCTGGGGCTTAAAAAGGAAAAACTCTAAAACTTGTTGACTGACTGAATAAACTCTTGATTCCCATCACTTACCGGGCCCTCCTGCCCTTTCAGGCCAGGCTTCATTTCAGTAAATGGTGCTCCTACCAGATCAGTCTCGACTCCTCCCTTTCTCAGCGCTCCCCACTCCATCCTGATCACCCTTTCTAAAGTTAGGCCCCTTACAGTTGTCCTCCATACCATAATTCCTTCACAGGAATTATCAGATTTAAACTATTTCATTTTCGTCTATCACTCCCAGTGAAATAGAAGCTCCAAGAGCGCAGGGACAGGGTTGTCTACATACGGACTGTATCTCCAACGACTAGCATGACGTAAAGTAGGAGGTTAACAGATTTTTTGGGTTGGTTAAATGAATGAACTGGGAAAAGGGGCTGAGTTTACGTGGCGTCCCCATGCCGGGAGTCTATGGAACTAGTGCGAGATCGCACAAATGGACGCAGGCACGCAGGCCCCAAAGGGACGCAGCTTGGCCGGGTGGGGATACAGAAGCGGCCTGGGTCAGGCTTGGGGTAGGTGGTGAAGGGGTGCCGCAAGCAGGAGGATCCCGGCGGGCGCGGTAACCATACGCACGTGGAAGCGGTTGTCCAGGCCTCTGAGGTCCTCGAATCCTAGCGCGCCGACACGTCATCCGCGTGCGCCGCGGGTAGAGGCGGAGCCTGAGGGCGCTGCGCCGCTTCTCCTCCCGCCCAGGGCGGGGCGACGCCGCGGTGCTCGCAGTTTGATTCTTAGAGGTTTGCCCTCCTGGTGGTTTAGTCTCGCAAATCTGTCTTGAGTTAACGTTTTTGAAAATACGGTCAGTTCCGTGTCCCTACCTCTCGTCTGCCAGTACAAACTGTGACGGAGACAGACACTTTGAATGCAGGAAACGGAATGAGAAGCGTTTCCGTGTCCAGGACCCAGTTTCCCTCGCCCTGCTCCCTTGGCTTGCTTGCTTTTCTTTTCTGAATGAAAGAATTTATTTAATTCTTAGCAGACTGGGAGGCATGTGTTTTTAATCTCCATATTCTTTCTAGTTACAGTAACAATAATAATAGGAAATCTTTATTGAGCACCTCTTGAGGCATTTTACATGATGTCGCTTGATCTTCACAAATACCACGTTTTACAGATGCGAAAGCTGAAGATCATTGCAATGACTTGTTCCTTGGTTCGTAACTCAATTACTTAGCCCTTTCTACCTATGTACGTATTTTTTGTACATTTTTAAACCTTCATAATGCATAAATACATGGTTGTATTAGTCATGATCCTATCAGAAAACGGCACACTCAAAAAGGTTTAATGAGTAAGAATTTAATAGAGCGTATTTACAAAGATATGGGCAGGATTAAGGGAACCAGCAAAATATAGTGGGGCACCCAGAGCCTAGCAATAGCAGAAAGTGGTTACCACCTGTAGACCTGAAGGGGCAAAGAGAGAATGGTGTTGTGGGAGATCAAAATAGGCCACCATGAAATATGTCTCTTTACCTTGATTATTTTCTCTGACGGACGTTTGACCTCCCCCACTAACTGCCTAAAGGAATATAACTCTGGGTATGGACAGACTGGCAGGGTCCTTGCTAAGCCCATTCTTTTCAAAGTTCTATTTACCAAATATTTACATTTGTAAAGGTATCTCCCTCGGTGTACTGGGAAGCAGGGGGATGACCTTATCTGCAGAAACTCTTACCAGTACGGAAGGAGAGGACTTAAATCTACATACTGTTGATTACTGTGATTTCTGTCTCTCTGGCCGCATTCTTTATAGGAGGCCCTGTAAAGAATTGTCTGACAAACATTTACATTTCCCTTTCCATGTAAATTGTCTTCTTCCCCTCTGAAATCCACCACTACACCCCCCCACCCCCACCCAGCCACAACACCCTCCTCACCTTTAGCTGAAAATACTTAAGGGAGCAGGTTAATCAGAATGATGAGAAACTCAGTTTCTCTGGTTTCTCCCATGTATACATGTTATTAAACTTGGTATTATTTTCTCCTGCTAACCTGTCTTTTAATTATTTGGCCAGCCATAAGAACCCTAAGGGAAAGGGCGGAGGGGGATTCTCACTCTTCCCCCACAGTGTTATCAGCTGGGAGAGAGGTGGAGCCACGAAAGAAGGGCATCCAACAGGGCAAAGGAAGTACAGCATTGAGAGGGAAAGGGAATAAACACTGGGTTCTCTCTCCTCCTGTCCTTGTGTCCCCATGTGAACTGTCTCTGTCCCCCATTAGCCAAACCTAACCTGAAGCCTGAGGGCAAGGAAGCTGGAGTGACAGGCCAGGGCAAACACAGTACCCAGCCCAGTGGTCTTGATAATGAGTCAGGCAACACAGAAATGTTCAGAGTAAAATGTGAAAGTCTTTATCCTCATCCCTTCTCCCACTTCATTCTCCTCCCCAGGGCCAAGACTAGCTTAAGGTATTTTGCCCGTTACATGCCTCACCTGAATTCCAGCCCTGCCCCGGACATAAGTTATTACCTGTTTGGTGTATAACGTTCCAGCCTGTTGAAATAAATACTCTCTGACTCACTTCTTTTTTTGTGTGTGTGTATGAGGAAGATCAGCCCTGAGCTAACATCTGATGCCAATCCTCCTCTTTTTGCTGAGGAAGACTGGCCCTGAGCTAACATCTGTGCCCATCTTCCTCTACTTTTTTTTATATGGGACGCTGCCACAGCATGGCTCTACAAGCAGTGCATCGGTGCGCACCCGGGATCCAAACCGGCAAACCCCGGGGCTGCCACAGCTTGCGCCACCAGGCCGACCCCTCTGACTCACTGCTGACAGATGCCACATGTTGATCCTCGACATCCAAGCACTTCTTGGTTTCTTTCCCTCCAGGCACTCCCTGGCTCCATCCAATACCTGCCTTCCAGCTCCTTCCGGGAGCCTTAGTTTGCTCAGCTCTCTGTCTTTCTGGTCCTGTATCCTCATTTTAGCACTTCCAGTGTACTATGAGGTTTCAGCTTTCACCTCCATATAGAGACTTCCAGATTCATCCCTTTGGCCCTGATTCCTCTCCTGACTTTGGTCCCATATCTCCAGCTGCCCCCAGGACAAGCACAGCCTGTTCAAAATCACCAATTCTGAGACAGCTCCCAATCTTCCACACATCCCTCCCTCTGTGACAGACCAACTACTCTTCTGCAAGCTTCCCTAACTTCCTCCCACCCACCACTTTCCTTTAAGACTCTTATTTAATCAAGCCTGATCTACTTCAGTGGCCTCCTGTTCTCTTGTGCCCCTCTCATTTGGTCCTGTATGCTGCCACCAGATTAAGCTCCTAACCTGACATTTAAATAACACCAATGGTGGTGGTGGAGGATCCAGTACAACTTTCTCTGATCATTGTAGCCCAAACTCAACACTCCCTCCTATGAATTATAAAAAGTAAATACTAGGATATAAGGCACATCTTCATGTATTTGGCAAATAGAAGGGGTCTCCTAGAGTTGAGAAATGCCAAAAGTAAAAGGAATGATTAGGTTTGGGGCTTTGACGAGACTTGGACTGGTGTTCTTACAAAGGGGCCAGTGTGGCTGGAGTGGAGTGAGAAAGAGGTTTCAGCTTCTTCTGTTGTTTTGGTAGAAAGGGAAGGAACACATCTCTGATGTAATAATGGGAAATAATTGCAAACAAAGATTCACTTTATAAAGAACTTGGCATCACAGTGCATAACTAGTTTACACAATAAGAAATAGAGAGCTTGCATCACACGAAGGTGAATTAAAGGACACCATAATTTGTAGAATTAAAGTCTTTATTTTCCTGTCAAATGACTAGAGCATTCTTATTGTCTACAATGTTTATACTTACTATATTGTAATCGATGTTTATTCTAGTTTCAAAAACAATTTGAAGCTGCCATAAGTGTACAATAGCTTTAATTTTTTTCTATTATTTTTTGTGAGGAAGATCAGCCCTGAGTTAACATCCATGCTAATCCTCCTCTTCTTGCTGAGGAAGACCGGCTCTGAGCTAGCATCTATTGCCAATCCTCCTCCGTTTTTTTTCCCCCAAAGCCCCAGTAGATAGTTGTATGTCATAGTTGCACATCCTTCTAGTTGCTGTATGTTGGCCACGGCCTCAGCATGGCCGGAGAAGTGGTGCAATGGTGCGCGCCAGAGATCTGAACCCAGGCCGCCAGTAGTGGAGCGCACGCACTTAACCGCTAAACCACCGGGCCGGCCCTACAATAGCTTTATTTATTTATTTATTTATTTATTTATTTAATTTTATTTATTTATTTATTTTTCCCCCAAAGCCCCAGTAGATAGTTGTATGTCATAGTTGCACATCCTTCTGGTTGCTGTATGTGGGACACGGCCTCAGCATGGCCAGAGAAGCGGTGCGTCGGTGTGCGCCCGGGGTCCGAACTGGGCCACCAGCAGCGGAGCGCGCGCACTTAACCGCTAAGCCACGGGGCCCCTACAATAGCTTTAAATGCCCCTCTTTCACTTTACTTTTTTAATCTCTCCTCCCCTCCAGCCTCACTGACTTCCTTGCGTTTCTTTCCACCACAGGGCCTTTGTGCTTATTGTTCCCCCTGTCCATTCTTTCTCTTTGATCCCCATCAGTTGAATCCTTCATCTCTTTCAATTTTTTACTATAAAGTCACCTTTTCAGTAAGGCCTTCTCTATATAAAGGGGACAGACCACCCTCTGCATTCCCTATTTCTCCATCTGTCACTGACTAGTGCCCCGAGGAACTCAAGGGTGGGTTTGGAAGCATTTACCTGTTATGTTAAGGAGACAACCAGTAGGTACCCTGAAGCTAACCAAGCCTCCCTACAAGAGCTGCGCCCAGGACCTTGATGCGAAGATCTCTTCAAGAGGAGATTAAGCCTCATTACCATAATCTGCAGTGTACCCGCCTCTCCCTTTTGTAGTTTTTTTGTGTGTGTGTGTGAGGAAGATCAGCCCTGAGCTAACATCTGACGCCAATCCTCCTCTTTTTTTCTGAGGAAGCTTGGCCCTGAGCTAACATCCGTGCCCATCTTCCTCCACTTCATATGGGACGCCGCCACAGCGTGGCTTGACAAGCAGTGTGTCTGTGCGCACCCAGGATCCGAACCGGCGAACCCCAGGCGCTGCAGCGGAGCATGCGCAATTAACCGCTTGCGCCACCAGGCCGGCCCCTGCGCCTCTCCCTTTTGAACATTCATTCCCCAACCAAATAAAAGTTCCTCCTTGCCTTTGTTCGGGGACACCGTGACTTTGGAAATCTTTCCTCATGGCCTCCTATTTGCTGCAAATACACTTTACTTTGTGAGACAACTTCCACTGGTGTAGAGTCTTATTTAACTCACCAAGAGGCAAGCCCACTTGGTTCGGTAACATTTCTACAGCACCTTTTACTAATGTTCTCCACATTTTACCTTTTTTATTTTTTACTGTCAGTTTCCTCGTCCTAGAATGTAAACTCCACGAGAGCAGGGATTTTTATATGTTTTGTTCGCATCCGTATCGTCAGAGCCTAGAACAGTGCCTGGTACATAGTTGCATGAATTCTGTTCACTGCTTACTAAGCTGTAGAGTGATTGGCTGGTTGACTGAATTAGGGAGAGCACAGGCTTTCATTAGTTGATCCACAAATATTTACCAACTTATTTAGCAAGAAACACTGTTCTAGATACCAGAATACAAAGATAAATAGGATATGGCTTCTGGGTACTCACAGCCAAGTGGGAGAAACAGTTAAATAATTTTAGCAATAAGTTAAGGCCATAACACAAGTATGAATGATGTGCTCTGGCTGCATTAAGGAGGAAACACTTCTCCCTCCTTGGCAAGATCAGGGAAATCGAAAAGATGCTTAGGAGTTACCAGCCAGGCCTGCTGTGACGAGCTCCTGAGCTCCCCCGCCCCATCGCAGGGATGCCAGACAGGATGCCACTGCGGAAGGGAGACCGGGGTGCCGCAGAGAGGGGCCGAGGTGGGAGCGGAGTAAAGAGGTCCTAAGCCTGCGGGGTGGGGAGGAGCCGGAGGTGGAGCCGGAGGTGGAGCCGGGGAGGAGCCGGGGAGGAGCCGGAGGTGGAGCCGGAGACGAGCCCACCGCTGACGTCACCGAGCGTCCCTCGCGCGAGTACCCGCGCCGCCCGCCGTTCGCGCGCTTCGCAGGAGCGGAGCCTCGGGCGCAGTATGGCGGCGTGTAGTGCTCAGGCTCCTGGCTCCGTGAGTGGGGTTCTCCCTCCCTTGGCCCTTTTCTCATGTCTGTTCTGGATTTTTCTCTCTTCTCCTGTTTCCTCCACCTTGCCTCTTTGCCTCCCTGTCTTGGCTGGCCGCGCCTGGGCGGGGGGGCCTGGGAGGCTGTTCGACCTACCCCTCTCACCGGTTCTGCCGATATATTTGTTCCTTCCGTTCTGCGGCGCCGGCGGTGAGCCGTGAACACGTCTGCGTCCCCTCTCGAGGCTTCCAGCCCGGTGGGAAGCCAGGAGCAGACTCATGGCGAACTGTGGGGCTGTGGGTTCCTGGGGGAGACCCCTGACGCAGCTGTAGGGGAAAGGGGTAACTGATAATCGGGAAAAGCTTCTGAGACCAGAAGTGCGTGTAGGAGTCAGCCAGGCAAAAAAGCGCTGAAACAGGTTTAAGGCGGAGTCAAAAACATGTTCAAAGACGAGATAGAGCAGGTGTCTTTGAAAAACTCTAGTTTTTGAGAGTAATTGGGAGTTACTGAAGAGTTTTAAGCAGAAGAGTGATTGGATGAGATCTGAGTTTGCGTTTCCTGAAGTAGCAGTGTAGCGAGTGGACTAGAAAGTACCAATTGAAAAGTTCAGTGTTGGCCATGCATGGTGCCTGTAGGTTGGCCAGGTGGAGAATCCGGTAGAAAAATGGATATAACTAGAGTTCAGGGGAGGGATCTCAGCTAGAGATTTAGGAACAATCAGCATCTATTGATGGCTGTTAAAGCTACCCAGTGAGGGGCCGGCCTGGTGGCCTAGGGGTTAAGTTAGCGCGTTCCGCTTCTGCGGCCTGCCGGCCCAGCAGCCTGGGGTTCGGCCTGGGGTTCGCGGGTTCAGATCCTGGGCGCAGACCTACTGACTGCTCATCAAGCCATGCTGAGGCGGCTGTCCCACATAGAAGAGCTACAACCCTACAACTGTGTGTACTGAGGCTTTGGGGAGAAAAAAGAAAAAGAGGAAGATTGGCAACAGATGTTAGCAGACGGCCAATCTTCCTCAAAAAAAAAAAAAAGAATTAAAAAAAAGCTATCCAGTGGATGAGGTTATTAAGAGGAAAGTGTATAGTGTCCTCAAACTTCAGCCTATATCAATATTAATCTGGGGACCTTAAGTTACAGACTCTGGCCCTCCCCCTCTCCTCCAGGATTCTGATTCAGTAGATGAAATCACCTAAAAATCACCTGCATTTTTAATAAAACTTTGGTGATTTCTGACAGTGGTACCACTGTGGTGGAGGGAGTGGATGGAGACGTGTTTATGGCTCACTGCAGTTCCACTGTGAGAAACAGTAGTATTCAATGTACCAAGCAATGGACCGGCTCTTGGAGGAATAGGAGCTAACAGAAAGTGTGCGAGTCTGGGCTTTGGTTATGTTGGTGGGCAGTTCTTTTTTTTCTCTTTTCTTTTCCTTTATTATGAAATTTTTGTTGTACATTGTTGTTTGTCAGTCACCATATAAATGCATCCCTTCACCTCTTGTGCCTACCCCCCACCCCCCCTTGCCCCTGGTAACCACCAAACAGTTCTCTCTGTCTGTGTGTTGGTTTATCTTCCACTTATGAGTGAAATCATCTGGTGTTTGTCTTTCTCTTTTTGGCTTATTTTGCTTAACATAATACCCTCCAGGTCCATCCATGTTGTTGCAAATGGGATGATTTTGTCTTTTTTATGGCTGAGTAGTATTCCGTGGTATATATATACCACATCTTCTTTATCCAGTCATCAGTGGAGGGACACTTGGGTTGCTTCCATGTCTTGGCTATAGTGAATAATGCTGCAATGAATATAGGGGTGCGTAAGCCTCTTTGGATTGTTAATTTCAGGTTCGTTGGGTAGATGCCCAGTAGTGGAGTAGCTGGATCATAAGGTATTTCTATTTTTAATTTTTTGAGGACTCTCCATACTGTTTTCCATAGAGGCTGTGCCAGTTTGCATTCCTGGTGGGCACTTCTGAATGATGACTTGGTCCTGTTTTGACAACCCTCACCATGAATGAGAGTGTTTGGCTGAGGTGGGATGAAGGGGAAGGTCAGTGGTAGGGCTTTCCACAAGGACAATGAAGTCATCTAGAACTTGAAGACTGGTTTATCAAGCTGTTTTCAAGCTGCTGAAGATGAGCTGAATGTGGAGGATTGACCGGAAGGCTAATAGAGGAGCACTGGAGGAAAAGGGATCGAGTGTAATGGTTTAGAATTATCACTGGGGATCAAGAAAGATAAAGGTCCTACCCCTAAGTATTGTTGAACTCTGTTGGAATTTTAAAGTAAAGCTGCCTAGCACTGGGAATAGGCCAAGCTGACCCCCTTCCCTAGAGTTATGTATATATAGAGGCAACTGTGTGTCCAGAATCTGTGGCAAGCATACAAAGATGGTTCATGTCCTCCTTAGGAAGCCCACATCTTAGCTGAAAAGATGAAACAGGAAACAAATCCAAAGAGATTGTGTCTTATATGTATTTGGCTTATGAGAGCTCAAATGTATATACTTGACTAAAAAAAAAGGGAATGATTAAAAATTATGCTGTGCCTATATTCTTTATATGTACTGTCCATTATTAGGCACATTTAGCTTTCCACATACATATTACTATACAGTACTATGTCTTATTCTTAAAAGCAATTTAAAGGATTTTTTCAAGAGTGATTTTGACCAATCTTGTTTTTCAACTTGCTGGGTTTAGAACCAGACCCCACATAAGATGGGAAATCACTATATCTAGTAATCATTGCTCTTTTTTTGTTTTTATAATTTTATTTATTTTTTTTCCCCCAAAGCCCCAGTAGATAGTTGTATGTCATAGCTGCACATCCTTCTAGTTGCTGTGTGTGGGACACGGCCTCAGCATGGCCAGAGAAGCGGTGCATCGGTGCGCGCTGGGGTCCGAACCCGGGCTGCCAGCAGCGGAGCACACGCACTTAACTGCTAAGCCACGGGGCCGGCCCAATCATTGCTCTTAAGAGAGGTATGTGCAAGGTGCTGTGGGAGCTCCAAGGAAGCAACAGCCTGCCTGGGATGGTCAGAGAAGGTTCACAGAGGAGTACAGTTATGCGCTGCATGAGGACGTTTCAGTCAATGACAGACCACATATATGTCAGTGGTCCTGTAAGGTTAGTACCATACAGCCTAGGTGTGTAGTAGGCTATACTATCTAGGTTTGTGTAAGTACACTCTATGATGTTTGCACGATGACAAAAATGCGTAAGGGCGCATATCTCAGAACGTATCCTGTCATTAAGCAACACAAGACTGTAGGTATTCCAGTTGAGTGCTTTAAGGATTGGTACAGGTTTGTTAGAGAAAAGCAAGACCGAAGCTGGAAGGCCAGTTGTCTGAGTTGATTGTGTGGCTGGATTAAGACTTCTAAAGTTTCTTCAAGTTCTAAACTCCTGTACTTTTCATCTTCATTTACATGCCCTCTTGATTTTATTGGTTATCTATTCCTTTATTCTTCCCCAAATTTCCTTGGTGGGCAGGATGATCAGGAAGGTGTTTTAACTAGATTCACTTTCCTCAGGAGCAAGCCTGGCTTGAGGCTGCCCAGGCCTTCATCCAAGAGACCCTGTGTCCAGCTGACAAGGAGCCTAATGTCCAGTTGACTCAGTTGGTTATTGACTGTGTGAAGACTATCTGGTTGTCCCAGGGAAGGAACCGGGGTTTTACACTGCCCCTCAGCTACAGGTAAGGAGAGGTGGGGTTCAGAGGAAGTTAAATTTGGGATTGAAGAGGAAGGACTTATAGTTTAAAAAAAAAGGGAAAGGAGAAGAGTGAGGGGAAAGTTGCTGAGGGGAGGAAAAGATGTTCTAAACACAGCCCCCTTCTGCCAAACTTTCCCATTCTCCATCAAGCTGCCTAACTTGTCCTATAGTTCTCCTAAACTGGCTTAAGTCAAGTTTAGAGACAAGGAGAGGAAGAGAAGATAGAAAATTTGGAAAAAAAGTCTCAAAATGGGGAGAGAGACTGATATTTCATTTTGTGAATTAGGAAACTAAGATACAGAGAACTATAACTTCACCAGGTGCAGGTAGTTGTGTTTAAGAAGATCTGAGTTTAAGGTCTTCTGAAGGTGGTTTTTTGTTTTTTTGGTTTTTTTACTGCGCCATCATTTCCTAAACTGTTCTAGGCAATGTTAATAAAGTACCACAAGAAAAGGGTTCCATGGCCAAATAAGTTTGAGAGACATTGGATATGACAGCCTTCTTTAGGAGAGTCATGAGGCTCATTAACATATTAAAGGCTGGGCCGGCCCTGTGGCTTGGTGGTTAAGTGCGCGCGCTGCAATGCTGGTGGCCCGGGTTCGGATCCCGGGTGCGCATCGAGGCACCACCTCTCCCTCCATCCTGAGGCCGAGTCCCACATACAGCAACTGAAGGATGTGCAGCTATGACATACAACTATCTACTGGGGCTTTGGGGGGAATAAATAAAATCTTTAACAAAAAAAAAAAAAACATATTAAAGGCTCTGAAAAGTCCTGCAAAAAGAAACCTGTTGACCTCCTCATAGAAGTAACCACTTTCTTGAATATGGGGTGTATTATTCCTATGAATATCTTTATATTTTTACTACACATGCATCTGTCCATAAGCAATGTAGAGTTTTGCACTCCTTTAGACTCTATATAAATGATACCATACCTCATAGATTCTCTGCAATTTGCTTTTTGTGCTTAACATTATGCTTCTGAGATTTGTTCTTATTGATAGCTCTAGCTCATTTATTTTAACTGCTCTATGGTATTCTATTATGTGAGTATGCATATCACTGTTTATTTATCCTTTGAAGAATAAAAAAGGTAGAAATCTGTTCAGCTTGTATAATTTGACATTTCCCAAACTTATATGAGCACAGGATGCTTTTTCCCTGGCACTGCCTTCCTTATTCTGCTTATGGCAGTTTGGGAAACAGCTCACTCAGCCTGGCAATCTGTTTCAGTCAGTTAAGGCAAGGGATCTTTAGTGAGAAGACAGCTTAATTGTACTCTGTGTCATCCAAAACATCATTTTCAAAATTCTGTGTGATTTTTTTCATCCATGGACTTTGTTATAAACCAGGGATAACTAAAAATGCTGGTCCGCCAGAATGTAAATCAACACACTGCTTCCTCCGTTGAGAAAGTCTTGCCTACGAAAGACAGTCAGCTGAACTAAACAGTGTGCCTACTGACATTGTGTGTAGCCAGGTACTTACTGGTCAACTTTTAAAAACCTTAATATTTTGCCATATTTGCTTCAGTTCTTTTTTATGAAAGGTAAAACATTACAGATTTAGTGAAGTCTCCTAAGTGCTCTATTCTGACCCAGTTCTCCCTTCCCCTTCTCCAGAAGTAACCACTGTCCTGAAGGGAAGTGCGGGCTCATCCAGTGTCAGCCTCACTGGCCGTTTCACATTGCTCTCCAATGGAGTTGCACCAATTGACGCACATACAGCACACATCTACATCCAGAAGCTTTTCCATATCTGGTTTTACCTTCGTAAAAAAAAATTTTTTTTTGCCTATTTGATAGGCATTAAATTATATTTTATTTTAATTCCAAAGTAATTTCTGAGGACACTCTTACCTGGGGGCTTTTTTCTTTTCCTCCTATGTAACTATTCTTATTTTACTCCATTAGACTCTGTTTTTCCTTTTCCTACAATTCTTGTCCATGTCCATAACTCTAGAGATTAAATACATTATTTATTTAAACATAGAATGACATCTCATTTGAAATTTGTCTTGCTGGCATGGGAAAGGCCCTGGGACAGGAGAGCTACCTATGGAATAGTTGTAGTCAAAGGAGTAGTGATTCTCATGAACCTCTATTGCAGTGGGGTTAGTCTCCCACAGGTGAGTTGAGTATGTGCCTAGTGGCCTCAGTGATCACAATCTTATTAAGGAAAGGAAGATCCAAATTTTCAAAATTCTGGCATTACTAGAATAATTGAAAAGTGGTAAGTCAGCAATTTTTAGGAAACTTGGAACCTTTTTAAAGTTTCTTGTTATTCTTCAAGATAAATGTAAAATAAATAGCACAATTTGTAGAAGTGAGGTGTCCATAAAGAACAGTGGATGAGGATAAAATAGAGATTATTTGATATAAATATTTTATTCATTCATTTTTCCATTCCCCTTCATTGAGTGCCTACCATGTGCCAGGCACTGTGGTGTGTAAGCCTTGAAAGTTGGAGAGCAATGACAGATACAAAAGATTAGAGCTTATCACCTTCGGTTTCCTGACCCACACCCTGAAGAATCTGGGCAAGGTGACCCGTACCGTTTTCTGTCCTTAACATGCCTAGGGTCAAGGGACAGTTCTCCAGTTGCTTTTCCCTGGGCCTTTAGAGAAGTAGGTAAACACAGAGAAAGAACATGGACTTTCAAGTGAGACACACCTGGCTTTGCCACCCATGCCACTGTGTACCTGAACCTCTCCAAGTTTCCCCATTGCTGGTGTTTATGGGGTTTTTTGGTGAAGATTCAATGCCATATAGAGTGTGAACGGACCCAGTATAGTATGTGCATTAGCAGGGGCTCAACACATGTTAGTTTCTGTCTTTGCGTTTTATCTGCTCCAAAGTTGTTGGGAAAGGATGAAGCAGATGTGGAAGGGGAGTGGCCACCTAGAACAGCGTTCCCAATCTTTAGTACTCACGTGTGGATTATGTTCATGAGTACAACAAGGAGGATAAATTGTGGTGTTTTGTAACCTTATTCTGTTTCTTTTCCACTGAAAAAATCATGGGAATGCAAATCAGCAGAAGAGTGGTATTACAAAAATGTGAATCTACCACAACTTTAATAATTTATTATTTGTATTGCATTATCTGTGATATACCTCACAATTGATAGTGACTCAGCAGTGTTGCAACACTTTGCTTAAGAATGACTGATCTCAAGCATCTCTTGAGATTTGGGAACTCTTGATACCAACTCCGCTCTCAGCCTCAGCTTCCCAGCCAGTCTCTAGTACTGTGATATTCTAGACTAGGAAGGAAACGTGGCTGGGGCCAGTGAGGTTGAGCCTTTAGGCAGATGCCTCAGTGGCCCCATTGGAGTTCTTGGTGGAGCTAAGAGCTGAGATGCTGTCAGGCAAGCTGGGTGTTATCTGTCAGATGTTCTTCCCACACACTCATCTCCTCAGGCCACTCTTGCGTTCCTACTTCATTTCTCTGGGTCCTCTCTGTGGCACTATCTTGTTCAAGATATCATTCAGCACAGACTTCTTGCCTTCCCTAGGTACACCCAGACTCTGTCCTCATTTTCTTAGGCCCTTACCCCCAACTTTTTCCCTTTCAATCAGTCAATCAGACAAACTCCTCTCTTAGTCCATGTTCCCCATCAGACTTTCCTTGGGATCTTGGGGGATTTGTCAGGATTGAGGGTAATGTCCTAGGCTTGGATGCAGCTTTGCAGGACCTCTGCTTCTTTCATTCTGCAGCTTTGTCTCAGTACAGGACCTCAGGACCCGCCAGCGTCTCCCATGCTGCAGCCACCTGTCCTGGAGCAGCACTGCATACCAGGCTTGGGCCCAAGAGGCTGGACCAAGTGGGGTCCCCCTGCCCCGGGAGCGGCTGATACTTTTAGGGACACTAACAGATGTATCGGGAGACTTGGAACAAGAGTGCAGGAATGGAAGCCTCTATGTGAGAGATAACACTGGTGTTCTGGGGTGTGAGGTGAGTAGGGAGGGGGAGGTCAGATGCCTCAGATCCTAACAAGAATGGCGTCTAGGGACGCAGTTAAGGCAATTAAGTCTCTGAGCGAACAAAGGTGGAGGGGGGTGGATTGGATGCTAGGGTCCTGGTTAACCCTTGTCCTTGGTCTTTTCTAGCTCATAGATCTGGACCTTTCTTGGTTGGGCCATCTCTTTCTGTTCCCCAGTTGGAGTTACCTCCCTCCTACCAGGTGGAGTTGCTCAGGGGAAGGGCATTTGGAACTCTGGGGTGCCCCGGTGCCAGTGTTTCCCTTGACCATCAGTCCTGGCCCTCTCACCCCTATGCCTGTTCTCTACCCAGAAACTGCTTCCCGCCTGCTCAGGCACAGGTAATTCTTCTCTCTAGGGGAGGAGGGAGCACTGTGAAACTGGGAAGATGCTGGTGGGTCAATGGAAGGAGGGAAAGAAAGGTATTGAGAGAAATATGGATGGAATGTTCCAATCAAGGGAACGATAGGGCCTCTCAGAATGGTAAGAGCAGGAGTCTTCAAGGGAAGTGTGCCTTATCTAAGGGCAAGAAGAGTTCGAAGGAGGTTTTTAGAATAATGGCTTTGGGCTATGGACATTTTACGTCACTAGATTATTTTTTATAGTGGGAGGGAAGGCATTTGTAGGGAAAAAGAAGAGAAATAAAAATGACTTCTGAGTATCTGTCTACTGGGATATATCTGGGATGCTGCCGAATTCATGAATTGCTTAATAAAGCCAATCAGATCTTCAAATTAAAAAAGAAGAAGACTTCTCCCCTCCCCTTTTTACCTTCTTTAGAAGCAAGCTCAGAGTTGGGCAAACAAACCTGGCTGGGAAACTGGTTCGGTTGAGTGCTCTGGTGAAAAGTCAAAAGAAAGCTTACTTCATCCTGTCTCTTGGAAGATCATCCCCAGCTGGCAGCCAAGCTGGCAGTCATGTGTCCATCATCGTGCAGGTGAGGATTAGGGTCAATTCAGGGATGTGCAGTGTGGAATGGGTGTTAGAACTCTTAATAGGAAAGATAACATCATAGGAGGAACCATGTGGGAAAGGACAGCTGGGGAGAGTTGTTTTCTGGAACAGTGAACTTGAGGGAAGCTTCCAGGTAACGTCTTTCCTATTTACCGGAGGTAGGGAATAGACTTTCCTGCTGTGCATCTCACTAGAGTAGACAACTTTTGTGTGTTACATTTTGAAAAACTACCAGAATCACTTGTTTTTCTCTTGTATTAAAAGGATGACCAAGGGCCGGCCCCGTGGCTTAGCGGTTAAGTGTGCACGCTCCACTACTGGCGGCCCAGGTTTGGATCCCAGGCGCACTGACGCACCGCTTCTCTGGCCATGCTGAGGCCGCGTCCCAGATACAGCAACTAGAAGGGTGTGCAACTATGACATACAACTATCTACTGGGTCTGTGGGGAAAAAAAGGAGGAGGATTGGCAATAGATGTTAGCTCAGAGCCGGTCTTCCTAGCAAAAAGAGGAGGATTAGCACGGACGTTAGCTCAGGGCTGATCTTCCTCACAAAAAAAAAGAAAAAACACAATAGGATGACCAAGACAATTATTTATCTTAACACTATTAAAACATTGAATACATGTACTTTTTTACAATTTTGTGTGTGTGTGTGAGGAAGGTTGGCCCTGAGCTAACATCTGCCAACCCTCCTCTTTTTGCTGAGGAAGACTGGCCCTGGGCTAACATCCATGCCCATCTTCCTCCACTTTATATGGGACGCCGCCACAGCATGGCCTGACAAGCAGTGCATCAGTGCGCGCCCGGGATCTGAACCGGCGGACCCCGGGCTGCCGCAGCGGAGCACGCGTGCTTAACCGCTTGCACCACTAGGCTGGCCCTTCCCTATGTGTACTTTTTTTAAAACTTGGTACTTATTGTTGATTCTTTTTACATCAACTGGTATAATTTTAAAAATCATTAATTTTTATACATTATTGTTATATGACTTATACAGTTATCTGAATAATGTTTCAAAAGCATTCAAAACAAAGGATAAAAAAGTTCTCTAACATGATATCAAAAAAGGAAACTATGAAATTTGTTAGCACTCTAAGAATTCTTACTTGTGTCTGTGTGAAGCATGAGCTTGAGTAAACTGATTAACAGTTAACTGATTAACTGATTAACAGTTAACTGATTTAACACTGATTAGAGTGTAAAGGAATTAAAGATGCTAAAACTAAAAATGCTTAGAAGCTGCCCAAATTTCTGATCTTGTTTTTTCTTCCTGGGTTAAAGAGGAGTTTATGTATTTTCTTTACATTAGAATGTTTTAAGTCTCCTAGAGACCAATTGAAAATTCTCTACAGGGTGAGATTGGCTCGTTATTGTATTGTATGTCAAGGGAGAGATCTCTGAAATGCACTTGAATTTCTGCAGGGTTGCTAAAGTAGGGTAAGACCTTTGGGTAGTTTACAATCATATTGTAGATTCTATATGGTATTGGTTTATAAAACAAGCAGAGAATAATACAAAACAGTATGTAAGTGTAGTTTGTAACTGCTATAGCAGATCAACTAGAGTTTATTATGTGGAGGGAAGCCTTACAAGGGAGTTTAGACTCGATCTGGGTCTTGAAGGGTGGATAGAATTTGAATCACTAGAAGAGAAGGGAGGATATTCAGGACTGGGGAATCACCTGTAGCAAGATGCAACCTTTATTGAGCATGTGCTATATGCCAGGCATATTGGTCAGTTCACAGGCACAAAACTGAATAAGATAATGGCTCTTGTCCTCTGGAAGCTCTCAGCCAGATAAGTAAGTCAGCGATTACGTTCAGGATCGTAAGTACTTTGGTAGATACGTGCACACGCACGAGGCACTATGAGGTACAGAGGTGGGGTTTGGAATAAGCCTGGGAGGTGAGGGAAGAGTGATTTTGGTATGTTTATAGGCTACTGAAGAGACATTGGAGACATACTGTTGCTTGAGATGCCTCCAGTGAATCTCTTCTATGATAGAGGAGTGAGATCATCTCTTCAAAATGAAGGACTGGACTCTGAAAAGAGGAGTAAAGGTTCAGAGTAACTGCTGTGCTAGATAGTTGGGGATAAGAGATTGGTAAGCAGTGACGGGGGCCCAGCTGGAGAGGGTCAGCATCAGTATTTGGCACTGGGGTGGCATGGGTCTGTCTTCGTCAGGTAGGGTTTTTGCCTTAGAAAACGGGTTGAAGAAACAGAGCTGTGGTGATGCGGTATTGGTAAGCTGAAGGGTGAAGGTGGATAAAAAGGGCAGGATTCAGGGGATTGGCATTTTGATCCTGGCATTTGGACAGAGCAAGGGATGGACCTCAATGTCTGAATGAAGGAGAAGGGGCTGTGATATTGGGAGGTCCTAGTGAAAGGTTAGACGAAGTCTGATGAGCAAAAGGGGAGCAGGGAGAGCGGAAGCACCAGTATTCATTCATTTACTCGTTTATTCAGTCAAACCATTATTAACGACTTGTTTCGCACAGTAGTAAGCTTAAGGGAGGTCTTAGTAATATCTTATGATGAGTGGTGACGTCCAGCATCTGATTGCTGGTACTCAGCTGGTTTTAGAGTAGAAATGGAGGTCTGTGAAGTTGAGCACAGGGAACTGTGCAGCTCAAGTATCTTCAGTCACCAGTGTGTTTTGAAGCCCCTGAGAATGGCAGCAGTGCTCTGTTATGCCTGTGGGAGGAACATACCCTAGAAGGTTGTTATATTTATGAGCAGTCCCATCCATGAAAGTTTTGTCCTTGTGCTTAAATTTCTTCAACAACCACCCTTCTCCAGTCCATATGATACCCCACTGTCAGATGTTTATTTTTATTTCCCTACTTGGATGTTTCTCATTTTCCTATAAAATAAGTCTTCAGCATGCCATTTCTCTGTTTTTTCCACATCTTGGCTCTCCCATCTTGTCTTCTGCAATTCCCAATAACATTCCTTCTCCATCCTGGCCAGTGTTTTCACTACCTTGCTCGTTCTGAGTTCTGAACGTTTCTATGTTGTTGCCTCCTACTTGAATCATCCTTCTCTCTCCTCGCCACTTCACCAAACCAGAGATGTCCTTTAAAACCCTCTTCAAGTTCCACTTCTTTCACTAGGCCTTCCTGATCATTCCAACCCATCATGACCTTCTCTTTCTTTCTCTGAAGCCTTATCAAACGTGTATTGTTTTTGCCACTTGATCATATATGGCTCCACATTATTACTTGGGTTTGTGTCTGTGTTCCCCAGTGGTTTGAAATATGTTGGAGAAGAGAGAACAGTATTATATTTCCCTTAACATCTATCCCAATACTGGATACATATGTACCTAGTACATATGGATTAAATAAATGAAATTTGTTTGTATGTTATGGGTGGCATAGGGGAAATGCAAAAAGGGCATAATTTTCTGAATGGAATGTTTATGTATTTTGGAGGAAGTTTTAGGGATGGTTTGTATCTTGGGGGAGGGATTAGAAAATATTTGGCAGCTCTTATGAGAGGGGAGAGACCATGAAAATACTATGAAAATTCTATGACTTAAGATCTAATTGGCAAACAGGGAAGATGAAGAGGCAAGGAAGGCTCATGAGGAGCAAGTCTTTGAGGTCAAATGATGGAAAGGGACTCTGGCAGAGGGGCAGCATCGTGGGAAGTGACTCATGTACTATGTTGCCTGCCTCTGCACAAGCCAGGTCCCTGCCCAGCTGGTGTGGCATCGAGCCCTTTGGCCTAGTAGGGACTATGTACTGACAGAGCTGCGAGTATCCAAGATCCGTGGTCATCGTTACTACGTTTGGACAACCAGTCCCTCCTCCCGTCTCTTGCCGCTGAAACCAGAGTGTGTGCGAGAGCTGGAACTGGAGCTGGATGGACCCCTCTTGGAGGCTGACCCCTCCAAGAGTGACCCCAAGCCACTCCCCAGACCTAGCAACTCCGAGGACAAGAAGGGTCAAAAAGGTCTTGTCCGGGACTCCAGACTCTTATCATATATGGTGAGCATACTGGAGAGATCCTAGAACTCGAGGGGCAGGAAATGTGGGTCTCCAAAGAGGAAGGAAATAGGGATGAACTGGCCCTTTGGCTTCTTTGCAGGGAACGGTCACTGGCGTGCTGAATCAGTCTGCTGGCCTCTATGAGCTGGACGGGCAGCTGGGGCTTTGCTTCGCCTACCAGCAATTCCATGGTCTCAGGCGGGTGGTGCGCCCAGGAGTCTGTCTGGAAGTATGTGAGGGTCAGGGCTGGTGACAAAAAGAGGCCCTCTCAGCAGCTTCTCTTACCTTTATGGGCTAGTCTTTTTCTGCAGCAGGGTGGAAATCTCTTTAGCAAAAATATAAAAATAATAAGTGTGTATGTTAGAGTGGGGGGTGCTTTTGTTAAGAATGATTTGGATGAGAGCTCAGATCAGAAAGAATAGAGCCTGGCGCACCGGGAGTGGGGGTTGGAGCCAGCGCATCTCCTTCACAGAAGGGCCTTCTAACTGGAGGAGGAGATGTTGGAGCTGAAGCGCAGGTGTAGGGCCAGGGTGATCTCAGGCAGCCTGGTGGGTCGCTGAAGTGTCACCAGCCAGGAGCCCCCGGCTCACAGAAAGACTGAGTGGAGCTCCTGGGAAATGAAGGCTCACTGCAGGGGGAGTGGGTTGTGATGGAAGGTGAGGCATGGAGGCTGGAAGGAAATAACCTGTAAAGGAGAAATGTATTTCTCCTGGAGCCCAGGCAGTGGAGAACTGCAGTTAAATCTGCCTGGGGTCATTGAGTTGGGGGCTTCACCTCTGCTTTTTCACTTTTTCTGCTTTCCCCCAGCTCCAGGATGTTCACCTCCTCCAGTCAGTGGGCGGAGGGACAAGAAGGCCAGTGCTAGCCCCCTGCCTCCGTGGTGCTGTTCTGCTTCGGGGCTTCTCTCGTCAGAAGCCTGAGACTCCGTCTCCCCACCAAGCCCAGGGGGCCTCCCTGTATGAGCAGCTGGTATGGGAACGTCAGTTAGGACTTCCCCTCTACCTGTGGGCTACCAAGGCCCTGGAGGAGCTGGCCTGCAAGTGAGGATGAGGGTCTGGGCTGGGGAGGCAGTGGGAGTAGGACATTTCCTCTGTAAGGGAAGCAGGATTCTGGAAGAGTCAGGGTCTTTGGGGGAAGTGACTCAGCTTCTTTCTGGCCCAGGCTGTGTCCCCATGTGCTGAGACACCACCAGTTCCTGCAGCATTCCTCTCGTGAGAACCCCAGCCTTGGGCTACAACTCCTGGGTCCTACCTTGGATGTTCTAGCTTCATCTTGCTGCCCCAGTCGGAGTTCACACAACGAGATCCTTGAAGAGCCACATCACTGTCCACTCCAGAAGGTATGAGGATGTGGGGGGAAGATGGGTGGCAGAGCTAATGCATTGCGGGACACCTGGGGCACATGGGGGACACAGTCTGATTTCTCTTCTCTCTGACAGTATGCTCGGCTGCAGACTCCCTGCTCTTTCCCTACTCTGGCCGCCCTGAAAGAGGAAGGGCAGTGCAAGGCCTGGGCCTCCTTTGACCCTAAGACCCTTCTGCCCCTCCCAGAGGCTTCTCACTTGCCCAGTTACCAACTCAATCAGCGCCTGGCCTGGTCCTGGCTCTGTCTACTGCCCTCTGCCTTCCACCCAGCACCGGTAAGTGGGACTCCAGTAGGGCTCAGGGGACTTGCTCTTTTTTGCCATCCTCACTACCACTACCTTAGTCATTTCTTGTCATTTTGACTGCACTAGCCTTCTAACTAGACTGCTCCATCTCTTCTTGGCCCCCTCCAATTCCTTCTCCCTGCAGCAATTAAAAAGAGGTGGGGTAAAGTGTAACTTGGATTACAGAACTCTCTTGCTTTAAAATCCTTTTCTTATTTCTCCCAGTGCATATAAAATAAAACCCTAACTCTTTATTATGTCCTGTGAGGTCTTGCGTGGTCTCCTACCTCTAACCTCGGTTTGTACACTTTCTCTCCCACTCCTAAATGTATGAACATGTGTGTTTTTTCACATCTTCCCCACTTGAATATAAGTTCTTTGAGGTCAGAGACCATGTGTTTTTTTTCACTTTGTAGCTAACACAGTGCCTGGCACATAGTAGACGCTCAGCATTTATTTAGTAAATACTGATGGCTCGGCCTTCATCTCCTTGCAGGTTTTACTTGGGGTTCTGGTGGCTTCATCTCATAAAGGTTGTCTGCAACTTCGAGACCAAAGTGGTTCCCTCCCCTGCCTCCTCCTGGACAAGCACTCAAAACCCCTCACTGACCCCCAGCTCATAGGTTTGGAGTTCAGCGGTGGAGGGAAGATAGTGGTAGGGTAGAGGTTCTCAGAACAGAGGGCTTGGGAGGAATTTGGGATTTACTAGAAATTGTTGGGATTTACTAGAGATGCTGAAGTGGCATGTGTAGATCAATAAGTTTTGGGAGAAATTTAGGAGACCAGTATTGGCAGTTAGAGAAAAGGAGCAAGGGATCCCCTAGCCAGAACTCCAATTCCCAACGTTCATGTCTCCCTCCATAGCTCCTGACAGGATGACCACTCTCATTTCCTACATTCTTAGTTTAGAAGAATAATGGTCTTATTCGGGGTTATCGAGATTTGTAGACAAGGAAACCCTGGAGAGGAAAGTTTCTTAGATCTAACAACAGGCGTTTTAGAGATTTATGAGAAAGTAGAATTGAGGCCTTTCAGCCTAGGAGGCCAGGGGTGGGACATGCAGATGGAATGGTTTCTCCCTTGGAGGTATCATCCCTCTAAGGTGGGGGTCAAGTCTGGGCCTTCACATTGTGTTAGGGGAGCAGCTCAGGCCTGGGTTAGACAGTGAGACCTGCAGGGTGGTCTGCTTCCCTGCACATCGCACAGTTCTCTCCTCTTGCTAAAATAGAAAACTTTCTTCCTCTAGGCTGCCTGGTGCGGGTAGAGAGGTTCCAGTTGATTGTAGAGAGGAAGGTCAGAAGCAGCTTCCCTTCATGGAAGGAACTGAGCATGACAAGCTTCATCCAGGAGCAGCAGGCCAGGTTGGCTCCTTGGGGTAGTGGCTGTACTTGGAGTCTCTGAGGAGAAAGAGAGGGCCTGGTGCGGGTGGTGGAATGCTGGGGCCCACAACACCCAATGCCTGCACCCCTAAGAAACCTATTTCTTGTCTTCTAACAGAGTCTACGTTCAGTTCTTTCTGGCCGATGCCCTGATCCTGCCTGTACCCAGACCCTTCCTTCACTTAGCCACCTCCTCAACACCTCCTCAGACAGAGCCCACCCTCCCAGAGGGTCCCCACCTAGGACAGAGCCGGCTATTCTTGCTGTCCCACAAGGAGGCACTGATGAAGAGGAACTTTTGTGTCCCCGCAGGAGCCAGTCTGGAAGTGCCCAGGCCCACCCTCAGTTTCCATATATCAGGGAGCTGGGTTGGGGGCACCCAGAGGAACGAGGGGACTGGATGGGGCCCACCTGAGCTCAAGGAAAAGGAGGACAAGGATCAGAAGGTAAACTGGGACTGCAGGGACCTAGGATCTGACCTCCAGTGCCCCTAGCTCCTGTCTGGAACCCCAGTACCCTGCTGTCCTTCCTCATAGGTTTTCCTCATCTTCCTTGGCTCCTCAGTTCGCTGGTTTGAGTTCTTGCACCCAGGGCAAGTGTACCGACTCGTGGCTCCTGGCCCTCCCGTGAGTGCCCCACTTCATACCCTTCCCCAGAAGACATTTTTGGCTTGGAGTTTGGAGAGGAAGTTCCAGTGCCTGGTCATTCTCTAGGTCTCCTAGAAAAAGGGTGGACCTAGATCAAATAGAAGGCCTGTCTGTGTCTGGATCACTTCCTTCATCAGGCTCCAGAGAGAACAAAATTGGGTCATAGTATTTTACGAACCTCCCTCTGGACCACGACACACTCACAGTCATCTTCCCATTTCCTGGCAGATGTTGTTTGAGGAGGGAGGTTCATCCTGCATATCACAGCGTCCCCTGGAGTTGGCTGGCTGTGCGTCCTGCGTCACTGTCCAGGATGAGTGGACCGTGGAACTTGCAAGCTCCCAGGACGTCCCAGATGTGCCGGATATCAACCAGGCACTGCCTGAATCCTCACTGACTGACCTGCTCAGTGCCAAGTAAATGTCCGCCAACTTCTCCAGCTAATTTGGCTGCTCTCTATTCCTCGGCCGTGGTTGGGGTGGGTGAAGAATTCGTTCTCTCTTACAGCGTGTGTTTCTTGAACATGCTTTAGCACCTAGAGGAACAGTGTCAATGTAAGGGAAGGAGTGTTTCATCCCCGATTTTCCCCCAGCGTGTTACTTTGTTGAAATGATCGTGAGCAGCCTTTCTCACAATTCAGGAAAAGCCTTAGCAATAAAAGGAAATATAAGAAACATAAAAAAAATATAAGGACAAAAGCTGAAAATCTATAGAGAAGAGCCTTCCTTTAGTGCAAGAAGTGGCTGGCTTATGGCTTCAGGAACAGCTGTCCTTTCCTCATGTAAGCTTTTTGGGGTGGCTGCAAGTGCACATGAAGAAGCTGTAGAGGTATTTCCCGCTGCGTAAAACCAACACTAAACAAAAACCCTGCTGGATTATATGTGTAATTTTTATGGAACTGGTCTCTATCAGAAGTGAATGTTTTCAAGGATCTATGATTTGAAGTAGGGGCCATGGGCCCCAGCTTATAAAGCTGCAAATGATGGACTGACTGAGATTCTAGGTGTAAATGTAAGTGGAGATTTAACTCTGCTGGTGTACTTCTTGGCAAAGCCTCTGGGTCCAAAGATGTATAGGTTTTGAGTGATCTGCCACAACCCTGTTTTTCCCATAAGCCCTGTTACTTTTAGTCTGTGATTTGACACAGCATAAAGCTTTCCAGGACCTTTTAGATGATGTTCTAGCAGGTACTTGAGCTCCTTTTTCTGTCTTTGGATCTGACTCGCTCCATTCTCTACTTTCTTTTGCCTCCGTTCTCACTGTATTTTCTGACCCTCCAGCTTCACCGATTCCTTGGTATCTTTCTCAGCTGAGATTTTGTCACGGACACTGTGTGAGCTACTTCCAGCCCTTCTCTGGACGAAGCCTGGTAACGACACCTCCTTTGGGGGAAGGTATGAAATGGAGTGGTAGGACCTTGTGGTCCTGAAGAGACCACTGACCCCTCCCCTTTCCTTCTCTAGGGAGCACTGGGGCCGTGAGAGGGTGTGTGAAGCTAACCGTAGCTCTGGAGACTGCTGACTGTGAATTCCCCCCTCACTTGGACATATATATCGAAGACCCACACTTGCCTCCCCCACTAGGACTCCTTCCAGGAGCCCGAGTCTACTTTAGCCAGCTAGAGAAACGGGTTTCCAGGTGAAGATCTATGTGGCTGGCCTTGCCTCCTCTCCCTACTGACGTGGGTCTCTTGAATGCTCACCCCCACCTAACTACACCACAACGACACCTTCTCTTTGATACTACGTTTGGTATGTTACCCTGGCATTTATACCCTCTACCCTCACGAGATGTTCCAGACCAGTCCTTCCCTTATTCTTCCCTCTGCTTTGATAGAGCCAGTGTCAGGGCGCATCCCTCAAGGGGAGTGGCCAAGTCTGTGATACAGTCCCAACCCCTACCTCAAATTGACTTCTTTCTGCTCATCATCACTCTTCCGCCTCCACTTACAGATCCTACAATGTTTATTGTTGTTTCCGGTCATCTACTTATGTGCAGGTCCTGAGTTTTCCCCCGGATACCACAATCAGGTCGGTGCCCCAGGCCCTGATCCCCAAACTTCACGGCCTTGCATCTGCACCCCACACATGTTCTGCCTGTGGAATTTTTGCCATAACTACAGTCTTCTCCAATCCTAGCAAAATGTGTTGAGTCAGGAGGAATTCTTCTACTCCAAGTAAAAAAGGTCCAATACGTATCATTTTACTTGAAAGATTTAGTGTTCTAGGGTCTTAAAGGCTTTTCAGTCTAAAATACAAATACCTTTCTTGGCTAACATCTTGGTTGTTCAAACCTGAGAAATAATGGATGATGATCAGAGATGAGAATCAAAATGGGGGCCGTGGGGCTTCCAGGAGAGCACAGAAGCTAGTACTGTCCCCATCCCTATGCCTGCTGAGGAGTCCTTCCAGACACCCTGCTCTTAGAACCCCTTTGGCTATTTGTTGACCACCCCCCCCCCCCACTTTCTCTTTAGTGCTCCCCTGCCCCACATCTACCTGGCTGAACTTCTGCAGGGTGGCCGGGCCCCATTCCGGGCCACTGCTTCTTGCCATATCGTTTCTGTCTTCAGCCTTCAGCTCCTCTGGGTGTGTGCCCGTTGTACCAGCCTCTGCCCCCAGGTATGGGAGGGGACAGGCTGAGCTGGGTGCAGGGTGCCAGAGGGATGTGATGGGACTGAGGATTTTCCCAACCACTGTCTTCATCCCAGGGAAGGTGTACTCGTCAGGGCCCCACTTGCTCCGCCCAGACATCTATAAGCCAGGCCAGTATCAGGTGAGAGCACAAGGCGGGTGCCCATTGCACCATTTACTTCCCTATTACACGACTTTGTCTGCTGTCCCTGTGTTAGCATAATTCCTGGTCTGTGGAAAGTGCTTAATAAATATTTTTGAATGAATAAGTGAAAGTGAGCTAAAGACTGGAAACAGTGGGGAGAGAGGCATGTTGGGTCCAGGTGACTGGCCACACTGGGTTTGCTATGAGAGTTTCTGTTTCCTCACCCCCAACCCAGGTTCCTGGTGGAGGACGGGACTGCTGAAGCTGTGGTGGCCTGTAGGAATCATCAGGTGGCAGCAGCACTAGGGCTGTGTCCTAGTGAGTGGACCTCTCTCCTAGAGTTTGTCCGAGGGCCTGGGAGAGTGGCTTTGCAATTTACAGGGCCTGGAGCCCAACTTGAGGTGAGATACGGCTAGGAAGTGGGGGCTCAGATACCCAGATTCCTGGGGGGTTGGTAGAGGGTTTAGGAGTTTGAGTTCTGATTAATCCTGAGTTTCCCTTTCTAGTCCTCAGCCAAGACTGATGAGCCCTTGACCCTCTTCCTCCGGACACTTTGTACCAGCCCCTCTGTCCTCCGCCCTATTGTGCTTTCTTTTGAGCTTGAGAGGAAACCCTCCAAGATCGTCCCGTTAGGTAAGAGTAGAGGGCGGGAGTGTAGATAGATGGGACCCAGGAGGACAAGGGATGAGAGATTGGTAGGGGATTTCTGGAGTTGGGGAGGAGAATGGTGGATGGGGACTGAAAACCACATGCATAGGACATGTGCTTTCCTCTCTTCCCATCTCAGAACCTCCTCGGCTACAGCGATTCCAGTGTGGGGAGCTGCCTTTACTGACCCGTGTGAGTCCCAGGATCCGACTGTCATGCCTCTCTATCCAGGAGCCTGAGGACCCCAGCTCCCTGGAGGCCTTTGTTTCCTCCTGCTAACCGGAAGTACAACAAGGACCTGAAAGGTCTTCCTGCCCTGCTGGAAACCTTGAGGCCTGGGCTCCAGCTCTTCCCCCTTTTCGTGGCTCTCACCTTTTCTGTGATTGAACCAGGACCCCAGATCCCTGTATTCACAAACTACTACACTATTGTAATTTCCCCTTATTCTGGTGCCAACCTGCCTTGGGGAAATTGTGGAAACTGGTAATCATGGTGCTGTTGATATTTCCTGTCTGGTTGGGGTCAAGGCACCTGTACTCACAGGTGGTCCTGAGCACCTGGGTTCTGCCTTTGTGGCCGGGGCCAGAGGAACAAAAGACTTGCCCCTTGTGGGGGTGCTTGTGACAGGCGCCTTGGTCTGCAATAAAGCTCTGGTGATGTTTCTCACTTGTGCTCATCTCTGGGGTCTCAGGCCTCCTGATCTCCTGGCAGCTGGCCCATGGTTTACCACCAGTGCCAAAACTGGTTTGGAGAAGAGCTTCTGTTCCAGCAGAGGAAATGATTCTCAACTCAGGCCCTAAAACGAGTCATTTGGGGAGTGGGCGGCAGGGTAGAGAACATCACTATGACCGTCTTAGTCAGCAAGGTTGGGCCCAGAATTCAAGCCTAGAGTTCTTGGGAAGTACAGGACGGGTGTGGGGGGAGGGAAGCAGCAAGCATTAGGAGGGGCATGTGAGGAACCTGTATGGTGGAACCACAGTCAAGGGGTCAGTGCTGTGGGTTTCCCATGGGCCAGGCCTAAGGCAGATCAACACCATGAGACTGGCAGGAACTCCTAAATCAGAACCCACAGAATTAGGGGTTGCAGGAGCAATTATTTGGGGGTGCTCATGCATTTGGCTGGTGTTCTCCCGTTTCTTTCCTGGGACCTGCTCGCTAGATGGGGGAGGTAGAGCTGAGCCACACCTCTTGGAGCTGTTCAGAGGACATTCTTTCCTGGCCATTAGGAATCACTTTCAGTTTGTATTTGGGAAGTTTTTTGGTTTTGTCTAGTTGCACACACGAAAATTCCTGCAGGTTGGAGATGGTCTTGGCTATAATTAAGTGATACATATGTAAAGATTCGAGAAAGACAGGTTACGCAGTTGGCCGGTTAGCTCAGTTGGTTAGAGCGTGGTGCTAATAACGCCAAGGTCGCGGGTTCGATCCCCGTACGGGCCAAGGGGTGTTCCTCTTTTTCTCCTCCCCCGCCCCATACCCGCTGTTACCCGGAAGTTTCTACCAGAAGCCAGTTACCTCCTAATCGCACACTGGACCCACTATTTCTCAAAACCTAAATTGCTAGCGCACTCCAAGTCTTGGGAGGGAGCGCCCTGGGCTGGGGCGGAGGGAACGTTCCTCGGTGGCTGCTGCGTCTTCTCTTGCTTGGGAGCGCGTTGTTGGAGGCGGGTGGAAGAATGGGGAAGATCCGGGACGAGGATCCCAGATAAGGCGGAGCGGGCGTGGGACGGGGCCGCGACGGAAAGGTCGATTCCGACTCTGTCCTTATCTGGTGTTCGCGCTGGCGGATCTCCTACTCCTGGAACAGCAAAATCATAAAATGGATGGTGTTTTCGGAGCAGGAGATCTAAGAAAGGCTTAGGACGAGGAACACATGTACAGATATGTAGTCGTGGCCGAGTGGTTAAGGCGATGGACTAGAAATCCATTGGGGTCTCCCCGCGCAGGTTCGAATCCTGCCGACTACGTCTACGTTTTTCTCTCTTTTTTTTCCCCTTGAACGTGCGAACTACATTTCTCCTGTCCAAGGTCAGACAGATGATCGATCTGGTCCGCGACCCTGAAATCCCCCTGTCTCATGAATCTCAGATTCCAGAGAGTTCTCAACCATGCACTTCTGGCTAGAGTCGAGGTCTTTGATTTATTCCCTTCAACATCGAGGGGAATCTCATGGATGGATATCCGACGCCAAACTGGTTGATTTGTCAAAATTAATTTTAGAAAAATTTCGTAAAGGTGATGTGGCCAGGCTCGGAGTGGTATATTCCTGTAGAACAGGTCTGGAAGAACATTTAGTAAGTGTGGCGCCGTGGCTTAGTTGGTTAAAGCGCCTGTCTAGTAAACAGGAGATCCTGGGTTCGAATCCCAGCGGTGCCTTTATTGGACTCAAAGAAATAACTACGCATCTTCCATTTTGTTGCTGAATCTCTAACCTCGAATGGATCTATCTATTGATTTATATCATAGAACGCAGGGGTTCCAGGTCCGCGCTCGAAGCACCCTGATTTTTTGCTGAGCGGAGCTCCCTGTCCGGTAAGACCGCAGCTCTAAAAGTTTGCCCAGTGACGAGGTCGGGAATCCTGTGCAGGCCTACACCTTCGTTTGCCCAGCTTATGCCACACCCAGCTGGTGCTTGTGGGCTAGCCTCGGCGGCCGCTCCACTGCCCTGGCATCTTCCTCGACCCAGGACATCCCCTAGAACCCGAGTCGGTTTGTTTTGTTTGGTTCCTCATTATATTTCTTTTGGTTTGGGGCCTCAAAATTGTATATGTATATATAATATACTATATTTTAAATAGTTTTTATTAAAAGAATTTAAGGAAGGGGGTGTCTTCTGTGTGCAGTTCCTGTACCAAGCCCTTTACGTATAGTTATCCACATTTGTCTCCACAAGCTGGCAGTCAGGGTTAGGAGTTAGCAGGAGATATGGCTGGCCTGGCGCCATCTGGTTTCCTGCTAGAGAGGCAGTAGGCGCTGGGACCCTGTGGACAGAGTGGGAGCAGAAGAGAGCGCATTCTCCTGGGGTCTCCAGAGAGCCTGGTGTGGAAGGGCAGGGCACATTTCTGGAGCACTAAAGCCAGGCTGGTGAGAGTAGAAGTAAATGCTGTGGAGAAGGAGGCAAGAAGCAGGATAAGTGGGCCACTGGCAGGGCCTAAGTCTCCTTGGAAGATAGGCAGAAAGGTCTAGACACCATCCTTTGGCCAGGAAACTACTCTAAGATGTCCGAGCAAAAGTATTGGCTTGAAGGAATTGCTATCTCGAGGTGACAGGTCAAGTAAGTCATGCAGCACCACCGGGACCAGGTTTGTGCCAAGCACTGGGCTGCACTCTGTGTATAACCAAATGAATAAGGTATAGCACATTTTCTCAAAGAGCTCATAGGAAGGAAGACAAAATCACATCACAATGCCGGTGCTGTGAGAACGTGGAGAAGAGAAGTGGCATCTCAACTGGCCTGAGAGTGGTCAGGGGAGGCTTTCTGGAGGAGGTGAGCTAAAGACCACGTGGAAATTTGCCATATGTTCTGTTAAACAACTACTATGTAACAACCATTGTTCTAGGCCCTGGGAATAAAGCAGGGAACAATAAACACAACAAAAATGTTTTAAAAATTAAATTATAGGGCCGGCCTCGTGGCTTAGCGGTTAAGTGCGCGTGCTCCGCTGCTGGCGGCCCCGGTTCGGATCCTGGGCACGCACCGCTTCTGCAGCCATGCTGAGGCCACGTCCCACATACAGCAACTAGAAGGATGTGCAGCTATGACATATAACTATCTACTGGGGCTTTGGGGGAAAAATAAATAAATAAAACAAAAATTAAAAATTATATAATTGCTAGATAAATGCTACATAGAAGAATAACACAAGGGATCACAGAGTATGTGTGACAGGGGTTGGTTGTAGAAATGTCAAAGGCTTGTACCAGAGAGATGGAGAGGAGGGGATGAATTCAAAACATGTTTAGTATAAAAAAACAATAGGATTCAGTAACTGATAGGATGTGGCGTCTGAAGGGGAAGAAGAAACTCAGGATGATACCAGGGTTCTACTTTAGGGAAGTGCTGGGGGGTGGGGGGTGGGGGCGGAGTTGCTACCATCTCAAATTGACCAAGAATATCTGTTCACTCTTTCCCACCCAATGTCTTTCAAACAACCGTGACTGCCCAGAGTTATACTTTAGAACTCAATCTTTCCATGTAAAGCTTTGATTCCTGTTAAAATATAAAATACTTGTACCAAAGTTTAAACAAGGATCAGTTGTTTACACCTTAGTTCTTGGTTCTAAAAGTGGGGTCCATGAATGGGGCTTTGGGGTATCTGTGAATTCCCTGATATTGTAAGGATTTTTCGAGTAAAAGGAGCCATAGCTTTCATCATGTTCCATAAGGGATATAGGCCTCTACCTCTGTGCAGATTAAGTGCTTGAGACCAGGTTAGAGAGAGGCCCCTAGAGACTTGGGGGAAAGCTGGGGCCCAAGAGAAGGGAGACAGGAAATGGAAAAGGCTAGGGGCAGAGAGATGCCAGAAGATCAGCCCTGAGCGCTTCCTCACCCACCTGAAAGGCTTGGGACACTAACAGGAAAGCATGAGCTGTTCTCTGCTGCTCTCCCCCACTGTCTGGCCAGGGACACCTGGGAAAGAAGAACCGAAGAGCTGAACCCTTCTTTGAAGTCGCCTCACCAAAGTATCTGTGAGTTGGGCGTTACACAACTAGGGTGTGGAACCAGATGGTTCAACCAGAGATGCTACCAGGCAGTCGAGGGCCGTGGCAGATCAGAACCCTGCGAAGACCACCTACTGAGCCTGCAACTGACCCCACCAGGTCCTGCCAGGACCCTTGGCAGCCCCCAAGGTGAGAACGTGGCGAATGTATTAAAAGCACAGAGGCTCACCGAGCAGCCCGGGAGACTCTGAAAGGCCCCAAGGCCGGGTCTGCTGGCCTTGGACTTGACTCATGCCGGCGCTTGCCTCAGAGCCCCTTACCTTTTGGGGGTCTTAGGCGGCAGGTAGGAGAGTCTCCTTCCCGGACATCCTAGGAGGTAACTGGAGAGCGGAAGCTAGACGGGAGGGTAAGGGTAACCTGATCTCACAGGCAGGACGTCCTGGGACCAGAGCTGGTAGGGGTTTTAGGCGTCAGGGGCAGCCCTGGTCGTGTGGCCTGGCGCCTCGCACCACTCACGCAGGTTGGAAAGCCGGTCCCCCTACCCCATGCCGCCAGCCACTCATCTCAGTGACACCTCTGTGGATCTTCTTGGCCCCAGGAGTTATCCCCTTGCCTGGGCACTACCACGCGGTCTGGGGAGACCGTGGGCTATCGAAGAGTCAGTCTGGCCTGGGGTTGGCCCTGCCCGTCACTCCAGGAGGATGGATAGAGGCAGGGACAGAAACGGGCTGGTGTTCACCTAGAGGTTTCAGGAATCATTAATTGTCCCCAACCAGGTAACTCCACCGCTTGTCTTCAAAGCTCTCTGCGCCGGGAGGCTGAGTCCGAGGACGGCAGGCGGAGCCGGGGAGAGTCGAGAACCCAGGTTATGGAATAGCGCCGAGACAGCGGGCATAGGGAGCGGGAACTCGGGCGCTCAAGGCAGTACTAGAGGGCTGCGCGGGGGCGAGGCCGAGACCACTCCCTCTCACTTCCCCGACGTTATTTCCTGGGAGGAGTCGGAGCTGGCGGCCAGCGAGCAGAGAGATTCCCGGACCGCTGCTCCCGAGTATTCGGCATCGGGGCGAGTGGTCCCTAAGCGCGTGCCAGAACCATTCCCCTGTGAGTCGTGGCCCTAGGACCGCAGAAAGCCTGGTACGACCTCTAAAGGCGTCCGCAGTCCCTGTCACACGTCGGCTCGTTGGTCTAGGGGTATGATTCTCGCTTCGGGTGCGAGAGGTCCCGGGTTCAAATCCCGGACGAGCCCTCCTTCGGTTTTCTTTTTTTTGCGCAAACTAGAGTGCCCTAAGGCGCTTGTTACTGGAACGGCGCTGCGGAGGCTGGCCTGGAAAGTGGGAACAGCGAACTGAGCGCTTGAAGGAGGTGTGCAGTCAGCTCTTTTGTTCTGAGTGGATACCCCGACGGCAGGAAGAGGCTCACAGTGCGCAGTCCCTCCTGGTGTGCCAGGAAGAGCGCAGGCACCTCCAGACTTCGGCAAGACATTCACTTTCTACTCCCCTCCTTCCTGCTGGATGCCTCTCCTCGGCCGCCAGAGCCTGGTTTCGGTTTGATTGATGCCAGTCAACCTATAGCAGTGGATGACAGGTAGTGAAATGGGGTGGGACCTATCTAGGGAGCGTTTCGGAGAGCCCAGGGACTTTCAGAACTTAAGTCTCTGCAGCCTTGGAGGCCGTCTGTCTCTCGGTCTCTCCTGCTCGTTTCTACCCTCCTGGGGCCTAACGCTCAGTTAGAGTCTAGAACGTGCATGGGTTTCGAGACAGCATTTCTTAGTGGTCGGAAGGACAGAATCCCCAGGAACATCGCTGGTAGCACGCTGAACTCGGTGAAGGTATCAGATCAAGGGTTTGGAGAACGCTGTGTATAGCTCGGTCCTCGTTAGTATAGTGGTGAGTATCCCCGCCTGTCACGCGGGAGACCGGGGTTCGATTCCCCGACGGGGAGGAGCAAAGCACAGGTTTTTTTTGTTTTGTTTTTTTTCCTTCTTCTCCCCCCTCGCTTCGATCTTTCTGTCTTAAATCCATTTAATCCTACTTATTTAGGAAGTACCCGTCCTGAGCCCTGGAATAGAGATAAAAAGAAGACTGGAAGGAAAAGGAAGAGAGAAGGAGAGGGATAGTTTGTCCTGACTCTGAAACTCACATTCTAAATTTCAAGTTTATGTTTTACTTCAACTAACTGGCATTTTAAATGTGTGGCTAAATTAGCCATTATTCTCTCCATTCAATAGGTTTATTAGCCATTATTCTCGTCGTTCAATATGCTAATTAGACGTGTTCGTTTACGATAATTTGAAAAACACAGACGGGCAAACAGCACAAAACTGACAGCCCGAGTAATCCTGCCGTCAGACTTGACCTCCCGCGCGGTGCTCTCTTCTTGACAGAAATGCGCATTTCCAGTCTCAGCTTGAGGTCGAGCAAGCCACTTTCGCCCGCAGGCACGCGGAGACCGGGGCCCGCGCCCGCACGGCCCATGGTGCAGAGACTGGGTTTCGTTTCCTTTGGCCTCCTCTCTTTGGTGTCTGTGGAGTGGCACCGCAATCCACGTAGAGTCCGCAATCCCGGGCGAAGATTCCAGCGTGCTGTTTTCGACGAGAGGGGCGTGAGGGGTAAATCCAGCCCCGGTCGCTGGCAGCTGGTCCCTCACACAACCCTCGACGGGCGACACTGGGACTAGGCCCAAGGAATGGGGAGGGGAAAAAAGTTTTTAAAACGTAACTGCGTTGGCCGGGAATCGAACCCGGGTCAACTGCTTGGAAGGCAGCTATGCTCACCACTATACCACCAACGCCAGATAGTAAGTCGTCTTCCTGGGATTGTTTAAGACTTAGATACGTCAGCAAAGTCGTGGCCTGGGAGATGTAATTCGGCAGCTGGACCAGAGCGCAGCAAGGGGAGGACTCGAGCGAAACCGAGGTAGAATAGCTGCCATCTGCGGGGCACGCACGTGTGAGCGGCACTCGGTTCCCATCACCGCCAGTGCGCTCCAGTCACCCCACGAGAGACTGTGTGATTATACCAATCTACAAATGAGGAAACCAAGGTCCAGAGAGGTTAAGTAAGGGGTTTTCTGGCACAGCTGGGATTAAATCGTAAGATTTTCTAGGGGGCCAGATCTGCATCGACATGATGGCTTTATCATCCCCAGAAATAAACCCCAAACACATAAAATCGCGTCTCTGTTGAATGACCTCAATGTGTCCCAAGGTTAAAGAACTGGGCCTTAAACAAAGTGCACCTAAGCGCAATTTGTCCAGAAGAGGATGTTTAATTCCTACATGCGCGCGCATCTAGCCCGCTAGCGCCTCTGAGAACCACGTTGACAGAATCTTAGAAGCAGGGCCTGAGAATCAAACTCCTCCCATATTGCTGATGATGTGTCTGTTCACGAGACGGGTCAAACGGTGGGTTCGGCAGGGCCTCGTGGCGCAACGGTAGCGCGTCTGACTCCAGATCAGAAGGTTGCGTGTTCAAATCACGTCGGGGTCAAAGGAGCACTGTTATTTTCGGTATCTGGATAGATTCCCCATAAGATTTTTCAGTGAAGAAAAAAAGAACCTCATTTTACTATATGAGAAAAACATGAACCTGAGTGTTTCTGTGTTTTTTTCTATATGAGTTTTCCCCTAAAATAAAAATTTTAGAACTTTCCTTTTCATCTTACTGTTCCCGTCAAATTAACCAATTAAAATACTAGTACCTTTTATCTCATAGATATTTTAGGTATTCTAACACAGAAATTGTTTCTAAACAGTCCCCGATTCTTGTTTAGAAAATGTATGTGGAGCAATAAGTGTTCTTTATTGGAAAGAATGCATCAATAATGAATAATTTTAAAGTAATAATAGTAATTTATAAACATCCTAAACCACTGTTTTAATTTTTGGCAATTTAACTTCCACTTCTCAGTGGTGTCCATAATTTTGTACTTCATTATTTCCACTTATTCACTGTAATAGAAATATGATTCTATAGTCCTTATAATTATGATTTTAATGACCATCTAAATTCGAGGACAATTTTATAAATTACTAAACTTCTTTTTTCTAAAGTTAGACGTTTTGGTTGTCTGGCTATCTGCACTTTCTTTCTTATTATTTAAAATGTTACCATGAGCATCTTTGTGCATCCTTTTTTCTATGCCTCTGCTGAATTAGGCCTCTGTCATAAATTCCTGAAACTCCAGTTGTGGGTTAAAGGTTCTCCTTAACTGTACCGCTAACTGTACTGCTGTCGAAAAGGATGCGTTAGTTTTTCAAGCAAAAGTGATCGTTCTTTCTTTTTTACTGTCTTTCTTTTTTTTTTAATCAATTACTGTTTCCATTATTGTCTTCTTGTATTCAGAATTTCCGTCCAAATTTTTTTTTAATGCCTTTAATCATCTCTCATGTTCTATCCATGTCAACCTGAAGTAGAACACAAGGGTATTAAATACAAATATTCTCCAGACTTCTCTGCAGTCACTAGAAGCCCGGACCCACGTGCATTTTTGCTGCTTCCGGTACATTGAAAAAAACAAAGAAATCCAGGCCAGTCACCACATAGGCCTTGTCTTTCCCGGTGGGAAATTTCTTCCTTGACATCTCTTTCATTAACTAACTTGGTTAGAGCAACAGGTTTGGGCTGCTGGCGAGAAATTTGGCCATCTCACCACTGCGCACATTGCAGTCACTCGCCGGAGCTGGAATCTGTGCCTCGCCCCCGCCTCCGCTCCTTGGCCCCTGCCTCCCCTTCTGCCAGTGTGGTCGCTGCGTCACGTGTGCCAAGACGGAGGCAGACAATGGGCCAGCCGTTGCTGCAGAAGCTGTGTGTGCTGGAATCGAGAACTGCTGATGATCGAGCAAGGCGTCCGGCGAGCTAAGGCGGAAGGCGTGTGAGTCTGGCTGTCGGCAGTCCTGCACCCCCTCGCTGCCCGCCCAAACCAGAGCACCCTTAAGGTGAAACAAAATGGTAATTTTCTAATTCTGTCTTTCCTTCTACATTTATTAGTCGACATTAGTTCACAAAGAAGATCCTTCTCTCATCCTCTGAGGCCGGGTGATTTGTTAGTTGTAACAATAGCTAACACTGAGGGCTTACTGTGTGCCAGGCACTTACTGTGCTGAGTGCTTTCCCGATCTTACTTCATTTAATCCTGACAGCAACCCTGCAGGGCAGTGTAACTATGCCCATTTTAGAGCTGACACTCAGAAGGACTGAGCATTTTGCCAAGCAACACAGATTGCAAGTGGTGACCGGCAGGGAAACCTGCACACCCAAGCTCAAGGTCTTTCTGCTACATCCTGTGGCTCCGTGTTTCCTAAAAGCACACCTAGTGAGTGACTGGGTAAAGTCAGTGGCCCTCGGAGGGAAGGATGGTTGTCAAGTGTGGTTTATGGTCCAGAAGAGCTCTGGGTGTATTAGGAATTGAATATTCTAGACCAAATCCAGCCCACACACTTGTTTGGTGACTTACTTGACAACATTTACAACTCAGTCAATTTCACATGTAAATCTACATTTCTAGCTGTTCTTTAAAAATCGAAAGATTTGTTCAAACTTAGGCTACACTTTCACCTAGTAAAAATCAACGAGAGCTGAGCGTTGCCTTGAGCATCCAGGCGCGTACTTGCCCTTTACTGCACTCCCCACCACTCCCTGTTATTTTCCCAACACTGAGCTGAGCTCCAACTGCTTTACTGGTACTCAGGCGCTTCGTTCATACACTGCCACAGCACACCTTCCGAAAACCTGGTGTTCAGAAAAGGTCTGGATTTTTGGTAGAGACAGCATGGTAAGTTCCCACCCTGGCCCCTTTCGCTCCAAATACATAGCACTAATAGATAAAATATTAAAAACTGTGAACTAAAAGGCCATAAGCAGTCTTGGAAACAATTCAAAGCCTTGAACAGGGCTGATGGTACAGGTCTGCAGGCCTCAGGTGCTGCAAGTGGGCAGCAGCAGCAGGGGGTTAAGGTCCTATAGGGACATGGGGACTGATTAGGGACAGGAAGCTGGAGCCAGAGCTGCCGTGGTACCCCTGTATCAGAAAGGGAGGTTGTAAAACCTGCCAGCTCCCTGCCTGGAGCTACAGGCCCAAAAAGGCAGGAGGACTCAGTTGTAGCCTCAAGACCAGAAACAGGACCAACTTGCTCTCTCCTCAGTGACTTCATCTGAGATACCCTCAATATCACAGTGGGGCAGGAGCCCCAAAATACCGTTACAAGACTTGATCGTTAACTGGGAGCAAGGAGGCGAGGTAACGGCAGTGGCCAAATTGTAGGTCAGGGAGAAGTGAAGACAAAGACAGAGAGAGAAAGGAAAAAGATCTCCCACCCAAGATGAAGTCACAAACCAAAATCCCAAATCATATGAAGACGGTTCAGGATTAGTGTGCAGTCATTGGGACAGAGACAATAACTGGGACATGGATTCACCCTAGGTGAAAATAAGTTTATGGAGCAGCCTGACAAAGAATTTAAAGTAAGTATGATGAGGATACATAAAAAGATAAATGAAGGAATACTTTCACTTACAAAATTCAAATCATGAAAGAAAAATAGACAAATTAAATAAAGTTATATGGATATATAAATGACCAATTATAAATCTTACACATGAGTGACAGAAGTAATAAAATAAGTCTATTTTATTCTAAACTGGGCACAGTCTGAGAGAAATTTAGCTTTTTCAAAAATAGAGCTCAAGAATTCCCCAAAACACATAACAGAGAGACAAGAGATTTAAAAAACATGAAAAAGCAAGCTAAAAGATGTGGAGGATAGAATTAGAAGCTCTGATGTAACTCTAAGAGGAGTTTCAGAGAAAAGACGATAGAGGAAAATGGTAGAGAAACAGTATGCATAGACTTAATTCTTAAAATTTTATACTGGAGCTTCACCTGTATGTCTTTTATTTCATAAAAAAAATCAGAAGCAAATATGGCAAATCATGTTAAGATTTGAATAATTGAGTAGTAATTACACAAGTGCTTTTAAAGAGTATTCTTGATATTTGAGATATTTCATAATTTTTTGTGGTACAATACACTTATCATAAAATTTACCATTTTAACCATTTTAAAGTGTACAATTCAGGGGTTTTTAGTATATTCACACAGTTGTGCATCAATCACCACTATTTAATTCCAGAACATTTTCACCACTCCATAAAGAAGCAGTTGCTCCCCACTCTCCCCAGTCCTTGGAAACCAGTACATAATCTTTCTCTATGGATTTGCTTATCCTGGATATTTCATATAAATGGAATCATATAATATGTGACCTTTTGTATCTGGCTTCTTTTAGGTGGCACTGTGTTTTCAAGGTTCATCTATGTTGGTTGTAGCATGATCAGTACTTCATTCCTTTTTATAGCTGAATAATATTCCATTGTATGGATTTACCTCATTTTGTTTATTTATTCATCAGTTGATGGACACCACCCATTTCTGTCTGTTCCCCTTCCCTATACAAGAGAATCTATATGGCAATAAAAATGAATGAGGTATATTTGACTGTGTTAATGTGGGAAAATGTCCAAGGTAAATTGACAGATTAAAAATGGGATAACAATGGGTGTATTATTCCATTTGCACAATTTTTTTATTGAGGTATAATTGACATATAACATTATATTAGTTTCAAGTGTACAATATAATGATTCGATATTTGTACATATGGCTGCACAATTTTTAAAGGACAGACATAGACTAATATATCCATAGGAAAGTTCTGGAAGGGTATATGAGAAAATGTTAGCAGGAGTTACCTCTGATTAACTCCTCTGGTTGGGACTGAGGACTTTCAATTTCCTCTTTACAATCACTCTGCATTTTTTGTTCGTTTGTTTGTTTGCATGAATCATTTTGATAACAAAATAACCATACATACACATACACACACAGAGAAGGACTCTGAAATGACACACAAGAATCTGATGACAGTGTTTGCTTCCGGGGATGGGAGTGGAGGACGAGGCAATTAGAGTTGGTAGAGAGACTTACTTTGAACTAACCTGTGTAAATTTTATCATGTTCATGTATATTTAAAAATCAATACATCAACAACATGGGTAAATCTCACAAACATAATGTTGAATGAGAGAAGTCAGACAGAAGAATATATACTGTATGAAGGTCTTTTGTATAAAGGTCAAAACAGGCAAAGCTAGTATATGGGTTAGAAGTCAGGATAGTGGTTACTCTTGGGAAAGATAGTAACTGGTAAAGGAGGATGAGGGGGCTCCTGAAGTGCCGGAAACATTCTGCTTCTTGATCTGGGTGTTGGTTACACAGGGTTGTTCGGTTTAGGAAAATTCATCCAGCTATACATTTTATGTATGTATACTTCAATAAAAAGTTTTAAAAAATGCCTCAAAGGCATAGTGTACAGGCTTGTTGTCTGGTCACCTGGCAAGGGGCACTGTCCTTGCTGATCCAATCTCTGAGGACACATAAATGGACCTGGGCAGGGCCTCAGGCTTCAGCCATTGTGGCAGGGACGCATTTGGTCCAGGCTTGTGGTTTGTACCAACGACCAACACTTGGGACCTAATAGCCAGGAGCAAACCCCAGCAATGATGTTTGACCTGGGGAGGCTCTGGGAAGTCTGGATGGAGGGCACCCTTGTCTTGCCACGCCTACTTAATTCAGCAGCATTGCCTCAGGTTTACCTTAATGAGGACAACTTAGTGGGAAGACGTGGAGGTATTAGCCAGGCTTCCCCAGCAAGCCCCTTCCAGACCCTTCTGAGTCTACTCCTCATCCCTGGAAGGGGCTTATTGGCTGATGATGAAAATTCATGTCTTGAAATTTCTTCTTGAGTTGTCCCATTATCAGAAATAAAAGAGGCTGACATCTGTGCCTCACAAACATTATAGTATCCCAGACATCCTGCCTGACCTTCGGAACACGAAACATTCTGACCTTTCCCAGTCCCAGGAAAATTCAGCCCTGGCAGGAGAAAGTGACAATCCCCCCTCACTGATACCTCTCATTGTTACTTGGCCAGTAGCCAGAATCCACATCTAACATGAACTGGGAAGCAAAAAGCAAAGCAAGAGGAAAAAAGAAAAGAATTACACTCAGAGGAAATTGCTAATTTACATCATTATAAACCCGGGGAATATCCGCAGGAGAGTGGGTTTTGAGTGTGCCTGACCAAGGAGAGCAAAGCATAATTTGGGGCAGGGCTGCATTTATTGCTATGGATGTAGACTGGTAGTATTCAAAGTGTGGTCCACAGACTGGTGCCGCTTCATGGACTGTCTCTTTCAAGTCCAAGATGAGTTTAGAATTTGAGAGTAAGCATTTAAAAACTCCTCCAGCATTTGTCAGAGTACTTTTATATAGGTTGATTATACCAAAAAATGTGGGATTGTAATTTTTATATTTTTTAGATTTCGTTTTTCAAGGAATTCATTTTTAGTGTATTTTATAACATTATTGATCTGTGATAGATTGAAAATAATCAAGACTGGTCCTTCCCCACAGATTGTTTGAGAAGCACTGGGGTAAATAACAGAGGTTTTGTTCACTGACTTGAACAGGCAGCTGATAGTTGCCTAGCTGATAGAACAGATAGTTTTTGTTTGGTTTGGTTTTTTATGAGTAATGCAAATCCTGATTTTATGCTGGCCCATCAAATATTCCTGAAAGGCCAAATATCTTCTAACATAATGTGCAAGCAAGAATTTAAAGACTCCAGGGGACAGAGATACTGTATTGGATCAATCAGGTATATCCCACCCATGTACTATTTCACCTTATAGGTTCCAGAAAAGTCTCCCTTCACTAGGGCTTGAGGAATAAAGTATACTGCAAGGGATAGAATTTTTATAAAGCTCTTCATTGGCTAGTCCCTCTATGCCAAGTATGTAGATAAAGGTGCCGCAGTCGAAATGGGCTCCCTGATCTTGGGAAGTGGGGTTAAGCTGACCCTAAGGGAAAACAGTGTACCTCCAGAAGTAAAATGATTTTTCACCAATGGCAGCAGGGTGGCCATGATCATCAAATCTCTGAAGATACCTCATCATGCACAGATATCTGACTTTTTAAATTAATCATGGGGTCCCCAGAATGAAATTATAAGCAATTGCAGCACACATGTATTCCTACCACCACACTCCCTTGCTGCTTTAACCATAGTGGCTAGAAGAGATACTCACTTTACCAGCCTCACTCACTTTACCAGCCTCCTTTGCAGCAGTCATGTGACACAATTCTGGCCAATGATAAATCTATTGGGTACTTGTAGAAAGGTTTCTGCTTTTCCTGATAAAAGAGACAGAGACAGTTGGCAGCCATCTTGCATTCATAAGGGAAATGTCAAGAGAATCAGAGAGAGGCCAATGCAGATCTCTAACATTGTTCCCTAACCAACTACCAACTTTCTGATTTCTTGTTATGGAAAAGAAAATAGATCCCTATTGTTTATGCCGTTGTTAACTGAGTTTTCTTTTACTTGCAGCCAAAAGCATTATGAACTGATCTAGAAACCCATAAGGACTTATTTGATTTACATTTGGTTGAATCATATGAAATTGGTATCTTTTGTAGGTCAAAATGATTGACTATCAGCAATTTCACATCATTCAACCTAAATAACTAAGAACACTCTAGGTCTGTAGATGTGTGTCAGTTAGTATTGTGAAAATTAATAAAGGGAAACCTCATTTAAAGTGGAGTCTGGAAGCCAGAAGGGGGAGTTCTCATGCAGTACCATTCAAGGTCAATTACAAGTACAGGCAAGAATCTCAATTACAGACCCCAACAGAAAGAAGTCTAACAGAAAAAATCATCAATCACAGACCTCTACCCAAAGAAATAAACATTTCATCCCAAACGGAAATCGACTATGGAGCAAGTCAGCCAATGAGAAACCATCATCACTCTGAACTTTTGCTTTTCTCTAATGAACTTGCATTCAAAACAACCCCTCCTAATTTCCTCCTTTTTCCTTATAAAATAATGTTCCTCTTCTTTGATTGTTGGCCTTGCCTATGGCTTTTGCTATAGCTTGCTTGTCCCAACTTGCAATACTTTGCTGTTCCTGAAAAAAACCATTTTGCTGGTAAAATAACTGGCTGTTTTATCTTTTAGTTTAGCAGTATGCTTTTGACAGCAAATAACAGAACTCTTAATGCATTAGGGAAGGAAACCTATTGGCTCATGTAAGGAAAGTGCTGAAATAGGCATCCAGAGGCTCCACAATGTCCTCAAAGTCTCGGGTTCTTCCCAGGCCTCTCTTCTTCCCTCTGCAATGTGAGCTTCATTCTCAGGCTGCTCCCTTCAGGAGCACCACCAGCAACAATGAGGGCTGCATGCTTCCTTGCCCACTTCCAGCAGGAGAAAAGGAGTTTCTGCTCAGCATTCTGGACAAGAATCCTAAAATTCCCACTAACTGGCCCACTTAATTCACATGCTTATCCCCGAACCAGTGACCATGATCCTGGCATAAAAGGTGCTGACTGTTGTAAATCAGACAGGGTCCACTCCTGGACCTGGGATGGGGTCAGCTTCCCTCTGAGACCCAAAACTTTAGGTGCTTTCAGGAAGTAGGAATCGCTGGGAGAATGGACGCTGGGTAGATAACCACAGTGTCCACCACAATAGGTCTCCCATCAAGTTAGGGATTTGGGGCCGGTAGCAACAGAAACCGACAACACAGAACAGGCAGACAGGTGGTTGCCCTAAAGCAAAGTTAGGGTGTTATTATTCAAAGTAATAGGAAGGATACTGGACAGGCAATACTTGCAAATATCCACTAGTCATTTCATAGAACGTCTCAAAATGTATTTATTTAACCCAATAATAAAATTTGGGCTCAGAAAGAGCAGAGAAGAAGGGAGCGTGGCAGGAAGGAGAAAAGTGACAGTCGGTCCAAACGCTGCAGCCTTGGTCAGGGGACCTGCAGAGAAAGGACCGCTGACGGAAAATTCCTACTAGGAAAGTGAGTGAAAGACTTTACAGAACAAAATATTAATGACACAAGAATAAACATACCTTCAAACAAACAATGTAACAGAATACAGAGTCCAGAAATAGATCCAACTATCTACGACGACAATATATCAAGGGTAGCATTTAAATTCCGCTGGGAATGATGTCGTTTGTTTAACAAATGGTGCTGGCATAACTGGCTCTCCATCTGGCAGAAAACAAAGTTAGACCCTAGATCATACATACACAAGGATAGATTCCAGATATATTAAAATTCAAAAAATTTTTTAAAAGATATGAGAATATTTGATCGTGGGATAAGGGAAACTTTTCTAATCCGGAACATGAGCTGGCTGCGGCTCGCATTTCGCCTCTTCCATTGGGGCCCCGCGGGCTACGTCATGGGACATCCAGCCAATGAGGATTGGACATGGGCGGCCCGCTTAGCCAATGGGACCAGGGCGGGAGATTTGAAAGGAACTCGGCAGGGGCGCGGCTGGGCAGGGTGAGTCGTTTGCCAGCGGCCAGGAGAGTGGCTGTGCCACGGGCTCCAGGTGAGCTGCCCTCCTTTCGCAGGCCTTGCGCCGGGAGACGGCAGGTGATCAGGCAGGTCGGGGGTCCGTTGGGCGGGCCCGCGCGCACTCCGCCGGCTGCTGGGCGCTCAAGGGTGGAGAGAGGGTCCTGGAAGGGGCTGGGCCGGTAGCAGGGAGGGGGCGGCCAGGCGAGCGCCCGGGTGCGCCCTGATGTGGCCAGCGTGTAGACTTGCTCCCTTTCACCAGCCCCAGGCAAGCGCTTCCGACTAGATGGGTCCGACCCCTCCCTCTCTCTCTCCCTTTTTTCTGCTTCTCACGGTTCTGTTCCTTTCTCTGCCCAGCTCTCCTCCCCGCTTCCCTCTAAGGATGGCCCAGAAGGAGAACGCCTACCCCTGGCCCTACGGCAGGCAGACGGTAAGGGCATGCCCACTTCCGCTCCCCCCAAACCGGCATGGCGAGTTCCTACTTCCAGATTCGAGGTCCTGCAGAGGGCGATCCTCCAAGCACTTTCTTCTCGGTTATGCTCCAAAGTATGGGCCCCAAAAGTTTGCTGGCCGAACCCAGTCTGGGCAATTGCAGCCACATCCTGTCAGGTGCTGCCAACTCGAATCTGACCAGCCTGTGAGGACCCCTGCAGGGCTGAGCCTACTTGTCATATACAAATGATATCTGGGAGAAAGCAGGCAGGGTCTGGCCTTCAGGCCATGATTCCCAACCTTTGTCCTGAAAAAAATAGGCTAGGCAGGAAATAGAAATAGACTCGTGAAGGATTGAGATAAACTTATAAGTTTAAAAGGTTCAAGACAAGTCTAAATAATTTGGAATTTATTTTAATGACTGGTGTGAGGTAAGGATCTAAATTGATTTATTTTCCAGTTGTCCCAACACCTTTCATTGAAGAGTCTACCCTCTGATTTGAAATGCTACCTTTTTTATATATATTAAATTCCCACATATATGTGGGTCTGTTTCTGGACTCTATTTTGTTCAACTTGCTTATTTGTAAATTCTGTTCTAATATCACTCTTTGGGAACAGGTTTGAAGGGGCACTGAGGCTTTCTTCCCCTCTTGGCTAAAGAAGAAAGAAGGGGCCCTGCACAGGCTTTGCTCCCTGTTGGTGGGGCTTAGATCTCCCGTAGCGTCCATCTGTCGCTGTGTCCACCAGCTCCCTCCCTTGTGGAGCACTGAGTGAGGCTATCAAGAGTGGAGGCTGAATGAGAAACCATTGTCACTTCTACCTCGGTCACTCCCAAAAGGAAGTTATGTATATTACTCAGAAGTTGAATGTGAGAAGTGGTCCAAGGCCATCACAGTAGCCTTCAGCGTCCCTAAAGCCTGATGTTGCAAAGGGGTAAATACTGATATTTGCTGCAACATTCAAGGCCTCAAGGACCCTGTGTAAGCCTTAATAGACTGAGCTTTTTAGGGGCTATGAGAATGCCTCTGTGCTTTAGCACCTTGAATTGTGGGTGTTCATTACCCCAGCCCTCTGCAGCCCCCAGGGGTGGGGGCTGGGTGAATGAGTGGTGTTGCAGACAGGACTACAGAGGTTGGACAGCTTCATGCCTGAGAATGTGGTGTGGGCCAGGGCCAAAGAGGTGAAATGTTCAGTGTGGCGTTAAGTCCTTTGCTCCTTATCTTGGGCCAACTTACGTTGTTTATTAAGAACCCATTTTAATATGGGGCTCTGAGCAGAGTCTTGGGGCTGAGTAGCAAAATTGTTGTCTCAGTGTTCCTCTTTGAGGTGGGGATGGGTGGGTGGGTGGCTCTATAGAAAGCACTGAAATGCTGCTTGCAGCACATTCCAACCCGGCCGCTGAGACAAAGACACCCTCAGAGCTCCCTCCTGCTCCTTCTCAGGCTCAGTCTGGCCTGAACACCCTGCCCCAGAGAGTCCTCCGGAAGGAGCCTGTCACCCCATCTGCACTTGTCCTCATGAGCCGCTCCAATGCCCAGCCCACAGGTAACTGTGACAGCGGGGAGGGGATTGACTTGAGGGGACTAGAGTCTACGGGGAGGGTGCAGGGATGAAAATGTCAAGGGAGGGCCTCAACTTAACTGTTCTTTCCAAGCTGCCCTTGGCCAGAAGGTGGTGGAGAACAGCAGTGGGACGCCCAACTTGTTAATGTAAGTGCCCAAGCCTTGGGGCGGCAAGAGAAGAGGGAGACGGTGAACAGGTAGGAGATGAGGGAGGCAGAAGCTAAGGGCAGGAGGTGTGGGGGCGGGGGCAAGAAAGCCTGATCCATTCTCAACTCCCTTCAAAGAGAAATGGAGCTGAAGGGCAGGGGGAAAGCAAAAACCTCAGGCAACCCACAAACCAGTGCTCAGCTGCCTTCCCCCCACTCTCTAATCAGGCGGTCCTTCACGATTGATGACTTTGAGATTGGGCGTCCTCTGGGCAAAGGCAAGTTTGGAAATGTGTACTTGGCTCGGGAGAAGAAGAGCCATTTCATCGTGGCACTCAAGGTCCTCTTCAAGTCTCAGATAGAGAAGGAGGGCGTGGAACACCAGCTGCGCAGGGAGATTGAAATCCAGGCCCATCTGCAGTACGGGCCAACGCCCTCTGAGCCCAAGCCCCCTGCTCCCTCCCCCCAGCTCCTCTTTCAACCCCACCACATCTAGACTTTTCTCTATAGCTGTGGCCATTTAGCACCATTGAGCTCTCAATCCAGAGAGCTGTCTCCACGTCCCCCTTGCCAGGGCCAGCCCTCGTGTCCCCGGCCTGGCCCACGTCTGACCCCAGTTTGCCCCATATGAGACCTGTCATCTTTCCCATTTCCTTATGCCAGGATGCAGCCTCAGTCCTCCTGTCTCTTCTCCCAGGCATCCCAACATCTTGCGTCTCTACAATTATTTCTATGACCGGCGAAGGATCTACTTGATTCTGGAGTATGCCCCCCGGGGGGAGCTCTACAAGGAGCTGCAGAAGAGCCGCACTTTTGATGAGCAGCGAACAGCCACGGTCGGGGCGGGTGGGCACCTGGAGCGCCGGCAGGGGGCCTGAGGCTAGGGGTACGCTGCTTGCAGCTAGAGGTCCATCCTTGTCTAATCGCCTGTCATTGGCCCTCCCAGATCATGGAGGAGCTGGCAGATGCTCTGATCTACTGCCACGGGAAGAAGGTGATTCACAGAGACATAAAGCCAGAGAATCTGCTCTTGGGGCTCCAGGGAGAGCTGAAGATTGCGGACTTTGGCTGGTCGGTGCACGCGCCCTCCCTGAGGTACGGTGGGACAGGAGGCCAGCCATGGGTATGAGGCTGGGACATTCAAAATAAAACCACTCCACATGTTGTTACCCAGAGACATTTGGGTCTGGCGTCATGTAAACATAGACACAGCAATATCTTTACAAAATAAGAGACCCAGTTTTGTTGCCCAGATTTCTTAATCAATATATTTGGGACCCCCTTGCCATATCACTGAGAACACTCGCACATCATCTTTAATGGCTTCATAGTATTGCATAGTAGAGATGTGACCTGATTTATTTAAGCAGGGCATGCTTGATGGACATCCGAGATGTCCCCAATTTTTCCTTTAGTTCTAAGGTGAACAGTGCCCTCGTATCTGATTATTTGGAGAGCCATTTCTCAGAGTGGAAACGCTGAGGCAGCATGTAAGCCCTCCTCTGGGGCTTTGGTTTATAGCCTCACCCCACTCCTACCTGAAAGGCCTTGTCAGAGCCTGGCTGGAACACTCCCCTGCTGCATCCTGGGGTCTCTTGGCTCCCTGTCGGGCAGCAGGGAAAGGAGAGGCCGTCTACCTCTGGGGTCCCTGCCTACTCACCCCACCCCACCCAGGAGGAAGACTATGTGTGGCACCCTGGACTACCTGCCCCCAGAGATGATTGAGGGGCGCACACACAATGAAAAGGTGGATCTGTGGTGCATCGGAGTCCTCTGCTACGAGCTGCTGGTGGGAAACCCGCCCTTTGAGAGTGCTTCACACAACGAGACTTATCGGCGCATCGTCAAGGTGCGAGGGCTGGCCTGGGTGCCTGGCTGGGGCTTTGCGCTGGCTGCAGAGGCCGGGGGCTACGTAACTCTCCAAATGGCATGGGCAGTCAAGGAAAAAGCAACCAGGATGCATGTAATGGGGCCCTTCCTTCTCCTCTCTCTACTTCTGTAGGTGGACCTGAAGTTCCCCGCTTCTGTGCCCGCAGGAGCCCAGGACCTCATCTCCAAGCTGCTCAAGCACAACCCCTCAGAACGGCTGCCCCTGGCCCAGGTCTCAGCCCACCCTTGGGTCCGGGCCCACTCCCGGAGGGTGCTGCCTCCCTCTGCCCCTCAGTCTGTCCCCTGAACTGTCCCTGTCATTTACTCGTTTGTGTCTGTGTTTGTGTGTCTGTATGTGTAATTGGAAGCAGGGGTCCGTGGCCTGTTCCCTTATCTGTCTTCAACCTCCTTTTTATTTAATAAAAGCGGAAGCTTTTTATACTGACAAGTGTAGATTAGATGTTTACAGGTAGAGACTGCTGTGGAGGAAGCTGTCCCCTCTGGGGAGCGGGCTGGGGAGTTGCCCAGGCTGGGTGCCAGGATGGACGTTGCATTGCTGTCTCTGGAGCACCCCGCCCTCAGCTTGGATACCCACCCCGTCACTTCCCAGCCTCCGCCTCCCCACTGTCTCGTCTTTCCCCTGCTCTGACTCCCAGGGCCTGGGGGTGCTGGGGACCTCACTCCACTCTGCTACACCTGAACACCAGCCATCTCGCCCACCTTCTCGTACTCCTCGCTCTCAACTGTCTGACCTCTAGTCTTTCTCCTGGCTCCGTCCTGTCAACCTAGGAGCCATTGAACATTGCTGTACCTAGAAATTGTCTGTTTTTGCTTGTTTGACTGCTCTGGTCAGGATCTAGTACAGAAGTGAATAGAAGCAGTACTGACGGTGTCTCGTTCCTGACTTCAGGTTTCACTGTTAAGTATGATGCTTGCTATAGGTTTACCCCCATTTTACAGATAAGGAAACTGAGACACAGAGGGGTTACATAATCTGCCATAAGTCACACAACTAATAAATGAGGGAGCCCAATTTTAAACTCAAAGTCCATAGTCTTTAATACCATTCTAGAATGGTATAATGATGCCTTTCCACAGCACACACAGTTATTTTATATATCACAGAATTGGAACAAGAATTACAGTTTTTACTGTTTCTGTGTATAGTCTAAAAAAAGTCCTTTATCAGGTTAAAGAAGGCCTGCTCTCTTCCTAGTTTGCTAAGGGTGGTTTTTTGTGTCATTAATATGTGTTGACTTTCATCAAATGCTTTTTCTGTATCTATTATTTGCTGTTTTAATCAATGTGGTGAAGTACATCAATAAATTTTCTTATTTTTATTTTATCTCAGTTATTATTGCTGTATTCGATTCATAGAGATCCAGGAACAAATTACTACACACTTGCTGGTTTAAAACAACAGAAATTTACTTTACAACAGTTCTGAAGGTTCACAGTGAAGGTGTCTGCGGTGCCACACTCCCTTCGAGAGCTCTAGGGCAAAATCCTTCCTTGCCTCTTCCAGCTTCAGGTGGCTTCAGGCATTTCTTGGCTTCTCACTGCATAACTCCAATTTCTGCTTCTGTCTCCACGTGGCCTTCCCTTCTCTCTCTCTCTCTCTCTCTCTCTGTGTCTTATAAGAACACTAGTCATTTGATTTAGGGCCTGCCCAGATAATCCAGGGTGATCTTATCGCAAGATCCTTAATTACATCTGTAAAGACCCTTTTCCAAAAAACTTCACATTCATAAGTTCCAGAAGGTAGGACACAGACATATCTTTTGGGGCTACCATGCAACCCACTACACATGCCCAGAGATTAAAACAATTGAACAATGTTATAAGGCTTTTTTTTTTTTTTAAAGCTGTCTGCTGATTTCTCTCTCCCCAGAGACATCCAGTTCCAAATCTTTTTGCTGTTTTGTTTTCCTTTTAGTATTTACCATCAATTTCCAAATCACATGTTTCTGTCGCTACTTCATAAGTCTTGTGTTTTAGGCATTACCTATTGTTTTCCTATTTCTATTTCCTATTGCTATAAAATTTAAGGATGTCACCCACTGCCACCATACACATGTACATTTTCTGTCCCAGCATCTTTCTGATGTAGTTACATCATAATTCTGGTTAGATTTATTTGACAATAGTTATTAAGTGCCTTTGACATTCCAGGCACTGTTCTAGAGGCTGGGAGTACAGCAGTGAATAAAAGAAAAAATCCTCTGTGCTCATGGACCTTGCAAATCTAGAGGATCAATGTCCAGTGTTTGTATTATGACCATGAAACACTCATAAGCTGACTCATGTAGCATTCTATTATTTTCCTTTCTTGTACAACTTTTGACTGTCCCTGAAGTCAATAGTCTTGTGTCATTTGTCCAGTCCCCAACCTATAGATCACTAATCCCTCTCCAAATTCTCCCCCAGCCTGAGCACTTAACAGCGATCAACATCCATCAAAGTGTTATTGTTACTGAACACAAACACAGGGTCGTTTACCTGTCACACAGTAGGGCCGATAACTGAAACATCAGGTTTGTGGCAAGGAAAGAGGTTTACCATCAAAAGGCAGCCAGATGAGGAGATGGGAGTTAGAACTCAGACACAGTTCCAAGGGAAAAAGGTAGGGGTTTTTATCTGGGGTTTTCAGTAGAGGAGGGAGAGCATGTGCTGGGGTTTTAGGTAGGGGAGGGGGAGCACGTGGCCTTGCTGGTTGGCGCCTTCCCACCAGCCTGCGTTTGACCTTGAAGACTGAATTTCTTTTTCCTTGACTGTCCGGACTTTTCTGGTTCGTTTTTATCTTCAGCCTGCGTTCGGCCTCGTGAGGCTGAATCTTGACGTCTGTCTGGACCTTGACTTCCTGGGAAAGACAGCTCACTCATATACTGAGGGACAGAAAGACCTGGTTAGTTTTGAACAACAGCTGATTATGTTGAATGCGCACAGCTGCAGCTAGCAAAGCTTATCTTAAAGTTTTTGCTCTAGGGAAGATTTTTTAACTCCTTAGTTCTCGGTTTCATTACATCATTGAGTCACACAGGCCTGAGATGGGGTATATTTTGTTATTATTCTGGTCTCAATACTCTAATTACCATTATGATTTCTTCTCTGATCCAGGAGTATTTCAAAGGTGTTTTAAAAATTCTGAACACACCGGCTGTCCCCTACATGTGCTCTGCCCGCATTTCTTTACCCTCACTGCCAAGCCTCTTAGGCAAATGCCCCGTGCTTAGGACCCCTAATCCTCATGCCCCAGGACCTGCTTCCTCAGGGCTTGAGTTTGAGCCCTGTCTTGTCTCTGTAAAAATATTTTTTTAAATTTACACAAATTAAATGAGTTAATTCACTTATAAATAATATGAATAAGCTGAAATTCCACTTTTCCAATTATGCTAATACCAGATACTAATATCAGTTTGGTAACATAGCTCTCTAGTCCTCTTTCTTTGTATTTACATACATACCTATATACTTCTAGAAAACGGCATTTTTTTTAGCATGTGGGCATTCCTTATTATAAATAGTATTACACTGTATGTGTTTTCTGTCACTTCCTTTCTGCACTAGATGCCTTAGAAGCCTCTCTATGACAGTTTGCAGAGATGTGCTTTGTTTTTCAAAACTCCTGCACTATAATCCTTACTATGGATATTCCTAGGTTTTTTTAAAGCCATTCTGTTGAGGGACATGTAGACTATTTTCAGTGTGTGGTACTGGGGCCATGTCTTTTGCATGCCTCCTTGTGCTCCCGTGTGAGGGCTTCTCCGGGGAAGAGCTAGAGAAGGACACGGCAATGCTGGGTCATAGGGTACACCCAGGAGACCTTCCATAGAATTTGCCCAATTGCTCTCCCAAGTGGTGGGACAGCTCGTGCTCCCACCAGCAATGATGGAGGGCACCCATTCTCCCACACCCTTAATGCTGACTAACGCTCTTACTAAGTCTCCCCGTGTGTTGGCTTTTCCAATCCCCAAGTCACCAAAGCTCCCCACAGCCCCCTCCCTCACGACCTCCCCTAGCAGTTGTCTGAGAGACAGCAGAATCAGACGGGGCTCTTTCATAATCCAACCACCAACTCTCCCAAGCTGCTCTCTTCACTTCACGTGTCAGCTGCCTCTCCACTCCCCCCTCCAGTGGAACAAGTGCCCTGGTCCCATCAGAGGCAGGCCCTCCAGGGCTGCTCTGGACCCTGTCCTCTTGCTAGTCAACAACTTCACTCCAGCAATTGTTCCTTTTCAATCATTAACACGTTCCTTTTTTGCTGGACAATTCTCATCACTATACAAGCAACTAGTAGCTTGCTCCCACATCTTGTGACTCCCAGTTTGCTCTCAGCAAAATTTTTCAAGTGCATTTTCTACACTCACCGTCTACACTGCCTTCCTCGCCTCTCTGTGCCATGACCTTTGTCAGTGACCTGTGCTTGACCCCTTAGAGACTTTTTTAAGAGGCATCCTGGCCTGTCTCCCTCCTCCAATCCCGCCCCTCAGCAGCTGAAACTGCTCCAGCCAAATCCAATGGGCCCTTCTCTGACCCCATTTCACAGCCACATTCAACAGGGGTGAACTTTCTCTTCTAGAAATATCCCCCTCCCCGCCTTCCACCTCCGGAAACGCACTATCTCTGTTTTCCTCCTGGCTTAGCTAAGTCCCTTGAGCTAGGCCCTCTCTGAAGCCTGATGGGGGACCTGGCAGGGCTCCACGCTAAGTTCTCTTTTCTTCTCCATCTACACTCTTTAATCTCACTCCATCCCATGGCTTTAATTTTTATTTATTTATTTTTTTTCCCCCAAAGCCCCAGTAGATAGTTGTATGTCATAGCTGCACATCCTTCTAGTTGCTGTATGTGGAACGTGGCCTCAGCATGGCTGGAGAAGCAGTGCGTTGGTGCGTGCCCGGGATCCGGGCCCCGGCCGCCAGCAGCAGAGCCCGCGCACTTAACCGCTAAGCCACGGGGCCCGCCCCATCCCATGGCTTTAAACATGACTCCCACGTCAATATCCTCACCTCAACCTCCTCACCAAGCCCCGAACGCATATATCCTTGGCTTCTCCACTTCATGTGTCTAATCGGCTTCTCAAAGTTAAGATGCCTATAACAGTGCTCTCGATTCACCACCCCTCCCCCCCACACACACACACAAAACCATGTTTCCCCCATCTCAGTCAATAGCACCATCATTCACCCAGTTGCTGAGGCCAAAAATCTAGGAATCATCCCTGGTTTCTCTTCCTTTTCTTCTCCCTCAACCCTGCCCTTCCTACTGCCAGTCAAATCCACTGAGTCCCAGCCCCACCTTCCTTCCACACAAACTCCATCACTCTCACACTAGTTCAAGCCACCATCCTTTCTGGCTTGGACGATGGCAACAAGCCTCCTGACTGTTCTCCCTACGTCTATTCTTGGCCCCTACAGTCCATTCTCCACACAGCGGAAGTTAGAACAGGTCATTCCCCTGTTCAAAACCCTCCTTCGGTTTTTCAGTGTACATTACTTGGAATAAAATCCAAATTCCTTACCATGGCAGGGTCCTCTGTCAGTTTTCAACTCTGGCTACACAGCCAAATCACCTGGAGGGCTTTAAAAGAAAATAGATCTCTCAGACCTCGCCCTAAGAAATTCAGACTTAATTGGCCTGGGTTGAGACCCAGGCATTCATATGTTTTAAAACTCCCTAGGGGACTCTGAGCTAAAAATCCCTGCTGAGGAGATCCTGTTCCTTCCTACCTCTCCAAGCTCATCTCCAACTTCTCTTCCTCTTCCATCGTTAAAGCACTGGCATCCTTGCTGTCCTTTGAACACGCCAAATTTTTTCCACCTCAGGGCCTTTGCACTTGCTCTTCCCTCTATCCAGTATGCCACTCCCAGCCTATTTTGAGTAATGGGAAGAATCAGTGATCTGTGCCATGACCATTGTCATTGACTTGTGCTTGACCCCTCAGAGACTTTTCTAAGAGGCATCATCTCACTCATGAAAATTCCAAGTATCCAGAGGAAGAGCCACCCCCCTAATGTAATGTAAAAATATGACATAATTCTACTTCCCACATAAACCCTACATTCCACCCCACAGCCCATTCGACAAACATCCTGCTCCACAGACCCCACAAAGAATACAAGAGACTGTGCCTGTCCTAGTTGACATTCTTCTGAGTAAAGATATCAAAGTGCTGAGTCCAACTGACTGGGACATTTGTTCACTTTGAGTACTTGATGATCACCTTACTTCCCACTGAATGGATGATGACAGAAAAGAGGAGAAATGAAAAGCCACCTCTCTTCTTCCCGGGGGATCTCATCATGTCCTCCTGAAAGGTTGGCTGATACTGCTCTTTCGAAAGCCTGTCTGCATCGCCATGGAGTGGTGTGGGCACTGACAAGACGGGAGTGATCTGTCCCGTCCCACATCGCAGCCTTGGCGGGTGGGGGCTCTGAGGAGGAACAAGCTTTCACTTCCCGTTGGCGTGCCTAAGTTCTAGTTCCTTTTCCACGTGATTTAGCCAAGTGACTTTGACCAAGCTGTTTAATTTTTTTGAGCCTTTAAGATAGAAATAACAATCCTTCCTTACGTACAACATGGTCTGTTCTCAAGTGTAGTAATGTACATGGATATAAATAGCATTTAAAAATATAGTCTTATTCTAGAAAGGATTTAAAGTAGTTTACAAGATATGTAAAATAGAAAATAACATAAAAGTGGGAATACATTCCCCAAAGAACATATGTAGATGGAAATAAACACAGGAAAGATGTTCAATATCATTAGTTATTAAGGAATGCAAATTAAAACCACAATGAGATATTACCACACACTTATTAGAATGTCTACAAAAAGTAAGACAGACAGGACCTAAAGGGTTTGACAGTAGATTTTCCAAAGGAACGGATTCTAAGAAGACAAATTCCCACACGTCGGCTGTACCTCAAGCAAGTAGCTTTCGAAGTCTAGAATAGGTTAAAAGGAGAGATGGTGGGGCAGTCCTTTGGAGAAAGCCACATTCTCCTAGCACCCCTATATCCATTGAGCTTTGCAGTGTTGCACACCCTCTCTGGTCTTGTCAGTGGCGTGATTCTTTTTTAATAGAAGTGTTATATTTTGTGCCCCTCACTGATTATGTGAATGAACGAGTATAATAGTTGGAAGAGTTGTATTAGTTTTACAGACTGTCTCCTAATGGTGTGGCTTGAAGCAAAACTGGGTGGTCATGATTGATTTGACTGACTGACCTACTGACCTCTAATACCCCAGTGCAACTAGTTCAATCTTCCTGAGATAACTGGATGTGTGGCAGCCATTTTGTGCCCATGAGGAGAGCTGAGGTGAAGACAAATCTGCAGACTGAGGTTGACAGAACATAAAGATGGAAGGAGCCTGGGTCCTTGATGATTCTGCTGAGCTGATGAATTAACCAACCCTGGAGTCCTTAGCCATTTTTCTAATATATGTGTCTTTTGCTCATTTACTTGTAAGGTCAAGGGATATTAACAATTTTTCAAATACTACGCCAGTATTTATTTTCCTTTCTACGATTGTCTTTTACCATAGTTTAGGGTGGTTTTGTATGTTGAAATTTTCAGTTTTACATTGTCAAGTCCATCATCTTTTTCATTTGTGATATCTGACTTTTGCTCTTACTTTAAAAAACCTAGGGTTGGCCTGGTGGTGCAAGTGGTTAAGTGCACACACTCTGCTGCAGCAGCCTGGGGCTCCCCGGTTTGGATCCCGGGTGTGCACCGACGCACTGCTTGTTAAGTCTTGCTGTGGTGGCATCCCATATAAAGTAGAGGAAGATGGGTGTGGATGTTAGCTCCAGGGCCAGTCTTCCTCAGCAAAAAAGAGGAGGATTGGCATTGGATGTTAGCTCAGGGCTGGTCCTCCTCACAAAAAAAAAAAAAAAAAAACCTCATCACACCAACGTTATAAAAAAAAAATGCACCTCTGTTTTCTTTCAGTACTTTTCTGCTTTTTCATTTAGAATTGTGATCGAAATGGAATTTTTGGGGGGTAAGGGATGAAATAATTGTTTCTTGTTTTTGTTTTAGTCCAAATAGATGGTCTCTTATTCCATTTATATAAATTGATTCAAAATGCCACCATTTTCTTCATATACGAAATTCCCATTGATAGGAATTCCATAGTTTGCAACAGAAAAATGGGTATTCGTGGGTCAGCAGAAAAACCTGGGCCTTTAACAAGACACTCGTCCCTGATTGCAGCAAAACTCATCCTTCTCTAGCTCCCTACACTGTGTAATACAGGCCTCATTTTCCAAGAAATATTTTTATAAAATATTGAAAAAAAGATTCCAAAGCCTCCTAAACGGAGTGTGCATACCTGTGAAAATGAGTCACATTGGACCACCAGAAGTGACCAACAGTTGCTGACAAGATAGGCAAGCAGGAGAATCGAGCCCTTCCTGGTGAGGGGGCTCCCGCTTCCCAGCAGCCTAAACGGGGGAGAACTGCAGTGCAAGACGTGGCAAAGTTTATCTGTAAAAGTCTGAGAAATAATTAAGGCTTTGCCGGCCACATGGCCTCTGTTGAAACTACTTAACTCTGCCGTTATAGCGCAAAAGCAACCACAGACAGTACGTAAATGAGTTAATGCGGCTGTATTCCAATAAAACTTTATGGGCATTGAAATTTGAATTTCATGTAATTATATGAATTTTCATATTCTTTAGATTATTCAACCATTTAAAAATGTAAAAACGATTCTTAGCTCACAGGCCATATAAAAACAGGTGGAGAGCTGGATTTGGCCTATAGGCCATACTTCGCTGACCCCTAACGCAGTGGACACTGTGGTCGCTCCCCCACAGCCCCTCTCCCTCCCCTGTTATGTTGCAGCTACTTGAGTTTGGAGGGAACTGACCCACCCCTAGCTCCAGGAGGAGCATAAATGTTTTAACCTAATCAGTGAATTCTTATCACCTTGCCAGAGTGATTGCTTCCAGACACTCTGGCAGGAGTCAGACATGGTATTACCCCGGCCAATGTGACTAAATTGGGCATATGAATCAGTTTAGGCCAATGAGATGTAAAGAGAAATTGACTGGGGCTTTTGGGAAAGATGCATCCTTGTTTTTCTGTGAGGTCAAATGGAAGCTATTCCTTTCTCCCCTTCTGGAAGATATGGGAATATATTAGCCAGGGTTCCTGGTTGCATGCGACAGAAAACAATTTGGGCTCATTTAAGCAGAAAAAGGACCTTACAATCAGCATCCTGGGTAACTCGCAGAATCTCTATGAGTGCCAGGAATCTGTAGGAGGACCAGGCTTGGAGTTTACACAGCCAGGAGAAATTCCACTGCAGAAATGGGCCAGTAGATCATGGTGGAGCCTGAGCCATGTGCTGGGGAAGCTGGGAAGGGGACTGCTTAGCATTCCAGCTTTTGTAGTGGAAGATGGGCTCTGCCTGATGAAGTGGGAGAGTCCTCAAACATTGGGATTCTGATCCTGGGAAGCCAAAAAGAAGGACAAATGATCCCTCAACTGAATGTTTTTGTCTCTTCAAAATTCATATGCTGAAGCCCTAACCGCCAGCGTGATGGTATTTGGAGGTGAGGACTTTGGAGGTAATCAGGTTTAGATGAAGTTATGAGGGTGGGGTCCTCATGATGGGATTAGTGTCCTTATAAGAAGAGGCCAGAGAGCCAGCTCTCTTTCCACCATGTGAGGATACATCAAGAAGATGGCTATCTGCAAGCCAGGAAGAGGGGCCTCACCAGGAACCGAACCAGCTGGCACCTTAGACTACCCAGCCTCCAGAAGTGGGAGAAATAAATGTCTGTTGTTTAAGACACCTAGTTTATGGTATTTTGTAATAGCAGCTGGAGCAGACTAATATAACCCCCAAAGAATGATAAATGACATAGCCATATTGCCACCATGAGGAAGCCCACTTGGGATAAAGCTGCCCCCACAGACAGAAACCAGGTCTTTCCTGACAGCCTTAGGGCACTGAATGCAGGCTTCTTTGAGGCGCACTCTATCTTGAGACCATTATTGCACGACAATAAACTCTCCTGAGTTTTTTTGTTGGTTTAACTTGTGTTTTCTGTCACTTGCTGGATAAAGAGCAACTGCCTGCTGGGGGGTAAAAGGAAGACAAGGCGGGGTGTCAGTCCAGGAGAGATGGAGAAGCTTAGAGTAGACCATGGGCCTCACAGTGTATTAGTCAGGACTCTGGGTGCAAGTGACAGAAACACATCTTGAATGAGTTGAAGCCAAAAAGGGGAAGTTAATGGCTTGGGGTCATTTACTTCATAAATAATTATCAAGCACCTTCTACATGCTAGGCACTGTTCTGAGCACAGCGATACAGATGAGAACAAAACAGACAAAAAGCCTTACCCTTATGGAGCTTACGTGAGCAAGTAGCAAAATATATAGTATGTCAGATGGTGACAAGTGCTATAGAGAAAAGGCAGGGAAGGAAGATCAGGAATTGCTGGGGAAAGTGGCTGCAATTTTAAACAGGTTGTAAGGGAAGGCTTCACTGAACATTTGAATAAGGACCTGAAGGAGAAGGGAAGGAAGAATATCTAAATTGACAAGTTTTCTTGGTAGACTCAGCCTCAAAAAAAAAGGGGTGGGGGCAGTAGCAAGCGTAAATCCCTGAGGCGGGATCATGTCTGTCCTGTCAGAGGAACAGTGAGGAGGCCAGTGTGGCTCCCGCAGGACCAGTGAGGGGAAGAGAAGGAAGAGACGAGATCATAATGGTACTAGGGCTCTGATCTTCATGAAGGGCCATTCATTTATTGGATATTTTACCTAGTGGCGAAATCACACACCATCCTCCAAGGGGAGAGACTCCCCTCTCCTGGAGGGGGCAGGAGACAGAAAACAGATGTCAAAAGCATAGGAAGACCCTTAAGCCGGCTTAGCTGTCCACTGTGAGTCGCTCTGGGCAGCTCATCTGCTAGGTCTGTTAGCCAGGACGATGGAACCAACCACTCATGCTGAGAATTCTGGTTTCACCCTTCCTGATCAAGATGCGATTCAATCCCAGTGGTCCAAGCAGGATATACTATTTCCATCCCAAAAACCTCTATTAGGAACCCCAAGTTTGGTCCCCGCTTGGTGTGTTTGCTAAGCAACAATTGTGGGCGGAAGGAGCCTGAGCTCCGCCCCCAGAGGACTCCGGTATTTCAGGACCTTCATCTTTAAGATCTGCCCCCTCAACTTTTTGAAAGGGCGGGGCGACGAGTGCAGCTGTCACCTTCTTCTCTCCACCCCGCTGGCTCTCACGTGTGTCAGGCTGTTCAATACCAGCTCTTCTTCCGGGACTTCCTGGTCGCAGCGACCAATCAGAGTGTTCTTCCCGTCCTTACCATTGTCAGCCGCTGCCAATCGGCGCGCCTCTACCAACGCCCCTTAAAGGCGCCGCCAACGCCTCTGGAGCCGGGAGGAACCAATTCTTCGGTTCCTGCCCCCAACTGCAGTATGGAGTCGCCCCGGGGGCGGCCTGGGCCCGAGGCGGACCTTCTGGCTCTGGGGGAACAGCAAGCCTCGATCTTCGGTGGCGGGCTGGGCCGAACGCCCTCTGAGCCGCCCTCAGGCCTCCGGTTATCCGGGGAGGAAGAGGCCGAGAACGTTGGGGGCGCGAGCCGCCACCCCAGGACGTCCGCGAAGACTTCGAGCTGCAGCGTCGTCCACTGGCCGGAACGGGAGGCTCGGGAGGACGAGCCTGGCCGCGGAGGGACGCCGTCTGGGACGGGGAGCTGCCGGGGGGTGCCGGGTCTCGAGCACGACCCGCACGGGTCCTCCCGGCGCAAGGACCCTGAGCCGCCAGAGGACAAGCCTGCATCCGAGAGGGCGTGCCGTCGAGGGAGCCCGGGAGGCGGCGGGATGGATGTTGAGCAGGAGGAGGAAGACGACGAGGAGGCGGCGGCAGCCGGCAGGGCTGGCCGCTCGTTCTCCAGCCGCCTTCAGGACAGCCGCAGCCTGGACGGGCTGAGCGGGGCGTGCGGCGGTGCCGGGTCCGCAGGGGGGGCCGAGTCTGGCGCGGGCGGCGGGCGTCGCGCCACCATCTCCAGCCCCCTGGAGCTCGAGGGCACGGTGAGCCGCCACGGCGACCTCACTCACTTTGTCGCCAACAACCTGCAACTCAAGATCCGTCTGAGCGGCGCCCCTCAACCCCCGCCCCCTCCCCCTGCGCGGCCCTGTTCAATGTCCGCACCCACTCCGGCCATCCCCCCCATCGACCCCGACGTGCTGCGGGACCTGGAGCGGCTGAGTCGGGAGCTGGGCGGCAGAGTGGACCGTCTGCTTCGTGGGCTGGGTGGCGCGGTGCAGGAGCTGACAGCGCTGAGCGTGGGCTGCATCCAGACCTACCGCGACGCGGTGGACTCCCTAGGCGAAGCCGTGGACATGAGCATCAAGGGCATGTATACCCTGCTGGCGCGCTGCGAGGAGCTGGAACGGGCTCTGCAGCCGGTTCAGGGGCTGGCGCGCCAAGTCCGCGATATTCGACGCACGCTGGAGGTGTTGGAGGCCCTGTGCAAGTGACCAGGAGAGCAGGAGAGGCCAGGCCAGGCCAGGCCAGGGCCCAGGCGGATCCTAAGGACTCTTCAAGGCCGCCCGCTGAGGGGAGGCCTATTTATTGGAGGCTTTTCCAGATGCATTTAGCAGGCCTGCAGACTACTCGCTGGGTGTTATGCGAGTGTATATGGGAAAGTTCTAAAGGCTCTCCTGGTGGGAGAGGATGATGCTCTGCTTCTATTCAGTTGGCCACCTGTAGTTACCTTGTTCTCCCCAACGCTCTTCCCTAGCTAGAGTACCATCCCGGGGAACCCAGGGCTTTAGGTCTCATGGTGGGAGACATGACTGCCATACATGATCAAGAAAGGAGAACAAAGGAGGCCCCAGCCCCCACTGTGGCCACCCTGACTCCAGTGGCCATATCTCAGGTGCCAGGGGCTGTGGGAGCTTGAGTGGTCCTTGGCCACACACCATGTAGACAAGGATGCACACCTGCAGATGGATAACCTCCTGCTTCTGCCTGCTGGCCCCCTAGCATCCCACTTCCCCAGCCAGAACTGCAGTGAAGCTAGAAGGAATGCATTGCATGGTAGAGGGGATGAGTTGGGAGGGGTCTCACTGCTCTCAGGGTTCAGGTAGAATTGTTGCCGGTTTTGAAGCCCACCTTGGTGGAGTGTTCTAATCAGTTTTGGCTTTCTGAATTTTTGTGGAATTAAAGTGCTGCTGCTGCTCAGGCTGAGGCTGTGTCTGTGTGGGGTTACAGGGATTGATGAACCAAAGGAATGGGAATGAGGGTCGGTCTTTTTGGTGGAGCTCCCTTGGGGCTGGTGCTGGGAGTGGGGTGGAGGTCCCAGGATACATGGGGAGGGATATGGTTCCTGCTCTTAGGCAACAGATCTGAGGGGAGATGCAAGACACAGATATTGGCTCAGAAATCGGGTAAAAGCGGAAAAGGAAGCAAGGTGATTCAGATGAGAAAGGGAAGTGGTCATCTTCTCAGATCCTGAAGTGGACAGGTAGGGGCTGGGCAAATTGGACATCTGGATCTGGAGGAAGACTGGAAACACCTGTTAGCTCTATTCCTGGCCCCACTTCTCACGCTGATCAGTGCCATATGTATTGTTTGAGACAGTCTGTTCCAACCCCTGGCAGCCTTCTGTTTACAGTTCACATAGTAAGTTCCAGCAGCCCATGTTATGGTCAGAAGATTTAGAAACAGAGGTCACAAAAAGAGCTCCAGATTCATCAAACCTTTCTCCTCCCACTCAAGACACTACCACTTTGGACTGAATTTCAATACATTTCCTTTTTGGGAGTGAAAAATTCCAGGATTGGGAATGCTGCCCCAGAAGCCTTCTCAATTAAGAAGAAATCGGCAACGCAACTTGTGAAAACAAGCCACTGGCCCGTACGGGGATCGAACCCGCGACCTTGGCGTTATTAGCACCACGCTCTAACCAGCTGAGCTAACCGGCCTCTCCTACTGAAACCTCAATATGAAACTATGTAGAATTCATATTACTGATCAGTCTTGTCTTTTGGAAAACTTAAAAAATTGCTTTGGTAGGCATGAAAATAGAACACAAAAACCCAATCCCGCTGAGCATTTCGAGAACAGCCAAGCCGCAACACTGACAAGCATAGAAGATGCGACTCTGGCGCTTGGCGGATACGGAGCAGAAGAGTGACACCACGCACATTGAGTCCACGCACACAACCAGAAATGGAAAACGCCCCCTGATAGCTCCCAGTGGACTCCCGGAGAGAGGATGAATGAACCTGTGGGAAATTCTATATGCCGAATGCCCAGACTCAGCGACCCTTCCTCGAGGAGTCTTTGCAAAATCAAGAGATTCTAGAGGCACCGCTGGGATTCGAACCCAGGATCTCCTGTTTACTAGACAGGCGCTTTAACCAACTAAGCCACGGCGCCGGCCACAACTAGCTCTGTACCTGTTTCCCTGGCCAGGTCACCTCCAAGGCAGGTAAGTGAATGCCTGGGTGCCCTTAATAACCAACCTTTCCCAGTACTGGAAAACGGAGTAGAAGTGACGAAAACTACAGCTGGGGGCGAGAGACAGTGAAAGGGTGACACGGAAATTGAATCCAGGCAGACGAAAGGTAACGAGAAATTCTTATTTTGGATTACAAAATTGACCATACGCCGCCTCAAGCGCAAACCGACGAGGATGGGATTCGAACCCACGCGTGCAGAGCACAATGGATTAGCAGTCCATCGCCTTAACCACTCGGCCACCTCGTCTACACAAGGTAGACTTAGGATCTTCTCTCTGGGGTCTGAACTCTTACTCCTCAGTGTGGACTCACCCAAGTCGTGAAGGGGCGCATTCTGAGGGATCCTGCCCAGCACTGCAAAGACGAATCGCGGGCACTGACAGACCAGGCGACCTTCCCGCCTGCACGAGCGCCCGATCCTGCTCCCTCTGGGCTGAGCGATCCGGAGAGCACGCCAGTCCTCAGGAGCTGCGCTATGGGCCCAGACTTACGGTATCCGCGTCTGCAAAAAACACCGCGAGATCGTTGCGCTCCCCCGACGGGGCGGCACGGGACTTCGCGCCAGGACCCTCCCTTTCCGGCCCCTACGAGGTGAGTTTTCTCCGACACGGGTGCTGGGGCTCGAACATAGTTGAAAATGAGGAGAATAAATAAAAGTAACCGAAGCCATAGGACAAAAAAAAAAAAAAAAAAAAAGGGCTGACCCCGACGTGATTTGAACACGCAACCTTCTGATCTGGAGTCAGACGCGCTACCGTTGCGCCACGAGGTCGGCCGGCCGTACGCCTGCACAGGTTCCCTCATGACTACTCGTTGGCCGCGCGGCCGGGGTCCGGGCTGTCAGGACGTGAGCGCCAAGGACCTTCCAGAACTTCTAAAATCCCGCGGCGTGGTGCATGCGCTCTCCGGGGCCTCGTGGGAGAAGCAGGGCCCGCTGCACCCCGCGGGGCAGCGGTTCTGTGGGCTCCCGGTTCAGCGGTCCCTCCGACCCCGCCCCCGGCGTCCTGCCGACGACCAGTGGCCCGGAGCTGGTTACCTGGGGGACTCAGAGCTCACAGCCCAGGCAGGACGGACTTGCGCCGAAACGGATGGAAGGGCGGATACCAGACCGAACGTGATGGAGTCGTGCCAGAGCCCAGGACACCTGAAGGGGTGAGAGATTAGCTGCTCCAGCGGTGCGTCGCCACGCTGGCTGCACATTACTGTCGGCTGCGGAACCTTCTAGATAACCACGCACAAGCCCCATGTTCGGAGATTCTGACTTTAAAGTCTAGGATAGAGCCCCGGCTTCGATAATTTTTCACTTTTTACAATTTTGAGGAATCATTTACATACAATGAAATACACATCTTAAGTGTATATTTTGGTGAGTTTTGACAAATGCAACCCACAACCCTTTCAAGATATAGGACATTTCCTTCACCCCAGAAAGTTCTTTCGTGTCCCTTCCCAATCAATCCCCTCCCGTCCCTTTCTAGAGACAACCACTGTTGTGGTTTCGATCACGATAAACATCAGTATTTTTTAGAGCTCCCTAGGTGAGACAGAGCTGGGAACTTCTAAAGAGGGATACCAGAAGCTGGCAGAGACCCCCCATTTGCTTTTTGAAGGATGAGAGGAATTCAACAGGCCAGTAAGGTGAAAGAGGTCATACTGTAGCTCACTCCTTCCTTTCCAATCCAAATGTCTGCTCGTTCTGCACAGTGGCCCTCCTGAAAGTTATCAAGAACCACAGATATGTCAAAGCCTGCAAACGTTTCTCGGGCCTGGCCTTAATTGACTCCGGGCAAGATTCTTTAGAGCCTTCTTCTGCCTTCGGTGTCACGACACTCGTCTGCTGGCTTTCCCTAGCTCTCCCCCCGCTTGCCCCCAGTCTCTCTTTCTGTCCTTTTTTCTCAGAGTTCTACCTTCTCTCCTACACACCTTCCCTGGAGTCAGCCATCACCTGTGTGCTGAGGGCTCTTGAATCTCGCTCCCACCTCTGGACCCCAGTGCCTGCTGGACACCTCCACTTGACCCTGCCATCCTTCCTTCCCAATCCTTGTGCATTCCCAGTGAGTGGGCGAGCTAAGGCTGGGGTCTCATCTTGACTCTTCCCTCTCCCTCACTTCTCATTTCCAGTCACCAAATCCTGTCGATTTCGTTTCCTTCATGATTCTCCTGTTGGCCCTCATTACCCATTCCCATTGCCATAGTCTGTCTTGCTGGATTATTGTAACAGACTCCTCTCTGATCTCTCTGCCTCCAGAATAGTCAAAGAGAATCATCTTTTAAAAATGCAAACATGATCCCATCACGCTGTGGCTTAAAATCAGTGCCCCATCACCTTCAGGATTAAGTCCTAACTTATTGGCTGGGGCCCCAAGGGCAGCACTTCTTAAGCATGGGCTCTGGAACCAGGTTGCCAGGGTTCTCATACAGGCTTTGCTACTTACTAGTTGTGTAACTTGGGCTAGTTATTGAACCTCCCTGTGTCTCAATGTCCCCATCTGTAAAATAGTAAAGATTATAATGGATCACTATTAGTTTATTTACTACAAATAAAGTGCTCAGGGCCTGGCTGGTAATAATCACTCAGGTATTATGGTTGGTATTAGTAGTAGTATCTGGTCCTTGCCTGATTCTTCAGCTACTGCCTCTTCACCTCCTGACGGTCATGCTGACTCCTTTACCATTGCCTAAACTCCCCTAGGGCCCAACCGTCTCTGTGCCGCTGTCCCTGGTATTGCTTGATGGTCTTCCAGTCCTTCACCTGGCTGACCCTGATATACCCCTCAAGACTCAATCCAGAAGCTCCCTCCTCCCCACTTCTCCCTTCCTGTGTCTCCTCCAAGATAACACTTAAAATACTACCTTTTAATTGTTTCCTTGACTACACACTAAGTTACTCCAGAGTGGGAAATATGTGTTCCTAGCACCCGGTACAATTCCTGAATATGGTATGTATTCAATGAGCATTTTTGAAGTTAATGAGGGATAGCTTTAGCAAAGCACTAGAGTGAGCAAGAGCCTGGCTTATAGAGGAAGGAGATATGTCTGGGTAGCTGAAGAGCATGGAGTGAAGTGGAAAATTTTGCTGGAAAAGGAAGTTGGGTCAGTGAACATGGTACCAGGGAACATGGACTTGATCTCTAGGCTCAGAGAGGTTCTGCAGCAGGTGTGCATATGATCAGTCCAGTGTCACCATCCAGAGCACTCTCTGATGTTTAAATCTCCTCCGTTCATCCCACCAGTTTCCAAATTTTAGAAACCAATAAATTATTCTTTTCAGAGCTGCATTGCTCAATATGGTAGCCACTAGGGTGGCTATTCAATATGGGGCTATTCAAATTAACTTGTTTTTAAAATTCAGTCCCTTAGTCCCACTAGCCACATTTCAAGTGTTGAGTAGCCACATGGAGCTAGCTGGCTACCATATGGGACAGAGACAATATGAAATATTTTCATCATCATACAAAGTTCTATTGGACAGCGCTGATCCAGAGGCTAAAAACTGGTGGGCTGAGGCCTGTATGCTGTTGACATCAGGGTTATTTTTTTCCTTCTCATTTCTCATTTTTAATTTGGTTACCAACATTTATAATCAGAACAAGAGTCTGGATTTCTGGCCTCTCTTAAAAAAAAAAAAAGGGATCTGGGAACACTGGACTTTGATTCCCTCAAGGCAAGTGACTGCAGCGGAGCAGCTGCTGCACCCCTCCCCTCCCCCACCCCTCAGCTCCTACACAGACGTTAGAATGGGCATGGGCCCTCCTGGGCTTCGTTTTATTTTTTCCCCCGACTTTAAGGAACTTCATTTATTTGTTGCATTTATTTGTTGTGTTCTAGTAGGAGAGACACAATAAATGAGTAAAGTAATAAATCAAATGACTGCACATTATAATGAGGACCAGTGAGAGGTAAGAGATTGTGGTGGTGAAGAGCTCAGATTCTCAAATCAGCCTGGATTTGAAGCCTGGTGTTATGAGTTACAGCCCATGTGTCCTCAGCCAGGTAAATATGTTACTCTTGCCTCGGTTTCCTTATCTGTGTCTAAATATCACCGAATTGTGTACTTCGCAAAAGTTAATTTTATGTTGTATAAATTTCACATAGAAAAGAAAAGAAACAACTCAGAGGCCAACTTCAAGAGGTTCCCACTGGCCCAAACTGAGATGATTTGAGCATTAAAAAGAATCACAACTGCAATGGACTGGAACACACAAAAGATGTTAAAATCTCCAAGTTCACAATGACACTGAAAACAACTAATTAGTCACTGTTGGAGGATGCTAGGGAACCGACTCATTCTGAAAACTGTTAGATAATGGGGAAAAAATATCACACATTTATCCAGGCTTTCCTGTGTGACCTGTATCTCATGGTAAACAACGAGTTGATGAGGGCATGGCCTCAGGTGCCCAGGTGATAAATGCAGAAGGAATGATAGAATTAGGACGTCCCAGTTCTCAACCTTTCATGAAATAATGGAGCTAGGCGGTGATGATCAATAAACCAGGAGGTGAAAAACTGATGGCGAACTTTATAATGGTTGCCTCAGTCTGACTGCATCTGAACCTGCTGCTCAGATTTAACAACGGAAAAATAGGGACAAGCAGGCATTATGTGCGTCCTGATGTGATGGAATGAGAAGTACCACGATGTATTTTTATCAGAAAATTGAACATGAGGCTGATCAACCACTAGGTGTAACAACCAGTTTACAGGAAATACTGGTCGCAGGGGAACATGTTAAACGACACAACTAGTACACAGCCCAAAACATCCCAGTGTCTTCAACAGATAAATTGCAAGAAAACAAGGAACGGGGAGGGACAAACAGTGAAAAAATAATATGTATGAGATTGGACAATTTGAACTATTTTGTGATGTCTGAGATTTGCTTCAAAATAACCTGGTGGGCCTAGGAGGAAGGAGTATAGCTGAAACAAGGTTGGCCATGTGTTGGTAATTGTTGAAGGAGAATGGTAGGCTTCAAAGGGGTTCATTATAGTATTTTCTTTATTTTTACATGTTTGAATTTTTCCATGATAAACATTTTTTTTTCTAAGTTGTTTTATGACCAGTTCAGATGTTAGGACATGTGGGTTCCAGCCCTGAAGCAAGTGGCCCGCTAGGGGACACCTGGTCACTGGCAGTGCTTCCTATGGCCACAGGGTGGCTCCAAAACTCACTTTTGTGAGACGTCTCTGTAGAGCAGGCTGCGGTGAACCAAGGTCACGGAAAATGACAGAACAGACCTAAATGCCTGTTGTTTATTAACTCACAATGTGAAATGTGACTACCCAGTTCTTACTATCTAGTAGGTCCCTTAGGCAGGAAGCCTACTATAAGCAGAATGCCCCAAACTTCCGGCTGCTGGAGCCCAAAATCTAACAGTTATCCTAGACCCTTCTCTTTTTCTCGCCCACCCACAGCCCCATGTCCAGACCTTCTTATCTTCTATCTCTTTTTTTAAAAAACATAAATTTATACTGCCTTCACCTATTTCTAACTATCTCTTGATTCCTTCCACTTTGCTCCTCTTTCTTGATTCCATCCTGGCCCGATTTCATCCTGTCCTTCCTGGAGAACTCGATGGCTTCTTTACTAGCCTTCTGCTTAAAATCTATTCTCCATGTTGCAACCAAAGTCATCTTCTAGAATACAAATCCGACCATGTCCCTGCCCATGGCTGCAAGGCCCAACATGATCTGACCCTTGTCTACCCATCCCACCTCACCCCGATCTCTTCTTCCCCTTCCATTACTACACTTCAGACACACTAGCTTCCTGTTCGTTCAACAAACACACTGGGCGTGTCCCCACGTAAGGACCTTTGCACTTGCTGTTTCTCTGCCTGGAATGCTCTTTCCCCAGATCTCCACATGGCTGACTCTTTCTCTTCTATTTGTTCCAAGGACCTTGGGAAGTCTTGCAAAAGCAAGGTCACGGGCTTTCCTCACTTGCATTCTATGACAGTGCTTCCTTCACCTGTGAACAGTTAGACTTGATAAACTGTCGCTGGGGGAGCTTGGCCCTGAAGACCTGGGCTTTCTATTCTCAGGAGAAAAGGCATGTAAGTTACAGGCAGAGAGAAGAAGAGTATGAGGAGCCCTTCAGTCCTTGCATCTTCTCTGTGCACTAAGAATGTTCCCATGCTTGCTGCTCTGTGATTTCCATGTTGGAGAGCACGGGAAGCCCACCTCTCATTGTATTTTAGTGTCATCGCTGTCACATCATCACATCATTAATAAAGACGAGGGTCACCTCAAGGGAGAGAAGCAGCTGGGCCCACTGTACTTGATGGGTTTGCCTGTCCCTCCTGAGATGGGGGAAGTTTGAAAATATTTTCAGACCTTTGAAACAGTCCAGTTAAAGAGAGAACCTCCCCTACACAGCTGAGAGCTGAGAAACCAGTGTGGGTAATATTTGATTATCATCAAATATTTTTTGAGTGGAGAATAAAGAGACTTTGCTGAACCTCACACTTTATAAAAATAATTCCTCTGAGAAGTCTAAATAATTGCAATTTTTATTTTATGAGTTTTGGTGATCACATTGTCTCCATTGTGAGGAAAAAGCTGTGCTGCCCTCTAAAGAGGCGGTTTTATATGAACATGTTATTACATAGTGTTAATATATAGGAGGTCAACATTTAGGGACACTCAATCCTAGAAATCATTCCTTCTTTTTATACAGCAATTTAATGTCTCAGTGATAATACTGTATAAGACCTGGAAGGAAAACTTTAAAAGGCTTATCATTTAAAACTTTTTATTTTAAAATAATTTTATTTCTAGAAAAGTAGCAAAAATAATACAAAGAATTTCCCTGTGCATTCACTGAAAAGGCATATCATTGTCTTTGCTTTATCATTGTCTATCTCTACAGACACATATATTTTTTCTAAACCATTTGAGAGTAAATTGCAGACATAATGCCCCTTTACCCCAAAACACTTCAGTGTGTATTTTCTAACAAGGACGTTCTCATCCATAAAGGCATTAGAATATCAAAAATCAGGAAGTTAACACTGATAACAAATACTATTATCTAAGCTAGAGACCTTATTCAAATTTTGCCAATTGTTCTACTAATATTCTTTAAAGTTTTTTTTCCCCTAATCCAAGATCCACTAGGATCACACATTAAATTTCTCGTGTCAACTTTGTCACATCTTAATCTCCCTTAATCTGGAAGAGTTCTTCAGTCTTTGTCTTTCATGACCTTGAGGAAACATCTTTTGACTATCTCTTTGAATTCTGAATTTTTTCACCCACTGGTTTATAAAAAGGAAATCCATTTATTACACTGAGGGCCTGGAAGAGAGAAATGCATTTCCTCTCACTTTTGACCAAATTTCCTAAAACAAAGTTTGAGGGCAAATGACCCACTTCAAACAGCTTTTTCTTGATCATATTATTCTAGTGTTTCCCTTTTAAAATTTTATTTATGACACCTATTACCATGCAGACGTATTGTTTGCATGTTTGCTGTCGATCTCCCTGACTAGAATATAAACCCCACGAAGGTAGAGACTTCTGTCAAGAACAAGAGCCCAGCACAGTGCCTGGCACTTACCAGCTGGTCAATAAATATCTGTTGAATGAATGAACGAATGAATGAATGAATCAAGAAATCAGAAATGCCCCTTGGTCTTGTACTTTAGACAGTCCTAAAAGCACTGAGATGGAGAGTAGGGAGAAAGATGATCTTCTCCTAAGTGGACGGGGGTCCCCGCGACTCCTGTGACTGTGAGCGATAAACGCGGCCGAGAACTTTCCGTTCTGCAGGGATCCCCTTTGAGGCCCAAAGGTCAGTTGTCTGGGGAGTCAGGTGGGGGGAATCAGAATCAAGGAAGGTTCAGGTCTGGGGTCCTCGGAGAACAAGGGGCTGCGTGACAATAAGTGATAGCTGGACCATCTAGGGACATCCATCTCTCCACGTTTAGTTCCCTTCGTCTCCTCTGGCCCAGGGCAGTGGGAAGCTAAAGGGATGCGGAGGAGAGAAAAGGAGAGAGTCCATGCCTTGGGCATGGCGGTGCCCTAAGCCCGGCGGGGCGGTGACATCGTCTCTGGTGAGCAACTCTTCCGCGGAGGGTCATCCTGGGCAACGTAGCGGGGGTCTGCGGCCGGGCCGCTCCTGGCGTGGGCATCCGGGGAGGAAGGGGTGTAGTGGGCTAGGGCAGGGCGGGTGTCCTTTCGCTCGCCCTGCGTGGGCAGGTTCGGCGGTGCGGGGCTGCGCCACATCGCGCACTCTCACGTGCAGACGGCTCGGCTGCGCGATGGGAGCCGGTCCGCGGTAGGCACCCGGCAGGGACCACCCGCTGCGGACCCCAAACCTACGCTCTCCAAGAGGTCCACGGCGGCTGGAGAATTTACTACTCTCGCGAGATTTTCAGAGATCCGGCCGCGGCGCCCGCTTACGTGGTTGCCGAGGCAACTGGGCGGTGCCAGCGCGAGCAGGAAGGGGGCGTACGTCGAGTTTTTGTCTGCTAGTCTGCGAGACTTCAGGAGTGGCCATCCCTAAACTTCCAGCCCCTGAGACCTCGGCTTCTGCTCCAGACCGTGCCTCTGCCCCTGGGGGCCATGGGCCGGATCTCAGGGCTCGTGCCCTCTCGGTTCCTGACGCTCCTGGCGCATCTGGTGGTCGTCATCACCTTATTCTGGTCCCGGGTAAGACCCACGGCCACCCTCCTCCCGCCCCCATTCCCGCCTCGGGGTGGTCCCAACCCAACCCCGCTTCTTTCCCAGGGCCTTACCTGGTCGGGTCCTCCCATGCCTCGCTGCCCCCAGGCCTGCCCCGCAGCCCGCCCCTTTTTCACTTCTCTTCCTCTCTGCCCTGCTCCCCAGGACAGCAACATCCAGGCCTGCCTGCCTCTCACGTTCACTCCCGAGGAGTACGAGAAGCAGGACATTCAGTGAGCACTTGGGGCGGGGTGGTCAGAATTAAGCAGTGGTGGGAGTGGAGGGGTCTTAGAAGAAGTCCAGAAGGCCTGAACCAACCCCCTTCCTCTCTGCAGGCTGGTGGCAGCGCTCTCTGTCACCCTGGGCCTCTTTGCAGTGGAGCTGGCCGGCTTCTTCTCAGGAGTTTCCATGTTCAACAGCACCCAGAGCCTCATCTGTATCCTTTCTGCCTGCGCACCTTTCCCACACTGTCCATTTCCATCACAACTACCTTCAGCCACCTAACTAGGCTTTTCTGGCACAATAGTGTCTGCCCTAGCGGACAGTCTCCCCAGTTGAGAGATCTCTTTAGGCAATGGAGAGTATTTAATACAATCTTTAGTCATTTGCCCCTGCTATGCACCAGGCACGGGAGATCCAAAAATGGGAGTAAAACACAGTTTTCTGCCTTGAGGAAGAGGCAGACACAGCCATCTGTAATTCAGTGCGATAAGCACTGTGCTGTGGGAGTGTGTAAAGATATAAAACATTATGGGAACTCAGAAGAAACAGAGGAAGTGAGAAAGATGGATCAGGGAAGGCTCTTGACACTTGAATTGTGGACCAGGAGGACCCGGATGCTGGAGGGTAGTTCCAGCAGAGCGTATCAAGTCACTGTGAGCATTCCTGTGTGGCCTGGGGGAGATGAGGAGCCTACTCCTACCTCACCGGAAAGGTCCAGCCTGGCCTTTAGATATGGGGTGGGAGTAGCCTGGGTCTCAGCTGTGCAGGCTCACCTATGGCCTCTGCTCACGTGGCTGTTCTAAAACTCAGAAGGCAGGGCTACCGGCTCTGACCTTTGCAATGTGAGGAGGAAGCAAGAGGTGAACCTGAGTGCAGATGCCAGCCCCACCACTGGCCTTTTCTGGCCCATCAGTATCTATCGATCCATAGGCTTTCCTTGACTCTGGTGTGTTCTCAAGCCATGGGGGCTCACTGTAGTGCGTCTGTGGCCCTATCCTTTTTCATATTCGAGCGTTGGGAGTGCACCACGTACTGGTACATTTTTGTCTTCTGCAGGTACAGTAGCGTCCAATGTTTGGAGATGGGGGGGTGGAAGGTTTACTCTAAATCTGAAAGTTTCCCCCACCAGCGCTTTACTCCATATGTGAAATACCAGATCCACTCAACATCCTGTGGTCTTTTCAAGTCCCGCCCCACCTTGGCTTTGGGAGTGGGGTCTCTGGTTTGGGGATTTGGGTATTTTTATTGGAAGGGGCCCTGAATCCACCACCTGCCTTTCGCAGCGCCCTCCCAGCTGTCACTGAAATGGCATTATTCGTCAGCGTCTTTGGGCTGAAAAAGAAACCTTTCTGATCACCTTCATGATGGGAACGTAGAGATGAAGGCTGGAGGAGCAAGGGACCACTCACCGTTCCTGGAAGAAGGCAGGCGTAGGCTTCAGCGCTCCCACTGAAACTGCATTTGGTGGAAGATGTCAGTGTTAGTAGTGTTAAGGTAATTATCTCTCGCGTCTAGGCTTATCAAAGTTTAATTTAGCTCTTTGTAATAAAATATATTTTAGAGTAAGATCAAGACTTATAAAAATTTCAAAGGAGAATCGGGATGGCCAAACAACTGGAGAAACGGAAGGCTGTTTTCCAGCTTTGGAGACTGCAAGATAATAGGTATCGCTTTTATTTTGGTTATTACGGTAGCTGTCTGGCGAAGGGGGTGGGCGGAGATATGTAAATAAAGTGGCGCGTACGACTAGGACTCCAAGCTCGTGAGTGAATGGAGCATTCTGGGAGGAATTAATTTATCCCTTTTGGCAGCCAAATGGAAAAAAAATTTATTTTAAAAGATCTGCAAATAAATGTTCCAACAGAAGTGGGGGAGCTTAAATAAACAGGTTGCTCAGGCTAACGCATTATATAGTCACCGTAGTTGTTAGCGGAATCTTTTCCCCTGAGTACGGAATGCCCTAGCAAAAATTGGTTATCGTCAGGTAGGATAATCCTTACCTGTTCCCCCTTTTTGGGGGGCAGATTGGAACATGATGATTGGAGTGCGCATGACTCGTGATTAGCGTCTCTGCGTGATCAGGATTTGCAACACCCTGATTACTCCTATCTGATTCTTCCTGACGATCGCGTTGTTTTACTTTTGTGCTGATGGTTAGACTTGACTTGCTTAAACATGAGATGTGTTGAGGTTTTACTAGTAGTGAATTATTTTATGACTCAACTATTTTCCGATGTTGTTTGTTACTCGTTAATTTTGTCGTTGCTGTTTTGGGTAGAAACTGAGTGTCCCGACTTTAAGCAGTTGGCTAGGTTCTTTTCATTTGGGGGTCTTATTTATATAGGTCGTTTTTTTAAATTTAGCTAACTTCTCATTTGGCAGGGGTTTTCGTCTCGTTTTGGAAGTATTTATCACCAGTAAATGTCTAATCTTATGTATACTTCTAAGCTCCGGAGTTTTAGTTATCTGGCAGTATTAGTTTATTTTAAACTACTTAAGTGAGCACAGGATAATTTTGTTATGTCTGGTTTTCTATTAAATGATCACTAATGTCAGTTATACTCGGTGTCACAAATGGTCTATTGTCAAACCTTCCATCTCACCATGGCAAGAAGGGCCACCTGCTCAGGGGGACTCCCTTGGTGGTTAGAGCTCCCACCCAGAAACCTGGCAAAGCTCCCCAGTTATTCAGTCAGTAGTGTAATGAGAACACGCCACTTCTGCCTGCTAGCACACGGGAAGAACATGTTCAAAAGAAAGTTCTTAAAACACATAACAATTAGGCATTATACAAACAAATTACAAGAGTCTAAAGTTCTACCTTGTCACAGAATGAATATTCTCAGGGTCATGTTTCCTGGGGAAGGTTCAGTCTATGTTGAGAAGATTCTCTGTACTTTCAGTCATAGATGGTGATGGTGGAGCACAGGCCATTCTAAATAAGCAAAAGACATTTGAGAATATGCTTTCTGGTGATGCCCCTCAGGTGATGCCTCACACAAATACCACCTTTCTCTAGCTGTCCATCCCTTCTGGCAGCCCTTCATCCTGAGCATATTCATTCAGTGAATACTTGTTGAGCACTTAACTGTATGCAAAGCATTGTAGTAGATTACTGAGGGGATAGATGTGAATATGACCCATACCAACCTTGGCCATCACAGATAGTATGGCTCATGCAGATGGACAAGAAACAAGTTCTGGTACTCCCAGAATAATTTAATAGCAAATTGTGATAAGTGCTACAAAAGAGACTACAGATGCCATGGAGTAAGGATTAATTTGCCCCAGGTGGCAGGAGTGTTGCTCCTACAGGAGCAGTTTGAGCGAGGTCCTGGAGTGTGGCTGGAGCAGAGAGGGCGCAGAGCAGATTGCAGGGGAGGCAGGGAGGGTGGACTTTGCTGGCCATGGTTAGAGGCTTGATCAGGAAAGTCACATCCCACTGCGGTCTGGCTCTCACCTCCACCCAGTGCTGTGCTCCACCGATTTGTGAAAGCTGACTGTTTTTCAGAAACATTGTGGACCAGTTGTTAAACACAGCTATTATCAGAAATTAAATTGTGTACATTTACAATTAAATAAATTATATTTAAAAACAGAAGTAATAAATACCCAAACTCATTACTTTCTGATTATTTTACTGCACTTCACTATTATATATGCTCTTGAGGTTATTTAAATTTATTGGATCTGATGGTGGAAATACTATATAATGATGTACTACTGTGTATCTCTTCCCAACTCATTTAGTAACATCAAGTTGGTAGTTTGAAATCAGCCTTGGTGGGAGTATTTATACTGCAAAAATTGGCAAACACTACATATCAGGCTTTGTTGATTGTCTAGATTTAAGAAAGTGATGGAGAAAATGTTAATAATGCAGATTAAACTTAAAAGTGTCATGTCTGTAACTGTTACATTGTGAATAGCACAAAAAAATCAAGGAAATATTCTCCCAGGATTTGAAAACTATTATCAGATTCAGTAAAGAAGTCACTCAAGTCATTGAGGAACCAGTAAAGTTTCAACATACCATCATTGTTTCATTTTTGTATTACTCAAAAATGTAAAGAAAAATATCAACCAACATTCATGTTGGAACCACACTTGTAGTTAGCTTACAACTCCATTTATGAAACCGTGGATACAAGAGTGGAATTTACAACAAAGAATATTGTATATTTTCTTATTATTTATGAATTCTGTTACACATCCTTTATATCAGTAAAATTTATAATAAACTTATGTAATTACATAAATGGAGACTTTTTTGGAGAGTTGGTTGTTAAACATTTACCAGCACACTCCTGCCTTTACCATCTCAAGAAACTGCTCATCACCAATGACTTCCTTGTTCCTAAATCCAGAGGTCACTTCTCAGACCTTTGCTTGCCCTCTTTTCAGCATATAGTATGTTGACCACCGCCCTCTTTTGAAATTTCTTCCCCCTTAGCTCAGGAAAAATGATTCCCCTGGCTTATCTCCCACTGTTCTAGCTGCTCCTTCTGACTTATCCAATCAAGAGTGACTGCGCACCTACAGCGTGTCAGTCACTGGGGACGTGCTACCGGGTTGTCTCTTCCACTTGCCCCTTAAATGTTGGTGATCACTACTCCTTGGGTGACTTCATCCACCGCTTGTCTTCAGACACCAACTAGTTGCTGCTGGTTCCCAAATCTTGGTTCTCTTATGTGAATCCAAGCCTAGGGCAAAGACTATAGAAGCAAGCTGTGGAGCCCGACTGCTGGGTTCAAAGTGAATCCTCTCCCCTTCTTGGCTGTGTGATCGGCAACAGGTCACTTAACCTTTCTGTGCCTCAATTCCCTCATCCACATTCCAGACGTAGCTGCTACAAGCACTTCAATGATTTGTTTCTTAGTCAACACCAGTCCTTTGCCAATTAGTATCAGAAATAGATTTTCATTTTATTGTGAAATTAATGGCTTGTTAATCAGCATAAGCCAGTTACAAAAAAGATAAATACTGCTTGATTCTACTTATATGAGGTACCTAGAGCAGTCAAATTCATAGACAGAAAGCAGAATGGTGGTTGCCAGGGGCTGGAGGAGGGAGGAATGGGGAGTTGTTTAATGGGTACAGAGTTTCAGTTTTGCAAGATGAAAAGAGTTCTGAAGATTGGTTGCACAACAATATGAATTTACTTAACACTACTGAACTTTACATTTAAAAATGACTAAGATGGTAGATTTTATGTATTTTTTACCACAATTTTAAAAATAAATAGATAGGGGCCGGCCCCGTGGCTTAGCAGCTAAGTGCGTGCGCTCCGCTACTGGCAGCTGGGGTTCAGATGCTGGGCACGCACCAACGCACCGCTTGTCCGGCCATGCTGAGGCTGCGTCCCACATACAGCAACTAGAAGGACGTGCAACTATGACATACAACTATCTACTGGGGCTTTGGGGAGAAAAAGGGACAAAAAGGAGGAGGATTGGCAATAGATGTTAGCTCAGGGCCGGTCTTCCTCAAAAAACAAAAAATAAATAAATAGATAATTAAAAATAATTAAATAAAAAAATCAGTGTGGGAAAAAAGGGATTAGTCAATAAAAGTTATTAGGACAACTGAGTAGCCATCTGGAGAAAAATATGGATCAATACCTTATACCAATATTACCAATAGATCAAAGATTATAGTGTAAAAAATAAAACCATAAAGGTACTCAAAGAAACTGTGCCATTATTAACCTTGTTGTTTTGAATAATTTTAGACCTCCAGAAAAGTTGCAAAAATAGTATTATAAAGTTCCTGTATACCCTTCATCCAACTTCTCCATATGTTAACATCTTACATAGCCATAGCATAATTATCAAAACCAAGAAATTAGCACTGATACAATACTATTAACTAATCTACAGATCTTATTTGAATTTTGCCAGTTTCCCCACTAATGCCTTTTTTCTGATTCAGAATCTAATCCAGGATTTCACATGGCATTTAGTTGTCATGTCTCCTTAGGCTTTTCTGATCTGAGACAGTTCCTCAGTCTTTAATTTTTCCTTTCATTATCTTGACACTTTTACACTTTTTTTTAGTGTGTGAGGAGATCAGCCCTGTGCTAACATCTGTCAATCCTCCTTTTTTTTTTTTTTTTTTTTTTTGCTGAGGAAGACTGGCCCTGCATGCCCATCTTCCTCCACTTTATATGGGGCACCACCAGAGCATGGCTTGCCAAGCAGTGCATCGATGCGCGCCCAGGCTCCGAACCGGCGAACCCCGGGCCACCGCCGCAGCGGAGCGTGCGCACTTAGCCGCTTGTGCCACCAGGCCGGCCCCTATCTTGACACATGTGAAGAGTACTGGTGAGTTATTTTGCAGAATGTCCCTCAATTTGGATTTGTCCAGTGTTTTCTCATTATTAGATTGAGGTTATGCATTTTTGGCAAGAACACTACAGAAGTGTGGAGTGGGGAAGACATTTCTAAGTATGATAACAAAATACAGAAGTCATAAAGGAAAAGACTGATACATTTAAATATATATTAAAAATGTTAAGAGTATGCCTGGTAAACAGTCATAAGCAAAAGTTAAAAGATAGATGGCAATCTAAGGAAAATATTTATAATTCATATTGCAGAGAAAGCGCTAATTTTGATACATAAAAATCTACATATCTATAAGAAAAATACCAACAACCCAATAAAAAAGGTACAAAAATTTATACAGACATTTCACAGAAAAGGAAATATAAAGAACTCTCAAGTGTATGAAAAGATACCTATCCTCATTCACCATAAAAGAAATGCAAATCATGTTTAACTTATATTTGTAATGAGCAAAAAATTTCATACAGAGTTGGAAAGGGTGTGGGTTTAAGTAAACAGGCCTTACTTGTTTGTTGGTGGGAGTAAAAATTGGTAACATCCACAGAGAGCAATTTGGCAATATCCATCAAAATCAAAATCAATAAAAACCACACTTATACCCTTTGACCTAGGATTTTCACTTCTAGGAATCAGTCCTACATATTTGCACATAGGTGAAATAGGAATGTGTAGATTATTCTTTGCAGCTTTGCTCGTATTGGTAAAAGATTGGATGCAGCCTAAATGTCTGTCAACAGGGGATTGGTTAAATTACATTACAGAGTAACACTATGCAGCCAGGAAAGAAAGTAAACTTTATACACTGTTAAGGAACAGTCTCCAAGATACTTTAAGTGACAAAAGCAAGGCACAGAACATCTCTGGAAAGAGGCACAGGGAACTGGGAGGACTGGTTGTTGAGGGGCAGAAGCTGGGTGGCTGGGAGATAGGGTGGGAGAGAGATTTTCTCCATATGCTCTTTTGAACTTTTGGAATTTTGAACTACATATGTAAAAAAAAAAATACAAATGATAACATTTTAAAAGAATGTGAGCCTGCAGCTGCTTCTGTTTCTGTCTGGAAATAAAGCTAAATCAGAGGCCAGCAGAGTTAGAAATGGAGAAGTAGATCCCTGATGACATGATGTGAGTACCTGGATCCTCCTGTTTCCTTGTGTTCCGTTATGTGAGCCCTCAGATTCTCCTTTTTGGTTTAAATCTGTTTGAGCTGTGTTGGCAAGTGTCTTGATCATTACATCCATCAAAGATCACGATGTGGTTTTTTTCCCCCCAGCTTTATTGTGGTATAATTTACAAATGTGCTGTGTTTTAATGACCTCTTTGCTTGTGTATTATTGCAGCTCCTGGTGCCAGCACAGTGCCTGACATTGTAGAATGAAAGAGCCCTCATTTAACAAATGAGGAAAATGAGGCCCAAAGAGAAAACCATTTGCTTCAGGACATCATGCAGGTAGGGAGAGCTGGGACCAGAACCCAAGTCTCCTGGCTGTCAGGCCAAATCAGTTGACTCAATTCAACAAGTGTTTATTGAGCACCTTCCACCTGCCAGGCTCTGGGCTTGGCATGTGATATGGAGAGAAATAAGGAGGATGGGGCTTCTTGCCAACTACACTATCGGGAGGGGGACTTTTTCTCCCCCCACCCTGCCCAATAGAGGAGCTTGCTCACCCCAGTGAATAGAGGGCTGCAGAATGAGGATTTGGGACGAGGAGGCCTCCCAGGCTCCCAATCCCAGAAGACTCTGATTTGCCTGTGTCTTGTCCTACCCACACAGGGCTCTGGCATGTGGCTCCTCCACCATCCACACCCACACCACCCTGCTTCCCCGGGGGCCTTGAGGCCTGGGCCTGTCCTGCTGCAGTGATAGGAGCTGGCTCCCTGGCCAAACTGGCGGCAAGTGATCAGGGCATCACCACCCCAACCAGGGCTGTCCTCACAGGAACAGTGGGCACACAGGTCCTGCCCAAATCCATCCTCCCCAGACAGGTGCCTAGGAGTCCAGCAGTAGCAAGCCATTTGCTTGCTATGCTGGATTCTCTTTTAAAACACTGAGACTGTAGTTTACCATCATTCACTATTCATTTGCCTGCCTTGTTTCTGGCACTGTGCTTGGTCTTTGTGCAGGGAGAACTACACAGGTTACAAAGATACCACTTTATGTATGTATATTATGTTTTATATAAAAAAACAACTTTAAAAAGAGATATATGTGGAAAAAAGTTGATTAACCAATTAAAAAAAGACCCCATGGACCGGCCCAGTGGAGCAAGTGGTTAAGTGCGCGCGCTCCGCTGCAGCGGCCCGCGGTTCGCCAGTTCGGATCCCGGGCGCACACCGACGCACTGCTTGTCAGGCCATGCTGTGGCGGTGTCCCATATAAAGTGGAGGAAGATGGGCACAGATGTTAGCCCAGGGCCAGTCTTCCTCAGCAAAAAGAGGAGGATTGGCAGATGTTAGCTCAGGGCTGATCTTCCTCACACACACAAAAAAAAGACCCCATAAACGGATTTCTCTGAGCCAAGTTTTCCCCAAATGTAAAATCAAGACAATACCTGCCTCGTAGGATTGTCATGAGGGTTGATTGATCATGGAGGTATTTACAACAACATTCCTAAGAGCACTGTTGTAATAGCAAAAAAAAAGAAAAAAAATTGGAAACAACCTAAAGGCTGGTCCTTGAGGGACTAGTTAAATAAACCATGGTAAGACTTCCGGTTAAACATGTAAGATTGGCCATGAGCATTTGTCTTCTCTCCCTTCCAAAACTTAACTAAGTAACAGGAGAGGAGTCAAAGAGGCATAAATCTACAAGGACTAAGAGACCAGGAGAGAAGACGGCAGCGGACAAAAGATTTCAACACGGCTTTGGAGGCTGGACAGTGGCCGAAGGGTGGTGACAGGCAAGCAGGCCAGAGGGAGTCAGGACCTGAAGCCTGAAGATCCTGGAGGTTCCCAGACCCTGGGCCAGAGCCTGGCTGAACACAGGGGTGGCTGAGAGTCTGTGTTCAAAGTGTTGAGACCCCTGGGGCTTCCTCACCTCACACCTGAGTCACACACACCACCCATTTCTCCACCCACGCTCATTTTTGGGGAGGCTTTGGACTTGGGGACACCAGGCCCAGTAGAGGTGGTGCTTGAGGCTAGAAACAGGAGCCCCCACCCTGCTCCAGATCCCCCCTACACCTCCATTAAGGGCAAGGAATGGAGAATGGAGGATATTCTTCTCTCAAAAAACTAAAGGGCGCTCTCAGGACCTTCCTAACATGACTTTCGGACCTCACTGCTCCAGCCTCCGGGGCACGTCCCATGCTTCCAGCCTGCTACCAGCAGCAGAGAAAAAAAATTACATCATTTTCTTGCCCCGTACACACCTTGAGGCGAGCAAAAGAATTAAAATAAATTTTAACCATGAGGGAAATCGTGCACATCCAGGCCGGTCAATGTGGCAATCAGATCGGTGCCAAGTTCTGGGAGGTGGTCAGCCATGAACATGGCATCGACCCCACCGGCACCTACCACAGGGACAGTGACCTGCAGCTGGATCGCATCTCCGTGTACCACAATGAAGCCACAGGTGGAAAATACATTCCTCATGTTATTTTGGTGGATCTAGAACCTGGGACCATGGACTCTGTTGGCTCAGGTCCTTTTGGCCAGATCTTCAGACCAGACAACTTGGTTTTTGGTCAGTCCAGGGCAGGCTGTTGCCACTATACAGAGGGGGCCAAGCTGGTTGACTCAGTCCTGCACATGGTTCAGGAGGCAGAGAGCTGTGACTGCCTGCAGGGCTTCCAGCTGACCCACTCGCTGGACGGGGACACAGGCTCTGGAATGGGCACCTTGCTCATCAGCAAGATCTGAGAAGAGTGTCCTGACAGCATCATGAACACCTTCAGTGTGGTGCCCTCACCCAAAGTGTCTGACACTGTGGCTGAGCCCTACAACTCCACCCTCTCCGTCTATCAGTTGGTAGAGAACACCGATGAGACCTACTGCATTGACAACGAGGCCCTTTACCACATCTGCTTCCGCACCCTCAAGCTGACCACACCAACCTATGGGGACCTGAACCACCTCGTCTCAGCCACCATGAGCAGAGTCACCATCTGCCTCCGCTTCCCTGGCCAGCTCAATGCTGACCTCCACAAGCTGGCAGTCAACATGGTGCCCTTCCCACCTCCCCACTTCTTTTTTTTTTTTTTTTTGAGGAAGATCAGCCCTGAGCTAACATCCGATGCCAATCTTCCTCCTTTTTTTTTTTTTTTTTTGCTAGGAAGATTGGCTCTGGGCTAACATCCGTGCCCACCTTCCTCTACTTTATATGGGATGCTGCCATAGCATGGCTTGACAAACGGTGCGTTGGTGTGCGCCCGGGATCTGAACCCGCGACCCCCAGGCCCTGAACCCGGGGCCCTGAAGCAGAACGCATGCACTTAACCGCTATGCCACCAGGTCCCCCCACATCTCCACTTCTTCATGCCTGGCTTTGCCCCTCTAACCAGCCGGTGAAGCCAGCAGTATCCAGCCCTCACTGTGCCCGAACTCACCCAGCAGGTCTTCGATGCCAAGAACATGATGGCTGCCTGTGACCCCGCCACGGCCGGTACCGCACCGTGGCTGCTGTCTTCTATGGGCAGATGTCCATGAAGGAGGTAGGTGAGCAGATGCTCAACGTGCGAAACAAGAATAGCAGCTGCTTTGTGGAATGGATCCCCAACAACGTCAAGACGGCTGTCTGCGACATCCTGCCCCATGGCCTGAAGATGGCTGTCACCTTCACTGGCAACAGCACGGCCATCCAGGAGCTCTTCAAGCACATCTCAGAGCAGTTCACCACCATGTTCTGCCGGAAGGCCTTCCTCCACTGGTGCACAGGTGAGGGCATGGACAAGATGGAGTTCACCGAACGACCTCGTCTCCGAGTACCAGCAGTACCAGGATGCCACTGCAGAAGAAGAGAAGGATTTCGGTGAGGAAGTCGAAGAGGAGGCCTAAGGCAGAGCCCCATCACCTCAGGCTCCTCAGTTCCCTCAGCCGTCTTCCTTAACTGTCCCTTTCCTCTCCCTCAGAATTTGCGTTTTTCTGCCTCTATCTTGTTTTTCCTTTGGCAGGGGTGGTTCTAGAACAGTGCCTGGCACATAACAGGTGCTCAATAAATATTTGTTGTTTGTTGGAAAAACAAAAACAACTGAATGGCCCCAGAGAAAGCCTACCACCTATCAACATTTGGGAGTGCCCATGAAAAGGCTTCCACTGTCCCACAGCAAAGCAGACAGATGAGTGCCCCTCGCCACCCCCAGCTTCTAATCATCCTCTTGGTAGGTCCCTATTAAATATGAACAGAGCGCCAAGGCCCTGCAGACATTTGAGGAAAGCCTCCAAAATGAAAGAGAAGGAGTCCCCATGTATTTTTTTAAAAAGCCAATCAAATCTGGAAGAGACAGAAATACTAGGGAGCACAAGAAAAAACACACAAACCTATAATTGAAATGTAGGAAAAAAAGGAAGGGGCAACTCAATGCATATAGTCTGTTAGCACTTTCATTTTAAAAAAGGAAAAGAGGGGCTGGCCCGGTGGCATAGCGGTTGGGTTCGTGTGCTCCGCTTTGGCGGGCTGGGGTTCCATTGGGATCCTGGGTGCAGACCTACATGGGGCTCATCAGGCCATGCTGAGGAGGCGTCCCACATAGAGCAACTAGAAGGATGTGCAGCTATGACAGACAACTATCTTCTGGGGCTTTGGGGAAAACAAAGGAAAAAAGGAATATTGGCAACAGATGTTAGCTCAGGGCCAATCTTCCTCAAAAAAAAAAAAAAAAGAAAGAAAGAAGTATCTGTCTCTGCACCAACCATTCTGGAAGATTTCCGAGACAAGCCAGCAGCTGTGTCAGGTAGGGGTCCTGGGCAGCTCGGAACAAGGGCTCACGGTACACTGTTTTCTTACCTTTTGAATTTTGATGGCGCTACCTATTAGCTAGTTTAACACCTAATATTGAATTTTTAAAATGTAATTTTTACCCTCAGAGAGATGAGAGAAGATACTGCATTTTGGAAATGAAAAAAAAAAAAAATAGATAAATATAACAAAAAACTTCCTTTTTCTCCAAAAGGATGATACACAAAACCTTCTAGAAAGTAAAACAAAAAGACAGATGAGTTGGGGGTGGCCAAGGGAACCTCAGCTTTACGTCTAATGTCTTAATATTTTTCGAGGAGAATGGAGTCACATTACTTGTGTAATTAAAAAACTGAACGCACGTGGCAATTTATGTAAAACATCAGGCACACAGTAGGTCCCTGGTAGTTTCCCTTCCCTCCAGGAGCCCAGGGCTGGCTGGCAGCCCCCTTGGGGCCTTCTGGACTGGAGGGGTCAGCCAGAGGTCAGAGGAGTTGAGCAGCTGATTGTGATGGTGGTAAGGCTAGCCCCTCGGTCCCCATTCCAGGCAGCATTCCCAAGGGCACGCTTCTTCTGCCCCTAATTAAAGGCTTTTGATTTACAAGCTTCATTGAGGGACACACAAGGTCTCTGAAATTAATTACTAGCTTGGTCAGGTTTGACTCATATGGATGGAGCAAGTTCATGAGTCAGTGTGGGAATGACCCAGCCCCCTTCCATCCCAACTTCTAAGTCAGTTGCTGTTAGAAGAGGAAAAAACAATAAAAGAAAACCTTTTAAAGGTTTTCTCCATGTTACCTACATCAGAATCACCAGAGGTGCTTGTTAGAAATGAACTTGGGGCCCAGCCCAGTGGCGCAAGTGGTTAAGTGCCCGCACTCCGCTGCGGCAGCCTGGGGTTTGCGGGTTCAGATCCCAGGCGCACACCGACGCACCACTTGTCAGGCCATGCTGTGGCAGGCATCCCATATAAAGTGGTGGAAGATGGGCATGGATGTTAGCCCAGGGCCAGTCTTTCTCAGCAAAAAGAGGAGGATTGGCAGATGTTAGCTCAGGGCTGATCTTCCTCCCCCCCCCAAAAAAAAAAAGTGAACTTGGGCCCCCTCCCACATCCTTTGAATGAGCCTTGGGAGTGGTGCTCAGAGATTCGGCTGGCAACCCCCCAAGCAGGAAAATGTAGAAGCCACGGTCTCAGTTATGTAAATATATGACTTTATTTTTCTTTAGTTCAGCTTACCTCTATTTGGGTCTCCATTCTACTTGCTTGCAGAAAACACTCATTCATTTCCAGGTGAACTCGGTCATCCCATCCCACCCCTTCTCCTGCCTAAATTGACTGATCTAAATTGAAGGAGTTCTTGAGCACCACAGCACCAGTGGGGAGGCCAGAGAGGCTGCTCAGTGAGAACCCTCTCTCTGAGATAAATCCTGGGTCCCCGCCTCCATAGATCATAAACGTCCTCATTTCTACTCTGCTGCTGCTGCCCCCAGGATCCAATAGCAATGGCATTGTGCCAGCTTTCTAAGCCATACCCCATGGCCTTGGCTCCCCAGATTTATTCTAGGTTCTATCCTTTACATGTCCCCAGGACTTGGCCATCGGAGAAAATAAGGATCACTCCTAAACCAGTGTTTAACCTCTTGTCTGGTCCTTCACTAGCTTCTCCTCTGCTAGCGCAGGGTGTTGGGGCAGATTTGGGTGGGGTGGGGCTATGCCTGTTTGTACCCCCTTCCATCCTTCCCTGTCTTAGACCCAGACACTGCAGCTTTTGAACTTAAAAGCCTGGAATTTGGCATCTTGGTTCTCTGGCTAGAAAGTAGCATAGTCTCAGGGCCAAAAAGCAAGAGCTAGTACCCCATAGCACAATCTGAGGCCCTCACGGACCACGCTTTTTTCTTCCTTTTCACAGAGCCTGAGCCACCTGACATTCTGTGTCAGTGCACATGGACGAGGGAAGTGGCTGCTCCTAGGAGGAGGAGGGAGCTAAGAGCACCTTATCTTAGATCTGCTGAGTCCCCACACCCCACACATACTCTCTGCTCACTCACCTCCCCCAGACAGCTGGGAAGTGACACCTCTGGTGACAGCGCCCGTCCCCAGGCTTCTGCTGGGAGGAGGTGGGGTGCTGCCTGGGGGAGGTTATCACACCCAGAGGCCCTGGGAAGCCTGGGTGGAGGAGGGAAGAAGCTGGCTCCTGTTTGTCTCAGAGACCAAGGCCACGAGCCTCCCCTCCTCCCCTTCCAGGGATGCAGTGAGCACCCCCACTAGGCCTCCTCTAGACGCCTCCTTCTCCACTCTTGAGGCTTGCCTTGACCCACCCCACCTGATAGGCAGCTCACCTGGTCCCATTTTCTCCTCCCCTCCGTGCCAGGTCGGCTGAGAATGAGCGAGGTGGGTGTGTGCAGCTGCTGGGTCTGTTTCAAGGACCTAAAGAGAGACCAGTCAGGGCTGGAAAGGGCCATGGATAATCTCCTCCTACCATGTTCCAGATCAAGCCATTTAGCAAATATATATTTAGTGCCTACATATGTAATATATTTTGGGTCCAGAGACAAGACAGGAACTGTCCAAGGTCACACCTATGAGGCTAATATGCGTGTAAAGTAGTACCATGTAACCTGGGCACTGCAGATGCCCCCTTGCCTACTGTCCTCGTTCTCCCTAAAGGGAAAAAAAAAAAGCCCTGTCCTTTCCGCCCAGGCCCTGCATCTGGGATCAAAAACTGAGCCCTCCTCCTGCCGCGGGGGTAGGTGACCCAGCTCTGGGCCAGAGCTGTTTTGGCCAGTCTGCAGCCACCACGTGAAGCAGTCCCACGGGGCAGCCTCGTGCCCTCCTCCCTGGGGTCCTAAACTTGCCCAGCCTCAGTGGGTCCTGGCCTGCAGTACCCCTGGTCTGAACTCCAGTTGTGAGGAGGGACAGCTTTCACATCTTTCACACACTGCAGTGACTTGGTTGGGGCGAGGCTGGGGGCGGAGGCGGGGGGTAGCTGCCTCATCTCCTTTTCATACCCCTCTCTTCGGCAGCCAGGGGCCCCAGACCTCCCTTGAGACCTCCGCCTGCAGGGTGATGGGTTGGGGACCTACTCCCACCACTCCATTCCACCTCGACAGCAGGGTCCCAGCTATCCACATTGCCCCGCGGACCTGATTTCCCACCCCCGTTCCAAGTGCTTGAAGGCGGGTCACCAGGCACTGGGACCTGGGTGCAGGCCGAGACCTTGGGCGGTGTGGGGTGCGGACTGATGAGGGAGGACGTGGTTTGGGGGTGGGGGGCCCTAGGGGCAGAGGCGCGGGGACGGCTGTGAGGTCTTTGGTCAGCCAGGGCGGGTTGGCGGCGGATGTGGGGAAGCCGCGGCAGTCAGCCTTGGGGCTCGCGGGGCGGGGGAAGGTGCGGGGGGCACCGCAGCTCCATGCACGCAGCCCCGCCGGGCGCTACCCCCGCCCCGCAGCGCCCCGCCCCGCCCCCGCGGCCCGGTTCCAGACGAGTCGCCGCCGCGCCCCGCCCCCGCCCGCAGTGCCCGGATGTGGGTGACGTGCGGCCGCCATCTTCCCGTCCCCGGCAGCCAGCGCCAGTCGGAGCCAGCGCGAGCCGCCGCCGCCGCCGCCGCCATCGCTGCAGCTGCCAAGTCCTCCGCCCGCTGCCGCCGCCATGTGAGTCGGCCGCCCGCGCCCACACCGGGCTTGCCTGCGCCGGCCGCCCCCGTGGGTGCGGGCCCGGGGAGTGCCCGGGTTCGGCCCGCGCCCCCCGCGCTGCCCGCGCCCCGAGGCCAGGCCGGCGCTCGTGACTGCGCGCGGGCAGCCGGAGAGCCCCGCGTCCCGGGCTGGCCGCGCGGGCGGTGGTCGCAGGAGGGAGCGGACCCGGCCTCTGTCATCGCTGCCGCTAGTCATTTCGGGTCGACCCCCGACCGTGTCTGTGAGGTCGCTCTCATTTGACAAGCGGGGAAACTGAGGCCCGGAGTGGGGAGGAGGCCTCACTCAAGGTCACGCAGCTTGTCGGCGGCAGAGCCCGACGGAGTCCAGGGCGCCCATCGGGTGGCCTTTCTCCTGGGAAGGAGGAAGGGAGGGACGGTTGGATGGACAGATGGATGGACAGGCGGATGGGCGGAGCCCTGGCTACGGGGTTGGAGGCTCTAGGTCCTGGGTCTTAATGGGTTCCTGCCCCTCAGGTCGGCCACCGCTGCCACCGCCCCCCCTGCCGCCCCAGCTGGGGAGGGAGGCCCCCCTGCACCACCTCCAAACCTCACCAGTAACAGGAGACTGCAGCAGACCCAGGCTCAGGTGGATGAGGTGAGTATGGGGGGTGTCAAAGGCAGTGGGAAGGACCCTGAGGGCTGGCAAACCGGCGTGGGACCCATCTTGGGTCGAGGGTGATGGCAGTTCACGTTTATTAGTTTTGGGACAAAGACATACCATGCCCCATCCCTGTCAGCATGCACTTAGAAAGGCCCTGGGGTTAGTCAGCCTTGCTAGCCTGGGGTGTTTCAGCCTGAGCAAGTGTGCTCTGGTGATGGGCAGGCTGCTGGAGGCTTGATAAGTAGAGGGTGCTGCTATGACATTTTGAGATGTCTGGCTACCAGCATGCCCCTGATGTATGCCCCTTGCATGTCCCGAGGTGTGCTAGGCATGTTCTGTGTGTGTCCTTGGCATGTTAGCCTGGCAACATCGGGGTGCATGTTCCATATGTGGGCACACGGTCAAGAAGTGCCCTCGTTGAGGTGGGCCTTGGCACACCCTCTGCCTCGTGGGCCCCTCCCCCAGGTGGTGGACATCATGAGGGTGAACGTGGACAAGGTCCTGGAGCGGGACCAGAAGCTGTCAGAGCTGGACGATCGTGCAGACGCACTTCAGGCGGGGGCCTCCCAGTTTGAAACAAGTGCAGCCAAGCTCAAGCGCAAATACTGGTGGAAAAACCTCAAGGTAAGGGTGCAGGCAGGCGAGAGGGCACATAGGACTGGTGGGTGAAGGGGGGTATCATGATCTGTCTCACTCTCTCTTCTCGCCCCCAGATGATGATCATCTTGGGAGTGATTTGCGCCATCATCCTCATCATCATTATTGGTGAGTAGGGTGGGAGTGGCTAGGTCCCTTTCTCTGGAGAGGCTTCCCCCTGCAAATTCTGGGTTTTGAAGATCATTAACCTACTTTTTTACTATTCAGCAAAAAGCATATGTAGCTGCCACGGCAGTTATGATTCACCTAGAGCCCAAAACCTTGATGTTGTTTAGCTTGCGCTTTGCCTGGTTCTGGGCAATTTCTGTTAAGATTTCTGGAAACAGGAAAGCAGGTGGATCCTCACTGTTCCCTTGAGGACCCTTTGGGCCTGAAAGCCCAGTCTGGGAACCCTGGAACTGGAGGGTGGGAGAGCAGGAAAGGCTAGAGTCATGGCTAGGAAGCCAACCACCTTGAGACCTTGTGGTCTCAGAGGCCCAGAGAATTAGGGGTCTGTGGCCCCAAGGCCATACCATGGAGTTGAAGAGACCTTGGAACTCACCTGTCCAGCCCCCTTGCTTTACAGATGGTGAACCTGAGACTGAGAGGGGAAGGGATGTCAGCCAGCTGGGAAGTGGGGAGGATGGGAGCAGGGCCAGGCCTGACACACTGCTTTCTCTCTCTCTCTCTTTCTCCCCTCTCCCTCTTCTTCCTTCTCTTTCCCTCTCTACAGTTTACTTCAGCTCTTAAACCCCTGAGGAGCCTGCCCTGACCAGAGAAGGGCCTCTCCCCTCCATCCCCAGCCGCTCCTCCACCTCTCAGCCATATCTTCCAACCCCCCCTCCCCTGGATCCGTGTGTGTGTGTCCGTGTGTGTGCCCCCCTGTAAATAGCCAGCTGTTATTTATACATATATAATATTATATATATTTGGTCTGTTTGTAGTTTTATTACTAGAAGATTTTTCCGGTTGTCCTTAACACCCCTTCCTGAAGTTCCCATCACCTCCTTTCTCTTTCCCTCCTTCCCTTTCCCTCTCTTCCTAACCAGCCCCAAGTCCCTTCATTTGCATCTGCTATGCAATAGTCCCTCTTCCTCTCCTCCTTCCCTTGGATTTAGCTGATCCTTCCTTCCACCCTGGCCTTCCCCGTACCCCCAGTCCCCTACAAAAAAAAAGCAAAAAGCAACTGTCCAGGCCTCCTTAGGTGCATCTTCTTTGCATCATTGGGAGGCTCTGAGGCTGGCCCCACTTGGTCCTAAGAATCCCAAGGTCTTCTGGGAGCTTGCAGCATGTTAATTAGCAATCATTTGCATACTGACATCCCTTTTGGTTCCCTTTTTTGTTCCATCACTTTTCATTCTTTCAACCTGTGTTTCTTTTTTACTGAGGAGTTAGTCCCCATTTGTCCTTGTATCACACTTTCATTTGCATGATGTTACTTGCAGGTGGTGGGGAGCCTGGGCTTTTGGGGAGCCAGGCTGTTCTGGCCCCCAGAATTGCCCCCTCCTAGCCCCCCAGTCCAGTTTGCCTCCCCTACTCCCATTTTCCAAACCTCTTGTCCCCTCCTCTCCCTCCCCCCAGCTGGTGTGTAAAATGTCTTGGAGTTCAGTGTGTTATGATGGACCATTAATTCTGCCACTTGGAGTCTCTCCCCACATTCCTGCTCCCCCATTTTCATGTGGGGTGCCCAACTGACATTCCCATGGGATCTCCCTCCCTCCCATCTGCCTGATCTGCCTCCTCCCCCTTCCACCAGGAGAGTTGGGGGTTGGCCACAATGTGATTTCTTTTGGGAGAGGTGGCTACCAGTGTGTGGGCGGTCATCACTGCCTTGGGGAGGAGTAGGGCAGGACAGAGAATCCCCCCAATTCCTGCCTGAAATCTCCTCTGGCCTCACCCCTGCTGGGGGTTGGACTAAAAACCCTCCTCCCCAATTTGGGGAGTGTTGCCCCCATCACTGCCCAGCTCCTCTGACTGCCCCCTTGAATTCAGGGTGGGGTACTAGTCACTGCCAATGTGTACATGGACTTGCTGGAAGATGGGGATTCTCACCCTTCTCTAGGGCGGTGAAACCCAAAGCTAGAGCTGTCCTCCTTAGGTGAAGTGATAGAGGAAGGGTCTAATATCTTTTTAAATGGCACAATTTTAGGGGGCTGAGACTGCAGTCCCTTAACCTGCCACTGGAGGGGACCCACCCCCAACTCTTCCCCCCACACTCATAGTTTCTGGGTGGAGGGGGAGCAGGGAGATCTAAGCTGTGGTATGAAAGGGTAGGGAGAGATGCTGGGGGTGGGGGTGCTGTGTTCTAGACCCCCCCATATTATCCCAGTGTCCCCTGACCCCCCACCCCATGCCCCCAATTCTGTGGCGCATCCAGATTGTGAAAATGTACAATAAATGTGTAATGAGTAACCAGGTGGTGTCTGTTCTAAGATCTTTTCTTAACCAGTGGGAAGGGTATTGGATCTGCAGGTATAACAGGAAGGTTGAGAAGACACATTGGGAAGGGACTGAGCTTTGCCGGAGGGCCTGACCTTGGGTAGGGCAAAGTGTGATTCCCAGAGTGGCCACGGTGGGGCACCAGGAGTTGATAACAGGAAGTGTTCCTGATCCCTGCGTCTCACCTGAACCCTGAGGTCTGGGCTTCCCAACTCCCCCGCCCCTTTTCTTGCTTGGGAGGCATGCTTCTGCTGTTTGTTGGATTCCTTTCTACCTTTTGATTTAACTCCCAGATGCTCAGTAGTCGCTCCCGTGGTCATTTACTCCTGGGGCTGAAATAGATGGCTAACTTGTGCGAAACATTGCTTCCCTTTGGTGCCTAGCACAGTGCCAGCATCCAGAAGGCATTAATAAGTACTTAGTGATGAATCAGTTCAAGAAGACCCAGCTGAGTGTGGTGTGGAGCTGGCCATGGATGGCCTGCTACCCCTGCACTCTGTGTTGTCCAACTGGTGACTCTAGACCGTCTGAACTCCCTTAGTCTCCATGATGCCCCTGATGTGGCACCTTAGCATTCCTGTCCCCAGGTGCTTCAGCAATATGTGGAGAGAGCCAGGTGAGCTGTGGAGGGCTGACTTCTGGCTGCAACATGAAGATTCAGCAGTATAAGAGACTTAGTGTTTCTCAAACTTGTGGGCTCTTAAGAACTAACAGGGATGCTTTCTAAAATAGATTTTCTAAGGGACCCAGGTGATTCTTATAATTAGGTACATAGTTATTATAATGTCTCAACGTTCATTGAGGGCTTATTATATTGCAGACAGTGCTCAGGGCTTTTTCACGCTTCAAATACTGAATTGTTTCCAGGTTTAGGGTTCCCGTAGATCCTAGGACCCATCTTCTTTATAGTGTCAGGGACCTGGGTTCAAATCTTGACCCCATTACTGACTAGTGTTAATCCAGACAGATCATGTTACCTCTCTGGATCTCAGTCTCATTTGTGAGTGAGCCGGTAGTAAGTGAGCTGGCCTCTGGGTTTGTAAGAAGCCCCTGGCCTGGTCCACAGAAATCAATCAAGAGACAGCTATCATCGTCGTCGTCATCATCACGAGGCACTGACATATGGAGACCGCTTCACCCTAAGGTTCGAACCTTCCAGCTTCGAGGAACCTCGGGGACCCAGGGCTGGAGTCCTAGCGTGGGGAGCGCTCTTGTCACGGCCGAGACTGCTCGCCCGATCTCGGCACAAAGCGCCCCCACCAACGCCACCGCCGCTCATGTCTGCGCCTGCGTGCAGGTTACACATGCGCCTGCGCAGACTCCGCTGTCGGGTGACAGTGTCGTCAAGGAAAATCCCCAGCTTCTAGGTAAACAAGTTGCCGCGTGAGACTGCCGGCACGTGTCCTCTACAGCTCCGGCACATCTCAGCCTATGAGAAAGTTTGGGGGGCTGGACTGGAATTTGCGTCACCGATCTAGGCAGGTCGGGGAATTTTGCCACAGCCAATAGGAACTTCGGAAGTGGATGGGAGCGTGGCTTTCTGTCAGACTTCCAATCAACGCGCAGGGGCGGCCCCTCCCGCACGTGGAGCTGTCACTGCCGGTTGGCAAGCTGACCAATGAGAAAATGACGGCGGGCGGTGGTTGCCGAAGGTGCCGGTGCGGGGGCCGGGCGGCCGCACGCGGCGCGGGGCATGGGTCGGCGCCGTTAGGCCAATAAGCTTGAGGGGCGTGGCAGCCCGGCCGGTGGGTGGGCTCGGAGGAGCGAGTCCGGGTCGCTCTGGTCCTGGTTGCGAAGATATTGGACTCTGCGTGCGCGCCGAGCGGTGAGTGCTCGGGGTTGGGGGGAGACGAGCGGCGGTCGGTATGGGTGTTTCCCGGTTGGTGTGTTCTGTCAGGAGGGGTATTAATGGAGGGAGTGCCGGGGGGATCGTGCGAATGCGTGTCCGCCGCGATGAGAGCTCTGATGGTTGTGGGGAATAGGGACCGAGAACTCAGCTCTAGAGGGACGTGGGTGGGAGTCACTGATATCAGATCCCTCACCGCCCTAGGGCACCTGGACCCCTGACTGCCTGGGAGGAGGGGCTCGGAAGCCCTCAGCGACCTGAGGACCTGAGACCCCTGTTCCCTGGAGGTCCCAGGACGGAACCCCTGAGAGCTGCTGGGGAACGTTCCAGTGCGTGGCTGCTGTTTGAGTGGGTGCCTTAAGCACTTGAAAAGAGGCAGGAGTTCTGAGGCTGGAAGGAGGCCCTGGTAGGGCAGGTGGGAGAGTATCAAAGGGCTGACATGGTGATTTGAGAAAGGGTGGTGAGATGATTTGTATGACCCTGAGCCAGTCACATCATGGCTCTGGATGTCTTTCTCGTGTGTAAAGGGGAGAGGTTGGGCCTCAGAGCCATCCTTGGGTGTAAAGGTGAGGTAGAAACTGTTGAGTCCTGAGAGGGAGGATGGGGTTGTGCAGATTGGCTGTGCACATGTCTTCCTGAGACCCTGAAGGTGAGGAGGCACCAACAGGGTGCTCTGGTATCTGTCTGTACAAACAACCAGGTCTGTGGTAAAGTGACCTGGGGTAAGGTGGAAGAGTGAGGACGTGGGGTCCCTAGGAAACCACTGGGGTGGTGGCTGCTAGGGTGATCTCAAGGACTTTGTGAGCATGTGAAGACTGGGGCTATGATGATTCAAAGTGTGTGGAGAATGCAAACTGAATGTCTGAGATTCAGCCCAAAGGATAGGAGGGGTTGGATCGAGTCTGTGTTCCAAGCACCAAACTTAGTGCTGGGTATTTGATAGGCCCAGGTTCCCCAGTGCTGTTTAACACCTCATAGGTTCCTGAGGGTAAGAAGCCAGAATGATAAGCCATTATCAGATGGCTCAGATTCGAACCCTGGGCCTCATTTGTTAAGAGCCTGAGAATATATTATGAGGCAATTTAGGCAAGTTTAGTAACTTCTGAGCCTTAGTTGGTCCTTGTGGAGTGGTGATAATAATACCCATCTTACAGGGTTGTTCTGGGAATTAAATAAGATAATGTATGTAAAGTGCTTAGCGAAATGCCTGGGTCATGTTTTTAAATTTTTTTTAGCTAAAAAATAATGGCTTTAGGATGACAAAAGAACAGTGACAGGGTGAGAGATTTATGTGAATGCTGTGGTTGGGAACTATTCTCACATTCTCAAGTTTTTCTGCAAGTTTTGGTGTCTCCCTCCCCATTTCCCTCTTCCTGGTACTTCTTGTCTTCAGGCAGCAGCCCAAAATCGTCATTCCACTCTTGTATCCCTCTCCCAGGATCCAAGCCCCGGTCTGGGCCACTTGCTCTGTTCCGGTTCGATTTCCTCATCCTAGACCCATTCTGCTTCCTGCCCCTCCTCCGTGTCTCTGCTGCCATAATAACAAGAGATTCAGGCTCTGAAGGGGGCCTCTGGAAGGAGCAAAGGTGGTGTTCTCTCGCAGAACCTGGGCCTCCAACTTCCCCGCCCTGGCTCTTTGGGACTGAGCCAGCAGATGTGTACAGTTTGGGAGAGAAGGAAAGCCAGTGCCGGAAGCTGTAGAAACAAGCCCAGGGGAAGGCGGATGCGAGTCCTGAGAAGAGAGCCAGGCGTGGGGGCGGGGGCGGGGGACCCCTTCCTCCTAATCCTCTCTCCAGGAATCCCTGGCTTTGGGACAGGACGGCTGTCGTTGGTTTGGGGGAGGCGCCCAGGCTGGGTGCATGTCCTGGGCCACCAGCCAAGAGAACATGATGTTCCCAAGTGCGCTGGCCGCCGCCCTCTCGGGCTGGCCGCCTCCCAAACCGCTGCCTCTCCAGCCTCCCTGCTCCACATTCCCCGACTGCCTCGCCCCGCCCCCTTCCTCCACTTGGACGTCACTGCTATCTCCCGCCCCCCTCCTCCATTGACGGCAGCAGGGCCTGGTTACTGTGGGGACCGTGAGGCAGGACAGCCAGGGCCTTGAGAGCAAGCGGGGGCTGCTGGAGCGCTGGACCCTTTTGTCCATGCAAAAGATAAAGGAGGGGGAGGCGGGAGAGCAAGGACTGCCTGTGTCAGGGGAGATCACACCTAAATCCATGACGCGAGTTGGGGAGGAAGAGAAACGATGTTTCCGGAGAAGAGGTGTCTGAAAATGAGGCAAGGGAGTGGGCCACAGTATATGAATTGGGGGGACATTTTCAAGGAGAGAAGGCTGAGAATCTAGGCTCCTGAATCCTTTGTTTCCTGTTTTCTTGCTTTGGTTTTTCTGGGTTATTTTGTAACATCCCTGTGTCCCAGCTTTTCCACAGTGCTCTCCTCTGCCCCCCCACCTCCATGGGGAACACCATTGTTAAGGAAAGCTTAGGCCACGTGACAGTGAGGGGCGTGCACCCACAGCTGACTTTGTCAGCAGCAGCTTGGGGACCTCTGCACTTGCCACCCACGTTTCCAGGGAGCCCTGAGAGGAACTACTCACCATAGTCTTGGATGGAGCTGGAGCTCTCCCGGGCCCAGCCTGGCACTTTATTCCCCCAAATTAGGACTCAGTGTTCTGCTCCCCACCTCTTTTAAAAAATTATAATTTCCAGTCCCTTCTCCATTGCTGAGGCCCCTTCCCCTCCCCTACCTAGCTTTGTTAACAATAAAATCACGGAGTTTATTGATCACCTACCATGTGTCAGGTTCTGTCCTGGGGGCTGAGGAATACAGTGAAGGAGACAGATGAGGTTCTTGGCTTTCTCTTTTCCTAGAGGTGGAGATCTGAAACCCTCGCCATCCCACCTTTCTCTGTCTAGAGTCCCATTTGGTCTCTTCTCTCAGCCACCCCCTTTGTTCCCCTGTAGCCCTGGCTTCCTGGCCCCTACTTTTGGGACAGCCCTAACTGTGGGTGGCTGCATCCTCAGGAGAGAAGAAGCACTAGTCACCACGTAGGCTGCCCAGAGACCTTTTCTCTGATTGGCCACAGAAGCACCTGCCATGGTTTCCCTTCACAGACCCTATTGGCTCTAGTTGCCCCTTCTATTGTTTGCATCCTCCCCCGCCAACTCCACCCCCCATCACACGTGGACCCTCAATTGCGCTCCTCCTAGCGGTCCACAGGATTTGAAGTGTCAGAGGAAGGGGTTGGGTAAAACGGCTTTATTATGATGACAAGCCTGGGGAGGAGCACCCAGGAAAGGCCAAGCCGGGTTTATGTCTGTCCCCCTCCTCCCAGGGACCAGCCATCTCATCCACCCTGGCTCACCTCCCAGGGTCTGCATTCCTTTTCCCCATCCCTGGCAAGGCCAAGGTGTCCTGTTCTGCAAGGCTGGTCAGTTCAGGAAGTAGACATGTCAGGCACCTACTGTGGCCCAGGCATTTTCCCCAAAGAGAGGCAGCTTACCTCCTCCTCCCTCCCTCCCATTATTCACTGTGCAAGGCGTCCTGCGCCCATTGGCTGGGCAGTGGGTGTCTGCGGCCCTTCAGCCCAGCGCCAGCACCCAGATCCACGTGCGCCCGTGTGTGTGACACAGCCCCGACCTCAGTGGGGGCCAGTAGCCAATCAGGCGCCGGAACGAGAGGCCCAGCCAATCGGGGGCGGGGCCTGTGGCTCCGCCGGCTGGAGGCCAATGAAGGGCAGTGCCTGGCATTATGCAACCCGCCTCCTGGCCCCGCGGAGCTTCCACTCGGCTGCGGGCTGCAACGGCGGCGGGCAGGCGGCCGGAGGGCGCTCGCGCGGCCAGGTAGGCATCTCCGCGGCCACCCGGGGGCCGGTCTCCGGTCCCGAGCCGGACCGCCGCCACTTCCAGCCTAATGGGCCGCTTTCGGCCCAGGCGCTCGGAAGGCACACCAGTAAAATCCGCCTTCCTTGTCCCTGTCCATCCCCTCTCGGGCCCCGGGGACCTAGGTGTTTCTCGCAACGCTTCACCGAGTGTCCGCACTCTTGACCCGCTTACCTTACCTCCAGTTTTGCCCTCCGTTCCCAGCTGTCGCGGCCCCACACCCGACCCTCAGCAGGCATGACCCCTACACCTTTCTTGTCACTTGGGGGTCCCATGTTTTGCCCCAGCACCAGGACCCCTTTAGGCTTTCCGCGCTCCCCGAGCTCCCCCCTCCAGTCCCTGGCCCCGCGCCGGCCGTGATGTCAGCCTGGTTCGGGCTGGAACATCCCGTTCCCGGCCCTAGTTCCTGCTGTTGGCCACAGCCTTCCCTTTTCTCCTGGCGCTCCGAAAATGCTCGGAGTGTTGGGGGTGTGGTTGGACGGGGAGTAGGGGAAGAACAATCCGCTGGCTGTTGTGCGGCCCTTGCTCAGAGCTGAGTGGGTCTGCTTCGCATGGGGGTGGGGTGGGGGGTGTCTAGAGAAGGAGAGGATTGAGGGGAGAGGATTCCTGGGTCCCTGACAATGGCAGGTGCCGGCTTTGGTCCTGGGGATCGGGAGAGGGTGCAGGAGCCGGAGAAGGAAAGTGTGTCGTCTCGACCAGAATGACTGGGATCCAGGCGAGCGCCAGGCTGGGGGTCTTTTGCTCGGAGGGCGGTGGCGGTGGTGTTTTGCCCTGGGGAGCAAGGCCAGCCCCTGGAACCCCGATGGGCCGCCGCTCTTCATACGGTCATCGGGCCCTCCGGGGACTGGGGATGTATTAGAGGTGGGCGACCCCTGGCCGCGCCCGCCAGTGTGGGAGTGGGTCGTTCCCCCGTTTCCGCCGGGAAACGGGGGAGGGGTCGCCCCTCCCGCCCTCCTGTGGTCCCTCCAGCAACCGCTGAGCTCAGCTGCTGACGTCGGTTTCCCTGGCGACCGCGACGGCGGCGGAAGCGCGTGGTGGGGCCGCGCATGTCCGTGCGCATGTGCAGCGGGGGTGGCGCCGCCCCCGGTTAAAGTTAGCCTGGAGGCCTAAATATAGGAGGAAAAAGGCTCACCTTCTACTCAGAGGCCTGGGGGTCCCAGGCAGAGTTGGGGCTTGGTGGGAAGTGTCCAGGCTTTGGCCGACAGTCTTAGTTCTAGTCGACTGCTCAGGCTCTGCTAACCCAGGCCACGCTGGCAGGGGATGTGGGGGAAGGCCCAAGAGAGGCTCCTTCCCACCTGGAGCCTCCTGGGGGGACAGGAAACAGCTTACCTAGGCTCCCTGTTGGAAGCCTGGATCCCAGGAGCGTGGGGGCAGGCAGGGAAGGGTCTGAGTGAAGCTGACAGGTACTGTGAAATTAACAGCCCAGCTTTATCCAAGCCCTCCTTCCTGGTCTCCCTCTCCAGGTACTGGCTGTGATCAAACTTCTCAATCTTCAGTGGCTTGGGTCTCCCACCAAACTCCCCCAGCCACGCGTCCCGGCCCCCTTGTGCATCTGTGGTGGCCTCTCCACCTTCCCTGTTCTCCTCCTGCCCTCCCCATGGCCCAGACATGAGCGGCCCCCTAGAAGGGGCTCATGGGGGAGGGGACCCCAGGCCAGGGGAATCTTTTTGTCCTGGAGGGGTCCCATCCCCTGGGCCTCCACAGCACCGGCCTTGCCCTGGCCCGAGCCTGGCTGATGACACGGATGCCAACAGCAATGGCTCGAGCGGCAATGAGTCCAACGGGCCCGAGTCTAGGGGTGCATCTCAGCGGAGCTCACATAGCTCCTCCTCCGGCAATGGCAAGGACTCGGCCCTGCTGGAGACCACTGAGAGCAGCAAGAGGTGTGTACGGATGTGTGTTGCAGGGTCTGGGAGTGGTCTTGTGAGCAGGCTGAGCTAGGAGACAGGCCCATGCTGCTGGCCACTTTCCCCTCATCTTGGGCCTGTTGCTTCTCCCCTAGCACAAACTCGCAGAGCCCATCCCCACCCAGCAGTTCCATTGCCTACAGCCTCCTGAGTGCCAGCTCGGAGCAGGACAACCCGTCTACCAGTGGCTGCAGGTTCATGGGGTGAGGGCTGGGGGAGAGGACTGGGGGCCTGGGCCACACTCTGGGGCTAATGCCTGTACCCCCTGCCTTCCTGTGGGCCTTGCAGCAGTGAACAGTCAGCCCGGGCAAGGACCCAGAAGGAACTCATGATGGCACTGCGGGAGCTCAAGCTTCGGCTGCCACCAGAGCGCCGGGGCAAGGGCCGCTCTGGGACTCTGGCCACACTACAGTATGCACTGGCTTGTGTCAAGCAGGTGCAGGGTGAGTGGTGCTTCCTGGGAGAGCAATGGCCAGGTCCAGGACTGCTGTGGTGGGGCAGCCTCCTCACTAAATGCCCCACTGCCCTCACTCTGCAGCCAACCAGGAATACTACCAGCAGTGGAGCCTGGAGGAGGGTGAGCCTTGTGCCATGGACATGTCCACCTACACTCTGGAGGAGCTGGAGCACATTACGTCTGAGTACACGCTTCGCAACCAGGTCAGCCGCAGCTCGGCCTCTCCATCCTGATGCACCCTCATCCCCACTCCCACAGCTCCTGAATCTGCTCTTGTCCTCACTTTCCTGCCTAGGATACCTTCTCCGTGGCTGTCTCTTTCCTGACAGGCCGCATCGTCTACATTTCGGAGCAGGCAGGTATCCTGCTGCACTGCAAGCGGGATGTGTTCCGAGGTGCCCGCTTCTCGGAGCTCCTGGCTCCCCAGGATGTGGGCGTCTTCTATGGTTCCACTGCCCCATCTCGCCTGCCCACCTGGGGCACTGGGGCCTTGGCAGGTAAGGTCCCCAAGACTTCAGGGGAGGGATAAGCAGTGCCAAGAAGGTTCTGCTGTGAGGGGCCAGGGGACCCAAGCTTTTCCTTGCTGGGTTCTTCTCAGCCTAGGGAAGGGGTAGGGGGCTGTGCTCACCACTCTCCTGGTCTGTCCCAGGTTCAGGCCTCAAGGACTTCGCCCAGGAAAAGTCCGTTTTCTGCCGTATCAGGTAGGTGGGGGAAGTGGGAGCAGACCCTCCCACCTTCCACACAACCCCCTTCTTTGCTGTGTGGGCTGTGACCTTGAGGTGGGGGCGGGGGTGGCCCTCCATTGATAGTCTCTAATGCCCCTCTCTCCCTTGCTAGAGGAGGTCCTGACTGGGATCCAGGGCCTCGGTACCAGCCATTCCGCCTAACCCCATATGTGACCAAGATCCGGGTCTCAGATGGGGCCCCCGCGCAGCCATGCTGCCTCCTCATCGCAGAGCGCATCCACTCGGGTTATGAAGGTGGGCAGGCCAGGGCCCTGGCCTTGTGGTGGGTAGGAGGAAGGGCCCCTCCTCTAGGCTGTGGGTGAGGCAGGACATGAGTCTGGGAGGCATGACACAGCCCCTCAGAATTTTGGGACAGAGAAGGTATTATAAAGATGAGGGTTTGAGCCCCCCTTTAGAGGTAGAGTTGGATAAGAGCCCCGTGCTAGGAGAGGGCAAAGAAGAGTGCTTTGGTTCTCAGTTTCATTGCTGGTGTGGGGCACAAGAATGGTTCAGACCGTGTTTGTAGGCCAGAGGACCCAGGGCAGAGCTGTGGGGAGGATTGCCAGTCAGCCTGGGCCCCAGGCAGTGTGGAGGGCTGAGGAGCCGCAACATTCTGGATGAAACTCAACGGCCACACTTTCTGTGTCTCAGCTCCCCGGATCCCCCCCGACAAGAGGATCTTCACCACACGGCACACGCCCAGTTGCCTCTTCCAGGATGTGGACGAAAGGTGAGATCAGGACCTGGAGGAAAAGGGGGTGGCCAGGACTGAGGCCATGACCACTCTGATGTCTTCTCTCATTTCAGGGCCGCCCCACTGCTGGGCTACCTGCCCCAGGACCTCCTGGGGGCCCCAGTGCTCCTGTTCCTGCATCCCGAGGACCGACCCCTCATGCTGGCCATCCACAAGAAGAGTGAGTTCTCTCATCCTGCTCTCCCTTCCCTGCTGTCTGCAGGGCTTCTTAATGGCTGCCTTTGTGGTTGTGTCTCTTGGTGCCTTGGTCTCCTAGATCTCCAGTGGGTTGGCCCTCCGCCTTACTTCGCTCTCCCACCTGCTGACCCTCACCTCATTTCCCACTCCCTTCAGTTCTGCAGCTGGCTGGCCAGCCCTTTGACCACTCCCCTATCCGCTTCTGCGCCCGTAATGGGGAGTATGTCACCATGGACACCAGCTGGGCCGGCTTTGTGCACCCCTGGAGCCGCAAGGTGGCCTTTGTGTTGGGCCGTCACAAAGTACGCACGTAAGTGGGCCATGCCCTGGAGCTGGCACTGGGGGGCGGGCCAGTGGGGGAGGGGGCAGGGCTCATCTCCTCCTTCCCTACCCCTCAGGGCACCCCTGAATGAGGATGTGTTCACTCCCCCGGCCCCCAGCCCAGCCTTGTCCCTGGACTCTGATATCCAGGAGCTCTCTGAGCAGATCCACCGGCTGCTGTTACAGGTGAGAGTTGAGGGGAGGGGCCTTGGGAGCTGAGGAGGGGGTGGGGAGCAGGGCTCTAGACACCTAACCTGTCCTTCTCGCTGCCTCAGCCTGTGCACAGCCCCAGCCCCACGGGGCTTTGCGGAGTCGGTCCTGTGACTTCCCCAGGCCCTCTCCTCAGCCCTGGCTCCTCCAGTGATAGCAACGGGGGTGATGCCGAGGGTCCTGGGCCTCCTGCCCCGGTGAGTGACCCTCTCCCACTTCACCCCTCTAGTCTCCCATTCCCCTGTCCTTCTCTGAATCAGCATTGCCAGCCCCACAGGAGCTGGGCCTGGCTGCCCCTCCTTTTCCTTCTTGTTCTGCTCTCATCATGGCCTCCATGCCACCCCACTGCTACCTTATTGTTGCACTGTGCCCTGGGCCCCTGATGCTGGCCAGGCCCCCCAATGCTGTCCACTGCCCTGCTCTGTCCCACAGGTGACCTTCCAGCAGATCTGTAAGGATGTGCATCTGGTGAAGCATCAGGGGCAGCAGCTTTTTATTGAGTCTCGGGCCCGGCCTCCGGCCCGGCCCTGCCTCCCTGGTAAGTTGGTGAGGCTGTGGGTGAGGAGTGAGACCTGAGGGGTCCTCTGACCCTCAGCCCTAACCCAGAGGAACTTGTCTCTCCTTTTTCTCTCCTTGGCCCAGCTGCAGGCACATTCAAGGCCAAGACCCTTCCAAGCCAGTTCCCAGACCCAGACCTGGAGGCGGCCCCTGCTCTAATCCAGGCCCCACTAGCCTTAGCCCCTCAGGAGGCTGAGAGGAAAGAAGCCTCCAGTTGCTCCTACCAGCAGATCAACTGCCTGGACAGCATCCTCAGGTAAGGCCAGCCTGGTACCTTTTCCCATTTGGGCCCTGGCCCAGCCCTGCTCCAGGCTCTGCCGTCATGTCCTCTGATGCATCACTAGGTACCTGGAGAGCTGCAACATCCCCAGCACGACCAAGCGTAAATGTGCCTCTTCCTCCTCCTGCACCACGTCCTCGGCCTCTGACGACGACAAGCAGAGGACAGGTCCAGTCCCTGTGGGGGCCAAGAAAGGTAAAGACCCAGGGCACACCCTGCACCTACTGCCCTGTCCTGGCCCACTAGCCCTGTGTCTCTACACGTCTACGTTTGGGGCCACCACCTCGCTCTGCCCTGTCCCCCTCCCAGCCTCCAGATCTCCAGACTCTGCCCTACCATCAACCTTTCCCCTCCTCCCCAGGATTTCCTCTCCTAGCCTCCTGGTGGGGGCGGGGTGGTAACTGGTGCCATCTCTCCGCACAGATCCATCAGCAGTGCTGTCTGGGGAGGGGGCCACCCTGCGGAAGGAGCCAGTGGTGGGAGGCACCCTGAGCCCACTTGCCCTGGCCAATAAGGCGGAGAGCGTAGTGTCCGTCACCAGTCAGTGTAGCTTCAGCTCCACCATCGTCCATGTAGGAGACAAGAAGCCCCCGGAGTCGGGTATGGGCGTGAAGTGAGGTGGCAGTGCCCAGGCTCCACTTGGTCCCCCAGCCTTCTAGTTCTCCCCACTGCCTGCATTCTCCCTCCCCCTCTGGCCCCTAATGGAGAGAAGGCCAGCCTTCCTCTTAGCTTGGGGCTGCCGCTTCCTGCCCTCCACCCCCGCCAGCCTTTGCTGCTTTGCCTTTCCCCATCCTGCTTCCTGTGTTTTCACTGTTAGTTCACACACACAGTCTGGGGTGGGGGGTTCCACCCCGAGGTGCTGACCACAGAGGGTCTGAAGGCAAGGAATGTTGAAACCCAAGGCTCTTTGGGCATCGACCTGGAAAATGTGTGAGGGAAGGACAAGGGGTGGGCTTCACTTCCACTGAGAGTCATGGAGATGTCATCCTAGATTAGTGCCACTGGAGGGGCTGAGTATCCTCTCATTCTGTGACAGCTTTGCATGGAGAAGACAGCCCAGGGCCTGTCCTCGGGGGGTGAGGAGGTGGCCAAGAGATGCATACGGGGCCCAGGCTTGACTGTGAGGCAGAGGCCAGGAGTTGGCTAAGCTGTTGGACAGGCAGGGTGTGGTGTGGATACCTTAACCCCTGAGGTGACTCTGATGACCTTTCCCCCATCTCACTTTCCTCAGACATCATCATGTTGGAGGACCTTCCTGGTCTGGCTTCAGGCCCAGCCCTGAGCCCTATAGTAGCCCCTGACCCAGCCCCAGATGCCTACCGCCCGGTGGGCCTGACTAAGGCCGTGCTGTCCCTGCACACACAGAAGGAGGAGCAGGCCTTCCTCAGCCGCTTCCGTGACCTCGGCAAGCTGCGTGGACTCGACAGCTCCTTGGCCCCCTTGGCCCCTGGCGAGCGAGGTAGCCACCTGGGACCTCCCTGAGCCTGCCCTCTGCCAGGTCTAGGACCAGACTTTGGGGGAGGGGAGGTTCTTGAGGGAAATGTTCCTGCTCCAGGGGCCCAGGTCGGTGCTACTTCCACCACCCGGGCCCTCCCTAGGGACAGGTCCCTTGCTAGTCTCTCCCCACTAGGCCCGGGTTGCGGGCTGCAGCCAGAGGAGGGCGGCCTGGGGGGCTGGCACGGAGACAGGGAGGTGGAGGTACCCTGCTCCAGGTAAGCTCCTTCAGGCCTAGCTTGGGGGCAAGGGCAGGAAGTATGCCCACTTAGGACTCAGCTGTCACTGGTCAAGAGATCTGTGTAGACTCTGGGCTGACCATAGGCAAGAACAACTCTGGGTGGGGTCAGGGCTTCAAGGGCAGATGGCAGCCCTCCAGGTACCCGAGGGAGGCCCCCTGCAGGGGGACGCAGGACTCAGGACTGGGCTTTCCCGCCCACCTCTTTGCTCCATCGGAGCTAGGCAGAGCGCAGCCTCGACTGGCAGGAGGAGCGCCCAGGCTGGCAGTGCCTGCAGGAGTTTTGGCGGATGGACCCGAGGCACCTGCCCATTCGTCCACGGACCCACCCTGCCTCCTCCCCTCTGCCAGCGTGTCTCTATCTTCTCTACACCCCCAGCTCCACCCCTCATGTAACCTTTCCTTTCCCCAGCTCCTTTCTCAATAAATCCCCCTGTCCTTGCCTTCTGTGATTCTTCCCTGAAGGTTCCCCCACCTTCCCAGAGTCCTCTGTTCTGTGTGGGCCAGGAAGCCAAACTCTCTAGAGCCTTCACCTGGTCAGAGTGACAGGGCAGTGGGGGTGGCAGGGGTGCTAACCCCCAGGCTGAGGCGCTCGCTAACCCTAGTCTCTCCCACAGGCTGCCACCATGGCCCCACACCCCCCGGCCGCCGTCACCACTGTCGATCCAAAGCCAAGCGCTCCCGCCACCACCAGACCCCCCGGGCTGAAGCCCCCTGCTATGTCTCCCACCCCTCGCCTGTGCCGCCCTCTGCCACCTGGCCCCCACCACCAGTCCCTACTCCCTTCCCGGCTGTGGTCCAGCCCTACCCCCTCCCAGTGTTCTCCCCTCAAGGAAGCTCCCAGCCTCTTCCCCCTGCCCCTACATCTGTGCCTCCTGCAGCTTTCCCTGCCCCCCTGGTGACCCCAATGGTGGCCTTGGTGCTCCCTAACTATTTGTTCCCTACCCCATCCAGCTATCCCTATGGGGTACCCCAGACCCCTGCCGAGGGGCCTCCTACCCCTGCCTCCCACTCCCCTTCTCCATCCCTCCCCCCTCTGCCCCCCAGCCCTCCCCACCACCCGGACTCTCCACTGTTCAACTCAAGATGCAGCTCCCCACTCCAGCTAAATCTGCTGCAGCTTGAGGAGTCCCTGCGTGTTGAGGGGGGTGCTGTTGCAGGGGGCCCTGGGAGCAGTGCTGGGCCCCCGCCTCCCAGTGAGGAGGCCGCTGAACCAGAGGCCAGACTGGTGAGCACTGACCCCCCTGCAACCTCTTACCAGCCCCCATGCAGCCCCTCTTCCCTGCTGCTGCTTCTTCGCCTTGCGCTTCTTCCTGCCCTCTGCCTGCCTGCTGTCTTAGCCTCCAGAAGGTGGTATTGTGGGGTGGCAGACCCCAGCTGAATTTCTGAATGAGACAGAGATTGGCTGCCTCATCTGTGAAGTGGGGACAGTCCTGTCTGTCTGACAGGTGGCGAGGACATCCCAATAACTTCTGAGAGCGCATCTGCCACTTGGAAGGGGTCCAGCGTCACGTCCCTACTCTTCGGCAGCTCTCTTCTCTCTCGTCCTGGCCCCACGGTCATGGAGTGGGAACAGAGACCACTTGGGTTGGGTGTGCCCCCCGACCAGTGGAAGCAGTTGAAAGGAAGCCTAGGTGCTGATCCCTTAATCCCTCCCCATCCCCTTCCCCCTCCCCCTCCTCCAGGTGGAGGTAACCGAGTCCTCCAATCAGGACGCACTTTCCGGCTCCAGTGACCTGCTGGAGTTGCTGCTGCAAGAGGACTCTCGCTCTGGCACAGGCTCTGCCGCCTCTGGCTCCGGCTCCTTGGGCTCTGGCTTGGGCTCTGGGTCTGGTTCAGGCTCCCAGGAGGAGGGCAGCACCTCAGCCAGCATCACGCGTGAGTGCCCACCCTCCAACACCTCCCAGGTTAGGGCAGTGACTAGGGAGTTGGGAGGCCAGGCCCCACCTTGGCTGAGCAGCCTGGGCCCATGCCCTGTTTCCTAAGGCCAGTGGGCTGGACATGTGGCCTTGAGGCAGGCCTTGTGAGGCCCTGGGGGTGGGAGTGCCAGCCGGCCTGACTCTGTTGGCTGGCCCCTACCCTGCTTCACAGGCAGCAGTCAGAGCAGCCACACAAGCAAGTACTTCGGCAGCATCGACTCTTCCGAGGCTGAGGCTGGGGCTGCCCAGGCCAGGGCTGAGCCTGGGGACCAGGTCATTAAGTACGTGCTCCAGGATCCCATCTGGCTGCTCATGGCCAACGCTGACCAGCGTGTCATGATGACTTACCAGGTGCCCTCCAGGTGAGGCATTTCAGAGGTCTCCTCTGCCTTCCTTTCAGAGGAGTGGGAGGCTGGCCCACCCTCACTCCCCAGCTAACTTGGTGGGTTTTTTTGCTGGGGTTGGCTCTGCCCTGGGGCTTCTCCTTCTAACTCCTGCCAGTTGGAGCTCCATCATAGTTCCTCCCAGGCTGAGGGCAGCTTTTCTGGTCTTGGAAGTCCTGAACTCCCAGAGCACTGGTTCTGGGGAGGAGAATGAGGCAGTGGGTGGGGAGTTACAGTATAGGAAGAATGCGAACCTTGTGGGGCCTGGCCCCGGCTCCCAGCCTCTGCCTTCTGAACCCTTCCCCGGGCAGGGACATGGCCTCTGTGCTGAAGCAGGACCGGGAGCTGCTCCGGGTCATGCAGAAACAGCAGCCACGGTTCTCGGAGGATCAGCGGAGGGAACTGGGTGCTGTGCACTCCTGGGTCCGGAAGGGCCAGCTGCCTCGGGCCCTTGATGTGATGGTGAGAAGCAGAGATCTGGGCCAGGAAGGAGAGGAAGGAATTGAGCTCAAGTTGAAGAGATAGAGGCTAAGGGCTGATGCCCTCATTGTCTTGGGATCATTAATTCTGAAGAGTGTTAATTCCACTAAGTTTGCTGCTGGGTTACATAGTATTAAACCACATGAGTTTTTGTAGACCTTTTCCGGGCCTATCCTATGCTAATATACATTGTGACTGTCCCATAGTGGGGCCTGGATATAGGGTACAATGCGTTTTCCAGTCTTGTTCACCCCCTGTGCACCTGTGTGGACTAGTGTTTCTTGGGAGTACATCTTGGGCTGAGGGATGAGGGGAGCTGGGGTGGCAGGTCAGCAGTGAGAACCCTGCTTGACTCATTCCCTTTCATCCCCAAGGCCTGTGTGGACTGCGGAAGTAGCACCCAGGATCCTGGCCACCCTGATGACCCACTCTTCTCGGAACTGGATGGACTGGGGCTGGAGCCCATGGAGGAGGGTGGAGGCGAGGGTGGTGGCGGTGGTGGTGAGGGTGAGGGCGGAGATGAGGCTGGAGCCCAGGCTGGGGCCAGGGTCTCAAGCTTTCAGGACCTGGCCATGGAGGAGGAGGAACAAGGTGGGAGCTCGTCCAGTCTAGCCTTACCTGCCACAGAAAATGGCACCAGCTAGACTACGTTTTGGGGCCACCTCTGGGAGTGCGTGAGAAGCTTCCTTCTCCCATGTCCCAACTCTCAGAACTCAGATGTGGCTGGACCAACCAATAGGAAACTGCCCCAGCTTCTACCGCTACAGGGGGCTGGACCCCCATCACCAGCCCAGGATCCAGGGGCTGCCTCTGGCCTTTTAGGGAACAGAGGGTGGAACTCTTCAGCCCAGCCTAGAGAAGCCTCACCTCCCATGCCTGGTGAGGAGTCCTTCCTTCCCCTGGACAAGGTTGCTGACAAGCTGCTGAAGTGGTCTCCCAGCTGAGCCTCAGTCCTGGTCCCCGAGGGTTGGGGCTGCAATTATTTATTGGAGGGGACAGCCCTGTCTCCCACCTCCTCTCCAGATGGGAGGAGGAGGGCCTGAGGCCTAAGCAGGACCCAGCGGTCCGAACCCCTAGCTGCTCCAGGGTAGGGGAGGTTGGTGGACCATGGAGTCCCTGGTGCTGCCCCTCAGGTGGGACCCAGGCCTTCTCAGCTGTACCCTCTACCGATGGCATTTGTGTTTTTGATATTGTGTCTGTTGTTATTTTTTAATACAAAGAGAAAAAATAAACCCCAGAACTTTGTGGAATGAAGCTTGGGGGTTGGGTGGGGGGAGCTCTTTGTGGGGAGGTGTGGCCTGGCTTTCAGGAAGGTTGTAGTGAGAGTGGGCAAAAACCTCCCCTGACGACTCCAGTCCTCTTCTCCCCACATCCTTTCCAGCTGGAGGGCCTTGCTGAGCCTGCTAAATCTCCCCGAAACCTTACTCTCTCCTCTAACATTACCTCAGCTGGATTTGTCCTGGGAAGGAGAGATGAGAAGCAACTTGCGGTTAAGGGCAAGCTCCAGCGTGGGCCACGGGCGCCTGAGGGAGCGGGGAAGCCCACTTAACCCAGTGGTGCTCTGAAGGAGTTCAGGGTGTTGAGCTTCTTTGTCACCACGCAGGAGAGGGCCCTTCAGCAGGTCAGTCTAGGTGGCTAAGGGATGGGGAGTCATGCACTCGTTCATGGTCGAATTGGCCCCCAAAGGTGTGGGAGAAGGGAGGGGCAGAGCGTTAATCCTCGGGCTCCTAACCCGAGAAGGGAAGGGGAACCTTGAAAGGGATGAGTCACTGAAGACCCGCGCCAGCCATTGTCCCGTAGTTATTTCTCACGGGCGCCCACTAACAGCTGATCTACCTCTAGAGGCAAGGCCCCCTTGCGCCGGCGCCGTGGCTTAGCTGGTTAAAGCGCCTGTCTAGTAAACAGGAGATCCTGGGTTCGAATCCCAGCGGTGCCTTGGTGGATGCGGCCTAGTATCTTATTGCTGCAAAGAGAAGCCATTTCTACCTTCCCGAAAGGGCCTTTCTGCCTCACCTTCTGAAAGATTCTTCTTCTTACCACGCCAAACCCCTCTTTGGGCTTCCGTTTCCGTGCACTTTAAGTGTGCATCTAGAGGCTGAAGCGGGCGTCCCTTTGTCTGCCTTCAGGGTTACGGGGCGCTGGACTCGGATTTGGGTTCATTTTGTTGGGGTCCTACTGTGGCTTGGGGAGGCGAGGGAGAACAGGAAAGTCGCCGTTCCCACAGGGCAGCTGCTGGCCGAGGCAGGAAAGCCGCAGCTACCACCGCCGAGCCGAGGCGCACGCGCACAGACATCTCGAGACAGCAGGGCGGGGCCGGCGCGAGGCGGGCCCGTTGATAGGCAGCTATAGTTGCGCAGGCCCCGGGCCGCACGCGGCTGTGATGGCCGAGTGGTTAAGGCGTTGGACTCGAAATCCAATGGGGTCTCCCCGCGCAGGTTCGAATCCTGCTCACAGCGTCAGTACTTTTGGGAGTGGATATTACGGCCTGCGGAGGAGGAAGCAATTTGTTTTTCTAGCGCTTTCTTTCCTTGGAGAAGATCTTGCCATTTATTCTGAGACTCTCAGGGACTCAGCCACCCGGGTCCAGTCCGCGGGCGCCCTCTTGCGGGCCTCAGACTTCTGCCTACAGCGCCTCCGAAAGTTGTATCCTGCCTTTTAACTGCCAATTTGAGTTCCCAACTCCACCAAACTCGGTTCCTCAGTGCTGTTCGACAATCGTATTACATTTCTCTAATCCACTCACCATGTAGCTCTCCTATAAGACTGTTTCATTCCTTTTCCTTTCACATCAAACCACGAATCCCTTCATCCTCCCTCAACTTCACTTCCTGTTTCACTGAGAAAATAAGGCATTCCGAAGAGATTTTCCCATCTGTGGCCCATACTCTTCCTTTCCTTCATTACTGTAGATGAACCTTTCCACCTAAGGCCAACCCCTACACTTACCAGATTTCCCATTCCCTCTGGCCCACAAGGGCTCAAGAACATTGCTCTCATTCCTATACCATCAGAATTTCCTCTCTAACTGGATTATTCCCACCAGCATACAAACATACTGAAATGTATTCCAATTTAGAACAAGCAAGACAACAAAAGCTGTCTTGATCCCACACAGCCCCTCCAACTACCATTCCATTTCCTCTGTTGCCGTGTTCTGCAAGACAACCTCCTGTCTCCAATTCCATCTTCCCTTTCTCCTGTGAACCCTCTCTAATCAGGTGCGCTCTCCCGGTTTATCAAAGCTGCTCTCATTAAGGTTACCAAATGATCATCACCTTGCTAAATCCATTGATCACTGCTTAGCAGCAGTTGACACAGGTGCTTACTCTCCCTCTTAGAAACACTCTCTTCACCTCCATTCTAGGACACCACACTCTTCTGATGTTCCCTCTATGTCATTAGCAGTTCATTTACAGCCTTCTTTGCTGGTTCATCATCTTGTGGATCTCTAAATGTAGGAATGTTCCCAAAGCTCAATTTTCCAACCTCTTCTCTGTCTGTACTCACTCCCTTAGTGATCTCCAGTCTCAGGGCTTTAAATATCAACTAATAACACATCAATACATCCAAAATTTTCATCTCCAGCTCCAGAGCTCTTCCCTGAATTACAGATGCATCTATCCTTTTGCCTACTTGTCATTTCCACTTGGATATCTCATAGCCAATCACAAACTTAAAATGTCCACATCAACTCCTGCTCGTCTCCCCAAACCTGCTTCTCTGTAGTCTTTCCAGCTCAGTAAATGGAAATTCCATTTCTTCAGTTGGTCAGACTAAAAACCTTAGGATCATCCCTAATTCTTCTCTCTCTCGTACACACTGCACATCACATTGGTCAGCACTTTCTTATTTAAAATACGTTATACAGTAAGACGTGCAGCTATGACATACAACTATCTACTGGGGCTTTGGGGGAAAAAATAAATAAATAAAATTATATTAAAAAAATACGTTAAAAATTTAACTTCTTGTCTCTACTTCACCACTACACCCTAGTCCAAGCCATCCTCATCTTTTACCCAGATTATTACAATAGCCCCTAAGTCATTTCCTTGCTTCTGCTCTCGTTCCTTGTTCCCTTACAGTCTACTCTGAACACACTGGGCAAAGTGATCCTTTTAAAAAATAAATCAGCTCCTGTCGTTCTTCTCTTCAAAATCTTCCAGTGGGATATCAACATGAATTCATGGTTTTTAATGTGTATAGATAGAGAAATAAATGTATCCACACACACAACATATACACATACATCTATTTCCTAGTTCTGTCCACTGAGAGAGCCTAGAAGAAACGATACACGAGTAGTGATAAGCACACCAAGTGTCCAGATCTTGGTTACTAAATACCATTCTCTACTAAAATGAACCAGGGCTCCTTGGGAAAAAAGCTGATTCCAGGGCTGTGGTTGGGAACGATGATCTTGGAATGTTTTGTTGCACCAGAAAGTAAAGAAGTGCTCAAAGAATATTGGGTATATACCAAAAAGACATAGCAGCTAGGGGCTGCAGTCAAAGGGGCTCCCGTTGGCTAAATCTGGGACAATTTGAGCATTAAAATAAATAATGATTGTGATAGATTATAATTCATTGAATCAAGTAAGAATCCAAAGTTGTACCAGTATAAATACGTAAATGGGAGAGAAGGGGAAAACTTTTTACAGCAAACTGTCAACTGTAAATATAGGAGTGCTGGAGTTAGAAATCATCAACGGTTACTAAACTAGTGAGTGAACTTTTGATGAAGTAGTGAAGAGTCTCCAAGTATCTTCCCACAGATTCCATATTAATTGTCACTAAGGGGAAATAATAACTTGACAATGGAGAAACCTGGTAAACACCATTTTAACCACGTGATCAAAGTTAATATCTCAGTACTGTGACAAAGGGACATGTGTCTTCTGACACGATGCACTGAGAAGGACACAACATCAATTCTGTGGTGATGTTCTTGCCAAAAATGCATAACGTGAATAACTTGAATCTAACCATTGAGAGACATCTGACAAACCAAACTGAAGGACATTCTACAAAACAACGGTCCTGAACTCTTCAAAACTCTGAAGATCAAGAACAACAAAGATTCTTCCAGATTGAATGAGACTGAAGAGACATGACAACTAAATGCAGTGTGACAGGATTGGATCCTGGATTGGGAACAAAGAGCTATGCAGGACATCTTTGAAACACTTGAGGAAATTTGAATATGGACAGGGGATTAAATAATAGTATTATATTAATTTTATTGATAATTGTACTATTATGTACTATTATGCTATAAATGTCCTTGTTCTTAGGAAATACACACTAAGTAACTAGGGGCAAAAGGGCCTGATGTTTCCAATTTACCCCCAACTGGTTCAGAAAACAAATATTTTATATTATATTTGGAGAGAAATGATAAAACAAATGGGGCAAATGTAAACAATTATTGGACCTGGGAAAAGAGTATACGGGATTTCTTTGTAGTATTCTTGTAACTTTTCTGAAAGTTTTAAATTATATAACAATTAAAAGTGCCAAAAACAAAGCAAAAAAGCTAGGGGGAAACAAGCTCTCCAATGGCTTCTCATCTCACTCAGAGATGAGTGGGCCCCGACAAAGTCATTGCAATGCCCTTGACGGTCCTACACGATCAGCCTTCCCCTTTATTGCTGCCTCTCCCCTCCTACAACTCCGGCATCTGCTGCCTCCCGCCAGTCAGGCCCAAGAGGGCCCCTTACTGTTCTCTCTGTTCCTTTGACAAGCCGGGCATGTTGCCCCTCAAGGCCTTCCTGCAGCCAGTTGGGTTCCTCTGCCTGGAGTGCCCTTCCCTTCGTGTAGCTTGCGCCCTCACCTCTTAAATTTCACCTTCTCAATGTGTCCTTAGGAAGAAGGACCTGGCCTCCCACTTCCGAAAAAATTGGCCATAAAAACTCTATGAATAGCAGCGGAGCACTGTCTGATAGAGCGCCGGAAGGTGAGAGGATGGTGCAGAACCACCAGGCCAGGTTCCCCTCTGCTGTCTACAGGGGCGCTAGGAGTCGGAATCCACTCCACCGCACTGACAAGGATTCCTTCCCTGATCATACCATCTAAATTAGTTCCCACTCTCCACTCCCCTATTTCACTTTTCTCCATGGCACTTATCACCATCTGACAAATGCTAAGTTTTGTATAATGTTGTTTGATTGTTTCCCCCACAAGAAGTGTAAGACCCACAGGGCAGGGATTATTGTCTGCTTTGTTTTGGGCTGTATAGAGGTCTCCTATCCTGATTCTTCCCTCGGCCCACGGGCCTGGTCCTCCTACTTCCCAACCCCCAACTCCCCAGGACCCCACCCTCCAGGAACTCCCCCTACCCAGGACCCAGGGGGTCCCAGGAAGCTAGACTTCTCTTTGAAGAACAAAGAGGGAGGAGCTGAGCCTTGGAACCCCGGCCTGGGGAGACGTCACAGCAGGGGAGGGGAAGCTCAGACACTCCACCAGCTGCGCTGTCTCAGTTCTTTCCCCGCCTCCCGCCTCCCTAGGGGCCCAGCGCGTGTGGGACACGAGCTCCCCTCCCCCAAGCCCAGGTGCAGCCCAGTGTTGAGAGGGCCGCCAGGAAAAGGCTGGAGGCCCAGACACCGATACGTATACCATGCACACAGACACAACCACAAATGGACACGCACACAGGCCCACGGTGACACAGAAGCATGCCATCCACCCAGAGTCCCCATTCCATACCCTCAGAAATGCTGGGGATGGGAGTAGGGGATGCCCTCACAGCCACATCTGCACAGGAGCAATGGCTGGAGAAAATCACCCAACCAGGCCAACTGGTCTCAGGTTTGGGGGGAGGGGGCTTTTTAAGAAAATAACGCAAAATTAGGTACAAAAAGTAATATTTAGAGTGAAATAAGAGAGAGATCACAACAACTTAGAAATTGAAAAAGCTGACAAATGCCACAAATGTCACCAAGTCCAGAAAAATAACTTATTTGTATTAATTAACTGCACTCCTCTATAACACTTGCCACAGACTAGCTACTGGCGTCAGTATATTTCAAATCTTGTTTCTCCTCTACCATCCATGTACTTATAGTGACAAGAGCCACTGGGCACATTCCTATCACATGTGCCCTCCGGCCTTGCACCTTCACAGCACAAAGCCTGGTGAGTGGGCGCAGGTGATAGGAGTATTCCTGCAAGCCATTCCTACACCAGGATGGCTAGGCTAACTTAACTGTAGGTGGAAGTGACTGGGAATCACTCAACATATCCCACAAAACCATAAATATTATGTCTCCCCACCTCACCTTCTCCATAACCAGATTCCCAAGATGCCCACAGCCACTCCAACACCAGGGGGAAAAGGTGACAGAGGGGAAGCCGGAGGGGAAAGAGACAGTGGTCTTTACGATTTGCAGTTAAAATGTCTTAATTTTGCCAATTTTACAGAAGCATATGGCCATGTGAACACATTCCTAGAGCCCTCCCAAGGGCCTGTGTAAGGGAGGGGTCCTGAAGCATACACTTCATTAGCTTCACTGTGAATTGGCCTCCGAACTTGAAATTTTTGATCCCACACTCAAGTGGACCCTCAACCTCTCTAGAAATCCTATTCTCCTAGCCTAGGTTTGTTTTCCTACTCTCCAAAATGAACATTTCATATCTTCTTTCTCCACAAAAGACTTGTAGCTCTCTCCCTTCCACCAATGAACTTGATTCATTCTTCTTTGAGAAAATGGAAGCAACCAGAGAGAACTTGCCTCATCCTTCCCACACCCCAGCTGACCCACACCCTCTGTCTTCCCCATCTCCCTGTGGGTGAGGAGTCTTCCCTACCACCTGAGGCTGATTTCCCCACCTGGCACTGGAGTCTACCCGCCCCCCCCCGCCCAGGTCTGGGTTATTCAGCACCAACCGTGCCCTAGCAACCCTCATCTCTTTCTTGTGCTCCTGGCTGCCACCATTTTTAACCTCTGCATTCACAGCAAAACTTGACAGAGTTGTGTCTACAGCCACTTTCTGCCTACCTTCACATCCCCTTCTTACCTTGACCCCCTCAAGTGGGCTGCACAGAGTCACTCTCCCCCCAGGTCATCCGTGACTCCCAAGATGCTAAACTAGACGGTTTCTTTGTTCTCTTCTTGTTACTTGACCTCCCAGCAGCTTAGCTAGAGATGATGGCGCCCTCCTTCATACATGATCTTTTCTTGTTTTCCAGGACTCTCCAGTCCCCTGGCTTTTCTGCTACCTCTCTGATAACTATATTCCTTTGACAATTCTTCCTCCTCAACTTGACCTCTAAGTGTTGGGGTGCCCCAGGGCTCCTTGTTCGCCTCTACTCTTCTCTCTCATAGCATTAAAAACCACCTAGCTCCCAATGACTGCCCCATATTTACCTTCCAGCTCTGACCCCAAACTTGTATATCCCTGGCTGACCTGTAGCCTCCTCTTGGATATCTAAGGGGATCTCAACTAACCTGTCTAAAGTATAATTTTTTTGATTTCTCTCCCCAAACCTTTTCCCATCCTCCCCGGTGTTTCCCATCTCAGTAAACGGCACCACCATCCACCCAGTTACTTAAGCCAAAAACCTAGAAGTTCACTTTCTCTCTCCACTGCTGCCACCTCAGTAGGAACCACCATCATGTGTTCCTAGAAGACTGCTCCAGCAACCCAAATGATCTCCCTGCTTCCATCCTCTACACAGCAGCCAAAGTGATCTTTACAGTCATAAGTCAGTGAATATAACTTTCCTGATTAAAACCTTCCTTTGGCTTCCCATTGTACTTAGACTCAAATCCAAACTCCTTCCGGAACCTCTAAGGCACGTGTGATGGGCTATGCCTGCCTCTCTCTTCTTATCTCTGCCAAGCTCCAAATTCTTTGACCCAGGGACACCCTCCCTCTTTCTCTAGCTCCCACCAGCAAAGCCTGTTCCTGCCTCAGGGCCCTTGTACGTGCTGTTCCTTTTGCTTGGACTCATAGCTGGCTGTGCTGGCCTCGAATATCGCCTCATCATAGAGGCTGTCTCTGCCACTCAGAGTAAAGTACATAAAGTAAGTAGCACTTCACCCTCAAGTCATTGCTGGGTCTAGTTGTCCTCCGCCCCTAACCCCCTCAACAATCTGAACTTGCATTATTTTCTGCTTTCTTAGTTATTTTCTGCTCCCGCCTCCCACTATGATGTAAGATTCAGGAGAGCCCAGGCCCAATGTACCCTCCATGCCTAACAATACTTGGCACACAGGAGGCACTCCATAAATATCGGCTGAGTGAATAAACGCAGCGGCTGCGCGCACAGGCATACAGATGCCCAGGCTGTTGTACACTTTCCTTCTGGGAGCCATTGTCACGGCTTAGAGTTGAGAAGAAAGCAGTCACTGACACAATCCAGATGAAACAGGCTGAAAGAGAAACCAGAAACCAGAGACAGAGACAGAGACCCAGGGCAAGCTCCAGAGAGGTACCCAGACAGACCGAGACCCAGGCTCGGCGAACCACAGCCCCGGGCCCGCAGAAGCCCGGCAGCAGCCGGTGAGCGCGCCGGGAGGAGGGCGCGGAGGGAGGCCGAACGCGCCGCGACAGCGGAAAACCAGCGCCGCGAGCGCGGAGCCCGGCAGCCCCGCCCCGCTCACAGGTGGCCGCCCGCCGGCCCGACGCGTGCGGGATCAAAGCCGCCGGGAGGGGGCGGCCGGGGGCTGGGGGGGGGGGCAGGAACCCGGAGGTGTGAGCGAGCTTCCCAAGGGATGGCAGGAGCGTGGGAGCGCAGAGTGCCGGCAGGCGACAGAGACCCGGAGAGACGACGAGAGATCCCAGAGACCCGGAGACACACAGAGACCGAGACGCAGACGCAGAGACAGACGGAGAGGCCAGAGAGACCCAGAGCCAGAGATGTAGAGAGACAACTACAGACCCGGAGAGGCCAGAGCAGAAGTTGCTAAGAGACCGGGAAAGAACGTGAAAGCTACAGAGATCGAGACGCCAAGAGGAACGCAGAGACACAGCAAGACGGCGAGACAAAAACGACCGAGACCCAGGGACTTAGAAAAAGAAAGCGGACTTCAGAGGGAACAGAAAATAAGAGAGAGAGCTAGGAAGAGAAATGGAAAGAAGAGCAAGGGCCTTGGAGCGTGTGGGGCGGGAAGACCTCGCCCCTCCCCCGCGGAGGGCTGAGAGGACCCCCGGGGCGGGGATCCGAGCGCCGCGTCCTTTCTCAGGGTCACGCCCGCGGAGGTGGGGGGCGAGGGGCGGAGGGAGGGGTGTGGGAGGCAGCAGGACCCCCGGGCCGGGAGGATGGAAGTGTGAGGACCTACGGAATCAGGGTTTCGATCCAGAGCCTCAAACTCTGCGATAGAGTAAAAAAGTGAAGTGTTAATATTTGGTAGAAATGTTAAACAAAGAGACTTCTCAGGCACATGAGACTTCTCCCCTCTTTGGGGAAAGGGGAAAAAACCAAAAGAGAAAAACCCGAAAGCAGGAAGTGCATTGGCCGGGAATCGAACCCGGGCCTCCCGCGTGGCAGGCGAGAATTCTACCACTGAACCACCAATGCAGCCGAGAGAAACTTTTCAGTAGCCCTACTCGAGCTTGTGAGACGTTGAGACGGCCGTGGTCAGGCAGACGGTGTAGGTCAGGGGCTCAGCGAAGAAGTGGCCGCGAGTAGTTGACGTGGGTGGAGCGCTGGGTCATCCTTCCTCCCGCCCGGATCCGGCCACCCGGCCATAAAGTCGCCCCATATGGCCAGGGGCGGCCCCACACCTGGGTGCGAACAGCTCGGGGCCCCAAGCCTCGCGTGCAGGTGAGAAAAACTGAGCCCGAGCCTAGGTTCCCAAGGAGGGGGGCGGCGGGGGCTGCTGGGGCCACACATCTGCGTTCCCATTTGGCCCAGGTAGGGGGAGGTGGGATATGCCGGGGGTCCTGATCCCAAATGGGAGCGTCCCCCACAAGGTCTGTGTCCCTCCGAGCTTGGGCTTTGGCAAGGCAGGCTCCGTGAAAAACACCAAGGTGTGGAGGGACACTTGGTGGGGGTGGGGTGGGGCTCGGAGGAGCTCCACCCGTCTCTGACTCCACAGCTATCTTCCGACTCGGGTCTGCAACCCTGTCTTTCCGTATCTTTTCCCCTGGCATTCTTGCTGTACCGTTAAATCTCTGATTTTATCTTAGGCACTTTGTCCTGAAGTCTCCGAGTGTTCACGCATCGCTCTGCAGAGGGTCATGCTCTTGGTTTGAGGTGGGTGTTGATCCTTTTTTGTATCCCTTTCTTGTCCCTTTAGGAAAACTGCCTGCTTCCTGCTCCCCTACAGTCACGAGGGGTCCCCAGGAGCAAGAAACGCCAGCACTCTTGTGTCAGGTGTTCTGGCCGCCATACACCTGAATCTCCTATAACTAGTTTTGAATCAAATACTTCTAAGTGAAAAGATCTCTCCACCTTCTACTCGTGCTTCAAAGCTTTGCTTCCTCTTCCTTGAGGCTCCCCCGCCGCAGTCCAGTTATCTGGAGCACCTACTTCACTTTGCTTCTATAATAGCTACTTGATCACACGTTGTCTTTTTCACTAGATCCTGCAGAGATAAACTGGGCCTCTAGTGTGTGTCTCAGTATGAACGATCCAAGCCTAGACCAGTGCCCAGTGCACACGATGAGCGCGCAGATGTTGGGGGAATTGAATATGACCGACTTAGAGAGAACAGAGCTCCTCTTACCTCCCGACAGAGCCCCAGTTGAATTAGACAGATCCACCCAGCACACTTAGGTCCCTCCCTATCCCAAGTAGGCGGTGAACTCTGGGGGAAGATGGCTAAGATCCAGTCTGGGGGCTGAGAGGTGCTAACTTTTATTTCAGGGTTAGTGGGGGTACAGTGAGCTCCCAAGAAAGCTGCGATTCTGGGGGAACTCTGAACTTCACTCCTGAGATCTGTCCCCAAATCACTCAAACTTCCTCTCTCCCTAATAACCTCCTCCCTTCAGCTGGGTCCCGACTCATTATACAGCTTTATGGTCCTTAAACCAGCCGGTGCTGCATTGGCCCCTCATTTCCCACACTCCCAGGCCAATTCCACTCCTTCCCCTCCCCCTTGCACTCCTCCCCTTTCCGGGAGCCTCGTGCCCCAGACCGCGCCGGGAGGGATCCGGGTGCTGAAGGGGGCGGGGCCGGGTCCTACGCCCCCTACCCCGGAGCCTGCGGGATATAAGGCGCAAGGCGAGCCGGGACTCGGTCTACACCAGGGTCCCGAGGAGCGATGGTCACCCGGGATCGAGCCGAGAATAGGGACGGCCCCAAGGTGAGAGGCGGGAGGAGTGGGAGCAGAGGTCCCTGGTCCAGTCAGGGGACAGCGTCCCTGAGACCGTGAGTCAGGGAAGAGGATGGAGACGCAGGGCTGGAAGGGGGAGAGGTGCCCGGGGGACCCAAGGAGCCAGGAGCTGGGGAGGAAGCTGCAAAGCATGAAGGGGACAGGGTCAGAGCAGGACCTGCATGTGGGGCAGTGGCAGAGGTCTGGGGTTTGGGTAATGGCAGTTGGCACCTTGCGGCCTGGAGGGCGTGGGAGGGGGCCGGAGTTTGAGTAAAAGAGGCAAGAGGAGCACAGAGCTAAGGGAGGAGGGTGGAAACAAAAAGCCGAGAGCGTAGGCATTTGCTCCACGCGGTCTGTGAGCCTGGGTGGCCCAATGGAGCCGTATAGAGAAAGGCCCGGAGGACCTTGGTTCCAGAAGCCCGAGACCGGGTGGAAGATTTTAGAACCAGTGGAGAAGGGTGACCGCATAGACGGGTTAGAGGGAGAAGAGGAGGCGCGGTCGCGCTGGGTATCTCCCTTTCTACACTCAGGGCCGCCAACTCTGAGCCCGGCACTGTGCGGCCCACGTGTCTGGGCGCATAGTGGGCCCCCAAAGTTCTCCACTGAGACAGAGAAAGACGGCACGAGACGGAGACATAGAGAGAAAAGAGGAGGAGGAGAAGGAGAGACACAGAGAGGGGAGGAGGGAGGACAAGACTGAGAGAGGAGAATGCAGAAGACCCGAGAGAGACAGGAGGCGAGCTACAGAAATTGATCTTAGGGGCGATGGGGAGGGGGGAGCGGAGAGGGATCGAATGGGCCCGGCCCTAGGCTCTCCGGGGTCTTGGGGAAGGGATGGAGGCGGGACTATCCCAACGGCGGGATCCGGACGCCGGCGCGGCCGCGCTGAGTCTCGGTCGGGTCGGCCCGCTCTCCCTTTCCTGCTGGTCGCAGATGCTGAAGCCGCTTGTGGAGAAGCGGCGCCGGGACCGCATAAACCGCAGCCTGGAAGAGCTGAGGCTGCTGCTGCTGGAGCGGACCCGGGACCAGGTCAGTCCTACCGCCAGCCCTGGCCCTCCAAGCACCCTGTCCTCGCGTCCCAGGGCTTCCTACTGGGGTGGGGACATATGCTGCATTGGCAACCCTGGCCCCCAGGCAGCCTGACCCGAGTCCCGCCCTTGGAATCCCATCCCAGACCCCTCTCGCTCTCAGAACGCATTCTTCAACGCCACCCCTCGGGTCTGTAAGTTTCACACCCGGCTCTGTAAATTTCACTCCCGGGGTAGGTCAGTCTCAACCTTTGGGTCTGTAAATTCTCTGTCACCCTACACCCTCCAGAACAGCCAGCAGGGTGGTTAATTTCACTGCCTGGGTTTGCTGTTTCAAATCCCCTCCTCACACTGTGGGTTGGTTTCATCCCCTTGGGTTGGACAGTTTCGTCTCAGGGTGGGCCAGGACCATTCTTGGTCATCTCCACTCCGCATCCCGTCGCGCGCTCTGTGGGCAGCGCACAAACGCGATCCGGGGGCACCCCCAGCTCCCGCACCCCCCTCCCTTCTTCCCCCTGCCACTTTCCCCCTCTCTCCCCACCCCTTTCTGTCTCTGCTCCCTCCCCTCCCTTCTGTAGAACCTCCGGAACCCGAAGCTGGAGAAAGCAGAGATATTGGAATTCGCCGTGGGCTACTTGAGGGAGCGAAGCCGGGTGGAGCCCCCGGGTACAGCGCGGGGGTGGGGCAGCGGAGGGAGGGAGGGGGGATTCACCGAGGTCCGGGCCGGGGTAGATGGGGTGGGCCCTGCGGTGGACGGTGGGCTTGGGGGGTGGCAGGCTCTTCTCCGAGGCGAGGTTAATAACGCCCGCGCGTGTCTGTCTCTGTCTCCCTCATTTTCTCCCTCTGTCGGTCCATCTGGTTTCCTGTCTCTGTCTGTGCGCCTGTCCGGCCTTGGTATCTCTGCGCCCCGCCCCTTCCCACACCCCTGTTGGGCCCCTGCCCTGCCCGCCCATGCTCCCGCCGGCTGCACCCGCCGCCGCGGCTCCAGGGGTTCCCCGGTCCCCAGCCCAGGACGCCGAGGCGCTCGCCAGCTGCTACTTGTCCGGCTTCCGCGAGTGCCTGCTTCGCCTGGCGGCCTTCGCGCACGACGCCAGCCCGGCCGCCCGCGCCCAGCTCTTCTCCGCGCTGCATGGCTACCTGCGCCCCAAGCCGCCCCGGCCGGAACCGGTAGATCCGAGGCCCCAAGCGCCGCGCCCACCGCTGGACCCCGCCGCCCCGGCGCCTGGCCCCGCGCTGCACCAGTGCCCCCCACTGCACCAGGGCCCCCCTAGCCCGCGCTGCGCATGGTCCCCGTCCCCCTGCTCCCCCCGCGCCAGGGATTCCGGCGCGCCGGCGCCCCTCACCGGACTGCTGCCGCCGCCACCGCCGCCTCACAGACAAGACGGGGCGCCCAAGGCCCCGCCGCCCCCGCCACCCGCTTTCTGGAGACCTTGGCCCTGAGCTTTGGGGGGTGGGGGCTGGGGGTGGGGTAGAGACTCCAGCCCGAGGGCAGCAGAGGGACCCGGGCGTCCGGGCGAGGAGGTGTTGGGGGGGGGCGGCGGGGCGCGCGGGCGCAGCGCGCGGGTGAGATGTGGTCTATATTAGAGTATCTATATAAATATATATTTCCCTGGTTCCTGTCCCTTTTCCCTACCCCCTTTGCGTCTAGGATTGTACCCTCTCTGCCCGCAGCCCAGCCCCAGTTCCTTCCCGCGTCCCTAGTGCATGGAATAAAGTGGTTATTAAATCCCCTTGTGTCCCCGAGCCAGGGGCCTGCCTTTATCTCGGCGTCCACGCCCATTTTCTCTCCCCTCTGTCTCCCGCCCCTCAGTCCTGCTCTCCATGGCCCAAGGCCCGGGGCAGACAGGTAAGTAAAGAAGAGAGCAGAGAGGAGACAGGTTGGAACTGAAACCAGGTGGAAACACTGAGATAGGGTAAGGGAAGAAGGGATGGGAGCCTTTAAGTAAAAGCAGAATGCAGACAAAAAGGAGAAAAAAAAAAGTTGGAAATAAAATCGACTCTGGTGGGATTCGAACCCACAACCTTTGAATCGCTCGTTCGTCACTAGAAGTCCAATGCGCTATCCATTGCGCCACAGAGCCACCTGGCGGGCGGCACCGTCTGACAGCTTACGGGTACTAGTATGGGAAAGGGGAGGGGGGAGGGGAAGGGGTAAGGGATTTGGGCGGGGCGTGCCAGGAGCGCGTGGTTCCGGCATCAGAGGCCCGTCAGGGAGAAGTAGCCTGCGCAAAGCACGTGAGCCAGGTGGGAGTGTGGGCGTGCATGGGTGGAAGAAACGGAGAGAGAGCAATGCAATACGAGCGAGCCAGCGAGTAGAGCTCTGGCAGCCTGCTTGGGGGATGTTTCCAGCCCAGGCGCACCTCACTCCCATGTGGCCCCACTCATCAAAATAAACTTGTTTTCTTGTAAATTTCTGTGTGTCTCTGTTTCCTCTGGTCTATCGGCTTTGCCATCCGCTGCTTCGCGGTCCGGAGTCTCGATGGTTCCCAAGGAAGACCAGCAAATGTAGCAAGACCATCGGTAGCTTACTTCTCCCCTCTAGTCTCTTAGGAGGACTATGGGGATGCCAGTTTTCCGCGCAGGTAGCGTGGCCGAGCGGTCTAAGGCGCTGGATTTAGGCTCCAGTCTCTTCGGAGGCGTGGGTTCGAATCCCACCGCTGCCAAACCAGAGTTTTTCCTCGTGGTTTACGCGTGCTGTAATTCATAAAGCCCCTTCTGGAATATTCGTTAATTTTATTAGGACTCCTGGTAGCGGGCTCACCACCGTCTTCCTTGTCCTGTTTCGAGACAGAGCCTAGGTATGCATTACAGCCCCGGACCAAGACCTCGTGGAAACTGCCAAAATAACCTTCACTTCTTAACTGATCTCCACTGTAACACGTCCTCAAATAACATTCTTCTCTCTCAAAATTAGCGCAACTTGGTATATATTTAAGTGACTTACTCTGTGTTCTCCTGATAGTGTGCTAGAAGCTCCAGTGACCCAGTCTGAAAAGCTCAAGGAACAGCAATTTAGTTTTTCTTTCCAGATCCTCTCGGATCATAAGAGAATCTCATATACGAAACTAATAGTAAATGATTCTGAGTGAAAACAAAGCAGAAGGTTCCACCGAGATTTGAACTCGGATCGCTGGATTCAGAGTCCAGAGTGCTAACCATTACACCATGGAACCCACCTGATCTAACGCTCCTTTTCGAGTAGGGATATTACTAAAGTTACTATTACGCGAATCTTCCCTCTGCCATTCAGGAACAAAACCAAACAAAAACTGTCAGATAAGGTGGACACCGCTATTCAGCACCTAAAACATGAATTGAGATGTTCTGTAAGTATCAAATACACACCGTTCGTAGAAGACTTAGTTCGATAAAAAATTGTGAAAATATCATTAATAATTTAAAAATATTGATTACATGTTAAAATGATAAGATTTCGGATATATTGGGTTAAATAAAATATGTTACTGAAATTAATTTCGCCTGTTTCTTTTTACTCTTTTTAATAGGGCTACTAGAAAATTTAAATTCCATGCATGGCTGGCATTACTTACTGCTCTAAAACGTCTACTTTCCTTCCACTGTCATTCGTTCTACCTTCTGAAAGCTAAAACCATGACGAACTTAACACCACTTCCTTTTAAAACCAAGTAACAGTTTTTACTCTTTTCCTTTGTTTTGTCCGAAGGAATACAGATAATTACAAACAGTCGTGTAGAGGTGGAAAAGGAAGCGAGACGCCCGAACAGGGACTTGAACCCTGGACCCTCAGATTAAAAGTCTGATGCTCTACCGACTGAGCTATCCGGGCTCTTACAGTGTCTTTCCTCTATAGCTTATAAGAGTTTTGCACTTAAGAATGTCCGGGCTCGAGGGACTGAGTGTGAATTGTGCACATGTGCGCAGAGGACCCCGGCACAGACTAGGAGGAAGCCGGTGAAGCCCGGGAGCTGCTGATCGTGCTTTCTCCGCCGCTCTCGTGTACGGCTCCTGCCGATGCTCGGACGCTGGGGCTAGAGCGCCGCGAAGGCTGGGACCGTGCGGTGCTGGGACTGGCCGCCCGGGGCCGCTGCCAACTGCGGGCTTCCCTCGTGGCGAGGTTTCTCCCCATTCCGGATGACCTAAATCCCAGACACCGCGGCGCCTCCTCTCCCGCCCACCGCCCCAAAGGCCACAGGCGGGCCCCGAGCGGAAAGAATGCCACATGTGGCCTTCAGACATTGTGCGCCCGGAGTCCACTTCGGTCCTCCGACCGGCCCTGTTCCAGGGGAGAGACTGAGATCGGGCGTACCGAAGACCGGGGACACCGAGGGCTGGGCGTGGTGATGGTGCTGCAGAGTGTGGGGGTGATAGGAGAGTTGTCTCTGACGCCTATGCAGTGTGCAAGGATGCGTGTGCGACTCACTTGCGTGTGGCTGTAGTCACGTGTGATTTATGGCCGAGTGTGGCTCACTTGTGTATACTGATTCACATGGATGATTCACAAGTGGGAACGCGGGTGCCCTGTGCCCAGTTCTGGCTGAGAGAGAGGAGAAGGGGTCTTGGGGAAAGTCGGAGAGTGGGCAGACAAGGGCTCCAGGGCATCAGTCAGCCCCTGACCAGGAGGAGGGCAGTGTCCCAATCATACAGGCGTCACCTACTCCCTGTCTCCAGCTCAGCATCTGGTCCCTCCCTTACCAATGGGACCTGGGCTCCTGATAGCCATCTGGGTGAGCCCTGTCCTGTAAGCCAGAGGGACCGGCTGTGCCAGAGACAAGCAAACAACTATTACCGCGCAAGACTGTGGGCGGGAAGAGGAAGCCCGAAGTGAGCACGGACAGAGGCTGGAGCTTTGAGAGAGAGTGAGCCCAAGAGCAACCCAGAGAGAGCTGGGCCTGTCTCCAGAGGCCGACCCTGTCCCCCAGCCCCTCGCTCAGCGGCTCGGCAGCGCAGCAGCTTAGCCCTGCCCTGCCTGCTGCTCGCCTCTTCCAGGCCGGCTGCTGCTGTAGCCAACATTGCTGGGGGCAGCCCTCCTTCCCACCCACAATGGCCGTATACCGCGTGTGTGTGACCACTGGCCCCTACCTGATGGCCGGCACACTGGACAACATCTCCGTTACACTGGTGGGCATGTGTGGTGAGAGCCCCAAGCAGCTGCTGGATCGGGTGGGCAGGGACTTCGCCCCTGGATCGGTGAGTACAGAGGAGAGAGGGAAGAGCGAGCCCTGAGGGGCAGGGCCGGTGGGAGACCCTGAAGAGGGGAGGGCCTTTCCTCCTGAGCTCATCAAGTCCTGCAGAATCCCGGATGCCAGCTCTGACCTCTTCACCATCTCTGTTCCCGTCCCTGTCTTTCCAATGGATGATACACCTTACTCACGAAGGGATGTAAAGAAAGAGCCCTGGGTAGGGCATCAGGAGAATTCTGCTGGCTTCCTAGTTCCTGCTCCAATAACTGAAGGTGGACTTTGGGCAAGTTGCTTTCCTGCTCTGAGCCTGGGTTTCCTCTTCTCTGGAGGGGATCTGCCTGCCTCTGCCAGCCCCCAGGATTGTTTGCTGGTGGCCTACACAAGGGTGCCGGCTGCCAAGGAGGCTAGTGAAATCCAGAACCCACTCTGCTCACACATGGTGCCTGTGGTACCCGTGGCTGCTTCTACCAGGATGAAGGGGCGCCTTTTTCTAATTCATACAAAAGCATCGCATGGGTTAGCAGCAGCTCAGGTTTATATGCTAGAATAGGTGTAGGTGTAGATGCACCTTGCAAGGTGCAAGGACGGCCCTGGCAGTTCCTTGCCTCTCACCTGCTTGTTCTCTTGGTCCCCTTAGGTGCAGAAGTACAAGGTGCGCTGCTCAGCAGAGCTGGGTGAGCTCTTGCTGCTGCGTCTACACAAGGAGCGCTATGCTTTCTTCCGCAAGGACTCCTGGTACTGCAGCTGCATCTGTGTCACCGCCCCTGATGGTACCCTGTCCCACTTCCCCTGCTATCAGTGGATTGAGGGCTTCTGCACCATAGAGCTGCGACCAGGAACAGGTGGGTCAGAGGCAGGGACTGGCTTGTGCTGCAGAAGGCATCTGTTGGGATTAGGTGTAGGGAATAGGGTTGGGATTGGGGTAACTCAGGGCTCCCAAGTAGATGCTTTCTGGAAAAAGTAAGCCTCCAAAGCCCTGAAATGCAGGGGCTTTCTGGGCAGTATTTGCCCCTCTGGAGACACACAGAGACCAGAGACATGCTCACATACACTCATACCACTCATAGACACAAACACGCACAGACGGCAGTTTGCTTACCCCTGACTCCCTCTGCACTTCCCCAGAGTGAATTCCTCTGGAACCTAGAGAGGAATTAACCTTCAAGCTGAGTAATTGGATCTCAACAGGTGGAGAAGCCCTGAATGTTTAGGGAATTTAGCTGGAGAGGCCCTGGCCACTACTACTGGCTTTTCTGGTGTGGACAAAGTCCCTGTGAGGTGCTGTTCAAATTCCTTCTTGAATTTGGGGGGCCTTTCAAGGATGCTGGACTCCAGTTCCTTCAGCCTCTGGACCCCCATATCTCCTGGACTGTCTAATCTGGAGAGGCAAGACTAGGGCTGGTCCAACTGTTGAGATGAGTCTTAGGGATGAGAGATGATGTTCTAGGCCAAGATGAGGCGAGTGAACATTATCCTTCAGCCCACAGTGAGTCCTTCATAGACTTCACTCCGAACACCCATCTATCATCACAGAACACCCATCCCTCACTTCACAAAGTATATTTGTTCATCAGCCATTTGTCGAGTGCATGTTATGTGCACAATGCTAGGCACCATGCTAGATGCTGGGAATACAGAAAATGAATACAATGCGACTTCTGCCCACAAGGAGTTTATAGTCTTGGAAAAGAGACAAACGTGCAATTAGAAAGATTGCTATAATTTTGGGGTGAATCTGAATCTCTTCTACTGATGAATACATGAAGAACATGGGACATCCATATCGCTGAGGGATTGGGTGCAAGAGCTAGGGAGTTCAGGCAAGGTTTGCTGGAGGAGATGTTGTTCAAAAAGTCTTATATGATGACTAATTTTCATTCCCTACAGCAAGAACTATTTGTCAGGACTCCCTTCCCCTCCTTCTGGATCACAGGAAACGGGAACTCCAGGCCCGACAGGAATGCTACCGGTGAGGGTGGCCTAATTTGACTTCTTTCCCCATCTTTATTCTGACCTCATCCTTAATCAGACTGTTACTAACTCTGACCTCAATTCCAACGTTGGGGGCCCAACTCCTATTACGGGCCTCATTTAAACCTAACCTCAATCTAATATTGACCCTGAGTTCACACCCAGAACACCACTACTGACAGTTGTCCCAATACCATCAATGAATCCACACTCAACCCCCAGCTGCCCTTGATGTGACCCAGATATCAGACATGACCCTAGTATTGACCAACCTTAGCCTGTCCTCAGCCTCACCCCCAAACCAGCCACGATCTTAATCTCAACATGAACCCAACTCTAAACAAGCCTACACATTCATGTTATCCTCAAATCCCACCCTGATCCGAAGCTCAGTGCCTTCAGGGGGAAAATTCCAATTCTTTGTCACCTACCTAGAAAGTGGGTGGCTTCTGGGAGTTTTAATTTAAAGCCATATCTTTAAAAGTGAAGGCTTCTGTTTACCCTAATCTTCCCTTGCCAACTCTGACCTCTTTCCCCCTGGAAGCTGGAAAGTCTACGCCCCTGGCTTCCCCGGCATTGTGGACGTCAGCAGCTTTGAGGAGATGGAGTCAAACAAGAAATTTGCCTTGACCAAGATGACACCTTGTGCAGACCAGGGTGACAGGTAGGAAGGACGCAGGCTTGGGAAGAAGGTAGAAGGGTGTGAAGTGAAGGGTCTGTTGTGAGGATGGGGCCTGGGCAGCCTGGAAGTCGGGGGTCTATGACAAGTGCAGATTAATTCAAGTGTTAGAGCTGAATGGGCAGGGACGGCCCCAGGGGTCTGACAGAGAGGAGGAGGTGGCTTCAGGCAGGAGAGAGGGCAGGGGAGGAGCCTGGAGTGAGGGGAGGCCTGGGGACTCTGGGGGAGGAGAGAGGGAAAGAATTAAGGGGAGTGGGCTGCAGGTCCCTCTGACTGGTTTCCGTCCTTCTGCTCTCCCTGCTCCCCAGCAGTGGGAATCGGTACCTGCCTGGCTTCCCCATGAAAATTGACATCCCATCCCTGCTGTACATGGACCCCAATATTCGCTACTCAGCCACCAAGACGACCTCGCTGCTCTTCAATGCCATCCCTGCGTGAGGCCACTGCCCTCTCTGCCCTCCTGCTCACTCTACCTTCTGCCTCTGCCCTTTGATGCACAGCCACACCTCTGCCCACCATTCTCCCCTGTCTCTGACCCCCGGTCTCCCCTCTGTCTGACCCCTGGTCTCCCCTCTCTCTGCCCCTAGTTTCCCCTCTCTGCCTCAGTCTCCCCTCTCTCTTCCCCTCAGGCTCTTCTCTCTCCTTAGGCAACTCCTTTCTCTATCTCCCCATCGCCTCCTCTTTGCTCCTTAGTCATCCTTGCTCTTTCCATTCCTCAAACCAATACAATTAATTGAATACCTACTCTGTGCAGAGCATGGTCCCAGACACTGTTGGTGGGACCTTAAGCTTTAAGGAGATGGTCAGACCACCTCAAGTTCAAATCCCAGAACCAATACTTTCTAGCTGTGCGACCTTGATTTTCACTTAGCCTCTAAACAGTTTCCTCATCTGTAAAATGACAATAATGTTCGTACCTACCTCATGGGTTTGGAGGAGAATTTAATGAGGTAACATCCAGCACAAAATAATCTCTCCATAGATGTTACTGAGCAGTAGTATAGGATATAGTCTTGGCTGTAAGAACTCACAGTATCACTAGGAAGACACGTCTCGCAATTAATTACCATCAGAGGGGTCATTAGCAGCTCAAGTCAACAGCTGGGGCTCTGCTTGTGACATGGCTGGAGGGGGCACAGTCGACACTCTGGTGCCTTGAGGAGGCAGGGGTCAGCAGGGGCCAGGAGATTGCTCCTGGGGAGATAGGTGGCACTGAAGCAGGCTTTGGGTGGGAGAGAGAAGGAGAGATGAGGGGAGAGTAGGTGGGTCCTGGACAAACCCAGGTCAGTTGGTGGGAGGAATGCAAGGCTCAGCCATCTTTGTAGTGGCTGCATTAGGAGGCCCAGAGGAGCCTGGGGCAAGGACCTGGATCCTCGTCTTCTGGGCTTCCGTGCCAGAATGATTCTTCTGGAGAAGAACTAGTGGGAGGGGGTGAGAGGTGGGTTGGGGCGGGGAGCGCGGAAGTGTCTGTGGTATATTGGAGTGGACAGGCAGCCACAGGTGGCTCATGCTTCAGGACAAAGACCCCCTGAGAGGCCCTGGCAGGGCTGAGGGACCAGAGGAACATCTCGGAAGTAGAGTCACCTGAGTTGGTTTCCGGATGGATATGTGGGTCTAGGTGAGGGAGGGCCTGGGAGACCAGCAGGAAAGCTGGTGCAGGGCTCAGAGAAGGGCCAGCGGGAAGAGGAGCTGGCATTTGGCAGCTGTCCAGGCATTTATGGAGAGGAGGGGGTGGTAGTTGTGCTTTAGGGAGGAGCAACTGCTGGGTGATCTGAAGGACGTTTGCAAGGCCTTCTCTTTCTCCTTATTGCCTCCTCAGCCCCTGCTTTAAAGACTAAGCTCCCACCTGGTTTTTCCCACCCCCTGGGTCCTGAGTCGGCAGGCACTCAGCAAATGCTTGTGGAACGAGGAGTGAGCAGCTCAGTGAGCGTACAGGAAGTCCCAGGGGGGTTTGTCAGGTTGCCAATGCCCCCGTGCCCCCCGGGCTCCTCCAGGTGCCCACACTCTTCATGGCACATCAGCGCCCTTTCACAGCACACCTCATTGACCAGTTGCCACAAACCTGCCTATTCTATGTTCCATTCCCTTCCATTTGATTTGGCCCAGTTAGTGAGTGATTATTATGAACTGGGTATGTCGGGGCATACAGAGCCCAGTCTTGGCCCTAAGGAGCCCATAGTATAATGGGAGATGATATGAGTACACTGGGCTTAAATGTAATGAAGGGAGAGATGAGTGTTTTGTGAAAGATACACACAAGGCGCATGTTTGGAGGGGTGATCAGGCCACACTTCCTGAAGGACTTTGCATCTAAGAAGCACACGGAAGAACAGATGGGTTTGATACTAGGTGGAGATGAGGGGGTGGCTTTCTAGAAGAGGCACAGCTTGAACAAAGCCCTGGAGAGGGGAGAAAGCAGACTTCACTTCTGATTATAAAATAACACGTGCTCATTATAAAAAATTCACACAGTATAGATATCCACAAAGTGAAAAGTGCACAGCCCTTAGATGCCAACCGCACTTTTACCAGTCCAGTGTACAAAGTGCATCTCTGGTTACATTTATTGAGAAGGCCATTGGTTGGCCTTGTCTAGTGCACAGGGTGGGAGAAAAAGCTGGAAAGGTTGGTAGGAATCAGCTGGTGGGTGGTTTCCTAGCCAGCCTGAGCAGTTGGGGCTTTGTCCTGTAGGCAGAGGGGACCCAGTGAAGGTCTATGACAAGATGGAAGCTTGGAGAAAGCAGGCCCCAACACCCATGAGGATGACTTGTCTGCACCACATGGCCGCGTGCACCACCTTTGCACACACATGTGGAGTCACCCCTACAAAGCCTCAACCAGCCACTAGACTTTTCTCCCATGTGGGTTGTTAGGCACCTCTGCTTTGGGCATTGACCTTGTCAGGTCCCTCCAGGCCTCTAGGTGAGGGGCACAGTGCCCCTGGCAGCCCCCAGCTCCCAGGCCCCACCCTCACTTCCCCTCCCCCTCAGGTCCTTGGGGATGAAGCTTCGAGGGCTGCTGGACCGCAAGGGCTCCTGGAAGAAGCTGGATGACATTCGGAATATCTTCTGGTGCCACAAGACCTTCACTTCAGGTGTGCAGAGCCAGGCAGGAGGTGTCCTTCCTCCACCCTACCCCTTGCTCAGACCTCTCCGCCCCATCCTGGGAAAGGGCCCTCTTCCAGCCCTCTCAGGGAGACTGCTGGATTACAGTGTAGGGCTCCTGGTTTCACTGGTGGCAATCTCACAGATTCCCCTCAGGAACCCGGGCATCTCTCCTTCTGGGAGGGGTCAAGAATAGGGGAGTGATGACAGAGAGACACTGCTTGCCTAGAGAGTCAGGGTCGTTTTGGGAGTCCTGATCCTGATCAGATGCAGAGATGCCTTTCTTCTCCTACCCTCATCACCAAGAGTTCTGGGCTTTGGGGCCAGACTTAGGTTCAGATCCCTGTTCTGCCACTCAACTGAGCAAGTCACTCCATCTCTTTGACTCTCAGTGTCCAGCGTTAAATTGAAGATATAACTATACCTACCTCACAGAGTGGCTGGGAGGAAAACCTAAACCATAGTATGACCACAGGGCTGGGCAGGAGCATGATCTAGGGAAGTAGTTTCCAGATCAACTGGCCCCCCTCTCTTGCCCCCTAGAGTACGTCACAGAGCACTGGCATGAAGACCACTTCTTCGGGTACCAGTACCTGAATGGTGTCAATCCTGTCATGCTCCATTGCCTCTCCAGCTTGCCCAGAAAGCTGCCTGTCACCAATGACATGGTGGCCCCTTTGCTGGGACCAGGCACCTGCCTGCAGACAGAGCTAGAGGTGGGTGAGTTGCCATTATAGACAAGGGAAGGGTGTGGAGGGTGGGGGTGGGATGGCTGGGGCTGCATCCAGCATGCTGGCCTCACTCTGTGGGTAGCCATGACCCTGCACCTTTTAAGTAGAGCAGATGTGGAAGAGGGCCAAATGGTGATCAGGATGGTTTGAGATGGCGCCTGGTGAAATGGTATGAATGAGCAGAGCAGCTGCAGGACAGCTTGGAGGAGAAGGGCCTCCAAGATCCCGGGTGGCTGAGGCCCGGAGAAGGCTGTTTTAAGACAGGCCAAAGGCAGTGCCACTAGATACAGCAGGAACAATCATCGAAAGAGAACTAGGAGCTCTCAGGGTGTGGGAGAAGATGATGATCCACTCTCTCTAGGGCAGCCAAACCCTCAGGCATCCTCCAGAAGGCTGGAGATGTGGTTGGTGAATTCTCATTGTGTGTCAATTTTGCTGTTGTTGGATGCACTGAGGTCGACTGAGTTGAGAGAGTAGGAAAGACCAGGTGTGGAGGGAGGAGGAGAGGACGCCGGCTTGTCCCAGCTGGGAAGCCAGGCGAGATGTTGCACACTGAGGAACTCAGCTAGATCTCATTCCAGACGTTCTCGGAAGGGTGGGGTACCCAACACTGGCCATTAGTGCAGGCACCAAGCATTACTGAGGCCCAGGCTGGAGTGGAAGTGGGCAGAGAACGGAGGGGCAAGCCGATCGCGGATGGGGAGGTCACTCTAAGCCTCTGTGCGCCTTTCCCAGAGGGGGAACATCTTCCTAGCCGACTACTGGATCCTGGCGGAGGTCCCCGTCCACTACCTAAATGGCCGCCCTCAGTACGTGGCCGCCCCGCTCTGTCTATTGTGGCTCAACTCCCAAGGGGCGCTGGTGCCCTTGGCCATCCAGGTGAGCGTGGGGCGGAGCTTCGGGGTCGGGGTCTCAAGGGGCACAATAGCAGTCTTGAGCCTCAACCCCTTATTATTCTTGGACGCAGCTCAGCCAGACTCCCGGGCCCGACAGCCCCATCTTTTTGCCCACTGACTCCGACTGGGACTGGGTGCTGGCCAAGACGTGGGTGCGCAACTCCGAGTTCCTGGTGCACGAGAACAACACGCACTTTCTGTGCACGCACTTGCTGTGCGAGGCCTTCGCCATGGCCACGCTGCGTCAGCTGCCTCTCTGCCATCCCATCTACAAGGTGTGTGAGACCCCCCGGGCTGGGCCAGAGGGGGCGGGGCCAGGGCGGCCTTCTCCCCTGACCTTCGGCTCCTGTGACGTCATCCCGCTCGCAGCTCCTGCTTCCCCACACTCGCTACACGCTGCAGGTGAACACCATCGCAAGGGCCACGCTGCTCAACCCTGAGGGCCTTGTGGACAAGGTGCGGCCTCCCAGCTCCCTGCCCTCCCCGGCCCTGAAGCCCCGCCCCCGAGGACGTTTTGCCCCGCCTACAAGCCCTGTTCGGCCTCCAATCCCATTCCACAGTCCCTGCCGGCCTCTTCCCGCAAGCCCCGCCCCTCCGCGTCAGTCTCCTACGTGCCCCGCCCATAAACCCTGTCCCTCTCCTGCCAATCCCACCCGCCCGCTCCACGCCCTCAGGCCCTGGGTCCAGACGTTCCTTGAGGTGGGCAGGGCACCCCCAGCCTGAGCACAGCGCCCGGCTGACCCTGCGCTGGCTCTCGCTTGCCTGCTTCCCCGGCATTTAGTTCATTCTTCTAGTTACCAAATACCTGAGGATTACGTCCTATGCGCAGGCCCCTATGGGTCTTTGATCTGTGGTCTTGGACTGATTGATTAACTGAAAAATCCTCTCTGCTGAGTCACTAGCCCTATCTCATCCCTGGGCACTGCGGTGGGGGTTCGGCCTGCCAGGAAGCCAGCTGTGCTGTGTCCTTAGGTCACGTCCATCGGGAGGCAAGGTCTCCTCTACCTCATGAGCACTGGTCTGGCCCACTTCACCTACACCAATTTCTGCCTTCCGGACAGCCTGCGGGCCCGCGGCGTCTTGGCCATCCCCAACTACCATTACCGAGACGACGGCCTGAAGATCTGGGCCGCCATTGAGAGGTGTGGGATTGGGACCCTGCAGCCAATCTGGCCCTACCAGGGCCTCCTGGCCCAGGGGCAGTGTGGGCCCCTGTGCTCATGAAGGCTGAGGTGCTTAGTGCTGGGGATTTCCGGTATTCTCAGGCCCCAACATGGGGCCCCCCAAGGGTGAGAGTTGGGGTTGGGGTCCCCTCTGAAATGGCAGGTAGCTGTGGGCTGAAGAGGGGCTGGGCTGTGTATAAAGGCAATGAAGGAAGGGAAGGATGGGGTGTCCAGGGGAGTCAGGGCAGGTGCAACAGCTAATGTGGGCTGGGGCCTCCAGACAGGCGAGTCTTCCTTTCTCCTTCGTGCTGAGTTGGGGTGGGTGGTGGTTGGCTACAGTGTGAGTCAGGCTCCCCTGAGCACACTCTCCCCCTAGCCTCCTGGGCTGAGAGGAGGCCCAGAGCACCCATAACTCAGGAGTGAGGGGAGACTTGAGGGAAGCCTGGGCACTCGGGTTCCAGCTGGATGTGGGGGTCCCCGCTGAACCCCTGTGGACTCCCAGTGGACTCTGGCCAGGTGGCTCTCCCCAGCCTGAGCGGCAATGGACCTTGGTTTTCTGGCCAGGCCTGAGCCCAAGGTCACTGCCGTGGCATGGTGCCTCTCTTTTCTGCAGCTTTGTCTCAGAAATCGTGGGCTACTATTATCCCAGTGATGTGTCAGTGCAGCAGGATTCGGAGCTGCAGGCCTGGGTCGGCGAGATTTTTGCTCAGGCGTTCCTAGGCCGAGAAAGCTCAGGTATCCTTCTCCATCCCCCAACCACAGGCTCTCAATGGCCCAATGCTCCCCCTGGCCCCACCATTAATCAGTTCCTGTTTATTGACCAGCCTTTGAAGTCCATCCTGTTGTTAGCCCCACTGAACAGATGAGGAATAGGCACAGAGAAGGCTGCACAGATAGCAAGTGGCAGAGGCAGGATCCAGGGCCAACTCCTACCGTCTCTAAAGCCCTTGCTTTCGACCACTACACTGTGCCCCTCGGGTCCTCCTTGACCTTTACACAAACTCGTCCATTCAACGAGTTGTTGAATTCCGCTTGCTGAGCTCTGTGGATGTGTTGCATCATGTGGTAGGAGCCATCTTTGGCCTCAAACACAAAGGATTCTGGAACCCTCTCTCATACTCTCTCATGCCTGTCCTGCCAGGTGGCCCCTCCAGCCACCAACCTCTCTTACCTCCTTTGGCTTCATGGAGTGGGTTGGTCCTTCTGCTGCCTGATTCCTCCTTATTTACACCTGTCACCTAACCCTAACTCTCTCTTCTCTTCTGCCACTGCCTGAGAGGCCTCTGAGACCCACCAACACCAGTGGCCTCCTTTTAGGCCTCCTTTGCTTAACCTTACTGCCAAGCAGATGCCCCAGACCACTCTTCCTTCCTTAAAGTCTTCCCTTAGCTTCAGGGAGGATATGTCCTTCTGAACCTCCCACTTCTTCCCAGGCCCCTGCTATCTCCCTATCCCAGCTGTTGGCTTGTCCTGGATCTCTGTCTCGTCTCTCTACCCCTCGGTAACGCAGTGATCCTTTCTCCCGTTTCTCCTCTGTAGCTGATTCCAGACTTGGAAATCCCCCCATTCCCTATGCCCTGAAGGACTTTCCTTTTTGTCTGTCTCATTGGCACCCTTGAGACCTGCACATGAAAACTACAAGTCATCACTATAGAATGACTTCTGGCCTCCCTGGGGTTATACACCCTATTGCTACTCTTCATGGCCTGCTTCCCTGGTGCCTCTGTATTATACCATGTATACTCCAGGCACTGGAAAATGGAGATGAGGCCTCTATGTCTGGGTGTAGTGGGAGAAAAGGAAAAGCTCCAAGTGGGACAAATGTCCACCCTCCAGTTCCCCCAGCCCTGGCCTGAGGGTGGAAGACTCTCACTGCCTGGGACGTCTTCTCTCAGCAGGGATGTGGCTTTCAGCCTCTGGTGGTCACTCAGAGGAGTTCCTGCCTGGGGAGACCCAGGGAGGAGGGGTGGTCTTAGGTCGCCTGCAGATGGAATGAACAGCTTTGCAGCCCTACCTGTAGTGGGCTCCAAGGCTTTTCTTTTTTTTTTAAACAAAAATGTTTAAACATATAGAAGTGTAAAGAGTATAATGTTATGAACATCCATTTACCTACAACCCAGATGCAACAATTGTTAACATCTGCCTTATTTGATTAATCAAATCAAATTTGAAAATTTTGTTTACTGTTGAAGTCTTTTAAAGTAAATTACAATATTTCATATTTCAGTCCTAATCAATATGCAACTCAAAAAAATGTTTTTCTACACAACCACATACTGTCATCATGCTTAACAAAATTGACAATAATCTCCAATATCACCCTCTTACCTAGTCCATGTTCAAATTTCCTCCCTTGTTCCGTTTTCCCTCAGTTGATCCTGTTGATTCCGGAGCCAATCAAGGACCACATGATACAGCTGTTGTTTTGACTCTAAAGCCTCTTTTAATTTAGGAGAGCCCCCCACGCCCCGCCCCCCCCCCCCCCCGGCTTTGAATCACATGACATCTGACATGGACTTATTGAAAAGCCAGGACTAGTTGATCTGCAGAATGTCTCGCCTTCTGTAATTATCTAATTGCTTCCTCATGATGTCATTCATCTTGTTCCTCTGCCCTCTGTGTTTTTGTCAACCGGAAGTAATATCTAAAGGTTACATGTTTTTGGCAAGAATATTTCTCAGGTGATACTGTGTTCTCCACATTGCATCATGTTGGGAGACACATAATGTCAGGTTGTCTTGCTATTAGTGATGCTAAGAGTGATTTCTGTGTTAAGATGGTCACTGCCAGAGGTCTTTTGGATCTTTTAAAGAGTGACCCCTCCCCATGCTTTGCAAGCCTATTGTTAATCATGGGCAGGCCTGATCCTGGGCAGTTATTTTCTATTTGGGGTTATTTATTTCCTATTTAAGACCCAGAGGGGGATCTGGTAACTGTTGGCTTAACTCTCCCATCTTACTTCATTAAACTTGTCTCTGATTTAATACATCAGAATATTCTTCAGACTGACAAACATCTCTTCCAACTAATACAAACTTATTCCAGATTCCTATGTTTTAAGGCAAAACACACTCATTAATTAACCTCAGTTAGTATGACTTTTGCTTCCGTATTTCTTTTTTGTGTGTGTGTGAGGAAGATCAGCCCTGAGCTAACATCCATGCCAATCCTCCTCTTTTTGCTGAGGAAGACTGGCCCTGGGCTAATATCCATGCCCATCTTTCTCCACTTTATATGGGACGCCGCCACAGCATGGCCTGACAAGCGGTGCATCAGTGCGCGCCCGGGATCCGAACCCGGGCCGCCAGCTGCAGAGCGCGCGCACTTAACCGCTACGCCATGGGGCCGGCCCCACTTCCATATTTCAAGGGGAAAAAATAAATAATATAAGCTACAGAAAATTTCCCATAGACGGTCTGACTTCTTTGCTTTTTTATTCTCAGCCCTCAAGGTTAGAATATCAACCACGAATGGAACATTCAGAAAATTCCCACACACCCCAGGCAGATGTCTGTCCTTCCTCCAAACCTCTCTGTCTGCTCTGTTGCATCAGCCTCTCTCCAGTCATCCTGACTCCAAACCTTGGAGCCATCTTTGACTCATGTTTCCCTCTGTCTTCGTCTCTGCCTAAATCCAGTTTGGTGGCTAACCCTATAGTCCCCATCGTTTCTCACTGTCACCACCCTAGTCCCAGTCCTCACATTACTCCTGCACTGTGGCAGCTGCCTCTTAACCAGTCCCACCTCTCCCAGCCTCTCACTCCTTGCCCTCCAAGCCTGCGGGTCCACCGCCCCGGTAATCCTCTGAAATACTGCCTGGAAACCACCTGGCCTGGCTCACTGCTGTAGCCTCATCTCCAATTAAGCCTCCTCCCTGTCCCGTCACCTTGTTTAGACTCCATCCTTCCCACTCTGGCTTCTTAACCTCTCACGCATTCACTTCATTCAACCAATTCTTACGGGGCTCTTTAATATTAAGTATTGTTCTAGGTGCTGGGGTTCAGCCAGGACGTGACAGACAAAAGTCCTGGCCTTCACAGAGCTTAATGCTCTTGTGAAGAGAGACAGGTAATAAATATGTCAGGTGGTTAGGAATGCTAAGAAGAGTGAAACAGCATAAGAGGATATAGTGTGTTGAGGTAGGGGATCATTGCAGATAGGTGGTCAGGGAAGGCCTCTCTGAGGAGGTGATGTTCAAGTAGACACCTGAAGGAAGTGAGAGAGCTAGTTCCGTGACTAACTGGGTAGAGTATACAGGCAGAGGTAGAGGGAGTGCAAAGGCCCTGAGGTGGGAGCGTGTTGGTGGGTTTGAGGGCTTCAAGAGAGTAAGCGAGAGGGAGAAAAGTAGGGAAGGAAATGAAGCAGAGAAGGAGCAAGAGCCAGATCAAGTAGGGCCATAGTAGGTAAGTGAAATGGGAAGCCCTTAGAGGGTTTTAGCAAGGGGTGGCATAATTCACTTTATGATCCTAAAGGATCACTCACTCTGGCTGTCTTGTGAAGAAAGGCTGTCAGGGGCAAGGGTGGAAGCAGTCAGTTTCATCCAAGAGCGAGATGATGGAGACTAGGCAGTGGTGGAGACTGGAGGTGGTGAGACAAGATTGGCTTCTGGAAGTATCTGCTGATATGTGTGGTATGAGACAAAAAGAGGAGTGAGTGCACAGATTCTGGCCTGAGCAACTGGATAAGAGTTCTGAAATGGGCCCACTGTGGGAAGGACGGGTTTGGGGAGTGTGTGTGGTTGGGGAGTCAAGCATTAGGTTTTGCAAATGTTAAGTGTGAGATGCCTTGTAGACACTCAGGTGGAGATGGCAGGGAGCAGCTGAGGATTTGTGCCTGCTGCTGAGTCTCAAGTTCAGGGGCCAGGCAGAGCCGGAGATGTGGATCTGGGAATTGTCAGCCAGTGGGAGGTGGTCAAAGCCATAAAATTGGATGAGACCAGTGAGGTACAGAGAGAAGAGGACCACGGGCTGAGCCTGAAAATGCCTTCTTCGGTCATCTTTTTTCCATTCAAAGCTCACCCAGTCTTCAGCTCAGGGAGGCCCCTTCTCTTCCTCTAGGAAAGTCTCCCATAACTGTGTTAGCCCCAGAGCCTGTTTCTGCCCTGCCTGCCCTCCCCACAAAGAGCCAAGCCCTGGCCTTAGAGCTTCCTTCTGCTTCCATCACTGCAAGCTTATGAGTAACACTCTCTGGTCGTCTGTCTCTGCTACTAAACCCCACAGTGGATGATCTGCTCCTGGGTGCTTGGACAAATCTTGGTGAAGATTAATTAAATCATTTTAAATCATAGAATTAAGCCATTAAGCACTAATGTGAGCTGCAGACAGAAGTGCCTTGGTGGTTGGGGAGAGGCAGCTTGGCTGTTGGCTTGAACCTGCCTCCTCTGCTGTGAGCCCTGCTGGCTGGTCATTTTCTGCTCTGATCCCAGCACCCAGCTCCTATCCTGACCACCTTCAGAGACCACAAACCTTGGTGTTGACCATCCCCAACCTCAGCCCAACCCTAATTTTGGTCTAAAGACAGTGGTGGCCAAATATTTAGCCCTCACTTCCTCACTCTCCCCCTGCCCTGAGCTGCCCCTAGGAATCCGGTCCCCTCCATCCACACCCTCTTCCCTTCCTTCTATATCCAGGCTTCCCACGCCAGCTGTGCACCTCAAGAGAGCTGGTGAAGTTCCTCACTGCAATCATCTTCAACTGCTCCGCCCAGCACGCTGCTGTCAACAGTGGGCAGGTGAGGCTGCAGAGGGCAGGCCTGGGGAGCGCTGGGCCATGCAAGGTGGCATGGGCTCAGCAATGGACGTGAGGCCAGAGTTTGGGTTGAGAGTATGGGTAGGTCAGCGTTGGGGTGGGTTTATGATCAGAGCTGGTGTTGGATGATGATGGGTGGAGCTGGATCCAAGGTTGTAATGGTGACTCGAGTTGGTGTTGTGTAGGGAGTAGACCTTATGGGCTCCTGTCATGGTTGGGATGCGGCTAGGTAGAGTACAGGTTGCTCTGTGTGGCATGCCAGCCCAAGGCCCTTTCCTAGGGTTATCTCCTCTCTGGGTCCTCCTCTTTCCTTGGTGATTCACTCCACCCAGTCCTGGAACATTGGGCGGGGAGTGACAAGGGGTGAGCCAGGCTCTGACCCACTTCTGGAACTTTCTACCCTATACCCCTCCTCCTCTTCCCTTTCCACAATCCCCTCATTTCCCAGCTGCAAGATCTGAGATGGTAGGGGCAGGATCAGGGATGATGGTGAAGGAGCTGGTCCTCTCCCTCTGACCAGCTGACTCAGCTGGGGCGGGGCTCTCCACAGCATGACTTTGGGGCCTGGATGCCCAATGCCCCATCATCCATGAGGCAGCCCCCACCACAGGCCAAGGGGACCACCACCCTGAAGAGTTACCTAGACACTCTCCCAGAAGTGAACATCACCTGTAAAAACCTTCTCCTCTTCTGGTTGGTCAGCCAAGAGCCCAAAGACCAGGTGTGTGTGTGGGGTGGGGTGGGGTGGTGTCGGGGTGGGGGTTTGCAGGGCCTGGGCATTGTGGGGGTGGTGGTAGCTGTTCCAGGGGGGCTTGGGGACTGACTGCTGGCATTTATGCCCACTGCTGAGCTGCTTTGGGGTCTTCAGTTTCTCCTGGAGATGATAGTTGATCCCAGAAGACATACATTGAAGCAAATACCAGTGTAGTGGCTGGGGCACAACATCCATCCAATTCACCAGGTTACCAATCTATCTACCCATTTGTCCATCCATCCACCCATCCCTCTATCCATTTATTCATCAGTCAACCATTCACCCATCAACTGCTCATCCATTCATCCAAACATTCAACACACGTTTTTTGAATACCTCCCATGTGTCAACACAGCACTGGGCACCAGGCATATAAAGGTGAACAAGACCTTCCTGCCTTCAAAAATCCAACGGTCCAGTTGAGGAGACACACAGGGAAATGAAAAAGGGCACCACAGTGTTGTAGGAATTATTTATATACTAATTCCTCCATTCAACACATACTTCTTCAGTACCTACAATGTACCAGACACTGGTGGGCAGATATTATCCCTGTCCTCGAGAGCTTACAGTGTAGTGACAGAGGTGAGGATGGGGCCTCTGTGGAAACTGACAGAGTCTAGGCAAACCCAAGAAGGCTTCTTGGAGGAAGTGACATCTAAGCTGAAACCTGTGTGACAATTAGGAGTTCGGCAGACAAAGGAGGCACAGGATTAGTTTCTAAGCAGAGGGAAGGATGTGACCGAGTGAAATCAAGTAAAGTGAAGGCGAGAGTCTGTTGGTGTGATTGTGGGATCACAAATGGTTCAGTGTGGGCACAGTGTTCATTCAGAGGACAGTGGGGAGCCAGGAGTCATTGAAGAGTTTTAAGCCTGGGATCACATGGCTAAATTTGTGTTCTAGCAGAGGCACTTCTATGGCTGTGTGGCTGGAAAAGAACGGCAGTTTTGGAGGCAGGACGGCCAGTGAGGAGGCTGTTACATAGGCTAGGCCAGTGCAGCAGCCTTTTAATCACCAATTACCGTCGTCTCCATTTACACATTGTGTTCTCAGTCATGCCTCTGCCCTCCTGGCCTTGCTCACAAGTTCTCTGACATTACATGAATATCCTCATTTCTCATGCTGGACTCTGTCTGGTGCAGATATTTTATCTTCCTAACAAGTTTTAACTTACCATCTCATAGCCTGGGAATGCCAGGAACACATCCCTGGATCCTGCTCCTTTCTGGTCCCATCTGCCAAGTATTTGGAGACATTCATTTCTTTTGTTATAGAGGAAAAACTCTCTCTGTTTTTTGTCTACCCACAGAATACTCTATTACTGTTCTCACTCAATACTCAACAGCCACCAAATGTGTGGGGTTGTTCCCACACCAAGCAACTCTTAGACACCAGCTGGGTGTCCTATAATTTAACTCAATTCTGATGCCATCTATCTGGAGATAGTGTCAGATCCCACAGGTTAAGGGCTCAGTCCTCAAGACTGCCCCTCCCCGTGCCCCCTTTAGCCGTCAACTGCCAATCACAAGCGTAGGTTGCCACCTGTGCTTCTGACCAACCAGCTATAAATCAGAGGTTTCTATAGCCCCCTCCTCAGGTTCAGTCATTTGCTAGACCAGCTTACAGAAGGAAAACAGTTTACTTACTAGGTTACTGGTTTATTATAAAAGGATACCACTCAGGAAGAGCCAGAGGGAAGAAAAGCATAGGGCAAGGTGCGGGAAGGGGTGCACAGCTTCTGTGCTCTCTCTCCCAGCTCCTCCGTGTGTTCGCCACCCTGGAAGCTCTCCAAACCTGTACTTTAGAGATTTTCATGGAGGCTTCATTACATAGGCACAATTAATTAAATCATTGGCCACTGGAGATTAATTCAACCTCCAGCCCCTATCCCCTCCCCAGAGGTTGGGGGGTGGGACTGAAATTCCAACCCTCTAATCACATGGTTGATTCCCCTGTCAATCAGCCCCCAACCTAAGGGGCTTTCCAGAAGTCACCTTATTAACATAAACTCAGGTATGGTTGAAACGGGTTTATTTTGAATAATGAAAGACCCTTTTTTACATTCTTATCACTTATAAGGGTATGAGGAACTCTGTGCAGGAAAAGGGCGAAGACCAAATATATATTTCTTATTGTAAATCACAGCATCACAGTGGAAAGGGATGAGCAGGCAAGAGGATGAGGGTGGAGGGTTCCCTCCTCATAAGCCAGTGGGAAGTTTAACCTGCAAAATTATAACAACAACAACAATAACAGCAGCTATCACTCCCTGAGGATCCATCATGTCTCAGTCATTAAAACAGAGACACTATGTACACTATTTTAAAATACAAACTAAATAAGTAGCTATATTTGAAATGCTTAATACAGTGCCTAGCATATACATGTTCAATAAATGGTAGTTTCATTTTACAGGGGAGAAACCTGAGGTTCAGAGACACTAAGCAATTTGCCCAAGGTCACATAGCTAGTAATGAGCTTTGAACCCAGTCTGTGATATTTCTGTGTTCTGCTTTTTTTTTTTTTTTTTTTTTACCAATTTAAAGTTTTTTATTGCAAAGCACCACCCAACCTTAGCAAGAACACAAAGAAAATGGCACTCTCATATATGGTGGTATCATGGTAAACTGGTAAAATACTTTTGAAAAATAATCTGGCAGTATGTTTCTAGAACAGTAAAAACAAATTCATAATCTTTATTTCAGTAACACAACTTTGTTGTTGTTTTTATCTTCTATTTATAAGTGAGATGATATGGTATTTGACTTTCAGTGTTTTCTTTTTTGACAGCTACACTCCACTGTAGTTTTAGATATTAGATGTCAATCTGGTAAATAAGACAAAAAAACTGATTCTTTGAAATGACCAATAAAATAAAGAAACCAGAGACAATTCTAATCAAGAAAAAAAATCACCTAAATGTACAACATTAGGAATGGGAGAGGCATACAGCCACGAATACAGAGAAGATTGAAAAAATTAGAAGAAAATACTACTTAGACTTTTATGCAAGCAAATTTGAAAATCTCGATGATCATAAAAAAATCATAAATGATTTTCTAGGAAAACAGAAACAACCAAAACTTAATACCAGAAGAGATGAAAGCCATACATAAATGGAAAATGTTGTAAAAGATCTGATCCTTCTCCCTGCAAAGGGAGATTCTATTAAACCTTCAAGGAACAAGTAATTCCTAAATTATTCAAACTGCTTGAACGTATAGAAGCTTCTCAAATCATTTTACTGGGTTACATTTTACTGGGAACCCTAATACCAGCACCTGGCATAGGTAGTACTCTTAAGAAGGGGGGTGGGTCTGGGGTAGAGGGTTCCAGTCTCAGACCCACACCTCCCACCTTGGATATGTAATCAGGCCTCTCTAAGCCCCAGTGTCTTTATCTGTAAAGTGGGAATGATTCAGGGTACCTGTTTTACAGGATTGTTGTGCCATTGTGACAGTCCACATAAATTGCTTGCAACATGGTAGCTATCATTAAGAATATAAAATTATAAACTCATTCTACTTAGCTACCACAGTCTTAAAAATATATCAGGAGCCAATGAAGGCCAATAGTAAATAGTCCAATAATAATACACCATGACGAAGTCTAGTTTATTCTACGAATGAAAGGAATGAAAGGTTGGTTCAACCGTATGAAATCTAACAATATGATTCATTACATCAGTAAGGAAACACACCATATAATCATTTCAATATATGCTGAAGAAGCATTTGATAGATGTGAACAGCTGTTACTAATAAAAACTCAGTGTAAAATGAAACTCCCTTACGGAGTTTTGATAAAAGGTATATTTCAGAAAACTGTCCTTATGGTGAAACAAGAGAGGTCTCCTCATTAAGGTCAGAGACAAAAAAACAACGCCCACTGTTACTGCTGTTATTTAACACCGTCTGGAAGGCTTCGCCAGCACAATAAAACAAGACAAAGAATTTTTTAAACATCAGTATTACTGGCAAGAGTTCGTTTGTGTGAAGGTTGTATTGGGTGGGAAGTGTGTGCTGGTTAGGAGACTGGCCGAGTGAACTGTGAGGGTGAACTGGTTGTGTGGTCATGGAGAGAGGGGCAGTCCTGTACTGCACAGGGTGGCATTGTTCATGGTGGTATTTCTTGAGTGTGGCTGGCCATGCTGTATAGTGTGACAGTGTATGGTGATGGTGACTGTGTTCGCAAAAGTTTCATTACGTCCGTTGTTTGGGAAGATGCCTCAGATCTGGTTGTCTTCAGAGATTGAATTTTGTGAAACTGTGAGGTAATAGGTGTATTCTTGGGCTTATTTGCTGGAGTGTTTATGTTGATTTCAGTTGAGTTATGAATGTGGTTGTGTTCTTTTAATTCACAGAGCAGTGGACCAGGCACTGGAAGGAACCTTTAAAGATTTTCTAGTCTAATCCATTCACTTTCAGATGCAGAAGCTGAGTCTCAGGGTCAGAGTAATAGGCAGAGGGTTACCAGACAGGGAGCATTAACCTTGGGTTGGCTAGTTTCCAAGTCCCATTCTGCTGTGGGTGTTGGGGGCTACTCTGTGCAGATTGCGTGGAGTGGAGGTTTGGGGTTGTGGTTTGAAGGGTTTGCGTTTACAGTAGCTGTAGCTGGGTCATGCCCTAAGAAGTCACTTGACTGTATTTGTTGGTAAATGGGGTCTTTCATTATTCTCCGTCCTGTCCTCAACGTCATCCTGACTCCGCCAGCGCCCCCTCGGCACCTACCCGGACGAGCACTTCACTGAGGAGGCCCCGCGGCGGAGCATCGCTGCCTTCCAGGGCCGCCTGGCCCAGATCTCGAGGGACATCCGAGATCGCAACCAGAGCCTGGCGCTGCCCTACGCCTACCTGGACCCTCCCCTCATCGAGAACAGCGTCTCCATCTAACCCCCTCCTCCTACCACCTGGGAGAGAAAGGCCCAAGCATGAGGAGGGCCAACTTCTCAGGGTCCTCTAGGCCATGCTGCCCTCTCTGTTCTCTGTCAGCCTGAACCTTCTCCTCTGCAGGTGGGGACCTTTTCCACCCAAGATGGCTCTAGCATCATGTGAACTGGGCCCTAAGCTGTGAGGGACCAATACAGCAGGGTCCAGGGTGAGAAGCTGCTGGCTGACGTCAAACGCACAACAGGCTCCTCCAAAAGGAAGGAACCCCATCATCCTTTGCCCTACTTTGGGCGGCCTCCTGCTCCCCTCTCCTGTGAAAATCTACCTCCTCCCATTGGGACCCTTGGCTTGGGACTCGGAGCTGTCCTTTTCAGTCCTCCCCAATCCCCGAACTCTTTCTCCTGCCTTGCCTTTTTGTTTCCACTTTCCTCCAAGCCTAGGACCAACCAATCCAACTTCCTTCTCTGGAAGAGCCTGGAAACTGGGCAAGAAGGATGTGTGCCCTTGATCTGCAGCCTGGTCCACTTGGACTGCAGCGTGTTTTAGGGGAAAGTTAGAATTAGAGCTCGGGGCCAGGCTCCCTGGCTTGGATGTGTATGTGGGGAGTCTCTTCCCAGCTCGTGTCCCATCCCCACCCCTTTTTTTGTCCTTGAGCCCCGTGAGTTCAATAAAAACCAATATATTTGGCTCCCATTTCATTTTTGTTTTGATATATGTACGTGTGTATGTAGGTGGGTGGGGGACCAGGGGAATGGAGAAGGAAGGAGTAGCAGTGAGTTCCTGGATCATTTGTTCTGGAGACAGGAAGCCTCCCAGCCCAACTCACCAACTAGCCAGGCCCTACATTCCTGCCTTCACCTCCCAGAGTGCGTCATTCATCAGGAGGTGAAGGAATAGCCAGACTCAAGGGGCTGATAGGAAAAAAGCAGGTATTTTGCAAAGCCTGAGAATCCAGCTTCTGGGTGTGGGAGTTGTTAGTGTTGCCACTGAGATCCTGTTCCTCTTCTGGACACACGAAAGACTCAATCTCTGGCTCTCTTGTGGATGGGTGGGGTCATGGATGAGTTTTGGCCAATGAGCTACAAGCAGAAATGATATGGGTCATCTCCAGGCTGGAGCATTTAATTGCAGGCACGAGCCTGCCAGTTTTCTCTCTGCCTCTGCTGTTCTAGAAGCACCAGTTGAGATGGCACTTCCATCAGCTTCTGTCTCTGAGGGACTAGAGCAGAGCCCCTTGCTGACCTGAGCTGGTCATGGAGCTGAGCAAGAAAGAAACTTTTGTTGCGTTAAGGCCATTGAGATTTGGGGATTGTTGTTGTTGCAGCATAATCCTGCCCATCCTGACTGAAACAGATGGTTATCTGGAGAGTCTGATGTTCTCCCTTTCAGCTGTATAGCCCTTAAAAATAGAGATTTGTGCAGCCCTCAAGTTGGTCATCCATATCTTTCTCCGCAGCCACCCAACACCTTCCTGGTTTCCTGCTTCTCTAGACCTCAGATCCAGCCCTCCTGACATCCTCTGCCTCCTGAGTCAAATTCTGTGCCTGACCAAACCCTGGTCACAGCCTGTTTCTGGCCACAGTCACAGTGTCTTTGGGGCTGGAGAGGAGGGAGGGGCAGACAGTCCTTGACTATGCCGAGAGTCAGATTTTCACTTCCTGCATCTGTGATAATGGGAGAAGAGAATCCCCATGCCATTGTGCACGAAGAAGTGTGTTGGGGATATCTTACCCACAGATTCCAATCTAAAAATTTAGCCAAAATCACCAGATTTTTTTCATTTTAGAACAAATTCAAAGGACTAAGAAATACCCAGGGGCGCCCCCATGTGGCCAGAAGGACTGTGGCAGAGGCTGGATGTGCCAGCCCCTTAGACTTGGGCTTTGGCTTAGAACAGCAGGACCAGGACAGGCTGGAGTGATGTCGGGGCATTCTCAGGCAGCCTGTCCCTCCAAGAGGACGAACAATCCTTGGCCTGCACCCAAGTGAGCATTAGAAAGCATGCTCATCCTAAAAATGCCCCCAAGCTGGAGAAGGAGGATCACTGGAATCTGGTTTCCCAGAAAGCCAGCTTGGAGGGAGATTTATTGGAGAGACACACCTGGCAGCCTGTAGGATTCTGCCTGGGCTCTGGGCACCTCTGGGGACAGGACGAGGGGAAGGGGCTCATGTCATGCTCGAACCCTGTCAGATGGGGCCTGCACTCTGGACCCCTCTATGCTTTTCGGTCAGTCTGGAAGGCGACTGGTATAGTGGGAAGCAAGCCAGCCCTTTTCCTCAGCTGGACTTGAGCAAGTCCCTCAGCCTTGGTGGCCCAAATCTGTCAGATAGATAGAACGGATGAGAAGACCTGGAAAGTCCCTTCCAGCACTGACATTCTAGAATCTGCTTGCCTCATGGCTCCTGTCTCCCTAGACGGGTTTCGAGACGTGGTGGAAGAAGCTGTGAGTCCCCTGGCACCATCCCTACTTCCACTGACTTACTGGGAGACAGACAACAAACACATAAATGAACACAGGAACAGATAAAGCCTTTCAGATGCTTGCTAGTGCAGTTGAGAGATGAAACCAGACAGTGTGTTAGCGTGACCGGGGGGTGAGGAGGTGAAACCCTAGGTCTAGTGGTCAGGGAAGGCCACTCTGAGGAGGTGACAGTTGAGTTGTGACCTGGATGAGAAGAACAAAACACTTGGAATAGCTTGGGGGGAAGGTGTTACAGACCAGAGGCGGCGCAAGCGCAAGGGCCTTGAAGGGTGTGGGTTCGAGGAGCATAGAGAAGGCCAGAGTGGCTGGAATAAGGTAACCGAGGGGTGGACAGAAGCTGGATCATGCACGGTCCTGTAGGCCACACTAATCCTTGGATTTGATTCTAAGGGCAACTTTGTTTTAACCTCTGGCAAGTTTTAAACAGAGGAGAGACCCAATTTGACTTTTTTCTCTCTGTCCTAGGGGGTGGGGCCCAGGGGTTGCTCTTTGCCTTGCAGGGCTTCAGGTGGAGTGGGGCGGGAGAGGGGAATGCCCCAGCAGTGAGCACTCGGCTTCCTGTGTGGGTGGCCCATTTTGAGCCAACCCAGCAAGCTTCCCAGGGGCCTCCTCTGCTCTCCAGGCCCACCCCGGGTCCAGGAGAACCAGTTCTTCAGCCCAACGAGCACCTACCCAGAGTCACGTATCCACGTTTTGGTTGGAACTGGGGAGTGCCCCATCTACATGCCAATGCCCAATGCCATGCATGTCCCCAGGCACGTTCATATCCCCACCATCCCATTTCCGTCTCTGTTTCCCTCAGGAACCTAATTCCCACTCTAGACCTGAGCCCTAATCAAACTCAGAGCCACCACTCCTGCTTTGTTTGGGACAGAGGGATTGCCTGGGTGACCTATTGATAGTGCGTTATGATTTGAGGAGGCAGCTTTTGGGGGATGGAGGTAGATCCCTACCATTTGTGGTGACACCCAAACTCTTCTACACCTTCCCCAAGGACCCCTCCCACCCTACCCTCCAGGCCGCCTGTGTGCCCCTGCCTCCTCCCCACCCCCTCACAGAGTAACCTTTCTGCTGGATGAGAAGGTTAAGGCTGGACCTTTTCCCCCCACTGCACTAGGACCCTGAATCCCAGAGGGGCCTGGAGGTGCAGTTTCCCGACCCCCTGAGCCTCAATTCCCACTCCACACCACTCTGCTCCTCACCAAACCTTAGTGACCCCCTGGGGGCACAGTCTCAAGGGAAGGGGAGTGGCTAGAAGGCAATAAGCTGGGATAATTTGCATGGAATTGACATCTTAAGAGGTGAATTTGCATCATCAGGCTCCTAGCAACCCCCAAGAGTCATCAGAGTGGCTGAGCGGAGCCCAGGAGGGAGAGCCTGACAAGCTTGACAGTTCCTGTCCTCATCTGGGGACAGGACTGTGCCCAGGCAGGTGAGACAGCCCTGCCGGTCACCCAGAGCACAGGCATAACTTTCATCCCAGCCTTCTTCCCAATCCTCTCTATCCCCTTAACCCATTTCCCTCCCCTACATCACTCCCTGCCCCTCACGCTTACCCCAACCTAGCTCTCCTCTCTGAATTTTCACCCTAATTCCAACCTCATTGTTGATTCAGTTCCCAACCCTGTACTCATCCTCATTAACCATCAAACCATTAAGAATCCTGTTTTGAGAGTCTCCCAGGTACCAGATACCATTCTAGGAGGTGGGGAGAAAACCAAGCCAGATTACAGACAGTCTAATCTAGTGGGGAAGATGGACATCAATCAAAGACATTCGCTACAGTGCTGTGAGAGCCATTAATAGTTAAATTTGGCCTTCCTTGATGAAGCAATTATCAAGCTAAGATCAGAAGGAAGAGGAAACGTTAACCAGGTCCAAGAGGTAGAGAGGGAATAGAGTATGCAAAGGCCCTGTGGTTGGAAGGAGCTGACCTCATTTCTTTCATGTCTTTACTCAAAAGTCCTTTTCTTAAAGAGCTAGTCCCTGGCCACTCTCTGAAGTTTGCTCCCCTGTATTTTATATTATCCTTCCCTGCTTTATTTTTTCCCTTCAGCACTTATCACTATTTAACATATTTAATTTACTTGGTTGTTAGGTAATATGGTCTGTTTCCCCCACTAGAATGTAGGCTTCAGAGGGAGAGCAGGGATTTGCTTTGGTTACATTGTATTCTTAGGGCCTGACAATGCCCAGTTCTGTTAGCGTCTGCTGCTGATGAATGAAAGGCACCCAGTCCCAGACAGAAGAGAGCCAAGGGGGACGTGGGGGCCCAGGGGGGCGGGGGGTGAGACCTACGAGGAAGCCACAGGGGCCACGTGAGGGGATGAGGTCATTATTCCAAAGGCAAGGGGGAGCCACTGCTAGGCTTGATCTGGGGTTGGAGGGGGTCAGGGGTGTTAGGAACAGATCTGGGCCTTAAAAAGGTAATTTCACTCCCTAACTCCAACCACATCCCTATCTCTATGCTCGACTCGAATTGCAATCTCATCCCCATCCCTCACCCAATATTGAGCCTACCGGAACCTTCTCTCCATCTCAGAATCCCAGCCTCCTTTGGCCCTAACTTGGCCCGGGGAACTGTGTGACCTTCCCTCAATGGTGACTGAGGGTGCCACCAGGGGCTGGTGCTTCCTGGTTGGCGAGAGCTGCTCCTGGGAGACAGAAGGAAAGAGGGCAGGTCCGGGAAATGGGCACAGGAACAGGGCTCTCTCCTCACTCTCCCTCGGTCCCAAACGCTGCTGAGAGTAGAACTCCCACTCTCTCCTAATCTAATCTTAGTCCCAACACCTCCCTCAGCTCAACCCAGGGCCTGATCCCACCTTTCCTCAGGGCTCTGGCTTCTGTGATTCATCAGAAACTCACCCCCAATCCCACCCGCCCCACCCTAGTTTTATTTTCTTCAGAGCACTTGATATCCAGAACTATAGCAAACAAATTCTTGTTTGCTGTTTCTTGTCCTGTGTGTATTTTATTTCTTCTTTGTATCCGCAGTGCCTGGAGCACTGTGTGTGCTCCATAAACATCTGAATGAATGAAGGCATGAATGACTTGGTTCACAAGAAACCCAATTCCTTTGAAGTCCAATCCTGATTCCAACTCTCTTCCCAGCTTTATTCTGTTTTTCTTTCTTTCGTTTTTTTGTGGGGGGTGAGGGGGTGTACTTGATAAAATTGAGGGATAACATGAATATAGTAAAATGCATCAAGTGCCCTATATACCACCCAGATCGAGATACAGAACATTTCTAGCTCCCTACGTGGCTCCCCCTTGCAGGTGTTCAGTCTGCACCCCCATTCCAGAGCACTCACTAGTCTGACTTTTATAAGAATTGTTTAGTTTTGCCTGTTCTAGAGCTTCGTGTCAATGGAATGATAGAACATGTGCTTTATTTCTGTCTGGCTTCTTTCACTCAGTATAATCTTTGTGAGATTCATCCACGTTGCAGTCCATTTTTTTTTAATTGCTGGGTAGAATTCTATGTTATGATTATACCACAAATTATATATCCATTCTTCAGCTTAATTCTTGTGCCCCAAATTTCACTCCAACTGTCTTCTCCTTTTGTATTCAATCCCAGTCCCTCCTCAGATGATCCCGGCCCTGCAGGAAGCGACAGACACCCACGCTCACATCTCCGATCACCTCTTCCTGGAACCTCTCTGCACCCTGGGGTCCCTGAGCTCCTGCTTCAGCACCCTTCCTATCATGGGCTCTGGGCCGTGGGGCAGAAGGATGGGCAGCCTTCCCACTGTGGCCACTGCCTGCTCCATCTCCCAGGGAGGAATGGCTGGGTAGCAGGCCAGTTGGACAGCTTGTGCTGTGCCCCCTCCCCTAACCCCCAACCTACCAGGGGCCCCAGAACCAATGCAGGTAACCCGCTGCCCATGGCCCTGCTTAGCAGGGGTGCCCAGCGCTGCAGCCAATGGAGGCAGACAGAAGGAAGAAGCTTATTAGGCTGATAGAGATCTGGGGGCCCCGCCTGGCCCCTCCCCCACCTTCCCTGGGGCCCTGGCTCAGGCTAGACTGGCTCCCCCACCCTGAAGTCTCCTTCATTCAAAGCATCTTCCACCCGCCCTCTCAGAGACAGGCCCAGCTCTCTGCCCCATCTGTTCCTCCCTGCCAGATCCCAGAGGGCTCGCAGCCTAGCCGCCTGCTCACTCGACAGGAGCACAGCCCCGCCCCAGCCTGCCCAGTTCCTATCCTGCCCATTGCCCATCCAGGGCAGCAGCTTCTCCAGGCTCTGGGCTGCCAGTGGGCCTCACCTCTCCACCACGGGAGGCTAGCCTTTTCCACTCCTCTCTGTGTCTGGCTTCCCCCGCCTGGCTTGGGCCCTGTGTGCCCACCCCCCCAGTGTCTGTGATTGAGCCCCCCGCTCTGCCTCCTGAAGAGCAGCCATGGCCACCTACAAAGTCAAGGTGGCTACTGGTACTGACCTCTTGTCAGGAACGACGGACTCCATCTCTCTGACCATCGTGGGGACCCAAGGAGAGAGCCATAAGCAGCTGCTGAACCACTTTGGGAGAGACTTTGCCACGGGAGCGGTGAGTGTGTGTGCATGTGTGTGTGTGTATGTGTGAGTGTGTATGTGTGTCTGTGTCTGGGGAGCACAGGGAGGGATGGAGCTGTGCAGGGGAGAGAGCCAGGGAGCCAGAGCTTGGCCAGGAGAGATTGGGGAGCTTCGGGAGAGGTCTGAAAGCAGTGGGGCTCCAAGGGTGGCTCGAGATGCCCCTCACCCCAGACCTGGCTCCCAACCTTCTCCTACTTCCCTGGTGGCTGGGCCATCCTTCTTCGTCCCTGTCTCTCACCTCTTATCCCTTCCTGGTCACTCCTCATTTCCTTCCCTTCCTTTGTCTCACTTCTCTCTCTCTGCCCATCATCCCTCTCCCTCTCTCTCATCACTCACCCCACAGCCCTCATCTCTCAACCCTCTCTCCCTTTATCTCTCTTCTTTCTCATCCCTTTCCCATTTCCTCTCTCCCCCTCTCCCTCATCCCTCTCTCTCTCATTCTCACTCACGCTTCCTAAGTTAAGTTGCTTCATAACTGGCTTAAATTCACATTGGATTCTCTGTGACTTGAAATGGCATCTGACCAGCCTGTCCAGTGGGGACCTGCCTGCTCCTTGACGGAAAGCACCCTTTGCTAGGCTCTCAACCCTCGGACCTGATTCTGAGTCAGGTCCAGCCACCTGCTGTTATGTGACCTTAATAGGTCACTCTATCTATGTGGCCATTTCTGAATCGCCACATCTTCATTGATAAGTGGGAGAAAAAGGGACTGCATGGACCACCTCTGCCCACTTTACGACTGCAGAAGCCTTGGGAGGCCCTGGACCCCATGGGACCCCTTTGTACACCAGCCCCTGGGGGTCTGCATGGCTCCTGCAGCCTCAGGTGATTGGGGAGGGGGTGGGAGGATGGGAGCCAAGGACCTGGGAATGGAGAAGGGAGTGCCTGGGGTCCTGCCCAGCCCTGGGCAGATGGGCCCAGCAGGAGACAGTCAGGTGGGAGGGGTGGGAGGAGAGCCCAAGGATCAGGTCACTCCTTCTAGGGAGGTGAGCATCTCCCAGCATGAGCACGACCTGGGTGAGGGGCCAGACCAGTGGGAGGCCCGAGGAGCCAGGATCGAGTCATACCTGCTTAGCTGGCCCTTTGCCCTTCCCAGGTGGACCAGTACACTGTCCAGTGCCAGCAGGACCTGGGGGAGCTCATCATCATCCGTCTGCACAAGGAGCGCTACTCCTTCTTTCCCAAGAAGTCCTGGTACTGCAACTACGTGCAGATCTGTGCACCCAATGGCCACACCTACCACTTCCCCGCCTACCAGTGGATGGATGGCTACGAGACCCTGGCGCTCCGTGAGGCTACAGGCAAGACCTCACCACACCATCCCATGCCATTAGGCCCCTTGCTCCAGCCTGGCCACCCCAGCCTGGCCATTCCAGGCTCCCAACAAGCCAACCAGGTGCCAGCCCCACAGGGACTCCCAAAAATGCCTGCCACTCTCACACATTACTCTCAGTCATTGCTGCCGTGCTGGTCCCAGCTCTGGGCTGCACCCTGGAGGAATGGAGATGAATGAGGCCCAGGGCTACCCTTAGGATCTCAGGATCCCAGGTTCTAGCTGAAGATAAGAGTGCTCTCCATTACCTCTCCAGTCCTCCCCTCAACTCTCACAGGGTGCCCAGCCACTCTAAAAAGACCCCTTGCTACTCTGAGTACAGGTCTCAGGACGCTGATAGGATGCCCTATTTATGCCAAATAGCATGTCCTGCTGCTCTAAAAAGACTCCCTGTTACTTCAGCAGGGCTCTGTTACTACAATAGATGACTTAGTACTCTAATAGGATGCCCCATTATTCCAACTGCTGCCTTATTGTTTCATAAGAAGCCTGGTTAGTTCAATAGTTCTCCGTGGTGCTGTAACAGGAGGGCTTGTACCTTATTATCATGGCCTGGTCTTCTTTTTTTTTTTAAGATTTTGTTTTTAATAATCTGAAATTTATTTTGGTTTGAGGTGTTTGTGTGTGTGTGTGTGTGTGTGTGAGGAAGATGGGCCCTGAGCTAACATCCATTGCCAATCCTCTTCTTTTTGCTGAGGAAGATTGGCTCTGAGCTAACATCCGTGCCCATCTTCCTCTCTTTTGTACATGGGACACCGCCACAGCATGGCCTGATGAGCGGTGTGTGGGTCCGCACCTGGGGTTCGAACCTGCAAACCCCAGGCAACTGAAGCAGCGTGCGCGAACTTAACCACTATGCCACAGGACCGGTCCTAAGGCCTGGTTTTCTAAATGAGCATTTTTTAGACTGATGGGACATTCTATTGCTCCAAAGGACTCCTTATTACTCCAATAGGACACTTATTTCTCTAATAGGACTCACTTCTACTGCAAAATGCCCCCTTAATCCAGCAAGGCTCCACAGCACTCTAGCAGGAGGTCCTGTTACTCCTACAGACTGCCGGGGATTTCCTTGGTGGCTGCTCAAGGCTGCCCAGCTGTTTTCCTGGTCGCTTCCTGCTCCCATGGAAGAGGGACAGGACCTGAGTGCCTCCTTGTGTCTACCCCCACCAGAGTCTTTGTCTAGTGGGCTTGGGTTGGCTTCCTAATATGTGGCTGCTGTAGGGGGACTGCAGGCCTGCCCACTTTTGGCCTCCCTCAAGGTGGATGGGAGGGGAGGGCAGAGCTGAGTGGATCCAGGGGCCTGGAGCCCCATCCTCCTTGCAGCCTACTACCCCTCTTCCGTCTCTCATTTCCCTGTGGTGAGAGCCTTTCCCTGGGAGCAGGGGAATGGGGAAAGGGGAGGCAGAGGCAGAGGGAGGCAGGCCTGGGAGAGGGTGGAGAGGCCAAGGGGAGGGTCTCACTGGGGATGTGGAGCAGCTTCCCACAGTGATGGGACTGAATGGCATGGAAGCAGGGCACAGGCAGGGTGACGCTATGTGGCCAGGAAGGAATGGGGTGGGGTGGGGCAGCTGCCACGCAACACCAGGGCAGGGACACTTGAGTCACTTTCTGGGCCCTGGAAGGAATGAGGCTCCCACCCTGGGGATGAAGCCAAGCTGGGTCTCCGGGTTGCACAACTCCAGGGGGCACTGTTCGTCCAGAATACAATGTGAGCTAAGGCAGATGGAGGAGGGGGAGGGTGGCGAAGGGGGCCTTGAGGGAAAATGACGGGGCTGCAGCGATAGGCACATGCCAGCTGGGGACTACCAGCCAAGACGCTGGAGAAAGACAGGCCTAGATTTGGACCTCAGCTCCACCACCTACCAGCTGGACATCTGGGTTCACTTCCGAAGTCTTCTAAACCTCAGTGTCCTCATCTGTAAAATGGGGCTAACAGAACCTACTTAGTAGGGTTGATGTGAGAATCCAATGACATAACCTCTAAAAGGAGTTTTAAAAAGGCTTAACAACTGTTGGTGGCTGTTAGCAGGTGATGGGTGAGTGGTCAGAAGCAGAATGCCTTGGTTCAAATCCCAGCTCACTGTTTTCTCTCTATGTAATATTGACTATTTTCTCCTTGTAAAATGAGCACGATGATATTGTCCCTTAGCTGAAACTGTTGGGGCCAGAGGTATTTTGAAATTCAGATATGATTTAGAAGATATATGTGTGTGTATATATATATATGTACACATGTATATATATGAAATATGTTTGTATATATCTATATATCTTCTATATATACAGACATACCATATATTATGTGATATATCTGCTAATCAAATATACTAATATTTCTGCAGCAAAAACTATGAATAGTTACACAAAATGTGTTACATAGAGACTATCTAGAGCCTCAGGTAAATTTAGAGCAGGTTTTGCCAACCAGGGAATTTGTGCCTAACTTGTGAATAAAACAAACCAACCTGCTTTCTATAGCCTGATGGATTTTGGAATTTGGAGACCAGGTTGTGGGCCTATAATAATAGTCACCTGCCTTGTAAGGTTGTTCTTGTGCTAAGTAATTATTAATACAAGTAAAGTGTTTAGAAAGTGCCCAGTACTTAGTAAGCGCCAAAGAACTGCTACTAACGTCTCAGTGGGTCTAGAAGAGGGACTTGCCGGCAGCAGCAGAGCCCAGCTTGAGGGGTAGAGCCAGGGGGAGGAGGGAGGTACCTGAGGCAGCAGCAGAGCCCAGCTTGAGGGGTAGAGCCAGGGGGAGGAGGGAGGTACCTGATCCTTCCGTCTGAGTGTTTGGGAGAAGACATACGCTCCGTCTCTCAGAGTAAGCCTTTCCCATTTTTGGCTGTGGGCCCCCCAGAGCCCACCCGAGAGGCAGAAGCTGAATTCTGATCCCTGAAGTGGGCAAGGGCAGGCAGGAGCCAGGGGTCAGACTTTGAGCATCCTCTTTGGTCTCCCTACAGGAAAGACAACAGCGGACGACAGGCTCCCCATCCTCCTGGAGCACCGACAGGAGGAGATCAGAGCCAAGCAGGACTTCTACCAGTGAGGGGCTGTGGGAGGTGGGGGGCCAGTAGTGCCCCCTCTGGCCCTGGGGTAGTGCATGGGCCTCAGGGCCCACCATCTCGGCTTCTCTTTGCAGCTGGAGGGTCTTTGTTCCCGGCCTGCCCAACTATGTGCATATCCCCAGTTACCGCCCTCCTGTCCGAAGAAACCCCAACCGGCCTGAGTAAGGACCTGAGGCTGCCCTAGGGCCCCTCCGATAGCTGACCCCTGGAATCTGCCCCTTCCCCAGCTGCCGGACCCCAGGTGCCTGGCCTCAGCTGTGCATTCCTTCCCACAGATGGAATGGCTATATCCCAGGATTCCCGATTCTCATCAACATTAAGGCCACCAAGTTCCTGAACTTGAATCTCCGCTACTCCTTCATCAAGACGGCCTCCTTCTTTCTCCGCCTGGGGCCCACGTTAGTGTGTGCGAGTGAGGGCGGTGAGGGCTCCTGTAAAGACTGTTCTTCTCCCCCTGCTCCGTGCCCGCCTCCACCACAGCCCCAGAGGTTGGAATGGCCGGGAAGGCAGAGGGAGCTGAAAGGACAGGCCAGAGGACCTGAGAGGTGACATTCAGAGACCTGGACATACAAAGACCTTGAGCTATGGGCCTGGGAGACCCTGAGACCCAGAGATCCAGAGCTCCAGAAATGCAGACTTTGAGACTCAGAGACCCCGAGATCTAGAGACCTAAGTGGGGTGGGGCAGCTCTGCCGCCGTCCCAGCGGGCGCTTGGCACCTGTCTGACGGCCTCCCCCCTCGAATCCCATCTCCTAGGGCACTCGGGTTCAAACTCCGCGGTCTGGTGGACTGCAAACGGTCGTGGAAGAGACTGAAGGACATTAAGAAAATTTTCCCGGCCAACAAGTCTGTCGTCTCCGGTATGGGGCGGGGCATCCCGAATCGAACACGGGGGAGCCGGGCGAACTCTGGCGGGAGGAACTCGAGGCGCCTTCGAGAGGCAGGACCCCCACGTCGCGGCAGCGGGATGGGACAGGCGGAACGAACCTCAGGCAGGAATCTCGAGTCGTGAGAGGCGCGCCCTCTGGCGGCTTATTGGGAAACGTCGCCCTAGGCTCCGGCGGCTAGAGGCTGGGGGCTTCGTTTTCCTCCCCCAGTCTTCTCTGCTGTCCGCTGTCTTCCTCTGTCCCGGGCCACAGCTCCATGCCTCTCTGTCCCTGAGGGGGATCGGGTCGCGTCCTGATGCCTCCGCGCCGTCCCCCCAGAGTACGTGGCCGAGCACTGGGCAGAGGACAGCTTCTTTGGGTACCAGTACCTCAATGGCGTCAACCCAGGCCTACTCCGCCGCTGCACGCGGATCCCAGATAAGTTCCCTGTCACAGAAGACATGGTGGCCCCGTTCCTGGGCGAGGGAACGTGCCTGCAAGCAGAGCTGGAGGTGAGGCCCGCTCTGGTGGAGACCCCCACAGCCTCCCTGCCTCGCTTTCTCCGGGGCATCCCCGTCTCTCCCCACTTCGGTCGCCCGCAGAGTCCTACCCCGACCCGCATCCCCCAGTCGGGTCCTGGCCAAGCCCTGCACCTGGGGGGCCAAGGCGTGGGTCACGGGTGCCCTATGTTGATACCTACCTGCCCGCCCATCATGGCTCCCCTCCAGAAGGGGAACATTTACCTGGCAGACTACCGCATCTTGGAGGGCATCCCCACTGTTGAGCTCAACGGCCTGAAGCAGCACCACTGCGCCCCTCTCTGCCTGCTGCACTTCGGCCCGGAAGGGAACATGATGCCCATCGCCATCCAGGTGCCTGGGGTGCAGGCCTGGGGCCACTGTATGAGCGTGTTGCCAGTGTGTCAGGCCCTGTGTGTGCATGAATGTGTATGTGCACTTACGTGAGTGTGTGGGTGTGTGTGTGTGTGCTTGTTATGCCCCTCTCCGTGTGATTGTATGGTCCGTGGGTCAGCCTCTGTGTGTGTGTGTGCATGGGAACCTTATGTACCTGGGTGTGCACTTATTTGTGAGAATTTGTGCCTGTTAGTGTGCACACCTGTGTGTAAGCACGTGTGTCCACGTGAGTGTATGTCCCTGTGTGTGCATCTGAGAATACACCTATGTTTATGTACGTCCCTATCTGTGTGTGTGGCTAGTGGTGGCCCTGTGTGGAAGCCTTGGGCTGAGTCCCTGTGTGTCCCTAGATGTGCGCCTCTGTGTGCGCCTCTGTGTGCTTGTATGCCCGGTCATGAACTTGGGTCCCTGCAGGTGCACTCGTGGGTGTGCTGTGTGTATATGCACAGAGGTGACCAGATAGGACTGTACTTTGGTATCGCAAGCTTGTCTCTTTGACTCCATTCACCCATCCACTTGATAAACCAATGCCCATTGTGGGCCAGGCCTCTGCTGGAAACACTGAGCTAATCAGACTTAGCTGCTGCCTTGAGAGTCCGGTCTGGCAGGAAAGGGAACTGCGGTGCTCCATTCCCAGAGGTCTCCACCAGGGTCATGTCCAAATTAGAAAAAGGCACCCCTCTGAGGGGGATCAGTCAAGCCCTGATGCTCCTAGCTCATTAGTGGAACACTGTAGGCTAGATTTCAGTGATCCCCCAGCCCCCCTGCCCCGGGGGCGCTGGGAACCCTCATGCAGTGCACAACCTGCACAGCTGAAAGTGGTGGCTGGGGCTTGAGATAAGGAGGGCTTCTCAGAGGAGGCAGCTTGTGAGCTGGTTCGTGAAGAATGAGTGAGAACTGCCAAGGAGAGAAAGGGTTAGGGGGAAGGTACTACAGGCAGAGGAAACAGCAAGAGCAAATGTGGAGGGAGGAAAGGCCCTGATGTGCTCAGGGGACCAGAGGGAGTGGAGTGTAGGGGGTGGAGCTTTTACGTCCTCAGACTCCCCTCTGCTTTCCTCCTGCAGTGAGGGCCCTTGTGTGTGTGTCTCTGCCCTCACCTAACCCTCCCTCCTGACGCACTCCCAGCTCAGCCAGACCCCCGGGCCCGATTGCCCCATCTTCCTGCCCAGTGACTCCGAGTGGGACTGGCTGTTGGCTAAGACATGGGTGCGCTATGCCGAGTTCTACTGCCACGAGGCCATCGCCCACCTGCTGGAGACCCACCTCATCGCTGAGGCCTTCTGCCTGGCCATGCTGAGGCAGCTACCCATGTGTCACCCCCTCTACAAGGTACGGGCCTGGGCGAAGCGGCCTCTAGGAGGCATTACTGCCCTCACTCGGCCTCAGAAAGCCACCTGGCTCACTTGGCCGTCAGAGGGAGTCCAGTTAGACTTGGGGAGGCAGCTGGGACCCACAAGAGAGGAGTTGAGATGGGTGGTGAAGGGGTTTGATGTTGCAGAAATGGGGGTGCTGAGGTTCTTTGGGGGTAACTTCAATCTTCTCTCATTGTCCTCCTTGCTTTCTCCTACAGCTCCTTGTCCCCCACACCCGATACACCGTCCAGATCAACAGCATCGGGCGGGCCCTCCTCCTGAATGAGGGGGGACTCTCGGCCAGAGTAAGACTTCTGTCCCCACCCCCACCAAGATATTTGCTTTTCTTCTGGCCTTTGCAGTTAGACTAAAAGCAGAACTTCGCACTTGCCTTCAGATAGTGAGGGGGCGTGGAGGGAGGGGGCCGGTTAAAGTGGGTGCTGTGTCTATGAGGGTGCAGAGGCAGGGGCTGGGTGTGCTGGCCTGGAATGTGATAATTCCTGGAGTGGGGCAGCCTGGGTGGGGGCTGGAGGGGCCCTCACTAGACTGTGGTGAGGTGGGTGTGATCCTCAGAAGGGGGGACTTGCAGGGACCTCTCCAGCTCCAGGGTCTGCCTCCTCCCTCACAGGCCATGTCCCTGGGCCTGGAGGGCTTTGCTGAGGTGATGGTGCGGGCTCTGTCAGAGACCACCTACGACAGCCTCTACCTCCCCAACGACTTTGTGGAGCGTGGGGTTCAGGACCTGCCAGGATATTATTACCGCGATGACTGCTTGGCAGTGTGGAACGCTCTGGAGAGGTGAGGTCAGGGCAGCAGTGGGTGGCACTTGGGGTGGACACCCTGGGATGTTGGAGGGGGTATGGGGAGCTTTTAAGGACCTGAGCTTAGGTCTGGTGCCATCTTCTGACCTTACCAAGCCACCCTCGCCACCTCTGCCCCCAGGACTTGCTCACCCACGGGCCTGGGGCAGCTCTGGGGCAGCCAAGGCCAGGGCATCCTGGGGGAGGTGGGAGAAGCATGGTTGGGGAGGACAGGGGGGATCCAAAGTGAGGCCCTGTCCCCCGGTCAGGTACGTGACAGAGATCATCACCTACTATTACCCATGTGATGCAGCCGTGGAGGGTGACCCGGAATTGCAGTCCTGGGTGCAGGAGATATTCAAGGAGTGCCTACTAGGGCGTGAGAGCTCAGGTATGGGCCTGGGCCCCCAGCAGGGCCCTGGGGCTGTGGGGAGGGCCCTCTGGGGCTGGGCCCGGAGCATGTCTTGTTGGGGACTGAAAGAGGCCAAATCACTGGCCTAGGACTTTGATAGGGCCCTGCCCTGGCCCCTGGAGCAGCGGCATCTTGGAGAGGTTGGGGAAGAAAGCATGGCTGGCCATTGGTCCCTCTCTGAGCTCAGGTGCTACGGGTCATCTCTGTAGAGACCTGGAGGGGTCCCAGTCCCCCATCCCAGAAACAACCTTTGTGGACTGAGAAGTGAGGCATGAGCTCAAAGAGGAAAGGGCAGAGCGTCCTGGAGGCTGGGGAGCTGGTGGGGATCTGGCCGGCTCCAGGAGAGGGTGGGAGAGCATCCTGAGGTCATGCCACGTGAGCACCCACTCAACAAATATTTAATGAGCGTCTATGATGTGACAAATGCTGTGCTGGTTACTGAGGAGGCAAAAGGGAACAAGACAGGTGACGGTGCTGCCCTCAAGTTCACAGTCTGGGAGGTGGTCTGCTTAAGTAAATAGCGGGACTGGTGTAGTTTGCGGTTGCATAGGAGCCCAGGGGAGGCACCTAACCCAGCTTGGGGAGGGGTGGTAGGTAGAGAGTGGGGTGGGTAGCAGAGGGTAAGGTCTAGCTGAGATCCAACATCGTGGCTAACATCTAGCTAAGATCTGCAGGATGGGGAGGTCAGCTGTGAGGTGACAGAGGTGGGGCTGGAGAGTTCTGGGTGGGAGCAGCAAGTGGAAAAGCCCAAAAGCAAGAGCAAGCAGAGTGACTTCTGGGAGCTGCTTACAGGTCCCTGCAACTGGTGTTGCGAGTGGGAGTTGGGCAGGCTCCCAGCAGGGCTCAGGCTGAAGCCATGAGCAGGGCCCGGGTTGCACAGCCTGGGTAGGGAGTTTGGAATTACCCCGAGCACCAGAGGGAGCCATCGAGGGGTTTGCAAGGAGCTCAGATTCGTAGGTTAGAATATTAGGCTGCACTGGCGGTCAGCAGACAGTTTGGGAGGCTGCTGTGGTGTCCAGGAGGGAGGTGACAGGGACCTGACTAGGGTGGGAGCTGTGGGGATGCAGAGAATTCCAGAGCCAGTGGGGATATAGAAATGACAGGACTTGGTGACTGGTTTGGGTTTGGCAGTGGGGGTTAGAGTAGGGGGGGCGGCCAAGGGTGACTGGCAGGTTTTAGGCTTTTGCAGCTGGGTGGATGGTGTGTGTCCTTCCTTGAGCTGGAAGCCGGGACAGAGGAGCGGTTTTGAGAGGAAGATGATGGGTCTGGTTTGAATGTGTTGGGCTTTTGAAACCTGGGGTCACCATGGCAACCAGGGCTGGCCACTCATTTGGGACAACAGGAAAGAGAAGCCAGCAGCTTGGTTAGTTGTAGGACAGAGAGCCAGGCTACTGAGAAATCCACCTGGAATGAGCAGAGTCTGGAAAGAAGTGTGTGTGTTTTGGGGGGTGTGGATGGGGGACTGTGCTGAGTCAGGGGAGGAAAGCCAGGATTCTTCTGAAGACTTCCCCCCCCCAGAGGCCTGGGACCAGAGAGGCACCCCTAAGAGAGCTGGAGCAGAGATCTGAGGGCCCCGCCTCAGGCAGGCCCCTGGAGCAGCCCTGGAGGACATCTGGCCAAGGCCAGTTGAGGCCCCCTCCCCAAGGCTTGTTGTGGTCTGGACTAGGGGAGATGGGGTTGTGGCCACAGGAGAGCCAAGCAGGCAGGATGAGGGCATGATGTGGTAGCTGGGAGTGTGGGCAGGACAAGGTGAGCCGGCTTGGTCGCACCCTCTGCCTGCCAGCCAGGACCAGGGCAGGACTGACGCTGCCTGCCTGTGCCCCCCGTTCCCCCTCCAGGTTTCCCCAGGTGCTTGCGAACGGTGCCTGAGCTGATCCGATATGTCACCATTGTCATCTACACCTGCTCTGCCAAGCACGCAGCTGTCAACACAGGGCAGGTACCTGTGCTCAGCAGCCCCTGCCCCAGACTCTGGCCCAGACCTAACCTTAGTCTCAGCCCCAACCTCAAACCCAACCTCAGCCATAACCCCTAGCCCAGCCCCGACCTGTCTCAACCTGAGTCCCAGCTTCAATCTCAGCCTCAATTTAAGCCCAAGAGTCCCGGGGTGCTCTCTGACCCAGAATCCCTCCTCTACCTCACCTCCAGCTGGAGTTCACCGCCTGGATGCCTAACTTCCCACCATCCATGCGGAACCCACCGATGCAGGCCAAGGGGCTGACCACTCTGGAGACCTTCATGGACACTTTGCCGGATGTGAAGACCACGTGCATCACCCTGTTGGTGCTCTGGACGCTAAGCCGGGAGCCCGACGACAAGGTGCCCTGGGGCCTCGGGGTGCAGGTGGGGGTAGGGGAACTCTGAGCATAGGAAGAGGGCTGGGGGGCCAAAGACAGGAGAGGGGGTGTCGAGGGCGGGAGGCAGGGAGAGAGAGGCTGCTGAAGGGGCAAGGCGGAGGAGTGAGGCCGCTCCGTCCCAGCTGCCCGGTTCTGTGCTCGCAGCGGCCCCTGGGCCACTTCCCCGACATCCACTTCGTGGAGGATGCCCCACGGAGGAGCATGGAGACCCTCCGCCAGCGCCTGGCCCAGATCTCGCACAACATCCGCCAGCGCAACAAGGGCCTCCCCATCCCCTACTACTACCTGGACCCCGTGCTGATCGAGAACAGCATTTCTATCTAGGACGGTCCTCCCCGCCTTGCCTCTCCCCGCCTGCGCGCGACTGTTTTCCAAAAAAGCACGTCAAACACAAGCCCTGGGTCCGTCGGCGCGCGGGGCCGTTTACCGGGGGCGCGGGGGGCGGGGAGGGGAGCGCCGAGCGCGCGGTCACACGGCGGCGCCGCTCTCCACTCTCGCGGGGTCCGGGTAGGCGTAGGGCAGCGCCAGGCCCCGGTTCCGCGCCCGGGTGTCCCGCGAGATCTGGGCCAGGCGGCTCTGGAAGGCGGCGATGCTCCTCCGCGGGGCTTGCTCGGTGAAGTGCTCGGTCTGGGTAGGTGCCCAGGCTCCCCTTGGGCCGGCAGGAGAGAAAGCTGGGACGTCCGCCCCGCGAGGCTCCGGCCTCATCTTTTAACCCAAAGGGATTCTGGTCCATCTTAAGTCAACCTACCTAGGCACCCAGACTACCGAGGACCCCAATTCACGAGAAAATCCACCCAAGGACACAGACCACCTGAGCCTCGCCCACTCACACCGCCCAAGACCCACGCAACTTGAAACATAAACCACCCACCCACCTAGGCAAAAGACAGCCTAAGCACAGCCTACCAGAAACCCAGACTACCCAATCCATGCTCACTTTGAAACCCAGACCGCTCTAAGCTCCACCTACTAGAAACCCACACTCCCCTAAACCACACCCACAGCAGCCTACATCACTCCAGGCCCTGGCATCAAGGAGCCCAGCCTGCTAAGTCCACCCTCCAAGTAACCCATTGTCCCTAGGACCCCTTCCTCACCCCACCTACTCTCCTGGAACCTGACTCCCCCACCGCCACCCTAGGGCTTGCTTACAGTGTCCTTGGTTTCGTTGCTGACACCCCAGAAAAGCACAAGAGCATGGCACGTGGCGTTGACTTCAGGGAGTAAGGCCACCAGGTCTGTCTGGCCTTTGGCGGTGGGCAGGGGGAGCCACATGGTGGTGGGAATATTGGGCATCCAGGCACTGAATTCCAACTGAACCCCCCAAACTCAGTAAGCACAGAGCTGCCAGTGCTCCTGCTAGGTCCACTCTCCCCATGACCCCGCTTGTCCCCCCGGGTCTGGCACAGCCTTACCTGGCCGCTGTTGACAGCAGCATGTTGGGCTGAGCAGTTGAAGATGATCATGGTGAGATACTCAGTGAGGCCAGCGCAGCTGTCCAGGGTGGAAGGGACCCCTAGAAGGAGGTGAGGTAGAGAACACAGAGCTGAAATCCAAGGGGCTGCTGCCGTGGGAAGTGGGGTCTAGAGGGCAGGAGACAGGGATGGACACCTCGCCTGAGCTCATGTAGCTTGGGAAACCCTCCTGGAAGATCTCCCTGACCCAGGCCTCCAGCTCCAAGTCCTTGCTCACTGCACTGTCCTCTGGGTAGCAGATGCCAACAATGCCGGACACAAAGCTGGGGATCCAGGAGTGCATGGTGATTAACAGTTAACAGATAACGGGAACCTTTGCTGCCCCAGAGGTATGAGCTGGAAGAGGCCACTGAGACCAGCTGCCCAAAAAGGAGGAAACTGAGGCCAGAGAAGGAAAATGGCCAACCACACCTTGTATGAAGCCTTGAGCTGAGCTTCAAACCTGAAGGCCTCAGTCTCCACCAGGGGGTGCAGACCTGGGCCTAGCCATAATCAGTTTGCAGGTGTGTTTTGATTGGCTGCCAAGGTTTTTTGTTTGTTTCTTTTTCAAGTTGAATCAATGGCCAATATTTAAATATTAGAAAATGTCTGGTTTCTCGTGAAAAATCTAAAGATCTGGCTATAGTCGTAGCTGGGTCGCCACTGTCCCCATCAACAAACATGAATTCTCCATTGGCCACAGTCTCTGCCCACTCCTCTTCCCTAGCTTTCTGCTGTTTACTGGGCCTGCGGGTATTTGCTTTCCAGCCTTTTGAGCTAGATCAAGCCACAGGGAAGGATTAGATACCAGGTCCCTCCGTGTGGGGACTGGTGGATTGGGACTGTCTCCTCCACTGTTTCCCAAAGGGCAGAGCTGGGTCTGCCTTGCACACCAGGGCATCCACTCTCAGCCACAGTAGGGCTCACGAAGGGTGTGTGGATCCATTGCTAAGAAAGGTTTTGACACTGGCAGCTCTAGCTGTGGGTGTTCATATGGGAGGAGTCCCTGAGGCCTTCAGGGGGAGGTGGGGCATGAGCTGGGCTTGAAGAAGCGGCAGTGTTTGGATAGTGAGAGAAGGAGAATCAGGGTGCCTGGCCTCCCTAAGCTCAATGTGTGCTGAGAAGGAAGGGTGGAAAGGGGGGGCCAGATTCCAAAGGGGCTGAGATGCTGCAGTGAACACTGCATTCCATGTGTCAAAAAACGCAGCCATGTGAGGCTCATGAGCAGCGCTGTCATAAAATCCCAGTGCCTGAGGGTCGTTTTGCAGGTTAATGGTGGGAGGTGGGGACCCAGGAGGAGGTCAGACATCAAGAACACCTGGCCACTGTGGCGGAGACTAGAGGTGCATCCCAACGAGGTCTCCTGTGAGGGAGATTTAGAAGGAGAACTAGAAACATGGAGACTTTATCTATGGGGTGAATATTAATAATAGCTAATGCTCTGAGAGCATTTCCTATTCACCTGAGCTTTGTTCTTAGGGCTTTACATTTAATCTTAATAACCTGTGAGGTAGGTGCTCTTATTATCCCTATGTTCCTATGAGGAAACAGACACAGAGAGGTTAAGTGACTTGCCCAAGGTCACAGAGCTGAGAAGGAAGAAGAGGAGGCAGGAAAGGACTATGAGACACCAGTGTGTTTGGGCAGAAGATGGGAAGAAATGGAAGAACGAGCTAACAGAGATGTGGCTGAGGGTGAGGCTTGGAGCCCTCATGCCCCAGCAGAGCTTCACCTCTCTATGGCTGCCCAGATCTGGAGCGCATCATCTCGATGGTAGTAGTGGGTGAGGTCCTGGACCTCACGGTCAGCCAGCTGGTGGGGCAGGCAGAGGGAGCGGTAGGTGACAGCCTCTAGCCCTTTGGCAATCAGCTCCAGGCAGCCCACCCGTCCCAGCGATGTTGACTGTAATGAGCAGAGAGCCCACTGTCGCCAGCAGAAGGAGGCTCAGGACCAAACCTCTGCCCCTTCCTGGCCCCCTCGGCTGACCACGAGGATCCCAGGCCTTCCAGGGCCCTGACGTGGTCGATGAGCTTTCCTGGTGCAAAGAGCCCAGTGTGGGCCTGGATGTTGATGTGCAAGGTGTAGCGGAAATGAGGAATGAGCAGCTGGGGAGGACCAGAGTCAGAGGTTAGATGAGAGAGCCCCTGGTCCCCCACACTCCTGGGACTGAAGGAGGGGTCCTCCCTACCTTAAAGATAGGGTGGCACATGGGCAGCTGTCGCAGCATGGAGAGAAAAAAGGTCTCCATCACAAAGTGAGTTCGAAGCAGATGAGTGACCATCTCGTGTACCGAGAACTCTGAGTGGCGCACCCAGGTCTTGGCCAGGAGCCAGTCCTGGGCCTCATCACTGGGTAGGAAGATGGGGCTGTCTGGGCCAGGAGTCTGAGTGAGCTGGAGTCGGGGGCACAGGGGAGGGTAGGTGTCAGGCAGAAACTGGCTGCAGAAAGTGTGGCCCATTACCGTGTCCACGGGGCCAAATCACGTGGTCAACTCCCTTACTAGCTGTGTGTCCTCGGGAAAGTGAATTAACCTCTCTGTGACTCAGGTTCCTTATCTGTAAAATGAGGTTGATGATAATAATCCCTTTCTCATTGGGTTGTTCTGAGGATTAAATGAGTTAAGGCCAGTGAAGTACTTAGAACAGCGCGAGGCACGCAGTAAGTGCCATATGAGTGTTTCCTATTGTGATCACTTCTAGTACAACAGGAGAGGAAACAGAGTTGCTGAGAGGCGAAGTGACCCCAGGCCACCTTGTTGTTATGTGTGGTGGAGCCGGTTGAGGGCTCCTTGTCCCAGCCTGAAGTCAGCCAGATCCCTAGTTGTGTGGGGCAGAGACTGGAAGGGTGGGAAGGTGGGAAGGGAGGGTGTGGAGACGTGTCCAGAAGGGGTCATGTTTTTTAACCGTTGGGAGCATGATTGAACTGTCAAAGGTGCATGATTCAATAGAGTTGATTTTGAAACCCATGTCAAGATGCAGTTTGTTTTCTGACACTGAATATCACAACCTTTCCATCAAGATAGAAATCAAAGAGGCCAAGCAGAAAAACTAGAAAAAAACAATTAGGGAGGGGCTGGGTAGGATTCGATGAGAGTGATGAGCAGCAGCATTTAGAGTACCATATGCTTTCAGTCATCCTGGGGGTACCATATGCTCCCCGCCCCCCAGCCTCCCCAGGGCTCCTTGCTGACCTGGATGGCGAAGGGCAGCAGGGGCCCGCCGGGGCGCTGGTGCAGCAGGGTCAGGGGTGCAGCCACGTACTGGGGCTGCCCGTTAATGACACTAGGGCGGAGGCCTGAGAGGATGGCGTGGTCCACTAGGTACAGAGAGCCCCTCTAGGCGAGGAGAGGAGGAGGAGGGCTGAGGGAGGGACAGCCCTGTGCAGTTCTGGGAAGCTAGGGGGAGGGAGGGGAAGTTACTCTGCACCCACAGGTATTTCACTTAAAGGAACCTCATTCCCTGGAGCCAGTGGGGCATTCCACCTCAGAACCACCTTCTGGTTCCAAAAAAAGAGACTCCCACCTGAATATTGGAGGGACTTCTGCTGTGGCCAGGCCCAAGTGTCAAGGGTAGGCAGTGAGAGAATTGAGCCCTGCTGGACAGTGCCTTATGATGCAGAAGGCATCTTCCTGAGGTTGGGGGTACATTTCATCCCAGTAGCCCAGAGAGAGGGCAGATAATAGCTCAGGGGAGTGCTCAGCTGACCAGCTGTAGGGCATCCTCAGTAACCATGACAACCGACTCATTGCCAAGGTTTCTGAGCTGTGGGGTCTGCCAAATGCACTGATCCTGGTAAAGTACCAGGAGAGAGTATTCCCCACTCACCCCGCCCCCTCAGCCCTTGCCATTGCAGAACAACATCCCCCCTTCAGTGATGAGCAGGAGGCATTGATTGACTCAGAGAAGAAGCTGAGCTAGCTGAGAAAGGAGGCTTGACAGGAATGGGAGGGGATGAAGGGCAGCCAGGGCTGGGCGGAAGAGATGGGCTCTGGGGGACTGGGAGCCCAGGCATCTGGGCTCCTGAAGGCACTGAGGGGAGGGAAGGGAGGCTGGACCCCTAGGCCCCTCACCTCCAGCTCAGCCTGCAGACTGGTTGCAGGGCCCAGCATGGGGGCCACCATGGCATCAGTGACAGGGAAGTTCTTTGGGAGGCTGTGACAGCGGCGGATCAGGATAGGGTTGACGCCATTCAGGAAATGGGAGGCAAAGAAGGTGTCCTCCCACCAATGTTGAAACACGCACTCTGCAGAGGGTGGGTGTGGAGAGGGTCACCCTGGTCCCCAGGGACCCAAGTCCTCTGCCTCCAGTGCTGCCACCACTCTGAGGACCCAGATCTCCAACCTTCCAGCACGGTCACTCTCTGGTGTTCCCTTTCTTCTACCCCAACTGGTTGGATAACTTTACCAGTTAGTGGCTTCTCGGAAGACAAGGGATTAGAGATTTGGGTTCTACCTGAGGAGTTACCAACTCCCTTAGCCCCACCCATTTTTTGGTGAAGCCTCAGGTGCTCTGTGGTTTGTATAAGACTGCATCCAGGATTTGAGTAGAATTTGAGAAAAATCAGAAGACTGAGGGATGCTGGATACCAGCAGAGCCCATCTTTCTAGCCCTCCTTCCTGGTTTCTGCTCTATGGGGGTCTCTCCAATTTCCTGTTGAAACTCACCAGGCCCGTGTCCTATTCTTCTGAAACTTTGCCAGCAGACACCCTGGATAGTTTGTTAAACCAGAACAATCATTCAAAGAGAGAGCTTGCACTGCCTTGGAGTGTGCTGTTGGTGCTAGGATTTTTGAACCGTTCAACATGTATAGTTTGAACCCCAGGTCAGAATGTACAGCTGGACCCACGGTGCACCCAGGGGGACAAGGATATTGGTGAGCGGAGACTCCTGACTTAGTTTGGTTTTCAAGTCTGCATGCGAGGCACAAGGCCCCACGTGAGTAGGTGGCAATTTTGAAACGGAAAAGTCTTTCTACTTCAGATGTTTTTTCCTAATTTGCTGAGGTTATTCACAGGACAGGTGTTTCCAGTTGTTCAGAGCCACTCGGTGTTGGGGACAGTTTGAAGATGTAGTTATGAAGTCAGGGAAGGGAGGTGACAAGCAAACAGACCCCAAGGCCCTAACTTAATTTCACCAGCTTTAGGAGCTTGGCTTGCTACGAAGCCAAGAGATGGCGAAAAAGGAGTGCTTGTGCCAGGAAGTGTTTCTACTTGTCTTGACAAAAAAATCAAGTTGTTAGAACTTACTTTCTGGCCATTCTTGCTGAAGTCCTGATGGATGAGAATGGCTCCCAGAACAGTGAGCCTTAGCCCATCCCGAGGGGGGACATTTGGGGTGGAGCATCCTCCCTGGATCCCTCAGCCCCCACCAGGGGCCAACTGTGCCGGCAGCCCTGGCTGACAGAAGTTGTGCTTTCTCTTCTCAGGGCAGGAATGAGGTTCTGTGAAGGACAGGGGAGGGAACTGGCGGCAGTGCAGGACAAGTTCTGTGATTTCCAGAATGTTCCAATTCCAGCTCCTGTTTCTCAGTCCTACCAGGTGACCACCCCAGACTCTCTGGCCCTCCCTCACTTCCCAGACCTGACATGGGTGATTTGGGGAAGACGAAGGTGCGCTGGATCTCATCCAGGCTTCTCCAGGGCCGTTGGCTAGCCAGCAGTCTCTTCAGCTTCAGGGCGATGTTCCTGCAGAAAGACATTCAGAATGGCCTGAGTGGGCTGACATTCAGAATGGCCTGAGTGGGCTGACATTCAGAATGGCCTGGGTGGGCTGGGAGGGAAACAAGCTGCAGCGAGGGAGCCGTGGGCTGGGGCAGGCAGGCTCACGGGAAGAGGAGGTGGAATTTCTGGCTGACTTCTTTGGTGACCCAGTAGCGCAGGTTGGGATCGAGCTCCTTGAGGTTTTCTGCATCTAGGCAGTGGGGTATGCCCAGGAAAAACTCACTCCACCTGGGCAAGGGCAGAGGTGGAGATGAGAGTGAGGCACTGATGGCTGGACTCCACCCTTCGGGACTGGAAAAGGTAATGGGCTGGGCCCCTGGGCCTGGTTGTGCAGGCAGGGCTTTGGGATTGGGAGCTCATGAAGTGGGGCTGTGCCAGGACTTGGGACTCCTCACGTACATGCTATTCTTGGTCAGACCTGAGACTTCAGCAAGCAGGAGCAAGGGAGCCCCTTTGTTGCCAGAAAACTAAGAAGTAGGGGCCTATCAGGCCCAAGTCCCCCTGAGCTGCTCACCGGTATTTCTGCTGCCTCTCCTTTATCTCTGCCTGGCGCTGGGCACAGAGCAGAGGGTGGCTGTCCTGCCAGATGACTTTGGCTGGTGGAGGGAACGAGTGAGAGGGGGGCCTGCCCCCAACCCTTAGCACCCCAGCCTCTCCTCAGACCCGGTGGGGGGCATCTCCGGACTGGAATTTGGGCCAGCCACTGGTTTCTTGGTCTGTTTTACCTCTTCCCCCAGGGATGGAGAAGCCCCTGCCCCCTCCTCCTCCCGTCCAAGGCAGATACTGCCTCAGCAGCCCCCTTCTATTCATTGACCCCAACTCAACAGCTGAGGCCAGAGGGGACCAAAGAGCAGAGCTGGAAAGAAAGAGAAAGGAAGGGAAGGCCCCCCCCCCACATGTTTGGCACCAGTTGCCTGCCTCCCCTCCCCTGTGCTTCCCAGTCCTGTTCTTCTTCCACCAGGCTCTCCCTCCTCCACCCATTACTCCCCACCCCCACCCCCACCCCCCAACGTCCCCACCTGATCTTGTCAGAACCACTCTTTCCTCCCTCTCATTGATCCCTCCACCAGGTCCCCCACAACCAATAAGTATGATTCCTCCCAATGATTCCTCCTCTTCCTTCTGGTGCCCCTCATGCCACCCCCAGCTGGTCTCCCCCCTCACTTCCCCCTCCTCCCGCTCTGTGGCCGCAGCAGGGCACCAGTGCCCTCCCCTGACCCACGACCACACTAGCCTCCCCTAGCCCCAGCCTTGTCCCCTCCCTCACCTGCCCCCTCCCGCAGCACCAGGGTCCCCGCCCCCTCCAGCCACTGGTAGCAGGGGAAGCAGAGCCGGGCGCCCCGTGGCGACGTGAGCTGGAACCAGCGGCAGAATCAGGCGTCGGGAACCAAGGGCCCAGGCGGGTGGGACAGCGCCCGGGGCGCCTTGTGCACGCGCAGCAGCAGCACCGGGCCCACGTCCTGGGGGGGCTTCACCTCGAAGTCCTCCTCCTGGGGGCGGGGGGAGTGGGCGGAGACGGAGAAGGCTCGCAGGGTGAAGTGGGGTGGAATGCGAGGAGGGCCAGGGCCCGCGCGGGCACTCACCGCGCCCGGATTGAAGTCCTTCCCGAAGTTGTCCAGCCGCAGGGCCGGGCTCTCGCCTGCGGGTCCACCAGGCTTACTGACACTTTGTCCCAGGTTCCCGAGCCCAGGAAGGAGCCGGTGGCCACACGCACCCGGTACTCGCCCGTGGCCTGCCGTCGATGAGGTCCGGAGTGCCGCAGGAGACAAGGCGAGGGCGGGCTGGCTGGAGGATTGAGAGTCGTTGGGGCGGCGGGGCAGGCGGGTCTGGGGAGACTCGTGTGCGCCTGGCTCGGGCTCCAGTGGTCTGTGCCCGCAGGCAGCATCTCCACCCGGGCGCGGCGCGATCCCGCGTGCCGCCCAGCACCTGCCCTCGGCCCAAGCCCTCGCCCCCAGCCCGCGGGCTAACCTCAGCTCCTTAAGCTGTAGCCTTGGCTTGCCTCTACCTCTCCGGACCTGGGTCGGCTTTTGGCTCCGGAGACACTCCCTGTCCACGCCTCCGGGTGACTCCGCCCCCCTCCCGGTGCCCCGGGAGAGAACTGCGGGCGCCTCCTCCTCGGCCTCTCCGCCCTGCCCACTCCCAGCCCTGGTAAACCACCCAGTCCGGGTAAACCACTCTGAGCAGCGAAGACTGAGTCACCGCGTGTCCTCACGCAGCCAGCCCGTCGCTTACCTCCATCCCCGTCCTCAGCTCTTTCTCAGGTCGGTGGAGGTGGGAGTGGAGACGTGATCTGTTCCCCATCCTCCCTGGGTAGTGAGCAAAGGCATCCGGGAAGTCCATCCTGGATGGCAGGAGGGAGCAGGGGGCTCACAAAGATAGGGAGGAAGCTGGAAGGGGACCTGGCAATGAGGGAAGAAGGGACGGGGCTCTAGGCACCGTGAGGGTGGGACATAGGGCCCCTCCCTCCAGCCTAAGTATTATTTTCAAAAAAATTAAAGACATGATTCATACAAATTAGAATGAACACAAGTCAAAGATTTAATTCAGCTCAGCAAGGTGGTAATGCTGGTTCCAAGAACAGTTGAGGAGCCGGGTATTTATAGGCATTTATAGGCAATTTTATAAAGGAATTAAGGTTAGGATAGGATTCCTGAGTTACATACAAAAGTAGCTAATGTCCTATGGGGCAATAAACTGTAATTGTTGGGGTTATCTTTTTTTACCGAACAGAAATCATTTGCATCTCTATCAGACACAAGTTACATACTTCACATAGACTGAGGCCTTTATTAATAATAAATAGCAAAATCAAACAATGGTATATTCTTCTAGAAAATTAAATATCCTTGAAAAGACAGGCAGTTGTCCTCTTGACTATTGATCAGTTTTGGATACTTTTCCTTAACAAGGCTGTTCCCTGTGAGTATATCCATCAGGCAATCAAATAGATCTCATTTTCCCAGGTGTCCCCCCCACCCCCACCCCTGCGCGCCGTGTCTCTTTCTCTGTGTGTGTGTGTCACTGTCTTTTTCTGTGTGTGTGTGTCTCTCTCTGTCTCTTTGTGTGTGTGTGTGTGTCTCTCTCTCACTCTCTCTGTGTCTCTCTCTCTCAGGTGGAAGTCGCCATTCTCTTACTCCTCATCATGGCCCTGCTGTACAATCCCACTCCCTTTCTCAAACAACAGGTGGGTATGCATCTTTCCAGACTTCTTCCTTGGCATTTGTGTTGATTACACACTTAGCTTATTTTTTGTGCCATAAAAGGGGTCATACCATGCTTATAATTGTGTGACGTTTTCCACCTCTACAACAATACATCATGGATGTTTTTTCCATGTCAGCATTTATAGATTGGCTTGATTACCAGTTACATTATTTTTCATAGTAGGACTGTTTCCCAATTTAACATTTTCTTCCTGACGGACGTTCAAGTTTTTAAAAGTTTTTTTTCCTATTGTAACTAATATTGCGCAAAACATCATTGTAAACATTCCTTTATGCAAATATGGGTGTTTTCAGTAGGATACCTTTTTATAAGTGGTTTGCTGGATTAAATTTTTTTTTTTTTAGGTTTTGAAGTTTGATTGAGACTTCCAAAGGGTTCTCCTCCAAAGCTGCACTGCTACACTGTTTCACCAGGGACCGGTTGCTTCACACCCCTGACAACTCTAAATACCTTTCCTAATGACCAGTATGGTTAAATATCTTTTCACATGTTTATGAGACATTTAGGTTTATTTTATGAACTGCCTTTTGTGAATTTCCTGTTATATTATTTGCCCTCTTTTTTGCTGAGTTACTTGTAGAAGCTCTTTATATATTTCAGATATTTTCTATATGTGGCAAATAGTTGCTCCCATTGGTTACTTGCCTTTGATTTTTATGTCTGGCAACCCTTGCATTGTCTCATTAACCCAGTTCTGTGCTAGTATCTGAGTCTTGCTTCTCTGTTTCTACCCGTTTTGCTGCTACCTACCCATACCTTTGTCCTTCTCCTTCCCTGGTGACTCACTCCACCCTGTCCTGGAACATTGAGCAGGGAGTGGCAGCAGATAAGATGGGCTCCCGCCGCACTTCTGGGACCTTCCACCCTACACTCTTTCCTCTTTTCTCCTTCCATGACACCCTGATTCCCTAACTGAAAGACCTGGGATGGTGGAGGCAGGAGTCGGGGGTGGTAAAGAGGGAGCTGGTCCTCCCCTACTGCCAACAAGCCCAACTGGGGTGGGGAGTCTCTATGGCATAACGTTGGGGCCTGGATGCCCGATGCCTCATTGTCCATGAGGAAGTCCCCACCCTAGGCCAAGGGGACCACCACTCTGAAGAGTTAACTGGATATCCTCTAGAGGTGACTGTTACCTGTAACAACCTTCTCTTCTTACGGCTGGTCAGCCGAGAGCCCAAGGACTCGGTGTGTGTGTGCTTGTGTGTGTGTGTGTGTGTGTGTGTGTGTGTGTGTGTGTGTGAGAGAGAGAGAGAGAGACAGACAGACAGACAGACAGACAGAGACAGATGGAGAGACAGAAAGACAGAGGGAGAGAGAGAGATTCAGAGGGGCTCCCAGGGCCTGGGCAGTGGAGGCGGTAGTGGCTTCTCCAAGGAGGGTTGGAGACTGACAGCTTGGATTCCCACTGCTGAGCTGCCTTGGGGTCTCCAGTTTCTCCTGGAGATGATAATTGATCCCAGAAGACATAGAGTGAAGCAAATACCAGCTTATTGACTGGGGCACAACTGCCTTCCAACTCGCTAGTCCATCTATCCATCTATCCATCCATACATCCATACATCCATCCATTCTTCCTTTCATCCATCATTAAACAAACATTCGTTGAGTATTTCTCAGGTGTCAGCACAGTGCTGGGCACCATGCATATGACGTTGAATGAGACCAAGCTCCTGCCTTCAAGAAACTCATGGTCTAGTGGGGGAGACAAACAGGTAAATAAAAAAAGGCATAGAAGAGTTTTAGGAATCATTTGTGTATTAATTCCTCCATTCAACACCTACTTAACTTGAGCACTTGCAGTGTGCCAGACAGTGTGGTGGGCAGTTATGAACCTTGTCCTCGTGAGCTTACAGTCTAGTGATAGTGGGAAGGACAGGGCTCATGTCTTCTGGAACATGCCCCCAAGGCAGCCTCAAGGGCAAGAGAAGGATGGAGGAGGCACACTAGCTCTTAACTGCCTCTTCTTGGAAGTGACATACATCACTTCCTCTCACAGTCTATTGGCCAGAGTTGGTCATATGGCCTCAACCTAACTGAAAGATAGACTGGGAAATGTTGGGAAGTACCTGAGATATTTGGTGAGCACAAACTCTTTCTGCCACAGCAACCAATGGTTCCTGCCACTCCAAGTTAAGACAAATAGACTCTTCCTCATGGAATTTGAATATTGAGGCAAATAATTCAAGGACAAAAAATGGTAGGAACTTTGTCATTCCAATGGCAGTGCCTGAGGAGGATGTCCATTGGTTCCTGTGCCCAGTCCTTCCTGAGGACTGTGTTTCACTCTTACTGTGTTCAACTCTTTCTTCAATCCCTCAAGGCACTCAGTTTCTTTTCCATAAACTCTTTTATTGCTTGAGTTAGCAGGAATTGTTTTCTGTTGCTTGAAACCAGAGAAGTTTAATAGCTATATATCTCTAAATCATTTTTGGTACACTGAACTTCAGTAAAGAATGAACAGTTCAAATGTTGCCTGCTGGTCAACCAACATTGCACATTCTGAAGCACTGTTCTGTTTATTTCAATGGACGTGTTTGTGCAGTTACTCGAATATATGTTCCATTTTGTCCACATTGTTTTGTAAAAATTAATGAAACTGAAAAACCAAAGCTCTGATACCTGCAATATGAGACAGATGGAAATCATTAGGTGAATTCACAGGGACACATTTTTGGCCTAAATGGATGCTCGTTGAGTTGGAACAAGAAAAAAGAAAGAGAGAATTAAAGAATGTGTATGAGATGTTGGAATTCCATTATTGAGGACTGACTCTAGACGGCAACATATGATTAGTGATATAATATTTTCTAAGTCTCTGCAAATGGAAGCTGCTTTATAATATGCAAGCCTTTTGTCCAACTTTGGGGCAACTTTTCAAGAAAGCATACATGGGCACTGCCTGCATGCCCCAAGCCGTCCACCGTCCTCCTTCTGCCCTGCTTCCTGTGGCCCTTTCTCAGTGGGCTGCTCATTTTAAGGCTGGGACCATAGGTCAGCGTCAACTTCTTGGGCAGTTGTTGAACCAGCCATTTTTTGTGCTGCTGAGCAACCTATAGGAGGGCTGCCCTTGGGTCAGGTGACCATTAGGTCCAATCTGCTATGGTCAGGGTTACGCGCTCCTTCTACCCCCTTGGTAACGTAAGGTAAAGATGCAAAGCAACACAAGGTCACAAAACCCTTCAAGGGGGCTGTGGGTGTGCAGGCACTTTGAGGCTTAGAGACTTCAAAAGGTGCTGTCCCATGAGATTCTGTTCTCTGTATTTATTTCTTGTTTTGTTGGGCGGGGGTGAGTTACATGGGGCCTGGTTGTCCCAGGAGAGGCATGTGGGGGCCTGTTTTTCTGGGGAGTCCTTTTCTCTGAGACTAGAGCAACATGGTCAAAGGTTGTCATGCAAGGTCCTGCTCTCCAGGTAATTTAGATGGAGACGCTGTTCTCGATGAGGGGAGGGTCCAGGTAGGTATAGGGCAGCGCCAGGCCCTGGTTCCGTGCCCGGATGTCCTGTGAGATCTGGGCCAGGCGGCTCTGGAAGGCAGCGATGCTCTGCCGCGGGGCTTCCTCGGTGAAGTGCTCGTCCGGGTAGGTGCCCAGGGGCCGCTGGGGACCAACCACAAGGTTGAGTGAAGGGGCTGCTGAGAAGCTGTCACCTGCCTTAGCCGGCTCTGGCCCCAGCCCTCCACCCTGAGGACCTGGACCAGCCTCCGTCTGAGCCTCACCCACACCCCCTCCCCGCAAACACCTGGAGCGCGATTACATGTTGCCTTTGCAGCTAAGGGTGACGCTGCACTATCTCATTTGGCCATTTGACCCTCGGCTGTGAGATGTCCAAGGCTCATGTTTCCCCCTGGGAAGGTTAAGTGGGGTGAGGGGACTGGGCTTCTTGATGGAAGAGTGGGGTCTGGGCCAGAGAGGGGAAACAACACCCCTCCCTTACTCCAGGGCAGGCCTGACTCCCAGCCCCACACTCACTCGGTCTCCAGGCTCCTTGCTCAGCAGCCAGAGGGTAATGATGACATCACAGGAGGCATTGACCGGTGGGAGGGTGGCTATGAACCCCTCTGGCCTGGCCTGGCCTTTGGAGGTGGGTGGTGGCAGTTGCATGCTGGGTGGCAAGTTGGGCACCCAGGCACAGGAGTCAAACTGAGGGCTGAGAGAGCAGAGTGAAGCCTAGGAGTCCGGCCCCTCCATCCTGCCACCCCTGCACTGACCCTTCTCACCTGCCCTGCACTGACGGCAGAGTGCTTGGCTGAGCAGTTGAATATCACCATGGTGACATACTGCACCAGGGCTTCCCGGGTCTCCAGCGAGGAGGGCAGACCTGCAGGGAGAGTTGGGCTGAGGTTGGGGCTACGAGGGTCCTGAGGACCATGCTGCAGAGGCCTGGCAGGGGGGGGGAGTGGCTCAAGCACTGAGGTCCCTGTACCTGAGCTCTCCCGGCCTAGGAAGCCCTTGGAGAAGATCTCCCACACCCAGGCCTGGAGTTCATTGTCATCACGGACAGATATATCGCTCGGGTAGTAGATGCTGATTATCTCAGAGACAAAGCTGCAAGGTGCACCAGGTTTGGATTCAGTCCCGGCCTTCAACCCGACCCTCTCTGAGGCATGCCCCTGCTCAGTCTCATTAATGTCCAGTCCTCCTTGTCAAGAGTCTCTTTGGGCCCTCCCTCTCCTTCCCAGCCTTCCTGCCTCCCCTCAAGCCCCCAGCTCTCTGGGGACGGCCCCCTCACCACTCCACTGCACCCCAGATCTGCATCCCATCATCCCGGTAGTAGTAGCCTGGGATGTCTTCGACTCCTCGGGCCCGGATATCCTCAGGCAGACATAGGACGGAATAGTTCAGCTGTTCCATGTTCCTCTGTATCAGCTCAGAGAAGCCTCCGATGCCAAGGCCTGTGGACTGGGAGACGGGACTACTGGGTACCAAAGCCCTTGCCCCAGAAGCAGGAGGTGGTACTGGTGGGGGAGAGACTGCCACTCCCACCCCAGGACCCCAGATTCTTTAAACTGAAGGAATGTGCCACCCCTGCCCTCCCTAAGGCAGCACTCACCCTGTCCACCACCTGCTTGGGGGCGATGAGCAGCTCGCGGGCCAGCGTGTTGATGTGCAGGGTGTACCATGTGTGTGGGATCAGCAGCTGTAAGGGCCAGAGAAGGGAGAGCCCGGTGAGGCCTGGGTGTCTCTGGCACCAGACCTCCCCCTACTGAGGCACCCAGTCCTATAAATCACTCATGGAAAGAGATGACAGGGACCAGAGGGAAAATCCAGGATAGGGATGCGGGCTCCGGGCACAGTGATAGGGGCTGAGTTCCACCAGCCTCTTGTTCTGTGACCTCGGGCATGTGCCTTCCTCTCTCTGGGCATCAGATCATTGGGCAAATGAGGGAGCTGAGCCGGATGAGCACTATGAGCCCCTCAGCTCTGGCATCCTGTGATTTCCTAACCCCTGAGCAGGAAAAGCACCATGAAAACCAGGGCCTGGCAATGTGGACTGGTCCCCCAGAGCCCACCTCTCAGGGTCAGACCCAGGGAGCTGCAGGTGATCTGAAAGAATCAGCCTGGATTGAAGAGGACAGAGCGGGGCCTGCACCCAGGACCAAGAGACTGAGCAGCCATCGACCCTGCACAGGGGAAATCCTGCCTTACACAGAGGAGAGGCCTCAGGTCCCTGGGGGAAATGAATCTGGGCCATCTGAAGGCTTAGCAGAGCCCAGAGGACCTCCAGAGCCCACCTTAGAGACATGGGTCTCCCTCCCAGGGCTCCCCCACCCCTGCTGCTATCTGCAGAAAACCTGTTGGTCCCTTAAAGCCATGTCCATACTTTGACATCTGCCAGCCCCAGATGTCTCATTTCCTAGGAGTTGGGCTTCTGTAATGGCTGTTGGGTGTTGGTCTGATCTCCCCTAAGAAGGGAACCTCTCTGGGTTCAGAGAGGTCTCACATGCGGTCCCTCCCTCGCTCCAGTCCCTAGTCACCTCACCCCAGCACAGGGCCTGCTGGAAAGCAGGCTCTCCGGGGAGTTGCGCAGGGAGATGCGGCTGAAGCAGGATTGGGGCTCTGCATCCCAGCCTGGAAGGGTAGGGCCATGTGGGGACAGGCTGCTTAGAAGAGGCACCCCAAGGGGTAGGCCATGTTGCAGGGACTTGCAGGCTTGGGGCACAGTCGGAGCTGCCTTGCTTGAGCCACTGACCTTGAAGAGTGGGTGGCAGTGGGGCAGCTGGCGCAGTGTAGCCAGAGTGAAGACCTCAGGCAGCAGGTGTGCCTGCAACAGGTGCGTGAGGGCCTCGTGGACAGAGAACTCGGCGTTGCGCACCCATGTCTTGGCCAGCAGCCAGTCCCACTTGTCATCGCTGGGCAGGAAGATGGGGCTGTCTGGCCTGGGGGTCTGGCTGAGCTGCAGCAGAGGCCAGTGGGGAAAGAGGCGGCCATGAGTGTCTGCTAACCACTCAGTCAGACCCCTCCCCGCCCCTGCCCTGCCCCCTGCCTGGCTGCTGACCTGGATGGCGAGGGGCAGCAGGGGCCCGGGCCCTGGGCGCTGGTATAGCAGGGTCATCGGAGCCGCGGAGAACTGAGGTCTCCCATTAATGACATTGGTACGGACGCCAGAAAGGATGCCATGATCCACTAGGAACAGGGAGCCCCTCTGTGGGAGAGAGAAGGGGAGCTGGAGCTGCCATCTGGCTTTCTAAAGGATGGAGGGGGTACAGCAGGGAATGGACTCAGGGCTGGGAAAGGAGTGTGCATGGGGGAGGGTGCTCTTCACAGACAGCACACGGTAGGTCCTTAATGAATGCGAGTGCTGTCCCCCTCCAGTGGGGATGGGCCTGAAGGCACTGAGATGGGGGTGTGCAGAGCCTGGACCCCGGCACCCCTCACCTCCAGCTCAGCCTGCAGACTGGTCCCAGGGCCCAACACCGGGGCCACCATGGCATTGGTGACAGGGAAGTTCTCTGGGAGGCGGTGACAGCGGCGGATCAGGACAGGGTTGAGGCCGTTCAGGAACTGGGAGGCGAAGAAGGTGTCTTCCTGCCAGTGCTCAAAAACATACTCTGTGGGGGGCGGGGGGGGAGATGGGAACTGGGTCACCCCAGCCCCCAGAGGTCTCCCCCTGAGCTTCATGGTGGACTTGCTCCTGGGTCCATCCTGGGCTCCCTTCTCTTCTAAATCTATACCTTTCTCAAGGTGACCTCCTCTCGCTCCTAGGCTTCAGTCACTGCCCGTTCACCAAACAGCAAATCTTAGTTCCCAGCCCACCTGTCCCACTGTCTACCCAACACCCCAACCCCAGGACTCACTAGCCTCAAATGCAGCATATCTGAGACTGAACGTGGGCTCCTCCTCCAGCCCAGCCCCTCCCATTGCCTGGCATCCCAGGAAATGGCACCTCCATCTACCCAGTTGCTGTGGCAGAGTCTGGGGACCTCTCTTCCTCTTCCCATCAAGATCCCCCCTCCTCCTCTTCCCGTCAAGTCCCATTGATTCTCCATCCTGAGTAGCTCTTGGTCCACCTGTCCACTCCACCTCTGTTGTCACTGCCTTGCTGAGGCCACCATCCTCTGCAGACCAAGGCCAGAGCCTCATAACTGGTCCTCCTGCTTCCACTCTTGTCCCCTAACAACGCACCACCCACAGAGCACACACGGCCATCTTACTCCCCAGCTGGCAGCCAGTCGAAGCTTCCTATTGCACTTAGGAAAGGCCCAAGTTCCTGCCAGGGCTTACACAGTCCTGCATGACCCGGGTCCCCTGTACCTCGACTGCTGTATCTCTTATCTTCCTTCCCTGACTCAATACCCACTGGCCACAGCAGATTCTTTCTTTCCCCAAAAACTCTCCGATCCTTCCATCTTCAGGGCCCTCACATGCACTGTCCCCCGAACCAGAAACGCTCTCTGCCGCAACACCCTATTCTTGGCACTGTTAACAACGACTCAACTTTGAAGTCTCAGCATAAAAGTCACCTCCTTGGGAGAGATTTCCAGGACTCCCACGACAGACTAGGGCAGGTCCCCCTTCACACACTCTCACTGGAGCCGATGTGCAGGTTTCACAAGTGAAACTCGTTATTTTGATTTTGAGTCTAGCGTCCACTTGCCTGCTCAACTGTGAGCCCTGCCGGGACAAGGACTGTGTCCACAGCCCTAACCTGGTATCTGATGTGTAGTAGCCCAACAAATGTCTGTTGGGTTAAAAGGCATTAGGCAGTCAGAGATGCCCCCAGCATCCTTTGTATTTGTGGAGAAAGTAAGGTCTAGCGAGGGACAGGGTCCTGCCCAGGGTCACACAGTGAATTGGTCTTGGTTTTCTGAGACTCCTGACAGCCAGGAGTGCTGATGCCTCAGGAAAGAGGTCAGAAGCCCTGGCCCAAGCTCCTCACCAACGGCTGGGGTCTTCCGGAAACTGAACACCCTTTTCATCTCGCTCAGACTCTTCCAGGACCCCTTGCGATCCAGCAGCCCCTTGATTTTCAGCTCTGCAAACCTGCCAGAAGATGTGATGGGTGGGGAGGGGGCAAGAGGCCCTGGGAGACCCTCCCCTGTCAGCTAGCTGCATCCCTCCTGGGATCCTGAACCACCCTCCAGGTCCTGAAGTAGCTGCTGTCCCTGAGGCAGCCACTGCCCTTTGGGAATTGGTGGTGGGCAGAGGCCATGCACTGGGTAGGCTGTGTGACCTATATCCCTGATGGTGGGGGAGCTGAGTAGGGAAGGGCAGAAGGTAGGGGTCCTAGGGTATCTGAGGCTCAGGGGCAGGGCAGGGTGGGTGTCCTCACGCAGAGCCTCCTCGCAGGTAGAAGTTGGCGTTCTTGGCTACGGAGTATTTGATATTGAGGTCCAGGTCTTTCACGGTCTCCTCATCCAGGCAGTGAGGCCAGCCTGGGTTGTAAGTCTTCCAGCTGGAGGGAGGAGTGGGAAGGTGGTCAGCAAGAGGCCTCAGGGAGCCCCTTGACTCCCTGAGCAGAGGGAGTGGCGGGTCCCTTGGAGGCCCTGATCAGAGCCAGCCCACTTCTACAAACAGGGGCCTTCCTGTACTCTGCCCTTCCTCTCCACCCACACGGCTGCAAGGGAGCTGCCATGGTCCCACAGTGAGACTTCTCCCCTGGTCACAACTGATTGGTACAGGGTTGGGCACCTGACCACAGCTGGGCCAATCAGAGTCCTTCCCAGGGAACTGGCTATTGGGGCTGAGCCAGAGAGGCCATCTCTCTCTGGATATCTAGATTATAACATGTAAACGTAGAGACTGTTCGTTATGGCCATTTTCCACTGTGTGGACTGGGAACCAAAGAAAGCTGTTCTGCAGAGAGAGAGAAAAGTGAAGCAGGAGAGAGAAGCATCCAGGGAACTGCAGAGACAGAGAGTGTCACCTTGGTTTCTAGCCTGTGAGATCTGAGGTGATACTTCCAGCTCTCACTTCTGTGAAAACCTCTGTGTCCTGTTAACACATTCCCCTTTTTTCTATCTGCTGGTTGGAGTCTGTTTTTGTTCTTGCAACCACAAAACTCCTGACTAACACAGCTGCATCTCGCAGAGAGGAGGCTGTTCTGAAGCAGGGAGTGCAGAAAGGCTTTAGTTGCCTTTGGCAGGCATCCCATGGAGAGGCCCTTCAGCCTCCATAGCTTGGGGGATCCCACCAGTTTACTCTGCCTTGGCCTAAGGCATTTCTAAGTCTCATTATCAAGCAAGCAATACAGCCTGAAGTCCTTCAGGTGAAAGGGTAAAATCACGTCCCTGCAAAGCTGAGGACCACCAGCCAGTCCTCCTCTCATTCATTCTTGTTCATCCAAATTACCTTTGGGTTTGAACTTTCAACTTCAAAGGACAATTTGCAATAAAAGCACACTGCCACCAGGTGGTGGCCAAACCCTGCTTCTCAAACGTTAGTGTATAAACGATTCACCTAGGGATCTTGGTAAAATGCAGATTCTGATTTGGTAGGTCTGGGGTTGGTGGGCCCAAGAACCTGCATTTCTAACAAGCTCCCAGGTGATGCTGGTACTGTGGATCTGAGATCTCACTTTAAGTACTGAGGGCCTGGACAGTTGGAACAGGGGTAATTGAGAGACATTATGAACAACAGTAACAGTACACATTTGTGCAGGGTTTGGCAGTTGTCTAGCTGCATTCTTAACACAAATTTTTTCATTTGTTCTTCCTAATAACACAAATCAGACTGGTATTCTTAGTTTCTTTTGCAGAAGAAAATAGGATCAAAAAGGCTAAATGATTGCCTAAGATTTCACAATTCCTTTCAGCAGGGCCTAGATTGGCCCTGGGTCTCCTGACTCCTGTGTCTTTGTTTTGACAAGAAAGGAAGAAAGGCCACTCCACGAACACAGTAGACCTCCACATCTGTTCCCTCACCTGGGCTATTGCTGGAAGATTTGGTGCAATGGTTTTCTTGGGGATATAATTCACAACGTATGTGGAATCACCAGGAACCAAATGAGCCTGCAGCTGCTGTGTCCCCAGAGACCTGGTGCAACAGCCTGCAGCCCAGGCTTCAGACAGGAGCCAAGTTGGCCACACCATGATCTTTTGAAAATCTGCACCTGAGTGCACTTCTTAGCTTTCTACCTCAGGAATCCTCACCAGCAGCCTCAGCTCTTCCACAACCTCTATCCGCTGCCAGAGTGGCCTTTCAGACCCAGCTCTCCCTGCTGAACTCCAACAACATCGAGCCCAGAGCAGAGAAAGAGCCCCAATCTCACCCCTTGCCCTCCCTGGGGTGTGGGGTGGTTTATTTCCAGTTCTGCCCACATTTCCGGGAGGACACAACAACTGATGTGTGAAAAAGGCCCAGGGCACAGAAGACACCAACAAGGGTGAAGCATTTAGAGCAGTGGTTTTCAAACTTTAGTGGGCACCAGAGTCGTTTGTAAGGCTTGTTAAAACAATATTGCTTTTGCTCTCTTCCTTTGTAGTTTGACGACTTTCTGTAGTATATTTGTATTCCTTTCTGTTTGTCTTTTGTGTGTTTACTATAGGTTTTTGCTTTGTGGTTACCATGAGACCTACATATAATAAATTATATCTTTTTTTGTTTTACATTTTTTAAATGGCACCCATTAAATGCTGAAATAGTAAAAATTTGAGACATCGTTACATATTCAGTACTTTAAAAGTTCATGGACAACAATGAATTAAAAGGCACTTTTAAAAATCTAGTTTTTCACTACACTCGAAAAGAAACACTTCATGGTAGTACAGTTTCTAAAACTCATCCTAGTTGATAAGGAATGATTAGTTTTGGCACCAGAGGATCCTATCTGCAAATGGTAGGTGAAAGAGTCAGTCCACAGGACATATTTTGACCAGGGCTATCTTGCACTCTTGCTCTCCACAAAAAAAGAAGAAAGGAACAGAGAGGAACTATGAAAACAGCCAGTAAACAATGAACAAAATAAGTAAGTATATATCAATAATTACTTTAAATGTAAATGAACTAAATTCTTCAATCGAAAGACACAGAGTTGCTGAATGGATGAAAAAACAAGATCCATCTATATACTGCCTACAAGAGACTCACTTTAGATGTAAGGACACACACAGACTGAAAGTGAAGGGAAGGAAAAAGATATTCCATGCAAAAGAAAACCAAAATAAAGCTGGAGTAGGTGTACTTATATCAGATGAAATAGACTTTAAAACAAAGACTGCAATAAAAGACAAAGATGGGCATTGCATAATGATAAGGGGGCCAATCCAATAAGAAAATGTAATATTTGTAAATATTTAAGGACCCAACATAGGAGCACCTAAATATATATAGCAAATATTAACTGACCTAAAGGGAGAAATAGACAGCAATACAATAATAGTAAGGGATTTTAATACCCCACTTACATCAATGGATAGATCATCCAGACAGAAAATCAATAAGGAAACATCAGCCTTAGATGACACGTTAGACCAGATGGACTTTACAGATATTTACAGAACATTCCATCCAAAGCAACAGAATACACATTCTTCTCAAGTGCACATGGAACATTTTCCAGGATAGATCATATGTTAAACCACAAAACAAGTTTTAATAAATTTAACAGGACTGAAATCATATCAAGCATCTTTTCCAAACGCAATGGTATGAAACTAGAAATTAATTACACAAAAAAACTAGAAAATTTATGAATATGTGAAGATTAAACAACATGCTATTGAACAAGCAATGGGTCAAAGAAGAAATCAAAAGAGAAATAAAAAATACCTTGAGACAAATAAAAATGGAAATATTACATAGTAATATTTGTGGGATGCAGTTCTAAGAGGGAAATTCATAGTCATAAATGCCTATCTCAAGAAACAAGAAAAGTCTCAACCAAATAACCAAACTTTACACTTCAAGGAACTAGAGAAAGAAGAATAAACAAAGCCCAAAGTTACTAGAAGGAAGGAAATACCAAAGATTAGAGCAGAAATAAATGAAATAGAGGCTAAAAAGACAACAAAGAAGATTAATGAAACTAAGAGCTGGTTCTTTGCAAAGATAAACAAAATTGACAAGCCTTTTGCTAGACTCACCAAGAAAAAAAGAGAGAGGACTCAAATAAATAAAATCAGAAATGAAAGAGGAGATGTAACAACTGATACCACAGAAATACAAAAGATCATAAGAGATTACCATGAACAATTATACACCAACAAATTGGACAGCCTAGAAGAAATGGATAAATTCCTAGAAACACACAACCTACCAAGACTCAATAATGATGAAATAGAAAGTCGGAACAGACTGTTTACTAGCAAGGAGATTGAATTAGTAATCAAAACCTCCCAATGAACAAAAGTCCAGAACCAGATGGCTTCACTGGTGAATTCTGCCAAGCACTCAAAGAAGAATAAATACCAATTCTTCTCAAACTCTCCCAAAAATAGAAGAGGAGGGAACTCTTCCAAACTCATTTTATGAAGCCAGCATTACCTTGATACCAAAACAGATAAGGATGCCACAAGAAAAGAAAATTACAGGCCAATAATTTCCCTGATGAACATAAATGCAAAAATCCTCAGCAAAATATTAGCAAATTGAATTCAACAATAGATTAAAAAGATCATACACCATGATCAGTGGGATTTATTCAAGGGATGCAAGGATGGTTCAATATCCACAAATCAAGGTGATACACCACATTAACAAAATGAAGGATAAAAAATCATATGATCATCTTGATAGATGCATAGAAAGCATCCGAGAAAAAATTCAACATCCATTTATGATAAAACTCTCAACTTAGTGGGTATAGAGGGAACATACCTCAACATAATAATATGACAAGCCCACAGCTAACATCATACTCAATGGTGAAAAGCTGAAAGCCTTTCCTCTAAGATCAGGAACAAGACAAGGATGCCCATGCTCACCACTTTTATTTAACATAGTATTGGAATTCCTAGCCAGAGCAATTAGACAAGAAAAAGAAATAAAAGGCATCCAAATTGGAAAGACAGAAGTAAAACTATCACTATTTGCAAATGACATGATATTACATATATAAAACCCTAAAGACTCCATCAAAAAACTGTTAGAACTAATAAATGAATTCTGTAAAGTTAAATATGCAATACACAAAATACCCAATACACAAAAATCTGTTGTGTTTCTATATGCTAATAACAAACTATCAGAAAGAGAAACAAAGAAAACAATTCCATTTACAATTGGATTAAAAAGAATAAAATACCTAGAAATAAATTTAACCAAGGAGGTGAAAGACCTGTATATTGAACTACAAGATGTCAATGAAAGAAATTGAAGAAGACACAAATAAATGGAATGATATTTCATGCTTGTAGATTGGAAGACTCTATATTGCTTAAATGTTCATACTCAAAGCAATCTACAGATTCAGTGCAATCCCCATCAAAATTCCAATGGCATTTTGCAAACAGAACAAATAATTCTAAAATTTGTATGGAACCACAAAAAAACCCTAATAGCAAATCGATCTTGAGAAAGAAGAACAAAGCTGGAGGCCTCATGCTCCCTGATTTCAAAATATATTACAAAGCTATAGTAATTAAAACAGTATGTTACTGGCATAAAAACAGACACATAGATCAATGGAACAAAATAAAGATCCCAGAAATAAACCCATGCATATAGGGTGAATTAATTTATGACAAAGGAGTCAAGAATATACAACAGGGAAAGAACAGTCTCTTCAATAAACAGTGTTAGGAAAACTGGACAGCCCCATGCAAAAGAATGAAACTTGACCACTATCTTACACCACACACAAAAATTAACTCAAAATGGATTAAAGACTTGAACATAAGACCTGAAACCATAAAACTCCAAGAAGAAAACATAGGCGGTAAGCTCCTTGACTTAGGTCTTCGTGATGATTTTTTGAATCTTACACCAAAAACAAAAGCAACAATAAAACAGTGGGACTATGTCATAATAAAAAGCTTCTGCACAGCAAAGGAAAGCATCAACAAAATGAAAAGGCAAACTACTGAACGAGAGAAAATATTTGCAAATCATATATCTGATAAGAGGCTAATATCCAAAATATATAAAGAACTTATACAACTCAACAGCAAAAAAACAAACAATCCAATTTAAAAAATGGGCAGAAGATCTAAACAGACATTTTTCCAAAGAAGATATACAAATAGCCAACAGGTACATGAAAAGATGCTCAACATCATTAATCATCAGGGAAATGAAATCAAAACCACAATGAGATATCACCTCACACCTGTTAGAATGGCTGTTATCAAAAAGACAAGAAATAACAAGTGTTGGCGAGGATATGGAGAAAAGGGAACCCTTGTGCACTGTTGGTGGAAATGTAAATTGGTGCAGCCAGTACGGAAAACAGTATGGAGGTTCCTCAAAAAATTAAAAATAGAACTACCATATGATCTGGCAATTCCTCTTCTGGGTATTTATGTGAAGAAAATGAACGCTCACTTGAAAAGGTATATGCACCGCCATGTCCGTTGCAGCATTGTTTACAATAGCCAAGATATGGAAGCAACCTAAGAATCCATCAAAGGATGAATGGATAAAGAAATTGTAGTATATATATATACAATGGAATATTATTCAGCCATAAAAAAGAATGAAATCTTGCCATTTGTGACAACATAGATGAACCTCGGGGGCATTATGCTAAGTGAAATCAGTCAGACAGAGAGAGACAAATATCGTATAATCTCTTGTATATGTGGAATCTAAAACAACAACAACAAAAAACAAGCTCATGATATAGAAAACAGATTGGTGGTTTCCAGAGGCAGGGGATGGGGGGTGGGAGAAATGGGCAAAGGGGGTCAAAAGGTAAAAAGAAAAAAACAAAGAAATTATGGTGACAAAAAAAAAAAATCCTTAGCTTTCCCTCAGTTGTACAAATACCCTACAGGGTGTTTATATAACATAAGATCTGGATCCAAGGATTCCCCAGTTAAACAGGGCCTCTCTGAGCATCCTAATCTACACTATAGCTTTGGGAAGGGCAAACTAAGTCAGAAAAAACCCCACATTTGTCAAAAAAAAAAAACCCCAACAACATCTTGATAGATGCCCCCCCCCCCCCAATATCTGATTCAGTAAGTCTGAGAATTTGCATTTCTAACAACTTCCTGGGTGATGGTTTCAGGTCTTACGTTCAGAGAGCACAAAGCAGGGACTTTAGTCAGCATCATCACCAGGGGCACCAGGCTGACCCTGGTGGGTGATCTCACCCCGCCCCCCCACACCCTCACCCTACCCCCTCCTCACCTGTACATCTCCTGCCTGGCCTGTATCTCCTCCTGGCGCTGTTGCTGGAGCTTGTGGTGGTGGTCTGCCCAGGAGACCTTCGCTGTGGGAGGAGAGGAGTGGGTGGGGAAGGCAGAGAAACTCCCCTGATCTCTGGCCCCAGCCACTCTCCCCTCCACTCGAGCCACCCCCTACCAGTTCCCTTCCCCCTATAAGTACAGTTTCTCCCACACGGGGCTGCTACCTACCCCTCCCCACAGCCTCACCAGCCCCCATCCTCTGCCCCTTCCCTAGCGGCTACACCAGCTCACCTCTCCACTCCCCTTGCCCTTCACCCCCAACATCAGCCCCCTTCTCACTCCGTGCCCTTCCCCCAGCCCCAGTCCGTCCCCTCCCTCACCTGCCCCCTCCCGCAGCACCAGGGTCCCCGCCCCCTCCAGCCACTGGTAGCAGGGGAAGCGGAGGGGGGCGCCCCTCGGCGGCGTGAGCTGGAACCAGCGGCAGAACCAGGCGTCGGCAGCCAAAGGCCCGAGCAGGAGGGGCAGCGCTGGGGGCGCCTTGTGCACGCGCAGCAGCAGCACCTGGCCCACGTCCTGGGGGGGCTTCACCTCGAAGTCCTCCTCCTGGGGGGGTAGGTAGGTTTAATATCTGAGAGGACCGTCCCTCCTCCTTTCTCCTCCGCCCCCACCCCTAAGCCCCATGCACTCACAGCACCCGCAGTGAACTCTATGCCGAGATGGTCCAGGCGCAGTGGGGGGGTCTCTCCCTGGGTCCCCACGATGGTAACAGACATTTTGTCCCACGTGCCAGCCCCGAAGCCCTCCCCAGTGGACACCCTCACCCTGTACTTGGCCATGGTGCCAGCCAGAGTCTGGTTCTCTGCTGCTGATCCTCCTGCAGAACAAGGTGGCTTATCCTCAGTGACGCGCCCGGCCCCACCCCAGCCGGGCTCTAGTCAGGCAAGTATGGTTATTATCTGAGCTCCCACGGGGCCCCATGGAGGGCTCCACGCTGCCCCAAAAAGCATGCCGGGGCACAACCACCTGATTGAAGTTGGCATTTAAGATGAAACCTAGTGTCATCCTTAAGGTAAACTATGGCCCAGGGCAGTGTGGATCCAGAATAGAAGGGAGATAGGACTGAACTACTCGAGAGACTGGGGAGACTGAGTTAATTAGGACTCTCATTTGTAAGTAGCAGATACCCACAAGAGACAACTTGAGCAAAAAGGAGAACCTATTATAAGAACACAAGGCCAGGAATACAACTGGGCCTCAGGAACAGCCTAGAGGCTGGGACTGGAGCATTGTAGGAACTCAGGAAATTCTCTCTCTCCATCTCTCTTTTCTGCATGTCTGTTTTGTCTCCTTTCCCTCTCTCTCCCCCCCCCACCTCCCTCCCTCTCTCTCTCTCTCCACCAGTTCTTTCTGTTTCCCAGTCCACATGGCAGAGATGGCTGCCACACAGTTCATTCTTTGCCTGAGAGTAGACAGGTTTTGGAGTGTCTCCGTTCAAATTCCAAGTTCCTCAGCAAAGTGTTCTCAATGACCCAGCTTGGGCCAAGGACCCAATTGCAGTCCAATTACTTCTCTCCAGGAGGAAGAAGTCACACAAGATGCCAGGCTGCCTGTGTCCACCATAGCCATGTTGCTGACACTAATGAGTTGTGGGGGTAGTGTGGATTTTCCAGAAGTGTGCGGGGAGATCATTTCTGGTGTCGACCAAGGAAATATCACTACAATTAAAGAGCAGATATTTATTTGGGCAATTAGAATTGCAATTCTGGAGACACGGATTTAGGCAGAAACCCAAAATGTGTTCTGAGGAAGACAAAGGAGACAAAGGTTTATAATGGCAAAAAGAGATAAATTACACAGGGGCCAGCCTGGGGGCATAGTGGTTAAGTTTGGCATCCTCTGCTGCAGCGGCCTGGGTTTGTGTATTTGGATCCTGGGCACAGATCTACATTAGTCATCAAGTCATGCTGTGGCGGTGACCCATATACAAAATAGAGGAAGATGGGCACAGATGTTAGCTCAGGGCTAATCTTCCTCAAAAAAAAAAAAATGAGGAGGACTGGCAACAGATGTTAGCTCAGGGTGACTCTTCCTCAGCCAAAAAAAAAGAGATAAATTACACAGGTTGTTTTGCAAAATTTATGATTGGTGCTAGCAACCACTGTTACTTCTCGGCTATACGTGATTGGCTGCTAAGGCAATCTCTAAGGCAAAAAGTTCTTACCTGTGGGAGTAAGCATATTTCTTGAAAGAAGGTCAAGGTAATAACAGTGAGGAACAATTTGAAAGTTACATTTCCTTTGGGTGATGACGTGATGTGCATGCATAAGTCCCATTTCCTTAATGGCCTCCTAGCTCCATTTTAGAAGCCTTGAAATATGTTATTCCATTTTGTTAGCGCTGTCCACATTCCCCTCCCCCCTTTTTTTTGTGTGTGAGAGGAAGATCAGCCCTGAGCTAACATCTGATGCCAATCCTCCTCTTTTTTCTGAGGAAGACTGGCCCTGAGCTAACATCCGTGCCCATCTTCCTCTACTTTATATGGGACACCGCCACAGCATGGCTTGACAAGCAGTGAGTTGGTGCGCGCCTGGGATCTGAACCGGCGAACCCCGGGCCACTGCAGCGGAGTGCGTGCACTTAACCACTTGCGCCACTGGGCTGGCCCCACACACATTTTCCCCTTTTGATCAAGATCTTTCAGCAGAAAGCATTGCAGATCAATCATTTGATATATATATAGATATTTCCCTTGTTGCCAGGAAGGCTCATTCCTGAGAATTCATGTCCCACGTAGCAGGGGAGTGAGATGCTCAATCATCAGGAGGAGTAATGCAGTCAGAGGCTTTGGCCACATCTGAGTAACAGGGAGGTGGTCAGTAAATGAGTCTTAGACATAGACTTGATCTGGAGAAAGTATCAAGTCCTTTGTTCAGAGTTGCAAGATTGGTCAATCATCTCAAGTTGCTGAGCAATCATTATTCTGGAGGTAGAGACAGACATCAAGAAATGCGAATCATTAGTAGCTTGAAGGTGATAAAGACTGCGCAAGTCAGGACAATAATCTTAGTATAACTTGGAGCAGATCTGAGTGAGTAGTAGCATAAGAAGTTTAAAAACAAGTACACATAGCAAAACTCCAATAATAATCATAAACAATATTTGAGGTCTTGATCTCGTCCAAGTACCTATACCTGCAGGAAGCCAGCTGAAAACATCAATAGGGAGCCAGATGGTGTCATCAAAAGACATTGGACTGGAGAGATCCTGTGCTATTTTTATAATTTTTCCGAGTTCTAACTCGACTTCACTGGAAGAGTTGATCCAGGTACAGCAGGAGGTGTTGGCTATGGCACAAATGCTGCCCTGTTTTGTAAGGGTGCCATTCAATTATCTAATGTAACCCTCACTAGGGAATCCAGGGATCTTTGTTATTGAGCCAAGACTCGAGGGGTAGAATTTGCCAGTGGAGCTATGGTTGGAGGTAAAGTTTTTATCAACAAGTCAACATGGACAATGTCAATCCTAGGAACAAAGCCTTTGGCAATGGTAATCAATTCAATGGGAATCAATGGAGAGTAGATGGGGTGTAAAAAGGGGTCGCCAAGTTTCACCTAGAACTGTGAGATTGTGGTTGGGTTTTTTCCTTTAACAAAAACTTCAAATGGAATATTATGATATCCTAAAAGGCATTATCCTGTCACGTGCCAGCTGTCTAGACATACATAAGCCCATGTTTCCTCAGTAATCACACACGAAGCTGTACCCAAACAGGAGCACATAGTATGGAATGCCGTCTGGTTCTGTAGTAGTGTCAGCCATCAGGAGCACTTGGTAAAGTCCTTTCCAATGAGGCTTGAGGGCTGTGTTCCTCTGATGATGCTTCCAGAATACCCAGTCATCAGGCCTTAAACCGTGACCAACAGGATCCTTTAAATTGGAATCTGGGAAAGCTTCTTTAACCTGTTGATGACAGGCTTGAGCATAAGATAGTAGAGCCTTACAGACGCTGGTCAGACTCACATAAGACAACAAGGGATCAGCGGAAGGTTGTGTACCAATAGACACTGATCTGCTGGTGATTGTCTTATGTGAAGTTAGTTTATATTTTCCAAAGAGGGCACTGTGAACAGTCGGCCAGACCAAAGGCTGAGGGAGTTCAGTCTATAGGTATGTAACAAAACCTCAAGACAATTGACAGAACTAGAATCTAATATTTACAAAGGTGCAGACTTAAGTTTTCTCTCTATAATTACCCTTAATTTTTTTTAACCAAAAATAATCACAATAAAACTAATTTGCTTATATTAAAAACTTGGCCTGATTATTTATACAAGTGAAAATAAGAACACTCACGGAGAGTTTCTGAATTCTGGAGGGATCAGGTCGGGAGAAAAAGTAAATGTTTTATCTTTGTTCCAAAAGGTATGTCTTACCAAATTGTTGATAGCTTAAGAGAAAAGATTTCTTTAAATCCGTAAAAACAAAACATTAGAGTATCTTTCTCAGCTCATGTAGTCCCATATAGTTTAATATTTCTTCTGTTTGAATCCAGTTTTTCCATTAGTTTTCTCAACTTTGCCTGAAAATTGGGGATGATAGGAAGAGTGAGCATTTCAAGATGTTTGAAAGGTTTTTGTTAAGGCTAGCATAATTTTCCCACTCAAGTGGGTGCCTCGATCACTGGAGATTGTGGAAGGTATATCCAAAGTGGCAAATACATTTTCTGACAGTTTCTTTGCTATTGTGAGGACATGAACTTTGTGGCAAGGGATGGCTTTAACCCATCTGGAAAACATAAATACAATAGCAAGAACATAATGATAACCCATAGTAAGTAGCAATTGAGTGAAATCCTGCAGCAGGTGCTCAAGGGACCCAAAGGGAGGAGTTCTGAGGCCTCTGGGAACAGAAATAAGTTTTCTTAATGCACTATCGCTGGTGAAGGAATGTAAAAATGAAAAAAATGGAGTTTGCCAGGGAACCAGGAAGAACCAAGTGGCTGTCTTGGTAGCCCCGGCTGTTTGTTTGTTTACAGCCATTGTTTACTGACCTTAATTTCTCTGATTCAGGAGCAGAGTGTTGCTGTGTTACAAGGACATCAGGATGCTAAAAGTTTGGCAGTGAGGGGTCAGAATATATATATATATATATATATATATATATATATATATATATATATATAATATATATATTTTTCCCTTTTTTTTTTTGCAAGAGAAGCAGAATGGACTTCATCCACATGTGTGATAACCTTGATAGATTCTGTTGTTGCTGCCGATAGACAAGGTGATTTCCTGATATTTATGTGAACCTCAATTTTGATGACAGGCAACATTTTATACCAGGACATATTAGACTTCCAGGAACTCTTATAACATATAAAGACATAACATAAAGAAGGCTTAATATTATTATTATTGTGTGTGTGTGTGTGTGTGTGTGTGAGAGGAAGATCAGCCCTGAGCTAACATCCATGCTAATCCTCCTCTTTTTGCTGAGGAAGACCGGCTCTGAGCTAACATTCATTGCCAATCCTCCTCCTTTTTTTCTTCCCCAAAGCCCCAGTCATAGTTGCACATCCTTCTAGTTGCTGTATGTGGGACGTGGCCTCAGGTTGGCCGGAGAAGCAGTGCGTTGGTGCGCGCCCGGGATCTGAACCCCGGGTCACCAATAGCGGAGCGCGCACACTTAACCGCTAAGCCACCTGGCCGGCCCTATTATTATTATTTTTAAATATCAAAGGGCCAGTTAGTTTTTTTTTGGAAGAAGATTGGCCCTGCGCTAACTATCTGTCGCCAATCTTCCTCTTTTTCTTTTTTCTCCCCAAAGCCCCAGTACATAGCTGTGTATCACAGTTGTAGAGTTGTAGCTCTTCTATGTGGGACGCCGCCTCAGCATGGCTTGATGATCGGTGCAGAGGTCTGCGCACAGGATCCAAACTGGTGAACCCTGGGCCGCCGAAGCGGAACGCACAAACTTAATCACTACACCACCAGGCCGGCCCCTTAATATTATTTCTTATTTGACAATGCTTCCCATGTAATTTAACATATCAAATAAGCCTAATTAGTTTAATATCTCTCAGGTCAAAAAAAAGACTTTATTTAGAATTTGCTTTTTGGGAAGTTTGTCAAAAAATATCAAAAAGGTTTTAAATCATCTGATTAAAAAGGATCACAGATTTTTATGAAACAATACGTAATTATGTATTTAACCAAAGTGACAAAGAGATTTTAAAGGCAAACACAGAAAATTACATAGTTCTGGGAAAAACTCAGATTTTCTAAGTAATTGAAGACTTGATAAAGACAAAACACGGTTTTTGTTTCCTAGGCAAATTACATTAAAGGTAAAGAAACTTTGTTTACAATTTCTTATTAAGAGCAGACCAATAATCTGGGAAGACTTTGTCCTTTAATAGAGAGAAAAACCAAAATCTAATTTTGTACCAGTGTACTTTTGATATTAAAATTCATTTTTAAATAAATTCATTTTAATCTTAGCCAGCTTGACCACACCTCAAAATCTCTTGTTAAAGATTTATTTTTCACAAACCTTCTACAACTTTTATTTAGGTTTTGTCTTATCTTTTTCTTCTTATTTTGGAACAATCATATTATTTTCTTATTTTCCTTTAACAAAAATGCATCTTCATTCTCCATATCTTCGCATGCTGAAAACACATATCCTACTTTCCTTGTCTACTTTTCATATATAGTAATTTTCTTAATTTCAAAATCTTACCAAGTTTATTTTCAAAAAAGGGAATAATTCAAGGCAGTTGTTACAGAATAATTATAGATTTTACTCTTGGATGATGCATAATTGCCTATGCGTTACATTAAATGAATATAAACTCCTTCTATATAACAGTTAAAATAAACCCTATACTCTTTGGAAATTACAGTATGAGATTCACTTGTGTCCATAGGTTCATTCTGACATTACTTTGCTAAACTGGGAATGACAGAACAGGCAGAGGCAACAAGATCCCCACATTGTTGCTGAAGAGGGTTGCTCTAGGTTGGTAGGCAGAATACAGATTTGAAAGATGGAACAACAACTTCTAAACTGATGGCAGATCTATAAATATCTGAGAAGCCACCACCAGAATTCTCAGCCCTTGCAAGTAGTTATAAGAAATAGGAGAAGTTCTTTTAAACAAAGATTGTTGCATGCCTGTAAATCTAAAAAGATACGGCAACAAAGTATGAGTCCATCCGAGAGTGATTACAGCCTGGCCTTGGGGAGTTATCACTGTGTGGGTACAGGACAGAAAGAGTGGTTGTTCCTGTGTTGGCCTCTCCATCTGGCCGCATACACCGTTCTGTTGCTCAGTTTACTGTGGTATAAGAGCAGTTGGATCAAACATGTTGGATCATTCCATAGCAAGAAATATAGTATATGATATGGTCCAGCGTATGCTTACATATATAAAACCATATAAATAACTGAAAAAAAAATTTAATAAACTGACATGTATTTCCCATTTTTAGTATATGCCATACATGTATTCTATATTGCATTTTATGAAATATTTTCTTTTATTTATATATCATAAATAAATTTACAATAAATTTATCTGTGTTTTATAGATAAAATTGAAGATATATATTATCGGTTTGTCTATTTTTATAAATGTAGATACCATGTACATTTTCTATTTAAATAAACGTTATAATTTATCAGTGGTCTGTGACCATAGTTTGAAAAATAAGAAGTTACAGTAAATCCTTCCATAGGAGGAGAAAGCTCCATGAGAATTCCATTGCTTCTTATCTTTCAAAGGGATACCTGCTGCTTTGCCTGCATTCTCTCAGCATCAATGCACACAGTGTGCGTAGAGTTAATTTACATTTATTACTCTAAGTATTCTGACATTTTTTCTTTGGTTCATTTTGTATTCTCAGCTCTTCTTCCAACTTTTTTTTTTTTTTAAACTATTTGTAATCTTTGCTTTCCAGTGAAAACTAGGAAGCACGCAATTGTGACCTGTCCATCACAGGTAGTATCCTGTGGTAGATTAGCAAACCTATAAACACATTTCATAATTTCTAGAAGCATATTTCTCTTTACAGCAAACTTTTCAATGTGCCACAAAACATGTCTATTGATAACTCAAATATTGTTCATCCCTCTGAAAAAAAATTAGAAAGCCAAAACTAGACAAATATGTTTAGTAACCAGTGTCTCAGTATAGCATCCTATCCAGAAATGATTTAGATATTCAATGAATATCTATTATTTAGTATAAACTTTTATCTTATTTATATTTATTTAAAATGTAAATGTTTGGCTTAGACAATAAATAGTTAACCATCATCCCAAGTCATTCCCCCTGCAGACAAATTTCATAACAGAAACAGCAGGAGCCTATCCGACCAATAAACCTGGGTACAAAAAGTTGTATGTTTGCATTACATTCACTATTGATAACTCTGAACACGTGTCTGTTTTTATTAAACCAACAAACTTAAACTATCTTTCATCAAAGATTACTCAGATCACTTGAACTTGAAAAACATTTGGGTTAGTTTCTATGTTTCTGAGAGTTTTAGGAATACTTAATTTATATAGATGTTTAATTTTGGCAATATCACCTGGAAGTAGAAAAATATCATGTATATATAGAGAGAGACTTACATACACAGACATACAGACAGACACAAACAGAGGTCTTTAAAATTTTTAGCCATGTCTCAGGTACAAAACTCAAAGGAATAGTTGGATCCAAATTGTGTTTCTGGCAGATGGACTAAGTTAAGGTTACCTGCTCAGATGGCCAAAGATTTTTTTTTTGCATACTGTAAGAATCCTTTTTTTTTTTTTTTTGTGAGGATGTTAGCCCTGAGCTAACATCCATGCCAATCCTCCTCTTTTTTGCTGAGGAAGACTGGCTCTGAGCTAACATCCGTGCTGATCTTCCTCCACTTTATATGGTATGCTGCCACGGCATGGCCTGACGAGCGGTGCGATGGTGCACACCTGGGATCCAAACTCGGGCCGCCAGCAGCAGAGTGCGCACACTTAACTGCTATGCCATGGGGCCGGCCCCATGTAAGGATCCTTTTTAGAGCTGTTTTTGAAGTCATTTTGTCTTTTAGAAGCTTCTGCATACCAATCAAAGAACGCATTCCATTGTCTCTGAGAGGTTTAGAATCCTCTCTTTTAAGGGTGACCCTTCAGATGGACTTATCTGAAACGAAGATTCCTCAGAATGGCCATTACAATTCCAAATTATTTCAAAAGTTCACCCATTTCCACTTGCTTAGTTTTAGATCTCTTATGGTCTAACTGTGCATGCAAATAAACTAATTTAGGTATTTCAAATGAGCCCCATAGGAGCCAAGAAAGTTTTATTTTTATTTATTTATTTATTTATTTAAATTTTCACTGTGTAACTTTATTTTTATTTATTTATTTATTTTTTTGTTTATTGCAGTAACACTGGTTTATAACATTGTATAAATTTCAGGTGTACATCATCATACTTCTATTTCTGCATGGATTACATCATGTTCTCATGTTCACCACCCAAATACTAATTACAATCCATCACCACACACATGTGCCTAATTATCCATTTCACCCTCCTCCCTCCCCCCTTCCCTTCTGGTAACCACCAATCCAATCTCTGTCTCTATGTGTTTGTTTGTTGTTGTTATTATCTACTACTTAATGAGTGAGATCACACGGTATTTGACCTTCTCCTTCTGACTTATTTCACTTTGCGTAATACCCTCAGTGGCCATCCATGTTGTCACAAATGGCTGGATTTCATCGTTTCTTATGGCTGAGTAGTAGTCCATTGTGTATATATACCACATCTTCTTTATCCATTCGTCCCTTGATGGGCACTTAGGTTGCTTCCAAGTCTTGGCTATTGTGAATAATGCTGCAACCAACACAGGGGTGCATGTATCTTTACGCATTGGTGTTTTCAAGTTCTTTGGATAAATACCCAGCAGTGGAATAGATGGATCATATGGTAGTTCTATCGTTGATTTTTTGAGGAATCTCCATACTGTTTTCCATAGTGGCTGCACCAGTTTGCACTCCCACCAGCAGTGTATGAGAGCTCCCTTCTCTCCACATCCTCTCCAACACTTCTTGTTTCCTGCTTTGGTAATTATAGCCATTCTGATGGGCGTGAGGTGATATTTCATTGTAGTTTTGATTTGCATTTCCCTGATAGTTAATGATTTTGAACATCTTTTCACGTGTCTGTTGGCCATCTGTATATCTTCTTTGGAGAAATGTCTATTCAGGTCTTTTGCCCATTTTTTAATTGGGTTGTTAGTTTTTTTGTTGTTGAGATGCATGAGATCTTTATATGTTTTGGAGATTAACCCCTTATCAGATGTATGGTTTGCAAATATCTTCTCCCAATTGTTAGGTTGTCTTTTCATTTTGTTGATGGTTTCCTTTGCTGTGCAGAAGCTTTTTAGTTTGATGTAGTCCCATTTGTTTATTTTTTCTATTGTTTCTCTTGCCTGGTCAGACATAGTGCTTAAAAATATGTTGCTAAGACTGATGTTGAAGAGCGTACTGCCTATGTTTTCTTCTAGAAGTTTTATAGTTTCAGGTCTTACATTCAAGTCTTTAATCCATTTTGAGTTAATTTTTGTTTATGGTGTAAGGTAATGGTCTACTATCATTTTTTTGCATATGGCTATCCAGTTTTCCCAACACATTTGTTGAAGAGACTTTCTTTTCTCCATTGTATGTTCTTGGCTCTTTTGTCGAAGATTAGCTATCCATAGATGTGTGGGTTTATTTCTGGGCTTTCGATTCTATTCCATTGATCTGTGTGTCTGTTTTTGTGCCAGTACCATGCTGTTTTGGTTACTATAGCTTTGTAGTATATTTTGAAATCAGGGAGTGTGATATCTCCAGCTTTGTTCTTTTTTCTCAGGATTCCTTTAGCTATTCGGGGTCTTTTGTTGTTCCATATAAATTTTAGGATTCTTTGTTCTATTTCTGTGAAAAATGTTGTTGGAACTTTGATAGGGATTGCATTGAATCTATAGATTGCTTTAGGAAGTATGGACATCTTAACTATGTTAATTCTTCCAATCCAAGAGCACGGAATATCTTTCCATTTCTTTGTGTCTTCTTCAATTTCTTTCAGAAATGTTTTATAGTTTTCGGTGTACAGATCTTTCACCTCTTTGGTTAAGTTTATTTCCTAGGTATTTTATTCTTTTTGTTGCAACTGTAAATGGGATGGTATTCTTAATTTCTCTTTCTGCTACTTCATTGTTAGTGTATAGAAATGCAACTGATTTTTGTATGTTGATTTTGTATCCTGCAAATTTACCATATTCGTTTATTACTTCTAAAAGTTTTTTGGTAGATTCTTTAGGGTTTTCTATATATAAAATCGTGTCATCTGCAAATAGTGACAGTTTCATTTCTTCCTTTCCAATTTGGATCCCTTTTAGTTTTTTTTTCTTACCTGATTGCTCTGGCTAGGACTTCCAATACTATGTTAAATAGGAGTGGTGAGAGTGGGCATCCTTGTCTGTTTCCTGTTCTTAGAGGGATAGCTTTCAGTTTTTCACCATTGAGGATGATATTAGCTGTAGGTTTGTCACATATGGCCTGTATTATGTTGAGGTACTTTTCTTCTATACCCATTTTATTGAGAGTTTTTATCATAAATGGATGCTGTATCTTGTCAAATGCTTTCTCTGCATCTATTGAGATGATCATGTGATTTTTTTTTTTTTTTTTTTTTTTTGGTGAGGAGATCAGCCCTGTGCTAACATCTGCCAATCCTCCTCTTTTTTTGCTGAGGAAGACTGGCCCTAGGCTAACATCCGTGCCCATCTTCCTCCATTTTATGTGGGATGCCGCCACAGCATGGCCTGCCAAGCGGTGCGTCGGCACATGCCCGGGATCCGAACCGGCGAACCCCGGGCTGCCGCAGCGGAGCGCGCTCACTTAACCGCTTGCGCCACCAGGCCGGCCCGATCATGTGATTTTTATTCTTCATTTTATTAATGTGGTGTATTACGTTGATTGATTTGCGAGTGTTGAACCATCCCTGCATACCTGGAATAAATCCCACTTGATCATGGTGTATAATCTTTTTAACGTATTGTTGTATGCGATTTGCTAGTACTTTATTGAGGATTTTTGCATCGATGTTCATCAGTGATATTGGCCTGTAATTTTCTTTTTTAGTGTTGTCCTTGTCTGGTTTTGGTATCAGGGTAATGTCAGCTTCCTAGAATGAGTTAGGGAGCTTGCCCCCCTCCTCAATTTTTTGGAAGAGTTTGAGAAGGATAGGTATTAAGTTTTCTTTGAATGTTTGGTAGAATTCACCAGGGAAGCCGTCTGGTCCTGGACTTTTATTTTTGGGGAGGTTTTTGATTACTGTTTCAATCTCTTTACTGGTGATTGGTCTATTCAAATTCTCTATTTCTTCTTGATCCAGTTTTGGAAGGTTGTGTGAGTCTAAGAATTTATCCATTTCTTCCAGATTGTCCAATTTGTTGGCATATAGCTTTTCATAGTATTCTCTTATAATCTTTTGTATTTTTGAGGTGTCCATTGTAATTTCTCCTCTTTCATTTCTGATTTTACTTATTTGAGCCTTCTCTCTTTTTTTCTCCGTGAGTCTAGTTAAAAGTTTGTCAATTTTGTTTATCTTTTCAAAGAACCAATTCTTGGTTTTATTAATTTTTTCTATGTTCTTTTAGTCTCCATTTATTTCTGCTCTGATTTTTATATTTCCCTTCTTCTACTCATTTTGGACTTTGTTTGTTCTTCTTTTTCCGGTTCCTTTAGATGCATTGTTAGATTGTTTATTTGAGATTTTTCTTGTTTGTTGAGATAGGCCTGTATTGCTAGAAACTTCCCTCTTAGAACCGCTTTTGCTGTATCCCATAAATTCTGGCATGTTGTATTTTCATTTTCATTTGTCTCCAGGTATTTTTTGATTTCTTCATTGGCCCAATCGTTGTTCAGTAGCATTTTGTGTAATCTCCACATATTTGTGGCTTTTCTGATTTTCTTCCTATAGTTGATTTCTAGTTTCATACTGTTGTGGTCAGAAAAGATGCTTGGTATTATTTCAATCTTCTTAAATTTATGTAGACTTGTTTTGTGGTCTAATATGTGATCAATCCTGGAGAATGTTCCATGTGCATTTGAAAAGAATGTGTATTCTTCGGTTTTTGGATGGACTGTTCTGTATATATCTACTAGGTCCATCTGTTCGAGTGTGTCATTTGAGGCCAATGTTTCCTTATTGATATTCTGTTTGGATGATCTATCTGTTGGTGTAAGTGGAGTGTTAAAGAAGTCCCCTACTATTATTGTGTTACTGTCTATTTCTCTTTTTGTGTCTGTTAATAATTGCTTTATTTATTGAGGTGCTCCTACGTTGGGTGCATAGATATTTACAAGTGTTATATCCTCTTGTTGGATTGTTCCTTTGATCATTATGTAATTCCCTTCTTTGTCTCTTTTTACAGTTTTTGTTTTAAAATCTATTTTGTCTGATATGAGTATTGCTACCCCAGCTTTCTTTTCATTGGGGCCAACGAAGTTTAAATCATCCTTGAGTAGTATGGGTCCATTGAGGTAAAAATTTACAAGAAGAGAGATCATATTCTTTAAATATAAATCCAGCTGGGGTTCCTGAAGGAGGTTGATCATTTATGGCTTCTAGAACAATTGTTTCTCATAATTTAGAGAGGGCTGTTCTCGGATGACCAGGACAGGAAGATATGTGTTTTGGGTGAGGTACATGCTGCTTGTGAGGACCACTTCCCAAAGTGTCACCAATGGGCTGTTGGTCTCTCTCTTACATGTCTTGAAAAATTCTGGACACCAAGCAGTGTCAGGTTGCTCAAGATACTAGGATGACCAGTCCTTTATGTGTACCTCCCGGACCAGCTTATGGAGTTCCTTCTGACCCAGGAAGGGGTAAGTTCTTCAGTTGGGAGGCCCTGTGAGACGGCTGCACATCATGGACAGAGTCTCGACACTTCTACTAGGTTTCTAGTCATCTGGAAACAACCTGAAAGGGGTCGGAAGGAGCAATGTCTCTTATCTTTGGAGTCGGAGGACCCTCATTTAGATAACAGGAGAACCTAAGAGGTCTGCATTGGTTATCAAGAAAGCTGAATTTCGAATTGTAAGAGAATGTGGCCACTTAAATAAAATGAAAAACTACTAGAGCTACCCTCACCAAGAAAAGTCCTTAAACCCGAATCTTCCACTTAGTTAAGACGAGGACAGAATCCTCCCTTCCAAAGGAGTAAGGACAGAAAAGAAATCCTTGAACCCGAATCCTCCGCCTTGGCAAAGTAAGGACGGAATCCCCCCTCTGAAGGAGTGAGGACAGAACCCGTTAATCTGCCCAGCTGAGATATGGTCCCAACCTCAACTGAAAATAGGAGGTTTGGATCCGGGAGAACTTACACTGGAACTCCAAGGCTCGCCAGTGGAAATGCTCGAGAACAAGGGTCTCTTGGAGACCCACCTTCCGCGTGACCGTGGTGGCGCTGGGGGTCTGGGGTCAGCTGCTCTGGATCCTGCCGAGTATGCCAAGAAATGTTGACCAAGGAAAAATCACCATAATCTAAACAGCAGATATTTATTTGGGCAATTAGAATTACAATTCCGGAGACACAGATTCAGGCAGAAACCCAGAATGTGTTCTGAGGAAGACAAAGGAGGCAAGAGTTTATAAAGACAACAAGAGATCAGTTACACAGGTTGTTTTGCAGAATTTGTGATTGGTGCTGGCCCGATCCACTAGGTGATTCTTCTGTTTTACACAGCACAGACAAAGATCCTGGGTGGTATTCAGGGCAGATAGGCTGGAATACAAGGATTAAGAAGACTTGATTCATGTGTCTGGCAACTGGAAGGGGATAGCTGGAAGGCTGGACTCAGCTGAGACAGTCAATAGATGCCCCCGCACACGGCCTCTTGAGCCGCGTGGTCTCAGGGTAGTCAGACCTCCTAACACAGCAGTTCAGGGTCCCAGAATGTTGGAAAATGGGAGTTAAATAGGAAGAATCTGTCCGTGTTTATTTGTTCTGCCTACAGGAGAGTGGCCACGTTAGGCAGGTTCTATTGGGTGGGAGTAAAGAGAACTATGCAGGCTATTTCAGAGGACAGAGTTTAGTGTGAGGGGATATGCACCTGGGGACACAGGCAGACCAGGAGCTCAGGAGGAGCTTCAGGACCTTGGCCCCTCAGAACTCTGGCCAGTTCTGGGGGTCTCGACATCCTGAAGGCATATTTGTCTCTGTGACTTGTTCATTAGTGACTCCACACCTCATTCTTCTCTCCTCTGGATATCTTTTCCTGCCTCATATCTTTCCCTTACCATGACTCCTTACCGCCCTGACTCTACCCTCCAGCTCTTCTCCACTTACCCTTTTTTACTTCCATCTCCGGTGGTTGAACTGTGCCATTCACTCAGCATTTCCCTGTTCGAATTTCCAAGAGAGAGAATCCAATTGACCCAACTCATCTTTTTGCACCAGGGCACATCACTGGTCATGCGTCAACCAATGGCTTGGCTGGGCTTGAGTCAGGTGCCAACCCCTGATCCAGTCAGCTGGGGTTGGATGAGGGCAGGCTATGCCCTACAGAATGTGGCTGCTTAAGGGCTGCCCCTCAGCAGGGGCTGTGGATGAAGTGTTTTCACTTAATGTGGGCTTGGCGGGCACCCTGATTGACATGTCTAGTACAGAGGTGCTGACAGAGAACCTGGAGAAAATATTTCCTTCCCTCTGGTTCCACCCATCGACCCCTCACTAACATTTGAGGAGGCTGACTATAGTGTAAGCCCTGACAGTGGTTTTTTCTTTTTTGCAATGCAAGTGCCTGACTTAAGCTTTGATTGGCAAAGCATCCACTTCACAGAAGCATCCACTTCAAAGATGGCTGTCTTGAATAAACACATTGCCAGCCATGTGACTAGATAAAGAGCCAGGCTGCCTCCCCCCACTGAGGAGATCTTGGTTGATTTCAACAACCAACCATTTGGGCCACTCGTTGTTTTCTCTTCCTGCACTTTAAATTCCCACTCTTATGTTTTAAATTCATAAAGAGTGAGCCACGAAACCCTAGGCCCCCACTCTTGACCCTAATAATAGCAGAACCCCTGCTCACATGCATTCTCTCTCTCTCTCTACCTGTGACTTCACTGTGTGGCCACTGGTGTGCTGTGTAATTTCCAGGTCCTGTTATTTTTTTTTTTTTTTCAGTTTCCTAACGGTTATTGCTGAAGGGCATCTTGTAATCATAATAAGAACTACAAGGGCCAGTCCAACCAAACATTGGTCATTGATAGGCTGAGTCTGGCACAACACACTGACCCCCATCACTGCTGGTATGTAGGAGGGGAAACGAGGTTGAGAGTGAGTGAGGGTGAAAGAGAGCCCGCTGAGGACAGCCTCGTGGACGCAGCCCGTCAGCCTCTCCAGGACCAGCTCCTTGTCCTCCTTGGTGTCCGAGGCACTTCACCACTTTCTCCCCACCACCCTGAATCTTCCTGCCAGGCTGTCTTGGACTAGATACCGTGGTTGAGCTCCATTCCTCTTCCTGGCCCCCATGTTAGGGCTACTGAGCCACAGGAGAGCAAATAACAACCGTGCATCGTGGGGCCTCTGCAAGTGTAAGGACCCCCTTCCCCTGGTGAACAGCTGGTTCCTCTAAGCTGTCTGGTGATTCCTCCATACATTTTCCAAACAGACAAATCCAAGTCATCTAAAATCCCAGTCAGCTTTGGCTAGTGTTGGGGGTCTGCCCTGGTGGGGAGGAAGTGGCTCTTGCCCCCAGCAAAGGCTGAACTGGCCCCAGCACTGCCTGAGGTCCCAGGCCTCTGGCCTACCCCTACCTTTCCTGAGCACCTGCCTCCCCTCCCCCAGCCCTGTGATGTCTCCTTTGGTTTCTTAATCCCCTCTGGTGCTGCATGCTGGGTCCTCAAGGTCTGAGAATGCCTAACACAGAGAGTGGCTCTTTCCTTCTGGTCTCCACACCCAGGGATTCCGGGCTCAGGGAGGCTGAAGACCTAGATGATCTAGGATTCCAGAGACTTCCTCCCTCTCCGACCCCTACCCTCGCCAAAGTCATCAAATCCTCACCAAACTCTCCATCCCACTCATTTTGCTATTGGCAGACACACGGCTGTCCTCGTTCCCGACAACACTGAGGACACAGGAAGAGAAGCTCTTTGGCAGCCTTTCCTTCTCACTAAACACTTGTGGCCTCCTCCTCTCCTACTCCTGCCTCACACCTCAGAGAAAGAGGCTTGCTTACTGTTCTCTAAAGCTACTTCCGTTTCCTCAGGGACTTGGTCCCATCAGTTTTTGCCTCTTTATCAATAGTGTAGAGTCTAAGACCTTGGGAAAATTATAATCCTGACTATCATTTAGTAACTCGGTGATCTTAGGCAGGTCATACCACCTTTCTCAGCCTCAATGTTATCATCTGTAAAATAGAGTTATAATAGTATCTGACTCATATGGTGGTTGAGGGTATTAAATTAACTTTCACAGGTAAAGTGCTTAATACAGTTTCTGGCACATAGGAAGCACCCAGTAAAACATTGCTCCTTCCTCCCTCCACACACTCTGAGGATGACCTCACCTTCTCTTTTACTGAGAAAACAGAAACCTCCATTGGAAACTCCCGGAACCTACAGCTACCTAACCCACAAACACACCTACTCCCAGGCACATCCTGTCCTACTCTAATCCTCTTACAAGAACTTCCCCTCCTCCCATACAAGTGAATCCCTCCTCCTGTGCCAGACACAGGAACCAGGCTCCCTTGTCACTCCCTCCAGTGTCACCGTCCCGACTCACTCCTTCCCATCAGCTGTTGATGGGCAGAAGTCTCTCCCCTCTTCAAAAGAGAAACACAACACCTCCACCCAGCTACCCTGCCTTCTTTCTAGTTCCTGAAAGAACATCTTGTACAGCTGTGTCATCACAGCTCTGTGATGTCCTCTGTTCTTTTCCTGGAGGCTCTGACTCCTGGCAGGACCAGTTTCTGGGACCAGCTCTGGTCTTGGGATGACCCATGATCAGCCAGTCCAACCACCTCAGTGTAGGTGGGCATTGCCCCGCACTTGGGCACGTGGGCCCAGGGAATCCACCAAGATGGAGACCAGGTTGGAGCCTATTTTCCAAGAGTCAGGAAGGTCTCCATTACTTGGGGGCAGTGTTGAGTATGAAGTGCTCAGTACTGGTCCCTCCTCTTCCTCTCTCAGGGCCTGCTGAAGTTGGTCTGGAGCCTTTAGCTGCAGGCGCTTGATGCCACTGTGCAATCCCTCAGGCCTTGTTTCAACTGGGGCCAGCACCCCCCCGCCTCCCCCGACCCCCAGCAGAGAGTGTGGAAGGAGCTCTTGTGCCCATCCATCCTGGGATAAAGGCTAAGCCCTGGGAGAGGTGATCTCAGGGATCGTTAGGGGACTGGCCAATGACATGCATGAGAACCCATGTGGCCCCAAATCAGACAGTATGTTGATGGTAGTAAGAAGGACGTTCTGAAGGAGGCACATGGCTGGGGGGCGAGTGGTCAGGCCTGAGAGAGAGGCCTGAGGGGACAATGTGCTGGCTGGGCTGGCCAATGATAAAGAGAAAGAAGGTGAGGCAAGGCCATAAACTGGGTGGTTATGGACATTTATTTGCTTGGCTTGGTGGTTTGGGTGAGGAGGGAGAGTGGAAGGAAAAGGCCCTAGTTGAACCTGCAGTCATGAGCACATTTTAATCCAATGGACCAACATTTTGTCATGATGAAAAAATCATGAGAGTTTCATAGTATATAACAGAAGCTAATTTTGTTTGGCATTAAAAGATGGTATGTAGTAATAACCTATGTACCTGATTTGTAACATATTCATGAAATGCATATTAACTTCATCTGTAATAAGGTTTGAGTGAAACTTTTCCTGTGGCCACGGAGTTAGAACTAGCGCCCACAGCTGAAACTCTTAAATATGAAGTGCTCCACATTCTAAAGAGAGAAGCCAACAGATGGCTCAGCTACCCCCACCTTCACCCCCATCCCAAGGGCTTTCTGAGAGTTTCTGGAACTGGCCCTGCCATAATCCCTACTCCTACTTCCCAGTCCCCAGGCCACCCAGCAGAGGACCAGCGGGGGAGGGAAAGAGCAGGAGCTGGTGGGATAAACATCCGGGCTGAGGGCTACCCTTCCCCTAACAAACACCTAGTGGTGGCTCTCTGGAAGAATCATTTATGCAGACTGGAGGCGCCTTCGAGGGTGAGAGAGGCATCTCATTGCTAGCTGGGTGGAGCTGGGCTGAAGAACACAGAAAGAAGGAGTCACAGTGCAGGGGCCTGGGAAGAAGGCAGTGGTAGCCTCTGGCCCAGTCCCCCGTGGCCTGAGAGGATGAATCAGAGGGCAGTTCCCGCAGCTCCTCATGAAGGAGGATGGAGGTCAGAGGATGAGCTGAAACTGGGGGCTGCCCAGGCTCTCCAGGCAGCCATGGGACACACAAGGGGCTGTGGTGCCCAGAGAATGGCGTAGGGGTGCCTACCACTGTTGGGCTAAAGAGAGACATGGCTGCTGCTTTCTGAGGGGGTCTTCAGTGATGAAGAAGGCTGGGGGGAATCTGAAACCCAACCACCAGGGGACCACACCCAGGCTATTCCAGATGTTGTGGGGACCTGAAGGTTTTCCAATTTTGAAGACCCTTTTTATTTATGTTTTTTGGTGAGGAAGACTGGCCCTGAGCTAACATTTGTTGCCAATCTTCCTCTTTTTGCTTGAGGAAGATTGTTACTGAGCTAACGTCTGTTCCAGTCTTCCTCTATTTTGTACGTGGGATGCTGCCACAGCATGGCCTGATGAGCTGTGTGTGGGTCCTCACCTGGGATCCGAACCTGCGTACCCTGTGCTGCCGAAGCAGAGCACACGAACTTAACCACTATGCCACCAGGCCGGCCCTGAAGGCCCTTCTTAAGAAAAAGAAAACAAAATTGGCTAAGGGGGCTTGGAACGGGCTTGTGCAGGGCTGTGAAGTTTCAACTTTACTAGCAAGCCCTCCCCTCCCCACCCAGCCAACATCAGCAGCAGCCGAGCCAAAGAGAGACCAGGGAAACTTCCCCAACAGGCAACCAGTTATGCCTCTGCTGTGTCTTCCACTTGAAGAGTGTAGGGGAGGGGTCCCAGGATCAAATGATGCCCCCATGTCCCTCCTCTCCTGACCAAGGAGCCAGAATGGAGGGAGGAGGGAAGGAGCAGTCGCCCCTCCCCAGACCCTGACAGGCGAGGCACAGAGTGGAGCAGACATTCAGAGCAGACGGGAGGCTGGCGTTTTCAACGGGACTGGACTCATGAAGGCGCTGATTAGAGAAACGTAAAATGTGTTCCTGTTCATATCCCACCAACTCAAAACTCCTTCATAGTCTGAATACACAGACATTGATTCAGAGTTTAAACTGTGCTCTTGCAGAAAAGAATCAAGGGGGCATGAAGCTGGACTGTCTGTAAGATAAGATCTGTGAGATCTCCAGGGCACCCTTGAGAGGCACCCTGAGGCCCAGAGTCTGAACTCCTGGGTGTGCTTCCTGATCCCAAGATTTGCTGGACATGCAGTCTTTAGCAAGTCATTTCACTGCTGGGAGCCTCAGTTTTCACGTGTATAAAATGGGTTGTGTGAGGATTAGAGACGTATGTATTAGAGGTGTATGGGGATATGCTTTTTAAATGGCAGGGTCAACATTCCCTGTGAGCAAAACAGGTAAAGTCTTAGACAGCAGGCCCTTCTCTAGGTCCAGGGCTAAAGACTAGGCTCAGGGGTGGGTGGTGAGGAGGAATGTCCCTGGTAGAGGTGACAAAATGGCTTTAGTTTGAGTGGGCGAGTCTCCAGACTGACAAATAAGCCCTGCCCTGCAGGCACCTGGCTTCCCAGACATCACAGCTGTCCTTCTCCCCAGTTCCTCTACTCCCTTCCCTGTCCTGGGAGCAGCGAGGGACACCTGCCCCCACCCTAACCTCCCTGTCAAAGTCTAGTCACTTAACTGGTCAAGACGTTGACAATCAGCGATCCTCACACTCTCATTTGCATCATCTCCTCTGAGGCAGGACGATTCCTCCACCTTCTAAATGCTGAGTCAGCACAAGAGTCCTGACAAGGCTACAAGGCTGTGGGCATTTTCTCACCCCAGCTCCTAACCTTTCCCTGGGTTCGGTTCCCACAAGGGAAGGGCCTGGGCTGACTCACAATGGAGTCAAGGCTTGCGGACTGTCTTCTCTTGGTCGTTTGTCCTTCACCCCCCTCCTCCCTCCCAAGCCAGAGTCTTCCTCTTTTCTTTCCTGTTAAACCAGTCTAACCCCCACTGCATTCCATAACCCTCTTGAGTTATGTCTGTCAGGACAGTTTTGACCGCAAAGAACAGCAAGTCTGATTTAATGTGTCTTAAGAAAACAGCTTGCCAGCCGGGTCTGGCTTTAGGCCCAGTGAGGTGTACAGCCTCAAACAGTTGGGGCAAGACTTAGTCTCTGCCCCTCTGTCAGTTCTGTTCCTTGTCTTTGTGGTGGCAGGATCTCTCAGCGTCCCATTCTCCCAGTAACCCCACAGAAAAGAGACAACATCTTCACCAGGCTTCCAGCAATGTCTGGGCCCTGAGCCTCTTTTGCCTGGCCCAGCTCACCTGCCTGTTCTTGAAGCAATCCCAGAGGGATGGAATGATTGGGCAGGACTGGAGGGGGAGGTCTGGGGTCAGTTCTACAGGGACTGAGAAGGGGGCAGGGATGGTTGCCCACCGTTGAGCAGAACGGGTGCTAGGAAGGCAGAACAACTGAGGTCCATTACAAGTCATCATGTCAGAAACATTGGGCCTGGGGCAGGGATAGCTGAGCTCAAAGAAAATGGATGACCAATGGGCTGGTCACCCATCGGTGGCTTTGGGATGGTCTGTCCTGCTCTAATGCCCCAGTAGTAGGCTCTTGAGGGGTTGGAGGTGGAGTGTGGGTTGTTGGTGAGGTCCTGCCAGAGACCAATGGACCTCAACTTCTCCATTTGGGGATCCTGTCTCTTTAGTCCTAGACTCTGGTTTCCATGGGTCATGAGTCATGGCCATAGACATGCTCTGCCTTTCTCTTCCTTCCTCTCTCCTGCCTATGACCAAGGGATGAGGCCACATCACCCATTTCCAGAGCCTCAGAGACCCCGGTCTTTTCTAGAAGCTTTAAAGGCCTGAGCGTCCCTGCTTGGTCCCCTCAGAGCAGACCCCCTGAGCAGAGGAGTTCCTGGGGGGTTGTTGGCCCCAGGTCACTTCCCCCTTCTCAGGTCATCTCTAGAGTTCACCCCTATCTGAAGCCCTCCTTGGCAATGCCAGGTTTGAATGTTCCAGGGATGGGGGTGTTCAGACTACCCAGGCCAAAAGGATCACACACCATGAAATGGAAGAAAGCACACCTTCATTTCAGCCCCCACCCTCTCAGGACCCAACACCACAGCACATGGCCTGGTGTCCATAGCACACAGTCCAGAAGATACCAGTGAACACAGCCCACAGTGCAGCATCACAGATTCTCCAAAGGGTGTGCCTGGGGTCCACTGCAGGTGGGGATGGGGAACAGGGCCCAGACCCAGAGGAGCAGCACAGAGAAAAGGTGCCAGATGAGCCCCAGGACGTGATGTGGAGTCCCAGCTACGGGAATGAAGCAGCAGTGGCTGCGAGAGGTCCCTGCTTTGGCCATCACGGGTCCCAGCTACAGAGCCATCCCAAAGGTGAGGACAGCCCTGAGAGTGGGCTCCTGGCACAGGCCAGCTGGCAGAGGTAGTGTAAACACATCTGAAGGTGGGAAATACCTAAAGACCAAGCCAGGTGCTCTCTGGGCTGGGAGTTGCCTGGGTTCCAGGAACAACAGGGGTGAGTGTGGAGAGGAATCCAGTCAGAGAGTAGCAGGGCTCGAGGATATTGGCTGGGCCCAGGAAAAAAGGTCCCACAGAAATGGAGAAACTGCCAGGCAGAGAGAGGGGACACTGGGGACAGAGAGGAGACTAGGGGAGACTGAGAGAGAGGGAGAGACAGGGACAGAGAATGGGGGAGACTGAAGGGAAGACAGGAGACTGAGGCTTAGTTTTCCGCTTCTCTTCTCCCACCAACTCTGTGAGCTCTGGGGTGGGCGGTCCCCACCTTCTCCTAGCTGGGGAGGAGGACAGGACTCTCCTCAAATGAGGCTCCTCCTCCATCTGAGATTGAGGCCTGGGAACAAGGCTGAGTTGAGGGTGAGAAAGGACCTGCTCAGCCCTGTCTGCCTTACCTCTTCCCCAAACTGGGTGTGGGCCCCCACTCCTCCTCCTCCTCCTCCTCTGGGGTGTGCCCTGCCCCAACCTGCCCACACTGATCATCTTGCACCCAACTCCAGGTTGACTCGTCCCTGAGGCTGACCTGAGTCACAGGCCATTAACTACCCTAGGCCCCTCACGGGCAGAGAGGGAAGGGGTGGGGTGGCAAGGGAGGGAAGAGTCAGGGGAGTGAGAGCTACATCCACACAGTCAGGTCCAGCCCCAGCAGTGCCGAGTCTGCCCTCAGTCCCTGGGACCTAAGTACAGAGAAAATCTGAAGAGAGAGATTTAAGAATGCACATAATTTTTAAAATATTTTTTTATGTGTGTGCATCAGGGTTTTAAAAAAATCTTTAATTCATCATCTCCAAACTCGGTTAAAAATGTTTTTCAAATTGCACTAAATTACTCACTATAGCAGCACCGCCTTAAGTAACCAGAACCTACAAGTGCTGGATTTTAGATTTCTAATATGTTCTTTCTCTACCTTTAGGAAGGAGGGGAAGACCACTAAACTGGTAGATTTCATGAGTCAGGCAAAGCAACCTCCAGCAGCATCTGTAATCCCAACATCAGCTACTCCAGGAGTCCTGAGCTCAATTGCCTGCAGGCACCAGACAGGTACATAAAGGAAGTTCAGCAAATCTTGGTGTCTTGGAGTCCACGGTGGGGGGGGGGGGGGGCGGGACCATGAGAACTGAAGAGTGAAGCCCTGGAGAGAGGGGACAGTCACTCTTTAGCTCCAGCAGAAACTCAGCAGTCGTCCCAGTGTGGGGCTTTTGATTTCAAGAGAAGGGGGAAATTTGGTACACATTTTTAAAATGTGGTATCTCTTGATTTTTAAATGTTAGCTCAAAACAAAAAACAAAACCACCCCATAGGCCAAACAAAACAAGTCTTATGGCTGGTTCCTAGTCTGACTTTTATGAAATCTTAGAGATTCTGAGAGTTTTGGGATCCTAGGATCATCTAGTTCCATGATTCAGAAACTTGAATGTGCATATAAATACTTGAGGGAACTTCTTAAAATGCAGATTCTGAGTCAATAGGTTTGGCCTGAGATCTGCATTTGCAATAAGCTCCCAGGTGATGTCACTGCTGCTGGTCCACCACCCACACCTTGTGTGGTGAGGATTTAGTTCACCCTTCCACCTAAGCGTTCCCTCTGACTGTTACATCCCTGGTCAGTGATGTCTCCAGTTCTGCTCCAGCACCGCTAGGGACCGGATGCTCACTACCTATGACGGCAGCCTGGGCGGCTGCAGCTTCTGCTAAGTTCTGCCAGGCTCTGTTGCAATGGTGAAGGACACCCAGAGTCAAACGTGCCAAGGCCTAGCTATGGAACATCAGAGTTCCACAGAAGAAACTTCAGCTGGGGACTTATCAGGAAGAGGGTGACACTGTTGCCGAGAGGAGTTGCTGTCTACACAGAAAATACTCCTGGTCCTAGGTGTTCTGGTTAATAAAGGTTTGGTGCAATTTGTTTACCTTCCTTTCCCCAAAGCCTTGAAGCAAGCTTTTCTCTGCACTTGGGCAAGTTACCTGGTTATGCCCACAGGAGGAGAAGCCAGGTGCTGACTGGTGAGGGATGGAGAAGGGAAGGAAGCTTGAGGCTCAACAGAAGGCCCCGCCTCCTCAGGCCATGTGACAACCCGTGCTTTGTCTCTACCTCCTCTGGAGTTAGGGCATCCAATCTCAGATCCTCCTTCCTGGGGCCTTGAGAGGCCCCGGAAAGTGCCGAGCACCCCCTGATGGGCTCAGGATCACTGGGGCTGGGGGCCACATGCACAGTGCCCCACATCCCAAAGCCAATTGTTCTGAAGTCCCTCTGTCAGTGCTGGGGGGTGTGGAAACAACCTAGGCCACTCCTCATCTCGCCATGGAGGGGAACCCAAGCCCAGAGAGTGCATGAGACTTTCCCAATGTCACACAGCTGGTTTGCAACCAGCTCTTGTAAAGGCCCAGAATCCGTTGAGGCAGAGCCGGACAGAAACCACTGGTATTAGCCAGACTTTCAGTCACCTGTAGCAGCAACTTTCAGGAAAATGACCTTCTGGAATCATCCTGAGGGAAAGAGAAGTGTCTCAGAGGGACATCGTGGAAAGTGGTCAGGGGGGTTCACCTAGGAAGGGGAGGGTCATGGATCAGAGTTTCTTGAAAGAGGGTAGTGGGCAGGGCTTCTGCTCTAACGGAACTCCAGAGGCAGCATTTACCTTGTCCTCTGGTGAATGCTGACCCCTAGAGTTCTGTCTCTTGTGCAGTGCACAGCCTGTGAGGCCTGGTGGGGAGGCCTGGTTAATACAGTGGGGGTCAGAGGAGAGGTCACAGAAGGCCATGATTACAGGGGTTCCCAAATCTGGATTTCTGAACCACTCCAGACCTACTGAACCAGAATCCCTGCGGCTGGTGCTTCCCTCCCAGGGGAAATGCCTGGGTTTAGGAACCAGCTTGCGATCACGAAATCAGAGAAGAACAGGGACACCTGGCTTGGGTGGGAAGTTTTGCAGGTAGTGCTGGGCCCTCAGGCTGGGGAAGAGGCACCTGTCCCCCAGGAAGCCTCTCCCAGGGGTGTATGTAGCCCCAGTCTGAGGGGAGACTGGAAGGGGGGCAGGAGGCGTAGGGGCAGCACCTGTAGGGGCCCGGCCTCATTTTCCGGAGAACTGGCCCGGCCTCGCCTTCTCCAGCTTTTGACGCCGCTCAGGGGGAATCTCCTGCAGGCTGATGCCATGGTTGCTGGCCCTGCGGGCAAGGGGGCGGCAGCCTCAGAGAGGGGGAATTGCGGGTGGGAGGGCAGGGCCCAGGTCATTGCTACTTCGCGCCGGACGGGGTCGGACACGGGGCGGGACGCAGGGAGAAGGGGTCCACCCAGCCTGCGCCCTGTAACTCCCCCTGCCCGCCGACGCCGGCTCCTCACCCCGGTTGCAGGTCAGGCGGTTTGGGGATGGGCTTGTTGAAGCCGCGTCTGCCCACCAGCCAGTACGTGTCCTCGGCGCCCTTGCCCTGGGGAGACACCGGCGAGAGGAGGACTTAGGCGGGCTAGGGTGAAAGAGGGTGGATCTCCAGGTCGAGCGGAACCGGGAAACCTCGGGTCCCAGGTGCCGGAGCTGTCTTCCAATCCCCGCCCAGGAGGGGGCAGGGGCGGGGTCACGGGGTGGGGGCGGGGCCCGGCCTCACCTTCAGCTCCGTGCGGCCTCGCACCTCCACCTGGAAGCCCTCGTCCAGAGCGCGGAGAATCTGCACGGTGCTCATGTTCACGTGGATGCGGTAAGCTGGGACCGAGGGGACGCCGTGAGCTCGCGACTCACCTCCCGCAGTCCCCCTCCCGGGCCGTCACCCCCTCGGACCCCGTGACGTCGCCCTACCTCCCCCAGCCCCTCTCGCCCCCGTCACACTCACGCAGCCCGGTGGACTCCATGCGCGAGGCAGTGTTGACCGTGTCCCCAAACAGGCAGTACCGCGGCATGGTGAGGCCGACCACGCCCGCCACGCACGGGCCTGCGGAGACGCGGGGGGTCGGCGGGCGGGGCCTGGGCTGAAGCTGGGCGTGCCTGGCGGCTGGGCGGCACCTGGGGCCTTAGGGGACTTCAGCACCCCATAATCTCCACCAGCTCCCCAGAGAAACACTCTCTAGTGTACCCTCTCAATTACAAGGAGTGTCTGCTACGCAAAGGCGGCTTCAGGACAGGTCCCCTCACCCACCCACTCCACGAGTCTGCCTCCTGTTTAGGAAATGTGGAGCCGGGCCCTAAAGAGGGAGATGGGCTGGAGCCCCGGAGGGCCGGGACTTACCAGAGTGCAGGCCGATGCGGATGCGCACGGGCACCTCGGGCATGTGGCGCATGCGAAAGGAGCCCACAGCACTGAGGATGTCCAGCGCCATGTTTGCGATCTCTGCCGCGTGCCGCTGCCCATTCCGCTGCGGCAGCCCCGAGGCCACCATATAGGCGTCCCCAATTGTCTCCACCTAGAGAAAGGGGTTGTGCAAATTCAGGACTGCGCACCCCTCTGACCCAAAGTGATTGTCCCTTGTCAGGAGGCCTAAACTGGGGATAGTGCAGACATCCTGGGGATCCGTCCAGCTGGGGGACTGAGCTGGGGACTGGCAGAAGAGATAAGGGACAAGAGGGCTGGGAAAGGAGATTGGGCTGGTGGCCTGGGGCAGGTGGGCTGGTGGCTGAGCAGAAAGGGCTGGGCTGGAGGCTGAAGCTGAAGGAGGGCTTGCCCCCTACACACCCCACCTTGTAGACATCGTGGGAGCCGATGATGGCATCGAAGAGCGTGTAGAGGTCGTTGAGCAGGTCCACCACTTCGATGGGCTCACTCATGGCTGAGATGGTGGTGAAGCCCACGATGTCGCTGAAGTACAGTGTCACCTCCTCAAAGTACTCGGGCTCCACAGGTGTCCCCATCTTCAGGGCCTCAGCCACAGACCTGGGGATGGCAGGCCATGAGGTCACAAGGAGTTTGGCCGGATTCCAGCTGCCCTCCCCAGCCACCTCCCCACTGGCACCCACGGAGGCAGCATCTGCGTGAGCAGCCGGTCTGTCTTCTGCTTTTCCAGCTCCAGCTCCTCCGTCCGCTCCCGGATCAGGTCCTCCAGGTTACTGGAGTACTGCTCCAGCATCCGCAGCATCGAGTCGATGATGTTCGTCTTCCGGCCCTTGTTGATGCTCTTGAACTAGTAGGAGGAGGAAGCTGGTGGGGCTGCTGAGGACCTGCGTTGTCATGCCCATCTCATGGGGTGCACTGTGCCTGATCCTTTTCCCTCCATTCATCTTCTACTCACTAAGCCCCCCAGGGTGCTGGGCATTGTGTTTGCAGACATTATCAGGAGGCACATGGGAAATGGGGGTTCCAAGGGGTTAGCTGTTTTCAGCTAGTAATTGACAGGACACTGGAACCAGCCCAGCTTTGGACCCCCAGGCCAAGGGTCTTTCTGCCACACTAGGCTGAGCATAAACTTGATTCTCAATAAATATTATTAGAATTGAATTAAATATCTTTCTTACCCAGAGATCTGTCTCCTGTTCCAAGGCCTCCACAGCTCCTGTTCTAACTTTGCCCCCACCAAACCCCCAGTCCTCAGGCTACCCCTTAGGAAGTAGACTGGAAGGTCAGAGGTCCTGCCAGCCTGCCTTCCTGCAGCATCCCCAGGCTGCTGACAAGAGGCCAGCCCAGCCCTCCCCCAATCCCAGCCCCTGACCAGGTCAAAGGTGCGGTCCATGGAGGGCCGAAGGTCCGGCTGCTCTGCCCAGCACTGTTTCATCAGCTGGATGCACTCCATGGGCGCCTGGTCCATGGACACTGAGGGCCGACACAGCGGCGGGGGGCTCTGCAACCTCTGCACCACTTCTGGAGGCATGAGGGGACCGTGAGAGGGGGTGCCCCAGAGCGGAAGCCACCTCTGACTCTGGCCTGATTGTTGAAGCCCAAGATGAGGGGACTGGAAGGGGACCCTTTAATCAGAGCTTCAGTAAGTGGGGGAGTATAGTGTGGAGCCAGGTTGCTGCCAGTAACAAGAGGATTCTGAACCCTGGGGGGCAGGGGGCAGTAAGAAGTGACAGGCAAAGAAACTAATATTTATTGCATATAAGAAAAGTGAGAGGGTGATCAAGTAACTTGCTGAGTCCTATAGGTGATAAGTAATATGGATTTGAACCAGATCTGACTGCTCTCTTCCCTCTTTCCCCTCACTCTGCTGCCTCCTTGGGGCCCCTAAGAACCAGCGATGAGCCTGCTCTGTCAGCTGGGGAGGCAGGTTTGGTCCAGGATCAGGACAGAGGAAACCTCTGAGGTCTGGGCACCGAAGAGCCGCCCCCTCCCATCCTGATGCTTGGCCCTCCACTGCCCTGCTCTTTCAGATCCCAGCTTTAAGGGAGGCACACATAATTAAGTCTCATCACCTGGCTTTAGGGAAAAGAGGGAGGCTGGGTCTGGTCTGGGCCTGCCTAACATCTGGGTGCCTTTCTGACCCAAACGCTATGCGAGGGGCGTCCTCTGCGAAGGGCGTCCGTACCCTCTGGAGTCAGCTCCAGCATGGCGTAGGGGGTGCTGCGGCACACGACCTCCTGAATGATGATGCCTAGGCTGAAGACGTCGCCTGCCAGCGTTCCCTGGCGCTCCAGGGCCGGGTCCCGAAGCAGCTCTGGGGCTGTCCATAGCTGGTCTGGGGATGGGGAAGGGGGCTTGGGCACGCGGAGGGCCTTGAGGGCGCTTGGGACAGACTCCCACTCTCACCAGAAAACCTAGGCTTGCACCGCTCACCAACCCCCCAGTCTGAGTCTAGCCCTGCAGCCTGGAAGTTAACAGCTATCCCCAAGAGAAACTACCAGAAACCCAAAGCCTGTCTCAGAGAAAGCCCGCGCTCACAAATAGGGCCCGCTCTTCAAACTGGTGCCCAGGGAAGACTCCGCCCTTTGGCACAAGCCCCGCCCTTAGGCAAAGCCCCACTTAGAGCCGACTCCGCAGCAAAGGCAGGGGCTCCGCCCCTCAGGCTCAATTCCCGCCCCCTGACAAGCCCCCGCCTCCCCAGTCACAGAGCCCACCCTGCTCATCTCAGAGGTCCCAAGACCTTTTCCGTAGCAGGAGGTGTGTCCAGTGGATGTGGGATGGCTAGAGTGTGAAGGCAGAGGGAGGGAGGCAAGGAGGGGCCCTTGAAATAATGGGGATCTCGGCGGGATGCTCGTCCTTGCGGGAGGCAACCGGGGTTTCCTACCCTCCGCGCTGGGAGGCTCCGGTAACACCTTCTGCGCTTCCAGCAGTCGCCCGTGGCCGTGGTCGGTGACTTTAAGCACGAACCTCCCGTCCACCACGCAGTTCCGTGACTTCAGCCGCCCGTGGGCCACGCCTCGATGGTGTAGATACCTCATTCCCTGGAAGGGGTGAGGTACGAGGCAGCCTCAGCCCGAGAGGTTCCCTTGCCCTCTCCTCCCTGCACCCCCCTCCCCCCCACACACACACCTTGATGAGATCCAGTAGGAGGGAGGACTTGAACATCCAGTCCAGCTTTATGTCTTTCTGGGCGAGCAGGTCGTGGAGGGAGCCCCGGGCACAGTGCTCTGAGACCACAGCCAGCATGCCTTCCCTGGGGGCGGCGGCGCCGTTGGTTCCCCCCGCCAGGAAGAGCCCCAGGTAGAGAGCCACATTCTCATGCCGGAGCTCGCGGAGCTGAGAGGGGGAAAGTTAACAGGCATGTTCTGTCCTGGGGGCAATGTGGGGAGGGGCTGTGATTCAGGTCTGTTTTTGAGTATCCAAACTCGGAAGATGGAATAAAAATGGTAAATGGAACGGTCTATAGGGCATATAGGGGTACTTTCTTCTACAGATGACTTCTTTTTCTGGAGAAGACAACATAGTCAAAGGCCACTGTTCAAATACTGAGCATGGTTTAGCTTCATGTTATGAATGAAAAGACAACCTTGCCCTGGTAATCAGGACCCAGGCAGGTTCTGATTTATTAACCATAAGACTTTGAACTGCCCAGGGTCTTAAGGGAAAACACCTCATGAAGGAGAAGCCCTTGGCACCACCACCCTCCCCTTCTGATGTAACAGCCTTTGCAGGGAGAAGCTGCATTACTTTCAAGAAACACCAGAAATGGCTTGTGTCAGCGACTCAGCCAGGGGCCGCTTCCCTCGGTTACATCATTGTGTCAGATACGTCTGAGACATCCTCCCCAGGTTAGTGAAGGAGGGACAGAGCAGCCAAGCTGTGGTCCCAGAGGAGCCATCAACAAGGCCACACCCACTCCGCAGGACTGAGTGCCCTCACAATCTGGCATACTGGGAAAAAGGGAGCTAGCAGGTGCCAGGTGCCCTTTCTAGCTTTTTTTTGTCCACGTGCCCAGTAAGGGGCTTCTTTTCATTTTAAACACCTGCTGTTAAATGGCGATTTTTTTTTTTTTTTTTTTTTAAGTCCATTGACCCATGCAAGTAGTCCACTTAAGTCAGTCTGCAGCTGTGACCAATAGCTCCTGTGGCGATGTCAGGGAAGGAAGGAGGCCTTCCTTCCTGTTGGGGGGAATAAGGCATTAAGGTTGGAAGGACGAGAATAAGCCAGTTTATAGCCAACTTTCCACTTCACTCAGAATGTATCAACTAGGCCATTTTGTGCACAGAACTGGAAACCCACTTTTCATCTTCTATCATTCACTCAACAAACATTCATTGAATCTCTCTAATGTTCTAGACACTGCTGGGTGCTGGAAATACAATGGAGGGGGCAGGAGGGAAGTCCTAACAGCTTACAGACAAGCAAGGAAGGCAGATAAGCAATAAGCAAGCACTCAGATGAACATACAATTACAAATTATGATAAGAACATCAAAGGAAAAAACTCGTGTTATGAGAGAGCATAATGGGAACCTGCTTTAGAAATGAGGGGACAATTTACTGAGACCTCTTGTTCTCTCACACATTGGGGCCGAGCTCTGTACCCAGTTGCAAAGAGAAGGCAAGGAGGGAGGAGATGATGGCCACCACACCCTATCACAGGCCCAGCTCTCACCTTGGAGAAGGCTGTCTTGGTTGCTGGGCGGATAGCTATGTGCTGATCCCCTGGGAATTTCTTCAGCCAAACCCAGTCTCCCTGGGGCAGAGAGATGGGAGTAGGGAAGTCAGTTTCTTCAAACCCCCTAATGCAAGGAGGCCTAGAGTCCCCACATTTTCATTGGCCCACTGCCCCAGAACACATCTTCCATATGACAAAGAGCGTCGGGAGCAAGGGGTTTGATGTCTGTCAGTCCACTTCACAGCCAGCTGCGTGAGAGCCCACCCCTGGTTAGAGAGATGCAGAAGGCCTGTATGGCCTCACCACCCCAGATGCGCTCACCAGCAGCTCTATTAAGCGAGCTCTTACCACCACAAATGTCATTGAAATCACAGCACTCATCACCATCTGTTGCCATGAGAGAGCACTGTGCTGGGAGTCAGGAGTCTGGGTAGATCAGTCCTTATTATAGACTAACTGTGAAGTACAGGCAGCTCCCCTCCAGGCTATGGGCCTCATTGTCCTCAGCTGTTGGCAAGGCCATTCATGGGCGTGCCACTTGCACAGTCAAACAGGGCCCTATGCTCGGAAGGGCCCGAGCTTGGTTCAACAATTTACCATCGTCGTCTTGAAAGAACAAGGGGCCCTTCATTTTTATTTTGCCCTAGACCTTGCAAATTATGTAGCTGGCCTTGTCTATTGGTAAGGGATTTGGACTAGAAGGGAATTTGGGGGGTTTGGTAGTGACCCCTAAAGAGCATTTGGAAATAAATGTGGAGACATTTTTAATTGTCAGGAGAACTGAGGTTGCGTTTAGTGTAGAGTCAGAGACAAGAGACACTAAACATTCTTCAAGGCACAGGAACATACAATGAAGAACAACCTGCCCATAATGACAATAGTGCCCCTCTCAGAAAACGGCCGTGATGGCCTCTAGGTGACACCCTACGAGCCTCTGCATTCTCTCTGTGACCTAACACTCAGGAGCTCTAAATCTCCCCTCCTCTCTTGATTGGCTGAGCTCTCTCAGGGCTCTCTGACTCTGTTCTCATTGTCTCCCACCCATCCCACCACATTCCGATTTGTTGACCCCATAGTTAGTAGCCTAATGTCCGTGTGTGACTTTCTTTTCCCCTCTAAGGTTTGCTATTCCTGAGTCTGATCTGAATTGGGTGGAAATGCTGGGTGGGGCCAAGACATGGGTCTGGCTGGAGTCAGGGAGAGCCCTGTCTGGAAACTCCCCATCCTGAACAATGCATGCCCTGGAAATGTCCTTTTTGTGACCATGAGACCACATCCCAGATGCCACCCTGCCCCAATGTAACCTGAAGGCTTGGATCATTGAGGGGCAGGGCCAGAGGCTCCCAAAAGGGTGGGGGATGGCCTCAGAGGCCATCATGTTCCCTGCCAGCTCAGGCCTCCAGCCTCTGAGCCGCTGTGATTGGCCTCTAAGGAGCCCTCACCCGGATAACGGCTAAGGGAAAATCCTGGAGCTGGGTGGATTCCCAGATGCTCCCCTAGGGAATCCATGACCTCTCCCTAGATTCCATTCTGGGCTCCCATCCCTATTTCCTGGAACCTGCAGGAAACGACACAACTGCTACCTCCCTAGAGAGGGTGCCTCCTCTCTGCCCCGGACCTGAGCATCCCTCCTCTCACATCCCTCCTCTCACTGCCCCTCCAGGAAGAGAGCTCAGCCTGGCTGGGGGTCAAGCTCACCTCATAGAGGCCAATGTTGGAGCTATCCGCGGGCTGGCTGGGGACGCTGCGAATGTCTGACACGCTGCGGGCAGCCAGACTTGATCGACTCCCCTGGACCACCTGGAGGATAGAGGTCAATGCAAGGGCTCAAAATATACTGTGGGGCCAGAGTCCTGGGTTGAGGTCAGGCTGAGTTCTGGGGATTAAAGAGTGGAGGGGAAGGAATCTTGATTATGGAAGGTGATAATGACATTACTTCCCAAGTGCACCGCACTTTACAGTTTACAAAACAAACATATTCATTTTCCTGTTGGAGCTTCAACTGCCCCAGGAAAGCAGCCAGCACAGGGGCTGTTACCCTCATTGCACACATGAGGGTGCTGATCCCCAGAGCTCAGACCTAGGACAGAACTAGGACAGAAACCAGGCTTTCCCAGTTGGGGGCTGAAGTGAGGCTGGCCCAGGGCGGGGACCAGATATCAAGGGGAGGATATACAAGGCAGATATACAGCTGAATCCCCATTCCCTGCCTCCCCCACCTTTCGAGAGCTGCCCCCCTGAGGGTGGAGGAAGGTGATGTCGTCCAGAGTCAGGATGATCTTGTTGGGGCCAGAGACCATTTGGATGTGAAGTAGCCGGTGCCTGGTAGGGAAAGGAGGTCATCTCCACAAAGGGGACCAAGGTCCATGAGAAGGGGCCAGCAGGGGATAATTTTGGCTCAGGGGAGGGCAGTCATCCCCAAATCAGACATCCCCTGGGACTCTGCCAGCCCTCCAGGATGCATCCTCCTTTTCCCCTCCAAAAAAATCCTCCCTTCTTCTGCTCTTGAGTGAGCCCCGCCTGCTGTCTTTGCTGCACAGATGCATTTCTGACAGCTAGAGAGCCAAGCTCACCTCCTACCTACCTCACTCCCCTACTCACCTCACATAATGGGCCAGGAAGGCCCCTGCCAGCCCCACCCCAACCGCCAGGAGGAAGCCGATAAAGACCAAGCGTGGCTCCACTCCTGGAGAGGCAGTGAGAGGAGGGACGCTGAGGACTGCAGTGAGGGGAGGCACCCTCTCCAGGGAGGCAAGCAATCATGTCAAAGGGGGATGGGAGCCAGGAACCGGATCTACGGAAAGGCCATGGGTTCCGCAAAGGAGAGTGCCTGGGAATGCTAGAAAGGTTCCCAGAGAGCGTTGGGGGCTCGGCAAGAGAGGAGTCCTGCATGAGCCAGAGGGTTGAGGAGGACGTGGAAGGGCCTCTAAGAGGAGTTACAGGACGAGAGTTCACTCTTTGACCACTACGTGGAGGGTCCATGGTGACTGTCCCAGTGGGGGCTGGTGTGCTAGCCCTCACCTCCGTTACAGATGTTGTCTGGGTCAAACCAGCACCAGGGGTCGGGCCCAGGTCCCCGTCCCCCTCTAGGGAAATGCACCGGGGTCCCAGCGGAGCGGAGGGAGCCTCGGGTGGGATCCAGCATGTATGTGGCGAACAGCCGGTCCCCCGCGGCATCCGTGTCCAGCAGTACAAACGGGGGCTCCTCGGCTCCTCCCAAGGCCCCGCAGAAGCCGGGGATCTGAGCATCCCGGACGTGGTGGGCCACGGCTGTTCCGGACACCCAGCTGCCACCTGCAGCTGCTCGCGCTCGCACCACGCCGCCCGCCAACAAGTAGACAGCGTCGTAGATGGTGCCGAAGAGTGGGGATACCTGGGGAAGGAGAGTAGGGGGCCCTGGGTTCGGGGTGACGATCTGTAAACAGACAGGAAGGCCCCACCTATCCTTTCACAGAGCCCTTCAGGCCCTTCAAGCCTCGCGCATATTCGCTGTTCCCACCTCCTAGTTAGTGGTTGCCCAAATCCCTCCCCCTCCCCAGTGGCTATCTCTTCCTCTCTCCCCATTGGCTATCCTACTCCTTTTCCCCACCGACCTTCCCTCTCTTTAGGATCGTTAGGCTCTTCTCATCTTTGGTTAATTCTAACTCTCCCTCATCTACAGCCCTTCTCTTCTCTTTCCTGTTGGTTTCTCTGCATATATTTTTTTAACTTTTTAAAATTGAGGTATAATTGACATATAACATTATATTAGTTTTGGGTGTATAGTATAATGATTTGATATTTGTATATATTGCAAAATGATCAATATGATCCCTGTATATATTTTACTACTCTCATTATCTACTATTCACCTAAAAGCCTCTTTCCCATCTTTTGGTTGGCTTCTATTTTCTATTTTTCCTTCTTTTCTTTTCAAGGCTACCACCTGATTTCATCGAGCCTCTCTGTTATTCCCAGTTCCCATCTCTCACAGTAAAGCACTAGGGGGATATCCGTGTACAAGACAGAGGCCCTGTCCCAAGGCCTCTTTTGTCTAGAGGAGGAGACAGATGGGATGTCAAAGCAGTGCACAGAGTGTGGGGAGGCATATCTGAGGGAGCTTCAGAGACAGGAAACAGGGGCCCAAGCCAGGCTGGCAGAGGAGGAGAGGCTTCCAGAAGAAGTGACCATCCCTCAGGGGATGAGTCAGAATTATCTGGGGGTGGGTAGGGACAGGAGAAAGGGAACAGTACACCCAGCAACACAGAGGTAAAAGAGAAAGACACATTTAGGAAACCCATTTAGCTCACTCTGGCTGAAGTTCAAGGAAGATGGAAGAGAGGAAGACAGGAGACCTGGTGAACCATGTGAAGAGACCTGCATCTGTGCAGGGTGAGAGAAGCCACTAGGAGGCTTTGAACAGGGGTGTGACACAGTGAGATTTGTCAGATTTCTGAAGTTCTGATTGTTGATCTGATTGTTGGGTGGAGAAAGGCCTGGGGCAGGTGAGAGTTGAAGCAGGGACCATCTGGGAGATTTTGTTTTGGGACTTGGGCCAGAGGTGCTATGGCCTGAACCAGGGCAGTGACAGCGAAAATGGAGGAAGTGGATGGATTCTAATGACCTTTAGGAAATAAAAGTGACATTACTTGGTGTCTGGATGTAGGGGGAAAAGATCAGAGGAATCAAGGGTGACTTCCAGGGGTCTCACTTGGGCAGCTGGGTGGAAGGCTGTGCTACTTACTCAGAACCGAAAAGTTTTTTCCTCCATCCATCTTTCTCCATCTGCCCTCCATCCCATCTCACCACTGTTCCTAACTCTTGTTCTTCTCTTCTTATTGACCATTCCCATCCTTTCTCCCCATTGGCTACCCCAAATCCTCTTGAGGGAGACTAGGGGCATTTGTGGAAAATATTTTAACCCCCTTGACTCACAGTCTCTCTCACGTGCTCCCCTTTGAGTAGGGTCTTTGTGCTGGTTAGTTTACTGCCCACTGACATCTAAATTCCCTTCTATCTTAGTGGTTTCTATCTCAAAAGAGTAATGTCTATCTCCCCTTTTGTGAATGGAGTGGAGCTAGATGGTCTGAACTGGGATTCTGGGTTCTCACGGAATCCTGGGTATTAGCTGGTTGCTGGGAATAAGCTGTGGATCTAAATGGTTATGGAAGCCCCTGGTTCCACATAAGGCCTTCTGCTTCTCACAAGATGTCAAGGCCCTCAAAAAGTGAAGACCACCAGACGAAACCCCAGAGCAAACACCTCTGAACTGGGCATGAAGGTTGGATCTGCATCCTACCTCCTTCCTGCTCTCTTAAGAACACCGACTGTTTATTATAGACTGTACGTTGTGGTGGTGTTGGAAGTGGGTTTACTTTTAAGTAGGCTACAAAAGATGTTGCAGTGTAGAGTTCATTAGAGTTTACTCCTTGGAGTTGGGCTTGAGGGGTCTCATGCCTGCTCTGTAGGAGCAATCCTCATACACGAAGATGCCCCAAGCCTCTACATCCCCCAGGAAACTCCGGAACAGCTAGAGCTGCTAGTTATTCTCTCCCTGTTGGCATCCTCCTCCTCTCTCCCATCTCTCCATCCTCCTCTCATTCCATTGGCTCTATCCACTTCTTTTCCCATTGTCTATTGTCTCCTCGCCTCCCTTTGGCTATCCCCTGCTCTCTTCCCCGGCTCTCCTCCCCTCTTTCCTCCTCCTTGTTCCCTCTACCTGCTGCAGATTGAGGTCAGAGGGCAGCTCCTGATGCTCTTGGGCCCTGCGGAGGCTGTCCAGGATGCTGCCTCCCGGGGGACAGTGGCGAGTGAGGGTGAGCACCGCATCATGGGCCCTGCGAAGCTGGGAGCTGTTGGCAAGCACCGCTAAGGCCTCCGGGCCTGGGGACAAGGCATAGTGGAGCGTGTCGAAGGGCAGGAAGACCAGGGAGCCATCGGCCAGGCCCAGCTCCTCTGCGGCCTCCAGCAGGCAGCGCTGCTCCTCGCCGCCCAGCAGCACGGAGTGCATCACCATGATCACTGCTGCGGACACAGAGACTCCGCTCACCGCCCGTCCCGCTGCCCGCGGGACTGCCGACCTCCCCGCACCCTGCAGGGGAGCCTACCTCTGACTCTGGGCCCGTCCCGGACCCTCCTCAGGGCCTCCCGGGCCCCAGACAGGTCCGAGGGCTCCATGGAGGTCACTAGGGCAACGGGCAGACCCCGAGCCCTGAGCGCAGTGGACAGTGCGCGTCCCGCCTCCACCCACAAGTCCTGGGGGGCGGTGACCAGGGCCACGTGCGCCCAGCGGAACTCGCGAAGGAGGGCGTAGAGGGCATCCGCCGCGGGTGTCACGGCCGGAGCCGTGGTGCCGGCCGCTCGCGTCCCAGGACAGCCCCAGGGCACCAGCGCGACCCCCGCCTCTTGGGCCAGGAGCTCGGCCGGCCGGCAGGCTGCAGGGTTCACCGGACCCACGAGGCCGGAGACGTGGGCCAGCGCGGAGGACACCGCCCCCAGCGAGCCTGGCGTCCGGCACGGCTCGGGCAGCAGCGCGACCTCGAAGCGGGGGCCGCCTTCCAGGGCAGGGTCGTGGTTCAGGCGGGCGGCGGCCAGGCGGGCGGCCAGCTCCGGGCGGGCGCGGGCGAAGATGGGGTCGCAGGCCCAGGGGCCCAGCACCCCCACTCTGAATACGGCGGAGAGGGCGGAGGGCGGCAGGAGCAGCAGCAGCAGCAGGAGCCGGAGAGCAGGCCGGGGCCGGGGCAGGGTCCGGAGAAGGCAGCGCGGAGACCGAGCCCACCGCGCGGGGGCGCAGAGCCGGGGGTCGAGAAGCCCACCTGCGAGGAGGGCACAGGCGTTCATTGCCGGCTTCTAGGAGCATAAAGAGCGCAGGATGAGCAGATGAGACGCCCCAGAACTCCCTCTGCAGTCCCCAGTTTCTCAAAGCCCAGTTCCCCCGTGGAATGTCTCCCCTTCCACATCCCCCTCTCCAGGCTTCGACAACGGTATGGGCTCAGGGGTGCAGCCTGGAAGAACCCCGCGCTTTGCTCTGCTTCCCGTTTCCCCCTTGTCTGCCCTTCCCCCCTCATCAGAGCCGTCGGGGCTCAGTCGGGTCACGCCCACGCCCCTCCATGGCCTGTCCGGGGCAAAAGGGACTTGGAATCCGTGAGGAGGGACCTTTGTCACTCACCGGAAAGTCCGGAGCGGCCCAGGGCTGGGGTGAGGGGTCACAGGGCCGATCCTGCTTCTGACGCCCTCCCCCAGGTCTCCTTTGCCAGGGCCCAGGACGGGGGAGTGTGGGAACAGCAGGCCAGAGCGCTTAATCTCCCCAAGCTGATTAGGGTCTCTTAATCAGGCAGGAAGGGGCTGGTGGAGGATGAGGCTCCCTAGGGTGGATCCATCCTTGCTTCCAAGCAGCCAGCCAGATTCTTTCCCCTCCATGCTGCCCCCTCACCCCCAGCCCCCTACAACTCCCAGCATAAAAGCAGCTGCAGGCCCCCCTTTCAGGCCGCTGCCACACTACCCTGCTCAGCTTGGAAAGCAAAAAGATGTGCCCACGGACATTTCTGGGGGATCAGTCTTTGGGTGGGAGTTCTCTCAGTCCCATTCCCTCCAATCTTGTTTCCAGTTCTTCTAGCCGAGTCCAAAGCCCATCCCTTGGTTGGCAAAGTCTACACCCCAGAGACCAAACCCAAACCTGTCTCAGTCTGCCTTTCTTTCCTCACCTGCCCACACTTGATTCTCTGACCTCTGCTTTTCCATGCCTAGAAAACCATGCCTTTGGCCTTGGGAAAGGCAGAGCCCCAGGAAGTGATGGAAAGAGCTCTGACCTTGGGCAGACCTGGGTTCAAATTCCTCCTTACTGGCTTTGTGACCGTGGCAAAGTTGCTTAATCTCTCTGAAGGTTATTGTGAAACTTACCTGTGACAATGAATATAGTTGCCTGCATGACAAAAATGGATAAGACAATTTTAAAGAAGAATATGATGGAATACTTGTCCTACCATATATCAAAATTTATTACAAAACTATAATAAGACAGTGTAGTATTGGTGCAGGGATAAACAAATAGACCAACGTGACAGAATAGAGAGCACTGAAACTAACCCAGCAAAAGTGGAAATTTGACGTATGAAGAAGTGGACATGTCTTATCAGTGGGGTAAGAATGAGCTATTCCACAAATGGAGCTGATTAGTCAGCCATATGGGACGGGGAGGGAGGAGAGAGCATTAGATCCCCATCTCACACTATACAAAAGGTTAAAGACATACATAAAGACAAAACATAAAAGCTTTGAAATGAACAATTTTTCAAGCGTCGTGGCAAAGATTGGATCAGGCAAGAGTCCTCAGTGGATGCTAAAGCTAGGGAGAAATTTTGAGGAGGAGCAGGATATTTGCATGTCTTGAAGTGTCTCGCTACAGATGGCTTATGAGTTGGAAAGGAGCAAAAAAACAGAAAGCAGTACTTGTAGAGTCGAGAAATCGGGCAACACTTCGACCAGGTGATCAAAACAAACCAATGGGGGGCAGATAGACATTGTGTGCCTCCAGATGTGGTACCCTGAGAAAAACACAATACTACACCTGTTTAATACTGCATAGATGCAGTACCACATGATAGGCATCTATGCAGGCTTCCAGCGAAGAGTGCATTTCATCAGTCTAATCGTGAGGAAACAGTAGATAAACACAAAATGAGGAGCATTCTACTAAAAAAAACAGTAGGGGCCTGTATTCTTCAAAAATGTCGATATCATAAAAGACAAATAAAGGTTGAGGAACTGTTCCAGACTAAAAGAAGCTAAAAAGACATGATAATTAAATGCAATACCTGCCTCTAGTTTGGCACCTGTACCAAAGAGTTTTAAAAAGTGCTATAAGGTTATAGGACTTATAAATATGTATAAATGTTACAAAGAAAATTAACATCAAATTTGTCAACTGACAAAATATGAACATGAATATTTTCATATGAGTTATGAATGGGAGATTTAATAAAAGTGTTTTATCAATGTAAATTAAAAGTTTTTTTTTTTGCTCAGGAAGATTTGCCCTGAGCTAACATCTGTGCCCATCTTCCTCTATTTTGTATGTGGGTTGCTGCCACAGCATGGCCACGGACGAGTGGTGTAGGTCCACACCTGGGAGCCAAACCCAGGTTGTCAAAGCGGAACGCTCCAAACTTGAACACTAGGCCACGGGGACAGCGGCCTATCAATGTAAATTTTTAACAGTACTGTAATTATGTTAGAGACTATCCCTATTTGTAGGAAATACTCACTGAAGTATTTAGCTATGAAGCACCATAATGTATGTAACTTACCCTCAAAGAGTTCATAAAAAATATATGTATATATTATATATCATATATATTACATATGATGTGTTATATATATAATATGAATCAAATGATAAACAAATAAAGTAAAATGTTAACACTAGGTGAATCTGGGTAAAAATTATATGAGTGTTCTTTGTACAATTTTTATTTTTGCAACATTTTATAAGTTTGAAATGATTTCCAAATAAGAGTTAGTAAAAAACTTTTACATAAAAAAGAGAATGTCTTTATCAATTCAGGGTAGGAAAGGATTTCTTAAATAAATCATATAAAGTACAAACCGTAAAGGAAAAGACTGATAAATTTGAAAACACTAAAATTAAAATTGCTGGTCAGAGAAGCATATCACAGAGAGAAAACGTAAGCCACCAACAAGAAGAAGATATTTGCAAAACATTAACAAACTATCAAAAATATATATGATATGAAAAAGATAACCCAGTCGAAAAATGGGCAAAGGGTATGAACAGGCAAGTCATAAGAAGAGCCTAAGGAAAAATGGTCAACCTCACCAATAATCAAGGGAATGCAAAATAAAACCATGAAATACCATTAGCATCCATCAGATTGGCAAAAATAAGAAAGTGTGACAATACCAAACGTTGGTGTGGATATGGGGAAAAACACAAACCCTATATTTTGGTGATGACGATGTAAAATTGGTGGGCTGTTTGGCAGCTAACTTAGTAGAGTTGAAGCAATTCCTCTTGTAGGAACTGCCCTAGAGAAAGTAACGTTTATTTGTGTATGAAGAGACTTGTCTAAGGAGTCATTTATTCATTCAAAAAACACTCATTGAATTTACTATGTGCCAGGCACTGTTCTAGGCTCTGGGGATACAGCAGTGAATAAAGAGTTAAGATCTCATGGAGGTGTACCTTTAATCACTATATTTAGGGATTTTCTGTATGTTTGAAATATTTTATAATTTGCATTTTTAAAAAATTTTAAATAAAAAAATTTTAAATAAAAAATGTTAATGTCTGACCTATAGTAGAGTCTCAAAATCTAGTAGGTGTCAATGTTCATTTATATAGTCTTGGGCTTCCTACTTTCCATAGGGGTATTTTCCCCAAATCTCTCCTCTTCTGACACAACATCTCTACTAGGAATCATGGATTCTCCACCCAACCCTTCCTTTCACAGATGATGAGACTGAGGCCCAGAGACTTATTTGGTTTAGTCCATAATTTTCTGATTTTCTTCTAGGGCTCGTGAAGTGACAGGTAATGTAGATACCGATGAAGAGCAGAATTTTTTTTAACTTTTTTTTATTGTGGTAAAATGTGCATAACATAAAATTTACCATTTTAGCCATTTTTAAGTATACAATTCAGGGGCTGGCCCAGTTGCATAGCTGTTAAGTTCCTGTGTTCCACTTCAGCGGCCCAGAGTTCACAGGTTCAGATCCTGGGCGCAGACCTAAGCACTGCTCATCAAGCTGTGCTGAGGCAGTGTCCCACGCAGAACAACTAGAAAGATGTACAATGATGACATACAACTATCTATTGGGGTTTTGGGGAGAAAAAAGGAAAAAAAGAGGAAGATTGGCAACAGATGTTAGCTCAGGGCCAATCTTCCTCAAAAAAAAAAAACCACATAATGATCCTATGGGAAACTTAAAAAAAAAGTATACAATTCAATGGCATTAAATATATTCGCATTGTTGTGCCACCATCACCACTATCCATCTCTAAAACTTCTTCATCATCCCCAACTGAAACTTCATACCCAATAAACAATAATTGCCCACTCTCCCCTCGCCCTAGTCCCTGATAACCACCATTCTCTTCTGTCTCTATGAATTTGACTACTCTAGGGACCTCATATAAGTGGAGTCAGGCAGTTATTTGTCTTTTGGTAACTGGCCTATTTCACCTAGCATAATGTCCTCAAAGTTCATCCATGTTGTAGCATGTGTCAAAATTTCCTTCATTTTTAAGGCTGAATAATATTCCATTATATGTATATGCCACATTTTGTTTATCCATTCATATGTCCATGGACACTTGGGTTACTTCCACCTTTTGGCTATTGTGAACAATGCTGCTATGAACATGGTGTGTAAACTTTTGTTCAAGTCTCTGCTTTCCGTTCTTTTGGGTATATACGTAGCAGTGGAATTCCTGGATCATATGATAATTCTATGTTTAATGTTTGAGGAATTGCCATACTGTCCACAGAGGCTGCACCATTTTGTATTGGAGGGGCAGAGTATTTTAATCCACCCTGGTCCTCATGCCAAGGTTACACAGCCAGACCCCAGCCACCACACTGCCCCTCCCTTCCAGTGACCCAGGCCAGAGCTTGTTTATGTTTCTTGTCTGTTGCCTGATAAATTTGTATTCAATCTGTAAGGTACTAAAGCAAAACACGCCCTCCTACATAAAGGGTGGGGCCAGCTCTTAAAGCAGCAGTTCTGCTGGAGTTCCCAGAGGGCAGAATTATATTTAAATCCAGCTCCTATAAATAACCTCAGCTGCAGGGGGAGCTCCCCCTCCGGAAGATCTTGGTTCCTCTTCTTCAGAGGGAAAGGGAAAAGGTCTTTCTCCTGGGATTTTTAGTCCCTCCCCTGTTCCCCATGAAGTCATGACCTTGGAGTTGACAGAGGGAATTAGAAGTTTCTGTTGTGGAATCACTGCAGCAGTAGATAAAGAAAAAAAATGATTCCTTTGGTTTAAATGAGGCAAAGGATTTTTGAAACCAGTCTGGCCTGAATCTCAGAATAGCAAGCAATTTCTGGGGGAGTCTGAATCTCAAAAAATAATTGAAGTTGAGTTAGAAAAGAACACCGAATCTGAAAAATAGAGGGTGAAAGCCAGGATTCCATTAAACTGCAGTTTGTGACAGTTAAAGAATATTAACTATGTATCTGCATCTATTTGGGCTTTTTGTTCTCTTCATTTAGTCAGTCTGTCCAACATGAACCAGTACCACACTGTTTTTATTACCAAAATATTATAATATTTCTAAATAACTAAGAGAGCTACTCCCATCCCGAGTCTCGTTGCTCTTCATTTCCAGAATTTTCCTGGCTATTCTTATGCATTAATTTTTTATATGGCCTTTATAATCAATTTGTCTTGGAGGAGAGAACATAGAAATAAATCATTTTCCCCTATTAAATTAGAAAATAAATTTAAAATAACCTTTTTTTTGTGTGTGTGAGGAAGATCAGCCCTGAGCTGACATCCATGCTAATCCTCCTCTTTTTGCTGAGGAAGACCGGCCCTGAGCTAACATCTATTGCCAATCCTCCTCCTTTTTTTTTCCCCCAAAACCCCAGTAGATAGTTGTATGTCATAGCTGCACATCCTTCTAGTTGCTGTATGTGGGACGCAGCCTCAGCATGGCCGGAGAAGCAGCCCGTTGGTGCACGCCCGGGATCTGAACCTGGGCCGCCAGTAGCGGAGCGTGCGCACTTAACTGCTAAGCCGCGGGGCCGGCCCAAAAAAAAATCACCATTTTTGCTCTTGCTGATTACAGAAACAATGCTCATTTCTTGAACAAATTAAAGCAGACAAAAATCTGTAAGCAAAAATAAAAACCCTGCAGTGGTAACCACTGTTAATGGCTTTTAAAAATGCATATGTGAGAAAATAAATCATTTTCTATACTGCTTTACAATTTGTTTCCCTCCTTAAAAAATATTTTATTTTATATCCGTTTTATAAAAAGCTAATACATTTACATGATTAAAAAATAAAATAAGTAAAAAAGAATACAGTTTATGTTTAAATGTTTGTCTCCCTCCCACCCCTGTCTCCTGTCACCTCATTTCCCCCAAAGAGGCAACCTTTGATGGATTTTTATGTTTCCTCTGGCGATCCTTCTGCATACACAAGCAAATAAAAACATATTTTCTTACAGTTCCCTTTTTTACATAAGAGGTAACACTATATCTTACTATTTTATTTTAACAATAGATCTTGGAAGCCTTTCCATTTCTTGTTTCATAGAGCTGGTTATAGCTGCACAGTATTCCATTGAATGGAGGCACCCTAACCTGGTTAACCAGTTGATCTTTTGCTATTACTAGCACTGCTCCAATAAATAACCTTGTACAGATTTCATTTCACATGTGTGCAAGCACACCTGTAGGGTAAATTGCCAAGTCAAGGGGCAGATGCGCTGTCACCTGGATAGATGTTGCCAAATTGTCCCCTATAGGGATTATACCAATTTATACTCCCACCAGCAATAACTAGAGTGTCTCTTTGCCCACAGCCTGGATACAGAGTGCATTTTCAAATTTTCCAGTCTGATATTTTAAAAAAAAAAATGACATCAAAAACATCTCAGTGTAGTTTAAATCTGTATTTCTCTTATAAGTGAGGCTGAATATATTTTCATATTTAGAAGCCATTTGTATATCATTTTCTGTGAATTGACACTTTATATCCTTTGCTTACTTTTCTATTGGGTTATTGGTCTTTTATAATTTTTTAGCTCTTTAAATGTCAGGAGAATTACACATTTGCGATATGATTTGCAAAAACATATTTTTCCCAGTTTGTATGTTTATCAGTTGCTTATAATGTGAGTGTGTTTTTGCCAAGTGTATTTTTAAATGTGTCTTTTTAAAATTTTTAAATGCTTTTTGGACTTTTAAGTCATTATTAGAAAGGCCTTTGCCACGCCAAGGTTATAAACAAATTCTCTGGCGTTTTCTTCAAGGGCTTATAGTTTCTTTTTTTTTTTTTAATTTTATTTATTTATTTTTCCCCCAAAGCCCCAGTAGACAGCTGTATGTCACAGTTGCACACCCTTCTAGCCGCTGTACACGGGACGCGGCCTCAGCATGGCGGGAGAAGCGGTGCGTTGGTGTGTGCCCGAGATCCGAACTCGGGCCGCCAGCAGCGGAGCGCACGCACCCAACCGCCAAGCCACGGGGCCGGCCCCTAGAGCTTATAGTTTCACTTTTGATGTTTAAATCTTTGACCCATTTGGAATTTATCCCGACGCAAAGCATCAGTTATGGACCCAACTTTATTTTCTCCCGGCTGGCTCTCACTGTCCTATTACTATGCACTGAATAATTCATTTCTCCCCATACTCTTCAGAAAGGACAGTCCTGAATGTGTCTGCGTCTATCTCTGGGCTTCCTCTTCTCTTCCATTGGTCAGTCTTCTAATATGAACCAGTACCATACTGTTTTCATTACTGAAATGTTATAATATTTTTAAATAACTAGGAGAGCTACTCCTATCCCCTGTCTCATTGCTCTTCTTTTCCAGAATTTGCCTGGCTAGTCTTATGCATTAATTTTTTATATGGCCTTTATAGTCAATTTGTCTCGGTTTATTAAAAAAGCATTAGTACTTTTGTTGTTATTGTGCTAAGTTTATAAATTAATTTATGGAAAATTCATATTTTATGACATTGAATCTCTCTATGCAAGAATATGGCATATGTGTTGATTTATTCAAGTGTACTTTTGTGTCCTTCTGTAGTATTTTAAACTTTTCTTTAAATAGGTTTGGTATGTTTCTTGTTAAGTTTATTAGAAGGTATTCTGTCTTTTAATTGCTCTTCTAGTGTATTATATCTTCTAACTGTTTGTTGCTTGTTAATTTCTACTTTTCTCTTTATAATATACCTTGGGCGTTATCCCACATTCTTAGATATAAATTTACCTCATTTTCCTATGTTCTTGGATATGAACTTACCTCATTTCCTTAAATAGTGTTCCTCTGTTTGAATGTATATAAAGGTAAGGATCTTGAGATGGGGAGTTATCCTGGATTATCCTGGTGGGCCCTAAATGCCATCATCAATGTCCTTATTAAGGGAGGCAGAGGGAGATTTGAGACAGAAGAAGAAGGCAATGTGAGGACTGAAGCAAGACGCTACGCTGCTGACTTGGAAGATGGAGGAAGGAGCCGCGAGCCAAGGAACACAAGGAATGCAGCTCCAGAAGCTGGAAAAGGCCAGGAAATGGATTCTCCAGAGCCTCCATGGAGAGTGCGGCTCTGCCAACACCTTAATTTGGCCCAGTGAAACTGCTTTTGGACTTCTGACTTCCAGAACTGTAAGAGAATAAATGTGTGTTGTTTTAAGGCACCAAGTTTCTGGTTATAGTAGCTATAGGAAACTAATATCTAGGCTTTTCTCTACTTTTTTATTTGCTATGTGGCACACCTGAAAATGTAGACTTGGGTCTAATGAGGGAAAGTTGGATTTACAGGCTATAAGAAAGGTTCTCTTCCCAAATAACGTAAGTACATTATCAAATATATTTGATATCAAGTCCCCAATAATACATGGCATTTAGATTCAATCTCCAATGACGCATTTCTAGAATTTTGTGTATTTTGTTCCTTTTCTCAACAACTGAATGCACAGTCCACCAGTTCACCCAGCTTAAATCCAATGAACAGCCTCCTGTGGGTAAAGATATCTCAATTGTATGAAGTTTATGAAAGTTATGTTCTCAGCATTCCAATTTCCCATAAGATAAATATTCAAAAAATGGTAAAAATGAGGATGTAGCCAAAATGGAAAATAAGATTGAATGGTAGGGCCACCTTGTGACCCCTCCCAATATTAGTTTATCAGCTGATATGTAAAAATCTAAATTCAGCATGGAATACAGCTATGAGGTCTGAAATTTGAATGTACTAAAGTTAGGGAACCTGAAGGAGGTTCCCACAATTGGGCATGACATCTGAGTAGTGGAATCAATTCACTCAGTGGCAGCCATGGAGGAAAAGGCTAGACACAAGCTAGTGTTGGCAGATTCTGGGTCTTTCTCATTCACCCAGGTTTTCCATAGCTTAACACAGTGCCTGGCGTGTAGAAGGTGTTCAGGAAGTGCTGGCAGAATGTTATGAGGCCAGGCTCCCACCCCACAGAGCTGGGGTGATCTCATGTTTAATTCGGGTCAGGTACCCTCAGAGCTGCAGAAAATGGGTGAACTGCACCTGTGGAACCTCATCTGCATCTAGACCTGGTTTGGATGAAGAAATCTTAGACTTTGAGTTGGTGTCACAATGGAATGAGACTTGAGGGACTTGGGGGAAGGGGGGAGTGTATTTTCATGTGGGAGGAATGTGAACTGCTGTGGCATTTTCTAAAGATGGACACAACAATATCCCTCATGTCGCACAATGTGACTTCCACACTCCTCCCATTGAAAAGTATATCTATGTCCCTCCCTTTGAATCTAGGTGGGCTTGTGATTATGGCAGAAGCGATGCTATGTGCCTTCTCAGGCTAGGTCATAAAAGCCACCATGCAAGCAGCCTGATTGCCCTGAGGTCGTCACGCTGTGAGGAAGCTCAAACCAGCCAACCCATGAGGAGAGACGACAGAGAGACCTGAGTCCACAAGAACAGAGGGGGAGAGGAGAACTTTGTGTTTTTTCTTTTTAAACCAAAATTACTGAGATAAAATTCAGAAACAATAAATGTATATTAAATGTATGGTTTGATGGGGTTATGACAAATATATACACCCCTGTAACCACTACGCCAACCAAGGTATAGAACGTTCCCATCACGCCAAAGCATTCTCTTGTGGCCATGTGCAGTCAGTCTTCTCCTACCCCCAGCCCAGGGCAAACACTTGTTTCTCTCCCTATAGATTAGTTTGGTTAGGCTTACCTTTTTTTTAAAATTGAAATATAGTTGACATATAACACTGTGTTAGTTTTATGTGTACAAAATAATGATCTATGTATATATTGTGAAATGATTACCACAATAACTTTAGTCAACATCCATCACCTCACACAGTTACAAAGTTTTTTTCTTATGATGAGAACTTTTAAAATCTACTCTACTGGCAACTTTCAAATATACAGTACAGTATTGTTAACTATAGTCATCATGCTGAACATTACATCCCCAGGACTTATGTGTCTTATAACTGGGAGTTTGTACCTTTTGACCCCCTTCACCCGTTTCACCCACGCCCTATCCCCCAACTCTGGCAACCACCAATCTGTTCTCTGTATCTGTAAGTTCAAGTTTTTTTAGATTCCACATATAAGTGAGATCATACAGTATTTGTCTTTCTCTGTCTGACTTATTTCACTTAGCATAATGCCCTCAACTCCATTCACGTTGTTGCAAATGGCAGGATTTTCTTCTTTTTCATTGCTGAATAATATTCCATTGTACTTCTATACCACATTTTCTTTATCCATTCATCCATTGATGGGCACTTAGGATGTTTCCATGTCTTGGCTATTGTAAATAATGCTGCAGTGAATATGGGGGAGAAGATATTGTTTCGAGATACTGGTTTAATTTCCTTCAGATAAATGCCCAGGAGTGGAATTGCTGGATCATACGGTAGTTCTATTTTTAATTTTCTGAGGAACCTCTATACTGTTTTCCATACTGGCTGCACTAATTTACATTTCCACCAACAGTGTATGAGGGTTCCCTTTTTTCCACCACCTCACCTACACTTATCGTTTGTCTTTTTGATAATCGCCGTCCTAACAGGGGTGAGGTGACATCTCACTGTGGTTTTTGGTTTGACTTGCTTTCGAAACTTCTCTTCTTCCTCTCGACTCACCCCACCCCCAATCAGAAAGTTGAACAGAATATAGATTCTAGAATTTTAGTTCCAGATTTTAAAAAATTGTTTTTTATTTTTTAATATTATGACTTTTCTATTTTTATGATTCTTTTTAATCAGTTGCATTAAGTTTCTCACGTATTTAGGAAACAGCAATTAAGACTTAACCACATGTTTTGCTGGTTTCCTTTCTCACCATTGTTTCTTGTTTATCATGTTTTACCATTTATTATGTTCTTAATTCTGATTCATATTTATGTGGCAAGGTTGTAAATTTACACACACGCTCAGATGTGCATATGATGGAGATGCTTTATGTCTATGACTGATCTTTTCTTTCCTCCTTTCTCATCCTGGAGCAGGAGAAAATACATTAACTTGATGGTTAATGGAATCTCTGTCTCCTCCAGGTTAGTTGTTCTCTTTGGAATAAATATACAGTCATTTCCCAGTTCATCTTCTCAACAGGGCTGACCTTCCCTTCTCATTCCTTTCCCACAGTGACATCTGGCATGGTAGGAGGGGTAGCTGTCCCCATGCTGTCCTCAGCTGGTTCCTGACCCGGGGTGGTGGGTCTGGTCTGGTCTCTGGATTGATGTCTGCTGGGGGCAACAGGTCCCACCTGGCCTTGGGCATGTCATGGCATCCACTGCTCCCTCCTGACCCTCCACATCCACGGCCATCGATGACCCTCTCTCCAACCCCCTCTCAGCATACTGGTGTCCCCTCGCTGTGTCCAGCTGGGAGCCCTTGGATCCCCTGCGTCGCACCGTATCATGAGGCTCTTCTCTCTCCCCTCCTCTCTCTGCCTCTTCTATGCTCTTGCCCAAATCCCTGCTGGTTGCAGCTACCTAACGGGCTTCTCCTGGTTTGAAGCATCCCCTATTCTATGTCCACGAGCTTCCTCATACCCATCTGGATGATTCCACCATGCCAGGACTCCCCAACTCCAAGCCAAGAAGGGAAAACAAGAACATGTGTGCTTGACTACTTTGATAAACCTCTTTCTTTTTCCCCTTTTCATATCCTCCAGGGCCTGAAGAGTCAGGATTTACTTCCTTAAGAGGAAAAGTTAAGCTCTTTCTCTTAGCTGGGAGTGCCCCTACACCTCCCCTTTCTCCCCTTAGGGACCCTAAGCTTTGCCACTCAGTCTTGAGGTGAGGTGCAAGGGACGTTTTCTTTACACTGTGGAATAAACTCTATGCTTTTGCATTGACAGGCCTGATTTTTTATATTAAAACTACACACATTGGAAATAAGACTAACTGAGGATGGAAATAATTATAAATCCAAAGAGAGTCCTCAAAATTTTTCTAAGAGAGTTCCTTGGCTGGCCTTTTAAATCACAAGGTTTTAAGGCAATGTCCATTCCACTGTTCTCTGCTTCTATGAGTTTTGAGTTTGAGTATTGAGTACTCTATGAGTATTGAGTTTTTCATTTTTGCCATTATATTCTGAATTTATAAGAACTCTCTCTTTTTCTCTGATTGTTCCTTTTTCTATAACAGGTTGGTTTGAGGGGGTATTTTTTTATTGTAGTAAAATATACACAACGTAAAACTTACTATTTTAACCCTTTAAGTGTACCGTTCAGTGGCATTAAGTACATTCACAATTTTGTGTAACCATCACCACTATTGATACCTGAAACTTTTTTTATCACCCCAACAAAAACTCTGTACCCGTTAAACGAGAACTTCCCCTTCTCCCTCTAGCGAACTTCCATTCTACTTTCTGTCTCTATAAATTTGCCTATTTCTGGGTACCTCATATAGGTAGAATCATATAATATTCGTCCTTCTGTATCTGGCTTATTTCACTTAGCATAATGTTTTCAGGGCCCATCCATGTTATAGCATACATTGTTTCCTTCTTATGGCTGAATAATATCCCATTGTATGTACATACCATATTTTGTATACCAGGTTGCTTTTTGTGAATGCTATATTCTGTCATAAATATTATTGAGGAGATTAATTTGAATATTTTATGTACATTTGTATTTCCTCCATTCCACTGGGGACCATCCTTTTCCAGATTGCCTTTTCTCATCCATCTTTTTCAGGATGCTGATGGTCCTTACCTGTGAGGTGACTCTCCATTATCTGTTCACAGGCAGGTGTGGTGGTGGAGGCTCCCTGAGTATTTGCACAAATCATCCTTTGCTTCTTCCATGGGGCCCTCTCCCCTCCCCAGTGTCACCTTAGCACAGCGGAGGGCTGGCACTGGGCTGTTGACCCTGAATGCTTTGTGAGTGGGGACAAGGCAACAGGCACATTTTCTTGCAGGGACTGGACCAGGCCTTGTGCCCCAAGAATAACGTGAGGGGCTACAGGGGCTGGAGCAGCACAGACTCAAGGGCACCTGGGGCTACTCTGCTCACCGGTCTGTGGAGCCAAGGTGGGGCAGGGCCACTCTCTCCCCAGCCTCCCCTCCTCTGGCCTCAGCAGTGGACCTCAGGATTGTCTGTGTGCAGAGGAGGCCTAGCAACTGCTCAAGTGGCTGGATTGGGGTGGGGCTGGAATTTGCGGGGGGCTGTACCCCTTGTCTCTGTGGCTTCTCCACGCACTTCTGAAACAGCCTCAGCAAGTCCTCCACAGGCTTCACAAGGGAAGAAGGACAGTGCGATGGGCCACAGGGCACCAGCACAGCTCAAAAACCCTCCTGCCTGGCACGTAGGCCCCACTCCGAGGCCATGGGAGATGTTTCCGCTTTCTTCTGGGGAGCCCTCCTTTGTGGAGATCACTCAGCTCAGGACTGCTTGACCTCTCTCTCAACAAAAACAACACCTTTCTTCAAATCCCTCAAATATTCAGTTCTGTTAATGGCATTTTCTCCAGGTTTTTGGTTTGCTGGAACAGATCTTTTTTTTTTTCTTTGATTTCTCTTTGATCATTTCCATAGGATGTGGAGAGAAAAAAGAGGTGTGTGTGGGGGACAGTCCTTGAAACCAGAAGCCGGTGAAGTTACATTTGACTCGATATTAAAATTTTACCACATTACAGTTTTCTGTTTCTCTTCTCCTGTCTTCCTTCTTATTTTTCTCTTTTTTGATAGTTATAAAAATTTAGTCCTAATGGTCTAGTACATTCTAAATTCACTGCATGATTTTGGGACATGTTTCATTCAGTGTTACAGTTCTAAGCTACAAAGTATTATGGGAAAAGGCTGTAATCAAGGTTATAAGTAGCGGCAATTATATGTTTTTTGAACTAAGAAAGATATTCTAAATTAACCTAGATATATACAGACTATTGGGACATACGATGGATTGAAATTGTCTATTATCAAGATGCTGAAAAACAATATTTTCCACCAGGGGGCGCTGCAGGCTATGTCTGAAGTTTTCTGTTTTATGGCTTTTTTAGGGAAATGTTTCTTTGTGTCTTTCTTGTGCCACTTTTAAATATGATTCTCCTAATAGATTCAGTGAGGGCCGGGAGACCAAACAGGCTAAGACAGAAAGCCTTAATGGGTTCTTGCTACTAAAACTTGAAGGGATAGGTCTTACTTCAGGTACAGCTGCATTCAGGCATCTCAGGCTTTGCTCTCCTCCATAATTGGCTTTATTGTCCAAAAGGCCCTCTCATAGGGCAAAGTAACCACAGCAGTTCTGGCCTCTTACTCTCCCAGGCTTAAATCTAACAAGCAAAGACCCCATTTACATAAAGGCTTCAACAAAAGTCCAAGAATTGGGTCTCCTGACTGGCCGAGTGTCCACTCTTGAGCCCATCTCAGTCACTGGGCAACCTGATGGATTGGCAAGGCCTGGGTCACACGGAGCTGAGGGTCGAGCCAGCCTAACCCAGATGACGAGGACAGAGGGTGAGGGCAGAGGGGTCTACAGACAAAATCAGGCCCTGCTCCTGGAAGCTGGGTGAATGGGTGCTGGCCAGTCCTCAGAAAACATGATCAGGACACAAGGGAGATGGAGTGAGATGGCGTGGAGGTGGGGCAAGGAGTACAGAGCCCGGCTTGCATGTCAGCTTCAGACAGGAGGACAGACCCCCTTGGTCGGCCGTTGTGATGATCAGGCAGTGGCGAACTAGTGACTTCAGAGGTTGGGCGGTCCAAAGATGACACAGTTGGGGTTTGGTCCTGTGAGGGTGGCTGAAGGAGGTGTCCTCCATGTGACACAAGGAGGTCAGGGAACTAAGGCCAGAGGGAGGGATGGATGGATTGATCATGGGGATGTTGAAATCACCAGAATGAGAAGATGGAGAGCTGATGAAGAATAGAGTGTGCTCTCAGGTCAGTAGATGGTGGCGTTCACCAGGGATGTGGGTGGATGAATGATGCACTCAAATAAGCGCTGGGGAGTAAGGAGGACACTGACCCCAAACTTCCCAACTCTGGGGTATATGGGGTCTGGGAGGAGCCTCTGAGCAGAGGAGCTCTTGAGCAAAACAGGAGGTGGAGGGAAAATTCTGTGTGCATGGCGAGAATGTAGGAGAAACTTTGAATGAAACAGGACAGGTAAACATTTATTTTATCTCCTCTCTCCCCCACAACCCCACTAAAATTACAACAAAGGAATAAAAAAAGGCATGATCCCATAAGGACAAGAAGAATGGGGGAGGAAATGAGAGCAGACAAGAGAAGTCAGCATTCTGGAAACTGGGGAGAGGGTGGATGAGCTATGATTGACTCGGCAGAGAAGAGAGAGCTCCCACCCAAGTGCTGGTGGGGACAGACATCAAAAAAGCAGAATCCTGGAAGGCTTGGGGATTGGAAATATCAGATGTTTTGTCTATTGATTGCTGGGTAATAAAATACCCCAATATTTAGTGGCTTGGAGCAACAACCATTTGTAATTTCATGATACAGATACAGGACTAGTGGGCTATCTTGACTACTAGGCAATATGGCTGTTTTCACTGTTAACCCCAATTTTGCCAGGTGAAGTGAAGACACAATCCACCCCATCAGGCCCTTAGGAATTCTGACATAAATGTTTAAAGGTATAGTTAGTTTCTTGCTGTGGAATCACCCCTGCTTCTGGTACCCAGGGTTGCAGCTCTGGTCCTGGGACCACTGCATCAGGTAGGAAAAAAGAAAGTAGGGTAATGTGAGAAAGAACCACATAATTGTGCCAGCATCCTCCCTCACCCTGTTTCTCCAGATCCCCCAGAAAAGTGGAGGAATCTATCTAGTGGCGGCTCTCCCTTGGTCCCCCTCATGTTGAATGTGAGCACACACTCATGAAGGAGTGTAAGCCATTTCTTTTTGCCTTTATTTCCCCCTGTTTTAGACAACAAATGCTTCCATTGTGCATTACAATTCCTATCAAACCATTAGTCTGAGGTTGAAAATATGTCCCTTGGTCTGAAGAAATGTGACTCAGCAGTCCCAATTGGTGCAGTGTTTTCTGCTTCAATCCTTTTATAGTATTTTGAGCATTTGTATCTACCAGCGGGTATGCAAAGCCCAGTCCAGAGTGTCTATTCCTTTCAGGGCCCATTTGTAGCCTCCCATGGCGACTGGCATCAACCCAACTTGCCAGCTAAATGCAGGGCCTTCCCCGTGGGGATCTTCCCCACAGCCGTCTGCAGTCTCTGTCTCTCTTGTTGGCAGACAGAACAGTGCTTGTTGGCATTTTGTGCCTCAGAGGGTGCATTAAAAATACGTCTAGATTCAGACCATCTCTGCATTGCTGCAGTACATCTACGCCCACACATTTTATGGATCCAGTGGCCATCTCAAGCAAGCACACCAGGATATGCACTTGCAGATTTTAATCACCTTCCAATCCTGGAAGGGAGTTCTTCTAGTGGGCATTGATATGTCCTACTCTAACGCACCCCTTAAATTCCCATAGAGATTTTCATGGAGCCACGCTCCATGTGGGCGTCCCTTTAATAGTTCAGTTTTCCATTGCTTTTCTGCATGACGACCAGGCCATTAACCACCACCCACGAGTCGGTAAAATCTTAAACACAATGCAGTTCAGCCTACTGAGCTGATTTGATCTTACCTTTTTCAATCAGAGTGGTGGTCTTCCAAACAGGATGTTGTCTGTTCACTTTGGAACTGCCATCCATGAACCAAGAAGCTCTTAGCTGGTCAATAGAAAGCTGTTCATAGGGCACTGCCCAAGCGGCCCAAGTGGCCATAGGATCTAGCAGCTCTTCAGGTGGTTCCAAAGTTGGCACTAGGGGAAAAGAGACTACCTGCTTGTAAGTACCTCCTTGCATTCGCCCGATAGCATATTCCTGTAAAAACCATTTCCATTTTGTTATGGAACTCTTCTGGACACAGCCCTCACCATTAGAATGTTTCTCCAACATCACCCAAGACATTATGGGTATTTCAGGTTCAAGATTATTTTATATCCTTCAGTCATAGAGGCAGTTTCAATTAATGTCCAATAGCAAGCTAGTAATTGTCTCTCATATAGAAATTTTCTGGTCCAAAATCCCAGTGATCATTACTGTGGCACTTTGCCATAGCCAAAGTCTACACTGCACACAGAGCCCTTGAACAGTCTGTCCACACTAGGACTCTAGCTTCTAACAGGGCATTAATTAAAGTGGTGATTTCCTTTTGTTTACTAGGTATTCTATACTGTTTCAAATTAACAACGTGTGTGGGCTCAGGCAATTTTATTGGTTCCCATTTAGCATGACCAATCAATATTGGCAGAAGGGCAGTTTTACATGTCTTCTGTTTTACAATACTACATAGGGGAAGCATTCTCCAGTCAGACACAATATCTATCCTCATAATACATTCAGCTAAAGGAGACAAAAGAACTTCACATAAATTCTGTCTAAACATACAATTTTCATGCAAACTTTCACTTTAATCCCATCAACTGTTGCCTTCCCATATCCTCCCAATCTAACTGTAGCCCCCATTAGGACTCAACAACAGGTTTTGGAACCATAGTACATAGGGTTTCAATGAAAAGAAGTCCCAGAAATGTCTCTTTTCTATCCCCTGATCATTTTACCCACTCATGTGCATATGGCCTTGAGTCCCCAGCCAGGGACAGAGCCAAGGGACTCAGGCCCTGTCAAAAGTCAGCATCTTGATTAGATTGTGGGACCGTGGTCTCTGGCAATTGGAAGTCAGGTTTCTCATTGTCATCTTTGCCTTCTGGCTTTTTTGTTGGTGGTGTTGAGGAGATTTGCCCTGAGCTAAAATCTGTTGACAATCTTTCTCTTTTTGCTTGAGGAAGATTGGCCCTGAGCTAACATCTGTGCTGATTTTCCTCTATTTTGTATGTGGGTCACTGCCACAGCATGGCTGATGAGTGGTATAGGTGCACACCTGGGATCCGAACCCACAAACCTGGGCCGCCAAAGCGGAGGGTGCCGAACTTAACCACTACAGCATGGGGCTGGCCCCTGCCTTCTGGCTTTTTAAATTCCTCTAAACTGGGGTGAATAAATCAGATTTGTTTAGGGTCCCTTGATGTAGATGGACCAGCAGGGGCTCCCACTGGTCCACTCAACCTCCAAGAGTACTGGGCTAACACCTTTGTTTTTATCTCACCAACGTCTGCTTTATTCATCCCATTTCTTAATTACCATTTAAAGATTTCTACCTTTCTGGGATGAGTCCTTTAACTTTCCTCTTTCTCTTACATTCTCTCACAAAGCAGTCTAACTTTCCTGATATCTGTTGTTTCAACATAATTTTTACTATTGGTAGTGGCCCTGAGGCTAGCAGCTATAACTCAGGCTGGATGGAATCAAGCTTGGCCCAGTAAGATCAGTCCCAACATGCTCCCTTACTTTCATTTTAGGTACTATGGATGAAAATAAGCAAGAAATTATACATTTAGCTTCTTTCTTCTTACTTTGCTTTTCCTTATGCATCTAGTGAGCCAACAACTCAGGAGTTAGATCCATCACTTCTAAATTCCATTGGTAGCTTTTGCCTCCAGTAACTAATCACAGTGCAGCTGCAGTTTCATACTATGGGTGACTAGGTAGCCATCCAGGAATAAAAAGTTCATCAACCCCCACCCTTTCTTCCTTCCTTTTTCCAAACCACATGTTTAAGTGAGTCAGGGTCATTCTAGAGAATTCCACTTCTGACACCAACTGCAAGCGTTTAGACCAACTGTATAGTAGATGGAACAGTCCACACACAGGACTGCCCTTACTACTGACATTAATTGCAAGTTTGGGGGAGTCCCAAAACCACCCTTAGTTTCAATAATTCACTCTAAGTACTCACAGAACTCACTGAAAGCAGCTATACTCATGATTATGGTTTATTACAGGGAAAGGAAACAGATTAAAACCAGCCAAGGGAAGAGATGCATAGGGCAGAGTCCAAGAAGGGTCTAAACGTGGAGCGTCCATTGCTCTCTCCCTGTGGAGTCATGGATAGGGTTAACTTCTCCCTGCCATGATATATGATGATACACCTGGAATATTGCCAACCAGAGAAGCTCACCTAAGCCTTGGTGTCCAGAGTGTTTACTGGGACTCAATCACATATTACCCACGTGGCAGACCTTTAGTACTCAGCCCTTCTGGAGATCAGGCTGATACCTTTAGTCTCCAGTCCCTCCAGAGGCAGAACTGATACCGCTACCTTTACCAAAAGGCCCCGTCACAAATCACATTATTAGACTGTGCTTTCTCTACACAGGTAAGCAAAATTTTCTCAAATAGAACAACAAAAAAAGCATGAACCATAAAAACAACTGGTAAAATGTACTTTATCCAAATAAAAAACTTCTGCTCTTCAAAAGACACTGTTAAGAAAATGAAAAGATAAGCATTGACAAAGGAGCTAAGGACATACGGTGGAGAAAGGGAAGTCTCTTCAATAAATGGTGCTGGGAAAACTGGACAGCCACATGCAAAAGAATGAAATTAGACCATCCTCTTTCAACATACACAAAAATTAACTCAAAATGGATCAAAGACCTGAAGGGGAGACCTGAAACTATAAAACTCCTGGAGGAAAATATAGGTAGTACACTACTCGTCATCAGCCATAAAGGGATCTTTTTGAATTCCATGTCTACTCAGACAAGGGAAACAAAAGAAAAAATAAAAGTGGGACCTCATCAGATTAAAGAGCTTCTACAACGCAAATGAAACCAGGATCAAAATGAATAGGTAACACACCAGCTGGGAAAAAATATTTGCAAACCATATATCTGACAAGGGATTAATCTCCATAATATATAAAGAACTGACACAACTGAATAACAACAACAACAAAAAAAACCCAATCAAAAAATGGGCAGAGGAAATGAACAGACACTTCTCCAAAGAAGATATGCAGATGGCCAATAGGCACATGAAAAGATGTTCAACATCACTAATCATCAGGGAAATGCAAATCAAAACCACACTCAGCTATCATCTTACACCCGTTAGAATGGCTATAATCACCAAGACAAAAAGCAACAAATGCTGGAGAGGCTGTGGAGAAATGGGAACCCTAATCCACTGCTGGTGGGAATGCAAACTGGTGCAGCCTCTATGGAAAATAGATGGAGATTCCTCAAGAAATTAAAAATAGAAATACCTTATGATCCAGCTATCCCACTGCTGGATATCTACCCAACGAACCTGAAATCAACAATCCAAAGAGGCTTATGCACCCCGATGTTCATCGCAGCATTATTCACTATAGCCAAGACATGGAAGCAACCCAAGTGTCCCTCAACTGATGATTGGATAAAGAAAATGTGGTATATATATACCATGGAATACTACTCAGCCATAAAAAAGACAAAATCATCCCATTTGCAACAACATGGGTGGACCTGGAGGGTATTATGTTAAGTGAAATAAGCCAGAAAGAGAAAGACAAACAGTGCATGATTTCACTCATACGTGGAAGATAAACCAACACACGGACAGACAGAACTGTTTGGTGGTTACCAGGGCCTAGGATGGTGGGGGGTGGGCACAAGGGGTGGAGGGATGCACTTACATGGTGACTGATAAACAATAATGTACAACAAAAATTTCACAATAAAAAAAAAAGAAAGAAAATGAAAAGACAAGCCAGAGACACGGAGAAAATATTTTGAACACAAATATCTGACAAAAACTTGTATCTGGAATATGTAAAGAACTCTTGCAACTCATAATATGGAGACAAACAACCCAAATAAACAATGGGCAAAAAATCTGAACAGACTTTTCACAAAAGAAGATATGAATGGCCAATAAGCATGTGGAAAACATATTTGACATCATTAGTTATCAGGGGAATGCAAAGTAAAGCCACCCTAAGATACAACTACACCCATTAGAATTGCTAAAATTTAAAAGTCTGACAAAACCAAGTGTTAGAGAGGATTTGGAGCAACTGGAACTCTTATATGTTGCTTGCAGCAGAATAAAATGGTCCAATCACTTTGGAAAACAGTTTGCCAGTTTCTTTAAAAGTTAAAACATACACTTACTATAAATCCAGCCATTTCACTCCTAGATATTTACTCAAGAGAAGAGAAAATATATGTCCATACAAAGACTTGAAATGACATGGCAACTTTACGTGTATGAAAAATGTTCATAGCAGTTTTCTTTGTAACAGCCCAAACTGGAAACAATCCAATATTCATCAACACATGAATGGATAAACAAACTGTGGTATATCCATACAATGGAGTACTACTCATCAATAAAAAGTAATGAACTATTGATACGTGTAACATTGATGAATCTCAGAATAATTGTGCTGAGTGATGATGAGAGTTTCCAAAATACATATATATATCAAAACTCATCAAATGGTACACTTTAATTATATGCAGTTTGTTGTATGTCAATTACAGCTCAACAAAGCTGTTTTTTTAAAAAAATGAATGTACTGGTACACACATAACATGGATGAATCTCAAAAATATTATGCTGAGTGAAAGAAGCCAGACACAAGTGACTACATACTGTTTAATATCATTTATATAAAACTCTAGGAGAGGCCAATGCAATCTATAGTAACAAAAAACAGAAAGGTTGCCTGTAGCTGGAGACGGGGGCTGACTCTTCCAGGAGGATTGACTGGGTTTGAGCACAAGGGAGTTTTTTGGAGTAATGGAAATATTCCACATCTTCATTGTGGCTGTTGTTACACAGGGGTATAAATTTATTAAAACCCACCAAAACATACACTTAAAGTGGATGCATTCTATAGTAGGTAAATTATCCTTCAATAAAGTTGATTTTTTAAAATTATCTCCAAATACTCTCTCCCAGATAGCTAGTGGAGGATGTGCTCTACCACAGCAAGAGATTAAACCAAGAAAGAGCAAGATGTGGAAGTTAAGAAGCAGGCGATTCAGTCCAGAGAGAGGCTGAGAGAAATTCTGCAACGACAGTGACAGGAAGTCCTAAAATAATATGTGCACAGCAGACCTAAAAAATAAAAAATTTCAGATTGGCACGGATGACAGGGGGCTCCAGAGAGGATTTCAGAAAACAATATATTATCTGCTGTGTTGTATCATGTGGAAAAATTGAGAGGTTGTAGGAAAATGTGGGAAAGAATTAATGATAGGTATATAGAAAACTAAGCAAAAGAAAATACAAGGCAATCACTAACTCCTGGAAAATCAAAATGATGAAAAACAAAGGAAACACAACCATAGAATACTTAAATACTGAATAATATATTAAATACTGAATTTATATGTTTGTTATATTTATTATATATTAAATACTGAATATATATATACACACACACAAATGGAAATACTGAATATTGACATCTAAAAATTAGATACAACTAAACTGAGAGGAAGAGGAGAGGGAAATCAACGTGTGTGTGTGTGTGTGTGTGTGTGTGTATAAGAGAAATAACTTATCATGTGCCATATTAGGAAGTTGACAGACAATTTCTAAAACTGAAAAATCAAAAAACAGCAGTACCTGCATATTATTTAAAATTACGAAAGCAAATACAAAATGTAACAGCTAAAGGAGACCTCCCTCTGGGCAATGGGCCTGGGGAGTAGGAAGGGGTGTGATAGAGCACTGCTATTTTAACCATGAACCTTTAATACGTATAATCATTTAACGCATATGTGTATGCGTTACTTGGTAAATATACAATTAATTTTTAAAATCTATGCAGAGAAGTTTGTTTACCTTGGGCAAGTTTCCAGAGACCACGGCATAGAGGTTTGGAAGGGAGGGGAGCAGTGGATGGCTGGGGCAGGAGCAAGGAACCAAGAACAGTCGAGGAAGGAGAGTAGAGAGAGGAGCCATCACAGAACGGAGCTTACACTTGCCCTGAGTAAGCCGTGATGGCAGCAGAGCAGTGAGCAAGGAGTCCTGATCAAGGAGGATGGAGAGGATTAGTGGAGGCTGGGGCTCAGAAAGACCCCAAAAGAAGAACAAGTTTTGCACAGAGGAGGGTTTTTCTCACTCGCCAAATTCTTGGTGATTATAAGCAGGGCGACTGATGGGCGGGGAGCTGCAGGAGGGACCACCAGCAACTCAGTCGCTGCCAGCCCAGGCGGATGGCAGCTGAAAGAAAGGACAGACGGGCTATACCAAGCAAGATCTGAGAAGGAAGAAGAGCAGTGTGTTACCGCAAGGGGCAGAGACCTCACCTTCATACTGCAGGAGTCCCTGAGGGCTGCCCTGTGTCACAACCCAGGGCAATTCATTTATAATGACGGCCCTGTGTCATTGGGAAAGTTAAATTATGTTCAGTGGGCTCTGCTTTTTAAGGAAAGGGTTTTAGAAATCCTTCCATAAAAAGTAGCTTAAATTATTTGAAATGCGTAACCCCCAGTTGCCTGGAAAGTCCGCTTTTTTCGCTCCTTCCCTGAGGAGTGGTCTCGGCCCCCTTTCCCGGTGAGAGGGTGAACTGTCCCCTCCCGCTCTGCTAGGTAGGCCTCCCCAGCCCCGCCAGGACTGGAGGAATCAGTCCTCTGCCTGTCACCTCGGGTGCATGGCCATTCAGTACCGGCCCTGCCAGCCCTCAGTGACACAATGCGGGAGCTTTAGCCCATGCAGAACTTGTAACCCTGGCAGCTATGGGGTGACCAGTTGTCTGGAGTGTAGCGGGCTTCTGGAGGACATACTCATAAGCGACCCATTTTCCTCCCCTCTATTTGTGCCACCTCTTCTTCAGTGAGAGGACTTACTGCTGAAGAGTTCCCTTCCTCAGAAAGGGCATGATCTGAGCTCCAGAGCTTATTTTCACACTATTCACTACGAATCCTCACACAAGTGAATTCTCCAACTCTGGGCCTTACTCTCCCTCACTGCGTAAAACATAAAAATACAGAACTAACATTTGTAAGGTGGTGGTGTTCCCTAACACTGACAAGCTCTGTGATTCCAGTGATGAATCCCTGAGCCCCTGCGCTTGTGTCAGCCCAAAGGATGGGTGATGAATTCCAGTCCACCCTCCTCTGCTGCCCATCTCGAAGTCTTGGGAATCTTTTTGTGTGTGTGTGTGTGTGTGTGGGTAATATATTTACAGAATTAAACGTCACAACTATATAAAAAGACATCACCGAGAAGCCTTGCTTCTACCCTTGCCTGCTCCACCTTTCCCCCCAGAGATATCATTTTTACAGATACCTGATTTCCCCTTTCTTCCCCAAGAGGCAGCATACACTTTATACTGTTCTGAACATTGCTTTCTTCACTTAGCAATAAGTCAGGAACTCTCTCTCTAGCAGTACATAGAGATCTTCCTCTTTTCTTACAGCTTATTTTGTATTTAGTCTACTACATAGCTGGACCGTAATTTATTCAACCAGTCCCCCATTCCCGGACACTTGGATTGTTTCCAGTCTTTTGCTATGACAGTGTCTCAATGAATCTCCTGTACTTATGTCATGTCATTTTTATGCATGTGTCTGTATCTTATGTTCATCTTTGACCCAGAAGTGGCATTGCTGGGTCAAAGAGCACATGCAAAGGGTCCCTAAAGCCTCACCACCACAGTGCATTGTTCGCCTTTTGGATTTGAAGATTTTTGCCAATTTATTGTGTAGAAAAAATGGTGTCTCACTATAGTTTTAGTTTGAATTTCTCTTGTAAATAAGTTTGAGCTTCTTTCTTTGTATTTAAAGGCTTGTTATATCTCTTTTTTGTGAACTATCTCTTTATGTCTTTTGCTCATTTATTTTTTCTATTGGATGTGTGATCTTTTTCTTCTCAATTTCTAGAAGCTCTTTGTATATTAGAATTAGCCCTTGGTTTGTGATATGGGTTGCAAAATTTACCCCAACTTCTTGTATGTCTTTTGACTTTATTTATAATTTTTTAATTATACTTTTTATTTTGAAGTAAGTGTAGATTCACATACAGTAGTAAAAAATAATACAGAACCATCTTGTGTACCCTTTACCCAGCTTCCCCCAATGGTAACATCTTGCAAAACTATAGTGCAATGTACCTCTATTTTTTTTTTTTTTTTTTTTGCCACACACAAAAATTTGATTTTTCTTTTTAAGGTGGTGGAATTTTTATAGCTTTTGAATTTTGACTCAGCTACAAAGCCCCTCTTGCAATATTTGTGTCACCACTAGAGGGAGTAATTACTTCCATGAATCTCATACTTCCTTTAGCAGAGAAAAGGGATCCCTAGAGGCACTTTCTCTCAGGCATTGTCTCTAGTCCCATGTCATGACTTTTTGCTCTCCCCACAGAGCTCACTTCTTACAGCCCCAGCCTCTGACCTTGGCCTGGGTAGTAGAGTTTCTAGTCACATGCAACTGCACTCAGCTGGAGACACAGGTGCTGGAGGCTCCTAATCCAGCCTGGTGGTCCCAACCATGAGCCCCTCTGCCCCATGAGTCTCCACAGTGAGGTCAGTGACTGGGTACGCAGGCATGAGTGGCAGTGCCATTTCCAGTGCCCTGTCTGTCCTGTGTCCCCTTGGCTTGGGGTAAACCTTTCAGTCGTTGGTTCTCCAACTCCACAAGCCTCTTCCACTCTGCAGCTCTCCTGCCTTTTCTTCTACTACAGATTGAGGGGCCTTGAAGTCAAACTCATCCCCAGGCTGCTATCGATCACTTGTCATTTCTGCTGCTTAAACCACAATTACTGGGCTTCCTACACTTGACCTGTAATTGAATTTCCTTGGGAACTCAATGACAAGATTGATTCAGTCTAATTGAGTCAAAGATTGACTCTCCATGCCATTCATCTAGTCCCTGTCTCTGCCTGGGGCTCTCTGAGCTGAGGCTATAAGACGTTCACAGTTTTTGTTTAAAAAGTCGAGAACCAACTGACACCTTTTAAGCACCATTTCTTTAAATGATCCTATGGAACATTGCTTTTCTTTCCTTCCCCTGTCTTGGCCAGCTGAGGGCAGAGGAAACTTCTGTTTTTAAACTTGCTTATGTTCTCTTCACATGAATGTTGAAATGCAATTCTAAGGAAAAAAAGTCTGGTTTCATTCAAAAGCAGGTTTGGAAATGAGTAAGAAGTCAGCATCCGGGCAGCTCAGGAAATTAGCAGTTTGTTGTTTTTAAATTTTCGTGATATGACTCAATAATAAAAAGACAAATAACCCAATTTTAAAATGGGCAAAGGATCTGAATAGACATTTCTCTAAGGAAGATATACAGATGGTCAATAAGCACATGAAAAGATGCTCAACATTATTAGCCATCAGGGAAATGCAAATCAAAACCACAATGAGATATCACTTTACACCCACTAGGTTGGCTATAATCAAACAGATTATAATAAGTGTTGGTGAGGTTGTTGAGAAATTGGAACACTCATACACTGCTAGTGGGAATGTAAAATGGTACAGCTGCTTTGGAAACAGTCTGGCAATTCCTCAAAAGGTTAAACATAGAATTACTATATGACCCAGCAATTTCAATCCTGGGTATATGAAAACAGATGTCCACATACAAAGTTATATGCAAATATCCATAGCAGTATTATTCACAATAGCCCAAAAGTGGAAACAATCCAAATGTCCATTACTGATGAGTAGATAAACAAAAGGTGGTATATCCATACAATGGAATATTATTCAGCCATAAAAAGAAATCAAGTACTGATACAAGCTATAAGGATGAACCTTGAAGTTTCAGGGAAGAGAATTCCCCCTCTGCCCTTTCCCTTAAAGTTCTTATGGCTAGCCAAATAATTAAAAGACAGGTTATCAGGAGAAAATAATACCACGTTTAACAACATGTATACATGGGAGAAACCAGGGAAACTGAGTTTCTCAACACAATAGCAGCGATTCTCATCTTAAATACCATCTTCAGCTAAAGACAAAGGAAGATGTTGGGGGTGGGGAGAGAGACAGAAATTACAGTAATCAAGAGTGTGCAGATTTAAGTCCTCTCCTTCCATACTGATAAGAGTTTCCACAGATAGGCCATCCTCCCCTCTTCCAAATACAGAGAGAGAGATATCTTTACAAATAGAGATTTCCCTTATAAATGTAAATATTTGTCTGGTAACTCTTTGCAGGGCCATCTAGGGAATGTGGCCTGGGAGAGACAGAATTTTTAATAAGATGGGCTTGTTGGTGCCTTTCGTATTGTAACATCTATTTTACATTATATTACAGCCATCATATGATAGTAGCTCCTTCCTGAAACAGGCCTTCTATGTTAAATTATTGAGGCAGTTTGCGGGAGGTCAAATGTCCATCAGAGAAAATAATGAAGGTAAAGAGACATATTTCAGGGTGGCCAATTTTGATCTCCCACAGTTCCGCCTTTGAAACTAAAAGTTTCACAGTCCTTTTGAAACTTAAAAAGTTTCATAGTCCAGAAGCTGCGTTGGTAGATTGTTTCATCTCACTGAACACATTTCTTGATCTTGATAATAAACCAGTCAGTTAAGTTCATCTTAGAAGGTGGTGATGCAGGTGGGCCGTTAAAGCATCTTTTGCAGTTTAAAATGTCTCTGATGATGTCATTGGGAAATCTCTCAAGTTTATATTAAGTTCATCAGCTTCAGTTTGTAAGGCTTCAGGAAAAAGGGCAGGTTTAGGTCTCAGTGATTCCAAATGAAAATGATGGAAAAAAATAAAAAACATTAGTTTGGAGATCTGTAGCCAGATATTTCAGGAGACTAGAAGAAATCAGGATCTAGTCCAGTCAACAGATACAAAACAAAAGCCTCAAATTAACAAAACTAGGATCTAATATCCATAAATGTATACTATAGTTTCCATTGAAACAATTTTTCTCTCTAAAATCACTCTCATTTTTTAATCAAAGGTAGCCAAATCAAGACTAACTAGTTTGCAATATAAGTCTAGGTTTAGTAAATTTGGCCCAATTATTTACAGAAGTACAGCAAGAATAGCAATTGATTATATAGGCTCTTTTAAATGTGCTTTGCTGGAACTTTTTGTAAGGAATCTCAGACTGAACTTCAAAGGCCTCTCCAGGCCAGGAAAGCCAAGCCAAGGACTTTCATCATCAGACTTTGCCTGCAATACCTACAGATTTGGGTGAATTCCTCTCTTCTTGAGGTTCCCCCCAAATATTTCAAGGTTACTTGTACCTGCCAGATAAGTGACATTCCTTACTTATGCAGTAAGTGCTGTTTGGAACATAAGGTACCAGGCCAATATTTCCACGTGGCTTTACTCCATAAAGTCCAATCTTCATTCCTCAAAAGCTGTATGGTTATATCGCAAATACAATGTTCCAGTCACAGCCTTGGTCATATAACCAATGTTTTCAATCATGTCCTGTTATAAGGAGAACAGATTCTTATTGAACTTATGCAAATATTTATATTGCCATGAAATAAGAATATTTATTTACTAAGAGTTTTTAAATTCCAGAGGGATCAGGTAGAAAGAAAAAGGTAAATATTTTAATTTTACTTACAAAAGTATCATTTACCAAACTGCTATAAGTCACAGCTAGCTCAGCAGAAAAGAGAAAAAGTTTTCTTTAAATCTGAAAAAACAAAACATTTTAAAAAGCAATATTTTAAATGAAAAATCATAAAAATTATAATTATCCTCATCAGTTTATTCAGTCCTGTGTAATCAATTCTCAATCCTGATCTTCTTGTTAGCAGCTTCATGAAGTCACCAGTCTCTCTATCAGAGTTCTGTAACTTCTTACCAAGTTCAGTTTTATCATCAGAAAGTTTGTCAGAAACCTGTATTCCAGAGTAAATGTTCAAGTCCTTTCCAGGAACTTCTCTGAAGATGAAACATGTAAAAGCATCAGAGTAAAGAATTAACTATCTGTAAACAAGATCCCAAGATGGCAATTGACAAAGAAATTTGGTTAATTTTGTGACATACAATACTTTAAATAATGACCATAATTATGACTGATAACCAGAATGGATCAGAATTTCAGTGATGTTATGCAATTTCAAAACACCTATATCAATATCATTCACCCACTTAATACAACCTAAGAAGGTTTATCATAAACACTTGATCAAGTATGTTCATTGTGAAACAGTCAAGGGCAGACTGAGAGTTAAAATAGTTTAAAAAAACCTTAATAGAGAGACCTCAGTCTTTTGAATATAGGAAATTACCTTAACAAAACAGATCTCTGTCCTTTAGATAAACTTACTCAAAGGTAAAGAAAAACCTCTATCAAGAGCAGATTAAGAGTACAATAAAATTATCCTTTTAAATGAAAGAAGACAAAATTTTAATTTTGTACCAGCTTACTTTTGTTTTGTTTTGTTTTGTTTTGTTTTGTTTTTTGTGAAGAAGATCAGCCCTGAGCTAACATCCATGCCAATCCTCCTCTTTTTGCTGAGGAAGACCATCCCTGAGCTAACATCTATTGCCAATCCTCCTCCTTTTTTTTCCCTTTTTCTCCCCAAAGCCCCAGTAGATAGTTGTATGTCATAGCTGCACATCCTTCTAGTTGCTGTATGTGGGATGCCGCCTCAGCATGGCCGGAGAAGCGGTGCGTCGGTGTGCGCCCGGGATCTGAACCTGGGCCACCAGTAGCACAGCGTGCACTTAACCGCTAAGCCACTGGGCCAGCCCCTGTACCAGCTTACTTTTGATATTAAAACTTATTCCCTTAATTAAATTTATTTTAATCTTAGCCAACTTGACCATGTATAAAACTCCTTAGGGCTTTACATTCACAAACTTTTTGTCACTTACGTTTTACATTTAGAATTTGTCTCACGCCTTCCTTTCTTCTATTCTAGTACTTGGGTCTTAACAAAATATTTCCAATTTTCATATCTTCTTTACAAAAAAAAACATACTTTACTTTCCTTGAATACCAACATATTTTCTTTATTGATTTCTAGTAGCTTTAATCACATATTAGAACTTTAAACCCTTAGAAACCTCAATTTGTAAGTAAAAACTAAGTACGCAATTATAAACTTTCTTTTACATTAGCATTCTGTGGCTTGGAAAATTTATAAACACTTTATAATTTCTGGAAACATGATACTTTATAGTACAATCTTTTAATAAAACACAAGACATGTTTACCAATAGACCCAAAACACCTTTTAGTTTTCCTGTAATAAGAAGCCAAAGTAGATAAACCTATATTTAGCAATCAATGTCTAATATTTTATCTTATTTGGAAATGATCTAGATACTCAACGAATTTTTTTTGTGAGTGTGTGAGGAAGATCAGCCCTGAGCTAACATCCGTGCTAATCCTCCTCTTTTTTGCTGAGGAAGACCAGCTCTCAGCTAACATCTATTGCCAATCCTCCTCCTTTTTTTTTTTCCCCAAAGCCCCAGTAGACAGTTGTATGTCATAGTTGCACATCCTGCTAGTTGCTGTATGTGGGACGCGGCCTCAGCATGGCCGGAGAAGCGGTGCGTCGGTGCACACCGGGATCTGAACCTGGGCCACCAGTAGTGGAGTGCACACACTTAACCACTAAGCCACGGGGCTGGCCCCTCAATGAATTTTTATCATAAAATTTAGCAAAACTCTGAAGTTTTAAGTCACCAAAAAGAATTTGGAAGCTATATACACCATAACACATAATTGTTGTTAAAAGTTCACCCAACACTCATTTTTTTTTCATGTATTTAGTTACTTGTTCCCAATAATTATTTAGATTGCCTACAAGACTTCATGAGACATTAGATAAAATTAGCCACCATTTAAGTTATTATTTTTGTTAACCAGTTCTGTACTAGAAATAAAATCAGTTTTTCTACAAAATTTCATGTGAATTTCATCACCTCTTATACCTCTAAACATAGTTTTCATTAGGACTTTTATCAATGGGTCTTGGTCTTATAATTTTGGACAAGAGAAGCATTTCCAGTCAGACATTTTAAAACACACTCAGGCAAAGTTGATATAACCTCTTTATATAAAATTAGCTCAAACATTTCAACCTTTATAATCTTACACTTTTATATTTTCTCAATTCAGTTGTAACCTGAGTCAGGGTCTTAAGGCTAGTCCCTTTTTTTTTTTCCTGGCCTTTTTCATAAGTACCAATAACACAATTATGTGAGAGCTCTCAAAATTTGTTTTCCCCCAGTTTAGAAGTTTTTTTCAATTTAAATGATCCACATTGACGAGTAGGATCTCAATCTTAACAGCGACTCATCCCAAGCTTTAACTACGGACGCAAGAGGCGTCCCCAAAAGAGATCCAGAGAATTCACTCCCCAAAATAAGAAAGCACAACAAGAGATGACAAAGGCCTCTTATGAAGCAAATGGGACCCCTTATGACAAACCCCTGAGAGCACGCACAGCCAGACAAAGACAGTTTCTCGGAACCCCAGTCTACATGACTGGCCGCCAAGGATGTATGCCAGTACATACATCCTCCGGATGGCGGAGACCAGAAAGGTCACAAAGCCAAGCTCTCAAGATACAGAACAAGACAAAAACCCAGAGAGCAGGCTTATAGAGATGCCCATGTGTTATGACAAACGACAAAAAGAGAAACAGAGACAAGGACTATTTCTGGGAGGAAACGGATCAATTACCCAATGGGTACCCAACTAGATCCTAGAGGCACTGAGTCCAAGATTTTCTCCTGTTACCTAAATTTAAAAAGAGAAAACTCACCACTCTCACTTCCATTGGACCCTGCAGGCAGAGATCCGGGGTAAGAACTCTCACCTCCTGCCAGCTGGTGTCAGGGGTCCAGGACCTCTCCACAGCAGCAGTCCAGGAGCAAGCAGCGTCCAGCCAGTGAAATTTTTGCCCTGCGTTGGGTGCCAAAACTGTGGTTTCTCCCATGTATACATGTTATTAAACTTGGTATTATTTTCTCCTGCTAACCTGTCTTTTAATTATTTGGCCAGCCATAAGAACCTTAAGGGAAAGGGCGGAAGGAGATTCTCCCTTTTCCCTGACAAAAGCATTAAGTAAAAGAAGCCAGCCACAAAAGATCACACATTGTATGATTCCATTTATATGAAGTGTCCAGAATGGGCAAATATATAGAGACAAAAAGTAGACTAGTGATTCTTTAGAGCAGGGAGGGATGGAGAGGCTGGGGGAGATGATGGCTAAAGGGTACAGGGTTTCTTTTCAGGTGATGAAAATGTCCTAAAATTGATTGTACTGGTGGTTGTGCAACTCTGTGAATAGACTAAAAACTATTAATTATACACTTTAAATGAATAAATTGTATGGCATAAGAATTACATCTCAATAAGTCTGTTAGAAAAAAAGACAGCGCCAGGAGGGAACCTTCCTGAGACAGAGGCTAAAAAAAAGTGTGAATAGGAGTATGGCTTTCTTATTAGGGAACAAAAAATCTGGTTGGGGGGAAAAACACACAGGGGGACTGGAAGTTTGTTTTCTATCTTTTTCTAACTTGAGCTTTCACGAAAAAGAAAGGGGAAGGGGAGACAGAATGAATAGAAAGTTCTAGAAGAGAAATCTAGAACTTCTCAAGCATTTATGTAATGTCTTCTGACTGCTAAGATGCAAATAGGTAAAAGGTTTCTGGAAAAGCAAAAGAAAATACTAATAATGACACATTACCAAACTGTTCTGAAATAGTTTCTTAACTTGATAAAGAGTATCCACCAGAAATCAGAAGGTAGCATCATGATTCAAAAATTAACATCATACCGTTAGAAGCAGTTCCATTAAAGTCAGGAATAAAACAAGAATGCCAATTATCATCACTTTTATTTCATATTACCTTGAAGGTTCTAGTCATCAAAGTAAGACAAGAAAAGCAGATTAAAATGCTATAATATTGGTGAGGAAAAGCAATGATAAAATTCTCTACCTAGAAAATCCAAGAGAATCAACTGAAAAACTGGTCAGATAGAAGAATCTATTTAAAAGGAGGTCAGAGCCAAGATAAATATACAAAAAGCAATAGTTTTTCTAGGAACTTGGAACAACCAGTTAGAAAATGGGCTTTGCTGGGCACCAATCTATAAGCGACACTAAAACCTTACTAGACTAAATGGCAATCATATGTAACCATCCAGTGTAAATGGTCTTGCGCTGCTCAAGTAGACGCTCACTACTCAAAGTGTGGTCTGCAGACCGGCAGTGTGGGCACCACCATCTCAGCCCCCTCCCAGACTACTGAGTCAGAATCCGCATTTGAACAAGATCCACAGGCAATCTGTATTCACACTGAAGTTGGAGAAGAACTGGACTAGACAACACTCTAAACTGGAAATAAAAAACTACCCCTCACTAGCCTGGCTCTGTCTCAAGTATTTTTGCAACTTGTATGAGTGCAGTAGACAATCTCAAAAGAAGGCTGCCCTCAGTTCCTTCCCTCCCTACACCTGCAAGCTGCACTTCACATCAAGAGGGGGAGCCAGTTCTCCTCCCCTTTGACCCGGGTTGGCCTTACTGACTTGCTTGACCAATACCTTGTGGCAGAAGCAATGCTTTGGGACTCCTAAGATTAGGTCATAAAGACACCTTGCAGCTTCTGTATGAGCCTCGTGGACTCGCTCACTTTTGGCATGCTCCCTCTCAGAACCCAGCCCCTGGGAGAAGTCTAAGCCCAGCTGAGCTCCCAGCCAACAGCCAGCACCAACTGCCAACCATGTAAGTGCACCATCTTGGATGTTCGGCCGAGTTGAAGCTTTAGATTTGCTACCACTTGACTGCAAATCCTGGGCGAGAACCACTCAGGTAAGTCTTGTCAATGCACAGCACACAAGCAACAGCAATACCTTTTTGTTTAAGCCACTAAGTTTTGGGGTGGTTTGTTAGCTAGCAATATACAGCCAGAACAACGTACTACTCTTAGCCTGACAAGTGCGTGAAAGCAGGGTCACGGTTAGCCAAAAGTCTGTCACCAAATCATAACTGGTCTAGTGCTCCATACCAGGGACCAGTGATTGGTTTTATTACCCAAATTTAAAAGTCCTTAATATGTCTCCCAGGCAGTTACCTGATTCAAAGTATTACAAAAGGAAATGAGAAGAGGAAAAGGACAATAGAAAAATGGGAGCAGCTTAACAACATGAAAGCCAGAAAAATAAACTTCCAAACTTTCTTCAACAAGACTATAACACTATATTCACGTGATATACCTCTATCATTAGTGACTGTGAATAATTGATGCTCAGTTTAAGTGATAGAAAAACAGAAATGAAAGGCAATTCCAAATAGGTTTAAAATGTTATGCTATAATCAGTGTATATAATAAAGGCCTTTATTTAAAATATTTAAGAAGAAGAAAGTAAATGTAATGACAAAAAAGATTCCATTCATAACAGCAATACAAACATACATACCTGTGAAAAAATTAAGAAGAAATGTGCAGGATTTATAGGAATAAAATTATAATTAAAAAAGAAATGGATAAATAGAAAGAAATAACAAAGATGAGAGATACATTATTGTAAAGATGAAAATTCTCCTAAATTAATTTATGTTGTATCTTCTTTCTTTGATGCTTTCATTTATCTCTAGTAATTTTGAGGTGCTTTTCACTTCATTTACAAAACATGATAGTTTTATTTCTTCCTTTTCTTTATGAATATCTTTCTTTCTCTTCTCAAACAGCTTTGTCAGAATTTTTACAGCTAAGTTAAATAACGCTGATAATGTGTCCTTGTCTGGTTCCTGTTTCAAAGAGGAATAATTCATGTTTCTCCATTAAGTGTAATTTTGACTTTTGGTTTTCAATAGAGTCTTTTTGTCATGTTAAAGAGGCAACCCTTTATTGCTTTTAGGAGAGTTTCAATGAAGAATTCCCTTTGGCATTTATGGACATAATTATATGAATTTTTACAATTTTTTCCAATAATATTAGTTATGCTGATGACGAGCTTTAGTAGAAAAAAACTCAGAAAAGATTAAAATATGTTCCTTTTAAAGTTATATTATATTCTGATTGCTAAAATTTTATCTAGAATTTTTGCATATCTGTTAATTCATGAGATTACCATATAAACTTCTTTTTGATGTTATTCTTATTAGATGGGATGATTAAAAATCTGTTTTGGGCTGGCCCCGTGGCTTAGCGGTTAAGTGCGCGCGCCCTGCTACTGGCGGCCCAGGGTTGGGATCCCGGGCGCGCACCAACGCACTGCTTCTCCGGCCATGCTGAGGTCGCGTGCCACATACAGCAACTAGAAGGATGTGCAGCTATGACATACAACTATCTACTGGGACTTTGGGGGGAAAATAAATAAATAAATAAATATTTTTTAAAAAATCTATTTCATCAAAGGAATGAAACAATTTACAAAAAAGGTAATATAAATAGCAACAAAATTTTTTTAAAGCCCAACCTCACTAGGAAAAAAAAGAAATGCTAAATAAAACCATAATGAGACACCAAAATAACAAATTGACAACTTAAAAAATAATGCCAGTTCAGAAAAAAAGGGGTACCTTCCATGCATTTTTAATGGAAGTATAAAGAAGTACAACCTTAAAATCATATGTACATATCCCAAATTTAATAAAGTCGAAGGGGGAGGGAAGAGGATGGTAGGATATGAATGATTTTTAGTTTCTTCTTTCTCATACTTTCTCATATATATAAATACGTTACTTTCATAATAAAAATGTGCATATCCAAATTAAAACCACAATGAGATACCACTTCACACCCACCGGAATTGCTAAAATGAAAAAGATTGACAATACCGAATGCTGGTGAGGATAGGGAGTAACTGGGACTCACACACATTACTAGTAGGTGTGTAAACTGGTCAACCACTTTGGAAAAACCATTTGACAGTTATCTACTAAATCTAAACAGACCCACCAGCAATTCCATTCCTAGGTATATACTCAACAGGAATAAGTGCACACGTCCACCAAAAAATGTATGAGAATGTTCACCCCAGCCTTATTTGTAACATCCCCAAACTGGAAACAACCCAAATGTCTATTAAAGGAGAATGGATAAATTTGGTATATTCAAACGACAGAATACTATACTGCAGGAAAAAAAGAACAAATGACTGATATGTGCAATATGGATGAATCTCACAGACATCGAGACAAAGAAGTCAGTCATAAAAGTACATATTGATGATTCTATTTATATGAAGTCCAAGAACAGGCAAAAATATTCATTGGTGGTGGTAGTAGTGGCTATTGCTGGGGAGTGCGTGAGCATTGACTGGGAGGGGGCACGAGGAGGCTTTCCGGGTGATGGAAATGGAAATGGTCTATTCTGGTCTGCACAGCGTCTGCTTGGGTGTTTACGCATGTAAAATTTCATCAAGCTTGAGATTTACATACTTTATGTAAGCTACATCTCAATAAAAAGAAAAGCAAAAATGATGCATCTCTTTAACCTACTTTAATTCTACTTCTAGGAAATTACCTTAAGGAAATAATCTGGGATCCTAGCACAAAGATTTCTGTACAGAGATGTTCAATGCAACGAAATTGTATCATATCAAAACCTTTAGACAAAACCTTGCTGTCCAAAACTAGGGGACTGATTATAGACAATTATGGTACATCTATGTAATATAATATTCTAAAGCCATCAGTACTTAGGATGTATGAGAACGCTTAATAGCCTGAAAAAATGTTCATATTCACAATGTAAACTTATATTTAATTAATAAATAAGTTAAAGGTGCAAAACAGTATGCACAAGTGGGAGTCCAATTATGTAGCAAACAAAAGTGGATAAGCACTGGAAAAAGCAGATGTAATACTGCGTTGTCTTTGGCCCTGGAGATACAGGGTATGCGTGCAAACATTTCCCCTAGTGTTCTCTTTTTCTAGGATTATAATTGAATCCTCGGGCTGATTGGGCTCAGTGCTGCCTGAAACCCTAGGCCTCCTTTGTGACTTTTCTTCCTCAGCTTTAAGCAAACAAGCTCATACAGTGAAAATTATTAGGAGGTTTGATAGGATCTGCTCTACTGCGGTGGAAGGTCTAAGACTAGAATCCCTCTGCGGGAGCTGGAGTCCCTAAATTCTACCTAAAACTTGAAGAAGATTCTAAAATTATTGCTTGTGTTGAGGACGAAAAACTTTTCCTCCATCCTCTTAGGTTCAGTTTGGGGGGCCTGTGAGTTAAACTGACAAAGGACAGATTAGCAAGAGAAAAGACAAAGTTTATTCATGTATGAATGTGGGAGCTCACAAAGAAAGTAGCTTGGCTCAATGATTAAAGACAGGGGTTTATATACCTAACCAAATAGGGGAAACGGAGAGGGGAGAAAAGAGCCTCTACTAGAAGAACAGATGGGTTACTTTAGGAAAAACAAATGAGCTTTTATGGGAACAAAATGGGAGATAAGGTAGTTTGTGGTAATGTTTATGTAGGTGCAGTGGTCTTTTTTGTCTTCTTCAACGTCACGAAACTCCCCCAGGAGGGGATTTATGGTAATGTCGCTCTTGGTCTCCTGGGAATGAAGCTGCCCAGGGGAGGAGATTTATGGCAGTCCCAGTCCCAGAAGTTCCTGCTTTTAGTCAGATAAGGGAGGGTTCAGAAAAAGCCTCTTTCTGCGTCTGTTGATTCTCAAATGTCTTCAGCTCAAAATAATTTTTATGCCATTGTGGTATAATTTGGATCCATTCACTTGCATAGATAAACAATATTTTGAAATATTGCCTACATTTTCCCAATTTTTCCTGTTACACCATAACCCTTTCCTCATTCACTCTTCCAAGTATTCTGTATTCACTGCCTCAGGGAAAGGGTGACTCTACCTGAAGGCAGAAGAAAAAGAAAGTCTTTTGCTGGCTTTTAAATTTCCAGAGTCGAGGCCTTGTGGGAAACAGGAAGGATTCTGGCAAATGGGATGTAACTAGACTTTTCACTCCCAAGTCAGGAAAAGACTGAGCGGAGAAAGAGAGGAGGTGAGTGTGTGCGGAATGCACTCCACCCTCGCCCCAACACCAGGTTGAACCCCAAGGTGGGGGGACAGAATCAGGAATTTCAGAGAAGTTTGAGGATGCTGGGGGTGGAGGCCAAGGTGGAGAAAGACCCAGAACAGAAATGACAGAATGGTGTGCTCAGTCCCAGGAACCTGGAGCAGAGGCATCACAGAAGTCCCTGTGGCCCAGGCTGTGACAGAGCAACAGAGGTCTTGGGAGCCTCCCAGTTTCCCTCAGCCCAGAGGGCCAGGAGCAGCTGACTGAATTCCCTGCGCAGAGAGGGACGTGGAAATTCCAAGGAGAATCATCAGCTCCAAAGAGGTCTCTGGAATGTGCATTAGAAATTGGAAGAAAATGTGATTTTCTGGGTGATAGAATTTCAGGTGACTTCTGTTTTCTTATTTATAATTTTGTTTTGTAAACCTTCTACAATGAGCAAGCTTTATAAGTGAAAATAAAAATTTTAAAACTCCAGTCACTAACATCAATTGAGCAAATACTCTCTGCCAGGCTGTGTGCTAGAATCTGAAACGGACGGCCAGATAGCCATTAAAGATTATTCTTAAAATTCATGTAGATAAGCAAGATATCATCAGACTCCCACAAGGTTCCTCATAGATAACATCTCTGATGCTTGGGTCACCAGGGTAATGGTTGCTTAAGTTGTTTTTCAGGAACTGAGAGTCAACTCCTTGTCCAGTTCAAGCTGGTTAAGACCACTGACCCATCAACTGGGCCTAAGCAAGTGTCCGATAGGTGACCCTTTGACATCAGGGTGGCTGAAAACCGCACCCTCAGATCATGCTAACGCCACCATTTTGTACACGAGTCCTATGAAGAGCCATGAAGCTTGACTACGCTTGCACAGACCATCAATTACCTCACTTCTCTGTACCTCCAATCATCCATCCCCCCACTTCAGACCACCCTACCCTTTATCCCACAAATATCCCTAATCCCCATTTTCAGGGAGGTGGATTTCAGGCTTGTTCTCTTGTCTCCTCGCTTGGCTGCCTTGTGAATAAACCCTTTCTCTGCTGCAAAACTTGTCACCCCGGTGATTGGCATACCGTGCTGTGGGCAAAACGGGCCTGGTTCAGTAACAAGTTCTGGAAGATAAAGCTGAGGAACACAGGCCCTGTTCTCAAGCTGCTTAGGATCTAGTGGGAGCAGCAGACATAGAAACAAGCAGTTCAATCCTGAGCATTAGTGACAAGAAACTCACGTCTTAAGCTTAAGTCCCATAGAAGCCCATTTAAAGCTGCAGTTTGCTCCTTTGGACTCAAGAATGTTCTCCATATTTGTGTCAATTGTTTTCTTGATAAAATTGGCAGTTGTGCTTTTCTGTTTTCTACTCTTTTTTAAAATAAAAAGTGATAAATTATTCAAACATACACAAATTAACACCTCTCTATGGCTACCATAAGACAACTTGAAATGTTGGTTAATTTGCTGATGTACAAAAGCCCAAATCCAGGCTAAAAAGGCAGTTTTGGGGTCTCAGTGTATAAATTACAAATGGTGGTCTATAAGATACACATTAAAAAGTCGAGGATGACTTATAATGGGGACTGAACCTGAATCTGGCATGCTGCCACCCCCTGAGCCAACAGCTTATGGGAGATTTTCTATGATCAGCTGATCAAGAATGAAAAGCATCTTTTGCTTCATAATCTATGTGTTGGTTAATTTTATGTATCAATGTGGCTAGGCCACGGTACTCAGATATTTGGTCAAACATTATTCTAGATGTTGCTGTGAAGGTATTTTTAAGATGAGATTAACATTCAAAGTAAAGCAGACTGAGTAAAGCAGATTGCTCTCCATAATGTCGGTGGGCTCATCCAATCAGTTGAAGGTCTGAATAGAAAGACTGACCTCCCCAGGCAAGAAATATTTCTGCCAGCAGATGGCCTTTGCGACTCCAATTGCAGCTCTTCCCTGAGTCTCCAGCCTGCCAGCCTACCCTACAGATTTTGGACTAGCCAAGCCTCCCCAATCACGTGAGCCAACTCCTTAAAATAAGTCTCTCTCCCTTTATATATACACATACATACACACACACACACATCCTGTCGGTTCCTTTTCTCTGGAGAACCTAATACAACCTATAAATATTCATGTTCCATATTTGCCCTCACCAAAGACCCACCGGTGCAAAAGAAGCCTTACTCTTATGCTGCACACCAGCACTCAATTTGTGGCCGTTGGTCGTTCTTCCCCAGTCAGCCCAGAAGGCAGTGGTGATAAATTGTTATCAACATCAGCAGCACTGACTTCCCACACTGATGTGGCACAACTACAGCCACCAGTGCTGAGGCCAAACCGCGTGGTTGGAAATCCTGGCTTTAGAGCCTGGAGCCAGCCTTAAATCATTTCAGCACAGATACCGTGAGACGTTTTGTTCACCAACTCTTGACTATTAGGTATTATTATTAGATTAGAATTTTAAAAGAAATCTATGTACATGGTAAAAATAAAATTCAAACAGAAAAAAGTGGTACCAAATGAAAAATGAAAATTCTTCTAGTGAGAGCAGCTCAGAGGACAAAGGGGGCCCAGGCCACTTCCTTTTTTTGTTGTTGTTGTGGCTCCTGATATAGCAAAAGAAAAAATGCCACAAAGAATTACTGGGAGATAATAGAAAAATATATATTGGTCTCTACCCCTAGTTCCTGACACAAGCCTTCTGAAACCCTTGTAATTTCCTGAGTGATAGGAGTGTCTTTTGCTCTAATGAAGTGACTCTGGGTGGGCTCCTGGATGAGGGCTGGTCATGGGAAAGACCAAGCCATAATTAGAAGCTTGGAATTTTCAGTCTCCCACCCCCATTCTCTTGAGAGGAGACAAAGGCTGAAAATGGACTTAATGATCAATCATACCTATATAAGGAAGCCCCCATAAAAATCCCAATAGTATGGGGTTGGGAGAGCTTCCAGGTTGGCAAACACACCCACAGTGGGAAGGTGACACACTCCAACTCCACAGGGACAGAAGCTTCTGGGCTCAGGACCCTCCCAGACCTGACCCTAGGTATCTCTTCATCTGGCTGTTCTTCTGTCTCCTTTATCATATCCTTTAATAAACTGGGAAACGTAAGTGTTTCCCTGAGTTCTGTGAGCTGCTCTAGCAAATTAATCAAACCTGAGGAGGAAGTCATGGGACGCTCCAATTTGTAGCCAAATCAGACAGAAGTTGTGGGTAACCTGGGGATCTGTTACTTGTGATTGGCATCTGATGTGGGGTGGAGACAGTCTTGTGGGACTGAGCCCTTAACCCTTGGGATCTGACGCTATCTCTGGGTAGATAGTGTCAGAATTGAGTTAAATTGTAGGACACCCAGCTGGTGTCACAGAAATTGCTTGGTGTGGGGAACTCCCTCCCCACCACATTGGTGACCAGAAGTGAAGCGTTTTCTGTGAGTAGTAAAGGAGACTCACAGGGAAGAAACACAGTAGGAAGGAACTGGGTTTTCCCCTACACAGGAAGGAAAAACCCGAGTTTTTCCTCTTTAAGTACAAAAGTTGTGGTACATTTCAAACATTTACATTTTAAATGTAATGCTTTGTTTGGTATCAAAACAAAAAGAACCATACACTTTAAGATGCTACTAGTGAGATAATTTGAAGATTTATAGAGAACATGAATTACAGAGCATTACAGATGTTTTTCAACTGTCAGACATCTTTATCTTTCTTTATTCCAAAGCCTGCCCTCTCTTATTTTGATGTCAGAAGTTCTCTAGGCTCTGTCGGAGCATTTCCTGCCATCTCACAGTAGCAACTTTCCACTGAGCTGCATACTTTTTTCCTTACTGTTTTCCCTTGGCAGCTACTTAATAAAATTTGACATGTGCTCAACATAAATTTGTCTAAGGCATTTTGTTTTTGTGAGTGGGTCTCTTTCTATTCCTTTCTCTATGCATTTTATAAACACTTATGCCCACATAGGTTTACATATAGTTATATACACATAGTTTATTTATTTATTCTTTTTTCGTGAGGCGATCAGCCCTGTGCTAACATCTGCTAATCCTCCTCTTTTTTTGCGGAGGAAGACTGGCCCTAGGCTAACATCCGTGCTCATCTTCCTCCTCTTTATATGGGACGCCGCCACAGCATGGCTTGCCAGGCAGTGCGTCGGTGTGCGCCCGGGATCTGAACCGGCGAATCCCGGGCCACCACAGTGGAGCGCGCGCACTTAACTGCTTGCGCCACTGGGCTGGCCCCCATAGTTTATTTTTCTGATATAAATGCAATAATAATATTGCATGTATTTTTCTTCCTTACTATGAAATATTTGATATACAATAAACAATATATGAAATATATGTGTATAAATTATAAAGCACAATAACAAAAACTGTAATCACCAGCCAGTTGAAGAAATGGAATATCACCTACACCCTGAAGCTCCGGTGTGTCCTCCCCATCACATCGCTTCCTTGCCCACCCCAGGGGTTACCACTGTCTGAATTTGGTGTATATTGTTTCCTTGCTTTTCTTTTTAGTTTTATCACATAACATAGGTATTTCTAAATAGTATAAGGTTTATTTTCGCCCCAGTTTTTTCCTAATAGAAGTTTTGCTTATCTTTTATTAGATTTCTCCCTAGGTATTTGATGCTACATAAATGGTATTTAAAAAATTTATTTTGGGTGCCTGCCCCATGACATAGCGGTTAAGTGCAGCTCTCCGATGCTGGCGGCCCGGGTTGGGATCCCAGGCGGGCACCGAGGCACCGCTCGTCAGGCCATGCTGTGGCAGCATCCCATATAAAGTGGAAGAACATAGGCACGGATGTTAGCCCAGGGCCGGTCTTCCTCAGCAAAAAGAGGAGGATTGGCATGGATGTTAGCTCAGGGCTGATCTTCCTCACAAAAAAATTAAATAAATAAAAATAAAAAATTCATTTTGGGGCAGGCCCGGTGGTGCAGGGGTCAAGTGTGCGCACTCTGCTTCAGCGGCCCAGGGTTCACCGGTTCAGATCCCCGGTGTGCACCCACGCACCACTTGTCAGGCCATGCTGTGGCGGCGTCCCATATAAAAAAGTAGAGGAAGATCGGCACGGATGTTAGCCCAGGGCCAATCTTCCTCAGCAAAAAAGAGGAGGATTGGCATCGGATGTTAGTTCAGGGCTGATCTTCCTCACACACAAAAAAATTATTTTGTTGGCTATGAACATATTGGTTTTTAAAAAATAATTTCAAGCTTTACAGAAAAGTTGCAAGTACTGTACAAATAACTTTTTTCTCCCCTGAACCATTTGAGAGCAAGTTGCCAACAGGAAGCCTCATCACCTCCAAATGCTTTATTGTCTTGTTTCCTGCAAACAAGGAGATTCTCCTACATAACCACAATACAAATGTCAAAGTCAGGAAATTAACATTCATCCATTGCTACCATCTAATACTCAAATTCTTTTCAAATTTCCCCAGTTGTCTCAATAAAGTTCTCTATAGCAAGTGGTCCAGTTCAGAATCACATGCTTCATTTAGTTTTCACGTCTTGGTAGTCAACTTTGGTCTAGAATATTTCCTCTGTCTTTTCTTGACTTTCAAGATCTTGACAATTTTGAAAATTACAGGCCAATAATTTTAAGAGCGTCATCAGTTTGAGTTTGTCTGACGTTTCTTCATGGTTAAATGCAGGCCATGGATCTTTGGAAGGAATCTCACAGACGCTGTACTCTCCTTGCATCTATCAGGGGGCGCCGGATTTAGATGTGACCCATCACTGATGATGTTGACTTCCATCACTTGATTAAGGTGGTTCACCCAGAATTCTCCACAGTAAAGTTACACTTTTCCCCATTGTAATTAGTATTTTGTGGGACATACTTTCAAACTATGTAAATATCTTGTACCTCATCAAACTTTCAACTTATTAGTTTATTTATATTCATATAGATTCATGATTTCTTGTTTTATTCAATGGATTATAATCCCTTACTATCATTATTTATTTTGAGGCTCAAATTGTAGGGCCAGTAGAACCCTCAAGCCAGCTTCTGCGTTCCTTTGCCGTGTCCCCACTGTCTTTGAGCACATCCTTACTTTTTACCTCAAGATTTTCCAGGTTTATCTTGTACTTTCCCTGATCTAGACCTTGAATCAGCCATTTCTCCAAGGAACCCTGCTTTCTTTTTAGTAGAAAATGGTATTTAGAAGACAAGAGCTGCATGCTAGGTGTGCTCATTGTTAATGGGGTTATTATGGGTTGAATTGTATCCCCCCAGAAGATATGTTGAAATCCTAACCCCCAGTACCTCTGAATATGACCTTATTTAGAAATAGGGTCTTTGCAGATGTAATCAGTTAAGATGAGGTCATACTGGATTAGGGTGGGTCCAAATCCAATGAAGACACAGGGGGACAGACAGAGAGCACCCTATGTGACAATGGAGGCAGAGGTTGGAGTGACGTGTCTACAAATCAAGGGATGTCAAGGATCACTGGTAACCACCGGTGGGAGCTAGGAGGAGGCAAGCAAGTATCCTCTCCTAGAGCCTTCAGAGAGCATGGCTCTGCCAACACCTTAATTTCAGACTTCTAGCCTCCAGAACTGTGAGAATAAATTTCTGTTGCATTAGTCACCCAGTCACCCAGTTTGTGGTAATTTATTACAGCAGTCCTAGGAAACTAATACAGGGGTGTTGCTAGGGAATATGTGAATGTACATAATACATCAATTTACAGCTATATGTATTTCCATATCTTGACTTGTGTATATATATATATATATATAAGACCAGAAGTTTACACCGATGCATTCAATTCTAACCCAACATCACAGAATTCATTCTAGTTTTCTCCCTTTCCATATCTGTAAATCCTTTCTCCAATAGTGAGAAACCTAGCTCCCATTTTTCATAATATATTTACATGTTTGATCAATCCCCCATATGCGACAGTCTCCCACCACTCCCTCCCTCACACAGAGGCCCTGTCTCACCCCACCCATGCTCTAATACCTCGCCAGCCCATCCTGCCGAATGGACTTGCTCCTCACCTCCAACACAGCCAGGCCACCCACTGCGAGGGCCCCCTCCTCACCTCACTCAGGCTCCAACACCCCACGCTGGACTGGACTGCCCTGTGCTTGTTTTCAAACTTTACATAAATAGTGTACTGTATACTGTACTGTATATTTTCTTCTGCAATCTGCTTTTTCCCTCAACATCATGTCTGTGAAATTCATCCATATTGATGCACGTAACTTTAGCTCGTCCATTTGTACTGCTGTGTGGTATTTCATTACATGAATCTACCACTGTTGATAGACATTCGATTGTTTGCAAGTTTTTGCTCTGACATTCCTTTACTTGTCTCTTGGTGCACACAAAGGCAAGAATTTTTCTAGGGCACATCTTCAGGGATGGAGTCACTGTGTCACAGAGTGTGGGCATCACCACGTTTACCAGATAATGCCAAAATGTCTCCCAAAGTGGTCTTCTTGTCCTCCCCTAGTCTGCCACCAGCAGAGCATAAATAGAGTTCTTATAGCTCCACGCCCCCAGCAACACTTGATATACTTGGACTCATTTACATATGTCCAGTGCATTTTTTCATTATCTGCACAGTTAGTCAATACTGATTACTGGCAGGGGTTGTCTCAGCAATTATTAGTTTTCAATTTCTTGAAAGGAGGTCCCGCTCTCTGTAGGGCAGACTGCTAGTTGTCCACCAAAATCCATTCTCTCCTTCCTCCTTAGTTCTTGCGTAGTAATAGAGTTACAGCTGCATACATGGCAGCCAGCTAGGCTACATTTCCGAGTCTCTCTTGCCGTCAGATGTGGCCATGTGACCAAGGTCTTGCTGACGAAACATGAGCAAAACTGATGTGTGGCATTTCCAAATGTGGGTCTTAAGATACTGGCTTAAGATATATGGCTCTTTCCCTTTCTTGCCAGCTGGGAGTCCTACATGACAATGATCTTGCTTCAACCACACAAATAATGACACCGATCTAAGGGGCAGCAGAGCAACAAGATGGAAGGAGCCTCAGACCCTAGACGACCATGTGGAGCAGGACCACCCCACTGCTCTGGACTATTACCAGGGAAATAAACTTTGCCCAAAGCCACTGTCCCATTGGGTTTCTTTGTTATAGCACTTAGCCTTCACTCTCATATATTCCATCACGAGAACCTCCCCCGCCCCAACCCTAAGAGGCTGTGGGAGTTCTCAGGAGACAAAATCCCATAGTATACCCTCTCTCTACCAAGCGAAACCTGAGCTTAAAGGTTGCACCCACCTCCTCTGCATGTGGGCTTTTATAGAGCTCCCAAAATCTTTCATTCCCCACCCCCGAATATTCCCAAGATGATTATGGAGGGAAAAAGTGGGGGGCTGCTTGACTGTGAGTTTTCTCCTCCTCCCCAGCCTGCCTGGTGGTCTTCAGTGAAGAAACACTTTTAATGTGGGTACAATATACTTTTAAAAAGTCAAAGTTGTCTTACTATAATTAGCTCACAAAATGGTTAAGTCAGCACTGTGCCCTTTTCTGATTTTGTTTTAGAGAGTTGGGAAATATTCTCCAGAATGTCCTTTATGTCAAGAAAAATGTAGGGCATGGTCACTGAAGGTGGCAGCGTGGAACCCAAGAGATAACGAGATAAGACTGGGTGTTCATTTTACCAGCTTTTAAAAAGGGCATAAAACGATCTGTTATCAATGATGACAGTGTGCCATAAATCACAGAGTTTGGTCAAATCAATTTTATGCACTTGAGGTAAAAAACAGAAAAGCAAACATTTCCATAGGTGGGTAAAGAGACAGGGCCTGCAAAGCCCCCTGAGCCTGGTGACTCCTGCACAAGTCTGCCTTCGCTTTCTTGGCCAGAGAGAGCAGTCCCGAACAAGACTGATGATCAGCCGTCCTGGCCAGAGTTGGGACAGGAGAACATGCACACCTGCTGCTCCTGTGTGTTTAGCTTTTCTTCCTTTTCCCCTCCCCCAAGAGCTGGAAAGTTACCTTTAGGTAGAAGAAATAAGACCTCAACATTTATTAATAAGAAACATTGTATGAGTCTATATCCTATTATGTCTATTTTGGAGCTAAGAAAATAATTCAGGGGCAAACAGAAGGGCCTCCGGGACCGGCCCCATGGCCTAGTAGTTAAGTTCAGCACGCTCTGCTTCGGTGGCCCGGGTTTGGTTCCCTGGCATAGACCTACACCACTTGTCAGCGGCCATGCTGTGGCGGTGACCCATACACAAAATAGAGGAAGACTGGCACAGATGTTAGCTCAGGGCGACTCTTCCTCAAGCAAAAAGAGGAAGATTGGCAACAGATGTTAGCTTAGGGTGAATCTTCCTCAGAAAAAAAAAAAAAGGGGCCTCACCCTCCTCAGAGAATCTAGTAAACTCAGTCCCTTAAACACCCACCTAGGTCCAGGCCCTTCAGAACTGTATTTACCATCATCACCACCCTGCACTGTGCTCCAGAGCTGGAAAGCTGTGTGTGGGTCCCAGAGCACTGTCCTTCTGTTCAATCTAAATTGTACTGCTCTTCAGTGTTTGTACCATGAAGTTGGCACCTTGCTTAGTTTCGTGTAGATGTCATTTTTTTTATCTAATATTGTTTCTCTTTGTTCATTTTGGTGAGTATTAAGATGGAAGTTTTTGTAATCATGGCTTTTTTTCCTTGCCAGCACTCTAGTCTCTTATACATGTTTTAAAGCCATAAGAGTGAGGATTACAGCCATAATATGTCTGCTGGCTGGAGCAGAATCTGTCAATCAGAATCCTACTAATGCAATCTGAAAGAATTATCTGCTCTTAAAAGAGAAAACTGTCTCCCCAACAATCAAATTTTGACTCAAACTATATAATAACTTATTCTTTTATTAAAAGTTTGTTTTTTCTGATTATTCATACTTGTTTTAGAAAATCTGGAAAATACAGAAACGTATAAAAAAGAAAACAAGAAACTATCCATAATTCCACAACCAACCAGAGCTAATCACTCTGTAGGTTTTCCTCTTGGAACACTGAATCTCAGCTCACTAAAACCTCTCAAACCCAGCCAGAGACAGTCTTCTTTCAGAGCATTCATATCTTTTTCTACAGAATATAAAATAGAAACATATATAAAAAACATACACAAACAGAATAAAATGAATTTTCTTTACAAAGTAGTTTCCTACAAAACCTCAATTTGCCAAATTTCTGAGTCAGAGACTCTAATACAGACTATTGAGCATTTATTAAAATAAGAACAAGACAAGAAGAAAGAAGAGGAGAAAGGGCAAGTTGCTCATCTCCAGACTCCCCCCCGACTCCTCACGCTACTAGGGGCAGGGTGCCCACTCTTCTTGCGTGCTGGAGGTTTTTCAGTCTTAGGGGCTGTAGCAAGGCGGCGAGGGAGAGCCTGGGAGGGAATCTGAGGGTTGTGGGAAAAGAGACGAGAAAGTCAGCGTCGTGTCCTCTCAATCCCCTGCCCCACCGAGGAAAGGCGTCGTGCATGGAGAGGGCCAGAATCACTCGGCAAGGGGGAAAGACCATGCTACAGAAAATGGGAACAGGGATGGGAGGGGTGAGGCAATAGAGAATGGAGCCAGCCAGGGAGTGCGCAGGGTTGGAGGAACAAGTCAGTGAGAGCCCTTCCACCCTCATCAGCCCTGCCCTCCCTCCTTTCCCTCACCTCTTTCCGAGGGATTTCACCCAAGCGGGAGTCTGTATTCCTTCTGGGGACATTATCGCCTTGGCTGTCAGCCCTGCCGTACAAATCGAGGGATGAGGATGGGGGCACTGCTCCCCCCACTCCCCAACACTGGATGGAAGAACTACTCCCCAGTTCTGTCTCTCAAGAACAAGAACAAACAAGATAGACCTGGGGGTCAAATAGGAGTAGACATTAGAAGAATCAAATACTGAGTTACACTAGGTGGTCACAATCCTAGGATTCTGAGTTCTGAGCAGCAGGGTGAAGAGGAAAAAACTAAGGTAGAAAGACATGGAGAAGAGATTTTCTTTTAGAAGCGAATAAAAAAACAGAAAGTAGAAAGAAGAGACAGAAGAAAGGTGGGGAGCAGTGAGAGACGGAGGAAGAGAAGGAGACTTGATCTACATCTCACCCTCACACTCTTCCCCAGAAAAGGACAAAAGATGCTACTAAGTGGACAAGACACACCCCTCTCTTCCCTACCTGACCCATGTCCCTGCCCACAATTCAGATTCCATCCACTAACCCATCCTTCTTTCCCTCCCAGGCTGGTACCTGCTGTGTTCCAGCCTCTTCAGGTAGAGCAGCAGATCCTCAGCAGGCAGTGCCCCCCAGCCCCGAGCTTGGTATAGTCGTAATAGCTGAGACACCTCCATCAGCTGCCTCGAGGATGCGAGCCCATCTCCACCTGAGACATATGGGTAACAGTCGTCATCCTAGGACCCCTCTCCTCAGCCCTCAGCCCATCTCCCTAGGAATCTAGAAGGGCCTTCAGTTCCAGACCTAAACCTTCCCCCCTTATTTCCCGGTAAACCATGACCTGCTTACCTCTCTCTGGGGAGCCACCACTTGGACCAGTGCTCTGTGAATGGGTTGAGGGAAGTTCATGGACCCGGAAAAGACTAGATGCCATGGCTAAGGGCACTTTAGTTTTATGGACAGGGGGTGGCAGGCGTGGCACTTGAGGGGCTTCCTCCCAAGATGGAACAGTCAGAGGACCTAGCAAAAGGAAACAGATCCAAGATCAGGAAATGGGGCAAAGAGCCAAGGAAGTCTTACCACTAGCCTTCATTAGGCTTAGTCCTACCATCAACCTTCTTTATCACCTTTGCCAGCTCCCAAAAATCCATCCCAGATAACCAACTCCCACCTTTTCCAGACCTAGCCCCAACCTTCTTTGGAGTTGGCACTTACCAGACTTAGGGGGCAACAGGTCAACAGATGAGTTCTCGTTGTTCTGGGGTACTGTCTCCAGCAGCTGGGGGAAGACAGTAAGGTTGAAGATAGAAAGATACTACAAGATAGTAAGGTTCCCTGAGGACCAATAAAGGAGACCTAGATATGTGAGGGAAGCAGAGGCTAGGGAAGTAAGACCTAGGGTTGGTTGCCTAAGTTCCAGAAGGGACTTATGAGATAGGAATAAGACAGATTGGGATAGGAAGAAGCTGGGACAAAGCATTAGTCTTAGAAGGTGGATGAAGCCAGGGTCTTGGACTCCTCCAGTAGGAAGAAGAAAATAAGGTGGGATGGGTGGGTCCACTCTTACTTGGTGCAAAAAATGCTTGAGGCCCTCCAGCTGAGAAGGAGGTGGCAGCCCTTGCTTTAGGAAGCCATCCCCATCAGATCCAGGATCTTCGTCAGGGAATGGCCGTTCTGCCCTGTGATCGGGATGGAAGCCCCCAACTGCAGAGAAGGCCCCAGCTGTAAAGTGAAACAGGGGTGTGTGTTGTGTGCTGTAGGGGGAGGGGGTTCCTCCACAAATCAACTTGCCACATGCCCAGAAGATAGGGGCCTATTGAATATAAGAGGGACATCACAGCCAGGAGGAGGAGACAATGAAAGCTTAAAAAACAGCTGGAGAGGGAAGGGTTGAAGGTGACCGAGATGGCACAGCTGAATTCTAAGACAGAACTGTAGACCAAAGGGGAGAGCTGTGATTCTCAGACTCTAAATAAATAAGTACCACCATGAACTCCTTACAGACAGAAACCAATATCCAGAATGGATAGGATTAATAGACACATTCTAGATCCTTAACCAGAACATGCCCTCATTCTTTTTTTATTATTACATAATTTTTAAATTTAAAATTGGAATATAATTCATCCCTCATTCTTAATTCAACGTGGGTTGTCACGTTTGCACCACGCAGAGCACCCCATCCACTCAAGTCACAGCTGCCTAAACCAGCGGTGGCCACCACACCCAAGGTCAGCCAATCGAAGGGATGGTTGCCAACCCATCAGATAACCTCTCTTTAAACTGGACCTAAGAAACTGAGGTACCAATGGCTCTATAAGGTTGTCTTGGCTGGAGTCAGTGTCATGGCTGGTCAAACTCATGTGCAAGCCAAAGTTATGAGAGTAAGAACCTTAATGAGAGAGAGTGCTGGTCTACCAAGAGAAAGGAACAGATATGCAGGAAGAGGCAGAGTCAAGAGCCCATGCAGGCCCAAAGAGGGGAGGAACAGCTGCCTCAGTTCCTGATAGCGCCCCTGGACACCAATTCCAGGTCTCATTAAGTCCAGCTACATCACATTTCCACGAGATCTCCCTCCCTTTATTTGAACCAAGTGGAGTAGATTTCTGCTCCTTGCAACTTATAATCACTAAGGCATCTGAAAAACTAAATACACACTCAAGTCCCAGATAGAAAGGAAGCTAGCTAAGAGGGAGCCAATTAGTGCATGGGAACCCCAGTGACTTCTGTCCCCATTGACCTGAGGATGAAGTAAGATCTGGCTTTGGCTCCAGGGGCTGGAAGGAATGTTGGCTCTGGAAAGTGGGGCCCAGCAGAAGGCTAAGATCTGGGGAAGAGCTGCAGAGAACAGGCGGCACTCCAGGCAGCTCGTCCCTTGCTTCCCGGCTCTGCTGCAATACAGGCTTCAGGGCCACAGCCACGGGAGGCACAGCCCGGATCCTCCTCTCCCCCTTCTCTGGTTCCTGAGGCCCAGGGCTGGAGGGGCTGGTGGTAGGAACCTGGGCACAACAGAGAAGCAGAAAGAAGGATCAAAGCCCACTGCATTTAAAAAGACAAGATACGGTGCAGACACTTTAATAAGATTACAAATGAGTAGAACTTCCTTAAAAGGAGATTTGATAATATCCACTATATTTTAAAATGCTTATTTTTGACCTTACAATTCCATTTCTAGAAATTTTATAGATACACTTGCACAAACACATATATTAATGATATTTATTGCAGCATTGTTTATATAAGTAAAATATAGGAAACAACTTTAACGTCCACCAATAAGCACTTGGTTAAATAAAAAGTTATACAACAGTGTACAGAAGACTACCATTCGGGGGTCGGGGGGAGGGACACTCAAGACACCAGTAACAGTGGTTGCTTCTGGGGAGAGGAACCAGGAGCCTGAGGTGCAGGGATAGGATGGAGATGACTTTTCACTGTCTACCTTATTGAACTGTTTGCATTTTTTTTACCATGTGCATATTATTATCTATTCCGAAAAATATTTTAGCTAATAATAAAGATTTCATAATTAAAAGAAGGAAGTAGGACATGCCAACGTAAAAGCGCTGGATGAGACTCTCAACTCTACTCTAGGGCAGGACTTGGCAACAATTTTTGGCTCTTACCATCATAATTAATTCAGCTGCCATTTGGCAAAATTAGTACCATGCTGTATGCCTTACTACCTCTTGGGCTGGGAGAAGAGAGTCAAGCCCAATGCACTGGGGCTAGAGTGGGTGAGCTATGGCCATGGAGAAAAAGATTTCTTTTGATGAGACAGTTATTCTTTGGGAAAGTCCACAGATTTTCTTTTTCCTAATACAGGTCCTAGGACCTGAACTTAGGATTTCTCTCAGGAGGGAGCTAGATTTCCAAAGAAGGGACCTAAACACAACAACTCAGAGCAGCTTAGCTCCAGGGGCAACACCTACTGGGGGGTTAGGAGGCAGGGTGGTGGTGCTGAGCAGCTGGTTTGCCTCCTCCCAGTGGGCCTGCAGCATGGCTTGGAGCCGCTCGACCAGCTCCAGCTGCTGTTCCTCCAGCTGCCGGCTCCTGCTCTGCAGTTCCCGCACGCGCGCGTGCTCCCGGGCCAGTCTGAAGAAGAGACGGGAGAGTTGACGCAGGGCCTCTGAGGAAGCAGAGACTTGGAGAATAAGAAGAGCCAGAATGGCATGTCAGACATCTGAAATTCTGAAAAGACCTAGGGCCAATGTAAAAGAAGACAGATCTATGGAGGGAGCAACTTTTCACCATTCCCAGTTTGGGCTCTACGCACAGGAAAGGGACTGAGGCCTAAAAGGGATGCTCCAGGGACCGGTACCTGAGCTCATAGTCCTGAGCCACCTGCTGCTGCCTTTCCTCTCGTTCTGCCATTTCCACCTTGAACTGAGCCAAGTGAGTGGACAACTCCTGCTGGTGCTCTTCATTTAGGTCCTGCAGCTGCTTCCTAAGAGGACACGGGTGAGAAAAGAGGACTGACTCTGGATACAGAAGTAAACAAATGAGACAAAGTCAGAGGGTGTGCATGTGTGAGTGAGACAGGCAGCCAGCCTGGCCACGGCACAGGTCGGGTCAGGAAAGTGGTAAGCACAAAGCTGGTGTCTCAGGATGGGTTCCCCAGAAGCAGAGGTTGAGATGAGGATTTATGGGCAAGTGATTCACTTATGAAGTGTTTCAAGAAAAAACTGGTGGGGGAGAGGGGTGAGGAAAAGTGAGCCTGAGATGGGAAGGAGGCCCAGTCCCACAGGGCAGCTCTTGCCCCAGCAGGGGCAAGGGAGCTGGGAAATTTATATTCCTGCACCCATCAGTTATTGGTTAAGGGCTACTCCCTATGGGATGAAAATTCCCCAGCACTCTGGCTCTTCCTGTGCACCTGCAGGCAGCTCTCCTGCAGAGAGCCTCGAGTCCCGGCTGACAGGAGCCAGCGTGTTGGAAAATGGTCAAAGCATCCGAGAGGACATGGGCAGGGCACTAACACCACCTGCTGTGGCTGGGGAGAAGCAGCACCCAGGAAGTCCCCAGTACCTGTGATGTTCCCTCAGGGAGGCTGCTTGCCGCAGGCTGCTCTCCTGAGCCTGTGCCAGCTGCTCTGTCACCCGCTGCTCTAGCTGCATAGCCAGCTCAGATTCCATCTGGATCCGCTGGCTTTCATACCGGGCCTGGGAGTGAAGGAAAAAGGGGTAATAGTCAGCTCCATTCTGTTGGGGCTCTGAAGAGGATGGAGGATATAATGTAGACCAAAAACCCACGTACCAACACTCCCCCTCATACGCCTAAGGGATGAAAAACAAGAATTTTGTCACAGGAGTGAAGCGGTTCCCTTTCCTTATTAAACCATGAAGTATTCACATCTTATTCATACACAAAAGTGAAAACAACTTTGGACAAAAGAAATAGATTTTTTTAACCAAAAGAAATTAGGTAGAACAATCAAATCTGCTATATCCGTCTGAGATAACACATGCAGTATTCTTCCTGCAGTATCTGAAGCCAGTAAGCATTCAATAAATGTCAGTGTCCCTTCCTCCTAAAGCAGAATCAGTCTATATCGCTGTCTCCATTTTCTGACTTCATATTCCTTCTTCAACTCACTGAAATCTGATTTCCATTTATAGTACTTCATGGCAAAGAACTTAATGTCTAACTCCAATAGATAATTATGTGATCTCACTGTAACATCTGCCACCTACGTCAATCCTTCCTTCTAAAACCATTTTCCCCTTAGCTCCCAGGACGCCACCAGCTCCGCATCTCACTCCGTGTGACTGTTCCCCAGTCCCAGCTGATTGTGCTTCCTCCAACTGCCCAGAAAGGTTGAAGGTTTCCTGAGATCTGTCCTCAGGCCACTTTTTGACCATTTACTAACATTCTGGTCACTGATGCTTTTACACGTGTATAATAAACACTTGGCATTTAGGCCACGTTCTTTGCTACCGTTTATACCTTAAAACACTTTCTAAATCTCTCTCTTTAGCCTAGACCTTTCTTTCACACTTTAAGCCCATATACCCAGTAACCTACTGAACAGCTCTGTTTGGATACATTTCAAATAGAACACATCCAAAACTGAGCTCATTTGGTTTTTTACCCTCAACCCTTCTCTTCCTATTCTATTTCTTGCCTTAGTTAATGGCACCACTCTCCACTTGAAACCTAGAGTTCAAATTGACTCCTCCTACTTCTTTACCCCTTCATTCCATTCTACTTCCTTAACTTCTCTCTAATTTACCCCTCCACTCACTTCTACATTAATTCAATATTATTTCAAATCTAACTGATCTCCCTGCCTCTATTCTACCCTCCACCTTCTCTTATTTTGGCTCCAATAGATCCTCCACTTCATGCTTGGGTGAATATTCTAAAATACAAATATGCTCAATTTATTCCCTTGTTTGAAACCATTCTAATGTCCCCACTGCCTAAAGTTCTGGCTGCTTAAAATGGCTTACAAGGCCCTTTCTGATCTCCCACCACCAATCTACCTCACCTCTCCCAAATAGGTTCCAATCATACCAAACTCCTTGCAGTTACGTAAATTCTTTTTTTGTTAATTTTTTTTAAATTGTGGTAAAAAGCACATCATATAAAATTTACCCTCTTAACCATTTTTAAGTGTACAGTTGAGTAGTGTTAACTATATTCACATCCTTGTGCAGATCTCTAGAATGTCTTCATCTTGCAAAACTGAAACCCTATACCCATTGAACAACAACTTCCCATTTCCCCCTCCCTCTAGCCCCTGGTAAGCACAATTCTCCTTTCTGTTTCCAAGATTTTGACTGCTCTAGATATCTCATTACCTAAATTCTTTTTTTTTTTTTTGTGAGGAAGATCAGCCCTGAGCTAATATCCATGTCAATCCTCCTCTTTTTGCTGAGGAAGACCAGCCCTGAGCTAACATCTATTGCCAATCTTCCTCCTCTTTTTTTTTTGTTTTCCCTTTTTCTCCCCAAAGCCCCAGTAGATAGTTGTATGTCATAGCTGCACATCCTGCTAGTTGCCGTATGTGGGACGCTGCCTCAGCATGGCCGGACAAGCGGTGTGTCGGTATGCGCCTGGGATCTGAACCTGGGCCACCAGTAGCAAAGCGCGCGCACTTAACTGCTAAGCCACGGGGCCGGCCCCCTCTAAGTTCTTTTAATTAAAAAATTTAATACGTAGTCCCTTTGAGCCAGCAATTCCACTTTAAGGAATCTATCCTACAGAAGGGTGCCAAAGATTTATGTACAGTGATGTTCACTGCAGCACTGTTTTTAATAGTGAAAAATTGGTATCTGTGTAAATTTCTCATCAAAAGGAAAATGCTTAAGTAAACTATGATTCATCCATTCATTGCAATATTATATAATCCTCAAAAATAATGATGTACATCTATGTGTATTGATATGGAAAGATGTCTATGATATACTATGAGGTAAAATAAGTTGCAGTGAATGCAGAGCATGTTCATATTTTTTTAAGCACCAACCCATAAACTCATATATGAAAAGGTTCTGAAAGGACACACACAAAGTGGTGTGATAAGAGAGGGTAACTAATACTTTTTATTTCTGTATTACTTGAACTTGTATTACAGATAACTTTTATATCTTAAAAATATTTTTAAAAGTTCTCTGGGAAGTCTACCTTGATCCATCCATGTAGAATTGATGGTTTCTATCTTTGTCTTTGATATTTACCTCTGATAAGTTAACTTTGATAATTTAAGTTATAATTTCTAAAGTAACCCCTAAACAAACAAACAGAAACTGAGTTTTTGACTTCAAAACTTGCTGACAAAGAAAATGAATTAAAAAAAAAAAGAATCTAAAAGATGACAAGAAAGAAGAGGAAAATAAACACTGAATAGGCAAGACAAAATAAGATATAAAGTTAAGATGTAGATCCAACTATGAATAAATAAATGTAAATGAACTTAATGCTCCAGCTAAAAGGCAAATATATAAAGGCTGAAAGTAAAAAGGTTAGAAAAATATGTCAGGCAAACTATTTGAAAAAAGAAAAAGGCTGGTATAGCTCTTTTAATATTAGGTAAAAATATACTCTTAGGCAAGAAGCCTTATAAGAGATAAAGAGTCACCTCATAAGGATAAAACATTCAATTTACCAGGAAAGATATAGCAATTTAAAAATTTATATGCATCTAATAACATAGCCTCAAAATGTATAAAGCAAAAATTGACATACTACAGGATAAACAGACAAATCCACACTCAGTGACACTTTAACAGAAAAAAAATCAATAAGGATATAATGATTTAAACAGCACAATTAAGGGGGCTGCCCCAGTGATGTAGTGGTTAAGTGCTCGTGTTTCGCTGCTGGCAGCCCGGGTTCGGATCCCGGGCGCGCACCGAGGCACCGCTCGTCAGGCCATGCTGTGGCGGCATCCCATATAAAGTGGAGGAAGATGGGCACAGATGTTAGCCCAGGGCCAGTCTTCCTCAGCAAAAAGAGGAGGATTGGCATGGATGTTAGCTCAGGGTTGATCTTCCTTACCAAAAAAAAAAAAAAACCCAGCACAATTAACAAACCAGATACATATACAAAGCTGCACCCAACAACTACAAAATACATATTTTCATGCACACACGAAACATTTAGAAAAACTGACCACATATTAAAACAAAATAAATCTCAAAAAATTTCAAAGAATTTAAATAATAAAAATAGCACATTCTTTCACGATGTCCACAAGAAACTCTCAAATGATGGGGGGTGGGGGGAGAGAGAGAAGAGGGAGAGGGAGGGAGGTGCAGACAAATGTAGCAAAACATCAACTGATGAAGCTAAGTGTATTCATTATACTGTTCATGCAATATTTCTTTAAGATTGAAATACTTCAAAACAAAACATCAGGTAGAATATACACAAATAAGTAATTTTTTAAAAGACCACACTCTCTAATCACAAACAGTTAAGCTATAAGTCAACAATAAAAATATAATTAGAAAAACCCTGTATGTTTGGAAATAACCCAGGAGGCCAAAAAGTAATCATATAAAACTCTGAATATTATTCAGAACCAAACAATAAGGAAAATACCACATAGGATAAGTTGTAGGATACACTTAAATTGATACTTACAGAGAAATTTAGAAAAGAAGGCTGAAAATTAATAAGCAAGCATCCATCTTAAGAATATTTTAAAAAGAACAACAGAATAAAGCCAAAGAAAATATAAAGAATGAAATAAAGTACAGACATTAATAAAATAGAAAAAAAAATCAACAAAGTCAAAAGTTAATTCTCTGAAAATATACTCAATTAAACTATAAGTAAGATGGTTTTAAAAAGAGAGTTTCAGAGATATGACATCATGAGAGAAGATGCTATTTATATACATATAGAAAGTATGAGCACACCAAAAATAGTTCAAGAAGAAATGGAAAGCCTAAATATTTCCATAAACATTAAAGAAGCAAAATCATAGTCAAATATCAAATATTCAAGAAACATATTCATTCCAACCTTACAAACTATTTCAGAGTATAAAAAGAGGGGGAGTAGATCTTCATGTTTCTAGTACTGGCAGATTAAGTTATTCAGATTAACTCTCCTGCTGAACAAAAACAAACAAATTGGATAAAATATTAAAAAAAATATATATACAAAGCATCAAGGAGGTAACAAGAAGGTATGGAATTACTAGGCCAAAGTAAAGGAAAAATGAGAGCCTAGCCAGGTTAGCAAGCATGGTAGACAGCTGCTTTTGCCCTGTGGGTATCTGCTTACCCTAGAAAATTAAAACCATTGTTGTGACTGCCTTTCAAGGGCAAATAAACAGAAATCAAAGGCCATGGCCCACATAAATTGGGGAGTCTAACTGGAGACCCTCCTCACAATAAGTTGAGACTCCAATGAGCTTCACCCTCAGGGTGAAGGTGAACCAGAAGTGGAACAGCCTATACAAAATTAAAGGTCAGCTTGAATTATCCAGGAATCCCCACCCTTGAAAATTTGCTTTAATCTGGTTCTGGACTTGTAGTGTCTTTCAGGGCCTAATAGAAGCAAATGCAAATCTTCTCTAGAGCAAAGTACTTTCATTGCAGGCCTCAAATTATTCCTACAACTTTTCCAGTACAAGGTCCAGCACAAAAAATAAACAGGATGTAGGGAAACTAGACTCCATGGGAGCTAGCAAAAAGAAAAGAAAAGAAAAGGATCCTCAGACATTTCAGATATTGGAATTATCATCTACAGATAATAAAACTGTGTTTAAAGTAATCAAAGACAAACTTGAAATATCAGAGAACAAGAAACTATGAAAAATTAAGATTTGAAAATAAAAACAACAGTACTTTATAAAATAAAAAATACAATAAATAAAATTAAAAATTCAATGGGTGGATATAACAGTAGATTAGACAAAGTTGAACAGAAAATTAGTGACCTGGAAGACAGATAGGAAATTATCTAGAGTGAGCATGAAAACATAGAAGATGGAAAAGATAAAAAAGAGTGAGCAACATAGATATAGGGAAAAGATCTAACATACATTTAATCAGATTCCAGAAAGAGATGACAGAGACAATGGAGCAGAGGCAATATGCAGAGATAATGACTGAGAATTTTCCAGAGCTGATGAAAGATACCACTCCACTGATTCAAGAAGGCTTAAGAATCCCAAAAAGGATTTTTAAAAAAATTTTAAAAATCCACACTAAATGCATCCAAGTTTACTTTTCCCTGTGGTGTTAATTAGTAGAGCATGCTGCCTGTCTCTTCATTAATTATGTCAATGCATATGAAACTTCCATTTTCATGAAGGTGAATTAACAAGGCTTCTTTGAACAGGCCTGACAAAAAGCCAGCCCAACTACCTGTGACAATAGGGATAATGAAGACTGCTGGTAGTCAATGCCACGTTTGGTTGCAAAGATTTGCTTCCTCTGGCCCCAGAGCCCTTCTCGCCTCTCCTTCCCTTGTGACCACCACAACAGGCACTTTTGTGAAGCCAAGGATATCAGCTCTGCTAGGGGCAGCCCATATACCTGCCCATACTCCAGAGATTAAAAAAAAACCAAAAAACTACAGAGAAAATCTCAAAAGCAAGAGTGGTCAATTGACAGCTGACTTCAACAGCAACAATGGAAACCAGAATAATATTTTTAATGTTAAAATAACTACCAACCTAGAATTCTACACCCAGGAACTCCTTCAAAAATGAATGTGAAATAAAGACATTTTCAAACAAAAATAAACAAACAAAAGAGATTCTGCCACCAAGAAAAAGATCCCAGATGGAAGGTCTGAGTTCAAAGAAGGGAAGAAGAGCAAAAAAAGTAGTAAATTATGTGGATACCTCTAAGCGAGTATTAACTTTATAGAACAGTATTAATACTTTTTTTTTTTTTATTATGAAGATCAGCCCTCAGCTAACATCCATGCCAATCCTCCTCTTTTTGCTGAGGAAGACTGGCCCTGAGCTAACATCTGTGCCCATCTTCCTCCACTTTGGGACGCTGCCACAGCATGGCCTGACAAGTGGTGCGTCGGTGCGTGCCCAGGATCCAAACCCTGGCCGCCAGCAGCGCAGCGTGCACACTTAACTGCTACGCCACGGGGCCTGCCCCACTATTAATATTCTATGGAAGTCTCTTATTCAAAACATAGAATTAAAAAAACATAAACAGAGTGATGGCACAGAAAATGGTGGAGCAGGAAACTCCATTCAGAGGTTGGTCCTTCTACTGAAACAACTATTAAGCTGGGAAAAAACAATCAAAATCAACTATTTGGGAACTCTGGAACCTGATCAGCAACCAAGAGAGTGCTTGATGAAGGGAAAGGCTGCTCAACTTCAGTAAGAGAGCCTGTAGTGTGAACCACCTACCATCCCCTATCCCTCAGCAATGGGAATGGCAGCCCATGTTGCTAGAGTGGCTGGCTAAAGCAAAGGTGGGTAGTAGGGAACTTGTCCTCCAAAAACGTGGGATTTATGTGTTTTGGTCAGTCTATCAGTTCCCTGAGGAACAAGAGCAGACAAATGCCTTTTGTTTTGGGCCCCTTGGGCTATAGAAGCTTCCCTAGCAACATCTAACAGAAGATTTAAAGAGACATATATACTTCTTTTGGGGGGATCCAGACACTTAAGAAAATCTATGTCAGTTTACAGGCTAATCACAGAGATAAGAGAACAGAATGTCAATTACCACACACAATAAGAAATACAGACTTGGCAAAAATAGTTTAGAAAGTCACTATACAAATAGATGGCTGTAGCCACCAAAAGAAATCCCTGAGGAGGAAGAGAACACTCAAACTGTCCAGCTCTCAACAAAAAAATTACAAAACACACAAAGAAACAAGCAAATAAGCAGCATTCAAAGGAAAAAGAGAATTTGATAGGAACTCTTCCTGTGGAAGCCCAGACATTGGGAGTTCTAGCCAAAGAGGTTAAATTAGAAGTCTTAAGTATGCACAATGAGCTAAAGGAAAATCATGGACAACAAACTAAAGGAAATCAAAACGCATGAACAAATAGGGACTGTCAATAAAGAGACAGAAACTATAAAAAGGAACCAAATAGGAATTCTGGAGCTGAAAAGTACTATTAGTGACATGGAAAATTCACCAGGTACCACTACACGTCTATTAGAATGGCTAAAATCCAGAACACTGACCACACCAAATGTTGGTGAGGCTATAGAGCAACAGGAACTCTCATTCATTGCTGACGGGAATGCAAAATGGTACAGCCACTTTGGAAGACACTGTGGTGGTATCTTGCAAAACTAAACATCTTACCATACGATGCAGCAGTCACACTCCTTGGTATTTACCCAAAGGAGCTGAAAACTTATGTCCACACAAAAACCTGTACACGCTGGGCCGGTCCCGTGGCTTAGCGGTTAAGTGCGTGCGCTCCGCTGCTGGCGGCCTGGGTTCGGATCCCGGGCACCAACGGACGCACCGCTTCTCTGGCCATGCTGAGGCCGTGTCCCACATACAGCAACTAGAAGGATGTGCAACTATGACATACAACTATCTACTGGGGCTTTGGGGAAAAATAAATAAATAAATAAAAATTACAAAACCCTGTACACGGATGTTTATAGCAGCTTTATTCATAACTGCCAAAACTTAGAAGCAACCAAGATGTCCTTCAGTGGGTAGGACAGATAAATAAACTGTGGTACATCCAGAAAATGGAATATTATTTAGCACTAAAAAGAAATGAGCTATCAAGCCGTGAAGTCATGGAGGAAACTTAAATGTACGTTACTAAGTGAAAGAAGCCAATCTGAAAAGGCCACATACTGTATGATTCCAACTATATGACATTCTGGAAAAGGCAAAACTGGAGAAAGTAAAAACATCAGTGGCTGCCTGGGATTAAAGGGAGGATGGGATGAATAGGCGGTGCACAGAGGATTTTTAGGGCAGTGAAACTACTAAGTATGATACTATAAATATGGATACATGTCAGTATAAATTTTTCCAAACCCATATAGCATACAACACCAAGAATGAACCCTAATAAACCACAGACTCTGGGTGATAATGATGTGCCAATGTAGGTTCACCAATTGCAACAAATGTATTACTCTCGTAGGGGATATTGATAAGAGGGAAGCTATGTATGTGTAGAAGTAGGGGGTATACAGGAAATCTCTGTACATTCTGCTCAATTTTGCTGTAAACTTAAAACTGCTCTAAAAAATAAAATCCATTTTAAAAAATTCACTAGAGGGGCTCAATGGCAGATTTGAGCAGGCATAAGAAAGGGTCAATGAACTTGAAGATAAGGCAATTGAAATTATCCAATCTGATGAACAGAAAGAAAAAAAGAATGAAGAAAAATAAACAGAACCCGAGAGACCTGTGGGACATAACCAAACATACCAACATATGCATTAGCAAGTCCCAGAATAAAAAGAGAGAGAGAAAAAGGGACAGAAAAAATATTCGAAGAAATAATGGCTGAAAAGTTTACAAATTTGATGAAAGACATAAATTATCTACACATCCCAGAAACCCGACAATCTCTAAGCAAAATAAACTCAAAGAGATCCATACTAAGACACATTATAGTCACACTGCCAAAAGCCAAACACAAAGAGAGAATCTTGAAAGCAGCAAGAGAGAGGCAACTTGTTACTTACACAAGAGCCTCAATAAGATTAACAGCTGATTTGTCATCAGAAATCCTGGAGGCCAGAAGGTGGTGGAATGACACATTTAAAGTGCTGAAAGAAAAACAACTGTGAACCAAGAATTCTATATCTAGAAAAAAAAAAATTCTTCGAGAATGAAGGAGAAATTAAGACATTCCCAGATAAACAAACCTAAGGGTCTTCATTACTAGTAGACCTGCCCGACAAGAAATGCTAAAGGGAGTCCTCAGGCTAAAATGAAATGAAACTATACGGTAACTAGAAGCCATATGAAGAAATAAAGAACATTGGTAAATATAGGTATTTACATAGGTAAATATAAAAGTCTGTATTATTGTACTTTTGGTTTGTAACTCCTTTTTTCATATACAATTTAAAAGGTAAATGCATAAAACAGTAATTATAAATCTGTGACAAGAACAACATGAAGGGGTAGGGAAAGAGATATATAGGAACAGAGTTTTTGTACACTGTTGAAACTAAAGTTGGTATTATTTAAACTAGGTTATTATTACTTTAAGACGTTAATTGTAATCCCAAGGTAACCATTAAGAAAATAACTTTAAAAATATACAGAAAAGGAAAGAAGAGAATCAAAATGGTATCAACAAAAAAACAAACAAACAAACAAAGGCAGTAATGGAGGAATTGAGGAACCAAAACATATAAGACATACAGAAGACAACTATAGGCATTCCTCGGAGATACTGCAGGTTCAGTTCCAGACCACTGCAATAAAGTGAATATTTCAATAAAGTGAGTCACATGGAATTTTTGGTTTCCCAGTGCATATAAAAGTTATGTTTATACTATACTGTAGTCTATTAAGTGTGCAATAGCATTATGTCTAAAAAAACAATGTACATACCTTAATTAAAAAATACTTTATTGCTAAAAAATCAGCTGAGACTTCAGCAAGTTGTAATTCTTTTGCTGCTGGAGGGTCTTGTCTCAATGTTGATGGCTGCTGACTGATCAGGGTGGTGGTTGCTGAAGGTTGGGGTGGCTGTGGCAATTTCTTAAAATAAGACAACAATGAAGTTTGCTGCATTGATTGACTCTTCTTTTCACAAACAATTTCTCTGTAGCGTGTAATGCTGCTTGATAGCATTTTACCCACAGTAGAACTTTTTTCAAAATTAGAGTCAATCCTCTCAAACCCTGCCACTGCTTTATCAACTAAGTTTATGTAATATTCTAAGTTCTTTGTTGTCATTTCAACAATCTTTACAACATCTTCACCGGGAGCAGATTCATCTCAAGAAACCACTTTGTTCATCCATAAGAAGCAACTCCTTAATCCCTTAAAGTTTTATCATGAGTTTGCAGCATTTCAGTCACATCTTCAGGCTCCACTTCTAATTCTAGTTCTCTTGCTATTTCCTCCACATCTGCAGTTACTTCCTCCACTGAATTCTTGAACTCCTCAAAGTCATCTGCGAGAATCGGAATCAACTTCTTCCAAACTCCTGTTAATGTTGATATTTTGACCTCTTCCCATGAATCACAAATGTTCTTAATGGCATCTAGAACGGTGAATCCTTACCAGAAGGTTTTCAATTTACTTTGCCCAGGTCCATCAGAGCCACTCTCTATGGTAGCTATAGCCTTATCAAATGTACTTCTTAAATAAGACTTGAAAGTCAAAATTACTCACTGATCCATGGGCTGCAGAATGGATGTTGTATCAGCAGGCATGAAAACAACATTAATCTCGTTGTACCTCTCCATCAGAGCTCTTGGGTGACCAAGTGCACTGTCAACGAGCAGTAGTATTTTGAAAGCAATCTTTTTTTCTGAGCATGAAGTCTCAACAATTGGCTTAAAATATTCAGTAAACTGTGTTGCAAACCATGTAAGTTGTCATCCAAGCTTTGCTGTTCCATTTATAGAGCACAGGCAGAGTAGATCTAACATAATTCTTAAGGGCCCTAGGATTTTTGGAATGGTAAATGAGCATTGGATTGGCTTCAACTTAAAGTCACCAGCTGCATTAGCCCCTAACAGGAGAGTCAGCTTGTTCTTTGAAGCTTTGAAGTCAGGAACTGACTTCTCCTCTCTAGCTATGAAAGTCCTAGATGGTATCTTCTTCCAATATAAGGCTGTTTTGTCTACATTGAACATCTGTTGTTTAGCGTGCCCACCTTTATTATCTCAGCTAGATCTTCTGGATAACTTACTGCAGGTTCTACATCAGCACTTGCTGCTTCACCATGCACTTTTATGTTATGGAGATGCCTTCTATCTGTAAACCTCATGAACCAACCCCTGCTAGCTTCAAACTTTCCTTCTGCAGCTTCCTCAACTCTCTCACCCTTCATAGAATTGAAGAGAGTTAGGGCCTTGCTCTGGATTAGACTTTGGCTTAAGGGAATTTTGTGGCTGGTTTGATCTTCTATCCAGACCTCCAAAACTTTCTCCATATCAGCAATAAGGTTGTTTCGCTTTCTTATCATTCGTGTGTTCACTGGAGTAGCACTTTTAATTTCCTTTAAGAACTTTTCCTTTGCATTCACAACTTGGGTAACTGTTTGGTGCAAGAGGCCTACCTTTCAGCCTATCGCAGCTTTTGACATGCTTTACTCACTAAGTATAATTATTTCTAGCTTTTCACTTAAAATGAGAGACGTGAGACTCTTCCTTTCACTTGAACACTTAGAGGCCATTGTAGGGTTATTAAGTGGCCTAATTTCAGTATTGTGTTGCAGGGAATAAGGAGTCCCGAGGAGAGAGAGAGACCGGGGAATAGCCGGTCGGTGGAGCAGTCAGAATACATACATTTATCGATGAAATTTGCTGTCTTTTATGGGCATAGCTCATGGTGCCCCAAAACAATAACAATAGCAACATCAAAGATCACAGATCACAGATCACCATAACAAATATAATATTGAAAAAGTCTGAAATATTGCAAGAATTACCAAAATGTGACATAGAGACACACAAGCGAGCAAATGCTGTTGGAAAAATGGCGCCAATAGACTTCCTCAATGCAGGGTTGCCACAAACATTCAATTTGTAAAAAATGCAGTATCTCTGAAGCATAATAAAGCAAAGTGCAATAAAACGAGGTATGCCTGTAGCTAAATGGCAGAAGTAAGTCTTTCCTTATCGATAATTACTTTAAATACAAATGAACTAAATGCTCCAATTAAAAGGCAGATATTGGCAGAATGGATTTAAAAAAAACACGACCCACCTATATGTTCTCTACGAGAGACTCACTTTAGATACAAATACACAAAGAAGTTAAAAGTAAAAGGATGAAAAAAGATAGTCCTTACAAACAGCACCAAAAGAGAGCTGAGGGGTTATACTATTATCAGACCAAATAGATTTTAAGCCAAAAAAGGTTATATCAAGAAGACATAACAATTATAAACATATATGCACCTAACAGAGTCCCAAAACATATGAAGAAAAAATTGACAGAATTGAAGGGAAAAATACAGACAGTTCTCCAGTAATATTTGGAAACTTCAATACCCTACTTTCAACAATGGATAGAACAATAAGGAAACAGAGGACTTGAACAAAACTATAAGCTAGGCACTATTCAGGGATTCAACAATGAACAGACAAAAATCCTTGCCCTCATGGACCTTACAGAAATTAAACAAGATGTTAAAAGGAAGACTATGTAGGATATTAGGAGAAAAATTAAACAGGAAAGGAGAACAGGGATTGTCAGAGGGTTGCAGAGTTTACTTAGTGTGGTTAGGGAAGACCTCACTAAGAAGATGACATCTGAGCAAAGAGCAGTTCTCCTTACCCTCAATTATCATGTTTATCATAATACTTCAAAAACGTGTGTACTAGACAAACTCCCCGTCTAGCTGGTGAAATCCTTGTTGGTCAGGACTAGTTTCAGCTCCCAGCATAGAGCTTACACAGAGGGGCTGTTTAATAGGCTTCCTGAATTGAAATGAGAGAACAATCATCACCTGTGTGAACATGCCCACGCATACACACAGTTCAGAGGGTTACTGTGGTATATAAATTGCTACTGAATTGTTTACTAACATCTTTACCCTTGGCCCTCCATAGTAAATTAGTTTCCATGTGGTCAGTCCTTCAATTCAATGGGCTAGGTGAGAAGTAAAAGGAGTCGTTTTCTCAAACACTGGCCTCACTACCCAGAAACTGGATATCTCCTAAAGACCAACCATTAATAAGGAAAAAAGTCTCCTAGACTAACTTGCTCTTAGGAACTCTCTTAACACACATTTTACACATAAAAACAGAGGCCTATAAAGGTCAAAATTCTAGTTAGAAATGGGAGTATTTGCTGGGGCTCCTTAAAGGTCACTCTGCCTCAGATCTACTCCCAACCAAGAAAAAGCCTCCAGAACCCTCTGCCTCCTGACCTGCACCAAGCTCATTTCCAGCTGCAGGGCATCTCTCTCTCTCCGAGCTGTATCCAGCTCTCCTTCCAACCGCCGCACCTCAGACTGCACCAATGCCAACTGTTGCTGGGCCTCCTGGGCTGCCTGGGCCTCCCTCTGGGTGTTCCCCTGAGAAAGGGAAATCAGACTTAAGTACGTACCTCATTTCCTGTCTCCTGGTTACCTCCATTCCCCAATTCCTTCTCCCATACCCTAAAACCCAAGCTTCCTCTCTCTCTCTCCACATTTGACCTATTTCCTCATCTCTGTTCAATCTCACTCTTTGGCCTTCCATGTATTTGATGCCCCCAGCCCTTCCTGCTGGCCCTACACTCTCAATCCTGTCTCTCACATATAGTTCTCTCCATCTTGGTCCCCTACACCCCATATTCTGACCCGTCTCATTCAATTATTTTGCCCTTCATCTGTTCCCCAACAGCTGCTTTTACCTTCTCCCGTTCCAGCTGAGCCTGGCCCTCCTCCTGCAGCGCCTGGTAGCGTTCCTTAAGCTGGTGCTCTTGCTGGGCCCGGGCCTGCCGTTCTTCTTCTAGGGCAACCTGAAGTGTCTCCAACTGGCGATGCTCGCTGCGTTGCCCAGCCCGAGCCTCATCCCGTTCTTCCTGCAGGGCCCGGCACCGTTGCTGTTCTAGCTCCAAGCTCAGGGTCAGAGCTTGCCTTTCCTCTTCCTATAGCCCCAGGAGAAAACCAAGATCCTTAGCACGCACTCAAGAGACAAGCAATCTGCCCCTCACCCCCATACAATGTGCCTACTGAGAATTACACCCATTAAAAAGATAATAGTTGACAAGCCCACAGGATTACAATATAGTAGGTAAGAGCTTCTGTTCCAGAATTAGGTAGACTTGGGTTCAAATCTCAGCTTGAATCCCAGTTCTGTCATTTACTATGTGTTCTTAGGCAAACATCCTTATCTATAAAATGGGAATAATATTAGGGTCTACCTTGTGAGGATTAAAGGAAAAAGTGTATCTAAAGCATTTAGCACAGTGTCTAGCACATAGTAAGTACTCAATACACAATAGCTAACACCATCATCATCAAAAGACATTCCACAAAGACTAGAAAATCCAGCCTATAATCATGTACTAGCCAAGCAGCAACCATCATCAGCACTGTCAGATGTAGCCTGTTAAGACTACAAGTACCAGCATGCATGTAGCAAGCATGTGTCATGCAAGCAACAAGTTCCAAACCTGGCTACTAATTCACATGGGTAATCATCTTATCATTTCAGCAATAAGAAACTTGAGTGAGTCTCATCCCACACCTTTTTTAGCTATGCCCTGGACCAGAGCTCCCAAACCTGGCTGAACAGAATCACCTAGGAAATTTTGGAAAATATTTAGGTTCCCCAGCCCTACAATATATCTACTAAATCCAAACCTCTGGGGATGGGTCTCAGAAATCTATATTTTAAAATAATTCCCAAGATGATTCTAACGAGGATGCAATTTGCAGAGTCTCTCAAACTTACTCGGTGGCAGAGCCATTTTGTTGTAGAGTATCTAGCAGAACTAGTGTTCTAAGGAACACATTTTGGCAAACACTGCCCTGGTGCAACTCAAATTATGAACTCCCACAATCCACCAATCACCCCTAGCTCTCTAGAAGTAATTAACAGCCTCCATTGGAATTAACTTAACCCAGCACTCTCACCAGCGTCTCTCTTTCCCGTTGCTGCAGTCTGGCACCTTCCTGTTCACGATTCAGGGCCTCCATGGCCTCAGAAAGGCTTTGTTCCAGGCGGGTTACCGTCTTTCAGGGAGAGCGGAACATAGGACAGAGGAACTGAGGGGAATCCCTGTATATTATACTTCAAAAAGCATTAACAACGTAAACTTGAAAAGTAAGACTTAACTAAATGACTTGTGAGCCAAAGAGAAGACTACATAGTGTGAGAAAAGCTGGGAAGACATTGACAATGCAAGTGTGACAGCAGGAACAGTGAACGGAGAGGAAATAGGGGAGGAGAACTATCAGGACAACTACTGCCAGAATGAAGTCAATCTGTTGGGAACCCTAAGTCCAGAGCTATTTCTACCCCCTTTCATCTAGCAATCTGTGACCTAGGTTCTAATGCCATACGATCCAGGTTACCCACCTCTTGCTGTTTGCTTCTAGTGAGTTCAGCTGCCTGGCGCTCCTCCTGGAGTCCCCGAAGCACCTCTGTCCGTTCAGCTTCATGCCGGTTCCAGCCCTCCACCACTCGGGCCAGGGTCTCAGGAGAGGAAAGTCAGATTGAATTTCAAAATAACTTTTTTGTCCTCTTTCTGCCCACAGGGGCAGGGTCAATATCCACCTTCTCCCAGTGGTCAGTAAACCCACCCCTTACCCCAGCTCCTAATGTGGACAAAGAAACATTGGTTGACCACCCCCTATTTACTACTCCTTAGTGCCCCCCATGAAGAGACCCACCCACATTCTGCTACCCTGGCACCTTGTCCAGTTGTTCGATCATGATATCTTTCTTGCGGTCAGCAGTCACAGCCACAGCTAACTGTTGCTGTAGCTCTAGCACTCGAGTCTGCAGGCTCTGAATATGGCGCTCACAGTGCTAGGAGGAAGGGTGAAGAGTCTGGGTGTTATTATCGTTAATCTGACCAAAGCACCAAACTTCCCAGCTCCTCCAGGGGAAATGGGCTGGAGACAGGGAGCCTGGGTCTCAAGAACAGAACAGGTTTGGAGAGGGAGAAGCAAGAATTCTGGTAGAGGAGCCTCGAGCCCCAAGACCTCCAACACCTTCCTCTACCTTCTCAGGAAATAGGAGCTTAGCTTCCAGGCTCTTACCTTTCCTAGATCTCCTAAGAAAAATTTCCAGGAGACTTTTGGCAGGGTGCAGCAGTCCACACTGCAAAGAGCAGGAAGCTACTCCTGCCTTAAGAAGCTCACTGGATACAACGATTAAACATAGCAAGGATAAAGGGGAAAGCCTTTCATTCATGCCTAGGCAGTTTAAAATAGAGAAAGACAGTGTTCCAAAAACGATAATACAACAAGTGATTTTGACTTTTCCTCTGCCTTGTCTCTCTCTCTGCCCTCTTCAGACAGGCTACAGCTCACAGAGATATAGCTTATTTTATCACCAATAGCTATAAAACCTTTGCACAAGCCAGCAAAGTTCATTGCTCATTCACCAAACACTTATGGAGTGTTTCTATGTGAGGGGTATACTCTAGACCTTAGGGAGACAGTGCTGAACAAGACAAGGTATGACCCTCATAGAGCTTAGACTTTAGAAGGGAAAAACAAACAAGATATACCAGACTGTGATAAGCTATATGAAAGAAATAATAAAGTGATCTGAAGGAACACCTGGAGGGGAAGTGTGCCATCTTAGACAGGATGGTCAAAGAAAGCTTCCCTGAAGAGCCATTTGAGCAAAGTCCCAGATTGCAGGTCCTTAACCCTCAACCCTTTTTCTAATCTTTGCTGCTTTCAAAAAGAAGCTTTTGTATCTTACCTTGCGACGGGTATGCTCTGAATCCAGTGCATCTCTCAGGCCCTGAAAATCCGGGGGATTGAGTGGGGGCCCTGGCCGAAGGCTGGTGTAGCGGGGAAACAACTCCTCCAGGGCTTGGGCTGAGCTAGACGGAGACAAGTCTTGCAGGGGCCGGGTGCTGAGCAAATTAAGTAGAGAATGTTAGGGTTGGGAAAGCTTTTGAGATTCACTAATCCAACTGTGATATTTCACAAATGAGGAAACTGAAACTCAGAAAGGGCAAGAGACTTGCCCAAAGTCATTACGCTAGGCAGTGACAGAGCCATAGATAGCAGAGAGTTTCTGTGATTCACTCTACAGTGCTCCTTCCTCTAAGCCACACTCCCTGCAGTAAAAAGCCTCAGCAGAAACAAGCTAACTCTTCTGGGGGAAGAAAGACTAGACGTTGGGAAAAAGCCAGGTACTAGGCAGCAGATTCCCATGCTCCTGAAGGAGTAAAGGGGTAGAAGATAGGAGAGAAAGGACGAAAGCTAAAAGCTAAGTGACAAGCATCTTAGGTCCTCAAGAACTACAAAAGCAGTAAAGGAAGAACCAAAGAATACAACACTTGGCTTTCCAAGAAAGCAAGCAAACTAGGAGAACCCCAAGGAGAACTCACTTAAGCAAGGTGGCTGTGCTGTCACTGTCAAAGGAGTCCTCTTCCCGTCTCTCTGAGCCAGCACCTGGGGTAAGGGGATCCCCTGCAGGCAGCCAGAGGGACCCCACAGCCAGGGTCAGGTAAGGATAGGAACAGAGACCACTTGATGGAGAAGAGAGGAGAGGGCTCTCTTTTCTACCTCCCTCACTCCTCTGGCCCCTCTCCCAAAAAACTGGAGCCTTTCCTCCTGAAACCTCTTGTCTCAGAGGTCTAGATTCCCCCGCCCCCTTTCTCTACTTTCTCCCACCCCTTAAATCTAGGTTCTCCTTTATAGGGAAGAGGGTTACTCACGATAGGCTGTTTCACGTGAGGTTTGGAGCATGCTCTGGAGCTGACCCCGGACACTTTCCATCTCAAAGATATGCCTGGAACCATCCTAGAAAAAAGCAACACAGAAATCAGATGCAACCTGTATAATCTATATTCTACCTACTGTCAGGGTAGATGGCATCCAGTACCCCCTAAAACCCAAGAATTTTTACTCTAGCACCTGGGGAAGCCAAGAAAAACAGAACTGACCCTATAGCGGTCAGAAACTCAAATGTCTACAGAAGCCATAAAGGTAGTATAAATGAATTAATTGGGCAAGTTAAGACAAGAGTGGTGAGGATTCTTGCCAACTAGGCAGCAAATACCTGCCTAAAGACCGTGTAGCCCATGGCTATCAGTTTTTCAAACTCTGGAAAACCGAACCAGTTTGCAAATTGGTTATGACACCTTTTCTATCTCAAACTAACAACTATCTTCTCTGCAACATGTGTAATTGATTAAACCATGTTTTAATGATTTATATGCCAAGTTTTGAACCATAAAATCAAAATATTTTTGAGCTGGAAGGACCTTAGCATATTTTGCTGCTACCCTTAAGTCCCTAGTTCCCTCTTGGGATGAGGAAACCTCATCCTCACTCTCAGTGCCCAAGTCCCAGTCAAAGGACAGCAACCTATCCCACAGTGCAGCTGTCTGACAGAAAAAACGCTAAGAAGTTTCACAATTTTCCAAATTATGGTGTTCCAGGCCACTCTCTCCCTCATAAACATTTGCTCCCAGGAACAAGCATGACTGACTCCGTAGCTAAAAGGAATTTGAACTCCAACAAGAGTTCAAATCTCAGTAAAACTATTTCTTTTTACCACCCCCAATCCCAAGACCCGAGAGGTCCCCAAGATACACCTTCCTCACCTTTTTCTTCAAGTTGTTCTCCAATCCAACTGACAAGCTGTGACTCAGCTCTTGGGCCAAGCCGTCTAGAGGTGGGGAGGTGGAGGGTAAATACAGCTGGGCTCGGGCTGTGGCCTCCGCCTGACGACTGAGGTGCAAAGAAGCATAGAGCTGGGAGGTCACCTCAGAGGACACCTGGTTCAGCCTAGGAGCTTCTGATGAATCACTCAGGAGATCTTCCTCCCGGAGAGGTGAACTGGGGCTGGTAGCTGATGTTGCCATGAGTACAGGGAAGAGACAACTGGAAACAACAGAGCTGGGAATTCCTGGTTCTGCTTTAGGAGAGCCCAGGAGAAAAAGTACATGGAGAAGGAAGATTTCGGAGAAAGGAGGAAGACTCCAAGCCAAGGATTCTTGGTGAATAAGGGTATGGAGGCTTTCTGGTTAGAGAAAAGGTTTCCACTGGTTCCAGAGGCCATGGGAGAAGGCAAAAGCATTTCTTTCCACAGCTCCTGGGAACAGTGGAAAAGAAGGGTGCCGCAAGGACGGGCTGGGCACAGAAGACCAACTGCGGGCAACAGCACCACTGCAATTCCTCTGGAGTGCTGAAAGCTGCAGACCAACTTCTAGCACAGGCTATCACTAGTCAACTATGAGCAGTTCTCACACTCAGAACGTGCTAACTGAAACGTATTCAAATCCAATAGGGGCCTAACCTCCGTCCAGCTGCTTTATGTGCCCCTCAACTGGCTCCAGTCTCAGAGAGGCAGGAAGCTCACGTTCCCCACCTCCCCACACCCCCTCCTACCTAGCGTCAACTCTCTTGTATATCCCCTCCGACCCCTCCTGGAAGAAAGCCATAGCAAAACCTCCCTAGACTCCCTACCAACCCCTAAGAAACCTTGTGAACACTCAGCCACGCCCTCAGACGGCCCTAAAAAGCACGCCGCCCTCAAGCCTAGACTGAGATCCTCCACCCCGACCACCCCGTTCCGATGACTCTCCACATTTGCAGTCCTCAGCCCCCCAATTTGCCAAGGTGGGGACAAGGTATTGCCCCCAACCCCTGAGTCCTGGTCCAGGAAGACCAAGACCCCCCGCTCTCGCGCCCTTCCCTACGCTCAAAACCGTTGGCAACCTCCCGCCCACCGGCCGAAGCCCCGCCTCTCTCGCCTGGATGAAGTCACCAGCCCCGTGCCTGTCGCTCGCAGCGGCTCCTATAGCTTCTGGAGCCCAGGAGGCTGGACGCGCGTGCGCGGCCTCGGCGGCCATGGATTGGCTGAGAGAGGTTTTGGGGCGGAGTTATTGCCCCGTGAGGACCCGGTGGGGTGGGGCTCCGTGAAAACCGGAAGTATCTAGTGACGGGCAGTCGGAGCAGTTCCGGTGAGTCCGGGGGTGGGGTCCCCGGCTGGTTGGAGGGGTCTGGGACCGAGAACTGGAGCCCACTGAGTGTGGGCGGTCCCGGAGCGAGGCTCACGCTTTCTACCCTGCAGATGACTGTCCACAACCTGTACCTGTTTGACCGGAATGGAGTGTGTCTGCATTACAGCGAGTGGCACCGCAAGAAGCAAGCGGGGATCCCCAAGGAGGAGGTGACGAGAGGGCCCCGCGCAACCCGAGTGACCTCGCATCTCCAAACGCACTTAGTCCCAATCCAGCCCCTCCTCTCCAAACGCCAGCTAGTTCCCACCCCTACCCCGTCTCCTTCAACAACCGTAAGCTAACTCTGCCCCTCTCCCTCCAGGAGTACAAGCTGATGTACGGGATGCTCTTCTCTATCCGCTCGTTTGTCAGCAAGATGTCCCCGCTAGACATGTACGCGGAGTCAGAGGGGATGTTGAGGGAAGGAGGGCTAGCCTTGGGAATTCTGGAGTGGGGGAAACCTTCTGGACTGGGAGGGCATGGCCCCCAGAGACAGGAAGGAGACAGAGAGAAGGAGTCTGGAGCTAGAGTGCTGGAGCTGGCAGGAGCGGCGGTGGGAAAGATCTGAAGGTAGTGAGGTTGGGCATCGGGGACAAATTGAGGGGGGAAGATGGGAGGGGTCTTTACTCAACCAGGCTCCTACAAATGATATCTTTAGAGAAGAGGGAGTCGACCTAGAGGGGATCTGAAGTATCTCTTTGGGAGAGATTCCGCTCCCATTCCTTAACATCCTCCTTATCTCTGCAGGAAGGACGGCTTCCTGGCCTTCCAAACCAGCCGTTACAAACTCCATTACTACGAGACGCCCACTGGAATCAAGGTTGTCATGAATACTGACTTGGGCGTGGGACCCATCCGAGATGTGCTGCACCACATCTACAGTGCGGTCAGTGCCAGCCCCTGGGACCCTTCCCCAAAGCTCCTCAACAGCGGTGGCCACTTAGAGCCCCAAGACTCCTTCAGCTTCCCTGCCCTAATCCTACTCTATTGTATCTCTTTTGAAGTCAGAGTTTTCTTGGGACCCTTTAGGTCCTTCAACACTCCCACCACCATTTTCTCCTCAGGGAGGACTTGCCTCCCAGCCCTTGATCTTTGTGCATTCACACACCCCTGAGGTTATACTAGGTTTTGGGTTGAAAACAAGAAGCGTCCAAAGCCTGGTTTTAACACCCTCCCCCTCCATAGCTGTATGTGGAGCTGGTGGTGAAGAATCCCCTGTGCCCGCTGGGCCAAACTGTGCAGAGCGAGCTCTTCCGCTCCCGACTAGACTCCTACGTCCGCTCTCTGCCCTTCTTCTCCGCCCGAGCTGGCTGAAGGAAGCACCCTACCTCACCCCTCAGGAGAATCCTGTCTGCCTGGGGCCCTTCCTAGCCTGTTTCACCTGCGGGCCCCCACTGCCAGCCTCTCCAGCCCCTCAGGCCCCCCAAGCAGCCCTCCCAGGGCACCAACCAAAAGTTTGCCCTGGTGCCCTCTGAATCGCAGGAAGGAAGCCTCTAGGAGTCCCTACACCCCCAAACCAGGCCCATTCTCCAGTTTTATCCCCTACTTGACACTGTGAGAAGTACAGAATAAACTTTTTTTTCACCCTCTGCGGCCTGAGTGTGTCAGTGTGAGTGGTTGTTGGGGGCCTACCCCACTCATGAAGGCGTGAACCAGAGTGGCCACATCCCCTGAGCCTGCAAAGAAGCTTTGTTCATGGATTTCTCAACTGTGGCACTCCTGACATTTGGGGCTGGATAATTCCCTGTTTTGGGGGGAGGGGGGCTGTCCTGTGCTTTGTCCTGGCCGCCACTCACTAGATGCTGGAAGCACATCTTCCCCCTTCCCCAGTCATGACAGTCGAAAATATCTTCAGACCTTGCCATATGTTCCCTAGGGGACAAAATCGTCCCCGATTGAAAAGCACTGAATTGGAGGAAGGCCGACCTGCCTCGTGTCCCAGAGGTTGGGAGAACCACCCTCCCGTGTCTTGCTCTCTGGCTTGTCTGAGCACACTTAATAGTCAAGCTAGGGAGCTTCGGAAGGCGGGGCTTGTGCAGACGAGCGGCAGATTTGGCTGGGAGGCGGGCGGCTTTATGCAGATGAGGGGGTGGTGCCTGCATGTTGATTAGTTGGGTCGGCTGCCGACGCGGCTGGGAGCCTAGCGGGTCCCGCTGCGGTTCGGGCTGAGGTGGCATCTCTCTTCCTACCCCCTAGTCCCTAGGTCCCTACCCCCCACTCACCCAGGATCGCCCTCGACCTTTACCCTCATACATTTCCCCCTCCTCCTCCCGGCGCCAGTTCCCCCGTATCCGAATATCTCCGCTCGTTGCGCCCCCCGCGTTTCTCCCCTCCCGCGGCAAAGCCCGCGACCTCCAGCAGCCCGCCCCCGCGGGCCGGATCAGCCTGGAGGCTCCCGCCGCAGCCGCCTCAGCCCTCCCGCTCTCCCGGGGGTCGCGCCACTACACCCCCGGGTGTCTGCCCTCAGGCTTTCCTGTTCACTTCTCCCGCCCCTTCGGAGCCCCCTCCCCGGCCCTGGCCAGCCGGCATGCAGGTGTCTATTGCGTGTACCGAGCAGAACCTTCGCAGCCGCAGCAGTGAGGACCGTCTGTGTGGACCCCGGCCGGGCCCCGGGGGCGGTAATGGCGGGCCAGTCGGCGGGGGGCATGGGAATCCTCCCGGGGGAGGAGGGTCGGGCCCCAAGGCCCGGGCCGCACTGGTACCCCGACCCCCAGCACCCGCTGGGGCCCTCCGAGAGAGCACCGGCAGAGGCACTGGCATGAAATACAGGTATGGGGGCGGCCGGGCAGCCCGCCCCATCTGCTCCCCTTTCCTGACCTCTGAGGCTTCTTGGGATGCCGCCAGAACCCCCTCAAACTTCGCTAAAAAGGTCCCAGCTCATTCCATCTCTTCAACTCATGACAGCACTCCCTTACTTGGTCCCTTCCTTGGTCACCATCGATACCCCTGACTAGGAGAAAATCAAGTTTACCAAGGTTGACAAGGTCCTGTCACACCCAGGGGATACTCCTAAGCTTCCCTCCTTACCCCGGGGAAGGCCAGAGATGCTGGGATCTCCAGGCTGCGCTCCCCTGCGCCCCCATAAATTGTCCTTGGGCCGGTGTCCTGGGAAGAAGGGAGGAAGGAAACAGCTTCTCACTCTGGCCTACTCAGGGTGCTGACCCAGATACTGCCCCACCTGCCCCAAGAGCCCCGGTATCCTGTGACCTTTCTTGGTGGGGAGGGAATGGGGCCCTGGGAAGGATGGACCACATCTCTCAACCCAGTACTGAGGAACAGGGCCCCAGTGGGGAAGGTAGACTGAAATGTAACTGACTTTGTCTCAGAAAACCACTGGGCTCTCAGAACTCACAGAGGGGAGACGGGAGGGACTCCTGTTTGGAAGTGAGCAGAGGTCACTCATCTGACCTGGCTTTGTCACTTGAGGACTTGGATCCCCTCCATGTGGCAACCCTGATTGGGAAGCTGAGCCGACTACCTGGGTGAGGGGCCTTGGGAGGAGGGGGCTTTCTGGTTCGGAGACAGACTTCACAAGCCAACAGAAGCAGGAGTGGAGAGGGGAAGAGGGAAAATTGTCATACTCTCCACCCAGGTGTCCCACCTGCCTTTGTTGGTGGCCCATCTGCCTAGCCTATCTAAGGACCCTTGCCTGCCTGAGTGTCTGAACTTGACTTGGTTTACCCGCTCCACCCCGATGTCTGCCCTTTAGCATAGCACTTTCTATCTGAGGGTCTGTTTTCACAAACTCATCACAATCAGCCAGTCACATTCCTCCCAGCCCCTGACTCCACATATCCCAGAGATGACTCAAACACAGACAAGCCCCACCTGAAGAAACACAAACCAGGCAGCACATCTTTAGTGTGATAGGAGGGAACAGAGGCATTGGACAGTGGCTCCAGAGGAACAGTCATTTATTTGTTCACTTGAGCTACAGCCATAGCACTGCCCAATTCGGTAGGCCCACTGGGTCTAGTTTCTTTGGAGGGAGACATCCTGACGCTTCTCAGTCTGGAGGGAGAGGAGCTGGGGGCTGATAATCTATGTCCCTAATGGAAGCCCCACCCCTTCCTGCTTCTTCTGTATTGTGCAGGAACCTAGGGAAGTCTGGTCTTCGGGTATCCTGTCTTGGCCTAGGTGAGTTAGAAAGAATTAAGGGAAGAGGCGTTCTTTTATGCTTGCCTCCCACCATTCTCACATGCCTGGCTTGTCTCTTGCAGGTACCTGGGTCACATTTGGTTCTCAGATCTCAGATGAGGTATAAGTGATGGGGCCTAGCAGCAGGGTGAGGGGGTGTGAGGGAACCAGAAAAGGGGGAAATGGACTTGGATAGGGGTTTGGACAACAAGCGTGGAGAATGGTGGACCTGGGCTGGAGGATGGGGAAAGGGGAAACAATGTGGAAACCAGGGCTGAGGTGTGATGGGCTAGAGTGCAGTGAGGGAGGTAATTGAGGGGCCAGTGGTTGATCTTCAACTCTTTCTCACCTCCATAGACAGCAGAGGATGTGCTGACAGTAGCCTATGAGCATGGTGTAAACCTGTTTGACACCACCGAAGTGTACGCAGCAGGAAAGTAAGGACCCAGGGGAAAGAGCTAAGTTACACTTGGAAGGCTGAGGGAACACCAGGGTGTCTTGTTTTCCCTCTAAAGAACCCTGGGAATTCTGTGAACACTGAGTTCCAACCTTTCAGCCAATGGGCGCCTGAAGCATTATGGGAAATGTAATCCCAACATCAGTCTCTCTCCAGCTTAGAGGGCAATGGGCATACTGTACAGTCAAAATAAATTAAAGCCAACAAATATATCGTAGGTGTCAGTTATGTGCAACTATGTGAAGATTACAAAGCTGCATTTTCAAACACACCACACATCACATCACATACCATGGCTTCACATTGGGAGTAGCCAAAACCTAGAATGACCTATGCCTGCGTCTTCTCCACTTGGCAAACTCTGCTGCTTACCTTCGAGACTTGGCCCAAATGTCAGCTCCTCCAAGAAGCCTTCGCCAAACTCCCCAAAGTTGGTCACTACCCACCTCAGCTCCCAAAGCACTTTTTTTTTTTTTTTTGATGAGGAAGATTGTCCCTGAGCTTATCTCTGTGCCGATCTTCCTCTATTTTGTATGTGGGACACCGCCACAGCATGGCTTGATGAGCGGTGTGTAGATCCACGCCTGGGATCTGAACTACAAACCCCGGGCCGCCAGAGCAGAGCATGCAAACTTAACCACTACACCACCAGGCCAGCCCCCTAAAGCACTTTATACTGCCCTCTGACACACTGTTCATCAATTACCAGTTTACGTGGCCATATTCACTGCTCAGTTGGGAGGCTCCTCCTTCCGTGGAACTGGCATTGCTCTTCCCCATGTCACCCAAGTACCTACACAGAGCCTAGCACAGAGCAGGCACTGCTTGTGGGATGACATCAACTTGCCCTCAGAAAGCTCATAGTCTAAGTGATTAAACAAACAAACCAAAAAGACAGGGAGATATGAAAAATTAAATAACAGTAAAACACTTCAGTAACAGTTCACCATAACAACTTAAGATGTCACATGTTAGCTCATAATTAAGTGCTAAAGAATTGTATAGCCAACGACAGCTATGGAAGGTGACAAGAAGGACTGACCATAGACTATGGCAATCAGAACATTTTCCATAAAATGAGGCAGAATCTGAGCTAAGCTTTGGAGGATGGGTAGGACTTTGCAGAGACTCAAAGAAGGGGGAGGGCACCACAGATGGTTGGAACCAGACAAGGCAGTGTCCTCCCCCGCTCCACTACAATCTGTCCCTCCCCCCTCATCCTATTCTATCCCTTCAGCATCCAGAACAGAGATTGGTACATAGTTGATGCACAACTGATATTTGTTGAATGAATGAATGAATGAATGAATGAAAACAATACAACTATACTTCTAGTTCTGGGAGCCCCTCTTTATTAGTCTAGGATGGGGCTGACAGCCCAATGGGCTCCTGGTTTATGCTTCACTTTACAAGAGAGGAAATCAGTTGAGGGCAAAGGTGGAGAGGAAGGGAAGGAACTGGTCTACCTTGGAGGGGTGAGTGCTTCTGCACTGTCTTTCTTCCAGGGCTGAAAGAACCCTAGGCAACATCCTCAAGAGCAAAGGTTGGAGGTGAGACTGTGTTTTGGGGGATTGCTGGGGACATGATCATCCAAAAGTCCTTTTCTTGATAGTTCTCCCATTTCTCTTTTTCCAGGAGATCAAGCTATGTCATCACCACCAAGATTTTTTGGGGAGGACAGTAAGTGCTGCCTCGCTATAATTGGGAGAAGATCTACAGAGAATGTGTGAAGGTGCACGGGATGGGGGTGGGGACAGCTGTCCCTGCACCTGCTACCCCGGGTCTGCACCTGCCTGTGAGGACTCATGCAATCCCAGTTCCTCATGGCACCAGGCCAATCCTGGTCCCTTATCTTTGACACACCTCATCTTTGACTTACCTTTTCCTACAGGGCAGAAACTGAGCGAGGCTTGAGCCGCAAACACATCATTGAGGGTGAGAGTTAGGGGCTGGGAACCTGCAGTGGCCGGGTATGGAAGCCAGAGGAGTTGGGAACATTCTCTGAAGCTCTGAGTCAGAGGTTTTGAATACGGAAGCTGGGATTTAGGGGGTCATGGCAAAGGGGTAAGGCCTGAATTCTTAGGTAACTGAAGCTTAAGTGCTTACCTTCCTCTCCCCATCCCTACCCTAGGCTTGCGAGGATCCCTGGAACGCCTCCAGCTGGGATATGTGGACATCGTCTTTGCCAATCGCTCAGACCCCAACAGTCCCATGGAGGGTAAAAGCAGCACCCCAACCCTGACAGTCCTTCAAAACTGCTCTCTCCCTGCTCAGGAGGCCTCCCAAGCTCCACAGGGAGGCTCAGACCCCAGGACTTGGACAGGGAGGGAAGCAAAGAGCAGATACCAACCTCTCTGACTCCACCAAGATGCCTGGGGTCCTGGTGGGGCAGACAGAGGTCTGCAGATCTGGAGCCCTGGATGCCAGGGGTCTGACAGTGAGGCTCTCCCTCTCCCATGTGCCTAGAGATTGTGCGAGCCATGACCTACGTCATCAACCAGGGCATGGCCCTATACTGGGGGACATCCCGATGGGGGGCTGCAGAAATCATGGTGAGTGTGCCACCCCACTTCCCCCTGTCTCACAACTGGTTCCCACTTTTCACATGGCCACTCCAAACCCCACTCTACTGGAGGAGGGAGAGTGGAAGAAAATGGAGAGAGTGCTCTGACCCCCATTTCTTCCCCACCTCAACCCAGGAGGCCTACTCCATGGCCAGACAGTTCAATCTGATTCCTCCAGTGTGTGAACAAGCTGAGCACCATCTGTTTCAGAGAGAGAAGGTGGAGATGCAGCTGCCAGAGCTCTACCACAAGATTGGTTCGCATCCCCCACATCGGTACCTTTCCCTTGGCCTCCCCATCACCTAGATCCCTTACCCCAGATTTAATTCCCTTCCTCTTAGGTGTTGGCTCAGTCACCTGGTCCCCTCTGGCCTGTGGCCTTATCACCAGCAAGTATGATGGACAAGCCCCAGATACCTGCAGGGCCACCATCAAAGTGAGATCTAGGGGCTCAGGACGGCAAGGACTGGGCTATCTGGGCTGCTGGGGGACGTGGTCTTTTGCTGATTGTCCTTGACCTCCAGGGCTACCAGTGGCTCAAAGACAAAGTGCACAGTGAGGATGGCAAGAAGCAACAAGCCAAAGTCATGGACCTTCTCCCCATCGCCCACCAGCTGGGCTGCACTGTGGCACAGCTTGCTATTGGTGAGACACTGCCAGCCCCTGCCCCTGCAGGGGCCTTGTCTCCTCTTGAGATGCTACCAAACCCCAGACTGACTTGTCCCTAAGGAGGATTCTCTTCCTCAGAGACACTTCTTAAGTCTGTGTGCTCACTGTTCTCCATCAGTTCTCTTTTTTTCTTCCTCTGGCCCCAGCGTGGTGTCTCCACAGTGAGGGTGTCAGCTCCGTCTTGCTGGGGGTATCCAGTGCAGAGCAGCTGATAGAACACCTGGGCGCCCTACAGGTGAGCTAAGGACTCAGAGGCAGAGGCCATCTCTGTCCCCTTCCTCAGCAGTCAAAGCCTGGCTGTCCAACCCAGAATGGGCCCGTGAGGTCACCCACAAGGTCCTCGCTTTGCAGATGAGAGGTTCCAGGGTGACAAGGCAAGGCAGGGGCACAGCTGCAACTCTCTCCCTGCCACCTGGCCCCGCTGTGCTGCTCCCCAGGTCCCTGAACCTCATGCCCTTCTTCAGTGACCCAGCATGTACTGCTCTCTCCACCACCCCGTTCTCCTCCAGGTGCTGAGCCAGCTGACGCCGCAGACAGTGATGGAGATAGACGGGCTCCTGGGCAACAAACTGCATTCCAAGAAGTAGCCCGTCGGGGGCGCAGGGACCCGAACCCGGAGCCGCGGGGGGGGGGGGGCCCGAACCCGGAGCCCCCCCCCCCCCCGCGTAGCTTCCCCGCAGTGGCCTCCCTCAGCCTCCGGACCCCCGCCAGAGCCAGGGCGGTCCCGCCCATAACGAGTCCCGGCTTCGTGTAGCAATAGGCATGAACAAAGCCATATCCTACCGCAGTAAGGCGTGAGAGGAAAAGTAGTCCGCCGCCCCCTGCTGCGTTCTCTTAGGCCTTCTTGCTAATCCCGGGCATGAGCTACTGGGCCGTCCCCTCTCTGCCACTTGGTCCCACTCCCTTCTCTCTTGTCCTAATCGCCGAGGCCCAGAAAAAAAAACAACCCGGTGGATACAAGAAACATGCAGAGTACCTCAAAAGTGGCACTTTAAATGTCATCAAGGGGTAATAACCTAATAAGAAGTGAGTTATGATGTCATCTGGGACAAAGGAAATGGGGCTCTTACGTTATTCGATACAAAGGAAGCCAGGCTGGTCCTGGCAGGGAGTAAATGCTAATCTTTGGGAAATCAGGACTCTGCCCCCAGCCAGGAGGTGAAGGAGGGCTTAAAACTAAACTAGTGTTAATACTTTGTTCTTGCCAAGAGGGGGTAGGGTGGGAATACAGTGACACAGCACTGAGAAGGTAGAAGGAAATTTGATGGCAGATGTATAACATGGTCAGGGTGGCCCTTGGAAAGCACAGTTGGGCTGTGCTTTGCAGGAAATAGTGACAGCCTTTAGGTCATGGTAGAGTCATGGGGCTGACCTAAAAAGCTCTGGGGATAGACTTTTGAGCCTTGAGCAGGACTTCCTACCTGGGAGTGGAGGACTGCAGTCTTCCTCCTGGCAATAATCTTAAAGCAATAATGATGGCCCCTTTTCTGTAAGACTTTCCAGGGAACTGTAAATAAACTCTCAGCTTGATCCTCACTCATCTCGTTTGAAACTGCCTGGTGGGGGGAGGTTGGGAAGTTAGGATCTCGGCCTCACATATCTGATTCCTAGCCCCCTGCCATTAGAAAGCTCCAGTACTCGCTTTCTCTCCATGGCTCATTTACCCCAGTGACCCGGGCATCCTGCTCCTAGGCACTGCTCTCATCAAGGACCCAGACACCAGACACCCCAGGCCCCAGTTTTCTTCCTTCCTTCAGTCACCACGTTCATTAGGACCCAGAGGTCTGGCTTCATAGGTTTGTTGCTCCTCCCTCTGACACCCTTGCCCTTGTTTTGTTTTGTTTTGTTTTGAAAGTTCTAATTGCCACACTTCTTGTTTGCACTTCTCATTTCCCTCTTGCCTGATACCCACACATATACCAAGGAACTATCTGGGTGGCTTTTGTGTGGCTGAATGGGAGGGGCAGTTCTGAGGTTGAGGCTTTGGGATTTGGTGAAAGAGAGGTAAAAGGAAAACTGGTCTATGATTGAGATGATACAGAGAGAGGGAAAGGAGTCAAATGGGATTATGTCAGATTTTGCCTGTCATTCTTCCCCAAAGAACTCTGATTTCCCTGGGAGAGAAATTGAGTGGAAAGTTACAACCTTTAAAGATCACAAGGCAGGGGAGGATGAGCTCTGCCTTCCTTAAAATACAACCTCACCATCTCCCTTCTCTGTATCCTCACCCCTCCTTGATCCTAAAGCTGGGAGAGCAGAGTAAAACCAATTTCCAAAAGAGAGAAGTCGGCAGCATGCCATTTACTGGGTTAGCAACCAACTGGATCAACTAATGAACACTTACATCCACTCCTGTCATCTCCCACTCATCTGGGAAGACTGTGGAGGAAACAAAAAGGTAAAATGTACGACTAAACTATGATTAGTTATTCTGTAACAAACATACAAGAATTTATATTCAAAATAGTACTCTCCTTAAATAGTTACCTTGGAGGGCTATGTACTTATTTTAATGAAGCCTCCCCCATTGCTCAAAACATTTAAAAAACTCCTCTTAGAATTACCTTTACAGGCAGTTTAGAAACCCCTTGTAAGAAACCTTCCTTTACTGTCACACCTCATTTACCATATTTATCACTCACTTCATTCATTCATTTAACAAGTGTTTATTCATGGACTCCTACTATGGTACGTCACAGGGATACAATGGTGAACAAAACCAGACTCAGAACAACCTTCGTGGAGTTTTCAGATGGGAGAGACAAACAAATAACCCCCAAACAAACACAAACTTCGGTTGTCTAAAGTCCAGAGGAAAGCACATGGTGTGCTGACGACCAGAGTCTTCAGTGGGTGCTTGACATGGTGAGGCTGCACTGAGAGCTGAAGGATGAGCAGGTGTTACTAAGGTGAAAGCAAGAGGGTTAGGGGAACAGCATATGAGAAAGCCTTGTGGCAGAAAGGAACATACAAGCCAAAGGTCTCCAAAGCCAGAGTGTCTAAAGAGGAAATGGAAGCAGAATGTGAGACATGGGTGGGTTCAGAATATACAGGCCCTTATACAGCACTTCAGAATATTATCTTTATCCTAAGGACAGTAGGAAATCCTCTATATCAGTTATCTGTTGATGCAACAAAGCACTCCCAAAATTTAGTGCCTTGAAACAACTTTTTAAAACTTAATTTTTCTGCATGATTCTGTGGGTTGGCTAGGAGTTTCCTCTGCTGTTTTCCCCTGGGCTCACTCCTGTGGCTGCATTCAGCTGGCAGGGTAGCTGAACAGGAAAATCTGATGGCCTCACTGGTACATCTGGCTGTTAGTGCTGGCTATTGGCTGGGGTTCCTCAGTTGTTCTCCATGTCGTCTCTTCCGCCAGTAAACTTCCCTATATGGTGGTCTCAGGGCAGTGTTCCAAAGGGACAAAAGCAGAAGCTGCAAGGCCTCTGAAGGACTAGGCTCCAGAACTGACACAACATCACTCCTGCCACATTCTACTAGTCAAAGCAATCCTCCAGATTCAAGGGATAGGGATATGGACCTCAATTCTTTTTTTTTTTTTTTTTTTGGGAGGAAGATTAGCCTTGAGCTAACACACGATGCCAATCCTCTTTTTGCTGAGGAAGATTTGCCCTGGGCTAACATCCGTGCCCATCTTCCTCTACTTTATATGGGACGCCACCATAGCATGGCTTGACAAGCGGTGCGTTAGTCCATGCCCGGGATCTGAACCCGCGAACCCCAGGCCGCCAAAGCACAGTGTGCAAACTTAACCGCTAGGCCACCAGGCCAGCCCCTGGACCTCAATTCTTGATGGGAGAAGCAGCAAAGTCACATTGCATAGGAATTTGGGGCTATTAAACTACCGCTGCATTAAAAGGTTTTAAACAGGAATGGAAAGGGTGTGTGGCAGGACATGGTTGGGCTTGAGATTTTGAAAGATCACTGTAAGCAGGATGGAGAAGCCTGCAGAAAGCTAGAATGGCTGTGGACAGACCAGTTAAGAGTCTTCTACCAGGGTCTAAGCAAGAGATGTTGGCAACTTGGACTAGGGTGGTGTACTGGAGGTGGAGAAAAGTAGGTGGATTTGAGAGATATTTAGGGAGCAAAATGTACTGAGTTTAATGATAGTCAAGGAAGGTGAAAGCCATGGAGGGATCAAGGATGACACCTAGGTTTCTGGAGTTGGGTAAAGAAAGAGGCAGGAAACACTGGAAGAGATGCTGAATAGGACAGAAAGAATATCAGTTTGGGTTCTTGAAGATAACAAGAAAGATAGTTGAGCAGGTGACTGGATGTCAAGGTCTGAAGTTTAGAGGGGCTTTCGCTGTCAAACACTCTGGGAGCATTTATATAATCAAGGCTACCTTAAAAGATTAAGATTTAATCACCAATTGGAGATATTAAAAGATGTGAAGAGATTGCCAAACACCATTTCAAAGAGAAGTTCCAAAAAAGTTTTGAATTATGATAGCATCATTGGAATAATTAGATATCCCCCAAGTGATCATGAAGACAACTCAGAAGTTCTGAAATGATATAAAATAATTAAAAATGATATACCTCCTCACAAAGGATTAACCTCTAAAGTTTTAACAATCTAGTTAAAAAACAAAACCAGCCCTACATTTCCTGTTAAAGCTAGTAAATGCCAGGGGTGTGGAGAAACCCATCCTGTATTGACCAAGAGAGATGGATGTTGAAAATGCTGAGTACTGAGAAGTTAAAGTAAACACAATATAGGCTGGGGGCGCAGAATAATAATAATAGCTAATACATGGTGTTTACTGTGTGCCAGGCACCATTCTAAGCACCTTATATATACATATAAAATGTATATATAAATATATATATAAATATATATATATAAATATATATATATATATATAAATAAGCTCATTCAAACCTATTATCATCCACATTTTATAGATAAGGAAACCAAGGCCCAGAGATGTTAAGTAACTTGCTCAGAATGTCACAACTAGTAAGTAGTAGAGGCCAGGATTTGAACTCAAGCCAGCTGGCTCCAGAGTCTGTGCTATGACCCTCCACAACAGAACCTGGACTGCAGGTCCAGGAGAGGAGGGTGAGAAGGCAGCTGGGGTGGCACCATGACGGAATGTGAGCTCTGAGTACTATGTCTTGTTTACCTTTGGCGGAGGTCAGACTCCTGAGTCAGAACTCATGCTGGGCTGCTTTGCTGGAGCCATCATGGTGTGTGGGTGTCCAAGCCTGGCAATTCTGGAAGGAAAGGATTCCCAGCATTCCTAAGGCCATGGTCCTGGAATCTACGTCCCTCTTTAGGCTGAGATGTCAGCTGTGAGCTGAACAGTTTGGGGAGAATAAAATTTGGGCAGCCAGCCTTAAAAGAACACAGATAGGTCATATATAATAAGGAAAATTGAGAGCAGAATGAGAGTTACTGCCGGGCAGCATCTGTTGAAACGTCCAGGAGCCCACTAAAGATTGGACAGAATGTGCAGTGTCACTGGCTTAGGAAGTTCGTTGGGTGGGGTTGTGAAAAAGGATGAGCAACTGAACGAACAGGCACAGAGGGCTGAAGAGACCTGTGCCAGTGGCTGGGGGCTAGGGCACAGAAAGGGAACCGGGGATGCGCACAAAAAAGAATTAAGAAGCGCCGGCTTTGTGTTGCAGGATGAAGGCAGGCTTGGAGGGAGTAGAGGGTGGTGTTCCTCCCACCGCCCCAGTCCTGGCAGCACTTGCGCCACCTGCACCGCTTCGCCATCGCTGACACTCCCGGCCTCGCACCTCCACCGCCCCCACGCGTGCGGCCGCAGGGAACCGCCTGACCACGGCGTGACGCCTCGAGGGGCGGGGTCTCACTCTTAAAAGAGGCAAGGAGGCCGCGGCGCGGGCCCCAGGACCCGACCCGCATCGCAGGAAGAGCCGTCTTCTTCTGTCCACGGAGCCGGCCGCGTCAGTGACGCCCTCGAGTCCGCGGCGAGCACCATGCAGCTCCTGGTGAGGGTGCCGTCTCTTCCGGAGCGAGGCGAGCTGGACTGCAACATCTGCTACCGTCCCTTTAACCTCCGGGGCCGGGCGCCCCGCCGTCTGCCCGGGACCGCGCGCGCCCGCTGTGGCCACACACTCTGCACCGCCTGCCTGCGCGAGCTGGCGGCGCGCGGCGACGGCAGCGGGGCGGCCGCGCGCGTGGTGCGCCTGCGCCGCGTGGTCACGTGCCCCTTCTGCCGCGCGCCCACCCCGCTCCCGCGCGGCGGGGTCACGGAGGTCGCTGTAGACCCGGACTTGTGGTCTCTGTTGGAGGAAAAAGCGCGGGCCAAGTGCGAGCCAGAGAAGACAGGTGGCTCGGTCAGGGAAAGCGGCGACGCCGACCGAGAGGCCGACGACGAGGAAGAGAGCGAGAAGGGGACGGAACCTAGGAGCAGGGGCTGGCGCGTGCTCCGGCGGCTCTGGGACAGGGTGCTGGCGCCCGCGCGCCGCTGGCGGCGCCCACTGCCTAGCAACGGTGAGGGGCCGCCCCGGGAGGCTGCAGGGGGAGAGCGCCTTCGTGCTGCCACTAACCCTTCTTCTTTTCCGCAGTGCTGTACTGTCCAGAGATCAAGGACTTCGCCCACACGACCCGCTGCACGCTGTAACCGCGGAGCCCGGAAGCTACGGCGTAAGGAAGGTGGGAGCTGCATTCTCGTGTTGTGCTGTAGTAAAGGGGGTTGATGCCGAGGCTTCCCCCTCTCCCATCCCGGGATTGGCACTGATGAGCGAGTTGAGCCGAGGGCAGGAGGGAACGCCCTGGGAGGCTTCCCCCTCTCCCATCCCGGGATTGGCACTGATGAGAGAGTTGAGCCGAGGGCAGGAGGGAACGCCCTGGGAGGTGTCGATGCTGAGCTTGGGAGGCTCCTAGACGAATCGCCCCCATCTTCTGACAGCACCAGTCTTGCATATTCAGCATGGAGTGGCGCAGGGATGATGGAACCAAGGTCTATGTTTCCGTGGGAGGACACACTGTTCCTTAGCTGTGACTTTGGCTTTTGTCCAGCGCAGCTATGGTGTGTGGGAGCAACATGTCCCCATTTTAGCAATTCTGTGTCAGTGGTTTGAAATTTTTGAAAAGATGGAACGGGACAGAAGAGGCTAATTTTTGTTAATGTTAATCTCACTTCTCTAGCACGTAAGAGAGCTGAGAAAAATAAACCTTTTTTTTCTCCCCCTCGGTGCTTGTATGCCTACTGTCTCCCCACTGTCAGTCCTGTGTTCCTAAAATTACTGAGATGCCTCCCTGTCTATGAGGAACCTTGCTTCATTTCACAATCTCCCTTCAACCTGTTAGGGCAGGTATGAGAAGTTCCAAATGGCATTGATCTGCAGGTATGAGAAGTTCCAAATGGCATTGATCTGAGGCACCTAATTAGGGCCTATCATGGATAGAAGGGAGAGCCATTTGGTAAAGGCATACAATTTTAAACTTTTGACAGTATTTTTTTTATCTTTACAGTCACAGGGAAATATTACTGAAAAAAGATTCTCGTCATAGTTTTACACTTGGGTCCCTTAATTGGACATCACCTATTGTATGCCATAGATTCTACTTTAAAATCCTGTAAATATCTTATTAGAGTAAGTGATAGTCAAGGACCAGCAGCATCAGCATCACTGGCAGCTTGTTGGACGTGTAAAATCTCAGGATCCACTTCAGACTAACCAAATCAGAATCTGCATTTTAACAAGAATCCCAGGTGACCTGTCACATAAAATTTAAGAAGCATTGGTCCAGGTCCTAGACTCTAGGATATCACCATCTGTGGGTGGAATATTTAAAACACAATTGGTATAAATGATAAACTTTTTTATTAAAGGTTCTAAAGTGACATTCTGTTGCTGAAGAAATCTAAATTCTTTGTGTGCATACCTTACTTACTGTGTTGCATTTCCTCTGAGGTAAAAATGTGAACTTATTGGGTACTCCTGGCGGAGTAAGGGTTAAGTTCGCGCGTTCCGCTTCGGTGGCCCAGGGTTTGCCCTTTCGGATCCTGGGCGCAGACCTACTCACTGCTCATCAAGCCACGCTGAGGCGGCATCCCACGTAGAAGAGCTACAACTCTACAACTATGACACACAACTATGTACTGGGGCTTTGGGGAGAAAAAAGAAAAAAAGAGGAAGATTGGCAACAGATGTTAGCGCAGGGCCAATCTTCCTCAAAAAAAAAAAAATGAACTTAAGTGTAAACCTCAATTTTTATAAGCATATTTTGGCTTTTTTCTGTCCTTAAGTCTCAGGTTAAATGTTCTCTCTTTTGGGGGGCTTTTCTCAGCATTCAGCTTGGTGTAGCCCCTTCCCTCACCCTCTCGAGCATAATGCCTTGTTTTCTTTTTTGACAGTATGTTTTGTTGGTGTCCCCCACTAGAGTGTATGCTCCATGAGAGCAATGACTGACTTGTGACTGACTCTCCAGGACCAAGAGCAGTGTTAATGTATATAGTATGTACTCAATAAATGTTTGTTGGGTTTATTTTTTTTAATATAAGAGTCTCAAAAGTTAAGTGTCTTGTCTCTCTCAACCTCTGAGAAGCTCTGATAGTGAACAGTACATGTCAAGGAAATGTCTAGCAATTTAAATCTTTGGCAAGCTATGCAGGGCTGATCCCCCAACTCCTTTAAAAAAAAAAAAAGTATACACTTTTGTTCTGCACACTTGGAACTGAACCTGTGGAGCTGTAGTGACCTCTACTGACTCTTGGGAGAACTAAACAACTTGAAGGTAGAAAGAATGATCAAAAGGATGAATGGAAGGCAGTTGTGCATCTCTCCAGGCACCTCTCCCAGTGAGCCCCGCTACCTCTCTGATCTCAGCCTGAGCCCTGTGCAGGTATCCTTCTGCTCACCCTCCGTCTGTACAATGAACTCATCACGTTGGCGTTGGGGTTGGAAAAAGCCTCAGAGTTTTGGTTGATAATCCAAGAAATAAAAATGAGAAACAGGAAGTCACAAGATTTAAAAAAAGAGAAAAAGATGGATAATATGAAACGGCAGAAAGCAACACCCTTTCTTCCTCATCCCTCCCCTCACCCTAAGAGCTCCCCCATTCAAAAATAACAGTACACAGAAAGGAAAGTATAATTTATATGTACAACCAATAAACCTGATACAGAAGAAGGGATTGGGACAGACCAGGAGTGGGTGTGAAGAGAGGATGGGAAAGGGGCAGCAAGAAAGTGAAGGGGCAGCGAAGAGTAAGTGGGGGGTTTGCCATGCAAACTGCCACTCTCCCCGGCCCCTCCTGGGGAAGAGGATGTGCCTGTGTCTCCCCAGCCTGCCCTCTACTATTTTGCTCTGGTCCCAAAAGCAAGGAAGTCCCCTGAGTAGGCCCCCTGCCTGACCCACTCAAATTTAGTCTGTATCCAGGCCTTCAGGAGGGAGGGCAGAAGTCCTCCAAGAACCTGAGCCCCAGAGCCGGGGACTCCCCCCATATCTGGCCCGTTGTGTTCTCTCCCACCCTTTCTAGGTTACCTGGGTCCCTAGGACAGATTGGGGAGCTCCTCTTTGGCTTGAGGGAGTATCACCCAACCATTACTCTCTTTGTAGGAGTGGTCCTTGGTCCCTAGGGAGGGGGGAAGATTCCCAACACAAAATGCTGGTACACAGGAGGTAACTGAGCCAGTGAACGGCGCCTTTATTCTGAGGCTGAACAGCAATTGACTCCCTCCCTTGTAACTGCTCCACCCTCCATTTGGGGAGAGGTAGGGGAAGGAAACATGCAGCCACCCCTCCTCTTCCCTTCCTCCCTCCCAGGGTTCATTGTCATCCCTCTCTCAAGTCCCCCTCTTCTCTTCAAAGCTCTTTTCCCCACCAAAGTTCCTAAAGGCCAGGCAAGGCTGATCACCCACTTTTGCAAGAGATGGAGCTTATATTGCAGGAATAAAGACTGGGAAGGCTCCACCTCTTTCTTTCCCCAACCATTTACTGGGAAGCTGTATATGTTTGGGAGATAAAGGTACTTAGAAGACCCTGCTAACCACCTCCCACCCAGACCTCTTCTCACCAGCACAGTCTTCAAAGCATGGTGGGAAAGGTGCATGGGAGAAAGACAAAGGGCCCTTCCTGAAGAGAGTTGTTGTAGAGAGGGGCACAGGGGCTCCTAGCCCAGTGGTGGCCCAAGGGGTGGGGAAGGTGGAGGATTGGCAGCAGGCCCCAGAGCCTGAGCTGGGGGTCGGCCTCGGGCACGGGGCCTGGGTGAAGGGCAGGCCTGGGATCCGGTCAGTCGTCTATACAGATCACCTCCCCGGCTCGGGGCTCCTTCCGATCCAGCCCGTCTGACACCAATGCCCCCACCATTTCCTTCTCCTTCTTCACCAGCACTGGAGGGCCGTTGGTGGCGGCTGTTTGGGAAGGGGGTGAGGAAGAGTCAATCCCTACTTCACTCCCAAACATCACTTACTGACAATAGTATGTTCTTAGTTCTAGGTCACCTCATGCCACTTCTGATTTTCCAGGGTAGGAATGGGAAGACCAGGGTGGGCCCCTCTCCCTGAGATTTTCCCCTGTGCCACATGATGGAACACATGTTCCAATTGTCATTATACCCCCTTCCGATTTCATATTCTCTTTCCCCAAAGTAACCCAGATGGAGGAAGCTCAGGCAAGAGCTACTAAGCCACAGAACCACGAAACCCTGGATAAGGTTTCTGACAATGGGAATGGAAGAGAAGAAAGGGATGGGAAGAACAAAGCCCAGACAACTCCATTCCATAAAACGCTGGACTGAAATGAGATGGACTAGAGCAGTAAAAGGGTAGCTGAGCAGGGATGAAGCTTGGAAAAGGAGGAATGGGAAAAGCAAGGAGCAGGAAGTCACCAGCTGACCTGTGATGAAGGACCCTGCAGGCATCTGGCTGTAATTGGCGCCTGCGGCGGCCAGGGCCCCTACGGGTGCGGCGCTGAAGGCTGCCCCGTACCCCGGAGGTGTAGCGTAGGGACCCGGGGGGAAGGCCTGGAATAGAGAGCAAGCTGAAGTTAGAAGGTCCATAGTCTTGAAAGGAAAGAAGGTGTAAGGGAAACACTATGGGCCAACCTCCAGAACTACTGAAGGGTGTAACACAGGTAGGGAGACTCAAGGCTGATGAGTGTGTTCAAGCAAATTGTTTTTCCATGTCGTATAAGATTCTGATGGAAGTGTTTACACATGTGCAGGAGGAGTACCAACAGGGAAAACTGGAGTTAGGGGAAAGAGGGTTACCGGTGTGGGGTGAGGCTCTGTGCCCTTGCTGGCCAGCCGGCTGAGGATGCTGCGCTCGGACATCTGAAGGCGGGCTGCGATGGGGGGTATTCGGGACAGCGTGGCTGGCAGGCGGGTCACGTCCGCCTTCATGTCGCTCAGCAACTCCTCCAGCTGGTTCAGAACTGGGGCCCGGGCCACAGAGAAAGAAGGGCAAGAGAAAGACAGGGAAAGGGAGAGATGGAGCCAGGAAAAGAGATGAGGAGTCAAACGGACAGATATAGTCAGAGAGAGAGAAGGATACAGATGTCAAAGAACCAGAGACCAAGAAAGTAACAGAAGTAGAGAGAAAAAGAGAGTGACTCAGGGAAAAAGAAAAAGTGTCAGGGAAAAAAAAAGTGTCAGGTAAAGAGGCAGAGAGACCAGATCACCACAGAGGACAGATGGAGAGAAACAAGAAAAGAAAAGGGAATACGGAGAAAAGGGAGATAGGGAGGACATTGGAAGACATGGGGCGGGGAGTTGTCAGAACATCCCGTACTGGAAGAGTGAGGGTTTGGGGTTGGGGATGATGGTGAGGAAATAGTCAGGAGGCATGGGAGGTGGTAAGTGGTGTCAAAGATTTAAGGAATCAAGGTTTTAATATGTAAGGGGGGAGGGAGGTTAGAGGGTCAGCATTGCAGATTCAAGGAATTAGAACAGGAATCAAAGGGGCCAGGAATCAGTTACTACATCAGATAGGGTTAGATGGTTAGAGGGCTTTGGAATTTAATCTATTAATATCAAGGTAAGAGGGTTTGGAAGGAAGGGTTGAAGGTCAAAGGGAAGTTTCATGGGGTAGGGTCAAAGGGTGGGGGGTGGTTTCTGCCTCATGGGGTGAATGAGATATGAGAAATGTGATTTATGGGACTGGGGGTAAGGATTTTTGTGGACTATACACAGGCCAAGGCCCCGGAGAGGGTGCTATTAGCAGTACGGCAGGAGTGTGGGTCAGCGAAGAAGTTCCACCCTGTGGAGGGGACGTGGCACAGTCTTACGGAGTTTGAGGGGAAAGGTCCCTCTGTTAGGCACTGACGTGAATGCTTTTAGGCATGGATGAGGGTTGGCCGTACAAATCCTAGAGGCTAAAAACCAAGGGAGTGCCAGGTGGGTCGGGGTGGGGTTAGAGGTCAGAGGGGGGTGGTTCAGAGGGTAAAGGGGTCACAGGGGTGGGAAGATTTTGAGGGGTGCGGGGTGAAGACTTACGCAGCGTTGTGGGCCCTCCCCCGCGCGGGGCCGCCGCGGCCCTTACCCTTGTGCAGGACGGCGTTGGCCGGCTTGTTCCCCGCCAGCGACTCCTTGGAGAGGTGCTGGTGGCTCTCGGCCAGGCACTCGGCCTCGGCGAAGCGGGCGTGGAGGGCCATGGCGGGGTGCGCCGGCTCCTGCGACAGATTCAGGTAGGCCGCCCGCCGAAGCTGCTCCTCGATCACCAGCGCCTGCTCCAGGAGCTGAGAGCGGGGGTGGGGGGAGGGGGTGGGGAGGGTGTAAGTGCAAGGATCTGCAAGCAGTGGGCAAGTAGATGGGGGGCCAGACGCAGTGCTGGTCCACACTGCCCTCGCTGCTGGTCCAGAGCTTGTGGTCCAGATCCACACCAATACTGACTGCAACCCCAGCACTGACCCCAATCCAGACCACAGTCCCAGACACAAGGTTACACTCTGGTCTTAGCCTCAAGTGTCGGGGCCACCCTCAAGGTGTTACCTTCCCTACATTCCAACCAGATATGGTCCCACCTCTGACCCGAGACCCCCTTCAACACTATTCCTTTCCTCCCTGATCCCCACCTTGAATCTCCGGGCCAGGAACTTATTTTTCATCTCCAGAAAGTTCCCCTTATTGGCTTCAGTTTTAAATGGCTCATTGATAATGGCAAACTGAGCATCATTCTGGATGTCCTGCCACCGTGCATAGCCATGGCTGCCGATGAAGGAAGGGGACCATCAAGGAATTTAACTGGGATGAGCTGGGCTGTGAATACTTCTTCCTTTTGGCCTTATCCCCCCAAAGTGTGGCACAATCCCCCATTCCCTGGGTGTGGACTCGTCTTCTCTTTAGTTCCCCTCTCTCTAGGTTGAGAGAATCTTTTTTTTTTCCTTGTGTTTGTAGCAAAGGATACAGGACAATCCCGGCCAAAAGCCAATAGTCATGTCTTCGGTGCCAGATCTCATTGAGTTTCCCCGAGGAAATAGCTGCCCGTTCCTCATTCTGCCACAGTGTGTGAAGCTCTTAAAAGAGAAAGGAAGATAGATGAGGCATCAGGAGTTTGGGAACCACATCCAGCCCAACAGACAGGTACAGATGAGGGAATTGAAGAGTGGTTGAGAACTATGAGCTCTCTAAGAGGAACGGGTAAAGATAAGGTTAGGGATTAGGAATAAAAGTAGTTACCAACAAGGTTCAAGTTAGGATTCAGAATAAAGGGGGGATTAAAGACAGCTATGGAGTTAAGAGTACACTTGAGGAGGAATGAGGGCAAGGATCAGAGACAGCATGCACCATTTCATTGGCAGTTACTTGGAATTAAAGGTAACAGGAGGCCTCAGGCAAAATGATTAACCTCACGAGCATAAGCAAATCCCAGTGAGGCACAGGTGGCAGTGAGAATCTCCCCCACCTGTGAAGCCACCGTCTGCAATATTGAACATGAACCGCGGCTTCTCTGCCTTCTCCTCACGTCGCCCGTTGGACCGTGGCTCGTCTCGAGGAGGCCCAGGTCGAAGCTCCCGGTCCCCTTTTACATCTTCTGCTAGGGCAGATAGAACAGAGCTAACACCTCAGGACAGTCTCCTCCCAGGGCCCGAGACCACTCCCTGTACTGTACTGGCCTTGGAACAGCTACCCACCCAGGACCCATGCATTTGGTCCCCCAGACTCCACCTCCCCTGATTCCCTCAAGGACCCAGGTGTCCAGTCCTTCCACCCATTACCTCTCTTGCCCAAATCCCCTGTCTCCCCCTCCGGCCTCTCCCTGTGTTCCTGTCCATCCAACGGCTTCTCCTCCCCCCTCTCTCCTGGCGTCGACTCTGTGGCTGTGGGAGGGGGTAGGGGACAGGAAGGGAGGATGTCACCCTCATCCCCTGATCCCAGAAAAGGGAACCCCAAAATTCTAAACCCTCTATCACCCCTAAGGCCATACACCCACCTGACTTCTCTCTGTCCCCCCGGTACCCAGATTCAGGCTCCATCTCTCCAGGTACCCCTGGCATCTCATCCTCTAAAGGAATCCTTCTTGGCTCCAGCCGCTCTCCGAGTGATGGGGCTGGGCTGGGGGCATCAGCCTGGAAGAGGATAAGGGAGTCAGGATGAAGCAGAGGGCTCCCAGGTACCTGACCTCCAAGACCCCTCTACTCCCTCCCTTCCAGGGGAGCCAGGTAGTCACACACCTCTGTCTCCATCTTCTCCCCAATTTTGCTATTCTTCTCTGGCTTTTCCTCCTGGTTTTCAGCTTCATCCTTCTCAAGAGGTGTCCTTATGCCATCTCCTTTCTCACTTGGAGCTGGAGTAGCTACAGGGAGAAGGCAGAGTGAAGAAGGCAGAAACGCCCACCCTGACTCCAATCCTTCTGCGTCTGCCAGACACTGGCCCTATCTCCATCTGTCCTGCCATCCCGACCCCAGATTACCAGGTTTAGAGGTGCAAGGACTGTTTGTAGCAGAAGCCTCAGGGGTGGTGGGAGTTGTTTTGGTAGGAGAGGAGGCTCTGGAAGAGCGCTTAGAGTCAGCACTGGGGTCGGGCATCAGCTCAGGCATCGACCAGCGCCCATTGATATGCTCAAACTCCTGTACCTGAGGGGGGCAGGGGAGTTATAGGGACATGGATCAGCTCCAGCCACTGGACACATAGGAAGCTCCAGTCCCTTCTGCCTCATCTTGCACCGGCCTGAGTCCAGAACTCAGGGACGTAAGGCAGAGAAAGGACAGAGCCTAGGTGGCCAGCTTGAGTCTGGGTGAGGGGAAGACTGATACCTTCTTCTTAACGAGAGACATGACTCCGATGCGTGTCAACACTTGCTGGCGACTCAGGCCCTCCCGAGGGACCCCATCAGCAAAGGTTTCAGAACCATCTGCTCCAGGTTCACAGAGATGGCGCATGAACAAAGACACATAAGCCCTAGGGAGCATGGGGGTGGTGGGCAGGTTAGGAGAGCCTTAGGAGGGACAGAGGGTAGTGAGGGGAGCACAGGGATGACTAAACCCCCAAACCCTAAACTCCCCAGGGTGCCTCCAAGGCTCTTCCCCTGGGTCTCTCGATCTCACCATTACCAGCCCTCCAAATCCTAACTCCCCCATCTGGCCCTCCTCTGGTATTTCCACTGTCTTTTTGGCCTTGGTACTTTGCTTCTAGGCCCCATCAGTCTGCTCTTCATCCTTTCCACCAGCTCCCCTGCCAGGTTATTGTGGCCAGGTAAATGTGAGGCAAGGACAGCCCAGGCGAGGCTCCTATCTTAAGCACCTCTCCCATGGGGGATGAAGCTCAGCCTCTCTACTCTAGGCTCGTCTGAGGGGAGGTGGGGTAGACTCAGCCCACCCCCCAGGAAATCGAGCCAGAAAATGTTGTATGGCAGGGAGCATGGTGATCAGTTGAGTAAGGTCACATCATATGGTGGCCAAGAGAAAGAAAGTAACACCCAAAGCTCTTACCCTTTCATCCAACTCAGCCCTGTATCACCCACACTCACTTGAACTCCTTCTCAGTCTTGCCCCTCAGGTCCCGCACCAGCCACTGAGTGGTGAAGGCATCCTGTGGCGGCATGCCCCAGCGCATCACAGCATTGAGGAAAGCCTTCCGCTGACGGGTGTTGAATCCCAGCACCTGAAGTGGGGGGCAAGGAGGGATTGGGTGATGAATGTCCAGGGATCTCATTTCTTGGTCCTTTCTACCCTTGGGGACTCAGCCTCAATTTCCAACTCCCCGGCCTTCATTCTCTCCTTAGGGAACTCTCAGGGGTGTGGGCCCAGCTCTCACCTCAATGTTGCCCCCAACTCGAGCCAGCAGTGGAGGCAGTGGCTTATCCTTTTCATTCCGGAGCTGCCTCTTGGACTGTCGACGCCCTGGGGGTGGAGGTGACTCTGCTTAGTAGGTCCACTACCTCCTCCACCCCTCAGTCTTTCTCAGCACCCCATTCCCACAAGATACAGAACACAAGGAAGGCCTATGTCATGTCTGAGGCACTTCTAATTTTCTTCCAAGCACTTTCGGAACTATTAACCCAGTAGGTCTAAAAGAATCAAGTCATATTAAAAAATTAGTAGCAAATATTTGATGCCAGCAAGATTATGGTGGGAATGTAAAATGATGTAACCTTTCTTAATCTATCATCTAGGCATCTAAGCCTGCATGGTTATACATTCATAGTATGTACTTTTAACAGTGGAGAGATTATGGATATTTCTTACTTTTGCTTATCTGCAGTCTTTAGTTTTTCTATAAAAAAGCATTTATTTGTACTTAAAAAAGTGGGCTTAAAGGACATGGGTAAGTGAAATGGGAAGAGCTGTGACAGAAGGTCAGGAAAACATGCCACCTTCAGGACGCTCATCAAAGTCTTCATCTTCCTCCTCTGATCCCACTGAGTATTCTGACTGGTTATCTGTGAGGGGAAAGGGCTCAGCGGTCAGTGATGGATCCCTGGATAAGCCCTTCAAGGCCCTTTCTGCCTGGATGTCTCCCCTCAGAGACTTCTGTACCTTTCATTCTGGCCTTGGTCCTCCTGGGGATGCTGGATGACTGTCCACAGTCTGACTTCTGGGCCACATATCCTGAACCAGATCCACTCACCACCCACCTTGACTCTGGGTGCCTCCTGATTCCTGTATATCCCACTCTAAGCAAGGACCCCTGAGTGTCCACATGAGCCCACTGCAACAACCAGATAGTTTAGATTGCCTGCAAACCCACCTGGCCTCTGGGTAGCTCCTACTGACCCTTCCTAATCTCTTTCCCCTTAGCAGGTAAGGCCCTGACTTCTAGTCCTCTCTCTTTCCCTCTAAATGCCCCAGCCTCACAGCCCCTCCTCAGCACTCTTCCCTTCTCGGTTTCTGCATGAGGGGGAGTCCTCACCTTGGTCCTCCTGAGCAGCATCATTGTAGTTAACTTGCTTTCGAACTCTCTTGCCCTTGCCAAGATTCCGGGCTAGGTCTTCCTGCTGTTGTTCATAGTGATGCCTCAGCAGCTTCTCCCAGTAGTCAGGATCCACATTCTCCTCCTGCTTGATGATCTCTCGTTCGATCTCCTCAATCTGAAGAGCAGCAGAATGAATGCTGGCGTCCTTTCTCTTCACCCAGTTCTTCCACCGTAACAAAATCCCTACTTTCTTGCTTCCTAGATCTCCTCAACTCTGTGTAAGTTTTCTGGACATTGCACATTTTCCTACCTCTTACCTGCAGTATGCTTCTCCTCCTTGTTATTTCCCTCTTTTCTAAACCTCTCCTCTAGTGCCCTCTGTGTCCCTCCCACTCTGACTCTGAAAGTACCCTTCCGTGTTTATTGGTACTTTGTGTGCCTAAGTTTTCTCCAAAGTCTGGTGTCACCCATTAGACCAAAAAGTTGTTTGAGGTCCACTATTGCTTTTTCTTTGCTGGGCACTACGGTAAAAGATCAGACAAAAAACAAGAGCAAAGGTGGATCCTTCTACTTCAAGGTCCAGTAAATGACACTGTCTTTCAGAGATGGCCCAGGATAGACAGTATCTGGCCCCAAGCTCTCACCTTGTCTTCCTCCCGCACCACATACTGTGCCACCTTGAAGGAGCTGAGATACTCGTTCATGTTCTGCACGTCAGTGTCCTCAGTGGCATCCTGGTTCCGGTCCAACAACCGAGCAATGGCCTCATTGTCATAGTGAATCACACTGCTGTCCTCCTCCTTGTTCTCCCCTGGTGAAGAGAGGGGACAAGAGGGGACTTTGAATTCCAACCACAACCTCAAGCAGAACTTTAGAAAGGTCAGAAGAGAACCTGCTCTGCTTGCTTTTCACGGGAGCTCTGGAGGAGAAGGCCCTTTCCCTGGGAGTCTATGTAGAGATCTGTTGTTTTCAACCCTACAGGTAGGGAAAGAGGCTAACCTTCCTCCACGGACTGCACAGAAGAGATTTTCTTCAGAGGTTTCAGAAGAGTAGTGCTCACGGAAGAGCAGGGGCCTGCTTTCAGGGAGCTGCCAAAAAGGTTCTCACCCTCATTTTCATCCTTGAACAGCTCCTCGGTGCCAAATTTGAGGATGTCATCCAGCTCCTGCTTGGACATGGAGCCCGCCTTGGAGCCCAGCCCGGGCCGCACCACCAGATGTGTGAGCATCATCTTTCTCTTGGCCACTTGTGTGATTCGCTCTTCCACTGACGCACGAGTCACAAACCGGTAAATCATCACTTTGTTGGCCTGGCCGATCCGATGAGCACGGCTGAAAGCCTGCAGGAACAGGAGAAGGAGGGGATGGGCCAGGGGAGATGCCGCCCACATGCTCGGGAAAGGAGGCTGGTAAGGAAGGGTCTTCTACCCGCCAAGAGGTTTATTTCTGACCCCCGAACATGACACCCTCCACCATGAACCCGTGTCTCCTTGCAAAATGGTATAGGGGCTCCAGGGGGCAAGTTCCCACCTGGATGTCATTATGGGGGTTCCAGTCAGAATCAAAGATGATGACAGTGTCGGCAGTGGCCAGATTGATGCCCAGGCCCCCAGCTCGGGTAGACAGGAGGAAGCAGAATTGTTGGGCCCCAGGAGCTAGGAGGTGAGAATTAGGAGATCAGGCTTTTCTTGTACCCAGCAGTTCTGTCTACCTGCTCCTAGATGTTCCCTGACTACAAATAACCATGCCCCAAACTTAAAAGCCCAGGTGGCTATATCCTCCCAGGCCAGCCCCCTCCCATCCCAGGGACTGAGGCACAGGTTTCTTGGGCCTTCATGCCCAGCAGGGACCAGGGCATCTCCCCCCGCACCATTGAACCGATCGATGGCTTCCTGCCTCAGGGCACCGGTGATGCCACCATCAATGCGCTCATACTTGTAGCCTTCATAGTCTAAGAAGTCTTCTAGCAAGTCTAACATTTTGGTCATCTAGAGCAAGAGAAAAGGAAAGAGTCTAGAATGACGAGGCACTGGGATGCACCCTGTCTGTTCTGACGATGATCTTTTTCTACCTCCTCAGCCCCAATCCTCACACTTGTACCCCTGCCCTGTCAGACGCTCTCCTGATGCTGCTTCCCTGAGCCCCAGCTCTTCCTCATTCCACATTCTTGTCATACTCTCTTGATTTAATATCTTTTCTCCTAAGGCAGAAGTTCTTCTCTGAGACCCATGAAAAGGTTCCAGGGAAATCTATGAACCCCCTGAAAATCTGTACAAAACTGTATAATTGTATGTGCCGTTTTCTAGAGAATGGACTCAAAGATTTCATCAGATTTCCAAAAGGTCTGTGCTCTCCTCCCTCCCCAATAAGGTTAAGAAATAGTACCAGGCCCAGGGACCTTCTTTAAGGAGGTTGATGGCTCACCCTCCCTCTTCTCCCCATTCGGCTTCAAAGAAGCTGGACTACAACTTCCAACAGCCTTAATTAAGAACAGGGATCAGAGGGCAAGATGAACTTAGCTATACCAGAAACTCTTAAAGGTGTAATCTCCTAAGCTCTCATACCATGGCAGCCCCAGGAACAAGGTAAGGGATTAATCTGATGGTGAAAAAGAGCTATGGGGATGGGTCACCTGCGAGAAGATGAGTACTCTGTGGCCTTGCTCCTTCAGCTTCCGCAGCATCTTCTGTAGCAGCATGAGCTTCCCAGATGCCTTAATAAGTGCCCCACCCTCATAAGCTCCACTGGGGAGTTTTGGGGACTCCTGAAAAGAAGGGAGGAAAAAGGAGGATGACAGGGTCAGGAAATGTGCCCCCATATTCTGACTGTGCCTAGAAAGCTAGAAGCCCAAATCTAGCCTCCAGACCTTCTAAATTCCTACTCTTCTCAGAAATCCAGTCCCTGGCCTCCCAGCCCAGCTCAAGCCCTATTCTCAACTCCCTCCATTTTCAGACAGGCCAGGCATTTAATCAGTTCCCAGCTCTTGTATCTACCATAGCAGCCACAGGAAAGAGGTATGGATGGTTGCAGCACTTCTTAAGATCCATCATGATGTTAAGCAGCGACACTTGGTTCCCACCACCTCGTGAATTCAAGGCCTCAAAATTTCGAGTCAGGATGTACTTGTAGTATTTCCTAAAGACCAGGGTAGGGGCATAGAAGAGACATAAGAAAGGAAGCAATTATGATGTTGAACTTGGTCACCAACTCTTGGAAAGCTGCCACCTAATCCCCAACCCCTAGTCCAGGTAACCCGCCTTGCATCTCACTTCTGCATGGGGCTCAGCTCCACTCGAACGATGAGCTCTGTCTTGGCTGGCATGTTCTTAAAGACATCAGCCTTGAGCCTCCGCAGCATATGTGGCCCCAGCAAATCATGCAGTTTCTTAATCTGGTCTTCTTTGGATATGTCAGCAAACTCCTCCAGGAAGCCCTCCAGGTTGCTAGTAGCCAGAAGGAGAAAAGGAAATGAAGAGGCTGTCAGGTTCTTTGCCCCTGACTTCAGGCTCTATTCTTCACTTCAGAGGAATCCTCCACTGACTCATCTTCTCAGCCCCTACACCTCTCATCTCTGCAGACTACCCTAATGAGCCACTTACTTAAACCTCTCTGGGGTGAGGAAGTTCAGCAGATGAAAGAGCTCCTCCAGATTATTCTGCAATGGAGTCCCTGTCAGCAGCAACTTATGATCTATCTTGTAGCCATTGAGGACCCTGAAAAACTAGAAAATGGGGCAAGGAAAGGCAGGAGAAAGGGCCCATTAGTGGCAAGTGGTTGGCCCACAGTATCGACCTTTTCCTGCCCCCAGCTCCCATTTCCTTCAGGATCAGAGGCCCCAAATCCCTAGTTCTCTCCCTCTTCCAACCTGGACTTCTCCCCAGAGGAGACTGCCTCCTGGACTACAGAAAGTCCCCAGCACTTTAGTGTTTAGGACTAGGGCAAGTAGGAGTTCACAGCCTCAAGTTTCTGAGGTCTGGGTATCTCACTCACCTTGGACTGATTGTTCTTGAGCCGATGGGCCTCATCTACCACAAGGCAGGCCCAGCGGATGGAGCCAAGTGCTGCCTGATCAATGGTGATCAGCTCATACGATGTCAGGAGAACGTGGAACTTCACCTGTGCCTCCCTCTGCCAACACAACCATTGTCCATTCGGCTGCCACCTGACACCCAAGTACCTAGATCTCCACCCCCATTCTTCACCCAGACACCCGTCCTGACAGTGACTCCCAAAGAGAGCCGGTTATCCTGTCTTCTAACTTTGACTCCATGACTCCCCAACTTCCACCACGTGTCCAGTACGGACAGGTCTGTGTACACCCCTGGGAGTACCTGCTACATCTCCAGGACTGGAGTGCAGAGGTGTAAGGGTAGGTGGAGGAAAGCAGGGAGAAAGCTGAGTGGGGAATAAAGGGACTGAAATCCTGGTTGGGGTGAAGAAGTGACAGATTTGAGGGTCTTAGAAGATATGAGGTAGAGGGGCTTACCTTCATCTTAAAAGCTTTCTTTCCACCTTTGATAGCATTGTCTTCAAAGGAAAATTCATTCTCCCGAATGATGGCTCGGCTGTCCTTGTCACCCGTGTATGTCACCACATAGAACTTGGGTGCCCACATCTGGAACTCCCGTTCCCAGTTAATGATGGTAGAGAGTGGGGCACTCACCAGGAAGGGACCTTTTGTGTGGCCCTGGGAGTCAAGGGTAAGGGGGACCATTAGTCTAGGCTCGCAGTTGTATACCCCAGTCCTCTGCCTGCCACGCCCCTTCCCCCATTCCTCTGCCCTCATCCTCCACTCCCACTTTCCCCAGTCCAGGCTAGGCCTCAGCCTGGCTGTCTCCCTCAGGGGCCCTAGAATCCAGCACCTCCTTATAGAGTGAGTAGAGGAAGACGATGGTTTGTATGGTCTTGCCCAGCCCCATCTCATCAGCCAGAATGGTGTCAGTGCCCTGGGCCCATGAGAAGCGTAGCCAATTCAACCCTTCCAGCTGATACATGTGCAGTGTGCCTCCAGTGGCTGTGATAAACCGTGGCTGAGTCTCATATTTCACTGTAGGCTGTAGAGTCAAGAAGTCAGAAAGCTCAAGGGAACTGTCAGCTGTTCCTTTGGTCTTGGTCTCCTCCTCCCCGCTCCCTGGCACTGATATCAAGTTGAACTACAATTGCCTCTACTATGACCTAAGCTTATAAAAGTTCTATTTCTTGATCCCTCCCCCTCATTCCTTAAAAAAATACCCAGCAGCACCACGGGGAAGGAAACTGGTGGAAGAACCCTGTGTGCTGCTATCTCTAGTGGCTCTCTTGCTCTGATGCCAAACTTCCTGGCCACTCTTGGGGCAAAGCTGAATACTGAAGTAAGAGCTACTGTTCAAAGAGGTTGTTGAAACTCTGGGAAGTTCTGTCATTAGCCCTCGGGAAATCTTCAATCACCACGGCTCCAGAAATGGGAGAAAGGCCAAGTGAGAGGACTTACATCGTTAGTAGGAGAATTGGGAGGCCCATCACCCTGCAGCTCCTTCTTCTTCTTCTTATACTTGCGGGGTTGGGCGGGGTCCTCCCCCATAATTAGTTCTCTGGGAAAAGAGCGGGTCTCAGTGAGGCCTGGTCCTTGGGATCCGCACCGCCTCCTACCTCCCCCCAACTCTTCTGAACCCATTCTAGACCTCCCTCCCACTTGCCATAACCTAGAGTCTCACATTTCCTTTCTCCTAGGCTATTTACCCTCACCCCTTGGATTTTACCTCTAATGCCAACTCTCCCCATTCCTGAACAGCCTCTTCCCCATTACTCAGGCTAGATTTTATGTCTGTTCTTCACACTGCCTCTTTACCAACCCCGCCCCAAACAACTCAGCCCAGGCTCCTACTGCCCTGAATTCTAAATCAGGTCTGTCCCTACTGTACCTTATTTTATGCTGGAGGTTTAGCTTTCAATGCCCTCATCCTCAGACTCCCTCTAACCTATCACCCGGCTCCCTCACCGGTGTCTCCAGTAGCTTTGCTTATGGTCTTCATATTCAGGGATGTTCATTTCATCTTCCTCCCATGTGGACTGGTCATATGGCAAGTCCCTCCATTTCACTAAGTAGTGGTAATTCCCCTTTTTATCCAAACTGTGGGGCAAGAGGCCAAGAGGAGGAGCAGGAGGAAAAAAATAACATGGTTCACAAATAGAAAGAAGTCATATAAATACGATTATCAGCAAACATGCAGAATTTGTTACCTAATCCTCAGTAGTGGGCCATTGGAAGGGAGTTTAGAATGGCTGAAGTACTACCCTTTTTCAGGACAGCTTCCTAAAAATCAACTATCACAAAACATCCCTGGGCTTCAACATCATTTGTTTATCCAATCAGTATTTACTAAGCATCTACTACATGCCAGGCATTGTTCCAAGCACCAGTGATTCAGCAGTGAACAAAACAGACAAGTGACCCTATTCTCACAGAGCTCACATTCAACTGGGGAAGGCAGCAATGAAATAGAAAAATAAGTCTACAGTATAACATTAGGCAGTACTAAGTACTATGAAGAAATACTAGAAACACTGGTCTGGATGAATCACGTTTTCCGTGTTTTGCTTTTGTGCCCCGATCCCCAGACTCATGTGTCATTTCTTACGCTATTAGAGATGACAAGAAGCAACGACAAAAGAGTCAGTGCTGGGCTGGACTTTCCTCCTGGTTTCTCTCATCCCCAAAGAGGAAACAAGGCCAGAAGGGCCTGGGGTGCAGCAGGAGTTATCCCATTAGATCAATTATTTGGTTAATCAAAAAATACTAACATGGGACCATAACCACAACCAGAATAGTGGCATACCCCAGGCGGGCCTTCCTGTGGACCAAGATTCACCTGTGGTTGATAATACGGTGGACGGTCATCCACTCTGGCTTGATGCCAAAACGATAGTACTTCTCCTCCATCTCAGCATAGTGCGGATCTTTCACCTTGCGCTTGTCACTCTTCCCATCATCCTCACCAGAGCCATAGTCCAGGGGTGGGGGCTCATCCATGTCATTCTTCCGTTGGTAGTTTCGGTACATTACCAAGTGGAAGATTTCCAGCTGATGGGGCAGAGGAAAGGAAAACAGATAGTCCGCAAATCCAGAGAGGACAAAAGGGGACAGGGAAGAGGCCAGCAGGAAGAATGGCAAGGGAAAGGGAGCTATGAAAGAGGTGGGATGAGAGGCATAGTAAGTTAAAGGCAAAACAGGAAAATGAATACAATGTCAGGGCCTGGTGAGCCTGAAATAAGCAAAAGGAGGCAGGGAATAGGGTTATTAAGATTGAGAATACTGGTAAAACATGGTTAAAGACAGATAAGGGAAGAGACAGAGTTAAGGAAGGCTATATCTAAGGGATGAAATCTAATGGAGATGAGAGGAAAAGGACTGAAGACCAAGTCTCCATATGGAACTAAGGAAGTGGTTAGGGTGTGAGGGCTGGAGGCCTGAAATGAGCGAAAGTAAAGGGTACAGAAGACCAAAGAACAGAGTGGTGAGACAGAGTTAGAATGGCAGTGAATGGGGTCATAGGAGAGGGGGAAAGGAGAGGCCCCTGTACCTGAAGCTCCTTGGCCCAGGAGCAGTGCCAGTAGGACAGTCCTACCCACTTGACAAAGAACTCTCGCTCCGATCTGCCTTGAAGAGGACGGGGGGGTGGGGCATCTGGATTCTCGTCTGCTTGTTGGGGGGCTGGCACTGCCACAGGTGGCTCCCCCCAACGCCAATGCAGGATCTTCTGCACACGGCCTTTCAGCACAGGGCACTTCGGGATGGACACACACAAGGAGGAGGAAAGAAAGAGACAGAAAGAGCCCGTTGTTAGAGTAGGAGGATAGGAGTCCCACAAGAGAATCAAAGGCTAAGTGTGGGGGAGAGTAGAGAAAGAGCTGGGCATTTGGGCCCCCGAGATGAGGAAGGAGTCAGGGCTGACAGTAAACAGAGAGAAATGGGTACACTCACCGTGCATCGGGGACAGAGCCATTCCCCATTGGGGATGTCAGGCAGGGGTGGGTTGAGACAATGAATGTGGTAGGAGGAGATGCAAGCATCACAGCACAGGAGCTCCCCACCATCCTTGCACACGCGGCAGTACTCCATGTGATCATCTTCTTCCTCCTTCTCCCCTTCTTCCTCTCCCTCCTCTTCGTATTCTTCCTCCTCCTCCTTGGCTTCCCACTGTACCCCCTCCTTCTCCTGGGAGGCCAAGAACAGACACAGAGACAGGCAGAAGAAAGGAGATAAGGAGTGAGACAGGAAGAAAGAGGGAAAGACAGGATACCTAAACCCTAGAAGTACAGAGAAGATTGGTGGGAATGATGGAACAGGACACCTCAGTTTCCTGTTGATCTGGGGGGCAAATGGATGAGGAGGGAGGAACAAACTAGGATCCTGGACACTTAAACATCTGTTACTGAGAAGCTCAGGCATCTGGGGGTAGGAAGAGGACACCTGGAACCAAGGAGGAAATAATGGGTGGGTCCCTGAGGGCCGTGAGACTTTGGCACCAGGTACTCACACAGTGGGGGCAGCTCCATTTGCCCTCAGGAGCCCGGTCAAGCTCAGGATCAAGGCAGACGAGGTGGTAGGCACGAGGGCAGGTGTCGCACAGAATAATTTCCCCACCCTGCTGGCACACCTCACAGTAATCCTGGTGGTCCGTCTCGTAGCCATCAACCTCCTCCTCCCCGGCCACTGCAGGACAGCCCAGGACTGTCATACCCCAGTGGAGGAAAAGAGAACAGAGAGAGAGAGAGAGAGAGGGATGGGGGAAGGGAGAGAGAGAGAGAGAAGGGTTGAATAAAGAAGTCAAAATTGAAAATAAGAAAGACAACGATGGAATGAGAGGAAGGCAGACTGACAGGATCACACACAGCTAATACCCCTTACCCTTCTTCTTTTTCCTTCCTGGCCGGCCTCTCTTTAGTTTCTTGGTGCGGACAGGGCCATCAGGCCGGCCTGAGGCACTGTGGACACTGCCACTGTCCAGGTCTGACTCCTCAGCCTCTGGTTCGGGGCCCTCATCACTCTGAAAAACATACTGCCCATAGCCCCGTGGCTGTCAGGGAGGCCAACTTGATTCCACTCCCCTCCCTAGGCCTTTGGCTCCCGCTCCAGCTTCCCTCATGGACCTCTGTGTCTGGACCCCCAGGCCCTTGATCCCCGGGTGTTAGCAGACAGGGGATGGGCCACTCACTGAGCCTCCCTTCTTCCTCTTGCCACCCAGCAGCCCTAGTTTGATTTTGAGTGGTGCCATCTTCTTTCCCCGAAGCTTCTTGCGTCCATCAGGCACTCGCGGGCTCTTACTCCGCCTCTTATGGCCTGGACCTGAATGAGAAGTGAGGGTGAGGGAGAAAAAGCAGAGGTCATGACATCCTGGAATAATGGAGGTCACAGAGGCCTCTGGACTCCCCTCTGTGGGCCATGGTTTCACTGACACCCCTTCCTGGAAAGCATTTCTCCTACAACAATCAGGGCTGAGAAGACAAAAGACTTCTAGACTATAATTTGAAAACATGCGGTCTGGAGGGTGGGGTGACAGTTGTTAGAAGAAGAGGGTTTCTTACCTTTGCCCTCTTTGGTTTTGGCTCTTCGGATGGGTGGGGGCTGGTTATCAGCAGCAGGGGGTGGTGGAAGGGCAGGGGGTCCGGAAGGTGAAATGGGGGTAGCCGATGAGACAGCAGCTGACACCTGCTCAGCTACAGCTGCGGCTGCTGCTGCCGCTGCTGCCGCAACAGCAGCTGCTGACCCCTTGAAGGGGTTGTTGGCGCTGAACTCTCTCCACTTGGCCCCAAGGATGGTCATCATCTTAGACATTGGGATCTTAGGATTCTTCTTAGCAATTAGGGGCCTGTAAATATAGAAGCAGAAGATTCGGACCCTTCACAGATGGTCTGGGAATACTGCCATTTCCCCTCATGAATTAAGTCTATCTGTGTATAAGCCAGGATTCCTGGGTGTTGAAAATATGTCCTATTAAGAATAACATCAATTTAAAAACAAATAAATAAAAAGTTTAAGAAAGAAAACAAGGTTAAAAAAAAGAAAAAGTATAAAAAAGAAAAAAAGACAGAAAAAAGCAAAATAAAATTTAAACGCGCAGAAGATAAAAAAGGATAAACAAAAAGAATGATGTCAATAAAAATGCTTTACTTTTGAATACTACTTTACAGTTGATAAAACATTTTCACATATATTATGTCTTATTTCGTCTTCACGATAACACTATGAGCTGCTATGATTCCCTGTGTTCTCCTAATAAGTTCCATGGGCCCTGATGAAGGTGGAGTCTGATGGACCATGCTGGTTCTGCTCTGCGGTGGGGTGCTAAGCTCTTGTGAGGACATGGGTGACCAAGGTGCTGACAAAAGCACTGTCTTTAGCAGTGAGGTAGGTGAGACGACAGTGCTAATGACAGCTACCGAACACTCCCTAGGGGCTAGGCACTGACTGTACTGGGCTTTCCATTCATTATCCCATCAAATCCCCATAAGACCCCTATGAGGTACATACTATGATTATGCCTACTTTACAGATGCGGAAACCAAAGACCAAAGAAGTACACTGCCCAAGATGATACCCGGACCTGAACCACCAGAGCACTGAACTGCTGTGTTAAAGTGCCTGCTTCCCAAAAGGCATCTCTGCTATTCTCTATTCTACTTGGGGAGCCATTGAAGCTCAGATCCTGCTGCCAGCAATGCATCCTCCATTATTACCTGGGCCTAAGGAAGGGGCAGAGGACTTGATAACTGAGCAAAGGAAATTGGGGAACATTGATGTTATCTCTCAGCTCCAGTCTACAGAGCAGTTATGCAGTGGAAAGGGGAACAGGGAGTACTGTCAGTCCTCACTATATTTTGTCACTAGGGAGTTTTCTAACCTAGCACTGGAATTATGACCCCCCAGTGAAGGGTTCCTGAGCCGGGTCATTGGATCTTTAGGAGTCCAGGAATTCCCTGAAAATATGTGTAAAATTTTGTGTGTATGTGCTGTGACTTTCTCTGGAAAGCAGTTTCTTAGCTTTTATCAGAGTCCAGAAGGTCCAGGGCCTCCCCAAAATTAAAAGTATCTGTTCACAAGGACTCTGCAGTCCTACCGCACCTCATGAACTGGCTAAAGGCTTTATAGTTGGTGAGTGTGTGGTAATCCTCCTCAGAGAACACATGCTCCACATCCTCCAGGCCCCAGGTCAGAAGCAGAGTTGCTGATGACTTCTGTTCTACCTGCTGGGAGAGACCAGGCTTCAGTGAGGCGGCTGCTGCTCTGGCCCCTACCCTGGGCCACCCACATGATTCTGTGCCCACCCGCCAGCTTCCATGGGCTTTCTGCTTCCTGCTCCATTCTCAGACCAATCCCCACTCCTCACAAACTAACCTCTCCACTTAGCACCACCCCCCCACCAGGCTCTCCCTGCCTCCTCATACCTGTCTTTAATACTGATTTCTCCCCCCACTCCCTAATTCTGCTCACCTTTTGCCCCCCATCTCCCTCCCCTTTTTTCCGCCGCTTTGTCTTCTTCTCCTTTTTTTCTCGGTGCTTCCGTCTCCGTTTCCGACCTGGTCCGGTTCCATATTCACTGCCTCCACTCTCTGACTTCTCCCGGTACTCATCTCGCTCAGAGCCAAATTCCTCCTCACTGTCCTAAGGGACAGAAATAAAAATAACATTTCTTCAGCCCTACCACATGCCAGAAACTGTTCTTAGCACATAACATATATCATTTCTTTTAATCTTCACAACAATTCTATGAGATACTAACTAATCTATTTTTATCTACTTTTTTGCAGATGAGGAAACTGAGGCACAGAGAGCTAAATAAATTGCCCAAGAAGACAGAGGAGTGCTGGGCTCTGAATTCATGCCGTCTATCTCCAGAGCCTATGCTTTCAACTGCTTCTCTGCTGCTAAGGCAAGTCACATCAATAAGTGGGCTCTTCACTAGGTTGTAGTGAGTGAGGTTAGGGTCCCAGATCCATGAGATACAGGCTAGCAGGAGGAGGGAGGGGGAGTCAGGCCTCTCTAACTTTGGGACCCCCCCCCCCCGGGTAATCAGGACCAGAGAAAATGTAGGTCTCTGGGAGTGGGTCTTCTGAGCCTTGCTGGAGAGACAGGAGTCCTTAACACTTACAAGCTTCTTGCGTTTTCGGGGTTTTCCTGGCTTGTTCTCCTTCTGCTTCTTGGGTCCTCGTTTTCTCTTCTTCACACCCAATGCTGAAGGCAGCAGCCGAATGTCGTCCTTATCTTTGGAGCAGAGAGCACCAAAAACCTAAGCCTCTAGGTTCCCAGTCTGTGTGGCCTCTTGACCTCACCCTTCCTCATCTCCTCAGTTCCCACTCTCCAGGAACTTCGGCTTTAATTCCTCCAAACCTTGCCTCCCTTCACTGGATGCAAACAGAGAGTGTTTCGAGTACTCTGGGATGCTTGGGTTCTGAATGGGAGGTCAGAGGTCAGAAGGGAAGAGCAGCCAAACCCCTCCCTTCTCTCCCCTCCTACTAACAAGGGCCCAGGCTCTAGGCCATGGGCTCCGACTGTGGCAGGTCCTTTCAGTCGCCGCCAGGGCTCCTTTTGCCTTCCCCCTCACTTAGCCAGCTGGCATTCTGCCCAGGAACTGGGGAAGCCATGCCCAGCTGCTGGCCTGGCCTGACCCCAGCACTTGGAGTGGGGAGACACAAGCTGGCAGCTCCCTAAGCCAGATGCTGAGAAGAGAGAGCCAAAGGTGGACACCTGGGTTCTCACACTAACATCCTGGGGCCCTGACATCCTTTCTGCGAAGTAGGAGGCCTCTATTTATATTTCCTCAGATAATCACCAAGCCTCCTGTCACCCCAACGCAGCCCTGGAGGAAAAAAAATCCTCAGCTGGTCATTTTCACGTCTTGCCCACAGGATCAGTGTGTCTGGCTCCTTCATCACACCCTACAGGAGAAAGTCTCCACAATTACCTTAACATTCGTCCTCCTCCCAAGTAGCGTGGAATCTGCCTTCAAATCTATTTCCACATCCCTGTTCCCTTTGAGAACTCAGGGGCCCTACCCTTTGCCCCCTGGTCTTAACCCTTTGTCTCCAGATTTGGTCCCAGACATTCTGACCCACTCATATATAAACAGTACGGGATACCCAAATAAAGATATAGGCACAGACACACCCCACATATGCCTTCTCAGCTGCACAAGCATACACACATACTCATGAGCACAAATCCAGAGGACAGCCTGTACCTGCTTTTAAAAGCAGGGCTAGGTCCCTGGCTTTCTCCCCAGACGTCTCAGTTAGAAAGGCTGGGGCCAGTTCTTCCCTGATGTCCCCCAACCCCATTATCCATGACCCCTGCCAGTCTGCGAAGGCTTATGGGACAGAGAGTTACTCCACATAGAGGAAGACACTGATGCCACACAGACATGGGGCCCTGGTTGGCCTCCGTCCCCTAGCAAGCACTAGACTAACCAGCCAGACCTGTCTTGCCCAGGCAGAGGCAGTTGTGCAGGAAGGGAAAGCCTGGGCTTGGCCCAACCCCTTGCTCTAGGACACACAATCCTTCCTCCCACAACAGCCAAGGGAAAATTAGCCCCAATTAACACCAGAGGCCTAGGTTTCCATTGCCTCAGAATACGGGCACCTCCTTCCTTCAATGCTACTTCTCATAACTCCAGCATCCTATGTCCTCTGGTGCAGGAAGACACTCTAGGATTGGAGGGCGGCTGCAGAAAGTCCCGGGTGTGAAAACAGAATGGGCACTGTAATAGGAAGCCAGTAAGACGCCATGCCCCAGCAGCCAGCTCTTCCTAACCCCAGGGACTTCGGTTAATATGAACACGGAAACGGAGACTGCCGGGGCAGTGGCAAGGGCAGGCCAACTGGCTAAGGATCAGGGAACCGGCCTCGGTCACTACCAGCTGGGGGTAGGGCACAAGCCCTGGCCATCCCACTCCCCACCCCAGCAGGAGGTTCCCCAACTTGGAAAGACGGCGGTGATGGGGAGAGGCAAAGTAGAATGGCGAGGAAAGGAAAGGAAGGGCAATAACGCAAATCTAAGTCCCAACCTCTGTCTCACCAGCCACTCAATGCTGGCCTGGAGCCCAGACTCTCCCACAGCCCTGGCTCAGATCTCGGGAAGACTGCGAGGGAGGAGGGCGGGCGAGGAACGGGAGGGCGGGGCCTGGCAAGCCGGAGAAAGCAGGAGGAGCCTCGCAGAAAGCCTCGCCTCCCGCCCGCCCCTCTCTCCTTCTAATCTCACCATCAATCTCTCACACATATATTTATTTTTTCTCAAATTCCCCTCCCTCCCCCACAACGAACCACCATAATAGGTCTGCTGCACATGCGTATTGCACGCAGGGGGTGGGTTTGTATTTTCAGACCTTTTGCAAAGAAACTACCAGAATTTTCCGCACCACCCACAATCATTCCCCACCCCCACCCCCAAGGAATCACATCTATATATTATGTTATATTATTTCTCTAGACTTGCCAGAAGGGGGAGGGAGAAGAAATGAGTTTTTGGCTTCCTGCTCCCTTCCCCCATCAACACGAGTGCTATTATTTTAAACGTTTAACAATGTAAGGAGACTGGAGAGGGGGGAAGGGATAAAATTGGTCTTGGGTAAGAATGTAAAACAAAATGGTGAGAATCAAAGCAGTCAGAATGAAAAACAATAGAAACCCCTAATACGTACAAATTCATATTCTAGAGAAAAGAGGGAGGGCAGCCGGAATAAATTTCCTTTAGGAGGGTTATTTTGCTCACACTTAGGTAGACAAAAATAATGAGCAGACTAAAAATATTTTCCCAAAGTTTTACCTCAGAAAGTCATCTGAGGGGGTGTATCTGGGTCACTCATTTGACTCGGAGGGCTGAAAGGGAGATAAATTGCCCTGGGAGAGAGAGGAGGTGGTTTTTCATTTCAAATATAAAAATTTAAAAACATTGACGTTTCTTCTCGTCTACTCAGAAGGCAGAGTTGGGAAAGGGGAGGGAGGATTGACACAAAGACCCATCTCGACCTCAGATTCTTTCATGCTCCTCTTTCTCCCACATACCCAAATCCGGGATCAAAAACACCCAAACACCACATTCCAAGTTCGGAATACAAATAGATGAGAGCCGCCAAACCCCTAACCTAACCTGACATCCTTTCTTTCCCTCTTTTTAGCACCCCTGCTGTTTTCCAGGCAACCCCCTCCCCACAATTCTTTATTCCTTTTCCCTCGTGCAAATCAGTGGGCTCTCTGGGATAACTTTCTAAAAACTTTTCCCTTTTTCAGACAAGCTTGGTGGGGGGCGGGGGGCTTTATTCTGTTTCCATCAGACACACATCCTTCTGCCCCTCATAAGGAAACATGCGACATTCCCTCAAAGGTTGTCTCAACTAGACAGGATCATTTGCCACATAAGCCACACAGATCAATATGACAGTTTTACAAAGAGCATGATGTTAGATGTTTTGAAGTTTGGTGCATTTGTGCAGCACAGCACCCAGAGGCCTGAGGTGCGGATGTCCCCTTTCATTCCCCAAGCATGGGGTGTGAACACTCTAAAGATGTTCACCTATTGTAAAGAAAACTAGAAATAACTCCACTAGGAGGATGGTCTGAGTGAGGCCATTGCTGGGCCCCCCATGCAAGGCATTGGTCTGTCCCCTCTGCCACTGGTGGAACTGCCCAGAATGCCGGGTGACTTATCCCGGGGAGGGGTGCTGAGTGATGGTCAAACTGCAGAACAGCTGGGTGGGAAGTTCACGCCCCCCAAAGTGGTCAGGGTGTGGGTGGATTGAGCGAGAGAGTGACAGTGAATGGCAGCCACGTGAGAGTCACAGCTGGGCAGCTCGGCCACCCCAGACTGACGGGGTCATGGAGGGAGGGGGGGCGCACTTGACACAAAGGAGCCCAGAGCAGAGGAGAGATAAAGGGGGTGGAGTTGGGGGCATCTGGTTTCCCAGACACTGTCCTCTCGCTCCCCAATCTTAAGTGACTGCTCTGCCTATTACGAACTGGGGGGAGAGGGGATAGGATCAAGTCACATTCCAGGAAGTGGTCTGCGTGGAGTGTGGCCACCACCTGCCCCTAGTCGTCAGCCGCCCACAAACATTCACACGACCCCTCCCCCATGTGCCACCGCACGCCCCAGAGTTGGCGGGCACCAAAGTCCCCGCAGGTGGGGGGCTCCGCTGGACACCCGCTCCCTCCCCCCGCCTTCCCAACTCCAGAGGGGAAGGAGTTAGGGCCGCGGTCGGCCCCACACGTCGAAACCCCACTTTACCTCAATCCAACCCCACCGGGGCCGAAGCCCGAAGGGCGCCCGCACGGCCGCCCCTCCCCCACGCGCCCCTCCCCCACGCCGCCGTCCGGCCGCCAGGGTCTCCGCGGTCCCTCGCTCGGCCAGGGAGGGGGCCCTGGCTTCGCCTCGGCCGTTTCCTGCCTACCCCCTCCCCGCCGAGGGTAAAAAAAAATCTCCTCCTCCTCCTCCCCCGAAAGCCGCGACCGAGTGGCCCGGTCCGCGCGCGCAGCTCGCGCCCAGCGCTCTCCAGCCGGGGCGGCGGCGGGCGGCGGCGGCGGCGGGGGAGGGGTGCGGCGGGGGAGGGGAGGAGGCCTGGCCCCGCGGCCGCCGCCGCCGCCGCCGCCGCCGCCGCCCGCCCGGACCGCTCGGACCGCCGGGCCCGAGACGGCGCCCGCGCCCGGATTCGCTTCGGCTCGGCCGCGCGGTGGGTGCCTCGCCCCCGCCCGGCCCCGCGCGCCCGCGGCTCCCACTCGGGCTGGGGGGGAGTCGGGGCTGCCGCTTACCTGGCGGCGGGGGCGGCGGCGGCGGGGGCAGCAGTGGCGGCGGCGGCGGCGGCGGCGGCGGGAAGAGGTGGCAGCCGGGGGGGCTGTGGCGGTCGCGGCCCCGGTCGTGGCCCGGCCCGCGCCCGAGTACTCCTTCGTCGTCGTCCTCATAGTCCTCGTCGGGCGCCTCCACCTCCTCCTCCTCCTCGTCGCCCTCTTCTTCCTCCTCTTCTTCCTCCTCCGACACCACCATCTCCTCCTCCTCCTCCTCCTCGTCCCTCAGAGGAAGCCATCCTGTGGCTCTGGCCCCCCACCACCCCCCACCCACCGCCCGCCCGCCTCCCCCACCGCTACCACCACCACCTCCTCCTCCTCCTCCTCCTCCTCCTCCTCCTCCTCTTCGGCGGCGGCGTCCTCCTCCTCCTCACCGCCTCCCCCCGCCCCCCCAAACCCCCGGGCCACCCCCCTCCAAAACCCCCACCCCCGGGGCCGCCGTCTGAGGAGGGGGGCCAAACCACCCCCAGAAATTTTCTTGGAAAAAATTGAGGAGAGACTTTTTTTTTCCCCCTCTCTCCTTCCTCCCAAGAGAACAAGAAAGGGGGATTAAAAAACATATATATATGTATATAAAAGTTTTCGACTTCTCTCTACCTCCCTGTCTGTTGCTTTAAATATATTTAAATTCTGAGGGGGGCGCTCAGAAATATTTCTCAGAGCTGAGGCACTAAGATGGCCGCCTTGAAATTATTTTTAAAACAACCCCCCCTCCAGCACCGCCACCCCCTCCATGAAAAAAGGGAGAGGGGGGGAAAATCCCCTTTTAAAACAAAATGGCTGGCTTAATATTTCATTTTTCACCCCCCCATTCTCCTCCCTGTTACACCCCCATCACCAAGCCTCTACCCAGAAACCCACAAATTTCTCCCTTTTTTCATAACTGATTAGTGCACAGATTAATAGAGATATTTTCCTTGTGTACTGAGTGTGTGTGTGTGTGTCTATGCGCGTTGGGGGGGGCATGAAGGACTTCTGCATAAAACAAAAATGGCTGCTGTGACTAACTCCCCCCTTATAAAAAAATATTTGAGGGGGGGCATTAATCAGTACTCATGCTCAGTCTGACATCAGCATAAATTGTTAAAGGTTAACTAGTTAGATACTAGTCCAACTAGATTTAAATTTTTTTCTTTTCTTTACTAGTCTTCCTCCCCACCTCCCTTCTCTTAAAGAAAAGCTTTTTTTTTTTTTTTTCTGAATACTTCAGAAGGGAGTGGTTTGATGTGAAGGTTTTTTTTTCCCCTTCAGGCATTGAAAAGGAGAAAGATGAAATATATGTTTATGTATAACTCTGTTTCTACATACCTCATTGAAGTCAAAACGCATTTAATTGTGTATGTATCTTTTAAGTGAGAAGCGGTACTGGATTTTTTTTCTTTCTTTAAAAAAGTAATAGAAATCCTAGTGACTTTTGGGGGAGAGACATGAATAGATAGGATGATTGAGTTTTTTTCAAAGGAGTCCATGTTTGATTCTCCCCTTTGCCCAGCCTTTTCAGTGATTTATAATTGTTGTAAATTTTATCTTCACTCTTTTCTCCTTTACCTCTCCCTTCCCTCCCCCAGTTGCTTGAATATAAAATTCATCTGATTTGGGGAATTAATTTAGGGGTAAATAGAACAGATTTTTAGAATAAAGGGGAAAGAGTCAAGTCTGAAGATTGTGAAATTATTTTCTCTTTTCTCCCGTTTCAGTATATTTCCCTTCCTCCATGATCTCCAACACTGATAAAGTAGAAGAAACTGAGGTACCGTCAAAGAGAAAAGTAACTGGGACTGAGAAAAAGAAAGAGGTAGGGGGTTACACTCGCATTTTCATCTAACTTTCTGACCCATGATTTCCCACTGTACTCCAGTGTTATCTTAAAAGTGGTACCAGGAGTCAGATGGATTGAAAAGGAGTCCGAAAGTAGCTTTCTCACCCAGAGATGTGAGCAGAGAAGTCATAAAATAACACTTGCCAGTTGAGCAATGCTAGCAAAGGAAAGAGGGCAAATAGCTCAGTTCTACCCTTTTTCATTCTTGTCACCCTTTTCTTACTCCAGTTTCCTCCCATTCTTTTGATCTCATGTTGCCCCTTTCCTTGCTTCCTATCCCATGCCTGTGGAATCATTTCTCTCCTGGGTTATTTCTCTACCGCTTAAGTAGAGCTGTCAGCCACCCAGCAGCCCCTGCAGTGTTCAGAGCACCTTAAGAGGTAGGGATAGGTAGGCAGCAACCAGAAAGTATTAGTGACAAAGAATACTATGCAAATTTTTGCTTAGGAGGCTAAAATGTTCTTTATTGATGTGCCACCCCCCCTACATAGACTAATACACTTTATTGAGCATTGATTTCCATCTTTTTCTTAACCTGGCATTTGGAATTCTCTTGCCTCTGTTCTCATATCATTCCTGTATTGAGTCTAACTCCTGTCCCTCTTCTATTCAATTTTGTTCTGTTCTCTTTCTCAGTCTCTCTTTACTATCCCCCTTTCTGTATATGGGCTTCTCTGTATGTGTGTGTTTATTTTTTCACAGAGACTTTCTTATCCCTTTGACTCTCAGGCTCTGTCACCTCTAAGTGACTTTTCATCTTTGTCTTCTTTCTGTTTACGTCTGTCTTCCAGGCCCTGACTGTATGTGCCTCTTCCTCATGTGTGCCTGACTCCCCCTCTTTCTGGCCCCTCTGTGTGTGTCTGGGAAGAGTGTCCCCACGTGTGTGTGGGCAACCCTGCACATCATGTGTGCCGCAGTCTCTCTGCCTCTGTGCCCTCTCCCTCTGTGCTGAGCGCCTCTGCCTGCCTGCCACATGTGCCATGAGCTGCAGGTGTGAGTGGCTAAAGGTGGCTGTGTGCATCCCTATACAAACACTCGTCATTCTCTTGAGTGTGCTTTGCATGTAAATCTGTTAATTTGCCTGATTCTCCCGCTTGTCCATCTCCCACTCTGCCTGCATCTCCTCTTCTCTTTTTCTCCCTGCTGACCTCTTGATTTTTCTTCTTTCCTCGTTTCTACCTGCCTCTCTACCTGCTTGCTCCTGTTACGGTGTCTGCCTGCCTGCCTGCCTGCCTGTCTGCTTCTCCCTGACTGGCTGGCAGCCTCTCTCTCTCTCTGGTTGTCTGTCTGCTTCTCTGGCTGTTTGCCCACTGCTCGCTCTCTAGCCATCTGTCTCCCCGCCTGCCTGTCTCTATCACTTTTTTAGCCTTGGTCTGTCTACCTGCCAGGCCCTGCCATGGTTCCCTATCTTGGTTTGCCTCTTATCTTGCCCTTCTACTTGTTCCTCCTCTTATTTATGCCTGTAAAGTTCATGATTTTTCCTTGCCTCCCTTTATGATTGTCTTCTTGCCTGTCTACCCTACTTGCTTGCTGCTATCTCACTGTTTAATGCTTGTATCTTTTTAGTCTGTCTGCTTATCAGCTTTTCCTCCCTTAGCTTCCTCTATACCAACATCCTGTCACTGGTGACGGTCTCTCTACCCCAAACCTCTCAGTGACCCCCTTGCCCCAAACTCTTATCTGCCTTCTTCCCATATCCCCTACCCTGCCTTCCCTCACTGCTTGCCTCCATTTCATTTGTCTCTTCTTCTTTTTGTCTTGCTGGTTCCTTAGACAGTCTGCCTGCCTCAGTCTTTTTGCCATTTTTCCAGTCTCTCATTGTCTTCCTGCCTTTTTGTTGGCTAGCTGGCTGGCTCTTGCTGTCAACATCTCTGCTTGATTTTCTTTTTTCTTCTTTTTTTTTTCAGTCAACTTTTAAATAGTACATACACATTGTACAAAATTTTTAAAGTACTAAAAGTATCCTGTGAAGAGTAAGCCTCCCTCCCATCCCTCTCCCCCAGTCCCCTAGTTCCTCTCCTCAGAGGCAGTCACTACTTCACAGTTCTTGGATATTGTTCCAGAGAAGAATATACACATATAAAAGTCTACTTGCTTTTTGCTACACTTCTTCCTGCTTCTCTCCCAGTTTTGCTGGATGCTTCTTCCTCTTGTCAGTCTGTCAGTACTCCTTCCTACTTTGCTGGGCTTGCCACCTCTTGTCTTTTTGATTCTACTTTATGGCACTTATCTTTTTGATTGACTGGTTGCTGGTTGCATGCTTTTACTGTCAGCACCTGAGGAGCATTTAGGAAGGGCTTGCTCTCTCCTAATCTCCTATTTTACTTTGCATAATAAGTTGTTTTGACAGCACACCTTTGCTGGTCTCTTTGTCACTGAACTATGTATTAATTGAGAAAAGACATGAAAGCACTGGTAGTACTGAAAAATACCACATAAATATAGGTACAGTTAATAAGTGCAGAGAGTTTGTAAGCTGAGCTTACATGCGCAGAGAGTAGGTGGAGGCCCGCTCTGCTTTTCCATAGTCTATATGAATTCTTTCAAGTCATATGAATCTAGATACTTTCAGGTTCAGCAGCACCCTTAGGCTGCTGACCTAGGCCTGTCCAAGAAGTTTATCTTCCTCGTCTAAAAAGCTTCGCTTCTTACTAAAACTTTTCTCCCTTTTCATCCTTCCTTCTGGCTCCTCTCACGTGCCACCTTAGAGATGTTGTAACTCCTTGGGAGAAACAAAGACACAGCCTCTATCCAGGTCTCTTCAAGATGATGATAAAAGATGATGACAAAACTTTTAAACACAATACACTGTTCTTTCATTTCTGCTTTTTTACTGAGTGTATTCCTGAATTTTACCGTTTCAGCCTCTGTCTCTGTGTCTCTCCTCTCTTTTCCTCTCTCCCTCTCTCACTTCTCTTTTCTTGGTTCTGTCTTTCTTCTTAACTATCTGTCTTGGGCTCCATTCTGGCCTCTTTTTCTGATTGGCCACCTTCTCTCTCCTCTGTCTGATTGGCCTGTATCCCTCCATCACCCCATCTGTCTGCTGGATTCTCCCTGTCTGCTGGCAATAATGTATGTGATAGCACTTTATAAATTATAAAGCACTGTGTAGTATAAAACACTATTATCACTTTGTCTTCTTTCTTTCCTTATTGTTTTCTTCCTTTCTCTGTCTGCCTTCTTTCTTTCTCTACCCCTTTCTGGTTGTCTATCTGTGTCCCTCTTGTTGATCTTTCCTGCCTCTCTGTCAGTCATGCTCCTTTCTCTCCTTGCCTGCCTGTCTGTTTTTCTGCCATCCTTCTTCTCTATCTGCTCAGTTCTTGTGTCTCTCCTTCTGTGTTTCCAGATTCCTCTATATTTCTTTTACTGTCTATTCTCTCTGTCCTTAGGCCTTTTATCTGTGCCTCTGTGTATCACTGTCTCTAGCTGCTTGTCTCCCTGCCTGTCAGTTTCAATGTCGGCACCACTCTCTGCCTTTTTCTATCTTTTTGTACTTCAAAAAATAGAAATAGAATAAAAAATTAAAATACCATATGGCTAAATTGGTAGAAGAGAATGTTTTCTGTTTATAATGAGAAAACCATTAAGGTGAGAACAAGGAGCTCAGGCATGCAGCTGTCAAATGCAAACCAGAAATTAGGTACCCCCCACAAAAAAAGAACTAGAAAAAATTGTTAAGGGACTCCCAAGCCAATAATAAGATTATTTATTTAAAGCAAAACCAAGAAACTTAACCCAAGCTATAGTTTTCTACATTTTTTGGATCATAGAAAGTTATAAACCCTTCCCTCAGAAAAACAGTATATACACAAAATACCATATATATTTTCATGGTGTTATGAATACCGTGAAATCTATGGACCCCAGGTTAAAACCCTGATATAGGGACCCAGTGAGAATGATGGAGCACAGACATGAACTCAGGCAACAAACAGGTCAGAGGACTGAGAGAGCATTTTGCAATCTATGATTTCCTACCCAAGGAGATGTTAAAGAGACTCCTAGTTGTCTTTTGAAATATATAGGTTAGTGATAATAATGAAAGGCATGTAAATGCTGAGGATATTCTAGACTTAATCATGGAATTTTAGAGATAGAAGGTCATCCAAACCTGTGATTACCAAATGGATAAATAAGATTGCCACCTGGCCTTTCATGGGAAGGTCTGTCCTTTGTTCTGAGATTATATATGTCTTCTATATATTTTTATATAGAATAAATAATATGATATACTGTGTTTATATATAATAAATATATGATATATATGCATATATATATACATGTTTATATTTATATATTATATTTGTTTAAAATGTCCTTTCTAAAAATGAGATAGATCTGTAGGGAAGGATGTTCATAGTAGATTTTACAGAGAGAGGGAAAGAGAAAGAAAATTACTTTTTATACTTCTGTACAATTCGAAAAAATTTCAACATCCATGTACTTCTTTTATAGTTACAAAATATTTTTAATATCTTTTTATTAAATAACGATAATGGGTATATAGGTTTGGGTTTTGTTGTTCTTAATGTCCTTAATTAGCAAAAAGTCAGCAACTCCAGGTTGATCACTAACATTTTTGTGTGTGTGTGTGTGAGGAAGATCAGCCCTGAGCTAACATGTGCCAATTCTCCTCTTTTTGCTGAGGAAGACTGGCACTGGGCTAACATCCGTGCCCATCTTCCTCCACTTTATACGGGACGCCGCCACAGCATGGCTTGACAAGCAGTGCGTTGGTGCACCCTCAGGATCGAACCCCTGCTGCCACAGCAGAACGCACGCACTTAACCCCTACGCCACTGGGCTGGCCCGTAACGTTTTCTTTTTCACATTTTACTGGCCACTGAAATCTACAAGTCTGGGATCCACTACTTTAATCTAATCTCTTCTTGATTTTATGAAGAAAGAAACTTCAGTCCTACATATATCATATTCGTGATTTGCCATATTTACACACCACCTATACTATTATATGCATACTGTTTTTCTTTAAGTCAATTCACTTTTCTTTAACTTAAATGAATGTCCTTTAAAAAGTAAATTTTATATTACTAAGAAATAATATCCATAAACTCTTGATTTGATAGGGTAATTATGTTTTTCCTAATTTATTTTAAAATACAAATAATTATTAAAATAAAAATAAAAAATAAAAGCATCTTGCATTTTACCAATGGTATAGGTACCATATTTTAGGAAACGTCACTTTAATCCAATTTTGTAGGTACAAAAACTGGGGCCCAGATGTTGAAAGGATTGCCTAAGATCGAGTTAGTTGTTAGGAATAGAGCCAGGACTTGAACTTATATCTTCCAATTTCTAGTCTGGTGTTCTTTCTACTATATACTAAATGACTTCTAAGTCAATTGGATGTCCTAGGGTTTTAAAGGAACTAGTATGTGGGGGCTGGCCCAGTGGCGTAGTGGTTAAGTTCGCACACTCCGCTTCGGTGGCCTGGGGTTTGCAAGCTCCAATCCCAGGTGCGAACCTAGGCACCACTCCTCAAGCCATGCTGTGGCAGGCATCCCACATAAAATAGACGAAGATGGGCACGGATGCTAGCTCAGAGCCAGTTTTCCTCAGCGAAAAGAGGAGGATTGGCAACAGATGTTGGCCCAGGACTAATCTTCCTCAAAAAAAAGAAACTAATATGTAAAATTGATGGTCACATATATAACTTTATTACCTATAACAACTATATTATACTATAACAACTATACTGGCAAAGGTCAATTTAATTGTATCTAGTACACTTTTAAACTACATGTTTTCTGACACAGAGTTCTACTTCTTACCATCTTCCCTAGAGAAACAGTCATCACACTTGTGCATAAGGTGACACATACAACAATGCCCATTACAACATTGTTTGTAATAGCAAAAAATTGGAAACACCCTAAATCTCCAACAGTAAGGTATAGCTATTACAAAGCAATTAAGAAAAATGAGTTACATCTACATAGTAAGATTCTTTACTGTATTTTTGAATGGAAAAAATAAAGCTGCAAAACAATATACACATTATGATATCATTTAGTTAATTTTTGTTCAAAGAAACTAAAAACAATACTATATGTTTCTACAGATACATTTATATGTATATGAATGCCTTTAAAAATTCTAGACACATACATACCAAACTAGTAACAGTGGTTACTTTTGGGAAAGAATAGTTAAGGGGGATATTTAGCTTTATTGATAATTCTGAATTTTTACAGTGAGAAAGAATTCATTTATTATTTGTGTAAACAAATTTAGGTAGCCTCATGATCACATTAGCAGTTGAAGCCAAATGGGACAAAAATTAGTATGATTTCTGTAAAGAAATCATTCCTCACTGATCTCTAGTTTTTTGAGATGAAAAATATGTAAGCAAAGTATAATCAATGGATGTAATGTAGTTACACTTTTGAAAACATTAGTGAGGTTCTAGTTTTAAAATTAATTAAAATATGAAGGAAAGAAAGGAAAGGTGCAGAAGAGCATACATAATATGGTACCATTGATGAAAGAAAAAAATATGTGAATATCCATAGAATATCCCTGGAGGAATACACAAGAAACTGTAGTAGTTAACACTGGGAAGGGAAACTTATTTTTTCATTGTGCATCATTTAAAACAACTTGAAAATTTTTTAGTGACCAAAAGATTAGCTAGGTGGAGGGAGGAGAGACATTTGAGATCAGACATAAACACACAAGAAAAGTTAATTAATAATATGTGGTAGTGATGATTGCTATGGGCTGTAAAATCTGAGAGTTCAGAGAAGAGAGATTTTGGTCAGGGAAGGGGGATCATTGAAAAACTTGCACATGTCGTTGTATTTGAAGTAGGCCCCAAAAGATAACTAAGATTATATAGCAGAGAGGAAAAAGAAGGGCAGTCTAGGTTGAGTATGAAAGTATTTAGCAAGTACTAGTATGTGGACTTCATCTGGCTAGAGTGGTAAGTTCATGATAGAAAGTTATAGTAGGTGTTGGTACTCTTTAAAGGGTCTGAATTGTTAGTATATCAAGTGAAGAGAGGAGGCTGGAACCCTGGAGGAACTTTGAAGAATGGAGGGAAGAGAAGAGAAGCCAAAGAAAAAATTGGAAGTTATTAGAGTAGGAGGTATACCAGCTAGTGTTATTATGGTAGAGCAAGAAGGCATGATATTGATGCTGAATGCTTCATGGAGGTCAAGAAGAGTACCAACAGTTTCTCGAAAAATTAAATATAGAGTTACCATATGACCCAGCAATTTCAATCCTAGGTATATACATACCCAAGATTATTGAAACATATGTCCATGCAAAAACTTGTGCGTGAATCTTTGTAGGAGCATTATTCATAATAGCCCCAAAGTGGAAACAACCCACATGTCCATCAACTGATGAATGGATAAACAAAATATAGTATATCCATACAATGGAATATTATTCAGCCATAAAAAGGAATGAAGTACTGATAGACTCTGCAACATGGATGAATCTTGAAAACATTTTGCTAAGTGAAAGAAACTAGACACAAAAGGCTACATATTCTATGATTCTGTTTATATGAAATGTCCAGAATAGTAGATCGATTCATAGAGATAGAAAATAGATTAATGGTTGCCAGGGGTTGGGGGGAGAGGAGAATGGGAATGACTACTAATGGGTATGGGATTTCTTTTTGCCATGAGGAATATGTTCTGGGATTAGGTGGTGATAGCCTCACAACCTTGTAAATATACTAAAAACTCCTGAATTGTACACTTGAAAACAGTGGATTTTATGGCTTATGGATTATATCTCAGTTTTTTTAAAAAGAGTGCAAACTGGGAAAAGTATTGTATTTGCAGTTGGTCACCTTTAAAGCTAGTTTCGGTGAGGAAGTTATGTAGCAATTAAAGACTATGAGAAACCATTAAAATGTTATCTATGGAAGTTTTTATTTTTATTTTTATTTTTTTGTGAGGAAGGTCAGCCCTGTGCTAACATCTGCCAATCCTCCTTTTCTTTTGCTGCGAAGACTGGCCCTGAGCTAACATCCGTGCCCATCTTCCTCCACTTTATATGGGATGCCGCCACAGCATGGCCTGACAAGCGGTGCATTGGTGCGCGCCTGGGATCCGAACCCCGGGCCGCCAGCAGCGGAGGTCGCGTACTTAACTGCTAAGCCATGGGGCCGGCCCCTATGGAAGTTTTTAATCTAAAAATTTTATCTATTATTGAGAACTATTTCGTAGGTTAAAAGTATATGTATAACATATATCAACCACAAAGAATATTAAAATGAACACATATCTATCATCTGGTTTAATAAATATAATATTAGTAATATCTTTAAACCCTCATATGTTTTTCCATATTCCACATTCCTCTCCTGTCCCGACCCCCAGTATCCTGAATTTTGTGTTATCATTCCCTTGCTTTTTCTTTGAGATTAGTTTCCTTCCCGCTTGTAACTTCTTAATTTTGAAAAATTTCAAACCTACAGAAAAGTTGAAGGAGTACAGTGAACACCAGCATACTCTTCACTTAGATTTACTGATTAACCTTTTGCCACATTGACAGAATGACATGAGCAAATGCTTATCTAGTGTAATTGCATAAAACAATATAAAATAATATATGTAGTATAATCGTAACCATGTAGGAAAATACTTGAAGGAAGTGGTTAAAATGTTAATACTGGTTTCTGCTGAGTGATAGGAATAAGAGTGATTTTTGTTTTGCATCTTTATGCTTCTCTACCTGGAATTTTCTGCAAAGAGCACATATTCTATAATGAAAAAGAAAACTAAGTTTAAAAAATTAATTCAAAAACTATATGGAAAGAGAGAGAATAGGAGATAGTGAGTATCAAACATTTGGTCATAAAGCTTGGTAGTCCTCCCAAAATAGTTTAGAATAGTTGGGAAAATAAACCTGGAAACAGACCACATACCTGAAGGAATCTAATTTTTATCTCTAGGGTTGCTTCCAGATTCTGCCGTCTTGTGTGAAAAGCCCCTGTTTCTCTAAGGCTCCTGCAGTCTGGCTGTATACCCCTCCACTTCTCTCCCTAGCTGTCATCTGCTTACCTCCTCATCATTCCCCTCATTCATTGAAGACTGATACCTGGCTCAGTCCTGCCCTCAACTTCCTAATCAGAGACCTTTCTCTCCATCCCACTTCTGTCTCCCACCTCTGGGAAATATTAAATTCTTACCTCTTCTGAAAAAATATGACCTCTTCTGAAATATTACATTCAAGCCCCCTAGTTTGGCTACAACTTTCTATCCTTCCAGCTCTCTCATTTATCCACTGTTCTTGGACCCATGAGACACTCTAATCCCCTTAACTCTTCCGTTTTCTCCTAATCAGCTCCACTCTGTCTTCCCTATCCAACTTCCCTATCCAACTTAGATTCCATGGTCTGTCATTTCAACCACTCTCCTGCCAGTGTCTCAGTGCCCTCCTTTTTTCCCTCCTGCAAACCCCTAACCTTGGATCACTTTGGCTGTCTATTTCCATCCAGGGTGCAAAGTATTGCTGAAGAAAACACCATGACTATTCAGACCAGTGTGCCTGCTCAGAAATCCTTTTTCTTAGTCAGCTTGCTTTCAGTGCTCCACGGTGACTTTTTCAGACCTTCCTCAAATTCCTCAAACCTCCTCCATCTTACACTTCAGTAGAAAATCTTATCATCTGCTTCTAGGAGACAGATCATCAGATGAAAACTCCCTTGAAATACTGACCCTAAACCAACATATTTAACTGTATGCATGTTTGTCCTATCCTCCCTTCTATCCTGTCTGAAGCTAATCCCTACACTTGGGCTCTGGCTTCTGGCCCTCCCACCTTCTCAGGGACTAATGGTTAACAGTGATCTCCTAACTCTCCTTTATCTCCCATTCTACTTGCTCCTTCCCAACCACATTTAAATGTGTTCAAATCTCCCTACATTTGAAAGAGATACTCTGGACCCTTTTAGCTGCCACCCTACCTCTCTATGCCCATTCACAGCCATGCTCCTTGAAAGAATTATCTATACTCATTGTCTACTTTACTTGCGTACTCGTTTTCCAACCCTCTGCCCCACCACACCACTGAAACTGCTTTTACCAAATTACCAATAATCCCTTGGTTACTAAATTCAGAGGATATTTTTGAGTTCTTAACTTGACCACCCCACCTTCTTGAAATAGTCTTTGCTTGGCTTCTGTGATCTCACATCTGCTCATACTTCTGTTGCTGCCTTTTAGCTAAATTCTTTCCTTTGCTCTTCATTGAGTAAAGGAGATACCCTAAGAAGAAGAGGAAGATATAAGCCCCAAATTGTTGTCTTTGTCTTCTCCCAGTTTTTTAGACCTGCTTTGATTGACCACTATGATGGGAACTGAACGTAATAGTCCTATACAAAATGGCAAAAACCAACCATTTTTTCATTTTTGACATTGGCTTTTAACAATTTCTTATAGTTTTCTGTTGACTGGCCAGCTCGAAATGCCTTGCTTTCCATCTGTTGTCAAACCCCAGCAGAATTGCCCTGACACCTTTCTCAGCTGCGTAACCATCTTTCAAGTTATAGATTTGTCTTGTTCCCCCTGCCCCTCTGCTTGCTCATGAGCCCTTTCACTGTCTAGCTCTCTGAAATTAAAAGGAGAATCATTTTAATTTCAGACTAAATTAGATATTAGTAAATTAAAATCAAGTAATTTTTTTTAAAGATTCTATATTCCAAAACTGTATCACTCCTAAAATGTATTCCAGAGCCAAATAATGAAGTTATCCATTCCCTCTATTAGAGAAAGAAGTTGAGCTTTGGAGTCAGGTAGCACCTGGAATCCAAGTTCTGCCACTTACTAACAGTGACCCTGGGCAAGCTACTTATCCCTCAAGTCTCAGCTCCCTCACTGTAAAACAGGGATATTAATGCCTCCCTTGCGTGGTGGTAGTGAGGATAAGTGAGCTAACTGAACTTACATAAAGCACGGGCTGGCTATAAGGCACTCGATAATTGGTAGCTCTTATTCTAAACAAGTTTACTATTAGCCATTTCTCACTAAAGAGATATTCACTTAAGATGATTGCAAGGTGAGGATTCACGACCTGAGTTATGAATAGCACCTTAAACTGAAGGAGCAAAGGGCTGACTTTAGTTACTCTTGCTCCCAACAGTTGGCCCCATTTCCTTGCTTTCTATAAATAAGCTCAACTCTGGCATGATACAAAATAAACCGCATTTTACTGGACTCAAATAATTTTAATGGAGGCACAAACACCATTGTTAGGTTGGAAAGCAAATGTTACTCATAGATATGGTCTACTAATTTTCTAATCATGACATATGTTACCTGGATACCGAACAATGCCAAATCTCAGGATGTCCCAAGGGAAGCATTCATTACTAAATAAAGAGTGGCTAGCACAAAGAAAGGGAAAGAAATCTAAAATTTTCGAGTGCCTATTCCAAAGACCTTTTATATGGCTGGGTATTTTCCCTTAACCTTATCTTATTTAATCTTCTCAACAGCACTGTAAAATAGCTTCTTTTTAAGTGACCATGTCCTGGTTTATGCTTCTTGTCCTTAGTGAAACCTTACTTCTATTATCCATATTTTATGGTTGAAAAAATGGAATCTAAAGGAAGCAAAGTAGTCTGTGCATGGTTACAAAGCCAGAAAATTCCTCCCTTCTGCGGTTGGATTTCTTCTATGAATATCCCATTCACACGTCATCCAACTACAGCCTGACTTCTCTAACACACCACCATTTTGCTGTTTGCTATCCATGGACACTCAAGTCCTCATCTTACTTGACCTCTATGCAACATTTCACACTGTTTACCACTCCCTCCTCTTAAATATTCTCTCTATGGCTTCCGTGGCACCATTTTCCTGGGTCTCGCTCACCACTCTGGCTCTTCCTTCTGAGTCTCCTTCTCCTCCTCCCCTCCCTTAGATGTTTTTCCCCCGCTGGGCCTCCACTTAGATCACACTTCATTCTCCAGGTGGTCTCATCCTTGACTTTGGCAACAGTTAACTCTCTGCTGATAATTCCCACACCTGTAACTCTAGTCCAGCGCTTTCTTTAGGATCTAGTCCCATATATCCAGTAAGATCTGGGCATCTGTATTTGTATGCCCCAAAGTTACTTCATACAACTAACTAAAAATACATCATCTTCCTCCGCAGTCAAATTCCTCTTCCAGCATTCCCCTTCTCCGTCAGTGGACTCATCATCCTCTCAGTCAGCCAAGTCAGAAACTAGGGTGTCATCCTTGACTCCTCCATCTGCTTCAGACCCCCTCTCAGTAAATTATCAAGTTGTGCAATTCTCCCTTAACTTCAGTTCATCTTCTCTGATCTCCACTGCCACTAACTTAGTTCCAGCTACCTTCCTCTCTTCCCTGGACTGCTGCAATAGCATCAGTCTCCCTGTCTCCACTTTCTCCCCCTCCCTTTTTCTCCCCCTGCACATCCATTCTCTCTTGACATTGTAGTCAAGTCATCTTTTAAAAATGCAAATCCGATCATGCCATTCTTCTATAAAACCCTTAAACCTGAATTGTAAAATTTTTTTGTGTGTGTGTGAGGAAGATCAACCCTGAGCTAACATCCATGCCAATCCTCCTCTTTTTGCTGAGGAAGACTGGCCCTGGGCTAACATCCATGCTCACCTTCCTCTACTTTTTTTTTTATTTGGGACGCCGCCACAGCATGGCTTGACAAGCGGTGCATCGGTGTGCGCCCAGGATCTGAACCCAGGCTGCCAGCAGCAGAGCGCGCGCACTTAACCGCTATGCCACAGGGCCGGCCCCTGAATTGTAAAATTTAAAAGGGTGAATTTTATAGTATGTGAAGTATATCTCAATTCAAAAAAAAAAACTTAACCTGGTTTATAAAGCTTTGCATGACCTGGTCTGGCCTCAACGTCTCTCATTGCCCACCCTCTCTGGGCCTCCCATCTCCTCTTAGCTTTACTGTGCTGCACTTCCTTCTGCTTCTGAGCTCACCACACACTCGCTCACCTCTAAACTGTGCACAATTTATTCTATTTAATCTTTCTCCTTACCTTCTCCCTTCTCTTCACTTGGCTACCTCCTCCCTGTCCTTCAGGTCTCAGCTTGAGATGATGCTTCTCCAGAAATCCTTCCCTGATCTCCCCAGACTGGGTTTAGATGTTCCTGAGGCATTTCATACTTAGCCCTCTTGTAGCATTTATCACATTATATTTGTTCATTTTATGAGGATTGATTGAGTAACTGCTCTGGGCTGGGCACTGGGCTAGGGGCTGGGTATTCAGTGGCAAATAAGAGACATGGTCCTTGTCCTCCTGGAGCTTATAGTCTAAGAAGGAAGTAGATGGATGTTGAACAACGAATTACACTAAATATTTTGATTGTGATTATGATGTTTCAGGGACACCTGAGAGGGCATGATGACACATTTGACATAATTGAAGGGATCAGGGAAGACTTCTGAGAAAGTGACATTTAAGCAAAGACTTTAAGGAGCAGGAGTTGGCCCAATGATGAGTGTAGGTGGAGTGTTCCAGGCAGAGGAACAGTATATGAGAAAGCCATGACAGAAAGGAGCTTGGAGGAGTTTCAGAAACTAAAAGGCTAATATGGGAGACAAAGAAGAGCCTGGAAGAGCCAAATCACGCAGGGCCTTGTGGACTATGGTAAGGGTGTTCTACGTCCTCTTAAGAAGAGTAGGAAGCCTTTGAAGACTTTAAACAAGGGAACTTTAAAAGCTTCCCTTGGCTGCTATGTACAAGTGGAAGCAAGATGACAAGTTAAGAGGCTCACAAACTTCTCTGGATCTCCCACTAAACTGCTCCTTGAGGGCAGAAATTATGTCATTAATTTAGTATATCCACAGAGTCCAGCACTGTGCCTTACTACATAGCAAATGCTCGGTATTATATTAATGAATTGAATAAATGGATAATGGGGCCAGGATTCCAACTTAGGTTTTCAAGAAAGGCTCAGCTCAAGTATCCACACCCTGCTCCCTACACACACACAACCCTTCAAAGATCACCTCTCCACTCCACCCAAGACTGATTACATATCCCTCCTTTTTGCCTCTAATGCATCTGTGGTCGATTGTATTTTCTAAAAATGGCCACAATACTATCTCACTTCCAGTATGCTCTTATTACAATGTAACTCTGATACTCTTCCCACTGAAGTGGGGTCTAGTTCCCTCCCTTTGGATTTGAAGTGAGGTTATAAAAGGTGATTCAGCTTCCTCCTAGTTCTCTTGGGATACTTGCTCTTTGAACCCAGCCACCATGCTGTGAGGAAGCCCAAGCTGCCCTGTGTAGAGGCCGCATGGAGAAGAACCAATAGCCAGCATCAACTTGCCAGCCATGTGGGTGAACCATTTTGAAAGTGAATCCTCCAGCTTCCAGCAAACCACCCAGTTGAGACCTTTTGGCGTAGAAATGAGCTGTCCCCACTGAACCCTGCCGAAATTACAGATTCATTAGCAAAATAAATGATGGTGATTGTTTTAAGCCACTAAAGTCTTGGGATGGTTTTATTAAGCAGCGATAGGTAACTGGAACGGCATCCTATGTTTGTCATGCAGGGAGGTGGCACAACTCACTGGTTAAGTGGGTGGCCTATGACTGTCTTGGTTCAAAGCCCACCCCTGCTACTTACTAGTTGTATGACCTTTGGCAAGTTACTCAACCTCTCTGTGCTTCAGTTTCCTTTTTTCAGTGGAAATAAAAACAGTACTTAAGTTTGTTGTGAGAATCAAGTGATTAATGCAGGTAAACGCAGATCTATAGGTAATCCAGATCAGTCTTTGTGATCATCTCAGGCAAGCCTCTGATCATTCAGCTATCACGCTCATGTGATTCTGTTTCTGTCTTCATAGCACTTTTGGTATATGTATATATATGTGTGTGTGTATTTATATATGTATATGTATATATATACATATATAGCTTTTAGTACTATCTGAAATTATCTTGACTACTTTTTATTGTTTATCCCACCAGAGTATGAGTCCCAGTAAAGCAGGACCCTTGCCTCATTGACTGCTATATCCCTCATACCTGGAACAGTGCATGGCACAAAGTGCTTAATAACTTTTTTTGTTAATGAATGGATGAATACCACTTTCACACTTCTTGTGGAAGATATCACTAGTTCCTACCCAGTATCCATTCTCTCCTTTCATAGTAGTGGACCCTGCTTTTGTTGTGGATGTCAATATAAAATACTGTCCCAGATTCCCTTGCACCCAAGGGTCATTGTGTAATGCATTTCGTATTGATGAGACATAGTCAAAGGTCTGCTAAGGACGTCTGGGAAAATTTTTGCTTTGATATAGGCACTGCCCTTTCTTCCTTAGCCTTTTCCTCCTTCCTGCCCACAATACAGGCTAAAAGTGGAGCAGCCAAAAAGGTGATAAACATGAGGACCAAAACAGGAACTACCCGAGACATTAACGAACTATATAGTGGAGTCACTACACCACAAACTTTCTTATTATGTGAAAAAATTAATCCTTTGTAGTTAAGCCCCAGCAGTCAGCCTCCTGTTACTTGCAGCCAAATACATTCTCAACTGATAAACTATGATGGAGTATTATCTACCTCTCTAGGCTGTTCATTAAGGGCAAGGGAATATTTCATCTTTCTTACTGGACTATACTGGACTACTTACTTTCCTCCTATACTATTCTATAGGAGGACTGGAAGAATTTATCAGCAGAAATGTTATTCACTATCCAGATCTCTTCAGCTCTCTTAAAATAGTGATAGTCAGCAAGTGACATGGGCCACCATATTATCTGAATCCATTTGGCTCCTGAGTTCAGACATTTCAAATAGTGGGGGTTACGTGTACTTTTCATTCCTGAAACAAATGTATTTATTGCCACTGTGTGCCAGCATTATGTGGCTGTTGGGGATACAGCGATGAGTAAGTCAGATGATCAAAGCTGGATGCCCAAGTTCCCACTAAACATTAAGCTCCCAAAGGGCAGGAGCTGTGCTGCTCCCAGTACAAGAGAGACTTAATTCTAGCAGTCTCTCTACCATCTTGTTCCTCATCTCAACCTTCTTTCCCTTGACCCCACTTTAGTGGTCTTACTTCACTTATTCATTCACCAGCTTTATTTTAGTATTTCCCATGTGCCTAGAATACCCAGTACTTGGACTGCATATTTATATGTAGTATTTTGAATGCCTAATCTTTGACTTCCAAGATCATTCAGGTTTGCAAATCTGTCTGCTTTCTGTACAACTAAACCTCCATGTGCTCTTGCTGATCCATCATGAAGCGGCTATTCTCCCAATACCAACACATCTATGTGGTTTACCTAAGCTCAGCTGTGGGAGCTGGGTGCATTAACCTTGTCCTGATGTCATGACTGGGTATTATGGTCCCAAGCCCAAATGATGGATCCCCTCACTCAGCTCCATGGTACGTCCAGATCAGAATTTGGGACAGTAGTAAAGTGTTTCAGACTAGTCATAAACTTAGCCTCAAGGGTTAAAGCTTTAGGAATTGCTGCTATTGGAACACAAGTGTAACACAGGTTGAAGTAGACCATTGAGACAGATACCAGGAATCCTGGGACCACATTGTATTGTCACCTTTGATATTTTATTTTTGAGGGTCTTTAAATTATTATGTGTGTGTGCGCGTGCGCACGTGCACGCTATTTCAGGGACAAGGGGTTGGGCCATTTTGAAACTCTGATGGAAATTGTAGAACCCTTTTCCAAAATAATACATCTCTGCACATACACCCACACAATATTTAGAAACCATTTCTGGAGGTCCAGGTTAAGAATCCACCTGTGATTTGCCGTGAGGGTGGAAACTTTTTCTATACCATAGTTTTGTCCTTTATCATGTACTTTTTTAATTTACCTTTTCACGTGTGTATATTTTATCCCATTGAGCAGGCAAGCTTCCTACAAGAAATATATGCCTCTTCATTTACCCCCAGTGATGTGTGCATGTAGGCACTGAGGCTTGTGGGGAATATTTGCCATTTGAGTCCTTTGAAGCTGTTGTGATTTACTGAGAACAGGCAGCTTTCCTTTTAATATTCTAACTGCCACCCCACCTCCCTTCAAAACTATAGAGATCACAAGAGGACTTGGACTCTACACTAATGTTCTATTTACTTTCTAGGTTTTAGGCCAAGGCATTATTTACATACTCGTCATGCAAATATCCAGTCTTGGATATTTAGAGAACAAAGTGGTGCCTAGTGGAAAGCTTTATACAAAAAAAAAGAAAAGAAAATAAGTATTCATAAATGAACGTACTCCATTATCTTACAAATGTGTGGTCTTGATTCCTTCCACAGCTCTGTGCTTCACCTCATTAACACCCACACCTGTAATCAGACCCCCTACTTCTCCTATCCCATGAGTTTGTTTTTCGTTTTCTTTTTTTTTTTTTTTTTTTTATCCTATCCCATGAATTTTGTCAAACTACACTACTTTCCTGGCATGTGCTTGTGGAAAAAATTTAAAACAGGAATAAATATAATGCTAATAGAATAGTGGCCATGTGGTTTTTCCTTTTTTTCTGATCCTTCCCTCCCACCTATAAATTTCAACAGGCCACCTTTAATCCTAACCTCTTTAGAACTTGGAAGTGTTTTCCCTCCTCCAGTCCCCTCTCCCTGACTCTCTAGGCAATTACAGCCACCTGGTGGCCATATGGGGAAATGACAGATTGCCCCAAAAATCCCTGGTGAGAGAAGGAACCTCTCTGGAGTAATTTTTGGTCTTGCATCTATGGGGAGCAAGGAAAGAGAAACCTGTGATTACAGCACAGGATCCAGACATCCTATTTCTTGGTCCCACCTTGCCTCGTAGGACACACCATCCCATCCACCAGTTATTACAGACAGATGAATTCACTTAACATTTGAGTTCATACAATCAAAATTTATTGAGCAGCAACTATGTGCCCAACACGGAATACAGCAGTGAACAAGATGGACACAATCTCTGCCCTCATGAGCTTACAATCTAGCAGCCAGCCAGCCAGCCAATTACATCCATAATTTTAACATTACAGCTGTAATAAGTGCTCTGAAATATGCATGGTAGTGCTAAGAGACGATTTAACAGAAAGTCTTGACCTACACCGAGAAATCAGAAAAGGCCTCCTTGAGGAAGAAATATTTAGAATCAGCTAGGTGGAAAATGGAAGGAAGAGCATTGCAAGCAGAGAGAATAGTCTGTGTGACAGCTCTGAGGCAAGAAGATGTTTAATGAAACGAACTGAAAGCCGGTCAGTGTGGCTGGAACATAGGGAACCAAGAGGAGTCATGCAAGATAAGATATGCAAGGTAGGCAGAGGCTGATTTATGCAAAGTCTTTGAATTTAGGACTTTATTCCAAAAGCAACTGGAAGCCACTGAAGAAGATGAAGGAGGAAAGTTAGATGTTTAGGTTTGTTCTTCAGAGCTCACTCTGACTGCTCTGTGTGGAGGACAGAAGTGGAAACGGGAGGACTGCTTAGGAAGTTTCCACAGCAGTCTAGAAAAGAGGTGATGACAGCTTGGAGAAAAGAAGATGGATTCCAGAGACATTTAGGAGATCGAATCTACTTGGAGAGTGTCTGGGTGTGTGAAGAGAGGGATGTGTTGCTGGCAAGAGGTACTGAAGCAGGATCCTCTGCAAGAGGGATGGGTTTGGGCAGATCTCATAGGCACAGGCCCCGAGTCTGGTGCTAGAGCAACAGCATAGCTTTGGTTCTCAAATAGTTTAGGGTTTAATTGACAAACAAGACAACTTTCATACACAAGTTGTTTCATGTGTATGAAACAACTGCAGAGCTGATTAAACATCAAAATGATTCAGATAATTCATGGACTCTTGCAGTACATGGGATTGAATGGAAGCCCTCTGTCTCACAGTGAGTTCAGATACTGCTGAAGCCAGTACAGATGTCTCCACCTTTGTCCAAGCCTTTCATAGTCAGCCCCTCAGAAAACTCCTATGCAGCCCACCCAGTTTCTCACAGGCGCCACCTTGCCCTGTGCTGGGCCCTGGTGCCCCCTGCCAGGATGATGCGCTAACCTCTCCCTGATTCATTTTTGCCTGCTACTGTCAGGAAATACACCTGTCATTCGCATTCCCCACTCCTGCTTAGATTAAAGGGGACCAAATCTGGCTACTGCCCCTGATTGTGGTTCTCTTTTGGTCACCAGGAGTTTTCTGACTGACTTAGCTCCTCTCTTTACATTACCCCTGTCAAGCCCCCTCTTGTAGAGTTACCATCTAGCAAAGTCCACCCTGCCTTACTTACCTTACCTAAGAGGCACAGGCCCATCATGAATATACTGTACGATTTGCCTCCTTTTTGCTCCTTCATCCAAAGTGTCCCAATCCGAAGGCCTTTTCCCCACTCTAGTTTTTCCTGGAGTCACTGTATACCCACCTCTTTGCCTCGAAAAAGTCAGAAGAAAAATTTTGCTGTGGGATTAACCAGGAAATAGCCTCACAGCTATTGCTCAGCTAACACTTAGCCTTCCCTGCTTCCTCTCTGGTACTGCAGAACTCTGCCAACTCCCTTCCAAAGACAATAACTGCAGGAAAAAAAGAGCTGACTACACAGTAGGCCTACAGGTTCCCATTGTGCAGTGAGCCTAGGACACTGCAATATTCCCTTTACATTGAAAAGAACATGGACTTTGGAAATGGGCAGACTTGGGTTTGCATCCTGGTTAGTAACTAGTGTACCTCTGTGCTATTAAATCTTGCTAAACTTCAAAAGACTTACCTGTAAAATAGTGGTAATGGTATCCATCTTGTGGGGTAGTTGTAGTAAACAGGGTGTATAAAGCACATAGCATAATATCTAGCCTGAACTACCTGGTAACCATTCACTTCCTTCCCCTTGGGTTTCAGCTGCCAGATACTATTCAGAAGGGACATAAGCCAGTTTTGTCCAGCCAGTGATAGACATTTCCTATTCCTGTCTTTGTAAATCCCATCTTCCTGCAGCCATTGCATGTCCATCATTGCCAAAAAAGTTCTGCCATCCCTCATCCCTGGGTAGGACTTCTCTTTCTCTTACCATCAAGAAGTTCTGCCTGAGGGCCGGCCCTGTGGCTTAGCGGTTAAGTGCTCGTGCTCCGCTGCTGGTGGCCCGGGTTCGATCCCGGGCGCGCACCAACACACCGCTTCTCCGGCCATGCTGAGGCCGCGTCCCACATACGGCAACTAGAAGGATGTGCAGCTATGACATACAACTATCTACTGGGGCTTTGGGGAAAAAAAATAAATAAATAAAATTATTAAAAAAAAAAAAAAAAAAAAAAGAAGTTCTGCCTGAGCTCTATCTGACTGTCCTCTTCTGCATCTCCCTAATCCAAGATACTTCATCTTCTTGTATCATTCCTAAAAATTAAGTCACTTCTAGCATTCTCCCTAACTTTGTCAGAGTAAGTTGTAATGGACCTGGGGAGTAGGATCTTTACACTTCAGACGAGCATTTCCTCTCCATCCCCACTCTCCAGTGCCCCTTCCCTAACCACAGGCCAGTTCCCAGAGTGGAATGGAGATCTAGATCCCAGCACCCCCACATCCCCACTTCTTTTCCTACAGGGCACAGAAACAGCCAAACTCAAAATATGTTTTGAGTCTACATGAGCATACATCTCCTTTCCTATAGCTCTGTGAGGTCATCATTGAAGTAGAGCAGTATTGCAGGTGTGTAGAGTGTACCGTCCATATTGAGATAGTCAAATTCTTCCTCCTCATCCCGGATCCCATTCTCTTCCAGGGTATAATCCATGTTCAGGTTCTTGCCTTCATATTTCCATGTGTAGCTGGCAGCATGTGTGTTATAGGGGAGATAGCGGTGTAGGATTTCCCACATTGATTCCAGGGTCCCCACCTGGAGAACATGAAAGCACCCCACCCCCAGAATTCTGGGTGGAACAGTTACACACACACACACACATGCACGCACGCACACACAAGCAAAGGCCAGGAGCCCAAAGATGATAGAGCTGGGATCAAAGTGCCTCCCTTGGCAGATAGCAGCTTCAGGCACTCCACAGTCCCAGAAATGACACTGGAGCTCAGGCATGCAATGAATGGCCCCGAAGTCCTACCTGTCTTTATGGCAGCCACTTCTAACAAACAGATGCCACTAAAGAGTAAAAGTCACTGCTCCCTCACCTCATCCCCACAATAGAGTAGACTAATAAGAGTCTAATTGCAATTGCTGTCCAAAACACAGCATGTAAGAGCTTCCAAGGGCCACCATCACTAAGATGCATGAACTGCTGCCCTAGGCTTATGAAGGGGTCTCTTGTACCCTGAGACCCAGCCACTCCTCAAATTCCCAACCCTGGGGATCAGGTGGTCTGCTTTCCTCGGTTACCCCTAAAAGAAAGGAAAATATAGCTCCCACGGTTATGGAGAGCCGATGGCCTGAAGACCTGCTTCGAGATTTGCTGAGATTCCCAGTAAGCTGCCCCCAGGCACCAGTTCTCACCTCCAGTGTGTGCTCCTGCGACGTGAGCGTGTTAATGATGCGGATGTTCCGGGTCTTGGCAGACAGCCGCCCCACCTCGTAACGCGACCCCTGCCACCAGGGCTTCCCGAAATCATTGGCCCAGTCGGAACGGGGCAGCTGAGGCGGGACGTGCAGAAAGCGGCCCCGGGGGGTGCGGTATCTCAGGCAACCGGTCAGCGGATCTATGTGCTTGCGGATCTTTAAAGCAGGGTTTGGGGATGGGAGGGAGCAGTCACTATCTCGGTCTCCGGCTAGCCCTTGCTTTTCCTCTCCATCCCCGCTCTCCAGTGTCCCTTCCCTAACCCCAGGTTTCAACAGAACTCACGTCTCTGGTCTTTGGATCAAACCAATGGCTGATGTCCTGGCCCGCAACTTCCACGATGGGTTTCAGCAGCAGGTCTCCTGGGAAGGAGCAGCCGCCGTCAATGATAGCCACCCAAAAACCAGGCACCCAAACACACAAAGCGTGGCCCTTACCCTTGTACTCCTGTGCCAACGGCGTTAGGTCATACACGTATCCCAGGTAAGACACCCACAGGTCTTCCGGCCGGTTGTGTCGGGCCACCTCGGCCGGCGTGAAATAACGACGTTGGAAGTACTCAAAGTCTGGCCCGGCCACTAGGCCCCGGCGCGGCATGGCTCTTGCTCTATTGGTCACCGGGCTCCCTTAGTTGCTTCCTCGCGCCTCAGCACGCAGGCATTACCGCATCCGCCTTCTGGTCCAGGAGCTAAGACTAGTGCGTTTATCCGCTAACATGGAAACCATTGTTCTGTTCCGGCCACCGTCCGCTGAGATAAACGCTGTGTAGGCGAGGAGGAGCGTGGGCTTTGCGTGCTCACGGGAAACGTAGTCTGCGTCCGGCATTCAAGTTAATTGAGTTGCGTTCTCTGGAGTTCTAGGGGAAAGCGAACACACTCTGCTTTAATTCAGAGTGGCCTGGGCTACAGGGGGTATTTAGGGCAGACTATTCCGCGAGGTGGAGTGCGATTATAAAAATAGATATTCTCGCTAAATTCCAAGCTTCCTAAAGGATGCGTAAGCAACCAGAAAGGTTAAATTTCTCGCGATATCTTAAGACATTCGGCGTAATAGGCCTCAGTGGGCCACACTGCTGAAAAAGTAGGGGAAGCTCGCGAGATCTCTGCAGTTGCCGAGGAGACTAGAAGAAGAGGTGATCTCGCGAAAGAAAAGAGGTCGGGAGCGCTCGCGAGATCTCAGATCGCCGGACCCGAAAGGTTTTTCAGAAGTTGAAGGGCCGAGAGGAGGCCCCGGGGCAAATGGCCGGAGCTGGACCAACCATGCTGCTACGAGAGGAGAATGGCTGTTGCAGCCGGCGTCAAAGCAGCTCCAGCGCCGGGGTTAGCCGGGCTCAGGTTTTGGGATTGAGGGGTAGTCAGGGAGCAAGATGGGGGGACGAAGGGGGAACTGCAGCTCCCGGCAGCCTCTGGGCTTTGTGTGAGCGCCCCGCGGTCTGTCGGGAGCTGTGGTTCCGCGGGTGGGCGGCTGCCTGGGCGGTGCGGTCTCAGCGCGTGTCCCGCCCCGCGCAGGACTCAGACGGGGAGCGCGAGGACTCGCCGGCTGCGCGCGCCCGACAGCAGCTGGAGGCGCTGCTCAACAAGACTATGCGTATTCGCATGACAGACGGACGGACACTGGTCGGCTGCTTCCTCTGCACCGACCGCGACTGCAATGTCATCCTGGGCTCGGCGCAGGAGTTCCTCAAGCCGTCGGGTCAGTACCCGGGGACTGCGCACCCGCCTGGAATGCGGGCGAGCCTCACGCAAGGCAATTCTCCTTCAGTGCTTGTCTGCACTCCGTGTTTTCGGGGGCTAGCAGTCGTGGCTCAGAGGAGGCGGGACCAACGCTCGCCCGCCTCCCTGATGCTCTGACCCTCCTTTCCAGATTCCTTCTCTGCCGGGGAACCCCGTGTGCTGGGCCTGGCCATGGTACCAGGACACCACATCGTTTCCATTGAGGTGCAGAGAGAGAGCCTGGCGGCGCCTCCTTATCTCTGACCACGATCGCGCGTGCCTTTCAGACTTCATTAAACCTATAACAGAAGTGGCCTGTCTGCGTGTAGCTGGGATGCCGGGGCAGGGATTACGCACCCCACCCCTAGAGAAGGAGGTTTATCCGAGGTCGCGAGCGCACTCAACCTGGACGTCCAGGAGTGCCAAAGGCTCCCTCAGTTTCGGGGGTGGGGATGGGGGACAGGCTGAGCTTCTGACCCACAGGCCCCAGAGTGGGCCCCTCCATCTTCCCTCCCACGCTGCTGCTCCAGAATTGTGGCGGGAGGGGGTGTCATCCTGCTCCGGAAGGCCCATTGTTTCCCTCCCCGGCCTGGCAGCACCGAGTTCCTCTAAGCTGGGGTCAGAGAACGGGCTCAGGTCCCCAAGGGGAGCAGGGCAAGCGACAGAGGCCAGGCCCCCTCCACTCTATTGATGGGGAGGTGACTTTGGGGTCAGGGACAGAGCTCTGGGGTCTGGCCAGGAAGAATGGGCTAATGCGTAAGGGAAGGCCAGGAGACTGAAGGATGCTCTCGTCTGCGCTCTTGAGCCCGCCCCCTCCATGTTGTTTCCTGCTCCTGGGCACAGGGGCAGGAGTGATAGTATTTGTGCCGTCCCTGTGTTCACAAGATCCCAGGAGCGCGTTCAGTTCATTAATTCTTTATTGATGTGTGATCATTCCTTTACCTCCAACCTCGCCCTGCAGCCCGTAAATACTAGAGGAACCGCACCAGAAAAGGCGAACACGAGGTTGCGTTGCCTTTTCACAAGACGGGCAGAGGGTGTGCAGGGTCCAGCCCAGATGTTCAGGATTTAGATATGGGTAGTGAGAGGAAAGTGGGTTTTCTGGGGTGTGGCAAGTTTTCACCAGCATTGGGTCCACAGGTGCTGCTCCCCAAGGGGACGCTAGGACTCAGCTTAGGCAGGAGTGGGGGCAGGGTAGGTCGGGAGACCCCCGGGCTTCAAGTCCTTTTGCCGACTGGGAGGGAGGGCAGTCGTCAGGGTTGTTCTTGACCTGAGGGTCCTCAGACCCAGACCTTTCCTGGTGTGGGAACGGCCTGAGACCCTGGTGAGGCCCGGGTGTGCCGCGGCTGCTGCGGGGCGCGCCGGCGCCGATAGAGGGCTCGGCTGTAGGGCACGAGGCAATCGGCCAGGCGGAGGCGCAGGCAGAGGCGGCGGTAGCTGGCCAGGGCAAGCACGAGCAGCGGAACGAGGAGCAGGAATCCGGTGACCAGCAGGGCCGTGAAGCCCGGGTCCCGCAGGTGCGCGGTGCAAGGAGGGGCCTGGGAGCGCAGGAACTGCGGGAGGAGAAGAGGCGTCAGGCCCAAGCCGAACAGGCCAAGTGGGGAGAAGTTGTGGCCCACAGACCCCACCGCCACCCTCACCACATACACGCGCACTCACACGCACACCGCGGGGCGCACGCTCACCTGGGAGTGACAGAGAAAGCCGAAGCCTAGCATGGTGACAGCGGGTAGCAGGATGGTCCCCAGCACCAGCGCCAGCAGGAGAAGATTGAAGGCAGCCACCAGCAGATTCTGGGCCGTGACCAGCACAGCGCAGGCCCAGCAGTCCAGGGGGTCCCGGGGCTCTGGGCTGCCGCCGCCGTGAACTGGTCGCATCGCCCCCGGGACATCCGCCATGGCCCGCCTAGCTCCCGCCCGCCTGGGCTGCCTGGACCGCGGCCCTTATAGCCCTCTTTCCTGCTCCTCCCCCGGCCCAGCCTCTCCCCACCCCCCTTATCCTGGAATGCGACTCCAGGATTAGGCACCCCCCATACCGTGGAGCGGACCAGAGCTCTGGACATTCCACAGGCGCCTCCGGGGAGGGGCTCACCCTCCCGGGGTCTGCGCAGTCCCTCCCCATCAATCACCAGCGTGCAGCCCTCCTCCCAGTACTCTTCCCTGTTATCACCAGCACGTTACCCAAACAAAACTTTTTTTCTGATTTTATTTTTAATATTAATATTCTCACACAAAAATCACCGAAAATCGGGGTAGGGTTGGGAAGACCCCTCTGCCCCTAGGGCAGAGAGACAGTGCAGTGCGAGGGGGCGGGACTGTAAACCCCCCACCCCTCCGCAGCCCCAGCGAGGAGGAAAAACAGACAAAACGAAAATAAAGCCCCAGAGAAACTCATCCCGGGGTGTCCCTGCCCCAGTGAGGCCCTGGCCCTGGGCTGTTTCACGCTTAAAAAGAAAAAGGCGGGGAGGGGGCGAGAGGAAGGTCCGTGTTTTTAAAATTGGCCGGGGCTGGGAAGGACGGGGTTCCTTTTCCTCATAGTTCTTTCTTTAAAACTTTTAAATTTTTTTATTTTATTTTATCTTTTTTACAAAATACCATTTCAGTTCCCACTTCTTCCCCTACAGTACAGGAGTCGCTCACCCTCAGGCGGGGTTGGGGTCGGGTCGGGAGTAGGGGACTGGTCCGAGAAAGTGCAGGACGTAGGGGAGGGGAGCGGGTTTGAGCACCATAAGAACCCGGCTGGAGCCGCGGGCGGACGGGCAGAGACGGACGGGCCGGGCCCGGACACACACTGGGGCGCAGGGAGAGCCCGGCAGCGGGCGATCCCTGGAAGGGCGGGCGGGATGGCTTGGGGGTGCGGGGGGTCGGGTTTTCCCAAAACTGAATAAATAGAGGTGAGTGGGACTGTTATAAATTAAAAACCAAAAAACAAAAACAAACAAAAAAACAGAAAATACAAATCATAACCAAGTGAATAAACAGAGACATGTACAGGGTCACAGCTAGCATTGGAAGTAAAAAAGGAGGTTCTGGGGGAGGAGTAAAGCCCATAGAAAGAATCTCATTAAAAACCTCGGCTGCCGTAACGTCTATGTACATACACGAGCCGCGCGCATCAGCGCCGGGCGGGCGGCGGGCAGGCGTGAGGGAACCCGTATGTGACCCCCGCCGCCGCCGGAGCCTGGTCCTTGTGTCTGTTGCTAGAAAGGCCAAAGTCGGTGAGGGGAGGCGCTGGTGGGCGAGGGGCTGCAAGCCCCCTCCCCCGTCTCCCATTTTTTTTTTCCTTTTTTCCTCATATTTAAAAAAAAATGTTTTTTTCTTAATAAATTAAGTGAGGGAAGCTGCCAATGGGGTGGAAGGGCTGGGCCCGACCCCCTTCCCGGCCAGAGGCGGGACCTAGGTCCAGCCCAGGCGTGTGCTGGTGGCCCCGCGGCGCACTGCGAGCGCGCAGGCGGGCGGGGCGTCCGGCCTCATCGCGACGTGCTGGCGGGGGCCTGCGGGGAGAGAGCGGGCGTGGGGCTCAGGGGCAGGCGCGGGGCGGCCAACCGCAAGCGCGTCCCCTGCGCCCCCACTCCGGGTCCTCGCCCGCCCGCCCGCGAGCCCTCACCAGCGTGAAGGCGTCGTAGGCCTGCGCCAGCTCCTCAGTGCGGTACTGCTCCAGCACCACCACGCCCTGGAGGCCCGCGCTGCGGCGCCGCGCACAGGCTTCGCAGTGCACCAAGTACGTGTTGCGGCTGCCGTTCTCACTCGTCACGAACAGGATGTTGAACACCTCCACCTGGGCCGGGGAGGAGGGGGCAGTCACGGGGAGGGAGGGCCACCGGCGACACCTCCCTTCGGGGAAGCAGGAGAGGGAGGGCGGGCCCACTCACGTCGCACTCGTTGCAGTAGTAGGCGGGCTCGTCCTTGACCCGCCCCTGGTAGGCGATCTTCTTCCCCGCTCGCACCAGGCTCTCCCGCTGCACCTGGCAGTGCTTCATGGACTGCAGGAGGCAGAACCTGCGTGCGGGGGAGGTGTTGGTAAGGCAGGGCTGCCGGCGTGGGGAGCAGGTTGGGGCCTCCCCGCTGCACGCCTAGGTCACATCCCTTGACCTGGGCATCTGTCACAGTTGAAATTTCATGTGGTTTTTGTCTATTTTGACCACAAGAAAATAAAGCTTCTCAGAGCTGGGCCCTTGTCAGCCACCCCAGCACAGTACCACCACAGGGAACACGATAAAGGATAGAGAGGTAGGTGGAGAATGGGGTAGAATCACACAGAAGGACAAGAGCAGGACCCGGGCGGGGGCAGATGGGCTCCCTCTCAACTAGGGCCCTCACTTGATCATCTTGAACAAGTCGGGGTCGCTGATTTTGACTGTGCGAGCCACGTTCCAGGACACGTGAATCATGGGCACAATGGATTTGACGTTCTTCACCTCGTTCCACTCGTATCGTTCCAGGGCCAGCTGGTACTGATAGGCTGTGGGTCAGAGAGGGTCACTACAGGATTCTCAAACAGCCCCCAGCCACTTGGGCCCCAGCCCCTTCCCTCACAGCTGGCCACCCTCCAAGCCCACCCGCCACGGGGCTCACTCTCCATGGGCCCCACTCCCTCACCGCTGAGTGGCTCTACATGCCCCGTCACCTCGCCCCACCCTCTCACCGGTGAGGGGCCCCACGTTCCAGGCAATGTTGTTACACCAGCCGGTGGCCTGCACCCAGTGCACGGTCCCCGCATTAATCCACACGAGGTCTCCGGGGCGCTGCACGAAGCGGTACACAGGGATATTGGAGGCATAGAGGTCATCCAGGATTGGCCACCAGGAACCCGTCAGGTAGTCCACGCCATGCCTGTGGGGTGGCCAGAGGGTCAGATGGAAATCTGGGGACCCAGGGACGGGACAGGACGTGGAGGGGTATCTAGCGGGGAGGAAGGCGGCGCGCACCGGTCGCAGAAGGCGCTGATGGTCTCCCAGTAGTGCTCGTGCACCGCGAACCACTCGCAGTCACCTGGGCCGATGTTGATGTTGACAGAGCAAAAGTTATTGTTCTCCTGGTGGCCTGGAGGGGGCGACAGAGAACGGCATGGCTAGCCGAGCACTCGGCGGCAAGCCCGCCCCCTTAGCCCTCATTGGCGGACGGAGCAGCACCGACACCAGTCCCGCCCCCGCGCGCCCCCGCGAGGAGGGCACCTGGCGTTCGGCTGCCCGGGACCTTCATGTACAGCTGCACCGTGTTCATGCCCAGGATGGTGTGGCCCACGTGGCTCAGCATGTTGCCGGTGGATGTTACCCGCATGAAGGCGGGCAGCTTCAGCAGCTCCTGCAGTTGGGGCTTCCACCTGCGGTAGCGAGGGTGCAACAAAAGTGAGAGGCTACCCCGCCGCGCGGACCCCTGGGCTCGCCCGCCCCAGCTTTGCGCGCCTCAGCCCCACTGACCGCTTGGCGTCAGAGAGGTCGATGTTGGTGCCAAACTTGATGATGTGATGGTTCTTCGGGTCTGGTGCGCCGCCGCTGCTGCAGGAGCAAGAGCACAGGTTGGTGGAGAAGCCCAGGAAAGGCAGGCAGTCATGAAGGGAAGGGGCAAACTGTATGGTACCTAGGAGGGGTTCCTGTGGTGCTGTCCGGCTCCTCGGACTCCTCATCCTCACTCTCCTTCTCCTCCTGCTTGGCCACAGGGATAGGCAGGCCTGGATCAGCGACCTTCCAGAAGCCCTCCCACCCCACCACAGCCCCAGCTCCAAGTCCCCTGATCCCACGCCCCGGCCTCTGCCGGTGCTCCCCTCTCACCTGCAGGGACTCTTGGAAGGATGAGGCCTGGTACTGTGCGTACTTGGCAATGGTGGTGTGGGAGCGGGAGCTCTCACAGGGCCAGATCTGTCGCGTACCCGTCAGATCCCAGTTTTCATCTGAGGGCTGCTGCACCTGGGTGCGTACCTCCACCGTATGCTCGCCACTTGCCTCCACCAGCGTCTTGGTGGAAAACAGGCCCAAGTCTGTAAAGGAGGGCGGAGCAGGGCGTCAGCACAGAAGCAGAGGGCAGGGAGCAAGGATCCAACTCACTCTGTCCCTTTGTACTCATGAAGCCTGACAGGGTGAACATAGGCTTCACAGAGCTCAGCCCAGGAGGAACAGGCGAGAGCCCCAGCCCCACATGAAGCTGGGAGGGTTGGCCCTCTCAGGCCCTGGCCTTTATCTGGATCATCACCAACCCCCTTTCTCCCACTGCCACTCTGAGCCTCAGCCTCTCCACCAGAGTCCCCAGGTGTGCCTGACGCCACATGCACACAGCACCTGGCACACAGTAGGTGCTCAATGAATGGCAGTTTCTTTATCATTGGATCCCATGAAAAATTTAGTCAAGTGAAAGCCTAGAGAATATACGGGTACAGAGAGGGCTATGGGTATAAAGGAAACAAGATTGAATTTTATATTTCTATATGGTTTCTTCTACTTTCATATGTGTTTGAAATTTTGCACAATAAAAGGCTGAAAAACCCCCAGGTTTTTCAGGTTGATAAAGCTCCAAATCATGGGTCTTCAAGGTTTACTACAATCTGTATTCTTCTCATCCTTAATCACCAAGAAAACCAAAAGTGACTCTAACTAGGCCCTGAGATACATCCCATTCCCACTTGCCCACTGCTGGGGACAGACTGACAGATGGGAGAAAAGCCTGAGGCCAGCTAACCCATTACCCAGAGCACTCTTCAAAAATGCCCTATGACTGAGGAGAGCTCGCTATAGTCATGGTCCTGGTTCTTCAGGTGTGGGGGCTCTCAAGAGGGTCCCAAAGCCCCAGATCCTTGCAGCCCTCCCCACACCTTTGTGCCCCACACACTCACTGAGCCGCAGGGAGCCCGCCAGACCCCGGATCACGGTGATGGGATTTCGAGGGTCTGTACAGAACTGCAGCAGCACCGGCGAGAAAGCATCTCGTTTGCTCTCCAGCTGAGGGACCACCAGGAGACAGGGCTGGGGTCAGAGCCCTGTTCTAGGCTCAGAGCACCCCAACAGCCCCCAAACACTGTCTTAGAGCCCTCTGGCAGAGGCAGTTCTGAGCACAGATGGCACACGTACATAGATGCTGGGTGTGGGTGGGTTGAGTTTTTCCCGGGGCAGCTTCTCCTCAGTGTTGATCTTCGGTTTCACAGACTGGGTGGGGGAAAGGTAGGACTCTCGGAACTTTCCTTTCACCTTGGCATTCCTGTGGGAGGAAGTGAAATGAGGATGGATATATCAGGGTGATGGGGGAAGGGCGCCTCCTGCCGGGCCAGGTTGGCAGCCTCACGGGGGACAGCCCCTAACTCACTTGCTGGCACGAACAACATCGGCAGCGCAGTGGCTGATGGTGAGGTCTGCCATGCGCAGCCTCCGCTCTTCCACTTCAGAGGCGATAAAGGTCTCCTTGTCACCACTCTCTACCTTGATAAGCCGGATCTTCAGCTCCTTGGGGGGTCCTTCACTAAGTGAGCGCAGCTTCAGCATGTCAGCCCGGCTGACACCGGGTGGCCCTGGAGTTTCCTCCCGAGCCTTCTTCCCAGGCATAGAGGCTGATGGGGGTGTGGGCTGGACAGAGGGTGCAGGAGCTAGTGGAGGAGCTGGAGCTGTGGGTGGCTTGGCCTTGGCAGCCCCGCCAAGATCAGGCCGCGCCTTCTCACGACCCTGGATCTCCTCACTCTGCAGGTCCAGGTTCCCCAGCACCCGGCGGCTCTTTTCTTTGGGGGCCTTGGCCTTGGCCTTTGCCCTGCCCTCACGGGGCCGCCGACCCACACTGTCCTTACAGGCCCGCCTGTGCCGCCGGTGCTCCTTCTGGTGCTCCTTCTGCCGCCGCTTGCTGCTGCCTGGTCCTGCTGCTGCCACCACCCCACTACTCGCCTCCTTGGCCTGGGTGGGGGGCGGCAGTCGCTCAGTCCCACTGTCCACTGGGTCTGCCGTGTCCACTGGGTCCGCTGGGTCTGTGGCACTCCTGCCTACCCGCTCCACAAGGGTCTCACAAGCCCGACTGATCTCTTCTAGCACCTCAGACTCAGAGCGAGCAGGGGGCAGAGGCAGGGGTGGGGGCGGCGGGGCGGGGGTCATGGGGCCCGGGACTGGCTCTTCGCCCGCCCTGCGCTCCCGGGCCCAAGGCCCACCTGAGGTAGAGAACTGAGATGACGAGGAAGCGGAGGGCTGTGAGGAGCCCTGGGCGCTAGGGGCCGCTGAGGTGGGCGGCGGGGCGGTAGCACCTGATGGGGGACCAGGGGAATACTGAGTGGCAGGCAAGGGCCCAGGCCGGGTAGAAGCAGCTGCTCCAGTCCCCCGGTAGCAGTACTTTTGTCCCTCCAGCACAGAGGCCAAGGATTTGAGCAGGCTGGCCGGGCTGGCTGGTGGGGGTAGTGGGGGTGGCGGCGGCTGTGGCTGGGGTGGCGGAGGGAACTTGGCTAGAGGCGGCGGTGGTGGTAGGGCTGGTGGTGGCTTCTCCTCTTCCTGGGTGGCCGTGGTGGTGGTGATGGTGGCAGCAGTGGTGGTTGGAGCTGTGTCAGTGGGGAATGGAGGCTGTAGAGATGCAAAGGGCTCCTTCAGGGGGGCCGGGGGGACCACGCCTGCCTCCTGTTGCTGCTCCTCCTCCTTTCGAATGGATTCGTCCAGCATCTTCATGATGTTGGCAAGTCCATCAGGTAGGATCTTGAATTCAGCTGGCTCCTCAAACTGATCCTCCAGTGGGGTAGGGGGAAAATCAAAGAGTCGCGGGCCTCGGGCAGGCAGCTCCCCAACCCTGGGCGGCACGGGCTGGGGGGCTTTATTCAGGGGGCCTGGGGATGGCCCCGGCCCCACCTCGGGGGTCTTTGGGAAGGAGACCCTGGGCCGAGGGCTCTCCGGGCGCCTGAAGCTTCCTGAGGTATTTTGGTGGCAGGAGGAGGGAGGGGCTGGAGGCAGGCTAAGAGTCAGGGGTGCAAGAGGTGGGTCCTGGGGGCTCAGTGTTGGGCTGGGGGGCCGGGGAAGGGGGTCCATACTTCTGGCTAGATAGGGAGGTGGGGGAAAGGACACAGGCCCAGTAGGGCTGCTGCTGTGGCTGCCATTGTTGCTGCTGCTGCTGGTGGTTGGGGGAGTAGGAGGGGTGTGCGAATCCTGAGTGCCCACAGAAAAGCGGGGGGCCGGAGGCCCCAAGAAGCCCTCGCGGTGGGGGAGGGGTGGTGGTGGAGGGCGGGGGCGTCCCTCAGCCCCGAAGAAGAGCTCCTCTAAGATCTCTCCATCCTCACGGGCTACCCGGCAGGCCGGGCCCTTCAACCAGGCAGGGGGGGGTGGGGGGCGTAGGAGACGGGGACAGGGGGGTGGAGGAGGTGAGGGGGGGCCAGGTGGCAGGGACAGGTGGGGAGTGGCAGTGGGACCTGCCAGGAACGGTTTCCGACTGCTGTGTGCCGAGGGCCCCAGGCGGCCTTGGTGAGAGGAGACCTCCAGCGCGGGAGTTTGGTAATGGTCAGCGCTGGGCTGCAAGTGTAGGATGGGGGTGGTCAGAGGGCTGCTCTAGCCACCTCAGAGGAGCTCCACTGATCCCCCCCACTCCACCTTCCACCTGCAGTCTGTCACTCACAATGCCTGGGCTCGGCTCCACGCCCCGGAGACCAGTGTTGCTGCTGCTGCTACTGCTGCTGGTGGTGGTGCTGGGGAGGCCAGGGGGCCGGGAAGGGGCGTAAGGCACGCAGGCGGTGGTTGCTGCTGGTGAAACGCTGGAGTCCATCCGCGACCTCTGAACTCTGCTCTCTCTAAGGTCACTTCCGGGGGGACGGGTGGCAGGCGGGCAGCCATGGCTCTCTGCTCCTGGGGGGCGGGGGCCTGGGCCTAGGGGTGCAGTTGGGACCAGCCGGTGGCCAGGGGGGTGCGTGCCATAGGCCGGAGCTGGGTATGGATAAGGGTGAGGCAGCGAGTGCCGCTGCTCCTATGGGAGATAAATGAGGACACTGGGTGAGAAATGGACAACATGGGGACCTGCAGCTAAGAGGTAAAGGGCAACAGATAGATGCTCACCTGGCGCTCTGGGGGTGCTGAACCCTTGCGCTCAGGGCCCCAGGCATCTCCATGTAGCGTACTCCACAGCCCTGGCTTGGTCAGCTGAAATGGAGGGCTGGTGGCTAGGCCAGGCAGGGGTGGGGGTGGTGGTGGGGGTGGTGGTGGTGGGGGGGGTGGTGGTGGTGGTAATGGTGGCGGAGGCAGCGGCAGCCCTGGGGGAAGGCCAGTCTAGAAGAAAAGAGAGTGTAAGGATCCCACTCCTTGCCCCAATCTCGCCTACTCACTGCTTGCCTGCCCACATACCACCATACCTGCTCAGAGTTGCAACCTCTCCTGCGCTTGCCTCCAGGGCTGAGGCCCTCCTCCCCCGAGGGGCCTGAGAGTGCTGCAGGAGGCACAGGCTGCACAACTGGGGGTTCCGCAGCTCGTTTCACTGGAGGACCCCCCCGCTTGGCCCCATAATTCCGCTTGTGCTGAGGACAAAAAGGGGAGAATGGCACAGGTGCAGACCTGGTCCAGCCCTCCTCCACAGCCCACCCAGCCCCAGCCTAACCTCAAGGTGTAGCAAGTTCCACACTTGCTCCAGCGGGGGCAGGACCTTGGCTCGGTGCTGGCAGGAGCCGGCATGAAAGTTCCAGAGCTGGGCCTGGGGAGGTGGGGGAAGGGTACAGGAGACAGAGCAGAAGCAGACATAAGACGAGAGCCCTGAGCCAGAACGCACAATCCTAACCCCCTATGTCCTGCCTCATCTCACCTGCTGTAGTCTGCCGATGCGGGGCCCCAGCTCAGCCAAGCTTCCTCCGTATCGAAGGGCGCTGTGGTAGCAGCGTATGGCCTCTTCACTGTCGTGCTCTGACTCGTACAGCTGCCCAAGCTGTTCCCACAGCCCCGGCTGGGCTGGCTCCCGAAGCAATGCCTGCACACAGCCATGTAGGGATTCCAGCTTCCCATGGAGGGGTCTTGGGGTGGGTGTCCTATAGAGCAGAAGGGATTGCGGGGGTGGTCAGTCTTGGAGGAAATCTTTCAAGGCCCCAGTCTTACCTCCCATTCATTCCCCAGCACCTTTGAATCTTCACTCACCCTGGAGCATAATATGGTTTGTTGGGGTGCCCAGAGCTACTGCCGTGTGAAGGGGGTAGGGGAGCAGAGAGTGGGGGCTGCCCGATGCTGGCAGAGCACCTAGAGAGAGAAGAAGATTGTTAATGTACAGCAAGATGGAGCAGTCTTGTCCCTACCTAGGAAGAAGAGGACTGAGGGAATAAAAGAAAGCAGCTGAGGACTGCACTGAGGCCCACAGAAGGGCAAAGACCCAGAAAATGACAGATTGAGGGGTATACAAGATGGAAAGAGGAATGCCTGGAGACAGAAAGAGAGAGAGAGAAAGAGAGATGGACCAAGTTCTCACCTGCCTCCAGGCAGCCATGCGCTACGAGGAGGGGGATGGGGCGGGCAGGAGCTCCAGGCCCCAGCACAGCTCAAGCCCCCAAGGGCAAAGGCTTCCCGTGCAGCGCGGGCCCCTGGAGGGTCCACTGCCCGATGCATTCAGCCTGACTCAGGGAGAAGAGATTATGATTTTACTGGGGGCAGAGCCTGAGTTGGCAGTGTACATACAGCCAACCCAGCCCCATCTTTCCCTTACCAGGTCAGCAGTGGCCCCAGGAGCCCTGGAGATCGGGCACGGCCCCCTGCCCCAGCTCTCTGGGGTGATGGTCCCGCTCCAGCCGCTCTGACAGGAGTGCCCACTGTCCCCAGATGGCAGCCCAGGGCTTTTCACACCCAATTCTACAGAGCAGAGAAGGAAAAGGAGGGAGGTGAGCTGGCCAGCACACAGTCGGGGCCCGGAGCTGGACTGGCCTGACTGTGGCACCCACAGATCTGTCATCTGCGCAGGGAGCCCGGCCTTGGTTTTCCCTGAGGGGAGGCCCACCCGGCCTAAGGAGCCCCTAGAGGCCCAGGAGAGTGGCTAGGAGCCGCAACGAGCGGCCGGGAGAGGTCTGGCCGCTCGGTGGGACGGGGTGGCTGCGCTGCCGGGCTTGCAGTCGGGACCCACCGGCCGGCAGGCAGCGCAGCGGCCGCTCACCCAGCCTCCGTGGGAGCGTCCTCTCACCGCGTCGGCGAGCTCCAGAGATCCGGCCAATCACAGGACTTCCTCTCTCCCCAGAAAGCCAATCATCACCCGTGTCTCCGCCTCAGTAACAGCCTGGCCGGGACCAATAGGAGCGAGGTTAGCCCGGCCGCTGCCGGCCGGGGGAGGAGGGGCGGCGGAGCCGGTCAGACGGGCTCGGCCCGGGGTGACCCCGATGTGACCCCGCAGCTCCCACCTAGGGTCTCCATCTCCGACCTGACACCCGGGCCGGCGGGGCAAGCGGGGCTGTGACCCTTGCGGGTGAAGGCAGCGAGTCGCACGCTCGGGCCGGCGTGGGGGATGGCGCTACGCGCAAGTCCCACGCACCCACAGAGCCGCCGGTGGTCACAGCTAGATCGCCTGAGACGCCCCCAGCCCCGCAGCCGTAAGACTGACGGACGGCAAACAGATGTACAACGCAAAGGCGTCGCTGCCCTTCCTCACGTCACCTCACCCAGTGCCCGACCTCCCCATCCCGAGTGCCCCTTGAAACTGCTTAGGGCTGGCCAGTCACAGTGACTTCTACGGCACCCAAACCCGCCCGCGCTGCGATCTGAGCGTTCCAACCCCACGCTTGACCCCATCCCAAACCACGGTCAAGCCCCCAGCCTCATACCCAGTTCCTTCAGCTCCTCCACTTCCCCTGGCTCTCTAGGTCTTCAACATCAACCGACCCCCAAGAGCAAAACCCCCCTTTAATCCCCCAACTTCTGAGAAGTCGCGCACCGCGGTTCTGAGTGGCCCCTCTCGCGTGGCTCCCGTATCCTCTATGCCCTTCCTCGCCGGGGCCACGCGGTTCCCCACGGCCCACGTGGCCCCCGCCCCCCAAGGGAGGGGGGATTTCGGGGGTTGCCCGTGACGTGGCTACTTGCGCAGCGGAAGCGGCGTGTGTAAATGTACGGGGGGGGGGTCCTTCGGGAGGGAGGAGGGCGGGGCCCGACAGGCGGTGACATCACCCTTGTCCCACTCTCACCGCCCACTCCCTTAAAGAACCCAGAGCCCGTTTCACTTCCTCCTTCTCAACACCCCCAACCCCTTCCCGTCGGTGCCCACGACGGGCGCAGCGCTCCCCTTCCTGGGCACCTTCCCTTTAGCCCCAGTTCTTCCTTCTCTCCTCTCTGAGCCCAGGATCTCCTCCTCGCCTACCCGGCGTCCCCGCAGATAGGGAGCCGGCTCCGCTCCCAGGATCGGTCCATTGAGAGTCTAGAGTACAAAGAGCTGCAAGAGGCGAGTGTAGAGTACAAAGCGGCGGGGGCGGGGCCAGCGCTCCAGCTGGAGCTTGAGCCGGGCAGGAAGCCGGGGGAGAGCGCGCGATGAGGGGCTGGGGGCGGCTGGAAAGTTCGCCTTCGCTGAGAGAGGTCTGCGCTGTGGGGAAATTTCCACCCAGCCCACAAGGGCAGGCGGGTTTCTGGTGAAAACAGTCCTCCCTCCGCAGGGCAAGGTCGTCTGTTCGCACGCAAGCGCTTGGACCCTACCGGTCCCGGCGTGTCACTTCCCGCCGAGCCCTGGTAGGCGCTTGGGCTCGGCGGACCCTCTCCGCAGTTCAGGCGGACTTTCTGTGAGAACTCTCTCCTCACCGCACAGCCTTTCTCTCAGTTACCAAGCTCTGGGACAAGTACAGCGCTTAACTGCGGTCAAGTATAACCCTGGCCAGCTGCTCTCACCCAAGTCCCGGGACCCACGGACCACACATGGGAAAACAGGGAACCGGGGGTCCACACATCAGATGAACAGATCCCCGCTTGGGACTTGGTACCGAGGGCGCTGCCAGTTACCAGGAAATGCAGCTTCCCCTTCTGCGATGATGACACTTCCCCTCCACCACTTCCCCTTTCCCACGGGGAACTGACTCAGCTTTCCCTAAACCAGCGAGTCCCATCCCTCCAGCCCCTTTCTACCTTTATCCACAAACCGCCACGCCGGTACTCGGAATATAGCTGCCCTCACTCGAGGACAAAAACTTCCTGTACACTAAACACACATTCACTCTCGCCAACCTCCTCGGATCCTCGTGCCCACCCGGGAAGCAGGCGTCTGACTCCTCATCCGCCTCCCGTACAAGGCCCTCCCTCGGGGTCTGATTCAGGATTGGGGAGGGGGAGCATGAGTCACCCAGAAAACCTTCCCCTATTCCCACTGACTCAGCCCCCGCCTCCCTGAACACACACAGACACACAGTCAGAGGCAGACACAACTCAGCCCACACACCGCTCACCACTGGTCCCTCGGAATTTCCCCTCTCGTCTTCCCCCACGACGGCCCCTCCCTGCGCCCGACAGCTCCGACGCCGCGCTCACACCTGTTCCCCGGTCGCCCGCAGCCGGCTCGCGGTCCACTCTCACCTCCACTCTCGCTTTGGGGTAGGAATAGCCCTCCCCGACTCCCGGTGTCCGTACTACCACCAAGGGGAGGGGACAACCACGGACAAGCACAAAGACAGACACCCACAGACTCCTCGAAGACAGATGAGAGGTAGACGCACGCGGCCAAAGCCAGGCTGGGAGGACGCTATACTTCTGGGGCACACATTCCAGCCTCTCCCGCCCGACCCACAGTCCCGGGAGTCAGCCGCTCAGAAAGGGTTAATTCTTCTCCTGACGAGGCCACGCCCTCTCCATCCGGGCACTCCCGGCTAAGCCCAGCTCCGCCCCCTCCATCCGGGCTCCGGACTCGGGGACTTTAACCTACCCCCTCCCCCTGGAGCCCCGAGAGAAACCCACTCCATCAATCACACCCACTTAACTCTCTGGCGGCTTGAAGCCCGAGAAGCCCTTCCGCGCAGCGCTCCAGCCGCGGGGGACGCGTGATAACGGGCCAGACGTGCGCATGCAGACTCACATGCCGGCCCAAGTCGAGACCTCGCAGACAGGGTTTTACCGAGCAAGCAGTCCGCAGGCACGCTGCACGCGCGCGGATGTGGGGCCGGTTTGGGAACCCCGCCGCACCCCACTCCCTGCCAGGCCTCATTCTGCCTTGTGAAAGCGAGGGGTTACGGGCTCGCTTCTTACCTGGGGGAGGGGGAGGCGGAGGGGAGGGCCGCCGGCTGGGGCTCCGCTGTGACTCAGCCACCCGGGCAGGCCGCCCGCTCGGGATTCCCTTCCCCAGCCTTCCCCCGCTGCTGGCCCCTCCCCGCCCCCCACCGAGGAGTGACAGTGCCGGCCCCGGCCCGCTATGTGTCACTGCAAGCCTTGTGTCTGCCTCTGACTGGACCGCTGTGTTCACCAGTCTGTCTGACAAGGTTGGCTGTGTATGGGTCCCACTGTCTGTCTCCGTGTGCACCTGCATATCTGCTCATCTTGTCTCCTTCAGTGCCTGTGTCTGCCGCGTTCCTGTCATTATGCCTGTCTACATGACTCCGAGGGGCTGTCTGTCTGTGTGTCTGCCTGGCTCCTGTCTCGGTCTTTTGTCTGGGTCTGCCTCTGCATCACTTGCGTGATCACGTGTGTCTCTGCACATGCCCTTCTGTGTTTGCCTTCATGTTCCTGAACAGAGTCAGGGAAACACTGGAACAGGATGACCCTGCTGACTCGTCGTGTCAGTCCCCTGAATCTTGATGTCTTGCTGGATCAGCGATCCTTCTGTTTGAGTCAAGTATTTGGGGGTCTGTCTGCCTTCAGTCAAGGTCTGTCCTATTCCTCAACATCCTGGCTTATCCTTACAGCTCCCTGTGGCTCCCATTATGATGATAATTGCTAGCATTTAGTGAAGACTTACTACTTGCCAGGCACTGTGTTAAGCCCTTATTTTTTAAACTCCTCCCCAAAACCAGAGGTAGGAGGTACTTTTATTACCCCATTTTACAGATGAGGAAATTGAGGCTCAAAGAGGTTAGGAAACTTGATCAAGGTCATTCTGCAAGAGAGTGGAAGAGCTGGGCTTCCTTCCAAAGCCTTATTCTTACCACTCTTCTATAATACCTCTATCCTATTCTCCCTCTGTTAGTTTTATCCTCACAGACCATTTCCTGGGTCAGCCTGCCCCTTTGCTCTACTGCAGGTTACCATCCCAAATGTCTCATGTCCTCTAGAGAAGGTGTGGGTAGGAGGCTGGGCAGCAGACCTCAGAAGCCATCGGTTTCTTGGCAATGAAGCTCATTCAGTTAACACATTGATTCAACACAATTCCAATGAGGCACCCCAATGTGCAAACCATCTTGCCAAACAGAGATACAGAGAAGAAAAGAGTCCCACTCAAAAACTGAGTGAGTAGTGCAGAAGAGCGATGCACACTCAGAGAACTTAAGTCCCTGGCTCAGGTATCATCTTTTCTCCTACAGAAGAATGGAGGATGGAGCAGGGCCTCAGGCAGAGAACTAGCAGAAGGAGAAAGGGAAGCAGAAGAAGAGCAAGACTTAGGGTGTGGGGAGCAAATGCTATAGAGCAATGGGGAGAGAATGGAACAGAAAGGGATCTGAAAGGAAAGGTGAGATGCCAAGATTGCCACAGTAAGAGCAGGTGGTTGTGGCAATGGCCTCTAGTATCTCTCCAAATCAATTTCCAATCACCCTTCATGAGCCAGGCTGTTCAACAACTCTTAGGGGGCAAAGACCTCCCCATCCCAAGAAAAATCCCTCCAGGGTATCTCACTTCTACTTCCCAGCTTGTGAACCGTAGCTTAATTCAATTCAATAAACAACTGAGTTGTAGCACTTGGGGAAGAAGATTTTTTGGTGGTAGTGCAGAGGCTGGTGAAGTACAGGGCTGAACCATTGGTAGGCAACAAAGAGGAGCTCCATAAACCAGGAAAGCTGAACCACTCAAGCACCACATGGTGGGGGGACGCTCAGAGTTGGACTGGACCATTCTGAGCAGTGGGCATGATCCAGATCATACCACCCTTCTTAAAGCATGTGGTGCAGAGTTGGACTATTTGGAGGGGGAGTTGCTCAGGGGCAGGACTTACCAGATGGAGTTTGGTGTGCCCTGTCTCATTGGAACCAGTGCCCCAGCAATGGGGTGCAGCAGACCACAGTGGGTGGGGTGGGTGGTACTATGGGGCTGGCATGGTGCCTGGGGGAACCTAAAAGAAAAAAGCCAGTTAGAGGTGGGATCTCCCAAGCTGGAGAATTTTCCAGTGCTCCTATCCCCTTATTGAGGAGAAACCTGGCTCTGGTGGTCAGATGGGATGGGAGAGTCTGTTTCCATGGCAACCAGAAAAAGCCATCCCCAAAGTGGTCCTCCAGCCTTCCCCTTAGGAAGCAGCCTGGACCAGGGGGTAAGAGGAGCACACTATGGCATCTGCATAAGTCCATAGGGGACACCCAACCCATGATCCCTCTTCTGACTGGGCCCTCCTGCTGAGAGTCCCTGGCCCCAGAGTAGCCCCAGCTGCCCCTGACAACTGCAGCCATGTCAGCCTCAATCCTGGCCCCAGGCATACACATCTTCTACCTTCAGCTCTGCCTCCTCCCTACCTTTATCAAGACACTAGTCAACCCCACCCTCTGGACTCTGCCCCCTCCCCTTCCCTCAGGCGGGTGCAGGCAGGTCTTGGCGAGCAGCACAGGTGGCCAGACTAGATGAACGGGCCCAACAGGGAGGAGCCTTCTCCCTCAGCAAGGACTGTGACTCTGGGCCTGAGTATGGAAGTGGCTTCTGCTGCAAGCCTCCCTTCCATCCCACCCCTCAAGGCCATATCCTGTTTCCCCATCACCTCCTTCCTCTGTGTGGCCCAAGAAGGTGATAGAGGCCCACTCCCTCCCTTCCTAACTCTCAGAGACAAGAAGCTAGGTCTTTTAACATAAGGGCCAAGAATCAGGTGTCTATCCAGGGGTCAGATCTAAGTCTGCCCTCACCTCAAACTCATTCCTCAGGGACCTATGTTTTCTGCTCTGTTACCCACAGTTCTGGGCCTTTAAGGACCCAGACATTTGAGCTTCCTCAGAGACTTGGGCTCCCAGTCTAGTCTCTCCATTCCCTGGCCTTCCAGCCCCCATCCTTCCCCCTGCCCCAGAGACTCAGGCCTCTGGCCCCCAGCCTCCATGACGCAATGTGCTGCAAGCTGCCTTGGCTGCTGATGACACTGCCCCCAGAGAGGTGCTATTTCTGACCCATGCAAGGCCCCTCACCAGGCCAGGGTAGAGGTCAGCTGCAGGCCAGGGAGGCCAGGTAAGCAAGGTCCTTCAGCTGGAGAAGGGAGCTTGAGGTTGGAACCCTCCAGGACAGGAATGCTCAGAATGTGGGACCAGGGAGTGTGTGTCTGTGTAGTCTGTAGCATTTGTGTATGTGGTTGTGCTGGGGGGAAGGGGACGCATGGGAGGGTCTAGCCTAGAGAGAGGGGAGTGGCAGGCCTTAGGACCCACCAAGAGGAGGAGTAAGGGGCAGCCAAGGGGGTCAAGCAGGGTGTGTATGGGGTGTCTGGACCCCAGAGTGGGGGAGGGGCCAATAGCCATTTAAAGGGCCAGCCTCAGAGCTTTAATCCCTTACCAGCCCTGGCCCCAAGCCGGAGGCTGTAATTCATCTGTCCAACAGCTGGGGTGGGTGGGTGTTGGGGGGGGGGGGGGCATGTGGACGGGAAGGGGGAGCTGGGGGAGGGGCTGGGGCTTTCTTGTGCACAGAGCCAAACAACAAAAGGGGAAGCTGAAAGGCCAGCTCCAGTGTGCCCAGGCCAAGCTGCTGACCTGCAGACCTGCCAGTGTCCCCCACCTGGTGGCTGACAGACTCCATAGTTTGGACTCAAGGATTCTCGGCCAAGGAGTCCATGAACCCAAAGGTGGGGCCCTGGAGAAGGCCCAGGCTGAGAGCCCCCCAGGCAAGCTGTCACCCCTCCTTGCAAGTCCCAGGCACAGCACCGTCCCAGACCTGGCAGGCCTCTTAGATTCAGCCTCAAATGCCCTGCTAGCCAGCCAAGCCTCCCCAGACATGGCCTGCCGGCTCCCCCTCCCACCAGCACAGGGTGGCAGCAGCCACACCGTGACTGTCCCTTTAAATCATTACCACCCCTGATTGTGTGGACGAACGGAGGGCCCTGCCCCCCAGGCAGGCGGCTTGCCACCTCCCCCCCACGAGTCCCCAGAAATGTGAGGGCCATTTAAAGGGACAACAGAGAGGCAGCCGGGTCTCTAACCACCCCCACCCCCAACCCGCACACACAGCCCCCTTCCCCAGCGACACACAGCCCCTTGCCCCTCCAAAGGGCCCCCCAAATTCCGGTTCTCTCCTCACCCCTAGAGACTGCTAGGAGAAAGGGGGCCAGAGTTGGGGGGGCGGGGAACTGGGGGAGCAAGAAAAGGACAGGGACTCCCTCCTTTCTCACAGCCCCAAGGGACAAGTCAGAAGGAAAGCAAAGCCCGGAGCAGCAGCTAGGCAGAGCCCCGAAAGGTGCCGCGGGCAGACCTGGGGCGCACAGGCTGTCGGGCGATGGGAAGGGAGTCAGGCTGCACGAGACGGCGGCGCGGCTAGCAGGCGACAAGCCCAAGTCGGGGAGATGGAACAAGGAGGGCCATGGAAGAGGCAAGGCCGGGAGAAAACGGGGAGACGGAACCGGGGAAAGGGGTCATCCGGGAGGGTGTGGAGGAATATCCGAGAGGAGAGGGCGAGCCAGGCCGGGGTTACCTGCTGGGTGTCTGTCCCCCGGCGGTGCCCCCGGAGTCCGGGTAGGGAGGGGGGGAGCAGCAGGGGGGGGGAGTGGGGGCTGGGGGGGGCGGGGAGACGGTCCCTCCTCTGCCTCCTGGGCCTGCCCCGGCGCTTGCAGCCTCTGCCTCCCTCCCTCCTCCTCCCCGTCCCTGAGTCCCGGAGTCAAACAAAGAACTGTAGCAGGCTCTCCCCAACCCCCTCCCTCCCTCCTCCTCCTCCTCGTCCTCCTCCTCCTCCTCCTCCTCCTCCTCCTCCACCTCCTCCTCCCCTCCCTCCCTCCCCACCAGCAGGCTCCCTCCTCCTCCCTTCCGGTCTCTTCCTTTAACTACCCGCCCCCCCAGACCCCAGCACTAGTCTCTCTCCACCCCCCCACCCCAACCTTTTACACACCCCTCAGCCCAGCCCCTTCCCCGCAAAGGAAACTGTGGAGTCCCTTTGCAAAACTGAAAGGCTCCAAAGAACATGGGAGGGGACTGGGGTCTTGACTAAAAATCAAGAACCACAATACAATTATTTTATTTTTACAGCCAGAGGAATAGTCTTAGCTGTTTTTTCTCCAAGAGGGGGAAAAAAATAATCCTAAAGCAAGCAATACAAATCTGACTAAAGCCATCATCAAATAAAGTGCACAAAAGCAGTGGAAGCAAATCTCCAGCCTCTCCCCACCCCCTCCCAAATTAACACAAACTCTCCACTCCTCCCTAACAACTCCTAAGGTCCTGGCCAGTTTGAAGCAGGCCTACCAACTATAATAATAAAAATAGTAACTAACACCATTGAACAATAATAAGCTTTCATAACAAGCATTCATTCAGTGTTCATTCTGTGTCAGGCACTATGCTAAGTGCTTTGCATAAATTATCTCATTTTTTTTCCCCTCCCAACTGCCTAGAAGGTAGGTATTGACATTTAAATTTTCCAGATTAAGAATATGAGGCTCAAAGAGGTTGTGACCTTTCCAAGTCCCTATAGCCACTAAGTGGCAGAGCTGAGAATAGAATTCAGGCCTGATCTGACAGCCCAAGCTCTAAGGTACATAAAAAGAGAAACCAATTTTTTTCCAATACCATAACCAACCCCAGGACTTAACTCAATAGAGAAGGGCTACCATGGCTATCAACTGAGTTCCCCTCCCTCAAGGGAGAGATCCACCCACCTACACAGAATAAAGACCCTGACTTTTCAGTCTAATACTGTTTCTAGACCCTTTTCCTTACCTTCCCGGGTGGGGGTGGGGGTGCCATTGATTAAGGTCAAAGATGAGCTAGTGTCCAGGGAATCCCCCATACCACACACAGCTCTTCTCCTGGGGGTAGTTATCTTGAAACCACCCTCACTTCAACTCAAAATGGGGACAGGGGCAATAGGACACTTGGCAATGCAGCAGGTGGGAAAGTAAAAAGACTGCTGGGAGGCTCTTTCAAGGGGGGAGGGAGCATGGAGGGAAAGCTCTTCTGTACCAATCTAGGGAAAAGTGACCCAGGGTTCTCTTAGTCCAGCAAAGGGGCAAAGTCTTAGGGACACACCAAACTCGTCCCCCTCCCCCTCACAAAACTCCAGGCCAGGGTTTCCCACCTGCAGGATGCTAAGGCCAAGGGAAGGGAGAGGTGAAAAAGATGGCACGGGGCTGGAATTGGACTCGGGGCAGAGGTGGGGGGGCCGGAATGGAAAGGGGAGGAGGCCTCATTGCCTGGCAACCATCCCGGGGCACGTGCACTGGTGACATCATCCCAGGCCACCTCTAACACAGACCTTTGACCCCTAGGGGCGGAGAGGGGCCGCTAGCTAAGCTTCCTGGGAAATAGCCTTAGGAATTCTGGGAACCCAAAAAGGAAAGGAAAGGAAAGAACCCAGGCGTCCTACCTTTATCTCTTTTACCCTCAATGCGGCTCCAATCGCAGAGACTCGGGCCTTTCGGCTCCTCCTCTCCTCCTCCAGCCCTGACCTCCCAACCCACATTTCTGACGGAGTCCCGACACGCCTCTCAAAGCTACTATGCCTTCTCTCTCCTGGGCGAGATCTCGGGTGGGGGCGGGAGGTGGGACGGGGGCACTGGGTCCCGCAGGGCTCCGTCTCCCATCTGTGGGACCCCCTCACCCGTGTCCCAGCCGGCTGCCAGCCGGAATCTGTCTGGGTCCCCAACTCTCCTGCCCCTCCCCGCGCTGTTCCAGGGCGGAGTCTGTGGAGTTGAAACCAGGACACGGCAAGAGGAAGAGTTATATAACCGGGAGAAGCCGAGAAGGACGAGTGGAGATCGGGACAGACAGCCCGAAAGGAGCCGAGGGAGGTGCAAAGAGCACCAGGGCGAGTGGAGAAGAGACGTTAGGGATGGAAAGGACTTTGGTGCACACCAAAGAGGAGGAATTCACGCGAAGAAGGGGTGTGATGGCCCGGGGAGAGTCACCTGGGCGGTCCGGGGCTTCCCCGCGGCGCCCTATCCCGCCAGCAACAGCAGCTGGGCCCGAGCAAGTGAAACCTCGGGAAGGGGCGCTGGTACCCGTTCCGCCCCTCTTGAGGAGGCAACCTAAGCCAGAGGCCGGGAAGGCAGCGGCGGAGCATATGGGCCGGAAACCACAGCTCCGCCCAGCCCACCTGGGAGAGTGGGGCGTCAGCTGAAGGGTTGCTGGGGAACAGGTAGCCAGCCCCTCCCACGGAAGGCTAGGCATTGATGGTTCGAGACCCCGCGGAAGAGGGCAGAAGGACCCAGACGTCTGGGTCCCGAGGGGCTGAGGAGCGCAGCTCCGGACTAGTTTGCAAACACAGACTCCAGATGGGGGGGGGGGCGAGCGGCGAGCGCCGATTCGCTGCGCAGGCGCAGGGGGAGTACTCGGGCGCGTGCGGCAGAGGGGGGAGTGGGCGAGAGCGTGTGGGAGTGCACGTGCGGGTCCCGGGCAGCTACCCCCTCCTTTCCTCCACCTCTTCCCCTCCCCTCTCCCTCTTGTCGCTCTATAATGCCTCCTCCACATAGGCTACCAGGGCCTGATGTCAGGGGCGTCCGCTAGAGCGGATTGGGCGGATGCGAGAGTTCGGGAATCCGGCTCCTGATTCTAGCTCTCCAGTTACTCTGGCAACAGGGCAAGCAACCCCCGGGAGCGAAGAGGAGAGGAGCTCAGCGCCGCGCCTGGGTCCCGCCTCCCTCCTGATGACCGCCGAGTGCAATTCGGTGGCAGCGCAGCTTGCTGCCTCCCCTCCTTCCTCCCCGGGCTCTCCTTGTCCTGAGAACCAGGCATCCTGCCCTCTACCTTCCCCACAGTCTCCCAGCCCCCCCACTCTAGCCGACTCCCACCCTAAGTCACAGCCACAAGCCACAGCAGACAGGAAGCGAATCTGCGTTGCTTAGTAACCAACCCGCGTGCCCCCTCCCCACTATTTACCCCAACCTGGGGAGGCGGAGACTGAGTGCCCAGCCCCCCCCCATCCCAGGCCCTTCGCCCTCCCGCCCACAATTTCCTGTGAGGGGGCCGAGATGACAGGAAGTCAAATGAGCGTCTCAGCTCACCTTTCCCTCAGGCCCGGGCGAGGGGCTTAGGCGGCTTTTACGGCCCCCACCCCCACCCTGTTCCCCTCAGCTCCGGCTGTGGCGTCTCGCCCTCGCCATCTCGTGGCTACCTCGGGAAGGTTCAGCACAGAGAAGGGGCCGAGCCTGGCAAGGGCTAGAACAGGAGACGGCAAGGTGGGGGCAGAACGAGAGATGAGGAGACTATCGGCGTGAGGCCGAGTGAAGGGAGGCGAGGTGAGGCAGAATGGATGGGAGCGAAGGCTACGGCTGGGAGGCCATCAGGGCTCCTGGTGTGAGAGTCAGGGCTGAGGCTACACACCTCACCAGTGGGAGACTTGAAGTGGCCCCAAGACCGGAGACACATCCCTGTCTGACCACAGCAGACCTCAACGGGCCATTGCACTGACCTATCTGCAAACTCTGACCTGTAGTTCTGCCCTTCAGTTAGGGACTGCCCCGCCCCGCCCTAGTGTCAGGAAGGGGAATCCCAGCCCGAGAGGGACTGGGAGTCTTTTCAGGCCCCTCTCGACATCCGGAACCCAAGACATCTGCCTCCCAGCTCTCCCCCCACCCCCCACGCCCAGCTCTTTTCTAGGAGACCCGGATGACCTGCGCCCCAGTCTTCTTCCCAGTGCCTTTGCTGAGACCCAAACGTCCATCCCCAACTCTACCCCTCTGACGACTCAGGCGTCCCGCCCCCCTAAGCGGAGATGGTTTCCCTCTTTCCAGATGCCCTCGCGACTCCCCGTTACCTGATTCTGGGGTGTCCCAGGTGTTCAGGCTCCCCAAGGTCCCAGGGGGTCGAGCGGCCCCCCCCTCTCCCAGGCCGGGGCTGGGGGGGCCGCTCCGCCCCGTGGCGCAGTTGGATTTTCCAACACAAACACCGCCCCCCCTCCCCAGCCCCGCCCCCCTCTCATGGTCCCGCCCCTCCTCGCTCCGAAGTCCCCTCTCCGGCTCCGCCCCGCCTTCTGCCGGTCCCGCTCGCCTCAGCGCCGGTACCGAGTAGGATGCCGAATGCGGGGTGCAGGGTTCAGGGTGCAACGCACGGGGTCCAGCCCGGATCCCTGCCTGACAAACCCCTATTCCATTTGGATCACGCGCCCTTCCAAAGTAAGCCCCGCCCCACCTACTCAAGTGCTGACCCCGAGATTTGGCCACACCCTCTTTAGGCCCCACCGCCCTGCCCATTCGTCCAAGGCCACGCCTCCCTTCCTCTCAAGGCCTCCCGCTTCCCTCCCTCCATTCCCCGTCTAGTTGCCTCTCACAGGAGTTCCGGTCCACTGTAAGGCCCCGTGCTTCCTGCTCAAACCCTCTCCATCCCATTGAGAGACTTAGGGGTTGTGGTCGCGGGTGTTTTATAGCACTGAGCTCCAATACATTTCTTTCTCCTTTATGGCTAGCACAATTAGGTATCTCCAGGGCCCCATCACACGACAAATTCAGCCAAGGTCAAGGCGTGAGTGAGGTCCAGCTTCCATCCTAGGTGCATTATCAGCCTTGATTCTTAAAAGTCCCCAGCGCTCTCTCAAGAGGGGAAGAAAAGGAGGCCTTCTCAGTTGTCCAGGCTCATGAGTAGGGCAGTGCCTCTCTTGATCCAATGATCAGATGTCATGGTCCCACACCGGAGGTCTATGCCAATGACAAAGGAGGCTCGGTCTGAGCTGCCTGCCCGGTTGGAGTAGTAATAGCAGGGACAGGAGTACATGCCTGAGGGAAAGGAGAGAAGGAGTCAGACCCCTGGAGCCTCTGGGAGAGCAGGGCAGGAGCAGCTGTGGGGCAGGGATGGAGCAGAGGATGGATGAGGATCCAAACTAGGCATGGGACAGGCAGGTCTGAGGGAGCTGTCCCACCTTTGGCGCTCTTCTTGCGGCTTTCTGCAGGCCGGAAGTGGATCGTGGGCATGAGGCAGACAAGCTGCATGGGCTCTGCCTCCACCAAGCATGAGTTCTTTCTATCCCAACCGGCGCCCTCCAGATACAGGCCCCGAACCCAGACACCATCCTGGGGAGAGAAGGGGGCAGGTTTGGGAGGAAGTCTAGACCCTCAGTTGCCAGAACCCCTGACCTGCCACCTCTCTCCTCCCTTCTCAACCAATTAATTCCCACCTTTGTTCCTAGCACCCTTTCCTGCCAGACCTCACTCAGAGCCTTTGCTCAGAGCCCCAAGCACATCTGGTTCACACCTTGGGTGGGTACACTAGGTTGCTGTCGTCTACAGTGGAAACGATAAACTCCCAAGAGAGGCTGTCCACTGAAATCTGGGGATTGAAGGTGAGAATAAGAGAGGACTGCCAAAGAGGAGAGCAAATACCTGTCCCCAGCATCTCTCCCCCATGACACTTTCCACATTGCTCACATTGTTTTGGCGAGCTGAAGACTGCAGCACAGCAGTGAGGAAGCCAGTGGGAAAGGTGAAGCCAGATAGCCAGAAGATCACAGGAGGCCGGGCACGGCTGGCCCACAGCTCAAACTGTTCCACACGCATGGCTAAGTCCCGGGTCCATGCAGCCAATGGCTTTTGTGAGGGATATGCCTGAAGGAGGAAGCAGTGTATGTGTGTTCATTCATTTATTCATGCATTCAAATCCTTATTTCGAGTACCCAGAGCAGATATGAGAAGAATATGTGGTGTCAGCCCCTGTTCCCCAACTGTAGTTGGGCAAAGCTCTCTAAAAGCCAACTCCCAGGAAAGAAGTATAAAATGACAACTATTTATTAGCAACATAGCAACGGTAATATTACCCAGTTACCATTAATGAAGCACCTACTAAGTGTTATGCACAGTACTGGGAATCCCTGAAGTAGCCTTAGAGAGGTAACTTGTCCCGAGTTAGTTCCTAAGTTAATAACTTGTACAAAGTCAGGCAGTGAATGGAAGAGCCAGGTTTCAACTTTGAACCTATATGCTCCAAAGCTGAGGCTCACTCTGTCTTGCTATCTGCCTCCTTAGAACCAGGAGAGAGCTCATTATTGGAGTAAGATCAACAGTGATGTAATCTTGCCTTTCCCCAGAGTGGAGGGACATGGGCATCAAAGATGCAATTGAAAATCTCTTCCAGGCTTGTAGACAAGACAATGAGGCCCTGGATGCCTTTTTCTAGGTCCGTCAGTGAGAACCTGAGCAGGATAAGGTGGAGGGTTAGAGATGGGATCGGCCTGGGAAAGCCATACTAGGCGGGAGGTGAAGTCCTTTCCTCTTGCTCCTTCCCCACCTTCCGCATACCCCCACTCCATCTTACAGGATGGTCTCCATAAGCTTGTTGTATCTCTGGATCTCCTGCAGGAGGACCACGTTGAGGGGGGAGGGGTCCATAGCTAGCAGTTTCCGGGTCCCCTCGTAGTCGATCATTTCAGGGATCTTCTGTTTGACATCAGCAGCCAACTCAAGGACCTGACAAGGCAGGCGCTGTCAGTGTAGACCTCTCTTCCTCATTGCTTTCCCTCCCCCAGGTGTCTATCTGTTCTTACCTTCTCTTCCCGACTCTGGCCTCCAGCCTTGGTGGGTGTAATCTGGGGTTGCAGGGAAAGCAGAGTCTCAAAGAGAGTTCGTGCCTCAGTGATCTGGGAGGCCACATCTGCATTGGGGTGCTGGCCAAAGGCCTCAGGGGGGTCCATGCCGGGCAACATGCTGATGTACTCCTTGTAAGAGGCCAGGCTGCCATCCTTGGGGATGAAATAAGTCTCCAATACTGACAACCTAGGGAGCCATAGCATAATTATCACCACACTGTGGGGACTCTGGGGCTTCAATGCCAGGCCAAGACCTCAGTCCCTGCACACATCCCATTCATCCCAACTCCCTGCTCTTGCTCCCCCTCCCACAAGCTCAGCCTTCTCCCAATCTCATATTTTCTCCTCAAATACTTCCCCTACCCCCAGTGCTGCCACCTGGTCTCTTTGTGTCCTCTGGCCCCCTGCTGAGTGCCACCTCCTCCTCACCGGTAGAAGTGGGTTGATAGAGACTGATCACAGAAATAGTCATTGATGTAGGTGGTGAGCAGGCGCCGGTCCCAGTCGTCCGTGACATGCCCACCATAGTTGACGCCAGCAATGAGGTACTTGAGCGCATCCCAGGGTGTCTCCTCATACTCATCCAGATAGAGACTCAGCAAGTTCTCTGACACCTGTGTATGGTCCCAGCCCGAGCCCCCGGCCCCACACACAGTTATGGCAGGAAATCTTCCAATGGGGCTTTAACACAGGCTTTCTGTTAGCAGATATTCTCGCAGGGGAGCTATGGGGCAGGAAGTGTAAGGAGAGAGGGCTGGGATGAGGGACCCTCCGTTAGCACAAACCTCAAAGTCAGAGTCATTGAAGCCATAGACAATGTTCCAGCCAAGCTGCAGGAACTTTTTGCGTTCCAGTAACACAGAGTGGAAGAAGCAGAGGGCAAACAGCAGCTTCTTATACTTGGCAGGTTTGGAGCAGCGGGAAAACTGTGGTTCTGTCATCAGTTGGTAAAGACGTGTCATGTTGGCCTTTAGGCCCTGGGAACAATGAAGTACAGAGATGGAGTGACATGCATCATGCTCAGCCCTACCACCAGCACCACTGTGTACAGTTGTGGCGGTTGCTCACTGCACAAGGGTACTGGCTGAAGGGTGAGTGGAGGCTGAAATCCAGTGCTTGATCTGCATGCTGAGATGTGCACTCATTCACAGGGCTGGGTGCCTTTCTCTAGTTCACACACAGGCACTGTACAGGCTAGTGGCAGCCCTACCATCCTGTCCCCCCAGTTTTGATCTTCTCAGCCACAATGTTTTCAATGGTGGCTAGGCCAACTCAATTTGGGAGTGCCAGAAAACATGAACAAAGATGAAGACATATACATGCAACTATTAATGAACAAGAATGTACACTACTACGTGCAAAGGTTCAGTATAGATTAAAAGGCCCATAGTATATCATCAAGGAGGAACCATGTGATTGGATTTATCAGGCTCATGAACAAGTTGGGATTTGGGCTAAGTCTTACAAATGGGAAGGAGATGACTAGGCTGAGAGGAGGGCCTTGGTTTCCTGGCGATGGAAAGAATTAAAGGAATAAAGGCACAAAAGGGAGAATAAGTGAGAAGATGAGTCTAACTGAAGTCGAGTGCAAGTGCTCAGGTTGGGTCAGAAGGGCCATGAACAGATGGAGATGCAATAAGAATAGCAGTTTGAGCCATTTGGACTTGATTCACCAGGCCTCATGGATCCACTTTCTGTGCTACGTTGAAACAGTGTTTTAAGAAGACTCATCTATGATGGACAGAATGGAGTAGTGAGAAAACTGAAGTAAGAATGCTGGATAGATCAGTAACAAAAAGAAAATATGATTTTTAAAAATGCCATTATAATATCATCAAAATATGTAAAGCATCTAGGAATGAATCTAATAAAAATGTACAAATCTTTATAGAGAAAATTACAAAACTTTATTGAAATAAAGAATAAAATGGAGAGACATACTACAATCATGGATTGGGAAGCCCAATAGCCTAAAGATGTTGATTTCTCCCAAATTGATCAATAGAATTTTTTTGTGGAACTTGAAAATCTAATTCCAAAATTTATGTTGGAGAATAAAAGGCCATGAATAGCCTGAAGAAGAATTAGGTAAAGAGATTTGCCTTACCAGCTATCAAGAATTATTATAGAGCTATACAGTAATTAAGACAGTGTATATTGACCCACAGGATAAACAACTTTTGACAATGAACAGAATAAAGGGTCCAGAAACCCATATATATAAATATATATATATATGAAAACAGGATTAAGGCTGAGAACTGTGGATCAGGAGGGTAATTGTGGGCTACTCAGTAATGGTTCTGAGACAGTTGGTTATCCATGTGGAAAAAAATAAAATTAGACCTCTACCTTATTCCACACTCACAAAAATCAATTTCAAGTGATTAAAAACCTAAATGTAGAAGTCAAATTATAAGATTTTTTTGAAGCAAGTATAAGAGAGTTACTTTACAATCCTGGAGTAAGCAAAGATTTCTTTTTTTTTTTTTTTTTTGTGAGGAAGGTCAGCCCTGAGCTAACATCTGTCAATCCTCTTCTTTTTGCTGAGGAAGACCGGCCCTGAGCTAACATCCATGCCCATCTTCCTCCACTTTATATGGGATGCCGCCACAGCATGGCTTGCCAAGCGGTGCGTGGGTGCGCCCGGGATCCGAACCGGCGAACCCTGTGCTGCCACAGCCAAGCGCGCGCACTTAACCACTTGCACCACCAGGCCAGCCCCAAGCAAAGATTTCTTAAACAAGACATAGGAGTACAAACCGTAAAAAAGAAGATGACTAAATCCAACCTCAAAAAACTTTAAAAGTTCTATTCACAAAAAAAAAAAAAAAAAAAAAAAAACAAAACAGAGAAAAGAGAAAAGACAACAAAATAACACATAATTGACAAAAGATTAGGATCTGGAATATATGAAGAACTACAAAACACGAAGAACAGCATGAATGAATGTCAAGCACATAATATTGAATGAAAAAAGCAAGTCCCAGAGGAATATGTATGTATACAACGTGGTTCCATTAGCCATATAAACTTTTGTGTTAAAATTATAAAGTAAAGAAAGTGACAAACATAACATTCAGAATAGTGGCTTCTTCTGAGTAGGGAGGGAAGGCAGTGAGATTGGGGAGAAGTGCACCAAGACTTCAAAGAAAATGGTAATCTTCTTTCTTACACAGGATGATGGGTATACAGGTGTTTATTCTTGATCCTTTATATCTTGCATATATTTTATAAATATTCTTTTGTGTCTACTTAATATTTAATTTTTTAAAAAAGACTGGATGGCAGGCAGTGATCCAAGAATATACTCCAGGACTATACCCCAAACTGACAACGGGCAGGGGGGCTGTGATTAAGGGGACTTTCTTATTTGAAGTAAAACTCATGAACCACTGTCCCCTTGACTATTTGGGCTGACTTTTTATATCCTGAGGCAAAAACTGGCCTCTTTCACAGGACAACAAAATCGTAATACCTGATCTAAAATGGATCCTGTGCTGGGGGAAAAATTTATAAAGGACATGATTGATTGGAATACATAATATATTTAGATTAAAATATTCTGTTGACTTATTGAATTTGGCAACTGCACAGCAGTTATATAAGAGAATATCCTTATTCTTAGGATTGAGCCCTTTACACTGAAATGCACTGAAGCATTTAGCAGTAAATGGCCATGATACATGCAATTTACTGTCAAATGGTTCAGAAAAAGTGTGTGTGTTCAAAGAGAGAGAGAAACAGAGAGAGAGATCAAGTGATAAGACAAGTGGGGCAAAATGTTAACAATACTTGAATCTGGGTAACATATATATGGGTGTTCTTTGTACTATTCTTTTTTTTTTTTTTGACCCCCAAAGCCCCAGTAGATAGTTGTATGTCATAGTTGCACATCCTTCTAGTTGCCGCATGTGGGACGCGGCCTCAGCATGGCCGGAGAAGCGGTGCGTCGGTGCGCGCCCAGGATCCAAACCCGGGCCGCCAGCAGCAGAGCGAGAGCGCCTAACCGCTAAGCCACGGGGCTGGCCCTGTACTATTCTTATTCTTACAACTTTTCTGTAAGTTTAAAATGATTTCCAAATAAATATTAAAAAATACGGACTCTTTGTCAGTTTCCAAAAGAAATCCAGTTGTACCAAGTATGCCCTGAATGTTCTACTTTCCATGAAGGTTTGGCAGATTGCAGGGAGATTCTGCATCAGCAGCAAGCAGCATTTCACAGAAGCTCTCCTGGGCCGAGCCAGGATGGGGCCCTCTCCCCTCGGGACCTGCCCCATTGCAGAACCATCCTCTCTGATTCCTCTCTCCTCTTCCTAGGTTTCCCTCAGATTTATCATTGCCTCCCACTTTCATTATGCAGACTTAAGTAGCACCTACCTGTGCCCTTATACACCGCTACCCATCATAGGGTGCTCAATCGACAGAGGGCCCTCTAGCTACCAAGGCACACACTTCTCTTAGAAGACAAAAAAAGGTTCTTAAACAAAATGAATTAAGAAATGTTCTGTTACACTGGCGACACATTTCTGGACTGTTTGACATTTTTAAATGGGGGTACAGAATACTTTTGTTGGCAGAAAAAAATAAAGGTAAATAAAAATCAACTTTAAACATATATATTTTTTTTAATTAGTGGCACCATTAACAAAAATGGGATGAGGAGATAATCTATGGTGGAGGAACTGACAACTTGTTTTGAGAGTGTGGGATTTATGGTGCTGGCAGGCCAAGAAATGCTTTGTAACCAGATGGAATTCAGACCTGGAACTGAGTTTGATACTGGAGCCAGAAATGGGGATTGGAATTGAAATCAGGAAAAGGACAATTTCTCCATCAACTTGTGAAAGGAAGAAAAGCTGGAGGTCAAAGACTAAGTCTAGAGATACAACCACATGATAGGAGGAGAAAGAAACACAGAAGTAATAAAGGATGTGGCAAGAGACAGAGGGGGAACCAGGAGTGTGTGTCAGGGAAACCAGGAAAGGGGTGGTCAACTGTGTCAACTGCCTCAAGGCGGTCATGGAGGATTCAGAATGATGAAAGACATCCTTGTGTGTGTGCATTCAAACGGTCCAGGACTTATTTGTTGAGCACCTGCTACATACGGGTCCCTGTGCTAGTCACAGGATGAGCAAAACAGTGAGAGGAAAAAAAAAACATGGCTTCTGCCCTCATGGAGCTTACAGTCTAGAGAGGAAGATAGGCATGAATCAGGATCACACTAACACATGTAAAATTACTACAGTAAGAGCCGAAGAGAGTGGTAAATGTTTTATGAGGGCGGGTCACTGGAGTGTTGAGTGTTGACCTGACATGGAGGTCAGAGGCTTCCTGAGGAAGTGATGACTGGGCTGAGACCTGATGAGGCAAAGGCGTGGGTGGGGAGGAAAGAAGGGAGAGCAGCATGTACAAAAGCCTTGGGGGCAGGAGAACAGAGGGTCTACTGAGGAAGAACAAAAAAAAAATTTTTTTAATTAACAGTGTTGGTAGAGCAAATAAAGTGAAGCAGAGTGGCAACCGAGGAAGCTGGAGAGGTGCCCACTGGGACACACAGGCCACGGCGATAAGGGTTTGATCTTGACTGAAAGCAATAAAAAGCTATTAATATAGTTTAAGCAGGGGGTAAGTGCATAGGATGTAGCGACATGATCAGATTTCAAAGGGTCAATATGATTGCATTCAATGGTGACCTTGTAATATTGGAGATACAAACTTCAATAGACTTGGAAGGAAAGAAGGAGAAAGAGTCTGGGAGTCCAGGAAGTGACATTAGAGAGAGAATGTAAGGAAATGTCAGGCGGCAGGAAGGTTCCATGGACTAGTTATATACTCTTTCTGTGCCTTAGTTGCCCATCGGTAAAATGAGGGTAATAGTACTTACCTGATTGTCTGTGTGTGTGTGTGTGTGTGTGTGTTAAATGAATTATAAAGGTAAAGCATTTAGAACAATGCCCGGCACACAATAACACTCAAGAAATATGAGCTATTACTATCATGTTCTAAGAGTTTGGCACCTGGAGGAAAGAAAAGAGGTGGAATTTTTCAGAGGACAGTAGAATCACACAAGCCATGTTGTTGTGAAGGTTAAGCCCTCTCTCTGATGCTAGCAGGAGGGGAGGTAGACCAGATGGCACGGTTGATGCTGGCTATCTACAGTGGCCCATACCTTTGGTGGTTCTGTGGTCATCTTGATGCTGGCCTGCAAGATTGAGATAGGGAAGTCTGGGTGGGGGCTAGAGCTGAGCCAGAGGCGGAAGGAAGGGTGAGGATCCTCCACCTGCAGCTGTTCCACCAGTTTGTCCAGATTAGGCATCCAAGACAGTGACAGATGGCAGTTAGCCAGGAACACCCAATGTCCTGCAAAGAGATGCTGGGTTCAGTGGGAACCATTCCCTAAGGCCTATCTGTCCTCACACTTTCCACCTGATTGTGTGAGTGTATGCGGGGCGGGGGGGAGCGTCCAAATGCTCAGGTCTGCCACTCCTAGAGCCTTCTGGAGAAGTGGGAGCCGCAGTTACAATAGTGTGATTGAGGTTAGAGGTTCTGGAGAGTAGGGCCAGGGCCAAGGACAGGGGTAGAAGAACAAGATGGACACTGACCCTGAATCACACCCTCTCGGAGGAGCCGAGCAGCAATGGGGGCCTGGCCCTGGCCCAGGGACAGGGCGTGGAAGCGCTGCGCCATGCCTGTGTGCTCTGCCAGCTGGAGCAGGGCACTGGTGGGGTCCACACCGGGGGACAGGATGAATATGAGTGGGGTTCGTGGGGTTGAATCCTCCATCACCTGCCAGAAGCACAGGGTATGGCCTCAGGCAGAAGGCCATGTCACACAAGTGGGAGAGAGAGATTGAGGAAATGGGTATGGTAGAATGGAACCAGGAGAGGAAGGCAGGAAGGACCCAGGGGTAGTGTGGGCAAGGAAACCAAGCCACTGACCAACTTCATGTTTAGCACAGGAGGCTCGATGAAGCGAGAGCCAAGGTTGGAGACGATGAAAGACGTAACGCAGAATGCCACGCGGTCCTGGCGTAGGGAGCGGACGATGAGCATCCGTTGCATTTCATTGCAAGCATTCTCCCACTCACCTGGGGATGAGTTGAATAATCGCAGGGAGGGTGAGTCTGGAAGAGCTGGGAATCTAACCAAAGGGGCACCTGCAGGGAATGTTCTGCCAGGAGGCAGATACGCTGAGGCGAACTTGGGAGAGGAGATGAAGAAGAAAGGGAAGGGCAAGCACACGGGCTGAAGGGAGGGCAGGAGAGGGAGGCTCGGCTGCCTGGGCACCTGGCAGCATAGCCTTCTCCGGGGTGGCATTGGTATACCACAGGTGCCAGTCACGAGGATACTGCTCAAAGGAGTTCATGAGTCCGTGGAAGTTGGTCAGTTTGTCTAGCTCTGTGATGTTATCCCAGTAGGCATCTGCGAGCCAACTAGTGCATGGGTTATCCATTTGGCCCTCCCGATCCAGGACCTGAGGGGAAGGAGAGAGGAGAAAGGGATTGACCGGGAACACCTCAAAAGAATAATTATCTTTTTTTTTTTATGGTGGGAGAACGAAAATGAGTCTTGCCTGAAACAGAATGAAGAGATGAATACAGGAATCCAAGGTGGATTGGAATTCACCTTTTTCAGGAAATAAAGTGGGGGTCTAGTTCTCTCAGACTGTGCAGATATCACAGTTCAAATTTAGGAAGCTGGTGCCCTCTCGTGGATGCCTGGTAATAATGTCTCCTACCCTAATGATTTCACTTGGGAGCCTCACTCTTCAGAGAAGCACAAACGGTTCATTTATTCACTTATTCTCTTTACCAAACATTAATTGTTCACCAACTACGTGTTTTAAGCACTTGGGACACACCACTGAACAAAACGGACGAATATCTCTGGCCTTGAGGAACTTATTTTCCAACATGGGAGGGCAGATAATGAACCAAAAACATAACAAATAAGCAAATTATCTAGTATGTTAAAGATGGCAGCGCCATGGAAAAATAAAATAAATTGAGGAGGATAAGGGAGATTGGCAGTGCTGGGGAGTAGTTTGAAGTATTAAACAAGAAAGTCAAGGAAGTGTCAGTGAGGTAAGGTTTGAATCAAGTCTTGAAGGAGGTGACAGAGAGAGCCAAGTGTACACCTGGGGGGTAGTCTTCCGGCAGAAGGAACAGCCAGTGCAAAGGCCCTAAGGTGGGACATGACTGCGCCAGCAAGGAGACCAGTGCATCTGGAGGATGGACCAAGGAGTCGGGCAGTGGGAAGTGACGTCAGTGATGGGGATTCTTTTTCAAAGAATCTCTCTGGTTGCTGTGTTGAGAGACTGGGGGTGGGGGAGGTTCTTGCTACAATCCAGATAGGAGGTGACGTGAAGGTGGCCAAAGGATGAAACTGTTGTCCAAGAAGGTGGGGGAGTGACCAGCCCAGGGAAACGTGGTGTGGTTGTCAGGCAGCTTTAAGGGCCCACTTGAGGTTCATGATCACGGATTTAAAGTGAGTCCAGTCAGTGTGGGTGTGTTTTTCTCCAGCCACGTTCAGCTGCATGGGCCACACAGGGACAGACAGAGGGGAAGGAGAGCTGGATCCAACTAGAGTTAGATCCAGCAACTGCAACACAGAGTGGGGTGCGGGCAAAGGGTTGAGGGTGCTTGTAAAGGAGAGAGTGTAATGGTGACCATGGAATTCAGGCTGAGGAAGTAGCAGCTTGAGAGACATAGAAAAAGCGGCAAGATCATGCCAATTGGTGGGTCACAGGTAAGAGTAACGTGGGCAAGGGGGCGCGTTGCAAGTCACTCCCCACAGCCCCAGGGAGCTTGTCATGTACTTGCTCCTGGCAGTTTTCCTCGGTTCATGCGCCGGAGCCTTGGGCCTTACCCTCTGGGCCTGGAGTCCTCGTCATACTTGCCCTCATCCCCAACCTTGACCACCCCACACCTGGATGCGCCCTCTGTCCAACTCACCACACCCCCACGGAGAAAGAAGTTGTACTCATCCATATTGAGCTTGCCAGAAGTCTCCAGGATTTTGGCACACATTTGAAAACTGAATAGCAGCTTGTGGCGCTCAAAAAGGGTGCGGCAGGTGTACCTGGGAGAAGGGGACAAGGAGGGAGGAGGAGGCAGATACTTAACACAAATGCTTCCTGAATGAAGATCATGCTATCACAGAGCCTTACACAGAAGGACCTTAATCAGCATCTAATCCAAACCTCCTGTAAAGAGCCAAGCACTCAGGGACCTAGAGAGAGGATGTGATTTTTCCAGAGTTCACAGTAAAATCAGTCAGTCATTTCCATTTAAAAAAACACCCAACATTGTTATTATGTTAAGTGAAATAAGCCAGAAAGAGAAAGACAAACACCACGTGATTTCACTCGTATGTGGAATATAAACCAACACACGGGCAGAAAGAACTGTATTGTGGTTACCAGGGGCAAAGGGGGTGGGGGTGGGCACAAGGGGTGAAGGGAGACTTGTATATGGTGATCGACAAACAAAAATGTACAACCAAAATTTCACAATGTTATAAACTATTAAGACATCAATAAAAAAAAAAACCAACATTGACTGGACCCCTACTATGTGCTAGGTCCTACTATGTGCTAGGTCCTGAGGACACAAAGACGAATAAGCCACAGTCTCTGTCCTGGAGGAAGTCAGGTAGAGTGGGGAGGACAGACAGAGAGGTCATCAATTATGATATGAGGTGATGAATCCTATACAGGGGCGGCAGCGCTATCACAGGGCAGGGGCACCTGCCCTGCCTAGTGGACTCAGGGAAAGTTTCTGCAAGGAGTTGCCGTGAGGTGCAGCGGAGTTCCAGTGACGTGGAAGAGGAAGAGAGGGGAGGGCTCCAGGGAGAGCTCAGAGCAGAAGCAGAAGCGGAGGGGCAGGGGGAGAGAACAGCACAGGAAAGTGTCCAGTGTATGATGGGGAAGGTGAGGCTGGCAGGCAGGTGGAGGCCAGCGCACAGAGAGCTTCATGGGTCACTGGACACGAAACAACCACTGAAGAGTTTAAGCCGGGAGGCGCATGGTCTGCACGTTTGGAAGGCTCACACTGGCAGCTGCAGGAGGAGATATTGGAGAGAGACAAGTTAGAGGCAGGATGACCTGTTAGGAGATGGTTGTGTAATTCAGAAAGAAAGATCATGAAGGGCCTGAGCTAAAGTACAGTCATTAGCAGTGGGCAGAACTGGGAGGGAACAGCGTACAGAAAGATTCATGAGCAAAACCTGGTGACTGATCTGAGAGGCAGGGAGAGGGAAGAGCCATGGATAACTCCCAATATCTGGCTTGGGTGCCTGGGAAGTGGGTGTTGATGCCATTCAGGGGTGAGGACCCTGAAGGAAGAGAGAAGATAGTGAGTTTGATGTGAAACATGCTGAACTTGAGGGGTCTGTGGGATGTCCAGGTAGAGAAGGCAAGTACCTTACTACTTAAAGTGTGATCCACAGACCAGCAGCAGCAGCATCACCTAGGAGCTAGCTAGAAATGCAGAATCTCAGGCCCACCCCAGACCTACGGAATCCGAATCTGCATTTCAACAGGATCCCCAGTGCTTTTTAGGCACATTACCATTTGAGAAGGGCTGGTATGGCAGACAGTTGTATACACAAGTCCAGTGCTCAAGGGAGACATCAAGATATAAAATTGGGAATAGTCAGCCCATAGGTGATGGTTAGACCATGACAGTGGATGAGCTACCCAGGAAAGGTGTATGGAGAGGAGAGCAGGGGACCAACAATGGTGGCATGGGAAAGCACTAAGGCAGAAGCAGCAAGAAGGGGCAGCATTAGCACCAGCCACTTGCCCTCCTGCCTAGGACACGTCGGGAGGAACCCTCAGACCTGTAGACAGCATAGGTGTGGTATTCATTCAGGTAGTCAATGCGGTCCTCCAGCTTGTTGCTGCGATGGCTCTTGTCAATGCTGAGGATAAAGAGGCCGATGTAGGCATCCAGCGAAAATTGGTACATGGGGTCGATGCGACCCATGTCATTGAGCACGAAGAACAGTACTGATGCCCGCTGGGCACACGGACGGTAAGCCTGCAGAGGGGGCAAAGTCAGGGCCACAGAGAGGCATGGCACAGGCCAGGGACTCAGGGAGGAAAGGGGCCTCAAGCCAACACCGTTGGAGCTGTGTCTTGATGGCTGGCAGGGGCTAGGTTGGAGGGCACAGGAGCTCACCTCACGAGCCAAGTCAATATTGATCTCCGTAGTTTCACTGGTCTCCAGCTGCTCAGTCACCTCAGTGGCGGTCATCTTGGAGGTCTGCAGGGTGTTTACCAGCTGCACATCATCTAGCAGGGAGCCTGTGGCCTCGTTCAGCAGCCTAGAGAGAAGCCAACAAGCACGTGGATGGAGGGGTTAGGAGTACTAGGCTGGGGGCAAGGGACTCCTCATCAGCCCCCTTGCGATGCTAGTTGCGCCTGCCAGTGGACCAGTGGGATGGTGGGTGGGTGGAGGCAAGGTCTCACCGAAGGATCTCATCCTCCAGCTCCTTGAGCTTCCTCTTGCCAGCGGCGATATTGATGACTAGCGAATCCTTCTGCTCCTCCAGCTCAGGCCGCTCCTTTCGGACCACAATGCCTAGCAGTTGGGCCTCCAGGCCCTGGGAGCACCAAGACTCATGGTGAGAATCTCACTCTGATGACCTTCACCCTTTTCATCCCTTTACACCTCCCAAGCTCCTCATACCCAGCTGTCCAACACAATCTTAGCCTTTCTCTCCATCCTGCCGAACTCTACAGCCCTTCCTGCTTCAACCTAGTTCAGTTTAGGCATCAGCCTCCACCCACCTGTTCTTTGACAGCAAAGTTGACAATGGTGGTCTTGGCTGAGGTCTCTGGGCTGTAGTGGGGGTTGGAGAGCTTGGTGGTGATGTAGAAACGGAAATTGGTATTGTATTCCACCTCCTTATCTCCAATGCGCATCAGCAGCCGACCACCTGTACCCACAGGAGGGTCAAGGACAAGGACCGCATGTGACTAGGGGCAGGCTGACCCATTCCTCAGCCCAGTGGCAGTGACTCAGCCTGCTTTAAGGGCCCCAGCCCAGGGCTGTCTGAATGGAGAGACAGGTAAGTAGAGGACATAGCCAAAGCGCCAGCCCTTTCCTCCCTAGTGTCCTACTTGGCTGGTCTCTAGGATTTGTCCCACAGTCCAACCCCACAATAAGCCTGGGCCCTGACCAATTCGAGCTACAGATTTGTTGAGCACAGGGTTGAGTGTGGGGTCCAGATATTCCTGCACATTCTGGAGCAGCACTGGGTATCCAAACTGGATGGCCTTTTCTAGGATTCGAAGGTAATCGCTCATCTGCAGGTCGATGATCTGGAGGCCCTAGAAAGCAAGGACAAAATATGGAAGAAACGCTGAGGGATTCAAACGGAAAAATGGCCCCAGGGTAGAACCTCAGCAAGAGACAGGCTTGGGAAGAGATTCTAAGGGGACAACACCAGCCCTCAAGCCTTATACCTGGCTTCCTTCCATGTTCTTAATCCACTTCAGGGCCTGGGCCTGAGGATCAATCATCAGTGCCCACCTGAAGGAGCAAGCATCAGTCAGAAGCCAGGCTCTGCCTTGCCTCGGCCTCATGCTCCCAGCAGCATCCTCACCTGTTGCCACGGGTGACGATGACGCCATTCTCAGTGGAGAAGGCATCCGAGGGCAACCCTTGGATGTTCCAGTCCCGAACTTTGGTAGGATTGGACAGGAAGTTATCGAAGGTGAAGTGAGGTGAGCAAGGAACCTGAAGTTCCCCGATCTGGAGAGGGAAGAGAGCCCCAAATTTCAGACTAGAGATCTGAGTCCCGCACCCTTGTCCCTTCCCAATATCTCTTGTTACTCCCCAAAGCCCTGGTCTCAGAGCCCAAGAGCTCACTCATCACGCCTAGGCCCTGCCTCACCTTCCTGATCCAGATCTGGTGGACGATCTCATCCCGGTAGTTGGTCAGGAAGGGTCCCATGTAGGACAAGAAGGCGGCTGCCAGGAGACAGTCGCCCACCAGGTAGCCCAGATCCTCTTCCAGGCCCTAGAGGACAGTAGGGGAGGTGTCAGCCTGCCTAGGCCCCTAGCAATGGGAGCCACTTGGAATGCTTTGAAGGCACTCTCCTCTGGACACTATCTAGATCAAAGAGACTCCTTCCATCTCCTAAACCTTTGTGCCCTGAGCACTGGAACCTGGTTCTAATTACTTTTGAGTTTCCCATCTTTAACAGCAATTCTGTTTACATTCTGGTGATAAGGCCTAACCCTTTTGTGAATCCAGGCGCTCACTGAGGTTAGAGACAAGATGCCCCATGACTGTTTCTCTCAGGTCGGCGGGCTACATGAAGGGTCCTCGTGTGTGCTTTCCAGCCCTACCTAAATATGGAGGAAGATCCTTAATGGTACAAAAAGTCTTTCCTTCCACTCTTCTTACCAAAGGTGAGGAGGGGGAGGGGAAGAACTCCCATCCCCCCTTCTTGGTTGTCCCTACACCCAGGTGTCCCCCCTTTCCCTGACTGTCCTTCAACCTGAAGGGGATGGGAGCTCTTAGAACCGGTGGGCAGGAAGGAAGGAGAGCCAGGCGGAACAAGAGATCTCACCTGTACTGTCTCCTCCCATCGGGCCTTCTCGCCAGCCAGACCAGACACTAACAGCCCAGCTCGCTCCAGCTTCAGCTCCATCTCCTCAGACTTCTTGCGAAGCTCCTCCTTCTGTGCCAGCTTCTCATCATATTGTTTCTTCAGCATCTCCAGTTTCTCAGCCACCTGGGAGGGATCAGAGTACAGAGATCAAACAGGGCTTGAGGGCCTGTCTGGTGGCGCAAGCGGTTGAGTGTGTGGCACTCCGCTGCGGCAGCCTGGGGTTTGCGGGTTCGGATCCTGGGTGCCCACCGACACACAGCTTGTCAAGCCATGCTGTGGCGGCGTCCCATGTACAGTGGAGGAGGATGGGCACAGATGTTGGCTCAGGGCCAATCTTCCTTAGCCAAAAAAAGAGGAAGATTGGCATCGGATATTAGCTCAGGGCTGATCTTCCTTACAAAACAAAACAAAACAAAACAGGGCTTGAGGCCAGATTGTTCTGAGTTCGAATCACCAATCTGCCATTTTGTGGCTGTATGACCTTGGGTAAATTGATCTCTTTGAGCTTCAGTTTCCTCATGAGCAAAATAAGAATAACAACACCTACCCTATAGGGTTATTGTAAGGAGACGACAAGGTAAAATATGTGTGAAAAGATGAGTTCTTTCCCTTCCTTCCACTACTCTTTCCTTGAGCCTGGAAACTACTTGGTAATGAAACTCCAGGCTGAGTAGGAGACAGACCTCGTGTAGCATAATAAACCACACAAGATGTGTTGGCAAGAGAGGATCAGATAGCACAAACATGACTGCCACTCCGTGCCAGAGGCCATACCTAAGGTGGGACTTTGAGAGAGGAAGAAAAAGCTAGAAATGAACCCAGGAGCCGTTGGAGAGAGAAAGAGGGAGTCCATTCAAGAAAAAGGCCCAGATCCAAAGTCCCACACGAGAGACTGAGGACCTGGGAAGAGCTTCTCCTACTAGAGAAGCCTCCCTCAAGTCGTCGTCACCCTGTGGGCTCTGTTGAGGTTGCAATATATCACTCAAATCTAAAGTCAAGGACTGATTGAGCCTTTTCCAAGACCCTGTACGTGCCTGACTGGCGAAGAGTAACACGCCGTGTCACCCGTCTTTTCATGATGAGGAACAGCGGGCTGGCGTTACACTAAGTTCCTGGCACATAGTATGCACACGATTAATGTTAGTTCCCTTTCCTGCTGCCATCCCCACGGGGAGAGGCAGCCTGCAATAGTGCAGAGCGTTCAGATCCTTGCCCTCCTTTACCAAATGAGCCTCATCCGGCTGCTGTAAGGATAAATGTGGATTGTAGCACAATGCCTAGCATGTAGTAAGCAAGCAGTACCTGGGCCCAACAATTGAGGTTGGCCTCCAAGAACTTGGAAATGGGATAGATAATTCTCCAAGAAATAGTCTTCAAAGCAAAGTGGAAGTTTAAAATGTCACCTTCAAGTGACAGGACAGCTTATAGGTCAAGCCTTGGTAGTAATCTGTTAGAAGGCATTAACATCTAAAGAAAGATGTCACTCGAAGGGGCGTGGTCAGCTAGGCCACTCAGAGGAAACGCTGGCTGGGGGCCTAAAGGGATAGGGATGCCCTGGCCCCCACCCCCCACCCCACACACATGGGTTGGGTTTAACCCTCCCTGATGGAAGCCATGCAACTGGTGGTCTTGCTGCTGACACCTGTCATCAGGTTCACATGACCGCCTCTCTGCACTGAGCCCACGCTCATCAGCAACATTCTGATTATAATTTGGCTTCCCATAGAGATTTGTCTGAGGGGAGGCAGCCAGCACACTTGATAGTTCTATATTTTACTATTTATTTTGCGTGTGGTGTTATCTTTACTGTTTTTACTTTTTATACAAGAAATGATATGCATGAGATTAAAAACCTAAATAATATAATAAAAGGGGTAAAAAGCAATAGTCCTCTAGCCCAGCTTTTCCACTCCCATTCTCACTCCTCAGTAGCAAATTGTGTTTTAACCATTTCTCTTTTTATTTCTTCTGGTAGTTACCTCCATATCTCTGAATATTATGCTTATTCCACTATTTTAAAAATATATATATATTAATCTGTTTTTAAATTTTTACAGTTTTAATCTTTTTCATTAAAAATTAACATGAAAAATTTCAAACCTAGGAAAAATAATAATATAACGAATACTTATATACCCATCATCTAGATTTAACAGTTAACGCTTTGCTATATTTATTGCATCTCATTGTTTTTTGCCAAGTATCTTCAAGCAAATTACAAACTCATGAAATTTCAAGGCTAAATACCTCATAATGCATCTCTTCTTAAAAAAGGACATTTTCCTATATAATCCTAACACCATTATCACATTTAACATCTTTATCTTTTTTATAAAATAATTTTTCTTATTTATGTCTTTTTTGAATACTAAATATGTTCACACAAATCAACATTCTAAAGAAACAAAAGCGTATCCAGTGAAGGGTCCATCTTCCTCCCACCCTTGACCCCAGCCCCACCCCCAGCCCAGGAGGGAACCACTGTCACCAGTTTCTAGTGTAGCTTTCTAGACAGAGTCCACACACAGAGTCCATCAATCATAAAGATAATGTAAGCACCGTGAGGGCAGGGCCTTGTTCACTACCGAATTCTTAGACCTAGAATACTGCCCAGCAGTATTCTCAATACTCAATAAATATTTCTTGAATGGATGAATATTTTTACAAAGATAAATGGTAACATACAATAACACTGTTCTTTACTATTTTTTACTTGTCTCCAAATCATTCTTGTAGAGCTGTCTCATTCCTTTTAACAGCTGCGAATAATTTTGTGTATGACTGAACCATAATTTATAGAACAAGTCTCCTACTGATGGACATTTGTCTTTCCAACATTTTCTATTATTAATGATGCTGTAATATCCTCGTACATGCATAAGCACATCTTCATGCTGCTATTTCTTTTTTAATTTTGTTTACTTTGTGAATAAGTAACTTAAAAATTCAACAGGCATAAGAGCATGAAAAGTCTTCCTCCCAACCCTGCTCTCCATTCACCCAGCTCCCTTTTCAAGGTAGCCAATGTGACCTGTTTCTTGAATATCCTTCCAGAAGGATTGTCTACATACAGGAGCATGTAGTCATGCACTGCATGATGACACTTCAGTCAACAACAGACTGTGTGTACAACCGTGGTCCCATAAGACTAGTATCATACAGCCTAGGTGTATAGGAGGCTAGACCATCTAGGTTTGTGTAATAAGTACTCCGTGATATTCACACAACAATGCAACTGCCTAACAACGCATTTCTCAGAAAGTGTCCCTGTCATTAAGCGAAACATGACTGTATCCTATACTGCTGTTTCCTGGTTTATCAATTTTAGACAATTTCTATTGACTCTATGGTATGATAGATGAAGATTTGATTCTCTTATACCTCCACACCACCACCCCTTTCTCTCTACTCCTAATAGTTTCAGTTTCTTCTACTGGTTACCTTTATTACTTTAAATAACATATTAAAACCTTGTTTTATTTTATCTACTACAAAAGCATTGCCCCATCTTTCCCTCAACCCCAACCTACATCCACCTCCCAACTTTTGTGTGTGTGTGTGTGAGGAGATCAGCCCTGTGCTAACATCTGCCAATCCTCCTCTTTTTTTGCTAAGGAAGACTGGCCCTGGGCTAACCTCCGTGCCCATCTTCCTCTACTTTACATGGGACACCGCCACAGCATGTCTTGCCAAGCGGTGCGTCGGGGCACGCCCGGGATCCGAACCAGCAAACCCTGGGCCGCCGCAGTGGAGCTCGCGCACTTGACCACTTGCGCCACCGGGCTGGCCCCCACCTCCCAACTTTTTAAGCTTTTATTTTACGTTGTCAAGGTTGATAACATTTCCATTGAGAAGCCACAATCAGTCATCTGTGCTTCGTCTCTAGGTTGATTTTAAGGTCGAACGTCATAAACAGTGTTGATGTTATTATGACCTGGGTTGGTGCCCCGAGTGCCCCGGGCGGCTAGCTGAGCTGTTTGTGGCTGACGCACACTCTGATAGGTCACTGCACATGCTGAACTGGCTGTTAAATGTTTTCCTATTACCCCTATTATGTGTTTTCTCTTTCAGAAATTCTTATTGGTATTGAGTCTTTTCTATTTCTCATGTTTTCTGGGGTTTTGTATTATATTCCTTGAATCTATCCTCCCACCTTTCTACTGCATGTCATACTTTGATCATTTTAAAATTTTCCAGAATTCTTTCTTTTTCTCTGTTTAGAATTCTTCTCTTATCTTTCTATTTTTGTATTTTGGATGTCATTTCTTCCTTAACCACTCTCTGATTAGAGTACGTTTGCTTTTTAAGTTCTTCTCTGTAACCTGAATTATCTCTGGATTTATTTTTTCCTCTGGGGTCAAGTTTTGTCATAAATTTTTATCTTGTCATTCCCTTGTGTATTGGAAGACTTCCTCCACGCCTTTACTCACCCCTTCTCCAGGGGAGGTGCATGACTAATCTGATTGGTAAAATTGGGAAGAATAAATTAGGAATGCTTAACTGAGCTCAGGTCCTTTCCTTTTTTTTATTTTATTTTATTATTTTTTTGTGAGGAAGATCAGCCCTGAGCTAACATCCTGTGCCAATTCTCCTCTTTTTCCCAAGGAAGATTGGCCCTGGGCTAACATCTGTGCCCATCTCCCTCTACTTTATATGGGACGCTGCCACAGCATGGCTTGACAAGCAGTGCATCAGTGCAAGCCCGGGATCTGAACCTGGAAACCCCGGGCCGCTGAAGCGGAGCGAGCGCACTTAACCGCTACGCCACCGGGCTGGCCCCAGGCCCTTTCCTTTTAGGGGTAAGCACCAGCTCTACTCTGTGCCTCCAGCAATGCCCAAGACTGGGTAAGTCTGTCTGAATATGGGGTCACTACTAGTGGGGCTGCTCGCCTACAGATGTCAGGCACATCCTCCAACCTAGCCTTTGAAGGTAATATTTTGGCCAAATGCCTTTTGTTTTATTCCTCAGTTTGCTTAGAACCCAGGCATGGAAGAAGGCTGCTAGTTCTCAGATCCCCTCAAGAGTATTTCTGCAGACCAGAAAACCCACTAAGGAGCTTTTGGTGGGGCTCGGAGTTTCATGGGCAGACTCGGGGTGTAAACAGGTGTTTTGACTTAGGTGATTCGTAGAGGCTTATATTAGGCCTAGTGGGTTTTGACATCTGTGTGGTCGACTTTTAACCTCTGCAGCCTGAGTGCAAGTCTTGAAGCAAACCCTGCGTTATCTTGACCTTGGCAGATGGCTTCAGCTTTGTCCACAGGTGAGTGGCTATTTCTATAGAGGCAGGAATGTTTGAAGCATCAAGGAAACTGGGCTTGGGCAAAGGAAAGATGTGGTCTGCAAGGGTGGCCTTAACTAAGAGGTGAGGGGCGGGGATCTCAGGATAAAGGCTTCTGTAGCTACAACACAGAAACGGTCTGATATTGTTGACTAAGTTGAAGTGGGATTAGATCATTTTTAGGCACTAATGGACAGAATATTAGATTTGCTGCTTTTAAACTACAAGGCAGTCAGTTTTGTGTGTACTACAGGTTCTAGCTTTAAATGGTTTCTGCCAGGCCTAGGCAGACAACACCAGATCAGCTATCCCATTATTCAATTTTTTATTCTGAGCAAGGAGGTGATTGTGGTGGGACTAACCTGAAGTCCCTGTGGCTTGTCCACAGGCTTACAGGCTGGTAGTTTTCCATTCTGGCTGAGGTTCCAGGTGGTGCAGTTAGGGCAGGTGGGTACACAGGTATTACCTGTGCCTTAAGGGAACATGCCTGAGCAACTTAGGGGACTCAAAAGGGGAGGAAAATCATGTCTTGAGACACAAATGGCAGAGGACTGTTCCCTACAAGGCCCCGGGAAACAGGCTTCAGCAGCATCAACAGCAGCTTCAGTTCAGGAATCTGCTGAAGGTAATTTTCCAGTTAAAAAAAGTATGGGGACAAGGTGAAAACTTTCCCAAAGAGGCAGTTTTCGTCGGCCTCAGCAACTCTACAGAGAGACAGTAATGTCAGCCACTGTGCTGCTGTGACGCAGAGCGGGGAACGCGAGCTCAAGGGGGAAACTGAAATTAAAAGGACGTACCCAGGATTTCTGTTCGGGATAATGACAACGCTCTGGAACTAGATAGCGTGATGGCTGCACAAGGTGAATGTACTTAATGCCACTGATTTATATACTTTAAAATGGTTACAATGGTAAATTTTATGTGTATTTCACCACAATAACTCCCCCTCCAACACAGAAGATATACATATGTGGATTTCCAGCCCCTCCCAAAACAGTAAATGCTTATTGGTTGGATTATATCTCATATTAATCTATTGATGGAGGTTTCTGCTGGTTTAATTTAAATTCACAGGTCATGGTTTTCAGATAACTGACATTCTAGTGAAGCTAAAACCAAGATTTTCTCCATGTATCCTCACTCCCGAAAATATTACTACGAGTTTCTACTACGGTCTTTGATGCAATAATAACAACTGGTTTCTGGGAACATAATTTTATCTGGAAGTCATGTATGCCTTATTAACTCCTTGAACTGTTTTTTATTTTCAAATGATGCTCATTAGAGACTTGATTTTGAACTAATAGTCTCCGAGGTCCTGCAGGAACAACATCCATTTCCATTGAGTGACAGCCCAGATTATAACTTAAAGAAACTGACTCTACCCAGATACTAAGAACCCCTCAGCTGAGACTGAGCAGAACAAGAATTTGGGGAGGATGGTTTGGGGACTTGAACTTAAGAATGTTGGATTCTATATTTTTAACTCACAAAAGCAAGATAATCTGATTTCAGATTTTAATTTATTTGGACTTTAGTTTACAAAGGAATTTAATATTTGAAATTTAATTTCCCCCTGGGGGTTATATTCAAATTTGTGGAATTTCTGTGATGTTTATTATTGTAGCATTTTAATGTTGTCATTCAATCTCACTCCATAACCTCTGATATACTGTGTTGGACAATGCGACTAGATGTAATTTGGAATGGGAAATAGGAAAGAAAGTGAATTTTCAACCTTGGGTATACAGTTGCCTTGAAATAGATTAAGATTCTGTTATGACCATTTCAGAGCCTTCTGAGGCAATTTACAAGCCAGTGGTTCACAAGCTTTGCTGCATGTCAAAATCAGGCCTGGGGAAAACATATTTGCAGGGCCCCAAGCAAGTGAGTAATGGTTAAAACTATTTACTCAAGATTTGGATTGATATGCAATATACTTGGTCTCTGGGCCTCTTTCCAGACCTCTGGGCCCTAGTGCTGTACAGGCTTTCCCACCTCTGGTTGGCTCTGACAGGGAAGCTTTCAAGATGCTGACTTCCAGGCTCTACCAGAGATTCTTACTTAGTTGGCTGGGGTGCTCAGCGTCAGCACGGTGCTATCTGCAGGCGGGTGGGTGAGCGCCCAGTTCTGAGGTTTTGTTAAAAGGTGCTTTGGCTCTTACACTTCACAGCCTTTTCAGTAATAAAGAGAAATTCTGGTTCCCTGTCTGCCTACTCTCATCAACTAGTTTCTCAAGGTGGGGTGTGGATCCCCCACCAGAGACCTAACATTGGCTGCTCTATAAATGTTCATCCAGTGAACAATGTTGTTGGCAGCTGACCCAGAGGTCTCAATTTTTCACATGTGAAGGAAACAACTGCTAATTGTTTGGCCCAGGATATGATTCATCCAGGAGAAACCTTTGCAAATGGTTGCCACACCTGTGATTATTCACACTTGAAAAAGAGAGTGAAAGAGTGAAGGTTTCATGAGAGGTTGGCAGTTGCAAATGGTAGAAAGGACAGGGCAATGGAGGAGCATGTGCAGACAGAGGCCCACTCGCCCAGCCTGCTTCATTCTGCAGACAGAATCAGAAAAGGCCTCAAGGGCAGCTTCACTTCTGACAGTAAAGATGCCTGCAGCGGGAAAAGGCAGGGATGAACCCTGGTGGCGATGGGGCGTGGAGTCAGGAAACATGGATTCTAGCTCTGTCAGTAACTAGCAAGTCACTTAATCTCACTAAACCTCGGGTTCCCATCCAATCTGAAGAGGATGGACCTGGACGTTCTCTATAGTTGGCTTTGGTTAAAACATTTTGAGAGGCTGGCCCCCTGGCTTGGCGGTTAAGTGCGCGCGCTCCGCTACTGGCGGCCCGGGTTCGGATCCCCGGCGCGCACCGATGCACCGCTTCTCCAGCCATGCTGAGGCCCCGTCCCACATACAGCAACTAGAAGGATATGCAACTATGCCATACAACTATCTACTGGGGGCTTTGGGGAGAAAAAGGAGGAGGATTGGCAATAGATGTTAGCTCAGGGCAGGTCTTCCTCAGCAAAAAGAGGAGGATTAACATGGATGTTAGCTCAGGGCTGATCTTCCTCACAATAAAAAAAAAAAACATTTTGAAATGGTATGACCAGCTTCAGTTATATAAAAATTGAAAACTTCTTTCTTTTTTTTTTTTGAGGAAGACTGGCCCTGAGCTAACACCTGTTGCCAATCTTCCTCTTTTTTTCTTTTTTCTCCCCAAAGCCCCAGTACATAGTTGTATATCCTAGTTGTAGGTCCTACTAGTTTTTTTATATGGGATGCCGCCTCAGCATGGCTTGATGAGCGGTGAGTAGGTCCATGCCCAGGATCGGAACCCCAGGCCGCCAAAGTGGAACACACAAACTTAACCACTACACCAATGGGCGGCCCCAAAAACTTCTATATAGTTAAAGACAGCATCAACAAAGTTAGAGGACAAGTGAAGATCAAAAAATTGGAAACAATGAATATGTCCATCGAAAAGGGAAATGGTTAAATAAATGATGGGATAGCAATACAGTGGAATACCATGCAGCGGTAAAAAGAAAGCAGAAACTCTTTAAACACTGATATAGAATAACCTTCAATATATAGGTAAGATAGGAAGGTGCAAAACAGTGTGTATAATGTAAAAAAACGCTTATATAAGCATAGAACCACCCCCCCCAATGGAAAAACAAGAATTTGTAATATTGATTGCTTTCAAGGGAGGGCAGCTGAGTGGCTGGAGAGCAGAAGATGGGAGGGCAAGTTCTTACTGGATACTCTTTTGCACCTTTTGAATTTCAAACCATGTGAATGTATTACCTGTTAAATCAATGATAGAGAAATTAAGTGATAGACTGGAAGGATTTTGAACTCTTTTGATAACAGCACTTCACATTCTACCTGGTTTGAGAGTTACTTGTGCATACATCTTATAGCAAATCACCTTTTGGGTTGTCTAGCCTGCTCATAATAAGTGGCCCCTCTACCTCTATGAGGACCGCTTCCTCCCCTCAAGCACTAGCTCAGATGCCCTCACATTCCTCCTGGCCCACAGCAGCAATGTGACACTCTTGCCCCATCCCCCAGACAAAGATGGATTTGCCACACAGATGTCATCTGTTAATATCTCAGGACCCATCTCCAAAGGCCATGACAGAGATGGCCACCTCCCAATCAGTCTTTGGAAAGGCTCCCCAGGGACAGTGCCCTCTGTGCCTTTGTAACCCTCTGCAATTGGCTTAGCTGTCTGAGCCAGAGGCAGCCCATCTAAACAGGGCATAGAGTGGGAGGCAGACAGAACTGTAAGGGAGAGGCGAGTAGAATTAGAGGAGGAAAAATAACAGTAATGAAGTGTCCTTGAAATCAGGGAGAGAGGCCACCCCGAAAAAGAAGGTTGTGAGGCTCACCTCCCGCAGCTTCTCCTGGGCCTCAGCCAGTGCTGCTTGTTTCTCCTGAAGCTGGGCCAACGCAGCGTTCATTCGGATGCGCTTGGGCTCCACAACCCGATACAGCCGCCCGTACAGCTGCAGGGAGACAGCCACCCACCCACTCATCCACCCACTCACCCGCGGTGATCCGTCCTTCCCACCTGGGTCTTCCGTTCCTCCAGCTCTTTCCTGTGTGCATCGCCCTCTTCCCAGGCCTGCCTCCATGCTTCCCACCCCACCCCCGCCACTGCTTACCTCCATGGCCCGTACCCACATGCAGAGGGACTTGGCAGCACTCGAGACCCGGCCGATGATGTCAGGCTGGAAGTCAGGCTGAGCACAGTAGGCCCCTATCTTCTTCAACACCTTATCTGAGATATTGTCTTTATCAAAGTTGATCAGTGACTTGATGAAGTTCTGTTCTCCTGTGGGATGAAAGTTGGGGGACTCAGCCAGAGGGCCTACCGCCACCCTCCTTGTCCAGGCTTCACCTCCAATGCTCAGGCATGGCCACATTTTTCCTGGGCTCAGTTCGCAAGGCCAGAATATCTGACCTCATCTTGAGTTCCTTCTGCTGACCTTGCTCCCTTCTCTAGAACCTCGAAGCCCCCAGGGCCCTCCACAATCTTCCTAGCCTCATCTCCCATCACTCACCTTGAATACTCTCAGCCCAACCACCCCAACATCATTCTTTCTATCTGCTTTGCACTCTCCTCTGGGGTAGGGGTCGCCACACTACGGCTTGCAGGTTACATTCTACCAAGGGGACTCAAAGCACAGAAAACCACAAGAGTGAAAGAGAAAGACTCTTGTTTTTCACTTTCTGACTCTTGCCCTTTTTGGGGGCCCAAAGGCATTCCTGTCCTTGGATTCTGCGATACATTCCTACACCTTCACGGCAATTTCCCCCCTTTCTTTTTGGCTTAAATTAAGACGAGTTGTTTTCTGTTACTCACAACCAAAGAATCTTAACTGATATTTATGTCTTCTCTTTCCTCGTAGGCTCTATGCTGTTGACGGGCTGTACAATGCCTCGTTCATCTCTGTCTCTCTAAGTGCCTGGTGCACAGCAGATGATTAATAAATGTTGGGAGCATTGACATTAATTCTCTTTTGGTTCTGTAGCTTACCTAGCTGCCTCTTGGCCTCTGCCCAAGTGGGCTCGTTGCCTCGGAGAATCATGACTGCTTGCATCACTATCTCCACTTGGGTGGGGGGCCGTCCATAAGACTTGATCTCGCCTATATCCTTCTTGTTTAGGGACTCCAGGGCCTGGGAAAAGGGATTAACTTAGGGAGCATGGCCAGAGTCAATTCAGGTGGCAGGACAGGTCCTTCATGGAGACAGGACCCAGCTGAGGCACCCCACCTTCTTCCCACTTCCCCAGGGACTTTGAGGACAAAGAAAGCCGGCCCCATTCCTTCCCTGGACCCTCCTGTCCCGATACCCGCATGGCTTCTTCCAGGGCTGGCAATGCCTCTTCTAGATCCTTCTGGGCATTGTCAGCGAGTGCCTGGCACTTGACTTCCTCAATTGCAATCTTCTCACTATTGGCTGTGACGGCCTAGGGATGAAAAGAGAACGAGGGTTTTGTCTTGGCCTTGGGCAAAGGTGGGGTGACAGTGTTGGTGGTAACGATGAGAGATGAAGCTAAAGAAAATGTGAGGAGTGGAACGTGCATCCCCTGACACAGTAACTGATAGAGACCAGGAAGCCTCTGCCCAGTGGGCACTGGTAGTAGGGGGGCTGGAAGGGCAGGACCAGTGTGGAGCCCCCCACCTTCTGCTGCTCATCTGCTTCCCGCTTCTGCTGCACAATGATGACTAGGTACTCCTCACACTGTTTCTGGAACTCAGCAACCTTTTTCTTGGCATCCTCCAGCTCCAAAGACATCACTTCCACCTTTTCCCTAGTTTCATCGATCTTAAACAATCCTGTTTGCAGTTTATTGGCCTGGTCCAGCAGCTCCTGTCGCTTCTCTCCCAGCAACCTGAAAGACAGAGGAGGATAAGAGGCTGGGCTCCCAGAGAGGAGACTGGCCTATATAGTCTCCCTTCCCAGTGTTTCTCTAGTCCCTGTCTTCCTTTCTGTTGCCACCACTGCCACCACTCTAGTCAGATTTTTATCATTTCCTGCCTGCATTACTGCCAACAACTTCCCAACTGGTCTTCCTGATTCCAGACTCTCCTCTTTCTGATTTATTCTACACACCAGCGTCAAAACCAGCTTGCTAGATACTGTTTCATCACACCACTTTCCTACTTAAGAATCTTCCACTCTTCCCCACTATGCAGCAGGCAGGGGGCTGCAGTGAACCAGAAAACACAAACCCGTCTCGAGGGGGGAGGGCATCCCTGGACTCCAGCCTGTTTTTCCCATGTGAGTATGAATGTGGGCTCAGTATTGCCACAATTTCTGTTTTGTAAAAAGAAGCTGGAAATCTGGATTTTTCTAAGGCTCCCAAGTGTTAAATGTTGGCAACTCATTCAAAAAGTTTTAACGTTGTACAGTGAGAAAATGCATGTAAAGGGCTTAGCAGTGACCAGCAAATAGTAAACAAAATGTAAGCCTATGTACCCAGAGAAGGCAAGGAGTATGTTTGTTAACTGGTATAGTGTGAGTATCTAGGATAGTGCCTAGCACATAGTAGGTGCTTAAAAAATGTGTTAAATGAATGAATAAATGTTGACTAGTATTATCACTACAGATGGCTTTTTCTCCACCTTGATTAAAATACTGAATCCAATAAATAAGGTGGGTTTTTTTTCCACATTTCTCTTATATCCTTCAAAGCAAATTATTATTGTGCTGTGCACATAAAAGACACTCAATACAACTTAATCAATGAATATATAATTTGTGAGACCGATGGAAAGTCTGGAAGACATTAAAGGCAGAGAAGAGAGGACTGGGTATATACATTACGGATCTATATGGCAATGTCACAGTTGTATTGTGGTTGAAAAAAGAAACATCATTCTGGAAAATAAGGACAAAGAGAGTGTGAAGACAGGTCATAACCAGAGGGCTCTAGAGATGGCCATGCCCCCTAGAAACCCCATCTCTCTTTTATTAACTTCCTGGGCAGAATTAAGACTGCTTGCACCTCTGCCATTGCACACTGGCACCCTAGCCCTTGAAGGGGTCCCCTTGGCCAGCTCCTGGATATTTTCCATTACATCATTTCACCAGTCAGCCTCAAAAGACACCAAGCTCCCTGGCCCTCCCTGTCTCTACTCTTCTTCATACTTCTTATATCCAGACACGAGTTCCAGGTAGTTGGTGGGTGTGACGTAGTTGTATCTTCGCAGTTCCAACAGCATCTTCTGGGAATACTGAGCCACTGACCAATGCATGGTAACAAAGATCTGGGCCACCTTCCTGTGGATCTGAGGCCATGGATAAAGGATGTAAGACAGAGAGTAAAGACAGAGGGAGAACGGCAATTGGGGGAGGGCAGGGGTGTGATGAGAGAGGAGAGGAGGGTCTCACATTCTCTTGAGTTCCCAGGTCTACTCCCACCAGATACTTCTCAGCCACCTCCAGCAGGGCCTCTCGGGGCCACTCTGAGAACCAGTTGATGGTTGTGCAGTTCACCAAGGCTGGGTACTGGCGGATCCGGTTCCTGGTGAAGGGTTTTGAGAGGCAGTTAAGTCCATTCGCAGACTCAGCCTCGGGCTACTGGCTTCGTCACAGGTCCACCTGCTTTCCAGGAACCTAAATGCCCCATCCTCATGCTCCTGGATCTCCTTGTCCAGGTTCTGTTTCCCTCAGAGCTAGTGCAGTGTAGTATTTAGAAACAGATTCTGGGGTCAGAAAAACCAGGTTCCAAACCTTCCAGGTGTGGATCTTGGGCAAGTGATCTAACCTTCTGAACATCAGTTTCCTCATCTCTAAAATGGGAATAATAAAAAAAATACTAACTAGGATTAGGAATTCAATGAGGTGACACATGTAAAATGCTTAGCACGGTGCCTGGTATATGTAAATACACCATATACCATAAATATGAAAAAAAAAGTAACCCAAATTGCCTCTCTGCACAAGTTCTCTGTCCTCCTCCTACTTTCTGATGCCCTTAAAAATCTAGTCATACCAAGAATGGACAAGCAAAATGTGGTATACACATACAATGGAATATTATTCAGCCTTAAAAAGAAAGGAAATCCTGCCACATGCTACAAGTCGCATAATAAAGCAAAGTAAACAAGTCACAAAAAGACAAATACTATATGATTCCACTTATCTAGAAGTACCTAGAATAGTCCCTCACAGAAACAGAAAGTAGAACGGTGGTTGCCAGGGACTAGAGGGTGGGGGAAATGGGAAGTTGTTCAATAAGTATAGAGTTTCAGTTTTGCAAGATGAGAAAGTTCTAGAGATTTGTTGCATAACAATGTGAATATACTTAACACTACTGAACTGTACACTTAAAAAATGTTAAGATGGTAAATTTTACATCATGTGTTTTTTGACCACAATTAAAAATTTAAAAACAAAACAAAAAACCACCACTCAAAAGAAAAAAAAAACACAAAACAATCTAGTCAAACCAAAAGGGAGTGGACAACTCCTATGTAAGCAGCAGGAACTTCCTGAAAGAAAGCATGGTCTAAGGAAAGGAGCTGGGGCGTGCCAGGCGGGAGAGCCTGGTGCTATTCATGAGACTCCCGTGCAGAAGGCACGGGAGGCCAAAAGAGGGGAGGAGGACCCCATGAAGAGTGCTGGGCACTGAGGGGGAAGAAGGCTATACCCAGGAGTCACCTGAAGGGGTCGCCCACGGGGCTGAGGCAGAGAATGATGTGCAGGTTGTTCCGCACGCGCTCAATGAGGTAGGCGAAGAGGCTGTCCGAGGACTCAGGCACCTGCTCTGCCCGGGCCTGGTCTATGATGTGTGTCTGGATCTGCACAGAAACTACACAGAGTCAGAGGGCTGAAGGTTCAATGGTAGAACCAGGGTGGGTGGCAAGTGAGGCTGGGCTGAGAAGGTGTGGGTTTTAAAGCAGCTCTGTCCAACAGGGTCCCTTGAGGGAAGATGGCTGAACAGGAACAGCTCTTCCACCTAATAGGGGGTGAATAAAGGGGGTACTACAGTAGCGTACTCTGGGATCTGCGCTTCTTCAGCGGTTAGTTGGGAAGGCCAAAGAACCAACTGGTAGTGGATATGGAAGAGATCATACCTCTTCAAATTCATCAGTCTTGTAGAGATTGGGGACCTCGCCTGAGCTGAGGATGTTGTTAATGTCCTCTAGGAATGATTCGTCAGCAATTTGGGCGTCCACGAAAAGGAAGGATGTGGCCTTGAGCTCTACCCCAGCCTGGCGATACAGACGCTTAATATCTGGCCCAGATGAGGGAAGGAGGAAGAGGGGAGAGACAGACTCTTCAGATTCACCATCCTGTCCCTTATTCCTCTTCTAAGATTTAGGAACCCTCCCCCAGCCCGCAATACATACACACCACCATCCTATACTCCACATGGGCCTGGTACGTCTCACCATCTTGCCCCCATCTCCCCTCTCTCTTGTAATTGCAGGAAGTCAGGCATCTGATCTTTCACGCCTAGCCCCAAACCCTCCTCCATTTCAGAAACCCAGCCATACCATCTCGGAACTCCTGCTTCCGATAATGTTTGGTGACCTCGATCTGGAAGGTGATGTACTCGCAGATGGATGAGGCCAAGCGGGCCAGACTCTGGCGCCCGCTGCCCCCAATGCCCACTAAGAGCATGTTGCCCCGAGGCTGTCCAATTACTCGCACAATCCGTGTGACTGGGGGTAGAGGGGTAGGGGATGAGGGTATGAGTTGGCTGAGCAACCTCAGGGGACCTCCAAGCCCTAGGCTGGAGATTAGGATGACTGAAACTAAAGTAGAGGGATCAAGAAGTGGGAAGAGGTTAATGCCTGAAGCCTTGGTAGCAATTCGACTTTTAACCTCCACCATTCCTATTAAATACCACCATCAAGGAAAAGCCTACCCATTGCCACAAGAGCCTCTGGAGCCAGGGAGGAAGGCAACTTCCTGGACTTGATTTGGGAGAGACCTGGGAAGGGATCCCTATTTCCTTGGAAATACCCATAATTGGGATGCTGAGGATGGGGACGGGAGTAGGAAGTGCTCACTGTGTTCGATAGCCTCTCGGAAGAGCACCAGCTGCATTGGCACAACAGCAGGTGACAAATTGTACTCATTCAGAGCCGTCTCCATGGCTGTCTTCAGTACTGCCAGGTCAGTGAGGTCTTCATACACCTTGGGCTCCCTCAGGAAGTCCCCTGGGCCATGGGAAGCGAGAGTCAGATCTCAAATTCCTGGTCCTACCCAGACTTCCCCAAAAGGGCCCTATGCATCAGGACTCCATGCCCCAACCCTCCTTCTAATCCATCTCCTAAGGGTCTCCAGCCTACAGCAGTCAGAGCTCCCAGCTCACCAAAGATAGGAGGACGTTTGTTGGGACAAAGATTATGAAATGTGAGGTCAAAGAAGGAGCCAAGTTTGTCACTGATGATGCCCACAAAGGCTTCCATGTCTGCCACATCAACCAGACGGTCAGAGAAGACTCTGTTGGGAGGGAGCTGGGGTGAGATCTGGGAATACAGAGAATAGCCCTGGGGAAAGGAGTGTCAGGACACGGGTAGAGGCGGGGCTTGGGGCAAGGCTGAGGAAGCCTGGATCTGGCCGAGGCGGCAACTCACCTGAAACATTCATGGATCCAGAGTCGTGTGATGCTGGACTTGGTATCATGAAAGTCCTTGTTGGCTCTAAGCATGCCCTGGAACACCTGGGGAAGAGGTGTGGCTCATGGGGTGGAGGGAGACAAGAGATTTCCTCCAGAAGTTTCCAAAGTAAGGCCAGAGAAAGCAACATTCTAGGACGGGGGTGTTTTGGGGCATGTGGGATGCTATTGAGCTCCAAGGCTTACTTTAAGGAGAAGAAAATGCCTCCAAGGGGGCTGTGCCAGATGAAAGGGGCAAGGTCAGATGGAGTTTCACCTTGGAGATGTCTCGAAGGTTGAAGAGGTAATGGATCTTGGCAGGTGTGGGCAGGAAGCGCTGTACCACGGTGTTGTACACTTCTAAGGTGGCCTCAGTCACCACATTCCCAATGGGCTTCACCTCTTCCTCAAAGTCCTGAAGCTTCTGATTGATCATGGTGCCGAATATTCGGATGATCTGGGACTCCTAGAAACAGGCCCTCAGATGATCATGGTGCCGAATACTCGGATGATCTGGGACTCCCAGAAACAGGCCCTCAGACTCACTTTCTCAGGCTCCTGGCCCTTCAGCCAGGCTGGGATGAGGGTGAGGAGAGTAGAACACTCGCCTTGGGGCCAGAATTTAAGGGGGCACCAAAAAAACCCCCAAAATCAAGAGAAATAAAATTTTAGTGCAATATTTAAAGATCAAAATCAATGCAAAATATCCCTGATGAACAAATATCAACATTTTAAATAAAGGTGAGAACAACATTATTGATTTTTCCTTTGCCTCAGGCTCAATATTGTTCAGCACGGTACTGGACTGATCTTATGTTTATTTAAAATTTTGGTATTTTGTTCATCATAAATTTTTGGCATTCATTTTTTAAAAATATTACATTAAAAGATTATTTATCTTGATTCCTGAGGATTTTTTTGCACCCCTGAGTGCCTTCCTCGCCTCACCCTAATCCTGGCGCTGCTCTCAGCTCTCAGCTCTGTAGGATCTACCTTCCTTAGTCTATGCGGGCGCCACTGCATTCTCTGCCCTTTGGGACTACAAGGCGTCATGTTCCAGAGCCAGCAAGTGACACTTTCATTCTGCAGCTCTCCTAGCTCAGGGGAAGCAAGGGTTCCTATGGACAGCGGCCTCCCCTCTGTATATGATAGCACCCTGTATGCAACTCTGCTCGGGGTCCCTCAGCCCTCTCCTTGATCTGCCCTCTCCCTCTCTGGGACACGGATGGTTTTGCCTTCTACAGTCCCCCTACCCCAGCCCCCAATGTGCCCTCACTGTGGGGAAGGTCATGTTGATGATGTTGAAGCGACTCTGCAGCCTTGGGGAGATGACAGTCCGTCCACCCCCAGGAGGGCCCATGGCAGCCATCAGGAACATGTCCTAGAGAGCAAAGACAAGACGGGGCAGAGAGACAGGTGGGAGGAAGAGATGAAGCAAGGCACAGAAATAGGGAGGAGGTACAAGGAGCCGAAGAGAGTAAATGGAGGGACAGACGGGAAGTGGGACGGGGACAGAATGAGCAGGAAGAATCATGGAGTAATGGGAGCAGGGAAAGGTGAAGCGAAGGAAAGGATTAGGGAAATTTTTTTTTAGAATTATTAAAGTAATGTATTTTTTTCATTTTATCATTATAATCCATGTACCCAAATTAAAAAAGAGAGGTAAGTTAAAAAACAACATTTGATTATGTCTTCTAGACTTTCTCTCTTTTTTCTTTTTTTTAATATATATATCACATGTGTGTGTGTGCACGCACATGTGTGTTCTTTCTCAGAAACATAGGAATATATTATTAGGTGAGTTTTTGACCCTGAGTGCCAGATAGATGAGCACCCCAGATATAAAGCTGGAATGGCTGCTGCCCATTAATTCAGGAAAAAGAAACAAATAAGATGCTCCAAATCCCATGGAAGAAGAGCCAGGACTGAAGGGGGATGCCTGGATCCTGGCTGGGGAGTGGAGAACTGACACCGTGGAGGTGGTTGTTGTAACAATGGGGGGCAGAGAAAGCCTGGAGAGGGGAGTTACAGACCTAGACAGTTCTGGGTGGCATCAGGGGTGGCACGAGAGCATGGTATGGAGGCCTGGAAAAGGAGTGGAAGTTGGAGGACGGGATCCTTTGGTCACAAAGCACAGGGCACGGTCAATGAGGAGAGTTAATAATAGGAATTGACAACTTAGGAGCCAGATGTCTGGGTCCTGAGAAAGGCAGAACACTCCTGTGTGGAGAGGAATACAGAATCATAGGACTCTATCCTGAGGTCCCTGTGGAGTGGGAACTGAGCCTATCATAGGAGGGAATAGAGGCCTGAAGAATGAATTCTCAGGATGCTTACTCGAATGTACTTGATGGTCTGCTTCATACGATCATACCAGAAGCCATAGTCAATCCAGAGGCGAATAAGCTCCAGGGGTGGCTGGGACCCAAACATGTCCTTAGCTGGCATATTTAGGTCATCCATAAAGGTGATCATGCTTTTGCCCCCAAATGGCACATAGACACCCTTGGTTCGTTTCTCCACCCTGCTTTCAATGATGCTCTGCACGTTATTGGATGTGGTCTAGTGAAAAAGGTACAGAATGAATGCCTGGGTCCCCCAGAGAAATACAGGGTTAGAGAGGAGGGTCAGTCAGGCATTTGGATCCCAAGGGAAAGCAGAAGGCAGGGAGAGCATGGGGAGCTTGCGGTCTGGCCCCCAGGTCCTGCAACACACCTGTGCAGACATGTTGACAGTGAGCACTGACCACTGGCTGGATGGCAAGGACTGCAGAACACTCTGGGCAATGGAGGTCTTTCCAGTCCCCACAGGACCCACCAGCAGGACGGGATTCTGGTTAGCCACCAAGGCGCTGACCAGGTAGTTGTAGCGAACAGTGTCGACAGTGGGTACCATGATCTTGTAGAAGGGGGAACTAGGGAAGAAAAGGAACTGTGTCTCAAGGATCAGTGACCCACTCCCTTCTAACTCTGCTTCATTCTGTCTCCCAATGTTTATCTTGCTCTGGCATCACTAATCTCTAATCACCAACTCTGCCTCCTGTGGGGCCTGGGGATTGGGCATTCTGCTTTAGGACCCTGTCCCATTTCCTCTGGATCCATTTCCTGTACTTGAGTCATCTCTGCTCTGGGATCCACCTTCTCTTTTCCACAGCTCACTTTTGCTCCTAGGCCCCAGCTCCCTCTCCACACCTCCCACCAACCACAGCCCCAAGCCCAACCCACCCCCCCAGGCCCTGCCCTCACTTTGGAGGGTAGCGCCAGCTCTTAGGGAGCTTATCCTCAAATGATGTCCAACTCCTCATCTTGGGGTCCACAAAATACTCGTACACCGTGTCCTAAGGAGAGAATGTGTTACCAAATCCTTCCGTTAGTTCTCCCCAACCCAGAAAAAGTGCTCACAGACCACTGGGTAGAAGAAAGAGAGCTGGGTTGGCAGGCTGAAACTCAAGCAGAGTCTAAGGATCTGGGATACTGGTGGGTTCTGGAAAAACAGGATAAGTGGGTTTGAAGGCCCTGACCTTATTGGGAAAGGAGCCCTCAATTTCTCGGAGGTAACTGTCAATCTTCTTGCGGCCTTCCTCATCCACAGAGGCACACACAGACCAGATCATGCTGAACACAAATGTCAACTCTACCATGGAGACATAGTTTTCACCATCAGCTGGGTTCACCTGGATGGAAGAAGAGAAGGGGAAATACCCTACATCTAGAAGAGATAGAGGGATCTATTTTGGCAGGTCATCACATAGGCTTAGTTTTCCTCCTTTCCTGGTTCTATTTAGAAAACCATATGGTTGTACAGAAACCTAAATCTAAAACATTTAGATAAACTTGAAACTTCTTGTAGCTCAGCAGTTGCCCTGAGTTTCTTCTCTGCTAAGTTGCAAATAAAGACATAGCAGAGATCCAGCAACACCATGTCTACTCTGAAGAAGTGCCCATGGGTGCTCAAGGAGACAGGCCCAGGGACATCCGTGGTGACTTCTTTGTAACTGCAAAAAACTGGAGATGACCTAAATGTCCACCAGTAGAGGGACAGAAAAATAAAATGTCCTGTTCTATAGTGGAATAATATATAGCAGCTAAAAGCAATGAAATTAACCTATGTGTAGCAATATGGAACTCAAGAACACATTGCTGATTTAATAAGCATATTGCAAATGTGGCATATAGCATGATACATTTTTTAAATATCACATTTTCTATGGATACTTATGGGCTTATATGTAAATATATATTTAAAAAAGGTCCGTAATGACACATACAAACATACTCCAGTATGTAGTTACTTGTGTATAGGGGGGAGTAGATCAGAATTGGAAGGACAGAGATGATCAAAAAGGACTTTTGTTTTATAAAAAAGTTCTAACTTGTAGAAAGGAAACTAGATTCAACTATCACTTGTGTGATTAAAAATTAAAATTTAAAATGTATCAACTTAATAGCAGAAACAGCATTTTCTGCTCATGCTCAAACCCCCCACCCAGAGGGCACGTAGCAGATGGTGTTCTTTGATAGGGTCTGTGGAACACACGGGCTGTGCAAACTCCACTGCTTCCTTGGGGAAAATGGCCAACAGACAGCTAACTCAGCATCAAGCATATCATCTCTAACCTACTATGTGAAACAGCTACAGGTCCCGTGAGTGGGGAGCTCTTGGAAGATGGGTTCTGAATTAAGATACATAGAACAGCAGACAATGTGATATACAGGATGCTGTCCAATCCAGAATATTGGACTTGGTCTTAGAATAATCCTCAATCCTCAAAATATAGGTGAGAAATTGTGTTGAGACTCTATTGTTTACCACATTCAATCGAGAATCCTGGATTGGAATATTCAATCCAGCTCACCCCAACACACAACACATCTCACTATCCTCTTCTTTGGGTCTCTGCTACACTCAAGAAGTTCTGCACACAAACACCACCCACTCCACCCCACCCCGCCCACAGGCCTGACTCTTATGTCTCTGCACTTATGCAAAGGCCATTTTCTTTACCTAGAATGCCCTCCTCTCTCTCTGCTGTTCATCCGTGCTCTTCCCCCTCTGATGAGCCCCCGACTTGGCCTGTCTTCCTTAGCACCTGGGTGCCCCTGACACTAAATTATTGTCCTTTTCCTATATGTTACCTTGTAAGTTCATCTACACAGTTTTAACGTATATTAACTGTACCAGGAATGACATATACTGTTATAGATCTTAAGTGTTATATAACTTTAATATAGTAACAGTTTAATTATCCAGCAATGTCTTTAAAAACAATACAAACCATTTCTAGGCAGTGATTTAATCTCAAGAGAAAATATCCAATTTTGGTCCTTACTCCATAATTATAAACTGAACAAAATTTTTCTTAAGTATCAATTAATCTGAAAATTTCTAAAACCCTTCATCAGATTAGGCTGAGGGCTCCTTCCAGAAGAAATGGTATCCCAAGGCCTCACGTATACCAAGACTCAATATTTATTTTTTGAAGGGATGGAGAAATGAGGAACCAAATGAACTATCCTCAGCTCCCAAAATATGTGTAGGAAATTATAGTGAGACCCATTGTGTACTATATCCAATTTAGAGTTCTTAGTCTGGCCTTCCAGTGAGGATGCACATGCACGCGCGCGCGCGCGCGCACACACACACACACACACACACACACACACATCCCTCGCTGCCTCCATGGTTGGTGAGGCCTCCCCTTGGAGTCTCTGCTCCACTCACACCTGGTGTTCAAATCGTGTCTCAGACACACCGTTTCCCTGAAGCTGTCCCCGGGAGGTCATGAGCCCTTCCTGCCCTGGCCCTGCTCTGGTCTCCACTTACCCCATTCTCTGGCGTGGCCAGGGCCGAGTACAGCTTGCAGAGGGAGATGATTCCACTGTATTCAGGGAGGGGCACTGGCTCGTTGCAGTTGTCCTTCTTGAAGGTCAGCATCTTGTTGATGAACTTTTCGAACATGCGCTGCAGGGGCTCTGCCTCAACCTGGAGTTGAATAAGAAGGGGCTCTTTATTCATTCTTGTGTCCCATAGGCCACGCAGGTTACTTTCCCTCTCCTCATTTCCCTTCATACCTTTGGCCTCTTCTCTAGCCATGACTGAACATAGGGCTTCCAGCCCAGATCAACATAGTCAGTGTAGACCATCCCGCAGCGAGACACAGTGGCTGGAGAGGCCACTGCCAAGTTCTCCACTTCGAACAGGAGAGACACCTAAGGATATACTTTGTCAGAATCTCATCTTTCCCTCCTCCCTGCCCCCATCAATAATAATAAAAACACCCAGAACTCTGATGCCCCAAGGTGTCTCTACCAAGTACTAAGTGTATGACAGCATGAATAAAGATCTAAGCTTTACAAATGATTTGCTTTTTAAAAGAAATTAGAGCTTATTCAAAGATATCCTCATGAAAAATCACTCTCTTACTTGCATTGTTTGAGTGGTTGGAAAAGGGTGTGCTTTACAGCCCATGAATTCATAACCCTGGGTACACAAGTGAAGGTCATCCCGCATATGTCAGGGGAAATGAGGCTGAGGAGGGCTGCCTCAGTCTACACAGGGCTTCCTAGTACAATTGTTCTCAACATCCATGGTAGACAAGGCATTTTTTTCTTCAGTCACAGGTTTCCCTGAATCCAGGCATCCTCCTCCTCCTCAGCTCCCTCTCGTAGAATTTACTCTTCTCTTAGGATTCCAGTGCTCTTCCCCTTAGCCCTACCTCAGGCCCTCCAGTTTCCAACCTGCAGGGCCTCAGTAGTCAGCGCACCCCTGTACCTGCTCAGGCATGGCGATGCGCTCTCCGTTGATGAGGGTCAACACTTTGTTATCGTCCATGACAGAGTTCATGCTCTCAATCCACAGTGTGTCCACAGGGCCATCGAAAAGGATCCACTTCTCATCGGGTTTCTCATCTAGTAGAAGGTGGATGATAAGGAAACCAGGAGCCTCTCACCCAGGCCTCCCTCCCCACTCATCTCCTCAGAGACGCAAGCAGATGCTTGCTTGTATCTCGGTGTCCCCCAAACATTTTTATCCCAAATTTGAGCTTTCTATCCCCAGACTACCCACCCCCTTAGGAGATTCAGGCATCTGCTCTCCCTGCCCCCTGATCCTTTGGGTACCTGTACATGCCGTCCGCATGACACTGGACAGGACGCCATCTGTCCATTCGTTAGTGTTGAGGTCATATTCCCCATACAGCTCGCCAAGGGACAGGGCCTTAGGGTTCAAAGGGAACTCCTAAAAATGACACAGAAAGGGGTTTTTGAGCTGCTGGAGGACACAAATCCCAAACATCTCCTTTTATTTCCAGCCTCCCTTTATTTCTAGTATTTGTTTTTGCCCCTTCTCTCTCTCCTCTCTCCCAGGCCTCCCCAGATCCAGGCCCTACCCCCCGGGTCTGCACTGCCCTCCCTGACATCTACGCATTCTTGCCCCAGCCTCCACTGTCCTCCTGATACTCAAGTCTCTGCCACTGGCTTCATGGTCCTGACTCCGTACTCTAACAACGTTGAAGTTGGGGTCTCCAGCTCGGCATAGGGAGGACAAGGAGGACTGAAGAATTCGCCATGAGGCAGTCTTGCCGCTGCCCGTGCAGCCCACGATCATGGTAGAGTGGCGGGAGTTCTTGGTTTCATACAACTGGATAACCTTGGTGAGGGTGAATGCTGTGGTCTGCAGGCCCATATCTCGAATCTCCTGCTCAATGGTCTCCCGCAGCTGAGTGAAGGGAAAATAAAGGAAGGAGAAGAAAAAGGATTAGGCCTGTAAAGGGCCTTCAAAACCTCCTCAATGCCTGGGAAGTTAATGTTCAAACTGTTGAAAATGGCACCAGGGCCCTTTGCACTCTGGCAATTGTTCATTCCCTGGGAAGCTGGCCAACTGCAGAGTTAAGAGAGTGGGCTCTGGAATCAGCCAACCTGGGTCTCCAGCTTTCAGCTATGTGAACCTAAGTAGGTTACTTCTCTTAGCCTCGCTTTCCTCATCTGTTAAATGGGAGCAATGATGATGCTTTCCTCATAAGGCTGTTGTATTAGATAAGATAGTTAACATAAAACATAACATCTGACACAAAGCTCTACATGTTTTTTCTAATGTTATTGAACAAATATTTACTAAGCCTCTACAGAATGTGCCAAGCAGTGTGCTGGGTGCTGAGAACAAAGCAGAGTCCATCCTATTGCAGAGCTCACAGTCTAGTGGGAGAGCCAGACATTAAACAAATCATCACCTAAGTTAAAAAGTAATGCTTATAGAATCATGACCATATGGATCAGTCCCAGAATAGTGTGCTATTTTTAAACACACAGCCAATGCAACCAAATAAGTTCAAATAGATGCAAGATCTTTACTTGTATCTCTCAAACACCACTAAGAGGCCTCACCACTACTATCTCCTTCCTTCTCACAATTAGTTTTATTAGTATGTTTGCTTGTGTGCATCATGCCACAAGTTTAGTACATCACAATTTGTATTTATTCAGTTTAAAATATTCTCTACTTTCTTCTTTGACCCATGAGTTATGTAGAATTGTATTGCCTAATTTCAAAATATTCAGGCTTTTTCTATTTTGTTATTGATTTCTAGCTTAATCTATTGTGGTCAGAGATCATCCTCTGTATAATTTCAATCATTTTAAATTTATGAGACTTATACTTCATAACCCAGCATATGGTCAATTTTAGTAAATGTTCCATGTGTACTTGAGGTGAACATGTATCTGCAATTGTTACCTGCAATGTTCTATATGTGTCAGGTCAAATCTGTTAAAAGCATTCAGATCTGTATCTTTATGGAGTTTTTGGTATGCTTGCTTTATCAATTTGTGAGTGAAGTATGTCAAGATTTCTCACTAGGGTTGTGGATTTATCTATTTCTTCTTTTAGTTCTGTCAATTTTGTTTTATGTATTTTGTAGCTATAAGTGCATACAAATTTAGAATTGTTGTCTTTCTGTGCATTGGCACTTTTGTCATTATTAAATGTCGCCCTTTACCATAAACTCTACTTTGCCTGATATCAGTAGAGTTACCATTGTGATCAGAAAATGTGTTCTAAATAAATTCCTTTGAAATTTTTGAGGCAGATTTGTGGCCTTTACATCGTCGCTTTTCCTAAATATTCTATGAGTGCTTTAAAAAAATGGTTATTCTTCAGTTATTGAGTGCAATTGCTATAGATGTCTATTAAATCAAGATTGTGTTGTTCAAATCTTTTATATTCTAACTGATTTTTAGTCTGCTTGGTCTATCACTCACTGAGAGATGATAAGATCTCCGCTATGATAGTAGATTTGTCTATTTCTCCTTATAATTATGCAAAATTTTGCCCTATTTATTTTCAGGCTATATTATTAGGTGCATCCAAATTTAGAATTATTATAACTTCCTGGTGAACTGAACCTTTTATTATTATGAAGTGACCCTCTTTATTTCTAGCAATGCTTTTTGCCTTAAAATTGATGTTGTCTGTTATTGCTATCCCAGTTTTCTTTTGATTAGTATTTGCCTGATTTATCTTTTTCTATTCTTTGACTTGCAACGCTTTGTCTTTATGTTTTTGGTGTGTCTCTTGTAAACACTATTCAATATTAGTATAACAATGTGTACTATTCAATGTATGATTCTTTTTCCTTTTCTGCATAACTTTTTTGTTTTCCCTAGGAGCTAATAGTTGCTGTAGTTTTTATTTGCTTAGTTTTTAATGTACGTATCTCTATGCAACTCCAAACTTTGCCAGTTGACTAAATCTCTCAAAACATTTATACACATCAAGTATCAATTTCTTCTTCTTAAAGAAGTCTTCCTAGGGCCGGCCCTGTGGCTTAGCGGTTAAGTGTGTGTGCTCTGCTACTGGCGGCCGGGGTTCAGATCCCAGGCATGCACCAACGCACCGCTTTTCTGGCCATGCTGAGGCTGCATACATACAGCAACTAGAAGGATGTGCAACTATGACATACAACTATCTACTGGGGCTTTGCGGGGGGAGGGAAAAAGAAGTCTTCCTGAAGCCTTCAGATTTGCTCCAATCTGGATTGGCTTCTGTTTTTGTCTGGTGCATAACCATCATCCTGTGTCCTGTATTTTCCTTTTTCTTGGTACGCTCCCACATTTTAGGAGAGCATATTCTCTAGTAGCTTTCTAAGAAAGGATATATTGGAGGTGGTTTTTTCTTTGAGAGTCTGCATGTCTGAAATGTCTCTGAGCTAGCCTCCTACATGACAGGTTAGCTGGGTATAGAATTTGAGCTTGGAAATAATTTTCCCTCAGAATGTTGAAGGCTGCTCCATTGTTTATAGATTCAATATTGCTATTGAGAAGTCCAACATTATAATTCTTGTTTTTTTGCATGTCACCTCTCTTTTTTTCCTCCCTATTTGGAGGCTTGTTAAATCCTATCCTTTTCCCGGTGTTTTAAAATTTCGCAATGATGGCCTTGGTAATGATTTATTTTATCCATGTGTCATGCACTTATGGATCCTTCCATTTTGGAAAGAGATCCTTCAGTTCTGGGGATTCTTCTTGAATTGTTTCATTATTCATCCTGCCCCCCTCCATTTTCTCTGTTTCTACTTCTTGGAACTCCTATTATTTGGATATTGTCTTTCCTAGACGGACTCTTAAATCTCATCTCTTTCCCCCTTTGCCTGCTCTATCCTATGGAATATATCTTTCTTAATAGCATTTCATTAGTATTTCATGGATACAATATCTTAATCTTCTCTTTAAGAATACTAATGATAGATTTTTTTTAAAAACTTTTTTTCTCTCTGCATTATCTATTTTCTCCAATTTTCTTTTTCCTATTTGTTTTGGCTGCTTTCATGTTAGAGTCTTTTCTCAGATGTGTGGTGAGTCTTGGTTTTCTGCTCATATACAAGGGTTGAGGACTAAAAAGCTGAATGGAAGCTCTGAGTGTGTGAGTGGGGCTGTGAGTCTGTGAGACTGCAAGTGTCCCTATAGATAATTTATCTGGGACTTTCGTTGGGAAGTTTCCATTGTCGATGTTTTGGTTATTCCTCTTGGGCCAGACAGATTCCCCAGAGAGAATGCTTCCAATTTCCTCTCTGGCTGCTGAATTCTGGGAGCAGAGATGAAAGAAGACTAAGGCTTCAGCATTTAATGTGTAAACATTCACTTAACCCTCATTTTTAATAGAGTTTACTCCTGCTTTCAACTATACCCAGTATCCCCCAGACCAGAGACTGCTATTTTACACTCTAGTCTTCTGCCAAAGTGGGAGAGGCATGGTCATCCAGGGTCAAAGAGAAGGGGAGATCTAGAGATCTAACGGCTTCCAAGACAGTTTGCCTCCACTCCTCCTTGTTTTAGCTACACCTCCTTTACTCTTCCCACTACTCCCTACTAACAGAGGTACCTAATTCCACAAATGCTTAGCCTTTTAGAATTGCCTTTCAATTTCCCCCACGTCCAGGCCTCCCAGGTTTGCTAAGTAAGTCACAACTTATTCATTTGTTTCCTATGTCGAAAATTTTTGTCGTTATCTCCTCTTCCATTCTCCCCATCCTTTTGGGTATCTCTTTAGAGTAGTTGTAATGGATTCTCAAAAGGAAACAAAATTGTTTTTAATCCACCTTCTTTACCTGGAAGTCCTGTTGTTGTTGTTTTTAATTTCAATTATAACATTTCTTCATTAACAGAAATTCTATTGGTTCTTTTCAAATCTATTTTGTTTAGAAGTCTCTTGGTCCTGACTCATAGTTTCAAGCTTCTCTTTTATTTTTTAAACATATTAATTTAGTTATTTTTTAATTCTGTGCTGATTATTTTCAATATCTGAAGTCTTTGTGGATCTAATTCAGCTATTCTGTTATTCTTCAGCCTTCCATTCATGATGTCTCATTTTCTTGTGTGTTTTGTGAATTTTGACCAGGAGCTGCTCATTTTCTTGGACTTTTATCTTGGACTTTTATGAGAATTCTTTGAGGCTTAAGTTGAAGTTTCAATCTTCCAGAAATAATTTGCATTTGCTTCTGCCAGTCACCTGGGGGAAGCACTAACAACCTGGAACTACTTAAAATTAACTTCTAAATTTGAGATTTTGGGGGATTACACAGTAGAATAAATTATGACCATGGACCACATGAGTGGCTTGTGGTTAGGAAATCTCAAAGGAGATTTTGTCCCCTCCTCCCATCACTGGAGGTCAAGACAAGCAAGTTTCTTTACTGTATGGACCCTTCTCAATGGTGGGTTTCTCATTTTCCTATTTACTGAGGATGTTTCCCTTGTGGACTGCAATTTATGCAGGACTGGGTTTTTTACTGTACCTCCAAACTTGGGCTGCTTTATCTCCTATCCCCAGTGCCTTAAATTCAACAAAAATTTTCAGGAAGAAAGCCAGCTTTGGCACTCACTTATCTCTCTGCTTTTACTCTCCCTCCTCATCCCAGAATTCCTTCTTTCTTGCCAGCATAGCAATGCATTTACAAAGATGTATTTTTATATTTTTTATCCAGTATTTTAGTGGTTTCAACTGAAAGGATCATTCAGTGTACCTAAACTACCATACTGCCAGAGAAGGAAATTTCTATACTTTCTAAAATCTTCCTCCTCCACCCCTTCCATTCCACTGCTCTCACATATCAAACAGTTCCTAGCAGTCTCTTCTCAAAAATCCCTGAATGAGGAGAGAAGTAGAGGCAGGAAAGGGTTGATTGGTATAAAGAAAGTAGAAAGGGCAATGGATGAGAGAGCTCAATAAAGTCAAAGAACTGATGAGTGGAAGCACTTGAGCTGGTGAGTCGAGAGGTAGGGAGTTGTGGTGGGAGAGTAGAACGCTTGAATAGGTCTATATCATTTTATAGATAAGTTGGCCTAAGAGAGGCCAACTGTCTTGCAAAAAGTCACAGCCTCGTGAATAGCAGAACAAGGTCTGGAAACCAAATGTCCTGTTCCTGGACCCACATTCACACAGATTGTCAGGAAGGGTATTAAAGAACAAATACCTTGCCATAGTCAATGACAGGCAGCTCAATGCTGGGGAATAGATCTTGCACGATGGCATTGAATAGTGGCACGTCGACTGAAGTTAGCTTGGCAATGTTCATATCTCTCATTGAGAGAAGCAACACCTAAACGGGAAAAGACAGAGACTCAGGCTTGAGAAGCCAGGGCCTGGTACACACTAGGGCCTTCCTCTCCAAAGGGGTGAGAGACAAGAGCCAAGAACAATGGCTACACCTGAGCTAGTCTTTAACAATACGATAGATAGGCAGAAGGGTGGGAATCCCAATCTGGGGAAAGAAAGGATCTCAAAAACTTGAGTGAAGATGCATAGGACCAGTGACAGTGGAGGTTAAGGTCCAAGGGCTGTGTCCTTGATCTACCTCTTCATCAGACAGATCTGGCTGCAGGCGGCGCTTCTTGCCAGCATAGCGCAGAAGGGAGGTGAGGGCACGCAGGCCGAAGTCATAATGGTCCTGTCTGGAGAGCTGCTGCACAGCCAGCGAGTAAAGCGTGTATACCTTCTTGGCCAGAATCTGGGGAACCGAAACAGAGGAGGAAACAACCTGTCTCCCCACAAATCCCTGTGCTTCATCTAGGGACAGTTATGGATATAGGAAGCTAGGTCCTGGGATTTGAAACAGCTAGGAGGTGCTCTATGGGCAATCCTAAAGAGAAGATCTTGTGAATCGTGCCATCATGGATTAGTGGCATCAGAGAGGGGAGACCTCCCTCCTCTGAATTCTTCTGCTTCCATATCCTACAGACAGCAGTATACATTCTTTGTAGGATAAGCTGATTGTGAGGCCTTCAGGGAGTTGGTCTGTCCAGGGAATAACCATGAAAGGGAAATAAAATAATTAGAGAAAAGAGATTATCGGAATACCTTGCAGTTGCCAAAGCCCTCCCCAAAGAGAATGATTTCTGCAATAAGAGTAGAATCAGGCACCACCATGGCTATTGGACGGAACATGGATTTAAGATTATCAGGAAGCTCTGTGCGACCAGCATAGCCTAGAAAACAATGCCATTTATTTAGAATCCATACTGCTTCCCAAGGGCCCACTTCCCAATCAATCCCGTGTTCTCCAACCCTAGCTCCATCCCTAACTTTCTCCCCATCTCCAACTCCAAGATCTCTTCCTTTCTCATCTCAGCCCTGGCTCTTCCTGTACCACTTTGCTCTTCTTCCCTATCTCTGGTCCTTTCCTTACTTTCTGTGTGGCCCTGTTTCAAACTCAAATGGCAGAGCTGTAAATTTCCCATTTCTCCAAGTTCCATGTATAACTCACATCAGTCCTAATAGAAATCACAGCTGTTTCTCTGATTCTTTCAGTACCCAAACCTTTCCTGTTTTCTCCTAGACCCTTCCCCCAGTGCTGTTCCTAGGGAACAGCAATGAGAGACCCAAGGCCCTGCACTTTGGGGAGAGTCTCTCATTCTGCAAAAGGCATGGCAGACAGACCAGCACTCTGGGAGCTAGCCCAATGGGAGAAGATAGCTAAGTACCTTAAAAGACTAGGGCTATATATATATACACATAAGTGGTTATTAATCCCTTTAGAGAATAGTAAGATTGCCTCCCCTTCTCCCAGAAAGTTGTATGTTTATCCTTCTCTCACACTTTGTTGTCTTAGCCACATTTCACTTGGCTAAATACACTGGCTTGGAAGGGGGAAGGGGAGGATGCACAGTTATTTGCCCTGGACACTCAGTTGTTCCCCCAGGAGCCCCATCTACTCCCTGGCCCTTACCAGGATTCATGGTGATGAAGATCCCACAGGACCACACCAGGTTTATTTCAAAGCCCTCAAAATGGAAGCGGGTGAGGCTGGCAGCCAGGGCGGATAGGATCGACAGGATCTGCTGGGCCACCACCGACAGCACCTCGATGTTGATGCGGTTAAACTCATCAAAGCAGCCCCAGGCCCCTGTCTGTAGGGTGGGAGACAGAGCTGCTGGGAGCAAGAGGAGTACCCCTAGACTGGGAGAAACTAGAAACTGTGACTAACATATCCTTCCTGAAATGTTTTGATAGGTATGGCGGCCTCCAAAAAGTGGCAGGGGGCAGTGGGGTGGGGCTAGCGTAGCACTGTTGTAGTTTCCGGCCAGAACTTTCCATCACACAGGGACAATCTGGGGGAATGCTAGAAAAGGTGTGAGTTGGAGAGAGACTGGGAGAGGGAACTTGTGAGCACTGAGTGCCTATTATGCACCAGTTTACATGCATTATCTTATTTAATCCTTACGTAATTTTCTGATATGACAAATAAGCAAAGTGAAGCTCAGGGAGGTACAGGGACTTCCTCAATTATAAAAACTAACTGGGGTGATGAATGTTGTAAGTTACAAAGCACTGAAGCAGATGTGGGTTTCAGATGATTTTCTGGGACTAAAAGATATTTAAGGGGCCTCTGGGACAGGGTGGCAGGATACTGACCTGGGCCAGTCCTGAGTACATTCGGCCCATGGACTTATAGTCCAGGCCCTCGGAACAGTTGACCACGATGACATATATGCCAAGGGCCTTGCCCAGGTCCTTGACGGTCTCGGTCTTTCCCGTGCCAGCAGGACCTTTGGGGGAGCCCCCTCGATGCAGGTGCAATGCTGTGGTCAGTGTCATGTAACACCTGAGAATTGAGGACAGGACTCAAGTCAGACTTCTGGAAGCCTTCATTCAGCATTTGCTGCCCCCACACCAACCACCTTGTTCATCCCAAACAGCCGACCTGTCTGTCAGGGGGGTGATGACAAGCCGGCCAGAGTTACCCAAGTACTCATAACCATACTGGAATTGTGTGTTGGTCTGGCGGATCATACAGTCGTCGAGATCCTGGGGAAACAGGGCAGAGTAAGAGAGAGGTGGGCTTGGAGGAAGAGTTAGAGCTGAGGCAATGATGGAGAGGAGGACTGGAGGTGGCAGGGAGGTTGCAGTTAGATTAGGGGTTCAGTTTAGAGTTAGAAGGACGGAAGGATTTATGGCCGAGATAGAAGATGGGTTTCATATTGCATGTCCACCCCAATCCATTGCAGCAGCTGCCTGGTGTCTTTCTGAGTCCCAGTAAAGTGACACCCATAGTGAGCACTGACTGGAAAAATGATTTGCCACTCCTGATTTGGGAGATTTGAGATAGAGTTAAGAACTGGATTAGGGTACTGTGATAGCACTAAGGGTTGGGTTAGGATATTACTGTACTTAGAGAGCATGAGTTTAATTAAATCATTAGGATTGCGTTTAGGGTATGAGAGTGGGGAGCTGGCCCATCTGCACCTTCTCCCAGTAGAAGCGCAGTTGGCTGAGCCAGTCAAAGGAATTGACATCCATAAGGCCACTCTTATAAAGCTTCTCCAACACATCCCGGGCATGAATTTCTATCGTCACCAGAGCCACGATTTTAAGCCGCATGATCTTGGTCAAGTTCCCTCTGATAGCTTCTGAATACTTATTCAGTATTGACACCTGTGGAATGAGGCGGTAGGGGAAGAGAGTGGATGGAGAAGTGCAACCAAATCCCAATCACACCTCATCCCAGCCTAACACAACTTTCAACCCCAAGGCTAATCCCAACCCCGCTGTAACTTCTGACCCCCAACATCAGCACAGGAAAACGCACTTCTAATCCATCCAATCTTTCCTCATTGGACTTCTACCATAAAGCACCCACATTCTGACCCTTTCCCACCAGCTCACCTCTAATTCTGACTCCCCTTTATCACCTCTCTCCCTCCAACTCTAATTCCAGGCCTATCCCATACTTATAGGGTTCCCCACCTGCTTCTTCTTCATGACCTTGAGGATTTTCTTGTCTCCTCGCTCCTTAGCTGTCAGCAGGCACTTGGTGACGTCAGCTGTCCACTGGATCTGACTGGCAGTGATCACCACCTGAGGCAAGTGTGGAGGCTGTATTCCAAAGCCCTGAACTCTAGCCGCCCACACAGCCTAGCTCCCAAATCCCAGCTTCCTCCAGGACCAGGTGTATTCCTCTCTCAATATGCCTAGTCCGCTCTGAAGGATGAGGCACAGGCCTAAGGTCAGGAGCTAAGGGTCCAGCATGCAGGGGTCCAGGGCCACAGCCCAGAACAGGGGCAAGAAACCTGCGTTTTGTGAGACTCAAGACTCTGTCTTTACACATGCTGCTCCCTTTCAGCTCTGTCTTTCTTGTTCCCTCATTTCTATTGACCTCAGCTCACCTGGCCAGCCCACTCCTTCACCCATTTGTCCCTCTTGTTAAGAAACTTCTTGAGGGCCAGGCGGCAGTTCCGGAGAAGGTCTCGTAGGGTCACCTTCATGGTCCGCTCCACATCTCCAAGCCAAGACTGGAGGGAGGTGAGAGAACAGAATGGCTCAGCCTCAGGGACAGAGACAAGACTCCCCAGAGGGAAGGTGGTTAGGAAACAGGACTTCAGGACTTTGGGCACAAGAGAAAAGCAGGAACCGGGCAGCAGCTGGCTTGGGTCCCTAAGGAAATGGAGGCTATGGGGCAGACTGTCTGACTTTCAGGTTGAGGGTAGGGGTTAGAATTTTCAGGAATGGCAGGTGGGAGGGCAAAAAGTGACTAATGTCCCCTCACAGAGAGGTTCTCTCCTCACAGAGCCAAGCAAACTTTCTAATAGAAAGAAGAATCAGCTTGATTCTTAGACCCTTGCCACAACTCACCTCCACAGGCCCTTCTAAAAGTACTGTGTGGAGGAAATCAATATACTCGCCGTCACCTGAGAACATTCCCACAGCTTCCCATTTGCTGCTGGGCCCCCCGAGCTGTGGAAACAAGAAGCTATTACTGGCCTGGCCTGCCCACTCCTGGTATTAACCTAGAAGGTATTTGAGCCCTTCGTGGGTAATTTTTGCTTATCTCTCCTCCCCTCAATATTACCAATTCTAAAAAGTTCTATCCCAGATAATTCAGAATCATTAATATCCCTCTTCTGTTGGGAGGGCATGATCTCCTCCAAGGCCTTAAATACCTTGACATCACCATCCCTCCTCTGCCCTCCATCCCCTCATGGCCACCTCTATTGACCTTCTGCATTCTCAGCAATTTGATGTTGTCAAAGCATTTCTTGAGGTGTGGCTGCACAGCCTCTGGGTTGCGGGACTGGCCCAGAATCTCCAGGAGGTCATCATTGGACAAGAAGTAGAAGCGGGGGAAAATATGGCGCTTGGTCTCCAAATACATATCCAGAGACTTCTGAATGTCTTCTAGGATTGTGTTCATTTCTATCAATATGTCCAGGAGGCCTGGGAAGAAGAGCAATGAATGACATTTGATGGCCCTTTTACCATTGCCCTGAGTAGATCTAGAATCTCCAACTATATCCACTTTGCTAGCTCTTAAATGTTGGGGTACAGATTGCCATAATGGTTTTTGGAAGCAGAAAAGTGTCCCCAGTCACTCTATCATGCTTATCCCATTCTCTTCATTAATTAATTATTAAGTATTCATTATATGACATTATACATGTTATACATTATACATTAATTATACGTCATATATGATCCCATTAATATAACTACATCTCCCATCAGTCTTTGGAACAACAGTCCCATTCCACCAAAGAACTTGGGGATCTGCTTGTCATCCCAAAAGCTTCTGAAAATTAGAGATTGTTCTGCACATACAGAATCCAACAGGTTAAATCATGAGATTTAAATACATATCACAGACACACAATGAAAGAGGTCTGCCACAACCACTGGGGCTGCCAGTGTCCCTCATGACATAGCAAAAAGAGCACTACACAGAGAGACAGAAGATGGCCATTCAAATCACAGCTCTTTCACTTTTCAGCATGTCAATTAACCTCAGTGAACTACCACCTCTTTGTAAAATGGTAATAAGATCCACCTCAAAGAACAATTCGAGATATTAAATAAAATGTGTTCACATTTGTATGTTCTTGATAATCTTAGTTTCCTCCAAGCTTTAGGTTTATGCCCTTGTCTTCCCAGTTTCTACTTTCTGAAGAAAGTATGGATGTCCTGGAATCTGACCTCAAGTGACCCGCAGGCCTTCAAGTACAGAGTCTATGGGCTGTTAGAGCCTTTGAGTGACTCCTGTGTGGCCCCTGGAGACCACAGGGAGACTCAGTAGCAGTGGACAAGATGGATTTGTTCTGTGTGTTCAACAGAGGGATAGTTGTTTTTATGGCTTTGCTTATAAATTGTTACAAAATTTAATTTTGTCAGTTATCTCAAATATTTCTAAAAAATGCATGTTGTCACTCAACTTTGCATAACCTAATACTTACATTTTATCAGAATAAGTAAAACTATGTTTTTTTGACGTGTATACTCAGAGTTCTTGGGAACATAAAGAATCATTAGACGGGCCCTAGGCAAAATAAAGAAGTCCTCTGTACCCCCTGCCAGAATTCTTCTCCTCAGGACACTCATTTTAGGTGCCCATTGCCAAACTTGACCTACTGATTCTCTACCCTAATCTACCATAAGCAACCAGGCCTCATTATGTGTACATCTCTCCCCCATCCCCTTACCCTATCCCCATGCTTACCAAAGTGTCTACAATAAAAACTAGTTAATATGATAAACCAATTAAAGTCAAGGTAATAATAACAATAGCTAATAGTAACCAAGGGTTTACTCTGTGCCATTTAATGTGATAAGTGCTTTATTTGCATTATCTCATTTACCTCCATTATCTCATTGAATGAATCAGCTAGAGAAGAAGAGTAAGGCCTCAGCAAGGGCTTCTTGAGGCACAGAGCTATTAGGTGAGCACTAACTTTATGCCAGACACTGTACTGAGTGTTACATACTCCCTTAGAACACTTACAAAAGCCCTGAGAACTAGCTATCATTAACACCCCTATTACAGGTGAGAAACTGTAGTACGGAGGAAGCAGGCTGCCCCAGAGCACACAATCAGGAAGGCAGCAGTCAGATTTTGAACTCAAGTCTGTCTGATTCCATATCCCATTCTCTTAACCACTACATCATACTCCACTCAAACATCTGTTGAATTTAATTTACTACTAAACTATTATTTAATGCTTGGAAGAGGCGATGATGATGGTATGAAAGCCAGGTACAACAGTCAGTCTTTCAGTAAATGAAGCACGTGGCCATGGAGCTCAGACCTGGATAGTGGGTGCTCCGGAGAGCATTGCTGTCCTTGTTCATACGGTCCATGATGGATTTCCAGTTGCTGTTGACCTGGTCAAATAAGGTAGATTCATGGGGCAACTGCTTGCGGATGTCCTCCCCTAGGAAGATATTCTGCAGGGCCAAGAATTGCAGTGAGAGGCTGTTTCTCATACTCTCCACACTCTGTTCCCTGTCCCCAGACCAGCAATGACAGTTGAGTAGAAGATAAGGAGCATCAGAATCAAAGGGCAAGATGCTCAAGTTCTAGAAGGAAAGTTGGGGCTGGGAGGCCAGGCACCTGGGTCCAAGGAGAAAATGGAAGAACAAAGGCTTTTCAGGGAGGAAACTGAATAGGAGAGGTAATAACTAAGAGTCAGATGCTTGGGTCCTAGATAAAGAATGTCTTTAGAGGTGGGAAAATGAGGCTGCTAACAAGGCAAATATCTAGGTCCTACTCAAATAAAGGAGTAAAAACAGGATGTAGGAAGAGCTCAGGGAGTGAATCCTGACCTCTAGGTACATCCACTGACGCTGCACTGTCAGGATCATCTCAATAACTTCCAAAATGAGGGAGAGGCAGCGTTCCCAGTGGTCCACATCCTTCTCAAAGGCCTTGACAAAACGAGATGCCTTCATGGTAGACAGAGCCACTTGGTTATCTTCCAGTGCCTGGAATACTTCTTCTGTACCTCTGGGGTGGAAGGTGTCAAAATCATAGTCCATCCTCATCTGTGAAGCCTCAGTCCCACTCCTCAGCCCAGGTCACACAGCCCTCCCCCTCTCCTAGATCCTTGAGACCCTCTCTACCTGAGTCGGTGATGGCCCTTATCCTTGTAGGGTATTATATCTAGTTGAATCACATCCCAGGTCTTGGCAATGTTTTGTAATGCCTGTGGAAAGAAATTGGGGACAGAGCAATCAGGTATTTAATCTCCAAGGGAAAGAGGAGCTGGGAGGGGCCATCAGATGATGAAAAGCTGGAAGCCTTTGCTCCAGGAGGCATAGGAAATGCGGGAGTGTGGGAGAGGATTCTGTCGTACCAACTCTATAGCCAGCTCTTTCGTTGCTGAGGCAGAGATCTCTCCAATTTTCTCCACGTGCTGATCCATCCCAAGCTCCACAATCTGCTCCAAAGTGAAGCTTTCAGATTCCTGATCAAAATCCCGTTGGATCTCATTCCTGACCTGATCCCAGTGCCTGTAGCCAGAGACAGAAGGTCGGATCAGGAGGCCAGACACCAGGGCCTACTGGAAGGTATTAGCATCACTCTCAGGCTTTCTCCCATCAGGATATTATGATTCCATGTATTTATTAATTCATGATTCAACACATATTTACTAAATAGGCTCTTAGCTACAATCTTCAGCACTGTGGAGAATACAGAGATTGAGGTGTTGTTTCTTAGAGAGGGAGTTAAGACGGATTATTGCAAGTTTACTATAGATTATGCACTGGGCTAGGTGCTTTACATAAAACATCTCATTTATTTCTCACAACCACTCTATAAATGAGGAATTATTGTCATTCCATTTATAGGTGAAGAAACTGAGGCTTAGAGAAGTTAAGTAGCTTAAGCAAATAAAGTGGTTAGATTATACTTAATCACATAATATTTAATGGTGAAGCATTGCCAGAAACATTATACTGGAGGCAATGCAAAAGAAGTAAAATTATTTTCTCCTAAATGGATGGATAGATAATTATTAAAACACCATTTATAAAATAGTTTATTCTATCCTTAGTGGTTTCAAAGCCATCTTCTATCATGTAATAAATTCCAGATGCATTAAAAGAGTTAAACTTGAAAAACAAAATTAGAAAATATTAGAAGAAAGTATGGAGAGAATGCATTTATAACTCTGGGGTAAGGGAGGTCTTCTTAAACAAGGCACAAAAGCAAAACTCATAAAGGAAGAAAGGTATACTTTTGGCTACATCAAAATAAAAGCTTTTGTATGACAGAAGACACAAAGCTTCACTATACAGACAACATACAGTGAGGGGAGACAGAGGGGAAGGAGGCAGAGAAGGAGCCAGGAAGGCTGCAAACCCAGGACAGTGTGAGAAACAGAGGACAGTGGCAGCTCTGGTGAAGCCTTCTTCAATGCCGTGTTTGGGGACAGAGGGGCAGAGAGAGCTATGAATGCCATGGAGGGGACAACTGAAAGCACCAGGCGATGGCACAGGCCAGATGGTGGCCCCCAGGAAGGAGGAGATGCCTCACCTCTCTCGCAGGGCAGGGTTTCGCAGGTCCGAGATGAGAGGCATGGTCCTCTTGAACTGCTCTATTTTGGAACGAGTGGTTTCAATAATTTCCCAGTTTCGGTCCTAAGCAAAAGTGGGAGACATCAGAAGACCTGATGGTCCTCCTGCACAGTCCCCCTTCCTCAACTGGCTTGTCTTCAGTCCCCCACTCCTTTCCCCACACACCTTAAACTCTTTGGCTAGTCTTACGAGGCGACGAAATAGCCCATGGGCCATAGTCTCCATGGCCTCCGTCTGCAGGGTCAGGAACTGGCCAATCTTCCACTGGTTCCAGTTCTCCTCCCAGTCCCGTGTGATCTCCCAGACTTGCTGGAGTGCATCCAGTTCCTTCATGGCCAAGAGCAGAAAGATGTGTTAAGTCACTGACTCTTGCCCTCTTCCTCCCTGACAAACACTCGAGTCCTTTGCTCCTTTCAGTCTGAGAAGCTTTTCCCTCCAGAAAACAGAGCTGCCTCCTCGGTTCACATTTTTTTCCCCACTCTCTTGCCTTAAGAGCTCCTCAAGTAAGAAGCACATGAAAATATCCTCAGCAACATTAGTCAGTAGGGACATGCAAATCAAAACCTTGATGAGATACTTCACACCCACTAGGATGGCTAAAATGAAAAAAAAAAAAAGGAAAATAAGTGTTGGCAAGGATCTGGAGAAATAGGAACCCTCATACATGGCTAGTGGGAGTGTAAAATGGTGCAGCTGCTGTGGAAAATACCTTGCTGGTTTCCTCAAAAAGTTAAACACAGAATTACCATATGATCCAAGGATTCCACTCCTACAAACATACTCATAAGAGTTGGGAATAGGGACTCAAACAAATACAAGTACACACATATTCATAGCAGCACTACTCACAATACCACTCAAATAAAGGTGGAAACAACCCAAATGTCCATTGACTGGTTAATGGATAAACAAAATGTGGTAAATCCATACAACGGAATATTATTCAGCCATAAAAAGGAATGAAGTACTGATACATGCTACAACATGGATGAACCTTGAAAACATTATGCTAAGTGAAAGAAGTCAGCTACAAAAGGCCATATATTGCATGATTCCATTTATATGAAATGTTCAGAATAAGTAGATCCATATACACAGAAAACAGATTAATGGTTGACAGGGGCTGGGGGCAGAAGGGATGGGGAATGACTGCTAACGGGTACAGGGTTTCTTTTTGGGGTGATGAAAATATTTTGGAACTAGAGGTGATGGTTACACAACATTGTGAATGTACTAAATGCCACTGAATTGTTCACTTTAAAAAGGTTATTTTGTAATCTGAATTTTACCTCAATATTTTTAAAAAGCTCCTTGCGCACCCATTTTCCTGGTCCCAGCTGTTTTTCCAGGCCCTTGGGACCCATTCTCCTGTCCCCAGCTCCCTATCCTTGGTTACCACGAGGCCCTCGCTCAGCACACCACCTTCTCCAGGTTCTGCAGGTCCTTGGAGACTGGCTGCTCGATCTTGAAGATGCCCAAGTTGGCACGGAGAATGTTCTCTTCTTCTCGCATGGCATTCAGCATGGCCCGCACTTGTGCAATCTGCTCTAGAGCAGCCTGATGTCCCACATTACTGGTGAAGGGGCCTGTGGCAAATCCAAGATGAAGCTCAGATTCCCATTCGAGGCCATGGCCCCCTGAAAGGACCATCATAGCTCTCCTACCTCTTTGTGGACAAATCTCCCTTCTCTCTTCCCACAAGAGAGGGAAGGGATGGAAAATAGGAGGGAATGCATTGAAAGAATGATGGTTAATCTTAGCAGAAACTACTAAACACGGCTCTAGAATCAGAAACAGGGACATGGGAAGTCGTACACTGGAAATGTTGTGGGCTGCTACCTTCCAACCAAAAATGAGTGACAACAGGCACATTGCTGAGAAAAGCGCTACAGCTCTTTCCTTCCCCAGCACCATCCCTCCTCCGCTCATCCTGTTCACACCTCCTCAGGACTTTCAAAGACTGGGTCCAAAACAAAGGTAAAGAAGGGGGAGAGGTTGAGAAAGTGGTACCTTTGAATTCAAATTCTTCCAGAAGATTATGTGCTTTCTTCTTGAAATCATCAGCTGAGTGAATAAGGCCTGTCTTGAACTTCTCCTTGTGTTTCTTCAGCATTTGTTCACTGTCCAAGAGAGTTTGTTGGAAGATGACCCACTCCCCATTGAGACTGTCCAGCATCTCCAGTACCTGGGGACATCAAAGAGGGCAGGATGACGCACAAGCAGGTCTGTCCTTCTCACCAATGCTTTTAAGGACTCTTTTCTGATCCTCTGGACCAGAGTCTGTGGCCAAGTTCTACACTCAATGAGGCCCAAAGAATCAAGCAATGAGTTGCAGGGCCTATAAGAAATCCATAAGCTGACTCAAAATATCATTTGAGTTTGCTTTGGCTCTCAGAGGCTTTTGAATCCTGTGCCTTCTCCCCCACTCACTTCTCAGCTCTCCCACCTGATAGCACAAGGGCTACAACATAGGGAGTCCGCTTCCCCTACAATCTAATGCTGGGAAGACCCGGATTGGGTGGACCAAACACCACTGGAACTCACACTGTCCTGAACTGGCACCTCATACTTCTCAAGAATGGCAAATTGCTCATGTATGGGAGGGATCTGGGTCTCCAGATTGGGCAGGTCATGCTGCAGGGTATCCATGAGTTGCAAACTGACCCCCAGTTCCTCCAGCGTCTGGGGAGGGTGGCTGATTCTGAAGGCAGGCAAAGAGAGTGCTGGTAAGTGGAAAGGACAGGGCCTGCCCTCCCCACGCCTGAGTTGGGCGCCCAAGCTCATACTTCTCTGAGTTCTCCTTCAGGTAGGTGTGCAGCTCCAGGAGGCGCCGGGCTGCCATCTCCTTGAGCAGAGTCGTGAACTTGTTCTGCCACTCATTGCAGTGCTGCACCAGCGAGAACTTGAGGTGCGAGCAGTCCAGCAGCACAAACTGGATGTTGAGGACTGTCTCCTCTTTCTGCACGTTATTAGCAACCTCCGTGTAGCTGAAAGGGCCCATATCCCCGCTAGGATGTTTTTTTCTTTGCAGAAGTGCTCACTGCCCTGACGCTAGTTCAAGTTCTCATTTCTTACCACCCAGACCTGTGCAGCAGCTCGAAAGTATCCTTCTACTCCCAGGTGCCTCCCATGTCAATCCATCCCAGGCATACAGCAGTCATCATGTCATTTTGCCCACCACTGCCTATGAGATAGCAATCAGACTCCTTAATCTGGTATTCAAGGCTTTAGAGTCACATAGATCTGGGTTCAGTTCACACTGTGCTGCATAGTAGCTCTGTGACCCCTGAGCCTCAGTTTCCTCACCTGCAACATGGTGATAATAACAGAACCTACCTCACAAGGTTATTGAGAGAATTGTCTGTTTGCCTACTTCCTCTCCTGTCCCTGTGTTCTGGACCACAGTACTCACTATTTGGTGAACGTGCTCATGTGTTCCCATCTTTATGCCTCTTCTTAACGCTATTTTCTCTAGCTGGAAGGCCCTCCCACTGCCCATCTCTGCCTGTTGAAATCCTACCCATCCCGGAAAGCCCAGCCCCAAACTCACTCCCTTCATTCATGTCCTCCCTTTCCTAATGCCCCTAGCTGGAAACTCTCTCCTTCCACTGAACTGCCCTAGCACCTTGTATATCTTAACCATAGTTCTTAATCCACTGAAGCTGGTGTAATAATAAGAAGTACATTAGCACAGTGCTTTAGAGCTTACAAAGTGCTTCCACATATATTTAGTAATCTCACAACCTTATAAGGGAGGTGGTATAATATCTGTCTCTCAGGAAACTAAGGCCCAGAGAATATAAGTCACCTGCCTAGGATTACACAGCTACAGAGGTGGAGCTGGGCTCTCAACCCTTCTCAAGACACCACAGCCATTGCTCTTCCAGCAAAACTTTTACCTTCTCTGTTACACTCTAGCCCTCAGGAGGAAAAAAACATGTTCATCTCTTTTTTTTTATTCCTCCTGACCCATAGGACATGGGTTTATTGAATGAATGAATGAACAAATGACTAGAGGACAAACAGATGGGAGTTCAGATGAGAATTTAAGAATCTTCTTCAGTTTAACTCCAATCTGCTTTCTTATAATGAAAGTGTTCACTTTTCTCATCTTTAGGATCCCTAGCATTTCTTCTTTCCCAACAGAACCCTACGGTACTCCCCACCAAAACAGCTTTTTCCCTCAATCTTGTCCAACTTTTACCTGATTTCTACCCCTTGAAAAACAAAGGTCCAATGCCCTAGGTCCTGTTCTTTTCTCATAGTTGAGGACACACATTTTCTGTACCTCCCCCTACACCTAACCCTCCTTCCCAAGGCTCTAGGCCTGGACCTCCTCCAGTGATTCTATTCCTCGTAGGGACAGACCTTCATATCCACCTTCACTCCTCACCGTGCAATGTCTGCGTCGAAAGAAGAAACAGGGGGGTTGAGGCGCTGATAGCGACGAATAAAAGAGTCCTTGTTGATCTCCCAGATCTCCCGATACATATCCCAGGTCTTGAGGTAGTTCTGTAGCAGGCTTGCATTGTTGGTCATACCGCTGCTGATCTGGGCCTGGATCTTCTTGATGTCCTCATCTCGCTCTTAAGACCCAGCAAAATGCTTCTCATTAACTTCCATCTCAACCCAAACTCCAGCGTGGCCCCTGGCCACTGCCCCAGACCCTCCACTCCAATACCACCTCCCCAAAGAAACATGGCTCAAACAGGAACATTAGAAAATAACAGAGGAGGCAGAAAGTAAAAGCATGACTCTAATCCATAGGATTCGAACATCTTACCTGTTGGTATCTAGGCATCTTATATCCCAGCCCCAATCCCAAACTTGTCTTTCCTAATCTCCCACCCCAAATCCCAAATCCCTTGAACACTAGTCACCTAATCTTGACCCTCATCTCTGCCCTTACTCCCTTCCCCAATCTGGCCCCTTGACCTGGGTTTTCCACCCATGGAGATGATCGGCCCAGTATGTCTGGAAACACACACTGGTCTCTCCCCCTAGCTCCACCCATTCCTAAGCCTCTGATACCTCTGCATCTGGTGTCCTCCCCATTGCCCACTCACCCACAATTGTATGGATGGGGTCACGATGAAACTTGCACTTGATGAGAATTTCAGGGAGGTGGCGGAAGACAGAGATGGTAGAGAAGAGGCAGTTGCCAATATCATTAACCACGTTTGCCAAAGTCTGCAGAGTGGGTGAGAATTCCACCTATGGGAACACAGTGGAGAGGGCCTTAGCACAGGCCATGGAGGAGTCAAGGCTCAGGACTGGTAAGGTTGAACACCTCAGAACCAGGCCTAGAGGCCGTGGGATAAAGTCAAGGCCAAGGGCCACGTTTAAGGATTGAAGGAAACTGGCAAATAAAGTATGACAGTTTTGGGGTGTTGGGGGCAAAGTGATTCCCACCTGTGCCACACCTCCCTGCAGGTCATTCTGCAAAATGACAAGGACTCGGAAGAGTGGATTTGGGGTGGTCTTTCCATCCCCGTTGATAGCTTTGGACAGTTCTAGGAGTGACCACTTCACATTCAGGCGCAGGGCATCCTCCATCATGTGGTCCAATCGTATCGTGTACAGCATCCACTGCTGCTGAATCTGGTGGGAAGAGATGGGGAAATGGAACCCTTCAGGGAAGACAGGGCGGGCCCTAAGAAATGAGAACCAGCCAATGGGGAAAGGAACAAGCTGGCTAGATAGAAAGGCAGGACACTGAGTCCTGAAGGAAGAAGGATTGAAAGACTGAAGGTTGGGCGAATCCAAGACAAGAGCAGGATGTTTGAGAAGCACACACTGGTGGAAAAAGGGAAAGACCAAGAGAATGGTCTGATGGGACCGGGGGACTGAAGAATGCCCAACCACAAAGCCCTGGCCACAGGACCCCTACCTCAGGGCCATCATTCTTGAAGACTTCATAGGAGGTGGTCATGATGGCCACCACATCCTGGTGCAGGCTCATCAATTTCTGCTGCACAGCTGCTCGATGCTCTCTTTGGTCCTCCTCAAATTCCAGGTCCCTGTACACCCGTTTGCCGCTGATGCGTACCAGCAGCGTCTCTGATATCTCTTGGGCTCGCCAGCCAATGGTCAGAGTGGACGCCTTGAACTCATTCACAATTGCCTGCACCTGGAGTCAGACCCCAGCCATGGGGGGTTGTTTCAGCTTGGGGAAAGACCTCTGAGCCTAGTTTTATCCTCCCGTTTGTCCTCCAGCTAGAGTTGCTGACACCAAAAAAAGTCCTTCCCCAAGCATACTTTCACACTACTCCCGGTCTCTCCACCACTACCCAGGACTCAGGAATTAATTACCCATGCACCAGCCTTTCGGTCAGCCTTGCAGATCTTTAGGGTTTAATGACCATGGCCCACCTTGCTGGCATGTATGCGGCACTCTGTGATGAAGAAGGCACTAGGCCCCTTCAAGGCCCAGTGCAGTTTCTTGAGTCCAGGGTGGATCTTCTTATCCAGGAATCGGATCCGTTCCTTGAATAGGGCCTGCTCATCTGGGGACAGCATGGCAATAATCCTGCGTATGAGAGAAGACTGGTGGTTGGGGGGGCAAGCTCTGCAGACCTCTTCTCCACACTAGGACACTTTGTGGAGAAATCTGAAAGTTCACAATTCTAGACTATTGCTTTCTAATAAAACTTTCTGCGATAATGGAAATGTTCTACAATTTGTGCTGTCCAACACGGTAGCCACTAGCCACATGTGGCTGTGGGGCATTTGAAATGTGGCCTGTGCAAATAAGTAACTGAATTTTTAAAATTTATTTAATTTCAATTAATTAATTAAAATAGAAACAGCCACATGCACCTCGTGGCTACCATACTGGACAGTACAGTTCTAGACATTCAAACAAGATTGGTGGTTCCACCCCTTGGACTTGAACTGGGCTGAGAAAGGTCCCCAACCCAGAGCCATACCTCACTCCAGAAATGAGTACCAAGGGAGTTCAGAGAAGGGGTGCCAGCCCGGCCTTGGTTCAATGACTCTGATGTTATTCCATGCCCATAATCCTGATGCCACCCAGTTTCATTCCTAAAGACCCAGGCCTACAGTAGATATATAAGGTCCGAGTGCCCTGTGGGGTGGGAGGGGACCTGGTTGTTTTTGCTCTCTACCCTAAAGCTAGAAGACAAAACTGCAAGGGACAGGAATCATCATCGGACTGTAAAAGTAGAGGAAACGATTTTTTTTGAGACGGACTAAATCTAAAGGACGGAGACTGTAGGAAACGGATAACATCATGGGGCAGATAAGACAAAGAGGAGGCATAAAACAGCAGACAGGAGGGCTGCAACGCAGACCGGAGCCCCACCGATTGTAGTCTCGAGCAACGAGTAGCAGATTTTCACGAAGGATTCGCAGGTCCTCGGCTCGTTCGGCTACGTTCACCACATAATGGGGTATCTCAAACAGCAGCCGCTCCCAGTAGTCAATCTCCACAAAGAGAATCAGCAGGGACCTTGGGGAGAAAGAAAAGCAAAGCAGCTGAGGAGGTTCCTCAAGGGCATAAACTAGAACCAACAATGGACCAAGGGGTGCAGGGCTCCCCAAACCACTAAACAACTGTAAAGGGAGTTTTTGTTTAAGGCATAAGCCCCCCAATACAAGGAACAATAGAAAAGTTTTGGAAGATGAAAAGCAGATGGATAAGGAGCAAAACTGGAATCCTCAGCTGGCGATGGAGACAGATAAGAAGCCTCTCTGAAGTCCCAGGGGCCGGTGGCTTCAAGTATCTCAGGAAAGGGGTGCAGGTGGGAGTAAAACAGGGAGACCAATTTAGGAAGTTTAGGAAGCAGCTCTCCCCAAGGCCCCTCCCCACTCTGCACAGCTAAGCAAGTCCCCTCCTCACCCCAGCATGGGATTGAAGGCTTCTCGTCTGGAGAAGGCAGTACAGAGACAATCAGAGGGTCTTTGGACTGGGGACCCCAGGCCCAGCTGAAGGAGAGAGTAATATTCTTGATGCAAAGGGCAGACGCCCAGCCTTCTTTTCCCACCCAGAAACCAGCCCTCTAGCAGCTGGACCTACACTCTCCAGAAGGAAGTTGAAAGACTGTTTTCTGTGGCCTCTGACCAGCCCAAGAGGAAAAGTCCCAAGGATGATGACCTCAGGGGTCCCCTGAGAACAGCCCACCGGGACAAGCCGGCAGTGGAGCTCACAGCTGAGAGTCCACTACCTGTTCGGCAGAGCTTCCAATCAGCTTTCCAGCTCTCTTCCCTTAAATAGGGACAGATGACCAAGGGCCACAAAACACTGGCCTCTGTCTTTCTTAGCACAAAAGGTGGGAGCGAAACAAAACAAGCGAAAAAAACCACTCAAAGGGAGCAAGAGGGGACAGAGGCGGTGAGGAAGGAAGGAAGACTGCCCACCCCAAACCAGAAAAACAAACATGACTGCCGCTCACATCCCGAGAGAGAGAACAGAAACAAAAGAGCATCAGTGAAATAAAAACAGGATGTGCTACAAGCAAACCCTGGAAGAGCTCCTGGAAGGCAAAAGTGATAGCAGAAAATTGAAAAATCAGAGAAAGATAACAGATAAAGTTGACACAAATCTCTCAGAAAGTAGAGAAAAAGATACAAAGATGGAAGGCAGAGAGGATTTTGTATGAAAAAAGAACAGAAAATTCCCCATTAATAATTTTTTTATTGATTACATGTTGGAATGATAATATTTGGGAATATTGGGTTAAACATTAAAATTAATTTCACTTGTTCCTTTTTCCTTTATTAAATGCAATACCAGAAAGTTGCATATAGCCCTCATGGTAAGTGTCCCTTGCCACCTCACACCCAGTGACCTTCTTCTGCTTCCCATTCCAGCTGCCACTCCCATGCCACATGCTGGAATTTGTGACTTTCACAACTCCCCCACCCCTGAGATAACCCACCCAGACACCCCACTCCCTGAGCCTAGCTCCACCCCCCACCACCCCCGATTCCAGCACTTGCACTCAAGTCCTCCCAATCTACCAGTTCTTTGACCTCATTAGGGATCCTCAGGGCACTGACCCCTGGTCTTTTTTTCTGCCTATTCATCCCCTCCCATCTCCACTTCCTCCCTGCCGTCTGTCACTTTCACCACTCTCTTGCCAATCCTCACTCTTTTGCTTCATTCATTAGTCTAAGCCACCTGGCAATACAGCAACCCTGGCTAAATCCACTGTCCTCCCCGCTGTGTCCCTGAGAAGGCAGCCAGCAAGGCTGGAGAAGATCAGGTGACCCCACAGATTAGCATACTGCATATTCAAGGTCTCCCATCCCAACTGGGCTCTGCTTGCTGCATCCCTGGGGTTTCCCCAATCTGCTCTCCCTCCTGTTCTCACAGTGACTGTTTGCAAATCCTCTACTTTCTCAAACCTGGTCTCCTCCTGCGCTCCCCTTCTCTGCAGAAAGCCTCACCTCTTCCATCACAGAAATATAGAAGGCATCAGAGAACTCCAGCCACTTCCTGCTACAAAACTTATAAATGTACCTGTCTCCACACCTATGATTTCTCTCATTTATGACAGAAGAGGCCTCCTCCCACCTAAGGCCAAACCCTCATCCTGGGCTCTACATTCTGATCCGGTTTCCTCCTGCTTTCTTTTTTTGTTTTTTTTTTTTGTTTTTTTTTTGTGTGTGTGTGAGGAAGATCAGCCCTGAGCTAACATCCACGCTAATCCTCCTCTTTTTGCTGAAGAAGACTGGCTCTGAGCTAACATCTATTGCCAATCCTCCTCCTTTTTTCTCCCCAAAGCCCCAGTAGATAGCTGTATGTCATAGCTGCACATCCCTCTAGTTGCTGTATGTGGGACGCGGCCTCAGCATGGTCAGAGAAGCGGTGCATCGGTGCGCGCCAGGGATCCGAACCCGGGCCGCCAGTAGCGGAGTGCACTTAACCACTAAGCCACGGGGCCGGCCCCCTCCTGCTTTCTGAGATGCCATCTTCTCCAGCTCTCCTATACCCTCAATCTACTAGTTCCTTCCCATCAACACTTAAGTAAGGCCAAGTTTCCAAAATCTTAAAAACAAAAACAAAAACAAAAAGCAGCACTTCCCTGACTCCACATACTCCAACAGATACCACACTCGGCTCCCCTTTATAGCCTACCTTCTTTAAAGACTCGTCCTCAGGCCGACCCCGTGGCTTAGCGGTTAGGTGTGCGCACTCCGCTACTGGCGGCCCGGGTTCGAATCCTGGGCGCGCACCAACGCACCGCTTCTCCGACCATGCTGAGGCCGCGTCCCACATACAGCAACTAGAGGGATGTGCAGCTATGACATACAACTATCTACTGGGGCTTTGGGGGGAAAAATAAATAAAATCTTAAAAAAAATAAAGAATCGTCCTCAAAAATTCCCTTTCTTCCCATTTCTCAGTGAGAATGAGGGGTGAGAGCTGCCCTCTCTTCACCTCTAAAACTGCTCTCATCAAGCTCGCCCAGGACTTCTGGTAGCTAAACCCCACAGACCTCCTCAGGCCTTATCTTCCCTGATCCATCCACAGGTCTTAACATTGTGGCGGACTCCTCTCCGTCTTCTTCAGACACATTCTTTCCCTGGCTTCCAGACCACGTTCTCCTGGTCTGCCCTGCCCTTCAGTAGAAGTATCCTTCTCTTTCCAGTGTCCCTTGGAAGTCGCATGCAGCTAGGAGCTGGAGACTCAGCAAAGAGTCCGCTTCCCCTGCAGCTCCCTTAAATGTGGGCTCCTCAAGGTTCTTCACATCCAACACTCTCCCTGGGTATCTCATGCACTGCAACAGCTTCAGCTGCTTTCTATAAGCTGATGACTCCCAAATCTACACGGCCACCTGAGCTCTATCTCCCCTTGGCTTGTCCCACGGGCACCTCCAACTCACTGTGTCTGGAAACAAACTCATCATCTGCTCTGCAAACTTTGAGCTCCTGTCTCAGGGAACAGCACCATCCCCCTGCCTAAACCAGAGCCGCACGTCCCCCTCAGCCTCACTTTCCAACAGCCAACCAACTACCACTCCTTTGGCTTTTACAGTCAAAAGAAAACTTCAGAAATTCCGACATCGCCAAGGCAGGTGTAGCTCAAGTGTGATGATAAATGGCAACCTACACCGAGCTAAAGAGTGCACGGTCCATCTAAAAGAGCAACTGCTCCAGGGTTCCAGGCAACTGCTACCATGTGGGAACGCAGGCCCAGTGCGACTGCATTGTCTCATTTTTCAAGAGAGGCCAGAATGTGGGTTTTTATATAAAATTTCCTGAATTTTAAGTGTTGACCACTAATTCAACTGAAAAATAATTATAAGTGGGGGGCTGCTGGACTGCTGGCAAAGTTTCTTCCTTGACCTGGGTGATAGTTGCTTAAATAAATCAAGGGTGTTTATTTTATACTGACTTGTTAAACTGAATATGTAAGCTGTAAGTACTTCTCTGGGTGTATGATACGTCTCATAATAAAAAATGTTTTTTCAAGGAAAAAACTATTTTAAACAATAAGATTATTTGTAAAAGTGGCTGAGTACAAAATTAACTTATTAAAAATCAAAGTTTTCCAATATAAAAACTGTAACCAGTTAAATATTATTGCGGAGGCAAAGGGCCCCATGATAATTAAAACAATAAAAATAAAATGCCAAAAATTTATAAATTAACAAGAAATGTTTATATATATTACAAACTTATTTTGATGTAGGGAGAGAGGTGCAGATGCAACTTGAGTTGTTTTTATTTTTTATCCCCAGATGGCTAGCCAGTGGATGCAATCTCATTTATTGAACTACTATCTTTATAATATAACAAATTCCCAAGTATATTTATGTCTATTTTGGGATTCACTATTCTTGTTCTGGTATGTCTGTCATATATATATGTTATATATATTATAACATTTCTTGTTAATTGGTTAATATATACAGAAAAATGACTTAGGAACAAAAAACAGGACTTAAATAAATTGGGGGAAAAAAGCTATTCTTGGACAGAAAGACTCATCTTAAAGATGTCCAGTCTTCTTAAGTCAACCTATAAATTTAACCCACTCCTTGTTCCTATAAAAATAGAAACAGGACTATTTTTGGAACTAAACAAATTGATTCTAAAGTTCTTATGTGAAATAAATATTAAAAATATCCAGGAAAACTCTGAGAAAGGAGAGTAATGAGGACACTAATTAAAAGTTTGGTTCCTGCACATGAATAGACAGACATACCAGAACAAGAATAGTGAATCCCAAAATAGACGTAAATATACTTGGGAATTTGTTACATTATAAAGATAGTAGCTCAATAAATGAGATTGCACCCACTGGCTAGCCATCTGGGGGTAAAAAATAAAAACAGCTCAAGTTGCATCTGCACCTCTCTCCCTACATCAAAATAAGTTTCAAATGGATCAAAGATCTAAATGCAAAGAATAAAATCACAAAATACCAGAAGAAAATATAGAATATTTTAAAAATAAAAAATCCTAAATAAAATCACTTGATTTTTTAAATCTGTGTGGTTTCTTTTTTTTTTTTAATGAAATTGCACTTTTTAGTCATAGAGCATAAAAGCCCTACAACCTGAAGATGCTCTCATGAAACTTCACATTCTGATTATTACTGAAATGTTATTTGGAAAGAATATTGAGGTGAAAATTCCAGAATGTTTTGTGTCTATTCTACAGGCAAGCACTGAATTAACAATGTAGGAGATAACTGCACATTTCAAGTTTTGCAAAGGATTATATTTTCACCCTTATTGGAGAGGAATCTTCCAATGAAGAAAATTATTTTCACATGCTCATTTATTTGTGATACATGCTTTAAGAGATTGTGGAAAAAGAAATGCTTTTTTTCCAAACCTTGTTGATCTCCACTAATGTGTTATTTTTGAAACTGTGTCAAAATTCTTCAAAGTGAATAAGCCTCTCTCAGATACAAATGAGCAGTTTCTATCTGAGAGAGACATTTAAGGAAAGCCTGCAAAGTAAAAGAGAGAAGCCAAAACAAAGGAAAATTATTTTCAGCCTAAAATTCCAAACCCAGCCAAAAGTCCAAGTGGAGGGCAGAAAATAGTTGTCAATCATGAAAGAACTCAAAAAATTTATTTCCTATGCACCATTTCTCAGAAAACTACTAAAGGATGCACGCCACCAAAACAAGGGCATAAACCAAGAAAGAGGAAGACAAAGGAAATAGGAAATCAAACAAGAAAAGAGGCTCAGGGAAGTCCCAGAGTGACACTTGTGTAGCAGGCCTCAAAACCAACCAATTGGACTGAAGCAATTGGACAGGGAGTTCCAGGACGGATAGCTCTAAGAAAAACATGAAACCAATAACATACCTGACATATCAGATAGTGAGGAAAAATATTATTCAAAAAGGTTTTATTGGTTGGTCTGGAAGAATTAATGATAGTGAATAGTGTGCTAACTAAAATAGTGAGGTAACTATTAATTGCAAAGAGAGCAAAATGTCATACAAGGAAGGAAAGAACTATAGCAACAGAAAATTACTTGGCTCAGTAGTAAACAATACTAACAAAGTCATATTAAGATAAGCACTGAATATTGATTTAACCAAAAATTGTGTTATAACTATATCGGGAGGACAGAGGGGTGTGAATATATATGGGACCATTTCAGTAGCATAAACATATTTTCATATGTTCTTCAAACTGGAGGCCTTGAATTTGTCTCCCTAAACATCATGGCAAGCCCACTTGGGTATGTATGCTATCCAACATTGCACCAAAATGTTTCTTCTCTTTTTCATCTTGACAAGATTTTCAAAATAACTTTAAGGCAAATCATCAAATTATAACTTGTGGGTTAACAGGATGAATTTGGATAATATCTTCCTGATGTTGAGCTGAAAATCCTATGCGGAACTTTTTTCACAGTGATGTTCAGTCTTTGCCAGAAGTTTGTCGATAAATTTCTGGGATGCAAATTTTACTTTACTGACAAATAGAATTTCGGAAAAAAAATCGGTCTGGGGAACTATTTTAGTAAAATATTTTATAATTTATCCTCAAACAAGTGGTCAGGCAGTAGAGATAGGGAAGTGGAGCTGGCTTAGTTTAGAGCTGACAGCCCTGAACGACCTGACCCGATGGAGAAAGTGCTATATGACTGGGGAAAAAAAGGAGAAAGAGGAAGCTCTAGACACAAAAAACCAACAGACATCAGTGTCCCCTACCCTGATCTGGGGAAGTTCCACTCCACAGAGGAATCTGCTACATACATGGTGATAACACAGCTCTTTTCAGCCAGGGTATAGACAACATCTGGAATATGTTTGTATTAAGTGCAATCTGTAAAGCTGGTCTGGCCATAAAACATGGTAAAAGCCAATTTGGACTTCAGAGTTCAAATACTTGGGATATAAGGTAGGATAACAAAACCCCCTGTGAGATAAAATAGGTGCTATTAGGGACTGGAAGGCTCCCAGAACTAAGGGCAAGTCAGGTACTTTTGAGGATAATCGGGACATCTGAAAAGCATGCTTATTCCAAGATCTTATCTAGACCTTGAACACAAAGAGGAAACCTGATCAAGCCATCCACACCTCCTTGCAGGGTTAACACGCTTTGGAAAAGCTGCAACTGTCTTGGATTTTTTTATTGGCATGATGAGCCTAGACTTTTCAAAATCCTTCCCTGTGATCATGTTTTTTTCCCATACATTATTTACTGGGTTGAGGCCGTTTTATCTTAAAACCACAAAAATGTAAAGCAGCTTATAACACATCTCTCTAGAAAACAACTGCCAAAGGACAGGAACACCTCTTCTCTCTGGAAGAAGTGCCTAGCCATTGTTTGGGTTTCAGCTAAACCTGGGCCATAAATATTTGGCCCAAAGTTGCCTTGTGAAACTCTACTATAAAGATTACACAAACGGTATTTTAGATAAATATCTCACATGTTCCTCGACAAGAGATGATCACGGCAGACAAAAAAGTTGTCTCCTAAGCTTTTCCTAACGAGATGGACACTAGGCCCCAACACCAGGTGAACTCCCACTGTGGAGGGAAGGGAACACGTGTAGGAAGCCCAGCTGAAATCCTCCAGTACAGAATATTCAGAAACCTTATGGAAACTGTACAACAACCTGTCAGTCCATCAAGAGTGGGCCGAGTGATTAACTTCAAACAAGTACAGCCAAACTACGGGATGCTGTCAATCATGAAAAGCAATTACATACTTTTGTACGTACAGAATGGAAAACCTCCCACACATATTGTTAACCTTAAAAAAAGCAAGTTGCAAAAATATTGTTTATGATGTAATCTTATTTTATGAGTGCAGTGTATGTTTTTGACTTCATGGTAATCATGGTTACCTCTAGGGAGTGGGGCTGTGTGCTGGATTTTCACTTTTTCCTTTATATACTTCTACAATAAATTTTTTTTTTACAGTGAGCATGCACTACATTTGTAATTTAAAAATACTCAGTAAAGATTTTAAAAAGTAGGGCCGGCCCAGTGGCTTAGCGGTTAAGTGCTCGCACTCCGATGCTGGTGGCCGGGGTTCAGATCCCGGGCACGCACCGACGCACCGCTTCTCCGGCCATGCTGAGGCCGTGTCCCACATACAGCAACTAGAAGGATGTGCAACTATGACATACAACTATCTACTGGGGCTTTGGGGGAAAAATAAATTTAAAAAATTATTAAAAAAAAAAGATTTTAAAAAGTAAAGAAAAACAACCATATGAAATAAGCAGTAAAAAAAAGAGTGATAAAAAAAAATACCAAATCATTAAGAATGGTTATCTTTGGGGGAATTTTTTTCTTCCTTCTACTTTTCTGCATTTTGTAAATTTTCTAAAATGATCAATAATTTTATAATGGAAAAATTAAATAAAACATTTTGAAAACACTTTGAATGTATAGAACAGTGTGTATAGTATAGTATGCTACTATTTATATAAAAAGGATACTCATGTAGATACACACTCTTATCTCTGGACCGTTATACAAGAAATTGGTAACGGTGACTCTCTTCAGAGAGAAACTGAGTCACTGGGGGACAGCAGTGTAGGGAGATTTTTCATTCTCTACCCTGGTGTCACTTTTGAATTTTATAACATGTGCATGTATTACCTCTTCTAAAAGTTTTAAATGTTTTAAAAATTAAAACTATTATATCACCTTGCTAAATTTGTTTTGAAAGTACTATGTTCACCAAGTTTTATGAGGCAATTTTTTTAAAGGAAAATAATGTTTACTGACTGTTTATTCTTTGTGAGGACTTTTACACTTCATCTCGCCTCATGACAACCTCAGAGAAGGATTTTTTAAGCAGATGAGGAAACTTGGGCTCAGAGAAATTCAGTGGCCGTCCTGAGGTCACACGGCAAAACGGAACTACTCCAGGGTTCAAACTCTCGTCTGTGTGGCATTGAAGTTGAAGCTTTACTCCCGCTCACTGGCTGACCCTGAGGATTAGAAGGAAGTAGCCACCAACCAGTGCTTACCTATGGCATCTCTTTACCTCTTTCTCAACTTTTGTTTTCTCTCATACTTAAAATGTAAATATCGATTACTGGTGTTTATTAAAATTCTGTTATTTGAATACAATCCTTTAATTCATGGGAAAGGGCAATTGGTGGACTATGTGTGCTCATATTCATATTATTACAAGTGTGTCTGGATGTCTCTCCAAACACAGCGTCTTTGGGAGTACCCAGCTTGATGGAAGACTGTCTGGCAGATTCAACCCCATTATGTGTTTGCAAATGTCATAGCTAGGGTAATACTGGCCTAGTCTTCTGTCTCTTCAAAATCTTACTGTTAATTTATAAGGTTATTTTTATATGATCCTGCTTGGCCATATCTAAAAAAACCAGGAACACTATCAAAGCTGGTCTCTGATGCCCCTCACCGGCCAAAGACTTATCTCAAACCTCTCACCCTCGTCTTCACACTGCTTCTCAACTGCTTCCTGATCCATGTGGCTTCAAACATCTCTGTCCTTCCCACTAACGCCTTTGCCTCACCCCTCTGACCTGACTCTCAGCACTGCTTCTCCACCTTGGTTCTTTTGCTTCTTTCCTCAACCGTAATGTGTCCTCTCCCCCTGGTTAGGCTGCCTGCAGCCACCCAGGACAGACACGCTCAGTCTCTTCTGTCCCCCAGACTCCATCTCCACATAGGTCTTCCCTGGCAAAGCCCCTTCTACATTTGTCCAACAAATAAGGACATTCTATGAGTTAAAGCCGATGCTAGTAGCAACAGCCTAGAAGCATGGGAAGCAAGTGTCATTATAGGGCCTAGCTGACAACAAGACAGAGCCAAAACCAATCAAGTAGAAAGTTATTTCCTTCCGATTAGGAAAAAACTGTCACCAGAAGGTCTGTAATCTCTGTAGACAGATGCCTTACACAGATCCTTCTTTATTTTTCTCTTCTGCATCTTATATGAAAAGGAAGCACAGCTCTAAGAGTAGAACTTGGTTCATTCACAGAGTCACAGAGGGCAGGGACTTTGCATCGTATACATTCCCTGTGCCAATCTTGGTTCCTAGCACATGGAAGGCACTCACTATATATTTTTTAATAACTAATAAATGAATTAATTAAATTTTAAATAATTGTAATACGAAAATGCCATAATTATAAAGCTGTAGGAGAGGGCATGGTCTGACAGCCCCATCAGTTCTCAGAAAAGCCCACACCATTGCTCACAGTTTGGATGATTTAGCTGAGCCACCATGGCCATCTAGTGGCAGAACACCTACATCACTGGTTTAGTAGGTTACTGGGTTTTTTTTTTTTTTTAATCAATTTTTTGAAGATAAACTGTAAAGTTAAAATTAAGAAGTAAAAGTTGGGCCGGCCCCATGGCTTAGCGGTTAAGTGCGCGCGCTCCGCTGCTGGCGGCCCGGGTTCGGATCCCGGGCTCACCCCGACGCACCGCTTCTCCCGCTATGCTGAGGCCGCGTCCCATATACAGCAACTAGAAGGATGTGCAGCTATGACACAACTATCTACTGGGGCTTTGGGGGAAAAATAAATAAATAAATAAAATTAAAAAAAAAAAAAAAAGTAAAAGTAAACATATTACAGTACAAGAGAGACTTAGGCAGAAGAATGGGGAGGGAAACCAAGAGATGTAAGTTAAACTCTTGGGAGAGTTGGGGAAGCGAATGGCGCCAAAGACAGGACCAGGAGAGGAACGGGTTGGGTCTTGTACTTGTCAAAGTTGACATCCAGCATGCCCGCCTTCTCCTGGCTGATTCGTAACAATGGTGTATCCAGCCGCCGAATGCAGTCTTTGTCCAGCGTTGATGTCCAGTCCTGGAAGGTTTTTCGGACCAGTTCATCAATGGCCTGAACCATCTGCTGGTAGGCATGCACACTCTCCTCTCCAGTCCCGATGTGAGGCAGGAAATGAGCACTAGAAAGACACTGAGGGGGAAGAAAAACAGATAGGTGGAGCCTACTGGCCACATTCCTCCACGTTACCATCACTCTGGGACCACAAACACACACACACACACCAACAATATGTGTAAGGCTTGCTATAGAGATTGATTTTGACTACTTAGAAGGAAGATGGAGCCAGAAAGATAGGTGAGAGGAAGAGACCAAGGCACAATGAGAAAGGGAGTCAAAATGAAGAAAGAGAAGCGCAGATATTCAGCTCAAGAAAAAAGCTGGGAAAAGACAGTAAATTACAGGAGGTGAAGGATTTAAGAAGTACAAGGTTAAAAACTAGCAGGAGCCCTTCCTCACCACAGTCTTAGCCCACCGATACTTAAAAAGCCTCCAGTTGTCTGTGAAACTGGGAGTCAAATGCTTTAACCATACTCAGTTGTCTGTTTGCAAAAGTAGTTAGATAACGCATTACTAAAGCCTACCCCATAGATAACACCTCTGACGTTTGGGTCACCATGGTTACGGGTGCTTAAGTTTTTCAGGAACTGAGAGTCAACTCCTTGTCCAGTTTAGGCCAGTTAAGGCCACCAACTCATCAACTGGGCCAGCATGGATGACCAACGTGTGACCTCCTGACGTCAGGGAGCTGAAAACTCCACTCTCAGATCATGCTAACCCGGCCATTTTGTAAACTTGTGTCCTATAAAGAGCCATGAAGTTTGACTATGCTTGCACAGGCCATCAATTACCTCACTTCTCCTTAACTCCAATCATCTATCCCCCCACCTCAGACCACCCCACCCTTTATCTCACAAATACCACTAATCCCCATTTTGGGGCGAGGTGGATTTGAGATTTGTTCTCCCATCTCCTCGCTTGGCTGCCTTGTGGATAAACCCTTTCTCTGCTGCAGACTCGTTGCCTCAGGTGACTGGCTTTCTGTGCAACGAGCAAAACAAACCTGGTTCAGTAACATCTGTGGGCTGCCTTACTCTCTCCCAGAGCCAATTAGATGATAGCAGGTACCACAATAGCTTTAGACCTATATTCCCAACAAGTTTTAAAAAATCTTTTTCCTGTTTCTCTGAGCCTGTTCTTCGAGGGAGACCAGGCCCTATCAGGGCCTCACTTGTCCAGTTCTATAGACTGTGAGGTTGTATTACTCTTCTGGTAGCCTAACTTCCCAGAAGCTGACCCTATTCCTCCTCTCCACCTTGATATGAAAGGCCTAAAATGACCCATGTTCGACCAACCACACTTCACATGGCTGCAAATCCAAAGCCATGGCCTGCCTCACTGCACTGTATGTTCCACTCAGACGTGGTCTCCGGTCATGAAAACTCTCTAGGGAAACTCTCTGGACCAGTCCCTCATCCCTCCCAGCATGTGGCACAGCCTGCAAACTACCATCTCACTGAGAGCAAGTCTTGGAAAAGGCCAGGCCCTTACATTCATGACTCTGTCGATGCGACGCCGTAGGATCCGCACCCAGTGTGCTTGTCCAGAGTACTGGGCCATGTAGGGCTCCAGGTATGGCCATTTCTTGTTCAGCTCACGGTTCACGAGGGCCAATTCGCTATTGAACAACATGTAGAGATCCACTGCCTTCTTGTCATATGTTCGCTTGATAGCCTAAGGAAGAAGAGAAAGAAGTTGACAACATGCCCTGGCACGCGGGTTCCCTCCAGTTACCCATCCTGGGGGAAAGCTACCCCTCTGCTTTGGGAGTCACACTCCTTAGCGATCTGGACACTAGAGGAACAGGGAGAGGGAAGAAAAGAGGCACTGGCAATTTAGGACATGAGAAAGAGTGTGAATGGAGGTAGGATGGTGTCTGGAAGGATCAGGAGGAACTGAAGGAAAGTGGCAGAACCAAGGGTGGAGGAAGCAGGCAGGGCAGTGGCACCTCACGGGTTGCAAGCCTGTGGAAGGTGTCCAGCAGTAGCACTCCATGCTCCACGTCACGAACTAACTCGAAGGCGGAGGTGATCAAGTTCTGAGTCATCACCTCCAGGTCCTTGACTCCCGCACGGAACCTGCACCGTTCAAGAGGCGTGTTGAAGGGTGAGTGCCCTCACCTGACCCCAAGTATATCCCCCTGAGTAAGAATCCTATGTGTTATGTACTGAGAGCTTCCTATGTACCAGGCACTGACTAACTATGCAATGAGATAGGTTCTATCACTAACCTTATTTTATAGACAGGAAACAGAGGCTCCAGCTGGTAGAGTAATTTGCTCAGAGTCACATCTCTAGTATGTGGCAGAACTGGGGTTCAAGCCGTGAAAGGCTAACTCTGGAACCCTCAATCTGAGCAGCCACCTCTTCCTTGCACTCTCTCCTGCCCTCCCCATCCCCACTCTGCCACCTCCGCCCTTCCCCTCACACACTCTGCCACTGCTCCTGTTCTTGCCTCTCCTGACCTCCCTTCCCTCTCTACCTGGGCATCAGCCTGGGATTCTCACCTGTTGTAGTCTTCATGCCAAGAGGTGTTCTTGACATCCAGGATGCCCCCACGAACAGCTCGCAGCATGTGCAGATTTCTGTGAAAAATGTCCTCAATCTCCAGCAAGTTCCGTGTTATCTGGGGTCCCTGGGCACCAAAGAAGCAAGGAAGGGGACCTTGCTTGCCATCTTCCCAGCGGGCAAAATGGTACTGACAGTCACATACCTAAAAAGAAGTCATCATGAGGATTCCTGCTCTCTTTTCTGAGTTTGTAAGTCTTGAGCTCTCTGGTTTAGCCTAAAATGTCTAAAAACTAGGCAGGACCAACCAGATGCAAGGGGCTACTGGGATGAATTATGACTGCAGAATGAAATATGAAATATTAGGCAGTGATAAGAGGCAAAAGTCTAAAAGAACAGGATGGTGGTAGAGCACACAGTTACGCAAGAACAGCCAAAGTGGTAAGTTCTATGCTTTGCCTCTGCCCCATCTCCTCCAGCTCCTGCGTGGGGATTCTGGAGGGTCTGCTGTTGGCTTTGACTCTTCTTCCCTGACAGTCTTCCCACCTCAATAAGGTCCTTGCAGCGCTGCACAAAGGCATCAACCTGAGCGAATATGCTGGTCTGGTCTAGGACCCAGCCCCGAGTGGAGAACCTGTGTTAGGAGAAAGATGGATCGATTCAAACAGCGGGAACACCAGGTATCAATCTGCCTACGCAAAGCTAGAACCAGGAGTCTTGGGTTCAGGGGGAGCCTTAGAAGAGGAGAACTCAAGAAGTAGTTCTCCTGAATCCTGAGAGAAGAAACGCAAGTTGAAGAGAACCAGAGAGGAGACAAAGCACCTAGGAGAAGGTTTATACATCATGGAATTTTAGACTTTAGGGCCAAGAAAGGAGGAAAAGACCAGGCAGGATTCCTCGAATCAGGGAGAAGAGGTTATTAGGGTAAGGAGAACCTAGGGCTAGGAGCCAGAGTATCTGTACTCAGAGAGAAAACTTGGACCCATATAGAAACTCTCAGGTCTAGAAAAATATAATCCATAGGCTTTAAAAAAAACGCAAGTGAAAGGAGTCAGAATCTACCCTCTATCGGAATGACAGGGGCTAATATACGGGATGTCGGGGGAGACATATCATACTGGGTATGCATCTGCACAGCCCGTAGGTAGTGATCTTTCCAGGCATGGCAGCAGGAAATGCAGCCTTGTAGGTCCTCCTTGCTAGAAGTGACATATCCCTCGAAGATTCGGTCCAGGGAGATGGCATGGCAGCATAAGCGGATGATCTCATTGCTCATCTGCAGAAGGGGTCCCAGCAGCCTCAAGTCCCAGCCTTAGTTGCACCCAACCCCTTCTCTGAATCTCCCCGACTGTGCCTCAGGTCTCGGCCTTCTACTTGCAGATTTGGCTCCTGATAACCATCTCACCCAGGTCCTCCACTGCTGGCAGGCAGCCCCTCCAGGTTCCCCCTCCACGCCCTGCCTCAGCCCAGCTCTGCAGCTGCTCTTTCCTCGCCTCCACTCAGCTCAGTGCCCTTTCTCCCACTCTTTGGCTCTGTCACCCCGGATGAAATGTGCCAGGTTCTGCTCCTCAAAAGTCAGCGTTCCTTCCTAAATCTACCTCTCGCCCACTGCAATTTCCATCTTTGGAATGAGAAAAAGAGGGTCTTCCCCTCCTGTACAACTCAGCCTGGGAGTCTGTCCTTCCTGCCTCCATCCCCACACTCCATCAACTCTTGTTCTCAAAGGCCCTCTTCCTGCCTAGGCTACTTCTATCTAGAAGCAAAATGTCCAGCCCAGGCCCCAACTCTGAGCATCACTAAAGCTGACAATGCAGGCAGAAGACTTTGGTCTCTGTCTGACCTCAAGGGCACTCCTCACTACCTTTTCACCACAGACCTTCTGCTAAGTGAATTCCACCTTCTTCAGAAAATCTGAGTTCTATCAATGTGGCCACCCTCTTAACACCTTCTGTCCCACCCTCTGCAGACACACACCTTTCGGAAGAGGGAGGTCAGTCTCTCCCGAGTGTTGTAGTGGGGAGAGTTGACCCAGATGATGCGGATGAGACTGATCAGATTCGGGAGCTTACTAGAGATGTCCCTAGGCCGCATGTAAGCCAATTCCTGGTAAGGTTCTTTCAGGATTGACAAAAAAGTCAGGTTTGACTGTGCTTGACGAGAACCATCCTGGCAGTAAAGAGAAACCAGGAGTAGACTTATCCACTAGAAAGAACTTGTTCAAAGCGAGCACTTTCTATCTATCTTGAACTCCATCCTGACCTGCCTCTACTGGGAAGCATTCCCAATTAACCCCACCTAGTACCAATCATTTCAGGTCTCTGCAGCCCTCAGGACCAGAGTTTATAGATAATCTTTTATTCATTTTCGAGTTTCTATGAAAGTCTTTTCTCATGTGTGAGTCCCATCTCCCCCAGTAGACTCGGAATTCCCCAAGCTCAGGTTTTGTGTCTATTCCTCTAGTTTCTCCAGCTGAACCAGAACTATGCACAAAGGAGATACTCAACAGCTGTTGATCAACTGATTGGACATCACTCCCATTCATCCCCAGAGTTTTCACCCAGTCCCCTTGACTGCCCTGTTCTCAAGCAGGGTTTTTGACTTCTCCACCTAGCCACGGCTCAATTCCCTTAATACCTAGCTTAAAATTCCACCTAGGAAGGGAAGTCTTCCATCTCTGTATTCTACAGATCACTCTGATCTTCTGTGCATCCCCAACACTAACATAATCAGCTTGTCATACTATATCAAATTTATTTTTTAAGTGTTTATCTTGTACCCTCTTGGCTGAACCCCATGGGCTCCTCTTTGATCCCATGCTGTCTAGTAATCCTATTTAGCATAAGTCTTCTTTTCTCAGCTGGACTGTAGAGGTTGAGCTCAGTGAGGGTACTGAATGTATACAGGGTGATGAACTACATCTCTCCCTAACTATCCTATAAGCTCCTTGGGACCCTGTGTTCTACCACTTTTATACTCCGCCACAGGTGCAAGTTCAAACACTGGGTGGATCTATCTTTGCTGTTGATGATTACATTGGCTCCCTCTTCTTAGCATTCTATATTGTCCCAACTACTGTCCACTTTCTGCCAAGCCTCCATCCTTTGATCTACTCACAAACCTGGATCTGCTGGGCCAGTTTCATAAAGGGTGCCAAGTAGGATGACTTGGCAAGGTGCAGGATAGACTCAATGTGTTTCACTCCCTGCTTCACCAGCTGTTTACTGATGCCAGACAGGTCCATGCATCGGTTGCGCCAGACCTCAATCTCCTCCGAAGGACCTAAATTTTCTCCTGTCTCCACAGTCTCCTGGGCACTGAGCACCTCCTTTATCTGCCGGGTCCAGTGGATCATGGAGGCTGCAGGGGAGAATACAAAACCCTTTCCCTTTCTTTACACTGCTCCCCAGTTGTGTCCTTCTCTCTGCTCCCTACACAGCTCTCCTAACCCAACTCCTTTCTCAGCATCTGGGCTGCCCCCCTTTTCTCCCCCATGGGATCTCCGACACACTGGCAATGCCAGCCACTCACTCTCTAGCCGCTGCACCAGCTCTTTGTCCTTAACCACCACCTCAGGCTTCATGTTCATGGCCTCTGCGGGGATGTAGAGAACCGTGTGCCCCTCCAGTTTGTACCGAGTATCTAAGGAAAGGAAAAGACCATGGAAGTTCACAGAGGGGGATGAGTTTATGCCACCCTAGTTCCAATTGTAGTTGATGATCTTGGGCCCAGGAAGTATGTGCATTTCAGGAGAGCCAGAAGGAGAAATTACGACTCATACTTTTTTGATATCAAGAGGAAAAAGGACAGAAGGCAAGAAGGAAACTTCATTGAGGTATAATAAGAGACTGACATAAAATAAGGTCAAAGATTTGTACCAGGCCCTCAACACTCTCTTCTATGACACATGTACACCCCATACTGCCCCCCACCACCTACATGTCCCCTTATCCCCCAGGCACTCTTAGAAATCTCCAGCTCTAAGTGTGAGCAGGTCTGGCCAACTGTTCTATAGCAGAAAACCACATCAGGATTAGAAGGCAAATTCTGTACCCTGTTCCACTCATTCAACAAACACACACCGAGTACCTACTCTGTGCCAGGCAATGCAGGTACTCAGGATGAATCTCCCACCTGCCTCACTCACTCTGCTGTCAGTAGGACACTAGGGAGAAACCAGGCCTTTTTGCTCACCTGTCAGGCAGGCCAAGAACCTGTGCAGATGAGAAGCAAAATTGTTTCGAATGCTCTCAGGCCAGGTTGTGTTTGTAAAGATCTGGGGGGCAAAGACACCACTGAGCAGACGAAGCAGGGCAGGGATGTAGGAACCCCGCACTGTGCCAAACTGCACAGTTGCCTCAAAGTTCTCTGGAGTGATGGGAACCGGTGCGTGGCGAATGAAGTAGACAATCTGGTTCTGGGTCTGCATGAAAGACAGTAGACAAGAGTTCAGTCTCCAGGCCCAGTCATGACACCCAAAGGAATCTGAGGCTCCAATCATGAAAGCCTGGCTGAGTTCTATGTCACATTCCCTTAGCATATCCTGATCTTTCTCCCAATGTAAGTGTTATGAGGTGCTTCCTGTTCTTTTCAGGGACATACTAGAGTCCATACCCAAAGATCTGGAGAGGAAATGCAGAGAGCATGCCTTGAGGGCAGAGACTGTGGGTTTTTTTGTTTTTGCTGAGGAAGAGTCTCCTTGAGCTAACAGCTGTTGCCAATCTTCCTCTTTTTTTGCTTGAGGAAGATCAGCCCTGAGCTAACAGCTATGCCAATCTTCCTCTATTTTAAATGTGGTTCATCTGCCACAGCATGGCTGATAAGTGGTGTAGGTCTGCACCCGGGATCCACGCCTGGGATCCGAACCCAGGATCCGAACCCATGAAACCCAGGCCGCCGAAGCAGAGCGTGCTGACCTCAACCACTATGCCACAGGGCCAGCCCTGGGACTGTGTATTTTGTCCAACTTGGCTCCAGAACCTAGCACAGGGACTGGGACATATTAGATGCCCAATGAATGTTGGATGGATGGATGGATGAAATGAAAAGGCTAGAATGGATGAAGCACTTTCAGCTACAGGGAAAGCAGAAAGGAGAAGGACTGGAATTACGAGACAACTGTCGGGGCTGGCCCGGTGGCATAGTGGTTAAGTTCGCGCGTTCCACTTCAGCGGCCTGGGGTTCACAGCTTCGGATCCTGGGCACAGACCAACCCACCACTCATCAAGACATGCTGTGGCAGGCACCCCGCATATAATGTAGAGGAAGATGGGCACAGTTGTTAGCTCAGGGCCAATCTTCCTCAGCAAAAAAAAAAAGAGAGAGAGAGACAACCATCTAGGGTTTTCCATTTCAGTTGCATATACTTTTCCCCTAATTTTTAATTTATCCTTCAATTTTGTTTATGGTGAGTTGTTGTTGTTGTTGTTTACATTCAGAAATGTATAACTTTCATGTAGGTAAAACTTCTTAAATTTAAAGTTTCTGACTTCTACATGCTTAGAAAGGTCATTCCCACCCTAAGATCAGATTCACCTTTTTTTTTTCTTTAGTGCTTTTGTAACTACTCTTTACAATTTATTTAATTTTAAAAACTAAAAATAAAGCACAAAGAAGAAATTAATAATTGTCCATCTTCCCACTACCCAGAATTAAATTTTGGCATTTTGTGTCTATTTTTTTAAAAGCTTAATGATTATTATTTTTGTTAAAATGATATATGTTATTTATAAATAACTGAAACAATGCAGAAAAGTACAAAGATAAAAGTTAAAATGTCATCTAAAATTCCACCACCTGGACATTCATGCCATTAGAGAAAACATTATTCCAGACATCTTTTTATAGACATTTACAGAAAAATAAATTAAAAGTTATTTCAAAATAGGATCATGCTATTTTTAATTAAAAGTATTAAATTTGGGGCCAGCCCGTGGCATAGTGGTTAAGTTTAGCACACTCTACTTTGGTGACCCAGGTTCACAGGTTCGGATCCCAGGTGCAGACCTACACCACACATCAGCCATGCTGTGGCGGTGACCCACATACAAAATAGAAGAAGATTGGCACAGATGTTTGCTCAGGGCTAATCTTCCTCAAGCAAAAAAAGAGGAAGATTGGCAATGGATGTCAGCTCAGGGTGAATCTTTCTCAGCAAAAAAAAAAAAAAAAAAAGTATTAAATTTAATTTCACTTGGATTTAATAGAATAAAAAGACATTGATGTGAATATAATAAAGAAATTATTGAGCTTCAAATACGTTTCTTCACCTGTAAGAGAGATTTCTTCCTAAAAGACCCCTTTCTAAGGTTATGAGAGATTATGAAAAACATTGAGATTAGTTTTCTCACTACTTTTCAATTTTAAGTTCTACTGACTCACTGCTTAGAAAGATAGGAACATTGGCATCCTTATGCTCCCTCTCATTTTCTCACCACTTCCCAATTTTTTTTCTAGTATTATTGTTACATTGTCCAGGTTAATAACATTCACATTCTATAGCATAATCATAATTCCCATGGTTATTTAGTATTATTTCTTTATTTAAATGAATTAAGTGTTCATAGATTCTCTATTCCTGAGTTATGTTTCATTTCTTAATGGACTGGATTTCCGTTGATGATGTTATTTTTGTTTTGTAAAGTGTTCTTTCAACATCGAAAATGATCGTGGGCAATCATACCCTTGGGTGACACTGTCCTTCCTGGAGAACTCAGCAGGTGTTCAGAGAAGTCTGAGACCAGCCTGATGGTTCCCCTTGGTAGATAATTTGATTTTTTTGACCAGAGGCCTAAATAAATTTTTTCCTAATTTTTACTTTGAAAAAAATTCCAACTCATAGAAAAGTTGCAAGAAAAGCACAATGAACAACAACATACCCCTCCTCTAGATTCACTGATTGTTAATATTTTGCCATATCTCTTGGCTGAGCCATTTGAGAGTTAGCAGCAGACATCATGATACTACACCCTTAGATACTTCAGCATATAGCTCCCAAAAGCAAGGATATTCTCCAACATACCCAACACTGTAATTATCACACTCAGAAAATTTAACTTCAGATAATACTTTATATAATATACAGTCCATATTCAATTTTCCCCAATGGTGCAATAATGTCACTTACAGCTGGTTTTTTCCCATCCAGGATCCAATCCAGAATCACATACAGTCATGTCTCCTCAGTCTCCTTTAATTCCGCTCAGCTCCCCAGTCTTTTTCTTTCTTCCATGGCATTGATATTTCTAATAGTCTCAGTCAGTTGTTTTCCAAAATGTCCCTTAATTTGGATTTATCTGATTGTTTCCTCACTATTAGATTCAAGTTAAATAGTCTTGGAAGGAATACCACATAGGTGATGTTCCTAAAAAATTAACTTCCTCAGATGTTAGTAGCTTAACTAAGATGTGTATTGACATTAAACATTGTGTAACAAATTTTGTGGAATAAAGTACATGCTTTCAATTCCCAGATTCAGTTTCTTCTGCAGTTCAGGAGAATTCTTTGTATTTTATCTTTAATTTTATATTCTGTTTCATTAGTTGGTTATCTATATTAGATGACCTGCGTCTGTCTTTCCCATCTATTAACTTCTAATTGTGTTGTCACTGGTTTTTTCTTCTGCACACACTGTATTATCTCAAGCCTCTCTTCTATGTTATTTCAGATGTTCAGCGATAGCTATTCAGTTCCTTCCTGTTTCTAACCTAATAGTTTTGTAACATGCTGCTTTATTTATTTCCTAAAATCTGCAACCTCTCTTTTATCTCATTCTCACGTTTTATTATTTCATCTCTCAGCTTTTTTAAAAATTAAATTCCTGTTCTTTTCAAGGTATACTATAACATGACGCTATAGTGAGGAATGTCCTTCTGTTCTGCTTTCCTCTTTTGCATGCTTTGTTCCATTTTTTCTTCCCTTGATGTAATACGCTTGCAGTTGCCATGCAATTTATTTTCACTTCCTCCATGCTTGCACAGCTCTCTGAATCCATTCTTTTGGATCTAACATACTGTGGGTGACTTTTTTTTTTTTTTTAAAGATTTTATTTATTTATTTTTTCCCCCCAAAGCCCCAGTCGATAGTTGTATGTCATAGCTGCACATCCTTCTAGTTGCTGTATGTGGGACTCGGCCTCAGGATGGACGGAGAAGTGGTGCCTCGGTGCGCGCCCGGGATCCGAACCCGGGCCACCAGCATCGGAGCGCGCGCACTTAACCACCAAGCCACGGGGCCGGCCCATGTGGGTGACTTTTTTATGTCCCACTGTGAGAGCCCAGTTTCTTTCCTCCCTCAAAGTTAAAATGAAAGGGTTGGGGGTTTTATGTTTTTTCACTCTTTTGTAGCCTAAGAGAATGGCATGAGGGGTTAGGTGGGTGGTTAAGGCTAATTTAAAACAGTATAAAATCTTCGTTAAAATACCTGGGCTCTTTCTCTTTTTTCAGATTTTGTTAAATGTCCTATCTAAGGTTCACTCCGTCTCGCTGGGGGTCCGCCATTCTGTGGGGAGGACGGTTTCCTTAGCTCAATGCATAGACCTTTCATTGGTCACCCACTTTTAAAGTTTATTAGGTTAGATTATGCTTCTTTGTTTGTTTATTTACTCTTGGGTGTTTTTTTCCTCTGGTTTTACTTTTTGTTCATTTTATTGAGTATTCAAGGGTAATAATTTTTTAAGGAAGTTTCAATTAGCCATCTTAACCTAGGAGAATACAATTAAGTCTGTGATCTATTTAGAATGTATTTCGGCAGGCTAAATAGATTGTTTTTCCAGCTTTATTGAGGCATAATTAACAAATAAAAATTGTATATACTTAAGGTGTACAACTTGATGTTTTGATATAAATATATATTGTGAAATGATCACCATAATCAAGCTAATTAACGTATCCATCATCTCACATAGTTACCATTTTCTTTTTCTTTTTTTTTTTGTGTAGTGATAACACTTAAGATCTACCCTCTTAGTAAATTTCAAGTATACAATACAGTATTATTAACTGTAGTCACCATGCTGTATATTAGGTCTCCAGAACTTATTTATCTTGCATAACTGAAAATTTGTACCCTTTTTTCTCCAGTTTTATTGATATATAACTGACCTATAACATTGTATTAGTTTAAGATGTACAACATAATGATTTGATATATATGTATTTATTGCAAAATGATTACCACAATAAACTAGTTAACATCCATCACCTCATACAGTTATAATTTTTTTCTTATCATGAGAACTTTTAAGATCTACTGGTTAAGCAACTTTCAAATATACAACACAGTATTGTTAACTATAGTCACCATGCTGTATATTAAATCCCCAGAACTTATGTATTTTATCACTGGAAGTTTGTACTTTTTTTTTTTTTTTGAGGAAGATCAGCCCTGAGCTAACATCCACGCCAATCCTCCTTTTATTTTTTTGCTGAGGAAGACCGGCACTGAGCTAACATCTATTGCCAATCCTCCTCCTTTTTTTTCCCTTTTTCTCCCAAAGCCGCAGCAGATTGTTGTATGTCATAGTTGCACATCCTTCCAGCCGCTGCATGTGGGATGCCGCCCCAGCACAGCCGGACAAGCGGTGTGTCGGTGCGCACCCGGGATCCGAACCCGGGCCGCCAGCAGCAGAGTGCGCACGCTCAACCGCCAAGCCACGGGGCTGGCCCCTGGAAGTCTGTACATTTTGAGCACCTTCACCCATTTTCCCTACTTCCCCACCCCCTGACTCTGGCAACCACTAATCTGTTCTCTGTTTCTATAAGTTAGGTTTTTTTTTTCTAGATTCCACGTATAAGTGAAATCATACAATATTTGTCTTTGTCTGACTTATTTCACTTAGCATAATGCCCTCAAGGTCCATCCAGCATAATGCCCTCAAGGTCCATCCATACTGTTGCAAATGGCAGGATTTTTTTCTGTCTCATTGCTGAATAATATTCCATTGTGTGTGTGTGTGTGTGTCTGTGTGTATATATATATATATACACAGACACACACCACATTTTCTTTATCCATTCATCCATTGATGGACACATAGGCTGTTTCCATCTCTTGGCTATTGTAAATAATGCTGCAGTGAATATGGGGATGCAGATATGTCTTCAAGATAGTGATTTCATTTCCTTAAGATATATACCCAGAAGTGGGATTGCTGGGTCATATGGTAGTTCATGTTTTAATTTTTTGAGGAACCTCCATACTGTTTTCCATAGGGGTGGCACCAATTTACATTCCAACCAACAATGCACAAGAGTTCCTTTTTCTCCACATTCTCTCCAATATTTGTTATCTTCCTGTTTTCTTGATGACAGCCATTCTAACAGCTGTGGGGTTTTAGCTCATTGTGGTTTTGATTTGCATTTCCCTGATGATTAGCGATGTGGAGCATATTTTCATGTACCTGTTGGCCATCTCTATGTCTTCTTTGGAAAAATGTCTATTGAGATCTTCTGCCCATTTTTTAATCGGATTGTTTTTGCTATTGAGTTGTATGAGTTCTTTATATATATTGGATATTAACTCTTATCAGATATGTGATTTGCAAATATCTTCTCCCATTCTTTAGGTTGCCTTTTCATTTTGTGGATGGTTTCCTTTGCTGTGCATAAATTTTTAGTTTGATGTAGTCCCACTTGTTTATTTTTGCTTTTGGTGTCAGAAATTTTGTAGCCTTTGATCAATATCTACCCATTTCACCATCCCCCCAGCTAAATAGATTTTTTAATGGAAAAACTTTGTTTTCCATGTTTCCCAATTTTATTAATTGAATAATCCATCCTTCCCCACAAATTTTAAATGCCATTTTTACAGAAAATGTTTACATATATGTTTTCGTACTTTCTATGTCTCTCTCTTGTGGCTTATATAATATATATTTCTGACCCAGGACAACTCTGTTTTAATTACTGTAGTTTAAGATTTTCATATTCACAAGTCTCCATTACCTTCCTTCTTCATCATTTTCTTTGCTATTTTTCTGGATATATTTTAAAATCCTTTACACAAGGGATCTAGGGACTGTGGCACTTTGACTGGAGTTGCATTAAAATGGTACTTTTTTTTCTATGAAATGATCTCTGTAATATTAAGATTCCCACCCAGAAACAGGATATGGCTCACCATTTATTTAATCTTCTTTTGTAGCCTGCAAAAAAGTCGTTTTCTTTCATATAAATCCTACGCATTTTTTGAAAATTTTTGTTCCTTTTGTGAATGAAATTTTTTCATGTTTTGTAGCTAATTATGGCCAATATACAGGAAAAAGCCATAGCCTGTTTTTTCTTTTATTTAATATGGAACGCTTCACAAACTGCGTCATTGCACAAGACCATGCTAATCTTCATTATCATTTTGTTATTTGTATATGTGCTGCCAGTAAAAGCAAAGCCATAGTCTTTTCCTTTTCCAAGATTTTATTTCAAAATTTTTCAAACATATAGAAATTTAAAAGAATTTTACAATAATCACTTGTACACCCACCGCCCAGATTCTACCACTAACATTTTACTACATATCTATCTTTTAACCGTCTCCTTATCCATGGTTTACCCTTCACTAACGTATCCTCCACGTTGTTGAAAGAGTTATCTCTCTAATCCATGAAAGCCTTCAATAGTTCCCTCTGGGATCGAGGCCAAATTCTTTAGCGTAACATACAAGGCCCGTCACAAGGTGACCCCAACCAACATTTTCAGTATCATTTCCCACAACTCCTCTTTCCTTTGCACATAAAGTATTCTTTACCCGAACAGCTTTTACCCAGCCTCAGTGAAATCCTACTCACCCTCCATCCCCAACTCAAATATCACCTCCATCACCAAGCCTTGCCAGCATTCCACTGGCTACATTAGTTGCTCCCATAAAGCTCCTATAAAGCTTTGCCCATGCATCATAATATATTGTAAATATTTTTTTATAAGTCTGTCTTCCCCACTAGACCATGAGATCATCAAAAGCAAGACCCTGCCTCATTCCTCTCTGTATCCTGCTGCCAAGGAGGGTGCCTGACACACCATGAGGCTCAATAGACCTTGGGCACAGGAGGTAAGACTCAAAGATGACAGAGATACATGGAACCCTCAGCTCCCTGGAAGACCATGTTGGCGTCTAGAAAAATAGAGTACCCACCTGCACAGGCATGCCCAGGTCTATCTTCAGCCCCAAACAGGGGTCGATGAAGATGGTGAGGATGGGCTCCGAAGGGTCCTGGGCAAAGCGTTTCAGAATGCCATCATGCTCCTCTGTCCACGTGGCATCTGCCAGTCCTGTCAGCACAGCTCGGGACAGGAAAAGGGGCTTCTACAGAAGGAAAGCAGAGAGTCAAAGCAAGTACAGCTGTTAGGATGAGTCATTTCTCCCATCCACAATCACATATGAGGACATGGGAGATGAGAGAAGTCAGACAGGTCCAAAATGGTGAAGAGAAAGCTGAGGATGAACCGAATGTTTGGTTTCTAGGTTTTGAAGAAAGACAATAGGATTCTCTTGCCTCTATGAATAAAAATAGAATGGACCATAGAGGAAAACTAAGGGATATTATGTTCCCAAGATATTTCATTTATGCCTGTGGTTGTAAAAATGCATTATCGGGCAACTATCAACCTCAAAGTAAAATGAAATTAAGGGAAACATGTAGGATATTAGCCTAAATCAAGCAATTCGGATCAAGGAGATGACAAGCTGGAAAAAGGATAAGGGTGCGAGAGCAATTTCTTCACGGTGCAGCCTCCCCAAGATACTAAAATAAGTATGAAATATTGGGTAAAAGTCAATTGGCATAGCAGTGAGGAAGAAGTGAGGGAGAAAGAAAAGACTAGAAAACACCAAAGAAAAAATCAATTAGATGGAAAATAAAGTATAACAGGTGGCTAGAAAAAAATTAATCTGTAGAACTCTACTAAATAAATTAAGGAAACTAGAAGATAGGAAGATATAGCTCAGTGAACTTGAGAAGTCACCCTGTCCTTCTCTCAGTACTCCTGGAAGATGAGAAGGAATCGCTTTTACTTAAAGTTTCCAGCTCAAGAAAACAGACAGTGATCTATAGTCTTTCCTATATAAAGACACAGATGAACCGATGAGAAAAACACTAAGACCCCAATAAATTAAATGGACAAAAGGACATGAACAGATCTCTTTTTTATGGAAAATACAAAAAAGTGTTCAATTTCACTTGAAATCAAAGAAATAAAAATAGCAAAGATATATCATTTATTGCCTATCATTTTTTGTGTGTGTGTGAGGAAGATCAGCCCTGAGCTAACATCCATGCTAATCCTCCTCTTTTTGCTGAGGAAGACTGGCTCTGAGCTAACATCTATTGCCAATCCTCCTCCTTTTTTTTTTTTTTCCCCAAAGCCCCAGTAGATAGTTGTATGTCATAGTTGCACATCTTTCTAGTTGCTGTATGTGGGACGCGGCCTCAGCATGGCCGGAGAAGCGGTGCGTCGGTGCGTGCCCGGGATCTCAACTGGGGCCGCCAGTAGCGGAGCGCGCACACTTAACCACTAAGCCACAGGGCTGGCCCTATTGCCTATCATTTTGTAAAAATCCTTGCTAAACGGTAACACGCAGGCCTGGAACGGGTTTGTTGCTAGTGTGAGGGCAAAAAGCGCAATTTGTTTGGAAAACAGCTTGGTTTTATATATTTAAAGTGTTGGAAATGTTCTTTACGCTTTCCTTCAGTAACTCTGAGTTATAGGAATCTATCTCAAGGAAATAGTAAGTATTTCAAAATGTGTTAGTTTTATTTATTATATTCATTACAGTACTACTATGAGAGCAAAAAATTAGAAATGGCAAAATGTCCAAGAGTAATGATTTAACTATGATACATACATCTAATCGAGCACTACACAAGACCTTTAAAAATGGTGCTTGCAAAAAGTATAGGGGGCCAGCCTTGTGGCATAGTAGTTAGGTTCACACGCTTCACTTTGGCGGCCCGGCGTTCACAGGTTCAGATCCCAGGCATGGACCTACACACCGCTTATCAAGCCATGCTGTGGCAGGCGTCCCACATAGAAAGTAGAGAAAGATGGGCACAGATGTTAGCCCAGGACCAATCTTCCTCACCAAAAAAAAAAAAAAAAAAAAAGAGTGCTTGCAAAAAGTATATAGTAACAGGAAGAATGATAAAATGTTTTGTGGAAAAGCTTAATAAAAAATTACAGTATGTGAGGGGCTGGCCCCATGGCTTAGCAGTTAAGTGCGCACGCTCCGCTGCTGGCGGCCCGGGTTCGGATCCCAGGTGTGCACCGGACCCACCGCTTCTCCGGCCGTGCTGAGGCCGCGTCCCACATACAGCAACTAGAGGATGTGCAACTATGACATACAGCTATCTACTGGTGCTTTGAGGGGAAAAATAAATAAATAAAATCTTTAAAAAAAAAAATTACAGTATGTGGTACAATTAGGATTATTTAAAAAAAAAAACATGCAAATCTATATACAGAAAGAAAAGACATATACCAAAGTATTAACAGTGGATGTCTTTAGGCAGTAATGCTATGACTTTTATTTTCCCTTTCTTTGTTTTACTCTTCTGTCCCTTCCAATGTTTTCTTTAATGAGCAGTTGCTACTTTTCTCACCCTTTTTAAAGAATTTCAGGATCACCACTTTATTCTTGTAACCCAGGTAACTACGGGTGTGCCCAGGCTCTGATGCAACTTGGAAGTAAAGGTGTAGGGGTGATTTAGTGCCAGTTTCTCAAAGTACTTGAAGTGGCTTCTGTAAATTCTTCAGCCAAAGGAGAGAATCAAAGGAAAGGAAGAAAGAGATGTCTTAGAAACAGAACCCAATTAGGACAATATCTGCCCAGCTTGTTCAACATGTTCAGATGTTCACCCACACGACTGATGAAGCTTGTTGCAGTATCACCAAAGGTGGGGAGATGAGGAAGGGACAGTGAAGAGATCTGTTCCTCACTTAAAGCCCTCTTTGTCTAGAGGGATGGGGGCGCACAGACAACTTTGCCCTTTACTCAGTGAACTGGATTTGTGGTGAGTGGGCTACCAGTAGAGAGTAAGTAGAAGGAACTGACAGATTGGAAAGAATTCCTTGTACACCATTCTATAACTAATCCTTTGATTCACCAGTTGTTTGGGAGGAATATATGTCTCAAGGAAAACCCAAACTTACCACATCCACCTCAGGCTCCCGTAATTCTTCTTTCTGTACTTCAGGTTCTTCCAGTGCTGGCTCTGGGAAGAATAAAAATTCAAAAATGAAAGCATTCCTTAAAAAGTTAAACATAGTCACAATATGACCCAGCAATTCCACTTCTAGGTATATACCTAAGAGAATTAAGCAGGGACTTGAACAGACATTTGCATGCCAATGTTCATAGCAGCACTGTTCATTAGAGCAAAAATGTGGAAACAACCCAAGTGTCCATCAATAGGTGAATCCATAAACAAATTGTGGTGGAATGTTATTCAGTCATAGAAAGGAATGAAGGTCTGCTACAATGCTACACCATGGATGAACCTTGGACACATGATGCTACGGGAAAGAAGCCAGTCACAAAAGACCACAAATTGTATGATTCCATTTATATGAAATGTCCAGAACAGGAAAATCCATAGGGACAGAAAGTAGATTAGCGGTTACCAGGATCTCGGGGGAAAGGGGAATGGCGAGTGACTGCTAAAAGGCTGGGCTCTGATGCAACTTAGAAGTAAAGCTATAGGGGTCATCTAGTGCCAATTTCTCAAGGTGCTCGAAGTGGCTTTTTTCGCAGGGGATGAAAATGCTCTAAAATTAGACACTGGTGATGGTTACACAGCTTTGTGAATATACCCCAAATCACTAAATTGTATACTTTAAAAGGGTGAATGTTATAGTAAGTGAACTCTCAATTTTCCTTTAAAAAGCTGACTGGGGCTGGGGGGGGCAGAGGGAGGCAGGGGAATGAAGGCAGTCAGTACTAAGGTTACTCGAGCATTCAGCTTCTGGCCTTCTATTCTTCTCCCAATCCTCTTCCCTTGCGGAGAAGTTGGGGCCCACAGAATTCTGCCCCTCTCCAAACAACCAGGCTACTGAGCACTCATTTCCGCCACACCCACTCTGGACTCCCATAAAATCCAGGAGGGTGTTTCTCTACTTCCTGATCTGTTGCTCACACAGGAGACAGGGGTAAAACTGGTGAGTTTCTCATCTCACATGGGCTGAAAGGAGGAAGGAACAAATGAGATGGAATCAAAAGACACTGGAGAACAGGACACTCTGACTTCCAGAAAGAAAAACTAAGAGGGGAGTGAGGCATACAGGCGAAGGAAGGAAATCATGAAAAAGATAGAATAGACGATTCTAGGAGCTTAGTGGTAAGTGGGACAGGTAACCAAGAAATCCAAGGCCCTTTGAGAAAACCGAGGGCAATCAAGATTTCAGACAGGAACTAGGCCAGGGGAGGGAGGCTGAGATGATCTGAGTAACTGGTAAACTGGTTTTGTCTTATATAATACAATTTATCTAAAGTCTAAACCGTGCAATACGATACTAGTATATGATGTTCATGGATACATGCAGCAAAAATTTAAAAAACAAGCTTGAGGGGCCAGCCCGGTGGTGTAGTGGTTAAGTTTGTGGGCTCCACTTCAGCGACCCGGGGTTTGCAGGTTCAGCTCCCGGGTGCGGACCTACACACCACTCGTCAAGCCATGCTGCAGCGGTGTCCCATATATAAAGTAGAGGAAGATGGGCACAGATGTTAGCTCAGTGACAAACTTTCTCAAGCAAAAAAGAGGAGGATTGGCAATAGATGTTAGCTCAGGGCCAATCTTCTTCATCAAAAAAACACAAGCTTGAGAATGGTAAACGTCAACTCAGATAGCAGTGACCTCTGGAGAAGGAGAGAAGGGCTTGGCAGGGGGACAAACAGAGGGGTTCACTTGTTGCTATCATGATTTATTCTTACATTGGGTGATGGATACCTGGGTGTTCACTATATTGTTCTCTATACTTTTTCAGATTTGTGGGAAATACAGGTCTACAATCCCTTATTCAAAACCCTTGGGGTCAAGTATATTCCAGCATTTAGAATTATAACATAGTATGGTATGTACCTCCCACCCCACAGCAGGCTCGAGAACAGCACTCCATACACTTTTAAGATTAGTATTTCTGTAGTAAAACATATGAAAATTTATACTAAGTGGCTTAAATAGACTATAAATACCTTCACGTCAGCTTAGGTTACATTTTACCACCAAATAAGTTTGGATGCCAAACTTTGGGGCAAAAAAGCTTCTAGTTCTTAGGGTTTTTTAAAATTACAGATAAAGAGGCGGGCCTGGTGGCATAGTGGTTAAGTTCAGCACACTCTGCTCCGGCGGCCCAGGTTCAAGGGTTCGGATCCTGGGCACGGACTTACACCAATCATCAAGCCACGCTGTTGCAGTGACCCACATACAAAACAGTGGAAGACTGGCACAGATGTTAGCTCAGGGCCAATATTCCTCACACACAAAAAATCACAGATATGGGACTATGAACGTGTACTTCAGCTTCTTCTTTTCTTACTGGGAATTGAGGAGCACTTAAGGAAGCAAAGGACGTCAATACAGACCTCAAAAGGGTGTTTGCCCTTCAATCCACCATCCTTTACCAAGCAGTGTTTTAGGCTCTGTCTTAGTCCGTTCAGGCCGCTATAACAAAATACTACAGACTAGGTGGTTTATAAAGAGCAGAAATTTATTTCTCACAGTTCTAGAGGCTGGAAGTCCTAGATCAGGGTGCCAACATGGTTGGGTGAGGGCCCTCTTCTGGGTCGCAAACAGCGGAAGGGGGCTAGGAATCTCACTGCAGCCACTTTTAGAAGGCACGAATCCCACTCATGACAGTTCCACCCTCGTGATTTAAGCACCTACCATAGGCCCCACCTCCTAATACCATCCCACGCCCATGTCATACCATTGGGCATTAGGATTTCAACATATGAATTTGGGGAGACACTAACATTCAGACCATAGCAGGTCCACTCCGCCTCAGTGGGACAGGCCTCAATCCCTCCCCAACTCCAGAGATTATGAGGATTAATGTTCATTTCAGGGCTGCCTTGGAGGCCCAAGTCTTCTCTGAACCTCTACCAGGGTTACATGCCAGCTGGAAAGCTCCAAATCAAACAATAAAAAGGCTCATAGCTAAAGGGGTCAGAGGTCCTTGGTGTTTGGTGGTCAATGCTTTCATTTAGAAGCTCCTTCCCTTCCCACTCCGGAGTAGTCTCCAAATTGAACCTCACTGCCTTCCTGCCTCCCTCCGCCTACTCCTGGTACCCAGCTTCTAGGAGCCAGTCCTATTTTCAACTGCTTTCAAGAGAACTCAGAAGAGAAAATTTTGCACATTTCTAACATCTGGATCCTAGGACCCTATGTACCCTGGACCTTTCTCTCACGCCCATGCTTAATCTCTCAGCTTTTAATACTAAAAAGGGATCCTATTTCTCTCATCTTGACAGGCTGCTAGCAGTGTAAAGAAGCCCCAGGTAAAAGGGGAGGCTATCCTTAGCTCAGAGTTGTGTCTACACTGGCCAGTGACAGCAACAGCTACTAAACACCTCCCAACCCTATTGGCCCCAGGCTCACCCTCTGAGGAAGCAGTCCCTCAGATCAAAGCCACAAGAAGCAGCCTCTTTAAACTCTTTTCTCCCTCAATCTAGATGTCAAGCTTCTTTTTATGTGCCCCTGAACCTGAACACCCTTAGTCGACCAAGGCCCTGCCAAAATGAGGGCCGAGATACAAGAGCCTTAAACAGATGGGAGAAAGCATCAGTCGGGCTTAGGATTCAAACCGTGGCAAAGCAGGCTGAGTTTCCATGGTGATGGGCTTAATGGGAGAAAAACAGTATTTGTTTTGCCACACAGGGTGAAAATGAGAAAAAGGAAGAGATCAAACCCTCTTCATTGGGGTAGGAGCAACCAGAACATTTGAAATAAGGAGAGAGAGACTAAAACAAAGGATTGGCTGGTGAGCTCTTGGTGCATTGGGGGGAAATTTTAAGACAGAAAGAACAAGTATAAGGCTGGCCAGGAGGAAAACACACAAATAAAGGGACCCAGCAGCAGGCCTGAGATTCCACTGAACTCCCTACTTTTTACCCAGAAGCAACAGAACCTACCCCCCAGCCCTCAGACCCTCCTTCAAAACAAACATTCTGCCTCCAAGCGCCTTCCCAGCATGTACCCACCAGGCTCCTCCTTGAGAAGCCTGGGCTCGGGCTCCAGCTCGCTGGTGGGCAGGGTGGTCTCCACGACCTGTGTCGCCAGAGCGGCCTGAGCAATTCGCTGGCGGGCACTTCCACGGCCACTCACTCTCTGCTTCTTCTCACTTTTGCTGGACATCGTGTAAGTAAAACCTGCAGACACACGGGAAGCTGCGAGTTCACAATCAGATCCACCTCCAACCCAGCTCCCTGATACACACAGTCCCTTTTGAATTCACAAATTGACTGAGACCCTAGGTATCATAATCTTATCTGGGGGTACCCACACCCTGCTCCTCACTCCTTTCCCTGGGATATCCCACTTTCTTCAGAGCATTGGCTTAAAAATCAAAGTCAGTCTCTCAAGGCCTTAGCAATAAATGGAAGTTAAAGATGGTGGCCCACCAGACACTCCACTAATGAGGGGTTAGGAATCCCTATCTCTGCCCAGAGGTATGAGAATATAAGACAGTCAGAAAAAGACCTACCAAGCTGAGGTGCGGTTGCACACACCCTCAACCACTCTACCCCTCAGGGCCACCAGTGAGTGAGAGAAGGCCCAGGGAAGGGAAGACTGTCCCCAAGTTCCCTATCCTTTGTCACTGTGTCAAGTCAATGAAGCAAACCAAGATGATTTTCCTATGTACCTCCTTTCCTCCAAGTTACCACCTGGAAGGAGGGAAATGGAAAAATGCTCCTCCTACCCACACTAAAATCTGCAACTTCCTTAAAGAAAAACTGTATTTACAACACATCTCCTTAGCTTTTAATTTCTGAGGGGTAGGAACCCTGTTTTGTGTGTACTGAAAAGGTCTCTTAGCATAGTTGGCCGAGCGTGCTAACTGATAATAAAGACCAAGATCATTTGACTCCAAATGCCCTGAGAACAGATTGGAAGAAGAAAGGACAAAAGTCTTCCAACGTTGAATTTTAAATTGTGTTTGGCAGAGAAGAGAACGGGGGAATGAGGAAGGCCACAGTAGTGCCTCTCAGAAAAGTAGGATAGCCGGAAGCAGGGGCATCTCTGGCAGGCATTCAGAATCCCAAGGGCAATGTTTGATTCCCTGGGCATTCCCTCTTCATTCAGCTAGAGCCTGACAGCCACCTGTGGCTTTCCTTCCTCATCCCCCCAGGCTGCCACAGGCATTGATCATAGCTTATGAGTTTCAAACTTGAAGGATTTGTACTTTGCTCCAAGGAAAAACGCTCTATTAGGCCAACACATCAATAAACCAACTACAGCAGGGCAGCTCCCTCCACCAGTCTCCAGAGAAGCATCAGCCTGTGCTTCCCTGCCTCCAACTGGAGCCTCAGGAGCATTCGGCTGGCAAGGTTGGGAGTCCTCCCTCCCAAGGGGTTCATCCACGATCCCACCGCAGGCCCCAGGAGGAGCTGTTCTACGAGCTGGGGACTCATCCTATTAATCAGGAAATATGTAGCAGACCGGCCCTCTCCTCAAACTGCCTACCAGTGGGCAAATTTCCCCTCACAACAGCTTCCTCACCCAACTGTCACAACTGTCGGCGCTTCATCTTACCCCCAACTGCCCCTTCTTCTCCCCTCCCCCCACAACTGCCCCTTCTCCCCTCCCCCCACAACTTCCTCTCCTCTCCCTCTCCCTCCACAATTGCTCCTTCCCTCCCTCGCAACTGCCCCTTCTTCCCCCCTACGACTCTCCCTCCTACCCCATCACCACTGCCCCCTCTCCTCGAAGCTTCCCACTTCTCCCCTCCTCCCCTCTGCCCCCGACACACACCTCACGACGCCGACCCTCTCCTCCCTAGGCCGACCGATGGGCCACTCCAGCTAAGAAGTTTCCCCGCGTGGCCCTCTGGGGCGGCACGCGTCGCCATGACAACCCCGGCGGGAGGGGGACAGCGGCCGGGGCACGCGCCCGCAGAGCCGGCCTCCTTGGCGCAAGCGCAGTGAAGCCCTGCTCCGCTGCTCCACTGACCCGCTCGGCGCGCGTGTCCCTAGCAGGGACCCGGGGCCAGAGGGCTGGGGAGCAAGGGAAAGCCACTAAATCTGGCAGGCCGGAGAGTGCGAGTAGGGCCTGGTCTGAGGACGGGGCTGGAAGGGCTAGGGTTGGAAACAATAAGCTACCCTTCCGCAGGACACTGAAAAAGCAGGGGAACCCAGGCGCCCGACCCCACACCCGGGTCTGCGGGCTCCATCCCGAAGGAGTCCAGCAGATGGCGCTCGGTGTCCCGCCTACTACGTTCATTGACGCTCTAGAAGGCGCTCCAGGATTTCGAGGCAGCCGTGGCTGCAGCTGGGTCCGGGAGAAAAACTGGGGCTGGAGCACCCCTGCCCTCCCGCTTGTTCCCCCTTCTTAGTTCGGACTGGGGTCTAGGATCACCGGGCAGCGCGGGGCGGGGGAAGAGAGAGAAGAACGGAACTGGAATTTTTGGAATCTGAGGATTGGCTTTGGAAAGCGTCGCTCGTTTTGGGGGGAACAGGAGGCGGGGACTCCCTGGGGAAGGTGACCTGGCCGGGGAGGGGCTCGGCTCTCCATAAGAACAAAGGCTTAGTCCTGGGGAAGCGAGAGGAGAGGGGTGTGAGAGGAAGGGCAGACCTCAGTCGCTGCTAGGGGGCGCTGCGAGCCGGGGCTAAGGCTCCCAAGAGGCGCCTAGAAGACTGAGGTGTACCTGGGACTAGGAGAAGCTTCAGGGAGGCCTAGGAGATACAGGGAGGAAGCCTAGTCAGGGGGATGGGAAGGCACCCTCCCTGCTTCCATCAATAGTGCCTAATTAAGACAAAGCCAGCAGTGAGCCCACTGATTACATTTCCATGAGGAGCTAAATTGATGACATTTTCTTTGCTGGATAAGGAGGGGAGAGGCTGGCACCTCAGTTCCCCCTTTTCCTGGTGGGTGTTCACACCTGATGAGGCTCATTACACCAGTCTGGCACTGCGAGGAGTGACAGACTTCTGAAGGGCCAGTGGATTAATCCACACCCAGACCCAACCCTGACCTCACCATCCCACCTACTCTATCTTAAATTTCCAGAATTGACAGCCCCTTCCCTTGGCACCCTTCCTCTCCCATTATCCGTAAGGTGGGTTTCTGGGCTCTGATTTGTGGCCTCCTGCCCAGCCCAAAGTCCTGTTGCCGAGGACAAGGATTGAAGGAGAGAAGGGTCCTGCCACACCCCAAAACCAGCTGCACAGCAAGCTGGGCTAAGCGGGTGATCCTCCAACCAGATAGGCAGTGGGTGGCAGAGAGAGGTGACATGATTGGTCAGATTCCCCCAGGGAAAAGTCCTTCCAAAGGAGTGAAGATTTGAGGAGAGGCAGAGAGTGGGGAGCCTTATAGACAGGGCTCATGGCTCCCTCAGGGAAAGGAACACTGTGTAGACCCCGTTTCTTTTCTGACTCCCCCGCCCCAAACCTTGGCTCTGCCTAGGGATCCCAACCCCCTACATTATGCTAAATAGGTAATCAAACATCTTGCTTTGCTAATTACTGCTCAATCCGATTAAACGCTGCTGAAGCTCATCAACAGAGGTGGAGGTGGGGAAAGGGAGGAGGGGGGCCAACCACAGCTGTGATGGGGGTCTTGTCTCCAGGGGCTCTAGGGGACAGCTGAGAAACAGCCCAGGTAGCAAGACTCAGTACCTCCCAAAGGAAAGGGGCAGAGGAGTTGTACTGCAAGACCACTTAGTCTTACTGCACCCTCCCAGCCTCAGGCTTTTCCCTCCTCCCAGAACCGTCATTACCCTCAGAACCCAGGCATCCGGCCATTCCCACAGCTCCCCCCACACATACCCCTGTCCCAGCTTTAATAAGTTCTGTTCTCTCACTGTCAATATTTGATTTCTCAGAGCCTTCTCCACGGAGCGAGAGGGGCTCTTCCCTTGCTTCCCCCCTACCTTGGCCCTCTTTTGCCCACCCCAGTCTCTTTGTGCCCCCAACCTTCTCTGAACTAGCTGACTTAATGAAATGATGTTAAAGTCTTAAACAACTCCAAAAGAATGGTTGTTATGGTGAAGGGAGTGGGCAGGACGCCTGGGTCCCTGAGGGGAGCAAGGGCTGAGGAGGGGCAGAATGAGCCAGAGGCTGAGGTCTAGGGGCCCCAGTCCCCAATGGGGAGCAGCAGATTTGGGATCAGCTGGGGGCTGGACCTCTGGATCTTGACAGGAAATGGGAAATTAGGGCTGGGGGCTAGGAGAAGATGGGAAGAGAGAGGACATTCAGGGGGTCGAGGTCTCAGTCTGCTGTCCAGAGCATCCGTCAGGGATGGAGAGGCCAGCCGGGGGGACAGGGCCTCTGTGCCAGCAGCCTCCCTGCTGACTGTGCCCTGCGCTGGTCCCGTGAGAACCAGAGTAGATTCCTCTTCAGCCCTGACTCATCCCTCTCCTCCCCTTGCCCCCAGCAGACTCCCACAGGTGATTTGTAGCTGATGCCCTCACGGAGGGTAGGGGCCAGAAGAGAGTTGTTCCATGACACGAAAAGCTGAGAGCTTCCAGGAGAGGAGGGAACAGGGGCCAAGAGATGGGAAGCCAAGAACCACCCCCACCGCCCCCACCCATCACCATCTCACTCCCCTGGGGACCCTGGCCCAGCCCCAGTCCCCTTGGGGTGGTGGGAATGCAAGGACATTTGGCTGGAGCTGATTGATGAGGGAGGAGGCAGCCACCGGGCACTGAGGCTGCTGTTTGCTGAGCACACAGATTCCTCCCCACTCACCAGCTGCCGCCCCCTGAGGCTGCTCAATCTCACCACCATCATCATCAGCCACTGGGGTTGGAGGGAGCTGATGCCTGAGTTTCTGATGGCAACTGGGGGAAGCAGAAGAACCAGGACACCAAATGTTTCAATTCCCTGTAGGAATCAGGGGTACCTGGGACCTGGTCCCCTCAGAACTCCCTTCAGGACTCCGCCTTTCCTGCGACCTTTCAAACATCTCTCCTGCTGCCCTGTTTTCACTCCCGTTTATTCTGCATCCTTTTTCCTACCCCCACCCAACTCTCTGAGCCCATCCCAGCCAGCCCCCTGCCTCCAAACCACCCTGCAACATTTCTCCCAGTCTGCCTACAGATCTTGAAACTCTCCTTGGGGAAGGGGGTGCCCCATGTTTGTGAGCTCCCATGTAGCCCCTTAAGAAGCTCCATTTTTCATTTCAACCGAAATTCCAGTTGTGATGTCAGCCATTCCCCATCAGAAATTTCCACTACAGCCCTTTGCTCTATTCTCCTTTCCTTAAAACTCCCAACATAAACCACATACACAAACACACACGCCTCAACCTAATTTACATCCTACTTCTGTTTGGAAGGATGGCAAGGCCTGAGCTTGTCGGCAGCACAGCCCCCAGGACAGCCTCAATCCTACGCTGTTGGGGAGGGGGCTGCTTTAGTTTCCCTGGCCCCCAGCCCTCTCAGTTCTCTTATTTCCACTCTGCCTGCCTGCTCTAGACTCTGTACCAGCAGCTGTTCCACAGCCCCAAAATCTCAGAGCATCATCCTTGCCCTCCCAGAGCTTAAAATTTAGTTGAGGAAAACACAACTCACATATGCACAGGAAACAAAGGGGAAAAAAACGGAAGACCGAGTTAAATCAACTTCCTAAATGTGGATTCTAGACCCTTAGTGACTTGTTCCTCTACAGGCTAAGGCTGGGGAAGGACAGGACACATCTAGAATATGCATGTGGTTGTGATGTCCTTCTCGCTGTCCCCAAGCACTCCGAGATTTCACCTCTATGCTTTGCACTTACTGTTCCCTCTGTCTGGTATGTCCTTCCACATATCGCATGCCTTACTCCTCATTATTCAAGGTCTTGACCAAATGTCACCTCTTCATAGGGACCTTCCTGATGTCCTAATCTAAAGCATCTACCTGTTACTCTCCGTCTTCTTCCTCCTGTTACTCTCCATCGTCTTCCTCCTGGTACTCCGTTTTGTTTACTTCACTTATCACTACCAGAAATTTTATTATGTTGTTCCCCAACAAAATGTGGACTCCATGAAAGCAGGGACTTTGTCTTATTCACCATATACTCCCAGTGTCTGAAACAGTACCTGGAACAAGGTAGACATGCAATATGGTGTCGAGGGAAGGAATGAACAAACGAATGAATAAATGTCTTCCTGCCTCTTTATTCGTTTTGTTGTAGTTGTTACCCTAGGAGTGTGTTTATGGATTTGTACCCAGAAAGAGAATAGGATGGCATGTGCTGTTCTGTGTGGAAGTCACCAGTGCTTTCAAATAGCTCAAAAGATACACAAGTCCCTACACTCGTGTTGTTAATGTTGGAGGTGGCAAGGAATCTATAGATGCCAGTGCTCCGAGGGGGTGTGTCCCAGGGTGCTGTGCAGAATGTGCTATTCCTCTCTCCAGCTGTGCATCTGTCTCCAGGTGTCTTCCTGTCTCTCGGCATGTTATGATGTCTCGACTGCTTTGGTGAAGTGTTTGTCTGTCACGGAGAATATTTATCCCCCCTTCTTTTCCCTCTTGTCTCTCCACCTGTGCCTCTAGATGTATGTGTAGGGGGAGTCTCCCTCAGCTCCCTTGCCCCCTCACACACACAGCCCTGCCCCAGTCTTGGACCCCTCCCTTTCTCACTGGGCCCTGTTGCTGGGCTCTGGGTTGCCATAGTGACGGTTGCCAAGTCCCTGAGGCTGATAGCCAGCGATGGGGCTGTCGGCTCCATCCACGCGGGAGGCTGAGGGGGGCTTCCCATTGTGTGGAGAAGGGGATGTTGCCATGACAACCAACCCCCACTAAGGGGCAGGGACCAACCCTTCCACCCCCCTCAAGCCTCCCCACCTCAGGCAGCTCCAGTGAGGGCTCAGGCTAGGAAGGCAGGAGTACATTCCAGATAGCCCAGCACCTGGCCTCCCAGTTTTCAACTCCTCTCCTACAGCACCTGCACCTCTCGGGACCCAGGCATCTTGCTCAGACAGGGGAGAGGGCAGGGGTCCCACCGGACAGAGGAGGGGCAGGAGGACCCCTTGACCTCCAGGCAGATGGGAGACAGCAGGAGGGAACCTAAAGTCAGGGGAGGAGCAGGCAGGGCAGAGGCTGTGACCTCTGCTGACCAGCTCCAGAGATGCTCCTGACGGCTGCTTTTGTGGATGGAGAATGGGGCTGAGTCTAGGGGGCTGGGCACCTGGGCTTTTAGGGGAGACGAGCCTGGGTTGTGGGTACATAGGGAGCCAGGGGACAGGCAGCTTAATGCCTGGGTCCCTGAGTCTTCTGGGCAGTCACACCCCTTCTCCCCAGATGAATCCCCAAGAGCAAAACTCCCCAAGTCAGAGGTGCCTTGAGCAGGGGTGGTAGGGAATAGATTGAACACGTAAATTTGTTTTTTCCACTTTGTTTCTGACTACAACTTGCCTCATCTCCGGTGCTTTGGTTTAGCAATAGATACCCAGGCTTTCCCCACGTGTGAACGTATATCCACATACATCCCCATTTGGATGTACTGGCAACACCCACTCCCACCTGGGTCCCTCTCTCCCTCCCCCGAGGTGGCTGCCTTCCTCAGCCTTCTCACTCAGCTCATTATCCCCAGCCCATGCACTGCCCACCTCACCCCTCCAACCCAACGCTCTCCCTACCCATTGGTTTCATGCAATCCAACCCTCAGCTCGAAAGCCATTCTAACCACCAGTTCTCTGTCCCAATTCATGTCCAGTCACTCTCCAGCCTTCTCATCAACTTTTGAAGTTTTTTATTCTTTTTTTGGTTTTTGTTGTTCAAATTTCTCTTTTACAGTAAAACTATTGAGGTGACAGCCATATCCCGCCACCTCCCCCATGGCAATATCAACTTCCTGTTCCCTGGAAAGAGTGATTAGAAAAATCAGGAAGGAGCTGGGAACTACAGCACCAGAGAGATGACTTGACCTCTGGTGGACAAAGCAACCATCTTGGCTGGTGACTGAGGTGGCCGACTTGGTGCCCAAGGGCAGCTCTGACCTAATGAAACTGAGCTGGGAGGAAAGTCAGGCAACATACAATTGTGCACTAGAGGGCAGGAAGAGGTATAAGCTGGTCACTATGGAAACTGGCAGTTGCTAAGTACCACTGTCAGCTAGACCAGTCAGTAGGCCACCATTCTGGTCACTAAGAAGGGAGCTGTGTTGAGTTTGAAGGGAGTAGGATAGGGAGGATGTGATGAGCAAGACAGCCATCTGGGTTACCGGGGACAATACATGGGTTCTTGGGGTAGTCCTGTTGGGATATGGAAAGGGAAGAACAAGACAAATTGGGCCTGCCACAGCAGATGGCAGTCATCTTAGCTGTCCTAAAAGCACAGAGAACAGGGAAGGGAGATCTTGGGAAGCGCCACTGAATACTAGGAAAATCCTCCTCAGTCCGGCCTATCTTCTTACAGTCAGTAAGTTCCAGCTTCCTCCTGAAACAGGAAGTTCTTCCTGCCCTCCCTTCTCCACAGAGTAAGAACCATCCGCCTCCCCCCACCCCCAGACTAAGCCACTTGGAGTTCCAGCCAGACCACTTCCTATTTCAGAAGTGCTACTTCCTGTCCTGGATGAAGGCACTTCCAGTTCCTGCTGCACTGCTTCTGCCACTTCCCAGGCCACTTCTGTCCAGGCCTGGTGACATCTTGTCTGGAGCAAGTCACTTCCTGTCCCAAGTGGCCCATTCAGCATCAGACCAAGTCCATATGTGTCCCGACTGGTTCATATCTTGCTATTGGCCACTGGACAAAACGGGACACTTCTTCTCATGGTAGCTGTCATGACCCAACCACCCCAAATGGCTGGAGTAAGTATGTAAAGGCCTGGGGCAGGGCAGAGAAGGAGGCCCTGCTGCCCATGCCCTGAGCTGGGGTGGAGTGCCAGAGCCTTCCCCATAAGGCCCCCATTTTTGGCAGACTGAGGGGGGTGGTTGGTAAGAGAGGTCAGAAGAGGAAGCTGAAGGGAGAAATGCTTTGATGCCCCCACCCAGGAGATGGGAGAGGCACAGGATAAGAAGCCAAGAGGGTAAAAGGAGATGAAGGGAGGAGGATGCTAGGGAAGAGGAACAGACCTAGAGACAGAAGAGGGAGAAAGAGAATAAGAGGGAGAGAGAGAAGAGAAGAGAAAAACAGTGAGAGGCAGAAAGAAAGAGGTGCCAACCAAAAGACAGACTGTTCCCGCCCCTAGCTCTCGGTGGGCGAGGGAGACAAGGATCCCTGGGTCGTGGTCAGAAAAGGAGGCTGAGTCTCTGCCCCCTCCCCAAGGGAATAGGACCCAGGAACACAGAGACAGAGCTGGGCACACGTGGCCAACCAGAGGGCAGGAGGTGGTTCAGTGGAAGTCTTAAGGAATCCTAAAAGTGGAGAAGAGGGCAACAGCCAGGAGGAACAAAGGAGCTGGTGGGGCAGAGGGGGCCAAGGAGATGCTAGAGGTGTCCCTCCAACCATGATTAAACTGAAGGAGCACCCCAAGAAGGGCTGGATCCAGGACAGCTAGGTGAGAGGAGCCCTCATACCTTGTAGTAGATGTTTGGAGGGCTCTGGGGGGGCCCATCCTGCACGATATACACAGGATGCCCATAGTCACCACTCACCTTCTCATAGTGGGGACAGAAGGCGGGGTCTGCAGCCCCACCGCCCCGCAGAGCTATCCCTAGCTCCCCAGGTTCAGCCTCCCTAGGTCCCATCCCGCCTCCGCCCCCCAGGCCCAGAGATCCTCCCCTCCCAAAGGAGCCAGGACCAGGGTGGCGACTCTCCGAAGGCTTGGCCCGCCGTCTCCGCCAACACATGGCACCCCCAGCCCCTGCCACGCCCAGCAAGAGCAGCGCCAGCCCCCCTGCTGCCCCGGCCACTGCAGGCATGCTGGGAGGGGGCAGGGGGCCTTCAGCACCCCGGGAGGTTGCATTGCTGGTGGGGTCACCTGGCAGGGAAGGGGTGGAGGAAAGAGGGGGAGGGGCTGAAGGAGCCACCTGGGCATCTGGACACCCAGCCTTGGGGGTCCCCATGGGCTTCCCTAGCAGTGCCCAGGCCCCTTGGGGACCCCACCTCCCCTCCCCCACCAAGCCCCACTCAGAATCCAGGTGTGTCCAGCCCTTCAGCTCCATGCCAGGCAGTCCTCCCCACTTCTCTGACAGCACTGATTGAAGCACTGACTTGACTAATTAGTTCTAATTGAGTCTTCTCCTCATTTGGCCTCTGTTCCCCTCCCACCCTCCCATCCTCTCTTCTCCTCTTTCCTGTATCACCGCTCCAAAACTGAAGAGGGAGGGAGAGGGTGGAGGCTGGGCAGCTGGGGTCCGAGGGCAGAGGAGGCTGGGAAGGCAGGAGACTGGACTGCTGGTTCCTACCTGGCATATTCTCCTTCCCAGGCTCCAGGCTGTGGGCTGCCCCTCGATCTCTCTCCATGGGCATTTCAGACACAGGCTTTCGGGGGGCAGCCCCTCCACGGGGACCTGGAGATGGGGAAGACCCAAGAGAGAGGGGCTAAGATAGCAGCCCTCTGATCATAATGGTACTGCCCCAACCTCCCTCAGCTCCTAGGCGGTGTGCCTCAGCACCACTCACTCTGTCCCACTCGGAGCAGCACCTTCATGCCTCTGGTAAGGCACACACCTCCCTGCAAGCTCTCCAGGCCTTCCCGGGTCCCATCCGATGTGGCTGGGAGACAAGAGCCAGAGGGAGAAGTTGGCACTCCAGAGCCTTGCCCCTATTCTGTCTCCTTGCCCTGGCCCCAACACCACCTGAGGGTACAAGGGGTCTCTCTTGGCTCCAGTGGTCCCCTCCCTCATCTGCCCCCCATCCAGGGAGCACCTCCCCACTCAACTCTGCCTTCTGCCCAGCAGTACCGATTATGTAGTAATCGTGGTGTGATCGGAACTCATGGCCCCAGAGGTTAGGGCTGTACTCCTGGAACTTGATGGTGAAGCGGAGGTCCAAGTCTGGTCGATCACAAGTGAGAAGGAGATTTGGGGCAGGGGGTGCCTCACAGCGCCGGCCCTGGGCACCCCCTACCAGATACAGCTTGTAGAACTCATAATTAGGAGAAGAGTGAGGACCAGGAGGCCGGGCCCGGGGGCAGAGCAGGTCCAGCCGGTCCCCAATCTGAGGGTAAAGCACGTAACCACCCTCTGCCTGGAACCTATGGGGAGGAGGGCGAGGTGGACAAGGAGGAGAAGTGTCAGAGGTCTGGCCCCCAGAGCTTTGCCTCCCTCATCCCACATCCCTGCAGGATAGCCTTTATCTGAGTGGAAAGTCTGTTCTGACAGAGCAAGCACTAAGGACTCTGCAAGCTCACGTCGGAAGCAGCAGGAAGACAGGCTCAGAGGTCTCCTGCCCCTTGGTGTGCCCAAATGCACTCTTCAGCCCGCCCTCACCACATGCACACTGCCATCTCTCGCTCCATCACCAGCCCTGTTGCCGTGGCAACAGGATGCCAGTTACCAAGGAGCTGGCCTCTCTGGAACCACACAGCCCACCCTTCCCAGGTGATTTCACTATTCCATGGCAGTCAACCATGGGGGCAGAGCCTCCCCTCCCCCAGGCCACCACTGAATTTCAGGGATTTAGGGCAAAGGGAGCAGGGTGGGGGAGGGTTTGTGAAGGGTGATCCAGACCAGTGTCCCAAGTTAGTCAGGCAATGTGACAGGAGGCAAATGTCTGGTCAGGCAATTGCCCTAAATGGGGCTAAAGGGAACCAGGGTCTAGGGGCCAACTGCCAGAGACATTTCCCTGCTGGGTACCCCTCCTGCCCCAGGTCTCAGACTTCCTAGGGAAAGTGCTTTGGATTTGAAGGAGCTGGCTTTTCTAAACACAGCCAACACAAGCCCACATCTCCCTTGGCCCAGGCATCCACTGGCCCAGCACAGCCACTATTTGCCAACAACTGCAGCCCATCCTTGGGCATTAATGGCAGACAGGATCTCAGAACTGGGTCTCATGGGACTGCTGCTTGGTGTCTTCCCAGACTTCAAATGACCCACTCCTTCCCAGCCAACATCCCAAAAAGCCCCCAGAACACCCTAACTGCCTTTTCTCAACTCGATCAGAATAAGCCTAACTTATGTCCTCACGCTGCACCTGACACTCAAACTGCAGTCGGGAGTTGGAGGGTAGGAGACTGAGTAGAGAAAAGACGTTTGAGATTATGCCCAAAGAGATATGAGAAGGAGGCCAGGAGAGGGCAATGTGAGGGAGGCTGTGAAGTAAAGAGAGGAAGAACAATAATCCTACTTCTCCTTTAACGAGCATATAACATGTTCAAACACCTTACCTCTAATCCTCATAAAAGCTGTAAGGATTGAGGATACAAACTCAGAAAGGTTAAGTGACATGCCCAAGGCCACACAGCTGAAAACAGCAGAGCTAGGATTAAGACCTAGGATTTGATGAGCTCCAAAGCCCTCCCCCTTCTCACGGCCTCCCTTGTACGGCCTCCCCAGGAAAGTTTTCAAAACACAGAACTCTTCTTGCTAATGGGGAGAGAGATCTGCATGGAGGCAAGGGACCCAGATAACCTCCCAAGGGTTCTGTCCTACCCTGTGTGGCCTGAAGTTTCATCTGACCCCTGGCCTTTTTTCAAAACAAAGCAAGCATGCCCTGGACCAGAGGGTCTGATGGAAGTTTGCAGCAAAGATGGGGGAGGGGGCAGTGGAGTCCTCAGGACTCCAGATGCAAGAGGGAAAGAGGAGGCTTTAGGGGGCTCCAGGCTTCTTCCAGAAAGAAGTCCCCAAGCCAGGAAGGCAGGAATATCTTCTGATTGGGAAACTCTTCTGCCAAGGGCTCACTGACTCTGGCTGTGGGCAAGAGTTGGGAGACAGACTGTGTGAAGAGAGTCAAGAAGCCTTGGGGGAGTTGTCCCCAGAGCCCCCAAAATGAGCCCCCTTCCCTCCCATCCCCAACGCTGAGTCCTTTCTGGAGAGGGAGGCACCCTGCCCTTCCCCTCAGCGCCTCAGCAGCACCTACTCAGCTGCTCTCCTGAGAGCTGACATTAACCAGGCTCCCTCCAAGCCCAGCCCCGGATACCACACAATTCTCCCACAAACCCAAATAACCACTCCACTGCCCTCCCAGCTACCCATGAACTTTCGGATCCTTGCTCCTTTGGGGTCTTTCAAACTCCTGACACATAGATATCACCACCCACATCCAGCTCTCTGTGCGACCCAGGAGTCTGGCTCCCAAGATCACCTCTGTCTATTTACCCATCAGCTCACATCAGAGCACCAGCACCCTCCCTCCAGCCTCCTCCCAGCTCAGAGAACCCAGCCCCGCTGGTCCCCAAAGCTTCCACAGTCCCTGCCCGGAGGGTGTGGGGGTCTCCCCAGCCCCGGGCGCTCACCTCTTATTCGCCGAATTCCAGTAGACAGGCTCCAGGCTGAGCCCAGACACCAGCCCCAAAAAAACAAGGAGCAGCAGGGCCCCGACTCGCACGCCCCCCGGCCCAGAATGGGGGGCCCCCATGACCCCGCCAAGGCCTGGGGGGCGGGGCACCAACTCCCCCAAAGTCGCTCACCCCTGGGGTGACTGCCTGGCCTGCCCTGACTATTCTGCCCCGACCACCCGGGTGGCTGACGCCCCCCGCTCCCACGCGGACCCGCTTCCTGCTCTGCCCGCACCCCCGCTACGGAGCGCTCAGCCCGCAGGAGCCCTTCTCCAGGGGCCGTCTGCAGGCGCCCTACGGCCCCGGCCCACGCTCCAGCGCCCCGGGATTTGTGAGCGGGCCTAAGTAGGGGACTGAGGGAGCCGGGGGCTGGGCGGCGGCGGCATGGGGCGCCGAACGAGGGAGCGAGGAAGGGGTCCCCGAGCCGGAGCCCCAGCCTCGCCGGGATTGAAGGCAGAGGGCTAAGGGAGGAAACCAGTCCCGAGCCCAGGAGGGGGGAGTTAAAGGAGAGGCGGGGAGGGGGAGAGCATGGCGGAGGGAAAAACCGGAGCTGGAGCTCGAGTCGGAGCCGGCGGCAGGATCCCGCAGCCCACGCCCGCCACACCTCCCTCACCTCGTGCACCTCCCGCCGGGCCGCCTCGCCCCGCCGCCCCGCCTCACTCCCTGGCGCGGTCTCTCACGCCCCCTTTGTCTCTCCAACTCTGTCTCTGGCTTAGTTTCTGCCCGTCTCCCCTCCTGCCCTCGGATTGCCCGAGCGGTTGGAACCTTCCTCTCAAATCCAAGAAGGTTCTCGCCTTCTCCACCCGGAGGAGCCCAGCCCCTTTTGCTCCAGGAGCATCCTCCTCCGCTGTCCCAAAACAACACCGTTGCTCCCGGGAGATCTGTAGAGAATAATAACCTTGAAGGCTTCGCACTTTACAAAGTGGACTGAGATGATCGTCACGACTACCTGTGTGAAGTGGAAGGGACAGAGCTAAAGGATCCCCACTGTAATGATGAAGAAACTGAGGCTCACGGAGGCCCTGTGACTTGCCCAAGGTCACACAGGGCGTCTGGGATAAAGCCAGAAACCAAACCCAGGTCGCTGAAGTCCCGCCCCTGGGGTCTCTTTTGTCACAGCCTCCTGGACCCCTTTACTGTTATCTTGGGGTGGGGTGAAAGGCAAGAGATTAGGGGGTAAACTTGGGCCTTTCCTGGATGGCTGTGGGGAGATCCAAGGCTAGGAGAGGAAAAGGAGCACCTACAACCCCAAACCCGAATTCAGCCGGAAGGGCTGTTTCCAATTATCCTGGGGGAAGGGAGGAGGATTTGCCTTTTTGGGTGTAAGAACCCTCGCTTTCAGCACCTCTGGGCAGAGGTGACATTCCTCTCCCCTCTCAAGCAGGCACAGGCCTCCCGTCCCTTCCCTTTGATTGTGAGGTCCAAAATCAAATCCCCTACCGACAATATCTCTTTAGAGCCCCCTTCTGTGTTTGGCAAGGTGTGTGTGGAGGGGGAGGAGCCACTGCTTGAAATAACATACCCACCCCCTACCCCCCCAAAAGACAGAGCAGACAAATAGAGAAACAAGGAGACCAGTGACAGCTGCTGAATGAAAGACTCTTGCCCTGATCCTGCATCTGAAGGGAATACAGAATATGACGTCTGTGTTTCGGCACCTTTACTCTTTCATGTGTCCTTGACTCTGGCTGCTTACTCGCCTGCCTCCTGGGGAAGTCCAGGGGTGGGGAGGCAGGTGCTCCTGCTCCCCTTCCCCCAGAGCTGAGTAATGGTCCCTCTGCTGCTGGATGATGCTAAACAGTGTTGAGCACGAATGAGCGGGTGTCTTGTCTGTCACTGTCTGCACAGTCTCACACAGTCACACCCAACAGTCTGACACACACCTCCTGCCACTCCTGCTCAGCCACACTCACCCTGACCTCTGCCACCCCTACCTTGGGAGTGAGATTTCAAACAGGTTCCCCCCCCTTCAGTTTACCAAGTTGCCTAGCAACCAACCAGGCAATGGCACGAAGCCCCACCCTCACTCACTTGACTTCACACCATGCTCAGCAGCCCCATTGGCTCCTGCCTAGTCCCACCTCTCAACCCTAGTTTCAGGAACAATATGCCAGTCCCTGCTGCTGCTGGACAAGGGAGCCCACTAGTACCCCTCCCCTCCCCCATCTCCATCATTTGCCTCCCCAAACAGACACACGGACTCTAGTATCATACATATAAAAGCTTTTTATATAAACTCACCCCCACCTCCCTCTGTCCCTCCCTGTCCCTTCTCGCCCTGGGGAGCATCAGGGATACTGGTGTCTGCAGCCCCCCCACACCACCAGAGCTGAAGCTGACATTCAAGGTGGACATGGCGCATGGAGAGTAGGGGAAGGTCCACCTCCTGCTCACCCTCATCCCCACTCTCCGTGGGTTCCGGAAACACACGCTGACCGGAGGCAGTGGCCAGCAGAGGCAGGCTAGGGTGCAGGCTGGAGGGAGAGATGGGCAGAGTCTGTCAGCACCCTGAGAGAGGATGCTTGCTCCCTCAGCAACTCACCTCCCTCCCCAACCTGAGCCCCAAGATATGCGGAATTAACTGATGACCTCACTCCATTGGTGCAGTCCTTCTGGGGCAGAAAACTCAGCACTGGCTCCGGCTTCCCCTCATGCCCAGCCATGCTGGTGTCCCACACAGAGACAGCCCCACTAGTGCTGCCGGTCACTAGGAACTGCCCAGTCCTGGTGGAAAGAGGAGAGGCTTGCTGGTATGGAGTCATCACCCCTGGGGCAGGAACCCCTCACAACTAGGGGCTGGGACCTTACAGCTGGGCTCTGGCATCCCTGGGGGCATCAGGGCCCTGGGCAAGAATGACCCAAGGTCACTCACGGGTCCAGATCGAAGTAGATGCGCTGATTGGTGGTCACCTCTCGGCTCAGGGACCACAGTGGATGACCAGGCTGCCGGAGATCCCAGCACAGAAGCTCAGCATCCTGAAGACACAGAACAGGGGCCTGGAGTCCGTCCCTCCCCCCTCCCCAAGACATTCCTGCCTCCCTCAAGGTTTACAGGCACTCCTTTAGCTTGGGTTGATTTAGTCCCACATCCGTCCCCCAACACATCACAGACTACATCCCCACTCCTGCCTAATGCCCACCCTCTTTAGGATCTCAGGACATGACCCCTACCTTGCGGGCTCCCGAGAAGAAGCGGTTGCCATCAGGGTGAAAGCAGAGGTGGGTGATGCCCCCTTTGTGGCCTCCCAGCAAGGCGAGAGGAGAGCCATCATCCCAGGCATACAGACCCAGGGAGCGGCCGTAGGAGCCACAGGCATAGAGGGGCTGGGCTGGGCTGAAGGCTATGCAGGAGATGATGCCACTCTGGCCCTGCTTTTTGGCTAGAAGGGGAATGTGCAAAGTGGGGAAGAGGGCAATAACACCTGACATTAAGCGGGCTAATCAGAGGTGCACTTCTGTCTCCTGTCCCAGAGCCCATGTGCTGGGACCCCATGTCTCCCCCGTCCCATTTGTCACAAGCAGGATGAAGACCTCTGATGCTCCCCAGGTCCTTCTATCCCCCTAAAGGACTGAAGTGCCCAAGACCTACTTCTTCCCTCTCAAATCTGTTTTTCCTTGAAGGGATGGAAAGTTGAAGGTTTACAGGAAAATGGAATCAGCTTCACCTCCAATTTCCTAGAGACACCAAGATTTTAGAGACGTAAAGGTACACAGCCAACAGCGCATAGGCTCAGAAGTGAACCAGCTCTTTACCCACCAGGTTGACTTTGGGGAAGCTTCATCCCCTCCCCAAGTCTGTTTTCTCCTCTGCCCACTGGGCACAAGCTGCCTCCCACGGCTGTACTGAGGATGCTGTGACCCCCTACATGGGGCCCCTGGCTCACACGAGGCCCCTCTGCATGTGGCAGTGCCCTTCTCCTTCCTCCTCCCTTGGAGGCACAGATCTTACCAAACGTGGCTCGGACCTCGCAGTCACGGCCGGGCCGGGATGTAGAAAACACACGCACAGTCCGGTTGAAGCCACAAAAGAGCTGGGAGCCATCCGGGGAGAAGCAGAGCGAGTGGGCTGCCGTCAGCTCATCCTGGGGGCAGGAAAAGGCTGAAAACAGGCCTAGCAAAGCCTCAGCCGTCCTCAAGGAAGGAGAGCTGGGCCAGGACGAGCCATGGGGCTGGGCGGGGAGGTCCCTACCAGGTGGTTGTAGGCGCGAAAGGAAGCCCGGAGCTCTCCAGTGAATGCATCCCAGATGTGAATCGGGTTCTCCCGGCTGCTGCTGGCCACGCTGAGAGAGACACGGACACTGAGGCCCCAGTGCTGTCAAAGGAAGGGGAGGAAGCCAACTGACCAGCCCTCTCAGCTCGCATCTGAAGGGCACACCAAGCTTTCGTCCTCCCGAGACCCCCGGCAGCCCTTGATTCTCTCTCAGTAGAGGGTCCCCTTGAAACTAGGAGGGAAGTAAGGGAGGCAAGAGACATCACTTACTAGGAGGTGTCTGGCTGGGCTGAAGACATCAGAGAATACCAGCAGTAATCATAGATGGTGTCGCCTTCCACCATTCGAAGGACAGGGGCCTGGACAGAGATGTGGGACTGCGTGGGTCAGTGGGAGAAAAGGAGGCTGACTCAAGCCTCTAGCAGTTTTATGGCAGAGGGAGACAGTCTGTCGGCACTTAACCAGGCAGGAGAAGGCAGACGGGGTAAATATGAAGAACAGAATCCTGATCTCATGTTCAAGGGTCAGCTCAGACTTGAATGTCAGATTTGGACCACTAACAGCCATACAGATTTATCTTTTTGCTTTTTAAACACTTAGAGAGGAAGAAACAAACAATATCCCAACCCAGAGACAAAGAACCAACCAATGATACGAATATTTACTGAGCACCTATGAGGTACCATTTGATCCTTTTAAAAAATTATTAAACAGTTCAAATATGCAAACGAGTGTTACAAAAAAAAAAACCCTGTGACTCTTCCCCTCAGTTTAAGAAATAAAATATTATACAAAACAGTTAAAACTTCTTCCCAATAAAACCTTTCCTCACAGGTAAACACTATCCTGAATTTAGCATTCTCAGGCATTTCTTTAGGAACATACTCATACAGAGAAAAAATAATGTATACGGTTGTCTTGCATGCCTTTAAACCTAATATTAACGGTGCATCCTTTTGTGACTGTGAGATCTAACCATGGTGACACCCTTAGCTCTAATTCATGCATTTCCACTGCTGTCAGGTACTCCACTCGCCTATCCTTCTCTATTGACAGTCACTGATGTTTTCCCATTTTTTGGCTAGTGTGCTTTAACATTCTGCTACACACGTGGGAGGGTTCCTCCACAGCTTCTGCTAAAGAGGGAAATTACTGGGCTCTTACCATAGAGCTTTTCCAGCTCTGCTAGATAATGTCACATTTCTTTCCAAAGTGCTCCTCCCGATTCACTCTCCCGCCAGCAGCATATGAGAGTGCCTGTTGCTCTGCATCCTCTTGGTACTGACAGACTTTTAAATTTTTCTCAATTTGGAGACTGTGAAATGGTATTTCATTATGGTATAAATTTGCACTTCTCTCATCACAAGTGAGATTAGACACTTTTCTGTTTCTTAGCTATTTAAGTACAACTTTTCATAATTTTTGCTCATTTTTCTACTAGGTTATCTTTTTCTTACTGATTTGAAGGAAATCTTTAAATCATCTGGATACCAGTCCTTGTCAGTTATTTGCTGGTCTTTGGGGTGATGTCACCCAACCAGGACTTCAGTTGCCACTTCTCAACTCTGAACCTATATATCCGACTGCCTGGTGGACAGCTCCACTTGGACATCCCACAGGCTCAACTTGTCCACAACGGACCCAGCATCTGCGGCCTTCAAACCTGCTGTTCTTCCTGGGCTCCACGTCCAATTTTCAAGCCTGAAATCTGAGCACCAGCCTTGGCTACTACTAATCTTCACTCCTTTTCCACTCCTGGTCCAACCCAATACCAAATCTTGCCAACTCTACCTCCTTGGGTTCTTTTGAACTTGTCTGCTCCCCTTCATTCCCATGTGAAGCCACTGCCTTTTTGCTAGCATTTCTGCCACACTGTACATGTTCTCTGGCCTCCCTGCACCCCCACACTACAACCTGACCATCTATTCCCCACACTGTAGCCACATCAAAGTCCTAGAGACCCTGTTAAGTCGGAATTCTGTACAGTGTCTTCTCCTGCTTAAATCATTGCAATGACTCCACATAACCCTCGGTATAAAACCCAGTCTCCTTACAAAACCTTTCATTACCAGGCACCTACCCCCTACCCACCTCTCAAAGCTCATCTCTCTATACTCACTCCTTTAAAAATCTCTACATCCCACCATTTTGACTCTCAGTTCTCAGAAGGGCAAACTCACCATACGCTCAAACTGCAGGCTTTCCAGCACACTAGTCTCCAAGTCTAGAATATTGTCCCTTCGCTTCCCCCAACAACTCCTCCTGGTTGAATCCTAATCATCCTTCGGGTCTCTTAGATGCTTATTCCACTGGAAGATGCTTCCTTCCTAACCCCTTGAGCTGAGACGGTGCCCTTCTCCAGAGTGAGAGTCCCTCACTCTGCATCGAACCACTCTGAGAAGGCAGGAGTTATGTCTGTCTTGCTCACCACTGTTTCCCCAACACCTAGTGTCCAATCACCAGTCAATAAATAATGTTTTCATGAGCAAATGGAGACAGGAGATTGTTTCAGTAACAAAAGGCCCAAAATAACAGGACCTTGAATTAAAGCAGGGGGCAGTGGGGGCCAGCCCCGTGGCATAGCAGTTAAGTACGTGCACTCTGCTGCTGGCGGCCTGGGTTCGGATCCCGGGCATGCACTGAAACACTGCTTGTCAGACCATGCTGTGGCAACGTCCCATATAAAGTGGAGGAAGATGGGCATGGATGTTAGCTCAGGGCCAGTCTTCCTCAGCAAAAAGAGGAGGGTTGGCATGGATGTTAGCTCAGGGCTGATCTTCCTCACTCACACACACACACACACACACACACACTCTAAATAAATAAATAAATAAATAAATAAATATTTAAAGCAGGGGCAGTGGAGTGGAGAGAAGTGGACGGATTAGAAAGATTAGGTGGACTTGATGGGATTTGGTAATTAATTGGATGTGGGAGGTTAGGGAAAAGGAAGATTAAAGGATGAGACCCTGGCTTCTGGTTTGGATACCTGAGATCACCAAGATGGTGGAAGGACCCAGGGTGCACAGGATGGCTATGAGGTGCCAATGCCCTTGGTGAGTGAGGAAGAATCAAACAGCATAAGCCTCAAAGGAAAATTTTTGGCAAATGGAAAGAATAATTGTCTGGATATAGCATTTGAGAATGAGGACAACCCCCGCACCTGAGATATACAGGGCACAGAGAAGGCATAGTCTCCCCTGGAGAGAGCTAGAGGGAAGCCAAGGCCTCAGGCAAGAGCCACAGGGAAAGGAGAATACTCAGGGAAGAGGCTGGCGAGTTAGGAATAGGAGTTCCAGAAAGCTCTGTGAAAAGGTAGAGAAGGGAGGAGAGGAATTGGGAGACTACATTAGGAAGAAGATGTGCACAGGTGTATGGAAATACCCAAAAATGCCCCCCCTGCAATTTCCCCACCTATATAAATTTTATCCTTTTCCAAATACTAAACTTGCAAACATTAAAAATGAAAATCCCGGGGCCGGCCCTATGGCGTAGTGGTTCAGTTTGCGCGTTCTGCTTCAGTGGCCCAGGGTTCGCCAGGTTCAGATCCCGGGCACAGACTTACACACCACTCATCAAGCCATGCTGTGGCGGCGTCCCACATACCAAAAATAGAGGAAGACTGGCGCAGATGTTAGCTCAGCGACAATCTTCCTCAAGCAAAAAGAGGAAGATTGGCAACAGATGATAGCTCAGGGCCAATCTTCCTCACCAAAAAAATAAAGAAAGAAAGAAAATCCCTAATGAGTGAGGCTGTGATAGAACTGGTAAACTCACATTGCTAACAGCAGTTAAAAAAGAAAAAAGGCAGGGGCGGCCCCGTGGCAGAGCAGTAAAGTGCGCGCACTCTGCTGCTAGCAGCCAGGGTTCAGATCCATGCGCACACCGAGGCACCGCTTGTCAAGCCATGCTGTGGCAGCATCCCATATACAAAGTGGGGGAAGATGGGCATAGATGTTAGCCCAGGGCCAGTCTTCCTCAGCAAAAAGAGGAGGATTGGCATGGATGTTAGCTCAGGGCTGATCTTCCTCACACACACACACAAAAAAGGCACAAAAACTTCTGAAAACAAATTAACAAGACATAAAAAAAAAATTAATACTGTCTGACCTAGGCTTTTTCTTACTCATAACATTTCTCTTACAAAAAGAATCTCCATCAAAACACATGAAGATGTTCGCTGAATAATAATTTATGATATAAAAATCCTGGAAACAACCCAAATGTCCAAAACAGGGGAACAGGTAACAGAATTATTATAGGCACTCAATGCAATATCATACACCATTAAACATAACTATGAAGATTGGAGCATCATGAAAAACATTCAGGATATGATTGTTAAAAAGAAAAATGCAGTATCCAAAACCATCTACTCTAGGATTACAACCACAAAAAAAGCTTCAGTACTTGGACAGAGCTTGGAAAGAATGTGGAATAATTTAAAGGGCTGAATTTTTGAATAATGACGTTTTCCCTTTTTAACATTCTCATTTCTCTTAAACAAATTTGTGCAATAAATACTCAACCTCCCACATTTCCAGAGTCTCTTCTACCTATCCCTGCCTGAAAGAACTTCTCTGCTCCTGAACTCTCTCAGGATGGCTGCACCATACCCATCTGGCCCTGAGACACCACAGGTTTCTGTTCCAGGAAGCAGGGCTGGGAGTGCCTTATAGCCTGCACTACGTCTGCAGCCTCCCACCTTAGAGCTGCACGTCAGGTAAGCGTTCAGGACCATCCCTGGAACTGGGCACCCCTCTTTTAGGAAGCTATCAAGACTGGCACTCCCATTAACCTCAGGCGCTTGAGAAGTCCCAGTGTTCTGGGTCGTCTAGTACCACCACCACCTGTATACTGTTCTACATACTCCCTCATCGGCCCCAACCCCACACTCCTCTCTGACCTCCCCAATCCTTAACTCTTGGCCTCTGAAATTCCTACCCCAGGATCTAAAAACTCCCTTATTTCTCATCTTCTCAGAAGGCTCCCTTCACCCACCTGGACTTGCCCGACCCTGGCTGTCCCCTGTGGCCCTCTCAAGCTGAAATGTCTTTAATTCTCACCCCACTCCCCAGTACACACCTCAAAGACAGGAGGTAGACGAGGGTCAACTATGCTCCCTGCTGTCTTTTCAGTTCCCAAAACTCTACCTCCCCTGCAGTTCCTGTCATCAGACTAGCTCCCCGCTTTTTGTCACCCTCCCTCATTCCCCAAGACTTTATCTCTTGGGTCACTGTCTCACTCCCCACAGATACTCCTGTTATTCTTGATGACTTTCACTTCCACTAGGACTTTGAACTTCCTGTTCTCTCTGCCCAACATATTCTCCCCCAAAATATCAGCTTGGTTCATCCCCTTCCCTCCTTCATATCTCTATTCAAATGTCACCTTAATAGTGAGGTCTTCCCAGACCACCCTTTTTAAAATTGCAATTCATTCCCCCACCCCTCTTCCCTGCTTTATTTTTCTCCATGGCACTTGTCAGATATATGTTTTACTTTGCTATTTCTTTATTGCCTATTCCCCATACTAGAATATGTGTTTCACAAGGACAGGGATTTTTGTCTGTTTTGTTCCTGACTAATCCTCAGCACCTACAACAGGCCCTGGCATATAGAATGTGCTCAAAAAATTTTCTTGAATGGATGAATCAATGAAAGAATGAATAAATCCATCCAACATCTTGGCCTCTCCCATTCCGTGACTTCTTCAGCACCCACAGCCACAGCCTTCCCTCTACATCAGTCACCCACTCCCATAATCGAGTCCTGGGCCTTGTCATCACGACAATGTCTGACTACCATCTCCGACCCATTAGGTTCACTTGCTTTACTATTTCTACCACAATTATTTAGCTTCATCAAAAACATTTACAATCCATTTCCTTACCCACTTTACATTCTCATCAACCACTACATGCATACTCCTGCAGATACTCTCAAGACATCCTTCTCTTTCTCTCCTGGCAAACCCCAACCTGACCAGCCTCTTTGTCCATGCTTGCACTCAGCTGACACCAATTGACTACTAGTGTTTACTGAACACTTACTAGATGCCAGACACTGTTTTAAGCACTTTACATAATTCTTTTAATTCTCACAACTCTGTGAGGTAGATGCTATTATTATCAACCTCATTTTACAAACAGAAAAACTACAGTCAGTTAACTTGATGGGGAAAGATGCGCAACCACAGTAACTGGTCTCACTTTAAATAGATGGCAACAAATTTCTAGTGGGCACTGAGCAAAGAACAGCAATACTACTACATTCCTTGGCAGGTTTGATTTTCTACTTCCCAGGACCCATCATTTCACACCTTCTGCTCTCTCTTCAGATCCTTTTCCTTCAGTTGATAATCTCCCTTTATACTTCACTGAGAAGCCAAGAGACAGAGACACCCAAATCTTCTGACCACTAAACAGCTGCCTCTGAATACACCCTCTGCCCTTCTCCCTGCCACAGGGACGATTCTGCACCTGTCAAAGTCAGTCTTCTAATGTGCTCTGGATCCCGTCTCCACCCAGCCACTCAGGGACTTTGTACCCCCTCTCTCTCCTACAGCATCAACCTCTCCCTCCCTACTGGGTTATTCCTGACACCACAGAAGCACCCCATTAACCCTTCTTTGGCCCCACATTCCCCCTGGTCACCATTCCATTTCTCAGCTCCCTTTCACAGGAAAACTTTTCCAAAGAATTGTCTCTCCTTCCTCTTCCACCTACTCTAGTCGGCTTCTGCCTCCATCACTTCTCTGAAAGTGCTCTTGACAAGTCACTAATGTCTTCTTAGGTCATTCTCTAAATTTGCCTCACTCTCAACAGTGTTGGACATGACTCTGTCTCCACTTTCGTAATTTCTCCTGCACCCCACCTCCACATGCTGGGGCGCTCAGGGCTCTGCTTGAGCCTCCTCCTTCTCCATCTATACTTGACATTGAATCCGTTCTCAAAGCATAAGATACCATCTACACGCTCTCCCACTTCTCAAAGTATATCCCCAGGGCCAGCCCCGTGGCTTAGCGGTTAAGTGCGCGCGCTCCACTGCTGGTGGCCCGGGTTCGGATCCCGGGCGCGCACCGACATACCGCTTGTCTGGCCATGCTGAGGCTGCATCCCACATACAGCAACTAGAAGGATGTGCAGCTATGACATACAACTATCTACTGGGGCTTTGGGGGAAAAATAAATAAATAAAAGTATATCCCCAGCCCCAATTTCTCCTCTTAGATTTACATTTCACATTTAATGTACCTAAAAACTCTTGACTCCCAACCCAATACCTCTTCATATCCCTGTTTCCTCCTTCGAGTAAACTGTACCATAATCCACCTAGCTGCAAAAGCCAGGACATCACTCTTGATTGCTTCCTTCCCTGCACCCCCACATCCAATTGACCTCCAAGTCCTACATAACATACTTCAAATCCATCCACTTCTCTCCATCTCGCCCGACACCACCCTACCATCATTTCTCGCCTGGACTGTGATAAACGCATCTTAATGAGTCTCCCCGATTTCACTCTTGCCCACCCACAATCCATTCTCTAAACTTCAGCCATCATTTCACTCTCCTGTTTTAAAACTCTCCCATGGCTTCCCAAATAAACTCCAAATGCCCTACCCACAAAACCCAAAACGACATGGCTGCTAGCCACCTCTCCATCCTCACCACACTTCCCCTTCGCTGGCATTCTTTCTGTTCACTGAATACACAAAGCTCTTTCTCAGCTCTGGATCTGTAATATCATTGCCTCTTCCTGGAATGCTCCTTCCACAGTTCTTCACTTGACTGATCTCATCATCCTTCAGGTCTCAGCTCAAATGTCTCCTTTTCAGAGAGCCTCTCCCTGACCATTTTATATAAAGTGGCATCCTCTAGTTAGTCTCTCTTCATTCTATTTCCTTCATAGCATTTATTATAATCTGTCATGAACTTGATTATCTATTGGTTTACATGTTTGTTGTCTAACTCACACACAAGAAAGCAAATCAGCTCTTCATCTGTCTCCTTCACCACTTTATCCCAGCACCAAACACAGTGACTGACACACTGGTATTCAATCAATAAATATCTGTAAGCCAATTAAACACTGCCATGAGAAATCCACTATTCTTTTATGGGAAACACATATTCCTGACTAAAGAAAGGACAAACATCTGTTTAAATGACTTCAGAATTCAGGGTTGAAAACACTACCTGTGAAAATTCATGGTGAAGAAATGTCCTGTTTGTGAACAGAAAACATGTGGACTGTACTTTCTCCATCTACAGGAAGGACTTAAATGTGCAGTGTCTGATGAAGGAGCAGAGTTAGCCACTACCCTTACCATTTCTGCATATTCCAGCTGCTCCCCTTCATTGTACAGCTCTGGGGGCAGGTTATAAATCCGCAGGATGTTATCGGCACTATTGGTCAAGATGCAGGAACCATCAGGGGCCCTAGGAGTAGGGAAGAGTAAGAAAGCTGGACAGGCCTATATTTTCCAAGTGTAGGGCTAGGGCTGAGCCTACCTCTGGGGTAGGTAAGCCCCCCAAAACCTTGGAGGAAGTAGAAGACACACAATCCTACATGAAATTTAAGCTCAGTCCAAGAGGGATACTTACTCCTTCTCCCACCTCTGGTGGATACTTCTCCCAACTAACTGGAGTGTTCTAAGGTGAAAATCCTGGGCATGGTTATCTCTCTGGCCCATTATCCTTACTTACCACTTACACCCTTTCAAGAAGTTCTCAGATTGGGTGCTGAACTCTGACCAGGAACCACTGAGAAACCGAGGTAGCTGGGAGAAGCTGTAGTTCCAAGCGCTGGAAGGAAGATGGGGGGACAACAAACCTGGGTCGCCAAAGGAAAAAGGAAATGGGTCTGGAGAAGTGGGGCTGAGGACTGGCGGATAAGGTGTATCTCATACGTCCACACATCTCACACTTAAATCTCCTCAGATTCCTGAGGCAACTGCCACCACCACTTACGTGTATCCCTCCTCCTCTGGAGCTGGTTCCTCAGACACACCTTCCACGGCTTCTCCAGGCCCCGACTCTGGCCCGTTAGTTTCTTCTGCAGGAAGGTTCACATTTTCAGAAAGTTCTTGCTCCTCGATTCGAGGGCTCAACTCACTAGGAGTACCAAACCCTATTTCCAGGGGAGTGAAGAGGGAAGCTCGGTCCCCCTCCCTCAGCTCCTGGGACACAGCTGAGCCAGCCGCGGGATCTGGGGACACCTGGGGGGGATCATCCCCATCGGGTGGCGGTAGCATCCGTTCAGGGTCCGTATTTTTATCCATCGCGGAAGCCTGAGGAGAGAGATGGGCTGGAGCTGGGGCCTGGTCTGAAAGAAGGCAGTCCGGACCTAAGAGTGGCGCCTCCGGCGTCTTCATTCTGCAGAGGAAGCGCGGCAGACATTGGCCTCGGCCAGGCAACCCTCTTCCCGCTGGCTACCAGCTGCCTGGCCCGCGGAGCAGCCGAGACAGCTCCAAAGTTCACACGGATCCTGGAGAAAAACCCACCTGTGCCTTCCTTCTTCTTCCGGGAGGGGGCAGAAGACCCCCGGAAGGCAAGGCGAAGAAGTGGACACCAACGTTGAAAGCACGGCGTCCCTCAGCCCCGTCGGTCGCTACGCGCCACTTGCTCTCGCGGGATTTGGGCCCACCTCTCGATTGGACCTCCGCATCCCGGATCAGATTTCGCGGGCGACCCACGGGAGGGGCGGGGCAGGGACGCAACAGGTCCCGGTTTACCGTTCCCATCAAGCCCCGGGGCTCTTAGAGGCTGCTGGGAGTTGTAGTCTGAAAGCTTCTGCCTCCGCGAGAAGCGTCTGAGCTCCCCCTGGCTTCTTCCCGCGGTCATGCTAAAAGCACCTACTTCTTACTCCCCAACCTGCAGAGGGCGCCGGCGTTGTATTTGATTTTACAGGTTTCTGAACCTCTTCTGCATCTCATTCGCCAAATTCCTCAGACCTCTGTCTTTTCATTCATTCAATAAATATTTATTATTGAGCTCTTACTTGCTACCCAGTATGAACTGAGTACTGGGAAATACAACAATGAATAAAATAGTAGACAAAGTCCCTGCCCTCCTAAGGCTTATGTTGCTGTGTATTGAAGGCAAGGAACAAATCTTTTCAGAAAGTGATAAAAGCTGTGAAGGAAATTAAACAAGATAGCGTGATATATAGTATCTGGAGGAATACGTTAGATTGGGATATTAAGGAAGGCCTTCCAAAAAGGTAAGATATTAGCTGATGAGAAGAAACTATCCAGCTATCTGGGAAAGGAGTGTTCCAGGCAGAAGGAACAGCAAGTGCAGAGGCTTTCTTCCTTCCACCTTCATATCTGACACAGTGGCAGGAGTCTTCCAAAACGGTTTCCACCAATTCTGCCCTCACGGCTCTGGCTTGCCGAACTTCCCCACCCCAAAATGTCAATAGCTACAGCACCAACACCGCGAGAATCCTAACTTTCTCCGTGCCCTCCTCTCCGACTCTGCATTCCTATAGCCTCCGCCCGAAGGCGAATTGCTTGCCCTTACTTGTCATGGCGACTGTCCAACTTTGTGCCAGAAGCCTCGCGGGGCTTGCTGGGATTGGGATTTTCCCCTCCCATGTGCTCCGACTGGCGCTAAAAGTTTTGAGCTTCTCAAAAGTCCAGAGCCACCATCCTGGGTGCAGGTAGCCGCCAGGCTCCGGAGTCACCTGGCGTCCGGCCTCGGGGCGTGCTTTCCAGGACGGTGACACGCTCCCGTGAGGTTCGGGTAAGCTCGTGACTGAGCCTGATGAGTCCTCTCTGAGTCACGGGCTCTCGGCTCCGTGTATTTTCAGCTCGGGAGAATCGTGGGGGTTGGGGGGGGCCACTGGGGACTTAGCGATTTTGGGGGGATGGAAGTTTGGCGGCACCAACATAGGAATGCAATGTTGGGAGGCCTGGGTGTAGATGATGGGGATATTAGGAATTCAATTGTCAGTTGAAATCAAAGCTGAACACCTGGGCGGGGAGTGGGACTTTGGGGGAACCTTGAGCCGGCCTACGGGATTCTTCCCCACCCCCCTCCATCCCAGTGCCGGGTGTGGGGAATCCTGAAATAAGACGCACAGAGCATGAGGGTCTCAGACTTTCGGATCTCGGAACTTTGGGAATTCATGGTTCGAGATTTTAGAGCCCATGGCATGCTGGTGGAACCTCGGGCTTCATTCCGAAATGATTATTCGGGGTGATCTGGGAAGCCCAAGCTGCTAAGGTCCCGTAACTTCCGGACCTTTGTCCTTCCTGGAATGGTCTTTGCAACCGGTCCTCGGCTCCGCTAGATGGAGAAAATCCAGTTAAAGCCTGTCAGTCGTGCAAGTGGGAAGTGCTAAACGAGAGATTTGCCCGCGAAACCAGGGAGGACTATCCCGGTCTCAGAGGCCCGAGAGCCCTGTTATTGTTTGGCTCTACATTTACATTTGTGCCCTTTGCAGGAGCATTTCCGGTTTCTTTTTTGGGGGCAGCTTACTATTCACCCGATGAGAGGGGAGCAGAGAGACAGAAAATGTCTTTTAGACTGATTCCTATTACTTGCGGAGGGAGGCTGCTCACTCCCTCCTCTACCTCTTTTTTCTTTCTTCCTGGAGTACTTAGTTACCGCTTTGGGAAAGGAAGATATATTTGTTTTGATGCAAACCTCAGTCCCTCCCCCGTTTGAATGGTGTGCTCCACCCTGGTCGACTGCAACCTAGGCGGACGCTACCATTGCGTGGGATGGGTTTTTTTTTTTTAAAAAGGGTGCAGAGGGAAACCCCTGGGTATTTTTTTTTAAAGGGTACATTTGAGAATTAAATGATGAAGGAGTGTAACGACAGGTCGTTTGTGGCGGAGAAACACTTTCTCTTGTTTCCGGCTTTGGGCTAAGCCATTCCACTTTCGGACGCAGACTGAACGTCGTGACAGCGGAAGGGGCGGGCCTTGGCGAGGGGCGGGCCCCGCGGACCTGAGTATCGCTCTCCGGTCCCGGCTAGTTCTTTCCTATGGCAGGGTGTGGAACCCCAGCGAAATCCAACGCGAATCCCTTTCTCCTGCATCTTCATCGCTTGGGTCGCGGTCGTTTCATTCAGCAGCCACTTAGCACCTGCTACGCACCAGACACTGTGCGCGGTACTTCTGTGCTTATCTTTTGTCTAAATTGAGGTAGCATTTATACCCACTGCAGTTAGACGAGTTTTGGCAGCTAACCACCGTGTAACGCCTATCAAAATATAGAACATTTTCATCACCCCAGAAAAGTTTCTCATGCTTCTGTCCGGTCTGTCTTTGACCCCCACCTCTATTTTGATTTCTTTTGCCTGTTGGAGAACTTGTAAATGAAATCGTACAGTATGTGCTCCTTTGTGTCAGGCTTTTTCCTTGAGCATAATGTCTGTGAAATTCATCCATGTTATTGCATGTTATTAGTGGTGTATCAGTATTTTGCTTTTTTTAAAATTTAGTATATTCCATTAGATGAATAAACCATCGCTTGTTTATCCATTCTCCTTTTGATGGCCATTTGAGTTGTTTCCCGTTATTTTGAATAAAGCTGCTATTAACATTTTGTACAATTCTTTTTGTGGTCATATGTTTCCATGTTTCTCAGATAAATACTTGGGAGTGGAATTGCTAGGTCAAAGAGCAGAGAGTAGATCTATATATTTTTTTAACTTTGTAAAAAAATTCAAGAGGCCTGCCGGGTGGCGTAGTGGTTATGTTGGCGCACTCTGCTTTGGCCGCCCCGGGTTCCCAGGTTCGGAACCAGGGTGCAGACATATGCAGGGCTCATCAAGCCATGTTGTGGTGGCGTCGCACATACAAAATAGAGGAAGATGGGCACAGATGTTAGCACATGGCCAATCTTCCTCACCAAAAAAAATCAAGTTTTTTAAGGTGGTTGTACCATTTTACACTCCCACCAGCAAGCTGTAACCTTCCTCACCTTTGGTTTGTCGGTCTTTCTAATGTTACATGCCTTTGTGGTTTAAATTTGCTGTTCTCTGTTAATTATGTTCAACAGTTTTCATTGTGCTTATTGGCCATTCCTATGTCATGTTTGAAGTGGCTCTTCAAGTCTTTTCCCCATATTTTAAATTGGTTTATTTGCTTTTTTTTTTTATTGTTGAGTTGTAGGAGTATATAATCTGGATACAGATATCTTTTGTCAGATACACGTCTTTTCTCCTGACCTGTTGCTTGCCTTTTTGCTTAACAGTATCTTAAGAGGAGCAGAAAATTCTTTTTTCTTTTAAGTGTTTGTTGTAACCTGTTTAGGAAATCTAACCCCAAGTTCATGAAGATACTCTCGTATATTTTCTTAGAATCTTTATAGTTTTAGGTTTTATATTTAGGTCTATGAGCCATAATTAATTAATTAATTAAAAAAATTTTTTTTCATGATCTGAGCCAGAGGTCTAGGTTTTGTGTTGTTGCTGTTGTTTCTTATATGGATTCCATCCAGTCGTTCTAGCTCCACTTGTTGAAATAGCCTTCCTTTCCCCCACTGAATTTAATTGGAGTGCTTGGTCCATTTACATTTAATGCAATTATTATAAGGTTTGAGTTTAAATCTGCTATCTTAGTGCTATTTTCTATCTGTCTCCTTTGTTCTTTGCTCTTCTCGTCAAACATTTGAGGAAGAAATAATATCACTCTTACACAAACTCTTTCAGAATATAGAGGCAGTAACATTGCCCCCTCATTTTATGAGGCCAGCATAATCCTGATACCAAAACCAGACAAGGACATTACAAGGAAAGAAAATTGAGCTCAATATTCATGTTAGCATATATATGCAAAAATCTGGCAAATTTTAGCACATCAAACCTGGTATATATAAAAATGAGAAATATGGGCCGGCTCTGTGGCTTAGTGGTTAAGTGCACGCGCTCTGATGCTGGCGGCCCGGGTTCGGATCCCGGGAGCGCCCCGAGGCACCACTTCTCCGTCCAACGTGAGGCTGAGTCCCACGTACAGCAACTAGAAGGATGTGAACCTATGACATACAACTATCTACTGGGGCTTTGGGGGGAAAAAACTGAATAAATAAAATCTTTAAAAAAAAAAAAAAAAAAAAAAAAAGAAATAAATCCTGACCAAATGGAGTTTATCCCTGGATTGCAATGTTGATTTAACATTCAAAACTCAGTGTAATTTGCCACATTAACAGATTAAAGGATAAAAATCCTATGATCAATTCAAGACAATATTGACAATATGCAACACCTATTCATGATTTTAAAAAAAAAACCACCTGCTAGCAAACTAGGAAAAGGAAACTTCCTCAGTTTGATAAAGGGCAACCCTAATCAAGTTACCATTAACAACTTACATAATAGTGACAGACTGAATTCCTCTAAGATCAGGAACTAGAAAAGTATTCTACTCTTACCACTTCAGCATTGTACTGGAGGTCTTAGCCAGCAAGAAAAAGAAATAAACATAATGATTGGAAAGGAAGAAATAAAACTGTTTTATTCACAGATGGTATGATTGTGTATGCAAAAAATTCAAATCAAAAATCCATTTTAAAATTATCAGAACTAATAAGTGATTATAGCCAAGGTCACGGGTTTCAAAGGCAATATCCATAAATTGTATTTTTATTTTTATTTTTTGTGAGGAAGACTAGCCCTGAGCTAACATCCGATGCCAGTCCTCCTCTTTTTGCTGAGGAAGACTGGCCCTGAGCTAACATCCTTGCCCATCTTCCTCTACTTTATATGGGACGCCGCCACAGCATGGCTTAAGAAGCGGTGCGTCAGTGCGCGCTCAGGATGCGAACCTGCAAACCGGCCTGCCACAGCGGAGCGCGCACACTTAACCGCTGCGCGACCAAGCCGGCCCCATAAACTGTATTTTTATATAATAGCAACCATTGAATCTGAAGTGGGAAAATGAATTTTAAAAACAGTGACGTTTACAATAGCATCCAAAAACATGGCATACTCAGATAAATTAAACAAAAGATGGACAAGAGCTCTATATTGAAAACCACAAAATTTAAGGAAGATTTTAAGAAGAGAATTTAAGGAAGATTTAAATAATGGAAAGAGATACCATATTTATGGATTGGAACACTCAGTGGTGTTAAGATGTCAGTACTCTCTAAAATGATTTAATTCAATCCTAATCAAAATCCTACCAGGCTTGTTCGTAGAAACTGACAGGCTGATTCCAAAATGAAAAAGTAGTACAAAGTTGGAGGTCTTAAACTACCTGGCTTCAAGATTACTATAAAGCTACGGTAGGACAACAGCCAATAAACAGAGTCCAGGAAAAGACACATAAGTGTAGTAAAATGATTTTCTGCAAAGGCACCAAAGTGAATCAGTGGGGAAAGGAAAGTCTTTCAACAAATGGCGTGGAAACAACTGGAGCAGAAAGATGGACTTTGACTCCTCCCTCACCCCATACACAAAAATTAATTGGAGATGGATAATAGACCGACACAGAAAATACAAAACTTTTGGAAGAAAACAGAGGAAAATAATATCTTTGTTTTGGTAGGGATGGGTTACAGGGATGTATCAAAATTTGTCCAATTTTGTAATCAAAATGGTATAATTAAGATTTGCGTGTTTCAACCTATGTAAGTTTCACCTCGAAAACCTGGAGTGGCTAGAGGTATGGATGAAACAATAAAGGCAGAATGTTGATGATTATTCTTTTTTTTTGGTGAGGAAGATTAGCCCTGAGCTAACATCCATCGCCAGTCCTCCTCTTTTTGCTGAAGAAGATTGGCCCTGGGCTAACATCCGTGCCCATCTTCCTCTACTTTATATGTGGGACGCCTGCCACAGCATGGCTTGATAAGCGGTGTGTATGTCCACGCCTGAGATCCGAACCTGCAAACCCTGGGCCAATGCAGCAGAGCACACCAACTTAACCACTATGCCACCGGGCCGGCCCCGTGAATGTTGATTATTCTTGAAGCTGGGTGATGGGTACAAGGGGGTACGTTATTCCGTTTACCTTTTTATATGTTTGAAATTTTCTATAAGTTTTATTTTTCTTTTTTAGATTTTTTTATTTTGGAAAAATACAAAGTACCAGAATAACATAATACATATTCCCATCAAATAATTTTAACACAACATTTTGTCTTATTTGTGTCCATATTTTAATTACACAAGTAATGTATGCATGATACCATCTTTTTAAGTTTTCTTTGTTAATAGAGCTAAAACCCCCTTTGACTATATCTCCAGTCCCCTGAGCATAAATACCCCTCTCCCTTAGACCATCGCTATCATAGGTTTTGTGACTTTTTTATTCTTCTTGCCTGTCTTTCATACTTTTACATACATAATGTTTATAACCAATAAACAGTTTTATATTTTTAATTTACATAAACTACTTACATTACTATGTTTTGCTTTTTTCTTGCAAATTGTATTTTTCACCCAACATGTTTCCAAGCTATATCTGGTTACACATTATACAGATCAATCCATTTCCTTAAATTACTGTAGTAAATTTCTCTGGTGAAGGAATACACCATGTTTCATTTCGCTGTTCTTTACTGATGGATAGTAATACTGTTTCTTGTCACCTGCCATTAGGAACAACAATGACATGAACATTTTTGTGTAAGACTCCTGCTGCTGCCCCCATGCAACCATTTTTCTAGGGGTTCTACCCAGAAGTGGTTTTGCTGAGTAATAAGGTGTGTGTGTGTGTGTGTGTGTGTGTGTGTGTGTGTTTTCAACTTGACCAGACGCTGCCTTATTTCTTTCCATAATCTTTTTTTTTTTTTTTTTTTTTACCTAATCAAATAGCTTTCAGCCAAAAAAAAATTTTCACACTGGACTCTGGGTGAAGCCAAGGGGAACGTCATTATTTAGAGGGTGTATTAGAGGGTGTTCATTATTTAGAACATTGCCTTGGGTGTGGCTGTAGACAGCACAAGTTCAAATCCCTGGCCCTGCCCCCTGGGAGCTTTCTGAGCCTGGGTAAATGACAATTCCTTTAACCCCAGTTCCCTCATCTGATGATACCTACCTACTGGCTTTTTGAGAGGATTAATGAGATAAGCCACTGGAAGCAGTGGGCCCCCTAGGGCCTATAGACAGCAGCCATTGTTATGATAGTGGTCCCACCTGCCCCTCCTTAGAGTCCCAGCTGAGTTTATCACCTTCCCACCAAGGCTGCCTGTGGAACCATCCTGCCTCCCCAACCTTTTGGAAGGTCTGGTTCAGCTTCTGACAATTTAGTATCATGGCCCCCTGATGCTCATACCCATGGGAAGTACTGCTCTTTAGAGAGAAAAACATTGAGAATTTAGTTTCTACTGAGGACTGAGAGAGGAAGACTTCCTCTGTCCTGGGGCTGTCTCCCTCCCAGTGGGACTGAGGGGCCCACCAGCCCAGGACAGCCCCTCCTAGCATGCTTACTGAACAGAGTTCCCTGAAGGAGGTGAACTAGCATTAACAGGGGCAGTACCACAAAAGCCCCACCCACTCACAATCACAAAGTTCTCACTCAAGAATGATAATGTAGAACAAATAAAATGGAACACTCATATAAAGAGAAATAGTTGTTGAACTCTTACTATGTGCCAGGCACTTTTCTCAGCTCTTTTAATTTCCCATAATAAGTAGGGTACTATTTTAAGAGCAAAGGACACTAAGGCACAGAGAGGGTAAATAACCTCCCTAAGTTACACAGCCTTGTCTGTCTGCCACCGGAGCAGCTGCCCCTAAGGGCTTTGCACTGAAAACACAAACATGAGTAAAACTCAGAAACCCAAAAGGTTAGCCCTTCAAGATAGGTGAGGTCATGCAGCAAATTTAAGTAACAGTACAATGTCAAACCTAGGGCTTTTCACTTCTGAGCCCCTCCCTGTTCACACGAGCTCCCTTCCATAAAAGTCTCAAAGAGCTGAGGAAGTTTATATTCCACTAGAGGAAACAGATGAAATGAACAATAAAGGTATCAGACAGTGTAAGGACTGTGAGAATTAAAATAGGGGGGCAGTTTGGCTGGCAGTCTTTGATTGAGTAGTCTGGGAAAACCCCTAAGGAAGTGTGACATTCAAGGTGAGGTTTCAGTAAGACGGGAACCTACCCTGTGGTAATGGTGGGACCAATGTTCCCAATAGAGGGAACCACCAGTTGAATGAACTGGGGAGTGTCTGACAGCAGAGAAGGGCAGCCAGTGTAGCTCAAGCATCAGGGAAGGAAGAGAGAGCTAAGAGATGAGATCAAGGAGGCAGGCAGGGGCCAGGTCATGAGGGATTTGTGAGCCAGGAGTGAGAGTGAAGACAGTGCTTCTTCAGGAAGCTTTGCAATGAAGAGGATCAGGTGGGAAATGTGGAGGTCAAGGGAAGTATCTTCCCCCAGATGGAGTAGGCTGAGAGTTACTTCATTCTTATGACCAGGAAGGAGGGCAGAAGTAAGGTTCACTTTTAGAAAGGCTTGATTCAGTGGTGAGAAGGTTGGAAACCGACTCTGGTTATCTCTGGTTATCTTTTTTGCGCAAGGAAGTATGCGGTGAGGTTGGTGAGGGGCAGGGCGAGAGCAGCCTGGGTTGTGGTAAAAGATTTGAAAAGAGAAGGTGTGAAGGAGCAACCCTTCCTGCTCCCCGGGAAGTCAGGAGACTTCTGTGTCCCACCCCAGTAGCAGATCCTCAGGCTGTGTCTGGGACCTTGGGATGGTGTTGGCAGAGGGGGACTTCCTGCCTTGGGGCCGGTGACCCAGGGTTGAGTGTGTCTCATGTTGGATCCTCAATTTTCCCGCCACAGCAGCCACACCGCCATCCAAGGCGCTGCAATGGAGGAGCCACAGTCAGAACTCATCATCGAGCCCTCTCTGAGTCAGGAGACATTTTCAGACTTGTGGAATCTGTGAGTGGAGGTCTCTTGGGAGGGGCGTGTTCACTGCCCAGCCTCTAATAACCGCTGGCCCCCCACCCCCGCCCAACTCACCCAATCCCCAGCCCCTTAGTAGAGGCCTGTAGGAAACAAAACCAGTACTGACTTTCCACTCTTGTCTTTCAGACTTCCTCAAAACAATCTTCTGGTAAGGACTAGGAGTTGGGGGGGACCAGGGGCTGCAGGGCAGGGTGCTGGGAGCCTGGCCCTCTGACTCTTGTTTCTCCCATCCGCAGTCCACTGAGCTGTCCCCACCAGTGGATGAACTGTTGCTGTCCCCAGATGTTTCGACCTGGCTGGATGAAGATCCAGATGAAGCCACCAGAATGCCAGCAGCTCCCGCACCAGTAGCCTCTGCACCAGCCACCTCCTGGCCCCTGTCATCCTTTGTCCCTTCCCAGAAGACGTACCCCGGCTGTTATGGCTTCCGTTTAGGGTTTCTGAACTCTGGGACAGCCAAGTCTGTTACTTGCACGGTGAGTGGCCCTGAGGGGCTGGCTTCCATGTGACTGTTTGATGTCTAGCCATATCCCTCTGGATTTTTCTGTTCAGAACTTTGGGATTCCTCTTCGGCGTCTGGCTTCTTGTCAGTCTTTCTACATTTTACTTCTTGGTCTGTGACCTTTGACCTCTGTCCCAAAGTTGAATTTTCCCCCTTGACCTTGGGCTTTCATCCTTCCCATCATACTCTCAGCATCTCTCATGGGACCATGGAACTTTGCTCTTTTCTTTACTCTCATTCCTTCCTTGGCTTTTGTAAATAAGCTTCTGGGATGTAAACCCCAACCCTGCCACCTCTAGCCATCGTCCACACATAGTGCACGGCTTCCAGTCAGTGCTTAAACAGTGTTTGTTCGTTTGACCCCCTGGGCACTTGTCTCCTGACCTTCCATTTATTCTTTCTCCTTTTCCTACAGTACTCCCCTGCCCTCAACAAGCTGTTTTGCCAGCTGGCAAAGACCTGCCCCGTGCAACTCTGGGTCAGCTCACCACCCCCAACTGGCACCCGTGTCCGTGCCATGGCCATCTACAAGAAGTCAGAGTACATGACGGAGGTCGTGAGGCGCTGCCCCCACCATGAGCGCTGCTCTGACAATAACGATGGTGAGTGGTCAGGGGCTGCAGACGGGGCAGGGCTGGTGCCTGGAGTCCTCAAGCCCCTAATTCCTCCCTGATTGCTCTCAGGTCTGGCCCCTCCTCAGCATCTTATCCGGGTGGAAGGAAATTTGCATGCCAAATATGTGGAGGACACAAACAGTTTTCGACACAGTGTGGTGGTGCCCTACGAGCCACCTGAGGTCTGGTTTGGCAACTGGTGTCTCTGGGAGGAGGGTGCTGGAAGGGTTTGTCAGTGGCCATCCAGATGAGAGAGATGGGGGGCTTTCTCTTGCTTCTTATTCAACCTCCCTACAACCCTGTGAGGAGTGCAGAGCAGATCGGTTATCCCCATTCCACTGTTGAGGAAACTGAGACTTACAGAGGCTATAGGCCTCCCTAGGGCTGAATGGCCTCACCTTGGGCCTATGTTCTCTCCCAGGTCGGCTCTGACTGTACCACCATCCACTACAACTTCATGTGTAACAGCTCCTGCATGGGGGGCATGAACCGGCGGCCCATCGTCACTATCATCACACTGGAAGACTCCAGGTAGGGACTCACGTGCTGGCCTTCACACTGGCACAATCCTCCCTTGCCTCTGCCTGTCTGTCCCCTGGGCCCTGCCCCTCACCACCTTCTCCCGTGCTACCACCCACCTTCCCTCTCACTCCCATCCCCTTTGTAGAATCTCCTCTGCTGCTCCCTCCCAGTTTTCTTTTCTCTGGCTTTGGGACTTCTCTTACCAGTGGCTTCTCAGTATGCCTGGAGCTGGCACTTGGCTCCACATAGGATGAGGGTGGTTGGGAGTAGGTGGGGACTAGTTTACCAGAGAACAGGGAGGTAGGGCCCACCTTCCTTACTGCCTCCTGCTTCCCTCTTCTTACCTTGGTAGTGGTAATCTGCTGGGACGGAACACCTTTGAGGTACGTGTTTGTGCCTGTCCTGGGAGAGATCGGCGCACAGAGGAAGAAAATTTCCGCAAGAAGGGGGAGCCTTGCCCTGAGCGACCCCCTGGGAGCACTAAGAGAGGTAAGTAGGCAGGACAGGAGGAGTTGGAGGAGGTGGAGAGGGTGCAGTTCTGCCCAAAATTCACTCTTCTCACCTTTCCTTGCCTATTTCCCAGTACTACCCACCAGCTCCTCTCCTCCGCAAAAGAAGCCACTGGATGGGGAATATTTCACCCTTCAGGTACCAACTCTGGGAGAAACAAATATGCAGTCTCTTACCCCCACTCAGTGGGATTAGATAAGGGAAGAAAGATGTACATGTAGCAAATGTGAGGTTAGGCCCAGTGTTTCTATCCATCCTTTCCTCAGTTCATGTCCCTAACTCTTGTAGTTAATAATATTGGGTTGGAAGATTTAAGTTTCAAGTCTAGCATTTAAAATGCTCTTTTCTTAACTGCTTTGCCTGCAATTGGGACAGTTGCCATCAGGGGGCAGTGATGCCTCAAGATAATGGCTCCTGGTTGTGCCTAACTTAAGAACATGAGCTTGCACCATGACATACATTTTAAAGGACCACCTTTCAAAAAGAAAATTGTTAAAGAAAACATGAAAATGGTTCTATGACTTTACCTAATACTTCTTTATCCCCCTCCTCCCCTGCCACAGATTCGTGGGCGTGAACGTTTCGAGATGTTCCGAGAGCTGAATGAGGCCTTGGAGCTGAAAGATGCTCAGGCTGGAAAGGAGCCAGGGGGAAGCAGGGCTCACTCCAGGTGAGTGACCTGGGTTCCCTCCCCTGCTTTCCTATGTTGGAAAGCCATGGGATTACATTCTAATCCTACCTGCAAGGTAAAAGGCAACTGATCCCCTCCCATTGGGTCCCAGCCCTGCCCATTCTTTAGTCTTCCTCCAGTTGTATCATACAACCATTTTCCTGCAGGGGGTGGTGCACAAACCCCTTCAGGACCTTTGAGAGGTCCCAAAGCCAGATGAGCATAGATATTTCTTTGCCATTTCCAGCAACCCCTAGCTCAGAGCTAGGGTCTCAAATAGAGGGCTGATAACTGTGTGGAAGTGTCGGACAAACAAAGCCAGAGTTTGGGATCAAATCCTCACCCTGCAAAGTGCTAGTGAGTCCTGTATGGCCTTGTTACTCCCTTTCCCAGGCTCAGCTTCCTCATTTGTCCAATGGGATAAGGGAAGATTAAGAGATTAACACACACACGTACCCCAGGGTGCTCAGTAAACATGTCTGCAGTTGGTGGTGCAGACATTTTTAACTTAAATTCCCCTTGCTCCAGCCTCGGGCCCTTCCGAGCCCCTCCAGGAAGAGGGAACCAGAGCCTCTCACTTGAATGATGTCATCTCTTCCCCTCCCCCTTCTCTCTCCCCGACAGCCACCTGAAGTCTAAGAAAGGGCAGTCTACCTCCTGCCATAAAAAACTGATATTGAAGAGAGAGGGGCCTGACTCGGACTGACATCCTCTGATTCCTGTCCCCGATTGACACCCCCATCCTCACCCCCTTCCCCGGCATTTTTGGGTACTCAGGCGCTTGAGCTTAGGCTTGATACAGGTGTGCCTCAGAAACCCCCAGGAATTCTTCCATTTGCCTTGGCCTGGGACTCCAGTAAAGAAATCGGCCTGCACTGGTGGTTTTCTGGGGAGGTGGGGGGGTGCTAGAACATTCTAGCTTAGCTTTTAATGTTTTTACTGTGAGGAACGTTTGGGAGAGGTAGTGAAATGTTCCTCTGTGTAAGGAACATTTTAGAACCAGGCATACACTGGGTTGGAAGCCCAGTTCCCCACCGTAGTAGCCAAGGAAGCTGGCTAGTTATTGAATTTCTCCTAACTTCGTTGTCCACATTTATAAAGTGCCCATAATTATACCTACCTCACAGGATTTGTTGTGAGGGATGATGAAATAATGTATGTCTGGTCCTGAAAATGCCCTTTATCACACGATGTCTGGGACTTGTTGCTGTCTTGGGGGCTGGCTCCCTGTCCCTGCTGTTGGATGTATTGATAGTTTCTCTGACTGGGCAGCTAGTTGAGGTAGGGAATTTCCAAGTTTCTTCTCTGCTGGCCAGGCCAAATCCTATCTAACCTCTTGGTGAAGCTCAACACCTGAGAGGAAATCTCACCCCGTCCCACACCACAGAGGATCCCATCCCTGGTCTGTCTACTGAGATCTGTTTTACTTCTCCCGAATGCTCAGGGCTGATTTCTTTTGCACTCTGCAAGGCACATCTGCATTCGCCACCCACACCCCTTCTCCTCTTCCCTTTTTTATATCCCATTTTTATATTGGTTTCTTATTTTACAATAAAATTTTGCTACCACCTGCATGTCTGAGGGATGCGTGCCTGAGGCCAACAGGGCAGGGGTAAATAAGGAGGTGCTATTGGGAGGCAGCCACCTGAGTCTCCAGGGAGTGTGGGCTGGGGGGCCCAATGCCCGGGTTCCGGGAGGAGAACAAAAGCTAGAGACTGGGTCAGTCTGCAGCCTGCATGACAACAAGGGAGGGGGTAACTCCATTCATAACTTGGGAACCAACTGTCCCTCCTCCCCTCCTGCCAGGGCTGGCACAAGGTTCTCTCCTGCCCCTGCTTCTAGGATTGGGCTGCTGCCCCCTCGTCAGCCTCTCACCAAGGATTATGGGATTTAAATGTCTGATTTAGGAAGCCTGAGCCTCTGGGTTGGCCATCTGCTCCTCGGGAAAGGGGTAGGATACCTGGGTTCCAGAGGGGAGACAGGGTGGGTGTTATTGGATGAAGAGGAAGAGCAGGGGGAGGCCTGCCTGCCAGGGTCCCCAGGAAGTGGGGGCGGCTAAGGTGAGGGCTGGGATGTGGGGCCTGGGCCCTCCCACCATCGCCTCATCCTGGGCCTCATGCCAAGGAGTTGAATGAATTGAAGCTTTAAACTCTGCCAGGAAAACCTTTCAAAGGGTTTCTTGGGGTAGGGAGGAGAGTTGAGGTTGGGGAGCTCAGCAACCCCCCGCCCGTCCTGTTCCTCAGTGCTGCTGGCTCCCAGGGAGGGGGGCTGGAGGCCCGCTCTCCCCATCACCCGCTGCTGCCTGAGCCAGTGCTTAGAGGGATGGCCAGATAGTGGGGACACGGCTTGTCCTGCCTCCTCCCTGGGGATGGAGGAAAGGGTTCTAAGATCCAGAGAGGCTTCTGGGGCCACTGTCCTCTCAGCCTACCAATGAGGATTAAAGTGCCCATAGGAGTCCGTTGGCTTGCTCTGAGGATCCCAGATGGCTGTGAAGCCACCAGCTTCCCTCACCTCAAAACCACCTTTTTTCTCTTTCTTGCTGAGGAATGCCAAACACTCCCCAGGAGACCAGAACCACCTCTCTCAGAGACCTTTAACTTCACCATCTCTCCCCACCCACCAGGCCTTTGGCAAACCAGAGCTCTTGAAATTAATTCCTTCTCACTCCTGTAGACGGGGTCACCTTGAAGCTACCTTTCTGACCACCATCCAGCACCCCTCTACTCTCACATTTACCTAGACTGTGTCCCTAGCTCTGTTTTCCTTTCTGCTATACTCCTTCAGAAAGCAGATCCATTCTGCCTCTGCCAATCCCTTCTTTGTGAGGTGATAGATTACTGGACAGAGAATTATGAGGCCTGGGTTTTCAAGCCAGCACTGCTATGAGCTGTGTGACTTTTAATGAGTCCCTAAAGTCTCTGATCCCAACTGCTGGCTTCCTTCCCTCTGGTGTGTTCATTCATCTGTCCATCTGGTCAGCAGGTATTCACTGCTGCCTTACTCTGTGCTCAGCACTGTTCTAGGCCCTGGGGTCCCGTGGCAGACATGGTCCCTGCCCTCAAGCTCAAAGAACACAAGCCCTGCCCCACTGAGGTTTAGAGTACTAAAATCTTATCTCCCTGATTTCAGGAACACAAGGTCCCCAAATCTGAGACCCAGCAAAAGTTGTACTCTGAGGAAAATGTATAGCCATAAATGCTTTCATTATTTAAAAAAAAGAAAATAAAGAAACCTAGCATGCATACTAAAACTTACAGGTACAAATTATTGAAAGAGAAGGCAAACTTGGTTGAAAGGACAAATCCAAAAGCAGGAGCTTAAAAAAAAAGAGATACATTTAAAAAGAAAAAAGCTCAAGCGCTTGATTGAGGAATAAAAGAGTAAGGACCAAATGGTCCAATGTTACGTAAACTATTCTGGGCCCTAGGAAAAGAGTGAAATTTCCAATTTGTGTAAAATTATTGTGGTTTCATTAATATTAAAAACCTGTGGGCCGGCCCCGTGGCTTAGCGGTTAAGTGCGCGCGCTCTGCTGCTGGTGGCCCAGGTTCAGACCCCGGGCACGCACAGATGCACTGCTTCTCCCGCCATGCTGAGGCCGCGTCCCACATACAGCAACTAGAAGGATGTGCAGCTATGACATACAACTATCTACTGGGGCTTTGGGGGAAAAAAAATAAATAAATAAAATTTAAAAAATAAATAAAAAAAAATAAAAACCTGATAAAAATATTAAAAAAAAAAACTAGAAGCCAAGTTAATTTACATAGATGCAAAATCTCAAAATAGTATCCGAATACATTGATGAATCAAAAGAATATGAACAGGGGCCAGCCCGGTGGTGAAGCAGTTAAGTTCGTTCACTCCACTTTGGTGGCCCGGGCTTCGCCAGTTCGGATCCTGGGCGCACACCTACACACCACTCATCAAGCCATGCTGAGGTGGCATCCCACATACAGCAACTAGAAGGATGTACAACTATGACATACAGCTATCTACTGGGGCTTTGGGGAGAAAAAAGGAAAAAAGGAAGAAGATTGGAAACAGATGTTAGCTCAGGGCCAATCTTCCTCAAAAACAAAAAAGTGTAATAAATTAGAAAAAAAAAAAGAATATGAACAGTAAAACCAAGTAGGGTTTATTCCAGAAGCACAAAGTTGGTTTAATAGCAGAGAATCTATCAACATAATTCATTGCATTAACAAATTAAGGAAGAAAAATATGATTATATCAACAGATGCTGAAAGGAATTTGATTAAATTTCAGCAGCCACTCCTTAAAAAAAAAATCTTAATTAAAACAGTAATGGAATACCAATAAGTAACCTAATGGTTAAACACTAAGATAATTTCAATTAAAATCAAGAACTAGGGGCTGGCCCGGTGGCACAAGCGGTTAAGTGCCACGCTGTGGTGGCCCAGGGTTCGCCGGTTCGGATCCCAGGCGCGCACCAACGCACCGCTTGTCAAGCCATGCTGTGGCGGCATCCCATATAAAGTGGAGGAAGATGGGCACGGATGTTAGCCCAGGGCCAGTCTTCCTCGGCAAAAAGAGGATTGGCAGATGTTAGCTCAGGGCTGATCTTCCTCACCAAAAAAAAAAAAAAATCAAGAACTATACAGGGATGTCCAATCATTGGTTTTAGGATATTCAAGAGGATCAAAAAAAAGAGAAGAAAACAAAGCACTGGTAAAAAAATATCTCTTTACCTTTTCGATTATATGATTATGTACCTAAAAACTCAATAGCGATCTGATGGAATTAAGAGAATTTAGTAAGGTAGATGGATAGTAGATAGAGAAATATTTTTATCTTCTAGCAAAAGCACTGAGAAAAAAGAATGAAAAAGTATTCCATTCAAAATAATAACAGGTTAGCCCCGTGGCTTAGTGGTTAAGCTCGCGTGCTCTGCTACTGGTGGCCCAGGTTTGGATCCCGGGCACGCACCGACGTACCGCTTCTCCAGCCATGCTGAGGCCGCATCCCACATACAGCAACTAGAAGGATGTGCAACTATGACTTACAACTATCTACTGGGGCTTTGGGGAAAAAAAAAAAGGAGGAAGATTGGCAATAGATGTTAGCTCAGAGCCGGTCTTCCTCAGCAAAAAGAGGAGGATTAGCACGGATGTTAGCTCAGGGCTGATCCTCCTCACAAAAAAAATATATATATATAATAATAATAACAAGAGCTGGCCCAGTGGTGTAGTGGCTAAGTTCTCGAGCTCTGCTTTGGCAGCCTGGGGTTCGTGAGTTCGGATCCGGGGTGCCGACCTACACACCGCTCGTCAAGCCACGCTGTGGTGACATCCCATATACAAAATAGAGGAAGACTGGCACAGATGTTAGCTCAGCGACAACCTTCCTCAAGCAAAAAGAGGAAGATTGGCAACAGATGTTAGTTCAGAGCTAATCTTCCTCACCAAAAAAATAAATAAATAAAAATAATAATAACAAAAACAGTAAAATATTTAGGAATAAGATTAATAAGAGTGGCACACAAAAAAATAAAAGAATGGCACAGAACTATGAAGAAACCTATAAAACCTTATTTAAGAACAGAAACCAAACTCCAAACAAAAGGAAAGATAACATGTTCTTAGATGGGAAAATTTAATATCCTTAAAAAGGGTCAATTCTCCTGAAATAAAGATATAACGCAGGGCCAGCCCCGTGGCTTAGCAGTTAAGTGCTCGCGCTCCGCTACTGGCTGCCCGGGTTCATATCCCGGGCGTGCACCGACACACTGCTTGTCAGGCCATGCTGAGGCGGCATCCCACATATAGCAACTAGGAGGATGCGCAACTATCTACTGGGGTTTTGGGGGGGAAAAAAGGAGGAGGATTGGCAATAGATGTTAGCTCAGGGCCGGTCTTCCTCAGCAAAAAGAGGAGGATTGGCATGGATGTTAGCTCAGGGCTGATCTTCCTCACAAAAAAAAAAAAAAAAAACATATAATGCAATTCCAATTAGAATCCCAACAAGTTTTTGATGCTTTTTGTTTTTGTTAGTTGGATAAATTTATCATAAATTTATAGAGAAGAATAAGCACCTAAGAATAGCCAACAGTTGTTTTATTTGTGTTTTTTTTCTTTTCCTGAGGAAGACTGGCCCTGAGCTACCATCCCTGCCCATCTTCCTCTATTTTATATGGGATGCCGCCACAGCATGGCTCACCAAGCGGTGCATCGGTGCGCACCCGGGATCTGAACCAGTGAACCCCAGGCCGCCCCAGGGGAGCACACACACTTAACCGCTTGCACCACTGGGCCGGCCCCCAACAGTTGTTTTAAAAAAACAACAGTGGGGGAACCTACTTGCCTTGCTAGATATCAGAGAGCGTACTATAAAACTACTGGAATCAGATCGAAATGGCTTGGTGTATGGAGTGCTAGACAAGCCAGGGGCAGCAAGTAGTGAACCCAGAAGCAGAGCTCAGCATGTAGGAAAATGTATTATATGGCCAAAGTTGGCATTTCAATTCAATGAGAATACATTATGGATTTTTAAAGAATAAAATGAAGCTGACACAACTGGAAAAATAAAATAAAACTGGACTCCTAATTTACACCACACACAGAAAGAAACAAAAATAAACCAGAGGAATTGAGGTGTAATCAAATTAAAATCCCATCCCCCCAAAAAATCTAGAAAATATGAGCATACTCTAGTGACTGGAAACCTAGAAATTACAAAAGAACAACTAAGCATATCTGACTATCTGAAAACCCAACACTTTTTAACAGTAAAAGAAACCACAAACTCAAGAGGCAAACAATCAATTGAGGGGAATTTTGCAGTGCAGAAATCAGTTTATATCTACAATTGGCGAGGAGCTCTAACAAATTCATAAGGGAAGAACGACCCAACAGAAAAAATATGCAGCCATTTAGAAAATGAATTAGAGCTTTACCAGGTGAAGTAGTGACACAAGAAACTGAGTGAAAAAAATGAGATGCATAAGTGTATAATATGATCCAATTTTGGTATAACAATGACCAAAACCCAGTGATTCGTGTGTGTGTACTATGAATTCATAATAAAACTGTGTATATACGTATGCATATGTAATAAAGCTATTTTTCAAGGCAAATAGTAAGGCCTATTCATTTCAAACAAAAACAAAAAAAACCCAAGAAGAAAATAAAAATTAGCTATAAACCCATCACCTCCCCCATATACCACAGTAAATGTTGTATAGACTCATCCGGCCCTTCTTTCTAGGCTTGTGTGTGTACTTTTTTTTTTTACACAAAATTAGGATCATACAGTTCATAGTGTTTTTTTGTTTTTTTGTGAGGAAGATCAGCCCTGAGCTAACATCAGATGCCGATCCTCCTCTTTTTTGCCAAGGAAGATTGGCCCTGACCTAATATCCGTGCCCATCTTCCTCTACTTTATATGGGATGCTGCCACGCTGCCACAGCATGGCGTGACAAGCGGTGCGTCAGTGCGCCCCCGGATTCGGCCCATGAACCCTGGGCCGCCCAAGCGGAGTGCGCGCACTTAACCGCTTGCGCCACCGGGCCACCCCCAGTTCATAGTGTTTTGAGATGTGTGTTTCTTCATCAGCTTTTCTCATTTGTCTCTCTCTTCCCTCTCCCCAAACCGCCCCATCCTTCAAGCCTCTAGGAAATCTTCCCTTCGAAGCCCCCAACAGAAAGTGGATAACCACTCTGAATTAGTCCTCACCAGCTTTCTCCCCCTCCTTGAAGCACGATTAGGTCTACCTGGTATGCGAGTTTCTCGTGTGCGCCTCACCTCTCCCGTTAAAGTGGGGAGCTCCTTGGGAGCAGGAACTCTGCCTCTTTCATAAGTGTGTCCTCACGGTGCCTAGAATGCACATAGTAGGCACTTTATAAGTATCGCAGTACAAAGGAATGTAGGCTTCCTGCCTCTCTTGTATTGAGTGATCTCAAGATAGTACAGGTGAAGGAGCGATCTGGGAGGTAGATGCTTGGGCACTGGACGGAAGAGATCAAAGCTAGGGAGCGGCCCCCAAGGCCTGGGTAACCCCCCAGATCACCCAAATCCACCCTCCACCCCCTTCCCAGGGCTCTTCCAAATGCTCAGAAAGGAATAACCTGCACGCAGGGCTCTGTTTATGATATATATTTATATATATAATTGCTCTCATTTTATTGTACTTTATCCTCTTTTTACAGTAGATCTGACACAGGCATTAAATAACTGCAGAAAGAGACCACTGGGGTGAGGGAGTGCAGGAAAACAAGGGGACCCAAAGGGAAGAGACTCAGATCCAGCAAGAGAAAAAAGGGAAGGGTCCATCTGTGGGCGGGGTGTGGTGGCCGCAGCATCAAAAAAGAGAAGGGAGATGAAAGAGGTGAGGAAGTGAAGGGACACCGGAGCAAAAAGAGTTAAAACGCCTCTCTAACTCAAGACCACAGGAGGTCCCTCATGTAACTGTTCTATGGGCACTACGGGGTTGTTCACAAAGGCAAAGGGGTCTGAAGGAGCCAAGAAACTCAGAGCCTAGACTGAGGGGGTATTTCAGGCTGACATGCAGAGGAAAGAGGAATTAGTGATTAGTTGATAACTTGCTAAGAGAAGCCAGAGAGAGGATGGTGGGGGCAGATCTGGGCCCAGGGGAAGGATGTGGAATAGTCTCATAGCCAGCTGACGTTTCCAAGGTGGCCACTGGGGACAGAGCCAAAATTGCTGCCCCTCCCCCAGGGCTCCTGGGAAGTGGAACTTGAAGGATATTCTGGGAAAGCCAACAAGGGGAAGGGAGCCATCGGCAAAAACAAAATGGATATTCAGCCTAGGTCAACCCCACCCCTCTGAGGAGTGCTTATTTGGGTGACAGAAGGGACCAGGAAGAGAATTTTCGAGAACCAACATGGACTTCTCTTCCAGACCCTCCTCACGCAATCACCATACAGTGAAAAGCCGAATGTGCCAGGAAATAGGGAAAAGGCCACAGAGCCACCTTGTCCTCAGTTACAAAGGAGGGAATGGGGATGGAGAGGAGGTGGGGAAAGACCTGCCAGAGGAGTCAGATAAGTCAAAAGCCACCAAGACAGCAACTGTGTAGACGAAGCAGAAAGTGTAGGAGATAAAGGTGACAGAGGCTGCACTTAGGAACAGAAGAATGGAGTGCCACATTCGTGTCTGGAAGCTAAGGGGTGAAATGAAATGTGTGTGTGTGTGTGTGTGTGTAGATGGGTGTGAAGGTGGATTAGTGTGAAGGTGGGTGGGAGTGAAGGGGGGTGGGTGAGTGCGGGGGTGGGTGAGTGTGAAGGTGGGTGGGTGGGCTTTTTCTATAGCTCTCTCAGGGGATAGAAGGGCAGGAAAGGTGGGTAGCTGTGGGGACAGTCCACTCACAGCTAAGCCAGAACCAGAATGGCTCCTAACTCCTCTGACCATCTTGGGATTCCATCTCCCTGTCTCTGACTGAGCTAGGATCAGGAGAAGATGGTGGGAAACACGTATAGGCAGAGAATCACAGTGGACACCAGGTTGGGCTCAGAAGTAAAGGAAAAGGGTGTGAGGCTCAGACAAGTCATAGCTCAGTTATAAAAAATACCTTTGGGGTGGGTGAGGGAGGGATCAGGCAGGGTCAGGGACATTCCAGAAGCATCCAGAGGAAAGAGATGGGGGCAGGAAATAGGGACCTCAGGTTTTGTTGATGCGAAGTTTGAAGGCCACTCGGCCGGCAAACTTGTCTCGCTCATCATCTGTGGCGATGTTGGCCGCGTTGATGCGGCATTCCACGTTCACCTCCACGTTGGGGGTCACATTCAGGAACTTCACAGCCACCAGGGGCTGCGTGTAGTTCACCTGGGCCAGAGGAGGAGAGCGAGGGTCCAGGTCCATGGCAACTCAGCCTCCTCCCCAAGGACCCCGCTCCCCTCGAGGAGCCATCACCCCCGGTCTCCCACAGGACTTACGTGGAACTTTTTGCCGTAGTAGGGGAAGTACATGAGGTCGATGTTGCCGTTGGCAGGGAACATGACAAAGCTGCCAAGATTCTCAGCATCTTCATCTCGCTGTGAGGGTGCAGAAGGGTAGGGAGGAGGGCATGTTAGGGATGGCAGGAACCCAGAAGCTCACCAGAGTTCCTTTGTTCTCCTTTCACCCTCAATAATTCTGTCTCAAATCTGTTTCCCTTGAGCTGTGAGTCTGTGTGTGTGTTTGCATGTGTGCAGGAGGGGTGTCCTGTCTCTTTCATCAGACTGAGAAGTCCTAAAGGGTGCTAATGATACTGAAGCCTCCTACTCCACTCCCACCCCAAGTTCTTACCCCATCCTCAGGAATTGGTTTCTGGAGCAGAGCCAAAAGAGAACAGATAAATGAGTAAGGGCTCAGTAGGAAGCAAGAAGGGGGATGATTGAAAAGGGCCAGGAAGTTTCTAGAGGGGACAGAGGTTAGGGAGCAGGATTCCAAGGACAACTTAGTGGTGGCAGATGGTGCTAATAGATCAACAGCTACCAGAGACCTAAAAAGAACTGAGGGGCAAGTGAGATACGGGAGCGAGAGCAGAAGACATGGTTATCAGGGTATAGAGAAGGTGGAAGGGTTAGAGAGAGAAGCTAGGAGGGCAGGGCTGGGGTGGAGTTAGGGAAGGGGGTGTCTATCCACCCAAGGGCAGGCTTCTGCATCCTAGAGAGAAGCAAGAGGGGTGGGAGCCCCTTAGAGTTCGAGCCATGTTGGAGTCCACTCTTACCCCCTTGTCCCTATAGTGACGGGGCGTCTGGGAGCAAAGAAGATAGGGAGAGATGAGTGAATAACATGGAAACCATGAAGGACAAACAGGTAGGCAGGTGGATAAGGCCCAACAAACTCACCTTCCCCATACAGGTAACATTCATGCTCTGGTTTGCTCCTGCGTAAAAGTTGATGACCTGGAGTGAGGAGAGAGAGCGATGAGGGTTAGAGAAAGAAGTTGTCAAAGACACAGTATCCTGGGCCGACCCCCTGGCTTAGCGGTTAAGTGCGCGCACTCCACTGCTGGCGGCCCGGGTTCGGATCCCGGGCGCGCACAGACGCACCGCTTCTCCGGCCATGCTGAGGCCGCGTCCCACATACAGCAACTAGAGGGATGTGCAGCTATGACATACAACTATCTACTGGGGCTTTGGGGGGAAAAAATAAATAAATAAAATCTTAAAAAAAAAAAAAAAGACACAAGTATCCAGCCTTCCACCCACGGATCTCAGGCTCCAATGGCCCGATCTCTCTTGTTCTCTCAGCTACTCAAACATCCAAAAATCTCTCTAATGTGCATTAGCCCCAGTAAAAGGAAACAAGTGTCAGCAGATGGTGGCCCCAGCTCCCTCCTCCATTCTCCCTGGGGACCAAGGACGTGGGTACCCGGTTCATCTTGATGAAGACACAGGGCTGCCCAGTGCTGTAACCATAGTGGGTGGGGTCCCCAATGCCGGAGCAGTCACCCAGCTGGGTCCGGTTGAATTGGCAGGCACGTTTCGGGTAGTTGAGGACTCCGTTATCTGGTTGTTCGTAATAGCGCCCAGGGCGGCAGACATCATTCTTTTGGGCTTGGATGGAGTCATTGTAAGCTAAGGAGGTGGGGGAGAGAGAGTCACGGGTCTGATGTTCTGCTTCCAAGGGTTCCAATCCCCTGTTCAAGGTCCTGCACAGCCACAACGCCAGCCCCACACTCACGCTCCAAGAACTTGTTGAGCTTCTGAACATGCTGGTCCCAGCTTTCAGTGTCACTGACGTTGACAATGACATCCAGGTTCTCAGTCTTGGGGCGAATCATCAAGCCTATAACCAACAAGGGCAGGGGTGGGGGGTATGAGATGAGGGATCACACACAGAGGGAAGAAGATGGACACAGGGAACACCATGGTGAGGGATGGTGTGAAGATCTAAGACCCTCTTTATGGCAGGAATTGCTCCTGTGAACATCTGCCACCTCCCCAGATCACATAGCTCTCAGCTGCACGAAATGGGAAGGAAAGCAGGCTTCAAGAAGAACTTCCCAGCACGTGGTGCCTGGATGATCAGAACCACACCTCTGAGAAAAGCTGTGAGTTCTCAGCCTGTAAGTTCCTTTTGAAGGCTTGTGGGCACAAGAGCAGTTAGAGTGGCTGGTAGAGGAACCTCATCACTCACCCGGTGTGGCCAGTCGGTCCTGGTACTTGGGCGTATGGTCAGAGACAGTCTGCAGCATCACCCACATGGTGAGGGTGAACATGGCCGTGAGGAAGCCATAGAAGACGAGGTAGAAGAGGAGGATAAAGGCTAGAGAGGAGGAAACAGGGTCAGCAGGTTCCAAGTTTCCCACAGTGACCTCACCTATCCCCACACACCCCTCTCCCACTCAGAGATTCTGCACTGGGACAGGTCGTAGAGCCTCAGGGACATCTTAGAGCCTTCTCCTGGGAGCAAAATGAGACAAGCTGGAAACAGGCAGTTTATCTGGCTTCCAGCCATGACTCCCAGCCCCCTCCCGGTCCTAGGGCACAGTGAAGCCCGACCTTGTGGAGGCCTCAAGAGACCTAAACTCCTGTTGCTGGGACAACCCTAAGTATAGGCCCCAGTCATTTTGCCTCAGATTACATTCTCAACTTCTCAACCATTCATGGCCCTGAAAAGGCACAACATCTGTTAACTGCTGTACTGGGACTCATGCTTAAAGCTGTCCAGCACAATGACTTTTTAAACTGGCACTGGCCACCATTCACAACCAAGCTCTCATCTCATTCCTCAGAGCTTGGATCCTCACACTCAAATAGCAAAATCTTCTCTCTGCTGGCGCCCCACAGAATCCAAACCTTGAAGACAGCTCCTGCCTACCTACAAAATCTCTCAGAGACAGCTGTCCAGAACCTTCAACAGTCACCCCACCCCCAACTCACACAGAGCACCCAGGGCAGAGGCGACGAGTAAAGAAGAATTTCCCACAGCCTTCCCAGCAGAGAGCAAGTCCTTGGTGGATGTGACATGCCACTCCATCACTCCTCAGCCTAATGTAACTGCCTGCTGTTTCCACCACCCAGGACCCCCAATCCTTCCATCTCAGAGGACCCATGAACCCTCTTCAGATTCTCCGGAGCAATCATGGACCCCTCCAATCCCAGGGGCTGGACTTCAAGTTCCCTGAGGGCAAGGGCTGCACTGGACCCACCTCAAGGGCCCCAGGTGGGTTAGCTGATGGGGACAGTGTTCATTCAGTGTGGATAAATTGTACATTGTGTCACACAGGTTCCCCTGTGACTTGACTTTCCAGCTTGACAATCCTTTTTGGAATAATTCCACCCCTCACTTGCACCCATGCCCAGCACCAGACCCTGGACCAGACACAACTCCCTCTGCACTCCATGAGTCCCACCACAGTATGGGTAGGGAAGGTCCCAAGCCACCCCAACCCCACAGACACACTCCGCCAAATGATGTACACATCTCACCACTAGTGACCTCTCCTCCCTCTGCCTGCGACATCTGAGCCGAACATCCAGCCTCGAAAACCTCACAGTGCCACCCCTCCCCAACAGCCCCCTCACCCACAAAGCAGCCACAGAAGGCTCCAAACGCTCGGCAGTGGGATACAGACAACTTCTGCTGTGAAGAACCCCCCTCTCCAAAACACACCCCACCTCTCCAAGACCCGCCCCCTCATGAATGTTCCCAGGGTCGGGGAGGGGGGCACGAGCTAAAAATAGACGGGCTTGACTAGCTAGTGAGAGCTGGAGGGAGGGAAGGGGCGCTCTTCTGGGGGAGGGTGGGCGACCGTGTGGAGCAGACCTGCCCCGAGAGGGAGCGCGAGCGCCGCAGCGCGGACACGCGCGCAGAGCCCGCGACCCCCCGCGCGAGGGGGCTCTGCGGGGGGCGGGAAAATGGCAGTGACCTACTTTCTCCGCCTCCGCAGCGGCCAGCCAGGGAGATTAGACCTGCGATTCGGCCCCCTCCCAGCCCAGAACCCGGCAGGGGGGCCGGACCCCGGAGACCCGGGAAGAGAGCTGGGCTGAGCTGGCGGGACCTCGTGCCCCCGGGGCGTCGCCCAGCGGACCTCCCAGCCCCTCGCGCGGCCGGCCCTGCGTACCCCAGCTGGTTCCAGTGCGGCCCATGAACTGGTGCGTCCTCGGGTTCCACACGAACTCCTTCCACTCCTCAACCACCTGCCCACAGCTCTTCTTTTCTTTCTGGATGACCATCTTGATGGCGGGGGGCGAGTCCCGCGCGGGGCGAGGGGGCTGCGGCGAAGCTGAGGTGCGGCGCACTGAAGCCCCCCCCCACACCGGAACGCGCGGCGAGCAAAGGCAGCAGGGGCGAAGGGGAGCCCCCTTAGATATGCAGCTGCTGCAAATTCCGGGGTGCGCGGCCACGCGCTGCGGGGTGCTGGCAGCGCGGCGTAGGGTACACTGATCCTAGGCCCCCCGACTGCGAGGAAAAGGGGTGTTGTCAGAGCAGGGGAGGATAAAAAGGGGAAGGGGTGCGAATGCAGCTTCACCCCCTAAACCTCCTAAAAGCAAAAAAAAAAAAAAGATGCAAAAATAGACGGCTACAAAACCCAAGCGAAACGCAGAAAAATCAGGGCGCAAAGAGGCAGGGAGGCGTGGGGGGAGGGTGTCGCCCCAAAATCCGAGATGCAAAGAGGCTGTGGAGAGGGGTCGGGTGACCGCTCAAGGCCCTTCCGCCAAGCGGAGACCGCCACACCAGTGGTGGCTCGGCCGCGGGGGTGGGGCGGGGAAGCGCAGTTGGGGGACAGCCAGGGATGGTGGGTCCCCCCGGCGGAGGCTCCGCTTCTCAGCAGTGCGGGTCCGGCGGTCCAGGCGCGCAGTCTTTATAGTCGGCGGCTCTGGGGGTGCCCGCCCCCTTCCCTCCCCCAGAAACCCCGCCTCCTCGCCGCTGGCCCGGGCGACCTCATACATATGCAAATATGGAGAGAGGGATTGGGTCCGCCCCCCGCCGCCTTGTCTGGACCAGGAGGTCTCTCCCCTACCGCGACCCCAGGTGCTGGACTGGATCAGCATGGGTGGAGGGGATAGAGGGCGTGTCCGGGCGGAGTAGAGGGAAAGATAGCACCAGAGACACCGAGACCGAGAGGAAAGCAGATATATGCTGACATGGGGGCCCCAAGCAGGGAGTCAAAAAAAAAGACTTAAGATCCGGGAGACAGACAGGGCAGAATGTGAGAGGAATAGAGAAAGAGCCAGGGATCAAGAAAAACATATCAGAGACTAGCCAGGATGGAAGCTAGAACAGGCCACGTAGAGATGGATAGAGGCTACCACAGGAGGGAAAGTCCCCTTGTGGCAACTGCTACCAGTCCCCCCAATACCTCCTTCTCTAGTCCCAGAGACCCTTCTCCCATCACCTGGTTTTCTCCCAGCCTAGGGACTTCCTGGTCTTCCCACGATGTCCCACCACCACATTCCCAACCCCTAGCCTTGCCCTGAGACCCCAGCCCTGGAGTCAGGTCAGCTTAAGTGTTCTGCATCCTCCCACCCCCATGTCTGAATTCCCCTCCTCATTTGCCCATTTGGGTCAATAAACATTTATTGAGCACCTACTAGAGGCTTTGTGCAGCTCTAGCCCTGGAGAGGTAAAGTTGCAGTTCTCGAGAGACTCACAGTCTAGGTGCAGGTACAAGAGGCTCTAAAGACTCGGTGTTAAGAATCATTATCTAGGGGCCCGGCCTGGTGGTGTTGGGATCCCAGGCATGAACTTACGAACGACTCATCAAGCCATGCTGTGGTGGTGTCCCACATACAAAATAGAGGAAGATGCGCACAGATGTTAGCTCAGGGCTAATGTTCCTCAGCAAAAAGAGGAAGATTGGCAATGGATGTTAGCTCAGGGTCAATCTTCCTCACTAAAAAAAAAAAAAAAAAATCACTATCTCTCTCCCCTCAAATCTTGTCACCTGTCCTTGGAGAGATTTTTCTTCTCCTTTCAACTCTCACCCTAAATCCTCTGTTCTAGGCCTCAACAAGTCCCATTTTGACTCTCACCCTCCCCCTCAAACTCACTCCCTCCCAGTCCAGGGCCAGCTTCATGGACTTGGGATTTGCTCAGTTGAACAAGGCCCATGCCCAGAATGGCCTTGTGCTTGGTTTAGTGCTCTGCTGTCACCATCTCGAAATTCTTAATAATTTTATCTTTGAACTTGTGCTTTGTAAGTGAAGTCCAATGGGACAATGGAGCATGGGTGTGAGCAGAGGAGATATGCATAATACACTATTGGTGATGCTCCATGAGCACAGAACTCCGGTGGACCCACCATGTGTGGGAGTTCAGTGAGACTCAAAGTGAGTACAAGCACCTTGTACTTGTACTTGTACTTGTACACCTGAATAAGTGAGGGTGCTGACAGCTGAGAGGCCACACTTGCCATTCAAAGCAGAACTTGCTTTGAACACAGAGATGAAGCAATGGCCTTCTAGGAGACAAGGTGATTGAGGCATCCTGTCATATCCTCTTAGTCATGTTACTTCCCTGATTCAGCCAACCACTTCTGCTGGCAATGATGACATAGAAGGAAATGGAACACTGGGGCAACCCATAATTCTTCTTCCTTTCAGTCCTTCCGTACTCATCAGTAAGCTGAAGGTAGAAAAATGTTAATTTTTCTTTATTTAGAACAATACTAAACAGCAAATAAAAAACACCATGACAAGTTGAGAGAAGAACCATGGAAGAAAAGAAAACATTTTATATTTTAGTACCTTGAACAGCATTCTTTTCCTGCTTTTTGAACAAGGGACCCCACATTTTCATTTTGCACTGGGTCCTGCAAATCATGCAGCTGGCCCTGCTTCAGTCCCTTCTGCAGCAGACTCTGGATTAATTTTCTCAAAATACAGTTTTAATTAGGCCACTCCTCAGCTCAAAGGTCTTCAATGGCTTCCTGTCACCTTGCGGGATGGAGTCCTGATTCCTCAGTCTGACCTTCAGGGTACTCCAAAATGTAGACCCAGCCTGTATCCCCAACCTCCTTTCCCACTAGGCCCTGACTAGTCTTCCGCTGGAGCTGAGCCGGCCACTCCCGGGACAGGCTGTGCTTACTCCTGACTTCACACCTTTGTCCATTTCATTTCCTCATCCTGGAATACTGCCCACCCTTCAGAGTCCAGCCCCAACGCCCATTCATTCATTCAGTGCGTATCTAATGAGCATTTGCTTAGAGCCAGGCACTATTCTGGTCCCTGTGCTCCCGGGACTCCCATTCTAATAAAAAATAAAAACCTGCAAACAAATAAAATGACGTATTATAATATTACTGCATATTATAATATTACGCAGAAAAAAATAAAACAGGGTGATGTGCCAGAGAGTGTCTGGATGGTCAGCGATGGCCATACTGAGGAGGTGACTTTTAATGTGAGACCTTACCTAATGTAAGACCCCAAAGGAGCCATGGGGAGATGTAGGAGAACAGCTCTCCAGAAGGAGGGAAGTGCAAGTGCAGAGGCTGGGCTTCAATGAGGGAAGGCAAATTGATACAGCAAGAGATCAGAGAAGTAGGCAGGGGCCAAATCAGATAGGTCCTTGTAGGCCAAAGGGAGTAGTTTGGATTTTAATCCAACATCACAGAAGCAATTCTAGGGATTTAAGCACGGGAGTGACATGATTAAATTTAATGAAAATCACCATGGCTGCTGTGTGGAGAGTGGACTATGGGAAGCAAGGAGAGCAGTCAGGAGGGCTTTGCAGCAGTCCAGCCACACAGATGGCTTGGACCAGGGTAGCAGATGTGCAGATGGAGACTAGAGGATGGGTTCAGGATCTATGTCGGAAGTAAAGTGACATGAACAATGAGGATGACAGAAAGAAAAGAATCAAGGCTAATGCCTAGGTTTTTGTCTTCTCCTCAGCAACTGGGCTGAAAACTCTTGTGTATTTTATCTTTTCAACCAGACTGTAAGCATTTTGAGAGCAGGCGTTTGTCTTAGACTTTGTATATATATTCTATAACCAAGCAACCCTGTTGAAGATAATGAAGACCTATTGAAGATAACGCCTGAGGTTCAGCCCCAGTGGCCTAGTGGTTAAGTTTGGCACACTCTGCTTCAGTAGCCTGGGTTCGGTTCCCAGGCACGGACCTATACCGCTCTGTCAGTGGCCATGCCATGGAGACAGCTCACACAGAAAAAAAGAGGAAGAGTGGCAGGGGATGTTAGCTCAGGGTGAATCTTCTTCAGCAAAAAAAATATATATATAATGCCTGTTTCTGCGTTGGGCTTAAAGATGGAATGGCTCCTTCTGCAAGAAACCTCAGGGAAGCAACATGCCCTTTCCTTCATCAGGCAAGGAGGATCAAAGTGGGCCAAGGCCGGTAGTGTAGTGGTTAAGTTCGCGCACTCTGTTTCAGTGGCCTGGAGTTCACAGGTTCGAATCCCAGGCGTGGACTGACGCACCGCTCATCAAGCCATGCTGTGGCAGCATCCCACATACAAAGTAGAGGAAGATGGGCACAGATGTTAGCTTAGAGCCAATATTCCTCACACACAAAAAAAAGAAAGCAAGAAAGAAAAGAAATGGGCCGGGCCGGCCCCGTGGCTTAGCTGTTAAGTGTGCGCACTCCACTACTGGTGGCCCAGGTTCGGACCCCGGGCGCGCACCAACGCACCGCTTCTCTGGCCATGCTGAGGCCGCATCCCACATACAGCAACTAGAAGGATGTGCAACTGGGACATACAACTATCTGCTGGGGCTTTGGGGAGAAAAAAGGAGGAGGATTGGCAATAGATGTTAGCTCAGAGCCGGTCTTCCTCAGCAAAAAGAGGAGGATTAGCACGGATGTTAGCTCAGGGCTGATCTTCCTCACACACACACACAAAAAAAACAGAAAAGAAATGGGCCAGTCTTGATCTGGAGAGATGAGGCCTGGACCGTACCCTCAACACACTTAGCTTGGCAAATACAGGCCTGGGGATGGCCTCCAGCCTGCTGGCTCAGTCTCTGCCCTGTATCCCAGCTCACTTGGAAAAGAAAGAATGAATGTCTTCTGTACATGTGGGGGGTTCTGGGGTAAGGCTGAGATACCTGTTGCTCCCATCCATGCCTGCTTCTGTAGGTGAGGATCAGCATGAGGAAGGCCGGGGAGGAGGGAGCACACTACTAAATGCAGCATTGGGGTTCACAGGGAAATAAGCTAAGGAAGGGAGGCAAAGAGCCATTACAAACCTCCAACCTCTTCCTGGAACCCAGCCCTCCTCCCTCCAGCATCTCCAGAGAGGAGGAAGGAAATAAGGGGCCCCCCCACTCCCTCTCCCATATCCAGAGCCTGTCATAAGGTCTGTGCCCCTTGATCCCCCTCCCCGCCAAATCCCAGGGACTCAGCTGTCTGGTGGACTCAGCTCTCTGGGTTCCTGACAAGGTAGGTCTCGGCAGAGACAAGAAGAAAGAAAGAAGAGAGCTCCAAAACACAGATATGGCGGGGAAATAGGGGGTTATCATTTAATGGGCACAGAGTTTCAGTTTTGCAAGATGAAGAGTTCTAGAGATGGATGGTGGTGACAGTTGCACAACACTGTGAAACTTAATGCCACTGAACTCTACACTTAAAAATGGTTAAGATGCTAAATTTTATGTTATGCGTATTTTACCACAACTGAAAAAAAAAAAAAAGAAAGAAACATAGATGTTCCTCCACTGACCAGATCAAGCCCCAACTCCTCAGCCTCTCGCCACATGGCCCAAGGAACATCTCTAGTCTGCCCTCATTCCATCTCAGCCTGCCCCTAGTTCAGCCATATGACACACCCTTCCTCATCTTTTATACCTGGCAAGCTCAGATTTATACTTCAAGAACTGTGCACAAGGTTAATGATATCAACAAAAGCTCAATGTATTTCCCATATATTGAGCACTTTCTATATGCCAAGCACTGTGCTAGGTATCTGACCTACAATAACATCATCAAATCCTCACAGCAAGCCTATGAGTAGGGTAACTTTTGTAGATGGGGAAACTGAAAACCATTGGTTCAAGTTCACATATCCAATAACTCACCTCTTTGATGATCCTTGGTAGACCTTGCAACCAGGTTCCCTGGCACTTCATAGAGATCTCTAGTCAAGCATTTTACTAGAGATCTAGTAAAATGTCTCTCTCTCTCTCAAGACCCTGGTTCTCCAGGGCCAGGATCAAGTCTTCTTCATCTTTGGAATCCCTGTGGACTACCTAACACAGTGCTTGGCATACTGTCAGCAGCCAATAAATGTTAATTGAAAGAAAGAAAAAGAGAGGGACAGACAGAGAGGGAGGGAAGTCGCAAAGGAGGGAGGGAGGGGAAGAGAGAGGCAGTGCATAGGGTGGAGTGAGTGGGTAGACTAAGCCTAGAGGCTGCAGGGTAGGCTGCCAAGCTCTGGAAAAGTTTTTAGGGGTGTGGGAGAGGCAGGGGGCACTGGGCAGGCATTGTAGGTGCCCTTGGTGGGGCCCTGGCAGAGTCTGTGTCAAAGCAAAGTCAGTCTTAATGAAAGACTGTAGACAACTCTGGATGGTAATCAGGAATCTTGGAATCTAGGGCAGGCTGGAGAAAGAGAGGTTGGGCGCATGATGTCCTGGACAGGGTCGGGTGGAGGGAGGAGAGAAAAGCCAGCCCCTGGGAGATTCCTCGGGGACACAAGGTCAGGAAGTTGCCACTCAGACAACCCCCTTGGTGGGGCCCCAGGTGTGTCCAAGCCCTTTAACCTCTCTCCCACTGGCTCACACCTGAGGCCCCCACAGGACTGGTTTCTTTTCACTATTCAGGTCTTTGCTCAATGACACTGCCTCAGAGAGGCCTTCCCTGACCACCCAGCTAACGTTGCCCCACCCACTACCACCCGCTATCATATTACAGGATTTTATTCCCTTTATAGCGCTAACCACTATCCAAAATGATCTTGCTTATTTTTCTTGTTTGTGAGCTGTCTACCCGCCCCTCCCTCCATACTGTGAGCTCCATAAGAGCAGAGAATATGTCTATCCTTTTCATCACTGTATCTTCAGTGTCTAGAACAGTGCCTGGTACCCAGTAGGTGCTCAGTAATCAGTTGAATGGACATATCCAAGTGGCCCAGCCTGACCCTGAACACTGCCCAAGAACAAGAGTTGAATTTGGGCTCCCTGGCCATGCTGAGGACTCTCCTATAAAACATTCCAGCTGAGTGGACACAGCTGTAGACCTGGCAAATGCAAGATTGGGAGGGTGCAAGCAGGGGTCTAGGATTTGTGTTTGCAACCCCAGAGTCTTCTGGAGCCTCCTTACCCTGGGGTCATTTAGGTCCTGGCTGATCCCTATAGAGGGGACAGCAGGTCCAATGAATGACTCTCCCTGTTGGGGGTTACTAGTAGGAAAATCATTGTAAGAAGCCCCGAGGCTGGGACACTGGGATCTCCATGGGGTCTGGAGATAGGGCATGGGTTAACAGTGCCTGAGAGGGATGAGGATTGAGAGATGCGGACTGGCTGAAGTCCCACAGCTCCCTAGGGGGCTGAGAGCTTTGCGCTAGGACGCAAGGATTCCCAAGAGGGCTAAAGACTTGGAGCTGGGAACTAGGGGCTGGGAGCTTGGGCTTGAGGGTCTCCCAGGGAACTGGGGGCTGACGCAGGAGGCTGCCCCGGGGAGGGGCTGGGGCACCAGGATTCTCCAGAGGTTTGGGGGCTGAGGGCTGGGTCACCATATCCTTTGAGAGCAGCGATATTCCTGAATCTGTCTGTTCTTCCCAGCTGGAACCAGCACAAGGCAATTCTTGTTTAATGGAGTAGACCAATTTGTCTGGGAATGCAGCAAGTGGACCGAGACTAGGAGAGAGAGAGGCAGCTTTCTCCCTCTGCTCTCTTCCCTTTTTCTTTCTCCCTGCTGCCTCCACCCCTTTTCCCAGCACCCCGCCCCCATCTCTCTAAGACCCTCTTACGCCCCCTGCTGCTCCTTCCTTGAATAGCAGTGGCCAGTCTAAAGCACAACAGAATTCCATCTCTTCCCTTCCCTCCTGACCTGGGCCCCACCTCAGAGGGAGGAAGCTAAAGTCCCAAGGGAGTAACTGCTGGGCAAAGGAGGAGGGCTCTTGGCAACCAGAAAGTGACCTGTATCTGGCGTGTCTGTGTGTGTGTGTGTCTGTGGAGACTGTTGTTGGGACTTCAGCCTGAGAAGTCACCGCTGCCTCAGGAAGACTTCCTTGATCCTCAGACTAGCTTAAGGCCCCTGATCTCCAAGCTTTCACAATTCCCTGACTGCTCCTTTATGGTGCTTATTAGAGTTTCCAATTATCCACTTATTTGTTGGTCTGTGATGAATGCCTGCCTCCCCCAGGGGACTGTGAGAACCAAAAGGACAGGAATAAGGGTTGTTTTTGCCCATCAACACAACCTGATGCTCAGCACAGCACCTGGTACATTGCACATGCACAGTAAATGTTTGTAGAATAAATGAATGAGTGACATTCAAAGGGGGTTCTTAGGTGGGGATTTAATGGATGCTGTCAGGGCCATTGCTTGGGCTCTGAGTCCAGAGGTCCCGGCTTCTGCTCAGGACTCAGTCCATGTCTAGTCTCTGGCTTTGTGCCCAAAGGCTGTCCAAGCAAAAGAAGGCAAAAGAGGCCTCTCCTAGAGGGAGGTGGCATGGAGGGGGCATTAGAGTGGCTTGGATCCAGAAGCTCCTCCTCACTTTTCTAGTTCTCCAACCTAAGTTTTTGAAAGCACTTCCTCCCACTGCCCCCTTACCCTCTCTCCTCTTCTGGTCTTTTCTTCTTCCCTCCCACACATTTCCTTCCCTTAAAAATGTACCCCCTCCTATCTCTTCCCCTCTCTTTAGCTCTTTCTGACTGTGTGCTGAAGAACTTGTCAAGTTCTTCACTCTTCACTCACTCTCTCTTACCTGACAAAGCCCCCAGGAAGAGACGCCCCTGCAGCTGGATCCAGAGGTTGAGGAGGGAGCCAAGGCCCAAGAGGGGCAGAGCAAGGATCTCCTTCTTTGGCCCCTGGTTCAAGACCACCCTGGATACAGCTAGCTTCAGCTGAAGAGGGAGTCCCAAGACCAGGGGCAGATCCAGCCCTGGCCCAACCCAGAAGACAGCACTACCTTCTGCAGAGTTTGTGGGACAGGGACATAAGTGGGGGAGAAGCCACACCTTCTATCTATCTTCTATCTACTGGCCATTTCCACCACCTAAATCCTGCCTCAATTTTCCTGGCTTGATCTTCTATAAAACCACATCCACCCCAGGTAAATATACAATCTAAATAAAAGCCTCTTGCTTCCTGCAGGTAGCTTCAAGATGTGTCCCTGGCCCCCCACCCCCACCCTAAAGCCTCCCTAATATTGACATTTTGGAGTCCCCTTTTCTCCCTGCTGCTCCCAGGCTCCACTGAATACAGGTAGAGCCCCCCTCTTACTTGATCTTAGAGGTGAAAGCTGATCCAAGAAGGGTTTTCTGGAATCCCAAGGGCAAGGAGGTGGCTGGAGCCTGCTACTAGCTGGAGTCTCAGGTCCAGAGAGAAGGCCCAGGGCTCTGCATGAAGCTGGGGAATGTCTGGGGGGAGAAATGATCCTCCTGACGCCTCAAGGCTGGGAATCATGGAGGGAGGGGGCTAGTGGTGGAGGGGGAGACAGAGGAAGGCGGACACAAAGCTGGCCATGGAGGGGGAAATAGCCTTTACCTTGGAACTGAATTCTGCACGAGTCCCTGGAGGGAAGAATATGCCGGGATGGGACTCTACAGCACAGCTTCTGAGGCTAGTGGGGGCAGACACTGAGGTGTGGGCCTGTTGATCCAGCCAGTTATCCCAGCCCAGGCAGCCATCCAGGGCAGGGACCAGCTGGAGCCAGTAGGGGGAAGGGAAGATGCAGGGATGTCAGAAGCAGGACATCTGACCCAGCCCCAAGTTCGCTGCCCTCAGTTTATTCCCCTCTCAGAGACACAAGCATATGGCCTCCCCCGATGAGGCACTCATCCTATCCCCTCCCCCAAAAGAGTGGACTTAGACCCCCATGGCCACCCAAGCCATCAAGGCTTTACCAGCTTTGCTCATGGTTCCCGCCCCTGTGATGCAGTTACCGGCAACTGGAGGTTGGAGGCAGGGAACAGCAGACCCCCCCCCCCCCAGTGCAATCTTCATGATGGGCTGGGGATTGTTGGCCAGAGGCCCAGAGACCTGTCTCAGGCACAGCATCTTCTCCCATCCACCCCCAGCAGCAGAGTCCCCAAAGATCTTCACTTCCACCTACAGGAAGGAGGAGAGAAGCAGCATCAGAGGCCCCTGGGGCCTGCCTCCACCACTTCCTTCAGAGGCAGCCAAGTATAGTAGAAAGAACATGCACTTGAAGAGTCAGCTAGCATCCTTGACTCACTTATATACTGACTGAGCCTCAGAATTCCCATCTGAAAAAATAGGGACAAGAATAGCAATTTCATGGGGGTTTTGTGCAGATTAAAGGAGATGACAGTGGTAAAGGGATGCCCAATAACTTGGTTCTGTTCCCCTTCCTCAGACCCTTCCCCCTTCAGGACAAGATCTAGCTTTCCTGGTGCCGCCCCCCCATTGTCCAGCCAGGCTTCAGTGCCCACCACAAGCTGGGCCCAGTGATTGGACAGTTAGATCTCAGGCCTGCCATCCCAAAGTCCCAGCCCAAACCTGTCATCCTTTAGGTTGGTTTTACCATAAATAATCACTCCTTCTGGATCTAAGGTTCGAAACTCAAAGGAGGAGGAGGTTTTGGAAGGACACAGAAGGAAGGACTGTGCATAGGGTGTGCCCTTTGAGAGTAAATGTGGGGTTGGGGAAGGTGGAGTTCAGGGAGAGAGAAGGACAGGGAGATAGGGAAAAGAGAAGAGCTGATGGAGAGAGGGTAAGGTCAGGGGACTAGGTTAAGGGGCTAGGTCAACCCCATACTTTGTGATCTTGGTGAGGTCAAAGGTCATGATGGCGACAGGCTTTTGTCTTAGGCCATTGCTGAGGTACACAGCAGGAGGGTCCTGGATCTTCTATCAGAAAGAGAAAATAAACAAGCTAGAATAAGGACACGCCAGAGACAGACAGAGGGAGAGGCACTGCTACAGGGCTGGAGGAGGAAAGAAAGGAAGAGGGTAGAGCCAAAGTAGCAGTTCATTTAAGCACACACGTGGCTAAGTACCCCACCTTGCTCCTGCAGCTCCTGCACCTGAGTAGGAAGAATATGTCTCAGGGCCAGTCCCTGGTGGCTGTGAGGCAGTAGCAGCAGCAGCAGCCACCTAGGCAATGTGACCAGTGGGCCTCTCTGCTCTCTATAATCAGCCTCAGTCCGCTGTGTGGTTCAGACAACTCTGAGGAGAATGCATGGGGGCAGGCAGCCTTGCACATGGTTGGTGGAGGGTTAAAAGGTTGCCTCGAAGGGAGAAGGGGGGCAGGAGACAGGGGCACTGACCCTATGGCCCTTCTGAGGATAAATAGGGTGAGGGACAGAGTTCCTCCACTACCCTCCCCTACCGCCAGCAAGTTTATGACCTGAGGGAAGACCCCACTTTTCCCCTTTCCTCCTCTAGAGCCTGACTTGGGTTCTCCAAGCCTTCTGCCCACCTGGGAAGGCTGCCTCGACAGGCCTGAGGCCTGGAAACAGTCCTGCCCTGCTCCCCAAGTAGCATCCTCCATCAGGACTAGAGCTGAGACATGGAATCCCAAATATCTAGCTGTGTGACTGTGGGTAAGTCACTCCACCATTGTGTTTTAGTGTCTTTGTCTGTAAAATGTGAAAAATAATACCTACTTCATGGGGTTACTGTGAATGAGGATTAATTGAGATAACGCAGGCACAGTACCTGGTATCTGCTCTGAGCGCCTCCCTCAGTACTTACCCACGTCTCTGAGGCTCGCCTCATAGGGAGGTATTGTCTCTGAGTGTGATTTAATAGATACGAAAAAAAGACCCATCCCCCACTCCCAATTATCTTCCCTTATCCATTTATCACAAGGCCTAACCATTTACCAACAGAAATACATCACCCTCTCCCTGACCCATTTTAAAATACAAATGTCCGGAGAGATCTAACACTTTGAGCCACTCAAGAGCTGTAGGAAACAGCTTTCAGAGCTGGGGCTTAGGGCTCCCTCGGGGTCTGGGTGGGCCTGAATGGGTGAGTGAGAGAAGGGTAGAGCAGATAATCACCGCCTTCTTCAGTTAAAGAAGGACCAGGAGGTGACTTTTGAGCCATGGGATTTCTGCAACGGAGGCTTGAACACCCGGATAATAACAACCAGAAAGCCTCAGCACTTCAGCCTTGACCCTTGCCCAGGCACCCAGTCACGAGACTCCGCCCTACGGGGGCAGGTCTGGGGGGGGCGGGGACGTGCCTACTCTGCAAGCTGATTGGCTGGCGGGCGCGCGCCTGCAGGAGCAGAATTTAGGGGCTACGAGGCCGTGAGGACCGCCCTGCCGTAGCCCGAGCTGGTCTTCTGCTTCCCGGTCGGCGGCGTTCTCGCCGCCCGCTCCCCCGACTTTCTGGGATCCGAGTTTGTAGGCCCTTTAAAGGATTCCAGTTGCCCTTCGCCCGGTCCTGCAGAAAGGAAGTGGGGGTGCTGGACTTCAGTCCCAGACGGTGGGGAATCGGGATGGCTTCCGTGCGGATCCGAGAGGCTAAGGAGGGAGACTGTGGAAATATCCTGAGGCTGATTCGGGTGAAGGCTGCGGGCCGGAAACCAGTGTCTTCAGAGGGGGTCAGAGCGGCGCGGCCGGAGTGGGGGGCAGGGGGAGGGAGAGGAAGAAGGGGGAAGAGGTGGGAGCAGGGGAAGGGGCGCACCCTGGAGTCCTGCTCCGGGAGGGACCCTCCTGCCCTAATCTAGCCTCTGTTCTCACGCCGTAGGAACTAGCTGAATATGAAAAACTCTCGGATCAAGTGAAGATCAGTGAAGAAGGTGGGGGCCCAGCACCTGGGTCCTGACGGAGGCTGGGGAGGAAGTGAAGGGTGGGCTCCCCAGGCAGTAGCTCCAGGCTGCGCACACACCCAGGCCCTCTTTTTCTATCTCTCTGTCACAACTCCGATCTCTGCAGCCCTGAGAGCAGATGGCTTTGGAGAGAATCCTTTCTATCACTGTTTGGTAGCAGAAATTCTTCCCGTACCCGGGGAGCCACATGGTAAGAACATTGGGAACTCAGAGTCCTCTCTCCAGTCAGCCTCAGAGGTCTCTCCCCCAGGTGCCCGGCAGCCTGACCCCTCTTTTCTCTCTCTTTCTTAGGGCCCTGTGTGGTGGGCTATGGACTATACTACTTCATCTACAGCACATGGACGGGTCGCAACGTTTATCTGGAAGACATCTACGTGAAGCCGGAATATCGGGGTACTGGGCAGAGGCTGAGGCTGGGGTGGGAGAAAAGCAACACATAGACCCCACTGCCATCCCCTGCCCCCTAGTCCCAGCCTATGGCCTTTTCTTATCCCGTCAACTCAAACAATCCCTCTTTTTGCCTTCTTCTCCCCACAACAGGTCAGGGGATTGGTTCCAAGATAATCAAAAAGGTGGCTGAGGTGAGGAGAGGGATGGGACTACAGGCTAGGCCCTGGAAAAGCAACGGCTTATGGGAGGCACCTGGGTTGAATGGAGGGTGAGAAAGCTTTTTCCTTTTTAACTCAGGAAAGTGAGTGATGTCTTCCACAGGTAGCCCTGGATAAGGGCTGCTCCCAGTTCCGCCTGGCAGTCCTGGACTGGAACAAGCGGGCAATGGACTTGTACAAGGCCCTAGGAGCCCAAGATTTGACTGAAGCTGAAGGCTGGCACTCCTTTCGCTTTGAGAGAGAGGCGATGAGGGAGTTGGCAGGAAAGTGACGCCATCCCTTAGGCATCTCTCTCTATTTGAGCTTCTCCTTTCCCACCAGCTCAAGCAGTCCTCAGATACTGTCTCCACTAGCAAAGGCCTCCCTGAAGGAAGGAGGGTTGGGAGTGAATATTGCCGAAGTAAGAAAAGAGCAGAATCGGAGAGGCCCTTCTACCTCCTTGTTGAGGGTGAAGAATAAATGAGAATTACTGTATCCTGATGTGGTGTTGGGTAAAGGAATTGATGACACAAGAAGCTGCAGCCACTTTACACTTTACAACTCCTCACTGTTGTGGTCAGTGGATGTTGCTTCTAGGGGTAAAGGTGGGCCCAAGATGACTTTCACCCTCAATGGGCCAGAGTCTTGGCTCTTGCCGGTGGAATATAGAGAAAAGAAGAGCGGCGGGGGGGTGGGGGGGGGCATTGAGGGGGGTTGGGGGCCAGCCCGGTGGCGCAGTGGTTAAGTGTGTGCGTTCCGCTTCGGTGGCCTGAGGGTTCGCAGGTTCAGATCCCAGGTGCGCACCGACGCACCGCTTGTCAAGCCATGCTGTGGCGGTGTCCCATATAAACTAGAGGAAGATGGGCACAGATGTTAGCCCAGGGCCGGTCTTCCTCAGCAAAAAGGAGGATTGGCATGGATGTTAGCTCAGGGCTGATCTTCCTCACAGAAAAAAAAAAAAAAAAAAAAGAGCAAGGGGCCAGCTTGACACACCAGGCTTATTGGTCACGTTTGGGACCCAGACAAAGGCCTCCAGTGTCTGGACTGAGCCACAAAGGACCCAAGACTGAGGCTAGCCCACGGAGTCAACAGGTGGAGCAGGCTGCCACCTAGTGGTGGCATTTCAGGGGCACACTGGGAAGGACCACTTGCCTGATTGTAAAAATCAGCTTTTTTGTAAAAAAACAAGCTAGCTAGTGCTTTTTCTTTTTCAAAAGTCACAAAGCCTTTATTTTCCATTCAGCAAAATCAAAACAAACCTTTAGGATCCAAGGAGACAAGGAGAGAAACAGGCTCATATCTCACTTTGATAATATTTTATTGCACAAGTCATGTGGGTTTGTTGTAGAAAAATTGAAACAGACATATAAAATAAAAATCTATAGCCTTACTTACATGACTACTTTTAACCCTTTAGTGTTGATTTTTCAGATTTTTTCAATGTACAGATCTACACATAATTAGTTAAGTTAGTAGGGATTTAGGGGATCATACTCTTGCAACCTGTTTTTTCATTTAACTATGTATCAGAAGCATCTTCCTATGCTATTCAACATATATTTGTCACTTTCAATGGTAGCATATTATTTCTTTTGTGGATGAACCATTGGGTAAATGGTCATAATTTAGACCCCGAAAGGGGACAAGCAGGTAACATAAATGCGTAAATTGTAAGAAACAGGATATGTGGAAGCCTAGAGAGCTGAAGATCCATCTTAAAATTCAAATTGAAAAAAATAGGATTCAGCCAAACAGAACACTTCAGGGGCCCAGATTCTTCCAGAGTGGTGCCAATTTTTGGCCCTTGAAATCAGCTTACTGCAGATGGGCCTGTAGGACAATCTTGATCAAGAGATAATGAAGAAGATAATGAAGCTGATCAACCCCTTCCACAGATGAGAGCCAGAAGAACCCAGTCTCAGATCCTTGGCGCATCTCAATCTGACAGGAATTAATGTCATTCAAACATGATCAGTTTATCTAGTGATGAGACTTTTTTTTTTTAAATTTTATTTATTTATTTATTTATTCCCCCAAAGCCCCAGTAGATAGTTGTATGTCATAGTTGCACATCCTTCTAGTTGCTGTATGTGGGACGTGGCCTCAGCATGGCCGGAGAAGCGGTATGTCGTTGTGCGCCCGGGATCCAAACCCGGGCCGCCAGCAGCAGAACGCGAGCTCTTAACCGCTAAGCCACCGGGCCGGCCCGTGATGGGACTTTTTAAACTTAAATTTTAATGCAGAATAGGTTATTTCTGGAAGGATGCACAAACAAGCAGAGAATGTAGTCACCCCTGGGGAGAAGAACTGGGTGGCCAGGGGACAGAAGGAAGGAGACTACTTTTCCCACATACGACTTTGGACCTGCTGAATTTTGTGCCATGCCTATGTATTACTTCTTAAAAAAAAATAAGTAAAACTTTAAACATTAATGCAGAAAAAAAGGGTATATATTAGGAAACTTAATATTTCCAAAATTTATCTTGCCCCCATCTTGATTTGTCTTTGCTTCTCAGAGTTTGTGCTTTCTATGTTATTCTCTCACCTTGGCCCCAGATGTCACCAGTTTTTGGAGGATGTCTTTGCACTCCAGCATCACTCCATTTTACAGCCTCCTCTTGGCCTCCTGCCCACTCTCACTTCATTAGCCTCCTATCAGGTGACTCTGTTAGATGTTGGGGCTGATTGGTATGGGGTGATAAGGACCTGGGTTCTGGCTGTTGCAGGGAGAACAGAGGAGAGGGCATTTAGGGTGATGGCTTTTTAAAGGGAGAATAGAGAAAACTTAATTAAAACAGCTCTCAAATTTGCCCACATCCATATTCCCACTTCCACTACCATCTCTCTTTGACAATTGCCACAGCCTCCTAACTGGTCTCCCAGCCTCCTTCTGTAACCGCCCCCCTTTCATGGGGTTATTTATTTGTTTTTATCATAGATTTATATTATCTAAAGAGTCAAAAAGTTCTACAAGGCTTATATAAAAAACAGTAGTCTTCCAACTCCCCTCACTCTTCAAAGACGATCATTTTCAATTGAATTTTTAAATTGTGTTATGTTTTGTTTTTATTCACCTTCATATCTCAAACTCAAAATAGCATGCACATGTTGCTACTTCTTGATGTTTCTGTTTTAGGCATTAGCTATTGACTTCTCACTGCTGGAGATGAGAAACTAGCTCTCTTTTCCAACCACCCCACTCCCACTTCCCATTCTCCCCAAATGCTGATATTATATCATGAGTCTGGTTCAGTGTTTACATTATTATGATTATGCAAATGCTCTTCACAGTTGAGCCTTGTGGGCGGTTAGGTTGTTTTTAGTTCCTGCATCGTTTTTGTTTCCCCTGGAATTAATACTTGCCTCCTCTTCTTTGCTTAGGTTTCTGGATACTCTAATTTATCCCCAAATTCTCCTTAGTTGTGTTAATTTCTTCTAAGGGTATACAAACCCGTGAGGAATTTGATCTATTTCATTTGAAGGACTTTCTTGCAGAACTGTAGACCTGTCCCAGCACAGAGAGGCTGCTCTTTAGGTTGCACTGTTGGAATCTCCCTTTAAATCCATCCTGGGGACTCCCTTTGCCTCTCTTGGTTGCTACCTGTTTCCTGGAACCTATGTCTTGATCTTTCTCAGTTTATTTTGATGGAGCTTCTTGAGAAAGGGTGCCTGGGAGGTAAATTGGCTGGGACTTTATAAGTCTGAAAATGTCTTTGTTCTACTCTTGTACTTAATTGACAGTGTGGCTGGGTGGGTATTGAATACTAGGTTGGAAATAATTTACTCTGAGAATTTTAAAGGCATTTCTCCATTGTCTGGTGTTGCTGTTAAGAAGCCTGAAACCATTCTTATTCTAGATCCTTTGTATGAAGGCTATTTTTATTTTCCTTCCCTCTTCCCCCAACCATAGCTTTTAGGATCTTCTCTATCCCAGCATTCTGAAATTTTACATGGAAATGTTTTAGTGTGGTCTCAGTGGGTCTTGTCAATCTGCAAACTCGTGTTCTTAAGTTATGGAAAAATTTTTTTAAATTATTATTTTCTGAATAATTTCCTCCCATTCATTATCTCTTTCTGGAACTCTCGTTCTTCACATGTTGAATTCCATGGACTAGTCTTTTAATTTTCTTTCCTTTTTCCTATCTTCTTCATTTTTTGCCTTACTTTCTGGGAGATTAATTTTATTTTCCAACCTTTCTATGGAATTTTTATTTTTTTATTTTATTTTTTTTAAAGATTTTATTTATTTTATTTTTTGCCCCCAAAGCCCCAGCAGATAGTTGTATGTCATAGCCACACACCCTTCTAGTTGCTGTACGTGGGACTCGGCCCCAGGATGGACAGAGAAGTGGTGCCTCGATGCGCACCCGGGATCCGAGCCCGGGCCACCAGCATCGCAGCGCGTGCACTTAACCACCAAGCCACAGGGCTGACTGGAACTTTTATTTCTACTTTCATGTTTTTCATTTCTAAGAGCCTCTGCATTTTTTGTGTGTGTGTGTGTGTGTGTGAGAGGAAGATCAGCCCTGAGCTAACATCCATGCCAGTCCTCCTCTTTTTGCTGAGCAAGACCGGCCCTGAGCTAACATCTATTGCCAATCCTCCTCCTTTTTTTTTTTCCCTTTTTCTCCCCAAAGCCCCAGTATATAGTTGTATGTCATAGTTGCACATCCTTTTAGTTGCTGTATGTGGGACGCCACCTCAGCATGGCTGGACAAGTGGTGCGCGCCTGGGATCTGAACCGGGCCACCAGTAGCCGAGTGCACGCACTTAACCACTAAGCCACGGGGCCGGCCCTCTCTGCATTTTTTTAAACATTCTGTTTTTGTTTCATAGATATATGTTCTTTTCTTCTCTCTCTGAAGATATTCATGATAGTTTTATTTAAAAATGCTTTTCTCCTTGCATAGTCTTTATTTCTTCTATGCTTTTTTTTCTTTCTCTATTTGTTTTGGCTTCTGTCTTTCGTTTTAGAGGCTTTCCTCAAATGTCTGGTAATCCTTAGTTGTCTGCTGATATTGAAAATTGGGACACTAAAATACTGATTGGAAACTGTGTGTGTATATGTGGGCGGTAGGGAGGCATGTTGACTATGGCCTCTCCTATAGGGTGAACCACTAGGCTATTTCCATGAGGAGCCTCTGATTTCAGTATCATTAGGTCTTTTTTCTTGTCTGATCAGATTTCCCAGAAAAGGCTCTTCCAAACTCCTACTTGGAGGGTATAAACCTGGCTGTAGGTATTCTCAGAGCTGGGTGAAGGAGTCTGGGGGAAGTCTTAACATTCGGTATGTAAACTTTCACTGAATCCTCATTTTCAGTATCTATCTAACCATAAGTGCACGTGCTCCGGTGCTCCGCAGCGGCGGCCCGGGGTTCGCCAGTTCAGATGCCGGGTGCGCACAGACGCACTGCTTGTCAAGCCATGCTGTGGTGGCATTCCATATAAAGTAGAGGAAGATGGGCATGGATGTTAGCCCAGGGCCAGTCTTCCTCAGCAAAAAAAGAGGAGGATTGGCAGATGTTAGCTCAGGGCCGATCTTTCTCACAAAAAAATAAAAAGAAAGAACCAGAAGTCCTAAGGCAAGCTGGATCATTCTGTTACACATCCTTTATACTCCAGCTAGAATAATCTTACTAAAAGGCAAGTCTGCTGAAGATCCGGTAATGGCTCCCTCTGCTCTCAGCAGAAAGTCCAAACTTCTAAATATATTTAATCCCTCCAAGCTCTGGCCCAAACCAACCCTTCCAACCATGTTTCCTCTCCAAGTCGGTTCTAACCATGTTAGACTCTTTTCAGTACCTCAAATGCACTGTATTCTCCTCTCTGATCTGTCTGCACATGCCATTCTCCTGTCTGAAACGCTGTTCCCCTTTTCCCACTCTCATCCTTTGCCTGAATAAAGAATGACCAGAGCAGATAAGGAAGAGGAAAAATCAAGCCTGAGAGGACTGTTGGTGCCAAAAGCTTGGAAGTTGGTGATGGGGCCATTTCTAAAACAAAATTCCGTCACCCCTACTGCTTGAGTCCAAACCCACACTCTTCAGTCTGACAGCCAGCACTCTTGATAATCTGCCCCACTTAAGTTCTCTAACTCTCCCTACTCCTTATCAGAATCACTGCTAATAGTCTCTTTACCTTTCAGTTACCCTACTTACTGCTGTTCCTTCTCAGGCGCCTGGAAGGCTCCTCTTCTTTTATCAGCCCTTCATATACTGGTGTAGTTGAGAGTTCCATCATGGACCCAATTCATTTCTCAGTCTACACTTTCCTTTAGAGATTTAATTTTCTCTTACAGCTTTAACTATGATTAACATGCTGATGATTCCCACATCCACCTCTCTAGCCCAGACCTCTCCTGGGCCACACGCCTGTGTGTCCATTGACCTGCAGGACACTGATTCCTTCATTCAGTTAATATTTGCCATTCCAGGAACTGTGCCAGGTCCTGGGTGTACAATGGTGGGGACAAACAGACATGGAACCCAGTCTCTGACCTCACAGAGCTTATAGTGTAATGGCAGAAGAAAGATGCTGGACATTAACATTACAACCATGATAAGTGCCACAAAGGAATATAGGATGCTTTGGCAGTGGGAGGTGGGAGGCCTAACCTAGTGTGGGCATAGTAGAAGGCTAAAGAAATTATATATATATATATTTTTTAATAATTTTATTTATTTATTTTTCCCCCCAAAGCCCCAGTAGATAGTTGTATGTCATAGCTGCACATCCTTCTAGCTGCCGTATGTGGGACGTGGCCTCAGCGTGGCCAGGGAAGCGGTGCGTCAGTGCGCACCCAGGATCCGAACCCGGGGTGCCAGCAGCAGAGCACGCACACTTAACCGCTAAGCCACGGGGCGGCCCAAGAAATTGAGACCTGAAAGAGAAGTTTGTTGAAGACAAAGGATCGTGTCCACCTGGATGGTGGATCCTCTGACTCAAAGAGGGAAACTAAAATCACTAAACTCATCAACTTCTCCTCCAAACCTTTGTCTCTTGTGTTCTCTCTTCCATGATTGGCATCACCATTCACTCAGTAACCCAAGGTAGAAATCTGAGAGTTGTCCCGTGTTTCTCCCTCTTCTTCATTGGCTCCTCACCCCCACCCCACCGAACCCTCATCACCAATTCTTGTTGATTCTACTGCAAATTTAACAGGTGTAAATCAACTTGTACCTCTGTTACCCAGAGCCCTAATCAAGGTAGATCCTCAGCATCTTTCTTACCTGCAAGGGCTCCTCACCCTTACTCTTTAATCTATTCTCCACAGTTGTAAAATGTAAATCTTATCCCATTATACTACTGCTTAAAACGTTTCAATGGCTCTCCATTGTTGATAAAGTAAAAGCCATTCTCTTTAATCTGATTTGCAAGTCTTTCACAGTCTAGCTTCCTGCAGCTCCCTACTTCAAGCCAAATGCTATTTGAACTGGTTGTGGTTCCCCAAAAGACATACTCTTTCTGCTCCTCTGCACCATTGTATTCCTTGTTCTCTCACGAATACTCTTCCTGCATTTTTCCTCTAGCAAACTTCTATTCATCCCTCAAATCTCAATTTGCATCACCTCCTCTGCTTGGCCTTCCCTGATCACTCCGAAGAACAACTGACCATTGTCTCCTTGGAATTTTCTCTATCCCTAATCCTTATCTCTATCATATCTTCAGTCGAACTCTATGCACTTATTTGTTAATTTATTTGTTTAAACTTGTTTAATTGCCCCTTCCCCAATATATTATAAATTCCTTGAGATCAGGGACCACATCTTGGCTTTGTATCCCCAGCACTTAGCACAGTGATTGGAACACAGTGAAGGCTAAATAAATTTTTGCTAAATGACTAAATGCACAACACGTGATTCTAATTTCTGTGCTATTTTATTCACTTCTACCTAAATTTCTTCCTTAGTTCAAGAACCCGAAGTTTCCCCTCTACTATCCTTACTCCATAACGATTGTTCCTATTTTGAATTTCCTCAGCCTTTAGATATCACATTTTGTGCTGATCTAAGTTGCATTTGCTTTTCGGTACTGCTTTGAAATTATTTTTTAACCTTTCATTATATGCATGATCAGAATTTTCTCTAGGCAACAACGTGACTCAATTTCCTATGGGAAGGAGTTACAGAAGCTCCAGAGTCGGTAGACGCCTATGGACAGTAAAGCTCAGCGCCTGCGCACCGGGCACCTTTTTTTGCCTTTCGACTCCTCTTCTTTTTTTTCTTTAGAGCGTGCGCACCAAGAAAGACAAAGGTGGGGCAAGTGACCAAGCAGTCATTTAGGCGCATGCCCATCCCTAACTTGTCCAAGCCTGGGGGAGTTCCCAGTGGTAAAGTGGCTGTGGTCTGACCAGGAGCTGCAGAAATCCAATCCAACTGAGTGAGCTCGGCTCCTCCCTCCCCACGATTGGTTGACTCTCAGTGTTGTGGGGCGGGGAAAGGAAGAGGTGGGGGCGGTGGAGTGGTGGTGGCGAAGAAAGGGAGCCAATCTCGTTCTGCGCAAGCGCAAGTAAGCGACCAGGAGGGGGCGTGCGAGAGTGAAATGGAGTTGTGGAAGCCCTGATGCGCTGGCGAGCACGAGCTGGGTCGCCAGTCTTGACGCCTGCGCCGTGAGCCTCGGGGCCTCGCGCGCGGCGGGCGGGTGCGCGGTGCGCCTGCGCAGTAGGCGGAGGCGGCAGGGGGAGGTGGAGGCCGTGGAGAGGCAGCGGCAGCCGCGGGTCCCGGGACTGAGGCAGCTGTGGGGCGGCGGCGGGCGGAAGCTGAGGTGACGAAGGCAGCGGCGGCGGCGGCCGTTTCCCTCACGGTGGCGGAGACCAAGGCGGCGGCGGCGGACGGGGAGCGGCCCGGCCCCGGCCCCCTGCTCGTTGGCTGTGGCAGGGCCGCCGTGGGGCCGGCCCGGCTCCCGCCCCCCGCGGCTCCCCCTCCAGCTCCTCCTCCGGGGAGACGCCGGGGCCCTGGCCCGGCCCGTGCTCAGACCGCTGCTGCAGCAGCCGCCGGGGGAGTCGGAGGAGGTGGCGGCGCCATGGGCGGCCTGGCCTCTGGGGGGGATGTGGAGCCGGGACTGCCCGTCGAGGTGCGCGGCTCCAACGGGGCCTTCTACAAGGTGAGGCGGCGCGCCGACCGGGGACACCCGTCTTTAGCCCCCTCCCTCCAGCCAGAGCAGGGAAGAGTGGGGCGGGATCGAGCTTCTGGAGCTAAGTCCTGACCCTTAGAACCTGAGACCCACACTTTCACCCGCAGCCCTCCTGGGGAGACCTCTGGAAGTTAACCCCCTACCTCTTGGTATTTCACCTGCTTTTACCTCCTTCTCAGAGACTGAACATCAGGTCATCATTGTGCTTAGATCAGTGTCGTCCGCCGCTCCGGCCCCCGTCGCCAAGAGACCCCATTTACCCAGCTTCCTATTGACTTTTCCTGTTTCCTAGTGGAAGACATACCTTAGACCTTAATCACATCTTCCCCACAGTCCAAGCACATGGAGAATTCTCTTTATTCTTCCCTATTAACCCCTTGGGAAGGCCGTCCCATATTAGATCCTTTCGTCTTCCTGGGAGAGGCCTCTTCCTACTGGCTCTGGAAGACTCACCCCACTTTCATCTTGTATTTCTGTTCCCAACCCAAGGAGAAACGGTCAAAATCCATTTATGACATTTGGTATCTTTGACCTCAGGAACTCTGGGTTGTACCATCAAGTTGCCTCCTTAGCCATAAGGTGGCATCTTTTCACAAGTCTCTCACCCCACCCCTTTATCCCAAGGCTAGCTGGTTTACCAGTCTACCCAGGGGTGGATTTGTATTTGTTATCTCACTTTCACCTCAAATACATTTAGATCATTCATTTCGTTTCTAAATGAGTGTAAGCTTCGTATTCATGATCTCTAAAAGGGGATCTCATGAGGATTCCTTCTGTCTTAAGGATTTCCACTTCTAGAAGACTTTTGGCCAACTCTCCCAATTTGGGAATCTGATAGCCTTTTTTTGAAGGAGAAGGGGACTGTCTTTAAAAGATCCTTGTTTACTTAAGCTTGCCCATCACCCAGGATTTGGTTCCTTAGATTTCCTTTTCTAGGACATTTTTTAGGACATTTTTTCCCATTTACGTTAAGCCAGAGGGAGACCCCTCTTGCCTCTCAGGAATTTTTCTTTGTGTGACTGTTGTTATTTTGAACTGCTTTGGACTTTATGCCTGGAATTTTTGCAGACATTTCTGTCTTAGTCTTTCATTTTACCCTGAGGAGCAAGAGCTGAGATATCTTCTCATAACATCACTTGTGAGAAGAGCCCCGTTTTCCTTTACTTCCCCTCAAACCTATTCTCCCATAAAAGAGCTCTCTACCTTCATGCCCTTGGAAATGACTTTCTCCAGCTCCTTCCTTGTGAAGTTATATCTTACTGTAACTGGAAAGAGTCTCATATTTGCGCTTGTAGTGGAAGGTTTCTGCCCCAGCTTCAATTGGTAAGTTCAGTGTAGGCATTTTTTTACCCACTCTAAGCGCCTATCCATTTCTGCCCTACTTCCCTCACCAGATTTTTTTATATTCAGTGCCTGAGGGTACCCACACTGTCTATCTTAACTTATTCTCTCAATTTAAGTCTTTGGCTTTTTATCCTAGTATTTCTGTATTCCTCTGTAATCCCCAGGAACTATCTTACTCCGTGTCTCAAAGAAGCTCCCAGCTGATCCTCTTCTGTCATTTTTTTCTGCATACTTTCCTAACTCATGGGACTTTTTCTTCCAGCCTGCCTCCATAGCATTTCTGTTTTCTTTGGCAGTCTCTAATTCCTTTCTGATTCTGACAGAGTACATTTGTCTCTTATATCCTTTTCCCCCAAACCGGCATTACCTTTGTTGAAATACCCTTCCTCATAAGATTTTAGCCCCAATTTTCCCATCTTGTCCTTCATCTGGGTCCTTCCCACTCGTAAATTCTGGGTTCCAAGAAGAGTGATTCTTAAATTGTGTCTGAGATCAAGATATGATGTTTGCTTTTGTTCTAGGAAACGTGGGAGCCAAGTGCAGCTGGGAAAGATTGGTATCCACTTCAAATTAACTGGGAAGAATGGGCCGGCCCGGTGGCATAGCGGTTAAGTGCGCGCGCTCCATGTCAGCGGCCCGGGGTTCGCAGGTTCAGATCCCAGGCGCGCACCGATGCACCGCTTGTCAAGCAATGCTGTGGCGGCGTCCCATATAAAGTAGAGGAAGATGGGAATGGATGTTAGCCCAGGGCCAATCTTCCTCAGCAAAAAGAGGAGGACTGGAATCGCATGTTAGCTCAGGGCTAGTCTTCCTCACAAAAAAAGAAAAATTAACTGGGAAGGGAGATGTTTTCCTTTCCACATATGAGTGTCCAACAGAAAATCGCTCTCTGAATCTTTTTCTTTTCTCCTGTGGGCTGTGGCAATGATAGACTTGAGTGAATTGGGGACAGGATACTTTGAATCAGAGAGTAGAGTTTGGAGCTAAGCTGAAAGCTAGGTAATGTGGATTTTGTGTTCTGGCTACTTTAGCATTTTCTGCCCCATGCCTCGGTTAAAAACAATAGTAAATCTCTAAATTCAACTAATCTTTCTTCAACTTTCAGTGCCATATAGATACTTAGCCATTCTGACCTTGCTACTGATTTAATATTCATGACTCAGCAAATTTCAGTGTGGGTCAAGGAGTGTTTGTTTATATTGCTTCCAGAACTATAAATTTGGGAAGGTCCCTTTTACCCCTCTGAGAATTGGGTCCCTGTTGTTGATCTTGTACAATAGAACTGCAAACATCAGATCTGGAATCTAAGTTATCTTGTAGTTATCCTATCACCTCTTCCTTTTCTGTCAGAACATAGTATATTTTATTCTTTAAGTTGTACTCTCCCAAATGAAATATCTGTTTGCTTTCCAGGGTACAGTCATCCAACTTTCCAGACCTGACCTGGATATCCTAATTCCCATTCCTTCTTAAGGAATGTGACATCTCAACTTCAACATGTGGGTTTTACCCAGACCCTTTCTGCTTTTCTCCTAGAACTCCCTCCTTTTTTTTGGGAGCCCGGGACTAGATGCTGGGTTGAAGATGGGGACTAATTTCATATCTTCTAATTTGAGAAAACTGAAGTACCTAGAAACCTAGGGCTCTCACTTCCTCTGTGTGGTCCTAGGTCCTATAAGCCAAAGCCAGGATGTGCCATGACCACTGAATCGAGTCATTCTTTGGATCTAGTTGGCTTTCTAAATCCACTTACCTGCTGTTCCCCTCACCTCCTTATCTTCCCAATGAGCATGGACTGAGCAGAACTAGGAGCTCACTTTCTACCACTGGTATCTTTGGAGGAAAAAAACCTGGGGTGATGTGCATAGAATTAAGGAGCAAAGACTGGATTGGAATATGAAGTTGAAGAGAAAGGTTGTTTTGGAGACTATTTAAAGGAAAAAGACCCTGGAAGTAAAAGGGTGAATGACAGGTTTGGTTGAACTGCTGAGTAATGTGAGGGAAAACTCCATTCTAAGCTCTGCATTTCTGTCTTGGGGATCATGGAAGCTGGGAAAAACAGGGTAATATTGCTGCCTCCACCTGTGGGCCAACCCTGACTGTTGGAGGAGAATTGGATTAGAGCCTTAGGCATATCCTTTGTGAATGAGTATATCTAGGAGTGGGAATCTCTTCACAAAAGAGGCAGGCAAGTAATTGTCCTTATTCTATTTCTTCTACTTCATTTTATCTCCTCCTTAAAATGTTTTGAGAATAGCTAACTCTCTCTTGATGAACTATTTCTGAAGCTTGGAGACAGACATTTTGGATAAAGAATTAGATAAAGTCAGCTGAAGAGGCTGGTTGGGATGTTTCTAGAAATCCAGACAGATCCTTATAAAGGGGGAAGAGAAAAGGAAAGGGATACGATATTGGTGGTTGTGGGAGGAGGACACTTAAGAAGGAGCTAAGGGAGGAACCCAAAAGGAAAGAGGGACTCAGGCAAATAGTGAGGAGTAAAAGTGCCTGAGAAGACGACCGGAGAGGAGAATGGTAGGAGTGGGTATTTCCCCTTTCTGGGGAAAGGAATGGCAGAGAAAGCTAAAGCAAGGTAAGGAAGAAGCCAGACAGTACCGAGTACTAATGCCTTGAGCAGTAGTAAGTCTCCATAACAAGATCCTATCTTGAAAGAAGAGAAAGATGGCTATATCAAGAGTGAAATTTAGGCTTAGATTTTCCCACCCCGTAAGGAAACAGCAGTATAGTAAGTGTTTATGATTGACCAATTCTGTGAGATGGGAATGACACAAGTGTGCATTTTTGGTGTTTTCTCTTTTAAAGCTCAGCTTTTGTCCCTAGCTGCAAAGCTCAGGAATAGTTCCAGTGTATTAGCCTTTGAAATCCCTAATTTTTTATAACAGCTTTAATTGACATACAATGAAGTACACATATTTAAAGTGTACGATTTCTTAAGTTTTGACATATATACATATAACAAACCATCACCACAATCAAGATGATAAACTTGTAACTACCAAAAGTTGTCCACCAACCACCAATCTACTTTCTGTCATTGTACATTAATTTTCATTTCCTGATTTTTGACAGAAGTGAAAAGGCAATTCAGTAGAGAAAGGATAGTCTTTTCAACAAATGGTACTCAAACAACTGGATATCCATAGGTAAAAAATGAACTTTGATCATATCTTACACCATATACAAAATTTAACTCAAAATGGATCATAGACCTAAACGTAAAATAAAAACTCTAAAACTTCTTGAAGAAGACATAGGAGAAAACCTTTGTGACCTTGGATTAGGCAAAGATTTAGATATGAAACCAAAAGCTCAGTCATAAAAGAACGAATTGATAAATTGGACTTTATCAAAATTAGCAATCCCTAGTTTTTGAGTATTTGAAAAATAGGGAGAGAAAGTAGAAAAATTGGGAGTATGGGATTGAACATATATCTTTGGCTTCCTCAGTGAGGACATAGCAAATAGGAGGTGGACCAGCATTTCAATCATCCCTTTTCCTCTCTCTTGTCATGATCTCAAGGTTGGGGTCTTCTACAAATTTTATTATCCTTTTCAAATTCTTAGCAGTGTCGTAGTCTAGCATTCAGAAATCTCACATCTCGGGGCCGGCCGGGTCGTGCAAGCAGTTAAGTGCGTACGCTCCACTGCGGCGGCCTGGGGTTCACCGGTTCAGATCCCTGACGCGCACTGACATACCGCTTGGCAAGCCACGCTGTGATGGCGTCCCATATAAAGTAGAGGAAGATGGGCAGGGATATTAGCCCAGGGCCAGTCTTCCTCAGCAAAAAAAGAGGAGGATTGGCAGATGTTAGCACAGGGCTGATCTTCCTCACAAAAAAGAAATTAAAAAAAAAAAATCTCACATCTCTTCAGTCCTAATTTATCCTTCTGTAAATTGTGTTCATTGTTTTGAACTTCTGATTATTCAGATTATTCTGAGTGTTCTGATTAATCTGTTAGGACCAAGGCATCAAGGCATCAAGTTTGCTCAGGTCTCTAGCTGTATTGGGGAGCTTGACCCTTCTCCCTCTTGGCAGATCCTGATGTCCTCTAGGTGTTCCAGGACAGCCTCACACTGTCTCATGGGATATTCTTAGCCTTGCTGAATGTTGTTGGTATTTTAATTGAACTCTGGCAAGCTGCTCAGCACAACCGGAGGCAGACAGATAGGGAGGCCCCTGTGGGAGCCATAGTAGACCACCAGTTTCCAGGCTGTTCTGATGCAGGTGATGTTTCCCCCTTCTGCTTACTTTCTGTCTCATCTTATTTCTGGATTTTGCCACATTTCTTTCCATGCCAATATCATTTCTTTCCACTTCATTCATATTCTTTCCCCAGTGCACCTTTTTCTGGCCCTGTCTTTAGATAGCTTGCATCCCCATCTAAAAGTCTAGTTTAAGGCCTCCAAATGTCTCTGTTCTTTTGATAGTTGAGGTGGTAGTAAATTGTCTTTTTTTTTTACTTTGTTCTAAAATCTATTCTAGGGCTTTGTGAAGGATGTCCATGAAGACTCTGTCACCATCTTCTTTGAAAACAAGTAAGACCTTGGGAATAGAGAATCCAGCCTACTAGGTCCTAAATGGAGAGTGGAGAAGAGGGGGCGGCTGAGTCCCATGAGGCATGTAATAGGTGGGAGAGAGCCAAGGGTTTGGGTGGGCAACTTAAATGGATCTTAGGAGAGGAAAGGGCTGAAATTTGGGGGGGGGGGGTGGCGGCATTTGACCCAGTAATTAGATTCTAGCAAAAGATGGAAGACACCACTATGGAGCAGGGCCTGGGGTTTATCCTCTAATCTTCTCTAATCACCAGGGAAGGTGGAGATTGCCCAGCAGAGGCAATAACCCCTTCCTGAAGAAATGGGCAACCACATTAGCCTGAATAGCTTTCATATCACTGTTTCCCTTGCAGCTGGCAGAGTGAGAGACAAATTCCTTTTGGGGATGTCCGGCTACCACCTCCAGCTGACTATAATAAGGAGATCACAGAAGGGGATGAGGTGGAGGTAAGGGCCATGGAGTCCACCCTTTCTACATGTCACTTTTCCCGGGATTCTACATCTCCCTTACCAATATCCTAGGCTCCTCACCAGTTGGTTCACTCTCCTTCCTCCCCAAGCGAAGCTACTACGTCCAAGCCAGGTAGCCTGTGGAATAGTGAAATGCACCAGTTCCCTGTCCATCACTATTGTGATCAACCAAACTCTGAGGGAGCTTCCCAGTTTCAGGGGATTCACTTTTCTTCCATTTATGATAAGAGCATCTAAAATCCAATGCCCTCTGATTTTTAATTAGCCCCTCCTTCTTCTAGTTTTCTTTGTCTCAGTTTAGGATGCCTACCAGCTGTCTTAATGCTTATTCCATTCTTGATGTTTTTGGATGGTCCTCAATCTCTCTTTTATTTTCAACTTCTCTTTAGGTTTATTCTCGAGCCAATGAGCAAGAACCTTGTGGCTGGTGGCTGGCCCGGGTGCGGATGATGAAGGGAGATGTGAGTGATTGTGAAGGCCTTTGGAGAACTGCTGAAACAAATATTTTAGTCATGAAAAGGTGGGAGATAGAAGCTCAGGTCATCAACAACTTCTCCTTTCTTCCAGTTCTATGTCATTGAATATGCTGCCTGTGATGCCACTTACAATGAGATTGTCACCCTGGAACGGCTTCGGCCAGTTAATCCCAATCCCCTCGCAACCAAAGGCAGCTTCTTCAAGGTTACTATGGCTGTGCCTGAGGATCTGAGAGAGGCGTGAGTGTTAGGGATGTCAGGAGTGGGGGGCCCTCTTTACAGTCCTCGTCTCTGCCCCTATTTCTCCCAGTTTCAGTCTTCTCTGTTGTTCCCTTGGCCCTCTAGAGCCCTTCTTGCTCCCACTTCCTCATCCTCTTTTATTTTTCTTGGTCCCTCTCTCTCTCCTTGAACCTTTGACTGCATTTCACATTCTGCCGCCTGAGCACTTTTCTCTTTCTCTGCAGCTGCTCCAATGAAAACGTCCATAAAGAGTTCAAGAAGGCATTGGGAGCAAACTGCATCTTTCTCAACATCACAAATAGTGAGCTCTTCATTCTGGTGAGTTTATTCTGCCTGAATTTCACATAAACCCTTTCAACAATTTTTCCTTCTCCCCTTTTAACTTCTTTGCGAAAAGGGAGGAGCTAAAATGTGTTTGTTTTTATTTGTCAGAGAGGACTTTGTTGCTCCTGACTCCTGTGGGCCCAGGTAGCCCTGCCTTCCCTTAGTCTTCCTCATATATGACCTTAATTTTTTTTTAACCTGACCATCATATTACAGCCTGGGCTGGGGACCCTCCTTTGCATATTTGGACTCTCAAAAATAGACTGTACGGTTCTCACCCGTGCTTACTCCTTGCTTGCTACCTAAAATCACTTCCCTTAGGCACCCAGATAGTAGGCCCTTGTGAGACTGACAATGATTTTCCTCTTCCCTAGCTTCATTTCTTAACTCCCACCCTTTTCCAGAGACTCAGGCATCCTAATTCCTAGTCCCTGGCTCTCCCCCAGTATGTATTCAAAGTCAGTTTTAATGACTTTTCCATTGGTTTCTTCCTAGTCAACCACAGAAGCCCCTGTGAAGCGGGCATCCCTGCTGGGTGATATGCATTTCCGAAGCCTGCGCACCAAACTGCTACTCATGTCCCGCAATGAAGAAGCTACCAAGCACCTAGAGGTAAGTTTTGGCTCCACTTCTTACTGCTGAATGGTATCGTCGTCCTCCTCCCTTCCTGCCCCGTCCTCTACCCATGCTCTTATGTTTACAAAACGAAAAGACTAAGGTCTTTCTGGGCCATTAAACCTGGGTCTGCTATTTTATCCCAGACTCCTCCAGATGGCAGAGCTACATCTTATTATAGTACAGTTGTTTTCAAACTTTTTTTTAGCCATGGGACCCTTTGATCAAGTGAAATTTTATTTGAAAGTACAGTGCATAAAACAGATCAATCAGAGCAGCTCTAAAAGTGGAAGGGGGTGTGGTTCTTAACCTCCACCAGCCTGCCCCACATAACCTCTGGCAACCAAACTGCTTTGTGGGATATATCTGAGAACCATTTGCACACTGGAAATACCCCTGGACTTGGGAATCCTAAGTCTTGTTTCGTCAAATGATTGACCGTTGGCAAATCGTTTGATTCCACTGAGCTTCATCTGTGACAACGAGGTAGTTATTCTACAAGGTCTTTTTGACGTCTTATGATGGTTAGGTTCCCTTTTCTTAGGTAGTATACCATCCTAAACAAGTAGGGTGTGTGTGTGTGTGTGTGTGTGTGTGTGAACATCCATTTCCATTTATCAAGTGAACTGGTCCTTTTGGGTGGCTGTTCTCTAAGCCTGTGCAAATTCTGGATCATGTTCATCTTTCACTTCTCCAGGGATGCTACTCAGGGTACTGGCAGTTAAAAATTCACCATTACCCCCAATTATACAAACTGTATCTGCTGCAGTTCCCAATGAGGAGGTTTCCTGGTGACAAAAGGAAGAATATTCAACTCTCGTGGGACTTTGCTGTATTGATCTGTCTGACAAAGTGTAGCAGATAGCTAAATTAACCATAGGTGCAAGGACATATCTTTGTTTTTGAATAGGAAATGAATATAAGAATAAGGACAGGGGCTGGCCCCGTGGCTTAGCGGTTAAGTGCGGCTGCTCCGCTACTGGTGGCCCAGGTTCGGATCCCGGGCACGCACCAACGCACTGCTTCTCCGGCCATGCTGAGCCCGCGTCCCACAAACAGCAACTAGAAGGATGTGCAACTATGACATACAACTATCTACTGGGGCTTTGGGGAAAAAAAAAGGAGGAGGATTAGCACGGATGTTAGCTCAGGGCTGATCCTCACAAAAAAAAAAAAAAGGACATAAAAAAACTTGTTTGTTCTGTTTTTTTTTTTTTTTTTAATAATTTTATTTATTTATTTTTTCCCCCAAAACCCCAGTAGATAGTTGTACGTCATAGTTGCACATCCTTCCAGTTGCTGTATGTGGGACGCGGCCTCAGCATGGCCAGAGAAGCGGCGCGTCCGTGCGAGCCCGGGATCCGAACCCGGGCCGCCAGCAGCAGAGCGCGCACACTTAACCGCCAAGCCACGGGGCCGGCCCATGTTTGTTCTGTTTTTTGAAAAAGTATTTTGAAATACTGAATGTATAAAGGGTAAAAGTACAATACCCTTGTACCTAGCAGGCAGTTTAGGAAATAAAACCCTTGGCAAACTTCTCTAGAAGACATTTGTAAATCATTGTAGATCCTCTTCTCTCCCTCCCTAACTCAGTTATTTTGAACACCCAACTTAGTTCCTTGTTCCAGCTTTCTCTTCTTGCCTAATGTAGATTCTTGCTGTAATTCAACCCCATCTATCTTGGAAGTAGGAGGTAGTGGATTGCAGTCTGGGAATGTCCCCTTTCAGATATATTTCCTATTTGGTGCTTCCTGCCTAGGACTCATTCTTCCAGGATCTTTCCTGTCTTCCTGCCCCTATACCCAGGGATCCCTCTAAGGACTGGTTGAGAAATGACGTTATAGTATAGTGTTCCATAGGCTCCTTTTATGCTTTTCTTAACCCTTTGCTTTCTGTTCACCTCTTTGGGTTTTATTTTGGGAGTTGATATTAATTTGGTAAGGTATTGTTCCTTACATTTGCATTTACCTTGTGAAAAGTCCTTGCACACCAACCTTCTTTAATCCTCTTGATACTCTGGGAATGAGGTAGGTCAGATATAATCATTTAGTAAGTGAAAGAACAGAGGCACAGAATATGTGTTTTGTTTAGGATCGCACAACCAGATAGTGTGGGAGCCAAATCTAGAACTTTGTTGGCTCCCAGCCCAAACTTTCCCCATATTACCTCCCCTCCCCACCAAGCCATTGGTATTTGGGAGATGGGAGTGGAATGAAAAGTTCCTGAATTCTCCAGCAGGTCCTAGTGGTCAGCAGACTCTAGGTTCATTTTGGCTTTCTTTCACACATTTTTCCTTATTGAAGCTATGCAAAGTGTCAGGTGCCTGGAACAGGTATTCCAAGATTCCACCACTGTGATTCTCACGGTGCCTTTTCCTTTCAGACAAGTAAGCAGTTGGCGGCAGCATTCCAGGAGGAGTTCACAGTGCGAGAGGACCTGATGGGACTGGCAATTGGGACTCACGGTGCCAACATCCAGCAGGCCCGAAAAGTACCTGGGGTGACCGCCATTGAGTTGGGTGAAGAGACCTGCACTTTCCGCATCTATGGAGAGGTCAGCAAAAGATATCTGTCATCCAGGTCCCTTAGGGGATACAGAGAAGAGAGGGTGAAATAGAAAGGAAACCTGAGTCATGTTGACCTCTCTCCCTGACTTTGGTGGTGACACACTGTCCCAAAGACACTGAGTGGGGGGCCGGCCCCATGGCTTAGCGGTTAAGTGCGTGCGCTCTGCTACTAGCAGCCCGGGTTCGGATCCCGGGTGCGCACCGATGCACCACTTCTCCGGCCATGCTGAGGCCGCATCCCACATACAGCAACTAGAAGGATGTGCAACTATGACATACAACTATCTACTGGGGCTTTGGGGGAAAAAAAAAAAGGAGGAGGATTGGCAATAGATGTTAGCTCAGAGCCGGTCTTCCTCAGCAAATAGAGGAGGATTAGCATGGATGTTAGCTCAGGGCTGATCTTCCTCACAAAAAGTGAGGAAGATCATTGTTTGAGATCCAGGTCCTCTGTTGTAGTAATGACTCCCCACTCTTTTCTTAGACTCCTGAGGCATGCCGACAGGCACGAAGCTACCTTGAGTTTTCTGAGGACTCCGTGCAGGTGCCCAGGAACCTGGTTGGTGAGTTGGGGTGTGTATGTATAAAAGAGAATACAGTTGAGGGCCAGATGTGAGATTCTCTGAAGCGATTCTGGGCTTGGCACCTCCCTATGGACTTGTAGTTTCAGAGCAAAACAGTCTGTAATAAGAGTGACAAAAATGGAAGAACAAATATCTAGGCATTGTAATATTTTGTCCTGTGAAAACTCATCAGAAATGTAGAAGCAGGAGAATAATTAAACAGAATCCATGTATAGAAGCTGAAAGACTGCTTATCTTATCTGTTTTTACTCTTCTTTCTTTCCTTAAAAAAAAAAAAGGCCTAATTCCTCCTTTACCCATTCAGGCAAAGTGATTGGAAAGAACGGGAAAGTGATCCAGGAGATTGTGGATAAATCTGGTGTGGTGAGGGTTCGAGTAGAAGGTGATAATGACAAGAAGAACCCCAGGGAGGAGGTATGGGGCAACTACACCTAGAGATTGGTTTCCAGAAGTAGGTGGGATTGTTCTCAAAGCCATTCTTTGGGGGCTGGGATTTCTAGGAGGTAGAGCATAGTAACTTTTGTTTCCCCCAGTAGTTGTAGAGCCCAGAAAGATCCCATTGGGTGGGCTTCCCTAGGAGACAGGGTGGGGTTAATACTTACATTTGACTCTCCTTCTGATCCATCTCTCCTTCCCTTTGCTCTCCAGGGAATGGTTCCCTTCATATTTGTTGGCACCCGAGAGAATATCAGCAATGCTCAGGCTCTGCTGGAATATCACCTCTCCTACCTGCAGGTACCCAGGCTGGAAGCCTGGGAGAGATGTGGGTGTAGCAAGGGGACTAAGATTGCTGGTGGATAAAGTTAGGAGTTGTAGTACCCAGTCTGTCTCTGAGTAGAAGAGGAACCGCTGGGTGGAAATTTGGGGCTGGGGGTTGGATCTCAGAATTTTCCTTCTTTAGCCAATGTCCTCCTTCTCCTTGCATTCCTGAGAATTTAGATATGTAGGGTGGAGAAGCATGCAAGTAGGAGACTGTTCATTGATCTCATACTTATTCCTCCATCTGTATCTTCCTCCATCTTCTACCCAATCAGGAGGTGGAGCAACTTCGTTTGGAGAGGCTGCAAATTGATGAACAGCTTCGGCAGATTGGGCTGGGCTTTCGCCCTCCTGGGAGTGGGCGGGGCAGCGGTGGCAATGACAAGGCTGGATATACCACCGATGAGAGCTCCTCCTCCTCCCTCCACACCACGCGAACCTATGGGGGCAGCTATGGGGGCCGGGGCCGGGGCCGGAGGACAGGCGGTCCTGCCTATGGTGAGACAGCTATGGGAGAGGGAGGCGAGCAGTGATGGGATTTGTGGGGAGAGGCAGAGATCTGGGTAGAAGCTTGACGAAAGGGTGATAGAGATGATGAAGAGGTGATGGTTGGGGGACTTGTGAGTGAGAAGAGGAAGTCTTCAGTTTGGGGGCTGTGATGGATCCTGGGGTGGGGTGAGTGACCCTGATTGAACTCCATTGTGTTTCTCAGGCCCCAGCTCAGACCCATCCACAGCTTCTGAGACTGAGTCAGAGAAGAGGGAGGAGCCCAACCGAGCTGGTCCTGGCGACCGGGACCCCCCATCCCGGGTGGAAGAAAGCCGGAGGCGGCCAACGGGGGGCCGGGGTAGGGGACCCCCACCTGCTCCCCGGCCCACCTCAAGATACAACTCTTCATCTATTAGCTCAGGTACCAATACCAGACAGCTGGGCTCATGAATGTGGGCCAAAAGGAAACATGACGGACACCTGACTCCCAACTCCTCTTCTCTAACTAGTGCTGAAGGATCCGGACAGTAATCCTTACAGCCTACTGGACACATCTGAACCAGAGCCCCCAGTTGATTCAGAGCCTGGGGAACCGCCCCCAGCAAGTGCCAGGCGCCGCCGCTCTCGTCGCCGCCGCACTGACGAAGACAGGACTGTCATGGATGGAGGCCTGGAATCTGATGGGCCAAGCCTGACAGAGAATGGCCTGGGTAAGGGGTGTGCCTGGGGTCTAAAAAGTTAGAGCTGGGCAAAGAATTAGAGGGTTGGGAGATTTGATGCACAACTCTCCTTTTTCCCTGCCCCACAGAAGATGAGTCAAGACCCCAGCGTCGTAATCGGAGCCGCCGCCGTCGTAACCGTGGTAACCGGACTGATGGTTCTATCAGTGGAGACCGTCAGCCAGGTCAGCTAACACTGGATGCCAGCATCCTTCCTGAGAGCTGAGCGAATGGATGCCACCTACCCTGTGAAAACCAGGGATTGGGGTTCAGTGGGTTTCTAGGGGCTGGACACCTGGGATCCTTCTGAAACTCTTGATCCTCTGCCTTCCCCAGTGACTGTGGCTGACTATATCTCCCGAGCAGAGTCTCAGAGCCGCCAGCGGCCACCTCTGGAACGCACTAAACCCTCAGAGGACTCTCTTTCGGGACAGAAGGTAGGCAGGCGAGATGTAGTTTACTCCACCTGCTTTTTTGTTCTGGGGTAGGGGGCACAAGAAAACTCCCAAAGAAATCTCTTACTAAATTGCAGAGAAGGCTATGTCTGATGGAGTTTAGACTGCATTTAGAATAGTGAAAAGTTTGAATAGAAAAGGGAGGAAAGTTTGGTTTATATTTTCTGGATCCCAGAGTGACTAAGAGAGATCAGGGGACCAACCCTTGGGTCACCAGATGTGAAGAGGGCTTGGATGGTAGGGAATGTCATTACCTGAATTTCTACTGACTGCTTTCTTTCCTTCCTCTTCGTTTTCTTTCCCACTTTCCCCTCAGGGTGACTCTGTCAGCAAGCTTCCTAAGGGCCCCTCAGAGAATGGGGAGCTCTCTGCCCCCCTGGAGTTGGGTAGTTTGGTGAATGGGGTTTCATAAAACCCCCAGCCTGCATCCCTCCCTTCTCCGTCTCGCTTGCTGCCCAACACCATGGCCCTCACAGGCCCGACTGACCTGCGCTGGAGCTGCTCTTATCTAGGGGGGAGGGGGGTGGCACAGCAGCTTGGGTCCCCCCCCAACCTCCAGGAGCTAGTGGAGGGGTGTGTAACAGGGTCATACCCCCCTCCCTCTTGTCCACCCTACCCCCAGGGTGAGGGGAGCCTCTCTTCTTCCCCATCAGACTGGATGTGCCTTTATCCTCTAATGCCCCAATCTCTCTCTGAACACCCCCATTCTCCACCTGTTGGTGCGGGGTGCTCCTTGACCCACCCATATTTGACAGTTCAGGGGGGCTCCCCTGCTATCCCTCCTCCCATCCTGTACCCCCCATTTCTGGGGCCTCATCACTGTGGAAGACGGGGATAGTAAGGATATAAGTGGGTGGGAGGCATGGGGAAGGTTTTGGAGTAGAACCAGGGGTGTGTATGAAGGGGGGTGACAAGGTCCCCCAGGGGAGGGGGGACCAACCTTGTCTGGTGGATGAGAAGGCGTATTTATTTTTCACTGTACAGTATTTAAAAAGAGAATAAAAAAATCCAAATGGCGCTCTGGTTCCTGTGCATTCCTTGTGCCCAGGTTGGTCCATCTGTTTCTTGAGCACTGAGCTGCCCTGGCCCCTGGCCTTTGTTTCCTGTTTCTCCACACCTGGCTTCTTTAGTGTTCCAAAGATGATCTACTTCTGGGAATTCCTGATATTCCTAAATTCCCTAAGCCCCGGTACCCTCCTGGTCCAGAGGAGAATGGCTTGTCTTGCTGCTTCTCCCCTCCTCCAGTTTCGCTGGTACAGGGAGCTAGGCCACTCCTATACCCTGAGTCATGGGCAGGCTAGGTAGGGCTACTCCAAGCTGGAGCTGTTCTGCTAAGAGCTGAGAGCCAAGGCAGGCTGCTTAATCCGATTACCTGAGGCCTGGGGCTTGGGCTGGGCCTTGGGCAGAGTGGGGAGCAGGGTTCCCTCACAAAAGCCTCTGGGACCTATGTGTCCAGCCCTTATTCCTGATGGTTCTTGGCTCTGGATCCAGGCTTTTTCTTCAGCATCCACATCACTGACCTTCAGCCCCACGGAGCTGTTCTGGAGTTCTTGGCTCCCTGCCTCCTGACTGAGAAAACGTGCCGTAATTCAAGGGTTCAGTAGTGGTGGAGAAACCTAGGTTTAGGGGCTAGAGTTGGGAGGGTTTAAGTTTTCTCACCTGGAGAGGGTTTGAATCACCACCCAAGCACCTGCTGGGATGACTCAGGAAACAAAAATGGTCTACCTCCCTCTGACTGCCTGACTTGCTTGCCCCAGGGGCAGGTCAGGGGTTTGAGGAGCACTAGGCACAAGAAAAGGGTGGGGGTGTTCCCATGTTCCTCCTAGCACAACTCTGACCCTGAGGGCTTTTGATCCCCCTGTGCTTGATCCCATTGTGCAAAGGAATTGACTTTAAATTGCCAAAGCTTAAGAAGGGAGGGGAAGACGTTCAGAGCTACTGGGGCTGGAAGGCCTGACATCTGGGTCTTGGGTGGGGAGGGGGTGTGGTGCCCTGAGGAGGAGTGTTGGGGGCTGGGAAGAACAGGACACCTGGGTTTGCCTAAGGGAGGGGGATGTTGGCGCCCTTAAGGAGGCGCGGTCTGCTGGGAGGGAATGGGGAGGAGTTAGTCGTTAAAAAGCTGTTCCCCGGTTTGGCCCACCCATCAGCCACAGACACTGAGGCCAGGTGAGAGGGCTGTGGCACCTGGGCTGTGCCGCCTGGCAGCTACCGAACTGCAGAGACCCAGAGCGAAGGTTTACTGCCTCCAACGAAGGTCAGCCCGAGGCCAGGAGCGGGTAGGGGGAGCAGGACTGGGTCAGGGACCTCCAGGCAACAAGAAAAGGAGAGCACAACCTGTCCAGTACCGGGTACCAGACAGGGGATTTTGCACTCCCTCCAAAGCCTGCGGAATTGGTTGAGAGCAAGGGCTCCATTAGAGGGACTCTGAACTTGGGGAAGATATATACTTTTTAAGGACACGAGTTTCTCTGGAACGACTCCAGACCAGGGAGACACTTCCATTTTAAGGATACCGGGTTTGGGGATCAAAAACGTTTAACTTTGGAGAGGAGAGCGTGTGGGACACCCTCCTAAGGCTTCCTCCAACCCCCCCATGGCGCTACCGAGCTCCTCACAGGATCAGGTCTGGAGCCTGGAACCTCCCACTCCCATGGCCCCGACCTCCTCGTCCTCGGGTTCCCAGGAGCGGGAGAGAACGGGGAGCCCAGTGGTCTCCGGAGGGGTTCCCTTGGAGAAGGTGAAGCGACCCATGAACGCGTTCATGGTGTGGAGCTCCGCTCAGCGCCGCCAGATGGCGCAGCAGAACCCGAAGATGCACAATTCGGAGATCTCCAAGCGCCTGGGCGCGCAGTGGAAGCTGCTGGGCGAGGACGAGAAGCGGCCCTTCGTGGAAGAGGCTAAGCGGCTCCGGGCGCGGCATTTGCGCGACTACCCCGACTATAAGTACCGGCCTCGGCGCAAGACCAAGAGCTCCGGCGCCGGGCCGCCCCATTTCGGACAAGGAAGCAGCAGCGTAGCTGGCGGCGGGCCAGCCTGGGGGCCCGGGTACACGACCATCCAAGGGAGCAGAGGCTTTGGGTACCAGCCCCCAAACTACTCGACAGCCTACCTGCCTGGCGGTTACAGGTGAGTGTCTGGGGAGCGGGTGAGGAAAGAGACGCTTGTTGCCCCCCTTCCTGGAGCCTGGTGGGGGCGGATACTAGAGCGGCTTCGCTGGCTGGGGCCCTGAGCCCACCCAAGCAAAGGCTGCTCCAGGGAGGAGTTGGGGACCGCTGCTGAGGTTTGGCGGGCACCACTCCCAGTGCCCGGTGCAAGATGCGGTGGGAGTTCGGTGGCTGAGGGGTTTTCCTAGAGGACCTTTCCATCTCAGCACGGCAGTGGCAGACCACAGGCCCCTGGATGTGGCCATATTCTAGTTACCTGAATTTCCCGTTTCCCCCATCTTCTGGCCCTCGTGTGACCCAGCTTCCTCTCCCAGCCCCTGGGGCAAGGAGAGGCTAAGCCCAACTCTGCCCCTTCCTGGCCTGCCGCCCCAAAAGAGGAAAACAGGCGCCGCACGCAAGCCCGCTCTTGAACGTGCCCCAACACGGCTGTGCTGCTCTCGAGCCATCCTGAGGTCTGCTTCTGGACCTGCGGTACCCAGTGGGGCCCAGACAGCCAGGGGTGGGCTAGGTGGGTAACAAGTTCTACCTCTGCCCAGAACTGGTCAGACCCACCCCCACATACGAGTTAGGAACTCTGCCTGGCACCTCCAACCCAGGGAAGCACTCTCTTAACTCCGGTGTTTTCTTGTCTCTTTGCAGCTCTTCCCACTGTAAACCAGAGGCCCTCTCACCATGCTCGCTCCCTCAGAGTAACCCCAGGATCCAAGGGGAGCTGCTCCCCCACTATAGCCCCTACCTACCCCCAGGCTCTCCCACTCCATACAACCCTCCCCTTTCAGGGGCCCCCATGCCCCTAACCCACCTCTAACCCTCATGGACATGGACCTCCCAGGAAGGGCTCCATCCTCCTTTTTTACCCAGAACCCACCCCCCATCCCATTCTCAGGCTGCAAACTCCTCTTTAGAACTGTGATGGACCACACAGTTCAGAGGCCTGCAGTCGCCCCCAAGAATGCCAGGGGGAGCAACACAACACTTAATATTTTTTGTAGGACGAACACAGTTTTGTACGATTAAACCATGTCTCTGTGTCTTTATTGCACCATTTCGGTTCCCCCTCGCTGCAGCAGGAACCAGTGCACTCGCCCTCTCCACTCCCTTCCGCCTGGACCTGCCAGAGCAGGAACCTCCACCCCACCCTGGGGCCCTGCCTGAGTCATTCTCTGTGCCCCTTCCCCCCACCCCCCACCCTGCACTGGGGTCCAGGAGACAGTCCCAGCCAGGCTGAGGGAGGGAGGAGCCACAAGCCCCTAGTCCCTTCCACTGTCCAGGCTCTGTTCTTTTGCGCCAGAAGGGAAGTGGGAAGATGGGAGGACAGGGCAAGACTTTTGCCCAGAATAGGTAAGTAGCTGGAAATGGCTGCTAAAGGAGGAATCTCAGCCAAGCAATTAGATGAATTAATAGTACATGCACAGGACAACCACAATAAATCAAAATATTACCCTGAAAATCTCTACCCCCATCCTTCCTAAGGATCCAGGTCCACCAACTATGCATTTCCGTAAAAAACAAACCCTGGTCCAAGAAGTTATAATTGGCAGAAGAATGGGGAATGATTAAAGTCACGCCAGCACACTGGTTCAGATGGGAAGGACCCTGAGGTTGGGTGGATGAATAGAAAGAGGGAATGGACTCTGGTAGCCAGCTCAGCCCTACTCCTTTTTCTTCTTGTGGGGAGCCTTTGCATTCCAGTAATAGAGGAGCTGGGCAGCGATGAGGCCGTTGAAGAGGGTAGAGACCACAAAGGTTCCAGCCATGAGGGGGTCTCCCGTTTCCTGGATGTGAGAGAGAGAGCTAGGGTCACTCTTCCAAAAACCAAAAAAAGGTTCCAGAGAAGGGGGCAGCTTTAAGTCCTCAGCTGGGAGAGGTAAGGTGAGATTTTAGTGCCCTCTAGAGGGGAGAAGGTGCACTCACCTGAATGGAGGTGAAGATTCGGGCCAGGGAGCCCCCAAAGAGCAGAAAGACTGTGACAGCTGAGAGCTGGCCTGTGTGCCCGTTGTGGTAGTTGGTGGCTGCCTGGAGCAGCTAGGGGAGGAGTTGAGATCCTTCGTTCTGTCATGTGAACTCTTCCCATGTTCCCATCACAGATTTCCCCATTCCTTTCTCTAAGTAAAACACCCCCCACACTTTGGGCTTCTACTCTGCCTCTCACCCAGCCCCACTCCTAACATCCTTTCTCCCTGCTCCCAGTACCCACCTTTCCCATCACCACAGCAGGCACGTTGGAGGCTTGCAGTAGGGTGACTACAGCTAGGGGTGTCAGTGGTGAAAGCAGCACCAGCAGCACCAGGGCGTAGCAGGCCAGGAAAGCAACACCTGGGAGTCGGGGAGGCAAGGAGTCCTCATCAACCTCTCAAGCCCTCTGGGTTCCCCAGACCTGAGTTCCCAGCAGGGCTCCCAAGAGCTGCAGCCTGCTCTTGGGTAAGTCCCCAGCACCTTTCACAGTCTGTCCTCTGTAATGCAGGATCAGGAAGCAGATGGTGATGGTCTGGAGCATCAGGAACAGGGCTTCACCCCAAGAGCTGCAGAGTCAAGAGTTGGGAGGAAGAAAGGCAGGCCTGGAAAGAGGCAAGGAAAGCCTCCATAGCCCGTCCATCTGGGGACACAATTCTCTGATTACTCCCTATCTTCCACAGCCCTACTGGTTCCTTACCCCTGCCTCCTAGCAGCCCTCACCTGACTGACTCAGTCTGGATCCTGGCATTCTTGGGATGCTCACCTCCTCTCATCACCTCCATAGATGTCTAGATTTCCGGAAGAGCTTAAGCTTTCCTGCCCTTTTACCTCCCTCACCCTAACCTCCACTAGAGTTGTGAGCATTTACCCTTGGAGATAAAGGGCAGGCCCCTCACCTGAAGGGGAAGTTGTTGGTGATGCTGTAGACCATGGTCCCAGTCAATGCCACTAGCTCCAGCATTACTGACTGGAGACTCAACCCTTCTGCGCTCTTGGCTCCCAGGATTTTAAACACCTGAGGCAGTTTTACTGCAGAAACAATGAGAAGGGCAGGGTTGAGGAGCTGACATTCCATGGGAGTGCAACACAACAACTACGCAGCAGACTGGGAAGCATGTTAACCCCACTTCTGGTTAAGGAACCCACCCAGTTTATGCCATCTTAACACTCGACCCGCATCGCAACAGCAGGAAAGGAAGATAAGATACATACCCAGAAGTGACCCAGCCACAACGCCCAGCCCCAGGACTTTGCTGAGGAGAATCTTGAGGCAGGGGACTGAGAAGAGAAAAAGGGTAGGCAGAACTGAGAACTCCGGAACCCAGGCCAGGGCTTTTCAGGAGCAGCCCAGGCCTAAACACCTTAAGCGCTCCTGTGGACGGCCGCTGCTCGTTAAGACCTTGACATACCCACACAAGGAAGCCATGGGTTGTCTGGAAGCAGATGAAAAAGGTCTGGTCCTTCCTGCTCCAAATCATACCACATTCAGACCAGGTGACTTTCCAAAACAGCTCTGACCATACCTTTCCTCTGATCCAATCTTACGTTCCCTGCAGATTACATCTAAACAGCTTGGTCTGACTTCCAAGGCTCTCTATTGCTTCCCTGTATAAAGCTGAGCAATACCCAAAAGCCCTCTGATTCTTTATTTGCCTCCACTGAGAACTAGGTGATCCACATCACCTGTTTTCTCTCCCCAAGGACAGGTCTCACTCATTCCTGGACCCTTTGTCCCTGGCCCCTACTCAGGGTCTTAACCCTATCCTTCTAGGGCTTGCTTTTCTGCCCTGGCCACTCATATCCACGCTAGCCTTCAAGCCCTCCCCCCAAGGAGCTTGGCCCAGTGGGAGTCAGATTCTCACAGGTCATGAATGCGGCTAAAACAGTGTCCCAGGAGCCCAGTGGGGTACCATGAACCGACAGGGGCACCCTGGGAAGGCTTCCCAAAGGGTCTGATGTTTGAAGAGGGCTTTGCTGTGGAGTTGCCTCGTAGATAGAAAGAGGAAGGAAAGCAAGATATTCCAAAATTAGACTATGAGCAAATGTGAAGGCTGGAAGGAAAGCCATCAAGATGGCAAGAGCCTTTGGGGGTACCGCTGAAAGCCTGGATTCATCAGAGACTTTGAATCAAGTGTAACTTTGTTCCTGAAGGCATAGGTTGGAACGATTTGATCTGCTTTTAACTTTTTTTTGTAAAATTTGAGTCTTTTTGTCTTTCATTGTCGCTAAAGCATAAACTTCACAAACAAGTATTTCCACCCGGCAACTCCCCCTCTCGCCCAAATATGGCGTCCTCCCTCTATGGAAACCAAGACACTCCCGCCCCTCTCAGAGATGACTTCCGCCGAGCACGGCGTGGCAGCAGTCCCCGTCGTCACTTAATCCTCGGTCATATCCCGCTTATGGCCTAAGGGCTCTCGAGCAGAACTCTGCGCGGATGCCGAGTAAAACTCACCGTGAAGCAAGTCCCACTGGACAAAAATTTGGTCGTAGCATTTCTCAGGTAAAAGAAGCGGCACCAGCACCCGTTTGAGCATCCCATCTGCCTCGGCCGCCATACTGGAAAGCTTCCGCCAGTCTCCAGACCGCCACGCTCCGACTGCCGGTGCGCATGCGCGCTGAGCCCCCCCGGACCCCGCCCCGCCCCGCCTCTCCTCTCGTCTTCCCGCGACTCAGCGGGACCGCCCCCTGCGTTCCGCCTTTTACGCCACCCCGTCTTCAGTAGCGTAAGATAGGTCTCGTCCAGAGACCACGCTTTGGGCGCGCTCTCCCTGCTGCTCGAATTTAAAGTGTGCCAAGGCTGTACGCCTGCGCACTTCGATCTTTCGTGCCTTTGTTTACGCTTCCAGTTCGGAAGCAAGATTTATCCTCCTGCCTTTCTCCGCTTCTCCGGCTCGGCGCCATCTTGTCTTTTCCCAGCTGACTTGACATTGTTCGAAGTTGAGAGAGAAGGAGCGTGAGTCTCCAAAATGGCGTTGGATGGGGGCGCTGTGGCTCCCTATCTCCTGTTCTCCCAGCATCTTCAGAGGGAACGGCGCCAGCGGGAGCAGGACAGTTTCCGCCAGGCAGCCCTCCATGGGCACCGGCTGCGCGCAGGGCCCATGCTTCTCCTTCCTCTGGTTCGCCCAGGCCTTGTCGGAGGTGTGTGCCAGCAACTGTCCGGCCGGGACAGTGAAGCAGAAGAGGAGGTGGGGATGGCGAGCCCCATTCCGGGAGAGGGCAGCCTCCCCATCCCCCTGCAGGGCCCAGCCTTGGCAGCCTCCGTGAAGCGCAGAACTCCGGGGTTCCCTCCCACCTTACTGCCCCGAGGGTGCCACCTCTGGGCCAAGGCCCGCTCCTCCTCCACCTTCTGTGACCACGTGCTGAGCAAGGACTTAATTAAGCATGGCCCACCCAGCACCTCCCCTTGGGAGAGCGCACCTTGGACTACCCGGCGGGAGCGATGCCTTCAGCCACCCGGCACTGGGACACCAACTCCCGGCCATCCCAGTGGAGGGGGGCCTGGCCATCACACTATGGCGGCCAGTTGCCTGCTGCGAGTACCACGCTGTCGAGCAGCTGTTCAGTGACCCCCGCACCACTGTCTGCGAGGTCATACGGGATGTCCACGAAGCGGAGTGGGGCTGCTGGGGCCCTGCCACTTGCGGGCTGCCCTCAGTGGGGTGGGTCTCCAGGTCCTGGTGGCTGCTTTCTGTAGCCTTACAGGGCTCCTACAACCAGAAAGGCCCCATTCGGGCCCCCAGCGATTGCACCAAGGCCTACTATAAAGGGGGGACTGGCACTCAGTGGTGGTACAGGCTATGGCTGGCTGGGAGGTTCTTTCTAGAATCTGGACACTGGCTGCCACTGACCACCACTAGGTACACCACCACTGGGGACATCAGGGTTGGCTGGACAGTGGCCCAGGCTGGAGCCATGTGTTCCTAGGAGCGCCGAGGATGATTGTAGGTGAAGGTCAGAGTATCCACTGCTCCCATGGTTGATGAAACCCTTTGCAGATGAGATAGGAGCATTCCAGATGCAGTGAGGGTTTAATCAGGCTGTTCAGCTAGCCCTGGGCACGTGGGCAGGGCATTCTTGTGGTAAAGAGCCACTGGCACAGCCTTTGGAAATGAAATGATAGAGATGTGACTTCCCCACTCACTCATTGCTGTTGCTCCTTGTTTCACCTGTAATGGTATATGAGGGTTGAGAAGAAGACGGCTGGGATGGGTGGCTCCAACTGGATTGGAGGGGAGGGGGATCTGGAGCAGCCAGGGGCCCCAGAAGAGGAGAAACGGAGGGGAGGCAGATTCAACACCAGTTGTGCCAGGCTTTGGGAGATGAACCATGGGGGCATTTGGTCACACATTGGCATTTTCATCCCTCCTCACCGGCTGTTTCTGGCTCCCTGAGACTCAATCATGGAAGGCACAGAAAAGCATGTGACAAGAAACTCATAGCTTTTAATCCTGGCAGGAAGGACAAGGAAAATCAAGGACAAAGATTTGAGTAGGTTTTACTATTCTCCCTCTGGGGATGGGGGAGGGGGAAATCTGTCACATTTAATAAACACCCCCCCCTTATCTCTCCTGATTGCATTATCTCTACTTTTGTTCTTTAAGACAGAGAGGGAAGGCAGATAATTTTCTCTCTGAGTCGGTGAAGTAGTGAGAAATGAGGGCACCCCCTGGTGCCTGGGTGTTGGGATGAATACTCAGAGGGGCTGGTAGGTGGGTGGGCGTCTTCGGATAATGCAGAAGGTAACAAGCACCAGGGTGAGGAGGCCGAGGAGGATCAGGCCGATGATGAGAGGCAGCCAGATGGATTGGTCACTGGGACAAGAGAAACCTGGCAGAAAGATAGGGCAAGTAGGCATCACAGTGGTGGTGGCTGGGATAAAGGTGGGAGGAGGGAGGAAGGAAGGTGGGGGATGTTGGGAAGTAGGAGACTGGTGAGGAGCTCACCCAGGTGACTCAGAGCAGTAAATAAAAGGGAGAATAGGCAGTCTTGTAATGGAGGAGAGGACAGTGCCCTATAGTTACAACAGCGTGAGAGAGGGAGGAGATTTTGGGGTATAAGAAGGGAGATTCTAGACTAGGGAAGGGGGCTTTCAGTGCAGTGAGAGAGTTCTAGGAGGGAAGGAATAGGTCTTACTTGGCCCAAAGGCCCCTGTGGGGGGCAGCTGAGCAGCTTGTAGCTTCAGGGAGAGCAGGTCAAGGTGGAAAGCTGGTGAAAGAATGATGCTCGCGTTTCTGCAACTGAATCTCTGGCCCAGGGGGGTTTGGAGATCTCGAAGGGATGAATTCTGGACCGAGAATGTCCACTCTAGGAGAGCGAGGAAGGGTCAGCTCCATATCCACGTCCCTACCCCACCCCCACTTAGATCCCTTCAGGAGCCCAGACATCTAGAGCAAGTGATGAGAAATGGAAGGTTACTCACGCGCTGCCTGCGGGAAGGACACGTTGTACTCCACAGCCATATAGTTCAGGTAGACAGTGCTCTGCAGTGGCTCCTGCAGAGGTGACCAGGAAGGCTCAGGGCAGCAGGGGAGAGTGGCATCCGTGTACAGAGAGTAAGGAGTGCAGCAAGGGATTGGTAGGGATAGGGTGCTTGGAGGGTGAGAGTGAGGGATGAAGGTGAAGTACCTGCTTGAATCCAAAGCTGAGCTGTCCGTAGGGGAATGAGAGAAGCAAGCGGGGATGGGCACCCTCACAGTCTCCCTGGGCCTTGGTTTTGTTGGGGTTCAGTACAGAGATGCCCCAGGCCTGCGGAAGTTAAAGATGAGAGGGTCACGAGACTAGACAGCTGTGCCGTCCAAGGTTCCCTGTTCCTTTCATGCCCACCCTTCTCTATTCTTCCTTCTTCCCTTCCGAACCACAGCAGAAGGCCTCGCCCCCTTCCCCTCATGTCTTCCAGTCTTTTTGCTTTACCTCTCCTCCACTCAGGGTTGGGTACAGAACTCGAATCTGAATCTGGGCTTGGAGCCGGACGCAGGGCTGGGAACCATTAGTCCAAATGTAATCTCCTATAGCCCCCTTGGAGCCTGGGCTAGGACTTGGAGAGGGTGGAGGTGGTCCTGGGTGGGGGGAGCTGGTGGAGGATCCTGGGCTGGTGGCAGTACTGTTGCTTGTTGTTGGATGAACTGTGGCGTTTCCTTGACTGGTGGTGGTCACAGGATTGTGAGTGGCTGTTGTGGGTTGCTGGCTGGTGGTGTCTGTGGTGGCGGTTCTGTGGCTCTGGGTAGTTTGGTGGTTCGTTGTTCCTGGGCTTGAGGTGCTTTCTGTAGCTGTAGGTGTTACCGTGAAGGATGGCAGCAGAGTGGCCGATTTCTTATGAGGACAGTCATTCCCCGTCCCCTGGGCTTTCAGCAGAGGAAAGACTGGTTAGCAACCCAGGAGCAAGCTCCTTCCCAGGGGCTCCCTCCCCTTTAGTCCCCTTTCTCCTTACCTGCTAGTAGGCCCAGCAAAGCTCCTGAGAAAAGCACAGCCAGCCTCATGACAGAACAGCCTCACCCAGAGTGCAGCTAGGTTTGTGTCAGTACCAGCCACTTGCTCAACCTTCTTCTTCTTTTGGAAAAGGAGGAAATGAAAGTCTTTGACTTCTGAGATAACTCCACCCCCACCTGACTCAGGCACCTCAGCCCCAGCCACCAATCTCTTAGTCATTAAATTTTTGTCATTAAGTTAGGAGACTATTGGCCCTGGCTTCACAAGTGTGTGCTATCAGGGTCAAGAATGTCACATGGGTAGAATGAGATGGGGTTTCAGGACAGTTGACCCTTGGGGACCCGTTTGTCTACTTTAGCAAAATGTGCTCACATTTGTGGCAAGTAATTATAGAACCAATTGAGAAACAGCAACCCCTCCCTCCTTCAGCGGTCTCTAGAGAGATGAGTTCCATAGAATGTACAATTAGGGGCGAGCCCAGTGGCGTAGTGGTTAAGTTCACGCGCTTCACTTTGGCAGCCCCGAGTTCACATCCCGGGCACAGACCTACACACTGCTTATCAAGCCATGCTGTGGCAGGCGTCCCACATATCAAGTAGAGGAAGATGGGCACGGATGTCAGCCCAGGGCCCATCTTCCTCAGCAAAAAGAGGATTGGCAACAGATGTTAGCTCAGAGCTAATCTTCCTCACCGAAAATAACTATGTACAATTGGAATGCTTTTTCCACTTTCCCCCCTCCCCATCACTTCCTCTTGGCTGAGACACGTGATGCACTCATGGTGCTTGCCCAATCTCTTATGGAAGGGTCACGTTGTCCAGTCAACATGACCACTTTCTGGTCAACTCTTAGGTGGTAACAAAAAAAGCAACACAACAAAAGGGTAAATATTAGCTGAAGGAGGGGAGCAGAGATGTGCCCAATAGCAGGTGGGAGGGAAGGGGAGGTAAGAAATGAAAAGCCCAAACAGGCAGTTTCCAAGTTATTTTATTCAGAATTTTGTGTTTGTTTCCTGAATCAATAAATACTATACAAAACAATGTAAAAATGGCTACCATTTTCTCTCCCCTGCTCCCCCAACCTGGGACAATCCCCTGGGCCACCTAACTCAGGGGTTCTCCCTCCAGATTTGGTCCAGCAAATGAGGTTGAGTGACATTATAGCCCCTTGAATTGTTTTCAGAGGAATTCAGCTGGGGTGGGGAGAGCCTCTGGGATTTGGAGGTTGACTAGGTTAGGGAAATGGATTAGTGTTTTTTGGGAGAAGAGACGACGCCTGGGGCAAGAGCCTACCCCAAAGAAAAGGGTATCTAAAATGTTCACGGTTCCTTCTTTTGCCTCAAAAAGTGACATTTATTCAAAGAAAAAAAAAAAAAAAAGAAAAAAAAAAATGACAAGATGTCCATCCCCTGGCTCCCTTCCCTCCCCCCTTCTGCTCCTCCTCAGCCCCCCAAGGATTGAACCCTGGCTGGGGCTAGGTAGCAGCACAGCCCCTCTCAGATGAGGTCGGCAACATTGAGGGGCATCTCCTCAATGGAGGTGTTGTAGAAGGTCTCGATGTCTCGAAGAGTCCTCTTGTCTTCTTCTGTTACCATGTTAATAGCCACACCCTTACGGCCAAAACGTCCACCACGACCAATTCTGGAAAACAAGGACACCTTAGGATAAGTGAGGATAAGGGGAATGATGAAAATCAGGAGCTTCAGCCCAGGGAGGATTGGGCACGAGGGGTGAGTATCCCAGATCTACACTTACCTGTGGATATAGTTTTCCCTGTTGGTGGGAAGATCATAGTTGATGACTAAAGAAACCTGCTGCACATCAATGCCTCTGGCCTATGTGAAGAAAGATGACAACTTCAGCATGTGAATGAGAAGAGGACAATCTATCCAGAAGGGACTTACAAGTGTACATGTAGGCAGCCAAAGGAAGGCAAAGGAAATAAACATCCCCTCCTCTCCCTGAAAAACCTGAGGCATGCCAGATTTTATTCCAAGTTGCTACTTTCCTGAAAAAGGGCATTAGTAGGCCCCTTGGAAGAGGGAATCACCTTGGATTCTCCTTTCTTCCCTCCCAATCATCTCCAAATTCCCCTCTACTCACCAGCAGGTCAGTGGTAATTAATACTCTGCTAGAGCCTGAGCGGAACTCTCTCATGATTACATCTCGTTCCTTTTGGTCCATATCTCCATGCTAGAACAGGAAATAGAAGGGTGTGAACAGGCAGGCACTTCAGTTCTGAGAGAACTGGCTGTAAGTGGGAAACTGACACACACATACTGCTGGTAACCAGCTGGGGAAAACTCACCATGGCAGAGACAGTGAAGTCTCGGGCATGCATCTTCTCAGTGAGCCAATCGACCTTCCTTCGGGTGTTGATGAAGATGACTGCCTGGGTGATGGTCAGGGTTTCATACAAGTCACACAGCGTGTCCAGCTTCCACTCCTGGGGGTGGGGGAGGAAAAAAAAAAAATCAGTCAGGGGCTATACCCAACAACTTATTACCAGGCCCGCCTCCTGCACTAGGCCCCACCTCTCGTTCCACATTGATGTAGAATTGGCGGATACCCTCCAGGGTCAACTCTTCCTTCTTAACAAGAATCCGAATGGGGTCCCGCATGAACTTCTTGGTCACCTCAAGCACATCAGAAGGCATTGTTGCCGACAGCAAAACCACCTAATGGAAAGAGAGCAGCCTCAGACTAGGGGATACTCCACAATGCCTGTCCCCTTCCCTAGTACCACCTAAAACAGAAACCAATGCATAAAAAGGCTTGAGGCAAGACTCCAGAATTCTTCACGGTTCTTCTGACACTCATATTGCTCTTCTATTACCTCAACCACACCACTATCTATAAGCGATCATCAGCTATACAAGCAAGACTATACGTATCTTTCTCTTTCTCACCTGGGTGTTGCTGTTGAGCTTTTGGAATATGTCGTAGATCTGGTCCTTGAATCCACGGCTTAACATTTCATCAGCTTCGTCCAGTACAAACATCTTGATGTATTTGGGAGCTACAGGAAAGAAAAAAACATCAACAGGTAGTAATTGGGGAAATGTGAAATACACTTAACTTTCCCTACAAAGATAAGGGGAGAGACAGGTGGTCTGCTCTCAGAATACAAAGATTGATCCTTTGCCCAGGACGCCCCTGCCAGGCCAGACAACAACCCTGGGAAGTAGAACACTACCTGGGCTGAGATGACAGGGAAGCCAGGCTCAGATGACACGCATGGGGTTCATCACAGAGCAACTCTTTCAGAGGGGAAAACTAGCATCATTAGGAATGAGATTGTGGCCAAGTTGAAAGACTGGGAAAGCATGCACAAGAGGGAAATGGCCCAGAGGACCAGAAAATTGAGGTACTTACACAGGTATCTCCGGTTAAGCATATCAAACACACGTCCTGGGGTACCCACGATGATATGGGGAGCTTCCATCTGCAGCTTCTGCACCTCAGCACGCACGTTGGTACCTCCAATGCAGGCATGGCAGGACGCACCCATGTAATCTCCTAATGCCATAACTACCTTTTGTATCTGAACCCAGAAAAAGATAAGTGCTCATATATTAGCTACAACTGTGCCAAGCCCTATTTTAAATGTTTCTCATGTATTTATTCTTTCCAACTGAGACATGCGCCATTAATAAACTCACTTTTTAGGCAAAAAACAGAGGCAGGTTAAACAATCCATTTAAGATACGACTGCCAATAAGTGGCAGAGACTCAGGATTTGAACCCAATCTGGCTCCTGAGTGCACAGATTCATAGTAACAGCCCTCTGAAATAACTTCAATGTAGCTTCTTTCCTATTACACCTCCTAAGTTGCTGAAAACGAATTGTGACCCGTTTATTTTATTTCACAGCAAGCAACCAGTTTTATGTATAGTGACATACCTGTGTCCTACTGCACTCCTGCCACAGAACCTATGCTAGGTGGCATATTCACTCTTTTAAAGGCATGTTCTGAACATAAGGATCCTCAAAGAGAGTTCTACTAAAACCATTTGCTTACATTATCTTTGTCCAGAAATTAGTACAGAACATTTCAAAAAATACATCCCCTGAGTCTCAATAATCTACTTATGAGACCAGTGTTTCTGATCTGTTTCCCTCCAAGACCCAGGAAAACAGCAGCATTAGGATTTTATGTGCCCCAGGCATGAAACAGCTCTGGCCACCAACCCAGGCATCAAGCTAGGATGAACAAAGGACTGTACAACTACTTTGCCCCTGACTGATATAAGAGCAGCACCACCAATCAGGTGTCTCTTTGCCCATTGCCAGGGGGTTTGTTCATACAACAGCCACCAAACTTGCCCAGCCAGCCAGGCTCCACCCAGCAGCCTTCCCATTTGACTCAGGAAATGGGTGGAGGGAGTGATGCTTATTGTGTTTAGTAGGAACGAGCTTATAATTAACCTAAAAAGTCTTGAGAGATCTAGAAGTCATCAACTCATTTTCTTTACTTTAGATCATCTCTTTTTCCCCACCCCACCTACCCCATATTTCAGTTCTTCCAAGATGGTGATGGTTGAGGAGCACACCTCTAATTTTCTGATTATGCCAATCATTTCTAAATTGATCCTTCAGGGGAGAAGAAAGAAGCTACACTCTCACCTGCTGGGCCAACTCTCTAGTCGGTGCCAGGACTAAGGCCTGAGTGGCCTTTAGATCCAATTCAATCTGTTGCAGAATCGATATGGCAAAAGTGGCTGTTTTGCCTGTCCCAGATTGGGCTTGAGCGATCACATCATAACCTAAACAGACAAATTAGGAGGGAAAGTGTATGTAGAGGACATACAGTTTGGGATCATGAAATATTCAAGACCCCAATCAATAAGCAATCAATAGAGCTATGTGCCAGAGGTGAAGTGCTTCACAGACCACCTTATCACAAAGTGCCCAAATGGGAAGAGATCTGGAAGCCAGGTCAGGTTATTAACTGATTTAGTACTGCACAAAATGGGCTAGAAATACAGCTATAAAAAGCAAGTGTGAGGTAGCTGAAATACTACTTTACTGAAAATCAACCAACAATCCATGTGTCCAGGGCATGAACCAGGCATGGGCACAGACCAAAAGCCAAGCTGGGATGAACAAGGAGCTGCTTTGTCCCTCCCTGATATGAGATACGCACCACCAACCAGGTGCCTCTCTACCCAGGTCAGGGACAGTCCAAAACTTGTTCTGGGGCAGAGGAGTCTTACCCTTGATACAAGGAAGAATGGCTCGCTGCTGGATGGCAGAGGGCTTCTCAAAACCATAGGCGTAGATGCCACGGAGAAGGGACTCCGAGAGGTTCATGTCATCAAAGCTGTCAACAATCTCATTCCAGTTACTCTGAAAGATACAAAGAAATTAATGTAGTAGAACAGGCGGGGGGTGTGCTCTAGCACTGGAGCAAACAGGACCTTGTGCCTGCAGCACTAAAGCTTCAGAGCCCACCACCTTTCCTCCCTCCAGGGAAGCCAGCTGGTTCTACAAGGTCTGAGAAATCACTCTAAGGGGCCAGCCCACTTGTAAACTGTGTGAGACTGGAGGCTGTAGAAGGGAGGACTGGACTCAATATGAAGGACATGTTCTATACATACTCTCAAGAATATATTTTTAACAAAGCCTTATAAAAGAGTTAAGATTTCCTGTGGAGGAAACTTAACCATTTGGGAGTTAGGCTATGTATTAAAGATGAATCCTGGGTGCTGGTTTTAGTCAAATCTTAAATCACTGAACCACCACTCCAGAAACCAAGGCTAGTGGCACTGCCTTTCCCAGAGATGAAGGACAATACTGATAGGGGTTCAATCTCACCTCGATGACGCCTTCGGGCTCCATCCCATCGGGGCCATTGTCTCTGGATCTGTTGGTTTAAAGTATTGAGTATGCCGAATGAGGCACGTTAAAAATCCTGACAGCCAGGCTCTTCCTACCAGCAACCGGCCTTGCATGATACCATCGGCCTTCAATCCCTGACCCACCCCCATCAATTCCCAGAAGACGTAGTAGTTACCTTACAACTGAGTCAGTCCTTTGCCCCATCCCAGGAGCGGCTCAGGTCAGGCCGCCCGGGACATGATGGGGTAACCCTCCTAGACGACCCGGAGCCCGGCAGGAGCGGCGCCGCGCTTACGGGGTCCGGAGATGGTGCCTGGGGCCGGTCCCACGTGTCCCGGGCCTGGCCACCCCATGCCCAGGCGCGTGCACCTCCCATCGCAGCCCCAGCGCGCCGGAAGTCCCGCCCTTCACCTCCCAGATCCGAGGGTAGGACATCCCCTTCTCCCCCACGTCACTCCTCCCGCGCCCTCCCCCACTCCCTCCAGCCCATCTCCCCCTTCGCGGTGCCCGGATGTGGGAGGCCGCGGGCGGTGGCGGCCTCGCGCACAATGAGACCCAGCCGAGCTAGCAAAAGGGGAGATTGCACAACCCTTAGAAGCGAAGCGGACTGGGGGAGGGGAACACCTCGGGCCGCCATGTGCTCGCTCCCTCGACCACCCGGCGGCATCTCCTCCCTCCAAGGAACCATCAACATCCCGCCCGCCCCCGTCGCGAAATGGCGTCGCCCTCCCATACCTCAGGCCGCTCACCCCCGAAGGAAAGTGGACCTGCCCATCCGCAGTTTGCCAATTGCCCGGCTTGTGCGGCAAAATGGACCCGCCCGCCGGGCGCCGGGTGGGCTCCTGGTGCCTCACGCGGCCGCTCCTCGGGGTTAGGCTCAGTCCTGGCCGTCAAGAAAACCAGCACACTGAACGGCCGGTTTCTTCTCCCGACCCACACCTCAACGCGACGAGGCGACTGGATTTGAGGACCCAGGCACCCCCGCTTTTAGCGAGTGATACTGTCAGAATCCTCCGGTACCCAAGCGCGCGCGAGCCCTCCCTCCGGCAGTGAGGCAGCCGGACCTGCCGGCTCTACCTTTCCCACGCTAGGTCGCGACCGCGTCTCGCCCCTCAGCGCCGGGGCTCCGCGCACCGCAGCGCGTCGCGTCGAGGCTTCCTAGCGATCCTCGCACGCTGGGCCCCGAAAGCCGGGCTGTCCTTGCCCCCTGCCCAGGCCCTGGTGGCAGCGGCGACCGTGGATCTGCCCCTCACTCCCCCAAGACGGGTCCTCCCACTTGGTCTCCCCGCAACCCTGGTGGCCCTAGATTGGTGGGCCTCAGCTCCCCCCGGCGGGGCCCTCGGAAGGGAGCGGCAGGGTAAGTAGCCACAACCTCTTGCAAGTGCCTTTCTTACCGGGAATCCTGACTCGCAGACATGATCCTTAGAAACTAGGGCGGAGGGCCCGCCTATCGACAACTTATAGAGCGCCCGACTCCGCCCCAGCCGTCGCATTGGCCTGGCCGCGTCGGCCCCGCCTGCCCTCGCTCAGCAACTCTGCGTGACGTTAGTTCGTAGGCGCTCTGGCACGCAGCCACCATTGGATAGTTTGAACGCCTATCAAGATGAAGACCCGCCCCGCGGCCTCATTGGCTAAAGGGCCCGCCCTTCTCGCCGGTACGGAAGTGACATACAGGAGTCAAGGCCTCGAGGCCTGGCAGCCATCTTGGGGCCCTGCACCCCTACACGTGCGGAGGCGACAGGGCCTTAGTCATGTGGCCTAGTAGGCCCTATCGCGTAAGAGGGGCGAGGTTTCAGCCTCCAGGGACTTCCGGGCTCCCAGGACTACCACTTCCCTTTACCTTTGCTCCAGGCCTCCACTGGGCCCACATTTTATTTTGTTCTCTCCTACAACCAAGATAAATCGGACACCACGCCGACGTGTTCCAAGTGTACCAAGGATGATGGAATCAGGAGCCATATCTTGGCGGCTGGGAAAGTGTCCCTGGCTGGAGGGAGGAGGGATGGATAACTGACTTCTGGGCTTAAGGGCATTTGAGGTTTCTATTAGGAATCTTGGCCGAATTCCTTAAGTGTCCTATTCCCCAACTTTAGCACCTCTCAAGCTCCCTTATTTTTGAGGCTTACCAAAACTCTCCCTTCTTCCAGCCCTGGCTCCCATGACTGGGGGATTCTTTTGGGTGATGAAGAAATGATGTTGGCACCGTCTGAGCCAGGGATGAAAAGCTGGCCCCTGAAGTCTTGAGACCCAAAAAAAGGGTCGCTAACAGCACTGGCTAGAGGAAAGCCTGAGATAGAGCATTATCCACTAGTATGAGGCCCCTTAAGGAAGACCACCACTATGTATCTCCAAAGGATCCTTTATTGACCAGAGCAGGGCCGTGGCATTTATATATATATATATAAAAAAAAGTTTCAAGATCTGGCAGGCAGTAATCCCTTTGCCCGCCCACCACCCCCAGCACAGATTTTCCTGTCCCCCTCTGCACATGGAAGGAGGATGACTGCCCCACCCAGGCCACAAGGCCATACTCCCCTGCACACTTGAGGGAAAAAGGGGCTTTTCCATGGCCACCCCCTGAACATCAGAAATCAACAAGTATTCTCTCAAGGAAAAAAAAATTACAGAAATCAATTAAAACATTTAAATATGAAAAACCAAAGGGAATTGGGTGGGGAAAGGCCAAGAGGAAAGGAACTGGAGTTTCTTGAGAAGGAAGGGTCTCCCATGTGCCCCTGCCCATTCATTAATGGGCTTGAGGCCTGGGATACGAGGCTCACACAGTGAGTTTGCAGTGACACAGCTCCTTGTAGATCTGTCGCCGAAGTTTGGGCATGTCCTGCTGGGTGAAGCTGAATGGCTGAGACAGGGCCAGGTGCTTGCAGTACTGGGTGTTAACAAAGCAGGCCATGAGAACCACCTACTGAGCAACCCCCAAGTCAGGACCTGTGCTACACATTTGATATGAGATATGTTGCACTGGATCTTTCAGAGAACATCCCTATTTCACAAACAAAGGAAGCCAAGGTCCCATAGCCTGGGGCTCCAAAAGAGTCTGACTCTAAAGCCAGTGTTCTTACTAGGTTCATGAAATACCTAGTTGTTAAGAGGGATACCTTGGGTTGGGGGGTCAGGGAGACCAAGGACCAAAGACCCAGACCCAATGTGGGATGGAGAAGCCAAGAGAGGACCAATGAAATCAGAGTTTCTCCGTTCTAACACAATGTTACTCCCACTCCACAAGTGGCTGTGAACCAAATGAGGGATGCAGAACAGCCTCCTGTCTCCCTCCCAACCCTTTAACCCAAGTGACATCTGCTTACCTGCAACACAAAGGCACCACAGTCACTGTCATTATTCTGCCTGGCCACATTCTAGAGAATAAAAAGGTAGGCCCTTCACCTGGAGACTCCTAGGGATGTGGCTTCAACTTCTGCCTCCCAGCACCCCCACCCCTCCCTCTGGAAACTCACCATTTTGAAGTAACCTTTCCAGCCCTGGTGGAAATCTAGCCGGTCTTTCTTCACTGCCTCTGCCTGTAGATACTTGGCAATATGCTATGTGGGTGGAGAAAAGGAGGAAGTGATGCCCTACGTTTCCCCGATGAACCCAGGGTGTGGGGCTCACAGGCACTATGACCAGGTTGCTCCTCAGAGACCCAAAACCCACCCTCCTTCTGCCTGGAATGCCTTGCCACTGGATCTCCTCCCCACATTCTGCCTGTCTTTCCCCTTCCCTCTCAAACCTTAGGGCAGCGGCGGTTTAGGGTGCGCTGCGAGTCAAAATAGGTGATGGTGCGCCGCCTCACGTCAACAGAGATGAGGGACCAATGCACCTCCAGGTGGATGGGGATTAGCAGTAGCTCCTTATTGAAGATGTCCACCTAAGGAGGCAGTGCCAGAGGTCAGGTAAGACAGCACAGGAGTCCTGCCTATTGCCATGAGGGTTCTAAAGAGGAATGGAAGAGCAGGCAAGGAGCCAAGTGGGAGAACACAAGACCCAGGCCCTAGATTGTGAGGCAAGGCTCAGCATCTGGATGTCTAAATTCTCGGGGTAAGGGGGGAAGACAGGACAGAGGAGGTGGTGTCAGAATAAACACTTGAGAGCCCAGGATGGACCAGATACTTTTCACACATGAAAGGTAGAAGTGCTTAGTACCTAAAAACCCAGGCTCAAGATTCTGGAGCCAGACTGCGAGGGTTCAAATCCAGCTCCTCCGTTTACTAGCTTATGACCATGGGCAAGCTACTTAGTAACTTTCTATACTTCAGTTCCCTTATCTGTAAGAGTGCAAACAGTACCGACCTCATCCATTTGCTATAAGGATTACACTAGTTAATATCCATAATACACTTAGAACAATGCATGGCACCTTGTAAATGCTCGGTCGGTTAATGCTCACAACAATCCTGGGGGGAGGTTTTCATGTTCAACCTAACGATGAGGAAAATGCAGCTTGGCCAAGTAAAGTAATTTGCCCAAGGTCATAGAAGTAAAAAGTGGCAGAGATGGGATTCAAATACAGGTATATGGAAGGCCAAATTTTTTTCACTGTATGTCACCCCACCTCTACTTGGAGAAGCAGGCCTGCCAGGTCCCTGAGGGTTTAAGCTCTTGAATCTGGGGATGGAAATTAAGAAATGCTGGAGCCAATGGTCCTACCTCACTGTAGAATTTCCTGGCCTTTGAATTAGAGGGCAGGGAAACTAGAGGAGAAAAGAACTCTTTTTCCTCACCAAACCTGCCCCCACCCCCAACTTTCGCCAGTAATTTAGGCCAAAAACCTAGACATCATCCTTGATTCCTACCTTTTCTACAATTCCCACATCCAATCTGTCAGAAAAGTCCTATTGATTTTACCTACAAAACTTATTCTAGATAAAACTACTTCTATCTCTGGGCCGGCCCCGTGGCTTAGCGGTTAAGTGCGTGCGCTCTGCTGCCGGCGGCCCGGGTTCAGATCCCAGGTGCGCACCGAGGCACCACTCCTCCAGCCATGCTGAGGCTGCGTCCCACATACAGCAACTAGAAGGATGTGCAGCTATGACAGACAACTATGTACTGGGGCTTTGGGGGAAAAATAAATAAATAAAATCTTTAAAAAAAAAAAAAAAAAAACTACTTCTATCTCTGCCTTTCCCACTCTCGTCCACGTTTCTCATCTGGACTTCTGTGCTACACTCTTAGTTAGTCTGCCGGCTGCCACTCTGGCCCCCCCTTCAATCTGTCATTGAAACAGGAGTTTAAAAAACGAGGCAATTCCCAGCCTGCTTAAAACTCTTCAATGGCTTCTCAGTACATACAGAATAAGATCTGCCTTCTTCAGCCTATGCTCCATTCCTACAAGATCTCCTCTTTAAACAAATTTTCTCTTATTTTCCCTTTGCTCACTCTGCTCTAACCACAAAAGCCACCCATACAGGCCCTCCGTTATTTAAACATGTTCTTTCTCACTTTGCATCCCACGTACTTGCTGTTCCCTTTCCCTAGAACACTCTTCCCCCAGATCTGCACATGGCTGGCTCCTCATCAAGTCTCAGCTAAGAAAGGCCTTCCCAGACCACCCAGTCTAAACTACTCACTTCCCATCCTACTACATGACTGTTTTAATTTGCTTGCAGCACTTATCACTAGCTGAAATTTAACTTGCTTATTTATTCTCACCCCATAAAGGCAAGAAGTTTTCCTTGTTTAATACTGTATCCTTAATGCCTAGAACAATACCTAGCACAGAGAAGACATTTAATAAATATTTGAAAGACTGAATGAACAGGGTTGGGAAAAGGGCTCACAGAAAACAGAACTCTAATTCTTCAGAAGCAAAGTGTTGCACAAGTAGATGTGAATTCATAACTCACGTTTTTGGTCCACCTTTTCACCCCATCATAACCCTTGGTACGGAGTTTATCATAGAAGAAACTGTTGAAGAAATGCACCTATGCCAATGATACAAAAAAGCTGGATGGAATTAAAAGATCTCAGGCCCTCCTGCTAAGTCTCCCCTTCCCAGTCCACTCCACTTCATTATGGATCTAAGGACTGGTTTCAACAACCTCTACTCCAACTCACTAAGGTTGAAAAAACAAATTGTTTTTAATCTTATAGCTTCCCATCCCAATTTGTGGAGTTAGCCATAGCGGAAAAACACTCAAGACCGGTGGGTAAAGGAAGAAAATTGTAAATTCAGGCCTAAGATTACAGATTTGAATTTAACAAGATTACCTTCCACCACCTCTCCCCCAGGAACAAAGACTCTCTTTTATGTAAAATGGAAGAGATGAAAGGGACTAAAAAAGCTGCTTGGAACTGTGAAAGTTCTTCTGGGGACTGAAATAACTGGTTAGGCCTACCTTTTCAGGGACTGTGTCCATGACCAGGTCTCCATACATGTTCATCACCTGGGGGGAAGACGGGAGGCAGCTTGCCATGGAGGGTGCAGCATGGGTATAGGGCTCCCCCATGCAGAGGGCCCCAGACACCCTGCTCCTTGAATCCCCTCTTGGGCCTGTTTTTCTACTCCTCCTCACCTGGTCATTGAGCCAGTTCTGTCCATACAAGGTCCCCAAGTCATCCATTGTCAGCACATGCCGCTTATAGGCCACTCGGAAGCCCCTCACCATGGCATTGCCTGGCATCCGCTGGTATGACTGGATCAGCTGCAGCACCAGGCCCTTCCTGAGTAGGCCAAGGGTGGAGTCACACAAGAGACGAGGGGGCTAGGGCACACAGAAGTTCCTTCTACTGCCTAGAATTAGAGTCTATAAACTGACCCCCGCCCCCGTTTTTGGCATAGGTCCTTCTGAGGACCTGCTAAGGGCCTAGTCCCTTGAAAGAGGCACATGAATACTCAGGTATACATAGTATTTCGGGGCTCCAAGTAAAGACCCTCCCAGCCAGCTTACAGGGGCTTGGCACTTTGCCTACAGATTCCTCCCCTTCAGCTCTAGCTTCCTACTTCTCCCCAAGTACATCCTATGGGAGAAAAGGTAGCAGCATTCTCTCCCCATCCCCCAGGTCCCAGCCCTCTCCTGAAGGGCATCTCTGTCACGCCTCACCTGGAAGGTGTAGAGAACTCCTGCTGGAAAATGTCCTCCAGTTTCTCTACTACCTCATCAGTGCTGAGGGGGATAAGGCTGCCGTAAGTTTGAAGGAATTCATCCAAGATGCCTGAGTGGAGGAGGGAGAGGAGTGGGGTGAGGCCTCCAGACTCTGAACTAGGAGTTGGCTGAGGGAAAGAGACTAGGTCCTCTAGGGTTCCTTACTCTGCACGCAGGTCACATGCTCCTCCCGAAGAGGGCTGTGCTGGCCAGCTTTCTCCCCAGGACGCTCTGCCTCTTCTGCAGTGCCCAAATCTGAGCCCTGAAAAATCTCCTGGGCCACATGGTCCCCGATGCTGCACACATTGCTGATAAGGATGCTGGCATCAGGGGGTGCCAGACTTCGCTCCCCTTCTGGCCCAGGTGGTCCCCCAAAACCGTTAGGCAGAGTACAGGAGAGGAGGCCTGTAGGGCAGAGGAAAAAGGATGGGGATGAGAAATGGGTTCAAAAGACAATGGGAAGATTAAATGGTATACACAAATTATAAGACCACAAGAAGAATGAATTGAAGCAAAATCTACCAATATAAACTCTAAGGAATGGAGACCCTAAAGCATGAGACAAGCATGTCCAAGAAGTTATAAAGGGACAGAGAGAAAAAGCTACTACTCACAGACACGAAGAAAATAAGAAAAGATTAGGATTCAGGGAGATTTAAAGTTCAGAGATATCTGTCACTATATGCCTAGCACCTAGCATAGTACCCAGCACACAGCAAAGACTCAATAAATTCTTAAATAATTCATAAAGACATAGAAAGCCTGAAATTGTTTGGTTGGGATTCTTCGAAAGAAAAATATCCTGAGTGTGAAATGTCACACACAACTGTACAAGTGATGTACTCCACTACTTAGAGAGAGTCCTTCCCACCACTATGAGAATAGCACCCTCTGGAGAGGTACATGCAGGGGTCCTTATCCTGACACCCAACGAAGAGGGATTTCAAGTGGACAAGACTGTCTGACTTTCCTAAACCATGTCTCCTTTTCTCATCCATGCACAGGACATCTAGTTAGGGATGCTGTATCCCAGCCTTGACTATCTCCCCTAACTTAGTTCCTACTTTCCTTAGGCCCAGCTCTAACCACAGGAAGAGGCTCCTGGTCCTCCAGGATCTTAGCCCTCCCCACTCCCTCCTCTGCCTCATCGCCACTTTACCCGAGTCAGGGTCCAGAGGAGACTTTGGAGTCCACCTTAATCCATCTTCCTCCATAGGGGGCCCAGAGGGCACTGGTGGAGACCTTCTCACCCCATCTTCAGCCATAAGAGCACCTAGCAGACCCAGCCGGGGTGGAGGTGGCCCCCGGGGGGAGTCAAAACGACAGCAGGGGGATGGCACCTGTGGTGTCGCACCGCCTTCTTGGGGTGAAAGATGGTTCTTGGGGTGTGTGAGGCTCCGCCGCCGGCCCCGGTGACGCCCCCAAAGCTTCCAGTGGAATGTCAGCGAGGTGCTTTTAGAGTAGAGCAGCATCCGGAAGGCTCTCATAGCTCTGCGGCGGCGCTGTGAGCAGGTTTTTCGATGAGTAGGGCGGGGAGGGCGAGGCCGCTGGGAGCTTCCCAGCTGACCCCATCTAGGGGGCAGCCTCCAAGCTGCCACTTCCTCTTCCTCATCTTCATCTTCATCCTCCTCTTCTTCTTCATCCTCTTCACTAGCTGAGGCATCAAAAGAGGGCCGAGGGACAGGGAGGCGTCTGGCTGGCACTGTGGTCCCTGACCCAGGATCTGGCCCAAACCCTCCACCTGATTTGAGTCGGGGTTTGGGGGGTGCGGGCCAACGAAGACGCTCCCGCCTGGGGCTTGAGTAAGCTGGGGCTATGTCGGGTCCAGGAGGCTCAGGCCTCCAAGACCCAGTCCCTTGTATAGTCTCTTTCATCTTTCAGTAGCCTGTAATACAAAGGTTAGAGTGTCAGAATCCAAACATCCTGTATTCCAGATCCTGCTTCTGTTCCTCAGCATCCTTCTCTGGAATCAGATGCAAATAAACTAACGAAAGAGGAAAAAATGCAAAATTCCCAACTTCAGATCTTCCCAGTCAACACGGTCCACAAGGAGCCCTTTAGAGTCTGTGCCATGGTTTCTCCCCGCCCAGACAGAGGCAACGGAGAATGGCTAGGCAAAAGGCCTCGAGGATCTTACTTCTCAGATCTACAGATCAAACCCAGTATTTTCAGCCTCTATTTCTCTATTCTAATACGACCAAGGTGTCCTAACTGAGACCGTAATGAGGGAGATGGTTCAGCACGGGAATCCTGACATGGTAGAGATACCTGAAGAGAACACAACTTCCACAGAAAGACCGTGGTCTAGAGCGGGAAGAGAGCTATCACCCTGGAATGAATGGAGTGTGTGGGCATGCTCAGGTCGTCTCAGGAGGGAATGGGGATGCCAGAACTATGGCTCAGATAGTAGAATCTTATGAAAACGAAAGATTTTAAAAGAAACTGAAAGAGAACCGAATCGGCGCTTAGGCAGCCAAATCAAGGCGCTGGGACAGAAGTGAGCCGCGCGAGCCAAGCTGGCCCAGCCCCCTCTCCTGCTCCGTCCCCGGGGACCAGAATGCGTTCCGGCACCGGTATGGTCCTACAGGCTCGCACGGCTCTGCGCGCAAGGGCCTTAAGAAGCCCCTTCGAGGGCCTCCTGGGCCCCGGTTAGGTGGGAATGAGGTCCAGGAATAGGAGAGGCCGCGGCAGGGCTGGGGGGAGGGGGAAGGGGGCGTCCTCACCGGGAGCGGGGAAGCCGGGCGGACGGGCCCGAGAGCGGGCGTCTCCGGCCTCAGGCTTCCCGGCTCATCTCTCTGGCGACGGCGGCGGCCCCGCCACTCCTGCTGTCTCTGGGCGCAGCCGTCTCAATTCAGGATTCCAACGCTTCTGCGCCGCGCGCCGCCAAGCCACCCCGCCGAGGCGACCACTCGCTCCTCTTCAGCCTCCACCTCCACCACCTCCTCCCCCTCCTCCTCCTCCTTCCCCTCCCGCGAGCCCCAGGCCCACCGGCGGTGGCGGCGCACGATTAGTACGTCACACCCGGCGAACAGCGCCGGCGCGGCCACCACGCGCCTAGCACCGCCTACCCAAAAACGTATCTGCCACGGGACCGCCACGCCCCCGAGCCCCACGCAGGGCTGCGCCTGCGCACACCCAACCTGGGCCAGGCGCGGTGGCTGCGCCAGTTGCCCCTTTGCGCCTGCGTGGTCCGGGCCGCTTCACGCCTCGCTTCGTAGCCCTGCGTTCTCCTCACTCCGGGGCCTGAGCCCAGGGGCGCGATACCTTGGTCCAGTGGGGCGCGCCAGAGGAGAGCCGGGACAGGGACGGGGCTGAGGCAAGGCAGTGGGGGAAATGGATGCGAGGTATCATTTATTCTCTTTTATTTAACTTTAAGCAGGGCTTGAGCAGAAAGAAGAGCTCAGATGAGTGAGGCAAGACCAGCATCAGGGCGTTCGATTCTTCCAAGCCTCCCCGGCGACCCGTCCCAGCCCAGAGGGGCTTGGAGTGGCCTGCCACGCCAGGGGAAGGGAGAGTATGAAAGGCAAAACTTGGGACCCGAAGAGTAATGTGACTGCAAAGGGACCCTCCTCGTCGGGCACCCCCTGCAGATGGGCGCATAATAAATACACCTCTGGAGATAGTGATGGAAACTGAGGCCCAATAGATGGAGAGAAGAAAGGGAGGATGAGGCTTCTTGTGGGTTGAAGAGGCAGAGGGTACCTGGAGAGAGGTTTGGCAAAGGGAACCAGGAGTTTTCCTGAGTGGAGGAAGGCTTCGTGGACTTCTGCCAACAGGCAGGATGATTCTCTCAAACTGCCGCTAGATGGTGGTGCTGTTCTGGAAGCATTCCAGTGGGACCCAAAGCAGATCTAGACAATGCTTGGCATTCCCTCCCCGTTAAGAATTTGGGGCTGGATGAGGGATAAAAGCAAGACATTCTACCTCTTTAACATCCATGAAATCAAAGTCTAGGGGGTGGGAGTGGAAAAGGAAAAGGGAGGAAAGGAGTCATGAGCTGTCAAACCCAGGGTTCCAGTCAAACCCAGAAGAGGCTTCTGTTCCTACCCATTCCCTGTCATTTGTCTAGTCAGCTCTTGGCTGTCTCCAATATGTACCCACCCTGGTTTTCCAAGCTCAGAGCCACCTTTTATAACACAATCACAGTTTCACAAACCCCAGGAAGGTTCCATGTGGAGAGAGGCTAAGTTTCGCCCTTGCACGGGGGATTATGACACTCAGAATATCCCCTTGGTGTAAATGGAAGACACCTGAGAAAAGGGAGAAACTCTGCTCAGTGAAGCACAGGCATGCAGATACTCTGATGTTTCACCCTCCCTTCTCCAGCTCAACCTTTTTTCTGCTTCCTGTAAGGACCTAGGTATTCCGCAGATCTGCCTTGACACCCAGGCTTCCAACCCCCTGTCGTAGCTCCCTCACCACTGCCCCCAGGTCAGAGATGTCGTGGTCTTCTCACATCCACCCTCCACTGCCCGCACGGCTCTCACCTGCACTGTAGCAGCTATTGTAGGCCCAGTCCGGGTTGGAGGGCATACTTCTTATACACCGGAATAGAGTCTCCTGCCTTCCCTGGCCCTCCCGAGACACCACCTGACCCATGGTGAAAGTCACATCATGAAACAGGACCTGGCAGGGAAGGGAGGAGATGTTGAAAAAAACAGGATGGCATGGCTCATTTCTGGACAGTCTCAGGAGCCCTGTCAAGGGAGCCAAGGGATGAAGAAGGGTCTTCCAAGTTTGGTGTGAACAGGGGTTGGGAACCCTCAGTATCGGGGTACACAGGCTCAAGACTCCAGGCCCCCATGTGAGGCTCAAGGCTCATGTTTGGGGTTACCTGGCTGTACAGCAGATAAACTCCAGCATCCCAGACTCGAACAACATATCCTTGGGCCTCCAGGCCTCTCCCACGCCTAAGAGCTGGTTGCCACATCACCTCTGTCACATCAGAGTCCTCTGGAGGTAAGGAGTGTGGCAGTCAGGATTTCTGTGCACTCTCAGACTCTTTTCACCTCTAAGATTCTCTTGGGCCCAGGTGCCAGCCCCAAAGTTCCCAGATCTTGCACCCTTCCCAAAAGCCAATATATAAAATTGTGCTCACCCTTGGAGGTGATGTTAATGGGAACAAGGTGCAGCACTGAGTGCTTTCCTGAGGAGAGAAGGAGGAAATCTCAGCAGTGCCCACTACCCCAGTTGCCCTGTTGTCAGCCCTCCACCCTCACCTTGACTCGGGGTAATAATCTCCAAATCCCCATGCGGCTTGATCACCTCCCACCCCTGCGGCACCCCGGAGGCCTCACTCTTCTGTTTATGGGTGAGCACTGCTCTCCTTCTCCGGGATCTCTCCCGATTCTCCCCGGCTTCCAGGGCATCAGGGCTCTGCTCACGGAAAGAGGGTCAGGGTTAGGCTAAGATGCAAGGGTCCCAGACAGCCGTTCTCCCCAGCCCTCCCCTGACCCAGGAATGCCTCACATCTCATGCACCTTTCCCTAGCAACCTGAGTCTTGGTGCTGGCTGTCCTCCAGGATCTGTTAGGTACAAGAAGCATTAATCTTTAACAGTTTCCTTTCCTGGAATGGCTGCTCCCTTGACCTCCAGACCTGGGACCCTCTCTTGCACCCACTCGAAACTTTGCAGACTAGGAGGCTGAAACCGAGAGGCCCACAGATGGCCCTGCCACCCATCTTTCTCTCCCAGACACCCCTCTCCCCTCACTCACCTGCTCCTGGAGGCTCAGCCATGGATACCCTTCCCCCTTCTCGGAGGGCCCTCCAGTCCTCTGCAGCCGGGTCACCTCTCTCCTTAGGGTTTGCAGCTCTGTCTGTTGGGTCAGCAGAGCCATGGCACAAGCCACAGCCCCCAGAGCTGCCCCCCAACTCAACCAGAGGGCAACTGAGAGTGCCGGCTCTCGGACCGGGCCCCCCATGTCTCCCGGGGGCCCTTTGGGGGCTAGCAAGGAAGGAGATGAGGCTGGCATGAGCTGGGGACCCTGCCAACAGCTGTGGTCTCAGGAGTGGGGTGGCAAGGAGGTGGCGGAGAGGGTGGGGGTGCAGGCAGTGGTGCAGAAGGGAAGAAGGGCGTTACGCAAGGGAGAAATAAAAAGGAACTTGAGAATAAAAAGGAGGGAGGAGGAAAGCAAGCTGGGGGCACTGTTGGTGCTCCTGGCACCCCGCTATGGGGCCAGTGTTGTCTTGAGACCCCTCACCCTCCTTCAGCCTCAGGAGAATTTGGTGTCAGTCTCTCTAGGAAGGACGGGGCTGCCAGTGACACCCAGGAGGAGCGGCCAGAGCACAGGAACCCTGGGGCGGCCCCAGAAGTGGGGGAGGGAAGGTTGGTTGGCTGTGGGGCATGGTGCCAGGAGCAAGGATGGAGGGACAAGCTGGGCAGCGTTGAGGGTCAACGGGTGAGGGTGGAAGACCCTCTGGCTCAGGCACGGGAGAGATTTCTGGGGATGTCTGCTAGGAGTGACTGCAGGTGGCAGAGGAGGGGAGGGGGTCGGTGGGAGGAGAACCAGGGTCGCGGAAGCAAGAAACCGTCTGAGTTCTGGGGTTAAGGCCAGGCCGGGTGTGTTGGAATAAGGCCTGCACTACTCCCTGTGCTGAACTTGGCAAGCAGGACTTCCTGTTTCCCGAGAAAAGCTCTTACATAAGGCTGTGGACAAAGAGAGAACGAGACAGCCCCAAGCACCCTACCACTGTAGGATTCCTCCCCTGGACCCAGGGGCCCAGATTCCCGTGTTCCTGGGCCTCGGGGTCCTTCATATTGACTCTGAGCCCCCTTCCAGACCTGCTCCCACCCCAGATCCCAGCCAGGGCTTGTGCCAGCACCTGCTGAATGTCCTGAGGCTGCCAAGAGGAAGGGCCCCTGCTCCTCCCAGCCAGGGATTCCCCGCAGGAGGAGGCCCGCCTCCTAGGTAAATGAGGCTGCCCTGCTGGACCTTGGGCAGAGGATTGATATTTTTCCTGGCAGTTTGCCTTTCCACTCTCTGCTTATGCCTCAGGGGTTGGAGGCATGCAGGTCCCCACTCCCAAGCCGTACATCACCCTGGAATTCCGGGTGTCCTGCCCCCGACTCCCCAATGCCCAGACACCCTTCCCCTGGCCCTTGGCTACACTGAGAATGTCCCCTAAGCCCCAATAAAGAGAGAGACCATGACTTATTCTCTTTAATATCCACTTATCAACATTTTGTCACAATAATAATAAAAATAATATCTGTTTTAAAAATCCACAGGGAATTATCAGGGGAGGAGCTTGTCTTGGTCTCTGACCCCTCACAGTCGGGAACTCCTGGCCTAGTCCCAGTCTTTCTGGCGTCCAGCCCCTCTTAGTGCCTGAAGAGGGGTATTCAGGACCCATCCTTACCCAGAGTACAGTAAACCCAGTGTCCTGGGGGGCTGTGGCCAGGGTGGGGAGCCAGGAGATAAATGGGGGCATCAAAAGATCAGGGGTTTGGGAGCTAGAGAGGTGGAGGACCAGAGGTGGGGGGAGTTGTCATAGTCAAATGGGAATATTTATGTGGCATGGAGAACACGTGAAGCCCTGGCAGCCTACAGAGGGAGGGGCAGATCTGGGGGGAGGAGCAGCTTAGGGTGGGGCAGAGGGGACTGGGGTGCTCGGAGAGCTGTCGTGGGGAGCCGGCAGCCTGGGAAAACCACCGTGAGACCAGGGCCCCTCAGTGAACTTGGAAGAGTCCAAAGTAGGTGAGGAAGGGGGCAGCCTTGAGATGGGCCCAAGGGAGTGTGCGGATCCGCAGGGAGGACCCTGGCCGCAGGGGCAAAAGCCCAGACACCTGGCAGAGACGGAGCTGGGGCCCGAGAGAACTCGCTGCCGTGGCCGAGAACTCTTCCAGGCAGCGCAGGGCCAGCGTGTCATCCACCAGCAAGTCCAGCTTCAGGTAGACAGCCTTCCCCTCATCAAAGTGCACCTGGGGGGCAGGGGAGGGAGGGTGGAATCTAGGGCTCTGCTTGCCCTCATGTCCATTTCAAATCTCCTTAGAGACCCAGGTATCCTCTCCAGCCCAAACCCCAAGCTCCCCCTCCCCACCTTTAGCTTGCCCCCACTCCCTAAACCAAACCCTTCTCCCTCAGTTCCTGCTTTACCCATGGAGCCAGGTGGGGCTTACCTGACAGTACAGGTAGTAGAGCCCAGCCCGGGTGACTATAAATTCCCCGCTCTGGCGGTCATAGCGCAGTGGGTTGGAGCTGTTGATTTTGGCCTCCTCCCAGCCACTCACCGTCCCGTCCACACCTGAATGTGGATGTTCAGAGATAGGGGAAAGTCCCTTTACAGGACTTTCTCACACTCCCCAGGGACCCACTGAGTTTATAAACCTTTGGGGCCCACCTTACCCAGAAGATACATAGACGGCTCAGGGCAAGGGAGGAGCCAGGGCCTGTGGAGCCCATAGTGTAACAGGCAGGTACGACACAGAGCAAGTTGTCACCAGTCACTTCTGGGGAGAAGAGTAGGTTTGACAAAGTGTGGGGGCTTTTATATTTTGTATCTATATTGCTTGCCTCTTTTACTTTGAGAATGTATACATACAGTACTTGAATCATACACCACTTGAATTATTTAAATGAAAAATAGTAAAATGGTACCCAGATGTCCATCAACGGATGAATGGATAAGGAAAACTGTGGTATATTCATACAATGGGATATTATTCAGCCATAAAAAAAAATGCTATGATGTGGATAAACCTTGAAAACATTATGCTAAGTGAAAGAAGCCAGTCACAAAGGACCACATATTATATGATTTCTATGAAATGTCCAAATAAGCAAATATATAGAGACAGAAAGTAGATTAGTGGTTGCTTAGGGCCGGGGGGATGGGGAAAATGGGGGTGATGGCTAAACGGTACAGGGTTTCTTTTTGAGGTGATGAAAATGTTCTAAAATTACTGTGGTGATGGTTGCACAACTCTGTGAATATACTAAAAACCATTTAATTGTACTTTAAATGGATGAATTGTATGGTATGTGAAGTATATCCCAATAAAGTCATTACCAAAAAAAAAAAACCATCTAGGCTAGGGTAATTGCAAATTGTAAAGAAGATAAATAATAAAATGACAGAGCAGAGTATCAAGTGGTTTCCCAGGTCCTCCACAGGCCCCTTCTGTCTCCTCTCCAATTTACTCTCACACATGCCACCAATTCACAAGACTCCAGCACTCTAGCCCTCTTCCTGTTCCTGCCATGCGCCAAGCTCATTGTCCCTGCAGAGCGTTTTACTGCTCTTCCTTCTTCCCAGAACACTCTCCTCAGGATTCCTCCCCTGCCTGGCACCTTCTGTCAGTCAGGTCTCAACTCCTCTGAGAGACCTTCCGGGGCCACCTGGTTTAAAATAGCCAGTCCCAGCCTTGCCTCCGTTAATCTCTTCAAGTCACCCTGTTTCTTTCATAACAGCCACCAACATGGGAAATCATCTCGTTTATTTATGTATGTGATAGTTTGGGGTCTGACTCCACCAAGAGGGCAGCGACAGTGGTCTTATGCACCACTGTATCCCGGCGCCTGGAGCTGGGCCTGCTCTGAGTGGGTGCACAGCAAACGCTGATAGGAAGATGGAGGGAAGGAGGTGAACATGGCCAACAGCGCTCTCTTTGTTTGGGTCCATAGGCCACTCTCCTAGGCCTCACTGGCTACGTCTCAGCCGCCTGGGCATCTGCCTTCCCCAGCCCCTCATCCTCCACCAGCCGCAGGACTCTGTTCTTGTTACTTTCTCAAGGAAAACATAGTACTTGCTGAGCATTTTCATTCCCACTTATGAGTTACCTAGGCCTTTACCCTGCAGACTCTGATCTGAGCCTCTAGCTCGGAGGTTTCCTGACCCTCTTCTCCCTGCTAACTGCTGCCATTGGAATAGCCCTGGGTACCCCAAACTCATTTTGACCAAAACTGAGCTTGGCCCCCCCACCCCATACTTGCTTTGCTGTCTGTATTCCAGATTTGGCTCTACCTCCCACCGTGTACCCAAGCCTCCCTCTCCTTTACCAACTGTATTCACCGATCACCAGTTCCTGCAACTTCTGCTACCTAAGTAGCCCTGTCTTGTCTTCCTCCCCAGTCTGGCCTCTGCCACTTCTCACTGGGACTCTTCTTGGCCTCCTTCCTCACTGAACTTCCTGTTTCCAATATTGTCTGCTCCAGTCTATTCCCTACACACAGCCACAGAGTGATGTTTCTAAAATGCAGATGTGAGCCTCAGAATAAGTTCCAGACTCCATTTGTGACCTGGGTTCCACATTCTTCTCCAGCCTTATGCCCCATCCTGCTCCTCTAGCACTTTCTCCTTCAGCTACATTGAGCTTTTCACGGTCCCTCAGCCTCATCATACTCTTGGCAAACTCGGGGCTTTTGCACAGGTGGCTCCTTCCACCTGGAACGTCCTTGACCCCGTGTCCATCTTACACTCATGCTTCAAGGCCCACGGCTTCTGGGGGAAGAAGTCCCCAACTCCATTGTAAAGTTGTCTTCCTCTATGCTACCGTGTACCTCTGGCTACTTTTATTATTATTCTTGTCATAGCATACTGTAATTTACAAATTTATATGCTTGTCTCCTCTCCTAGACAGTAATTTCTTGAGAATAGGTCTGAGCATTATTCACTGTGGGCACCTAGCCCAGTCCTTACAAATAGTAGGTTCTCAGTGAATGTGTGTTGAGTCAATGAATGAATGAACATCTGGGTAACTGCTAAAATAAGTGGTCCATACAGAGGGGAAGAAGGCTGGTCTGGGGCATGAAGACTAGGGGAGAGGAAGAGGGAAGGCATTCCTGGCTATGGAACCAGCTTGAGCAAAGGCTGGTTGTGCCCAAAGGACATGGTGTGCCTGGGACTGTGGTATCACTCAGTTTCACAATCATGAACCTCAAATGGACATTCCGTACTGCCTGGCAATCCTCCTACTTTCCCCCACTAAGCTTGCTTTTACACTCACCAAGATAAAGAGTTTGTACCATCTCCTCAGACCTCTCGCCCCTGTCTTCCTAGTTCTCTGGAGGACCTAGAAGTCATCAGACAAGGGCTCCCTCATCTCCCCCCACCAAAACTACAAACTGACCTGTTCCCACCTCTCCTTTGACCCTCTTGTGATGATGGGATGATGTGTCCCTCTCTTCATTCTGGAACCCCTCTCCCATCTTTTTGGGTGTGGCCCTGCAGGTTCCCCCCACCCCTATACCAGCAATCGCCTCTCACACAGACCATGTCCAGTACACAAGGACACTCTAGCTGGGATCAAATCCCGGCTCCACCACTTAGTATCATCATGCTCTCAGACAAGTTAAATAACCTCCATCTGTAAAATGGAGATGATCAGAATATCTTCCTTTTAGGACTGTTGTGAGGATTAGATGAGATCGAACACTTAATAAATGTTAGCTAATTCATATGGTATTGCTTATCACTCAAAGGACTGAACTTTTCCCTCCCCCTCCACCTACTGGCCCATTTCTCTGTTCCTGTCACAGAGAAACTTCAGGAAAGGGTTATTACTGTCTCCAATTGCTATTTCCCATTTTCTCTTAACCCAATCCATGCTGGCTTCCCTCCTAACTATGCCACTGAAACTGCCCTTGTCAAGGTCACCAATTGACTCTAGTGTTACCAAATCCAACAGTCATTTCTCTGATCTCATCTCATGTGATCTCTCAGCTGCATTCAACACAGACAGCCACATCCTCCTTCCAGAAACCGTGTCTTCTCTTAGATTCCAGGATACTACCTTCCCTGGGTTTCTTCCCCTCACTCTGGCTGCTTCTCAGTCTCTGCTGGGTTCTCCTCCTCTGCTCAACTTCTGGATGTCAAGAGCCTCAGGACTTCGCTCTTGGGACCCTTCTTTCCCTTGGTGTCTCATCCAGTCCTATAGCTTTAAATAGCATCCCTATGGCCATGACTCCTGACTTGAAATGTCCTGACCTGGCCTGAGCTAGTCTACTATGTCCAGCTGTCTGTTTGTGGAACTCATTGTTTATTATTATTTATCCACTTGTTTATGATTAGATCTCAAATTTAATTATTAATTTAAACACCTCTCAACCTATTTCTTCCCTGGTTAACCCCATGTTAGTAAATGGCATCATTATTCCCAAAGATGCCTAAGTTGAAAATCTAGAAGTCATTTCTGATTGCTCCCTTTCCCTTATCCTGCACAACCAACCCACAGGGAAGCCCTGTGTTCAAGCCACATGCTGAATCCTTCTACTTCTCTCCATCTCAGCTGCCAGTCCCGTAGACCAAGCCCTCATGTCTTGCCTCCTGGCCTGTCACATGGAAGGGCATTTCAGGTGAGGGAACTCTATGTACGAAGTCCAGAAGAGGCACATTGGTGGGGAGGGGGTGTCAGCTCAACAAGTGTGGAGAATGCATAAGGGTGTGCAGGGAAAAGAGGTTGAGACCAGACCATGGAGAGGCTGGAAGCCAAGCAGAGAAGCAATGGAATAATGAAAGTGAGGTTTAGGGGGGCTTAACTTGGCAACACAAGTGGGACAGAATAGGGAATGGGGAGAGTCTGGAATGGGCAAGGGGCTAGAGACTGGGTTTGAGGTTTTGAGGTGACAGTGCTGAGTTAGGGGGTGGGGTGGGGATGGAAAAGAAGAGCAGAGACTAGAAATATTTTGAGAAAAATGATCAGAACATGAAGACTCATGGACTATGGAGGGGAAAGAAGAGGAACAAAATCAACGGTGCTTCTTAGAGTGAGGGCTACAGGAGCAGCTGGGCTGGTGGTCTGTTGGGGGAATCTTCCTGGGTTCTGGGAGGGGAAGTGGTCTTCTTGGGGTCCCATGCCTGGGTCACAGAGAAAGTCCAAGTTTGAAAGCTGAGAGAACCGAGCCCTGAGAACTTTCCTGAACTGGCTTCTGGGGTTCCGAGGCTGAAGGCAGGGAGAGGAGTGGGAAGTCAAAATTTGAGGTCTCCTTTTCTAGGAGGCCAATGCTGTGGGGGTCAGGGAAGAGCTCAGAGGAGGGGATGGGGTCTCACCCGCCTGCGCTCCGTCCTGTCCCGGTCGTGAGTGAACTGTAAGATATAAGAAAGGGTTGGTGAGACCTGCCCTGCCCCCCTGCCACCCTTCCGCCCTGGGCACGGCTCACCCATCACCCACCTTCATAATGGGCTGCAATCGCTCTGCGAGCCCGTGTTTTCCGGCCTTTAGGTGCTGAGAATCAAGGAAAGACAGATGGGCAAAGCAGCCACCCCATACCTGAGGGGCCCGGAGCCACTCCCCCAACCCCGTCCCCTCTTAGAACCCTGGCATCCTTATTCTTATCCAGACTCCCAGCCTCAGAACCTCAGGCTTTACCTTCCTCCATAAGTAGAATGACTATATAATTTATCATCCAAATTGGGATGCTTCTGAGAACAAAAGGGGTGCTATTAATAATCACACTGAGATAACAGGTGTAAGCCAGGGCAGTCCTGTGCAGACCTGGATATATGGTCACATGGTCCTCTCATTCATAAATCTCTCTGCTTATTGGCGCCCAGGCCTCTGACTCCTCCACCTGGTCTCCATCAGGACCCCAGCAGTTCTCTTAACTCCTGGCCATCCCTCCTGTGTATTTGGGGCAGGGTCTGAAGTGAGAAGCAAGTCCATGTGATGGAAGGAGCTTCAGAGGGAGGGAGGGAATTCTAGGTTCACGTCTCAACTCACTAGCTGCATGACTCTGAACCCCTCCTTTACTCTCTGTGCCTCAGTTTCTCCATCCATATTTGGGGATAATGGTTTTTGCTCTGCCCGCTTCATGGGGCTGTTATGATGAACAAAAGCAACACTGAGTCCAGAAGCCACTTTAGACCAGCCACTATTATTCTTCCTGAGGTTGAGAGAAAGGGATGCTCACCACTTCTGCGAGGCCGAACCAGTCGTTTTAGGAAAGGCACGAGATCCTGGCTTTCCTCTGTCTGGGGATTCAGTTCCTAGGGCAATTAAGGGCAGAGCTAAACCAAGGTCTTGCCAGGGACTCCCAGAGACATAAACTGAGACTGACAGGGAGCCTGTCAGGAGACGCACCAGCCAGCAACAGGCACAGAAGTCTTAGGGAGGGACCGAACCCCTCAGCCAAGTGTGGCTGGGGCCAAGGGGAGACACGTTCCCGGGGTCAGGCCCCAGCCCTCATCCCCTTCCCAGGACCAGCCACGACTTCCCACCCACTACCGCCCCCAGAACCAGCACAGACCCTGCGAGCAATTGGCACATTACACACACGCCCATGCCATCAGCGTGCACAGTGGGTACACACCCTGCACACAAACCAGCATCCCTCTTCCACGGCCCGCCCATATATCTTATACTCCCACTTCACCCACAGCCAATGAACATTTCGTACTCAGGTGACACAAACCCAGCACAAACTTTGCCCTTACACACAATTGTCACCCTTTCTCTCTCAGATACCCACCCACAGCTGGTGCACACACATTCCCCACACACAGCTGGCACAGCCAGGGCACACCCTGCACCCTCAGCTTGCACACACTTCCCATGCCCAGCAGCCTGCCCACAGCATCCACACCCACTCACCAGTGGGTCCTGGTCCTCCTCTGCCACCAGCTCCCCCTGGGAAGGCTCCTGCTGGGAAGGAGGCAGCGTCACCCTGTCCTTCTCCACCTGACATCTCACCCTCCACCCATCTTCCTGGCCCCTTGTCCTCAGCCCACCCGGCTCCATCAGCTGCTCCGCAGACTCCGCTCCTAATCTGCCCAAGGAGGGGTGTGCAGCGGGGCCTCACCTGGGCAGACAGCGATGCCCGGCTTCCCAGGCTGACCACGACCAGCAGGAGGCCAAGGCAGGCCAGCGCCAGGCCCAGGCCCAGCACGAGCGGGGCCAGCAGGGCGGTGCCCGGCTCCCCCCGGCGCCCCCTCCGCCTCTGGCTCCGACGGGCGGCCATGGGGGCGGGGGGCTGTGCCTGCCTCACCGCCCCCCCATCCCGGGACCCGAGGGATCGGGGGAGGGGGAGCCGGCGGGCGGATCAGGCTGGGGAGAGGGAGGGGCAAGGGAAACGGGGCGGGAGGGGGGATGAGGACAGGAAGCCGGACACTGTGCGATTCAACTCCGAGCCCGGCGCAGCGCTGTGCGCATCGCGCCGATGTCGGAGCACAGGGCGATTCCCGGCGAAGAGGCACACACCGCCTGGGCGTGTAAAAGCAGGGGCGATGTTTGTGTGAGTGTGCAACCGGCCGAGATGGGGCGTGCAGCTGAGGGCTCCCTGTGCGGACGGCAGGAGAGAGGGAGCGAAAGCAGAAATGAGCAGCAACTCCACCCAGGCCTGTGTGCGGGTGGTGAGGCTGCAAGACCACTGGAACTCCTACAGGTCCAGTCCTGCCCACGCGGGATTATTAATTTAGGGCTCCAGACCAAGGCAACTAGGCAGTGTGTGGCTGGTCTTCTTATTCCCTCGGTCAACATGGTTAGGGCCAAGGCCCATTTGGATTTTTATCAGCTGCACTTAAAGACAGTACTCTCCTGTAAGTAACTGGAAAAAAGCCTGAGAACATCGTTAACATGGGTCGTGTTTTCACTTTTTTCAGCAAATCAGTTAGTAGTTGATTTAAACTTCAGCACCCTGCAGCTAGAGAGAGCAAGCTGCCCTGGGCCCTGGGCCCTGTGCCAGACACCCCCCTACCCCAATCAGTGTGTTCCCCAAATGCACTTCTCTAGAAGCACACCGGCCGCTACAGCTAATAATACGGCTTGCGTGAGCTCAAGGTGGAGCTAGGAGAGCTCTGTAAATGAATTTGGTAAAAGCTAGACCCTTTTTGCCATGTAAACGCTCATGTAAACAGTAAGCCCCTTGAAAGTTCATTTAAACTGTAATGTTCGCTTCTGCACATTTGCAGTGAAAACTGTTAGAATTCTGTTGCAAAAGTAATAAACAATAGGGTAAAGCAGTGGTTCTTGGTCTTATGGCTCTGCGCTGTTCTGCCCTCTCCCCCAACGACACTCCTGTCTTGCTGGTTTCCTTTCTGTTCTGGAACCTACTGAACTGCTTTTCTGTTTTGAAATCTCAACACCTGTTATTCCTCTTACTTGAAATGCTCAGACCACCCTCACTCCCAGCATAAGTCACTTCAAAGAGAGTTTTCCAGATCATTTTTCTAATTAGGATCCCAACTGCCCTCATTCTCTATTCTGATAACCTTTCTTTCTTTCTTTCTTAGTCATCACAATTTGTATTATATTTGGCTACTATTTCCCCAACTATTATGTATTTGCTGGTTTATCTGTTTATTGTCTGTCTCTAGAATGTAAACCCTATGACAAGATTATTCACTACTACATTCGCAGCGCCTTGTCCAGTGCTGGCTCCCCCAATATCGCTATAACAACCTGTTGATAAGACAAAGTTTATTGCTTACCTCTCGGCAGTCTGACAAGGCCTCATAGAGAGATGGAGATGCACAAGGCTTCAACATTTATTGCGACTTTGAAGTCTGGTTTAAAGCAGGTCTTTCCATGCTGGGGTAGGAGCGGGGTTGATTAGGGTTGGGTAAATGTGATCCTTTAGAAGGATCACAGATGGGCCGGCCCTGTGGCTTGGTGGTTAAGTGCGTGCGCTGCAATGCTGGTGGCCCGGGTTCGGATCCCGGGTGCGCATCGAGGCACCACTTCTCCCTCCATCCTGAGGCTGCGTCCCACATACAGCAACTAGAAGGATGTGCAGCTATGACATACAACTATCTACTGTGGCTTTGGGGGGAAAAAATAAAAAAATAAATAAAAATCTAGAAGGATCACAGAAAAATGAGGATTTTGTGTCTTAGGGTGTAAACTGTCAGTTGATGCTTTCTGTTGGAGTGTTGACGGGTCTTTCAAGAAATTCCCGGAATAAGCAACAAAGTTGATTTGCAACATTCATCCTAAATGTTAAAGTCTCTTGGAATACTAGTTATGTCAGTGAAGACAGTGGAATAGTCATGTGAATGTAGATGTGAGTTGTGTGAGGGTACATGGCTTCACTTCTCAACTTACTGCAGTGCCTTGGACATAATGGATGCTTAATAAACTTTTGTTGGTTGATTGAACCGAAAGCTCCAAGGAGACAGGGACCACATGTGTCTTCTCCTCTGGTCATACTCGGTGCCTAGTGCGGTATCTGGCAAACAGGGAACACTCAATAAATATTTCTTGAATGAATAGACAGATGGATTCTAGTGGTTGACGTTTAACATAGGGAGAAAGAAGCAGCACAAGGGGTTTTGGTGGAAAGCCCAGAAGGAATTCTGGTCATTTTCAGGATCTATATAACTTAATGGCACTGATTTAAATTTAATTTTACTTCAAACTTGTGACTTTCCTTTTTCCCTTGATACGGGGTTTCTCTGGCATTATTCTGTGCTTAATAGGCATAGCCAGGGTTATTTGGGTGCATACACATGAAATGAAGAAAAAGATGGTGCAGTAGAAAGAGATTTTCTGAGATTATTGAGCAAGAATTAGAAACAGTCAAGGAAAGAAGAATGAGATGCAAATTGGTCCCAGAGACTCTTGTCTGAGCCAGGTGAAGAACTGAAGAAAACCTGAGGAGAGTTTGTGTGCAGTTATGAGAGAGGCTGGCCCTTCTCATCAGACCTAGAGCTGAGAAAGGTCTTGATTTTTTTCAGCCGTGGGGGTCTGTCCCTGCCATAAACCCCCTTCCTTCAGGTGACCAAAGAAATCCTCAGCTGGATGGGGCCGGCCCTATGGTGCAAGCGGTTAAGTGCGCACGCTCTGCTGCGGCGGCCCGGGGTTCGCCAGTTCGGATCCCGGGCGTGCACCAATGCACCGCTTGTTAACCTATGCTGTGGCAGCGTCCCATATAAAGTAGACGAATATGGGCATGGATGTTAGCCCAGGGCCAGTCTTCCTCAGCCCAAAAAAAAAAAAAAAAAAAAAGAGGAGGATTGGCCTTGGATGTTAGCTCAGGGCTGGTCCTCCTCACATAAGAAATCTTCAGCTGGAAAAGCCTGACCCACACAAAGGCACTACTTGTGCTTTCTTAAAGTAACTCAGTTTCCTTCCTCAGTTTACCAGCTCTCTCCTCAGCTCTGAGGCCAGAGCTCTGAGATAAACATGCAAGCCCTATGTTTGAGACATGACTCTGATATTCAGTAAACAGTTATTCGATTTCAACTAAACTTGATGAATGAGCCATTACCATCAACTTCTATCAATCTGGGTACTGGATTTGTGGAACAATTAGAAAATAAGACAGGATTCCTGATTCCAGGCCAGACGTACTCCTTTATCTCCAATCCCTCCTCAGATCCTACTGAAATAAAAGTAGAGAATACAAAAGGATACAAGAGACAAAGATGGAGTAGGGGTGTGCCAGCCAAGCCTGGTTGCTTAGGCTGCTGAGAAGAGGCAATGTCCTTGATCAGCAGGCAAAGGAAGGTGGGAGAAATGGGACTGAAAACTTGGAATTGACTGAAGGCATGCAAGATAGGCCAATAGCATCAGTTGATGACCCCACTTCCCTTCATCACCCAGAAGGCATTTTCCCTCAGACATCTTGTCTCCAAAGAGATGGAATCAATTATTTGCAGAAGTTAAGGCTTCTAGTATGAATGTTGGTGGTCCAGAATAAATGTTCCTATTCTAGTATTTGGAGTAGCCCACAGTCTGACAGTTGACCATCAGCCCTCCCTACCCCAATTTTGAAGGCTTTTAGTTGATGTGTCCTATCCTGATCCACAAAAAATTTCTAGGCAGAATTCCTACCCAGAGAGAAACCTAGAGGAAAAATAGTATAATTTATACACCAGCAGAGGAAATCCAGGATACCTAGGTAGTTCTTTATTAAATATTGCCAGTGATAACCATGCATATGAGGAGAACCAGCAACATGCAAAGGAGGCCAAGGTAAATAAGCAAAAGAACTGACACTGGAGTAAACCAATAATTCAGAGTATAAAGAGAACTACCTAATATGCTTAAAGAGATTCAAGAAGACAAAACATCCATAAAAGAAGAATTGGATGGTGTATGAAAAAGGAACAATCAGGGAACAAGAAATATTTCTCAAAGACTGAAAATGTAGTTGGAAAAAGTAAAATGTTCAATAGAAGGATTAACACATAGAGTTGAGGAAAAAATTCTCTAAAAACATAGAGCAAAAAGATGAAGATGGAAATCAGGGGGAAAAGATAACAAACACAGAGGACCAATCCAGAAGGACTATATGGTTATTAGGAATCCCAGAAAATGAATATGAATCAAATGGAGGGAAGGAAAATATCGTATTAAAAAAAAGAGATAATTCCCACTACTGAAAGGCATGTCTTCATTCTGAAAGGGTTTATTGTGTGCTCAAGATAATGAATGAAAATCATCCATATCTAGATACTTCCTCATGAAATTTCAGAACATCAAGAATAAAGAGAAGATGCTAAAAGTTTCTAAAGAGAAAAAACAATCTCCAAAGGAACAAGAATCAAAATGACTACAGTAACACTTTTTCATCAGTAACACTGAATCCTAGAAGATTGAATGGAGAAATGCCTGCAGTTTTGAGAGAAAACAATTTCTACTTAGAATTCTTTATCTAGCCAAACTACCCCAAAGTGTAAGGTTAGGATAAAGACCTGTTCTGACATGCAAAGTTGGCCTCCACACACCCTTTCCTAGAAAATTGAGGATGTATTCCAGAAAATATGGGAGCAAACCAGAAAGAAGACAAAGTAATATATAAAAATAGTGGATCTAACTCAGAAGATCAGTGAACAAGGTGCCAAGACGACGAGTGTGGAACAAGCTTAGTGATGATGAGTTCTAATTGGAGGAGGAGGCAAAATGGGGCTCGGATTGAATAAATAGTATGAATGATAACTGGAAAAAATAAATATATGATGCAAGTAAAGAGTACAAGAAGAAAGAAAAGCAATTAGAATCTCTAGGAAAATTCCAAAACTGAAGAAGAAACTCTTGATTTAAATGAAAATCAAGGTAGATTACGACATGATTGTATCTAATTGATATGGTATCAGTCAATGACCTTCATGCTTGCAAAATTCTCCTGGATTGTGGGATTGAACGCATGGAAAAGGAAGTATAATCCTGCCCATGGTTTGGCCTGAGTTTGACCAATATTTACATGACCATAATAATGTAAGTACTGTTCACTGGGTTTCAACTTTTAGAATCAACCTGTAGAAAAATCCAGAAGACTTGGTTGTGGTTGCAGAAAAGAGTGTAAACACTCAAGATCTTGACTTTGTAAATGTGAGACTGAGGAAAGGCTGCACGTGGAAGTGAGGAGAGAAAGAAGCATTGAAGCTGGCCTCTCACCAGGGATACTGACAAAAGTGGACAGTAGAGGTTTAATGATACGAGAACCAAAATAATTATATAAATAGTCGTCATCGGGAAGAGGAGAAAAAGAAGGAATGTGAATTAAATGCCTTGTGTTTTACGTTGGAAAGTCAGCATTCACTAACGTTGATATATAAAGAAATAGAAGTATGAGCATTTTAGCTAGGATTTTGGAAATAACTTCCAGAAGAACTAAAAACAGAAACCGTTAAAAGGGGTTGCCTCTAGGTCGTGGGAGTGGGGTGGGTGGAACAGGATGGGAAGGGGTGAGGCACTGTTGTTTTTCATGGTAATCTCCTCTGTTCTACTTAATTTGTTATCAAGTGAATGCAGCATTTTAATTTGTAAAAAGAAAAAAAATTGTAAACGAGGAAGCCTTGCTGAGAGGGAAAGTCATTACCCGCCTCTGCCAGGCCTGTGATCACACCTGCTGATGGAAAAAAACAGGAGTGGGACCCTTGGAGACAGCAGATCATCCTCAGAACATCTAACTTTGGCTTGAAAAATTAATCCAATACACTTAACCTTTTTGTTCTTGGTTTGCAGCCAAAATTAAAATTAACTTGCATGTTTTTGGGACGCTGATCGGAAGTGACTTGGGAAATGTGTAGGAAAAATACTGAAAGGAATTCTGCCAGTATGATTTTTTTTCTCTGCCTTTTTACGCTTTTCTTCTCAAGTTTTCTACCATTATAATGAGGGAGAATAAGGTTTTTTTGGAGTTGTTTTTTAGAGGCTCAGTTTGATTAATATCACTTATATGCAAAGAAAGGCTGTCACATGGTTGGTAAGGGTGGGGACTGTGTATGCTTTGCTGCCATCATATTTCTAGTGGCAGCAAAAGTTTGTTGAATGAATAAACATAATCTAACCTCCTGGGTTGGCTGTGACCAGTGAATATTTAATGGTGGGAGCAGCCTGGGAGTGGACAGTAACCATCCCGCTTTGCCTGGGACTGAGGAGGTTCCCAGGACATGGGACTTTCAATGCTAAAACTGGGACAGCTCCAGGCAAACCAAGATGAGTTGATACCAAGTCTAGGGGAGGACTGGATATTCATCACCACCCTCCCAAACCACCGCCACACACGCTTTTGGTCAAAATTTGTAAGCTCAACTTAAACTTCAATCAATTAATAAAACAACTGAATTCCTCAAGACCTGGTCCTGGGCCCCTTTCTCTACACCGCTACCTGCTGTCCCCATCTGCAATATTGTGAGTTATAAGAAATGTACAAATTTGGTCATTCAAATGACCAAAATATATTTCTCAGATATATTTGGTCTTTAACCACAGCTTGGCTCACAGCTCTTAAAACCCTTGGAATTTCCTGAGTGATGAGAGCAACGGGAGCATCTTTTGTTATAATATTTGGTCTTTTGTTCTCAGTTCCTGAAAAGGCTTCAGAGCCATAAAGGTGAAATGAGTGTGTTGTTATTCATAATATGCCCTTTCCATCACAACTGGGTCTATGGTAATGAAGGTAATTTTTGGAAAGTACCTAAGGATAAGGGGTTGGTTGCCAAGGGAACCAACTTGAATAGTGGGGTGGAACTGAAAGTTTCTGGGAAGGAGAGAGAGTCTAGAAGTTGGATCAATCACCAATGGCCAATGATTTAATCAATCATGCCTATGTAATGAAGCCTCCATAAAAACCAAAAAAAGAGGAGGAGGATCAGAGAGCTTCCACATTGGGGAAGCAGAATGCTTCCACGTGCTGCCATGCCGGGCCCCAAGCTCAGAGAGGACAGAAGCTCCTTTGTTCGAGACCTCACACTGTGTATCTCTTCATCTGGCTGTTGATTCACATCCTTTGGAATAAATCGGTAATCTAGTGGATAAACAAGTCTTCCTGAGCTCTGTGAGCCATTCTAGCAAATTAATCAAACCCAAGGAGGGGGTCCTGGGAACCTCTGGTTTATAGCCAGTTGGCCAGAAGCACAGGTAACAACTTGGGCTTGTGACTGGTCTCTGAAGTGGAGGGCAGTCTTCCGGGACTGAGCCCTTTACCTGTGGAATCTGAGTCTGTTTCCGGGTAGATAGCATCAGAGTTGAGTTGAATTCTTGGACACCCCGGTGGAGTCTGAAAAATGCTTGGTGCTGTGGGGGAAGCCCCTCCCCGAGGATTGGCACGGGGATCTGGACACTTCACCATCCTCCTCCAGGCTTTCACAACCATCCATTCACGGATGACTCCTGTCCTGTCCTGTTCTCCCCCTGCCCTGCTGAACATTCGGGTGCTCCACCAAAGGCCTTGCTTTTACTCAACCCAGTAGATATACTTGGGCCCTCATCTCAGCAGCATCTCTGATTCTTTCCCACTCTCATTTTGAAACCCTCTTTCCTTGGCCACCTACCCCTCTGGCTTCTAGTTTCTTTCGCTTGTTATTTTAGGGAGATAAATGCTGTCTTTAAGTTGGCTCATTCATTCTTCTACCAAACTTGATATCATAAGTGGAGTTTATATGGAAATTCCATAATAGATCACTGAATTCACTCCAAAGTATTTTTAATTAGTTTGTTTCGGAATTTTATTTTGAATAATTTTAAACCTGTGGAAAACTTACTAGGACAATGAACACCCCTAGACCTTTGCCCTGTATTCCCCAGTGGGTAACATTTTTCCACATTTGCTTTATCTTTCTCTTCACGTATATTATATACATACGTGGATATACATACTATTATTTTCGAAATACGTGAGAGTAAGTGGCAGACATCGTGACCTTTTACCCTACACTTCAGTACGGATCTCCTAAGAACAAAGATTTTCTCTTACTTAACTACAATAGAACTATCAAATTCTGGCGGCCGGCCCCGTGGCCTGGTGGTTAAGTTCAGCGAGCTCTGATTTGGAGGCCCGGGCCGGGTTCCTGGGCACGGACCTACACTACTCGTTAGCACCCATGCTGTGGCGGTGACCTACATACAAAATAGAGGAAGATTGGCACAGATGTTAGCTCAGGGCGAATCTTCCTCAAGCAAAAAGAGGAAGATTGGCAACAGATGTTAGTTGAATGTCAGTGAATCTTCTTCAGCAAAAAAAAAAAAAAAAAAAATCTGGATATTTAATATCTGTACAACACCATTATCTAGTATATATATCTATATTCAAATTTCCCCAATTGTCCCAATAATGTCCTCTATAGCAATTGTTTCTTCCAATTCAGGATCACATGTTGCACTGTCATGTCTTTTTTAGGCTCTTTTTTTTAGGTTTTGCTAAATTCTATGCAGTTTTTTGTTTTTTGAGGTAACATTGGTTTATAACATTATATAAATTTCAGGTGCACATCATTATATTTCAATTTCTGTGTAGATTACATCATGTTCACCACCCAAAGACTAATTACCATCCATCACCACACACATGTACCTAATCACTCCTTTCTTTTTAGGCTCTTTAAATGGAGAACAGTTCCTCGGCCTTTGTCTTTCACGACGCCGGTATTTTTGAGCACAGGCCAGTTGTTTTATAGAATGTGTAGAGGAAAAACCACTTCCTGTTGTATGTCTCCTCTCCTCTCAACACTCTGTGACACTGCTTCATTTCTGACATGAGACGTGTGGGATTTTCCACACATCAAGCAATTCTGGGACACCAACTGAGTATCCTACAATTTAACTCAATCCTGACACCATCGACCTGTAGATAATCAGATCCCGCAGGTTAAGGGCTCAGTCCCACAAGACGGGCCCCTCCCCTCCTCTTCAGATACCAACTGTAAGTCCAGCTTGTTATCTGTACTTCTGACTGACTGGCTATAAATCAGATGTTCTTGCGATCTCCTCCTCAGGTTCGATTCATTTGCTAGGATGGCTCACAGAACCCAAGAAAACAGTTTACTTACTAGATTACCGTTTTATTACAAAAGGATATAACTCAGGAACAGCCGGATGGAAGAGATGCGTAGGGCAAGATGCGTGGGGAGGGACATGGAGCTTCCATACCCTCTCTGGGCACACCATCCTCCCAGCACCTCCACGTATTCACCAACCCAGAAGCTCTCTGAACCTGTTTGGTTTTTTGGGAGGTTTTATGGAGGCTTCATTACATATGCACAATTGATTAAATCATTGGCCATTGGGGATTGAACTCAATCTCTAGCCCTTGTCCCCTCCCTGCAGGTCAGGGGGTGGGACTTAAAGTTCCAACCCTCTAATCACATGGTTGGTTTCCCTAGCAGCCAGGCCCCATCATTAGGGGGTTTCTAAAAGTCACCTCATTAACATAAACTCAGGTGGGTGTAGTTGAAAGCGGCTTGTTATGACACAAGACACTGCTTTCCCCTTTATGGCTCTGGAACTATTTCAGGAACTCAGGACAAAAGACCAAATAACAAATGATGTTGCCATTGCTCTTATCGCTTGGGAAATTATGAGGGTTTAGGAGCTCTGTGCCAGAAACGGGGGACAAAGACGAAATATGTATTTCTTATTATAAATCACAATATCACAGAATGTCCCCTAGTTTTTTTCTTACGGTTAAATTCAGATTGCACATTTTTTGGCAGGAAAACCATAGAAATGCTGTTGTATTCTTCTTGGTGCCTCACATCAGGAGGAACAGTACATCAATTCATCCCATCACTGGTGAGGTTAACTTGGATCCCTTGGTTAAGGTCACGTGTGCCAGGCTCCTCTACTCTAAAGTTACCTTTATCATCTCTGTAATGAATAGTCTGTGGAAAGACATTTGAGAATCTGTAAATACCCTGTTCTGCAACAAACTTTCACATAAAGATTTTAGCATTCATTCATGATTCTTGCCTGAATCCATTATTACTATGTTGGTTTCAAAACGCGGATTTCCTAATTCTCTCTCTACATTTATTAATTATATTCTACTGTAATTTCCCTTCTCTCCCATTTACTATGTTATTATTTTTAGTATAACCATGTACTCATTACTGGTGTATTTTTTATTGTATTATAATCCACTAAGTCATTATTCATTTTAATACTTAAACTGTTTCAGATTCATCCAGTGGGAGCTTTTTCCATCTGATTCTCCTTTTCCTTCTCCTCTCTTTCTCCTCCTTCCCTTCCTCCTCCTCCTCCTCCTCTTCCTCCTTCATATTTCTCTCTTTCTCTTTCTTCTGGCACAATAAGATGTTCCAGGCACACCTTGTACTTCCTCAGCACCAGCCCTGGGATCAGCAGCCATTTCTTCAAGGAACTCTGTTTCCTGTCACAGAGAAGCGTATTTAGAAACCAAGATCTAAGCACAAGGTAAACGCAGTACTACTCGAAGTGTCACTGCTACAAAACCGTTTATCAGACAGAGCTAGGATATATAAATATTATATAGTATATTCATAATGACTCCTCTAACTCTGGTCCAATGTCACAAGGTTCTTCCTCCTCTTTCCCCCACGTTTGTATTCCCCTCATGCTATTCTTGATCACAGCACTATGCGTTTCCGTCATTGTACTGACCGCAATTTATATTTATTGTCTGTCTCCCTTATTGGGCGTGAAGTTCCATGAGTCTGGGGCTAAATCTGTCCTGTGGACCATTGTGTCTCCAGTGCCTTGCTTGGTGCCGGGCACACAGTAGGCACTTTATATATTTGTTGAATGAATGGCTACTTTTCCTTGGTTGGTCCCAAGGAATTCCCCAAAGGATTGTATCTGGACCTATCAGGTTCCCTGTACATACTCTCCCCGGTTAGGGCCTCCCTCTGTGTTCCAGCTGCCTGTGCTCACCCTGAGCACATCACTATCCCGTCAAGTTATCATCTGTTCACTCATCTGACTCCCCTCTCGTTAGCTTCTTGGGTGCAGGGACTGTGATTATTTATATTTGCTTCTCAGCATCTGGCTACAGCCTTATACATAGTTGGCGCTCCATAAATATTTGCTGTATGACAGGAGTGATTTTGCTCAAAAGCCAGGAAGTGGAGGTACCAGAATTGAAACCTGGGTCTCCAAAGTGACCTCCTCTCTCCTCACATGTTCCATTACTCCCCAGAGGAGGGGAAAGACAACCTAGCCTAGACGACTGTGTAGGATTTGGTGAGCAGAGAAGAGTGGTCAGCATTCCAAGGTTAGGGGGGCAATCGTTAGCCTGACTTTCATCTACTTCTTTGCCTTTGTACTTTCTCTGACTATTTCAGAGTTTCCTAGGTCACAAGGTTTTTACTTTTATCCCCAGCTCTCCATCCATTTCATATCTGCCTCAAAGTAAGACTCAGCCCAGGTATTGAGGGTCAGGAGGCGGCCAGACTCCCAGGTGGTATGTGCATTGGATGCCACCCGCCCCCTCCCCCACTCTGCCTGGCTCTCTGGCCTGAAGCTCAGACTTGGCTGTATTGGTGATGTGGTGTTCGGCCTGATGCTAATGTGATCCATCTAGTTTGGCCCTGGCCCTTGGCACCTGCCTCAGTCTTGGCCCCGAGCTGCAGCTTGACTCAGTCTTAGGTTGGCTGTGATGGGTCAGACCCTCTGGCCACCCGCCAAGCGGGAGAAAATGTGGTAAAAGCAAACACAAGTCCTGATACTTCAGTGGCAGCCACATTAAACCCTTTTGGGAAGTCAAGTGTAAATGCACAAATCAATCAAGAATACATCATGTCTGCCAACAGCCATTAACCCCTTAGCCAGAGGTGGGTTGAGAAATGGGAAACCTGAATTCTGGTCTCCACTGGCTTCAGGCCTTTGGTAAGGCTTTGGGTGCGCCACCCAGCTCTCTGGGTCTCAAATGGGAAAATGGGATGAAAAGAAATAAGGCCTGGGTAGGGGGATTCTGCTGGAGAAGAGAGTTGGGGTCACATCATGGGACACTATAAAGCAGTGTATTTTTTTATTGTAGAATTGTTTATGGTAGAAAAACAGTAGACAAAACCTAATGCATATATGCAGCCATTTAAGGAACAAGCTCTAAGATATATTGTTAAGTGAAAAAAGCAAAAATGCAAAACATATATGTACACACACACACATATATCTTGTATATGCACAGCCTATGTTTCCGGAAGGAGACACAAGAAACTGGTACTAGCAGTTTCCCCTACAGAAGGGGAACTGGGTACCTGGGAGTCTATGGTGAGAGAGAGACTCTTCACCATCCACTCTTATTCCCATATGCTTGTCTCATTTAGTCTAAATAAATAAATAATTAACTGTTTTGCAAAGAGGAAATGAATTATCAACAAATTTTTTTTCTTTTTTCTTTTTTTTGGTGAGGAAGATTGGCTCTGAGCTAACATCTGTTGCCAATCTTCCTCTTTTGCTTGAGGAAGATTGTCCCTGAGCTAACGTCTATGCCAATCTTCCTCTATTTTGTATTTGGGACGCCACCACAGCATGGCTTGATGAGCAGTGCGTAGGTCCACCCCCGGGATCTGAACCTGAGAACCCTGGGCTGACGAAGTGGAGTGTGCAACCTTAACCACTACTCCACTGAGCCAGCCCCCTATCAACAAATTTTTTTAAATGTGCATTTTCAAAACTAACCTCAATGTAAATCTAATTCAAATCTATATAACTATACAGACACATATTTAACACACACATGTAAAGACATATATATCTATATGTCTCTCTCTATATTTATAGAGAGAGTTTTATAGTTATACATATGTATGTATATAAATATATATATGCATATAAATGTTTCCCTGTAGAAATTTGAGCAGTCTACTCGGGTCTGATTGAGTTGAAAGTTAAATTATGAGCAACTTCAAGGCAGAGAGTCTTTCTGCCAGGTCCCTACTGGATCCCCTCTGCCTAAGGCAGCTCCTGCCCACAGGAGGAGCCCAGGGTCTGCCGAATGAGAAGCCCACAACTGAGCCTCACCTCATCTTGTGTTGGTGTCTAGGTTGCATATTTTTGAACTTTCGTGTTTTACTTCATGTTTTCATAGTTTCATGTTTTAACTTACATAAAACACTGCTTTCATGTTTTATCTTCATTGATTCCCCAAACAAGTCTGGGAGGTGAGGGTTGTTATCTGCATGCTACAGAGAAGAAAAAATGAGGCTGAGAAACTAGGGGCCTTGCCCAAATTTGCACAGCTGTCTACGAGGAGGACTAATTATAACCAGTGTGAACAGTGGTCGCCGCCATTTAATGGGCCTCTGCCGTGTGCCAGGCACCAGGTTTGGCGCTGGATGTCTACAGTGTTATTTAACTTAATCCTCACAACTAACCTCTATGGTGATGTTATGATCCCCATGTTATAGATGAAAAAATCCGAGACTCTGAGAGGTAAGGCAAATGTGTACAAAACCAGTAGTCAAGGGCTGCAAATGGGTCTCTGATTTCTGTCTGTTGCTTTTTCTGCTGTATGCGGCTCCTCCTTGAAGTGCTAGGGCAAAGTTTTGGGTGCAACTGAATCAGCTAGTGGGCATGTTAAAACACCAATTGCTGGGCCCCATCCCATTTCTGATTCTGGGAGGGAGAATTTGCATTTCAGGTGATGGCACAGCTGCTGTCTGCAACCTCTGCTCTGCATTCTCAGCCTCTGCCCCCACCACTTCAGAGTCCTGCTCAGGCCTTGCTGGCGGAGTCCCCTGGGCAGAGCCTGGGCCTGAAGCTGATGCATGCCCTCAGCCCAGCAGGACGTAAGGCCTCCACCTCCGCCTCAAGCTCTCATCTGTGGCTGAGCGGTTAGAATTTTTAATTGAAAGCAATTAAAAAAAACACACTTGTGTTTATAAGCAGAAAAGGATTTTACTGGAAGGCCATAGGTAGCTCCCAGAATCACCAGGAAGGTTCACGCTCAGGAAACTGGCTCAAGGAAACTGCAGCATAGACAGGGCCAAAGCAGATCTGGTCTGGTGAGGACACGCCCACCACAGGCCCTGCGGGACACAGACACACAGCCAGGACTGCCAGCACCACTGGCCCTGGATGCTGGAGGCTGCTGCTGGCCCTGGGATGGATGATCTTCTTGCTGCTTTGCCTCACTAGCCCTCAAACCAAAGTCTGCGGGGGCAATCTCCACCTGGCTCAGCCTGGGTCATGTGCTTGTTATCAGCTGCAAGGGATGCTGGGAAAGTGAACCTCTGGCTTTGAGGCCTCTACTGAATGTGGAAGGCTCTACCTCCTACCAACATGCATATGACATGATGATCAGATCCTGGGCAGCCAATGACACCCAATGTCCACGCTGGTGGCAGTTTTGTCATTGGGCTTTTGGTGGATGCTTAGGCTTGTTTACGTTCTGTATGTTCTATTTAGGGTAGTCAGTCAACAATTTTTGAGGCACTGCTATCTGTTCAGTGCTGACAATTATTTATTAGCCCCTACTTGCACGCAAGGAGCTGTGCAAGGCAGTTTTCATTATACAAAGAGGAAATTGTAGTTGGATACAAGGAGTATGCTCTGTATTCTGTCTGACCAGGAATTATTCTGAGAAAACATATCAGGCTTTTCCCTTAAACTGCATTAGAAGAGCAGGACCCATTTTTCAGGGAGAAGAATGCCTATATTAAAGCATTCATTCACCTGACCTGTCCGTTCAGGGCCTGCTGTGTGTCCCACTGTGTGGTGTGGGGATAGCAGATGACAAGGACAAAACCAATGTGTGAGCACAACCAAACCCACCTGCATGACCAGTGCAGTAAACAGGTTCATGCCAGGAAGCCGAGCAGCAACCAGTTAGTCCTGCTCAGAAGGTTCTTAGCAAAGAGCTTAGCGAGAGATTGAAAGGCCACAGCACTGAGGTAACGAGCTGAGTTCTCTGACAGCGTGGACGAGGTTTCACGCCAGCAGAGGTTTCCATGCTGGCCTCGGTATCTCCAGTCACATCCGTTTTGACCTTGCTGCCGAAGAATCTCCCAGAAACAGCATTTTATTATGTCACAGGGTGGTTCCAACTCCTCACTGGCTCCCCTCATCCTTCTGGTCAGTCTCATGTGCTCAGTGTAGGCCGGGCCCACCCAGCCCTCTTGGCCCCTGCTCCAGCCAGGCTGGCCGCCTACTGATGTCAGAGAGCCTTGCTCATTCTCACCTCTGAGTACGTGTTGTTCCCTCCAGCTGGAAGCCCTTCCCAAACTTCTTTTCTCTCCAAACCTTTCCTGGCCTTCAAGGCTTAGCACAGATCTCACCTCTTTCTGATCATCCAGACTTTAACCTCCTCCTGTGCTCACTGTCTACTCTATCATTCATTCCTTCATTCACTCAGTCCACAAAAATGTACGGAGGCCCACTAGGTGCCAAGGCCTGTACTGAGTGTTGCTCCTACATTGAGAACAAGAGACTCCTACCTTTAAGATGATAAACGCCCACCAAGTGAAAACTTCGCTACACTTGTGGAAAGGGCCACGAAGGGGAAATTGTATTGTGTGGGTCATGAGAGGATGTCACAGGGCAATGGGAGTGTGGCCAGGATTGGATAAGGCCTCCTGGGGAAGAGCCATTTATGCAGCAAAACTTGAGTTGGAGTTAGCCGGGGAGAAAGGAGTTTATGAGTATTCCCAGCTACAACTATAAAACTCTTAGAAGAAAACATAGCAGAAAAGCTTCATGACATTGGATTTGGCAATGATTTCTTGGATATGACACCAAAAGCACAGGCAACAAAGCTAAAGATAAGTAAATTGGACTATATCAAAATTAAAAACTTCTGGGCCGGCTCCGTGGCTTAGCGGTTAAGTGCGCGCGCTCTGATGCTGGCGGCCCGGGTTCGGATCCCGGGCATGCCCCAAGGCACCACTTCTCCGTCCAACGCGAGGCTGAGTCCCACGTACAGCAACTAGAAGGATGTGAACCTATGACATACAACTATCTACTGGGGCTTTGGGGGGAAAAATGAATAAAAAAAAAAAATCTTTCAAAATTAAAAACTTCTGTGTATCAAAAGACACAATCAACAGAGTGAAAAGGCAACCCTACGAAATGAGAGGAAATATTTGCAAATCATATATTTGAGAAGGGATTATATAAAGAACTCCTGCAACTCAAAAACAAAAACACAACCTGATTAAAAAATGAATAAAGGACTTGAACAGACATTTCTCCAGAGAAGATAAACAAATGGCCAATAAGCACATAAAAGGATGCTCAGCATCACTAGTTATTAGGGAAATGCAAATCAAAACCACAATGAGATATCACCCCACACTCATTAGGATGGCTAATATTAAAAAGCCCACAAAATAACAAGTGTTGGCGAGGATGTGGAGAAATTGGAACCCTTGTGCACTACTGGTGGGAATGTAAAATGGTGCAGCTGCTATGGAAAACAGCATGGAAGTTCCTCAAAAAATTAAAAATAGAACTACCATATGATCCAGCAATTCCACTTCTGGCTATATACTCGAAAGAATTGAAAGCAGGATCTTGAAGAGATAGTTATACGCCAATGTTCATAGCAGCGTTATTCATAATGGCCAAAAGGTGAAAAGCAACCCAAATGTCCATGGATGGAGGAATATATAAACAAAATGTGGAATATACATACAATGGATTGTTGTTCAGTCTTAAAAAGGACGGAAATTCTGACACACATGGATGAACCTTGAGGACATTATGTTAAGTGAAATAACCCAGTCACAAGAAAAATACTGTATCCTATTTATACGAGGTACCTAGAGTGGTCAAAATCATAGAGACAGAAAGTAGAATGGTGGTTGCCAAGCACTGGGAGGAAGGAATAATGGGAAATTGTTGTTTAATGGGTACAGAGTTTCAGTTTTGCAAGAAGTTCTGGAAATGGGTGGTGGTGATGGTTGCACAACCACATGAATGTACTTAACACTGTTGAACTGTGCACTTAAAAATGATTAAGATGATAAATTTTATGTTATGTGTATTTTACCAGAATTTAAAAAATTTTTAAACCAATATGTTAACATAAATAATATATCTTTGTTGGGAAAAAGAGCATCCCCAGAAGGCAGATAAAGGCCCAAGAGTGGGAAAGACCTGGCAGCACATGATGAGGGAGGGGTAGTGGCCCACTATGAGGCTGCACGCAACATTGTGGAGTTTATCCTAAGGGCAAAGGGAAGCCGTCAAACCCGATTCAAGCCAGGGAGGGAGAAGACTTATTTTAGAGAGATCAGAGGAGCAGACTGGAGGGAGTAACAGAAGAGGCAGGGAGCCTGGCTAGAGGGTCCCGCGGCTGTCCAGGAGAGGGATGATGGCAATTTAGGCTAAAGAGGAGGCAGTGGAAATGGAGAGATGTGGAGGGCCTTCAGACACAGTCATAAAACAGAACAGCAACACAAGTTAGAAATGGTCCCAAAGGGGAGGAGGAACTACGGGCAGCTCGGATGGCTCCAGCCTCTGGGTGGACGTGGGTGCCATAGAGTGAGACAGGGACCTCCAGGGAGCAAGAGGTTTGAGACAAAGAGGTCCATTCTGATCATGTTAGGTTGGAACTGCCTGTGAGATGTCCAAGCAGAGAAGTGGGCCCAGCATTTGGGTATTTCAGGCTGGAGCCAGGCTGAAGGTATAAATGACATTTTAAATAAATGATATTTAAAGCTGTGGGAGAAGATTACCTAGAGAGAGAGGGAGGAGAAGTGGAGTCAGGCTGAACTCTGGGGAGATCCAGAAGCCGGGAAGAGGACCAGCCAGCTGGGGGGAAAGAGGAAGAGGGTGTCAGGGGCAGGGAGGGGTCAACTGTGCTGATTTAAGAGCAGGAGGTCAGAACAGTTGGGGTGGAGATGGGGAGGCAGAAGCCAGACTGCAGTGAGTGAAGGTGAAGTTTGACTGTGAAGGGATTTGTTGGGGGAGGTGGGGGGGCAGGTGGTAGCTGAAGGGGGGCCACAGCGCCAGTGGGAGGGTGCTTTATAGTAGATTTGATCATTTTTGTTAAATATTTTAAATTCTCCCCTTCTGTTTTATCTGAAAAAGGAATGCATGCTCACAGTAAGCAGAATTCACACAGCGAGGTGGTGGGAACCCCTAGGATCTTTCATAATAAAGGAATACAACTGTTCAGAAGGTTGGCACTCAATGGTGACCCCATCCAGGTTTCCTCTGTTGGAGGACAGTTTTGTCTATTTGGTTTGTTTCTCACATGGGAGACACCAGAGCACACCTGAGTGTGGAAGGGAAGGGCCAGAAGGGGGATCCTGGGCCCTCGCCACAGGCTTGGCCCGTGCCAGGAAAAGAGGGTTCGAGGTGTGGTGGTGGCCCGTGGGAGTCCCATCTCATCGCTGCTGTTTTTGCTCTCAAGTCTGAGGGGCCGGTCCCGTGGCGTAGCGGTTAAGTGCGCGTGCTCCACTGCTGGCGGCCCGGGGTTCGGATCCCAGGTGCGCACCGACGCACCGCTTGTCAGGCCGTGCTGAGGCCGCGTCCCACATAAAGTGGAGGAAGATGGGCACGGATGTTAGCCCAGGGCCAGTCTCCAAACAGGAGGCCAGGCTGGCTCCTGGGGTCACTGCACTGGTCTCCTATGGTCCTGCTTCTACTCTAACACCCCGGCCCCCAGCCTGTTCCCAGCTCAGCAGCCTGAAGGGGCCTCTAAAACATTCAGTGAGATGACATCACTCCTCTGCGTCAAATCCTGCAGTGGCTCCTCAAGTCCGTCACTCGGAGTGAAGCCAAAGTCCTCGCAGTGCCTCCCTGCCCTACAGCAGCAGGCCCGCTCCCCCTCCAACCTGGACTCCTGTTATCTCCCTCCAGCAGTGGGGGCTCCAAGTAGCTCTGTGAGCACCAGGCACACATCTGCCGAAGGTGCCTTGAACTGGCTGTTCCCTCTGCTAGACCAGAGTTTCCCAATTTCAGCACTAGTGACTGTTTGCGCCGATGATTCTTTGTCATGGGGGCTCTCCTGTGCATTGTAGGATGTTTCCAGCCTCTCCCTACCAGATACCAGTAGCACCCCAACACACACAGTTGTGACAACCAAAAATGTCTCCAGACATTGGCAAAAGTTCCCTGGGCAAGAGGGAAAAATCGCCACTGAATGAGAACCCCTGGCCCCCAACGAGCTTTCCCCAGCTCACTGGGGACACCCACTGGGCTCCCTCCCTCACCCCTTCAAGTCTGCTCAACTCTCAGCTGCTCAACGAGGCCTACCCTGACTCCCTCATTTAATCCTGTGTCTGGCCCTCAGCTCCAAACTCCTGATCCCCCAATCCTGGCCTTTTGCTTTTCTTCTTTTTTTTTTTTTCTTGCTGAGGAAGATTCACTCAGAGTAAACATCTGTTGCCAATCTTCCTCTTTTTTTTTTTTTTTTTGCTTGAGGAAGATTAGCCCTGAGCTAACACCTGTGCCAATCTTCCTCTACTTTGTATGTAGGTCACCACCACAGCATGGCCAACGTATAGTATAGGTCTGTGCCCGGGATCCAAACCCGCAAACCCGGGCTGCTGAAGTAGAGCACGCCGAACTCAACCACTGCGCCACGGGGCCGGCCCCTGTCCTTTTTCTTTTTGCCATAGCAATTGTCACTTTCTCACACACTACATGATTTACTTCTTTGTTACATTTATTGTGTCTCTTCTCCCGTTACAATGTAAGCTCCCAGGGCAGGGGGCCTTACAGGTTTGTTTACTGATGGAGCCCAAGTGTCTAGAACTGTGCTTGGCACCTCGTCAACATAAAATAAATACTTTGAATGGCTTCATAAACTAGAGGACCTTACATCGCTAGGCGCTACGGAGAGCCTAGTGAGGTTGGTGCGCGTGAGTTTAGGGTGAGAGTCATCTTCTGAGGTCAGATACTGCCTTGTATTGAGAAGTGACTTTTACACATGTGGGTAAGCAGCCCTTCCTGACCTTCCTTATCATGACCGTCTTGGCTCCGTCTTTGTGTCCCCCTCACCCGGCACAATGACAGTCACATAGCAAAAGCGGTTTGTTGGACGAACTGTGAAGACTGAGTTTGGGGCTGGGTTGCCAGAGGTGGAGGGTCCATAACGATCAGAGATGGAAAGGGACAGATGGAGCAAAGGCGAGAACCACCCATGAGTGAGTGAACTGGGAGGCACCCACAGGGCTGGGGAGTGAGATGTGGAGAAGGTTGTCAGACAGGAGGAGGGGAGGAGGACCTCAGATGGTAGGATCAGCCACTCCAAGCTTCCTCAGCATTCCATGCTCTGTGGGGGTCATTTTCCCAACTGAGAGGTAAGCTCTGTAAGGCAATGAGCCAGGGCTGGGACTTTTCTAGCATTTTAATATCCTAATTATTCATGCCTTTCCTCATTCCAAGAGAGAGTTTAAGGTATTTAAAAGAATACATGAAAAACAACAAGAGAATACATTAAAAGCAGGGAAAACTGTGGTTTTGGGGTGGGGAGTGTTGACCGTAAAGGAATACAAGGAAACTTTCTGGGTGATAGAAATGGTCTTTCTCGGGGGCCGGCCCGGTGGCGCAAGCGGTTAAGTGCGTGCGTTCTGCTGCGGCGGCCTGGGGTTCGCCGGTTGGGATCCCAGGCGTCCACTGATGCAACGCTTGGCAAGCCATGCTGTGGTGGCATCCCGTATAAAGTGGAGGAAGATGGGCACGGATGTTAGCCCAGGGCCAGTCTTCCTCAGCAAAAAAAGAGGAGGATTGGCAGATGTTAGCTCAGGGCTGATCTTCCTCACAAAAAAAAAAAAAAAAAGAAATGGTCTTTCTCTTGAGTTGGGTGTTGGGTAAATGGGTATCAAGATTTGAGCTGTCAAAACTCATCCAACTGTATACTTAAGATTTGTGCATTTCACTGGATGTAATTTTACCTCAATAAAGAACAGAACGGTAAAAGAAGATGAAAAAGCAAGGAAGAGCCATCACAAACCAGCAACAAGTATAAAATGGGAAATTTGATGCTCTAATTACTTTACATGGGGGGAGGGGCACAAATCTACTCTGAACATCCCAGTAGCTAAGGTAGGACGGGAGACTTGGTCAATAACCGCTTCCAAGAGTCCCTGAGATTAACAACAAACCAGTTGCTCAGGAAAACTCCTGCTCTTTGTATTAGGATCCTGGAGGAATTTCTCCTGAGATCTGCCCTAAAAAGATGGGGTAAAGAATGACCTCCTCACAATGCTCTGAGAACGAGAGTCATGGGGCATTTCTGAGAAGACCCTCCTTCAGTGCAGCTGCAGCAGCACAGGGAGTCCACTTCACTGAAAGCAGCCCAGGAGGCTGGTGATAAGCCCCGACCTCTGACGGAGCTCTCCGCTTCTGCAGCTTATCCCGGACTAGGTCTTAGGAGAGCAAGGGTCATCAGAGAGGCTGAGCAAGGAGTCCTGCCTCCCTGACCTTGTTTCTCTAGCAGACCCTGGAGCCCACAAATGGCAATCAGGTGGCGAAAGGGGCACCAGGAAGCCCCCATAGTTGGCGGAGGACAGACTCTGCTTCCTACAGATACAAGGAAGGAGTCGGTTTCCCAGACTTGGGGGAAAGCTGAGGAGCATGACGAGTACTCAGGCCTGGGATGAAGAGCCCCTCAGGCCCCAAGCCTGTCCTGGAGCACTAATAGTAGGGTGACCAGCCACCGAGATTGCCTGGAATTGAGGTGTTTCATGGGACCCTGGACTCTCTGTGCCAGGCAAACAGAGATGAACCGGTCACCCTAGAAAGGGGCTCCTTCAGGCAAAACCAACACTACAAAGGAAACCTCCTTCAAAAGGGCTCTAGGGAGCCCAGCAATGGGGGATCAGGCACAGGGCACTCAAATCCTGCAGTGGCTGCAGGGAGTTTGAATCTGCAGGGACAGACACGGAGCAAGTAAGTAGGTAAATAATTACACGTATAGGCAGAGGGCTGTGAATGGGGGTCTTGGGATCCCATTACAGAGGCCCTGTCTAATTGGGTGCTAGGAGTCAGGAGATAGTCAGGGAAGGCATCACTGAGGAAAGTAAGTTTGATTTGACATGTGAAGGATTAGTAAGAATCAGCAAGGTGTAAACCCTTACATTTCCAGTCAATCTTTTTTTTTTTTTGGTGAAGAAGATTAACCCTGAGCTAACATCTGTTGCCAATCCTCCCCTTTTCACTGAGGAAGATTGGCCCTGGGCTAACATCCGTGCCCATCTTCCTCTACTTTACATGTGGGACGCCTGCCACAGCATGGCTTGATAAGCAGTGCATAGCTCCAGGAGCAGGATCTGAACTGGTGAACCCCAGGCCGCCGAAGTGGAGCGCACAAACTTAACCACTACAGCACCGGGCCGGCCCCCAATTTTTGATAATTAAATGGGGAAAGAATAGTGTTTTCAACAAATGGTGCTGGGACAACTGAATAGCCACATGTAAAAGAATGAAGTTGGATTCCTACCTCATATCGTATACAAAATTGTCTCCAAATAGATCATAGATCTAAATGTAAGAGCTAGAACTATAAAACTCTTAGAAGAAAACACAGGCCTAAAACTTTGTGACCTTGAATTAGGCAATGATTTCTTTTTTTTTTTTTTTTGTTAGGAGGATTGGCCCTGAGCTAACATCTGCCAACCTTCCTCTTTTTTTTGCTGAGGAAGACTGGCCCTGGGCTAACATCCATGCCCATCTTCCTCTACTTTATATGGGACGCCGCCACAGCATGGCCTGACAAGTGGTGTGTCCCTGCGCTCCCGGGATCCGAACCGGCGAACCCCGGGCCGCCGCAGCAGAGTGCACGCACTTAACCACTTGCGCCACCGGGCCGGCCCCAAGGCAATGATTTCTTAGATATGTTACCAAAAGTACAAGGAATCAAAGAAAAAGTAGATATATTGGACTTCATCAAAATTAAACACGTTTTTGCTTCAGAGGACATCACCAAGAAAGTGAAAAGACAACTCATAGAATGGGAGAAAACATTTGCAAATCATATATCTGATAAGGGATTTGTATGCAGAATATATAAAGAACTCTTACGACTCAACCATAAAAAGACAAACAACCCAATTTAAAAATGAGCAGAGGATTTGAATACTATTTCTCTAAATAAATGTATAAATGGCCAGTAAGCACAGTTCCTCAAATGTTAAACATAGAGTTCCACATCACCCAGCAATTCCACTCTCAGGAATATATCCAAGAAAATTGAAAACATATGTTCACACAAAATCTCTACATGAATGTTCATGGATGCATTATTCATAGTAGCCAAAAAGAGGAAACAACCAAAATGTCCATCAGTTGATGAATGGATACATAAAAATGTGGTATAGCCGTATAATGGAATATTAGTCAACCATAAAAAGGAATGAAGTATCGATATGTGCTACAACATGGATGAAACTTGAAAACATTATGCTAAGTGAAAGAAGCTATACACAAAAGGCCACATATTATGATTGCATTTATATGAAATGTCCAGAACAGGCAAATCCATAGAGACAAAAAGTCGTGGTTGCCTAGGGCTAGGGGGAAGGGGAATGGGGAGTGATTACAATGGGGTTTCTTTTTGGAGTGATGAAATGTTCTAAAATTAGACAGTTGCACAACTTTGTGAATATCCTGTAAACCACTGAATTTTACACTCTAAAAGGGTGAATTTTGGGGGAGGGGGGTATATTAATTATATCTCAATAAAGCTATTATTAAAACAGAGAGAGAGAGACACTTCCAGTTTCCTGTCTGGTATGTAAGGCGCTTGGAAGTTGTCACTCCTTACTAAGAAACTGAAAATCAACAACTTTTCTTAGATCTGTTATAGAATTGAGGTCACTGGGTAAACCGCTGCCCCTCAAATTGGAGAGACAGATAGGCAGACACAAAGAATTACAACTTACCAGAGCAGAAACCCGGGAACAGAAACCTCCACTAGAACCACTATGAGGGTGGGAAAATTGAAGCAGTAATTATGCAGTTGCTGGAGGCTCAGTGTGGACAAGCCTGAGAGTTAAAAACTCCAGGGGTGCCCAGTCTTGGGGGGAGTGGTCTATTCTTTGTCAGTTTTACCTCCAGGGGCTCCACCAGGTTCTTACAGTGAAGATCAGAGAAAAATCTTTTGCTTCAGGCGGGAGAAGGGGGAAAGCGCTATTTTGAAATTCACCCAGAGCCTTCTGTTCCTCCTAACACGGCCTTCCCTCAAGAGAAACTATTTTACCAGAGCCTAACCCTGGGAGAAGGGAAATTCTCAACTCCAGCCCTCTCCAACAATCTTGTTCCACCTAAGGGGAAGAAAAAACTGAGATGCACCTGTGAAGTTCACGGCCCAGGGGCACAGGCTCCCTAAAAGACTGAGGCCACTCACAGGCCTATGGAATGCTTCCCTTCCCCCCACACCTCATGGTCTCATCACTAAAGGCCTGTATACAGCAGTTCCTTTTACCCAGTGCATCGTGTCTGGCTTTTGACAAAAACTTACCGTCATACTAAAAGTCAAAACACAGTTCGAAAAGACAGAGCAAGCATCAGAACCAGACTTAGATATGACAGATATGAAAGTTAAAAACTATGGCTGGCACTTGAAACACTGCAAGACTCTCTTTTTCTGCTTCCAATAAGGATTCATGTATGGTACTGCAATTTTGGAAATTTTGAGACAAAATAGATAAAATCAGATTTTCAGTGCCTTTACAACATGATCTCAAGTGTGTGTCTCCACTAGGAAAGGCTGATGGTCTATGATTGTAAATCTGGGAAACAAAGGGCATTTCACTGGGTTTATGATTGTCCTGTGTGGTAATAGGGCCTGATCTGTCTCAAACACTAATTCAGAATTTACAGATGTTGGAGGGTCCATGGGTAATGTGTGAACTATCGGTGTGATGTGGCAGGGTAGGAGAACCTGTCAGTGGCCATGCTGGCAGGGGCCGTGGCTTTCCCAGTTATCATCCCTCTGCTTCTCAAGTTCTCAATGGTGTTCCATGTGGTTCAGAAATCGAATATTTTTTAGAACTTTCAAGCAGCTGAGGCATTTAAGTTTGTGTGCATCTTGTGTTCTGTCGTCTCTGTTATGCAACCCAAAGTAAGTCATTAAGGAGTATGATCAGACTTCCTTTCTTGGACAAAGATGAATAAAAGTGGTGAGAGAGGTCATACTTGTCTCATTCCAGATCTTAAAAAGAATGTTTCTCCATCCTTAATGCATCATCTTAATGCTTCATCATTAAGGATGATATTTCCTATATATTTTTCATAGATTCTTTTCATCAGGTTCAGGAAGTATCCTTTTATTCTAGTTGATAAAACTTTTGTGGTTTTTTTAAAAATTGTGAATGGATATTGATATTCATCAAATGCCCTTACTAAATTTATTGATATGATCATTTGGTTTTCCTTCTTTAATCTTAAATTGATGAAGTACATTTCAAAAATTTATTTTTTGACATCAAGTGTGCATGCCCAAAATTGGATTATTCATATTCCTTGGTTCACGACACATGGTCATTGTTGTTCCATGCATGACCCTATTTTATACACCCATCAACCCACTACCCAAACCAAGAACTAAAACATTGATGATAGGGGCCGGCCCCATGGCTTAGCAGTTAAGTGCACGCGCTCCACCTCTGGTGGCCCAGGTTTGGATCCCGGGCGCGCACTGACGCACCACTTCCCCAGCCGTGCTGAGGCCGCGTCCCACATACAGCAACTAGAAGGATGTGCAGCTATGACATACAACTATCTACTGGGGCTTTGGGGGAAAAAATAAATAAATAAATAAAACATTGATGATAACTTACATCTACCTACATACTTCTCACCCAACTGGTCTCCCTGACAGCCCAAACGTAAGGAGAACACTATTCTGAATCTTGCTTTTTTTCCTCCGGGTTTATTGAAGTATGATTGACTAATAAAAATTGTATATATTTAAGATATACAGCGTGATAATTTAATATACGTATACACTGTGAAATGGTCACCACAATCAAGCTAATTAACATATCCACCACCTCACATAGTTACCATTTTTGTACGTGTGAGGTGAGAACACTTGAGATCTATTCTCTTAGCAAATTTCAAGTGTACATTATTATTAACTCTAGTCCCCATGCTGCACATTAGGTCTCCAGAACTTGTTCATCTTACAACTTACAAGTGAAAGTTTGTATTCTTTGATCAACATCTCTGCATTTCCCCCACTCCCTAGCCCCTGGCAACCACCATTCTACTCTCTGTTTCCGTGAGTTCAATTATTTTTAGACTCAACATGTAAGTGAGATCATGCAGTTTTTGTCTTTCTGTGTCTGGCTTGTTTCACTTAGCATAATGTCCTCCAGGTTTATCCACGTTGTTGCAAATAGCAGGATTTTCTTCTTCTTTTAAGACTTAATAATATTTCATGGTCATATTCAACAATGACTGTGTGTCATGAACCAAGCAATATGAATAATCCAATTTTGTGCATGCACACGTAATGTCAAAGAAGTATTGAGTCTTCTTTTAAGACTCAATAATATTTCATACAATGAAATATATATATACCACATTTTCTTTTTTTTTTTTTGAAAAGATTTTATTTATTTATTTATTTTCCCCCCAAAGCCCCAGTAGATTGTTGTATGTCATAGCTGCACATCCTTCTAGTTGCTGTATGTGGGACGCGACCTCAGCATGGCTGGAGAAGCGGTGCGTTGGTGCACGCCCGGGATCCGAACCAGGGCCGCCAGCAGTGGAGTGCGCGCACCTAACCGCTAAGCCACGGGGCCGGCCCTATACCACATTTTCTTTACCTATTCATCCACTGATGGACACTTAGGTTGTTTCCATATTCCATATCTTGGCTATTGTGAGTAATGCTGCGATGAACCTGGGAATGCGGATATCTCTTCCAGATAGTGATTTTATTTCCTTTGGATATACACCCAGAAGTGAAATTGTTGGATCATATGGTAGTTTTATTTTTAATTTGTTGAGGAACTTCCATATGTTTTCCATAGTGACCACACCAATTTACATTCCCACCAACAGTGCACAAGGGTTCCCTTTTCTCCACAGCCTCGCCAACACTTGTTATCTCTTGACTTTTTGATAATAGCCATCCTAACAGGTGTGATGTTTCATTGTGGTTTTGATTTGCATTTCCCTGATGATCAGCAACGTTGAGCATCTTTTCGTATACCCATTTCAAGCAGCTCTGGTCAGTCTTCCTGGTGGAGTCCTTGAAGTGTTCACTGAGGTCTAAGCCCTGTGATGAGTTATGAGCCCTGGTTGCTGTGCTCCCAGCCTCTCCCATCCTCTAAGCCACCCAGATCACCTCAGTATTCTGGGTGGGGTAAGAGAGTAGTTGGACTCTTGGGCAGTGTCCTGCATAGCTGAGGAAGCCACTCACTGCGCTCTCACCTTCCCCCCTGGGGGAATCGCAGGCCAGGCAGGAGGGGGCCTCTCCTGGCAATGAGCTGTGCTGCCTTGGGGAAGCGGTGGTGGGGATAAACTGAAACTGCTCTTATCCTCCTCAATGTGTCTGTTCTTGGACTTTTTGCTCCCGCCATGTGCTGGAACTTCTCTGCTGGACTCCTAGACTCCTGCACTCCCACAAAGATACTCTCATCCGTGGGTAGTTTTCGAAATTGATGTTCTGTGGGAGCATGATGGTAGAAAATTCCTATTCCATACTCAGCCATAAGAAACGATGAAATCCAGCCATTTGTGACAACATTGATGGACATTGAGGGCATTATGCAAAGTGAAATAAGTCAGAGGGAGAAGGTCAAATACCGTACGATTTCCTTCATTAAGTAGTAGATAATAACAACAACAAACAAACACATAGAGACAGAGATTGGATTGGTGGTTACCAGAGGGGACGGGGGGAGGGAGGAGGGTGAAAGGGATAATTTGGCACGTGTGTAGTGATGGGTTGTAATTAGTATTTGGGTGGTGAACATGATGTAATCTATGCAGAAATAGAAGTATAATGATGTACACCTGAAATTTATACACTATTATAAACCAATGTTACTGCAATAAACAAATAATTAAAAAAAAAAAAAAAGAAAATTCCTATTCCATGACTCTGTCCTTTGATTTTTAATGTTGATTTTATGACATATACGTGTAGTGGTAAAATATTGCTTAATTTTAGTTAAATTTTAATGTTATAAAAAATGGTATCATGTAATCTTCTGAGATTACTTTTTTCATTTAATACTTAGATTGTTAAAATCCACCTATGTTGTTCTAGTTCAAACTACTGTATAATATATCATTTGGTGAATAAGCCACAATATTCATTCTCCTGCCTGTAGACATTCGAGTTGTTTCCACGGTTTCGCTATTACAAACACTGCTTCTATGAACACGCTGTGTGCCTCCTGGTGCCCAAGCTGAAGTTTCTCTGAGCACGTAGCTAGGATTAGAATGCTAGGTTCTGGGGTAGGTAATGTCTACCTTTTTAATATAACATCGACTGTTTTCCAAACAGTTTACACAAATTTACACTCCCTCCCTTGAGCCATGTGGATCCTGTTGATCCACATCCTCTCTGTGTCTTATTTAATAAATTTTTCCCTAGCCCAACCTCAGAAAAAAATATTAGTCTATTTTTACTACAAGCTTAATTTTTTTTCTTTTGACATTGAAGTCTTTAATCCATCTAGGATTGGTGTTTTAGTATGAGATAGGAATCCAGTTTCATCTTTCTTTCCCTCATTGATTGAATGGTTTCTCCTCTCCCTACTGATCTGCATTCCATCACTGTGTAAGTCCACATATGCACAGGTCAATATCTGGGCTCTCTATTCTATTCCATTGCTCAGTATGTCTAACACTCTGAAAGTACTAAGCCATCTTAATTACAATGGTTTAAAAATAAATCTTGATATTTGATAGGGCAGGTCCTCCCTTTCTTACTCCTCTACTCACAAGTGTCTTGGCTATTCTTGGCCCTTTATTCTTCACTACAAATTTCAGAATTAGCACTTCATGGTCCTAGCAAAAACACCCAGATTATAGATGCAGAAAGCAAATTGGTGGTTGTCAGGGGTTGGGAGAAAGGAGAACAGGGAGTGACTGCTGATGGGGATAGGGTTTTCTTTTGGGTTGATAAAAATGTTTTGGAACTAGAGAGAGGCAGTAGTTGCACAGCCTTGTGAATGTGCTAAATGCCACTGACTTGTACACTTTAAAGTAGTTGATTCATGCTTTGTGAACTTCACCTCAACTAAAAAAAACACTCAGACACTGCGATATAATAAAAGTTGTAAGTCACTGGATTTGGGGGTAATTTGTTACACAGCAATAGATAATAAAATGTACTCTGGGTATCATTGGACTTCAAAGACGGAAATAATTCCCAAGTGTTCAGGAAGGAATATTAAAGAGAGGAAATATCAGGATGGCCTCGGATTTCTTCAAAGCGGCATTCAATGCCAGAAAATATTGTGATGGTTAATTTTATGTGTCACCTTGACAGGTCAAGTGCCCAGATTAAGAATATTTCCGAGTGTGTCTGTGAGAGTGTTTCTGGATGAGATTGGCATTTGAAATGCTGGACTCAGTAAAGGAGCTGGCCCTCCCCAATGTGGGTGGGTATAATCTAATCCACTGAGGGCCTGACCAGAACAAAAAGTGGAGGAAGGAGAAATTCACCCCTTTTTTTCTGCCTCACTTGCTTGAGCTGGGACATCTCATCTTATCTTCAGTGGCCCTCGGACTGGGATTTACACCATCAGCTCCCCTGGTTCTCGGGCCTTTGGACTTTGACTGAATTACACCCCTGGCTTTCTTGGGTCTCCAGCTTACAGACAGCAGATCGTGGGACTTCTCAGCCTCTATAAATGTGTGGGCCAATTCCTCATAATAAATCTGATTTTAATATATATAAGTTTATATATATGGAGATTTATTAATATAGATATCAATAAACATATATCTTCTACTGGTTCTGTTTCTCTGGAGAACCCTGACTCATACAAAAATCAAGCAATAATGACAGTGGATTATCGTAAGCTTAATCAGGTGGTGATGCCAATTGCAGCTGCTGTACCAGATGTGGTTTCATTGCTCGAGCAAATTAACACATGCCCTGGTCCCTGGTAGGCAGCTATTGATCTAACAAATGCCCTTTTCTCCATTCCTGTCCATAAGGCCCGCCAGAAGCAGTTTGCTTTCAGCTGGCAAGGCCAGCAATACAGTTCACTGTCCTCCCTCAGGGGTGTATCAGCTCTGCAGCCCTGTGTCATAATTTAGTTTACAGGCAACTTGATCCCCTTTGCCTTCCTCAAGATATCACACTGGTCCATTACCTTGATGACATGATGATGATTGGACATAGTGAGTGAGAAGTAGCAACTCTAGACTTATTGGTAAGACATTCGTGTATCAGAGGGTGGGAAATAAATCTGACCAAAATTCAGAGGTGTTCTCGGGTGAAATTTCTGGGAGTCCACCAGTGTAGAGTGTGTTGAGAGATCCCTTCTAAGGTGAAGTACAAGTTGTTGTATTTGGTCCCTACTACAATCAAGAAAGAGGCACAAGGCTTAGTGGGCCTCTTTGGATTTTGGAGGCAACGTATTTCTCATTTGGGTGTGATACTTTGGTCCATTTACTGAGTGACCCAAAAAGTTGCTAGTTTTGAGTGGCGCCCAGAACAAGAGAAGGCTCTGCAACAGGTTCCGGCTGCTGTGCGAGCTGCTCTGCCGCTCGGGCCATGTGATCCAGCCGATCCAACGGGGCTTCAAGTGTCAGTGAGAGATGCTGGCAGGTTGATTACATGGGCAGCTTCCATTAGGGAAGGGGCAGTATTTGATTCTTACTGGAATAGTAACACTCTGCATATGGATTTGCCTTCCCTGAATGCAATGCTTCTGCCAAAACCACTATCTGTGGACTTACAGAATGACTTATCCATACATCATGGTATCCCATACCACATTGCTTCTGATTGAAGAACTCACTTCACAGCAAAACAAGTGTGGCTGTGGGCCCATGCTCATGGAATTCACTGGTCTTACCATATTCCCCACCATCCTGAAGCAGCTGTTTGGAAAAATGGTTGAATGGCCTTCTGAAGACTCAGTTACAAAACCAGCTAGGTGGCAATACCTTGCAGGGCTGGGGCAAGGTTCTTCAGGAGGCTGTCTATGCTCTAAATCAGCATTTAATATATGGTGCTGTTTCTCCGATAGCCAGGATTCATGGGTCAAGGAATCAAGGAGTGGAGATAGGAGTGGCTCACTCATTATTACCCCTGATAACCCATTAGCAAGGTTTTTGCTTCCTGTTCCTGTGACTTTATGACTACTAGCCTAAAGGTCTTAGTTCCAGAAGGAAGGAGACTTCCACCAGGAGACATAACAATGATTCCATCGAACTGGAGGTTAAGACTGCCACCCAGCCACTTTGGGCTCCTCACGCCTCCGAATCAACAGGCAAAGAAGGGAGTTATGGTGTTGGCTGGGTGGGGTGATTGATCCCGACTACCAAGGGGAAATTGAACTACTGTCCATAACGGAGGTAAGAAAGAGTATGTCTGGAATAAAGGGCATCTCTTAGTATTACCATGCCCTGTAATTAAAGTCAATGGAAAACTACAATCCAATGTGGGAAGGATGAGTAATGGCCTAGACCTTTCAGGAATGAAGGTTTGGGTCACTCCACCAGGTAAAGAAACATGACCAGCTGAGGTGCTTGCTGAAGGCACAGAGAATACAGACTGGGTAATAGAAGAAGCTAGTTATAAATACCAGCTATGTGGCCAATTTCAGAAGCGAGGACTGTAATTGTTAGGAGTATTTCCTCCTTATTTTGTTATGAATAAATTGGTGTGTGTATATATATATCTATTTTTGTTTTCTTTCCTCTATTTCCTTATCATATAACATAAGATGTACTGACTTTATATTATAGTATTTAAGTATTGTTTATTTTACATCCATAGTATTTAAGTTACAGGATATCAAGGAGAAGAGTAAACATCACTCAAGGACTTCCCCTCCTCTTCTGAGGAAGGGGTTAGTGCAAATCGGTTGTACATGGGCCAGTTGTATCATGCTAGGCAGAATTAAGACCTTGTTACTGTATTTGGAGATTAAGTATGGTTTAAGGAAATGCATATAGGTGCCAAGTTGACAAGGGGTGGACTTGTCATGGTTAATTTTATGTGTCAACTTGCCTGGCCATGGGTGCCCAGATTAAACATCATTTCTGGGTGTTTCTGGATAAGATTAGCATGTGAACTGGCAGACTCAGTAAAGGAAATTGCCCTTCCCCATGTGAGTGGGCATCACCCAACCCTCTGAGAGCATGAACAGAACAAAAGGTAGAGGAAGGAGGAATTTGCCCCTTTTTCCCTGCCTCACTTGCTTGAGCTGGGACATCTCATCTCATCTTCTTTGCCTTCAAACTGGGATTTAGACCATCAGCTCCCCTAGTTCTTAGGCCTTCGGACTTGGGCTGAATTACACCACTGGCTTTCTTGGGTCTCCAGCTTGCAGACGGCAGACTGTGGGATTTCTCAGCCTCCATAATCCCATAAGCCAATTCCTCATAGTAAATCTCCTTCTATTTATATATATCCTACTGGTTCTGTTTCTCTGGAGAACCTTGACTAACACAGAAATCAAGCAATGTCTACAAAATTCTGAGGAAAAGAAATATCCAGCCAAGATGTGCTTCAATTTTAAAGGCTACAGGAAGATATTCTCAAAAATAAAAGAATTCAGGGAATATAATAAAGCAATTATGAGCCTTTTCTGAAATGTACTAGGGAGATGAATAAAAAAGATGACAGTGGAGAAGCAGTGGTAAGACTAGAGATGAGCCATTAAAATACATGAATAAGACTACTAACTGGAGGGATTATATCTGCAGAACAGAAAGTAAATATTATAAAACCTGACAAAATAAAAAGGATAAAAGCCACAACCAGGAGGTGGGATGGCCATACAGCAAACTAGATATCCTAAATAGCTCTCTTAATCGAAAAGACTAAAATCCTGGATGAAATATTTTGTAAAAAAAAAAACTTTTTAAAGGGGCCAACCCAGTGGCATAGTGGTTAAGTTCGTGAAACTCTGCTTTGGCGGTCCGGGGTTTGTACGTTCGGATCCTGGGCACGGACATATACACCGCTCATTAAGCCATGCTTTGGTGGCATCCCACATACAAAATAGAGGAAGATGGGCACAGATGTTAGCTCAGGGCCAATCTTCCTCACCAAAAAGAGAAAAAAAAATTTTTTTTAAAGAACACTGCTGAGCTGGCACAAATAGAAGTATTCATACAGAGGCCAAAAATAAAGTAAAATCAGGAAGCCTAGGAGATAAGTGAGTGCCAAGGTCAGCTTTTCTCCCCAAGGGTTTCTGTGAAACACAGGAGTCCTTGAATTTTGCCCAGCCTGTTTTCCAGGATGCAGGGGACAGGAGGTAGAACCCAGGGCCTACCAAGATAGTGGGGGGGTTTCTGCGTGTGGTTGGGACCACCTACAACCTCAATATAAAAGCATAGAAAACAAAACCCAAAACCCATGTCAGGGAAGGAGGGAGCAAGGGAACTGGCCTGTCTTGACCTTGAATAGAAGAAAACAAATAATCTCTCCTGAGAACCTGAAACCACAATCCAGGCCTTCCATGGTTTATGCTCAAATTCCCACTGCCTTAGTAGCCCAAGAAAACTTTAACAACCGAGTGCAAAGCGTTCCCGGTTGGTAGTGCACCCAGGTGCCAGGCAAAGCAAACACAAATTCTCTCTAGAGGTATGCCCCTTCGGTTAAGGACTCAGAGGTCTTCCACAGATAAAGTTCTAAGGGAAAAGAGCAGCTCACAATCCAAAGCTATAAAATACGTATGCAAATAAAGCACCACGGAAGAGTCAGGAGAGACAAGAGACTGCAGAATTACACCTACCAAGGCCAGTGCTGTGCCGAGCCATGCTGGGCCAGAAGCAAAAGAAAAAAAAAATCACTAATATTGATCCTTTTTTAATTTAAAATGTTCATATTTCACTCATAATGGATTTTTACCTTTATTTTGATTTTTTAAAGTATTGCTTTAAAATATTATTTATCTAGATTATGAGTTTTTTGTTGTCCCCTTAAATTTTGTGCCTCTGAGAGTGAGTGCCTTGCTTGCCTCACCGGAGGCCTGGCCCGGGCAAAGGCTTCACTTATTGTAATTGCCAGGAACAAAAGATCAGTTAACACTGTTTATGATGAGTGGTATTTTTACTATTGACTGATATCTATTCCTCTCTCTACACTTCGCCCTCCTCTGAAAGTCATGCTTGATTTGTGTGAGAGGTGTCACATTTCAACAGAAGCTTTTAAACCAGTGTGAGCTTCACCAGGTTCTTTCTCCTTCTACCACTACAACCAACAAAGTTCCAGACAGGGCCCCAGAGTGGGGACAATGACACAGAGCATAGGCTCAACCAACAGGCAGTGGAAAAAAAATCTTTGTTGTTTTAAGCCACTGAGATGTTCAGGTTGTTTGTTACCACAGCTTAACCTAGCCTCACCTGATTGATTTGTTTAAAGGAATAAAAGAGATACTTGAAAATAGGAGCAAGAGATAAGAGTCTATAAAGAATGACCAAGAAGATTTGAAAAAAGAACTAAATAGAACTTCTAGAAAGAAAATATATGAAAATTGAAATTAACTCAATGGACAAAGCAAACAGAATAGGCTTAGCTAAAGAAAATAGTGAATCAAAGCATAGATCTGAAGAAATTGTCCAGAATGCATTCAAGAGAGACAAAGCGACAGAAAACAAAAGCAAGATTAAGAGATATGGATAATTAGAGTCAGAAGGCTTAACATATATCTAATCAGAATTCCAGGAGGAGATAATAGATAGAATGGAAAAAAGATAATATTTTCCAGAATTATTGAAAAACATCAATCCTCATATCTATAAAGCCCACAATATCATAAGACGGTTGTGATAAAAAGAAAGGAAGCCACATTAGGTCATGTGATAGTGAAATTGTGGAGCACCAAGGAAAAAGAGACCTTATAAACAGCCAAAGAGGAAAGACAGATTTCCTACAAAGGAAAAGCAATTAGACAGATGACTGACTTCTTTCAACAGCAACAAGTGAAGGCAGGAGACAAAGGAATAATCTTCAGTGTTCTGAGAGAAAATAACTGTCAACCTAGAAGTCAATAACCAGCAACACTATCTTTCAAGAACAAAGGTGAAAAGTAACCAGTCACAAAAGACTACATCCTATGATTCCATTTATATGAAGTGTTCAAAATAAGCCAGTCTATTCAGACAGAAAGTAGATAAATGGTTGCTTAGAGCTGGGGAGGGGAGTATGGGGGGGCGATAGCTAAAGGACATGGGGTCTCTTTATCAAGTGATGAAAATGTTCTAAAATTGATTGTGGTGATGGTTGCATATATCTGTGAATATGATAAAAACCATTGAACTGTACACTTGACATGGGTGAATTGTATGGTATGTAAATTATATCTTAATAAAGTTGTTACTAATTTTTAAAAAGAGAGAGAAGCAAAGAAGAACAATGAAGGTGAAGTTTCACCTCCAGGATGGCAGCACAAGGAGTTCCATGGAGCACTTCCCAGTGAAACAAATTTAATGGTGAAAACTATTTTAAATATCAAAGTTTGGTAATTGTCCTAAGAGGATGCCACAGATGAAGAAACATTTATTCTAGAAAATCTACTAAAACTTAGAACAGTGAGAGTCTATGGCATTGCACCACGACCTGCTCCCTCTCTATATCTGCCGTCCAACCCCAGCTTACTTTGATGGAAGCTCCGCTCTGGGCAGGTATGGCCAAGAAGACAAGGCTTCCTCTCCTCTCAGCTCCTAAACAAGGGATACAGTGGAAAGAGGCTCTACCCCAAGTATGGCAGGCCAAGAATAGCAGAACCCCAAATGTCCTTGCCCCAGCTCGCTCACAGGGCAGAGGCTCCATGCTGGGAAGAGGCAAGCTGAGAAGATCAGAGGCTACCACCCCTCACCCACCCAGCACCCAGAGTAGTGGCTTAGAGATTTTGCGCAGGGGGACAAGGCAGTTCATAAAAACACAGAGATCTGACACACTCTCCAAAGGAACTGACTTTATTTGAAACAGAGTGTGGGGAAGTTCAAGTCTAAGGGTACTCTCTAAAACAATGGAGATGGTGGTGGTAAGCAAGTAAGAGGAGGCTGGTAGTTCATTTTAATTAAGAACAACAAGTTAAACCAGAGGCCAGCTAGTTCACCAGAGAGAAGGGGCTGGGGGGCGGGTGTGTGGACAGACAACTAAGAGCTCTCTTGGGGTCAGAACAAAGCTGAAATACTGGCCTCAAAAACTACTCCTGCCATCCGTCACAGATGAGACAATATTTGCAGTTTGAGTCTAACCAAGTTAACTGCCTAATAAAACAAAAGCACACAGTCTTTGGAGTAATATTACAGAATTCAGAGTCACCATAACATAATATTGACCATATCCAGATGCAATCTAAAATTACTTTACACACAAAGAACCAGGATAATGTGACCGATTCATAAGGGAAAAGAAAAATCAACAGAAGCCAACCTCGAGATGAGGGCTGGAATTATTAGACAAGGACTTAAAACAGCTATTGCAATTACGCTCAATGAGGTAAATAAATATACTCTTACAGTGAGTTAAAAGATAAGAAATTTCAACAGAGAGAGAAGGAGGAAAGAAAGATAAACACACACACACACACAGTTGGTCCTTACTGTTGGCTGATTCCATATCTGCAAACTCTCCTACTTGCTATACTTTATTTGTAATTCCAAAATCAATATGTGTGGTGTTTTTGTGGTCATTTGCAGACATATACAGATGTGAAAATTTGAGTTACCCACACGCAGGTTCTCAGCTGAGGCTGAACAAGGCAACCCTCTGCCTTCTTGTTTCAGCTCTCATACTATAAACAAGTGTCCTTTTTGAGGTATATTTAGTGACATGTTTTTCACTTTTTTTTTGCTCTTTGTTGCTGACTTTGCTATTTAAAATGGTGCCCAGGGACAGCCCCGGTGGCCTAGAGGTTAAGTTTGGTACACTCCACTTCTTCTGTGGCATCCTGGTTTTGGTTCCCGGGTGTGGACCTACACCACTTGTCTGTCAGTGGCCATGCTGTGGTGCCAGCTCACATACAAAAATGAAGAAGATTGGCAGCAGATGTTAGCTCAGGGTGAATTGTCCTCAGCAAAAAAATAAAATAAAATAAAATGGAGCCCAAACATAGCGCTGAATCGCTGTCTGGTGTTACTAAGTGCAAAGAGGCTGTGATGTACCTTATGGAGTAAATATGTGTGTTAGATAAGATTTGTTCAGGCATGAGTTATAATGCTTTTGGCCATGAGTTCAATGATAACGAATCAAGAACATGTATTAAATAACATGTCTTTAACAGAAACACACATAAAACAAGATTATGTATTGATGCGTTGTTGAAAATGTGACCAGAAGCTTGCAAGAACCTAACCCTGTATGTTTTCTAGGAGCAACGGTTCGGTATTCATGAATTCGGTGTTCATGGTGATCTTATAGAACATAATTATCATGAATAACAAGAATTTACTGTATATATCAATGAAAATTCTAGAACTGAAAAATATAACATTTGATATGAAAAATTCACTGGATAGGCTTAATAACAGAATGTAGATGACAGAAGAAAGTCAGTAAACTTGATAGCAGATAAATAAAAATTATGTAAAGAAGAGAGACAAAAATTTTTTGAAAATGAATAAGCATCTCAGGGGCAAGTGGGGCAAAATCTAAAAGTCTAACATGCATGTTATTGGACTATCAGAAGGAGGGGAAAGAATGGGGCAGAAAACAATATTTAAAAGAATAATGTCTGAAAAATTCCCAAATATGGTGAAAGATATAAATTTAGAAAATCAAAAATCTCAGGGAAACCCAAACACGATAAATAAGAAAACTATGCCTAGGCACACCACAGTAAAACTATTGGAAACAAAAGAAAAAAAAATCTTGCAAGTATTCAGAAAAAAATAATGCAGGGAAATAATGATTCAAAGACCGCAAATTGATCAGAAACTATGAAGGCCGGAAGATACTAGGACATCTTGCAAGTGCTAAAAGGAAAAATAAACTTGTCACACCAGAATCTTATATCCAATGAAGATATCCTTTAGGAATGAAGGTGAAATAGACATTTTCAGATAAAAGAAAACTAAGATCATTTGTCACCAGCAGTGTGTAGGCTGAAGAGAAATGATACAAGAGGGAAATACAGACTTTCAGGAAGGAATGATAGCATAGGAAATGCTAACTATCCAGGTAAATATAAAAGACTCTTGTTTTTCCTCTTAATTTCTTTAAAATACAATATAACTGTTTACAGCTAAAAGGCTAATGAAATCACCTAAAAGAATAGCAGAATAAACCCAAAGAAAGTAGAAAGGCAGGAAACAATATAGCTAAGAACAGAAATTAATTCATTAGAAATTGAACATGTAATGGAATCAACGAAGCCAAAAGTTCATTATTTAAGAGTAAAAAAGAGACAATCGTATGACAAGATGGCTAGAGAGATAGAGAACAAATAAACAATACAGGAGACAAAATGGTGACACACTCCAGGAACAGCAGAAATTAAACAAATGATAAAAATAAGATATTATTAATAACTGTATTTGAAGAAAGTTCCTAGGAAAATACAATTTACCAAAACTAAATCAAGAAGAAATAGAACACATGACTAGTCCTATAATTAAGGAAATTGAATAAGTACATAACTAACTTCCCACATAGAAACACCCTAGCATCTGGCCCGACCACAGTTCAGATGAGTGTTACCAAATATTTGTAGAACAGGTAATTCTATACTCTGAAAGAACAGAAAATGGGAGAATAATCCCAATTATTATTATTTCATGTTCATTCATAATAAGATCTTTTAGCAAACTAGACATGGAAGGATACTTCCTTAACTTGATAAAAGTTTTTTTTTTTAAAAATTATAACACACATCATACTTGTTAGTGAAACAATGAAATCATCCTTTTTTAAGATCAAGAGCAGACAAGGATGTTATCATTCTTTAATCAGCAACTTACTCAAATTTCTCAGAGTATAGTAACACAGAAATAAAAGTCAATAATTGAAAAGGATAAACAAACTTGGCATTATGTGTACATGATATGATTGTCTATATGTAAAACAAAGAACCCTACACATAAATGAATAGATTATGAAGAAAGATTACAAAGTTTGCTGGATATAAAATTGATATGAAAAAGTGAAGAAATGAAGAAGTGATTTCATTTCTGTATATCAAAACGTTAGAAATGAGGTCCTCCCCACACTAAGCTATAGATTTAATGAAACTTTAACAAAAATCCTTGCTGGGTTATTTTTATGAGCTAGATCTAAATATTTTATGGAAGAACAAAGGGCCAAAAATAGCCAAAACATTGTTGAAAAAGAATAAGGTGAGGGGGAGTTGCTTTACCAGATACTCAAAATACAATAAAAGTCTAGCAATTAATGTGGTATGCTTAGCAGAAGAAGAGAAAATAGACCAAAAGAAGAGAATAAAGAACCCAGAAACAGACTAAGTACACACCAAGACAGTTTAGACAGACAGATGGTTTGAACAGGATGGGTCTTTTAATAAATCATACTAGGACAATTAGTATCTATGTGGAAAACAATGAAATTGGATCCCTTCTTCCCACCAAATAAAAATCAACTTTAGGTGGATTAAAGACCTAGATGCAAAAGACGAAACCATAAAACTTTTGGAGGACAATATAGGAGAATATTGTATAGAGTAAGGATGGATTTCTTAAACATATAAAAAACACAAACCATTTTAAAAATTGGTAAATTCAACTACGATAAGAACTCAAGACACTGAATAGAGTGAAAAGCCAAGCCATTAAATTGGAAGATTGTTTGCAACATAGATAATTGGAAAAGATTAGTATCCAAAATATGTAAATAGCTCCTATAAATCAATCACAAAAGAGGAATAACTAAAGGGAAAAAATGGGAAAAAGACAAACATGCACTTCCCAGAAGAGGAAACACCATTGTCCCTTAAGGTGCATGCTCAGCCTCTTTAGTAACTTAGGGATTGCAAATTAAAAGCATAATAAGATACTATGTGGGCCGGCCCCGTGGCTTAGCGGTTAAGTGCGCGCGCTCCGCTGCCAGCGGCCCGGGTTCGGATCCCGGGTGTGCACCGACGCACCGCTTCTCCGGCCATGCTGAGGCCGCGTCCCACATACAGCAACTAGAAGGATGTGCAACTATGACAGACAACTATCTACTGGGACTTTGGGGGAAAAATAAATAAAATCTTAAAAAAAAATAAAATACTATGTCACACAAAATAGGTGACATTTTTTAATTTGAACACTACCACATATTGAAGAGATTGTAGAGCAAGGGAATTCTCATCCATTGCTGGTGGGATTGTAAACTAGTAGAACCATTTTGGAAAAGTTTGGTTTCACCTAGTACACATCCAATGATCCAATCCTGCAATTCTATTTCCAAGATATACCCTAGAGAAACCCATGCCTATGTGCACGTTGGACAGGTACAGGAATTTTCATGGTGGCTATGTTGTAATAAAGAAATATCCATCAACAGTAACATGGATAAAGTATATATTTAAACAATGCAATAAAGTCTATTCTGTCGTAAAAATTACTGAATAGCTATAAACCTCAACAAGGATGAACCTCTAAAACTTAATGTTGACTAAAAGAAGTATGTCACAAAGAAGATATACAGTGTGATTTCATTTATATGAAGTTCAAAAACATATTTAATAATATTCTTAAGAACAATTAACAACATTCAAGGTAGTGGTTATCTCTGGGTAAGAGGGAAGGCCACGCTATGGCAGGAGCATTTAAGGGACAGCAACATTCAATTTCTTAAACTGGGTAGGGGTATACGGATTTATTCTCTTTTAAAGCACATAAAACGAAATTTTAAAACCATAGAAAACACAGGAAGAAGGAACACGAGAATACTGTAGGAAATCAACCCATGCCATCTAAACTTTAAATGTTTTTTAAAATAGCATATCATCAATTTCTCAATAGTTTTCATAATTGTATCTTTTTAAATTATTTTATTGAGGTCATACTGGCTTATAACATTGTGTAAATTTTAGGTGTACGTTCTATTTCAGTTTCTGTATAGACTGCACTGTGTTCACCACCAATAATCCAGTTTTTATCCATCACCATACACATGTGCCCCTTTAACCCTTTCACCGTCCCCCCACCCCCTTGCCCTCTGGTAACCACCTATTTGTTCTCCTTATCCACTTGTTTATCTTCCACATGAGTGAAACCATACAGTATTCATGTTTCTCCATCAAGCCTGACTTATTTTGCTTAGCATAATATGCCCAAAGTCCATGCATCTTCTCACAAATGGCACAATTTTGTATTTTTTATGGCTGAGTGGTATTCCATTGTACAGATATATACCACATCTCTATCCATTAATCCATTGATGGGCACTTGGGTTGCTTCCATGTCTTGGCTATTGTGAATAATGCTGTGATGAACATAAGGGTGCATAAATCTTTTTGAATTATTGATTTCATATTCTTTGGATGAATATCCAGTAGAGGAATAGCTGGATTACACGGTATTTCTATTTTTAATTTTTTGAGAAATCATAATGTATGTTAATATTAGAAGGAACTTTTAGGAATATATATATATTTTTTTGCTGGGAAAGATTAGCCCTGAGCTAACATCTGTTGCCAATCTTCCTCTCTTTTTTTTTTTCCCTCCCCAAGGCCCCAGTATGTAGTTGTATTTTCTAGTTGTTACGTCCTAGTTCTTCTATGTGAGCTGCCACCATAGCATGGCTACTGACATATGAGAGGTGTGGTTCCACATCCAGGAACTGAACCCGGGCGGCTGAAGCGGAGTGCGCCAAACTTTTAAACACTAGGCCATCAGGGCTGGCTCTAGGAACGTTTCTTAAGGAGAAAAATCGGTGATATAACATCCAGCAAATTCATCAGTTTTACTTTTTTCTTCTTAAAAATCATTGTATTTATTACATAATATGTGCTATAGACAGAATGTTTGTCTCCCAAAAATTCATATGTTGAAATCTAATCCCCACTGTGATGGTATTAGGAAGTGGGGCTTCGGGAAGGTGCTTAGGTCATGAGGGTGGAGCTCCCATGAACTGGGTTAGTGCCTTTATAAAAGGGACCCAGAGGGCTCGCTCACCCGTTCCACCATATGAGGACACAGTGCGAAGATGGCCATCTATGAACCAGGAAGCAGGCCCTCACCAGGCACTGAATCTGCCACTGTCTTAATCTTGGACATCCCAGCTTCCAGAACTGTGAGAAAAATTCCTGTCGTTTATAAGCTAGTCTGTGGTATTCTGTTATAGCAGCCCCAAATCAAGACAGTATGTAACTAATCCCATTCTTTTCTTTTTTTTTTTTTTGTGAGGAAGATCAGCCCTGAGCTAACATCCATGCTAATCCTTCTTTTTGCTGAGGAAGACTGGCTCTGAGCTAACATCTATTGCCAATCCTCCTCCTTTTCTTTCCCCAAAGCCCCAGTAGATAGTTGTATGTCTTAGTTGCACATCCTTCTAGTTGCTCTATGTGGGACACGGCCTCAGCATGGCCAGAGAAGCGGTGCGTCGGTGCGCGCCCAGGATCCGAACCCAGGCCGCCAGTAGCAGAGCGCGTGCACTTAAACCGCTAAGCCACGGGGCCGGCCCACTAATCCCATGCTTATTAAACAATTTGTATCTAACCTTTTATCATCATTCTACATGATGAAAGAGATGTCTGGTAAAATTGTGTTCACCAACTGTCAACACTAGTTTCTAGGTGGTGGGATTTGGGGAGATTTATTTTCTTCTTTCTACAGTGCTCATATCTTTTATAATAAATATATGTATATCCTTTTTATAAAAAGAACTCATTTCTTTCAAAACAATTTAAGATCTGGATTAAATGTGGCAAAATGATATCTACCATCTATAATCTTAGTGATAAATTAATAGATGTTGGCCGTATCACTTTCTATACTACGAAATATTTCAAAGTTTAAGAAAATTAATTAAAAATAGCTAAAGCAAAGCAGAAATAACTTGCAGAGAATATAGAAAGTTGATATCCACATTAAGAAGGAGCTAATGAAAGAAAATATGAAATGGTCAGCTAAAACCAGAAAATTATCCCCAAATCCTTTAACTTTGGCTTTCAGTATTCATAATCTTCTCATTGTTGGTTTGAGGCCAAAACAAAAGCTGATTAGAAGTAACTTGAGAAATGTGTAGGAAAAATAGCAAAAGAAAACATGCCTCCTGGTGGCGGCATGCAGGGTGAAATTTTTCTGCTTCTGTACTACATCTTTCTATGCTTTTCCAAATTACATACTAAAATGGGCTAAAAAGCCATTATGTTCACTATTGCCCTAATGCAGGACAAGGGTGGTCTCTGTCTGACCACCACAAGCCCGGGACAGAGCGATGCCTGGCACACAGTCGGTATTTCTTCAATGGACAGACTGTCTGCTCTCATTGTCTTGCCTGCTCCCCTGGGATCAGCTCAAACACACTAAATGGAACAGCAGCCCAGGCAGGGGCAGGGGCCTGGGTATTCCTGCCTCCAAATTAAGCATTTGATGTACACACTTTTGGTCAAAATTAGTAAACTTTATTTAAACTTCAAAAAATAAAATAACAGACAAAAGGCAGCTTTTTAGCTTTTAGCTTTGTTCTTTCCAAGGATCAGCCGTAAACGACCCAGAGCAAGAACTACCCCTAAGAAGTTAAAATACCCTTTACCCCCAAATCAAGCCATAGGCAAGGAGAGATCCTCAACTTGGGGACAGTCCTGGGGTGGGTGGGGTAGGAACGAGAACACCACAGCTGGGTGAGTGGGTTCTGAAACAGCACAAGTAGAGGACAAGACAAAAAGGCCCACCAGAAATGGGACCAGAACTTCAATGGGGAACTTTGTCACAAGGAGCTATGTACAAAGGACCTGGTCTGGAGGCCTGCACCCCACGAGGGAGGTGAGGGCTGCAGGGCATCACCAAGGCTGCCCTTCGCCCTAGCCAGCTGCCGCCACACCCTGCTCACCCTCAGTTCTCCTCATCACTGTCATCCGGGCTGATGGCTGGGCTGGTGAGGCTATAGGTGGGGCTGGTGGGCGAGTAGCCAGGGGAAGTGGGTGAATAGGTAGAGCCTTTGGGGGAGGTGGGTGAGTAGGTGGGGCTGGTGGGCGAGTACTTGGGGGAGGTGGGTGAGTAAGTGGGGCTAGTAGGTGAATACTTGGGGGAGGTTGGGGTATAGACTGGAGAGGTTGGTGAATAAGTAGGAGACGTTGGTGAGTATTTTGGGGTGGTGGGCGAATAGGTGGGACTGGTAGGAGAGTACTTGGGAGAGGTGGGTGAGTATTTCGGGCTGGTGGGTGAGTACTTGGGAGAGGTTGGGGTGTACTCCGGTGAGCTGGGACTGTAAGAAGGACTGGTTGGGGTGTACTTCGGTGAGGTAGGGCTGTAGCTGGGAGAGCTGGGACTGTAGCTGGGAGAGCTCGGGGTATAGGTTGGAGACTGTGGTGTGTATCGTGGGCTTGAAGGAGAGTAGCTTGGGGAGGTCGGGGAGTAGCTGGGTGAGGTTGGAGAGTAGCTTGGAGAGGTTGGGCTGTAGTTAGGGCTTGTCGGTGTGTAGTTGGGACTAGTAGGTGAGTAGCTGGGTGATGTTGGGCTATAGCTGGGTGATGTTGGGGTGTAATTGGGACTGGTTGGAGAATAGTTAGGGCTGGTGGGTGAATAACTTGGGGAAGTGGGTGAGTAGCTTGGTGACGTTGGTGAATAGCTCGGAGATGTTGGCGAGTAGCTGGGAGAGGTAGGAGAATAGCTGGGTGAAGTTGGCGAGTAACTGGGAGAGGTTGGTGAGTAACTGGGAGATGTTGGCGAGTAGCTGGGAGAAGTTGGTGAGTAGCTAGGTGATGTGGGCGAGTAGCTTGGGGAAGTGGGAGAGTAGCTGGGAGAAGTGGGAGAATAACTGGGAGAGGTTGGGGAGTAGCTGGGAGAGGTCGGGGAGTAGCTGGGAGAGGTCGGGGAGTAGCTGGGTGATGTGGGACTGTAGTTGGGACTGGTCGGAGAATAGGATGGAGAGGTAGGGGAGTAGGAGGGTGAAGTGGGGGAGTAAGAGGGACTCTGGGGCGTATAGCCCCCAGGGGAGCGGGGCTCATAGGCAGGCGATGTGGGCGAGTAGCTGGGAGACATGGCACCACCTGTGGGAAAGAAGCCGAAAGGAGTTTAGTGATGGAGAGACTCGCCCAAAAGGTACGATCCGAGAGGAAACAAACTTGGCCCTGTCAGACAGGGACGACTCACCTGGTGAGGGGATGTATGGGCTTGAGGGGCCTGGGGAGCCTGGGGAGCCTGGCGTGGGAGACCAGGCAGGGGAGTAACCTGGGCTGAAGCCGCTGGCATCTGAAGCAGCACTGGGAGAGAAACCAGCTGCCCCTGGGGTCATTCCACTCCCTGTAAAGTGAGAGAAAGGTTAAGTTAAAACCAGAGCAGGAGCCCAAGCAACCCACCCCACCCGACACCTTCCCTAGAGCTCCAAGGCCTCCAGTGTCCCAGTGTGGTGGCTCTTCACGAGCCCAGCTCACCCACCCTCTGAACCACCTAGAGGGCTCTCTTCCTGGGCTGGGTCACTCACCAACACTGGGGGACCAGGCGCCATAGGCTGGGGTGGCACCCACATTCCAGGGTGTCATGGCCGGAGAAATTCCTCCCATGGGACTGGGTGCTGAGCCGAAGAACATGCCAGTGGCTGCAAAGGGGCACACAGTGACTTATGAGGACCATCACCTAGGAACTGGCCGCCCTCCCATCCATGGCCTGCCTCCTCCTGGTAGGCCCAGCCAGGTTCTGTGCAGCTGAGGCCCTCATACTCACGTCCGGCAGCCCCCAAGCCGGGGATATTGGTGGGGATCTCCATGCCATACTTGCACTTCTCTGCATCGAGCAGGAGGTCAAAACAGCCGGTGCCAGCTGGAGCCAGCTGGCCCAGCATGATATTCTCGGACACCCCCTTCATGGGGTCACTCTCTCCGTGTGCGGCTGCTTCCATAAGCACATCCACCTGAACCATGGGAAGAGGGGGCAGGCCCCATTAGACCCTCTACACAGTGCCCCAGGGCTGTTCCTCTCGTGACAGCCCACTCACACAAAAGAGGGAGGAACAGCTCCAGTGCCCACCGCACATTCACTCTGGTGGATGCCCTTCTTCCCACAGCACTCCCTCCTTCCCTTCTCTCTAGTTCCACCCTGCTCAGAAGTTCTGCCATTACCGTTTCTTCAAAGGAGCATTTCATGAGAGGTCCGGTATCCTGGCGGTTGACTCCATGTCGCGTGATGGCCATCAAGTGGCCGCGACAGGTCATGGTATCACACAAGAGAGCCAAGTGCCGGTAATTGACGTAGGAACCATCAAAGGAGATGACATGGTACAGCTCCCGCTCCAGAGCCTTCCGCACAGCTTCAATGCCCAGCACCTGGCATGGGAGTTGGGGGTGAAGGGTCAAGAACAAGTAGCTCTGCTCTCCTCCCGGCTCCTACTGCCACCCAGATCCAAAGAGAGAGGGTCAGGAGTCAGTGAAGCCCAGACTCAAAAGTAGATTCAGACATTAAAAAATCTGACCAAGGAAATCCTGTGAGTGGAGAGCAAGGAATGCAACCAGGGAGGGGGGCTTATAGCCAGAGATCCAAGAAAGACCAGGGCAGCGGGTCTCTGAGCGGCTCACCGTGAAGATCTCCACAATGTCATTGGACGTGGTGCGCACGGGGTCCACGTCCTTCTCACTGAGCACCCGCATCAAGCTCACACCGTCCGTCTCCAGGATCCACTCCTGCAGGGCCTTGAACTCCCCATCCTCTGTGATAATGATCTTCTTCTTGTTGTCTGTCTGCGGCAAGTGCATGTATACCTGGAGGGGGACAGAGTAAGCTCAGGTTGGGCGGGGTGGAGGGAAAGAAGTGGGAGGTGGAAGGGCTATGGGGGAGGGAATGGCTGACCTTGCTGATCTGCTCGATACCCTGCAGGGTCATATCTGTCAGCATGTTGGACTCAATGCAGCGCAGGAAAACGTCATCATCCATCTTGTCCACCACCTCTTCTTCCTGCAACAAGAGTGAAGTCAGCTCCTGGAATCCTCCGGTCTCTTCCCAGGCTCAGCCCACACCACAGCCTCCTCAGGGACCTAAGAGTCAAGTCAGGCCCCAGACTCCGCCCTCTTCAGTTCCAGTGAGATTACTTTTGATTGTGTTTGTAGGATTATATTAAAAGAAACCTTAGAAAAGGCATTCACCCCACCACCCTAACACAATTCCCACTTGTGTCTGTGTGCACTCTGAGGGCTGCAGCAAGGCATCAGCAGTTTCTGCTCGCTCTGGCACTCACGGAGCAGGTGCCCAGGCTGCCACTGCCTTGACAAGTGATCTCATTTAATGGAGGTATACTGTATTCCATCAAGACATGTCACAATTTTCTTATCTATTCTCTGACAGTTCATTAGTTAGTAAGTTCTGAGTTTTTATTATTAAAGCAACAGACACCCACATCTGCTGAGCAATTTTTTAGGAGCCAGGCCCAGGAGTGAAGTCACTTGTCAAACACTTTCTCGGGTCTTGTTCCACCTGCTGTCACATCACTTTCCCTAGGACACAGCAATTCCTACTGTCCAACCTGCCCCCAACCCTCACGCAGGAGCCTTGTGGGAGAGCCAAGGCTCTCCCACATGTGACATGGCTATGGAGTCGCCCCCATTTCAATGCCATCTGTTTTATCTATATGACCTCTACTTCAGATTTCAAAGATTTTTGCTGCTGAAAGTTTTGAAAATCATAGCTAACCACCATTCTCCATTCCTACATTAGGTGGTGTGACTGGTACCTCAACGTTGCTTTCATTTTCACTTCTTTGGTCACAAACATGATTTAACAGTTTTCTATGTTTAACATATCGATTTCTTCTTGGGTCCCATTTACCTCTTGCATCTTGTTTTCATCACTGTTCATGATGCGGATACGGAGCACCAGCTTCTCTGCATTATCATCATTAAAGATGCAATTCAAGTCATCACCGAAGCCTAGTGGGGAGAAGCAGCCATGAGAAAGACGGCATCTATAGGACTTGCGTCCTAGTCACTGTTCATCTGCAGCTCTCCCCACACGGGGTTCTCTTTTGGCTTCCCCTCTTTCACATAGAACCCTTCTAGAAAGAGAGAGGGGAAACACTGAGAAAGAAAAGGGAGGGCAGAGGGGAACTGGAGATACTGAAGACTAGGGAGCAGTGATCCTGGAGAAGAGATGCATTAGAGGAGCAGAACTGGTGCATGGAAGGCGGTGAGGCTGGGTGGCTTGTTTGGAACTAGAGTGCAGTGACATGACAGACGGGAAGTCCAGGCAGGACTCCTGAGCTGGGCCTGCTCTCCCAGCCTTACCAGCATTGATCTTTTCAGCAATCTGTTCCATGGTCAGCTTCCGGTCAGTCATGTGCTTCCGGTCCAGCTCCACCCGCAAAAGCCAGGGGGAGATTCGGGCCACGTCAAAGTCAGGCATCTCATAGTAGACATTCACCCATTCCTGATCCTCTGCCACCACCGTGCTCTGTGGGTTGGGGTCATAGTAGATGGCTGTGTTGGCAGTCACCTTCCTCAATGTTGTATGTTCCAGGCGGCACAAAATGTCCTGGGAAGAAAGACAGATTCATGACATAGGCATTTGGGTGGCTCCAAAGGCCTCTTCAAACCTTCCTATAGAGGAAATCCCAAACCCTTTATTCAACGGGAAGAGTTCCCCTCCTTTTCCTCCTGCCAGGAAGCCCATCTACCCAACCCCTACCTTGGCTCTCTCAGCATCTCGAGCAGACTGGCCCAGCAGGAAGACAGTAAGTGAGGGTGTCTTTGGCTTCTTGGAAATGTTGATGAGCTCCTTAAGTCGGGGCACACCCAGTGTCACATTCTTGGCAGACACACCAGCATAGTGGAAGGTGTTCAAGGTCATCTGGGTGGCAGGTTCTCCAAGGGACTGTGCAGCCAGAGCTCCAACCATTTCCCCAGGATGGGCCTACAGAGTAAGAAAAGCTGGCATCAGAAAAAGCAAACTTCTCTCTTCTGGTGAATGAGAGTGAAATGCAGTCAGAGCTGGGACTATCCTCTGCTCTTAAAGGACATGGGGCAAAGGCATTTGGAAAGGACAGAGAAACTTAAAAAAAAAAAAATCAGTCTTATTTGATCATCCCCTTCCTCAGACATCTCTTCAATTCACACATGCCATTTAGCACCTGATGTGCTGGACACCCAGAAAAAGGTAGTATAGCACCCACAGTCCAGATTCCTACAAGTATGCTAGTTACAAGATAAATATTTATTTCATAAGTCTTCTAAGTGGGAAGCTCTCCAATATATTATTTTAATTGAGATATAATCACATATCATAAAATTTCACCTTTTTCATGGTATGGAATCATACGTTTCATATTGTATGGAATCATACAATATGTAGCCTTTTCAGACTGGCTTCTTTCACTTAGTAATATGTATTTAAGGTTCATCGCTGTCTCTTTATGGCTTGACAGCTCATTCTTTTTTATCACTGAATAATATTCCCTTGTGTGGATATATCAGTTTTGTTTATCCATTCATGAATGGATGGACATTTAGGTTGTTTCCACTGCTTGGTTATTATAATAATGCTATGAACATTTGCGTACAGGTTTTTGTGTGGACATGTGTTTTCGATTCTCCTGGGTATATTCCTAGGAGTTGAATTGCTGGCTTATATAGTAACTCTATGTTTAACTTTTTGAGGAACTGCCAGACTGTTTTCCAAAGCAGCTGCACCATTCCCACCAGCCAGGTATGCAAGTTCCAATTTCCCCACATCCTTACCAATACTTGTAAGTTTTTTTAGCCATCCTAGTGGGCATGAAGTGGTATTGCACTGTGGTTTTGATTTGCATTTCCCTGTTAACTAATGATGTTGAGAACCTTTTCATGTTTTTACTGGTGGTTTATATATCTTCTCTGGGGGAAAACATCCATTCAAATCCTTTGATTTTTTTTTTTATGAATCATTTTTTCCTTATATCTCTGTCTACCCTAGAAGGCTTAACGATAAGCCCCTCACTTTTTGTTTTTTTTTTTTTTTTTTTTTTTTTTTGGTGAGGAAGATTGGCCCTGAGCTAACATCTGTGCCAATCTTCCTCTATTTTTCATGTGGGACGCCACCACAGCATGGCTTGATGAGTGGTGTGTAGGTCCATGCCCGGGATCCAAACCCTGTGCCGCCAAAGTGGAGCACATGAACTTAACCACTACACCACCAGGCTGGCCCAACATTTTTTCTTTTTATTGTTGACTTGTAATAGACCTTTATATATCCTTTTATGCATAGCTCTTATCAGATATATGATTTGCAAATATTTCCTCCCATTCTGTGTGTTGTCTTTTTACTTTCTTGGTGTTCTCTAAATCACAAAAGTTTTAAATTTTGATGAATTCCACTCTATCTATTTTTGTTGTTGTTGTTGCTGCTCATGCTTTTGGTGTCATACCTAAGAATCCACTGGCAAATCTGAGGTGGTGAAGATTTACCCCTGTGTTTTCTCCTAAGGGTTTTACAATTTTAGCACTTAATTTTAGCTCTTTAATGTATTTTGAAATAATTTTTGTATATGGTGTGAGGTAGGGATCCAACTTAATTCTTTTACATGTGGATATCCAGTTGTCCTAGCACTGTTTGTTGAAAAGACTATTCTTTTCCCATTTAATTGACTTGGCACCCTTGTCAAAAATCAAGTGACCATAAATGTGAGGGTTTATTTCTAGACTCTCAATTCTATTCCACTGATCTGTATATGTATCTTTATGTCAGTAGTATACTGTCTTGATTACTGTAGCTCTGTAGTAACTTTTAAAATCAGGAAGTGGGAGTCTTCCAACTTTGTTCTTTCTCAAAATTGTTTTGGCTATTCTGGGTCCCTTGCATTTCCATATGAATTTTAAGATCAGCTTGTAAATTTCTGCAAAAAAGGCAGCTGGAATTTGATAGGGATTGTGCTGAATCTGTAGATCACTTTGGGGATTACTGCCATTTAACAATATTAAGTCTTCTAATCCATGAACACAGATGTCTTTCCATTTAAGTCTTCTTTAATTTCTTTCAACCATGTTTTGTAGTATTCCCTAATGCATTTTAATTATTGGATTTATAAAACTGGATTTACATCAAATGGACTCAGAGACATGCCTATAATTATGTTTCTCTCCTTCCATTACCCTATAAAACTCTTAAAGATAGTAATAGTATATTCCAATATCTATAAATCTCTTTCCTGCTTACTCCCTCCAATTCCCTACCTCCACCTAAATCAGGATTCTGCGCACAGCAGGCATTTTAAGAAAATAAAGGACAATACTCCCATTTCATATCCCAGCCATGCCACTTATTTTCTATATGTATCATACAATACAGTCACACCATCTCTCCAAGGCCCAGTTTTTATCTCTGCTACACGGGACTAACCCCCACCCCCCCAACTAGGGTCGTCTGTCTTAAGACTGCTAAGGAATAAAGGTATAAACCCCCAAACACAGGACTTGGTACACAGCAGTCTCTCAATGAATGAGAGCCATTATTAGGTGATTGTGGGTACAAGTGGGCTGTTCTCAGAGACCAGAGAAGTCAATAGGTCAAAGGAGATAAACAAGACTGAGGTGAGGAGTACAATACTCACAATGGCTTGGTTGAACTTGGACTCGATCTCACCGAGCAACCAGTCGAAGGCCTCTCCACTGAGCCGAAACTCCTCAGCCATGCGGCGGGAGCACAGCGTGGATCGTAGGTGAATATTGAAGAGCAGCGTGGCATTCTCCTGAGCCTGCCGGCTCAGTGGGTCATCCCCATTCACAATCACCAGCTTCTTGCTCAATTCCTTGACTCCTGGGGGCCAAGCAAGGGGTGAAGAGATTGTAGACCAGGGCCCAGCTGGCTCCTATCCCCCCAAGCCTGGCATGGAGGCCCTGAAGCAGGTACTCACCCTCTACCACCTTGATGGGGTGCAGGTCGGAGGGAAGGCGAGGGTTGATGTGGAAGATTTTCTGAGCATTCCAGATCATGCGCAGCAGGTTACAGGGGAGCACAACCTGAGGCAGCATGGAAGTGAGGGAGGTTCACAGGTTGGGACAGCCATGCAGTGGCAGCACTTCTCCAGCCCAGCCCTTTCTGCCCACACACACCTTGCTGTCGCCAGTTGGGAAGATGACCCTGAGCACCTCTCGATCCTCCCGCATCCGCTCAAATTCTCGCTCCAGCTCGTTCTGAATGTGTGCATTACTCAGCACGTCCTTCACCAGATCCTCCTGCAGTGTGCGCCGCAGAGCCCTCTCATTGGTATAATCAAAGCGGAACCTACAGTCAGCAGGGAGTGGAGTCAAGGGGCAGGTGGGGCTGGGGCCTGATCCCCACAATGGGTACTGTGAGACTCCCGAAGGTGTGCAACCTACAGGAACAGGGGTTTGGAGGCAAGACTCCTGAGCGGGGAAATATAAGATCCAGGCTTGAGGGCTGCCAATAGGACCTGAGCCTGCACCAGCCCCTCTGGGCCTGCTTTGTACCATCACTAGGGACAAACCAGGGATGGGTCTTAACTCTGCCCTGGACCCACCCTCTCCCATGACACAGCTGCTTTCAGAGGGGTGGGGAAACGGCTTTAAAAAGTAAGTTCTACTGCAAGACACATTCCAGGCTCTGTGTGTGGGGAAAGGAATCCTAAACACTGGCCCTGAGCCCCAGGGGGTGAGAACCACCCGCCTGCCCCTCCTCACTTCTTCTCAAAAGCCTTGTTGGAAGGCTTAAGGGTAGCCAGATTCTGGAACTCAACACTCTCGCCCGCCAGGCCGTCCTCGCCGTAGCGCAGCTGCACCACCTGGTTGATGGAGTTCCGCACAGTCGCATCATACTTTACCATCACCGACTCCATGGACTTGATGAGCCGCCGCTGGATGTAGCCTGGGGGGAGGTAATCACTTGTGGGACCCAAGGCAAGGAGAGGATGACAAAGCCCCAAAGTCCTCCCTATCTTAGGACAAGCCATGCGGCCACTCTGGATCCTTAACCCATGTGGATCCTCAGATGAGTCAGCTGGGAGCCCCCTCAACCCCAAGGTCTCTCAGTGAAAGTCACGTCCACCACCAGATGGAGCCAGGGCTAAGCAGAGGCCTGTAGGAACCACCCGCCATGTGACAGGTCAGTAGCAGAGACCCTGAAGTTCTCTCCCTGCATCATGGAATGCAGTACAGCAATGAGAACAAGGGTGTTTGCCTAACTCTTGGCATCTGCCTAACTCTAGTCTCTATTCTTTCCATAAAGGCCCAAATTACATCTCTGGGAATAGAAGCCTTTAGCCTGAGAAGCCCCACTCTCCACATCCTACGGGATTTTCAGCCTGTGGTAGTCCCTGGTACCAGCCCATGAAAGGGCCCCGGATTGAAAAGCCTCACCAGTCTCAGCAGTCTTCACAGCTGTGTCGATGAGACCCTCACGACCCCCCATGGCATGGAAAAAGAACTCAGTGGGGGTGAGGCCAGCCAGGTAGGAGTTCTCCACAAAGCCACGGCTCTCAGGCCCATAGTCATCCTTGATGAAGTGAGGCAGAGTCCGGTGTTTGAATCCAAATGGGATCCGCTTGCCCTCCACGTTCTGCTGCCCGACAACAGCAATGACCTGGGAAACAGAAAAGGTGGGGCACGTCTAACTCTCCCTTTGCCTTATTTTTTTTTTTTAAAGATTTTATTTATTTATTTATTTTCCCCCCAAAGCCCCAGTAGATAATTGTATGTCATAGCTGCACATCCTTCTAGTTGCTGTATGTGGGATGCAGCCTCAGCATGGCCGGAGAAGCGGCGCGTCGGTGCGCGCCCGGGATCCGAACCTGGGCCGCCAGCAGCGGAGTGCACACGCTTAACCGCTAAGCCACGGGGCCGGCCCTCCCTTTGCCTTAAAAATAAGAGTTCCCAGTATTTTTCCCCAACTTCCCAACCCCGCCAAACATACACTTTCCCCCCTCCCAACCTTCATGTGGCCCCCTATCTGGAAAGACAAGGCTCCCCACCTGGGAGATGTTGATCTTGGAACCTTTAGCCCCAGACACAACCATAGACTTAAAGTTGTTGTATTCAGACAGGGATTTCTGGGCAGAGGAGCCAGTCTTGTCTCGAGCATCGTTGAGAATGCGGTTCACTTGGTTCTCAAATGTCTGCCGCAGAGTGTTCCCTGGGGTGGGTTCCAGCTCATTGTTATGAGCCTTCTCAATGACCTGGGTGCAAAGGAGGAAGCAGAATTCTCAGGGCGACATCAACCTCTGTAACTACTTCCCTTTCCTCTAACCCCGACACCCTTCTTGCTAGAGCTGGTGTTAGGTTCAAAGTCTCTGAGAGCCTCTTATTCAGTCCTTGCCCAGCCTTCTCTCTCACCTCTATTACATCCTGCTTGGCCTTCTTAATAGTATTCTGAATGTCCTGGTAAGTCTTAGAATCTGCGATGGAGTCCCCAATGCCAATGGTATGACCTAGAGACAAGGAGAGGCATCAACAACACCCTCTTTAGATTCCCAAGAAACATGGGATGGAACTGTAGCCGAGAGCTGACGGAAGAACACCAATCCAAGGAGGAAAGAGCAAGAGATGGAAGAAGGGCAGTAAGAAGTGGGAGAGATAGCATTCATAGAGGGCTTGGTAGAGCTCCTATGCTCACCCTCGATGAGGAGCCAGTTGTTGATGACGGTCTGAATGTTGGAGTAGAAGAGGCGAGTGATGTCATGACCCATCTCTAGGTAAGAGATGTGGACCAGGGAGCCGGCTGATGTGCCCAAAGACTTCTTACACAGGATGCCCATGATCAGCTCCCCATTCTCCACCACCACCTGTGGACAAAGCACCCACTCAAGGCCCCTGTTCTGGCTCCAATGTCCAAATCTTGTCCCCACACATCCAGAAGCTAAGCCCTACTTTGGTGTCCCCAGGAGAGATGTGTTTGTAAGGGCCACTGTCCTCATCATCGGGATGGGTGCTGTGGGTGCGGATGCAGTTGATGTGGCCTGGTATGATGAGAGAGAAGATCTGTTTGCCTGTCCACAGGGGCCGGGGCTTCAGGATGGCTGGCTGTGGGACCTTCCCGTCCCACGTTGACAGGAACATTAGGAGGTTCATCACTTCACCCTGTGAGATAAAGAGCAAGAAAGACACAAAGTCATAACTGCAGGCCTCACCTCTGGGTATGTTAGGGGAGGCCACCCTGCCCAAGGTGTGAAGCCAGATTTCAGGGGCAAAGAGATGCCAGGGAAAGTGTTTTCCAAACTTTTAATAAAAAATTCATTGTAATAGTGAGACTTCGGTTTTTTTTTGGTTTTTTTTTTTTTGTGAGGAGCACCAGCCCTGAGCTAACATCCAATGCCAATCCTCCTCTTTTTTGCTGAGGAAGACTGGCCCTGGGCTAACATCCATGCCCATCGCCCTCTACTTTATATGGGATGCCGCCACAGCATGGCCTAACAAGCAGTGCGTCGGTGCGCACCTGGGATCCGAACCGGCAAACCCCGGGCCGCCGCAGCAGAACGTGCGCACTTAACCGCTTGCGCCACCGGGCTGGCCCCACGTTTGTTTGTTTTTTAACAAGTATCAATTACTTAATAATCAGGAAATAAGTGGAGGTAAAAATAAACAAATAAATAAAAATTTTAACGAAGTCATATTTATTTTTCCCTTCACCTTTACTTTCCAGACAACACCTGAAATTACATGCCATTTTAAGGAATTAAATGGGGAGCTAAAGCCATGTACCTTTTTCGGCCTCTGATCTTTCCTGACCCCCTTCCTTCCGCCTCATAGAAAAGCCAGTCTCACATACAGGTCAGTGCAAAGCAAGTCAGGGCAAAAATCATAGCCCTTCCTTCCGTCCTCCGCCCCGCTACCCTGAGGCCCCTCCACCTGCCCAGACAGGTTTCCTCTCTAGGATCACACACCCGCTCCAGGAAGACGTCTCTCTTAGTGAATTTGCGCACTGCAGTGAGCGTGTCCTGCACAATGCCCATGACAGGGCGATTGCTCTGGGGGGTGACAATCATGCGTGGCACCATGGCGAGCTCTTGGATCTCTGCCCGAGTCTCCAGAGACTGTGGCAGGTGCAAGTTCATCTCATCTCCATCAAAGTCTGCATTGTACGGAGTTGTCACACTGCAGGGAAAGAGAGAAGTCAGAGGCGGGAAGATGACTGTATGAAACCTCAGGGAGCAGCCCCGTCCCAGCCTGCTTCCCTCAGCAAGGGGACTGACCTAAGATTCAAGCGAAAAGTAGACCAGGGGAGAATGCGGACCCGATGGCCCATCATGGACATTTTGTGCAAAGTTGGCTGCCGGTTGAAGATAACAATGTCCCCATCGCACATGTGTCGTTCCACCTAGGGAGATGAAGTGCAGATTAGTCTCAGTGCAAGGGATATGCTAAGAATGAAATGACAGTGTACTTAAAATGCTTTGTACACGGAAACGCATGACACTGTGGTGGTGCTATTTCACTTAAAACGCTTATCAACGATCCCCTTTGGCTCAGGCCTGGGATAGATACCAGGTTATCAGAGATGACTAAGACATAATATCCTCCACCTCAGGGAACTCAATCAAGGGAGAAAACAGAGAGAGACTCTGAACACGAAGCCTTCTGCTCTGTCCATCCCTGGATCCCTCTTCCCCGCCATTTATGTCCCTCTACCCTTGGGTTTATGTGATCCCCACCCAGAATTCCAGTGGCTGGCAGCTATAACCTAGCCTAGGACAGCAGTAGTCTTTTATAAAGAGAGTCAACAAGCCTGGATCCTAATGAACAAGACAGCCTCAGATGGCCCACTCCAGCAGGCCCCCATTCCAGAGAGCTTCCCACTCAGATGAGAAAGGCCCTGGTCTATTACGTGCCTTTTTTTTTTTTTTTAATAATTTTATTTATTTATTTTTTCCCCAAAGCCCCAGTAGATAGTTGTATGTCACAGCTGCACATTCTTCTAGTTGCTGTACGTGGGACACGGCCTCAGCATGGCCGGACAAGCGGTGCGTCGGTGCGCGCCCAGGATCCGAACCCGGGCCACCGGTAGCAGAGTGCACACACTTAACCGCTAAACCACGGGGCCGGCCCTATTACGCGCCTTATAGCCAGTCTGCAGGTGAAGGTCACTGGGCTTGGGGTGGAAGCGCAGGTCGATGCGATCGCCATTGTCTCGGATGATGTACTTGGCCCCTGGGTACTGGCTGTTCCCCCGGCGCACTAGTTCCTGAAGTCTAGGAGGGAAAAGAGGTACAATAAATAAAATGCTTCCCAAAAAGCCCTTGTCACTACCCTCACACCAAAGCTCCAAGTGGAAGCCCAAACTTTTTTATTTATTTATTTATTGTTCCCCCAAAGCCCCAGTAGATACTTGTATGTCACAGTTGCACATCCTTCTAGTTGCTGTATGTGGGACGTGGCCTCAGCATGGCCGGAGAAGCGGTGCGTCGGTGCGCGCCCAGGATCCGATCCCAGGCTGCCAGCAGTGGAGCGCGCGCACTTAACCACTAAGCCACAGGGCCAGCCCAAAGCCCAAACTTCTAAACCTCAATGCTCCCTCTTGCTCGCTCCAAGCCCATTCCCCTCATGTCTCCCCTGGCCACTCCATGCAGGGCTTCTGAATTGAGGCACACCTGTCAATGTTGAAGGGGGTGACAATCTCTGCAAAGGTCATATTGGCGGCAATGGAGCGAGGCACGCCAACTTGGTCAATGGAGAGGTTGGGGTCAGGGGTGATGACAGTGCGGGCTGAAAAGTCCACTCGCTTGCCCATCAGGTTCCCTCGCACTCGGCCTTCCTTGCCCTTCAACCGCTGCTTCAGGGACTTGAGGGGACGCCCAGACTTCTGCATGGCCTGTGAAGAAACATTGGGGGGGGCACCCCAGTAGTCAGCAGTGGGTCCTTCTCCAGAGCTTGGAGGCCTCATGCTGGCCCCCTACTCAGGCACAGGGTGTGGGGAGCGTGCTGACTCACGCGGGGCAAGCCAGGCAGCTCATTGTCCACCATGGTGGCTACATGGAACTGGAGGAGCTTCACATCCTCTGCAATGACATGGGCCGCCGCACCATTCTGCTCATTGCGCCGAAGCTGATTGTTGATCTTCACAATGTCGGCCAGTTTATGAGTTAGGTCATCCTGAGGTAGAAGTCAACACCGTCACAATCCAGCCACCGAGCACTGAGCATGCATGTGCCAGCACACAGCACCTCTCTCATCCTCACACCACTCTGGGAGGCAAGTCTGGTCTCTCATTTCATAGATACAGAAGCACCTTTGTGACCTTTAACCGTGTCAAGGGCCTCGTTAAAGGTCTCACAGCTAACAAATGGCAGGGTATTTTCAGACCCAGATGATCTGTCCGTCACCCATGCACAATGCACTCCACCACTGGCTCCTGCACACCTTCACCCCCAGCCACAGGGCTCCCTCCCTTCAGACATCTAGCTATCTAACTGAGAGGCAGGATCCTGAAGCCGCTAACCTGGTTACGGGCAGACCCCTGCATCACAACAGCAGGCCGCACAGAGAGGGGGGGCACGGGTAGCACTGTGACAATCATCCACTCAGGCCGGGCATAGCGCGGCTCCATGCCCAGCACAAAACACTCCTCATCTGAGATGCGTTTGAAGATCTCATGCACTCGCTCAGGACTCAGCAGGATTTTCTTCTCCTGAGAGTCCTCATTGACGTGCTTCCACTCTGCATATAGCTCCAAGCCAGAGCGCCGGATCCTGGGCTGGTACCGCCCACAGCCACCATGGCCCTTCAAAGGAGAGAGGGGTCATCAGAGGCCAGAGATCAGGCCATCTACCTCCACACCAGGCCAGCCCTCCCACTCTTCTCTCCAGGCCTCTAGGACCACCTCCTGACCCCTCCCTCCCAGCAGTCTAGGCCAGCCCCAGCTACCTTTTCTTTGGTCAAATCCTCATCGCCCTCAGGCTGCTCCACACCGAACTTGTTGTCCATCTCCTCCCCACCCTCGCAGATGTTTTTGCCTTTGCAGAGGTCATAGACATGCGTGAGCCGCTTCTTGGGCTGCCCCTTGGACTTCGCCAAAATGTCCTTGATCTTTGGGTTATTCTGGGGGCAGAGCAGAGCAGGGTCAGTTGGGCCTGCTCCCCTGCCCCTCACCAAGCAACCCCTCCCTGAGGCCGGGGCCTATCCCCCACTCACAGAGTCCACAAGCAATTTGGAGCAGAAGAAGCAGACACAGCGCAAAACTTTCATTGTCTTCACCAGGAAGCCCACGTGAAACACAGGTTTGGCCAGCTCAATGTGGCCAAAGTGGCCAGGACACTCTGTCATGTTTCCTGTGGGAACACACACCACATTTTCCTCCCACTGTCACCTCGGAGACTAGGTCTCCAGGGGTCCACCCTCAGGCCTGGTTTTCTTTAAGGAGCCAAGCCTCTCTCCTTGCCCTTCAGGATTCCATGCCAGCCCCTCAACACTCACCTGCACAAGTTTGGCAGCGACCAGTCCGCTCAATCACCCCCTGCCTCGGATCCATCAGCCCCCCAAGCTTCGGGCGGCCTCCCTCAGTTGTCTCTGGGTATTTGATACCACCCTCTGTCACAGACATTCGCTTCTGCAGGAAAAAAAGGCCAATAACAATTAAATAGGATTCCTAGTTTCCAGCTTTCCTATACTAAGGCCTCAAAGAACCCCAAACTACTTACAGAAGAACTAACCAGGTTTAGCCTGGAGTGAGGGGAATGGGGGATCAGTGTGTATACCTCTGGAAATGCCCGAGTTGAATATCACAAGTCACGAGCTTGTTCCAGTCACTGTCTGAGCGGGAGCGGGGTGCTCAGACTAGACTGCAGTCGACCCTGGGCTCCATACAGATCGCCTATCTCTAGGACTCAACCCCAGACATCCCTCTGGGCTGAATTCTAGGTCATTGACATCCATAGGACTTAACAGAAAAAAGAAATAAAAGTTGTTTCAAGGGGGTATTAATGCCTTGTTTCCTCCCCGAGGCTGAAATCAAGCCCAGAACCTAAGTACCTAGCAGGAACCACTCTGCACTGCGTCCTGCTGAGACAGCCCAGGTATCCTCCCCCCAAAACATGCTCTGCCAACTCCAATTTCAGCTCCTCAAGTTAGGCACTCTTTGCCCCCATCCCTGTCATCTCCTCCTCCTTAAGGGCCTGGCCAGCCTGAACCCTTTCACGTTCAGATGGAGACTTTATTATAAAACAGGAGGGCCGGGTGCCAGAGCAGCAGGTTGGTGAAAATTATTTGGAGCAGAAGTGAACCCAGGCACCTCATGAGATGCAGGCAGAGCGAAGGGCCAGAATCCTGAGAGAGGTGGAGCCAGGACTTAAAGGGACCAATTCAGTGAAGGAAAGGGAGAGATGGAAGAGCTCAGAAGTAGACACGAGTTGGAGAAGAGATTTCTGCCCTGGGCTAGAGGTTAGCTGAGGCAAACTTTAGTTTTCACACGCTGAAAACTAAGGACTTTTAAATTAGTTAGGCTTTGGTCTACTAACTTCTAGAGAGAAGAATTTAGAGGAACTTAATAAAAGCTTCGATCCGAGTGTCAACTTCATGCTAGGCAGCAAAGGTATCTAATGTACCTTGTTTCTCTAACCCTAACCACTAATCCTTTTAGCATGAATTCGTATCTCAGACACGCGAAACCTGAGGCTGTGTGAAGTGACTTGCCCAAAGCCTCAATCTGAAGGAACCAGCAGAAGCCGAAACCAACCCTCTCTGCTCCCAAACATATGCTCATCTTAGTCAACCATGCTGCAGCATAAATAATTATTTAAACTCCAGGAGATATCTTCTTGGTCCCAAGCGCAGTGCTAGCTGATTCATTCTTATCTTCACGACTAACCTATTCTAAAATATTCATCACTGGCTCCATTTTACAGATTATAAAACTGAGAGGCCCAAGGTCATACAACTAGAAAGCGCTAGAGCCAGGATTTGCTGTGTATTCTTTCCACCACGTCATGCTCGACAAACAGACGACTGAGTTCAAACTGCAAACTGCAGTGATTATGAGAGCATATACACAGCAATCTTCCTAAATAGTACATCTTTTTCTGCTACCACCACATCCCGGAAACCACTCTTGATGGACCACTGAGCTCCACTCTGCCAAATCCAACAAGCCTGTCCCAGTTTTAGTTTGTTGGCCTGTGACACACTGCAGATAGGCCACTTCCTTGAAGCTCACTCTCTCTTCCTACCTCCTGGCTTCGGCTTCCTAGTCTCCTTCCTAAGCTCCTCTGCCTTGGTCTGCTCCTTAAACACTGCTACTCCCCAAGGTTTCAGCTCATCCACACTTCTCATTGCGCTCTATATGCTGCCCCATGATTTTGACTATATACTGATGACACTCAAATCTCTACCTCTAGGCCTCATCTTTCTCCTGGACTTTGGGTTCACATATTAAATGACCTACTGAACCTCTTCAGATATCTCACTGATAAATCAAATTCAAAATGTCTAAACGCAAACTCCCTTCTCTACAAAAATCTCTCCTTTTCCTTTAGTCCCCATCTAAGATGGTGGCACTCAAGTCAGAAACAACACTTATCCGGCCTTCCCTCAGGCATAAAACAGTTGACAGGGTATGGGCTGGAGCCGGAGACCCCTGGTTTAGAATTCTGGCTCTATCACTTATGAACTATGTAACCATTAAGGACTTAATTAGCCCACAAACCCAGGATGTTGTGGGAAATCAATACTGGCCACCCTGAAATATATCTCTTTACCTTGGTTATTTTCTCTGACGGACATTTGACCTCCCCCATTAACCGCCTAAAGGAATTTAGAATTTAACTCTGGGTACAGACAGACTGGCAGGGTCCTGCTAAGCCCATTCTTTTCAAAGTTCTGTTTACCAAATATTTACATTTGTAAATGCATCTCCCTTTCTATATTGGGAAGAGGGGGGGATGGCCTCATCTGTAGAAACTCTTATCAGTACGGAAGGAGAAGACTTAAATCTACATACTCTTTTCTTTTTTGTTAATACTATCTTCCTTTTTTTGTGTGTGTGTGAGGAAGATCAGCCCTGAGCTAACATCTATTGCCAATCCTCCTCCTTTTTCTTTTTCTTCCCCCAAAGCCCCAGTAGATAGTTGTATGTCACAGTTGCACATCCTTCTAGTTGCTGTATGTGGGACGCAGCCTCAGCATGGCCGGAGAAGCGGTGCGTCGGTACGGGCCCGGGATCCGAACCCGGGCCGCCAGTAGCAGAGCGCGCGTACTTAACTGCTAAGCCACGGGGCCAGCCCTACATACTCTTGATTACTGTGATTTCTGTCTCTCGGGCCACAATCTCTAGATGGTCCTGTAAAGAATTGTCTGACAAACATTTACATTTCTCTCTCCATGTGAATTGTCGTCTTCCCCTCTGAAATCCCAAACAACTACCCCCCACAACATCCTCCTTTGTCTTTAGCTGAAGATAGTATTTAAGATGAGAATCTCTGCCATTGTGTTGAGAAACTCAGTTTCCCTGGTTTCTCCCATGTATACATGTTATTAAACTTGGTATTATTTTCTCCTGCTAACCTGTCTTTTAATTACTTGGCTAGCCATAAGAACCTTAAGGGAAAGGGCAGAGGGGGATTCTGCCTCTTCCCCAACAGTTTAATACGTGTTCAATAAATGACAGCTATCATTGTCCAATCATTCACCAAGAACTTGTCATTTTTATCTCCTAAATACTTCTTCAGTCTTGCCCCTCTTCTCCATCCCTCCAATCACTGCCCTAGGTCAGGCCCTTCTTTTGTAGTCTACACCAGAGTGTTCCATAGGTCATCAGCCTGTTTCTCTCCAATCCACCCATATCACAATTGGGGTGTTTCTTCTAAAATGGAAAGCTAATCCTCATACCCTCTCGTCCTCAGAATCATGTCCAAACTCAGCAGGACAGCCTACAATAAGGGTTTTATGATGTTTCCACCTTCTTTTCCTTTTCCACATCAATAACAGAGTCCCCTGTAGTCCCCCTATCACCCAGCATATGTGACGCACTCCTCTGGGTCCCTGCTGTACATGCTGTTATCTCTGCTTGGAATGCCCTTCCCCACAAGACAAAGTGCTATTTAAAGACTCGGCTCAGACACTGTCTCTTCCAGAAAACCTTTCCACAGCCTCCCTAAGGCAGAATGCCATGCCTACTGTGTGCTTCCATAACCCCTCTATCACCACACATCTCACATGCAATGAAATTATCTACTCGGGCCTGGCTTCCCCATAGATTATAAGCATCTCTTGAGCAGGCAGCATTTCTCTATCATCCTGGATCCCATGACTCACAATAAATGTTTGTTAAACTGAACTAAACTGCTTAGAACCCTACACTACAGGAAGTGCCCTCAAAGAACTTGGAAAAAAGAGGAATGTTGTCCCCTGCCAGTCAAACCAGTAATGCCCTCATAATGGATCTGACTAGCCACTGCTGGGTAGAAACCAAAAACGGTCTACAGATGCAAGGCTGAAGAGGTTCTGAATACCCACAATGCTCATGAAGATAACCTGGTGAAATCTCAGGGAGACAGGCCCAGTTCACAAATTCACAAAGCTGGAACCCCATCAGCTGCATTATGTCTTGGGAGAAATACAAAGGAGTTTGCTCACCTTCAACGAAACACAAAAAAGCGGAAGCAGGCCTGAATCTGTCAGGGAATCACTAGAGGTACCTAAGGGAAATCATGCTCAAACCTTTTCACCTCCCTCTGCTCCAAGTCCATGCGCACCAAGCCAACCACCTTCTAAGGACTAATTCTGCTTCCAGGCATTGAGACTGGGCCAGGCGCTGTCCTGGAATGTTCTGGACTATCCCTCTACGTAAATTAACAAATTGTCTTTCTGGATTATATACAAACTACTTTAGCCCCCAACCTTTCATCCAAACACTAGTTCTCACTACCTACAGGATAAAGGTTAGACCCCTGAGGAGGTGGCCAGTCCCAGGGGGATGCCCCTGAGGTGAGAGAACAAAAGGCCCGCCATATTTCTCAGAAAATACTCATTTGCTCTCCTCACTTTAGCAAAGCACACAAGGTCCTTACAACTTGGCTTCAACCCACACTTACAGATTTATTTGTTACCACATTTGTCCCCCTACATTTATGCTCCGACTGCACTAGATTTCTCAAAATTCCTTTTCTTCACATGCCCCCTTTCCAGTAAACTTCTTTAAGACTCAATTCAAATGTCACCTTTGTGAAGTCTTCTCTAAATCTTCCTAACCTGTCCACACCCCAGCAAGGTTCTCAGTCCAACTTTAATTACTTGTTTACACATTTGTCTCTCCCACTGGACTGTAACCCTTGAGGGCAAGGATCATGTTTCACTGATCTTTATATCCTCAGCATGGACACAGCAAACAAACAGCACATGGTCCGAACTCAGTAAACAGTTGTTGAATGTATAGGAAATCTCTCAATAGACTCTAAATAATTTGAAGACAAGGACAATCTTCTGATTCACCAATGTAACCCACACTACATAAAAGTATACTACTGTTTTAAATCCTTCCTGAAATAAGTTGGGGAATAAATAAATTATGCTTTCCAAGGGAGACAGTTGCTTTTAATGAACAGGGGTCAACTCCTTCAAATGTAATCAAGTACCCATTTCTCCTGACTTTGTACAAGCTTTGCATAAAGCCCTAGCACCAACCCTCCCCGCTTCCTTACCCTCACTCGGTAACATCCAAACCCATCCTACAACAGCAAAGACAACAGCTCTACGTTGCAGCCAATTCTCAAAGCCCTCTGTACCTCGATATACACCCCACTCCAAGACTTCTGGAAGACAGTCGGCCCTTATGTTCCACAAGAAGCCCATGACCTACCCACCATCCTACCCGAAGTATAACTGTTATTCCCTCTAAATACTGGAGCACCATAAAAACTGCAAGCACTGCAAAGCAAAATCAAAGTCTCCCATAATCCTGCATCCCAGAGATGACCCCTATAAAGTTTTGTGAAACAGCCTTCCATACTTTTTAAAAAATGCAATGTTCCCATTCTTACATAAGTGAGGTCTCATTCTGCATAGTGTCCTGTAACTTTTTCATTTATACAGATTCCTAAACTCTATCAGTACACAACGCCCTTAGTGTCTTAGTAACTTGCACAGCACTCTCTAGGTCAAAACAGGCCCACACTTATTAGGTACCTAGATCCAAACAATTTAATAAGCATTTATGTCCTAGCAACTCAATAGCCATTTGAAAAAATAACACATATAAACTGAGAAAAATATTTTAATATATTAAAATAAAAATAGTTTAATTTATTTCCCAAATAACCACAATTATTTACCTACGACACCTGTTGGGCACTGCACAACTTCTCAAATCTTGGAATCAGATTGGACATCACCACCCTTATTTCTTGCTCTACACTGATTTTTACCCAGTATTTAGCAACTGCTAAAAACCCAGCTTTACAAAGACATGACGTCATCGAAAGGGATTTGGCGCCATCTAATGCTGAAAGGGAACTACCTGGAACTAAGAGTTCCCAGGGCATCAAATGTTGCTGTTTCTGTGCTTCTCTTGAAAATTTAAAACCTCTCACTGGGCCCCTGTGAGTTTGCTGCAGTGCCTCAGCAGTTTGGGAACAGGGGCTTTAATATACAGGGAAGGTCTTATTCTATTATAAGAAAAGACACTGGATTACCCAATAGCAACCACTAGTAAATATTCAGGCGATTTATAATTATCATTTTCAAACAATGTTGTAATAAAAATCCTTCCCCAATATTTTATTCACTCATTTATTCAATTAACTTGTATTACATGCCTATTATGTGCCAGGCACTATTTGAGAGGCTGAAGGAAAAGAGGTGAACACCAAGTCCCTCATGCAATTTACCTTCTATTGAGGTAACCAAAAACTAATCCTTTCAGGTAGTGACAGGCTATGAAGTAAAATTAAATCAAGACTAAGGCTTAGAGAATGCGATGCTACTTTACAGAGTGGTCAGGGAAGTGCTCCTAATGACATGACATCGGAGCAGAGAACATACTGACTTAAAGGAGCAGACCCAAGCAATGTTGTTCTAAGCAGCAGGAATAGTGAATAATAAAGTCCTCGAGGCAGGAATGAGCTTGCAGTGTTGGAGGAACAAGCAGGTCAGTGTGGTTAAAGAAGAGCAAAGAGGAGATTGGTGATGAGATGGGGAGGCAAGCAGGGGCCAGATAATAAAGGACCTCATACGTCAGAGTAAGGAGTTGGGATCCTTTGGAAGGAATTCCATGCAGGAAGAGACATGATAAAAAGATCTCTCTAGCTGCCCTGCAAACTGCAGGAGGAACAACTGGGCGCTGCAGTACTCCATAGGAAAGATGATGGGGGAATGGAACGTGGCAGTAGAGATGGAGATGGTCATAAATGGCTGGATTCCAGATATATTTTGAAAGGTACAACTGACAGTGGCAGATAGACTGAGTGGAGGTTGTGAGAAAGAGAAGAATCAAAGATGGCTTTTTAGTTTTTAGCCTGAGCAACTGGATGAACAGTGGAGGCAATGCTTGCTCAATGAACTAGGCAAGACTTAGAGGAGGGGCAAGTTCGAGAGGAACTAATTAAGAGTTTCTTATTTAAGGATAAATTTTGAGAAGTGGTAATGCTGGGCCAAGGAATATGCATATTAAATGACTGATTAAATTGTCCGATTGTCCTCCAAAAAGGTTATACCAATTTATCCTCCTACAACAATGCATAAGCATGCCTATTTCCCAATATTTTTGCCAGCAGGGAAAAATCAGATAAGGGAAAAAATTTTATTTAATTTGCACGTTTTTGTTAGCAAGCTGAATATTTTTTATTGGCCATTTGTACTACTTCTGTGAACTGCCTATTCGGATCTTTCATCCCTTTGTCTAGATGTGTGCTCTCCTTCCCAATTTGTAAGTGTTCCTTGTATATTAAGAAATCCAGGGCCTGCCCGGTGGTGCAAGCAGTTAAGTGTGCGTGCTCCGCTGCGCCAGCCCGGGGTTCGCTGGTTCAGATCCCGGGCGCGCACCGTTGCACCGCTTATCAGGCCATGCTGTGGCGGCGTCCCACATAAAGTGGAGGAAGATGTGGGAAGACGGAGGAAGATGGGCACAGATGTTAGCCCAGGGCCAGTCTTCCTCAGCAAAAAAAGAGGATTGGCAGATGTTAGCTCAGGGCCGATCTTCCTCACAAAAAAAAAAAGAAATCTAACCTTGTCCATCACATTGCAAACGTTGTTTCCCAATCTGTTTTTCAGCTGTCCATGGTGTCTCTGATAAACAGAAGTGCTCGTGAAATTTGCCCTTCCTTTCTTTAAAATCTGCTCTTGTATTTAAAATGCTTAGCTCAGTGCCTATCACATAATAGGGACTTGATAAAATTTACCTACAATTAACTCATTACTATTAAGGGTTCTGCCCCTAGTATCAGCACCTTAAAAGCCTTCTGTATTTTTCTGGTGCTTTACATTTTGTTTTTTAGGTTTAAATCTTAACTCCATTTGGAATTTATTCTGTGGTATGGTGTGAATTCAGGAAGTTCTAACTCCTGACACAACTTTCACACACCTGAGCCTTCTCTTCCAGCGACTGCCTCCATCCACAAACACAGCCATTCAACTCCATTCTCTCCAACCAGTTCGCTCCACAAAGGAAGGAGTCCAAGTCACCCACAGCTCTCCCCTAGAGCCACTCTCCTCCCTGGTCTCTCCCACTTCCATTCTTAGCCCTCCTCCCCAATCAGATCTTCACAGGACAAACAAAGGAGTAGGTTTTGTTTTCTCTTTTAATGTAAACTTGATGTCCCTCTCCTGCTTATAATTCTCCAATGGCTTCCTACTGAAAATAGAATATTCTATTTTCTATTCTTTATCATGATTTACAATATCCCACCTGGCATGCCCCACCTGATGCTTCCTCTGCCCATTTTGGTAATACTCTCCTTCTCAGCCACTAAACCCCAGCCACGCTGGCCTTCTTTCAGCGCCTGGAACACACCAAGTTCCTTCCTCTCTCAGGCTCTTTGCATTTGCTGCTTCCTCTGCCTGAAAAGCTCTTGACCTAGAATTTATGGCCTAGATGATTTTCAAGTAATGTCACCTCCTCAGACAGGCCTTCCCAAACCCTAACACCACTCCATCTAAAGAAGCCTCACCTCAGTGACGTCCATCGCCTTACACCGTTTCACTTTATTCAGGGCACTTGCTATTAACTGAATTATCTTGTTTATTCATTTATCCATATGTTTAGTGTCTGTCTCCCCTGCCCCTTCCCACAGAAGGCAGGTCCTTGTCTGTCTTGTTCAGCTCTGTATCCCCAGCGTCTGTTCTATCACATAGCAAGTGCTCAATTAATATTTGTAGAAGGGGGAGGAAAAATATCTGGGGCTCGTCCTCTTATCCAAAGCTGAAAGGCCCCCTAGGATTCGTCTCACCTCGTTTAACGTCGGTAACTCTGACGTGTGGAGCCAGTCACCCTACTCACCAGCCCCTTCTGTGGCCAGGCCCCCCTCCCGGACACAGCGCTCAGCCTGCTCACATCCTAGCAAAATTTAACTGTGGGAGGACGCGAGGCTGGACCCCCACACTGCGTCGGCGCCGCTAACCCACCCTCCCTGCCGGGGACTCTTACGCAGCGAGAAGCACCAAGTTTCCGCAGCCACCGTCAAGCCCCGCCCGCGGCGCGGGAGGGAGGAGGAGTCGAAGGGCAGAGCCGCTTACCAGTTCATCCGGACTGAGGACTCCGAACTGCACTCTCTTGATGGTGCGCAGCGGGCATGCGCTGTCCCCGGAGGGGGGGCCGCCTCCATGCATCGCGGAGGCAGGCGCGCTGCGCAGGCGCAAACCTCACTACAAAAACCCTGCGCCGCCTCCGCCTAGGTGCTCAGACCCCGTCGGGGCGGCCACCGAGAAGGACCTCCCCGAGTAGGGAAGAAAAAGCCGGAGGAGGGAAAGGTGGGGGAGGGAAGGAGGCGGGGAAACGAAAAAGAGCGAAAGGAGCTCTCTTCCCCCTTTCCGGAGATTTTTCGTCTCCTAAAAAGGAAAAAAAAAGAGGGGGGGGGAAGGAAAAGATCCTGAGGGGAGGAAGAAGAAAAAGGGTAACGAATAAATAAGTAACCGGGCTCCTGAACGGCAGAGGTTACGGCAGTTTGTCTCTCCCCCTTCCGGGAGCCGCCTTCTTCTCCAACCGTCCCGGCCGCGCTCTCGGCGCTTCTGAGGAGAGAACTGACCGAATGACGCCCTTTATAGACTCGCCCCTGCGTACCCGCCCCTTCCTTTCCCGCCCTCCCTTGCGCTACGGGGCCGCCTGCACCGGCCTGCACGGGGCGTGCGCCCAAGTCGTTGATCCTCGCTCTCTCGCTCCCTCTCTGGGCGACCTTTTGAAATGACAGGGGGGAGGGGAACATTTTATCCCGCCGCCTCCCCTCTCTGCTCTCTCTCGCACTGAAATTTAAGGTTTGAAGGATGGAGGGTAAATATAGGCCTCTTTTACTCTAGTTTGGAGTATGGTTTCGTCTTCAGCAGAAGTCTCTCATTAATATCCTCCCCCACCGCTGGAAAATGGTCTGTTCTGCGAATCGGTAATGAAAGAGGCGGGGCCAGCCGGGTCCTCCCAAGTGGGTTCCCGGAGGCGGGAGTGCTGGGGCCGTCCTTGGTCATGAATATGCAGTAATCGTGCTGAATATGCATGAACAGATCAAGATGGCGAGGCCAATTGCTTGCCCGGAAGTAGCTGATATTTATTGAGCGGCCTCCTGGGACGGGTGGGCATCTCCTGGCCTCTAATGGAGCGCTGTACGGAGCTCTGGTCCTGGGTCCCCGGCCTGAGCCGCTCGAAGAGGCCTCAGCTCGGAGACCTGCTCCAGAAGGAGGCTGGTCGCTGTCCGGGAGAGATCATGGGACCGCGACAATCCGGGAAAAGCAGATTAGCCTTGGGACGGGACACAGAAGTCCTGTGGGATTCGGGGTCAAGGCGTCTGAACATTAGGAAATCCCCCCCCCAGAATATTTCAGAAATAAGATGGGGAGCGGGGATCCCAAGGGATTCTCCAATAAGAGTGGGGTAGGACTTCCACTCTCCTTCCAAAGCAGAGATGACACCAACTGCACAGCCACATTCAGAGTGATCCTTGTTTGATGTCAATGTCACGTCACCACCAGGAAGGGAAACGGACGCTCAGGGAAAAAAGGCACACTCCCTTCCCCCAGCACAGCTGCTTGCTCTGTTTGCCTGCAAGCCCCAAACACTCCAGCCCCAATGCTCTTCTCTGCTTCTGAGGGAAAAATCCTCCCCATGGCTCATGGCCTGCCTGCCTCAGCCCCTTTGATGTGCTCGTCAGACCTTACCCCTTAGTTACGCCCTGATCTCCAAGCCCCAGCCTAGATTCCACATCTCTTGGTCCCCAGGCTTGTTCTGGGTCTTCCAGGCAGTCCCTCTCCAGCACGTCCCCAAGTCACCCTTGACTCCAAGGGGTGTCCCTCTCCCACACCAGTTCTTTTCCAGTCACTTGTTCTATGTTTGTATTCCAGTCTCTCCTTCTGTTTACCCCTGCCCCCCCAACCCCCAGGCTCTCAAGTTTGATCTCACTCCACCACCTGCCCTTCCCTCTCACAGCTGAGGTTCTGGGCAGTGATGATGGCAATGCTGCCCAACACCACCCCTGCCCCCATGATGTCAGAAGGTGCCACATTCTCATAGAGCACATAATACTGCAGCATCAGGGCCACCACCACCTCAGAGTGCAGGACAGCACACACCAAGGCAGGGTGGGCCTTGGTGACCGCATAGCTCACACACACAAAGGAGACCAGGGCGAGGATCCCCACTGCCCCCACACAGCTCCAACTCAGAAGATCATTGGGCAGCACGGGGGTCTGCAGCACAAAGAGGCCTGGCACAGAGCCTGCTAGCCCCACCAAGCCAAACAGGAAGGCCACTGTTGGTAGGCAGGAGGGGAAGTCCAGGGAGCGATACACCAGAAGCCCCAGCGACAGTGCCAGGCCACTCAGGAAAGCGAGCACATAGCCCAGGGCGGTGTAGAGGCCCGTGGTCCCCTCCTGCAGTGTCCCTAGTCCAGGTCCCACAATGATGATTAGTCCCAGGGTGCTGCCCAACAGGCCACACCAATCATAGCCGCTGAGACCCTGGCTCTCAAGGCAGAGGGCAAGGAGGGCAGAGCAGACGGTGGAAGAACCTTTGCGGACAGTGGCAGCGTTGCCAGCAGGCACCACCTGAACCGCACTGTAGGCGCATCCAATGCTGAGGACGTTGAGCAGGGCGTGGAGGCAGGCCCGGCCCCGGACATCCGGAGGTCCCAACAGTGGGTCGCCACGCAGTTTAAGTAGCAAGGCAATGGGGAGGTGGAAGAGGCATCGACAGATGAGCAGCTCCAGCGAGGGTAAGTGGGAAGCCTGGTAAGCCATACGGGAGAAGGGGCCCACGAAGCCAGCGGGCAGGCCCCCACCCAGCAGGGCCACGAGCAGGCCCTTGGTGGCATTGGAGGGCCGGCAGCGCTGGTGTGAGGGGAGGCTGGACGGAGTGGAGGGCGGCGATGGCTGGGTGAAGTCAGGCAGGTTGAAGTAGGGGTGACTGCCAGCCTGTTAGGGAGAAAGGAGCTCAGGCATTAGGGCAGCCATAGCCTGGAGGGTCTGGGGCAAGGCGAATGCCAGGCTGGGGGCTGGGACCCTGAGGGAGAGTAGAGGGGCAGGCTGTCTTACTGAGGAACTCTCGGGAGCTAGAAAGGGCCTGAAAAATGGATGACGTGGTACAATGTGGGCCTTGAGCCTCTAAAGCAGGAAGCAGGGAGTAAGCGGTCCTGGAGCACTGTTTCTCTGGGTAAATTGTTCCTGGGAGGAGAGAAAGAGGACCCAGGGATGCTCTGTTGGTTTGAGGAAGGGGAGGCGGCCTCAGATGCTGTGTATCTGTGTGATGTCACAGGTTCCAGAGAGTCTGGGTACACCATTGTGAATTTCATTTGTGGGTGTCTGTAGGACAGCTGGGAAGTTTTAGGGGAGGGAGGGAAAGGCAGCAGCCAGAAGCTACAGGGAGGGGGCCTATGCGCCCCTGCCCTCCACACTCACCATCTCTCCTTGGACTTTCTCCTGCTACTCCTGGCTCAGGGGGCCTGGATCCATCAGAGCTCCAACCATTGTGACCTGGTTGGAGTGGGGATGGGGTTCTTCCCTGGAACCTTCCTGAGGTGGGTGGGGGTGGGAGATTCCTCCTTGGAACCTCCCTGAGGTGGAGGTGGGCCTATTTTCTCATTGTTTCCAACTCTGCTTGCTTTATATCTATGTCTTTGACTCCAAAGTTTGTCAGATTCTTTTTTTTTCTCTTCACAACTACTCTGTGATGAGACTTCTTTGGTTTTAAATTAATTTATTTGTGTCTCCCCTTGTTTCAGAAAGGTTTTACTGAAAGGAGCTCTGAGGGCCGGCTCCTCTGTCTCCTGAATTTTGAATTTTTGAACACCAGGGAGGAGTCTCTGAGACTGTCCCTCTGGAGTTTCAGGAATGTGCTGCTTCTGTGTGTGCTTCCACCTGGTGTTTTGTTGGTGCTGTCCCAGGAGGCCCACACCAAGGCCTCTGCATTTACGCACAAGTATATAGACGTGGATATTTCTGCCGGTGGGGACAAAATACCAAGCTGCGTATGCATCTGCGCTGGTAGTCATTATTTGTGCCTGTTCCGTAGGGCTGGGGCCTTCCTGGCCCGCGGCCTGGTGGGGGTCCCTGTGCATTTCTGGGGAGGGTGTGCGTGTATGTGTGTGTGTCCAGGGCTGCCCTGTGAGTGTGCTGAGCCTGGGTCTGCCGGTCCCACTGGGCCTGATTGTGAGCCTGCCATGTTGCGTGTCTGCGCCCGGAGAGGGTGTGCGTGCTCTGGGCTGTGTGCACTGCTGAGTGAAGGACGTGCAGGGGGCGGTGGGGGGGGGGTTCCCTTCTTAGAGAGTGGGTGGTCGTGCGGACCTGCGAGGGTGCGGCAGCCAGGCCCGCGCCCCGCTCGGTGCCCACCCGTCTGGCGGCCCTGCGCGGCGCCGCTCCCTTCCCGGGAGCGAAGGCCGTCGGGCGCGCTCGCCCCAAGCCCAAGCCCAGAGCTTGGTGTCGGTATCGGCTGCGCTGCGCCGGCCTCCTCTCGGCGGCGGCGGCGGCGGCGGCGGCGGCGGCGCTGGGGGGGGACTGTTTCCGGGGGTGGGGGTGGGGGTAGGACCGGGGCGGGGGGAGCCGATGATGTCAGCGGCGGCGGCGGGGGGGGGGGGGGCGGGCCGGGGCCGGGCGCTGGGGGGGCCGGGGCCGGGGCCGGAGCCGGAGCCGGAGCCGGAGCCGGAGCTGGAGGCGGGCGAAACCGGAGCGGCCGGGGGCGGCCACGGTGATGAGCCGGGCCTGGCGGACGCGGCGCCATCGCAGTCAGGTGGGCCCCGGGGCGAACCGGGCAGGGCCAGGGAGGACCGGAGCCAACGGCCGGGGCCCCTTCCCGCTGCCCGGCGCCGCGGGGGCCCGGGCCGCGCCCCGCGCCGGACCGCTCCCCTTTGAGGTTGACCTGGGGGCTCCGGGGTCGGGGGCTGAGTCTGGCCCCGCCCCCAAGCGCGCACGGCGCTGGGGGGCGGCTAAGGGGGCCCTAGTACGGCGTCAGACCGAGCAGTGGTCGGGGGGCGCGATCGCCTGTGGCCGTGGAAGGGGCCGCGCTCACTCCCCATTTGAAGGGTTAATTCTGCAGCCTAATGTCCCCCTCCCCTTGTAGGGCAGGTTGGGGGTGGGGCGGGGCGGGTGTGAGCCTGGGCCGGCGCTGCAAGCTGCTGGGAGGGCGATGGCGTAGGAGCCAGGCAGAGAGGGGGAGGGGTGGGCCGCCGAGCGCCCCACAGTTGGGGTGTGCGGGGTGCGCAGGGCGAGCAGGGGCCCCGGAGCCGCCGCGCCGTCGGGGCAGGGTTGTGGCTGTGAGTCCTGGAGATTGTGTGTCTCCTGCTGTGTTGTGGGGCAAGGTAAACCTCTCCTGGGCACCACTGTTTGCTGGTCTGGCAGCCAGGGGTCCGGGTAAGGCCCTCCCTGGGCCATGGGGACAGAAAGCCAGATGGAGGGGTGTCCAATGTTGTGGGGCAGAATTACAAGATGTGGCCCTGTGGCTTTGGGTGACAGGTCTGCAGTCGAAGCAGGGTGCAATACATGCTGAGTTTGTTAGATGTGGGGTTTTATGTATGTTTTATACCAGCATGTGTTTTGTTGCACGTTATGTTTCTCATGCTGCACATATGAACTATTTATGAACTGTTGTTTTCTGCATAGCTGGCGTGGTGTAAGTGCTGTGGAGGGTACCAGAGTGCAGAGTGTGTGTACCCATGTGGAGGGGGCAGTTGTGTACCTTTGAGTGGGAAGGTGTCACGTCTGGATCCCATTTCTGTGGCCCTGCTGAGTTGTGGTCCAGTCTTGGTGAGGATGGCCCGCTAGGTGGGTTTGTGTATCTGTGGGAGGAGTGAGTTGCATTGGGGGGTGCACATCTAGAACTCAGGTCCCTTGGATCATATGGGAAGCGAGAAGCCCCAGGGTGTGTCTCAGGTACTTGTATGGCAGCTGGCACTGGTGTGAGGGGCTCTGGGTGGAATGTGCAGGTTGTGTTTATGGGATCGTGGGCAGCTGAGCCAGGGAAAGGTTGTGTGTTTGCAACATTCTCTACAGGATTCTTTTGTGACGTTGTTTGTGGGAGCCTGTCCGTGCTGTTGGGCTGGGAGGCGAGCTGGTCAGAAAACACTTGTGGGGAGGGAGGTGGCGTGACAAGGGCAATGTGGGCCTCAGACTGGAGATCCGCGCAAGCTGTGTGTGCGTGCCTGCCTTCTGTGTGTTTAAGTGGCCGTGTGGGGCTGCTGTGGGGATATGTTATGAAGAAGGCAGAGAGATAAATATGGGGCAGAGCAAGGGCAGCCGGCGGGAGGCCTGGGTGTTGTCGTGGTGGCCCAGCTAGTCTTTGTGCAGGGTCTGTGTGCTTGCCCCTCACCGGCCTGCCCAGCATGTCAGGGTCACCGGGAGGAGAGGCCTGGCGGCTGCAAGGAAACTGAGCTTGGACAGACTGGCTCCTTGGCCATGTTTACGTAAAGGCCGGGTGTGACTCTTGTCACTGAAATGGAAAAAAGAAACACGAAGTTTTCAGTCTCCTCCTCCTGCTTCACCCTCTCTCTGCCCCCCTTACGGGTATCTCTGCTTTTCCGTCTCTTCTGTGACGCACACTGGGCCGCTCCTGCAACTGTGGAAGGGTCTGGGAACAGAATTCGCTCACTAGGCAGATTCCTCAGAACAGGTTTTCCTCACCTTTGGGGCCTGGGCTGTTTTGTAGATGTGTGTGTGCATGTAGGGGTGAGTGGTATGCGTGCTCCAAGTGTGCATGCCACTGTGGACTGCGCATGGCCTGGCTGGAAGGGCAGATATGCATGGGGGGCGGAGAGGGCACTATGGTGGGGCCCTCCTGCTTGAGGGGTGCTGGCTGCTGGGTGAGGCCTGCACAACAGGTGCACAACGGCCTGGTGGAGGGGAAGGAGGCCTAGACTAGAACTGAGGAGTTCTGGCCCTCCCACTTCCTCACTGGCGCTTGCCCTGAGTGAGCCTCAGTTCCTCATCTGTAAAATGGGGCTAATTACATGCCTTGCCTATCTTCCAACAGGGTAGTAAGTAAGTACCACATGGGAAGTGTACCTGGAAAGTAGCTACAGTTGGGGGCTATGCCTGTGCCAGCCACTGTTAGCCCTCTACCAGCACGGAGCCCCGTCTCAGGGCTTGGCTAATAACAATAGCAGTAAACACTCATTAGCACTTGCTATGTACCAGGCACTATTCTCAGTGCTTTTACATATGATCACTCATTTAGTCTTCGCAACGCCCTGTGGAAGTAGATGTTCTCATTACTTCTCTTTTTCAGACGAGACAGCTGAGGCCCAGAGAAATAATTTGCCCAAAGCCACTTAGCTAGTAAGAGGTAAAGCTGGATTTGAACCCAGGCAGTCAGGTTCCAGATCCTGTGCCCTTATATACTGTCCTCTGCTGCCCTTCTGAAGCTTTCTGTGCACCTCCACTACATACACACGCACACACACACACTTCTCCCCAATCTCTGCAGAACTTAGCACCTGCGCCCGGCTATTTTAGAAGACCAGTGTGCTCAGACAGTGACTCAGGGCGTCCCAGCCTAGGGAGTGAGAACCTAATATCTGCTGCTGAGTGGTGGCCATCGGGGCACCAAATGTTGATGAGCCAGGCGAAGGAGAGCTTGTCCTTGCCCTGTGGGTCAGGGAGGGCCAAGAGGGAGGTGACATTTGAATTAGATTTTCACGCTTTGGAGGGATTTGGGGAAGAGGTTGGGGAAAGGTTGCGTTTCTGGCAGGAGAACCAGGATAGGCAAAGGCATGGGGGTGTGGGACACATGAGGTTCAAGAGCACACCGGGTGCTTGAAGGGAGGCTGACACCAGGCAAGACTAGAAAGGAAGATTGGAGCTAGACTCTTGAATGGCTGGCTGAGGAATTCGAACTTTATTCTGGAGTGAGTGGGGACCAGTGAAGGTTTCTGAGCCCAGGAGTGATACCACCTGAGCTGCCCTGGGGAAGCTGGCCCTCAGTGAGAGGAAGGCTGGATGGTGGAAGGTAAGCCTGGAGGCAGGGGAATGGCTGAGGCCATGGCCTTGGACCCTGTGAGTGTTAACAAGGCCCTGAGCTAGTGTAGGGGCCAGAGGCGGGTTGAAGGGAAGGCTTCCAGAGCCATTCCCAAGCTGGGCTGCAGATTCGACCAGACTTGGTGACCGCTAGATGTGGGGAGCGAGGGAAAGGGCGGAGTCAGACACGACACAGTTTGCACCTAGTGCGGAGACCTCGCGTGGTGATTTCTGTAACCGCTGGCTGGCCATAGGCCCCATCAGGGGACAGTCCGGCGGTGTGGAGAGGAAAAGACTCAGCATCTGGGTTCACACAGGCCTGGATTTGAATTTTGACTCTGCTGCTCACAAGCTGTGTGACTTTGAGCAAGGTATATCCTTCTATGAGCCTCAGTTTCCTCATCTGTAAGACTGGGATAATATAAACACTGACTGTAGGTGGCCACTTTGAGGACGTCATTAAATGAGATAATGCATGTCAAGCCCTGGAAGCGTATTAGGCAAAGTGTGATGCCCCAGAAGTGGTCAAGTTATGCTTATCATCCCCGGGTCCCAGCCACTTCGGTCCAACACTGAGAATGGCTTCCTTCCTGAGGATAGGCAGTTGAAGAAGGCAGCTCCATTCATTCACCAAATTTTTTTAATCCCCCATTATGTCTCAGGCACTGTTCTAAGCACTGGAGATCGCAGTAAACAAAGCAAACAAAATCTCCCCCTCCTTTGGAGGTTACATTCTAGAGATAAATGAGCAATGGGTTTACCAAGTGTCAGGGAGAAAAAATCGGGGAGAGGGATAGGAAGTTTGGGGAGATAGGGTGTGGCCAGGGAAGGCCTCCAGGAGAAGGTGACTTTTGAGTCTAGGCTTAACGGAGGTGGGGCAGCAAGACAGGAGGCTGTCTGAGGAAAGAACATTCCAGGCAAAGGGAACAGCAAGAAGTGGAGTGTGTCTGGTTTCAGTGCTCAGATCCCACCCTCAGTCACACTTCTAAGATCACACGGCCAGTCAAGAGTAGAGAAACGGTAAAAACAAATAAAAAACTAAAAACCACAGAGCCACCAAACCTACCATGAAGCCTGATTTCTGCCTCTTTTTCTTCACCACTTCCCCCCACCATTTTCCGGGACTGAGTTCCAGAATGATAAGGAGAGCTAGCGCTTACTGAGCATTTACTGTGTGCCACACACTCGTCTAGGCACTGCCAACGACCCTACGAAGGGGGAACTATTCATTATCCCACCTTATCGACAAGGACACTGTGATACAGAGAGGTTAAGCAACTTGCCCAGGGTCACAAAGCTAGTGTCTTCTCCACCTCCCATAAGCCCTTGCAGGGCAGTGGCTAGTGATGGGGCAGTTGAACTCAGAAGAGCTGGGTCCAAATCCCGACTTGGTTAGCCATGAGACCGGGGGGCAAATCACCTGCCACTATATTCTCTCTACCTGAAAGTAAGGAGTTTAGAGTATTTAAAGTCTCAGTTTCCTCACCTGTACAATGAGGGTGATGATAGCCCCTGCTTCTCTGTGGGCCTTTTGAGTGTTGAAATGAGATGATGCAGATTAAATGTTTAGCAGTGTACTTGACATATAATAAGCATTTCATAAATGGCAGCTACAAGTACCATGATGATGATGATTCTAGGTGATCCCAGGCCAGCTTTGGACCTCTGTGGTTCTAAGAAGCCCTGACAGGTCTGGTCCACGTTATTTTGGCAGCACGTAGCCGCGCCTCAGGCACCAAGCCCGTTGCACAGGGCAGGCCTGGCCAAGGGGGTAACTGGGGGCTGGAGTCGAACCTCTGCTTTGCTCACCTGTGCAGGGCTGCTGCCTCCTGGAGGAAGGGGCCCTTCCTCTAATTTTTTCCCCTTCCTTTAATTTTCATGAAGTTACTAGATGGGCTAGTGGGGGCCCTAGTCGGTGCTGTTTAAAGATAAACAATTGTTTTTCTATACATTCTACTCACAACACTTGTGATACCAAATGTGTGGGGTTTTCCCACACTGACCAATTCTCTGACACCAGCTGGGTGTCCTACAGTTCAACTCAATTCTGACGCTATCCCAGAGACAGCGTCAGATCCCAGAGGTTAAGGACTCAGTCTCACAAGACTGCCCCCACTTCAGATGCCAATCGCAAGTCTGGGCCTCCTGTCTTGTCTGACCAGCTGTAAATTGAATTTTCCCATGGCCCCCTCCTCAGATCTGATAGTTTGCTAGAATGGCTCATAGAACTGAGGGAAATGCTTACTTGTGTTTATTGGTTTATTATATAATACAGGATATGATAATACAGATGAATAGCTAGATGAAGAGGTACATAGGGCAAAGTCTAGAAGGATCCTGAGCACAGGAGCTCCTGTCTTCATGGAGTTGGAGTGCACCACCCTTGCGGAATGTGGATGTGTTTACCAACCCGAAAGTCTATGAACCCCATAGTTTAGGGATTTTTATGGAGGCTTCATCACATAGGCATGATCAATTATTAACTCAATCTCCAGGCCCTCTCCTCTCCCCAGAGGTTGGGGGCCAGGGCTGGAAGTTCCGAGCTTCTAATCATGGCTTGGTCTTTCTGGTGACCAGCCCCCATCCTGAAGCTATCCAGGAGCCCATCCAGAGTCACCTCATTAGAACAAAAGATGCTTCTATCACCCAGGAAATTCCAAGGGATTTAGGAGCTTAGTGTTAGGAACCAGGGTCCAAGACCAAAGATTAGAACAGAGGATGCTAGTGATAGCACTTGGGAAATTACAGGAGTTTTAGGAGCTATGTGTCAGGAACAGGGATGAAGACCAAATATATATACTTATTATATTGCAACATCACAGCTGTAAACATATCTTTTATCCTGATGTGGTATGGTCAAGAACACAGGCTTTAGAGCCAAACTTCCTGGGATCACATCCCAGCCCTGCTACTAACTGGTCGTATATCCTTGGGCGAGCTGTCTGGCATCTCTCAGCCTTGGTCTGTCAGTGTAAAATGGGGAAGTGCTGGGGCTGGCCCCGTGGCTTAGCGGTTAAGTGCGCACGCTCCGCTACTGGCGGCCTGGGTTCGGACCCCAGGCGCGCACCGATGCACCGCTTCTCCGGCCATGCTGAGGCCGTGCCCCACATACAGCAACTAGAAGGATGTGCAACTATGACATACAACTATCTACTGGGACTTTGGGGGCAAAAAAAAAAGGAGGAGGATTGGCAATAGATGTTAGCTCTGAGCTGGTCTTCCTCAGCAAAAAGAGGAGGATTAGCATGGATGTTAGCTCAGGGCTGATCTTCCTCACACAAAAAAATAAAGTAAAATAAAAAAAACTGTTTAAAAATAAATAAATAAATAAAATGGGGAAGTGCTGAGGAGCAAATGAGGTGATGCAAGAAAAGCACTGACTCTTGGGGGTCCCAGTGGGCCAGTGGCTATCACGAAAGGGAGTGGGAGGCCTTGCTCTCTTTCCTCACTTTATAACCAGAGCTGAACACCAGCCCACAAATGGGGCAGTAGGGGCGAGAGGGGGTTCCGGGGCGACGGGGGGTTCCCCAGGATTCCCGACCCATCTGCCATCTGACAACTGACAAGGTAACACTGGACCCAGTACTGGTGTGTGCCTGGCAGTCAGGGCTATTAGAACTTTTGAATATCACCCCTCTTTATCACCTCCTCCTTCTCCAGGAGAGGAGTCAGAGCAGTCTTTTGGGAACATGAAATGGGCTGTGGAGGGAAGGCCTTTTAGTCCAGATAGTATGAGTAATAAATGGGAAAAGAGCATTTTTGGGGGGATGGGAATTGTATGAGGAACTCCTGATGCAGGACACCTCAGAGGACATGTGTGACCCAGGGCATTGGGAATGAGAGAGCTCCAACACCTTGTGGAGGGTGGACGATGGGCTGAGACCTCTGCTCTCAGGTCAGCAGGCCTGGCTCTGTGAACAGGGCCCCCTGACCTGTTATTACCAGCTCTGTGTGACTCTGACCAAGTCACTCTGTGGATCTGGATCTCAGATCTTCAACTGAAAAATGGGACCCCAAAGCCCTGGCTGTGCCCACACAGGAGAAGCAGCTGTGAGTGACTTTCTGTGCGTGACCGCCACAGCTCACTGTTGGGTTATCTGGTATTCCTTTGGATGAGCCTCCCAGCAAGAGGTGAGGTAGGGGTTGGGTTCCCTCCTCCTTTTTAAGCCAGTCTCAAATCCACAAGCTCTCAGAGTAAGGAAGGGGACCCAAGCCTCCTCACTCCTGGTCTGGTGGCCTTTCCAGTGCCCTCAGAGACTGGAGCAAGCTGGCACGTATATATGAATCCATGGTCTTTGATGGTCGCCTGGCACCAAGACCAGAAACCTCCTCTAAGCTTTGTGAGGCTGGCATGTGTGAGAGGAGGTCCTCTCCTAATTTGAATATCTAGCAGCTTGGTCCAATAAAAAAGCTCTAGCAAATCTATTTTGATATGTAAATGAGACTATTATAATGAAAGACGACATGCAAATCTTTCATTTCCTTTGAGCCCCAAAGATTGGGCCAAAGGGACTTGAGAGTGATCCAACAGGCTTCCCTGGACCTATGAGATCGAACTACGCTGCTGTATTGTTTTGAGGTACATTGAGAATATGCAAATTATCTTGTTCCTGTACTTCTCTGGGGCCAGCAGGACAAGGCCTTGCAATAATCTGTGTGACCTCCTAGGTCTGATTGGATGCAGCGAAGCAAATTACCTGACTGAGGGTCGGGGTCTGCAGAGCAGCCTCGGCATCCTCTCTGACCCCAAGTGCTGTGCCACCCCCCACCTCCTGGGGTCCTTCCCTTCCCAGTTTCCTTCCTGAAGTCATGGTTTCTGTTTTTCCACAGAAGGAAGAGGCCCTGCAGAAGAGACTCGCTGAGCCACCCCCGCTCCACTCCATGTTGGCTGTGCTCTCAGGTGAGACGGTGCCGTGCGAGAGGTCTGTAGCTAGGAGAAATTGGACCAAAGGCAGCAGGCCAGCAAGGGCAGCCATTTTGTCTAAGCTGGGTAGTCCTGTGAAATGGTCATCAGTAGTTGTGGGGGCTTCCTCTTCCTTCCAATGGGAGAGAGGTGTCCATTGCTTACCTCCCTAGTCTGACTTTGGAGGTTCTGACCCCTTGACCTTCGTCATGACCTGAGGTATCCCTGGCCTCTTTCAGCCCCGCTGGCCAGATGTAGGTGGCTAAGGTTAACCCCTGACTTCTGTGACCACAAGTTAGCCTTCCTCTAGTCTCTGACCAACAACCTCCAACCACCTCCCAGCTCACCTCCCTGGTTTTAGAGGCCCCTGCCCTCTGCCCAGCCTCTGAGACCCTCTCCTGGCCTCTTCTCCGTCTAGGCTGGCGCCATGCCCCCCCCTGCAGAGGTGACGGATCCGTCCCATGCCCCCGCCGTCCTGCGCCAGCTCAATGAGCAGCGGCTCCGTGGCCTCTTCTGTGACGTCACCCTCATAGCCGGAGACACCAAGTTCCCTGCTCACCGCAGTGTCCTGGCTGCTTCTAGTCCCTTCTTCAGAGAGGCCCTGCTCGCTTCAGCCCCACTGCCCCTCCCACCAGTTACTGGGAGCTCAGCCCCCAACCCTGCCACCACCACAGCTGCCTCCTCCTCCTCCTCCTCCTCCTCTTCCTCCTCCTCCTCCTCTTCCTCTTCCTCCTCCTCTTCCTCTTCCTCCTCCTCCTCCTCCTCCTCTTCTTCCTCCTCCTCTTCTTCTCCTCCAGCCTCACCCCCTGCTTCATCCCCACCCCGGGTCCTGGAGCTGCCAGGAGTCCCAGCAGCCGCCTTCTCTGATGTCCTCAATTTCATCTACAGTGCCCGGCTTGCACTACCTGGCGGTGGAGGGGACGGGGCAGCTGTGGCAGAGATCGGAGCTCTGGGGCGGCGTCTGGGCATCTCCCGCCTGCAGGGCCTGGGGGAGGGAGGTGATGCCTGGGTACCTCCTGCCCCAGCCCCCATGGCCACCTCACAGCCTGAAGAGGACAGCTTCGGGCCTGGGCCTAGGCCAGCTGGAGAATGGGAGAGTGACAGGGCTGAGGCCCAGGCTCCTGACTCACAGCCCCCCCTGCCCCGGCGGCCCCTCCCCTGCCCCCGATGTGGGAAAAGCTTCATCCATCCCAAGCGGCTACAGACCCATGAGGCACAGTGCCGACGGGGGGCCAGCACTCGGGGGTCTGCAGGGCTGGGAGCAGGCGGCTCTGGCCCCAGTGGTCCTGCAGGAGTGGATGCCTCAGCCCTGCCCCCACCAGTGGGCTTCCATGGTGGCCCAGAGCACGTGGTGAAGGTGGTGGGTGGCCACGTGCTATATGTGTGCGCGGCCTGTGAACGTTCCTACGTGACCCTGTCCAGCCTGAAGCGGCACAGTAATGTACACTCGTGGCGGAGGAAGTACCCCTGCCGCTATTGTGAGAAGGTGTTCGCCCTGGCTGAGTACCGCACCAAGCACGAGGTGTGGCACACCGGGGAACGCAGGTGAGTGGCCTGGAGGGCCGGGGATTGGGGGGTGGGTGGGGGCGCAGCGGTCAAGCGTCAGCACCCGGGGACCACATGGACAAGGGAGGGAATGGGCAGAGAATGGGGCCTAGAAAATCATCCTGAGACTGGCCTGCTCCATTACTCACCCATCTGCCTCCCTCCAGCCCCACTTTGTTCTGCTGATGTTTATTAGCACCTCTAGGTGCCATGTCCTGGCTTGGTGGTGTGGAGAAGGCCGAGGAAGAAAGAGAAAGTTGCCCTCATAGGAAAGGACTAGGGAGAGTGCAGGCATGTCCACTAATAGTTATAATATGTATTTCCAGAATGTGTCCTTGTTCATAAGACATTTCCCTATTCTGTCATTTGAGCTACAAAAAAAAAAAGGTTTGTGAGTTAGGCGAGGTATGTGATTATTCCCAGTTCACAGATGGAACAGCTGAGGCCTAGCGTCTCACAGCTGGTAGTGGGGCAGTGAGCTAGGACTGGGGTCCCTCCTGAGGCTGGCAAGGTGAGACAAGCAGCATGAAAGGAGGGTGAGCAAATGGCTGGGGCAGTTATAGGTCTGAGTGGAGGGCAGTAGAGGACATGGGAAGCTGAGGCCCTGGCTTCATGGCGCCTGACTCAAGTGGCTCTGTCCCTGCCCTGTTCCCTGCTGTCCTGGCCCAGGTACCAGTGCATCTTCTGCTGGGAGACCTTTGTCACTTATTATAACCTGAAGACCCACCAGCGAGCCTTCCATGGCATTAGCCCGGGCCTCCTGGCCAGTGAGAAGACACCCAATGGAGGCTATAAGCCCAAGCTCAATACCCTCAAGCTGTACCGCCTGCTCCCCATGCGGGCAGCCAAGCGGCCCTACAAGACCTACAGCCAGGGAGCCCCCGAAGCCCCCCTTTCTCCAAGCCTCAACACACCGGCCCCTGCAGCAATGCCAGCCAGCCCACCACCTGGACCCCCACCTGCCCCAGAGCCTGGCCCTCCACCCTCTGTCATCACTTTTGCCCACCCAGCTCCATCTGTCATTGTTCATGGGGGCAGTAGCAGTGGTGGAACAGGGAGTGGGCCAGCCAGCACAGCGGGGGCCCAAGCCGCCTCGGTCATCACTTACACTGCTCCCCCAAGGCCTCCCAAAAAACGTGAGTACCCACCTCCTCCCCCTGAGCCTGCAGCCACACCAGCAAGCGTAGCCACAGCAGTCAGCCCAGCAACAGCCGCAGGGCCCGCCACAGCCACAGAGGAGGCCAAGGGCCGGAACCCACGGGCTGGAAGGACTCTGACATACACGGCCAAGCCAGCTGGTGGGATTGGTGGGGGCGGGGGTCCCCCTGCAGGCCCTGGCCGGGGCCCCTCTCAGCTACAGGCCCCACCTCCACTGTGTCAGATCACTGTGCGAATCGGTGAGGAGGCCATTGTCAAGCGCCGCATCTCAGAAACTGACCTGCGTCCTGGGGAGCTGAGCGGAGAGGAGGTGGAGGAGAGTGAGGAGGAGGACGAAGAGGAAGACGATGATGATGATGAGGAGGAGGAGGAGGAGGAGGAGGAATCAAAGGCTGGTGGGGAGGACCAGCTCTGGAGGCCCTACTACTCGTACAAGCCCAAGCGCAAGGCTGGAGCTGCAGGCACAGGCAGCACTGGGGGCAGCGGGATGCCCAGAGGCCGCCGGCCGCCACGCTGGAGACAGAAGCTGGAACGGAGGAGCTGGGATGAGACCCCCGCGGCCGAGGGCGCTGCAGGGCGTGCCCGTGGTGAGCGGAGGCACCGCTGCGGGGACTGTGCCCAGACATTTGCCACCCTGAGGAAGCTGCGAAAGCACCAGGAGGCCCACAGTGGAGGTTCCCACGGCTCCCGGGCTGGACGTCGGCCTTCCACCCGCTTTGCCTGCCCTCACTGCGCCAAGGTGTGCAAGACGGCAGCCGCCCTGAGCCGCCACGGGCAGAGGCATGCTGCTGAGCGGCCCGGGGGTACCCCCACACCTGTCATTGCCTATTCCAAGAGCAGCGCTGGCACCAGACCTGGGGATGTCAAGGAGGAAGCCCCCCAAGAGATGCAAGTCTCCTCATCCAGCGGGGAGGCAGGTGGCGGGAGCGCTGCTGCTGAGGAAGCTTCCAAGACCGCCTCACTCCAGGACCCTGTCATCTCGGGGGGTGAGGAGCCCCCAGTGGTGGCTGGAGCGGGCACCTATGCATACCCTCCTATGCAGGAATTTCCACTGGCTCTAATTGGGAGTGGCCGGGAACCTGGCAGTGGCAGGGGAAAACCTGGGAGTGAGGGGCCAGTGGGGGCTGGGGAGGGAGACCGGATGGAGGCGATGGGGGCTGCCAAAGTCACCTTCTACCCCGAGCCCTACCCACTCGTCTATGGCCCCCAGCTCCTTGCTGCCTACCCTTACAACTTCAGCAACTTGGCCGCTCTCCCGGTTGCTCTTAACATGGTCCTACCTGATGAGAAGGGAGGGGGGGCCCTTCCCTTCCTACCAGGGGTCTTTGGCTACGCAGTCAATCCTCAAGCAGCACCCCCTACTCCCCCAACGCCACCCCCCCCACCTCTTCCTCCACCAGTCCCCCCTAAGGGAGAAGGGGAAAGGGCAGGGGTTGAGAGAACCCAGAAGGGAGATGTGGGGTGAGCTCTGGGCCCAGATCTCCCCTTTCACCAGATGCCTCCCTCCCTGAACCCCCCGCCACTACCAGCTCCCTGGCTTCCCTGCCCCTTGGGAGTCCCTCCACACTCTTGTGCAGGGACTTGGGGGCCCCTGGAGCTCAGGGGTCAGGCTGCTTTGTGTGAGATTGTAGTTTTCCCATCTCCTGGGAAGGGATCTTTGGTGGTTCCCCTCTCAGTTCTCCTCCAGGGAATGGCCTCCATGAGGGGCGGGGCCAGCTCCCATCCCTTCTCCAGCCCTTGGGGCAACTGAGCAATATACTTATAAGAATCTCTACTCATGGCCCCCACCAGCTCTGAATGTCTAACCCTCCCCCCTAATTCGTAAACCTAGGGGGAAACCATCTCTCTCCCATAGTGATCCCCTCTCATTCTGAAGCTTTCTCTAAGCCCTTCCCTAGATGCTTCCTAGCACATTCCATTCTTCGTGGCCCAGGGCCTGGACCAGACCATTGTGATACCTGACCTCCCCCCCCCCGCACCCCCCCCCCCCAGGAGCATGGCTTTGGATTCCATTCTTCGCAAGGGTGGGTTTCTATGTTCTTGTTTCCGTCACGTTATGATGCCATGCTTTCCTTGGCTTCCATGCCTTTGGATCTTCCATATTCCTCCTCATACTCCTAGACTCTGGAGATAGCCGCTCCCAGTCCAGGTCAAGGAGGTGTTGGGGGGAGGGCTACCCTACTCCATCTGTTCCATGGCTGAGCACTTTCTCAGCCCAGGGCAGCATCAATCTTGGCCCTATCTTGACCCTCAAATCCAGTGAGCCCCAGATTCTTCCAAGGCAAAAGAGGTGAGTAGATCACACCTCTTCCTGCCTCTGCATATGGCCTCTACTGGGCTAAACCAGATTTGGGGGCCAGGAGCGAGGAGCTCCATACGGGATGGGGAAGGGAATCTACTTTTCTCCCTGTTTTTTCCTGATGGTTTCTCCCAGACTAGACCAAATAGCCAGAAAAATGATGGGAGTTGGATGGGTGGGTAAGCCCAAGATTTGCACATGACCTCCCATCCTTACCTTTACCCCATCTTCCCCAGTGTTGCTCCCCTCACCATCACTCCAGATGGTTTTTGGAAAACCATCCTACTCCCTTGGTGGGCTTTGGGGTATCCCCACCAACTTTCCCTCCAAAATAGCACCTTACACCCCATTTTTGACTCAGTTCCCCACACCCAAAGATCCCAGCCTAGGGATGGGGTGCAGGGACCTTAAATAGTCCCTGATCCCTAATTTGCACTAGTTAACCCTGGTCAGGGGTCCCTATGTTTCTTTCCAGTGGGGGAGTTGAAGAAATGTTTGCTCCTAATTCTCTTTGATAACTGGGCTTCCCCACTCTGTGATTGGATGAACATTTCCCATTCCACCCACCTTCACCTCAAAAAAAAAAAAAACAACAAAGCAGCTCACAAGGGGAGAGCCAGTTTGGGGGAGCAAATTTGATAAATGGGAATTAGAGGAGTGCAGTTTAAAAAGGGGAAAAGTTGCTGTCATCAAAATGGCAGCCTTTTTCCCAGCTACTGTTTTCTGCGGCCAAGATGGCTGCCCTCTCAACAGATGCTGAAAGGGCAAGATCATGGCTTTTGGAGGGAGGTGAGTTTGGGGGAGGGACAGGAGCCTCCTCCTGCCTCCTCTCACCCTCCCAGCGTATAAGAAGGGGAAGGTTTTCGACAGGCTCCCTGAATGTTAACCACGGAGGAGTGTCGCTCCTTCACTCCTCCTCTGTCTCTTTGCACTTTTCTTGGTCTTGGCCACAGTCCGAGTGAAGAGTTTCCTACTGAATGTACCAAGTTCCAATTTTTAAGGGGGAAAAAAGTTTAAAACAGGGAAAAATGCAAAAAAAAAAAGTCACTAAAAAATTCCCACAAATCTTATTTCTGGCACTTTAGAAAAACTGCGAAAAAAGTACATAATAAAGAATACATATATATATCTACACACAAATTATATATATATATACACACACAGCGGAACCACAAGAGAGACTGAGGAAGGCCTTGGAGGCAGGGGGCAGATGCGATGACAGTCCCCCTATATCCTTAACCTGCACTCCTCTGAGGCAAAAAGGCACAGGAGATGGAAGAGGTTGAGGATGGACTGGGGAATTTGAATTTCAGAACAGGTCAAAATTCCAAAACCATGGACATTTTGGGAGAACTGAGATTGTAGACATTTATTTTTTTGAAAATATGACTTAGGAAAATAGTTTCCAGAATTTGGTGGTTCTGGGCAACAAGTGAGATTGTGGCAAAATGGAAATTAAAAATATATGTATCTGAGCTGGGGAACTTGAATATTGTGCATTTCAGATGTTGGAAATTTGGGATTTTACTATTTCATCTTTTGAAAATTATCAAGTCTTGTCAGTTTGTGCCCTCTTTCCCCATGTTCCCTAGGAAGAAGGGTGATGGTGGAGTGGGAAGGCCACTGGTTCTGTGCCACAGCACGCAAGATTTAGACTTCTACAGACTCTAGCTCTATACGTAGTGAGGACCCAGATTTAGAGAAACTGACCAATATTTATCTCCGCATTTGTGTGTGTGTCCAACTCTCTAGGCCAATAAACCAACAAGACAAACAAACTGTGCTCTGCAGTGGGATGCCAGGTGCAATTATTTGCGTGGCTGGTGGGTCTGGCTGGACAGGGACATGCTAACCTTGTCCCATAGGGATCCTTGGGAGTTGCAGCCCTGTTCTCCCTCTTAGGACAACAACTTCCAGCAACTGAGTAGGTGTGAGGGCTTGCTGACCCTAGGTACTTCACCGTAATTGCTGCAGCCACTAGGCTCAAGCTGACTTTGGTCTGGCCCCAGGCAGAAAGATTAATTCAGTCCAGTTTGCACAGCCTGCTGGGCACAAGATCTTCATGTCCCAGAAAAGCCCTGCCTTAAACCAGGTGCAAGCCTTTCTCCAAATTGAAAGGAAACTGAGGCACAAAATGTGTGATGGCCATAAGAGACAACAACTTTTCTTTTTTGACTCCTAGCGTCCCATTGGCTTCAACTCCTTGTCCCCCCTCCCGTGTAGTTTGTCTAGTGTGGTGGAGGGATGGGCAAGTAAAATGAGTGAAGCTGGTCAGGGGGGTGGGGGCTTTGAGGAATTCTGGAACAAATACCCTGACCAAAGTGGGCAGCCACTAATCAGCTCTAGCACATTGCTGCCAACAGGGGAGTTGGCCTGGTGTTACTGTAGTTTTTAAAATTTTTCAAGAGAAGCCAGAAATCCAGATTTCTCTGGGAAATACCCAAATTTTAAAAGTAGCAAACTAATTCAAATTTAAAATTGTGTAAGCCAACAACATGGGCCAAACAACAGACACCAGTTTGCAACCTCTGATATATACCGTATAGTGCTTTTATTCCCATCTTCTCATACGATCCTCAGACTAGGAGGCAGATACTAGTATTAGCTTCATTTTACACATAGGGAAACTTAGGCACAGAGCAGTTTAATAGCTTGTCCAAAGTCAGCACCAAAGCTGGAACTTGAGTGTTTTAATTTTTTTTATTATTATTTTTTAAATTTTGTTTATTTATTTTTCCCCCAAAGCCCCAGTAGATAGTTGTATGTCATAACTGCACATCCTTCTAGTTGCTGTATGTGGGACGCGGCCTCAGCATGGCTGGAGAAGCAGTGCGTCAGTGCGCGCCCGGGATCCAAACCCGGGCTGTCAGCAGCGGAGCCTCGCACTCAACCGCTAAGCCACGGGGCCGGCCCTAACTTGAGTGTTTTTAAAGTGCAGTTTTTTTTTCTTCATTACAAATGCATCCTTTTAGAAATAAGCTTTTTTTATCCTAAAGATAATACTGTTTGCAAAACATAATAAATTACAGAAAGGTAAAAATAAAGAAAAAATGACCACTAGTCCCAACACACAAACATAAGCACTATTAATTGGTGTATTTCCTTCCAGAAAAAATTCTTCCCTATTCATTCAACAAATGTAAAGCACCTACTATAGGTCAGGACTTGTGCTAGGTGCTGGAGATATTACATTGAACAAGATATAGTTCCTGCCCTCATAAGGCTTACCGTCTAGTTCTTGTTCTTTGTTCCATTTTACTGGGAGCCTAGGTGTTGATGTCCAAAGGAGCTTCTTCAAGAAGCCAAAGAGTAAATAACCTGATAGTGCATTCTGGTGGGCCCAAAGCCTCCTACTGCCCAGTCCCACTTCGGCTCTCTCCCCAGAAACGAAATGAGGAGGGGACTGGATGCCTAGTGAAGGAGTGAAGAGGCAGAAAGGGATAAGGTTTCAGAGTACTGCCGAACTCTCGATTTAACTGGCCCAGGACCTGAGTCTCGACCCTCTGCTCTCAAGGAAAGGGGTCGGCAGGGGGCAAGTGGTACGTGGCGTCCAGGAAGATGACGAGGGTCCCGACGCTGGTGAAGATGATGAAGGTCCACAGGAAGAGGCGGTCCACGACCATGGCCACAAATTGCCAGTCTTCTTTCAGCTGGGGGTAGGCACAAGAAACTGTTCCTGAGCCCCAGATCCCAAGGGAAGGCCACTCCCAGAGACCCACACCCGGCTCTGGTCCTCCCACCACAGCTCTGAGACAAGGGCAGGCTGCGGAACAGAGAAGTGCAAAACGGCCGGCGATGGATGGGAGGACAGAACCAATCGGAAAGCAGGGGGCGGGACCAAGTGAGGCAAACTTCCAGTCATAAATAAAACCGAGTGGTAGGGGCGAAGCTTGAGTTTGCGAATGGAATCGAGGCCCTGCCCTGCTCCACCCTCACTGGGCTTACCGCGTCGTGGTCCTCCTGCTCTTGCAGCTGTCGAGCGATGTAGCTGATCGAGGAAACGACCTCCTGCAGCTCGGGGGGCAGGCCCACAGCCCGGCTTGGACCATCGATAAATCGCCGCATGTCCGGGACGGGCAGTTCAGGCTGGAACCTGAAAGGGGCGGGACTCTTTGGCCACGCCCCGGGCGCAAAGACACACAGCCAGAGCCAGCGCTCTAGGCCCCGCCCTAACTCCTTCCTCCAACACCCTGCCAGTTTTCAAACCTGACAGGGCCCTTCAGCCTCTCCCTGCCAGCGGGGAGACCTCGCCAGCCTTCCGCAATTCCTCTCATCCCTCTACGCTTTAGTTCTCTCCTTTACGCTAAGTGGGCAGCAGAAGGGATACTACAACTCCCATGATGCTCAACCACAGCATCTTCCGGGGGCCCAGGCCGCCTGCCTCCACACAGTCTTCTGGGAACTGAAGTTCTCCCTCCCTCTTCCCTTCTGTGTGGGTGATGAAGAGTAGCTACTACCTGTTGGGTTTGGGGAAGAGAAAATCACTTGGTGGCTTCCGGATGAAATATTCATCTGTTCCCCGACCCCAGCCACTTCCTGGAGAATCCCTGAGGGCTACAGGTGGCGGCATCTTGTCTCTCTCAGGTTTGGGCCTCTTCAGACCCAGGTACAGAGGGAGTTTTTGGATGAAGATCTGCAGAGTAAAAGAAGAGTCGTGTTGGAGGGGGCTTTCATGACTCCAGACCAGAAGGGAAGCAGCTAACCACCCCCACGCAACATGCCCATTCCTGCGCATGCGTGCATACAAGGAAATGAAACCACACAGCTTAAAAGCTAAGTGGTTTGGGAAGCATCCTGACTGGAAAGAATAGTTCAGAGGACTTCTACCCTGATAGTACCTAACGCTGAGAATGTTTCCCTGGGACCCAGGACGGGCAGTATTGATGATGAGAGTATGAGATCTATGAAATGATAATGATGGGAGGGTAACATTAATTGTGCAACGTTTCAACATCCAACAGGCCTTGGCATTTCAACACTCTACCAGGAGTTGTAGTTCTCCCTCAGGTCTGTGAAAGGGAAGGTGGAAGATGGTGGGAGGGAGAAGTGATACCCAGACATAAAGCCAAATACTAGGACTGAAAGTTAACACAGGTTGTAGGCGGAGATCTTCTTACCTGATGGACCCAAAGGGGCATTTGGTGGGTGTGGGGTGAGCGATGGTGCAGGTTGAGGACTACGACGCTAAGGATGACTGAGAAGGTGACGAGGACCATGGTAAACATGAGGTACTTGATAATGATGGGGACAGACAAGGAGGTCTCAGGCACTTTGTCTGCCAGCAGCAGCAGGAACACAGTAAGGGTCAGCAGGGCAAAGATTGAGAGCCCCATCTTCTCTCCTTAGGAGGCAGAAGGGAAGGTGGAAGGATTAGGCTTTGCCCAAAAGCCATCACTATGCCATAATCGGTCACCATGTTTCCAGCCCATTCAAGGACAGTCTTTTGGAAAGGCCAACTGCATGCAAATGACTCCTACATTTATAACTCTAGTGTGAACTTACTCCACTAAACTCCAGACTTATATCCACCTGCCTACTTAACCTCTCCACTTGGATGTCCAATAGACATTTCAAACTTAACATGTCCAAAACCTAATTCTCGCACCACCAACTCCTCCCATAGTTTTGCCCATTTCATAAATGACAACTCCGTCTTTCCTGTGGCTCAGGCCAAATCTTTTGAGTCATTCTCAACTCTCCTCTCTCTCTCATTCCATATCCAATCCATAGCTCTACCTTCAAAGTATATCCTTAAACTGATGACATCACATCTACCACTACCACCCTGGTACAAACCACCATTACCTCAGGTCTGAGTTATTATAAAGGCCTCCTCTTTGCTTCTTCCTTTGCCCCCCTGCTGACTGTTCTCAACAGAGCAGCCAGATTGATTCTGTCAAAATGTAAATCAGATCATATCACTGCTCTTCTCAAAACCTTCCAGTGGCTTCCTGTCTCCTTCAACATAAAAGCCAAAGTCCTTAGTATGGTCTACAAGCCCTTCCCATTAGCTCTCTGACTTCATCTCCTACTGTTTTCTCTCTTGCTTCATTCAGTTACATTGGCTATTTCTTGAATTATGCAAGGCATACTCACTCTCATCTCAGGGCCTTTGCATTCACTGTTAACACTTGGTACATTATTCCCCTAGATATCTGTCAGGGTCATTCTCTCACCTCCTTCAAGTCTTTGTTCAAATATTGATCAAATATTCCCTTTTTAGTGAGGCATTCATGGACCATCCTGTTTTTAAATTGCAACCCCTACCCTCATTCTCATCCTCCCCAACCCCTTTTCCTACTGTATTTTCCTCCTTAGGACTTGTCCTCTTCTAATACACTATCTAATGGATTTATTTATTATGTTTATTGACTGTCTCCCCCACTAGAATATAAATTCCATGAGAGCAGGGATTTTTGTCTCTTTTTTTCACCAATGTATTCCCAGTGCCTTGCACATTATAGATGCTCAACAAATATTGCTGCGTGAATGAATGGACCAACCACTGTAGCATTTTCAGGAACTATATAGCAATTTGAGGGATCTAAAAATGAAACAAAATATATAAGGATATACCGGGTGGCTTATTATTCTTGTGGCATACAACAGACCTGCAAACTTCATGAAGGTATTGAAATAAATAACTTTTATGGTCTGCTCTACTTTAGTCCTTTAGTATTGGGTTCCAAGACTTGCCTTGTTCCAGGAGGAAGTAGAAGTTACATTTGGAAGTGTGTTCTAGAGCTGCAACCCTCTCCTTCCCTAGACAGAGGACTTGATTCCAGAGAGAAGGAAAGCATGTTTTGAATACCAGAGTTAAAGATATCATATCAGTCTCTGAATCAGACCAGCACTAACCAGAGTTGGAATAGCGACACTGCCTCTATCTAACTGTGTAATGTCAGACAAATGACTTAAACTCTCTCAGCCTCTTTATCTTCCTCTGTAAAATGGGAAGACAATTCAGTATTTACCTCACAGAGTTGTTATAAAGATTAGAATTGAGTTAATATATGTAACATGTTAATTGTATTACCTTATAGCAAGTCTTTGCTCAAAAAGAGCAAAGACAATACCAACACTTACATAGAATTTACTGGGTACCAGGCATAGTTTTATTAACTCAGTTAATCCTCAAAATAATCCTATGTGATAGGGACAATGGTTGTCCCCCTTTCCAGATCAGGAAACTGAGACACAGAGATTAAGGAATTTGCCCAAGGTTACACTGTTACTACATTATGCTATCTCCTAGAGAAATGTTGGCTATTATTTCCAAGAGAGATAGGAGATTAAGGGACTAGCAGGTGGGGGAGGGAGGAAGCCAGGAATGGGGAAAGGGAAAGGGAGAGTTGTTTAAGCCTGGGAATTTTTTGGTCACAGGAATAGTGGTTCCGAGGATGAGATCCTAGGATTCTGAAGGGAAGAGTTCAGAAGTTACTGGGTGGACAGAATTGGGCAGCAGAGGGGAGGCAGAGCCTGTGGTTGGAGAGAAAACCTGGATCCAGATGAAAAGGCTCTGGTTGAAGGGAAAACCTGGGTGAGATAACTAAAGCACGATCCATGATGGCTTGAGTTGGCAGGAAAACCTTGCCTGGATTAAGGGTGAAGAGGAAGAGGTAATAAGGAGAGCTGGGGCCTTTTGCCCTCTTACCTGCATCTGGCGGCAGGTAGAAGACAAAGATGGCCAGGAGAGTGATGAGGATACATGGGGCAATGACATTGACCAGGTAGAAGAGAGGCTTCCGGCGAATGATGAGGTAGAAGGTGACTTCTTCACGCTGTCCTTCCCCTGCTCCCCTAGGATCCACCGGATGCTGGATTAGCCGAGAAGGTTTGTGGATAATCTCCCATTGGCCATTCTCTTGGTGGGGAAGGGGAAGAAGAGCAGAAGAAGGGGACACAGATGTGGACCTGTCCTTGTCGGTGCCAGATAGGGCTTTCTCTGCCACATCCTAGAGCAGAGGGGGCTGATGTGCTAATGAGCTAGCTGTGGACCCTGTGCTGGGCAGCCCATCTCTAATAAACTTTAATAAGTCTCAATTGTCATATCTGAAAAACGTAGATAGTCGTACCTATCTTGTTGACTCCACAGGGTTGTTTTGGGCATCGCTGATGGAGTATATTTATCAGCGTGTTAGAAACTGGAAATCATAAAGCCCATGGCCGTGGGAGCCATGCCCACTCACCAATGAAGGTCCCTTCATGAATGTGCACTTCCTGCCGCTCCTGCCCACCAGGACCCGAGCCAGTCTGCAGGCTGATCTCTGAGCTGTCATAGCTATAGGAACTGAACACCATGGTACAGTTCTGCCAGTCAAAGGGGAAGTAGGTGACCTGGATGGAGTGGGGAGTCACTCGAGCTGCCAGAGAACTGGTCAGGGCTGGGGGAGTTGGGGAGGTCACGGGGCAGATAGGGGTCAGAGGAGATGGGGCACCAGGGAGACAGGGACCACCAGGGGAGGTCACAGGGAAGTGGGGTCACAGAGGAATTGGAAGGTTATTAGGGGAGGCCATGGGTAATGGAGGGGGGTTATGAGGAAGACTGGAAGTCAATGAAAGTGGACAGAGAAGATGAAACTCAATTGATCAGGAGGGCGAGAGAGATGTGAGGGTCATGGGGGATAATGGAGGAGGGAGGGGAGTCTCTGGGAAGTCAGGATGTCTGAGGAGAGGGCAGATTTCTGAGAGCGCCTTGAGCCTCGCCGGCTGAGCCTAAAGACCTGGATGCTGCAGCTGCTGCGATAGATGCCCGGGGGTTGCCAGCGCACGGAGCCATCGGAGGACACCACGACGTTTATGTCCAGAGCAACGTCAAAATTTCCGTCATTGCTGCAGGGAAGGAATCTTCTCATCTAGGATCAGGACCGGCCCTCCGGAGGCCCCGCCTCTATGGAGGCCCCGCCCCACCACCCAGACTTTGGGAGGATCCTACTTGTTTAGGAGCACCACGTCTGGTAGCCACACGGATTCCGCCGTGATGCGGAGTGATTCGATGCCCTCGTACTCTGCAGGGTTCCAGCTCAGCCTGTAGTCAGTCCACTCCTAGGGAAGTAGAGGCTGAGGGGCTGTCCCGAGCTAGAGGCTGGGAGGAGACTTGGGATGTCCGAAGGAAGCCCGGGAGTGCAAGTGAGGGGAGCAGCGCGGGCATGGGCTGTGGTTCTGATTCCGGCTTCACCTGCACTCGCTGGAACCCCATCAGCTAATTTCCCCTTCCCTCGCACCGGTCCCCAGTTTTTTAGTCTGTAAAATGAGGAGGTTGCACTAGCTGTCCTCTAAAACACTGGTTTTCAAACTGCAGTTCGCGACCCTTTAGCGGGTCGAGAATCAAATTAGTGGCCCCAAACCAGTGTAAAAAAAATTAGAATGAAATATGCATGTAGTGCAACTCCCGTAGTAAAGATAGGTATTGTTTCCTGAAGCTTCTGTTTCAGTTATTTGTGTTTTCTGAGGTGGTGAAGCAAAAAATATTCACTGGGCCAGACATTTGAGGAAATTGTAAAGGCAGCAGGACGCCCTTTCCCACCCGGTGGGGTCTCCGTACCAGGTCTAAGTACACCTTTGTGCTCATCTCCTCATCCTTCTCGTTCTAGAAGGGAAAAGTTTAAAGGGTAGAAGTGATGTAAGTGTAGAGAAATGAGGGGGCTGGGCGGGTCAAGCGCTCCCTGGAAACTCCCTCCTTTTTCTGAGTCCCGGTCTCCTGGGTGCAAGCCCCGCCTCCTAGAAGCTGCGTTAGTTTAAGCCCCGCCTCTATCTCAGACATATCCTGTGGTCTATACTGCCAGCCAATTCGTCTAGCAACCCCGCCGGCCCTCCGCTTGGTTCGGTCCGGGGCCCCACCCACAGCTCGTAATTCACTAAGCTCTGAACCTCCGCCTGTTGTTGTTTATTGACGTTGTCCGGCACCAAGCTCCGCCCCAGCCTGTGACCCCGCCTCAAGGCCCGCCCCCCAGCCTGTCAATCGGCCCCAGCTGCACGTCAAGATCCGCCCACAGGCCCGTTCCTCACCCTACCCTGCTCTACCCTTGGCCTGTTCGGCAGTCACGCCCACAGATGGTCCACTGGTCCAATTTCGACCCAATATCTGATAACAGCCCGTCCATCTCTTAGCCTGGCCTCGTCTCAGGCCCCGCCCCGAGCCGTCCCTGGGTCCTGCCATGCCTAGGGAGGGCCACGCCCCCAGCCGGTCAGTGGGCCGGACCTCAAACCCTCGCGTGCGCCCTCACCAGGCTGATGAGTTGCGCCAGGCTGAGACCAATGCTGACCCCGACGCGGTCTCCCACCTCCCGCGCCGGCCGCACCGAGCTGTCATAGCCCGAGAAAAGTTTCTCGCGGAGTCGGCCCTCTGCCTGGGAGCCGCGGGCGCCTGGAGGAGGAGAGCACTAGTGAAGCCATGGTGCCTGGCCATGACCTCTGGCCCTGTCACTGCCCCTTTGAGGCCCAGACTTACCCGGGGCGAGCGGCGCCCCCAGCGCCCCCAGCAGCAGCAGCAGAACCGCTAGGGTCATAGCCCAGCCGCGTCGCTCAGTGAGTTCGCTCGGTGAGCAGCAGGGACAGCCAGCTCAAGGGAAGTGACGAGGCGCCCAGGAATGTGCACCTGTTGTTGGGGGGCAGCCGCCAGCCCACCCGCCCCGCCCCTGGGACTTAGTCCCGCCCAGAGCAACTGCCAATGCCTGCCACCCACAGATGACAGACAACACCTCAGTTGTATAAATCGTCTTTAATTGAGAAAGCATGGAGTGGAGACCGGGTCTCCTGGGAGCAGAGCCAGGAGATGAGTGGAGCCTGAGCCGGGTCTGTGTGGGTGAGGGGAGCATCTACCCCTCTTGCAACAAGCCAGAAGTAGAAAGAGCCTGAAGAACAGTGACCTGCCTCTGAGCCCGAGCCCCTCCCTTCAGGGCCTCCTCAGTCTACCCTGTCCAGGTCTGAGGCTACTCAGTCTCCCTCCTAGCTCACTAGTGTCTTCCTGATCTTTTTCAGGCCTGCCCCTAGCTCTCCACGTTTTTCAGAAAAATCTAATTAGGTCCTTTTTGGGTACTTAAAACCCAGCTGAGGTTATAAGCTGTAAGGTAAAGCAAGTCCTATTCAGTTAGAAGCTCTAGGGGTGTATGAGGTCTAGCGCCCATGATGGGTGGGACTTATTGCTGAATTGGGATCTCCTCACTGGGGGGGGGGGGAGTCAAGGATATGTCCACTTTGTCCTTTTTATTCTAGACTCATTACCCTAAAGCCCTCAGCTTTAAAGGGGACCTGGAAGGAATTCCTGCTGAGGTAGCTAAGTGTTCACGTCCCCCAAACCCAAGCACAGGTCCAGTCATGCCATGGTTTTGGCCCCTTTCCCATCCTAGCTTCCCTAACGCGAGCCAGAGATTCCTTCCAAAACTCCTCTGCCCTTCCTCAGACTCTGTTTCCCTGGCAGGACCCCAGCTGAATTTCAGGAGCTAGAAACTGCATGTAAAAATAAGGTTAGCACTCTATAGGAAGAATACGATTTTTAGAAAATTATCTAGGAAAACAAGAAGTGATTCTTGATTCATGCAGAAGTTAATTCTTTATAAATCATAACTGGGTTCTTTCCAGAGCTCATTGTTAATAGGTATCACTAGAGAAGGTGGGAGGGTGGGTCTAGAACTTAACTCTAGAGCAATAATATGGCTATACAGGCCCCAGTTCCATCCTGGAGGGAAAGGCTGAGAGTCGGGGTCTATGTCCTAAAGCTGAGATTCAAAAAGAAACGTGGCTCCATATGTGTCTAGAACTCCATGCTCTAGAATTGGGTGTCTCTGGGATAAGAAAGTTAAACCTGTGGTGATCTGAAACTGGTCCCAGTCAGGCCAAGGCCAACAGCTGGACAGGGCTCAACATCAGCCTCTTTCTACTTGGAAACCATGGGTCCACCTGGGTCAAGGACAGAGCCTGATGGGTCCAGAACAGAGCCTGGCAGCATGCCTGTGTTCCAGCACAGAGCCTTAGTGCAGAAATGGCCCTGGCTGGGGTGCCTGGTGTTCCAGAACCTGTCCAGAACAAGGCAGAAGGCGGAGTAGGGAAATAAGGAAACTAATCCTGAGCTCCAGTGGACCTATAAATCTACGGTTCAGTGGCAATGAAAAGGCCATAGGGCTCCAGGAACTGGATGAGCCTGCGGAGGAGAGTATTTATGCCCTGGTTCTGTCTGTTTTGGAACCCCCAGTGCCCTTTGGGGGAAAGGCTTTGGAGGTGTGTGAGTGTGGAAGGAAAGAAGTGATCAGCCAGGACCATTTTCAGATATCTCCCTCTCTGACCTCCTCCTGGGTCCAAGGATCTAAGGGTCTCAGCAGCCCCAGAAGTCACAGCCAGCCCCTAGGCTCCCTCAGGGTAGAGCAGCTGGTGGGACCTGGCTGCTCAGGGCATAAGTGTGGCAGCAGGGGAGAGAGCAGGGCAAGGAGCAGGTGGTGGTGGCTGGCTCAGTGCAAGTGCAGGGAGCCTCCAGTCCAGGGACTACATTTCAGGGGGCAGGGGGACTGGAAGGGGAGGTCTCAGGGACACTGTGGAGAGAAGGCTCCCGGTACATGGCCACTGTGAAGGGGAGAGAGACGAGCAGGAAAGAGAGTTAGGCACAGAGAGACCTAGGTAGAATCAGAGCTCTGAAAGGGCTCCTTTCTCCTACACTTACCCTTGGGGAACCCCAACCCACAGGAAGAGAGCTCCACAAACCCCCAAAGGCCAAAGCCTTCCTGGCCTTACTTGTCATACCAGGTGTCCTCTTAACACTTGTAGCCCCTGAGCTAAATATCAATGTCAAGGTCAATACCCTCCCATGTGGCCCACCTTTTCTTGAGTCATACTCACCCTCCAGGAGCTTGGGCACAAAGTGGGCAGCTGCCTTGGTCTTCTTGACTCGATTTCCCTTCATGACTCGACCTTCCTTGTCCAGGCCCAGGTACCAGGCCCGGCCAGAACGGCACTGGCGATAGAGAGCAGAGGCGTACAGGACATAGTAATTCTCAAAGACGCACTCCTTAAAGCGACACTCAGCTGTGAAATGTGGCTGAGGGGACAAAGACCCAGAAAGGCACACAGACAGAGACAAAAAGACACATCACTGGACAGAAGGGAGCCCTGGGAAGAACAAGCCAGGATATAATCCACACATTTCGGGCTGGGAGGGCCAACTTCTGAGCCCATGCAGAAACTGGGAGAAAAAGAGGATGAGGAAGGCCCCTGAGGGTCAGGAACTAGACTTTTGGGAGCCCTGGAATAAGAAGATACCTTCTCTCTACTCTACTCCCAACCTCTCACAGTCCCCTGTCGTGAATGACTTCGGGGAAGTGAGTAATAATGAAGTCGAGAGGAGGTAGGACAAGAAATGGCAGCCCTAAAAGGCTGAGAGAGTTGGACATTCAAAGAGCCTGGGGGTATCTGGGGGGCTGTGCAAGGAGTAGGGATTGGATGGACCCTAGAGGAGGTGCTCTGAAGTGGGCGAGTCCCCAAACCCCAGGCCAGTCAGCCTCACTGTCTCACCGAGCTGTAGAGCAGCCCCTCAGCATTCATGGCCATGTAGTGACCCAGCTTGGCGCTCTGGATGGTGACCACACGGAGCCCCACTGGGATCAGGTTGAAGTGCGCTGGGGGTGGAGAGAGCGGGCATCAGTACCCCAGGCCTCGAACCCCCGTCTAAGCTCCCCCCATCCCAGCTCCACTTCTGCCCTTGGGGGATCAAAGAGCCAGACTGAAAACAACAGAACCTGAAAGGGAATAGGATTGTCATCTCCTAGCCCCATCTCCCCCTTCCCACCCAGCCACTGGCTTCCCCTCTCACTGAAAGAGCTGGTGTCCTCGGGGGTGCCCTGGATGCTCCCGTCAGGATTCGCCTGGAGGTAGAAACCCTGGCGGCAGAACAGTTTGGTGACGATGCCTTTGAGCTGAGGCTCTGGAGAGAGAGACATTCGTCTTTGAAAATGACATCTCTGTTCCCAGAAACATTTCTACACTTGGCGGGATCAGAAGAAAGAAACAAAGGAGAATGGAGGGAAGGAAGAGGGTCCCAGGGCCCCAGCTCTCGGATCCTCCAAGCAAGCTCTCTCCCACCTCTCTTTGACTCCTGAGAAAGCTGGGGTGTGGGTCCCTTCTGCTTCCTCTAACCACCAGCTTTCAGTTTATTTATTGAAATTTATTGAAATTGCTTAATTCCTACTCTACAGCTCAACCAGAAGCAGGGGGAGGGGAGAAGAGGGAAGAGGAAGGGGAGAGATACATCAAAAGGTAGAGGACAGTGGGAGACAGGCAGGGCTGCTGAAGGGGCAGTGTGTTTGCGAATGTGGGGGGCAGCAAAGTGACCATAGGGTAGGGGCGCCCCCTCAGGAGTGGGGGTGGGACTGGGCCTGACGCTGACTCAGCACCTGCTGCTGCGGCTGCCGCTTGCTTGGCGCGGGCCTTGCCTTGGCCCAGCGCCGGCCTGTCTGACACTGACCCGTCTGTCTGTCTATCTGTCTGTCAGTCTGCTGGCTCCCGGGGGGCCCAGCCCTCCCTGAGGCTCAGCCAGGTAACCCGCCTGGGGTGGGGGACATTCGCTACCAAATCAAGGAAATGGGGGAGGGGGCTGGGGAGCTGGCGAGGCAGGCTGAGTCACGTGGGGCCCGGTCCCACTCAAAGGGTGGGCTGCGGACCGTACCACTGTGGAGGGCCGGCGGCGGGGAGAGGAGACCGCGAAGGGGCCACCCCCAGGAGAGCTGGGAGCGGGCGGGACCGAGGCCAGAGGGACTCCCTGCCTGTCGTACCTGGACGGGGACTACACGCTAACCCTCATAGCTCTCCTTCCCCGTCGCTTGCTCTAGGCCGACTTCCCTGTACCTCCTCGTAGGTGGTACAACCCCCAGTCTCCGTGCAGGTCTCCAGCCATGTACTGTGTCTGAGTTCCTCGCGGCAGAGGGTCCCCTGAGTATGTGGGACCCGATTTTGGAGTCGCGTAGGGGGTAACGGGGGGGTGCCCAGTTCCCTTCTTGAAGCGCAGGTCACGGGAGGAGGGCGCACAGAGGGGGGGACTGGCGAGGTAGCTGCAAGGACAGCCGGGGGAGAGGAGCGGGGATTGGCGCCGAGCCAGGCAAGCTCGGCCAGAAGGAGTCCAGCCGAGGCGGGGAGGAGCGGGAGAACCGGGGCGGGGGCGGGGCTGCCGGAGCTGCAGAAACCCTCGGGGTGACCCAGGCGTCCGGAACCCCCAGCCCCTCCGCTCGGGATTGCAAGAATCGCGAGAGCCGGCACGTAGGCGGAGAACGGTGGGGGTGGGGATTCCTGTGTTGGGGGCGGCGAGCAGGAGCTGTGAGGCTTCGGGGCCCCCGACTTAGCCCCTCAAGCTTTCCCCTTGCCCTCGAAAGCAAAGAGACTGGAGGTTATGGACAAAAGAGAAGGGAAACTGAGGCATAGTCTGGCAGAGACTTTGTTGTCCTGGTCCACCCCCTTTCACTTTCGGGGAGCGCCCTCAGTCGGGCCCCATTCTTCAGAGTCTCTGGCCTCAACCTCCCAGGCAGAGAAACCCAAGGCCCGGAGACCCCGCCCCAGCCACTCACCCGGGCCGCGATCTGGCCGCGCGGGCAGCCCCCCGCACAGTTGCACCTTGGACAGCAAGATGAGGAGCTGCTTCTGGCAAAGGGACTTGGTGCCGCGGGGACACACGCGCCGCTGCGCCGACACAGGCCGGCTGCCCCCGGGCTCGCGGACCTCCCGCTTCTGCCTGATCAGGCTACTGGCCAGCGCCGCCATGGCGCCCCAGGAAGAGACACCCCCAAACCAGCAAGCGCCCGAAGCGCGCTGGGCTCCTCCAGAGAAGCCCGCTCACCAGGGCATGCTCGACACTACAGTCCCGATTCTGCGCCCCACCAACAGGACCTGAGGATAAGCCCTAGACCCTTCCCCCCCACCCCTTTACACCAGCTCCCACCCTTGGGCCCCGTCTTAGCTCCGGACCCAGCAGCCTATGTACCTCTCAGTAGACCCCACCCTCGACTTTCGCCCCCTACTGAAAACTCTCCCTTTCCCTGCTCTCCAGTGTCCCTGTTCCCACTTCCGCTATCCCAAAGCCAAGACCCTCAAAATTTCCAAGATGTAGTTCCAATATCCCCAGGCACTTTTCCACCCTATTTTGGGGCCCTGCACTCCTGCCAAATCTACTCTTGTAATCTAAAAGGTGTGGGTCCTTAGCTTTGGGGATATATTAGCTCACCCCACCCCATCCCTACTAGCGTGCTGCCAATGTCAGGGAGGAATCCAACCTTGGTGTCTTTGCCATCCTCTAAGTGGAGAGGATCCCCCACTTTTTTCACTGAAATCCCCAAAAACTATGTCTGGGAATATCCAAGCTGTCCGTGGTCAGTGAGAAGGGGTTCCCAGACCCTGTCTCTGGACAACACCTTTTTTTTCACCGAGTCACCCCCATTTCTAGTGGCACTGGGTTCCCGCGGTTGAGCCCCTTTCCTCACCTTGTTATCCTCCTTTCCTTTTGAAGCCACATCCAAAGCCTCCCTTCCTAGTGGATACACCAGGTTGTTGTCTGGAGGTCCCTCCCTTACCTGGAAATAAGGAGCATCCGGTTTTTCTGCTTCTTCTTTTTTTTTTTTTTTTTCCTGGCTGTCCCTTAATTTCCTCGGGGACAGCTGGTGCTGTTTAGATCCCACGCCCTCTAATCCATTCAGCCCCCTCAGCGAGGAGTGCACCCACGTTGTCACCAATCCCCAAATGTGAACAGGCCCCCTACAAGTCAGAGCGCATCAGAGCTTCCTGCGACAGAGCTTCGTCTCCTCCCCGGGACTGCCTACAGCACCCCCTCTTCCTTCCCCGACGCCCCTCAACCTGTCCTGTCTTGTTGATCCGGCGACGGGTGGCGCTGGCTCCGGTTCCAGGCTCCCCCCTCCCTGTCCCCTGCAAGCGGAGCTTCCCCCCAAGCCCGGGTAGGCGCCCAGGACCCCGGGAAGGAGTGAGGGTGTCTCCGCAGAGCGCCCTGGTACAGCGAAGTCAGAGCACTGGGCCTGGCCGCTGGACCAAGCCGAGCGGCGGCAGCGGCGGCAGCGGCAGCGGCTGTTGGGGAGCTGAGGCGGCGGCGGCGACAGCAGCTCCCCCTCCTCGGAGAGCCGGCCCGGGGGCGGGGCAGGGGGCGGAGACGCTGGGAAAGAGTGGGGTGAAGCTGGGCGGGCGGAACCCCAGGGTTCCTTGGAGGCAGGGAGTGGGGACGGTCTTAGAGGCAGGCAGAGTGGAGGCAAGGCCGCATGTCTCAGGGTTCAGAGGAGGAGGGACAAGGAGGCGACTCCACTGAATGGAACCCTGGATGGGGGGAGAGGTTGGGCTTAAGGCAGACGGAATGGCGGACGCCCCAAGAATGGAGAAAGGGAAGAGACTCTACTGCCCAGGATAGGAGTTCACAACTGGATGAGGAAAGTGGGGGCAATAACTGAAGAGATGGGGGTAGTGGTGAGATCTAGCCTGGGGCGAAATCCGGCCTCATTAATATCTCTGCTTTTGTGTGAGCCAAATTGGTCAGTCCCTGGTCTCCATACCTCTCTCCCTTCCACGTTTTGTCAGCAAAAAACATTCCCCCATCCTATTGACTCCTAAGAGAAAAGGCCATAAGAACTGGGGGGAGATGATTACCGGAGGCTGCACCGGAGTGAGAGGGTTGCTGGCCACAGATTTGGAAAGTAGAGAGGCCGGAATGGAAGGACCTATGCCAAGAATGGGGCGGGAGGAGGGTGGGAGGATGGGGAGGAACCGGCGAGGAGGCCTTCTAGAAAGGGACCTTTGGGCAGGGCACTAGATCTGTCTCCCAGGCGAGGGGCGAGCAGTCACCCTCCACATCCCGCTGGCCAACAAGCACTTTCCACGCTGGTAGGAGCAGCGTCTTTAATGGGCCCCGCCTCCCACGCCAGCTAAGCCGCCCCCCTTGCGCGCAGCCTTGGCCTCCTCCACCGCTGCTCGCAGGGCCCCGGTAGGGTCCCCGCGGAGCCGGGCCAACGCCCCGAGCAGCGCAGCGGCGCTGTCCCCCGCACGCAGCTTTCGGCCGCTCAGAAAATAGTGGGGCAGCATCCCGGCCTCGAGCACACGGCCCAGCTCATCCAGCAGCCCGAGGCAGCAGGCGCCCGCATTCTCGGGCCGCGCCAGATAGAGCGCCGGCAGCCGCTCGCACGCCCAGTAAAGCAACGTCCGCAGGAGGTAGGGCGCCGCGGCCCGGGTCCCGGCCACCAGCGGGCGCAGCAGGGCCTGGGCCGCCCCGTGCGCTTGCAGCAGCGGAGCGGGTATGCGCGCCTTGAGCGCCAGCTCCTGGCGGGCGAAGCAGAGCTGCCAGCCCGAAGCGCCCGGCCGCTCTGTGCTGCTGCCGGGCACCAGGTAGAAGGACGACTCGGAAGCCAGCGGGCCGGCCCACGAGTGGCTCCGAGCCCCTTCGGGCCAGCCGGTCACGGACACCACGGGGATCAGGTCGAAGAGCAGGAGGTGGCGCGGGGGCCCCGGCGTAGCCAGGAGGACGGTGGTGAACCCCTCGTGGCGGGCTGCGTGGACCAAGCGCGGGGCGCCAGGGACCGGGAACAGAGACTCAGCGACCGCGGCCAAAGAAGCAAAGAACCACGCAGCCACCTGTGCGGGGCACAATGTGGGCCATGTCTCCCAAGCCTCCGACGGCTGTGGGACTGGGCTAACGTCGGCTGCTTTGGTGACGTCACCATTCAGTTTTTTCAATGGTGCGGGAAAGCCAAGATCGGTTACGTCTTGCCCAGGCGACTCGGGCCCCGAAATGTTACTAGGTGATTTTTCCAAAGACACCTGCGGCTCATGCTCACTGATGTAACCATGCGGCTGGTCCACTGAGCTTTGCCAGTCCTTGGGACTTCCTTCACTTTCGGTTCGGTGGATCGAATCAAGTCCTCCTGGGACTGGGGGTCCTAGGCAATCCTGCCATGCCTCCCGGACCGAGGTTCCGCGTAACTGCTCTGGGAGACAGAGCCATGCGTAACAGGATTCCCTGTCCATTTGTAGCTCCTGCCCAGTGCTGTCTAGAGAAAACACCGGCACCAGGAGTGTGAAGCCGGCGTCGTAGTGAGGTCCCCGGGCGTAGGGACCTAGGGGTGCAGGCCCCAGATCCAGGGAGCCCTCGCGAATCCCGCCACGAAGCAACAAGAGCTCTGCCTGGGGAGGAAAGCGGGGGTCTCTGCGGTGAACAAGACCTAAGGGAAGAGAAGGGATTGTGAGGGCGTGACCCAAAGCCGGGGCTGGGGTGGGGCGGGGCTGAGATCTGTGAGTTCCCGAAGGCAGAGAGGGTTACTTACCGAGCAAAGAGAAGACAAAGTCCTTGGCCCGGAGGAGGTCTGGTCCCGGCTTGGGCCCGTCACTCCAACTCTCCTGCACACCTAGCTCCTGGATCAACTGGGTTAGTTCCTGCAGCTGCGCCCCGGAGCAGAAGTCGATGTCCATGAGCGGCCGGGCTGGGGCTGGGGGCGGCGGGCCCCACCAGGGTGCACTCCCCCAGACCGTGGAAGCCATGTGGCTCTATCAATTTGGGCTAGGGAAAACACGGAGGGGAGAAAGCCTAGACGGGCCTTTCCTTTGCTGCTGAAAAGTCGCCCCGGTTCTTTTCTCTTCCCGAGGCCGAGAGAGGGCCCCAGAGACAGTCCGCCAATGGGTCTGCAGATGAAGGGCTCTGAATTTAGTCTTGAAAACGAACAAATACCTCCTCCGTCCTTGCCCTTTTCTCATATGCTAGTCCCCGCCCCCATGGACCAGTTCACCTGACTCAGCAGGTAAAAATTAGCTGTTGGACCCCTCCTAAGGAATGCGATAGCCAGTCTCCTCCGCCGCCCCTTGTTTACCTCCCCTTACCTCTTTTTCGGAAGAGCCTATGGTCTGCGGCTTCCCTTTTCGGGGTAGCTACAAGGGTTGGGAAGAGAATGCATAAAACGATTCAACAGGTAACTTCTTCCTGCTGCCCATAAGGCCACGCCCCTAAATAGGGCCACGCCCTTTTCTGGAGGCTGTCAGGGTGGTTCCGGGCCGGCCCCGCCTCCAGTCAGAGTTCAGACTCTCCCTCTCTGCGGAGATCTCGCGCTATCCTAGGAGTTATAGTTTGTCTTCGGTGCTACCAGGGCGTTGGGGCCACGCCCCCATGTCCCTTCTTGTTCCGCTGAACTAGTGCCTGATGGAAGTTGTAGTTTCTATGGAGATAAACTGTTCTGTGCCTTTCCAAGCCTAGGTCAACCCCATACAAACATTCCTTGGGGTTGGAGCAGAGGGGTAATGGGATGGATCTGAATAGCAAACAATAATGGGGAACATATTCTAGCGCCTGGGAGAAATAGGGGCCTCTACTCTCACGTGTGAGTAGAGGAGCCCTGGTCATTTGGATCTAGGAGGGTTCTTCCATGCAATTATAACTTCATTTTGGAAATGAGACTGCAGCCTAGAAAGGTTGCACATGACTTGTCCAAGGGCAGAGCTGAGCCAGAGAGTTGTTGGAAAGAGTTGTTGGGTGGGGAGGCATCTCTTGGAATTGGTGGTGGTGGTGTTAGGCAAGAACACACAGGTGGTGACCCAGGAATGGACGTCTGACTCAGGGAAGGGACATACATGTTAGCAATGCCCACCTCAGATACACATGAGTGGTGGCAGGGAAAACACTTTGGGGTCTCACAGCTCGTGTGTGTACACAGAAGAGTTATTAGGGCGGAAAATCAAGTCCAGAAGAAACTCCCAGCTGGGCCGGGGCAGGGCAATGGAAAATTATCAAGGGAAGGAAATTGCTTTCAGTAACCAATTGCTTTCAATAACCAATAGGAATAGCTTCAGTAAGCTATCAGGGACACAGCTTAAGTCCAGGATGAAACTAGGAGACAGAATAATAGGACAGAAAGATAGGAAACCAAGGACAAGTTCACAGATCAGGCCAATCCATCACTGGACCAGGGCTTCTTACATTCTCATTTCCCCGGGGCCTGTCTCCAGAATGAGATAGGCCTAAGTCCATGGGCAAGAAAATTAAGCAGAGACACCCAGAAAAACTAGAGGCCTGTAAAGGAAGGGACTTTCAGAATCCAGAGCTCAATTTGGGGATGCCAGATCTCAGGGGTTCCTAGTCACTGACAAAGAGACCTCAAAACACAGCCCAGAACTGGGGAGGCAGGTTTCCATACATCTGATTGTGACCCAAAAGACTAGATCAGGAAAACTGAAGACTGGGCTCTTTCTCACAGTCTGGGGTAATCAGGCATCGGGCATCCCTACATCTTACCTCCTCCCCAGAGGGTGGCCTCTGAGCCACCCTAAAAAGAACTAAGTTCTCTGGGCTCTGTGGGAGCTTTGAAGATGCTGGGGATGAGTGACAAGGGAAAGGACAATGCAGCTCTAGGGCCTTGGGGATAATGGGTTTAGCTGTGCCACTATGGAGGAGAGGCAGGGGCAGGGATAGTCCCAGTCCTCATCAGGCCCTGTGGGTGGCCAGTGTCAGGAATGGGGCTAGGGTGGGTGTCCTAAATCAATCACAGAACACTTCTCTTGCCTCTTTATTCCTGATGCACATTTGTTCCCTCTTTTTCTGAGGTTCTCATCACACACTGATAGCCCCACTCCTTAATGGTCTCTGATGAGTTGTTGGGTGCCTCTTGGTGAAGGCGCCTGGGAGATGGAGCTTCACACTTGTCCCTGCCCACTCCAAACTGTCTCTGGCGGGCATCAAAGACCACATGCCCTACCCGGGTGCCTGGCCCAGGACAGTAGGGCTTCCAGTTGATCTTGGGAGGCATAGACATCTGGCGATAGTTCTGGCAGGCTGGAGGAACCATATCCACAGGGCGGTACACCCAGTCTTGGCTGCCTGCTCTCCGGGAGGGTGGCTGCAGCTCAATTAGTACAGGTACCTCTGAGAAGGTTTGCAGGTCATTGTAGATCACCCGGGCCTTGGAAGAGCAGGAGTTCTGACTGGGTGAGACAGAAGTCCATAGTACGTGCCTCTCTGCATCCTCCTTCTGAGGAGCCTCCTCAGATACAAATGATTTAATCAGGGCCAGTGTTGACTTTGCAGTCTGAGGTGGGCCCAAGACTTGGACAGACTCAGTACCTGCAGCAAGGCCTGGGTTCTTGTGGAGGTCAGGATTTGGGATAAGGCATGTGTCCTTGTAGAGGCCCGATTCCTCCGTAAGGCCTTGAGTCTTGGGGAGGCCAGAGTCTTGGGTAAGGGCTGGACCCTTCTGGGGGCCAGGATCTTGATTAATTCCTGGGTTCTTGTGGAAGTTAGGGCCTTTGGTACGTTCTGGGCTCCTGTGAATTCTAACGTCTTGGGTAAGGTCACTTTTCTTTTCAACTTCAGTGGTGTGGGTAAGGCCTAGATTCTTATGGAGGTCAGAATTTTGAGTAAGGCGCAGACTCCTGCAAACTCCAGAATCTTGAGTATTCTTATCGTCTCTTGTAGTCTCTAGATTCTTGTAGTCTCCCGAGTCTTGGGTAAGTCCTGAGCCCTTATGGAGGCCAGAAGTTTGGACAAGGCCTGGGCTCTTGTGGAGACCTGATTCCTGGCAAAGGCCTGAGCTGTTGTTGACTCCAGAGTCTTGGGCAAGGTATGGGTTCTTCTGCAGGCCAGAATCTTGGGTAAGGCCTAGACTCCTATAGACTCCAGGATCTTGGGCATTACCTGTACTCTTGTAACCCCCAGATTCTTGAGAAGGGCCTGGGCTGTTTTGGAGACCAGTTGTTTGGGAGAGATCTTGACTTTTGTGGAGTACAGTCTCTTGGTTTCCTTCTAGATTCCTATAAACTCCAGAGTCTTGCATAAAGCCTGAGGTCCTCTGAATGTCAGAAGTTTGGGTAAATGGTGTATTCTTGTGGAGGCCAGGGTGTTGGGTAAGACATGTGCTCCTAGAGATACTTGGATCTTGAGTAGGACCTACACTCTTTTGGGGGCCAGAATCTTGAGTAATGACAAAATCTTGAGGATTCTTGTGAAGGGCAGAGTCTTGGGTAAGGCTTGGGAGCTTATGTAGGCCTGGATCTTGAGCAAGGCCTGGGTTCTTGTGGAGGCCTGGATCTTGGGTAAGGCCTGGGTTCTTGTGGAGGCCTGTATCTTGGGTAAGGCCTGGGTTCTTGTAGAGGCCTGGATCTTGGGTAAGGCCTGGGTTCTTGCGGAGGCCTGGATTTTGGGTAAGGCCTGTGTTCCTGGGAACTTTAGAGTCTTTTGAAGGGCTTGGGGTCTTTTGGAGGCCAGAGTCTTGGGTGAGGCCTAGACGCTCATGAAGTTCCGGGGATTGGGGTTGGATTGGGGATTGGGAAATGGTAGAGAACTGCAGAGGGATGGGGAACTGGGAAGAGGGGACAGACTGAGGAGACTTGGAGGTTGGGGGAAAGGTAGGGGTTTGTATTAAGGTGGAGGGCTTCTGGTTGTTGGTGGGTTGATGAAGGACAAAGGACCTGGGAGAAACAAGAGGCAGGGAAAGAGTGCATGGTGGAGGAATGGTGCACAGTGGGCTCCGGGCATTTGTTGGAGAATGAAAGCAAGGTTGAGAAGGTGTAGCATCCTTGGAGTAGACCAGGAATTTGGGGTAGACTGGAGCTTGGGACTCTGTGTTTCTCTTCTCAGAACTGCAAGGATGGAAGCTGCAGTAAGGGAAGGTCTTGGGCTGTGAGAACTTGTCTTTGAAATCATTTGAGATCTTCCATTCCATATTCCCCAACTCCAGGTAACCCAATATGGATCCTATGGAGGGCTTGGCACTGTCCCCACTACGTTGATTCGATGTTTGCTCAGCTGTACCAGAGCTCACCAGGCCCTGCCCCTCTTGGGGCCTGGAAAGAGTGCCCAAGTACTTTCTGGAATACTCAGAGTTCTGGGGGAGGCACACATGGAATAAGTTCTGCTTTACCCCGCGGGCATTGTAGACCACATGGCCAGTGGAGAGGCCTTGGCTGAAGGCAGGCGGGGTAGAGGGAATAGGAGTTAGGATGGGGGTAGAGGTGGTGGCAGGGACAGGTGCAGGGACTGGAGTGGTAGTCCGGGCCATGACCAATGCTGGGGCAGGGGTTGAGGCAGAGATTGGGACAGGGGCTGGTGTAGGGGCTGGGGCAGGAGTAGTGGCAGGGGCAGAAGTTGGGGGAGGGGCTGGGACAGAGTTTGGGGCAGGGACCAGAGTGTGGGCATGGGTATAGGTTAGACGAGCCTGGGCTGGGGTGCAGGCTGGGGCGTGGACTGTTATGTGCTCTGGGCTGTGGCCCAGGGTGTGGACTGAAGTGTGCTCAGGGCCCTGGGCCTGGGCAGGGGTGTGCTCAGGAGTGAGGGCTTGGGAGTGGGTCTGGGCCCGGGTGGGGCTATGCTCAGGGGGGTGGACTGGGGAGCGGATCTGAACCTGGGGTTGGGTGTGTTCAGGGTGGTGGACTGGGGAGCGGGTCTGGGCCTGGGGTTGGGTGTGTTCAGGGTGGTGGACTGGGGAGCGGGTCTTGGCCTGGGCGGGGATGTGCTTAGGGGTGTGGACTGGGGAGCGAGTCTGGGCCTGGGCAGGGATGTGCTCAGGGGTCTGGACTGGAGAGCGAGTCTGGGCCTGGGGGTGGGTGTGCTCAGGGGCGTGGACTGGGGAGTGGGTCGGGGCCTGGGTGGGGGCCTGGTTTGGGTCATAGTCTGGGGTCTTAGTCTTGCTCTTTGGGGGCAAGCGGAGTGGAACCATGTCCAACTTGCTCATCCTGGGGAACTGGGAAGATGTCTCTTGCCTGGAGAAGAAGGTGGCTTGGGCCTTTAAGGCTGTGACCTGAGGGGCCTCCCCAGCTCCCATCATCCCCTCCTTCCACAGTCCCCACGGAGCCTCCACAGGAGCCTTGGCGTGTCCATACTGAGGTGGCATCCAGCAGCACCTAGAAGCCTTCTCATCATTCGTGTCTGGTATCCAGGAGTCAAGGTGGTTAGGGTGCCCAAGCAGGAAGCTTGGGCGATGATGGAAGTGGGAAGAGACTCTTGCGAACAGGTTCTTGGGATCCATGGAGCAGCGCATACACATGGGATGGCTGCCTATACGGCTGGGTTGCTTGTCTGCAGGGAAAGGTGGGATGGGACAAGGCTGGGTTCCTGAGAGGCTGAGAATGGGGAGAGGGATAGAAGAAAGGGCACAGACCCACATCCCCTTGAGGTCGTGCTGGGGCCCACTCACCTTTGGGGAAAAAGTGACGGAAAAGAATCCGCAAGGAGCTCTTCAGATGCCTCCAGAGCTGAGGGGAGCAGGGGAGGGGAGGGTCAGGAAGTTGGGTGAGCCTTGAAATCCAACCCTGGACACATCCCAACTGCCCTCCCACCTCAACCCCTTCCAGGCCCCAGGGATCCCCCAACCCTGCTGCCCAGACCCTGCTCTGACCAGAATCACCACATTGATCCCCACGTTGAGCAAGATGACACTGCCCAGAATCAGAAGAATTGAGTCTCCTAGGTCCTGGCACTTCCTGAGGTTGGTGCCAGAGCACACTTGGGCTCTGTGGTGGGCTTGCTCACCCATGGCCGGGGGTCCCAGGACTACCTGGGCCCCCTGGCCCCCATATACTCACTAGGATCCAGACTCCTCTGGTGGGGGAGGGGGAGAAGGACTGGATCATAATGGGGCAGGTAGTTGGGGTCACAATGAAGGAGGGGGAGGAAAAGGAGGGCCCACGGTGGCTTTCCCTGGTAACCGGGTTCAGGTAACCTGAGCCTGGACAGTCAAACAGGGCTGGGAAGCCAGCACACCTCCCCTCCCACCCTCATTCGTTCCCTCACTGCCTGCTGACTCACTCATTCAAACACTCACGGATTCCATCCCCTTGATCGCTCCTGAGACTGGGAAGACCTTGGCCTCAGAGCCCTGGGGAAGGCCTGGCTGGAATCCAGAGCCTTGGCCTTCTTATTGCCCTTCACTGGGCCAAGGGCCTGCATCTGTCCAAGTGTGGAACCCCCAGGGCTGGATCTGACCTCAGCTTCTTACGTGGGGCTGAACCTCTGAGCCCCCTGTGGGGACAGGGAGAGCAGAAACACAGAGTAGGTGCCCAGAGACCAGTGGTTTGGAGTCTGCAGCTGCAAGATCTACTTAGTGCATGGCGCAGGACCAGGAGGGCCCTGCTAGCAGGACTGTGGCCAATAAGCCAAGGGGAACTTCATGCCAAAAAGGGGACACTGGCTTCTCATTTCAGGAAGCCTAGGGCAGGGACCCAGGTCGGCAGAAGGAGTGGCGCTTCCAAGCCACAGACCACCACAGTGTTTCCTGGACTCTGTTGCTCTTTATTCCTCTCCCCATGCCCTGCCCCACTGCCTACTTTCGCTGCTGGTCAGTTAAGTTTCCCGGTCCGGCTCCTGTGCAGGGAGGGCCTCGAGGCTAAGGTGGAAGGTGGTGGCAGTGAGTTGGCTCGCGCTCTGCTATCCTGCACCTGCCGCTTCAGCTCCAGGCTGTCATACACCTGGTAGTTGGCATTGCCCCCCGGAATCCGTCTGAGTGGCACGAAGGTGGGTGGAGGTGGGGGGAGCTCAGCAGCCTGGACTTCGGGCAGGGGCTGGGAGGAGCGGGAGAGCAGGGCCGGGCTGGGAGCCAGGGCCTGTTGGTATGAGGCCTCGCCCAACACCGTGAGGGAGGTGGAGGTAGTCAGAGGGTGCCGAGTGGACAGTGCTTCTGCCCATTCGGCCGCCCGGCGCCGAGCCTCATGAGGGTCTCGGGAGCTGTAGCACAAGTGTCCGGTGGATGGGTGGGGGCTACGGTTGGGCTGGCTGTAAGCATGGCTGGGGAGGCTCCGCCGGTGGGACTGTGGGGAGCACTGCTCTTGGGCCTCGGGCCGGGAGCCCCGGGGCACCAGGAGAGATGGAGGCTCAGAGCCCTCCAGACCACGCCGCCTCTGATCCCAGGAGTCACACAGTAGCTGGCCCCCTGAGGAGTAGGGGCTGTGCCCCCCGGGGACCCAGGAGGGGTTACGGGGCAGCTGGCGGGGGACTGGCAGAGACGAGGTCCACTGCTCAGCCTCCATATTGCCCCAGATGCGGGACTGTGAGCAGAGGGGCCTGTAGGACTGCAGCCTCAGCTCCGACTTGGCCTCCACACGCTTTGGCATGCGGCGCAGCTCAGGTGACAGGTAGAGAGAGGGTGGTGGCAGGCTGGCCAGAATCCCACCCTGGCGGCCCCACAGCCCCAGATTGGAGGGCAGGCCCATTTGCTGGTAGAGCCCTCCCCAGCCCCGCTGTGGGTACTTGGGATATGGGAAGGACAGGTCATCCTCCTCTTCCAGGCAGGAGTCCAGATCCTCCCGATCAAAGGGGAGCATCGGCCACAGCTGTGACATCTTGCGGCTGTGCTGTTGGCTACGGAAGACTGAGTGGTTGTAGGGGAACTGTCTGTGGTTCTTCAGCCTTTGCTGGTGGCTGCGGCTGCGGCGGCGGCGGCGGCGGCGTGAGCAGCGGTTGCGGATGCGGTGGTAGGAGGAAGAGTAGCAACAAGTGGGCCGGGCCATCTTCACTTCTACAGGGTCCAGGGTGCAGTGGATGTGGACGTCTTGGACCTTGGCTGGTGAATCTTGGGGAGAACTTTCACAAGCCTGCAAGATTTCATCTGGGGGAGGCACGAGTCCATGTAGGCGGGGCAATTGTCATGAGTTCGGGGTTGGGAACACCAGGGCCTGGGTGTCTAGGGCTGTGGTGGTTGTGTGGTGGGGGGAGTCCCTACCTCTCTAGCTACCATACTTACTTTTTTGATTAATCCAACAGATCATCTTGTCTAAGGCATTCTGGAACCCATGCCACATCTGGGGGTGGAGTGGGGTGGGCGGGTGGGAGTGAAGGCCAGGCTCTCCACCCCCACCCTCCACCCCCGTCCCAGCCAAGACCACTCCTGCAGGGAGAGGTGCAGGCTGCAGCTGGCTTCGATCCTCAGCCCTCTTTACCCCTAGGGATGGTCCACAACCATCACTGACCACAGTTGCCATGTTGATCCCAATGTTGACAAGAATGATGAGGCCCAGCAGCAGGAGTAGGAAGTCCTCAGCATCCTGGGGACTTTCTTGGTATTGACTGCAGCACCCCAGGGTGTCATACCAGAGCTGGTTTTCCATGGTGGGGGGGTCCTAGGGCCACCTGGGCCGCGCCCCCCCCCACCAGCCCCGACCCACACTGAACTCATGCCAGGACCTGGGGACACCTACCAGCTGGTGAGGGAGCTGGGTCATAATGAGGCACATTGAAGGAAGTCACAATGCAGAGGTGGCACCTTTTTTATCCAGTTGGCAGACCCTTTATATGGCCATCTCTCCCACTCAATGGAGCCCAGTCCCCAGATATCCCAGTCTGTCCCTCTGTCTCCGTGGGACTTGCTTAACTCAACACCTGATTCCTGATTTGAAAATATGGTAGCTACAGTTGTGAGACAATCTTCATAGGAATTGAATCATGCATAAAGGATTTCCTCTATTTTATTGTTCTTTTGAGACATTATGGCAGCTTATGTAGCCTGTTGGTACTTTCCAATCCATGCTTACTTGGGGCCAGAGCTAGGGTGACTAGATGGACCAGTGACAGCAAGAGTCCCTTCTGGGATCGCCCCCCTGCTGCACCATTCTCTCCCTGACCTGCCCTTTTCCCTGTCATAATCCCTCTAGCACCCACTCTACCCACCCCTTTCTGGCCAGGGATTGCAGCCCTCAGTGCTGGTGGTCGTTGAGCCCATTGGCCCCTTCACTTCAGAGCAAGACTGACTTCTACCTCTGCCAGGGACCACTCCTCTCCATCCTAACCAAATGCCCTCCCACTGAACCACCCTTCTAAGTTGAAAAACTGCTAGCTGCCACCTTAAGCAAACCACATGAAATTCACAAAGCGCAAAATAGATGTAATTGTTGATATGACAAAAGGAGTCTTCGATTTAAACCAGGCTCATCACTGGGGTCTGTGAAAATGGTGCCCTGGGGACCTCAAGTCATTTGTTTGCACACTGAACAACTCAGCAGAATAGAGAAACAGCTTTTGGTGGTGAACACGATGTAGTTTATACAGAAGTTGAATTATAATTCAGGTGATAAAACCTGAAATCTATGTAATGTTATAAACCAATGTTACCTCAATAAAAAATAAATAAATAAAGGAACAGCCAGTGGGCATTTCCCATCAAGCCTCCAAACACATAGGAGGTGCTCAATGCATACTCACTGAATGGAATCAGCTTAAAATGATCAATTACGTTAGCTGAATGAAAATGATCAGACAAGCTGGGTGATTCACAAAAGGCCTGTACCTATCCTGGGTACATTCCAGAAACCCAGCTGGTATGGCAGGTGAGGTCCAGCTCCCTCAGCCTATGCGCACTCACATGGCTCCTTGTTCCCAAGTTGTGTATGTGCACACACATGTACATGTGTGCATGCATGTGTGATTCCAATTGTCTAGGAGTAGGGTAGAGCCTGGGTTTTCCTGTTGTCCAGTGGATGCGGTATTCTGATGAGTTCACATGGCAGACTGAAGGTGAGAGATTCCGATGGGCCAGGCTGACTCAGTGGCAATGGGAATCTACCTGTGGGAGCAGGGGGATGGAGCATCTGAGGTCGTGAAGTTGATCCTTGGTGACCTTGTGACCACGAATAAGTCACTTGGTCTTTCTGAGCCTCAGTCTACTCATTTGTGACATGGAGGTGCTAATTAGAGGAGTGAGGTCACAGAGGGCTGTGATGTTATCGTGAGGCAGCCCTTGAGAGTGTCCCCAGTATTTCTTCCTCAGCTCCAAGCCTGCTTGAGGGTACAGGAGCTTCAGGTTCTGACTGGGGAATTGTGAGGGACTGGATGCCTTGACCTTCAGCCATCCCTCCTCAAAGAAACCAGGGCTTAAGAGGGAACCACGTCTCACCCCTAGCTGCAGCCTAAACCTGGGCTCTGGCAGGAACGAGACCTCTGAGGAGCTAGGGCCATGGGGATGAGGGTTCCCCATCTAGTAAAAGAGTGCCTGGGGATCTGGGGTGGGATTTGGGAGGCTTCTCTGGGCACTAAAGAAAACAGAGTAGAGTCAGGTAGGAGTCTTACAACCATGAAGGGTCTGGGAAAGGGCTGAGGACAGGGCCTGGGGAGGCCAAGAGTTGATGAGGGTCTTCGGGGCTCTCTAGGCCCTGTTGCCAGGGAGATCATTCCCTTAGCAACTAGGGCTTCTGGGTGCTGTGTGGGCTCTGACACCCCCCACACTACCACAAACTACCTTCTCTCTCCTTTTTATTCTTTTCCCAGTCACCTCTCTGCCAGGGAATGGTATACCCAGTCCTTGTCCATCCCCTCAGCAGTGCTGGATCCAGAGGCCAGGGGGTAACAGTGGGACAGGGCCTCCACTTCTCGGGTCAGCTCTCGAAGCCGCCGCCTCACATCGCGGGCATCATACACTATGCGGCCTGAGGAGTGGCGCTGGGGGATGTCTGGGACGATCGCTGGGCCTCGGATGGGTGGCGGGGCTGGTGGGGCTGGCAAGCACTGCTCCTGCTCTGCCTCAGCCCCCGCCCCCGCCCTGCCTCCACTGTTCTTGTGGCTCGGGGCCTGAGGGCTGGGGGGTGGGGGGTTCACAGGATACACGTAGGCCTCCAGGCCCAGCTCTGACCGCATCTCTCTTTTGAGGGGCCTTTCCTCTATGGTCTGCTGGAAGCGGATGGTCTGGGGAGGTGGTTCCACGGTGTCCTGGGCCCAGGGAGCCCAGAACCCCCAGGTGGGTTGGAAGCCTTTCCAGTCCTTAGGGTGATCCCAGTTGTGGGAGCAGATTGCTGGGTGCTGATGTGGGGGCTTCTCGTCATTGTCAGTGTCTGGGGCCCAGGCTACCGGGCAGTGGGCACGGCACGCTGAAGAGCCTCGATGGCGATAGCGGCGAGTGGGTGGGGGGGTCACGGTCATTTTCACAGGGTCCATGGTGCATCGAAGGTGGACTGCAGGGAAGCTCTGCTTCGGTAGCTGGGTCTGCTTCCCAGGTGAGGATGACTTAGAAGCTTCTGTGGATCAGGGAGAGGTGAGAGGCTGGTGAGGAGGCTGGCTCCTCCAGGGATGGAGAGGCAGGGTGCAGGGAGAAGAAGCTGCACAGCTATGGTGTCTGAGAGGAGAGAGCAGGAGGGGAAGAGGCCAGCTTAGGGTCAGGGCTAGAAAGCCTGGTTTCTGCCCCTCCTACACCCCAACCCCCAGCCCCTGCTTACCTTTCTCACAAACAATATGGAACACTTGGTGTAAGAAGCCACGGAGTCTGCACCAGAGCTAGGTGGGGGAGGACACAGTGACCCCAGGCAGGTCCTGGCCACCAGGCCTGTTCCCCGACCCCACCGTCCTACCAGCACCCTCCTGCCCAGCCCCACCCTGACCAGTGTCACCATATTGATGCCAATGTTAATGCAGATGATGAGGCCCAGCAGCAACAGGAAGGAGTTGCCCAGGTCCTGGCAGTTGTTGGTGTTGGGGCTGTGATACGAAGCCCACCCGGGTTGTGGCCACTCAGCCATAGCCATGGGGGTCCCTAGGGCCACCGGGGCCCCTAGGCCCCCAGCCCTCTGTGCCCACAGTATCTACCGGCCTGCCTGCCTGTCCCAGAGGCTACTGGGGGTAAGCGGGTCACAATGATGCTGGGGGTCTCCCTCACAATGTGCTAAGAGGGAGAGTCCTGGGCTCACAGTTGACCCTCCAGCCTGGGCCCAGGCCTTGGCAGAGGCTAAGCCCTTCACCTTGCATGCCTCTCCTGTGGCACACCTGGACAGCCCATGGGCCCTCTGGCCTGTCTAGTGTCTGCCATCAGCCCCTGCCCGCTCCTTCTCTCCACCACGCTCTGACCTCTGCACGGCTCCTGATCTGAACTCCCCAGACAGCCCCATTACCATGGCAGTCTTACTCCAGCACCCACTCTTCCTTTCTCTCAGCCCTCGGAGCTGGGAGACGTTCACTGAAAAGGGCTGTGGGCTCGGACACCCTCCTCCTCCCTCATCGGCAGTCACTTCCCCAAGGCTTGTTTTTTCAGAGCCCCCTGCCCCCACCCCCTAACATAACAGCAGGCACAACCAACAGTTAAACTTTTATATTTACAATATTCTCTTCATCTTTTGCCAGGTTTAAAAATGTGTACAGAGCCGTGAAGGGTTGGGGTGGGGACATGGGATTGTCAGGGAATTGTTCTGGGGAGAGGGGCTGGGCACTGGAGTCCGTGGCTGAATCATGGGGTCCCCCAGCCCCCCTCCCATGCCCCAATTTGGGGGGCATCTGTCTACAGGGTTCAGGGCCCAGGTCTCTAGCATTTAGAGGGCATGGCTGTTTGGAGAGGAGCTGGACCAGGCAGGGAGAGGTGGGAAAAGAACTAAGTTTCCACGGGTGGAGGCGGGAGAAGGGACAGCCAGGAGGCAAAGTTCTGGGGAGCCAAGACCAGGGATACTGGATTTAGGTGTCAGTGGAAGACAGCACCCCACCCCCTACTCAAGTTTGGCACTAAGAAACCCACAAAATGCCAGCAGATGAGGATTCTCTCCTTCTCCACTGGTGTCCCTTAAAACCCTTCCTGACATCGTTCTTTTCCCCAGAGGCTCAAACCCTTTCTCCTCAGGTGCCCTCCAGGCAGTCACCTCACACATGTCCTTTCAAATTCTTCCTGCTGGTGTCTGCCCAAGCCCCGTCTCCCACTGCCCCCTCCATCTGCTCCTCAGCACAGCTGACCTCATTCTGTCCCCAGCCTGTCCTGTGAAGCCTTTCTCCCCTGCTCTCCTCTCCTCCACTCCTTTCCTTCAGCCCTGGTGGCCAAGGGAAGAGGGGGCAGGTCAAAGAAGAGAGTGGGCAGCTGAGGGAGAAACTGGTCTGATAGATGGGGACGGCTTCAAAGAGGGAGACAGAGATGGAGGAATGGAGAACTGAGGCACAGAGGGAGGGATGAGACATGGTGAGGAGAGAGACACAGTCGGGACCCCTTCAGCTGTCACTTCCCCTCCTCTGTATCCACGTGCTCCCACATTGACCTGCCCTGACCCAGGACTGGGGAATCCTTGGCACACTTTGGGGGGTCTTCCCCCCTCAAACTCACCTACCCAGTTTGGCACGGATGAGCGATGGTCTGAAGACTGAGGGAAAGGCTGTCCTCAGACCCTGATGAGGGCTTTGGTCAAACATGCATGGCCTCTGTGGGTGACAGGTGCCATGTCCCCACCCCCCAACTCAGCATCTGGGGGGGGGAGGGAGGGGCAGAGCTCTCCCCTCAGGGTTTGTACATCCCAGTCAGCTCTCAGCTGTTAGTTTGAAGTCTGTTCCCACCTGCTGTGTGAGGAGGAATTAAGTGCTGGGCCTGAGGCCTGGTGGATGCAGGGAGATGCTGCAGAGAAAGGGACCGTCTGCATGGGAAAACACACATCCACATGCAAGAACATACTTCCACTCAGAGAAACGTGTCCCGGACCCGTGGGAAAACAAGTTCCCAGGCAGCACAGGGATGCCCGGATTTCCTCCCATCCCCCTGGCAGGGCATCTGTGTCTGTCATCTGTGGAAGGCGAGGCCAACTGGAGAGAACGTGCTCCATCTGACTTGTGCCATGGGGGAGGAACATGCTTCGCTGGGATGGGGAGGGGTGTGGGGCGGGGGGGGGGGGGCTGTGATTTCCTCGCTACTTCCCAGGCACCACCCTGCGTTGTCTGGTGGCCAAGGGTCACTGTCCGTGAACACTCCACTTCCAGGGTCTCCATGGGGTGGGGAGGGGGGAGGAGGTGGGAGAAGGCATGAGGGAACAGGATTCTGGGGTACAAATCCCCGCAGAAACTCTTTGAGGGGGCCAACATGTGTCCAGGGCGGCAAAAAAAACCTCACCCTGCACATGGGAAAACACACCCCCTTGTGAGAAAGCACACCTCCGCATGGGAAAATGCTCCCACGTTTCCACACACCGAAGACTGGTGTCCCAGTGGGGGGCAAAAAAAACGCCCTCCAATTGTACAGAGGCCCAGGTCCAGAGAAGAGAGTGGGCCTCTCTGCATGGGCAAAACACGCATCCCGGGGAGGAAACCCACGTCCACCTAATGCTCCTCGACGTGTGGCAGCTCCACACGAGAAAAGCCTGTGGCCAAGTCCTCCTCCCTGCCTTCCGAGTGGCACTTCCCGCCGGGCCGGGAGGGCTGGGGAGGAGGTCCCCCCCAGGCCACCCCCTATACCCGAGTAGTGGAGTGGGGGTGGGGTAGCGTGTTGTTGTGGCTGGTAGCGGTGGGGGGAGGCGGGGGGAAGGGCCCAAAGGGATGGAGGGAGGGGGGCGGCGGGGGCGGCGGGGGCCCCAGGCCACTGGGCAGCAGGGTCAGGGCCCCGGGGGCCAAGAGAGGCACATCGTCTGGTGCCCGGCGCAGGGCCAGGGTGTAGTCAGGCGGGCAGGCAGGGCGTAGGGCTTCGGCAGGGTCCGCCCCGATGCCACCGCCTCGCTTCAGCTGTAGTGACACCAGCTCCTCCTCTGGTGGCAGCTCACGGCCGGTGGCCGGGAGCAGGGGTCCCCCACCAGGCACCCCGGAGCCTGAGCCGCCCGGTGGGCTGAGCCGCCTGCACCGCAGCTCCTGCCGCCGGTCCCGCTTGTAGTAGAGGGCGGCGAAGGCGAGGATGTTGAGGAAGAGGAGGGAGGCGCCCACAGCCACAGTGACACTTAGCTCCGTGGAGTAGTCTCGGGAGTCCCCGGGGAAACGGTCATAGGCCCTGGGGCCGGGCTCGGGCTCAGGCTCCGGTGGCAGGGTGGCGGGCGGTGGGGGCCGGCGTGTGCCCGGGGCGCCGGGGGGTGGGCGAGGCGGCCAGCGAGTGGCGTAGGGAGGCAGGCGTGTGGTGGTGGTGAAGAGCTCCGTGTGCAGGTTGTGCAGGTGGGGCACGAGCTCTAGCCAGAAGGCCACCTTGTTGGCGCGGTAGTTGTCACGCACGCGGGGCTTCAAGCCGATGTGCAGGTACTGCTTCTCCTTGCTGTTGAACTTGCTCCACACCACCTCCTCAAAGCGGTTGGGCTTGGTGTGGATGAACTTGGTGTCCTGTGGCACTGGCTGGTTGGGGTCACTGTGGGCACAGGAGGGCAGGGAAAGGAGGAGTGAGGGTGAGGCTCCCACGGGGGTGTAGGAGGCATGGGGAGCGAGATAGATAAAGATGCAGGGAGACAGAAAGAAAGTCAGAGAAAAAGAGAGAGACAGAGATGGACACGAAGAGACAGAGAAACTGCCAGAGACAGAGAGACAAATAGGGATGGAGACAGACTGCCAGAGATGAGGACAGAGGGCCAGAGATAGGCAGAGACAGACAAAGAGACAGCCAGTGAGAGAGGCAGAAGCTGAGACTGAGTGAGATAGAGACATGTAGAAACAGAGAGACAAAGTCACAGGAGAGACAGCCAGGGTGAAATCAGCAGGCAAAAAGGAAATAGATCAAAGAGAGCAGAGGGAGAGGGAGAGATATCAATGGATTTCAAGAGAGATGTAGAGACAGCAATAAAGAAAACAGACAGACACAAAGCCTTACACATACTCAGACACACAGACCGGAGCAGTCAGACAGAGGGGCAGAGCACTGGGAGGAGAGAGAAAGGGTGGGGAGGCAAGGGAGAGGAGAGACAGACACAGAGCCAAAGCCACCAAATGAGCCCACCCCCAGAAAGGACAAGGACCTCTCTAACTCTGCTGAATTTCTAACATGCAACTCAGTGCCCGGCACAGAGAAGGTGTCCAGCAGGTGTCTGAGTGGAGAAGGCAAGAGCGCTTTAATGGAGGAATGATGGCCGTGTGAAGGAGTGAGGGAGAGAAGGAGCCGAGGATGGAGGGTGTGTGTCCCTTGGCCTGCAAGGGTGCCCCACCCAGCCCCTCTGGGCCTCACCCAGTCTTGGCGAAGTTGGTCCAGTAGGTCATGACCACGGCGCTGAGCATGACATCATTCTTGGAGAAGTTGCAGGGGAAGAGGTCAGTGGCACCCACCATGGGCACACCGAAGACGTAGGGTAGCTCATCCCCATGCGCTGCGTCTGCCCACTCGGGCCTGCCCTCAGCCTGGCAGTGGTGGTAGAAGGTGTAAAAGTAGACAGGAGACTGGTAGTCGGCGTGCAGCTTGGCAGTGGCCACAGCTGGTGCCACCCACTGGTGGTCAGTAAAGAGCGCCAGCAGGGTCTTGCGCCGCATCTCGCCATTGTCCCGGTCGGCCCAGTCCGTGTACATAAATTTGATAGTCTCCCGCAGCACATCCTTGCCCTCCGGGTAGCCATACAGGTTGTCCACAAAGTTGGAGACTGTGAAGTCGAAGGCGCTGGCGGACACACCGTCCTCACTCTCTGCGGAGTCCTCCACGAACTTGAGGCCCTCTCCCTGGTTGACACCGATGAGCATGTCGTAGTTGAGGAATTCTCCCTGCTGCATGAGGATCTCAGGGTCATCGGGAACGACGTCACCGTCCACCACGGGCCCGAAGGCGATGTGGTAGCTGGGGGGAAGGGGTCAGGGTTTCATTACCTGCTCACAGCTTCCTCTCAGCTCGCAGCCTGCTGAGCCTCTGCCCAGAAAACCCTTCTCCCCTAGTTAAAATCTCCTGAGTCCTCGGGGCACTTGGCCTCTCAGGAAGTCTTCCCTGAAGCCCTTCATGGCATCTTGTGCACACCTGCTCTGTTTAGGCACCTCCACTCAGGGAAGGCTTCCAAGACAGAAGGTAGAGCTCCTAGAGGGGCCTGAAGCCCACCTCTCCTTGCCAAATAGAATGCCTGTGGGCACCTCTCATCCTCAACCTCCTTGGAACCAGCAAGGACCTGGCCCTCTGCCACACCCATACCCATACCGGGCAGGCTGCACGTCCTGGTCCACCAGCTCCCGGGAAGGCTTCCGGCGCAGACACTCCACAGCTTCAGCACTGTCCTCCCGGTCACAGCCCACCTTGGCCGCCAGCAGCCGCGTGTACTTGAGCGGCTGGTAGTTGACAGACCAGCTGGAAATGGCAGTGCCACTCTGGGCGATGGCCTTCTGGAACAGCCCTGGCGAGATAGGCAACAGGCAGGCTTCAGGCTGGGCGGTATAAGCCCAAGGGAGAAGGGGGAGCTGGTAGGGTCAGGGGTGTGGGAAAGGAGAAGGGAGGGGCAGACTGAGAAGGTTGCTGGTACCTTCTGAATGATGGGAGAGGATCAGAAGGTTGACACAAGAGGCCCCTGCCCCAGACCCAAAGATGGTGATGCGCTCGGGGTCGCCCCCAAAGTGGGCAATGTTTTCACTGAGCCAGCGCAGGGCCTGGATCTGGTCCAGGAGTCCGTAGTTGCCTTTTGCAGCCTGGTCCCCAGTGCTGAGAAAACCTGGAGGTAGAGGAAGAAATGGGCTCCCTGGGGGTGTCACAGCACCCTTGCCCCCTCTCTGGGCAGCTCAGTCCAGCCCAGAAGCCATTCTGCTTCTGCTGGGTTTAGAGGAACCCTGCCCGCCAGGATCCGCCCCCATACTCCAGCCCCCAGAGTTGGCTGCCCACCCTCACCGAGCACCCCAAGGCGGTAGTTGAGTGTGGCTACAATGACGTTGCCATAGGCGGCCAGGACGGAGCCATCGAACATGTTCCCAGTGCCCTCCATGTAGGAGCCGCCGTGCAGAAAGAGCATCACAGGCTTCTTCCCAGAGTCCCGGATATCTGTGTGGGGAGAGGGCGGGAGGGTGGGCCAGGAAGTGGGGCACAAGGATACAGTCAGACCAGAAGCAGCACCGCCCAGCTCCTAGGCCTGATGAGGACCAGCCCGGAGCTCAAGGGACATGTCACTCCCATCCCTGGGGGGCAAGACCGGATTCCCCTCCCTCCCTCCCCAGCTAGCCCTGGCAGAAGGTCCCTCCCCACCTCCTGCCAGCCTGCCCCACAGCACTTCTCCAAAGCTGGGCAGACCTTCCAAGCCTAACAGAAGTGGAGGTGGGGGGTGGCCCCCCTCAGGGCATCTGCTGGATCCAGGGAACCCCCTCCCTACACACACACAGCTAATCTCCTTCCTGCTCCTAGGAAGAGTGAGGTTCCAAGGCTGGCAATAGAGCTAGAGATGCTGGGAGGGTCCTGGCGTCTCCTCAGACTCAGGCCTTGGGCCTCAGCTCCACGTGGTAGCCTGGTCTGTGGGTGAGGGGGTGCCAGGCCCTAGGGTCCCTGGGGGCTTGGTCTCCTCCCCGCCCTAATTCCTTTCTAGGTCACCTCCCAGTTACCACGGCAACCCCCAGCCTAATTACTGTGGCAAGAGGAGGCAGGGTGGGAAATAGCCTGCTTAATGAAGCCAGGGTATAGCTTCTAGTCTCGGACCCCCCTAAACTGGCCTGAGCCCTGGGTTCTGCACTGAACCCCTCTCTTTCCATGTCCCCAAAAGATCCCATAATCACTGCTACATGTAGTAGGCCCCTGAGGCACTCCAGACGGGACTGAGTGACTAATTCCAGAAGAGGGTGGGAGTCTGAGAGGGCTTGCCAGGGTCCCCAAGGCTATAGTAAGTACCCTCCCCTGCAACCCCTCCATGATTTAGCCACAATGCTGGGGCTGGGGTCACCACTGTCCCACAGGCCCTCCTCTTTCTTGACACCTGCAATCTCTGACTAGCACTCAGCAAACAAAAGCCAGGCCTGGGTCTCCACAGCTGGTCCCCAGCGCCTCTGCCACCCTCCATCTTCCTGCTAGAAACTTTCCTCCTGCCAGAAAGTCAACCAACAGGTCACTAAGACCCTCCCCTCCACAGTCCCCCACCCCAGACAGCTTCCTGCCTCCTGTCTTCTAAGACCTTCTCTGCCACCTCCCTCCACCTAACTTTGGCCAGGAGCTCGTAGGTGGGCAGTATCCCCTCTGTGTCCTCCCCAAATCCTATTCTTCCCTTTGTTCAACCTCCAGTGGGCTTCAGGCTGGAGTCTCCTTCCCTCCGAGGTCCTGTGCTAAATGTCCTCAGTTCACCCCCTCCTCCCCACCCAGCACCTCCACTCCCATTGGTGGGGGAGGGGGTCAGAAAGGGAAGGAGCAGGAAGGGGGGCTGGGGCAACAAGAATTCAAAACCCACAACAAAAAACAGGATCAAGAAAGAAAGAAAAAACAACAACCAAAAAGCAAGAAGCTCTCGGGGCAGATTCAACAAGAAAAGAAAAAAAACAAAAGATCCGTTTTTGGAAAAAAAGAAAAAAAGAAAAAAGTTCTTTGCATTTTTTTTTCAAAATTTTCTGGTGAAACTTCAAGATATTGGGCCCTGTTTTCAAAAATTTCCAAATTCTTTAATTTGCTTCAAATGTTTGTGTTTTCTGCGTCTGATAGGCTTTTGGAAATTGTAGCAGGTTTCTGATGTTTCAATTGTGTCATCAATTTGCCAACTTTAAAATGTTTTTTCAAACGTTGTTTTGCTCCAAATTAAAATTGTTTTTTCAAATGTTACATTTCACAAGTTTCAAAACAGTCCAAATTTCTGTCAAACTCTAAACATTTAATTCTTTGGAGTTTTTTTTTCCTGATATTCCAATTTCTTTTTTCACTTAATTTTCACCATGTTTAGCTTTTCTTGCAGGTTTTCTAGTGGGTCCAACATTGTTCAAATTTCGTTTGAAGTTTTCATAATTCTTTTTTCCAATTATCACAAATTTTTCTTTTCTTTTCTTTTTCATTTTTTTAGTTGGGAGAACTGAGGGGCCTTGAGGGCTGTGGGGCATTTAGTTAGGGGCAGGGCCGTGAACGTCCTCTTATCAGCAACCACATGCAGCAGCGGGATTTTTAAATCTACCTGTGTCTGGCGGATTGAGCGTCGCCTCGTCACGTTTTTTTGTGAGCGGACCTAAGACCGGGAACACAAAACAGAGAAAAAAGGACAATTTTGTGGGGAAAGATGGGGGTCGGGGGAGGTGGTGGATGGGGAGGGGAGGAGAGAAAGCAGAAAAGGGGAGGGTGGGGGGCAGAAAAAATAAGCCAAAAAAGCAAAATTGTTTGCAAGAAAAAGAAACCAAGAAAAGAGAAAAACGTTTCTACAACCCAATTTTGTTCCCCTCCCCGGAAAAAGTCATGCCCCAAAGAAAAGGCTGTTTTTGGGGAGGTGGGGTGCCTGAGTGGGCTGAGGCCTGTCATAAGATATATTGATTTGGCTGGAAAGGATTTGGCTTGTCGATGTGTTTGCTAATTGCTGGAAATGAAACGGTGTTAGAGGTGGGATGGGAGGGGAGGGGAAGCCCGCCAGGGTGCCTGGGAGCCCAAGGCCAGCTGTGCCACCCAGGCCACCACTCACAAAGGCCCTCTTCAGGGCCAGTCAAGCACCTGCCTGCTCCCTCAGGCTGTAGAGAGGAGGGGCTGCAGCAGAAAGGACTCTGCTTCCCTCTGGACCAATCTGGAGGGCACAGGGTAGGATGGGGTTAGGGGTAGCCCGCCCCTGCAGCTTGAAGCCCCTGGAAGCCCTCAGCTCCCCACTGGAGAGCCGTGGGGAGGTCAGCTAAGGCTGCCTGCCCACCTACCCAGCCTCTCACACACCAGCATTTCTCTTCCATCCACACTCACAGGCCTGGCTTCTCACTCCATCTCCCCAATGTAGGGTGAAGCAGGGAAAGGGGTCATCAGGTCTTGCCCTCCACTCCACCTCTTCCCTCTGCACCTCCCCCAACCTCATCCCTTACCCAGGCCTGCTCTCCTCCCCCAAAATGGTAAACTTCCCACCAGGGGCACCAGCCCCCCACCAACCCCTGCTCTAATGCCAAAAGCCCCCCTCCCCAATTGGGGGGTTCAGTCCTCAAATAGGGAAAAGGAACACAGTGCCCTGAGCTAGCTTGACACATAAGGTGCCACGAGGTGCTGGGAGGCACAAAGTGTGTCCACTGTCAAGGAAAGGCCCCACAATGGGCTCAGAGTTTGGCTCCAGGGTTCTTTCCGATTGTGGGATTGGTCAGGGGAAAGCTGGAACCCAGAGGCCTGAAGGGGTTCCCCCAGGCTGATAGGCTTCTCCTCAACAGAATGAGGAGGGATGGGTCAGCAAGGCCCAGGCCAGCCTCTGGAAGGCTTCTCCCAACTAGCAATGATAACCCCATGGGGACCCATTAGGATCAGGACCTGTTCTTCTCCATAACAGGATGGGGATGGGAATGAAGTCAGCAGGCCATGTGTGTGCATGAGAATATTAAGTGTGTGTGTGTGTGTGTGTGTGTGTGCCTGAGTCAACCTCTTCCTCCCAGAGCTGGTGTGAAGATTCAGTGAGATCACCTGAATGTGTCAGGCCCTAAGCAGGTCTGCAATAAGTGATGGATAAAAATACAGAAGGCGTGGGCATGGGTGGTGTGGGGGCAGAGTAGACAACTTATTTGGAAGTGTTGGGGTGGACAGTCCATTAGTGGGAAGTACTGGGTGGATGTTTCACTTGTGGGGTGGTGAGATAGATAGCCCACTGAAGGGGACACTGGGGTGGACAGCCTACACGAAGATGTGGGGGTAGAGAGTCCACGAGTGGAGAGCACTGAGATAGCCAGTCTGTGTGGAGGCAGTGGAGAGAACGATTCACAGGCAGGAGGGCGGTGGGGTAAGTGGTCCATGAGAGGGCAGGGGAATGTGAAGTGGATGGTTCTCATGTGGAGGGTGTTGGGGTATTGGGGAGGATGTGTGGAATGTATTGGGGTAAATGGTCTATTAGGGTGCTTGGAATCTGGATAGGATTGGAGGAGATGATACTTCTATGCATTGTGTGTCCAAGTTGCTAGGAGGCACGGTTTATATGGGGAGGGGTAGGTAGGGTGTTAGGGTGCATGACTGGTATGGGAATACAGGGTGGATGGTCCATATGGGAGGTGTTGGGAAGAACATGGGTTGAGGTGCATGAGGTGTTCTGTGATTGGCATGAGAGGACTCTGAGTGCAGGGAGTGAGGTGTTGGAGTACCGGATCTGTGAGTAGGGTGTAAGGCTGCTGGCTGTTGTCACAGCCTGAGGTATGATACAGATGATCTCTAGGTAGGAAGTGGGGTAAGCAATGTTTGAGAAGTGTAGAGGGTATTGGGGACTGTGGTGTGAGTGGCCTGTTGGAGCACATGGTCCAGGTGCAGAGTGACTGGGGTAAAGGCCTATGTGTGGGTGTTACTAGGTCACATGATCTATATCCAGGGATACTGGGGGCCCAGGCCTGTGTGGGTGATGGACACACAATTTCAGAGAAGTGTTGGGATGTGTGCTGTGTGAAGTTGCTGGGAATTGTGATATGTGGGGTGTTGGAGCACATGGTCAGTGTGCAGGTTGGTTGGGTACATGACCTGAGTGTTGTTGAGTAGCTGAGATTCCTGGTCTGTAGTGGGACTTGAGGACATGATGTGGCAGTATTGGGTGTGTAGGGTGTACATACAGGGTTTCCTGGGTACCAGGCCTATGTGTAAAGTTGTTGGAAAATTGCCTGTGGGAGTGTCGTAAGAGTTAATGGTCTCTGGGGGTGTTGGGGTGTTTTGGAGTAGTGACATGGGGTGTTAGAAGGATCCCGTGGGGGCTGTTTGTGAGGTCTGTTGGGGTGGCTGGATTTCTGCTGATCACTCTTCTGTTGTAGACATCTGGAAGGTATTCTGAAAGATATTCTGATTAACCTTGGTGTGCTGAAGGTTGGCAGGGGGAGAACTGTCCAGGGGGAGTGTGCTGGGGGCCATGAGCAGTGCTGTAGTGAACTAGAGAGTTCACTGACAAGAGCCAGCTGAAGGGCCCTAGGGAAAGTGTTCTGATGGGGATAGGTGGGCTTTGCTGTAAGTGGAGGAATCTTTGCCAAAGAGCTTCCCTGATCCTTTTGGGGTATATAGGGGTCAGGGGACACAGCATCCTGGAGAAGAGGCACTCAGCTCAGGCCAGGGGCTCTGGATCTGATGTGACAGATGGAAGTCTACCCATGCCGGCCTGAGGGAAAGGAGGAGTCTATGTTGTCCTTGATAGATATAGCTAAAGTAGATATTGAGCCAGGGACAAGCCCAGGCCTGGGGGTGGGAGGTTGGGCAGAGCTGGAGTGGGTGTCTAGGCAGAAGATGAATGCCTCCATCACCTCATCACCCTCAGTGGCCACTCTGTGTGTGCGGAGAGGGTGGGTAAACCCAGCCTAGTGCCTGCTGCCCTTACCATCGATTCTCTGTGGGCACAAAGAACTTCTGGGGTGGCTGTCTGTGGGATTCGTTCCTGGGACTGCCTGGCAGGCACCCATACCACCCTCGGAGGGCATGCAGAGCCTGCAGGGACACAATGCCCCTCACGGCCCCCCAAAAGCCCAGCACCGGGCCCCTGGCCATGCCAGTGCCTGAAGGTTTGCATGTGCGTTTGTGGGCTGTGTCCACGGGGTGCTCGGCCTGGTGCCAGCGCCCTTACCGTCCTCGGTGGGCACGTAGAGGTTGAGGTATAGGCAGTCCTCACTCTGGTTCTGCACGTAGGTGGCGGCCGCCTCCAAGTTGTCGGTGAACCACACAGGCAGCATGATGGCGGGCAGCGCCCCGTGCAGGTTCTGCGGGCAGGCGGGCGGCAGGGTGGTGGCGTTGCGCACGCCGGGCCACGAGGCGGGGGCCTCGGGCGGCTGGAAGCGGCGGGCGCCGAGGGGTGGCGTAGCGTAGGGCACACCCAAGAATTGCACGACTGGGCCCAGGATCTCGTTGTTGAGCTCACGACGCACACCGCGCACTCGCCCGTAGGCCGTGTTCACCACTGGGAAGCGCTCCTCCCCGAGGCTGCTGAGGCCCACGCTCGGGCCGCCCGGGACGCCGCCGCCAGGACCCCCTCCCCCCCGCTGAGCCCCCGCCAGCCCCACCAGACACAGCGCCAGGAGCCACATGCTGATCGGGGGACCCCCCCCTCCCTCCCTGGGACCCCCCCCTCGGAGAGAGAGAGAAGGGGGGGAAGGGAGGGAGGCCCCCCTCGCCCCAGGAGGGAGGAGGGGGTGGGGGAAAGGAGGGAGGAGGGGGGTGGGGAGGGCCCTGGGTTAGACTGGACAGAGGAGAGATCTATTCCTCTCCATGGAGGGGGCAAGGGGTGGGGAAGGGGAAGGAAGTGGGAGAAGGTGAAGGCAGGCCCGATCTTCGGGGAGGAGGGACACGGTATGCAAGATTCAGACAGACAGACAGATGGACAGAAAAATACAGAGGAGAGGTAGGAGAAGGGAAGGAAAATTGGACGGGGCAGACAGAAAGGAAAGGGGAAACAGAAGAGACAAGTGGTTAGTGATTTGAAATTCAGAGCAAGTTGCCCCCCTTCTTTCACCTCCAGGCCCCCAGGCCCCTCCCCAACCCCAACAACCCCCCTCCCATCAGCAGGGACCCAAATAGAAAAGTCTGAGGCTGGGGGGTGGGGTCAAGATGTGGTAACTGTCCAGCACGGAACCAGAGGAGGGTCAGCTCCCTAGACCCAGGACACCCTCTTCCAGCTGCTTTATCCCTCCCAGGCAGGCTCTCCTCAGGGGACTCAGGAGTCCCAGTTCCCACCTCCCTGGGAAGGATGAGATAGGCAAGGAAGAGAAAATAAAAATACCAAGTCATTAATTAGCAGGAAGTGGCGGTTTTGTTTATACGTGTTAATTACTTCTGAGCTGTAATTTCATGGCACTGAACCCCAACCCCAGGCCAGACTCAGGTCTTTCTTGGGACTGCACAAGCCTAGCACCTTCTCCTCTCTTCAACATCCCATTCCCTAAGGATTTGTGCAGCAGGGGACCCTTTTCCCCCTGGCCCTCTCCATTTCTTCCCTCAGAAGTTAAGGTGCTTTGAGGCAGGGGCTAGAGTAGGGAGGTGATGCTGGAGGGGCAAATCCGGGGACAGATGCGTGATCCTGCAGCCGGTTGCTGGGCGACGGGATGCTGCCCCGCAATGTTACCTCGGCAACGGGCTGCAGCTTTCACCCTGGAGGGGGTTCTAGAGGAAGAGGGGAAGGGGCTGGCTTGGTTATGGGGTCCATTCAGGGCATGAGAGAGAGAGCAAAGGCATGAGTCAGAACGCTGGAGTTTCCCCCAACCTTAGCATAGAGGAAGAAGTATGTATGTTGAGGGGTGAGGAGATTGGGGGCTTAGAGAACCCTAAAAGACCCGCCTCTTGCCCCTTGTTGGCCAATCAGAGCCTAGCTCTAGTGACCAGGCCTCTCTGTCTGGGGAGAAGGGGTGCTGAGGTGGGTTTGGAGAGCATCAGATGCACCCACCAACTGCCCCCCAGTCTTGAACAGCCTTGGACCCCAGACGCCTTCTCTTCCATGCACAGCATTTTGACCTATGTCCTGGGGACAAACCTCGGTTTTCTTTTTGTCGCATCTGAGCTGTTCATTTCCCCTTCCCCTTGCCAGCCCCCCACAGTTGCTACTCTGATGCCTGGGTGCTCAGGGTAGCAGGGGCAGGACAGGGAAGAGATCAGATTGAAGGAGCAGACACCCAGGTCGTTTCAGCAAGCCCCCCCCCGCCCCCCCCCCCCAGCTGCCAGAGCTGTTTGCTGACACGGGGTTTTCAGAGCCAGGCGCCAGCCCGCGGGTGGCTCTCTGCAGGTGTCAATTTAGTCCAGAGATGAGGACACAGGAATCCTTACCACACACACCCAGTCATGCCCTCCCCCTCTTCAGGTCCTCTTAAGCTCCTGTTCCCCCATCACCTGGAAGGGGCTTAGGGCTGGCTCCCTCAGGATCTCTTCTGCCCATGCCAGGCTGGTCTCTGCTTCCATGGCCTTGCCGCCCCCTCCCCCTCCCACTAACACAGTCTGCCTCTGTCACCCCCCCTTCCTTAAGGTACTTTAGGCCCTGGCCTCCTCCCTGCCAGCTTCTCCCCCTTCTTCCCTCCCACTGGAGCTCCCCCCCACCCCATCTCTCTCCTCTCCATAGCGCTCCCTCAGAGCATCTTTCCCAGGCCTCTTCCAGCTTGCTCCGGCTCTTGCCTTTAGTCTCTCACCCTTCCGTCTTTTTTTCATCTCTCTCTTCTATATCTCCCTCCTTGGTGTTTTTCATCCTTCTCTCTCCTTCAAATCCCTTCCTCAAATTTCTCCCTCAAGCCCCTTCTATTTCTCTCTCTCTTTCCTTTCCCTATCTCTGTCTCCCCCATTTTCTCTCCCCATCTCTGTCTGCCACATCTTGCTCCCCCCTCCTTCTCCCTATCCCTCTGCCTTGCTCTCTCCATTCCTGCCCAGGCCTGACTCCCCCAGCCGGGGAGAGTTGAGGGACCGGGGCTCAGGCCGCAGGCCCCCCCCTCTTCCTGCAGTGGGGAAAATGGCTTGGCCGGGAAGGGGAGAAGGAGGGGGAGGGGGAGATGGGAACACACGGGGTCTGTGGGCCCATTCAAAGGATCATTCATGGGCTGGAGAGAGGCAGAGACAAAGAGACCGAGACGCAGAGACACGGCGAGAGCATCCCTAGGCGGAGACACGCAGACAGAGCAGGCTGGGGGAAGCCAGGCGCAGGGAAAGAGATGGGAAGAGGGAGACCCCAGTGGACCGCCACGCAGCCCCCTCCACCCAGCCCGGCTTAGCTCCTACCTGGCTCAGCCCTGGGGCCGTGGTGCCTCCATCCAGGGCTCCGAGTAGGGGGCGGACGGGTTTCGGGAGGGGGGCGGCGGCCTCTGAGCCCCCGCGGCTCCGCAGGCCCAGCCCCCGCCCGCAGCGCCTCACCCGGCGGGGGAGGGGGATCGCCCCAGCCCCGGGGGGCGGGGCCGGGATCCAGTCGATCCCCGGTGAAAGGAGAGGTAGGGGATGGGGTCAGGAGGAGCCCGAGAACAGGGAACCCCGCAGTGGGGACGGTGGGGCGAGGAGGGGGCAACGGGACAGCACTGGGTTGGGGATCCACTGCCTCCGTGGGCCGGCTTCGAGGGACCAGTAGGCGGTACAGGCGGAGGATCCTAAGGGATCGGGTGCGGGAGGAGGAGTCCACGGCAATCCCCAGGGGCCCGGAGCCCGGGAGCGCAGGATCCGCGGTGCAGGGGCAGGGATCCAGCCGGAATCCTAGGGGAGGGGGAGGGATCTAGTCGATCCCGAGGGCGGGCGGGAGGGGGAGGTCCGAGGAGTCAGAGGAGGGCGGGAGCCAAGTCTGGAGCCCCGGGGCGGAGGTCGGCACGGCTCCTAGGAGGGAAAGTGGGGGTAAGGGGGAGGCTTCGAGGTACGCTCAGTAGCCAGGAGGCCCGGACTCCTGGCTCCGCGCGCCAGGGCCCGCCCGCCCCGCGTCCATCCCAGCCCGAGAGTGATGATCCGCCGGCGGAGCAGCCGCAGCAGCCCCGCGCGTCACCGCGCGGCCGCCTCCCCCGCCCCCTGCCGAGAGAGCAGCGCACACCCCTCGCTCGCACTCGCCTGCCTGCCCGCCCTCCGGAGTGTGGGGGGATTGGTAACGGTGGAAGGGGGCGGGAGTGGATAGACCGACGGATGGACGAAGCGAGCCGGGGAAGGGTGGAGACATCCCCCCAGATCTGCCACCCTCGGGGTTCTCTTGGTTGGTTGGGGGTTGGGGAAGGAGGGGTGAATATAGGGGGCGGGGCATCATATGAAGAAGGAGGAGCCTTCGGGCCTGGAGGAGGAGCCATCTGGGTAGTGGGCGGGGTTTAATGGCTATGGGTGGGGCTTTGGTATCCGTGGGGCTGCCTCTTTTGGGGAGTGAGTCTGGCTTAAAGCTGAAAAGGAGGAGCCTGTGGGGAAAGGGGCGGAACTTTGCTTGGGGACTGGGATCTTCGGAAATTGGGCGGAGGTGGGGGGGCGGTGTTAGAAGAGGCGATCAACTTGGAAAGTGGGCCAATCCGTGACGCAAATCCTCTAGTCCCGCCCCCCGCAGTCCCGCCCCCCCCCCCCCCCCACTGCTCCGCTCCTCCGCTTCTAATTGGTTCTGGTTTCTCCGCCGCCAGACGTCTTCGCCACTCAACAGAGGTTTTACAAAGGCGCCAGTACCCGGGTGAGGACCTGGACGCTGAAATGAACACAGCCCGGATTGGGCACCTGTGGGCCTTATTTGCATGGAAGATCGGGATTGGCTGGCCTGTTGGGTGGCCTGGGCGGTGTTCGTCGGGCGCGTGACCAACTACGGCCATGGCTGGGCCAGGGGCTGCTTTCCGCCGCTTGGGTGCTTTGTCCGGAGCCGGGGCCTTAGGCTTGGCCTCCTACGGGGCGCACGGTCAGGGGCTGGGGATGGAGTTGGGATTGTGCTATGGGCGACCTTTGGGGTCTGGTGCAGGGGTGGGGTTTATGGGAATTGCCGGGGCTCCCATTGACTAGACAGCCCGGGGAGCCCTAAACCTTCTCAAGTCCCTCAGCTCGGTCCACTTGGTTCCCACAACTGTCCATGTATGTTTCCACGAATCAAAAGCCTCCTGGGGGCGCCCTTTCTCGCCAGTGTCCACCTGGGTGCCCCCGGGAATGGGGGCGGTCAGGGCTGGCGCTAGGGCTGGTAACCTTTTCCTCTCCTTTCCACAGGCGCCCAGTTCCCGGATGCCTACGGAAAGGAGGTGAAGTAATGCGTTGGGGCTCTCCGACTTCCGGGTCTATGAGGGCACAAAGTCTGAGGTCCCTGAGGGAACTAGGGGAGGGGCGGAGCGCGGGTCTTTGGAGCTGGAATCCTGAGGCGGGGAACTCCGTCTGACCGAGAAGCAAGCTGGGACTTCAGTTGGGGGACAAACTTTTGCCCGTGCGTTGCTTAGGAAGTCCCCCCATTTCCCTTTTTTCCACAGCTCTTTGACAAGACCAACAAACACCACTTCTTACACAGCCTGGCCCTGTTAGGGGTGCCCCACTGCAGAAAGCCCCTCTGGGTAATCTTCCCCCCTTCTCTAACCCTGACCAAGCCCCACCCACTTCTCATCGTGCCCTGTTCTTACTAGCCTGTATTCTTCCTTGTATCTCCCTCAGGCCGGGTTACTGCTAGCCTCTGGAACCACCTTATTCTGCACCAGCTTTTACTACCAGGCTCTGAGTGGAGATCCCAGCGCCCAGACTTTGGCCCCTGTGGGAGGGAGCCTGTTACTCTTGGGCTGGCTTGCCTTGGCTCTTTGAGCTTCCTTGTGTTTAATTTCTGGGTACTTTTTTGAGAGTTGGAGCAGGGAGGGGATTAAAAGAGTAAGGCAAATAAAGAATTTTGGAGTCTTTGTTCATCTAACCTCTTGGAGGAAGCAGGATAGGGATTGTCAACTTCTGAACTCCCTCCCTTTCCTAAGACTGAATCAGTGAGCCTTGGGTCTGGGGATTCTGTTCGCTTCAAGTTAACTTGTTATGAGGTTCTTAAACTGCTGGGCATCAGAGTCATAAAGAATGCTTGAAATAATGCAGGTTCTTATTGAAGCCATCTTTGGGGCCTGGGAATCTGTCTTTTTCTTTTTTGTGTGTGTGAGGAAGATCAGCCCTGAGCTAACATCTGCCAATCCTCCTCTTTTATTTTGCTGAGGAAGACTGGTCCTGGGCTAACATCCGTGCCCATCTTCCTCCACTTTATATGGGACGCCACCACAGCATGGCTTGACAAGCGGTGCGTTGGTGCGCGCCCGGGATCCCGAACCAGCGAACCCCGAGCCACCACAGCAGAGCGCACGCACCTAACCGCTTGCACCACCAGGCTGGCCCGTGGAATCTGTCTGCTAATAAGCTTATCTTGTGGTTCTGATACTCACTAAATTTGAAGATTACTGTAGGGCGGTGGTTTTCAGCCCTGTCATTCCACAAGTTTATTGAGTAGTCACTCTAGAAGTCAGGGTTAAGGCAAAGCAGGACAGGAGGAGTGCCATTAGTTACAGACTACTTTGGAGTTCAAAGCAAGGACAGAACGTCATGTATTGGGGGTCAGAAGATGCTTCATAGTGCTTGAAATGATCCTTAAAAGAGCTCTGTTGTGCAGAGGAAACTGAACAGAGACAGATGGGGAGGGGAGGAGTATGGGGCCACACAAGTCTTCAATGTAGGCCGCTTCTGAGTTAGACAGCAAAGGAGTGAGGAAAGGTGGTGAGGCAGGCTGGAGTAGCACCCACAGCATGTAGAGAACTGCAAGATATTTAGGGGGCCGTGTTTATAAAGTCATCAAGTGTTGATCATGGGTCAGGCAGACACACATAACAAGGAAATTCAACTGTGAACAAGACAGACACCATCCTTTCCCTTGTGGAGTTGCCCATCTAGTAGTGGAAACGAACCTTAAACAACGAAACACACAAATATATCATTGTAAGTTGTGTTATGTGCTTGAAGGAAAAGAACAGGGAGGCAGTGAAACAATGGGACAGTGGAGGGGGTGCCCCTTTAGAGGGGAAGGCCTCCGTTGAAACTGGAGCTAACCATGCACAAAGTGGAAAGGAAGTGTATTCTAGGCAGAAAGAATAGCTAGCAAAACAGGTTGAAAAGGAGCAGTTCAAAATCCTTGAGGCAGGAGAACATTGAGTGAGTTGGAGAAAGCAAAACCAGTGTGGCTGACATGTAGTGAGTAGGGAGTCCCAGATGCAGTGCAGGCCTTGCAGGCAGTGGTAAGCACTGGGAATTTATTTGTAGGGCGACAGTAAGTCATTGAAAGGTTTAAAGTGAGAGGCTGCTAGGATCTGATTTATACATTTAAAAGATCTGGAGAACCAAGTGGAGGAAGGTAAGGATACAACAGGGAGATCAGGAGGCCTGAAGAGGTCCAGATGTCAGATGATGAAGGTGGCTTGCTTTAGGCTGCAAGAGGTGGTGAAAGGACTATTTTGAAGATAATGCTGATAGGACTTGCTGATGGATTGGATATAAGGGGCGAATGAGAGAGAGATTTCTGGTTTACGCATTTGGTTGAATGGAGGTGCTGTTACCCAAATGAGAAAAACTAAAGGAGGGGCAGATTAGGGGGAGGCAGATTAGAAGATCAGTTTTGGACGTGTTGCTTAGGACACATCCAAGTGGAGGCACCAAGCAGGTAGCTGGGGAGCTCAGGAAGGTGTCTGAGCTCGGGAAAGAGGTCTGGACTCAAGTTTACTCTGCAACCCACTCTGATCAGTCTTCCATCCCATCTCTTCCCCATAAATGCCCTTGGAGGGATCCTGTGAATCACTATGACCTCCTGGTTGCCAGATCCAGTGCATGATTTTCAGTCTCATCTTCCTCAGCTTTTCTGCAGCATTTGACACAATTGGCCACACTGTCTTTGAAACACATCATGTCACTTCTGTGACACCACTCTTCTGGTTTTCCCCATCTCTGTGGCTGCTTTGCCAGCTTCTCCTCTACCCAGTTTAAATCAATGGCTTCCAAATTTTAATGAAAAAGAAAAACATGGGGCCAGCCCAGTGGTGTGGCGGTTAAGTGCGCGTGCTCCACTTTGGCAGCCCAGGGTTTGCAGGTTCAGATCCCAGGCGCGCACCAACCCACTGCTTGTAAAGCCATGCTGTGGCGGGGTCCCATATAATGTAGAGGAAGATGGGCACGGATGTTAGCTCAGGGCCAATCTTCCTCAGCAAAAAAGAGGAGGACTAGCATTGGATGTTAGTTCAGGGGCTAATCTTCCTCACACACACACAAAAATAGAACGCCTATGTATACATATTTTAATTTCATCCTTTTTGAGTTCTATTTTTGTGTATGTTTTATAAAGTGCATATCTGTATAGTATATTAGGTGCATACTTAATTTTTCTGAAGGTGCGCATTCAAAAAAGTATAGACCATTTCTCCAAATGAGAAGATTTTTAGGTAATCTCATTCAGCCCCATATCTTTAATTACAATCTGCATACTTTTCAATCCAGAATTTCTATCTTCCACCCCAGTCCCTCCTGAGCTCCAGATTCCTGTAGCAGCTGCAGTGTAAAAGGGTGTTCACTGGAGACCCGGAGGAGTTAGGTGATGAGGAGAGAGAGGGGTGTGTTCCAAACCAAGGCAAGAGCTTTTGAGGCAGCCCTGAAGCAGGGGAGAGCCTAGTGTATTCAAGACCTGAAAGAATTCCTGGTGGCTGGCTTGAGGATCTTGAGAGGGTCAGTAGCCAACAATGCGGGTAGCAGGGGCCAAATGGTGGAGGGCCCTGTGCTGAGAGGTTGGACTCTCTTCTGAGGGCAATGGAGTGCCACTGAAACATTTATATCAAGGGAGGAGGCATGATTTGAGGTGTATTAGTAGAGGATCACAATATTTCTTCATTTTAAAGATGAGTGAAATAAGGTCTCAGAGGGGACCTCCAGAGTAGCCCAAGTGCCAGTGGCAGAGCCAGCACTGGATCCCCAGGCTCCTACCTCCCAGTCCAGTGCTCTTGCTGCATTTCCATCCTTCATCTCAGGTAATGTCTGGGGCACATAGAACCTCCAGGTGGAGAATCCAGAATCTGGAATGGCCACCCTCCATGTAATGTGATCCCTAATACCTTAGCTTTGGGCTGAACTCTTGGGGAACCAAGATAAATAAGGCCTGCTTGATAATTGGTCCCTATTATTACTGCACATTGTATTCAGTCTTTTCAAGAGCCCGGCAAGTTAGTGGGAAGTGAAGATAAGAGAGTTGAAGTAACTTGTTCTATATCATACAGCTGGGACGTGGGTAAGCTGTGATTCAGTCTCTCTTCTGTCCAATTCCCAGAGCTAAGTTCTTTCCTTCTTGTACATACCAAGAAACTCAGATTTCAGCAGTGAAGACGGACCCTTTAAAAAAATAATTGGTTACAATATGTTGAGTGTTACAAGGAGATACTGAGGTGGGCTTGTTTTGCCTTTGGGGACTGGTAGCACTTCCGTCCATCTGCTGGGTTTCAGCATGAATAGTTCACCAGAAAAAAGGGACAAGATCACGCTGGTAACAAGTCAAGAGGGAGAACAGGAGTGTTTGGAGCTCAGGACGGAGGGGGCAGGCGGGAAATGACCAGAGTAAGGGTGGAGCCCACACTGTTAAGGGTCTCCTGGGACAAGCCCCAGTCAACTTTGACTTCCCTTTGCCTCACATCCTATATCCAAGCCATCATCAAATCCTCTTGGTTCAAATACATAACCGGAATCTGACCATTTCTCACCACCTCCATTGCTACCACTCTGGTGCCTGGTCTGAGCCACCATCATATCTCACCCAGCTCTTTGCAAGAACTTCCTTCTGCCCTTGCCTACCTATAGCCTATTCTGGACACTGCAGCCTGAGAGAGAGAGAGACCCTTCTAATACAGTAGTCCTCAGCCTTGGTTGCAATTTAAAATCTGCTGGGGGCCCCGTCCTGGTGGCATAGTGGTTAAGATCGTGTGTTCCACTTCGGCCTCTTGGCCCAGGGTTCACAGATTTGGATCCCCAGGTGTGGACGTACACACCATTCATTAAGCCATGCTGTGGCAGCATCCCACATACAAAAAATAGAGGAAGATTGGCACAGATGTTAGCTCAGGGACAATCTTCCTCACCAAAAAAAAAAAAAATCTGCTGGGAAATTTTCAAAAAGTTCTTAGGTCTGCACCTTGCCCCACATATTCTAATTTAATTGATATGAAGTGGGGCCCAGGCAGAGGGATTTTTAAAGCACCCCCAGATGATTCTAACTTGTGGCCAGGGTTGAGGACCACTGATTTGGTATGTAAGTCTCATGTCTCTTCTCTGTCCAAACCCTCCAACACTGCCCATTTCACTCAGAGTATAATCCAATGATTTAAAAGGCCGTATGTGATCTGGCCTCCTGTGACCTCTCTTACCTCCCCCTCGTTCATTCCATTCCATTCCAGCCACACCAGTCTCCTTTTTGTTCATGGAACAAGTAAGGCACACTTCTGCTTTGGGGCCTTGGCCCTTGTTGTTCCCTCTGCCTGAAACACTCTTCACCTAGAAGTGTGCATGGCTCAATCCTTGACCTTCCCTTAGGTCTTTGCTCAACTATCACCTTCCTGATGATGCCTTCCTAGTCCACCCTCTTCAAAATTGCAACTCTTGCCCACCACTCTCTGTCCTCCTATCCTGTTCTATTTTTCTTCATAGCGTTTGTCACCATCTGACTTCCGATGTATTTTGTTTACATTATCAGTCTCTTCTCCATTAGAATGTAAACCCAAGGAGATCAGGAATTTTTGTCAATTCTTTTTAACTGCTGTATATTCCTATCACTTTCAATGCTGTCTGACATACAGTAAGTGCTCACTAAATCTTGGTTGAATAACTGAATTTCTGTACGTCTATGTGTTTTCGTGGAGGCTGGCCCATGGTTTGGGTCATGTAGAATCTGAGGCACTAAGGGGTACCAGGCACTTGGGTCTGAAGCAGATGATGACTGAAGCTGTGGGAGCAGCTGACCAGCCCAGAGGAACATGAACATAGAGGCAGAGGAACCCCCGAAGTTGCATCTCCCCATGTTCATCTTGATGGGTGACGCCTCCACCGGCCTGGTCACCAGGCAGGCACCTAGGGTCATCCTGGACTCCTCACCTCCACATCTCACCCCCCAAACAAGTTCTATATTATTGTCTAGATATCTCCAAAATCTGCCTCTGCTGTCGGTCTGCACTACCACAGCCATCCCCCCCCCCCCCCCCGCCCCCGACTACTGCCAACAAGCCAGCCTGAGTGCCTCCATTGTTCTCCACGCTGCAGTTTTAATGGTTTTTCTAAAACATCTGACCTCCCTCGGTCTTAAAATCTTTCAGTGGGCTAGCTGCTGTCCTTGGGGCCAAGTCCCAGCTCCCACAAGGCCCTCTGTGCACGTGGGCTGGACTCCCTCTCTAAACTCATCTCTTGCCACTCAGCCTATAGGCCCCCAAGGCGCAGGACTTCCTCACGCCTGCATGCCTCTGCTCAGGATCCAGAGGAAGAGACTCTTCTTGGGGGAAGCCTTTCCTGCTGACCGCGCTGCCTCCTCTGGCCCCGCGCCTCACCTCACGCACGCTCATTATTGACTCTGTTTGGCGGCCTGTCACCCGCGTGGCTGGGGGCGCCTGAAGGAAGTACTGGAATTGCAAGGTGTCTGTGTGGGTCACTGCTGCGCCAGGGAGAGGGGACAGCGAGATAGCCCCAGAGAGGTGGAAAGGGAGCCAGGAGCCAGTCCTAGAAGCCAACGAGTGTGAAGGGTGTTCCGCTGCGTCAGCGAGGCCCGAACCGCCCTTGGGAGGAGGAGCCTGGGGTCCAGGGCCGCGCAAGCGGCCCTCGTTCCCACTAAAGGGGACTGAGGACTCTGCGCCCGTAGACCTGACGGGTGTCGCAGGGCTAGGTCTCAGCCGGCTGCCCTCCCCAGGCGAGCTTCCTTTCTCGGACTCTACATGAGAGCGGAAAGGGCGGGAACGCGGACAACCAGAAGGAACCGGTGGTCCAGAGTCCGCGGCCCCGCGGGAGAGCCGGCATAATTTCTGCGCAGCCGCGCCACCCAGGCCGGGGAGGCGGGGCCTGGACGGGTCGAGGGGCGGAGTCAGGTCCTGGGCCCGCCTCCACTAGCTTCTGAGAGCCGCCGAGTGCTGGGCACCCCGGCTATTCTAGGGGCTTCAGGTGAGCGGGGGGCACAGAAGGGTCAGGAGACCTCCCTCGAGGTCGGGTCGTCGGTCTGACCGCAGGTCCATCTGTCCTGCCGTCTGCCTACAGCCTACTCCGCGGAAAATGGGAGAACAAAGGGAGGGGGCGGTTCTGGGGCCCCTGAGGGAATCCAGGGTCCCAGGTACCCTGCCCCGCCCGCTGACACTTTCGGTTTCTCTCCGAGTCAGAGGCGCCGCCCAAGAGACCCTGGGCCGGCGCCGGGCGCAGCTGCCTTTCGGCGTTTGCCTGTCCGTCTTTGTGTCTGTCTCTGTGTCTGTCTGGCTGTCTCCGAGCTTGCCTCCACTTCTAGAACTAAGCTTCTCGGATACCGACATCCCGCGAACCCTCGCCCCTTCCCCATGGCAGGTAAGTGGGCGCAAGGCCGAGAGTCTCCGTTATCCCCCCACGGACCTGGGAGCCGGGTGTCGAACACATCCTCTGGGAATGTGCTCAGACTGGCTTAGTGGGGCTCCTCCCTTCCTCCCGGGGAGCCGCCTCCCTTCCTCCCGGGGAGCCGCCGCCCTGCTCCCCCTCCCCATCTTTCTCAGTCTCTTGCCACCACATTTCCCCCGTGGCCTCGTGGCCCGTGGGCTAAGGGGTTTGGGGATGAGGCCGCGGGTCCTATTCTAATCTACTCCTGTCCCCCCACAGGCCATTTGCCCCCGAAAGACTACGCCCCTTCGCCCCCACCTCCCTACCCTGTGACTGCCGGGTACCCGGAGCCGGCGCTGCATCCTGGGCCCGGGCAGGCGCCAGTGCCCGCCCACGCTCCTGCCCCTGCGCCCGGCTTCGCTCTCTTCCCTTCGCCTGGCCCCGGGGCCCCGGGGCCTGCTGTCCCCTTCTTGCCACTGCCAGGGGTGCCTTCTGGCCTCGAATTCCTGGTGCAGGTGAGTGGGAGGGAGGGAAGGAGGGAGGAGTGACGGGAAGGGGACCGGACGTCCAAGCCGGCCAGCTGACGGCGGGGCGGCCCCTACTCTCTTTCCAGATTGATCAGATCTTGATTCATCAGAAGGCTGAGCGAGTGGAAAGTGAGTGGAAGGAGGAGTAGGTTGGGCCTCGTGATGGGGGCAGAGATAGTGGGCTTTTGGGCAGGCGCCGGTGCCTGAGCCTCAGCGTATCACCCCTTGGCAGCGCTCCTAGGCTGGGAGACAAGTAACCGGTATGAACTGCGCTCGGGGGCCGGACAGCCCCTGGGTCAGGCGGCTGAGGAGAGCAACTGCTGCGCCCGTCTGTGCTGTGGTGCTGGCCGGCCACTGCGTGTCCGCCTGGTGGACCCCGGGGACCGAGAGGTGCTGCGCCTGCTCCGCCCCCTCCGCTGTGGCTGCAGCTGCTGCCCGTGTGGTCTCCAGGAGGTGGGCGGGGAGGGATAGAGCCTGGGAGTGACTTGGGTAGGGGGGCAGGCCTTAATGGGGCGGGCCAATTGTGGGGCAGGACGAGGGATGAGGCCTGGGATGAGGCGTTGCTCTGGTGGGAGTGGGCAGGTGGGATGAGAGGTCTAGTGAGGGGGATGACAGGTGGTCTAGTGAAGGGGATGGGAGGCCTTGTGAGGGGAGATAGGTGGTAGAGCTGGACTGGTGAGAGCTTGGGCCAGGATGCCCTGGCTCAGCAGTGACCCTGACTGCCTCCCACTCCAGATGGAAGTACAGGCTCCACCTGGCACCACCATTGGCCATGTGCTACAGACCTGGCATCCCTTCCTCCCCAAGTTCTCCATCCAGGATGCCGATCGAAAGACCATCCTGAGAGTGGTGGGGCCCTGCTGGACCTGTGGCTGTGGCACAGACACTAACTTTGAGGTACGTATCAGGCATAAGGGGAGGTTTCTGGGACCTCCATAAAGATGATCCATGAGGCAGGATGGCCAACACTAAGGTCAAGACCCTGAGCTCATCAATCCCAATCCACTGTGACTCCCACCACACTTCCAGTTTGCCTCCATTCAGAAACATGATGGCCCCATGGTCTTACAAAAACACGGCAAAAAGGGTTTCATCTTAAGGACCATTGCTGATTGTTACCTGCAGGCCTGTCTTGAGGGGGAAAAACTCTAAGGCCAGCCCAGATTTAGAGTAGAGGATGATTCTTGAGTCTGTCATGGGCTGGACCCTTGTGGCTGCTGTGCAGGAGTGTGTGAGCCCAGGCCCTGGAGCAAGCACTCATTTAACTTGTTAACATCCTGTGGCTTGCCCTGCCAATCTAGAAGTCCAAATGGCCCCTCCAACCTGGAATCCAGGTGATACCCTTCTGACCGTGCGTTCCAATCACCATCCTGGAGCCTGGAGAACCCAAGTGGTGACCGTTTCAGGGTGAGGCCTGGGAAGCACCTTCCTTTCTAGAAGACAAAGTCACTTTACAGACTCTTTAAGGGATAATTACCTGTGCAGATAAAGGAGAAACAACAGGTATAATCCTGTAGACTTTCCAAGGCTTCTGATGAGGTAGCCTACCTAAGGTTACTTTTAAAAATGCGTCACCTTGGTAGCTGGGGAAAGATTCTGTGATGGGAACTGGTTGGGAAAGATAACTGGGTGACCTCTAGATGGGAATATGTAGACTGTGGAGTTCTCATAGGGCCAGTCTCCCTTCTACATAATTATGAATGGGCCATGTTTGAGGCTGTACTCTTGGGACCGCAGGGCTGCCTGGGAGAGGCCCTATCCAGCCTGAGACTGGCCTGCAGGAAGTGCCCAGAGCTGTAGGACAGTGCGGGTAGGGGGTGGGAAGGACACAGAAGGATATCACTCTAGTTCTAGCCACTGGAGAATGAGCATAGGAAAAGGACCAGGGAGTCACTGTGAATTACCACCCACATCGGCAGGGCCTGTTGCTGCTGAGCCCAGAGAGGCCAGTGGAAATTGTGGTCTTCAGAGGCCACTTACTGCTGCATCTTCCCCCCAACAGATGGGCTTGAAGCCCCTCTACATGAGGCTTGCATGCAATTCTAGACAAGACAGGGCCCTCCCTACTTTGCTGATCAGAGGAAAGCCACCCCTTTTGGCAGACACAGCCTTCTAGGAGCCTGGTTGGCTGGTGGAGTGCAGCCAGGAGTTTAGCAGCCTCCCTTGCCCTCTTGGCCAAGCTACTTTGTGCAGGGCACAAACGGCACCAACTGTAGGTGGCAAGGACTTTGGTAACAAAACAAACCTAGCAACCAGCCATACACTAAGGAGATCAGACGATGTTGCGCTTCCATTTCTCCCAGCCCTGATGTTCAGTTGTGATGTATGGCCTTTCAAGAGCAACATAGCTGAGTTTGAATCCTGATTTTTACTCTGTACTGGGAGTGTGACTTAGGGTGCCTCAGTTTCCCCAGATGTCACATGGCTGCTGGGAGGATTCACTAAGTGTAGAGCCTGCATAGTTCTTACATGGTGACTGTGGGAGTGAGACTGGAGGCAGGTTGAGATCGGTCGCATCCTCCCCAGTTGGGTCCTCCCTTTCTCCCTCCTCTCTCGACAGGTGAAGACTCGGGATGAATCCCGCAGTGTGGGCCGCATCAGCAAGCAGTGGGGGGGGCTGCTCCGAGAAGCCCTCACGGATGCAGATGACTTCGGCCTACAGTTCCCGCTGGATCTGGACGTGAGGGTGAAGGCTGTGCTGCTGGGAGCCACATTCCTCATTGTGAGTTGGCCACCCCCGCCCCTGCCCTCCTGCTACTCCTTTGCTCTCGCTGAGCCTTCGTGCACTTCCTGGCCTCCTGCTAGGAGAGGGTTAGGGACAGACTTTATGGGGGGATGTGCTTCCAGACCTCGGTTGTGATAGCTGAGCCAGGCTGGCCCCGCCAGATCACTTGTTGACAGTGCCCTCCCCTCAGGACTACATGTTCTTCGAGAAGCGAGGAAGCGCTGGGCCCTCTGCCGTCACCAGTTAGAGGCTGTCTCAGGGTGAGGAGACCATCACCTCAACCAGAATTCAAGATGGTCGCCTGCCCTGGCCTGGCCCCTTCTCAGAGGCAGCACCTTTCCTCCATGTACACTAGAGGAGAGACAGGGATGCCTGAGAGGCTGCGGGGCCATGGTGCCTCATCCCTACCCTACTCCCCTGGCTTCTATCACCTGTGGCTCCCACAGAAGGGTATGTATGAGAGCCCTTCCCCTGCTCCCTCCCACCACTATCTCCGGCAGTCCCTCAGCACACAGGCATGTCAGCTTTCAAACTTTTTCTAGCCACCTCCTCCCAGCCCCTTCTAGGACCTCAGCTCCAGACAAGGCCTTTGGAATCCAGGGCTCTGGGGTTTTATGGCAGGGCTGGGGTGGGGAAGGGTAAGCAGCACCAAAGATGACAGACGTGGCCATCCTTCCCCTGCATCAGCTTGGCCAATCGGTTCAGCCTCAGACCATGGCACTCTGAGGGGATCCTTACCTCCCCACCAACAGTTGTAGGGCCTAGACCCCAGTGCCAGCCTCCTCTCCCCCTTGGGCCCTACCCATAGCTGGTGCTTCCTGCAACTTCCTGTGCCTTATTTAACCCCTTCCTTCCCTTGCCCTAGGAAGGAAGCTGCATCTTTGTATGTTATATTCATATAAACTTTGTAACTTTTTGGACACTGGAAAACGTATGTAATGGGAGAGGGTAGAAAAAAGATTTGGTGTAGAAAGAAACAAAGGGAAATATGACAGCTGGGCTGGGGGGTGCTGGCCCATCTCATAATCCATGCTGCCAGGACCAAGTGTCTTTGAGTCCAAGAGAGCAACTTTCATCACCCATGATGGCCCCGGACCAAGCCAAGGCAGTTTGGGCCATGTGCCCCAAGTCAGTAAGGCTTCCATCATCCAAGATAGCTGCTCCCAAAGTGCAGTGTGGCAGCTGACGGCAGTTCAGGATGGCTGTTCCCATGGTCCAGTATGGCCACTGGATCACTCTCTGTAGCAAGTAGAAGTTTCCTGTGGGTATGATGTGTAGCAGCTCTGTTCCTCCGAGTCTTCCTCTTGGTTGGGAATGTGGTGGGCAGGGTAGATAAGATCCTTCTATGACCCGGCCAAGGGAGCTTGAGCCCTCAGAGGCCAAGGGGCAGGGTAGGAGGAGACACTTGTCAGTGCCTGGCCCTGGGCTCCTCCTGTGCCGCCTACAGCAAGATGTCCCCTGGTGGGAAAGTCTGCTCCGACAGGACTTTGTTCTGGTTCTGCTTGGTCCCAAGTGGCCAGGCCCTGGGTCATGCTGATGTCCATGCCCAAGGGAGTAGAGCTCAGGGCCGGGCCAGGACATAGCGACTGGCAGCTGAGAGGTCCCACTGGTAGTGCTCGAGGATGCGCCGGCAGTCGGCTCTGGATCGGCTACTCAGGTGGAAGAGCTGGTCCACCTGTGGAGGCAGGAGGGCAGGCAGCTGACTGCCAGAGGGCAGCGGCAGGAGAGGCGGGAACCCGAGAGGAGAGTCTGGTTTTACCTTGAGGTTCCGGATGGCAGAAACCACATCTCCCCCAGTGGCCCTCAGTGCTGCCTGGCACTCCTGGTGGGTGACTCCATGCACGCTCAGCTCCATCTGTGGGGAACAAAGCCTCGCTTGGGCCCCTACCCCAGCCTGTAGCCCCTTCTGGACACCAGGCCACTTCAGGGAGACCTCACCTCCATAATCCTCCTCTGCAACTCGGAGTCAGGCGAGAGGCCTCCAGAGGGGGCAGTAGCTTTGCTGGCTCCTGGCGCTCCCATGGGGTGACTGTGTGGGGGTTCTCTTTTGGGCCAGGGAGGCCGCTCCCTGGGGGACTGGCTGGGCTGAGAAGAAGAGCTTGAGGCAAAGGGAGGGCGGGGTGGCAGGCCTGGAGGTCCCTGGGGCACAGCTCTGGCATGTCGAAGTTCAGGGGGGCTTGCACCACCCCCAGTGGGGCGGGGGCCCAGGGACAGAACCGATTCCAGACTCTTGGAAATGCCTGCACAGTTGAGAAAAAAATGACCTGAGAGGAAGCCCAGATGCTGCCTTCTTTCTGTTTTCTGTCTGAGCTGTCCTCAGGGTGGTCCTTGTGTTAGGTGGGACAGTAAGACAGGTGTACAGAACGGACACCCAGGCCTAGACAGCTGAGGACCCAAAGAGCTGAGAGTGCAGGGGCTGCAGTGGGGAGACGCTGTTCGTGGGGAGGGCAGATCTCAGAGCACAGCTAGGATGCAACAGGCAGAATGTGGGGGAAGGAAATCATATATGCAAAGGCATGGATTCAGAGCAGGGTGCAGAACTGGAGGGTGGTTCTTGATCTCCTCTGAGACCCTGGAGGCCCTGTCCCACCTCCACACCCACCTTTCGTCGCCTGCAGGGGCACGTTCCTTCTCTGGCCCCGGGCTCGAGGTGGATCCCGAAGCTTTGCCTTCGCCCTGTCCCTGTTGGAGAGTATTCCACTTCATTCTCCACACACACCCCCAACGCACAGATCAATGTCCCCTCCCAAAGAAACTATGTGGGGCCCCCACCCAGAGTGGAAGCTCCAGCTGGGAGGCAAGTCCACCTTCACCCTGGCCCGCTCCCCAAACTTCCCTTCCGGAGAAATTGCTGAACTTGGTTGGTTCCCCGAGTCTAGCTCTGCCCCCTACTCTTTCAAGTCCTCACCCGTCTGTGTTTCCCTGGTGTCGCTCTCCCCGGGCAGGGGAGCCTCTGTGGACTGGACGGGTGGCTGGCGAGCCCCCCACATCTGCCAGCATCACTGCTGAGGCTGGGAAGCTGCCCACTTTGAATGTGCGACCGTTCTGGCCCTTCCATGTTGCAGAGTCGGGGCTGTGGGAAGAGGCGCTGGTGAAGGGGACGGGGTGGGGCCGGGAGTGGGGACTGGGCTTTGGCCCACTTTCAGCTCACAAGCTGTGGGCCATGGAGCTGCATCTGCCTGGAGGAAGGGAAGCCTTTTTCTCCCTAACACAAAAGGGCTCTATGGTCCCATGGTGGCTCCAGCGGGGAGGCCAGCACTGTGGTGGAGCTCTCGGGGCCCAATGGGGAGAGGAGGAAATGAGGCAGAGGATCAGGGTTCAAGGAGCTGGGGAGAAGCAGAGATGGGACCAGGGCCGGGAAGGTTGGGAGGAAATCCTTCTCCTGGGGATGGGTGGGAGGCATGGGGCCCTCACCTGCCCTCGATGACAGTGATGGAGTCCCCAGGCTCCATTCTCAGGGCGCCTGGCTCTGTGACATCCCTCACACAACGTCCCTCAGGAGGCCAGGCCTGTAGGGACAGGAGGAATGGATGGCTGGGCTTGCGGCCTGAGTCAGAAGGGTAACATGGGGGCAGGGAAGAAAGGAGACTCCTGTTTATGCACCCACCAATCAAACCCCTAACAGGTATGTCCTCTATCCCTGTCCCCCAATTGTAATTCAGTAGGGGGAGGCAGACCTGGATTCCATGCCAAGCTGGGCACAGCCCAGGGGTCAGGGAGCAACAAAGGGGGCCCCTGTCTCTACCTAGGGTGACCAAGGGGAGAGTCATCTTATATACTGCTTTTACTCCACACCCAGGCCCATCAGATCTGCCTCCCAAGCACCTCTGGAAGTTTTCCATTTCTCTCCAGCCCCACTGCCTCGACTTTCATCCAGACATCTTCATCTCACTTCTGCTTCACAGCCATTGCCACCTACCTGGTCTGCCCATCTTCAATATCATCCCTCTAATCCATTCTTGCACCAAGCCAGAGTGATACAACATGTAAAGCTGGCTGGTAACTCCCTTGCTCAAAACCCTTCCATGGCTCCCAGGTGCCCTCAGAGTAAAGACTAAATAAGCTCCTTTAACAGTAGAGTATGGTGATTTAGGGAACAGCTCTGAAGTCAGAGTCACTGGTTCAAATCCCAACTCCTCCACCTACTGTGTGACTTTAGGCAAGTCACTTAAACTGTCAGTGCCTTAACCGCCCCATCTGTAAAATCGAGATGATAATGACCTTGGTGGGTTGTGAGGATTCAATGAGTAAACAGCATAAGGATGCATGTAAAGCACTTAGTACAGTATCTTACACAGGTTGAGTGCTCTGTATGTTAGCTCTGGTTATTTATCATGCCTTACAAATCCCCCCATGGCACAGCCCCTGGCACCTCTGCCGCTTTAGTTACTTGTGTTCCCCCTCCCATGCTGAACTTCTTTTCCTCTGCCTGTCAGACACCCACTGCAACCTACTGCTCTCTGCTCTGTGCTCCCCTTCTCCAGCCCAGCCCCAGCCCCAAGCCCTTCAGCCTGCATCTTTGTAGCCCCCAAGCTGCCTCCCCAGGGCTCTGAGCTCCCTGCAGGTAGGGACTGAACCTCTTTTGTTCAGAGCCAGGTCCCAGACTCCAGCCCAGGAGTCTTTGTTAGTCTTGTCCCTGGGACAGAGAATGGAGGGAAGAGATACTGAGTGAATCTGGGAGGCAGGGGTTCCCACCTCTTGGAGCAGCCCCTCCAGGTGGGAAAAGCTAGGCCGGTCAGCAGGGTGGAGGGCCCAGCAGCGCAAGGCGAGCGCGTAGAGGGCCCTGGAACAGAGGGGAGGCCTAGGCAGCCGGGCTCGGTCCTTCTCCAGCTTCTGCAGGATGAGGTATGGCGGGACCCCGGCCCAGGGCTCCTCACCCCCAGAGAACATCTCCCACAGCGTCACCCCAAACATCCACACATCCGAGGCAGAAGAGAAGGCCCCCTGGCGCAGGCTCTCTGGAGCACACCTGTGGAAGTAGAGCTGAAGGGGGCCAGATACGTGCCCCCGGGAGCTCCCACCTTCCACTGAGCACGCCCCCTTGGCACTCCCGTCGTCCTCATTAAGTCCTCTTTTCCAAGCCCTTCTAGACCCAACGACTATCCAGCCTCCCTTGGAGGACCAGTCCCCTCTGCACTTCCCCTTAGCTAGTGCCCTCCAGATCCGCTCTGTCTTTCCGGGGCTCCAAGCCAGACCACCCGCCCGGCCCCGCCCCTCACCAGGCATAGGGGATGGGCCGGGGTCCGCCCATGACGTAGCGGCCACGGGCACCACTCAGCGGCCGCACCAGCCCGAAGTCGGCCACCTTGATTATTCGCGGTGAAGCCAGCAGCAGGTTGCGCGTAGCGAGGTCTCGGTGCACCAGCCCGCGGGCCCCCAGGTACGCCATGGCCCCCGCCAACTGCCGCAGGAAGAGGCAGAGCAGGGCCACTGGCAGCAGGGGCATAGGGGCTGGGGCGGTCAGGCGTGCGTGCAGGGAGCCCAGTGGCGCCAGCTCCATCACCTGCGGAGCACAGCGCCGCCTGAGCAGTGGTCCGGCCCCACAGGATACTCGTTGCCCACCCTCCTGTCACACACTAGTTCCAGGGCTGCTTACCATCTGCAGAGGCTGGCCCAGGACGAGGCCGTGCAGGCGCAGCACGTGTGGGTGCTCCAAGTTCATCATGACGGACACCTCTCGAAGGAAGTCCCCCAGCTCTGTGCCCATGGGGCCTTCTGGACCCACCCGCAGGGACTTGACAGCCACTGGGATCTGGGGGCGGAGGGAAACACCATCAGGCACCCTAGGGTGCCGCTATGCCAGAGCTAGAGCAGAGAGGGCACTTGGAACAGAGGGGCAGCTGGCCTGGGTACCCAGAATGCAGTAGGCTCCCTGGACACTCACGCTCTGGCCACTGGGCAGTGTCCACAGCCCTCGGTGCACCACACCAAAGCAGCCGGAGCCCAGCAGCTCCCCTCTGCACACAGCACCGTCTGGGATCAGACACTTGAGCCCTCCCTCTGGCTCAGGGAGGGACGAAGTGTTGTCTGAGAGTGGGATGGTCTCCTTCTGCTCAGGGGCAAAACCCCCAAGGATCTGAAACAGGGGTGGGAAATCAGATGTGCAGAACCCTGCACACCCTTCCCTGCCACTCAGCCCATCCCATTCCCGGGCCTAAGCTGGCCCTTTAAGCCTCCCATCCCTGCCCTAAAACACACACCTTGTAGACCCAGTTTTTAGACTTGAGCCCTGAACGGTGCTTCTTCAGAGCTTCAGCCAGTCTGCGCTGAGCTGGGGGAGGCCAGAATCAGACAGCTGGGGGGGTGGGGGGTGGGGGCAGGATGCAAGGGACACAGGCAAGAAGAGGGCTGGTGGGAGGAGGGGTGGGGGCAACTAACAGGCTGGAGAAGGAGAGACCAGGGCCTCGGGGCAGGGGTCCCTCACCAGGCCGGCCCATGCCAATGCCATCCAGGTCCTCAGGTCTCACAAAGTCAAAGTGTTCTGGCCGAGTAACATTAAGCTCCTCAAGGATGGGTCGGTAAAATTGGGCCAGCTGGATGTCCCGGAGCAGCCGCAGCAGCCACACGGAGCCCACCTCAGGGAGCATGTCTAGAGAAGGAACTCCTAAGGATGACACACTCTCCTCCAGACACATGGCCCAGGGTAGGCACCTGAGACACTCAGACACCAGAGATGTGGTCGCCACCTCCACCCTCCACCCGTCAGAAACACTCAGGTACAGAGGGAGGGACACATCAGAGACAGCCAGGAATCCTGCCTCTCACACACACAGACCCTGGGAAGAATGCTCCCCATACTCGAGACCTAGGTACTCTACCCCCTCACCACTGACAAACCTGCCCTCCTCACACCTGAGATTTTATTTTATTTTATTTTTTATTTGGTTATTTATCTATTTACTTATTTATTTAGCGAGGAAGATTAGCCCTGAGCTAACATCTGTTGCCAATCCTCCTCTTTTTGCTGAGGAAGATCGGCCCTGGGCTCACATCCGTGCCCATCTTCCTCCACTTTATGTGTGGGACGCCTGCCATAGCATGGCTTGATAAGCGGTGCGTAGGTCCGTACCTGGGATCCGAACCTGCGATCCCCGGGCCACCGAAGCTGAGAGTGCGAACTCAACCACCGTGCCACGGGCCTGGGCCCTCACACCTAAGATTTTAGCACTGTGCAGACTTCAGGTGTGTTGCCCTGCTCACTCTTGAGATATTATGGCACACTGCCTCTGTACCCCTAGGACACCCAGATCCACTGCCCTTTTAGACCTGAGGTACACCATTGCACACATGCACTTACATATATCTGAGACACCTTATGTACACGAGACATTTTGACCTACCACATACACACCAGAGATGCCGAGATACGCTAACCACACCCTATCTCAGACATGCAGGTACACACACACAAACACACGAAGATACATTGCCTCCCACACCCAGAAACACTGCTACACACACACACACACACACACACACACACTCAGACCTACAGATATGCTGCAAAAGATGCCTGAGACACCCAGATACATGTCCTCTCAAATCTGAGACGTTCCAGCATGCTGCCATAGAACACCCAGGATTACTGCCACATACCCTCTCACATACAAGTACTTGAGACATGGCAGTTCACTGCCTCCAAGACACACCGCCCCACACGTCTGAGACATCAAGGTCCACATAAACACACACAACACACATGACATCACGGTACAGCGTCCACACATACCTGAGTTAGGCAGGCACACTGCTGCATCAGCCCAGAGACGCCCAGGGCAGCAACATCTGAAATCAAATCGGTCATTCCCGATGGGCAGCTACGTGCGGGCCGCGCTCAACTCAAGGACGGCCTTCAGAGCCACCTAGGCTGCCAGGTGCACAGTCCCTTCCACACCCACCTGAGCCCAGCTCCTGGTACAGAGCCCTGCTCTGAGTCACTCAATCTAATTTGGCGTCAAGGCACCTCCACCAGTCTGTATTAAATAAGGCTCTGGGTGCTCGGGTTGATGGCCGCCTGCGCAAACACTCTCCCTTACACACACCTGTACCCCTCCCTCCCCGCACTTCAGTTAAGCCGGGAGGTAGCGGAGGCCCCGAGGCTGGGCCCAGATGGACACCCGGACGTGGGCTGAGGAACTGGGCGCGAGCCGGGGCGGCGGAGGAGAAAGCCCAGGACCCGGGAGAGCTGGGACCGCTCGCAAGGTGAGAGGGTGAAAGCACAGGAGAGGGGCCAGGAGGAAACGCGGCCGCGGAGGGGCGAGCCGGGGAGGGGAGCGGAGCGGCGGCGGGCAGGTTCCGCACCCGCGGACGTACCCCCAGCGACGGCTGCTCCACCAGCCAGCGCGGCGCGCCCCTGCTTCCCCGGACCCTCACCTGGCGAAGGCGGAAGCGGCGGCCGGGAGCCGCCCCGGCTGCCAGCGCTAAATCCCGGGGAGGGCGGGACCAGGCCGCGGGGGCGGGACCTGCGGCCGCACCGCGCCCCCAGTGCCCTGGTGGCACAGGTGAGGGCTGCGAGGGCGGCTGGCGGGCCGCTTCCTCGCCAGGCCGGACCCTGAGAAGCCTCCCTTCCTCTGTCCTTTGCTCACCTCCCTTCACACCCTCTTTCCATCTTCACACCCTCCTTCCAGCCTTTTCCAAAGAACATTTCACCCCTCCCCAGACTTCCTTCTCTGTGTCCTCCCCCGTGTCCCCTCTTGCCAAATCCTTCACCTCTCTCAACCAAAATGAATTGAATCCCACCCCTTAAATGAATAAACACCTGATAGAGATACCCTGCCGGGGCACTGGGAGTATAAGGCTCAACAGGACACGGTCCCTGCCTCCTCGTGGGGGAGAGAGCTTCCTAGCACTCCAGTCTAGGAAGGCCGGTGGTGCAGGGTGCTTTGGGATGGAGACAGGGCAGACAGGCGTTGACGGTGGTGCAGGCAGTCTGCCCCCAGCCTAAACAGAGTCTAAGACTGAAGCGGTCATCCTTTTCCTGGCTCTGAACTGCAGTCCAATGTGCTGCACCTGAAAAGGACCTTTTGGGGAGCTCCCCAGGGTGGAGCGTGTGGGAGGTCTTGTGTGTGTGTGTGTGTGTGTTGGTGGGGGGACAGAGCTTCTGAGTGGCTTCTCAGCGCCATCCCAGCTTGGTACCTGGTCTTGGTGATCAAAGGCAGCACTGTATGCCTCAGGGCACCTTCCCCAGCACTGGCACTTCCTGGCCTCATTCTGACACAACCCCCCTCCCCCATGTAGCCTCTGCTGACCCCAGGGCCCTGTACATCCCTACTTGGCCTGTGGCTGCAGGGACACAGTCCAGGAACGTGAAGAAGGCTCTGAGGAGGACCATGCCCTCTCCTTTTCTCTCAAGGGTCCCAGGGAGGAAGCCACCAGTCTTAGTACATCTGGCCTGTCTCTTTCTGTCCCAAGGAAGGATGTGTGAGCATAGCAGCTGCTGTCCCCAGAGTCCCATAGAGAGAAAAGGGGAAAACACACAGGATATACCAGCATTGATGGGAAAATCATCGTAGTTCACAGTTCTTCCTGTATGGTTTTCTTGCCAGTTCTCTTGCCCTCCAACCTGGCCAGCTCATCATCCTGTAATTGCTCCCTCCATATCTGTCATCCCTGATACACTGTGGGCTCCACCCAGCAGGGGCTGGATCTGTCTTGTTCATCCTTGTGTTCTGAGAACCTGGGACAGTGTGAGCATACAATAGTTGCGATGCATACTGGTTGTGAAGAAGTCTCCTCAGTCTGATTGCCATTCCTTTGTAGGTGATCTGTCTTTTCTCTCTGCTTTTAAGATACCATTGGTATTTTGTAGTTCTATTACAAAGTATCTAGCTATAGATTCCTTTCTATTTATTCTGTATGTTGTATTTCCTATATCTATGAATTCGCATCTTTATCAGTTTTGGAAAATTCTCAGCCAGTATCTCTTCAAATATTCTTTTTCCTGCATTCTTTGTGTTCTTTCCTTTGGGAACTCTGATTAGAAATGTGCTATACGGGCCGGCTCTGTGGCTTAGCGGTTAAGTGCGCGCGCTCTGATGCTGGCGGCCCGGGTTCGGATCCCGGGCGCGCCCCAAGGCACCACTTCTCCGTCCAGCGCGAGGCCGGGTCCCACGTACAGCAACTAGAAGGATGTGAACCTGTGACATACAACTATCTGCTGGGGCTTTGGGGGGAAAAAATTGAATAAATAAAATCTTTAAAAAAAAAAAAAAAAAAAGAAATGTGCTATAGGGGCCAGCCCAGTGGTGTAGTGGTTAAGTTCTGTGCACTCTGCTTCGGCGGCCAGAGTTCATGGGTTCAGATCCCAGGCCTGCACCTACACCACTTGTCAGCCATGCTGTGGTGGTCACCCACATATAAAGTGGAGGAAGACTGGCACAGATGTTAGTTCAGGGCTAATCTTCCTCAAGCAAAAAAAGAGAAGGATTGGCAACAGATGTTAGCTCAGGGCTAATCTTCCTCAGCAAAAAAAAAAAAAAAAGAAGAAGAAGAAGAAGAAAAAGTGTACTAGACCTTTTCACTCTGTCTTCCATGTCTTTTAATCTCTCTTCCATATTTTCCATTCTCTGTGTCTCCACGTTGCAATCCAGGTACTCTCTTCAGCTGTATCTTCCAGTTCACCAATTCTCTCTTTGGTTATGTCTGATGTGCTGTTTAATCCATACACTGAGGGGTTTTTTGGCATTGTCATATTCATATGAATGTTACTATACTTTCTATACTGACAGTACTTTATTGAGGTATAACTTACATCCAGTAACATGCACAGATTTAACTGTACAGCTCAATGCATTTCAACAAATGTATACATCCATGGATGCAGATAAAGACCTAGAACATTTCTACCATCCCAGAAAGTTGCCTTGTGCCCATTTTCAGTCAATTCCATTCCCCAGAGGCAACTACTATTCTGATTTCTAAAACTCATAGATCACTTTTGCCTGCTCTTGACCTTCCTGTCAATGGAGTCACACAGTGTTTATTATTTGTGTTTGGCTTCTTTCACTCAACATGTTTTTGAGATTTATCTTGGTGTTGTCCAAGTTCTTGGTGGGAAACACAGTGGCTCCGTGGAGCATGTGAAACCTGATTTTCCTCGGAATTCCCAGTGTCCTTACAGATCTGGGTACACTGGAGGTCTTCTAGGAGTCTACATGAGTGTAGAACACATGGGGAGATATGAAGGCAGATGCAGCCGAAGAGGTTGGCAGAAGCCAGACTAGGCATCAATTCATCCTTCCAGCAAGCTTTCACTGTGCCAGGTTCTGGGGACCCAGGTGAACAAGCAGACAAGATCCTTGCCCTTAATGGATTCATTCTACAGGGGCTTGCCGAACACGGTCAGGAGCTTGGGCCTTACCTGAGGGCTCTGGTAACCACTGCTGTGGTTTATACAGGGGAGTGAAAGAACCAGCCTGCTGTAGTAAGAGGCCAGGAAAAGGTGAGAGAGAAGAACAGGGAGCTCAGGGAACAGGCTCTTACCATTGGTTCAGGGGAGAGAGGCTGGCCCTGCCTAGGACTTGTCTGGGGGATAGAGAGGAGGCTGAGGACACTATTGATTGGACTCCTGGCCTACGTCCTCTATGCTCCAGCAGGAAACCAGAGGCAGCAGCTCAGCCCCACCTTTGTCTTTGGCTCTCCAGGGAATCAGAGGCCTCTTTATTCCTTCCCTTCTCCCTATTCATTTCTTACTTTTGGAGTTAAGCTTCTCTCCTCTCCACCTTTGCCCATAAAGAAGGGTGGGATGTTGGGAGCACAACCTGACCATCCTAACCACCCTCAGGGAGCACATCCTTTAGGCTGAGATGCGGCATCCTGCTAACAACACTTAAACCTGGAGGCCCAGATCTGGCACCACCCTCCTCCATCTGCTTTTCCCCAACCTCTGCCCTGCCCTGCAGGCTGTACATCCGAGAAGGATGAGCACATTCACACCACTGGAGCCAAGTCTTGCCCCACAGGGCAGAAAACCAGGAGGATAAGCAGAGAGGGCACCCACATGTTCCCTCCCACACCCCTCCAGCCTTGGGTTTGGGTTGGGAGTGGGTCCCGTCCCTGCGCAGAAACCTCTCTGTTTCCATTGGGAGCTACATTAGTGCCCCCTTAGCTCCTCCTTTCCTGCTCTGATCCCTGGGATCACTGGGCTCTCCTGCTTCTACTTCACCCATGTCCACCTCTCAACATGGGCAGCCTCAGAGTTCTGGCTCTCTCTCTTCTGAGCCTGGGCATGGCGGTTCCCTCTTCTTGGAATTCTTCCCACCGTTATCCCAATGTGGCCTTGCTAAGTGCAGGAAGCCTAACCCTAACTGGTCAGGTCTGTTCCCCTGCACCCCAAGATCCCTGTGCTTTCCCGTCATTGCATTCATTATTCTGGTGGAATTTGCCAGTAACTTGTCTGTCTCCCCGGCTAGACTCCAAGTTCCAGGTAGAAAAGGACTTCATGTTGGCTGAGCGTTGCTATGTCCCCCATGTGCAGCCTAGTGCCTGGCTCATATGATAAGTTCTCAGTGATCTTTGTTGATGAGACAGTCATCTGGGTAGGGTGAAGCAAAGGAGATTTTTGATATCAAGAGCTCCTTTGTTGGGAGTGATGGGGATGGGAGTTTCCAAACCTAACCCATAAGCATTCTCCTGGTGAACCCATCCCCACTGTGTGGCACTCCCTTGCCCCACATGGTTGGCTCTTCCCAGACCCTTGGATAAAACCCTCCTGTTCCATCACCCCATCTGCATGTCCCAGGTCCATGAAGTCCCTTTCTTCCCCAATTTGCATTTGCCTTACTAGTTTTTAGAGTCACCAGTCCACCACCTTGTATGTATCTGTTAGTTTGCTTTCCAAAGTGGAAGTACTCTTAGATCTACAATATTCCTTCAAGCTCCCGATGGAGCTGAGGGCCTTTACAGCATGGTAGCTTAGACCTTCCCTCTGGAGCCTGCCTACCTGAGTTTGAATCCCAGCTTTACCTCATACCATCCTGTGAATATGAGCAAGTCACTTCACATTTCTGTGCCTCTGTTTCCTCATCTTCATGATGAGCCTATTAGGAGTATCTACCTTATGGAGTTATTGGAGAATTAACTGTGTCTACGTATGCGGTAGCCAGTCTCCAAAATGGCTGCCAATGAAACTCCCCTCCCCATATTCACACTTATATAGTGCCTTCCCACAAAGGATAGGGCTGATCTGTGTAATCAATGGGATATTGCATAAAGGATGGTGTGTGACTTCCGAGCTAGGTCATAAAAGACAGTGTGACTTCCCCTCCTGGAACCCTCGCTCTGGGGGAAGCCAGCCACCATGTCATGAGGACACTCAAGCAGCTCTATGGAGAGCCTCCACGTGTCGAGGAATTGAGGCCTCCTGACAGCAGCCAACACCAACTCACCAGGCCTGCAAGTGAGCTGTCTTGGAAGCTGATCCTCCAGCCCCAGTCAAACCTTAGATTCCTCCAGATTCCTGCAGCCCTGACCAACATCTTGACTACACCCTCATAAGAAACTCTGAGCCAGAACTACCCAGTGAAGCTGCCCCTGAATTTCTGATCCACAGAAACTGTGAGATAATAAATGTTTTAGACAATTGAGTTTTGGAATAAATCGTTACACAGCTATAGATAACTAATACAATCCATAAAACGCTTAGAATGGTGTCTAACATACAGTCTCCATATGTGTAAGCCATCATTAATTCCATTTTACAGGTAGGAAGACTGAAGCTTAGGCTGGTGAAGTGATGTTTTTCATGCACATAGCTAGGCAGTTTCAGGGCCAGCCATGTCATGAACCCAGGGCCTGTAGGGCCAAGTCCTTGGCTTCTTTTTCTGCCCCAATGATCCAGTTATCTATAGTTAAGTAATAATACCTAGTAGTATAAAAGAACCATTTTATTATGCTCCTGGACTTTGAGAATCTGGAATTCCAACAGGACTGTGGGGATGGTTTATCTCTGCTCCACTATGTCTGGGGCCTTAGTTGGAAAAACTGAAAGTATGAGGGAGACTTGACAGCTGGAGGCTGTATTATCACTCATGTGTCCAGCAGTAGATGCTGGCTTTTGGCCAAACCCTTCATGTGGACTCTTCATGTAGGCTGGGTATCCTCATCGCATGGTGACTGGTTTCTGGAAGCAGAGGGCAGAAGGTGCCGGTTTCTTAAGGCCTGGGCTCAGCGGCCCAGCATTACTTTTGCCGCATTCAATGAATTGGTCAGCCATTCATGGAGCCCAGGTTCAAGGGAAGGATATGTAGACCCTACCTCTTGGTAGGAGGCATGTCAAAGAATGTGGGGACCATTGTTTAAAACTGCCACACCCACAGCAGCCTCCCCTGTTTGGTGAGGGGCTCAGAAAATCTAGCCCTGCCCCAGCAGGCCACACTCTGGTGGCTTGGCCTTGTGTACCCAGAAAAGAAACAAACTCCACTAGCCTCCTGTGCTACGTGTTCATGAAGAGCTTACGTGGGGAGGGCATATCACAAGGGTTCAGCAAAGGGGCTAGAGTTGTCAGGACACTTCCTGGTGTCTACCATGTGCCGGGCGCTGAGGAAACAAAGACACAAAACCTTGGGTAGTGGCTTTATAGGGTAGTGCATAGTGTAGAGGGAAGATGTATAAAGAAACCTCACCACCTGATATAACAGAGGCCACATGAGAGATGCCTAGAGAAGGGATACTCTACCCTGTCTCAGGGGCTCAGAGAAGGCTTCTCAGAAGAGGCAGTGTCTGAGCCAAAGGAGAAGGGCATCCCGGGAACAAGCCTGGGCAAAGGTGAGGAGACATGAAGACATAGTGTTTGGGCAACTACAAGTGATTCAGTGTGGCTGTGGGATGCGCAGTGCTGGGAGAGAAAGCTCCAGGGACACGTGGGGCCCAGATTCCAAGAAGTATTACAAAGGTAGATCACTTGCTGATGAGAAGTGGGTGTGTGACATGAGAGGAAGAGGTCCTTGACCCTGTTGGCACTGCCCTTAAGCTTGAGAGAGATTACAAGAGGTGGGCGGGGTTGGGAGGAAGGTGGGTTTGGACATGTGGAGTCTGAGATGCCTGTGGGGCATCCAAGCAGAGATTCCAGTTAAATCTGTGTTTGGACAGCTCTGGCCTGAGGACAAAATAAGGCAGGGGGCAGCTGCTGATGCAGAGGCTTGAAGGTCAGGGTAAGGGCCAGGTCTGTATTCTGTAGGCAAGGAAGAGCTAGGGAAGGGTTTTAAGTAAGAGATTATTATGGCTAATACTTAATGAGGGCCCATTATATGTCGGGGACAGTCCCAAGCATTTTATATGAACTTATTTGGACCTCACAGTAATTCTGTAAGGTAAGTGCTGTTGCATTACATTGAATTGACAATATCATCAATTGTAATATATACCACTATGCCATGACATGTCTTCAATTTAAGGTGGATTCTTCAGAGATGTTAAAATGTAAACAGAAAAAAAATGCCCATAGAATCAATGAAATACATGATCTGCATTTAAAAGATGAGGCAACAGGCACGGAGAATAACTTTCCCAAAGTCCAGTAAGAGACAGAGCCAGATTTGAAATCAGGTAGCCCAACTCCACAGCCCAGGTTCTTAACCATCATTTGATGCTGGACAGGAGGTGTGAGCAATGTGGAGGTTTAAGAAGAGCAGTGTGGGGGCTAGCTCCGTGGAATAGTGCTTAGGTCCAGCACATTCCGCTTTGGTGGCCTGGTGGCCCGGGGTTTGCAGGCCAGATCCCAGGTGCAGACCTACACCACTTGTCAAGCCACACTGTGGCAGCGACCCACATGCAAAATTGAGGAAGACTGGCACAGATGTTAGCTCAGGGACATCTTCCTCGGCACATCTGGGAGACTGGGGTCCACAGTGAGAGAGTTTTAGAGTGGGCTGGAGGCCAAAGGGCAGGAGGAGGGGACAGACAGGATAGAGGCCCTTCAAGAATGGGGAGAGATGTTGGGTGTGAAAACAAGGACAACTCCAAAGTGTTGAGCCTAGAAAAAGGGTACAGCATAGGAGGGTACGAGGCAGCTCCTGCAGACCACAGGAGAGCTATGGTGCCTGGGCAGCCAGGGGACGTGGCTTCTCATCCCAGCATGGGCAGTAATGCCGCCTGGCACCGGGCGGGCACTCACTAAGTATTTGTCAAATGAATGGATGAACGAGTTGTTTTGGGCAAGTTGTATGATCCTGCTCTATGATATCTGGGTAGCATTTTTTGTGTGTAAAATGAAGGGACTGGGCTAGAATGTGTAAAACAAAATAGAATGAAGTCTCCTGGAGGGGGTAGGCATTCCTCTCCCTATCCCCAGGACCTTTATGAGTACCCCAAAACAGTGGTTCTAACCCTGGCTGTAAGTTAGATTAACTGAGGCCTCATATGAGACCACTAAATTCAGAGTCTCTGGAGATGAGGCCCAGGTGACTCCGATGTGCAGCTGGTTGAGATCCTTGCCCTGGAGCCTCCAGGTACCCAGTTTGAAAACCACTGGGCTAGGTGAGGGCCAGAATCCCTTCCAGGCCTAGGCCCTTGGACTGAGACTTGTGGTTGGTGACAGGCCTCTCTTTTCATGTCCCATCTCCCATCCCCCAAACCAAAAAACTGATAGCCAGGGGACTGAACACCAAGGTTTCTCAACCACGCACTATTGACATTTCGGACAGGATCATTCTTTGTTGTAGAGGACTCTGCTGTGCATTTTAGGATGTTGATCAGCATCCCTGGTCTCTACCCACTAGATGCCAGTAGCATATTCCCCAGTCAAAGCCACCAAAAATGTCTCCAGATGTTGCCAAATGTCTCTTGCGGTGCAACCACCCCCCACCCTGCTATACGGATGCCCTCCCTAGCTGCAGACAGAGGCCAGGCAGCAGTAGAGGCAATTTGACAGCAGGTTTAGTTGGGCCTGGCAGGAGGGAGACCTCTGCGGGAGGCTGAGGTTGCACAATGGGGTGATAGCATGCCAGCAGACTGACTGATGTGGTCTCACTGTAGAGGGAGGGAGTTTTCCAGAACACTCATTCCCGGATTCCCAGTCAGTCATACAGGGCCAAGAGTAGCTTCTGGGCCAGACAGCCCCCACTTCACTTCCCAGGAACAGGCAGAAGGGGGTGTGGGAATGGTGGTGTGTGTGGAGGGGATTCTTTCCTTCTGTAGATATTTCCTGGCATCGGATTGCCCCTATCTGATTGGTTGAGGGCTTGGAGGGTAGGAACTTTACAGTTGCGGGTGCCTGGGTCCCCGGAGGCTGTCTGACACTAGGATCATGGGGATATCTGGGTTTTAGGGTCTGGAAGACTAAAGCTTTAGGGCTGGAACTGAGGGGCTGGCTGGTTCCCTGCCCCACCTCCCCCCAGGAAGTGGAAGTTGTGGGTACATGCTCCTTAGAACTGGAGGCTGGGAGGCTGTCAGCATCTTCACAAGTTACTTTTTGCTTTGAGATGGCTGGACCTGAGGGAAGACAAGATGGGAGGCTTGGGAAGGGAAGGGAATGGAAGGGAGTTGGGAAGGAAGGGAAGGGAGTTGGGAGGGAAGGAGGAAGGATAGGTGATGGAAAGCACTGGGCTGGTTGGAGGTGGAGGCGGTGAGGCTGTTTCCTGCCCTGATCCCCCAACTCACTCCACTATGAGGCTCAGAACACCCAGGAGCAGGACAGCTCCGAAGACAGAGAGGACCAGAATCCTGGCTTCCCAAAGATCATGACTTCCTGCAGGGAACCCAGGAGGCAGTGAATGATCCTGGGGACCACACCAGTCAACGTTGGGGAAGCCTAAGAGCTCAGAGATCTGAGTGGGGTGAGGCAGGGGTGGGGAGTAAGGACCTGGAAAACAGCGCTTTCGGGGCCAACAGTACACCTCCGAGCCCTCACAGGTGGAGCAGTTGTACAGGGTGGTGCTGCCCCCTGCAGGAGACGGCAGGACCAGAGCTGGGGAGGGGAAGCGCCAGCTCCACCCTTCCAGAGGATCCCACTTCCTCCCTGTTAACTGCCAGGCTCTTCTTAGGTACCCCGGAGGCCCCTTGTCTTCACTACCCCTCTCCTTTTCTACTCACGGCAGGCGGGGGCACAGAGAGCTGAAATGAGACAAGGAGGGGTGGGGGTAAATGAGTCGCTCAGCCACACACCCCTTTGCCTGCGTTCATAGGCACCCCTTACCCCTACCCGCATCAGTACCTTCCCTGGTGTACTCAGGGAGCTTGGTCTTTTGAAGCCATTGCCAATAGGAAGGGAGTGAGGAGAGAGACGCTTTGATCTCTGAGGAGGCAGAGAGCAGCTATATTGCCCAGGGCCTCAACAGGGCCAGGTCACCTCCACCCCTTAGCCCAGCACCTCCCCATCACGCCCTCCTGTCTCCACCTGCTCTCCACCCTTCCCTGCCTCCCCAGCCCCTTCCTCCCATCCCCCTCCTTGGTGCCCATCCAAGGCCCTAGGTCACGCCTACCCCCTTGACCTCACCCATGACCCTCAGGACTCTGTGAGTCTTCTCTGCGACTTTGTTCATGGACACCTCATCTGTGGAGATGAGCAAGGACCAGCGATTTCCTCATCAGCCCAGAAGGAGGTTCTGGGGTCTTTCCTGACTTTCCTGGGGACTGAAGCTCTCCCAGAGGGAAAGGCCAGCGTGTGCAGAGAGGGCTGAGGCGACAGCTGAGGGGCACAGTCGGGAAACCACCTGCTGCCCCTCTTGGGACGTGGGGGTGACTGTGGCTGGGCCTGTCCCTGGATGTCTGGTCTTACCTAAGGCAAAGGCCGAGAAGTTCCAGGAGGCCTCACAGTCCCTCCACTGGGCCTCCATCTGGCTGCAGAGCAGAGCCAGGCGGCCTGACAAATCTCGGTCTGGGAGGCGGCAGAAGACACAGGCCTGGGCGGCTGCCAGGAAAACCCCACCTAGTGCCAGCATCCACATGAGGCCCACTGTGGGTAGTGAAAGGAGGCTGGCCCCACCTAGGCTGGGAGGGCCTTGGAATGCTCTGTGATCCTGGTTCCAGCCCTTTGCCTGGAGGTTCTAGAGTGTTCCAGAACAGTTCACTGCTCCATCCCTGGCTGGGGTAAACATGGGGTCCAGGGAACTAGAGATTAGAAGACACTCTAGTGGGAGATAGGTGGAGAAAGCAGAGCGTCTGCTGCACGGAGGACAGCACCCCCAATCTGGCCCTCAGCAGCCTTTACAAGTCTGTGGTTCCAAAAGCAATTTTATTTTTCTTCTTGTAAATCACGGCCAGTGATAAATGAGTGACTCCCCCAGTGAAGAAGTTCTGTGTGAGTATCCCATCCCCTCAGGGACCCAGAAATCCCAGCCCTTCCCATATTCTCCCTCAAACTCTTCCCTTCATCTCCTCTGTGTCTTGGGCAGCCTTGGGCCTTCCCCAGCTATCTCCTAGCAACAGGCCCATGGTTGCCTTAGCAACCAAGAGTCCTATATAGGCCTCTCCAGGCCCAGCTAAGCCCAGGGACTCCTCTTACTTCTCACCAACAAGATCCTAGTGACTCAAACCCCAACAGACACCTCCTGCCTGCGTGGTGATGTGAACGCAGATGCGTGCACACACACACCCTTTGTGATTAAACTAATTCTCAATCTACTCACACCCATACCAGACACACCCAGTGCCAAACAGTTGCTGGGCAACCCCAAACAGGCCAGGACACACAGAGATCACAGAAAGACCAGCACACAGATGCTGTCTCCAGCAACACAGATGGGAGCCCAGATGTCAGGGACCCACACATCAGTCAGACACACTGGCTGACACACACACACAGGAAGGAAGTAAGGCAGGACCCAAGAAGATGCCTCCCTCTTTCCCATGGCCAGCCCCACCATCAATATGAGATCCTTTAAAACACTTGGCTCTCCAGAGGGATGCTCTAGCCCCATAGTTAATGGGGATTCTCCTAGCTCCCTTATGCCAGCCTAGGGTGGGGTGTAGCCTTTCTGTCTCCCTTAGTACGTGGCTTGGGACACAGCAAAGAATCTCCCTTTCCATGTTGCAGAGTGTTCCGGCCTCTCATTGGTCAGTCCAGACCAGGCCACCCAGCTCCAGGAGGAGAAGCCACGTCCAGGAGACCACATTAGAGTAATGCAAAGTCCCTTTTTCTCCCAGACCTCAGTGTCCCTCCAGGGTTCTGCTACCTTCCCAGACCCCTGAATAATGAGCTCCCACCAAAGAAACACTGGAGGTCCCCAGCCTCAGGAGACAAGTCACGGAAACCTTTCCCACCCCTCCCAGGAAAAGCAGCAGTCCAGAGCCTCTGGACCACTTGTGAGCCCTCAGTGGACTCGGGTTTGGGAATTCCTGCCCCCAACTGGGCTCCAGTCAGGTGCAGTGGGACCCCTGACTCTCACAGCTTCCAAAGCAGAACTAGAAAGAGGCTTCAGGGGAGCCTTCATCCCCCTTTCTGCCCACTCCCCCCGCCCCAAGTCAAACTGAGGGCAGCACTTTCAGTCCTCAGTGCCGGACAAAGCGCAGAGATCGGGAGTTGAGCAGGTCTTCAGGGTCAGGGAAGACGGAGTCTAGACGGAAGCCGTGTTCCAGAGCCACCCGCAGCACCTCCTCCAGGAAGGCCGGCGTGCCCACCACCTCTCGTCGTTCTCCTGGCCCCCCAGTCCACAGTGGCTGCAGCCCCAGTCTCCTGTACTCTACTTCGGGGAGTTCCGCGGGGCGGGGGGCCCACTCCAGATGAAAGTGTGGGCCTCCCTCTGCCCTGTCCTCATTGGCCACACCAAATCGGGCTCGCATGGCACCCAGACATTCAGGGTCAGTGCAGAAGAGGTTGGCTCTGAAGGTGTCCACCTGGACAGAGCTCAGCTCATAGTGGTGTGGACCCCGGCGGGCAGAGAAGTGCACCTGGCGGGGGCTGGCATCTACATCTGCGTGGAGCAGGGCAGCTGTGGGTGCAGGGGCCCCCCGAGAGGCCTCCAGTTCCCGCAGGGCATCCAGGAGGGGCCGGATCTGGTAGAAGTCGGCCTCTGCCCTGAGAAGTGCTGTCTCCCCATATCCGCGGGGCAGGTCCAGGCGGCCCAGCCGCAGGAAATTGAGGATGTGCCGGAAGGCCTTGCCATCTCGGTCGATGAAGTAGTGGCCACCTCCCTGGGTATTGAGGTTGGGGGGTATGGGGGTGCCCGCCCTAAACATGGCCCCCAGCATGGAGTCTGGGAAACGAGTCAGAGTCTCCAAAGTGGTGGAATATAGCGTGCCCCCCACATTCAGGGTCACGGGGCCCCCAAAGGAGGGGGTCGAAGAGGGCACAGGAGGAGGGGAAATTTTGGGGAGTATTGGAGACACCGAAAGAGAAGAAAAGGCAGAACTTCCTGGGTATGTGCAGAATTGGGTCGTAAGATTCAGACTCCCTGTGTTGGAGGCACAGGTTGGAGAACAAGGCAGCAAGATTTGGGGCTCACCCCAGCTACCTTGGTAGTGGGGGATGGTTTCCGGGCACAGAAACGCCCGAAAGGTTGAGAGAACCGATGAAAAGAGCAGAGGGTAGCCAGAAGGGAAGGAAGGGAGATTTCGGTCCAGACGCATCCGATTCCGGTGGTCAGCGATTCCTTTCTGTGGTCCTCAGACAGCGGGTTTCCGGAATTCAACCAGTAGGTGACGGTGGCGAGCACAAGGCCGACTCTTTGAAGGGTCCAGCTTCTGAGTTCCCAGGCAGATCTCTGTCGCCGGGGGCAAGTCCACGCAGGGCTCCGGGGGCCAGTCAGAGGCCTGGCCTGGCCTGGCTCCGGCACGGGTCCCAGGATATGGAGACAGGGCTGACTGGAGCTGATGGCGGAGGTGCCTCTGTATCGGCTGGGTAACGACAATGCCCGCTGAGTCCGAACTGGGAGTGTCAGAGGACTCTGCTGGAAGTAGCCGAGAGTCTCGGGACCCGGGCGTCGCCGCCTTCCCCGGTGTCGTCGCAGCAGCTGAAGTCCTCTCCGCCCCCAGGAAGTGGCCTCAGGGCAGTGGCCGGGGTCCCTTTAAGAGGCAGCCCCGCCCCCTTGGCGCCCCGCCCCCCGCCCCCGCGGGGCTCGCGCTGCTCGGGTGGAGGTGGGATCCGAGCGCGGCGAACCGGAGAGACGGGGCGGACAGGCTGGACTGGCGGACGCAAGCGGGGGTGGGTCCGGAGGGTGACTCAGGCGCGTCGCTACGGATGTGGCCGCGACAGCCCCGCCAGCCCCCAGGTGTGCCCGATCGCACGTCTGCAACTCGGCGAGGGCCCGAGTCTAACCTCGAGTCTCCAGCCTCTCCCGGAGTGCACTTTTCTCCACTCGGGAAACCGAGGCCCGGCCGTCCGGAATTGGGAACCAGTTCGCTTCCCTAGGGAATTCCCGAGGGGGTGGGTGCTGAGCCGCCGCATTCCGGGGATGCCTCGGGGCCGGGGTGGCCAGAGCAGCCTCGCCATTCCGGCGCGACGCCAGCCCCCACCAAGGAAAGGCCGGCCCCCAGCCCACGCGAGCGGCCTCTCCCCGGCCGGCCGCGTCTGGCCACGTCGCCTGAGCCGAGAGCCCCGCCCCGGGGCCGCCAGGTGCTAGGGCTGAGGCCCGAGCTGCCACTTCACTCCCTGGGAGTCGCCAACTCCCAAGCGCTCCCGCACCCCGGACCCGCGGCGCCCAACACCTTGCCGGCCCGAAGGTGGCGCCCAATAAATGAACTCTGAAGCAGGGAGCAAAGCACGAAGGCTTTAATGGCGAAGGGCCGGGCGGTGGGGAGGGGGGGGCTGGGGGTGTGGACCCGCGAAGGCCTGGGATCACAGCGTGTGGAGGTCGTGACTACGCCGGCTCAGCTTCTCCGGGTCGTCCGACGCCATGAGGGAGAAGTCGCGGAAGATGTCGAGATACGTCTCGTCCCCTGAGGGGAGGGAGGAAGGGCTGGGAGGCTGGAGGACCGGGCCCTAGCGCGGAAGAGCATGGTGGGGACTGCGCAGCTGGCCTGCTAAGGGCGCGCGCTTCCCGCGTGGGTGGAGGGCACATCTGCGCTGTCAGGGCAGCGCCCTCGCCTATTCTTTGCTCTGTTCCTGGATTCGCGTCGGATGCGCCCAATACACGTTTGTTGAATAAACAATGAGATTAATCAAGCTGGGCACTAGGGGAACGGGTCGTCAGGGGCCAGACGCCCAGAATTACAATGTTGGGCCGGGGGCGGAGAGTACTTTACCTGCCTGACCCTGGGCCGCTTCGGCCTCTCTCATCTTTGCCAATCGTAGTCTGAAGGGGAAGGAATTAAGGAATGAATGACATTCTCTTCACTCCCCCCACCCCAACTTCCCAAACTTTGAGTGGGTTGTTTTATTCATGTTTCCCCAGGGTCGCGCTCAAAAGATGCTTTACAACAATGATGCCTCTCACCACGAACTCACCATCCTCGGACCTCCCCGCCCCCCTTCTTACTCCACGCCCCAATCAACACTCAGAGCATTCTTTTCCTCTCCGGGTCCAGGAGCTGGCCCCGCCCCTCCCCGCGCCCCGCCTGGCACGTTCGGGTCTCGGCGTGAGCCCCGCCCCAAGTGGATAGTGCGAGCGCGAGCCCCGCCCCTTGAGGCATCCTCACAGGGTGACGATGTCAGCGTTGGCTGCTTCCATGGCGATGGTGAGAGGGTCCCTGCCTTCAGAGTCCCGAGCTCCCAGATCGGCCCCCCGTTTCAGGAACAAGCAGGCCAGCCTGGAGAGGATAGTCAGGTTCAGCCGGCCTCTCACGCCGTCCGGAGCCTTCCTCCCCAAGGTCATCATCCCCGCCGCCCCTACCCCGTGTGGCCAAGAATGGTTGCGTGGTGGAGCGGGCCCCGGCCGTGGTTGTCCGCTTGGTTCACGTTCGCCCCGTTCTGGAGGAGAAACTCACAGGCCAGAAGAGAATTCTACATAGAGAGGTTAGGAATGGGGAGAGAGGGTGGCATCTTTAGAGGCAGATTTAAAGATATTTTAGAGTGGGGTCAGTTCAGAAGGTGGGGCATGGGCATCAGGACTGTAGGGGTACAGCTAAGTGTCAGGCCCTGGCCTACCTCTTTACATGTATTCATACACTGAATCCATAGTACAACCTAATGAGATATGTTATCCCTGTTTTACAGATGAGGAAACTGAGGCACAGAGAGGGTCATAACTTGTTCCTGTAAGTGGTGAGAGCCTGGATTCAAACGTAGGTTGTCTGCCTCGAAACTGCACACTCTTAGCAACCAGTCTCTATTGGTTATCACTCCCTATGGGGTGGGGCTCCCAGGGAGCAGGTGGGGGTGGAGGGAGAGGTAAGAGCTGGGCCAGAGTCAGAGCAGAGGTCGAAGAGAAGGAGCCTTAGGGTGGGGTGCGGAGGTTGACAACTCTCACAGCAGCTGTGGCCTGGATCAGAGGCGTGGCATTCTCCTGACCCCCGTTGACCCAGTTGACATCGGCTCCATGGGCAAGGGCATCAGCCATGGTGGGAAGAGATGGAGGATGCCCAGCAGCTCGAAACAGCAGGGCCCCCGGGTGCAGGCTGCCCAGGTCATCAGAGGGGGGTTCTGTTAGAGGGAATCAGCTGTGAGTCTGGGAAGAAACCCTCAGCACAGTGCCCTGATGCTGTAATGGGATAGGTCACTTCTCAATTGTGGGGAGGCCTTCAGGACTCTGGGGACTGTGGTGGGAGGTGGAGCTGTGTGTGTGTGTTTGTGTGTGGCCCCTAGGGTGTGGAGGGAAACACCATCATTCACCTCTTCCTGTCCAACCATCCTGACCAGCTGGGATGTCACAGGTGAGCTGACTCACTGATGCTCAGCCCCAGCTCTCTTGGCTCCCTCTCAAACTCACACTCTCCTTCACAGGCCTTTGGAAACCCTAGCTCATTCTCACTATGGACTTTTCTCATGTTGTTGACACCCTTACATAGCCCTCCCTGCCTACTCCCAGACCTATGCTCCTTCTCCTTCTTCACTGTAACCCCCAAAACTCTTGCCTTGTAAAACCAGTGCCAGTTTTCCTCCAGCATTCTCAAGGGGAAGGCCTGGGCCTCATACTCTGTGCCTCCCCACCAGGCCTGACACAGTGCTGAGCACACAGCAGGCACTCAATGAATGCCCAACCAACGCCATACCTGGCTTGGATCTGAAGCTCCCTGGCTGGGGCCTGATGGAAGGCTTTGGGGGCACAGGAGGCTGCCCCCTGGGGGGCCCCCGGCCTCCTCTTCGCCCTCGAATCTCAGGAAGCTTGGTCAGGAACTTCTTCTCCACGTATTTGGCATGAATCCAGGCCTCCTTCTCCTGCCTAGGGGGGTCGGGGGAAAGAAGGGGACGGTCTTCCCTCTTCCCATCCTAGACCCTCCTCCCTTCCCAAAAGGAGGGCAGCCCCAACCTCACCGGGAGCAGGTGGGCCCTGGCTTCTTCACTGCCATGGCCTCCACACGGGCCTCATAGATCTGGTTGATGACTACATTTCCCAGCTCACACATAAGCTTCGGACGGCCCAGGCAGAGGCGGAGGCAGACAAGTAGGGTGGGGGTGAGTCTCTGAGTCCTCAGAGCTCTGCAGCCTTGTACTGACCCTGCCCCCACCCCCCACCCCCTTCACCATATCCCAAGTCACCTTCACTAGTTCTGGCTCCCACGAGTCGAGGGTCAGAGACCGGACTTTGGAGAAATGAACTCCAAGGCTCCTAGAGGGCCAGAGTGGGAGTCAGGTCCTCTGTGGGGCAGCAGCTGGGGCAGCTGCTGCTGCTCCTGAAAAGACTTGGAGGCAAGGCCGTGCATGAGGGGCTGTGCAGAGGCGTGGGGCCAGGAGGCCTGTGTAGCCTTGACCTGCATTGGGCAGGATCCTGCGTGTTCACCCTTCCCTCTTCTCCCTTCTTCCCCCACATTTCATTTTAAGGGCCTCTCTAGCCACCTCCCTTCTCCCATGGCACTCTGGCCTGGACAACTCTTTCCATGCCACTCCCCTTCCCCCTTCCACCAGACTGACTCGGGGTGAGGGCCTATAGACTTGCTAAGGCCTCATGACCTCTCTCTGCTCTTTGTTGGCTCCCCCACTCTCAGCAGCCCTGACCCCACACCTCTTTCAGTCAAGCCAATAAACTCCTTTTGGTGTCCCCCAACCTTGGCCAGACCAGGACACTGAGTGGTCCAGTCATGGCCAGGATCTAAGAGAGGAAGCCAGGGCAGGGTGGGAAGGGAGGAGCCCATGTGATGGGCTCTATCTTGCCCCCTCACACACTGCAGCCAGAAGGAGTGGGGCCCATGCTTGGGGCCTTAGGGAATGACCTGTGGATGCCGGAGCACTGAATGCACAGGGTGACACCAAGGTTGATGCTGGCCCACTCGGGAGCTGGCTCCCGGCAGTCGCAGCACTGGGCATTGCCGTCCACACTCTGCACCTGGGCTGCCACATGCCCACCTCCGCCAGGCTCCCGTCCCCTGGTTGTCCCACCACAGCCCAGGGTGGCAGCAGAGCCCATGGCCAGGTGTCCTGAGCCCTGGGGGAGACAGGGGAAGAAAGAGAGGCCATGGGGCCAAGGGGAAGGGATGCCTCATCTCCCTGGGCAGCCTGGCCCTGCATCCCCATGTTAAGGTACCTGGCCTGGACCCCGGGGGCTGTCATCAAGGCGTGCCTGGCTGAAGGCTGTGGCGATGCTGCTCTGCACAGCACTAATCCACAGCTGCAGGAGGCGCTCTGAGTCAGCCTGCAGGAGGCAGGACCTGAGCAGGAAGCGGGACAGAGAGTGGGGAGGGGTCTGAGGCCTGGGAAGCCATGGGGCAGGATAGGTAGGTTGACATTCAGCTAGTACTCAACTGTACCAGTCATACTGAAATACTTCCATACCAACTGGTAATATCTTTCTAAATATTCCCAATCACCCTATAACCTACCCTCAGAACCTCCCCCCCCCCCCGCCCAGACTGCCCTACAATCCAGCCAGCAAAGGGTTAAGACTACATGGGGGGCTCCAAGACCCTGCTCCAGGAGGCCTTTGTGATTGGCCTGCCTTTCCAGTTGGTAAAGACTGAGATATATTAGAGCATCACCCGTGGGGCTGGATGGCACTCACTTGCTGGGGGACACCACCTCAAAGCAAAACCGCCTTTCAGAGTCAGGGCAGAGCTTCACTGTGCAGAGACGGAGGTCGTCTACCACCACAGTCACAGGGTCCTGGCAGGAAAGGTGATAAGGGGGCAGACGTCCAGCCAGCTGCAGAAAGGGCTGAGTCTCCCTGGGCCCAGGCGTCCAGGACCCGGGCTTACCCACCTTGTACTTCTTCTGATAAACCAGCTGGTTGCTCTGAATAGTGAACCAGCGTCTGGAGGAGGTAGAGATAGAGTTATGGACATGCGCAGCACTGGGATGAGGCTCGGGACAGGGACAGCAGAGAGGCTGTGCCCTTTGCCCCATACGGATCTTGCTGAGAGGAGACCTGGGCTGACTGTCCCATGAGATGTCCCAGAGGAGGGAGGACAGTTGCACAGACCAGGACATCTAAGGAGTACTGTTAACATCTTGGCCAACCCAGATTTGATACATTTATGGAGACAACTTTCCAGCAGATGGCAGTAAAATGCTTTTTCTAATAAAATAAGTCTATTGCTAAATTTGTGACAGATGCAAGTATCTTGGGGAAGGGGCTTCATTTTCTAATTTGCACAAAGATCCCATATGAGCAGTGGCCCTGGATGGAGAAGGAGTTGAACCAGAGCAGATCACCACCCTGCTCCGTACCCTGCAATGGCTCCCCATTTCCCTCAGAGTACAGCCTAAATCCCTGCACAACCGGCAAGGCCCTATCATGATTCACACCTCCAGGAGCTCCAACTTCATCTCCTACCACTTCCTCCTCCCTCCCTTTGTCCACACCCATGGCCTCCTCTCTGTTCCTCCAACACTTCAAGTTTTTCAGGGCCTTGGCACTGGCTCCTCCTTCTGTCTAGAACATTATTCCCCCAGATATCCTTCAAGTCTTCACTCAGAAGTCACCTTCTCATGAGGCCTACCCTGACCATCCTATTTCAAATTGCCACCCCTCCCCAGCTCACCACATCCCTTGCTTCATTATTTTTCTCCTATGGCACTCTTACCTTCTAACATAACATATAATTTACCTAATTATTATGTTAATTGTCTGTCTTTGCCAATGGAATGTAAACTCTCTGAAGGCAGGGAGTTTTGTTTGTGTTTCTTGCTGTGCTTAGCGCACTAAAACCACTCAAAAAATATTTAATCAGATGGGTTTGGCTGACTGGGGCATCATCGCCTCACCTGCTCCAGGTCTTAAATGCATTGCTGGCCCGTTTGAAGAGATGACCTTCCATGACCAGGCCACCAGGCCCCTCCTTTAGGCTTGGCTCCGGCTCCTCCCCACCCAGCTCCTGGGGGCAGAAGAGGGTCAAAGGGCAACTGAAGTGGGCAGAGACCAAGGCCCCAAGGCCATCTGCCTCCTGCCTGCAGTCACAGCCCTCACCTTCTGTTTCAGCAGCACGTGTCTCTGCTCCATGTCCCTCTTCTCTCGAGCTGAATTCAAGACGAGCTGGTGCAACTGGGCATAGGAGGGGCATCTCAGATGTTCCCGGGCTCCCTCAACTAGGCCAGGAGAGTCATCTCAGAGCCCCTGCCCTCCCTCCACCATCTGCCTGCTCCTTGGGGCCCTACCTGGCCACCTAGCTCCTTGCGATACTGGGCCAGCCGACTCAGCTCCTCATGGCCCTGCTGGAAATAAGTAGCCTGGGCCTCCACCAAACGCAGCACCTGGGGGACAAGATGGGCAGGGGGCAGAGCTGAGGAAGGACACCTCTTTCCCTCTTCCCTCCTGCTCTCCATCCGCAGGCTCCTCCCCACCTTGCCCTCACCACCACTGCAACTCACAAACTCCATGATGTCAAACTTCCTCTTGTCCTCAATCACATTAATCTGAGGGACCAAAAAGACCTCAGGTCAGTCTTGAAAACAGCGCCCCCTCCCACTGCACACTGGGGGCCCTCTGGCCTCGAGGTGACTGAGGCCCTCGTACCCCAGGAGGACAGGTGGGGCAGGCACCTGCAGAGCATAATCCAGTGCCCGTCCCCGGTAGCCAGCTCGAGCAGTCTTCAAAGCAGCTCCTGCCTCTTCTGCCTCCTGGGTCCTGCGCCGGGGGACCTCTGCATTGTGGGTAAGAGCAGCCTCCAGGCTCTCGGCCCCCCGCCAGAAATCCCGGCGAGCCTCTCGGAAACCCCGGAGTCCTCTGAGGGTGGGAGGATAACACAGAATCACAGGTACACCCACCTGCCCCCAGCAGAGAAGGCCCTCTCAGCCTTTCAGTGGCCTGTGTAATAGCACCTCCAAGGGGATCCTTGGGAAGGGCGATAGCTGTCAGGCCACCAGAAACACCCCCCACCACCACACCAAGTCTCACAACTCCTTCGTTCAAGGAGGCCCCTATGGTAATGGGAAGAGGGCTGGAGGGTTGGTTTCCCTCCCTACTCACTCCTTGACCAGGGTCTGGATTTGCTGCTGCAGTGTGTGCTGGGTGGCATCTAGAAGCTCCTGAGGGGAAGCAGAAATTGGCAGGTGGGGGTAAGGACCACAGACAACCTTGCTTCCCCCACCAGCCCTACCTACCCCCACTCACCGCGTGGCTGTCCAGCTTGTGGCGCAGGCTCTCAGTGAATTTGTCCAGACACTCCTAGGCAGGAAGAGCAGAAAAAGAGTACCAGGCATGGGGCGGTAGGGCCCTCCCATCTCTAGATCCAGTCTGCTATAGCTGTCTTAGATGGCAGCCCCAGCCCGGCTCTGGCCCCCTCCCACTGCAGACCCCAAGCCAACCCTCCCCTTCCACAGGATCTCTCCACATCCCAGGCCCCATCCCACCATGGTTTGGGCCCTCCACCTACCGCCATCATGGGCTCTGGTGGACCCAGGCGGGCCAGATCACAAATGCCAACAATGAAGGCACGGCCAGCGGCAAGGTAATGGCGCCCACTCTCCAGCAGGCCATTACCCAGCTTGAGGAGCTAGGAAGCATCAGGGCAACAGGGAGTTGTGCCGTGTGCCACCAGACCCGGTGGACCCCCACTTCTGCCCTCTTCCTCTCCCCTTCCCTAGGGCTGTGCCCTCCTTCTCAACCTTGCCTACCGTTCTCTGCAGCCCAGTCCAGCTCTCCCAGTTTCTAACACACACCTGGTGCTTTCTCATCTCTGCTTCTTTGCTCCCACTGCTCTATGCCCGGAACAAAATTCCTCCCAGCCTGTCACCAAAGCCAGTGTCAGCTTCACCTCCAAATGTCTTTCTCTGTCCACTCCCATGCATCTCTCCCTGCCCTGCCCTGATTCTTGCATGTAGAGCTCCCCAGAAACTCCATCCTCATGCACTGTCTGGCTCACAGGATGAATGCTCTACCTGGCTGTTATTAAATTCTATAGTATTTACTGTCTCGAGTCATCCCACTCTGAGCTCACTGAACATTCTCTCATAAATATTAATTAGTTACCAAAGCCACAGGGAAGGGCAAAGATGGCATGCTAGGGTGCTCCTAGGGCCCGTTCTGTCTGCCCCCCCAACTGACAAATAAGGAGGCTTAATAAACAAGGGGACAAGTGACTTGCCCAAGGAGGGTGTCTCTGGGAGAGCCAGGTGGCTGCGTCAGAAGCCAAAGTGAGGTCTCCTGACCCCACCAGCCCTTGTTACCTGCAAGAACTGCATTGCCCCTGAGGTGACACCACTTGGCTCTGGCCTGAGTCACCACATCTAGGATGGAGCAAATATCTGTGGAGCCCTTCAGCTCAGCCCAGGGGACAGGAGACTACCAGGGAGGTTCTGTGAGGAAACCCTGGGCAGCAGAAGCTCAGAAAGCTTGGGCCACACAGGTGCTCAGTGAACTTTTGTTGAACTGAAGAACACTTTCTAGGGCAAGTGAAAGCTTCAGGGAAATACAGCTTGACTTGAGGGTGGCTGGCAGGGTCAGTAATGGTCAGAAAACTGACCACAACCAAGCCTTATCAGACGTCACCATGGGGTGTCTGTGACCAGGGACAAGGACCCAGATGCTCACAACTCCGCTGTGTGGGGCTGGGGGACCGAGTGTCCAGTTTTTTCTTCATCCACCACACCCTCCCCATATATCCAAATAAGGAACTTTCATGAGACTGAACTAGTGAGAAACTGGTACATCCATACAATAGAATAGTACTCAGCAATGCAAAGGAATGAACTATTCATACATGAACTACTGACACTCTTTATATGCAACAAATTGAATCAACTTCAAGGGCATTATTCTGAGTGGAAAAAAAAGAGCCAATCTTGAAAGGTCACATACTGTATGAATTCACTTATGTAACATTCTAGAAATGACAAAAGTCTAGAGATGGAGAACAGAGGAGTAGTTGTCATGGATTTGAGAAGGAGGAGGGGAGGGCATCATTATAAAGGGTAGCACAAAAGAGTTCCTTTGTGGTGATAGGAGTTTCATATCTTTTTTGTGTGTGTGTGTGTGTGAGGAAGATCAGCCCTGAGCTAACATCCATGCTAATCCTCCTCTTTTTGCTGAGGAAGACCGGCTCTGAGCTAACATCTATTGCCAATCCTCCTCCTTTTTTTTTCCCCCAAAGCCCCAGTAGATAGTTGTATGTCATAGTTGGACATCCTTCTAGTTGCTGTATGTGGGACGTGGCCTCAGCATGGCCGGAGAAGCGGTGCGACAGTGCACGCCCGGGATCCGAACCCGGGCCACAGGAGTGGAGCACGCGCACTTAACCGCTAAGCCACGGGGCCAGCCCCAGGAGTTTCATATCTTGAATGTGATGCTGGTTATAAGAATCTGTACACGTGGTAAAGCGCCATTGAATTATACACAAAGATTTTTTTTTAAAAAGAGTATATGTGGGCCGGCCTGGTGGTGTAGCAGTTAAGTTCACGTGCTCCGCTTTGGCGGCCTGGGGTTCACAGGTTTGGATCCTGGGCATGGACTGACGCACCGCTTGTGAAGCCATCCTGTGGCGGCGTCCCATATAAAGTAGAGGAAAATGGGCATGGATGTTAGCCCAGGGCCAATCTTCCTCAGTAAAAAGAGGAGGATTGGTAGCGGATGTTAGCTCAGGGCTGATCTTCGTCACACACACAGAAAAGTATATGCAAAACAGGTAAAATCCAAGTCAGGTCTGTAGACAGTTCATTGCATTGTGCCAATATCCATTTCCTGGTTTCGGTAATGTACTCTAGTTATATAAAATGCCACCGCTGGGGGAAGCTGGGTGATGGGTACGTGGGACCTCTCTGTACTATTTTTGCAACTTCTTGTGAGTCTATAGTTAACTCAAAAAATTGAATTAAAAAAATATATGTATAAATTGGTCCTCTGCTAACTTTCAGGCTCCAGTATAGGCACTGGGGATTGAGCAAAAACAAAACATAAAAGTCCCTCATGGCACTTACATTCTAGTGGGGAAACACAAAAAAATCATTACAGACACACACTAAGGCGACCCCGGGTGATTCCCACTCTTGCATAATCCCCACCCCTTTAATGCGAGCGAGACCTGTGATTTGTTTCTAACCAACAGAATATGGCAAAGACAATGGGATGGCACTCCCATGATTCAGTTACACCCTGTGGAAAAGGTGATGGATGCTTCTCCTGTGATTACATCCGATATAAACTTATGCCATCTTGCCAGCACCCACAAGAGAGACTCTCCTGCGGGCCTTGAAGAAGCAAGCTGCTATGATGTATACTGCCTACGGACAGGGCCACATGGCAGGGGACTGTGGGTATCCTCTAGGAGATGAGGGCCTCAGTCCCGCAACAGCAAGGAACTGAACTCAGCCAACAATCACAAGAGCTTGGAAGAAAACTCTGAGCCTCAGAGGAGCCTGCAGCCTGTGAGACCCTGAGCAGAGGACCAGCTAAGCTGTGGGTGGTTTCTGACCTACAGAAACTATGATAACAAATGTGTATTGTTTTTAGTCACTAAATTTGCAACTTGATACACAGCAATAGAAAACTAATACAGCAAATAAATATATAACATGTCAGATTGAGGTAAAAGCTATAGAGAAAAATAAAGCTGAGTAAGGGAAATGGGAGTGTGTGTGTGCATGTGTGTGTGTGTGCACGTGCATGCATGTTTTATAGAGAGGCCAGGGAAGGCCTTATTGTCTTGTGTTTAAGTGTTTCACAGTTGGTCCTCCACAGGCCGTCTGCGGGCTCTCTGGAGGTAGAAATAGTCTTGCTCTTCCCAAACACCCAGGGCCCAGCATAATGCAGGGCTCAAGAGTAGTCTACCAATGAGTCTGGTTTTTCAAGATCCCAAGCTCCTTAACAGCACAGAACCACCTTTCTCTTTCTCTGTACCCCCCAAATATTTACCCTGGAACATGGCTAGCATTCAATAATCCCTGGAACTCATTCTTGGTCTCCAACTTTCTCCCTGGCCCCGCCCCTCTCATCTTAATTGGCTCCTGGGTCACCTCTCCATGTCAGGATCACCTTTTCCAGCCGGGTCTCCAATTCTGACACTTCGGCTTCCACCAACTCGATAGAGGCTCTGGGAAAGGAGGGGTGGGGTCACAGGAACAGAGCTTGGGTCCATCTGGTCTGTCAGCCTCAGCAAGGTCAGGGATTGGGGTTAGGGAGTGGAGGTACAGACAGAAAAAGTGGAGGGGTTAAGAAGAGCCACCCACCCACCCTCTTTTGCTCAGCTCACTGCGCAGTGTAGGAGCTGCTGGCCCAGGCCAGAGCAGGAAGGGTAGGAGGGAGGGTGGATGTGGCGAGGGCAGGAAGTTGCTAACCGCCCAGAGCAGGTGCTGGGGGAGGGGCAGGGGTCTGGGTGAGGAGGAGGAGGGAATGCCAGCTCTGGGAGTGCGAGAGGCTGGAGCAGCCCCCTCCACATGCAAGGAGTGGAGAACATCAGAGCACCCAGTTTGATAGCAGAGGTCCTACTCTGGCCCCAAGCTCCATCTTGTCCCTTTGAGACTTACTCCCTGGAAGGACGTCTGGCCTGGGGAAGGTTGTGTGTGAGTGCGTGTGCATGTTGGGGGTTGTCGGACTACTCCCTCCCTGCCCTCCAGACCTGCTCGCACTTACCGGAAGCGAGGTGAGTCCTTAAGACACTCTTCGAAATCCAGCTTTACCGTCATCTCAGCTTGACTGCTCAGGGGCCAGTGGGCCCTGGGGCCCAGCAGGTGGGGATGCAGGTAGAGGCACTCCCTGCCCCAGAAGGGGCGTTGATGAGGAAAGAGAAGGTCCTCTCCTGGGTAGAGCCTGGGGGGGCGCAGATTTTTCCCCAAGGGGAAGGGGTGTCCTAGGAGGAGCTCTCACCCCACACTTCCAGGCAGTGCTGGGAGGGGCAGAGGCGGGGCCTGGGCGGAGGAGAGGGGCCTGAGATCAGAGAAGCCACAGCCACGCCCTCAGGGACTATCTGCTGTCACCTTCCTACTGGGGGCCCTGGTCTTTCTTTGCTTCTTTCTCCTTTAGTGGTTGAATTTGAGAGGCCTGGCAGATATAGTTTCAAATCCTGATTCTGTCACTTAAAGGTTGTGTGACCTTGGGCAAGCTCTCTGATTCCTCAGTTTTCTCATCTGGAAGATGGGGATGATAACCCCTACCTCCAGGGTTGTTGTAAGAAGTAAAGATGATACCGTAAATTTATGGTTGACTGAATCACACCAATCACTGTCATCCTGCTGCAGTTGGGCCTTCTCAGACTCCTAGGTTCTTGTTGAGCCCAGTTCCCCAGACTACTCCAAGCTTTCTTCTCTGCTCAGCCTGCCCGTGGTTTCCTGTGTGTGAATTTCCCTCTCTCCTCCCCTCTCCTCAAGGACGGAGCAGGCCCAGCCTGGGTCCCCAATTCACAGCACCCAGAGGCCTGCTCTTCTTCTCTTTATTGTCCACTCCTAGGGTGGTGAGGGCAGGGGAAGGTTGGTCCCCACCCCCTTCCCAGCTGGCTACATTTTCCATTGTCTGGCTTCCTCCTCCTGAGTCCATCGAAGCTGCACAGTTGCATCTGGAGAGAAAAGGGGTTGGGTTAGTAGCTTTTGTGCAGCAGGCATGAGATCTGGCCCACGCGACCCGCCAGATTCCCTAGAACCTACCCACTCAGCTCCTCTCCCTCCCTGGGCAGTGCAGGCAGCCCTTTGCCCCCACCAGGGCTCAGGCTCATGTCTGTGCTGGTTCAGTTTTGGGGAGTTTGGGTTGCTTCCAGGTACCCTCTTTGAGCTTTCTGGGCTTCGCCAGTTCAGCCCTTTGGACACCAGCCACTGACACCCGCTTGGGACCTACTGTCTTTGGAAGACAGGGCAGTACCTGGAGTAGGGTGGGTGGCAGAGAGGAGTTAGGGAGGAGGCATGGGGTCAGCAGGTGATGCCAAGCTGGAGAGGATCCCAACCCTTCTGAGCCTCCCTGGTTCCTCTCCGTACAACAAGGGCCTTGCACACTAGGATGTTTATGGTCTCTCTTAGCACCTGTTGCTGGTCTACTGGCCTGAAAGGGGTGGGGGTTGGGGGCATGGGAGCTTGCCAAGAGCCAGGCCCAGTGAGATGGTGGCCTGGTGTTCTCACCAGGCAGCAATGGTGTCACTGTCACCGTCAGGGAGTTCTCGGTAGCCTTGGGATCCTGAAAGTGGTTTCCTGTGTGGTCCAGCAGACGGACCTCAGTGCTTATGGGATTCTCCATCATCCAGTTCAAGCTTGTGGAGCCTGGAAGCATCATGGGGTCAGGGTTGCGGCATCCATCAATCTGTTGGTTCTCAGCCCTCCTGCCCCCAGGCTGACCCGGCCCAGCTCTCACTGTCCTGCTGCTCACATTCTGTGTCCTCCTCAAGCTCTGGGTGGGGAGAGCGCCTCAGGTATCTTCCCTTGCTATAATACTCCTTGCGTTGCAGATCAATCTCCTGCTCTAACACGATGGTGGCTGGAGCTGGGGACTGATTTCTGGAGGTAGGGAAATCTGAGGAGTCACCCAAATCAATCTGAGTCTCATACCTAGGGTATCCAGGCCCCTCAGGTGTCCATTGTGGCCCCCACCACAGGAGAGAAGCTCAAGCCCCAGGTTCTCATCTCACTTCTATCACCTCCTCCCATTTTAGAAAACCTCAGTGACCTCCCCAACCCCCTGGTTCTCTTGGGCATTCTGTTCCTCCTCACCAGCCAGCCTCCCCTAAGACTACCTTGATAGGGACCCAACCCCAGCTGCCCTCTGTCTTCCCTGGGTCACCTCCCAGCATTACCTCCCTCTTAGGCAGGGCCCTGGGCCAATGCCCACTGAGGAAGACAGGCTATGGTGGAGAAGGCTCTGGACTACAATTCCTTTGAGTCCCTGGGGCCCCGCCATAGCTAACCCTTGGCTTCTAGGATGTAGTTCTTGGTCATCAAGTCAGTCTCAACTTTGACTCCTCTGGCCAGTCCTCCTGCCCAGCTTCTCTCCATAGGTCTGGGCTCTGGGCTCAGCATCACACCTCGACTGCCACCTCCCATACTGACAATACTCCCATTGCTGTTTTTGTTATTATCCAATGGCAGGTTTTTCTGAGCCCTAAGGAACTTTCCTTCATCGTAGTGTGCCTTGCGGCGCTTCTCAAAAGCACTGGAGTCTGTGGGCCAGTGTAAGAGCTTGGCTTTCCCTCCAGGCTCTCGTTGAAGGTTCACTCCGCCTCCCCTTTTCATTCAATCCCCGACCCTCATCTCACGTGTCTTGGAAAAGTTGTCTGAAGACCCTGAGCTTCTGTTATCACTGTACTGGAGGACCTTGGGGCAGAAATTGTCCATTGTTGCAAACCTGAAGGGAGGGAGACTAGTTGGGGGCACCAAAGGAAGAGAACAACAATGGTGGCAGGTGATAGATAGGGCCAAGCTGGCTGACTCCCCCACCTTGGCCTTGGTCAGTTCTGATGGGAATTGTAGTCAAAAAAGCAGAGCTGGCTCAGACCCCAGAGTTCAGGAGCGGAAGGAGGAAGAGGTCCCACACCCCTGCTGAGCTCTGGCAGGACTCTCACCTCTCCGCCAGCTCTTCGGGAGTCATTGTGTGGGAGGAAACCTCAAGCAGGTCCTCATTGCTGTCCTGCAGCCTGCAAAGGAAGGAGCAAGCAGTGCTGGGAGGGAGGCAGCAGGCAATATCCAGTCCCTGCGGCCTCTCAGCCTCCTCCCCGTAACCCTCCTTTGAACAGGGAAGAGAGTCTGGGTTGAGGGGCCAAGGCTGAGGGCTCAGCACCTGTGGTAGGGAGTGCTGGGCTCATCCACCTTCATAAATCCGTAGTCCTTGTCAGCAGGGTGGTAGGTGGCCAGGATATTCATTTCATCCCAGCGCTGAGACTTTTTCCTGGGGTGGGGGAAGGACACAAAAAACGAGGAGGAAGCCTAGTGACCTCTTCTCACAGCCCTCCCTCATTCTTTCAGTCATTCAAAACCTTTTTCTTGCACCCTCTTTGTACTTCCAGAGGCGTAGGAGGCCTAATGATAATCACTTACAATGTAGCCAGGGTTGGTCCGGTACCTACTGCTCTCCCGCAAAGGCCTGGAAACTCAAATTTCCCACCCAATCGCCCTCACCTACTCTCACTTATAGTTCTCAGGACTCCACCCCTTCCCTCCTGGCTCCACCCCCTCAAAGTGTCCGGAACCCCACCCTCCCGGCTCCGAGCGGCGTGCCCACTGAGCTGGGCTCCTTACTTCTCCACACTGGGGGATTTCTGCATCGAGATGGAACTGCTGTTTTTGAGGATGCCCCGGGGCCGGTCCTCACAAGGTTTGTGGGGGTGCAAGAAAGTTGACCCAGGGCGCGAACTGCTTCCCGAGTTGTACACCCCAGACCCCCCGGACCCAAGGCTGGACGTCCCGGATGCACGGGTTCCAAGGAAGGGGGGATTAAATCCGCCAGGGTATGTGCCGGGCCCATGGCTGTGGCCCGCAACCTCCCCAGGGTGCTGGTTGGGCCCGGAACCAAGGACCGCTACCCCCTCGGAGGGCCGGCTGGAACGAGGACTGCGAATTACGACTCCCCCGGAGTGCAGGGGGGGGCCAGAAACGTGACACAAGACTACTTCGGAGGGCGGCCTGGCGCCTGCCTCGACTCCTCCAATGCCTCCTGGCACTCCCCTGGTTGCCCCTCCAGGGGATTCCCCGTTGAGGCAGCCGGCAGCCCCCAGAGAGTCCTGCTTCTCCATGGCCCCGCCAGGGGGCCACCCTCAGCTCCCCCGCCCCGCCACCCTACTCCACATAGCCCCGCCCCTTGAGGCCCCGCCCCCACCGCGGCGGGCGGGGGACGCTCGGGCTGAGGGCCGCATCCCCTCCCCTTCGGCTCCCTGGAGCCGCGGTGGGCGGGATCAAGACTCTATCTATATAGGGACCTCAGGCTGGGAGCCCCTCCCTCTCTGTCCACCCAAAGACCTTCTTTCTTTGTCTGTAGGATTTGTTCCCGCCCTTCTCCCTCATCCCCGCCCTCATCCGAATTATCCAATCATAGTCAGAGGTCCCGATCCGGGAGCGAGACGACTTAATTGTGACGTCACAATCCTCCAACCGTAGCGCGAGCATCGGGGAGTTGGGCTGGGGCCTTACTAATAGCTCTGGGGGATCTTTTGGGAACGTCAGCATCGTTGCTTGAAACTGCCTTCCAGGGTTTCTTTGGATTTTTTATTCGCGGCTTTAAAATCTAAGAGTTTGGTTGGATTGCAGTTCAAGGTGGGCTTGACTAGAAACAGCGCCAACCTTGTCTCCACCAAAAGTCGGCCCGCTTTGCCTCTCACGAGAGGTGATGCAAAGTGGAGGGATTGCGATACTGCTGTAAGATATATCCGCTCTCGGCGGTGTGGAGGGCAGAGATTTTCATTTATAAAGCTACCAGTTCCCTTCCTTGGGTCTTCCAAACCCCGCTCACACCGCTTTCAAGCGCGTAGCGGGAAGGGAAGACGACTCCTCCTCTTGCCGTAAAGCGAACACGTCTAGGTGTTGCCTGGCTTGACGAGGGCGGGGTCGTCGGTGCCGCTGTCGCAAAGCCGAAAGTGTTTGGGCGCCCGCACCTCTCCGTCGTAAAGATGCCTGCGGCAGTTGTTTCTCCCACTGTCGCAAAAGCTCCCTGCTGAAGTCTTCACTCTTCTCGGAGCCACTCCGTCACCTCTCCGTGCCGTAAAGCAAACCTGTCGACCCCGTCGTCCTTCTGTTCCCACCCTGGTAGTCTTAGTTCCCTAGCTGCCTAGGGATGCTTCATTGCCCAGCGGTGCCGTAAAGCATATCTGGCCCCAGCCCCTGGTCCTATTCCCTCAGGGAGTCTGTGCACCGCGGTTGCCACGGTGCCGCCAAGCGCGGCTGTCGCGCGGCCCCGGTGTCAGCGGCGATGGCGGCGGGGTCGGGTGGGAGTGGGGGCTCTGGGGGAGGCCCCGGACCGGGACCAGGCGGGGGTGGGGGCCCCGGCGGGAGTGGCCCAGGGCCGGGGTCCGGCGGGGTTCTGGGCAGCGGCGGGGAGCTGCACCCGCGCACTGGGCGCTTGGTGAGCTTGTCGGCCTGTGGGCGTATAGCGCGGCGACAGCAGCCGGGCCAGGAGTTTAACCACGGGCTGGTGTTGAGCCGGGAACCCTTGCGCGATGGACGCGTCTTCACCGTCCGCATCGACCGCAAGGTGCGGAGCTGGGGCCGCGGAACCGAGATGTGGAGGGTGGTGGGAGGGGACCAGAGGGAGACGGAGTAGGACAGCCAGGGTAGCCCACAACACCGGGTATCGAGAGGAAACCGACAGACCTTAGGTCACCAAGTGACGGGCAGAAAGGGAGTCTGAAATAGAAACATTCAGTCTGAAGGAGAAGGAAACAAGGAGAGCTTGAATTTGTTCAAGACCTAGGAGCAAGGAAGGGACAGGGGGCCTCACCCACTGGAATGACTAGGGAACAGACCTCCTGGAACCATTTCTGGGAGATGGAGATTGGTGAGATGTCAGAGATGTGATGGGAGAAGAGAGATAACCAAAGAAAGAACAAACCATGGAAGGACAAACTCACCGGTTGGACTGGAAAGATGCGTGAGAAGACAGAGGGAGGTGTGTGTACTCGTGTGTGATTTAGTGAAGAGGCCTGGCGCACAGAGGTGGAATTTGGGAACATAGTGAATCTGAGTGGAGCCAGAGCCTAGAAGAGAATGATATACAAGAGCAAGGAATAAATATGGGCATGGAGAGCTGTGAATTTGGGTGGTTGAGGAGCCCCAGAGACCAGGGAAGTTAGGGCAGGGGACTGGAGCCAGGGAATTTAGCTGGCATGGTGCGGAAAGGAGTGGTGTCGTAGACACCGAGCACCTAGAGTACCGAGCAGAGCTGCTAAGGGAAACTGGACCCAACAATCCCTGAGACAGAGTCGAGAAAATTACTTATGGGACCGCATCTCTGGATTAGTGTCTCACATCTCAAGAGAGAAAACCCATTTAGCTGTCTGAGAGATGGGAACAGGGGGATGCAGTGGCCTGTGAAATGTTTCCTAATGGTGGGAGACCCATTCATGACCCATCCTGAGTCTCTGTTCACCATTCCTATCATAGGTCAACTCCTGGAGTGGCTCCATTGAGATTGGGGTGACGGCACTGGACCCCAGTGTGCTGGACTTCCCAAGCAGCGCCACGGGGCTAAAAGGGGGCTCGTGGGTAGTGTCGGGCTGCTCGGTGCTGAAGGATGGACGTTCTGTGCTGGAGGAGTATGGTCAGGACCTGGACCAGCTTGGCGAAGGGGACCGTGTGGGCGTGGAGCGCACGGTTGCTGGGGAGCTTCGGCTCTGGGTGAATGGGCGGGATTGCGGTGTGGCTGCCACGGGCCTGCCCACTCGTGTCTGGGCTGTTGTGGACCTTTATGGCAAGTGCACCCAGATCACCGTGCTGCCCCCTGAGCCAGGCTTCAGCCCCCCTACTCCCATCCCCACACTTCCCCTCGAGCCCTCTGCCCCCCCTGAAGATTCTGCCTTGGCTGAACAGGGGACCTCTGGAGATGAAGGTGAGAACACAGGGCAGTAGTGGAGGAGTGGGGTGGAGGGAATGGCTGAAGGAATGGGGGAAATGTAGTGACAAGTGAGGCTGGGTGTGGGCAGGGACACTCAGACCCCAGAGTCTGTTGAAGGGGAGAGCAGGGGCTAGAGGAGGGGGTCTCCTGGCTGTGGGCCCTACAGCAGGGGCTGAACCCTTATTCCCCTCCCATCCCACCTGGTCCCCAGCCTTCATGGTGTCCCCAGCGCAGGCCCGGCCAGAGACGTTTCCTAACAGCCTTGAGTCGCATAATGGTGAGGGCTACGGGGAGGCCCTGGGAATGGGAGTGGGAAGTGAGGTGGACAAGGGAGGGATCTCAGGAGAGGGGTAGGGAGAGAGGGGCAAGCCTGAGGATGTAGAGCCTTATTTCAGCTTCTTTCCTCTGTCCTGCTGCTGCAGACTTTGCCAGCATGGAGCTCTCTGAGGTGGTGAGCAACGCCATCCTGTCTGCCTACAATGGGGGGCTTCTAAATGTGAACCTAAGCTCCCCATCAGCAGGGGAAGGGCTGGGGTCGAGCGGTGCTACCACCTCACCCATCCTCACTTCCAACGACGCCCTGCTCTTTCATGAGAAGTGTGGAACCCTCATCAAACTCAGCAACAATAATAAGACAGCTGAGCGCCGCCGGCCTCTAGATGAATTCAACAATGGGGTTGTCATGACCAACCGCCCGCTCCGGGACAATGAGATGTTTGAGGTGTGCAAGATCCTGGGATCCGGCTAGCACCTCGCCCTCTGGGAGCTAAAGATGGGGCTTGATCCTTGACGCTGGAAGGGTAGGGCCTGGGGAAAAGCCAATGGCTAAGGGTCCTTTCTCTGCATTTACATTCTCTGCCTCTCCCTTCTGCTGTCACTCTACCCAAGATCCGCATCGACAAGCTCGTAGATAAGTGGTCGGGCTCCATTGAGATTGGTGTCACTACCCACAACCCCAACAATTTGGAGTACCCAGCCACCATGACCAACTTGCAGTCAGGTACCAGCCCCTGGCAGGGTGGGGGTATGGGCCTGGGGTCGGTGAGGTGAAGGAAGCCCAAACTGTAACCAGGGTGTTCGCTTTCCCCCAGGCACCATCATGATGAGCGGCTGTGGGATCCTGACCAACGGCAAGGGCACCCGCCGAGAGTACTGTGAATTCAGCCTGGATGAGCTGCAGGTGAGGGTGGGCATGGGGTCTGGGCCACTCTCCAGGGACCCCGATACTCTGCATCCCTGCCTGGGCACCACGGTCCCCTCTGTGACTTTGGGCAAGGCCCTCTATCTTTTGCCAGAAGGTTCCCTCTGAGAAGGCAGGGTTGTCCAGCAGTTAGGCACTCAGATTTTGGAGTCATATAGGTTCGATTCACTTTTCTGTTTGGCCATTTGTGATAGTGACCTGAGGCAAGAACCTTCTCCTCTTTGGTAGTTTCTTCTTCTTTCCCCCTAATGTCTAAAATGAGCCTGTGAATAGGATTTTATAGATCGTCGTGAGCGGTAAACAAGGTGATGTTTATAGGGTGGTGTGACGCAGTGCCTGACTTGCATGGAGCGCTCAGCGCGGTCGGAGACTCACGGGAACCTTTTGGAGCTGTTCCTCTGGGGCGTGGGCTGGTGGGAAGGCTTTAGGATCACTCTGTTCTCATGGTCCCCAGGACAAGTCTGGAGCCTGATTGTGGGTGGATTCCAGACTGTCTTTTTCTGCTTTGGATAGGAGGGCGACCACATTGGTCTCACGAGGAAGTCTAACTCTGCCCTGCACTTCTTCATTAATGGCATCGATCAGGGTAAGGGGAAGCGCAGAGAGGGCCGCTGGGCCAGGGCTTTCAGTGGGGGGTCTGCACCTCATCCTCCTGCCTCTCTTTGATGCTTGTTCTCCCTAATTTGATTCTTCTCCCCTCACCCCCCCATTCCCTGTGCCTTCCACCCCCATAGGTGTGGCTACCCCACTGACGCCCCCAGTGGTGTATGGTGTGGTGGACTTGTATGGGATGGCAGTGAAGGTAACCATCGTCCACGATAACAACCATAGCGACCGTCTACGCCGGAACAATGCCATCCTGCGGGCGCTGTCCCCTGAGGGTGCTCTGCGCCGTGCCGCACCTGCTGCCCAGGCAGAACCCGAGCGCTTGCTCTTCCACCCCAACTGTGGGCAGAAGGCAGCCATCACCCACGAGGGACGCACAGCCTTGAGGCCCCAGTATGGCCCACGGGGTGGGGAGAAGCATGCAGAAGGGGCTCTCATAGGATTGGGGGGAGGGGGAAGGAAGTGGGAGGCAGAGAGAATTCTGGTCTGGGGAGTCCTAGACGGAAAAGTGGGGAGCCTCCTGGAGTGTGAAGTTTAGCAGGTTGATTTAGGGCAGTGGGTGTCTGGCAGGCATCGCTAGGCTAAGCTGTGGCATGCTGAGAGTGAGTGTTGGGGTCTCAGTCCCCACTTGCTGTGCCCTCAGTGCCACTGATGACTTCAATCATGGTGTGGTGCTAAGCAGCAGAGCCCTGCGGGACGGAGAGGTGTTCCAGGTGCGCATTGACAAGATGGTGGACAAATGGGCTGGCTCCATTGAGATTGGTGTCACCACCCACAACCCTGCCTACCTCCAGTTGCCCTCCACCATGACCAACTTGCGCTCTGGTGAGCTCCTAAGAAGGGTAGGGCAAGGATAGGGTCTTAGAGAGGAAGCTGTCCCCGAAGCCCTGACACTTGTTCTCCTGCCCCTTGTTTACTTGTCACACTTGTGACAACTCATTCAGTGGCTGAGGAGTGCCTCGTGGACAGGGCCTGTGGCTGGCTTGGGAACTGCAGAGTTTTCTTTCCTTGTTCTGGGAAGAAAGCCGACTGTCAAAGGAAAGGCAGGCAGGGCTAATGGCTGCGGGGAGTAACGTGGGGACTGCTGTATAAAGGAGAGGCACCCTGCTTCCCCCTCATGTTCTCTGCCACTCCCTAGGGACCTGGATGATGACCGGGAATGGGGTGATGCACAATGGGACGACTATCTTGGATGAATATGGGCACAACCTGGACCGCCTCAAGGTGGGAGAGGGGGGGTACCACGGGGGCTCAGCAGTGGGGAGGTAGGCAAGGTGGGGCTGCTGCAGGACCAGCCCAGGCAGGAACTCTGCCTGACTCCTCACTCCAGCCCCCATTCTTCCAAGGCAGGGGACACGGTGGGCGTCGTGCGACGGGAGGACGGGACTCTCCACTTTTTTGTCAATGGGATGACTCAGGGCCCTGCCGCCTGGAATGTGCCCCCTGGCGTCTATGCTGTCGTCGATCTCTACGGCCAGGCAGCCCAGGCCACTATCGTGGACGACGTGGGTGAGGGCCGGGCTGGGCAGGGGCAGGGGGTGGGGTAGCCTTAGGAGGCCTCAGAGACAACTGTAGGCCTGATGGGTGATGTCCACTCTTGCAGAGGTGCCCCCAGTCCCTGAGCCACTCCCTGAGGGGAACAACCAGGTGTCTCCAAGCTCCCCGTCATCAGGGGCTGGGGGCTCTGACCTGCGCTTCCACCAGCTGCATGGCAGTAACGCAGTCATCACTAACGGGGGCCGCACCGCGCTCCGTCACAACTGCCGCAGTGAGTTCAATGACGCCATCGTCATCTCCAACCGGTCAGTACCTAGAGTTTCACGTCCCCACCTTCTTGCTGTCTAGCCTCAGCCACCCAAGTAGGGCCTGTCTGATTGCCACTCTCCCTGGCAGGGCCCTGCGGGATGGAGAGCTGTTTGAAATTGTCATTCAGAAGATGGTGGACCGCTGGTCAGGCTCTATTGAGGCTGGTGAGGGGCACCTGTGTGTGTGTGTGTGTGTGTGTGTGTGTGTGTGCTGGGGGAGGGGCTGGCTGCCTGTGCCTGGGGGCTCTGCTCTGACCTACCCCTGCCTCCTCCCAGGAGTGACTGCTATTCGGCCAGAGGACCTTGAATTCCCCAACACTATGACGGACATTGACTACGATACGTGGATGCTGAGGTTGGGCTGCCTGCTTTAGGGACCAGCTGGGTGGGGCTGGGTGGAACTGTCTGGGGTGAGTGAGGGAAGCAAGGTTTGGGGCCTATGGTGGCCATGGACAATGACAGACCTAGGGGATCTGGCTGCCCCTTCCCTTCGATTCTGGGAGCCCTCTCCCCCACCACAGGGCTCAACCCTCCTTCCTCTTATGGCAGTTCCTGCTTTTCCCTGAGGGGATCCCAGGGATGTGGGAGATAAGATTAGCCCTCAGACCCCAGGTCAAGACCCCAATCCAAGGCACTGGAAGGTTCCGACAGGCAGAGACTGGGCAGGGACCTGTGTGGGGAGGAAGCTGCGAAGTTGACCTGCCCCTTCTGCCATCCCTCCAGTGGCACAGCCATCATGCAAGATGGTAACACGATGCGCAACAACTATGGGTGTGATCTTGATGCACTGGGCACAGGTGCACGCATCGGCATGATGCGAACCGCCAAGGGCGATCTGCACTACTTCATCAACGGCCAGGACCAAGGCGCTGCCTGCTCAGGCTTGCCTCCGGGTAAAGGTGACTGCTTTGTGGCTCAGCCTGCCACCCTCAGCCCGGCTCACCCCAGGCTATCAGGTTTCTGACCTGATCCTTTCCTACCCAGAGGTGTATGCGGTAGTGGATCTATATGGCCAGTGTGTCCAAGTGTCCATCACCAATGCCACCGGCCCCATGGACAACAGCCTGGCGACTAGCAACACTGCCACTGAGAAGTCATTCCCCCTGCACTCCCCAGGTTCAGCCAGCAGGGAGGGAGGGCGGGCGGGCTCTGCTTGCCTTCTGTGGGCCTGAGGGATAAACAGCTTCCAGGGCAGGGAAGCTGTTCAAAGACAGGCTGGCTGCAGCAGCTGCAGGCCAAGGGGAGGGAACAATCCCTCGTGGGAAGCAGTCAAGAAGAAGAGAGGAGGTTACGCCTGGTACACAGAGCCTGCTTCCCTGCTACCAGGGGGCCAGGACACCATCAGCGGGGTATAGCAGGTTTGGGAGTGAGTCTTGGCGGTAGTGAAAAGAGGTGTCAGAGGTCTTGAAGGAGTAATGGCACGTGGGAGCTTTATGTCAACTTCCTGTTTCACTGAAAGCTTTGCTCTGTGTCCTGTCTGAAGCTTGCTGCCCCAATCCTCCCCCTTCCTCCGGTGCCATCTTTCCACAGTGGCTGGCGTGGCTCACCGATTTCACAGTACTTGCGGCAAGAACGTCACTCTGGAGGAGGATGGCACAAGGGCAGTGCGTGTGGCTGGCTATGCTCATGGCCTCGTCTTCAGCACCAAGGAGCTCAAGACTGAGGAAGTATTTGAGGTAGGCTGTGGAAATGTGACAAAGTAGGCTGCCAGGCCCTTGACAACAGGGCCAGACTGCTTTCTACCCTCCTGCCCCTAGCTAACGCCAGCTGGTATTTTCTCTCTTACAGGTGAAAGTGGAAGAGCTGGATGAGAAATGGGCAGGTTCCCTCCGGCTAGGGCTGACCACGCTAGCGCCAGGGGAGATGGGGCCCGGAGCAGGCAGCGGCCCGGGGCTGCCTCCCTCCCTGCCAGAGCTCCGGACTAAGACTACTTGGATGGTGTCCAGCTGTGAAGTGAGGCGTGACGGGCAGCTCCAGAGGATGAACTATGGCCGGAACCTAGAGAGGCTGGGGGTGAAGCAGCTGGCTCCGAGGATAGGGGTGGGGTTGGGAGTAGGGGTGGCAGGGAGAGGTGGGCTGAGCATCTGTCCTTGTCTTGTCTCACCTTGGTCCTAGGTGGGGAGCCGTGTGGGCATTCGGCGGGGGGCAGATGACACGATGCACATCCTGGTAGATGGAGAGGATATGGGGCCTGCAACCACTGGCATTGCCAAGGTAGACCCAAGACCCTTCCTTGGGTTCTGGGAGTGGGACTGAGGTCTTCCACTGATCTCTGACTTCCTGGGTCTTGTGTGCCCCCAGAACGTGTGGGCTGTGTTGGATCTCTACGGGCCAGTACGGAGTGTGTCTATTGTCAGTTCCACGAGACTGGATGAGTCAGAAGGCACCCAGCCTCCTTCCCCCAGCTCAGAAACTGGCAGTGAGGGCGAGGAGGACGACGAGGGCGAGGAGCATGGCCTGGGAGTAAGAGGCTGCAGCAGGGCCTGCTGGAGAAATGGATGGGCAGTTGGTGGGCCATTGGCCACCAGATCATTTTTGGGTTCTCTGATTCAGTCCTGGATAGGGAGAGGCTTATACACAAGCTCTGTGTAAACTACAGTGGGTAGCTCAGGCCTCGCGTCGGCAACCCCAGCAGCTCAGTCTCTCCTCCACACCAGGGCCAGAATCAAGTGGCCATTATGCCCACAGCCCTTGAGTTCCTGGAGAACCATGGGAAGAATATCCTCTTGTCCAATGGGAATCGTACAGCTACGCGGGTGGCCAGCTACAATCAGGGCATCGTTGTCATCAACCAGCCTCTGGTGCCCCAGCTGCTGGTCCAGGTGGGTCTCGCCTCCTTATCCCCAGCTCCTCTTGCTCAGGGGGACCAGGGCTAACCCTCCTGGAGAAAGGCCTTTCCAGGTTGACGACAAAGTGGAAAGCAAGCTCCTTGGATGAGCTTCCTGGGCTTCTGTTCATACGCTTTGGTAGGGCTTGTAGATCAGTTAGCAGGAAGCGCTCACCTGGTGACTCATGAAGGAAGCAGTAGGGAGTGGCTGGGGGAATCCAGGGGAGATGCCTGATCCTATATGTGGGAACAGGGAGGGCTTTCCAGAGGAGGGGGCCTTTCTGCTGTAAACTAAAAGATGTCAGCCAGCTGAAGGAAGCCCTTAGGGACAAGAATTCTTACAGAGGCCACAGCAAGACCAAGGCTGAAAGAGGGAAGAAAACAACTGAGTTTGCAGTTTCAGGTCCCTCCAAGCATCAGAAGAAGGGGCAGCACCCCAGGCTACACTCTGGGAGGTGCTATCTTCCCTCCCTGGCTGGGGTGAGGAGCCTGGTTCTGCTGGGCATCTTTCCAGGAGGCCATGATTGGGGAATAGTTGCCTTCTCCCCCAGGTGCGGATCGACTTCCTGAACCGGCAGTGGACATCTTCCCTTGTCCTGGGAGTCATCACCTGCCCACCAGAGAGGCTCAACTTCCCTGCTTCTGCCTGTGCCCTCAAACGGGCAGCCTGGCTGCTGCGGGGCCATGGGGTCTTCCACAATGGTCTCAAGGTGAGTAGGGAGCAGAGAAAAGGGAGAGGGCCAGGTCTCTGAGTAGGGAGGGGCTGGCCAAAAGAGAGAAGTGGGGCCCCTGGCCTGGAGGTAGGACCACAGGTAGAAAGGGGCACTGTAGTGGGGGGACCCTGTGGTGGGTGGGCAAAGGCATGTGTCATTACCTGGACAGTCTTGGGCTTGCCGCTGCCTCCTGTGTCTCTGCCATGGAGAAGGTGGGGGAAGGGGAGGTGGACTCTGGGTAATTGTCGGGGGGCGAGGGGGCAGGTAGAGCCCAGACAGTGGTCAGGCGTGGAGGCAAAGCCCAGGGACTGGCGATCTGAAGTTTAGTGAAGGGCCACTTTAGTGGCCCCTGCCAGTGGGAGTCTGATCTCTGGGAAGACAGTAGGTCTCTCCTCCCAGATCTGTGAGAAGTTTGGGCCAAATCTGGACACGTGTCCTGAAGGCACCATCCTGGGACTGCGGCTAGACAGCTCCGGGGGGCTGCATCTCCACGTCAATGGGATGGACCAGGGGGTAGCTGTGCCAGATGTCTCCCAGCCCTGCCACGCGCTCGTGGACCTCTACGGGCAATGTGAGCAGGTGAGTGGCAAGGGAGGCAGGGAGAAAGGAGTGCCTGGGAGACTGGGCTGTCTGAGGAAAGGGGAAGTCTGGTCCAAGGAGGGGGTCAGCAGGCCCTGGGGGCTGGTCACGCTCTGGCTGACCACCCCTCTCCCCTGCAGGTGACAATCGTGAGCCCTGAACCAGGAACTGCTAGTGGGAAGAGTGCTGGAACCCAAGGGGACATGGAGAAAGCTGACATGGTGGATGGTGAGCCAGCCTGAAGGGACCAGGATCCTACCCCCCCACCCCATACTTCTAGCCACAGCTCCTGTGACCTTTGCCCCCTCTGCTCCCTCAGGTATCAAGGAGAGTGTGTGCTGGGGTCCACCGCCGGCTGCTAGCCCTCTCAAGAGCTGCGAGTACCATGCCCTTTGCTCCCGTTTCCAAGAACTGCTGCTGCTTCCTGGTGAGCCCCCAGTCCCCCAGAACCTGCCTCATTCCCTGGAGATCAGTCGGAAGGAGGCCATGTGGTTGAGACCCAGGGCGGGAGCCACAGCACCAAGTCTGCCACTCACTCTCCTGCAGAGGATTATTTCATGCCTCCGCCGAAGCGTAGCCTGTGCTACTGTGAGTCTTGCCGGAAGCTGCGAGGGGACGAGGCCCACAGGCGCCGTGGGGAGCCTCCCCGGGAATACGCCCTGCCTTTTGGCTGGTGCAGGTTCAACCTCAGGTACATATGGGGCAGGATCATGAGTCTCCCTTACTGTTTTTAGCCCCCTTGAGAAAGGAGGGTCCCAAGAGGCTGTATGGGAAGAAGTGACAAACTTCATGTTTAGGGGATAATCTTGGGGAGCCAGTGACCTTTGTCCAATCTGCCCTATCTGTCCACCTCCTAGGGTGAATCCCCGCCTGGAGGCTGGGACACTAACCAAGAAGTGGCACATGGCGTATCATGGGAGCAATGTGGCAGCTGTCCGGAGGGTGCTGGACCGAGGGGAGCTGGGAGCAGGTACCGTGGCACCGGCAGAAGCAGGGCAGGTATGGCAGGCTGGGCCTGTGGGCCACGGGAGGGCTGCCCTGACCCTCCTCTCTTCACAGGCACTGCCTCCATTCTAAGCTGCCGGCCCTTGAAGGGAGAGCCTGGGGTAGGGTTCGAGGAGCCTGGCGAGAACTGCGCACCTCCTCGGGAGGAGCAGCCCCCTCCAGTGCTGCTTTCCCCCTCTCTCCAATATGCTGGGGCCGAGACCCTGGCATCCAAAGTGCAGTGAGTACACGGGGGTGGGGGCAGGTGGGTGCCAGGGACACTTGGGTCTCCATGATTTGCTTTCTTGTTCCCACCTTGTCTTGCTAGTTCCTCAGTCTCCACCCTAGCCCTTTCTTCACACATTCATTGAACAAATACCACTTATTTTGTTCATTTCACTGAACATTTTAATGTTTTGTTCATTTCATTTCGATGAACAAAATGGGAATCCTGCTCTTGTGGAACTTATGTCCTCTCTTGCTCTAGAATGTTTATGCATAATAAGTATTTAGTATTTTTAAAAGTGACCAGTAAGTACTATGGAAACAAAAAGTAGAGTGGGGTAAAGTGGATCAGAAGTGTGGTTGGAGTGGGCATATTAAATAGGGTAGTCAGGGTAGACATCCTTAAGAAGGTGACATTTGAGCAAAGGCTTGGAGAAGGAAGTGAGGGAGTTATCTAAGTAGGCATTGGGAGGAAGACCAGTTCAAGTAGAGAGAATGGCTAGACCCAGGTCTTAAAAGGTGGGAGTGATTCCTAGGACCAGCAAGGCCAGTGTGGTGGTTGCCTTTAGCAAGGGGGAGAGGTGATGGGGGCCAGAGGCCTCACTGCCCTATTTCTGCTTCTTGCCTGACAGATTCCGGGACCCCAAATCCCAGCGGACCCACCAGGCCCAGGTGGCGTTCCAGGTGTGTGTGCGCCCTGGCTCCTACACCCCTGGTCCCCCTTCCACTGCCCTCAGAGAATCTCCTGACCCTCACTTTACCCCAGCCGAACTTGAGTGGGTAACCAAGGAGAAGGGGGCCACACTCCTGTATGCCTTGCTGGTACGGGTGGAATGAGGGGTGAGACCTCACTACTACAAGCACAGTTAGGCCTTGGGCCTGTGGACTCTGAGTGACGACTGCCTCCAACTCATTCCAGTGACCCATGGCATGCACAGGTGCTCAGTCTGGCAAATGCACAGGAGCATGTAGGCAGGCTCTCAGATTTAGATGGGAAGTGGAGCACATCTCCATGTCCAGGGCCCGAAACACTCCCTCTGAGGTGAGGGAGCTTGTGGGGAGCCCAGCTCCAGGCCCTGGGTAACTCCTCTTCATGCACTGATTTGGGGAACACGACTCCCTATGATTCCCTCCCCCATATCACTTAATTTATTTCCGTTTTTGTTCTTGGTTACTGTGAATCCCAGAGGAGTCTCCCTGTGCCCCACATGAAGCTGCTTTTTCCGGGGGCCACCGGGCGGGAGTGGGGAAGGGCGGGTGCAAGGCAAGATGGGGGCCCTCTGTACAGTTGTTACTGACTCTGATTTCTAAGGAGCCAATAAACACCGTCTCAAAGCACCCGCCTCCGCCTCTCTCTCGCGTGCCCCTCGGAGGATCCCCTGCCCGCTGGGGCTGTCCCCGCTGTGCCCGGCCCCGCCAAATTAGAGGCCCCGCCCGCAAGTCCAGAGCCCGCTTGGGGCGCCCCGCGGCTGGCGCGCGGCCAGGAGCAGCGCCGGCTGAGGCGCAGCGACGGGGTTTGGACGCAACGGGCACCCGTCGCAGGCGCTTCCGCTTTTCCCTCTCCGCCCCACCCGCGAGGCCGGCTGCTGCCCTGACTCCGGAAGGACTCGGGCCAGTTGCCGGATGTGACGCAGCGGCCAAGGCGCGCAGGAGGCCGCGGAGAAAGCAAAGAGAAGGTGGGTAGGGAGGGGCCGGCGCCCGGGGCTGGCGGGGCAGTGGGCGGGGAGCGCCGCGGCCGGAGACTCGGGCCCCGCCCGCGCACGCGGTGGAGCCGCGGCTGTCTTCCGGGCCGGGCTGGGCGGCGGGCGCCGGACACGTGACCGGGGCGGCGGGCGGGCTTCCGCCTGGGCCGGGTGCGGTCCCCTCTGAGCGCCCGTCTGCCCTCAGGCCCGGTCCGAGGTCTGGCAGTCAGTGACAGAGTCGGGCACCCACAGCCCGAGCGCCCCCGGCGGCACCATGCCTGCGCTCTTGGAGCGCCCCAAGCTTTCCAACGCCATGGCCAGGGCGTTGCACCGGCACATCATGATGGAGCGGGAGCGCAAGCGCCAGGGTGAGCCGGGGCAAAAGCGGGTAGACACACGGCCCAGGGCGGTACCGCTACCCCAGGGCTGACTCCGACCCACGGGCCGACCAATGCGCTGGCCGTCGAAGTTAGAGGAGGGAAGGAACAGCCCCGTTGTGGTGGGAGTTGGAGACCAGGTCTAAACTCCAGAACGCTTGAGCTGGGAAGGACCTTGGAGAGCACCTAGAAAAACCTCCCTCTCTCTGTCCCCTGTTGCGTTGATGGGGAAGCCTGTCCCCTCAAGAGGGAAAGAGCCCTTACTAAGAGCATAAAGAAGTATTGGGATAACCAGTTTTTGCTGTTCTCCAATCTCTAACGTTATAATATTTTAACCACACTGCAACTTGCTCATTCTGCCTGACTCTTCCTCCAGAGGAAGAAGAAGTGGACAAGATGATGGAACAGAAAATGAAGGAAGAGCAGGAGAGAAGGAAGAAAAAGGAGATGGAAGAGAGAATGTCACTAGAGGAAACAAAGGAACAAGTAAGCAGTCCCTTGCTCTCTCCCAGTTCTTCCTTCCCTTAGCTCTCCTGCCTTCATCTTCTCTCCCCTCCCTTCCCAGATCCTGAAGTTGCAGGAGAAGCTTTTGGCCCTACAGGAAGAGAAGCACCAGCTTTTTCTGCAGCTCAAGAAAGTTTTACATGAGGAAGAAAAACGAAGGCGCAAGGAGCAGAGGTGGGATTGGAGAACTAAAAATAAATAAATAAAATTGGGGGCAAAGTGTAACTGGGATCAGGTAACAAAAGGTCCCTGTTTAATAATGAAAGAGGGAGGACTTGTCTTTGATTTTGACCAGCCTTCCTTTCACTCCAGTGACCTGACTACTCTGACATCAGCTGCGTACCAGCAGGGCCTGACTGTCCACACAGGAACTCACCTCCTCAGCATGCAGGGTGAGGAGTACAGAAACCACTTGTCAGAATGGGCCCTCCTGGGGGGTTGCAGCCCCCCATTTCAGCATCATGAAGCCCCTCTCCCTCTCTAGGGAGCCCTGGAGGACACAATCGCCCAGGCACCCTCATGGCAGCTGACAGAGCCAAACAGATGTTTGGACCCCAAGTGCTTACGGTAAGAGGAGGATTGGGTGTCTAGCCTGTTGTTTTTCCCTACTTCCACCCAGACCCAGGCATCCTCTCTGGACCAGTACAGTCATGCGTTGCTTAACAACAGGGATATGTTCTGAGAAACATAATGGAGTGTACTAACACAAACCTACATAGTATAGCCTACTACACACCTAGGCTGTATGGTGGTGATCTTATGGTACCATCGTCGTATATGCGGTCCATTGTTGACCGAAACGTCGTTATGCAGTACGTGAATGTATCAAACACTTAACTGTATAGGGAAAAATGGGGCATACACAAGTCCCTGGAGTTTCTGCTTTCAAGGAGTTTACAGGTAGTGAGTTCTCATCCTCTCTCCTTAGACCCGGCACTATGTGGGCTCAGCAGCTGCTTTCGCAGGGACCCCAGAGCACGGGCAATTCCAAGGTAGCCCAGGCGGCGCCTATGGGACTGCTCAGCCCCCACCTCACTATGGACCCACACAGCCTGCCTATAGTCCTAGTCAGCAGCTCAGAGGTGAGTGGTGGGAAAGAGGGAGGGGGGCTTTTCTCAAGGTCCAGAGGGAGGAGTGTCAGAATCAGGCTAAAGAAGGTTCTAATGGCTGTGCCTCTTGCCTTTCTCAGCACCTTCAGCATTTCCTGCAGTGCAGTACCTGTCTCAGCCACAGCCACAGCCCTATGCCGTGCACAGCCACTTCCAGCCCACCCAGACAGGTGATAACACCCCACGCAGGGACCCCAGTTCTGAGTCCTCCCTTTTTCTTTCCCGTTTTCTACTCATTTCACACACTGCTTTTCCCCACCTAGGCTTCCTCCAGCCTGGCAGTGCCTTGTCCTTGCAAAAGCAGATGGAACATGCTAACCAGCAGACTGGCTTCTCTGATTCAGTGAGTATGGAGCCTTGGGAGGTCAGGGTAAAGGGTTACAGTAAGGGGAGCCCCAGGCTGCCTCTGATTCTAACTCTCTTCTCTGCAGTCCTCCCTGCGTCCCATGCACCCCCAAGCTCTACATCCAGCCCCTGGACTCCTTGCCTCCCCCCAGCTCCCTGTGCAGATGCAACCAGCAGGAAAGGTAAGGATTGGTAACCAAACCTGTCAGAACCCCTACACTACCAGGGAAAATAGAATTGGGTAGGACAGGTAGCCCACACCCCCGCTTTTTCCTTCCTCCTTGGGGGTGGTTGTCAGTAAGGGTATGAAGAAAGGAGAATATGCATACTGACAAAGCCCTCCTTTCATCGCCACCACCAGTCGGGCTTTGCAGCAACCAGCCAACCTGGCCCTCGGCTCCCCTTCATCCAGCACAGCCAGAACCCACGATTCTACCACAAGTGACCATCGGATTTTATCTTCAGCCTCACCCCCACCCCCTGCGATGGGTGAGGGTCCCTGGTGTGTCCCAGTCCTAGGCCAATAAAATCTATCTGCCACTGCCCCTGGCTACTACTGTTTGTGTTGCCTCCCACCCAGACTAGGCCAGGCTGCTTGGAGGGTGGCGGGTGGCAGGCAGGTCCACAGCAGTGGGTTGGTTATAATCAACTCACTGGCACAGTTTAATCTATAATCTTTCTGGTCTCCAAATTTACCTTCCAGTCAACAAATACCCATTTAATCCAAAGAAGCAGCTGAGTTGGGGGCTTCATATTAAACTTGTAGTTTTATTCAGGTTTGATTTTAACAAATGTGTCGGGGAGAGAGCCTGCAGGAAAGGGTGAAGCCCATGGGGGCAGGGCCCTCCCAGATGCCTGAGGAGGGGGCAGGTCCCCTCCCCTCTCCTCCTCTTCCCTCCCCATCTAAAGGGATCTGGGGAGAGACAAAGGCAGGGGAGGGGGCTGGTCCCCAGTCTGTGGGGGTGGTGCTTGGGGTCAAGGGCTATGGGGAACAAGAGACCAGACCAGGGATGCGTAGGGGAAGGGCACAAGGACCATTTGCTAGAATCCACAGCTTTCTGATTCCAGATTGAATTTAAAAAAAAAAAAAAAAAAAAAAAAAAAAACTAAACCACAAGCAGCACCCACCCCCTCTCCCCCACCAGGGCTGTAGTGCGAGGGGAGAAGAGGAGGGCAGCTTCACCAAGGCCATGGCTTGCTCACTCCTGGCCAAGGGAGCAGGGTGAAGGGCAGGGGCTCCCCGACAGTTTGAGGGGGTGGGGGAAACCAAAATAAAACGTCAAATAAATTGTATAGGAGTTGTCCAGCCAAGGGCCAGGCCAGAGCTGGGCCAGGCTGGGGGAGGGGGCCTCTGCATTCTCGAAGATCACTGCTGCCACCACCGCCACCCTGGTAGGAGAGAGAAACCAGGTAAGACAGGATAAAACCTTCAACAGGAAGAAAGGTGAGATGGACAGGACCGTGCTGGGGGCAGAAAGTAAGCCTGGAACAATCAAGACTAAAGCAACTCTTTGCTGGGGACAACCCAGTGTGTGAAAGGGGCTGGGGGTGAGTTTGTCACACTCACCTAGGAGCCAGTTATTTTGCCATGGCCTTGATTGCAACAGCTGCCTCCTCTGTCATGGCAGACAGCACCGTGATCTGGGGGAGCAAGAGTTATAGTCAGAAGTCTGAGCTCAGAGGAAGAAGCACAAAGCGCAAAGCTGGGCACAAAACAAAGGGGGGGCACCATACCAGGATCTCTTCTCCGCAGTCGTACTTCTGCTCAATCTCCTTGCCAAGGTCTCCCTCAGGTAGACGAAGGTCCTCTCGCACCTCCCCACTGTCCTGGAGCAGTGATAGATACCCATCCTGGATGCCAATCAGCTGGGGGCAGAGAGGGAAGGAAGCTGAAGGTAGGCCCAGGTAGGTTGAGAATACAGGGTCTGATGGACAAATTGGGGTAGGGAACTGCTAATACCACAGACCCTCTCCTGTGATTTCCCTCCTCTCTCCCAGCACAAGCTCTTCCTGTCAATATGTATTACCCCCCACAAACCACTAACCCATCTACACTCAGACCATCTACATACCTGGAAATCATTCCTTTTGATGTTGGGGACATCCATATTATGAGTTGACGGGCAGATATCTTCATATTTCTTCCCAGTAAAGATGTCAATACCAACCAGGTGGACCTGTGTGTATGCATCACATCAAAGAGAAACCCAACCAAGCTCTAGGATGGAGGAGATAAAGGCCCATGTTGTCCCTGGCTGGTGAGGGAAGTCAGACTAGGTTGTTAGGGCAAAGATTAGGGGAGTTGGAATTGAACCAATCAACTTGAGAAAGAAACACTAAAGCCTCTAAAAAAAAACCTGAGGCGAAAAGACCACCATTGAGACCAGGGATGACAGCACCAGGGAAACTGAAGGGCAGGAGTGGAGCAGTCAGTTACCTTGATCTATCAAAACACTAACAGACAAGCGGCTAAGAGCCTAGGGGAGTGGGAGGAGTCTAGGTAAAAGTCTGGAAGAGTTTTCTGGACATCAGCATAAAAGGCTGAGAACTTGGGAAATAACAAAGGTAGAAGGCAAAGAGCTGAGAAAACAGGACAGCACGAGAAAGGAAGAGAGCTGAAGAGAAAAAAGGACTTGGGGGCAATCAGAAAGAACTATGCAAGTGCGAAATAAGGAAACCAGAAAGAACACAAAAAAGGATCTAGACATTAGGGGTAACCCAAGATGAATGCCAAGTCAACAGAAAACAGATTATCAGAGAACAAAACCACAAGAAACCCAACAAGCATGAACCAGATGGAACTTCTGAGGAAAAAGAAAAGTCTCAAGTGATAAAGCACTAGCAAGAATGCTAGGACCCAAGAAAGCAAGGAGGCTCAAAGAACTCAAGGAGCGGGGCAGGGAGCAGCAGTTTGATACTGCATCAGAGATCCAAAGGGAAAGCTGGCACTGGAGAGTGGGGCAGTGGGGTGATGTGGAAGCTCAGAGGTACACCTGGAGCCCCAGCAGGGAAGGCTGCATTCTGTGTTAGGACTGTAGAAACCCTGGGCAAATGATGGAAACAGAGCACCTACAAAGACTCAAAGGAAGAGAGACAAACAAAAAAAAGGAAGAAAGACAAAAAAAGTAAGTCAGGAACAAGGAAGGACCAGCTAACAGCCAAAGCATAAAGGACCAACAAGAGAAGTTAGAGACTCACACAAAGATGGAGAAAGGGAGGGACTACCAGAGAATGATGGGGCACTGGAGGATAACCAAGGAAAAGGCTGAAGGCCGGGGAGCAGAAGTAGTAGGTATCCAGGGCTGACTACTAAATACAAGGAACTGGATGGTAAGAAAAGAACGAAAGGAAGATAGAGAGCTAGGACTAATGACAGCCTGCTTCCAGGAGCCCCATGGGATACAGGAGGTGCAGGGAAGGCAAGACGTGCAGAGGTGAAATTCTAACCTTGGCGTGGCCGTGCTTGCCAGTCTTGGAGGTAGACATCTCCACGATCTTACATGGCCGGCCTTTGAGCACCACAAAGCCATTCTTACGTAATGCTGAGCACTGCATCGGGAAGGTGGCTGAGGCCCCTGCATCTCCTGTCTCGAAGTCCAAATCATCTGCCATTTTAAGAGGCTTCGATTCCAACTAGAGTCAAGAAGAGAACTGGGGTCAGCAAGGACGGAGGTTAACAGGGCCTCCAATCTATCCCACTCCTCTCTGGAAACACTGCTTCATTCCCCCTCAGACCTTTATTCCATTACCAACCTAAAATAAAGTCAAAGTTCCTAGATTAAATATTGATTGAAATCACAAATACTTAAGAACTGGTGTATGTATGAGGCGCGGGTGGGAGGAGGAAGAAGCTGGATCCCCACCCCCTAATGAAAGCTAAAGAGGTGGCTTGGGAAAGGAAGGCTCCAGGAAATTAGGATGCCAAATCTCCGAGATGGGCAAAGGCCTAATTCCTGGGAGGGGGAGGACTCAGGTGTTACTTGCCACTGAAACCAACCACCCCTCTCCCCCACATACAACCAGAGCTATAATTAGGTGAGCAGCTATGAGCCAGCAAAAGGGCGGGGCTAATGTGGGGGGGAGAGAGGGTGGAAACCGGAGGACAGGGCCCCACCCATCTGTTACACCCCCCCCACCGCATCCACACACAAGCCAGTCACTGGTACAGGAAACCACAAGGCCTCTTTGGGGGATTCCCGCCTCTCCAACACGCATTTACAGATGCAGCCGAGGGGAAGAAAGTAAAGTTGTTTTCTAACTGATCCCCCTGCCAAACACCTCGATCTCGTTTCCCAAAGGGAACCCAGGAACCCAGCCTCTCCTCGAGGGCCCTCCCACTTTTCCCAGGATGCATCGGTCCTGTCGGCTTTTCAGGCCGGGCCTGTACAGTCAGTAGAAAGTGGGGGAGTGGGGAGTGGTGAATGACAATAAAATGAAAGCAAAAAGATGGTAGTAGTAAGTAGTATAAATTATACTAGGCTAGTAGAGTTAAGGACTCTAAAACCAGGAACTCCCAAATCAGACACAGCGAAGAAGACAGTGACAAGGTGAAAAGCACCCAGCACAGCGGGGAACTCATCTGCCCTGGACTTTAAGGTGCTGTCGGTACAACCAAGAAGAGTTGGGCTCGCGTCCAATCGCCCTCGGTTTCCCCATTTCTCTGGTCTCCCAGCCCAGAAAAGTGCCACTTACACCTGGCTGGCAGCCTCACTTCATATGAGGATTGGGGGAAAGTTCCACGGCCCCATGAGGTGGGGGAGTGCTAACATATGCCAGCAGCGGGCTCTCGCGGGTGATCAAGATCCGGGCCTCGGGCTTCTCACTCTCCTCCAAATTCCAAGCTCCCTTAGGCGCCCGCGAGGACCAGCTCTCCACGCGCTGGGGGTTGCCGGCTCCCGCCCACCATGTGGCCGCCCGGGGCTTCCGGTGGCCGTGATCTGGGGGGAGGGGTCCCCGCGCTACCATGAGGCCCCCGTCCACGTTCGGCCATGCGGCCTCCGACCCCGAGGGCAGCCTCCCGTGGGGGGCACTTCCGGTGCCGAGGCCGCCCCCTCCTCAAAGGCCGGAGCCACGCCGCCTCCCCTCCCCCCCGCCGGCCGCCAACCCCCCTCTACATGCCCTCTCACCGAATGGCCCCCTCCCCCACCTCACGTGGCCGCGCGGCGCCCGGTTCTCAACGGCCCAGGTACCCTTGCCCCGGCGGGCCGATCTGGCCCCCGGCCCTCGTCTTGGCGTGGCCGCCCGGCGGCCTCTCCCGCGTGGCCGCCTCGCGGCTCGCCGTCCCCCGCCCTGCGTCGCTCCAACGTCACCCGGCCGGCCCCAACCGTCACCCCGCGCGCCAACCGGGACGCGCGCCCGCGCCTCTCCGCAACTCGCGTCGCTCGCCGACCGAACCCCGTGTGGCGGCGGCCGCAGCTCCCCTCTGCCCCCTCCCCGACCCTCGCGCAGTTCCATCTCTATGCCCAGGCCCAAGCCAAGATTCCGCGCACGCGCGCCCTGCCCGCTCTCACCTCGCGCGAACGCACTGACTCAACCCCGTCCGCACGCCGCGAGCCCAACCGCTGCCTCCGAGCCCGCTGCCGCCGCCGCCGCCGCCTCTACCGCCGCCGCCGCCGCTGCTGCACACGGGTCTTAGTACGCAGGCGCCGACTCCCCACTGACCAACCAAGCAGCCCTGTGACAGCCGCGCAAGCGTGCTATCTATCTCCTCCGCCCTCCACCCCCGCACTGCGCAAGCGCACAGACCCTCCCCGATCTCCACCCTCCCTCCCACCTGCCCGTCCAATGACGCGCTTACGTGACCCCGCCCCTCACAAATCCTGAGCTCTTCCCACCGGTAGGCAACGCGCAGGCGCACCCGGTTTTTTAAGCCTTTCAACCTCCTCTTCCCTCCCGGTGATAGACCACTAGCCCTACCGGGCAGTCCTTGCGCTTGCGCAGTAAAGAGCCCTGCACTCCACACCCTCTGAAGGAAACGCCTCGGCCTCAAGGCGCATGCGTGTTGGGAATCCTGCCCGCCCCTTCCACCTCAGACGTCGTCTGTACGCCGGGAGTTGAAAAGACCACGCCACGGTATCGCTTGTCTTGTCTAGAACGCATGCGTCTTAGGAAATGCCCCACCTCGGCTTTAACTGGACTTAAACGACTCACACGTTTCAGAAAACTTGCACTGTAGGTTGGACCCCTTGTCTCAAAACCCCTCCGCCCGGTTCCACACATGCGCAAGAGATCTCTTTCCGCTCCACTCTTCTAGAGCGCTAGTGCAGTCGGGTTACTACCCATCTCAGCTTTACCTCTCTAAACTATACGCCTCTGCTCTGCCATAGAGTTTCACCCAGGAAGATAGAGCGGTCCTGTCCCAGCCACCATCTTGTTTAAACCTTTGGTCCGTACTGGTCCTTGTGGCTTCTGTAGAGGGCTTTCTGCCTCTGAATCCTAAACAATGAGATTTACATGGCATTTCCCTTTTTTCCCAACTGTTCTCTGCGGTCTCCAAAACAATTGCGAACAGCCTTAGGAAAAATTCTCTATGAAGAATTAAACTCCACTGACATTCTCTGTATCATAGAAGATGACCCTAAAGCTGGAAACAAGCTACCTCTCGGAATGTATTTCCCTGGCCCTCATTCTAGGGAAGAAAGTGGCTTCTTTTCCTGAAACTTTGTAGTCTTCTCCCTCCGGTTCCTAGGTTTCCAGCACTATCTTCATGGCTACCTTGTTTGCGTCAGTAAACTAGGTGGACAACAGTGCTGTGGAACAAGACAGCAACTAAATATCTGGGCTTGGACTCTAAAACCCTGAATCTACTTCCTGTTTGGTTCAAGAATCCTGTGATAGGGTAGACGTGAACTGCAAACACTAGGTTGGATTACCTCACTTATGTAGCAAACTATACTATCAGTCCCAGCTCCTTCCATTCAATTTTCTGAAATTTCTGCCCTTTCCTTTGTTAAAAATAAAAATTATAGGGTGCATTGTTTGAAAGTTCAATTTCTGCTCTTCTCAAAGATGTATTGTCCATATGATCCAGCAATTCCTCTCCTAGATATATACCCAAAATAATTAAAAACAGGTACTCAAAAAAATCCTTGAGAATATTTACAGCAGAGCTATTCACAGTAGCCAAAAGGTGGAAACCGAATATCCATCAACAGATGAATGGATAAACAATTATGGTATATACATGTAATGGAATGTTATTCAAACACAAAAAGGAATGAAGTATTAATACACGCTACAACTAGATGAATTTCAAAAACATCATGCTAAGTGAAAGAAGCCAGACACAAAAGGTCACATATTCTATGATTGCATTGTGCAATATCCAGAATAGGTAAATCTACAGAAACAGAAAGCAGATTGATATTTGCCAGGTGCCGACGGGGAGGGGAATGGGGGGTAACTGCTTAGGGGGCATGGGGTTTGATTTTAGAGTGGTGAAATGTTTTGCAATTGGATAGAGGTGGTGGTTGCACAACACTGTGAATGCACTAAATGCCACTGAATTGTTCATTTAAAAATGGTTAGTTTTATGTGAATTTCACCTCAATTTAAAAAACTCTGGGCCGGCCCGTGGCTTAGCGGTTAAGTGCACGCGTTCCGCCACTGGCAGCCAGGGTTGGGGTCCCGGGTGAGCACCGACGCACCGGCCATGCTGAGGCTGCGTCCCACATGCAGCAACTAGAAGGATGTGCAACTATGACATGCAACTGTCTACTGGGGCTTTGGGGGAAAACAAAAAGGAGGAGGATTGGCAATAGATGCTGGCTCAGAGCCTGTCTTCCTCAGCAAAAAGAGGAGGATTAGCACGGATGTTAGCTCAGGGCTGATCTTCCTCACCAAAAAAAAAGTGGAAACTACTCAAATGTCCATCAATTGATGAAGAGATAAATAAAATATGGTATATCTATACAACGAAATATTATTCAGCAATAAAAAAGAACGAAGCACTGGGTACATGTTACAACATGGATGAACCTTGAAATATTATGCTAAATGAAGGACAGTCACAAAAGACCACATAGTATACAATTCTATTTACATGAAGTGTCCAGAATAGGCAAAACTATAGAGACAGAAAGTAGATTAGTAGTTGCCTAGTGCTGAGGGGTTAGGGGAAAGAGGGGTGACTGCTAATGGGTATGGGGAAATTGGGAGAGGGTGTCTTTTGGGGTGATGAAAATGTTCTAAAATTGATTGGAGTGATGGTTGCACTCTTCAGATATTAAAAAACATTGAATTATACACTTTAAATAATTCAATTGTATGGTATGTGAATTATATCTCGATAAAGCTATTACTTAAAAAATATATTGTCATCTTTGTATGATAGTACATACTGTGCATAATGTGACAGTCTTAATTGGTTCATTTCTCTGAGACATTGGTGAAGTGTCCGAGCTGAGCAAAGGCACAACTACATGATAATTAAAGGAGGCTGAGTGACAACCACTCCCAAGAGCTTCCATTCAAAATAGAAGAGGCACAAATAAACTTGATGGAAGACTAAAGCATACACACTCAGAGAAGGAGAGGGGCCAAATACTGTATAGTACTGTAGAGTGATGAGATAGTCAGTACCTGGGACAACCACAGCAGCATTGCATCTATGGAGTCACCACAGTCCAAAGCAGAGTCCTCAGCTCTGTAAGCCCCAACAATTTATTTTGCCAATCAAGTCACTTCTTTAGGGAAACTTTTCGACCTACCAGACTAAGTCAGCTTCTCATATTATATGTTGTCATAGCAAACATTATAGCATTTATCACAGATTGCTGATATTTATTTATTTGTGTAATTGCTTTACTAATGTCTTGGTCTCCTTCATTAGAACATAACCTGTATGGTGATGGGTTGTAATTAGTATTTTGGTGGTGAACATGATGTAATCTATGCAGAAATAGAAGTATAATGATGTCCACCTGAAATTTTTACAATGTTATAAACCAATGTTATTGCAATAAAAAAAAATTAAAAAAAACAAAATAAAAAAGAACATAACCTGTATAAGGACGGGAACCCGTCTGTTTTGTTCACCATTGTGTCCCCAGCTCGTAGAATTGCGCCTGGCAAATATTTGGTACATTGTAAATATCAATTTAATCTTGAGTGAAGGTACACCTGACTCAAGCTGACCAGACTCACAATAGATTGATGAGGAAACGGCAATATCAATTTATTTGTAAGTGAATTGAAATGGCCAAGGGCAAAAGAACATCTATGTTGGCTGGTCCCTCTGCCCATTCTTTCCATAGGAAAATATAAGTGGAATGATACAAAGCCAGTTAAGGAGCCTTGAAATCAAGGCAAGGGAATTAGCTGCACTTCCTCCATGACTAGTACCATACAGCTCTAAGAACATAGTGCGTTTATCTTCAGTGTATAAAAGGCCTATCTGTCTCCTCTTCAAAAAGAATCCTGGAGGGGGCCGGCCCCATGGCTTAGCGGTTAAGTGCGAGCGCTCTGCTGCTGGCGGCCCAGGTTCAGATCCCGGGGGCACACCGACGCATCACTTGTCAGGCCATGCTGTGGTGGCCTCCCATATAGAGTAGAGGAAGATCGGCACGGATGTTAGCTCAGGGCCAGTCTCCCTCAGCAAAAAGAGGAGGATTGGCATGGATGTTAGCTCAGGGCTGATCTTCCTCATACACACACAAACACACTAGATAAATAAATTTAAAAAAAAAGGGCCAGCCCCGTTGCTTAGTGGTTAAGTGCGCGTGCTCCGCTACTGGCGGCCCAGTTGGGATCCCGAGCACGCCGATGCACTGCTTCTCCGGCCATGCTGAGGCCGCGTCCCACATACAGCAACTAGAAGGATGTGCAGCTATGACATACAACTATCTACTGGGGCTTTGGGGGAAAAATAAATAAATAAAAATTAAAAAAAAGAAAAAAGAAGTTTCTTTCTTGAGAATTGATTCAAATACAATTGATCAGATTCCATTGTCTTAATGACATTCACATTCCTTTCCCACCTTCTTAGGTTACACTCATTCACAAAATTAGAATTCAGATATTCTTTTTTTTTTTTTTTCCCCCCAAAGCCCCAGTAGATAGTTGTATGTCATAGCTGCACATCCTTCTAGTTGATGTATGTGGGATGCGGCCTCAGCATGGCTGGAGAAGCGGTGCGTCAGTGCGCGCCGGGGATCTGAACCCGGGCCGCCAGCAGCGGAGCGCGCGCACTTAACCGCTAAGCCACGGGGCCGGCCCCCAGATATTCTTGAAAAACTCTCCAGCTGCCCTTCTATAGATTTTCAATGGCTTCGGATGATATCCTATCTCAATTACTATTTCTTCATTTCTTTCTCAGAGGGTAACAGTTTAGGGGCACCCATATTCTGCTGAGAAAGAAGTTTGCCAAATGAATCTATGTCTGTTCTGGTAGACTTTTCCGATAGACTTTTTTTTTTTGTTTGGTGAGGAAGATTAGCCCTGAGCTAACATCTGTTGTCAATCCTCCTCTTTTTGCTGAGGAAGATTGGCCCTGGGCTAACATCTGTGCCCATCCTCCTCCACTTTATATGTGGCACGCTGCCACAGCATGGCTTGATAGGTGGTGCATAGGTCCGTGCCCAGGATGCGAACCCGCGAAGCCTGGGCCACCGAAGCAGAGCGCGTGAACTTAACCACTACGCCACTGGGCTGGCCCCTCTGGTAGACTTTTAAAACCTTCTATTTTGAAATAATTTTAGATTTACAGAGAGTTGCAACAATAGTACGAAGAGTACTTTAAGGAACACCAATGAAAAGTTTTGAATGGAAATCAATGGTGTGGTGGAGGCTGCTTGCACATATAGCCTTATAAGAACCAATTGTGTACATCTCTTAACAACTCCATGTTCAATATTGTCTTATTGGTAGCTTGAAATTGGCCATGGTGGAAGTATTTACACCATGGAAACTGGCAGATGCTGCAAATCAGGGTCCCCTACCCAGAGCTGGTTGTTAAACATTTAGCAGCACACCACTGGTAGGGACCACTGATAGGGAAGGTGGTTCCAATGTATACAAAGTAAGGTTAGATCAGGATAGTCCAGCAATAGTGTGAGAGATGGGTTGAAGGAGTGATAAACTGGAGGTAAGAAAGCCCTTGAAAGCTGTCATGTGGTTCAGAGAGCAAGCAATGAGGGTTTGGACTAAGGGTTCCTGGAGAAAGCAGAATTTTAATAACTGGACCTTTAAAAATGGGTGGAATTGGGGAAAAAGGTAGAAAAAGGAGTAAAGAGCATTCCAAACCATGGGAACAGCGAGAGCAAAAGTATGGAGGAAGATGTGCAGAGTGAAGAGAGAAGGAGTCGTGTCAGTGGTTGGGGGTGGAGGGCAGAGATTGTAAATGAAAGGTAGAGGAGGAAGGGAGGCCTGGACCAGATCATGGAGTCTTGAATCTGTGCAAAGGAGCAGGGTGTTTTTTCTGTAGGTAACAGAGAGGCAATGCCAGTCACTGATGTGGCTGGCCTCTAGAAAGCTCATACCAGCCATGGGTGACAGGCGATCAGAATGAATAGGTGGAGCACAGAGGATTTTTAGGGCAGTGAAACTATTCTGTATGATACTACAATCGGGGATATATGTCTTTATAAACTTGTCCAAACCCGTAGAATGTACAACACCAAGGGTGAACCCTAATGTAAACTATGGACTCTGAGTGATAATGATGTGTTAATATAGGTCCATCAATCATAACAAATGTACCACTCTGGTGGAGGATGTTGGTAATGGGGAAGGCTGTGCATGTGTGGGGGCAGGAGGTATCCTGGGAGGACTGGGAAATGCTCTTAAGATTCTGGGATTCTGAGCCTCTTGGGGAGACTGCTCTGAGTTGGATGGGGCGTGCACATTAGTCTCAAAGCAAAGCTGGGCTTGGAAAGGTGGGTAGGACTGGTGTTGAGGACAAACCAGTTGTTTTCTGTAGCACTTGTCCCTTACCTGGAAGGGAAAGGGTTCCAGTTGTATCAAGAGGAATGATTTTACATTATTAAAAAGATTCTGTCAAATTTTCTTTATTATAAAAATACAAATCCATTGTAGAAAAAGTTTTGGAAAATGTAGAGAATAATAAGAAAAAAGTTAACCATAAACCCAACACCCAGAGGCATTGCTATTAATGTTTTACAATATTTTCCTCCAATTTTTTATCTATGCATTTTTAAAACTGCATCTGAGGGGCTGGCCTGGTAGTGTAGTGGTTAAGTTCGCACGCTCTGCTTTGGCAGCCCAGGGTTCGCAGGTTCGGATCCCAGTCGTGGACCTATACCGCTCACCAAGCCATGCTGTGGAGGCATCCCACATATAAAGTAGAGGAAGACTGGCACAGATGTTAGCTCAGGGACAATCTTCCTCAATCAAAAAGAGGAAGATTGGCAACAGATGTTAGCTCAGGGCCAATCTTCCTCACCAAAAACAAAGAAATGCATCTGAGATCATAGTGAACAGATTCTGTGTGCATGTGAAGGTAAATTAAATCAGCTGATGGAAGGAATTTCCAGATACAGGTATAAAGAAAACAGGCAAGGGTTGGGGTCAGGGTGGGGGTTCTCTGTGGTACAAATATTTCACAATGAGAATTTATCATTATTGGGGGCCTGGGCAGGAACTGTTCTCCCTTCCACTCTCAAGGGCTTGCATAAAAGTCAAATACACCAAATGAAACTTGAGGATGGGCAAATAGGTAACCCTTTGGTGGTAGTGGGGGTGGTTCTTGGACCTGCCTTCCCAGCACCCAGCTGCTGGGAAGATAGCAGAAACCTTGACTGTCTTTGCTCACTCATCCATTCATTCACTTAGTATTTACTGAGTCCATGAAGTGTCAGATACTTGGGATGTAAGGATGGTGAGCTTAGTAGCATGGTTCCTGCCCCACAGTTGGGAGGGGGAGATTATCAGATTACAAACAAATATATAATGTCGGTCTGTGTGCTCAGGCCAGTACCTGGCTACCACCAGTGAGTGATGGGTTTATAATGGTAGTGGGTATGAGAGCAGGAGGGGCACCTTGAGAAGATGCCTGAGGGATCTTTGTGATTTTGACCTTACTTCTTTGGAAGGTAAGGAAAAGGAGGTGGAGGTGGAGAAGAAGGAAACTGGAGTGGTTCTGGGAGAAAAGCCCTACCCCAAAGTCCTCCCCACTCCCCACTCCCAGAGGCCTTGCTGAACGTGGTTGCTACAGAGAGAAGTCAGAAAGTTTCTTAGAAACTGGACCACGTGAGTAGGGAATAGGGCTGGGGACAGAATATAGACTGAGCTCATAGAGGAAGGAAGCTCAGTGAGCCAATCATAAACAACTACATAGTGTTCAGCGGGAGCATTCATTCACTATCCAGGTGGTGACAGAGGCCTTGCTCTGTGCCCGGCCCTGCGGCCAGTGGCGGGAATTAAGAGGCGGTCAGGAAACTGCAGAGCAGAGTGATGTGGCCCACTGCAAGGAATTTGGGGGCTGAGTGAGCACCAAGACAGGGTAAAACCCAGCCTGGAAGCCTGGCAGATCTTTTGGCAGGAGAGACACCACGGCAGGGAACTAAAGAAGGATTGGCCCTCAACAAGGTGAAGGAGGGCCTGCGAGTTCTGTGGAAGAGAGAAAAAGAAACATTAGCTGGGTATCAACCCTTCTTGACTAGTCTAGACCCATAAAAGTATGCCTCAAGACGTAAGAGAGAAGGTGGGAAGCAGATGACATCTGTTCAGAGCAGAAAGAGCCCAAGGGCAGGTTGGGGCCTCAGCTCCAACAGGGATACCCTTGCTGCATCTTGGGTCCCAGGCCTGTGCACCTGCCCACAGTCACCATCCTAATCCCATTCCTATCTACGCTCTCACCACCTGGCCAACTCTCGTGTGCCTTTCAGAACTGGGACTTGGCTTCACCTCCTGCCAATGCCATCCCTGACACTCCTAGGCTGACTTGGATGGTATCTTCTCTGCCTCACCACCTCTGTGCTTACCCCTACCTAGCACTTGTCCTACAGACAACATGTCTGTCTAACCCACCAGACCATGAGCTTCGTGAAAGCACGGTATTTGCATCCCCAGCACCCACCAGAGAGCATGGCCTGTGGCTGGCTCTGAATGTTTATAGAATGAATGGGGTAGGAGGACAATCTGAGCAGGAGAAACTGCCCAATGCCCGGAGGGAATCAAGAAGGAAGAGTGTTGTAAAACACGAGTGAGATGTGAGTTTGAAGTGCGAGATTAAAGAATACACTCTAGGGCCAGCCCTGTGGAGCAGTGGTTAAGTGTGCGCGCTCTGCTGTTGGCGGCCCGGGTTCGCATCCTGGGCACGCACTGACGCACCGCTTGTCAGGCCATGCTGTGGCGGCGTCCCATATAAAGTGGAGGAAGATGGGCACGGATGTTAGCTCAGGGCCAGTCTCCCTCAGCAAAAAGAGGAGGATTGGCATGGCTGTTACCTCATGGCTGATCCTCCTCATAAAAAAAAAAAAAAAAAGAATGTACTCTAGCCCCGACTTTCTCCTGAGCTGCAGACTCTTACCTCCAACTGCTGCTTGAGCTCTTCTCTGGGAGGTTTCAAACAAGCCCCAAACCAAGCTCCTGACTCTGGTCTTCCTCCAGGGTTTCTCATCATCGTCCACCCAAGTTGGCTCAAGCTAAAAACGTAGGTTCCCTGATTCGTTTTCCCGAACTCCCACATCCAGTCCACCACCAAGTCCTGTAGACACTGCTTCCAAAACACACTTCAAACTGGACCACTTCTCTCCATCCTCACCACCCCACACTAATCCATGCCCCCATCACCTCTGCCTCCTCCAATTTATTTTCCACAGAGCAGCCAAATGATGTTTTTTTTTTTAAAGGAAGTATTTTTTTTTAAACTTTATTTATTTATTTTTCCCCCTAAAGCCCCAGTAGATAGTTGTATGTCATAGTTCCACATCCTTCTAGTTGCTGTATGTGGGACACAGCCTCAGCATGGCCTGAGAAACGGTGCGTCGGTGCGCACCCAGGATCCGAATCCAGGCCGCCAGCAGCGGAGTGCGCGCACTTAACCGCTAAGCCACGGGGCCGGCCCCAAATGATGTTTTAATAACATAAATCAAGTAAGGGAGGTGTACATGTGGGGGGGTAGGGGTTTATGAGAAATCTCTGTATCTTTTGCTCAATTTTGCTGTGAACTTAAAACTGCTTTTAAAAATAAAATTTATTTTCAAAAAAATCAGCCTATATGACTCACTGCCCCTTTTAAAACCCTTCAAAGACTTCCTATCACTCTTGGAATAAAATCCAGATTCCAAGGCTTTGGTTGATCTGGTCCTGCCTACCTCACCCTCCTCCTTGTTTACTAAACTTTTTCCTCCAATAGGCTCAAGTCTTTTCTGCCTCAGGGCCTTTACACTATCTGTTTCATGTCTCTCCTCCCTTCATTTGGCTCTTTTTCTCTTCCTTCAGGTCACAGCACAAATTGTGACACACCTCCTGGCAGTGTCTTCCCGACAGCATAATTCCAGAATAACTGCCTACATCCTCCTGTTCTCTGTCACATCAATCTGTGCATTTCCTTCACGGCTTTTATTATAACTGTAATTATCATGTGTATCTGTTTACTTATTTCACTGTCTCCTTTACTAGGATGTGAGTTACATGAGGGCAGGGATCTTGTGAGTCTTATTCATGACTCCATCCCCAGCACCTTTTACAGTACCTGGCACACACAGTACATGCCCAATAAATGTTTGTTGAAGATATAAATGAATATGTACGTTTTATTGTAAACTACCTTAAATATTTTGAGAAGATTCACAGAGCTGCTAGCAAGCACTGCGATTATCATTACAGTTACTGGTGCCCTTGTCTTCCTCACTGCACGGTCAGAGGCAGGTTCTCGATAAATGTCAGTGAAATTAATTCAATTTTTATATATTTATTTATTTATTTTATTTATTTTTTTGTGAGGCAGATCAGCCCTGAGCTAACATCTGCCAATCCTCCTCTTTTTGCTGAGGAAGACTGGCCCTGAGCTAACATCCGTGCCCATCTTACTCCACTTTATATGAGACACCGCCACAGTCTGGCTTGACAAGCGGTGCGTCGGTGCGCGCCCGGCGTCCAAACCGGCGAACCCTGGGCCACAGCAGCAGAGCGCGCGCACTTAACCGCTTGCGCCACCAGGCGGGCCCCTGGTGAAATGAGTTCAAATAAGGAATCCCTGGACTTGAGAACAGAAGATTTTGAATCATGGAAGTCGAGATTTAAAGAGATGGTTGTGTAGCAGCGCTGTCTACTAGAACTTTCTGTGATGAAGAAAGGTTTCATATCTGTGCTAATACAGTATCCACGAGCCACAAGTGGCTACTGAGCTTTTGAAATGTCGCTGGCGAGACTGAGGAACTGGATTTTTTATTTCACTTAATTATAATTAAACTTAAATAGCCATAGGTAGCTAGTGGCTACTGTTTTAGACAATTCAGACCGGCACCAAGAAGACTAGTCAGGAGGGAGGCTTGGGGCCTGGAGGGGTAGGGACTCAGTGGCAATAAGAAGACAGAAGGCTGGATCTTGGGTCTTTAGAGCTAATCTAAGAGGTCTGAACTTTACCTATGAGTCTTCAATGGGAAGCCGCTGAAGAGTTTTAAGCAGAATAGAGCATTTCATTCATTCACTCATAAACTTGCCTAATTTGTTTATTTATTTTTAACCTCTTATCCCATTTCTATCCCTTTCCTTCCATAGACAATTACGCTACCGTGTATCTTTTTCTTTTTATATATTCTGATGAGATGTGATTTGTTGTTGTTGTTGTTGTTGTTGTTGTTGTGAGGAAGATCAGCCCTGAGCTAACATCCATGCCAATCCTCCTCTTTTTGCTGAGGAAGACTGGCCCTGGGCTAACATCCGTGCACATCTTCCTCTACTTTATATGGGACCCCGCCACAGCATGGCTTGACAAGCAGTGCGTCAGTGCCCGCCCGGGATCCAAACCTGCAAACCCCAGGCCGCCAAAGCGGAGCACTGCACACTCAACCACTGCACCACCAGGCCAGCCCCGAGATGTGATTTGTTGTTTGTGGGAATGTGTCTTTTTTTTTTTTTGTGACGAGGACCAGCCCTGAGCTAACATCTGACGCCAATCCTCCCCTTCTTTTTTTTCCTTGAGGAAGATTGGCCCTGAGCTAACATCCATGGCCATCTTTCTCCACTTTATATGGGACGCCGCCACAACATGGCTCAACAAGCGGTGCGTCGGTGCGCGCCCAGGATCCAAACCTGCGAACCCCAGGCCAACGCAGCGGAGCTCGGCACTTAACCGCTTGTGCCACCGGGCCAGCCTCCGGGAATGTGTCTTTTTTAAGTAAGTGAGATTGCTGTATATCTCATTCTGTTTCTTATCTTCTTCTCTAAGCACTGTGTTATTAAGATCTATCCATATTGCCATAAGTACACCTAACCTGTCGCTTCTAATTGCTGCATGATACACCATGGTGCATACCTACCACATTTTATCCATCGCACTCCCAGCAATGGATGTCCAGGTTGCCTCCAACTTCCCACCTTCACATTCTCACGCATGTCTCCTTATCGACCTGTCAAAGAATCTGTTCGGGTCACGCGTCCAGAAGATGAATTGCTAAGTCATAGGGAATGTGTATATTTAATGTGCCTAAGTATTGTCAGAAAAAATGCATTTCAGAAAGATCTTTCTGCCTGCCTTCATTCACTCAGCCAAATATTTACTGGTCACTTAGCAGATGCCCCAGGTTCAGTTTTAGGTGCTGAGAATACAGCAGTGAGCAAGACAGACAGGATTCCAAGCTTACAAACTATACATGAGAAAATAGGAACAAGAAAATATCAGGTACTAATAAATACTATAGTGAAAATAAAGCAGGATGGTGGAACAAAATGACCGTGAGGCTATTTTGCTTGTGCTTCATAAAACATGGATTGGAGGGGGGCAGTTGTGGAGATGAGGAAACCAAGTAGGCAGGAGGCTGTTGCAGTGATGCAGGTGACAGATGCTGATGGCGTGAACCAGGTAGGGGCAGTGGGGTGCATATGTCTGCATCCGGATATGGTGGAGCTCTTACCAAGAGAGGGGACCCTGGAGATTTCCAGTCGGCATCGGCCATCGTGGGTCTGGAGCTCACACGGTCTGGGCTGGAGGCATAGAGTGGGGAGTCATCTGTGTTTAGGCTGTTTATTGGTTTCCTAGTGCTGCTGTAACAAAGTACCACAAACTTGGTGCTTAAAACAACAGAAATTTATTCTCACAGTTCTGTAGGATAGAAGTCTGAAATCGAGATATTGGCAGGGCTATCCTCTCTCCGAAGCCTTGGAAAGAGGATCCTTCCTGCCTCTTCCAGCTTCGGGTAGCCCAGGTGTTCCTTGGCTTGTGGCCACAGCACTTCAGTCTCTGCCTCTGTCATCACATGGCATTCTCCCCATGTGTCTGTCTTCAGGTGGAGTTTCCTCTTATAAGGACACCAGTCAGATTAGATTAGGGCCCACCTCAGTGACCTCATCTTAACTTAATTACATCTGCAAAGATCCTATTTCAAATAAGGTCACATTCACAGGTACCAGAGGTTAGGACTTGAACATATATTCTTTTCTTGTTGTTGTTGTGAGGAAGATCAGCCCTGAGCTAACATCGGATGCCAATCCTCCTCTTTCTGCTGAGGAAGATTGGCCCTGGGCTAACATCCGTGCCCATCTTCCTCCACTTTATATGGGACGCCGCCACAGCATGGCTTTGACAAGTGGTGCATCGGTGCGCGCCTGGGATCTGAACCTGTGAACCCCAGGCCGCCAAAGCAGAGCGCACGCACTTAACCGCTGCGCCACCAGGCCAGCCCCTTGAACATATATTCTTAAGGGACACAATTCTACCCATGACAGATCGTATCTGAAGCAGTGGGAGTGGATGAGCTTGCCACAGGAGAGGCTATAGAGTCAGAAGAACAGAAGAACTGGGGACTCTGACCGTTAGGAAGGGGCAAGCAAAAGACTGGAGCCCGTAAAGAAGTTGCATCTGTCACATGGAAGTGGAGGGCATGGGCCGGCCCTGTGGCTTGGTGGTTAAGTGCGCGCGCTGCGATGCTGGTGGCCCGGGTTCGGATCCCGGGTGCGCATCGAGGCACCACTTCTCCGTTCATCCTGAGGCCGAGTCCCACATACAGCAACTAGAAGGATGTGCAGCTACGACACACAACTATCCACTGGGGCTTTGGGGGGAAAAATAAAATAAATAAAATCTTTAAAAAAAAAAAAAAAAAAAGAAGTGGAGGGCAAAAAGGTGCCCATTGAACTAGGTAATATGGCAGACGTCAGAGTCTTTCCTGAATGCCAGGCCAAGGCAAGAAGCAGAGCCTGGGTAATGCAGACAGTCTTTCAAGAAATTTAGTTTGGGAGGAAAAACCTGACATATGGAAAGAACAAGAGGGGATGCGGGACCAAGGGATTGTTGAGGAAGATGGACAAGTGTAGTCCCAGCACAGCAGAAGGAGGGTGGTGACTTAGAAGGTGGGCTCCGGAGTTAGGTGATCTGCATTTGATTCCTAGCTTGGCTTGTTCTGCAGCTGTGTGACTTTAGGCTGGTTACTTAACTTCACTATACCTCAGTTTCCTTATCTGCAAAATGGGGATATTATAATAGTATCCACTTCCCAGGGTTGTTGTAAGCACTAAATGACTGAAGGCATCTAAAGTGCTTAGCACAGTGTGCGGCCCATAGTAATTGCTCAATAAATATTAACTCTTACTGCTATTAGGTTAAAAAGAAACAAGACAAGGAGGAGGTTTCAAGAAGGAGGTGGCAAGTATCAGATACAGCAGCCAGGACAAAGAGGTAGTGGGTGCAGGCAACGGTCAAGGATTTGGCAGAGTGCCAGCGGAGCCTGGGAAGAGGGAACGACAGAGGCAGCGGCAGCTAAAGAGCAAATGGGAGGAGAGAAGATGGAGTGGCGTGGAACACTCTCTGTGGCAGTTGAGAAACAAGAGAGCAAGTATTAGAAGAGAGAAGCGAACTCTGATTTGGGCTGCAATGAGACAGTTGCAGGGGGAACTTGCTGGGAGTATTTGGTACTAGAGGACAGAGGTGACACCATCTTTTAAATCTTCCAAATATTATCTCAATTTGATACCAGAAATCTTCACCTTTGATGTACTAAGCCTGGGCATCCAGGAGAAACTGTTCTACAAATGAGGAATGGGCACTAAAGAATGATTGTGAGTAAGTGGTGGTATAACTCGGCGAGCAGGGTGTGGGAGGGAGGAGAAAGAGGAGCTTAGACACGGGCTTGTCAACTTTCAGAAGCCTGAGGAGCAATTGGCTAGAGAGAGCCTGGCTCAGAGTCTGCTAGAAGGTGGGAGGGACTCAGGCCTGAGACACAGGTTTAAGAGCCATCAATAGCAGGTGGTCACCAAAACCAGGGGACTGGGTAAAATGACCAACAGCAGGCAGGTGGCAGGAGAAGACAGTCCGGGAAAGACTGAGGCTGGTGGAGGAGAACAAGCCACAGAAGGAGAGATATGAGGGCATGGAGGAAGGCTGGGCTGTGGAAGCTGTGGCAGGAACACTTCTGTGGATGGAGTCGAAAGAGAACCAAAAACCAAACCCCATTAAGAAGAGATTGTGGACCACTGCTGAAGCCACCTTGTCGGCGCGGTGGGGGCAGAAATCAGATTGGGGTTGGTGGGGTGTGAAAGAAAGATGAGGAAGTAGACACAGTAAAGACTACTTTCTGGAAGTTTGGTGTTAAATTAACGGAGATGTATAGGACAATAGTTAAGGAGGCAGGGGCTCTGTCTTTAGTTCTTTAAACGGTGAACAACATAGGCAAGACAACTTCAGGTGGGCAGGAGCAAATGGAGAGTGACAGAAAAAGGAGAAAGCCTTTTCTCTAGAACGCCTGGAGCCCTTGTTAACTATAGCACTTAGAAATATTTAAATAACCAGAAAATTACATGCACAAACCCTTGAACTGAATAGGGAAATTAACTGCATCTCTCTGTGGCATCTGCTAGTTCTTATCCATGGGGACAGAGAGCATGTAACTGTTGCATGTGTGTTTCTTGACTCCGTGTCATCGGCAGGGAGTGCTTTTCCGTGCAGCGCCTCCACCCCTGGTCTCCAGACATATTTTTAATCTGACTACAAACAGGGCTCACCCTTCCTAAGAGCTTCCTTTCATCTTACCCTCTAATCTTATCGTTAACCAGTCCACACCTGCGCTCCCTCTGTACCTTTCATGTGATCCCTTTGTTGCCGGGGTCACTGGGAAGATTCTCGCTTGTCTTCCCCCAGCCTTGGTCTCATGCGGCTGGCAGTCCTTGAGCTCAGGGCTGGGCACAGGTAAATTGGTCCTTAACAGTCTAAGGCAGGGCGGTATTTTCTGTATCTTTCACGGCCTCGCCTTGTGATTTAGTTGTTTTCTCATCTTTTCTTTTTCTGTCCACTGTGTCGGATGCCCCGGGAAACAGAATCCTGAAAGGGCCGGAGGGATGGGGTGGGCGGGGTAGTTGGTGGAAGGACCGCGAGGAAACCGGTGCCGGCGGCCTCCGGGAGCGGCCGGCAGAGGGCGCGCTGGGACCGAGATTGGCGGCGGCTGTGGCCGCAGCTGGGGAGCCGACGCAGGGCCTGGCGGGGACACCAGGACTCGGGAAGCGCACGTGGGGCCGAGCAGCGCGTGGGGGCACGTGTGCTGCCCGGGAGCGTGCTGTCCCGGCTAAAAATACGCCCTGCTTAGCGCCAGCCGCGTCCTCCTCTGTCGGGGAGGCGGCCCTCGGAAGAAGCCGCATTATTTTGGAAGGGAGATTGCTGCTCCCGGGCTGGACCTCCAGGGCTCCTGAGAAACCTGGGGCAAGTCTCGTACCGGGCCTCAGTCTTCTCATCTGTGGAATGGGAACCATTCATTTATTCAAGAAATATTGAGCGCCCATGTTGTGCCAGGCACTGCTCCAGGCGTCAGGCACAACTACAAGGCTCTCATTGCTGTGGAAGTCACAGTCTAGCACTGCGGAGGGGACAGGGTGGGAGTAGGAATAGAATAAAGAAGCAAAGGAACAGGATACTTTCATATTTTCCAAAATGCCATGAGAAAAATAAAAGATGATGTGATACTGAGGAGTGATTTGTAAGCTGGTACTTGAAGAAGTCACCCTGAGAGACACGGAGGACACGTTCTAGGCAGAAGAAACCGCCTGAGCAAAGCCCTTGAGTCCGAAGAGCCTGGCCAGTTGGAGAAATGAAAGAAGGTGGAGGACAGTGGCCAGGCAGAGGGCAGGGAGCCGGGGCGGGAGGCCCCGCCTGGCTGAGCCCACAACGCCCAGCACGGTGGACCCTGAAATTAATCTAGAGTGGTAGACATCAGAACAGCGGTGGTCAGCGGGGAGGCTGGGATTGCCTGGAACGGGCTCGAGGGGACTTTCTAATGCGAGGGAAAAATACCGTGATTAGGGTGTTGACTACATGGATGAACACGTTTATCAAAACTCAGCGAAGAGTTGTGCATATTGCTACATGTAAAATTTAGCTCAAAAACAAAATAAAAGTGCGAGGCCCCGGCTGTGAGAGCAACCGTGAGCTGGGAAAGTCGTTCTGCGGCGCCTTCCAGCTTGCTGCGCGGGCGGATACCGCAGCCCGGGGCGTGCGGTGCATCGTCTAGGGAGAGGGAGGGGGCGGGCTGGGAGAAGGAGTCCACACCCGACAGTGCCGGCAAGGCCGGTCTCGGGGATGGAGGTGAGTGGCGCCGCTCACAGCCAGAACCGAGGATGCTGGCTCCAGCCGCCAACCCCTGTCGTCAGGGGCAACCTTGGCACTGCGCCCGCCGCCCCGCCCTTCGCGCAGACGCCAGGTGGCGGTTGGGGCGCAACTAGCCCGTTTGATTTCCCGCGGCCGGTGGAAAGGGGCGTACGGGGGAGGGGAAAGGGGCCGCCAGCCAATGGGTTGGGCTGGGTGTGGTCACGTGATGGCCTCGGGGCGGGGCCCAGGTGTACTTACAGGGCTGCGGGCGGGGGCCTCGGCCGCGGCGCGAAGTCCGGGAGGCGGGGCCGGCGTGCGGGTCGGGGGGCTGCTCTGCTAGGATTGGCCTGTGGCCCGGAGGCGGGGCCTGCGCGCGCCGCTGCTGCGGGCTGCGATTGGCCTCGGCTCAGGGCCCGCTGCCGGCGTGCGGGCGAGGCTCGGGGCGCGAGGACCGAGCGGGGCGGCGGGTTCGCGAGCCTGGGGGAGGGGCCGGGGCGGTGGCGGAGGCGGTGGCGGAGCAGGAGGTGGCGGCGGGGGCCGGTACTGGACCCGGCGGGATGAGCGAGGCGGAGGCGGCAGCGGTGGCTACAGCGGCCCCCGCGGCGACGGTGCCCGCGACGGCGGCAGGGGTGGTAGCGGTGGTGGTACCGGTGCCCGCGGGGGAGCCACAGAAAGCAGGCGGCGGGGCGGGCGGCGGCGGGGTCGGAGCCGCCACGGGCCCCGCTGCTGGGACCCCTTCAGCGCCGGGCCCTCGCACCCCTGGCAACCCGGCGACGGCGGCCTCGGGGACCCCCGCACCCCCCGCCCGGAGTCAGGCGGACAAGCCGGTGCTGGGTGAGGGGGGGGCGCGTGCCAGGGCGGCTCTAAGGGGTCGGCGGGCTGGGGGAGGGGCAACGTGGAGTCCGGTGGGGTCGGAAAGCTGAGCGGGCCTGGCCTGGAGGCTCAAAGGACTAGCTGGGCTGGGGGCAGCGGACCAAAGTGGGTTCCGCTGGTGGGAAATGCTGCTGTGCCTTCCTGGGCGGGAGGGCGTGGTCCACAGGTCCAGCTGGGACCTTGGGGTGGAGGATAAAACCTCACGGTCTGGCCACGCCCCCGGGGCGGTTGACTTGGCCTAGCTGACTCAGGTCAGTACTAGGTAAATCTCTGAGCCCCGGAAGCAGGTGCACTAGGGACCCTTATATTGGGCTAGAAAAGCCCTCAGTTATGACTGGGGGTGGGACTTCGTGGACCAGGTGAGTACCCGGTTCTAGGTGAGGGGCCTGGATTTGTCGCATATGAGGAACTTGCCTTAGAGTTGGAAGGGTTTTGAAAGCCTGAGCCTGGCTGTGTGGGCGCTTCCGTTTGGTGGATCTGGGGTAAGAATACCTTGAAGCTGCTGGGTGGAACCTGGTTGGCTTGAAGTTAAGCTTAATAGATAATAGGGAGGTAAGTTAGATTTTGGAGTGTCTCAGAACTGAGTTCCACTCCATCTCTTCCCTCATCTTACTGTCCCCACTGCATGTCTGCCTGGCAGCAATCCAAGTCCTGGGCACTGTCAAATGGTTCAACGTCCGGAATGGTTACGGCTTCATCAACAGGTATCCAAGGAACCCAGGGAGGGGGTGGAACGGTGTCTTCCAAACTGGCCTGTGGGACTGGACACTTTCCCAGCCTCATCTCTACCCTGCCAAGGCACATGGTTGCAATGTCCAGCTGACGCTGATTAAAAGTCTAACTGCAGCACAAATGTGGGCAAGATGAAGCCTCCACATCTTCAAGGGCAGCAGAGGGTTAATGATCTAAGAAGTTGGCAAACCTGGCTCTGACCCTCCCAGCTTGTCTGTCTCATCTTCTGGTTTAGTTTGCCGCCTTTGGGGCAGCATGTCCCTGCTTTCTGTGCCTCAGGGCTCCAGGCTGGAATCCTCATTTCCTGTTTCGGGCAGCACACATAGCACTCTCATAACTCATGTCCCTTAGAGAGCTGTTGGCTCATTTGAATACCCCACCTGCTGGGACTGAGGCTGGTGGGGGTGGGGAAGGAATGGGCCAGCCCAGCCAGAGGCTGCTGCTTTCTTTTTTGGCGGCCCCACCCCCTCCCAGCACTGAGAGGGGCCACAGTGGTAGATTCTGAGCAGAGCTAGGTCTCCCCCAGTGGGCCCTTCCCCAGCCTGGGCACCCTGCCCAGCCCAGCCCTCCTGGGAGGCCCCAGTTCCCTCTAAGCAGGCTGACCTTTGTACAGATCCAAGTGCTTTAAAGCTAGAACATTTGTTCTAGGGAAGGGTCCCTCTCTAATTCTGGAAACAGGACTCCTGGGAGGTTCTAAAGGAAAACCTCTCCACTCCTCCCCCATTGGGGTGTGAGGATAAACTGGGGTAATAGGCAAGGAAGTGATAGAGAATGATCCACTATTCTCTCTCATCCTTGACCCCTTGGTGTGTGGAGAGGGAGGCTGCCCCTGGGGTTCACCTCTAGGCCCAGGGTGAGAATCAAGTTTTGTGGCTGTTTGGAGCAAGTTCTTGACACATTGTCCCCTTCTCAAACTTGTTCTGCACCTCTTCCCCAACCCCACTTTCTCACCCCTTGACTGTAGAAGGAAGGAGACAGTGGAATTTTCCAGCCATGATGGGGGTTGGGGGGGTTGGCCAGGGACAGTTACACCCAGCACTACCAGGTTCTAAGGTGCCCCTGGGGTAGAGGGTGGAGTGCTCAGCAGGTGAAGAGCTGGCCCAGCTCCTTCAAGGTGCCTTTGCCTTCACCCTCCACCCTTCTCATGAAGCCCAGGTTTTTCACTGAGATTTCAGGTATATTCTCTTCATACCAGCTTCCAAGGGCCCTGCTGGCTCTTATCTCACTCCCTGGGCCTTGTCTGCCCCCGAGCAGCCATGGAAGGCTGGAGAGAGTGGTCCCCACTATCTAAGGAATGGGCAGCTAGGGAGGCTTCAGTGGAGGTGAGTCCCCCTAATGAGCCATCCTGTTCTGCAGGAATGACACCAAGGAGGACGTCTTTGTTCACCAGGTAAGAGCTAGGCTGGCTTTCTGAGGGGAGGAACCCACCCTCTCTTTGAGGGCCTTTGCCATAATCCTTAGCAGCACAGATCATGTTTTTCTAGCTTTTCTCTCACAACAGCATGCCCACCAGGAAATAGTTCCGCTCCCCATCTGCCTCAGGTGCCTGTATTAACTGCCATTGGCCCCACTTGTGTTGGGTTGTCTCTGTAAGAAGTGTACCTGTTGCCCTCCAGGCACGGCATGCTCACTACCTCCTGGGACCTGTTCACACTACAGGAATGAATCACAGGCAATGTTCAGAGGGAAAGGACCTAGCCTAGAGATACTTGGGTGCAGTTGTTCTCCAAGTGTGGTCCCTGCACCAGCAGCATCACCTGACATCCAAATTCTCAGGCCCCACCTCAGACCTCCTGAATCAATCAGACTTGGGGGAGGGGCCCAGCAGTCTGTTAACAAGCCCTCCAGGTGATGCTGATGCTGCCACAGTTTGAGAACCACCACTTTGGTGGAAAGAGCTCTCAGTGGGACTGAGGTAAGAAGCACAGTCCGTTTTACCCACTTTGCAACTTCAGACTGTCTGCTTTTCGTTTGGCATTTGAGTTCCAGTTTCTTGCCTCCCTTTTTGAAATCCCTGAGGGGTAAGGGGAGGAGGGAGTGTATCCTGGGGACAGTAGTAACTGCACAATCATTCCTGAGGTCCCTCGCTTATGGCTTTTCCCCTAGTAAACTTGGACTACCTTCTTGTGCTGCCCTCTAGCCCTAGCCCACCAGTAATATGATGAAAAGAATGAAATTGGGTGGTGGACCCAGCAGGGGAGGGAGAGACCTCCGGCTTGCTGTCCTCACCTTTCTCGTGGCCTTTCCCCTACCCAGACAGCTATTAAAAGAAACAACCCCAGGAAGTTTCTGCGCAGCGTTGGAGATGGGGAGACTGTGGAGTTTGATGTCGTGGAAGGAGAGAAGGTTTGGGGGCTGCGGTGGGATATAGAGTTGACCAAACTTGTGGGAGGGTGGCCTGGAGCTCATCTCAGGCTTTGGCCCTCTGGATGCCAGCTCTTCCTCTGGCCCGTTAGCCCAGGCTGTGGGAAGGGACCGTGTTCTCATGCAGACACTGTCATCAACACTCTGGCTACTCTAAGGGATGTCTTAAAGAACATGTCCGTGTCATCAGTCAGTCATATCTGGGTTTCCTTGTAATTCACCAAGCACTTCCATGTCTGCCTTCCACATAGGGCCCTGTCCCCAGGGTCTCTTTTCAGCGTCAGCCCTCTGCAGCAAGATGGACGCTTGCTGCCAGACCTCTTCTCCGTCCCCACCGCCAGTCTTAAGAGGGTCCAGTAGCAGCTATTTCAAAAGGACAAGTTGCACATGTCCATACACATGCCATTGCCCCCCAGGGAGGGTGGAAAGAAGCAGAAGTTAGAGGAGCGGAGGGAAAGCTGGAGAGGCGCGTTTAGCTGGAAGAAGGGGAGGACTAATGATCCGAGCAAGTTTTGGAACGTTGTGCGTTTGTCGTTGGAGCAAGTTCTGTTTCCTCCCCATCTCCTTCCCAGGGTGCAGAAGCTGCTAATGTAACTGGGCCCGGGGGGGTGCCAGTGAAAGGCAGCCGCTATGCCCCCAATCGCCGTCGGTTCCGCCGATTCATTCCCCGGCCTCGCCCAGCTGCCCCGCCACCCATGGTGGCAGAGGCTCCATCAGGCGGGACAGAAGCAGGCAGCGAAGGGGAGCGAGCTGAAGACTCGGGGCAGCGGCCCAGACGGCGGCGCCCACCACCCTTCTTCTACCGACGGCGCTTTGTGCGAGGCCCTCGGCCCCCCAATCAGCAGCAGTCTATGGAGGTGAGAGGAACCGGGAATGTGGAAGCAGCTGCCCAAGTCCTGGGAAAGGAGTGGCAGTTGGTGAGGATAGAGACCACAGAGTCCCCAGAGGAAGCAGAGCTGAGTCCTGGGAAGAGCTGTGGAGACCTGGCTCCTGGGCACCTGGTCTTCCACCGCTCACCCCGGCCTTGGTATGTCCCCAGGGCACTGACGGGGTAGAACCCAAAGAGACAGCCCCATTGGAGGGGGACCAGCAGCAGGGAGATGAGCGTGTCCCCCCACCTAGATTCCGGCCCAGGTACCGAAGGTAAGATTCCCTCTTCAGGGCTCTATCTTCCCCTTCACCATCCAGTATTGGTCCCCAAGGGGAAGGGGACAGGAGGATGGGAAGGAGAAGAGCTAAGTCCTAGGAAGAGCCTGAGGCTAGTGGTGAGGAGGGCTGGGCAGCTGAGCGATTACTGCTTGGGTGCCCAGGGAGAAGCAGGCTCCAGGGGCTGGAAGCCTGGCTCCTGGGGGTGGATGTGGGGTTGGGGAAGCAGCTAGTCCACCCCTGCTGGAGGAGTGCTGGGAGAGAGGGCAGTGGTGAACGGGGCTCCCTGCTCCCTTCAGGGTCCCCACTTCTCTCCCCAGGCCTTTCCGCCCCAGGCCACCCCAGCAGCCTACCACAGAAGGTGGGGATGGTGAGACCAAGCCCAGCCAAGGCCCCACTGATGGTTCCCGGCCTGAGCCCCAGCGCCCACGAAACCGCCCCTACTTCCAGCGGCGAAGGCAGCAGCCCCCTGGACCCAGGCAGCCCACAGCCCCAGAGGTGAGGACCTTGGACTGTCTACCTCTGGTGGGGGGGGATGAAAGAAAAGGCTGGGGTCAACTTCCCCCTCTCCTTTCTTCCCCTCCTTCTGTCTATCCTCTTCTTTTCCTCTCTCACTCTATTCCTTTGCTCCCCTGTGTCCTGGCCCTGCCCCCACCCCACCCCCTTCTATGCAGCCTGACACCCAAGAGCCAGTACTGCTGGGCTCAGCCCTGGCAGGCACCCCACCCACCAGGAAACCCCAGCAGAGGCAATCAAGCCCATGTCACTGCCCACAGACTTTCCTCTCAGCTCTGCTTGGAGGCACAGCACCAGCTTGTGGATGTGAACTGGGGAGGAACGGGAAGGGGCTGTGGGCATGGAAGAGACAGGTGGGAGAAGGTGGAAGTTGGGGGCTCTAAAGGACAAGAGAGTCTCAGTTGAACACCCCTGTTCTCTAGACCTCAGCCCCCATCAACAGTGGGGACCCCACCACCACCTTACTGGAGTGATTCCAACTCAGAGGACACCCAGAGCTACCATCTGGTGAGTGGCTGTTCCTGGGGAGGCCCAGGGCATGTAGCCGAGAGAGCAGGGGACTGGGTTGTCATAGGTGGCTATCATGACTGCCCATTTCTTTTTCTCTCTCAGGTATCTGCCAGTTTTTCCAACTGACCTGTATCCTACCCAGGATCCCCCTCCCCCCTTTCCCATAATTCATGACATCAAAACACCGGCTTTCCCCGCTTTTCCTTGAGACTCAGGAGGGCCAAAGCAACAGCCTTTTGCTTTTTTTTTTTCTCTCCCCTACCAAGGGTTGAAGGAAGGGATCCATCCTTATTGTTCAGAGGCACCACCTCCCTCCCCTAAATCAGGCTGAGAAGGAACCAGCCAGCTCTTACCTCCTCCTGGTTGTTTTTCTTTCCCATTCCAGTTTATTTTTTGTTTCCCCTCTCCCCCTACCCCCTACCTCTGACGCCATTTTATGAACAGTCATGTGCCACCTGAGCCTCCAGTAAAAACAAAAACAGGCTTTCCTGTGGTCCTGGTCTCTGCCTCTTTTCTGTTTGGAGACTCGCCGATCGATCACTGACTGCTGAAGGCGGGAGGAGGCGGATGTGGGGCAGTGGGCAGGGCCTGCTCTGGAATCCCTGTGCCCGCGTTTCTAGCTGTGCAGCCTGAGCAAGTGCTTCCACCCCTGCGAGACTCACTTTCCCCCTCTGTAAGAGGGGCCTTCCTCCCTTGCAGGACGAGTGTTCTGTAAGGTGCCGAGAGCAGTGTCTGGCACGTGCAGCTACAACTTATGGAGCATTGACTATTAATAAAGCAACGACTAGAACTATAAGCGGGGGCATGAGTGACAGCACCCAGAGGAATCTGCAGCCTCGGGCTAGGGCAGGCTAGAGAAGAGGCAGAGCGGGGAAGGGAAGTCACGGTCCCTGTCCCAGCCATCCTTGAGTGCCTCCACATGACAGGACGCTCGTCTCAAACAGTGACTTTATATACGTATCTATATATATACATTCAGTACAACAGACCTTCAGTTTCTTCTCCCTACTCCTTTTTCAAACATATACAAAAATATCTGAAGGGTCCTCCCAGCCCAGTGTTTACAGGCAGCCTTTCAAATCCCTCTTTCCTTTAGTTGGTCAAAAGTCTGTGGGTGCAACACCCTTCCAGGATGAGGGAGGATGAAAGAGCTGGGACCCCCGCCTGGCAGCCTTGGGGAGCAGTCAGGGTAGGACCCAGAGCCCTAAGTCTAGAGGCAGGAGCCTGCTGTCCCTTCTTGTCGCCGCATATGGGCACGTGTTCCCTCTCGCCCTGGAAGGTCGAGCGAGAGGACTGAGCCTGCAGTGAGAGAGGTGAGGTTAGACCTTGGGAGGGTGCGTCCTTTGCCCTGGAGGGGTCAGGACAGACCACCCCTTCACCCAGAGTCTATGTGGCAAGAATTCAGAGAAAGTGCCAGTGAGTAGGAGGAGTCCAAGGTGGCAGGAAACTCAATTTCTCTTCTCCAGTCCTGCTCTTGGCTTCAGTTCCCCTCCACTAAAAAGTCAGTCCTAGAGCCTCCCCTCCCTCCAATCCCCCTTCTCTAGCAGGGGGACGAAGTATACTGGAGCTGAGGCTGGGAGGGGTGGGGGTGGACTATGGAGGAAGGAGGGGACGAGAGGGGAGAATGGCCCACCCTGATGGCCACAGCCTAACCACAACACATAAATAATCCAAGAGTCACACGAGGGGAATGAGGGGGTGCTCAGACCACCCTTCCCTCCAGCTTCCCAATTCCACCAGGCTGCAGGGTTTTCTCCACCCTGGAAGTAATGGGGAAGAGAAGGTTAAAGTGCTGCAGAGGAAGGAGGGGACTCGGGGCGTAGAGAGCTCTGGCTCTCCCACTCCTGCCTGCCCTCAGTCATTCTCGTCTGGCCCTAAGTACTCCAGTTCCGTGCTGGGCTTCACCTCCTGCTCTAAAAGAGATGGTGTCCGGCGGAAGGCGGCTGAGATCTGGTCAAACGTCCGGCCTCGGGTTTCAGGCACTCTTAAGAAGGTGAAGATGAAGAAGCCAAGCAGGAGGACCGCAAATAGAAGGAAGACGTAGGGACCCATAGCATCCTGGGACAGGTGGAGAAAGAAGTGTTGACAGAGAGGAGGGAGAGGTGGTCTCAGGTAAGCCAGGAACTAAAGACCCTCATAGGGAGCTGGGACACTGCAGAAAGCAAGTGGCTCCTTTGCAGGGCAATGGAAATTACCAGGAATGAGAATTTAGTGAAAAAAGGATTCTCTGAATCCCAACTCTCCTATAGGTTTTCGCTTTCTTTACTATCCTGAGTTACTGAACTCAGGGTGGATTCCCAGACATTTGCAGTATTAATATGAAGTTTATTATTTTATTCCTAGTCGAAATAAGTTATGCCACTAGTTTGTTTTGAAGACACCTCTGTTGCTATCCAATCTAGCTTAGCTCCCTTCTTTCACTTGATTCTGGGGGAGCAAGTGGTCTTCAGGGCCCACATGGTCCACCAAAGTGACCCCCAGACCAGCAGTCTGTGGGCTGGGGGAGTCCCTGGCTGGAAAGCAAGTGGGCTAGCTGTGAGTTGCCCTCCTCTGGCTTATGGTGTGGGAAAAGGGGACAGGGGCAGGAGACCTACCGCGACATACTGGAAACCCATGCCAATGATGAAGTTGCACGTCCAGTTGGAGAAGCCAGCCACAGCCATGGCTGCTGGGCGGGGTCCCTGACTGAAGAGCTCAGCCACGATGAACCAGGGGATGGGGCCAGGGCCAATCTCAAAGAACGCCACAAAGCCAAAGATGGCCACGATGGAGACGTAGCTCATGGCTGGAACTCGCTCCTGGGCGGCCAAGCAGGAAGGGTGGGAAATTCAGGTCAGGTCTTTCTGGATCTTCCTTTGCCCTCAACCCAGAGAACTGAAATCTATTCCTCCCAGAAGCTCGTGGGGGAGCCTGCCACCCATGGTTGGAACAGGGAATTGAGCATTTCTGAGCTCTGACATTCAGCTGGCTGCCCTATGCCAATTCAGGGCAGAGGGAACGTTATAGTCTCTCAGCTTTTTTTTTTTTTGCTGAGGAAGATTCGCCTTGAGCTAACATCTGTGCCAGTCTTCCTCTCTGTTTTAATATGTGGGCTGCCAGCACAGCATGGCTGCTAACAGAGCGCGAACCAAACCTGGGCCGCCGAAGCGGAGCGCGCTGAACTTAACCACTAGGCCACTGGGGCTGGCCCTCTCAGCTCTTATGATGGCTGATTCCCCCTTCATTCTAAAGCTGGGTCCTTAAGAATTGTTGTTCCTGAGGCTTGACAGTGGCTCTCCTTCCTGGCTGCCAGAATTGTGCTACAGCTTCCTCCCAGAATGGGAGAAAGTACAGCCTGGGTCCCACAGGAGCACAGACCATGGAGCTGGCACACGGGCTGGCCTCAGAATGGAAGGCATGTAGATTGAGAAGGGGCCTTGGCTGCCCACAGAGCCTCTTGGGGCAATTCCCATGAGTTGGGCCTCTGGTCCCCTTCCCTCTCCCAAGGCCTCACCAGCAGAAGCAGAGCCACGGTCATCAAGATTGCACAGCCACACATTCCTGCCAGGCCCAGGAGATGGAGTGTCCGGCGCCCAGCCCGTTCTACCAAGAACACCTGTGGGGAGAGGCAGGGCTTGGCAGGGGGTCTTCAGTGCATGGGAAGTAGGAGGGGTTGGGTAGGTGGAGGCCACCAAGAGTAGGACCTCCAGAACACCCAGGGATGTGAAGCCAATGGTGGAGGCCCTTCCAGAGGCCGGCAGTTACCGAGACCAAGGTGAAGACTGTGTTGACCACACCAGCTCCTATGGTGGCATAGGCTGGCTTCCCTACGCCTGCCGTCTCGAAGATGCTGGTTGAATAATAGAAAACCTAGAGGTGGAGGAGAAGAAAAGGAGATGGCAGGGATGTCTCTTCCTCCCTTGCAGCCACATCAAGATGGACTGACCCTGAGTTTTTTTTTGTTTGTTTGTTTTTTGTGAGGAAGATCAGCCCTGAGCAAACATCTGCCAATCCTCTTTTTTTGCTGAGGAAGATCCATGCCCACCTTCCTCTACTTTATATGGGACACCGCCACAGCATGGCTCGACAAGCAGTGCGTCGGTGCACGCCCGGGATCCGAACCGGCAAACCCCGGGCCGCCGCAGCGGAATGTGCGCACTTAACCGCTTGTGCCACTGGGCCAACCCTGACCCTGAGTTTTAACAGAGGGGGCTGGCGCCCTTCTCCCCTCCTCTTGGGCTGTTCCCTAACCCTTGCCCCTCCCAGAGGTGCCGCACACATACAGCGTTGATGCCCGACAGCTGCTGGCTGAGCTGTAGCACAATTGCGATGACCAGGGGCTGCCGGTGGACATGGCTGCCCAGGAGCTGGAGCAGGGACAGTGGCCGCTCATGCTCCAGCTTCCGCTTCTCTTCCTTCATCTCAGCCAGCACTCCAGACACGTCAGCCCAGCCCGTCAGGCGCTTCAGACCTGGAGGTGAGGAGGGTCAGGTCTGAGAGGGCAGGGAGGGGCCCTGGGGGGAGAGGTGCTAGCAAGATGGGGTGGAAGCTCACTCTTTCTGGCGGGCCCCTCCAGGTTCCGGATGATGTAGAGGTAGCGGGGGCTTTCTGGGCAGAAGGGCAACAGGACCAGCTGCAGGAGGGCAGGCAGCACTGTGATGCCCAGGAGCAGTGGCCATAGGGTGGCAGTGCCCAGCAGGGACTCCAAGCCTAGCACCTGTGGGAGAAGGATGGAAAGGAGGGCAGGCCATTCAGCCTGTTCCCCAGAGCCCCACCAAACCCCTGCCTCGTCCCCCATGAGGCCAGGTCCAGTCACCTGGGCAATCAGAATGCCAATGACGATGGCCAGTTGGTTGAGCGTCCCCAAGGCACCCCGAAGGTGAGTAGGGGCGATCTCTCCCACGTACATGGGCACCAGCCCCGACGTCAGCCCTGGGCAGAGAGAAGAAGAGAGGGCTGAGGGCAGCTGCCCACTCCCACCCCCAAGCCCAGGGATGGTGAAAGAGAGCAAGGCACTGGGCAGGCCATGGTGCCTGTGGGTACCTGAGTAGGCGCCAATGAGGAACCGTCCAAGAATGAGCATCTCATAGGAGGCAGCAGCGTTGGCCAGGCCCATGAGGCTGCCCCCCAGCACTGCCAGGGCATTGTTGACCAGCATTGCCCTCTTCCTGGCAGGCAAAGAGTGGGGCCATGAGAGTCAGGGCACCCACGCTGTGGCTCCCTTCCTGTCTCCCACCCTTGTCCTTCAGCCTCATACCTTCCCAGCCACTGAGAGATGATGCCAATGAGGAAGGAGGAGATCATGCCGCCCACAGAAAAGATGGCCACGGAGAGAGCCCAGAGGGTGGTGAGGGTGCCTGGTGGGATGGTGCTCGGCCCCTCAGGCCCCTGCCTCCCCAGCCACGTCTCATTGTAGCTCTGTTCAATCACCTGGGGGCACAGCATAGGAGTGATGTGCTGCAGACCCTTGCCTCTCTGCTCACCCCTGACATCCCTGCCTCCTTGTTTGGGCACCCCCACTCTGCCGGTTGCAGGCCCCTCACCTTCTGCGGGGCATTGATGACCCCAATGTTGTAGCCGAACTGCAGGGAGCCAAGCACAGCAGAGAATACTGCGAGGACCAGGGTCCCAGTGACTCGCTGCTGGGGGGGTTCCCCATCCTGGGCAGGCAGAAGCAGAGAAGAGGCATGTCACATGGAATAGTGGTTCCTTTCCTTTCTCCAGGGGCCCAGGCCCAGCAGGAGCCTTAAGATGCTGGGTTCCATCCAACATGCTGGGTGAGAGAAACTGGGCCATATTAGGAATCATGAGAAGAGCTCAGTGTAAACAGAAGCAGGAAGAACCCGACAGAAACCAGGGCATGGAGGAGAAACTGGATGTTTGAGATCAGCAGGCAGAGAAATGTTTGGGACCTAGGTCTCACCATTCCTCTGTGACCTTGGGACGGGCTTGGCCTTGAGAGACCTAAGTTCAGATTTGTGTGACCTTGGGCAAATCCCTTCCCCACTCTGAACTAGGCTTCCTCTAGCTTAAGGGAGACAGGGCTGACGTCTGTCAGTGAAAGTGTGAAAATCAAAATCAAACAGTAACAGTATCCCTGACAGCGCTGGTTTTATAAACTGACATGAGCATTATCATCATCAGCCTCCGTCCTCTTCCCTCCCCTCTGGGGTTTCTCTCAGCGACTCCTGGAAGCCCCCACCCAACAGGTTCAAGAAGAGCAATTCCAAAAAGGACATCGCGGTCATTCCTTCCAGCCTATGGCCCTTGGGGTGGCCTTCTCTGTCTCCGCCCCGGCCTCCCCTCCCCCTCTAAGCTCCAACGAAGGGCGGGGGACCATGCCCGACTTTTGCCTGGGAGAGTCATGCCCATGGGGGCGGGAAGGTGGTGTGAGGGGCGGTGGCGGTGGTGGCCGCTGGCGGCACAGATTGTCTCCATGCGGAAACCTGAGCTGGGGGAGGGGGGGCTGACACTCCCCTCTGCCCCTCCACCAACGGTGGGGCCAAGGGAAAGTTCAGCGTCCGGGAGGACGGCCAGAAGTGGGGGTGGGGACCCACGGAGAGCCTCCGGTCCTCGAAAAACTGCCCGTGAGCCGGGACAGACGGACAGCTCCTGGACGGCAAGACCCGCCTGGATCTGCTTTCTCAAGCTGGATCGAGGGCAGGGTGTTCCCGATCCTGGCGCAACGCGCCAAATACTAGAGAAGGGGGCGAACCCCGGACTCGCAGAATCCAGTTGTGGCCCGTCCCCATGGATGGTACCCCAGACCCACTCTGCCTCTCGGAGGGACTGTAATCCGACTGTCACGGGTTGGCCAGCCGGGGTATAAATAGCCAGTCCCCCACCCCCACCCCCTGCGCCTGCGCAGGGACCGCCCCTTAGCTGACCCCAACCGCGACCCCAGCCCAAAAAAAGCGGGACCGGTGCCCCCGTCCCGCCCCCGCATGCTGAATCCTACTTCTGAGCCGATCTGTTGGAAGCCCGACGGCATCTCGTCTTAGGAGCTGGAGGCAGCAGGAACTGCAGTAGACGAGAGGGGGGCGACTGCGGGTCTGCGGCCCCGGCCTCGCGGGCAGAGGGCGCGGGGGCGACGGGGGTCCCGGAGCGATGTGCGGAGCGCGGACCTGGCGGGACCCACAGCCACAAGCCAAGGAGCCAGAGAGCAGCTCCCGGGGATCTGGCCCAGCGGGGCTGGGGGGAAAAGACCCGAGGCGCCCCCGCAGCCCCCCGGCCACGCCCTTCACAACACCCATTGGCCAGGAGCCCGCACACCCCAGAAGGCCACGCCCCCTCCCGGGGGTTTAGAGTTTGGCGGAGTGGTCGGATCGGCCAGCGAGGCCACGCCCCCCTAGCGTGCTCGGGGAGACACACCCCTCGGGTTCCCGCCAGCATCCGGCTGGGAAGGTTTGAGAAAAGCGTCCTTCGAGCTCAGAAGGCCCCGCCCCTCCTCTTGTGAAGACTCCGCCCACCAGCCAAGGTTATGGGCCAAAGAAGCGACTTAGAGCGACGAAGAAGCGACAGCGGGGTCCGAGAGGAGGGGATGGGCCAGGTATACTTGCCCTGGAGAGAACTCGGGCGGCCTGAGACTCGGCGCGCGAGGCGGGCGCAGGGTGGGTGAGGAGCAATGGCCTGAAGTAACCCGGAGCAGTTATTTTTAGCTCCCACGTCGGGAGACGCCAAATGTCAAGTCCCGGGTGTCCCGGCTTGTCCCGGGCGGGGGAGGGCAAGGAGATGGAGCCTTAAAGGGTCCATTACACGCTTCCTACGCAGAGGTGGCCCTAGGGGACAGGAAATTCCGCTCCTAGTGAGTCGAGGGTCTGGGCTTGGTGGTCCACTTTCCTTGCATCCCAGCTCCGGGCACTGTCCATTTGGACCTTGCCCCCCACTTGCCCCCCACTTTGCTTTCTGGAGGAGGCCTGAGAGACAGGTGGTCACACCAACCACTCCACCACTCCTGAGGTCCCTGAGTCGCCACTCATGTGCTGACCGCGTGGACAACTTGGACACGCTCTCTGGAGGCTGCTCGGGGTTTGAATTCCCGGTTAAATCCTGCACAGCGAGGAGGGCGCGACCTACAGTCAGCGAGTCCTGAGAGCAGCGGAACACTCCGAATACCCAGGGCGCGCGGCTCCGAAGCGTGGGACTGTAGTGCCACCTGGAGGGAGAGCGAGGCTCCGCAGCGGATCGGGCCAGGATAGTCTCTGGCCCACGGTCCCTCGCCATTCTACCTCTCTAAGGCTTCAGTTACATCTAACCCACTCCTCATTCTGGAGCTCCAGATCCGAGTGTTCAGCTACCGCCTGGATGGGGCAGCTCACATGATCAGCATGTCCAAACCTGCTCCTCCTCCTGACTTTCTTATTCCAGTTAGCCATCCTGTCACTCCTATCAGAATCCTGGAAGTCATGCTTGATTCCTCCTCTCCTGCACCCCACTTTATTCGGTTTTACCGACATTGGTGTTTTGACCTCCTAAACTCACATTCATCTCATTTTCTCCACCTGTAATGCTGCCACTTTGGTCCAGCCCACCGCCTGACTGACTGGTCTTCCTGCCCCTCCTCTTCCCTTACAATGGAGGGCAGAGTACAATAGTACGAAAAGTTCAGTCTCATCACTCCCACCCCCCAAAACACTGGCTCTTTGTTGCCCCCACTGTCAAATTCAAACCCCTTTTCAGAGTGAACAAAACCTCCTGCCTTTCCTATCTCTGCCTCACCTTCTATCCTCTCCAAGTTTTAATACCTAACTCCTTGTACTCAGAAGACACAGTGCTGTTCCACTCCTTGGTGCCTTTGTCATACTAATCCCTCAGTCTGGAACACCAGAGGACTCCTATTCATCCTTCAAAAAATCCTCACCCCCCTCTGTGAAACTTCCCTTGGCTTTCCTCCAGAAAGCTGTGTCCCCAATGTAGTATGTTGTCATCATTTCTTCTCTGTACTTCAGCCTTGAGGGCAGAAAGTCACCTTGTTTACCTCTGTATCCCCAGCACCCAGCCTAGGGGCTGGCACTCAGTAAATGTTTGTCGAATGAATGAAATGAAGGTCTGCTCCTGATGGCCAAGAGTGCAGATTGGGGAGCAATCACAAAGGAGAACAGCTTTGTGATTTGGTGAATGGCTCCACCTATCTGACTAAGGGGATATAGATGAAGAACTAAGGTCTGAACGTTGAGGAGAACCAGTCATTTATGAGCAGAAAGGAACAGAGGCAATTGATGGAAGCAGAGAGGGACGGATCAGGAAGGTAAAAGGAGAACCAGGGATGCTGGAGTACCACAAAGGGAGGAGGGCAAGGAGAGGGGAAAAGCCTAGAAAGGTGCCGAGAGGAAAAAGAGACTAGGAGGGAGGGCAGAGGTTGGGGGCAGGTGACCAGTCAGTGTAGTAGGTAGAGTCCAGGGCTGGGGTCCAGCACCCTGGGGTCTGTCCTGCCCCTTGGGGCAAGGCACATCCCTGCTGTCATTCAGATGCTTTGTTTCTGATGCTTCTCAGGGACCCTTATAGGAGTTTAAACCCCAGGGAAAGTGGAATCAAGAAAAGCCAGTCAGAGCTAGACATAGGAGATGGAGTAGTTTAAAGAGCGTGGAGAAAGTGATGGGGAAATAGAAGAGGAGGGAAAAGAGGAATAAGGAGAGAGTTGGGAGAGAAGAAGAAAAATGTCACGGAAGCGGGGGTAAGGGGTTGATTGATAGAGGATTGGAAAGGAGGGAGAGACACATGACACAAGTGAGAACTTTGCACTGGAGCATGTGTATGTGTGTGTGTGTGAGTGTACGTGTGTGTTGATCTTGCATAGTAATCCTTGGCCTGTTTGATCTCAGAACCAATTGTAGCCCTTCCTAAATTCTGCCCTATATTGTGGGGAGCTAGTTCCTGCAGGTTTTTGTTTTCCAAGCTCCTGTGTTCAGTGCCTTCTGGCTGGATTCAGCCCATGGTAGGTGAGTGATCGGAGGGCAGGAGAAAGCCAGGATGTTTCTCTCTCCCTCTCTCTGCCTCCAGCTCCTACTCTACAGACCCACTTTGCTTCCAGCTTCCAGAGGGAAACCTTGACTCTTGAGCTCCAGCAATGTTATCTCCTCCCTTTGTCCCTTCACTGCATTTTGTCTATATATTAGGGTCTCAGGTGCAGAGAATTGAATTAATGACACTGTTCTTGGTACATTGTTTTCACTGATCTATGTCTTATTTTGTTTTTATTTTAAAACTATTCTCTTTTATTTCCATACCCATTTCTCATTTGTCTTCACTCAAAAGGCAGCCATTCCAAGCATTTAATATGCTCACTTTTTTTGTTTCTGCTCTTGCAAAATATGAGTTGTTTTATGTGCAGACATTTTTAATTTATGTAAATAGCATCTTGTTATACATTTCATTCTGATCTTACCTATTTTCAGTAAGCACTATGTTTTTAAAAACCCACTCATGTTCTGTGATTATCTAATTTATTGTTGCATAATACTCCACAGTATCAGTCACACCGCATTTGACTTGCTCACAATCTCAATGATGAGCACCCATGTGACCTCCAGTTCCCAACCGCAAGAAATAATATGGCAATGAACATTTTCATACAAGGTCCATTACGGAGTCCTATGAGAACTACTTTGGGAGATGTATCTCTGCCTATGCCCATGTCTATGTCTTTATTTATGTCTGTCTCCAGGAGTGGAATTGCTGAGTCATAGGGTATACTTATACCTAACTTGACTAAGTACTACCAGCTCACTCGTCACAATGGCTGTCCCAGCCTCCACTTCCATCAGCGGTGTGGGAGGGTTTTGCCGCCACCACCTCTCAGTCAGCATCCGCCCGGAGGCAGCAGAGTTAAGGATTCTGGGTCCAAACTGCTTGAGTTTGAGCCCCAGCTCTGACACTTACTAACTTTGTGCCCTTGGGAAAGATACCTAAGCTCTTTGCGCCTAATTCACTTCATCTGTAAAATGAGAAGGGAGATAATAATAGTATTTGCATCTTAGGGTTTTAATAAAGGTGAATAATGTAATACTCATATAGTGCTTAGAATAGATTGAATTGAATAAGGTTTTTTGTTTTTATTTTTTAAAACAGCTTTATTGAAATATAACTGACAAATAAAGTGCACATATTTAAAGCATACAATTTGATAAGTTTTGACATACATAAACATCCGTGACGCCACCCCACAATCAAGATAATGAACATATCCATTACCCCCAAAGTTTCCTTGTACCTCTTTGTAATCCCTCCCTTCAGCCTTTTCCCCCACCCTCTAGGCAACCACTGATCTGCCTTCTGTCATTATAGACTAGTTTGCATTTTCTAGAATTGTATATAAATAGAATCATACAGAATGTACTCTTTTTGTCTGGCTTTTTTCACTTAATTACTGAGATTCATCTATGCTGTTGTGTGGATCAAGAGTACATTCCTTTTTATTGCTGAATATTATTGATTTGATTATCAATAACAATCAATTTGATTATGCATTCAACTGTTGATGGACATTTGGGTTATTTCAGTTTTAGGCTTTTATAAATAAAGCTGCTAGGAACATTCATGTGCAAGTCTTTGTATGGACATATGCTTTCATTTCTCTTGGAAAACATCTAGGAGTAGAATGGCTGGATTATATGATAGGTGTTTATTAACTTTTCATGAAACTGCACAACTCTTTTCCAAAGTGGTTGTAACTATTTTACATTCACACCAGCAACGTATGAGGGTTCCAGTTCCTCTGCTCCCTCACCAGCATTGAAGAGGGTCAGTCTTTTTAAATCCAGAATGGACTATACAAGATTTTAATCAGATACATGAGAAATTATTTGGATTTCTAGTATTTGTCAGTTCAGTAGGTGAACAGCGATATCTTACTGCAGTTTTCTCTGATTACTTACGCCTTGGAGCATCCCTTTAAACTCTTGTTAGCACCTTGGCTTTCTTCTTTTGTAAATTCCCTCCTTATAGTCTCTGCCTGCTTTCTCTTGAAGTATTTTTCTTGTTGATTGACAAGACATTAAAAAAAAATCAGTTCTTTGTCAGATTTGGACATTGCAAATATTTTCTATCATTCTATGTCTGCCTATTAATTTTTCCCTGGTGAGCTTCATTGAATAGAAATCCTTAATTTTGATGCAATCAAATGGATCATTTTTTCCCTTATCATTTGTGATTTTGAAAATGTACATATCTTTTCCATCTCTGCACCATTCAAAGATATTCTTTTGCATTTTCTTCCAATAACTTTATAGTTTTACTCTTCACATTTAGGTCTCTTTAATCCACCTAGAGTACATTCTTATTTGGGGGGCTAGGGATCCAATTTATTTTTCTCTTATTGAGCCACATATCAAATTCTGATATATAAAAGTGTCTGCCTTTGGGTTGTATTCTGTTCCATTGGTGTTTCTGTCTGTTCTTGCACTAATATTACATTGTTATTGTTGCTGTTTTTCAGGATGCTTTGTAGCAAGTTTAAATTTCTGGAAGGGCAAAACCCCTCTTGTTACTCTTTCATTTCGAAGTTGACTTAACCTTCTGGGGGTCTTTTATTGCTCCATACAATTTTGGGGGTAAACTCATCAAGACTTTTAATGAAAAAAAGGTGGATTTATTGATAATATATCAAATTATAGATTATTCTGGAGACAACTAATATCTTTATAATGTTAAATGATCCCATTTAAGAGCATGGATTATTTCTCTATTTATTCAGGTCATCTTTTATGTCCTTTACTTGAATTAAAAAATTTTTTCTACTGAGGTTTTGTGAACACTTGGTTAATTCCTAGATGCTTTATAATTTTTGTCACTGATGCAAATGAATGTTATTTTTTATTACATTTTCTGATGATTATTGCTGGTGTAGTAAAATACTAGTGATTTTTTTCTGTAGGTTGATTTTGTATACAGCAACCTTGCTGAACACCCTTGCTAGTTCTGTCTCTCTGTTGATTCTATTTGCTTTTCTAAGTAAATGATTATGTCATCTGCAAATCAATTTTATTTTGTCCCTTTCAATCTTTGCACTACTTCTTTCTTTTCTTTCCTTGTAGTACTAATCAAGACCACTGGGACTTTGTCAAACAAAAGTGGTAACAGTGGGCATCTTTGTGCTTTTTTCAATCGCAAAAGAGATGTTTAAAATTTCTTCATTAAGTATGAGAATTTTCTTTCTAATCTTTGTTTGCTAAGGGTTTGTATCATAAATAGGTGTTGAAACTTATCAAATGCTTTTTCTTTATTTTTGCCTGGCTTGATGAGCAGTGAGTAGCTCTGCGCCCGGGATACAAACCGGCAAACCCGGCTGCAGAAGCGGAATGCGTGCACTTAACCGCTGCACCACTGGGCCAGACCCTCAAATACTTTTTAAAATCATTGATTGAGGTAACTGTAATTTTTTTCCTTCAGTATATTAAAGTGGTGAATTACATTGATGGGTTTTCTAATACTAAAACACTTGCACTCCTGGGACAAACTGCCCTTGTTTGTGATGTATTACTCTTTAAATACACTTCTATATTTGGTTAAGTAATATTTTATTAAGGACTTTTGCATCTATATTTATAGATGAAATGGGTTTATAATACTTTTATTATATTATCCTCTAATGATTTCATAGGCAAAATTACCGTAGCCTCATAAAATGAGCTGCTCACTTTTTCACTCCTTCTCCAGATCTGTATCTCAGATACGTACTCCAGGCCAAACCAGAGATCACCTGGCCCAGCCTCCTGTTTCCTAAGCAAATATTATCACTCTTATTCTCTAGAGGAGAAAATTGAGGCCCAAGAATAAATTCCTGAAGGAGATGGAATTAGAACTTGTAATATTTTATCTGCTTTGGGTCTATAACTTCTTGGTGTGACCAGTATAATAATTAGTTTTTGAATAATACTGTATAATATTAAAATAATATTGCAAGTTTCTGAAGTTAATCCGTTAGTTTTTCAGAACTCAGTATACATTTTCCCATGGAAACAATCAAGTTGGTTGAGTTTGCATACCGGGTTGCTTACCTATTGCTTACCTCATAATATCACCTGTCATGCCCATGTGGTGGTGTATATCCTCTAACCCAATTTTCCAACCAGACTTGATCTTTCAAACTCTTCCAGTGTGACCTCTGGACTCAGCGTCTGTCATCATCCTTAATTTCCCAGACTCTTCTCTGAATGTTCCTTTCCCAGACCTTACTGAAGCCTGGCTTTCTTGGAGGACACTCTTCCCCGCAGCCCTCTTAATAGAGGCTTGTGTTTTGGTTTTAGGTCACACACCTGAGGGTCTGGAGCTGGGAGTATTGCTCCCCAATGCTACTTCTAGACCATTATTCTTCCTTCATTCTTCAAAATCCTCTGCTCCTTTGAGGTTCATGTCTGGAATTATATCAACTACTCCCTCTAATTGTTGCTGGGGTCTCCCAGCCTGGCCATTCACCCACATTCACTGATAACTCTAACACCTGCCTCATCATCTTCCTCTTTACACCTATGTTCCTATCATCATTGTTGCTGACTTCAAAATCCATCAAGGTACTCCATCTAATTGTAGCTTCTCAGGCCTCAGTCTCATCTCCAATGATCTTTCTCTTCAGCCTGTCCTCAGGCCCCTACCCTAGGCTTTGTCATCTCCAGAAACAACCTCTTCCAATTTATTGAATTCAAGCCCCCCACCTCTGATGATCACCTCCCAGCCTTCCAGTTCATTTACTCACGTATCCCCATTCCTTTCACTTTATGGAGATCTCTAAACCATTGTCTCTATCAGTTTTTCACTATCCATCAACTCCTTTTCATGCTTACTCTCCTACTTACCCAGTTTATAGCCATGATCTAACACATAATCACTCTCAAGCAAATACCTTAAAATCTCTTTTCCCTCTTTCTAGCAAAACCCCAACCCTGGCTAATTCCAACCATCTGTCTACTTGCTCTTTACTTGAATGCTGCTAGAGAAAAAAGTCCACAACGATGCTGACTGGTCACACTTTAAATCAGCAGATCTTAATTGGGACCAATTTTGCCTCTCCCCTCACTGGGACATTTGGCAGTCTGGAGACATTCTTGATTGTCACACTGGGGTTTGGTGGAGGGTTCTACTGACATCTAATCAGTAGAAGTCAAGGATGCTGCTAAATATCCTACAATGCACAGGACGGTCACCCACTACAAAGAATTATCTGGCCCCAAGTGTCAATAGTGCTGAGGTTGAGAGATCCTGCTATAAGTTAATATTACAAGTCTCAGGGGCCGGCCCCGTGGCTTAGCGGTTAAGCGTGCACGCTCCGCTACTGGTGGCCCGGGTTTGGATCCTGGGCGCGCACCGACGCACCGCTTCTCCAGCCATGCTGAGGCCACATCCCACATACAGCAACTAGAAGGATGTGCAACTATGACATACAACTATCTACTGGGGCTTTGGGGGAAAAAAAAAAAGGAGGAGGATTGGCAATAGATGTTAGCTCAGAGCTGGTCTTCCTCAGCAAAAAGAGGAGGATTAGCACGGATGTTAGCTCAAGGCTGATCTTCCTCACACACACATGAAAAAACAAGTCTCAAAGAGGCAATCAACACAGGGTCTTAGCACTTGCTGTCCCCTCTGCCTACAACATGGTTCTCTCATGACTGGCTCATTATTTAACAGTCACTTCCTCAGAAAGCTCTCCCTGACCTCACTCCAGAGCAGACCCAACCTCATCACATTATTGCTTTTCTATTGCTTTCAAAACATGCACCATTTTTTAAATGTCTTTATTGCCTGCTTCCTCCCTCTAGAATCCAAGTGACATGAGTGCAGCCTCCTTATCTGTCTTGTTTACAGCTGTATCCCTAGTGTCAAGCATGGTGCCTGATACATTATATAGGCACTCAGAGAATATTTGTTGAACAAGTGGATGAAAATATTGTTAATTTGCAATTTATTCATTCATTTATCAAATATTTATTAGTGATAAAATCCAGACACATCTCTGTGCTCTTGGAACTTATAGTACAGTAGGGAGACTGACACTGAATAAAGAACCACACAAAGTAAATAGTTTCAAACTATGATAAGGGCTTTGAAAGAAAAGTATAGGTATTGGTGAGAGCATTCAGCAGGTGATCTGACTCAGTCTGGGGTGGGGAGTCAGGCCAGGCTTCCCAGGAGAAGTGATATTGGAGCTAAGAGCTGAGGGAAGAGTTGGTTAGCTGGGTAGAGCAAGGTGGGTGGGGGTAGATGGAGAAGAGCATCCAGCCCTAGAGTAGACAGTGTGCAAGGTGCTTTGGTGGGAAGGAACATAGCTACCCTTCAGGAACAGAGACGGCCAGTGTGGCTGAAGCACAGAGAGTCTGGTCAGCCATGGTGTGACATTTATTTGCCAAATCCAACAGGGCAATAGGAGCAAAGGAGTGCCATTGGAAGATTTAAAAAATTTTAAACAGGAAGTGACAAGATCAAAGTTTGTAAAAAAAAAAAAAAAAAAAGTCCCTCTGGAGAATAGTGGGGAAGCAGGGAGATTGGTTTGGAGGCAGTTGCAGTGTGGGGACAAGAGGTGATGGTGGCTTGTCCTGAGGTGGTGGCAGTGAGCTTGGAGAGAAGTTGGATAAACTTAAGTAATGAAAAACATGGAATTTTAGAGCTGGAAAGCACTTAAAAAGCCCCTCACGGTTAATCAAAAAGTAGAACAATAAAAATGAATAATAAAGAGTTCATTAAAGTCTGCATTTTACAGAAAAGCAGGCTAATTAGCTTAGCCAGAGGGGACCCTTAATAAGTTTATGAATAAAAGAAGGAAAGAGAGAATGAGAGGGAGGAACAAAGATGGGAAATGTGAGAGAGTTAAGGTAAAAAAAGGAGAAAGAAAAATGAAATGAGAGAGACAGTAATAAATGTGTGTGAGTCTGAGGTGTGAGGAGGTTGGAGAAGAGGTAGATACAGGGGGGCCAGCGATGTGCACATAGGAAAATGCAGAGAAAGACTACTTGGTGATTTCGGTGCTCCCAAGGGGTTGGAGATAGGGAAGGAAGGTAGACTAAAAGAGAGGGGAGTGAAATAGGAAGCAGGAAAGGCAGGAAGGGGGAGATGACTAAAGATGTGGGAGGAATGAGTAAATGGGGGATGCTTGGAAAAGATGTCTTGGAGGAAGGATGGGCAATAGCTTGGGGAGAATAAGAGCAGAAACCTGAGGGTGAGGTGGGAGTCTGAGGCGTTAGGGTGAGCCAGACGTTAGGGTGGACAGAACCGGGAGGGGACGGGAGAACTCACACAAATAGGCAGGTCCCGGCTCAGAATGAAGGAAAAAGAAATGCATGTATGGCTGGGGGGAGGAGGAAGAGGGAAGGGTGGCGGGCAGGTTTGGAGAGACTCCAAGGGAGGGGAACGATGGGTGTGGCCAAGACTCTGACCTAGCCCTTACCCTGCTCCCCACATTTTACTGGTTTCTAGTCTCAGTGGTATCTTCTTTCTGCTACGAGGACCCTTGATGCGGGAGGGGACAGTGACCGCAGGGAGGTGGGGTGTGAAGGGCCCAGGCAGTAAATCATGTCAGGGATCGGAATGGGGGCCCAAGAAGATTTGGGGTGGTGGGGCGCCATGTCTGGAAGCCGGGCGTCTGTTGGAGGGCAGGGTAGGTGGGCGACGGAGAGCAGCCGAGGGCGGGTGGGTGCTGGGGCAGTGGCTCTGGGCGTGGAAACTCCAACAAGGCTACTGAAGTGGAGAGTTCTGAGGGATTGGAGCTAGGGCTACTGAAGGTGGGATCGGCTAGGATAGGAGACTGAAGAAACAGGAGAAGAGCAGAGGGAGGGGGTGAAAGTAGGGCGGGGCGAAGAGCGCCTAGAGTAGAAACCAGGAGTCCCAGCGGGGTGAAAGGCGGGGCCAAGGCTGGCCAGAGGCATCCCCTCCGCCCCTCCCCGCCCCCCCACCTCCAGCCCCTGGCTCCGCAGCGTCCTGGGCGCACCTGTTGGGGGAGAGGGGAAGGGGCATCCTGGTGCCCGAGGGAAGTCGAGTCCAGAGGGGCTAACTCTGAGCTTGGGACGCCTGAGAAGCCTCCGCCTCCTCTCCATCTGCGGTCAAAGCCCGGCAAGCGAAGGGGCGTGACCCTGGTGCTCAGGTTTCTTCCTCTTCACCTGGGCAAGGAGGGGTGGGGGCCAGGACTTCCGGCTCAGGTGAGTGTCCCTTCGGTGACGTCAGGTCACCCTCGGCCGCCCCTCCAGTCCCGCCCCCGCTCTCGCGCTCCCGGTGCCCGCGGGGGCGCGCCCCCGACGCCCTACATATACTCAGGTGCGCCGCACCTGTCGGCTCGCACCTGCTGACCGCTGAACAGCCTCTCCGCACGGCAGCCTCGGGCGGACAGCCCAGGGCACTTTGGGGACTTCCAGCATCCAGGACCGCGCCCATACGGCCCCTCCACCTTTTGTTTAGGTAGGGTCGCCAAGGGCGCGGGAGGGAACCGCCTGGCCTTCGCGGATCGCTTTTGTCGGCCACCAGTACTCCGGGCGTAACCTGTTCCCTCTGCCCCTGTGAGACCCTCGCCCCGCCGGAGGAGTCGGTTTGTGTTTACCTCGGGTGTCAAGAAGATTTGCAGTCACTCGACCAAAAACTTTTTTGTCTCTTTGGGTGACTTAAAACTCCACCCCAAGTTGTCTTTTGTGGGGTCAAGGTTTGTTTGTTTTACTGCAGAGTCGCCCACCCGGCGCCCCTAGTCTTTTCCAAGGGCGGAAATGGCCAATTCGGGCCTGCAGCTGCTGGGCTTTGCCATGGCTGTGCTGGGCTGGGCTGGCCTGGTGGCCGCCACTGCCATCCCTCAGTGGCAGATGAGCTCGTACGCGGGCGACAACATCATCACGGCCCAGGCCATGTACAAGGGGCTGTGGATGGACTGCGTCACGCAGAGCACGGGCCTGATGAGCTGCAAATCGTACGACTCGGTGCTCTCCCTGTCGGGTAAGGCCGCAGGACCGACGGGGCGGACGCGCCCAGGGCCGAGGTCGCGGGGTGGGTTGCTGGGCAGGGCCCGCGGCCCCACGACCGACGCCCTGGTTGCCGGGGAGCAGGCGGGGGAGGAGGAAGCGGAAGCGGTCGGGCCGTGGCAGTGGGGCTGGGCCGGAGCGGGCCGGGGTTCTGGCGGCCCATGTGGGCCTGCACCCCGGCAGGCTGCGCCCCTCTTCCGCTCCCAGCAGGCCTCCTTCTCGGCTTGGTGCCCGGCGGCCCAAGCCCCTCAGGGGGAGCCGAGCCCTAGGCGGGGGTCTCCCCTCCCCCACCGCCCTGGGCAGGCAATGGTCTCCGCCATCTCCCGCCCTTTTCTCCCCGACAAAAGGCCGCGCGGGGCGGAGGCCGCGGGGTCGGACCGAGGGCCGAGGAGCCATGCGCTCTGTACGACTTGGGCCGCCGCCTTTGGCCTCTAATCTTATCGGCTGATTAGCCGAAGCCGCAAACCCGGTGGCTCCGATAGTGGGGTCAGAGGTGGGACGCAGAGCGAGACCTGCGGCCCTGGCGGGGGCTCCGGCCACCGCCTCCGCTTGTCATTGCTGTCCCCTTTCACCCTTCCCCCGGCCCGGGGCAGTTTCATCGAAACCCTGGCGCCCCGGGCGGGTCCTACAGCAGTGGGCGGGGCGGAGCAGGAAGGCTGCGGAGTCGGAAGCCGGCGGGATCCACCCAGCTCAGGCCCCGGACTTCGTCGCGGGGCGGGGAGGCCGTGACCCGCTGCGGGATCCAGCGCCCGTCTAGTTAGTGTGCCTAGTTAGTGTGCCCGGCGGGCGGCTCGAAGGCTGGAGCCGTCGGAGGGCCTCCTGCATTTCCAGCAATGACGGCCTCCTTCACCCTTCACTGCAGCGTCCCTGCAAGCCACCAGAGCCCTAATGGTGGTATCCCTGGTGCTGGGCTTCCTGGCCATGTTCGTGGCCACGATGGGCATGAAGTGTACAAACTGTGGGGGAGACGACAAAGTGAAGAAGGCCCGTATAGCTATGGCCGGAGGCATCATTTTCGTCGTGGCAGGTGAGCCACAGGTTCAAGGGCCCTCCCCTCTTCCATCTTGGAGGAGTAAGGGTGGGCAAGGTACTGGTTTGAGGGCCACAATACTGAATCCTAATTCTCTCTCCAGGTCTTGCTGCCTTGATAGCTTGCTCCTGGTATGGCCACCAGATTGTCACAGACTTTTACAATTCGCTGGTCCCCATGAATGCTAAGTAAGTAGGGGACCCGTGCCTAAGAGGACAGGTCTGGGGTCAGGAGACGCAGGCCAGGGTTTCTGACCCCAATCTTCTCTCTGTAGGTATGAGTTTGGTCCCGCCATCTTCATTGGCTGGGCAGCGTCCGCTCTGGTCCTCCTGGGAGGTGCCCTGCTGTCTTTCTGCTGTCCTGGAAGTGAGAGCAAAGCTGCGTACCGTGCACCCCGCTCCTACCCTAAGCCTAACTCTGCCAAGGAGTATGTGTGAGCTGGGACCCCTCTGCCCCAGCCTGGCAGCCCATGGGTGTGCCCAGACACCTGAGAGGACCTGAGGCAGAGAACCCAGCCCCTGGGCAGGGTGCGTAGCAGAAGCCTCTGGTCACTCCAGCCCTGCACACCGTGTACAGTTCCCTGGGGGGGGGGTGGATGGGGGAGACGAAAAGAGGGGAGGTTGTGCTTTTTGTACAGTAATAAACAGTATGTTTTGGAAAGTAGGCTTCTTTTTTTTTTTTTTCCCTTAAGGCCCTTTACTTTCTTCCCATCCAGAACCTTGCAGGGAGCCTGGAACCTAAAGTACACCTGCTTCAGTTAAAAAGACACTTATCGAGCACCAATAGTGTGCAAGGCCATCTCTGCCCAACCATTTCACTGTCATTCAGGCCCTAATACTCTGACTATTGACTACAGAAGCCTCAGGTGCTTGGCTTCCCTCATCCATTCCCATCCTCCAGTTCCTTCCATTCCCAACTCTTGCTTAAATAGCTCCCAAAGAGTTTCTTTTTTAATAAAAAAATTAAGATTTTTATTAGGCTTGGGGGGAGTTTCTATTCTCTCACCTTCCCCCATGCCCCCATCGCACTTTTGGCCCTGCTTAGATGTTGCTCCCTCATGGGTCATAGGGCAGGGCCTCCGTAGACACAGGTAACAAAGGTGCAGCAGGGACAGCGCAAGGACAACATGAACAACAGAAGGATAGTTAGGGACCCAAGGTCTTCCTCCTCCCCTTCCAATTATAGTCCAGTCAGATCTCCTGGCCAGTCAAACATCTAGGTCATCATCTGGGTCTTCTTGGTCCAGGTCATCATAAGCATCTGGCTCATAGAAGATGTGGCTGGTAGCCTGACCTGGCCCAGGGCACAGTAGAGCCTGCTGTCTGAAGACAGAGAAGGAGAGAATTGGTGTTGGTAAGGGTGGATAATAGGGGTCATGTCTGGATACCCTCTTCCTGGTGACTGCCTCCCTCTTTGGCCTCCATGTTTTCTTGGTCCAAGTCCCTTTCTCTGACCTCTTTGTTTAGCTAGTACTGAAGCACCCTTTTGGTACTGGAATTGATACTGTTATACTGCTCTCCTAATAATACCTTAAGTTCTTAGCAGCTTGAGGGCAAGGATCTTGCTGTAGTCTTGCTTCATCCACCCACACACTGGGCACAGAACAACAGGCATCTGCTAAGCCCTTATTAACCTGCCTTTGCCATACCCATCCAGTTTCCTGTCCTCCTAGCACCACTGCCTAGAGATAGGGCCACTTCCTCGGGGTCTGGTCTGGCTCAGCCCAGGCTCAGATTGCTCTGGGGATGACCGTGGAGCTGGGACCCAAGGCTCTAATGGAGAGAAGAGACATAAAAGCCCTTTGCCATTGATGGGGTATGGGTGGGTAGAGAACCACTCCCCAGACTTGTCTCTGGAGGTGGACTTCAGCCCCTATAAAGTCAGGTTAATCAACAACCTGCTGTTGCCCCACCTCTCAGGCCCAGATGCTGGGCTCTACTCAGGGATCCGAGCACCTAGGCCCCAACCTTACTTTTCAGAGCTGAACTGGAAGGGCAGGGTCAGGCTATCTTTGGCTTCTTTCTCTTTCTTGGATAGGTGAAGGTTAAATGTCAAATGAGTCGTGGGGTCCACCTGTGGGTATAAAGGATGCTGCCACTCTGCCCCATCGCTGGAATCCCTGACCCTACCCCCAACCTCTGCAGTTTTTAGTCTCCTCTCTCCTTTTGCCAGATCCCAAACTCCATTCCCTTGTTCCAGCCCTGGCACACTCAGATACCGGGGGTGTGTGAGGATCTGGGTGGGGCTGGGACTCTAGCCGGGGCCCCCCTTGGAGATCCAGGCTGAAGTCAGGCAGGATGGAGAACCACTGAGTCTGGGGAAAGAAAGAAGAGTATCAAAAAGGTTTTTTCCATCTTATTGAACAAACCAAAGAGAACTCGGGACCTAACACCCCCAGCCCCGAGTCATCTATGTAATTGGCTGCTTTCACCTCTTGCTCTCCACATCTCACCCCTTCTTCAAACCTCTCTATATGAACTTGTTCCTTCTCCCCCACCAGGAACCACTCAGTCTTTCCTCCTTTTCCATTTCCTGGAAGGCAGTATCTTTCATTGATTAAGCTCAGAAGATGCGAGTCAGGCGATCTTGAGTTCAAATCCTGGCTCTACCACTTTCTGTCTGTTATCTTGGGTAAGTGACTCAAATTTAAACGTTCCTGGACTTTACTTCCCGGACTGCAGAATGGAGATAATAAAACCATCTACCTCACAGGGTAGCTGTGAAGATTAAATGAGGGAAACGATGAAACAATGAAAGCACAGAGAAGTACTCAATCACACCATTTTTTTATTGCTTTTCCCATTAAGACTTCCCCTCTTTCTGACCCCAACCCCTAGTCCTCCCATGCTTCTGCTGACCTGATGGGTTGGGCGCTGTTGGGGCCTCCGATAGAGGATGTGGGCAGAGGCCTGACCCATTGTGCCACTCAGGGTCACCTCAGTCTGAGCAAGGCTGCTCAATGCTCCCACGGGGCCTGGGCCATGAAGCTCTTCATGTAGCAGGCCCAGCACATGCACCTGCTCCACTGGGGAGCTGTCACCTGGAGAAGGACAGGAAATGTACGGCACAAAGGGCAGCAGAGAGCATTCAGGGTAGAGGCCTGGGATCAAAGTGAAGAGGGAAGAAGGAAGGAGAGACCCACATTCCATCACAGCTTTGCCACAATCCTAACTTACATCGCCAGTTTCACTGCCCTGCTCTGAGCCTGTCAGCCCTCACCTTTAACACACTTCCCAATTCCAATTGGCATCACTCTGACTTCAGTCCTCAGGACCCCCTCATGGACTCCAGGATGGAATTAATGCTTTCATCATCTGGTCTTGGCTTACTTTCCAGCTTCAACTCTTTACACACTACACTACTTGCAATTTTGGGAATTTGCCAAGATCCCAGTCAGTGCCTTTGATTCCCTTCCTTTTTGGGAGCATTTACAGAGTGTCAGGCACTGCACTAAACACTTTAACATTTCAATCCTTATAAAAGTCAGAATTTTTAGATTGAACCAGAGAAATTGCTGATATTTGACACGTGACCATATCTGACCTACGAAAACAGCAATTCCAAGTGGTCAATCTAATACTAGAAACTCCCCCACTTTCACAGAGGAAACTGAAACAATGAGATCAAGCACCTTAATACAAAGCTGAGTATCTGACTCCAAAGCCCATTCTAGAACCCACAGTGTACTTCAGGGTTAGTCCCAGTGCCCCTGGCCTGACCAAATTTGCCTGGCTGACCCCTTGCTCTTTAAGACAGTTCCTTCCTTAAGGTGCTCTGTGCATGTTCCTTTACCAAGACAGCCCTTATCAGACTATCTTGGAACTGCTTGTTTACTCTCTGTATCCTTTATGGGACTTTGAGCTCCTGGAAGGCAAGAACCTGAGTACAGTTAGTTTTTATTTTCCTGTTATCTAGAATTGTACCTGACACATTGTATATATTTAATATTTATTGAATGAATGTTGAATGGATAAAATGAATGAGTAAGAAAGAACTTGGAGAAGAAAAAAAAAGTGATTAGTAGATGGGATTATGGAGAAGTCAAGAACTAGAATAGAGGTTGAAGAGATGAAAGAAGGTCCAACTGGAGATCCTTGATATGTTTTTTCTTAGGGTGGAAAGGCGCACATTCCTCAGCAGGGGAAGATGTATGAGGGGAAGTAACAAAGGAAGGGTCTCACCAGGGCGGGAGTCCTGATGGCTCAGAGCATGCAGGGTCTGGCAGAGTGTGGTGCAGGGAAGGTGAAGCAGCAGCCAGCTGAGTGAATCCAGAGCAATGGTGACAGGACCAGGATTTGTCCTCCTGCACATTGCTCTCAAGGCTCCCAGGGGCCCCCCAGGAAGGGCTTCTGCAGTCTTTGACCAGTTGAGAGGGTCTCTGAAGAGGTCATGGTAAACCAGCCTGCATAAGGGAAAATAGGAGACAACATAACACCGCCCCCTCCGCCTAATCTTGAACTTCATCCTCTGATCTATGTAGCTCTGCTTTCTCGATTGAATATCCTAAATTTTGTGAAAGGTAATTACTGAGAGGTAGAATATAGTGATTGAGAGCACAGACTTTGGTGTCAGACAGCCCTGACCCTCAGGCTTGGCTTTGCTACTTGCCCAAGGTCACCTAACTGATAAATCACTTAATCTCTTTAAGACTCAGTTTCTTCATTTGTAAAATAGGGATACAAACCTCTTGACATTTAGCACAGTCCTTGATACTAAGTACTTGATAAATGTTAGGTATCATCATTATCAATTATTTCCTGAGTGGTGCCTAAAGCACATCATTCTTTAGATGGATAAAGAGAAAGGAGAGGACATGAGACATGGTTCCTGCCTGTAGAATACCTTAGAGAAGGTCAAGAATTAAGTCATGTGGTAGTAACTACAAATAAAATAGCAGTTCAGGAAAAGGAGTCTGGCATGGGCTAGAAATCCTGGGAAAGCTTCATGGTGGCAGAACTTGTTCCCAGATACCTTTCTATCTTCTGCTTCTCTTGTGAATGCCATCTGAACATACAGCATCATCTCTAACACAATGGCTGATACAAAATGAGGGCTCAACAGATAGAGGTAAACTATTATTATTATCCACTGAGCCACCCAGACCAGGAAGTAATCTCTCTTAACCAGGCATTTAGATGGGTTCAAGGACCTCCTGATCTGGATGCTTTCCTCTACACTACATCAGTCTATGAGTCCTGGAAATTCTACCTGCTCAACTCCTTTTATGTTTGTCCTAAACTCTGCCTCCCTACTGCCACTGCCTTAAGGCAGGCCTCTGTCATCTCCTATCATTATTCTCTAAGATTCATTAGGACAGGGACCATGTCTGCCTCATTCACTGCTGTATCTCCAGTGCCTAGCACAGCAGATGGTTCGGAACTGGTGCTCAGTACATATACACCTGATTGAACCTGGATTACTGCAATAGTCTTCCCACTTGGTCTCCCTATCTCCAGGCTGCGCGCTTCCAACACATTCTCCACACTGTAGTCCACCCTAGACTAATCTAACAGCTATGATGTCACCACTCTACTCCCAAATATTCAAATGACTCCCCACTGCCTTTAGGATAACATCTAAACTCCTTTTCGTGTGTTCTGTAAGACCTTTTACTATCAAGTACCTCTTTGTCTGACCTCAGGAAGCGCTTCCACCTCCCACGAACAGGTATGCCTTCCACACCTCTCTAATTTTGCAAAAGCTGTTCCCTCTACCTGCACGACAAGTCCCTCAGCAGCTTACAGTTAGTGTTGATGCGAGTTTGGAATCCACGTCTGGATTAAGCATCGCCAGATTTCCAGTAACTCAAAAGGCATAACGTGTTTATTCTTACCCTTCAGTTCAGCCTCTGGTGCTAACCTGTACTGTTGGCCTTTTATTACTCTCTTTTTCTCTCCCAACTTCTACGGTCTCTACTTTGGATTCTCCAGCTACCACTCATCATTCCTCTTACTAATTCTTGCCTCACGAAAGACCCATATCCATTCATTCTATGAATATTTAAGTAGTTGCTAATACACACGAGGTTCTGCGCCTCCTGCTGTAAGGGAAGTTTCTCAGCAATAGAGATCCCACATCCAATTAAATCTCTTCCAGTTTGTACTTACCGGCTGTTGATACTGGAGTCAAAACCTTCACGAAACTCTTCCTCGCTCACTTCACAGCCCAGGATGTGGACTTGTTCCCCACTGAGGCAGAGATGCGGGGAAGTGTCAGAGTGGGGCCCACGCTTCCTTCCCGGGGAGGACAAGGAGACGCTGCCGAATACTCACCACACTGCAGATTTCTTGATAAGCGCCTTCAAGAGACTGCGCCCCTCCCACTCCACGGAGTCTGGGGAGAGCGAGAGATAAACAGCGTGAGAACACTTACGTTTCCGCCTTCACGAACTCGTCGCGACCTCCACCCCTAGCCTGTGACCCGTGGCCCTTCCTTTCCACTTGCGCTCCCTGAGCCCGGCTCCGAAGCCCCTGTGCCTGTGGCGCTCACCCCTCAGCAGCACCAGGCCGCCAAGGGCCAAAAGCGACTCCAACATCTCCAACTCCCGCCCGCTACCTCTTCGGACGCTCTCTGATGGCGTCAGGGCCCGCTGCCCCGCCCCTTCCAGGTGAAAGGGGCGGGGCATCCATGATTCCTGCCTCCACTAAGACCCGGCATAGTCTGGAATGAGAGGTGATTATGTGCAATATTTCAGGGATGCGCACGCGGAGGGGCCCGTCCCGAGCCCTGGCGCACAGACGTACGGCTGACGCCCCTCTCTGCATTCCCACCTTGACTAGGCAGGAAGAGCCGTTGGGGCAGTTGTCCGCGGGTGGGGGAGGAGACCGCTCGAGCCCGACGGACGGGTCCGAGCCTCGGGGGCAAGTGACGTCACCCCGCCCCGCCCATGCCGTTCTAGGCGGGCGTCGGCTTCTCCTCTGGCCCCGCCCTCCGCCACCTTCTGCGCGTGCGCGATACTGCGGCCTTGTTGGGGGCAGTCCGCTCTCCTTGTCCCCACCCCCATAGACCGTGTAGGGGGAACATTAGTCCCGGTGAAGCGAATACACGTCACCACCGGAAGTAGTGTCAGAGGGGAAGAGGAGGGGGGAAAAAAGGAGGAGGGAGCTCTTTGGGCGGTAAAATGGCGCCTGTCAGAGTGGGAAATCCAGCTGTAGAGGCTGCAGCCCCGCTCCCCAGCGGCTAAGGCACCCCCGACCTCGGGGAGGGGGAGGCCGCTCCTATCCAGCCATCCGCGCCCTTCGGCTCCCCCTCCCCCTCCTTCCCCGCTCCTTCGCTCAGCTGGCCTGTTCGCCGCCGCCGCAGCCCTTCGCGCGCCGCTGCCCCCACCCGCCCCCTTCCCGCGGGCAGCCCCCTAGCGCGCCTGCGCAGCAGGCCACCCTCCGCTTCCCCCTTCCCCTCCCCCTTCCTTCTCCCTCCCTCCCTTCTCCCTAGTCCCCTCCCCACCGCCCCCTCCCCCAATTCTCCATCCCCTTCTAGTCTGGTCTCGGAGGACCCCGTCCTAGCCCGACCTGTCTCGGCCCGCAGCCTCCGCGAAGCCGTCGGTGCCACTCCCCGCCCATGTGGGCCCCCGCGGGCTGCCCACGCCTGTCCCCCAGCTCCCGGTTCTGCTGGGCTTTCCCCTCGCCCAGGGTGGCTTTCTGAGCTGCCCGCTCCGTGCCCCTCTCTGCAGCCTCTCCTGCCACTCGGGGCCCCCGTTCCCCCTCCCGGCGGCGGGGGGCTGCCCCCGGGGGGCTGGCGGAGCTGGGCCGCGGGGGCCCCGGGGCCGGCGGTGCCGGGGTCATCGGGATGATGCGGACGCAGTGTCTGCTGGGGCTGCGCACGTTCGTGGCCTTCGCCGCCAAGCTCTGGAGCTTCTTCATTTACCTTTTGCGGAGGCAGATCCGCACGGTGAGCTGGGGTGGGCGCTGGTGATGGTGGGGACCTCAGTGAGCGGTGCTCACGGGTTTTTGGAAAGTGTCGGGCCTCTGTTTGGGCCTAGGAACGGAGTCCTGCTGTCAGTTTCTCCCGTTAGAGAATTTAGGGCCCCCTTAGCTGGACATGGGGTGGGATAGGGAGGAAGGAGACCCTTGTAGTAGAACCGAGGTGGGGGCGGCCTAACCGGGGACAGGATTTGGCAACTCTTGGGGGCTAGGGTGGTGGGTGGGGCGCTCTTTAAGAAAGCTGGAGTTGTTGCTAAAGAAACCGAGAGGCGGGGAACACCTGTTTGATGGCAGCAGATCTGTTGATGTGGGCTTGTGAAAGACCCTCCTATTATTCGGAACTTCCGTGTGTGTTTGGTCTTATAACAAGGGAGAGACGGGCTTATGTGTCAAGGGTGGGGGCGAGTGGGAGGGCATATGTGGCAAACAAGAATGGGAACTTGGGAAAAGCCCTCGGTGTGAAGGAGAAACCCCTGCGGTTGGCAGGAAGGGAACTCCTCCAAAAAAGCCTGAAAACTTATTTCATAGTGTATCTGAATTTATTGAGACCCTGGGACTAGAAAAGATGCATTTATGATGGGCTTCTTTAGTTGTGGAAGGGAGCACATTAAAGTTTGGGTGTCCGAATCAGAAAACAGTGCTTGTCAGTTGTAGAACTTGAATCTGAGGGCATGTTAGTTGCTCCAGGAGACCTTAGCATTATGAGGGATACTGTGGGGAGTGGAGACTGTGTGAATGTACCCAAATATCTCCCGGTTCCCTCCCCCATAGCTTTTCTCCAAGGTCAAAGCTCCTTAGGCTAACATCATTTAATGAATGTGCTCTTGTGTTCTCATCCTCACTGGGGAGATTCCTCTGAAGGAATCTGGGGAGAATTCAGTGAGCTGGGGTGCAGAGGTTCTGTGGTCTTTACTCTTTGGCCTACCTCAATAAAACTTGAAAAAATAAAACCAGGTAGGGGCTGCTTAGGTCATGGACTTTCCAGAAAGCCCTGGTGGTGGTTGACTTGTTGATTTGGGGGAATGGGCCTGGCCTTGGATTCAGTCTCTCCTTTACCGGTCTACTCCCTTCACTTCCTGATTTAGGGTGAGGATTGTTCTGGGTGGTCATGGTTGTAGGCAGGGCTATTTCCCTAAGACAGGAGTTAGAACCCAAGAAGAATTTGGAGTCAGAGGTGCTGAGATGTGTGTGGGGCTAGCTCCTGGGGTTTTCTTTACATGTTAGCTGCCATCCTTTCTGTTTGGTCTCACTCCGAGCATCCCCTCTTCTCTTCCTAACACATCAGTTTTCTGTTCTGGGTGCAGGGAGTAGTGCTCCAGTGCATCCAGAGGCTAGTTACTTGCAAAATTGCTCTCCTCTGGGCAGCACTGACCCCACAGCCTTTTGTCTTCCCTTCCCTTCCAATGTGGTTTCTCCTCCCGCCCCCTTTCTGGCAGTTGCTTGGAGCATTCCCTACATGCCCAGCATGTGCAATCCGAGATAGCAGGGCAGGACACCCGAGCTGTTGCGGCTCTCATCACAGCCCAGGGAGAAAAGAAGGGCAGATGCCTTGGGATTAGGGGTAGAGGGCCCTTTGGTTTGCAAGGGGGGAGCCTGCTTTTGGTGAGGCTTGGGGCCTAGGGATGGACTGAAGAGCATTTGTCTATGTTTTAGAAGAAAAGAGCAGAGGAGTGAATTGTCGGGCTTTGCATGGGGGATATCCGAGTATTAGAAATAGGAGCCTCTAGAGAAGGCTTGGAGAAGCTGGAAGGCTGAGGTGGTGACGTCCTTGTCCCTTCCTCACCTCTCACTCACAGTCCTTACTTCACTCTGGCCTTCTTGATACTCTATTGGTCTGCCTGGCAGATGGGGCTTTCCAGTGTTCTCTGCCTTGCCCTGGGTACCAGGATAAGGAGGCTGTTCAGAGGGATGAGGTTCTCTGCAACTTGTGACTTGGCTAGTAGAGACAGAAATGGACAGGTGGCTGGTTAAAATAGGCCTGGTGGCCCCTAGCCAGAGGAACTTAGCTGACTTGACAACCCCCGGATTCCCTCATCCTCTATTCCCCTTAGGCACCCAAGGACCTCCCCTCCTGACTCCTACTCCCTGTCCACTAAGGAATCTGAGGTTCTCAGTTCCCAAGTGGAAGTGATGGGAGTTGTCACAAAGAATCCCTGGGGTGGAGGTGGGGAGGGCAGTGCATTTCTTTGTTCAGGGTAGCAGCATAATATCATGATTAAGAGGGCAGGTTCTTGGGTGGGACTGCATGGGTACAATCCCAGTTTCACCACTTCATCCATTCTAATGTTGTGACCATCCCTGCTACAGTGTTCTAGGAATACAACCATGATGGAGACAGAATCCATGTTCTCATGGAATTTTCATTCTAATTGAGGAGACAAACAACTAAATAAGATAATTCCTAGCTCTATGGCCTTAGGCAAGGTATTTAACCTCTCCAAGCCTCGGTTTCTTCGCCTTTAAAACAGAAATGATATTATTGTTATTAGGGTTGTTTTGAGGATTAAATGAAATAATCCTAAATCAGTTACGTGGTGCCCAACATACGGTAACTGTTCAACACACGCTACCTATCATTGTTACTGAGGAAGATTTCCTTGTCAAGAGTTCTAATCCTCTCCCTTGTTATTCTTAGGTAATTCAGTACCAAACTGTTCGATATGATATCCTTCCCTTATCTCCTGTGTCCCGGAATCGGCTAGGTGAGTTTGCTGGCTGGGAAGACTGTTTTAAGGTGAGGTAGTAGGGTTCAGGGTCTGGGCTGGAGGTTGGTTGGTGTTATCCCTTCCCGTTGTGGTTCAGGCCAGGTGAAGAGGAAGATCCTGGTGCTGGATCTGGATGAGACACTTATTCACTCCCATCATGATGGGGTCCTGAGGCCCACAGTCCGGCCTGGAACACCTCCTGACTTCATCCTCAAGGTGTGTGGTGGTGGGAAGTGATGGAATGGTTATGTCCATTATTCTGCTTAGACCTGGACTCCCTTTCCTGGTCCCAGAGAGTCTTGTCCCCGTCTCCATTTCTTGGCACCAGTGTGAGCCTGAAGGGGGGAAGCAGGCAGTGGGAGGGTGGGGGGTGTCCTTTAGGCCTGTGTTGTGCTCAGGACTTCTCCCAGCCTTTCACCGTTCCTCTACAGGTGGTAATAGACAAACATCCTGTCCGGTTTTTTGTACATAAGAGGCCCCATGTGGATTTCTTCTTAGAAGTGGTGAGTTTGCGCAGCTAAAGGGAGCTCTGTGATGAAGGAATGGTTTTAGGGCTCTGGGAATTTAGAGGATCTGAGGAAGTAAGGGGTGAGGAGAAATGGGTCAGGGCAGTTTTGGAGAGGGGAGGTTGTGGGATGATTAGAAAATGGCTGTTGATAGTTTGGGTTCATTTGTTGTGTTGATGTAATTCTATTTTCCACAGGCTTCCTGCTCTTTTGTTCTCACCTCTCTGAATCTTAAGGGTGTATGGTGCCTAAGACTCTGAGTTTGGGGGCGTTCAGAATTTTGTGTTCCCAGAGACATTCGATGTTGCTGAAAGGCCTGAAGGACTAGACTGGATTCCTAGTGAAAGGGAACTGTATGTCTAAATGAATGATCACCTCTTCTGACACCTCTTTCCTGCGATCTATTTCAGGTGAGCCAGTGGTATGAGCTGGTGGTGTTCACAGCAAGCATGGAGATTTATGGCTCTGCTGTGGCAGATAAACTGGACAATAGCAGAAGCATTCTCAAGAGGAGATACTACAGACAGGTAAGGGGCTCGAATCCAGGTCTAAGAGTTAGGCTTGGGAGGCAGACCACCAGGGCAGGATTTGAGTTTGAGGCAATTTGCCCTGGAATGGGACCTTCTGGGGATGAGGGGGAGGTGTATGGTATGATCTCTGTTGTGAGAGTTGGCTGCCCGTGGGTGTTGTTGGGATTAGGGGAGCAGTCACAGAGCGCGAGTCTCCTTCTGATGCCAGCTCACCTTGCCTTCCAGCACTGCACTTTGGAATTGGGCAGCTACATCAAGGACCTCTCTGTGGTCCACAGTGACCTCTCCAGCATTGTGATCCTGGATAACTCTCCAGGGGCTTACAGGAGCCATCCAGGTATGGGGAAGGTGGTGAGTCTGGCAGGACCAGGAAATGGTTTTGAGGAGGTATTTTGAATGCATAGAGCTGGGATTCCCTGGTTTACTGTAGGTCAGGATGTAAATTGTTTCTCTTTTAAATGAGACGTCCCTCCTCTGCCACATGTCCACTTCATACATTAGATTTCCCATATCAAACTTGCTTCAGGTGAGACACAATGGCAATAAATTTTGCTAAAAGTCTCACACTAGTATGAGATATGGTGATTAAAGTTTAATTTTATTTCGGAGAATAAATCAGGAAGGTTTTACTTAGGTTGTTGAGTTTGGGCGGTGGGGGTGGGGTGCAGTTCAGTGAGGTATGTATTTAAGGAATGATCCCTACCCCGAAATAAAAGAAAAAAACACTGTGTCTCTCTTGAATTCTTTGTTTCTTCTCATGTGTATTTTCACTCAACCTAGACAATGCCATCCCCATCAAATCCTGGTTCAGTGACCCCAGTGATACCGCCCTTCTCAACCTGCTTCCGATGCTGGATGCCCTCAGGTAAGAGAAGCTAGACATTTAGATTTCCGAGGAAAGGAGGAGGTGGGGGATCCCAAGAGGGAATAAAAGTTTGTCCTGTTTTACTTAACTTATCTCTCTTCCCTTAAGAACTTAGCATTTGAACTGAGGTCTTCTTACACTAAAGCTTATCACTTTTAGCCATTGAATTTTGGGCAAACTGAATCTCAGTCTCATCCAGTGAAAATGGTGATCATTTCTGCCCCACGTCTCCAATGAGGCTGCCTTACCGTAGTGTTGTGAGGATATCAACTATAAGGACTCTACCAATGCAAGTTATTGTCATCCCAGGTTCACCGCTGATGTTCGTTCTGTGCTGAGCCGAAACCTTCACCAACATAGGCTCTGGTGACAGCTGCTCCCCCTCCACCTGAGTTGGGGTGGGGGGGAAGGGAGGGTGAGCCCTCAGGATGCCGTCTGATGCCCTGTCAAATGGTGAGGACTGCATGGGCAGGGTCTGCCCCTCCCACCCCTCTCTGCCCTGGGAGCCCCGCACTCCATATGGAGTTTGGATGGACACATGGGCCAGACTCTGAAGCAGCCTCACTCTAACTTCGTGTTCGCACTCCCTGGAAACCCTAGACTGGGACATAAGCCGAGGCCTAGGAGAGCCGAAACAGTGTCTGTGTTGGAGAGACAGGACTGGCCAGAGTGAGAGACATTTGGTAATCTAGGAGGCTCAAAGAGAAGCCAAGCCAGCTTTGTTGTGATTTGATTTTTTAAAAACTCTTGTACAAAAATGACTAATTCTTCACTCCAAGGGCTGGGCTGTGGGTGGGAAACTGGGATTTTGGGCCACTGGATTTTCCCCAAACTTGTCCCCCCTTACTTTTCACTCTATTTTCCCTTCTTCCTAGATTCACTCAGATCTGTAACCACCTTCCTCTTTTTTTTCTTTCCTCTCTTTTAAACCACGCATTATAACTTTGAAACCAAAGCTGCCCTAGAGCCTTCTCTGGGGTTTGGGGAAATGAGGGGAGGGGTCATGGTTTACACCCTCCCTGTCCCCTAGGCAGAGGGGAAAGAGACTGCTGTTGGGCCCAAGAAGGGTAGGAGGAAAGGTGGTGCTGGCTTTTCGGGGATGGAAGAGTTAACATCAATATCTATGCTTTGGCGGGAAGGGTCTTAGTGACAGGATGGGCGGCCTGGCAGGGAGTGAAAGGACAGCTGCGTGTCCTGAAGGAACTTGAGCTTTAGCGCAGTATAACATAGAAGTATGAAAGGAGGAGAAACCTGGACGCCAGAACAGGCATATAGCTGGAGAGAGGCCGGGCTTCGCTTGGGGGACTGACGTGGACAAGCTAAGCACGGGCTGCCCCCAGGCGGCGGCTGCCCCGGGCCCTCGGTTCTCTCCGCTCCACCCCGGCGCCTCCACCCCTCAGCGCCCTCCTTCCGAAGCCGGCTCTACTTCCTCGCACCCGCCACGTGACGCTCCGCCCTTCTCCAAGATCACATGATTTTTCTGTTACAAATACTTAAAGTGTTCTTCCGCGCTGACGTAGTCCCTACCTTTCGGACCTCCTCTCCAGTCCCTATTGGTCCACTCATTCCTGGAACCTAAGCGTTCTGTGCGTCTCTCCAAATATATATTTCCTTTTTGTTGTCCGTAATTGCCGGAGACCACCTCCTCTGCTTGGGTACTACTTTGTTTTGGTGTCAACGGCCGCCTTTAGCGTACCAGCACGTTTTGTGAATAGCTATCCTTGTAATTATCTCTGCTCTTTTTTTCCTCTACGTTACTTCCAAAAAGAACGTTTGGAGAATCAGGTCTCAAATTATTACCATCTCCTAGCCCTTTTCATTCCCGGCTTCGTGGGGGGAAGGTTGGGAAATGGGTTTTCAGTTACTTTCAACGACAGCTACGTAGCCTGCGTAGCTCACAAGTTGATTCCAAAGCGATTACGCTGACGGCGTGAGGGGGGGCGGTCAGTAGGTGGTGCTACGCTAGCGGCGTTAGGGCTACTGAGCTAGTGGCGTAACATAGCAGGCGGGGCGACCCTTGATGGGCGGGGGCGGGGTTGGTGAATAGGGAAGTGGCGCAAGTCTCGAGATCGCTCCGCTGAATCCGCCCGCGCGTCGCCGCCGCCGCCGCCGCCCCCCGTCCTGGCCCCCCCCCCCCGGGTTCCCTCAGGCCAGCCCGGTCCAGCCCGGTTCCCGGGAGGATGAAGTTCGTGTATAAAGAGGAGCATCCGTTCGAGAAGCGCCGCTCTGAGGGCGAGAAGATCCGAAAGAAATACCCGGACCGGGTCCCGGTGAGGACAGTAGCCAGGGCCGAGGGCGCGGGGCGCGGGCGCTGGCGCTGACGCCACAGCCTGGGCTTGGGTCGGCGACGGGCAGCGCGGGCATCGGGCTGCCGGCTGTGGCGGGGTTGGGAACGAGCCCGAAACTGCTGTCTCTGGGACCGGAGGTGAAAGGAGTCGGGTAGCGGTAGAGCTAGAGGCGAGGGGATGTAGGTGGAGGGAGAGATCTTAGGATTTGTGTGGGAGGCTGTAGGGAGTTTGACAGCCTGAGCTTCACACGGTCGTTCCCCCCAGCTAGCTAGATTTTTGAGATTGAAGCTCTAGTCAGCCCAGACTAGTCATCCCCATCTGATTAAGATAGTTGTTTACTATGACGCCCTCTTCAGGGATCCTGGATATTTAGGTGAGTTCCAGTCAATGGGGTGAGGATCTCTACTCAGGGCTGCACCGCGTGTTCAGAGACAAAGAAAAATGAGTCGGGGGTAGGTTTGGGTGTTGGGAATATTGTTGCTCGAGCTCTTGACAGGTGGAGCTGTGAGGCTGTATACCTGATGTCTCCTAATTTTCATCTTTGTCAGGTGATAGTAGAAAAGGCTCCCAAAGCTCGGATAGGGGACTTGGACAAAAAGAAATACCTGGTGCCTTCTGATCTCACAGGTGGGAACCTGACCCAATACTCAGGTTTGCTTCCTGTTGGGGGGGGTTGCAGTCTCTGTGGGAGGAAGCTCCACATATAGCAGCTGTTCTTTTGAGGGCATTTGTGATCTCTATGACTTTATCACACTTTGTATCTTTGGCAGTTGGTCAGTTCTACTTCTTGATCCGGAAGCGAATTCATCTCCGAGCTGAGGATGCCTTGTTTTTCTTTGTTAACAATGTCATTCCACCCACCAGTGCCACAATGGGTCAGCTATACCAGGTATGGTGACCGGGAAGTAGTGGAGGCTTTTGAGAGGAGTTAGAAGAGTTTGAGGGGAAGAACGTTTTAGGTCAGCAATTCTTGGATTAGCTGGTTTGTTTAGCTCTCAATTTTATCTTTGGCCTTAAAATTTGCGGATTGCCCTGGATTGGGGGTTTGGACAGGCCAGTGGGAGTAGAGAGAAGGGTGAGAATAGTGAGCTGGAGCAACTATTCTGATCCAGACTCTCCCCAGTCCCCTTCCCATTCCAAGGCAGCGGAGAACAGTCTGAGATCTTTTTGCCCAGGACTGCTGTTAGGGATACTACTGCTTGCCACTAGGGCCTGGAGCGAGGGAAGGAGTCAAGGCACTGGTTTTTGGGGTGTTTAGAGAGAATGGTTTTTGAAGAATGTGTCTGGGCAGTGGGTGGTTCAAGTAACTAAAGCCCAGATGCCTGAGCACCATAATTTTCTGCTTTTACCCCAGGAACACCATGAAGAAGACTTCTTTCTATACATTGCTTACAGTGATGAAAGTGTCTACGGTCTGTGAAGCTGCTGCCCCTGAGTTGGGGGGTCCCATTCTACAGAGAGAGAGGTGGCCCCCCTTCCTTGACCTACTCTTCCTCCTTCAGGCTCAAACACCACCTCCATTATTCAGGACCTGCCCTTCCTAATGTTTGAGGCTCTTCTCCAGCCCGTCTTAGCAGGAGGGTTAATGGGGGAGATGGCCACTACTACTTCTCCCTTCTCCTTTCTTCCCCTTTCTCTACCACCTTTGCCACTCTGCTTTAGACTTCTTGATTGTCAATCTCTGTCACATCCAGTGATTGTTTTGGTTTCTCTTCCCTTTCTAACTGCCCAAGGAGCTCAGAACCCCAACAATCCTTTCCTTTCACTACCTTCTTTTTTGTGGGTGGATGGAAGGGACTGAATTGTGGGGGAAGGTAGGAGGCACATCAATAAAGAGGAAACCACCAAGCTGAACTGGATTTTGCTTTGTGTTGCTCCCCTCCCCCTTTTGTTTTTTACTCCTCACTGGTGGGGAAAGAGGTTGGAGGGATAGTAATAGATTTTGGTTTATTTTGTTGATGTTAGGCTTTTCCTTGTGTATAAATAGGGTGCTTTTGTTGTGATGGATGGAATACTCGGAGTATTGTTTCGTGAAACTTCAGTTTTACATACGTGTGTAGTGGGTCCTGATAAAAAGTTTTTTACTGTGGGTTCCTGTGGAGAAAGTTTGAAAGTACCTGCTTTAGAGAAACACATCCAAGTTTGTTATAACCTTTGGGATTAAGGAAGAGATTTTCGTGTGTGGGAGTTGGTAAAAGGACTCTGTCCTCAGTTGCATGTCACTTGGCCAGACTTTGTGCCGGCGTGTGGGATCCAGTGGAGTGGAATCCGAGAGGGAGAAGACTGGGAGGAGGAAGCCATTATCACCAGGAGAACTACATCTCCCAGCAACCACTTCTCCGTCTGGCCGGAAGTGGAGCGGTCCCCCGTAGAAGAAAGAAGCCGTAGAATGAGGCAGTATGGTGGCCGAGAGTTTTAATCCCTTCTTCCCCTTCTTCTCTAGTCCCGCCCAGCCTACATTTCCCAGGAGCCTGCGCGTGTTCTTCCGCTCTACTCTGCTCCCAATCTCCCCGCCACTCCCCGGGGGAGGGGGAGCGATTTAATGCGCATGCGCCAATCCGTGGCTTGCTGGGAACTGAGGTTCCGGAGGCTTACGCGGTCCCTTTTCCGCCGCCCGCGGACGGACTACAAGCCCCTTGATGCATTGCGCGTCGGCGCCCGCGAAGGGAGGGGGGAGAGAAGAGGAGGGAGGGAGGAGGAGGAGGAGGAGGAGGGAGCAGGCGGCCGGCGGCGCGGGGGGAGGGGGCCCGGTCCGGGAGTGCGGGAGGCTGTGGTAGAGGGAGGTGGCGGCAGCGGCTAGCGGACTCGAGTGCCAACCGGGCCGAGGCAGACACCTCTGTGGAGCGAGGCAGTAGGAGCACCGAACACCAGAGGCGGCACCGGGATCCCCGGCTCTGGGGAGGGGGGTGCCGGACCGGGAGGAGGGGAGGGGGCGATGCTGGAAGCCATGGCGGAGCCCAGTCCCGAAGGTGAGCTTTCGACCAGCACGGAGCGCTGAGCCAGCGGGAGGCGGGCGAGGAATCAATTGGCAAACTTGGAGGTCGAGCCCAGGAGCCCGGCGAGGGAGCACGGGGAGGGGGGTCGGGGGCCTGTCCCTGGAGGTGGGAGAGCGATGAGTTGAGAGATCTTGGAGAAAGAGGAGTGGGAGACTGAGCTGGGGGTAGTTGGAGATCAGACTGTGTGTGTGTGTGTGCGGGGCGAGTGGGAGCTGGAAACCGGAGCTTCGGGGGTTAGGGGCCGAAAAGGCCTCCGGCAGGTTGGGGCCCTGGACCTGGGAGGTTGGGAGTATCGGGGGACGGGGAGTTGTTGAGGAGGGAGGATGTGGAAGAGGACTGAGTAGGAGCCCGGCAGTTCGCCGAGGTGGGGGAGTTTGTGGCGGTGGTGCCGGAGCTCCCGGGAGTTGCCGCCAGAGACAGCCCGGTGATTGTTAGAGAGGTGGGCAGATAGTTGTAAGGAGAAGAGGGGGTCTGGGTATTGTCTGCGGTAGAGGGACCTGTACCGGGGCTAGTTGTGGGGAGAGAGAGCCGGGAAGCAAGGAGAGCTGGGTAGTTGTAGGGGCGCTGGGGCGGGGTGGGGGGGTTAAGACTGGCGAGTTGCGGGGGTGTAGGTTTGGTCGGCGAGGTTAGAGCCTGGGAGTTGCGGAGGGTGAGGGGGCAGCAGCGGGGCTTGCTGTGGGGAGAGAGTAGCTGGTTGGGCGGGGGCGGGGGTTAGAGTTTAGGGGTCCGTGGCCTAGTGACTCGGTGGTGAGTACGGGGGCGGAGGGGGGGCGGCGGCCGGAGAGAGCTCGGAACAGGGCCCGGGGGCCCGGCGGGGAGCCCGAGGAGCTCGAGACGGGGAGGGGCCAAAGCCCCGGATGGGGGCGGAGGGACGGCGAAATTGTGGGGAGCGCGGTATGGGGGGGCAGGTGGGGCCGCGTCCGGGTTAGAGCTCTCTGGTCTGTCCCGGACGCGAAGTGGCGTTGGCTGTGTGTGCCTGTGTGTGTTTAGGTGGGGTGAGGGGCGCGCCGGGCCTCGTGCTCCGGTAGAAGGGGCCGGAGGGCGGGGAGCGGTTCAGCGTGGTCATCCTGGACCCTGAGGGCTGGCGGGCGGCGTGTGCGGTCTCGGAGGACCCGGGGCAGTAGAGCGCGGCCGGGTAGGAACTCCAGGCTCTGGGCGCGTGTGAAGGACAGGGGCAGGCGGCAGCCCTGGCTCGGTCCGGGGAGCGGTATGGCGGGGTGGGGCGCTAAGAGATCCGAGTCGACTGGAGTCTAGAGAAACCGTGAGTTGTGGGGGGGGCGGGGCGCCAGGCCTCCGGTGGGGGGAAGGGGAGCGCTATAGCGAGGCCTGGGAGGGCGCCGCGCCCAGGCTCCGCCCCTCGCGGGGCGGAAGGGGGAGCAGGGGCGGGTCCAGCGCAGCTGGGGGCCTGCTGGCCTGGCTGAGGTACCTGGGAGAGAAGGGGGATCACTTGGGACCTTCAAGGTTTAGAGGTGGGGTTTTACACCGACTCTTGCCTAGTGCCTTGACTCAGCTTTTATTGCTTTCACAGATCCACCTCCGACCCTTAAGCCAGAGACTCAGGTGAGGTTTCCCTTACCTTTGCAGCCTAGTATTACTGCCAGACCCCCTCCCCCACCTTTGTCCGTCTCTCTTTCCCTTCTACCTTTTCCACATTCCTCACTCCAGGGACTGTGCCTTTGGGAATGCCCCTCTTACACTCCATGTGATACATGTTTCCTTCCTTTCAGCCACCAGAGAAACGTCGGAGAACAATTGAGGATTTCAATAAATTCTGCAGTTTTGTCTTGGCCTATGCTGGTTACATCCCCCCTAGCAAAGAGGTAGGGACAGGAGGACAAGTGATATGAAGTGGTGTCCTAGGACTGTAGAGGGGCTGTTGAGTAAATGGGACTGTATTACTTTAAAGGAGAAACCTACCAGGAATTATAAGACTAGGAAAATTGGAAACTCGGGTGGGAAAACTAGTGTCTGGGGTGGAGATGGGGTTCATAAAGCTAGGTGACTTGAGCGGCAGTGAATGGTCTTGGGGTACTGTTAATGGAAGTTGCTTTTGGATAAATTTTAGGAAGCTGAAAATGGCAACAAAGGAGGCTGTACAAGAACAGAGCTAAAGAAGTATGGTTCTGGTGTGGGAGATAAAATGTTGTGAAAGCACTGGGCACTGGGGAGATCGCTAGAATTTGAGGGCAGAGGTAACATGGAAATATTCAAGTGGAGATGTTGGTGGGAATTGGGATGAGTACAGTGAGATTTGGTGGTTTTGACAGGATATTTTGGGGTAGATCTAGTTCTTGGTTTCTAAGCTGGGTTTGTAGAGGGGCTGAGATGACACTGGGCTGCCTGCTGACCCTGGTCTCTTCCCCCTTTTAAGGAAAGTGACTGGCCAGCTTCCGGCTCCAGCTCTCCATTGCGAGGTGAGAGTGCAGCAGACAGTGATGGCTGGGACTCGGCCCCTTCAGATCTCCGAACCATCCAAACCTTTGTTAAGAAAGCAAAGTCATCCAAGAGAAGGGCGGCTCAAGCAGGTCCCACCCAGCCAGGACCCCCAAGGTCCACTTTCTCTCGCCTGCAGGCCCCTGACAGTGCCACCCTGCTTGAGAAGATGAAGCTCAAGGACTCTCTCTTTGATCTAGATGGGCCCAAAATGGCATCTCCACTGTCCCCCACATCCCTGACACATGCCTCCCGGCCCCCTGCTGCTCTCACCCCAGTGCCCCTTTCCCAGGGGGACCTCTCCCAGCCTCCTCGAAAGAAGGACCGAAAGAACCGAAAATTGGGGCCAGGAGCAGGTGCTGGCTTTGGGGTGCTTCGGAGGCCTCGGCCAGCCCCTGGGGATGGGGAAAAGAGGTCTCGAATCAAGAAGAGCAAGAAGCGGAAGTTGAAAAAAGCAGAGCGGGGGGATAGACTCCCACCTCCTGGTCCTCCCCGGGCACCCCCTAGTGATACAGACTCTGAAGAGGAGGAGGAGGAGGAGGAAGAGGAAGAGGAGGAAGAGATGGCAGCAATGGTAGGGGGTGAAGCCCCAGCCCCTGTGCTGCCAACACCCCCTGAGGCTCCCAGGCCCCCTGCCACAGTGCACCCTGCAGGAGCCCCTGCCACTGACAGTGAAAGCAAGGAGGTGGGCAGCACTGAAACAAGCCAAGATGGAGATGCCAGCTCCAGTGAAGGCGAGATGCGGGTCATGGATGAGGACATCATGGTAGAATCAGGTGAGAAGTTTGGGATACCCAAGGGCAGCTGGGAGGCTGGGTTTAGGGGTGTTGTGGATCCAAGAGCTCAGGCAGAACACCAAACAAACCTTCTTTTCCCCAGGTGATGACTCATGGGATCTGATCACATGTTACTGCCGAAAGCCCTTTGCAGGGCGGCCCATGATTGAGTGCAGCCTGTGTGGGACGTGGATCCACCTCTCCTGTGCTAAGATTAAGAAGACCAATGTCCCTGACTTCTTTTACTGCCAGAAATGCAAAGAACTGCGGCCAGAGGCCAGGCGGTTAGGGGGGCCTCCCAAATCTGGAGAGCCCTGACATCGCCGGCTCTAGGCTGGAACTTCTAAATGACATGACTTGGGAACTGAGCCTCAGGGTCCTCAAGCCTATCCCCTGGAGCTTGGATATTGTCCCACTTCAAGGCAGGAATTCCTAAGGGAGGCTGGTTTGGAAATGAGTTTCTCACATTCCTCCCCTACCCTTCCCACCTTGTGGACTTGAACTTGGACCCCTTACATTTGGGGGTGGGAAGCTGCCTGGGTCCCTAGACACTTAATCTCTGTCCCTTGGGCCTGCCACCTCTCACTTTCTGGGCCAGGGTTGGAATTGGGATGGAATGGGACAGTTGTCTATAAAACTCTAGTGTAAATATAGCACTCCCGTCCCTCATCTTTTCTTCTGTCTCACTCCCCATTTCTTCTATACCGGTTGTATTTTTAATTTTGGACTTCCCCTTTTGGGCATGGCAGCTCAGAGGTGGAGTACCAACCAGAGCCTGGCCCGGCAGGAGGGAAAACAGAAGGGTGACGATTCTCTCACTCACCTCTTTTGTTTTTAATAATATTGGCCAGCTGTTTGTACAGACAGCCTGCGTGTTGTAAATAAAGCAGAGTGGGCTCTTTTGTGTTTATAGCCCTCACTGACGTCCTGCTTGGGAGGGAGGCTTTGGAAAAGCTGGCAGAAGACTGGCTGGAGGAGGGGCTGAAACTGACCCCCCTTTCAGGTCCGAGGTGAAAACGACTCTATGGCCTTAATTGGTTTTGCCCCACCTCACCCCTGTCTAGGATCCCCACAATCTCCACCCCCGCCCCCCACAAGCTCGCTCCAGCGGATCAGACTTGCTCGGAGCTCCCCGCCCGAGCTGGGTAAAGCAGGGTGGGAATCAGTTGCCTGCTCCCTGAGGGCAGAGACCAGCTTAGCCACGGGACTGGGAGGACGCGGGTGGGGACACATTTGGGGGCGGGGCCGGTGCGGGCTGGGAGACCGTTGCTGAAGGCAGTGATCACGTGGTGGGGGCGCTAGGAGGAGCCGAGTGGTCACGTGACCGGGAGAGGGTCACGTGGCGGAGGGCGTTACGAAGAGCGCGAGGTGGGTCGGCTTGGGTCACGTGACATGGGGAGAGGTGGGCGGGGCACAGGAGGGGCGCTCGCGGCGTCTGCGGCGGTGGCGCGCGGCGGCGGCTGAGTCCGAGGCTTTGGGTCGCACCCCTTGGCCGCCCTCTCCTACCCCCTCGATCGCCGCCTTCTCTCTTGCACCGCTCTTGCACGGGGTCGGTCCTGTACGCGCTCGCGCGTCGGTTTTCGGGTCTGCGCAGGCGCGGCGGCGGGAGCGATTAGCCCGCTTGGGTGGGCGGCGGAGCCCGGGAGCGCGCGGGCGAGACCATGGCGGGCAGCGGCGCGGGGGGCGGTGGTGTCGGGGAGACGAAGGTGATTTACCACCTGGATGAAGAGGAGACTCCCTACCTGGTGAAGATCCCTGTCCCCGCCGAGCGCATCACTCTCGGCGATTTCAAGAGCGTCTTGCAGCGGCCCGCGGGCGCTAAGTACTTTTTCAAGTCTATGGATCAGGATTTCGGGTGAGCCCGAGGCCTAGACTGGGACCGCTGGGGACTGTGCTGGAGTGGATTGGTCAATATTGGGGGGCATAGGTCCATTCTGGGCCATGCTGGGGATTTGTGGGCTATAGTGGAGTAGATTGTGCTATGCTGGGGTAGATTGGGTATCACAGGATGGACAAGGTTATGCTTGGACAGATTGAGGCGCACGGAGCTGTAGGAGGACATACTGGGCTATACTAAACCAGATTAGAGAAGATTAGGCTATACTGGAATAGAGTGGGGCTCACTGGTTTATTTTGGGATGTTCTGGACTGTGCTGAGGTGGATTCATCTATCTTTTGGTAGTTCAGTGCATTCTGAGCAGTCCTTTAGCACACAGGCTATGTAGGGATATTGTGGAATCTCCTGATGTAGATAGGGCTGTACTGGGGCAACTTAGGGCGCTCTTGCCTATGCTACGGCAGGCAGGATTGTTTTGGGACACTCTAGTCTGTAATAATGCAGAGTGTGCTGTATTGGGATGTTCTAGGCTGCCCTGGAGTAGATTAGGCTATCTTGGAGAAACTTGGGCCATTCTGGTCTCTACTGGGTTGTATTGGTTGATCTTAGTTTTTGTGGGGGCCTAGTTTTTATTGGGACACTCAGTAGAGGAGCAGACAGTCTGTTGGGGTGTCTGCTGGTACAGACAGCTGTATTGGGATATTCTAGTCTGTATTGGTGCAGACAGCTGCATGTGGAGACATTCTATGATGTGCTAGACTAGATTGGGCTTTCCTGGGGTAATTTGGGACATTCTGGGCTAGCCTGGGACTTTAAGTAATGCAGAGTAAGCTCTTTTGTGTTTATAGCCTTTGAGACTGAGCGGTCTCTGTCCTCAAGCTCAGCTTTGAAGGCAGGCTGGATTAGGCTGGGATTGCCTGGGTTCTAGGAGGGCTGAACAGACTGGGCTCTCCCTAGAAAGGTTGTTGGACGTTGGGGAAAGTGGTACTGTGTTGGGAGTTACCTTGGATTTAAATCAAGGTTCTTCTGTTTGTCAGCATTTTAATTTGGCATAATTTATTTAATTTTTTTGCTTTGATCTCATCTGTGAAATGGAGCTCATCAAAGTAAAATGCCTACCACAGGTACCTGGCAAATGATAATTGTCATTATTAGTACTGAGTCTGACTAGTCTATAAGCCAGGTTTGTATCTCTGTGGTGATACAGAATAGAACAACTTGGCAGGCTGGACTATGATGAGACTGGATTATGTTGTGAAGAATACTACATTATGCTGAGGCAGATTAGTAGTGCCTGGGCTGTGTCGTCGCTTTGATAGCAAATGGGATTAAGTTGGCATGTATCCAGGCTCCTAGAACCATATTAGGCTAAAGGGTTAATCAGACAGTATGTTCTAATTCAGGAGTGAGGATGTATGAGAGTGTGTGTTCAGGGCAGAGATTTTCATAGTTTATATATTGAGTCCTTTAGTCAACAAATATTTGTTAATGCTTACCAAGTGTCAGGTACTTTGCTGTGAGGCTGGGATGCAGTGTTGAACAGAATAGGCATTAATGATTAATGATTTCCGGTGGTAGTTGAGAAGAAGGGGCAAGTCCAGTCCATCGCAAGGAACCCATGGGGCAAATGGTCCCCAGGGCTGGGCTTTTGGGTCTGTCAGGTGGAGCCGATTGCTTAGTGCAGAGTTTTGTGCCAGGTGAGGCACAGGGGAGTGGGAAGCCCGGCTTCCCCTCTCCTTGAGAGCTCTCGGCCTAGTGAAGAAGTACCATTCTTTGGTCTAATGGATATTTTTATCTAGGCAAAGACAGCACATTTGGACTGCCCTCTGGAAGTGAGTTAGAGAAAACTAAGGAAAGCATAAGAGTGGGGACTTACATGACGACCAAAGCCTTTTTTGGGAAGGTGTGTGAGGAACAGGTTAGAGGTTGAGGGGAGGCTGCCTGCAAGGCTCCTAAGGTCAGATAGATATTTTGGGCAGCTGGGGTAACCTCATGGGATGGCCTTTGAAATTGGACTGAGAGGTTTGGATCAGACTCAAGGAAATCTTTGGAGCAGCCTTGAGCCCCTGAGGAGGAGCTGGGGAGAGAAGGAGAAATAAGGAAAGGGAATCGTTTGGAGATTTCTTAGGTCTAAGAGTGACGTGTTTCAGTGTAACAGAAGAGGACTTGGACAGGGTGAGAGAAAATCCACATCCTTGAGCTGGATGAGGATTGGGAGAAACTTGAATGGAGATGGGAGTCGGGGGAGCTAGTCCAGTCTCATGGATTTTTATCCCTTCTCTCGGCAGGGTGGTGAAGGAAGAAATTTCAGATGACAATGCCCGCCTTCCCTGCTTCAACGGACGGGTGGTGTCCTGGGTAAGGGGCTCTGGCCCTGAGGCCCTAGTCCCTCCTGTGTTGCTAAGCTCCTCCACGCCTCAGTCTGTTCTGTAGCACTCCTCCTGCTCAGTTGTTGGAGGTCCTGGCTCTTTGCTTTCCTACCTGTCTGGAGAGCCAGCTGGAGCCTCTCAGCCTTCTCCTTATGAGGTCTCTTCTGCTTCCTACAGCTTTTTTGTGCTTTTCTCCACCCTCTGTCAGACCCTGTCCCTTTTTCTAGTCCTTTCCGTTACTCCCATCTCATATACCTTACTTCCCAATTGAGCCTTTTTTTTAATCACTTGCACTCTTCTAGCTAGTGTCATCAGATAACCCCCAACCCGAGATGGCTCCCCCAGCCCATGAGCCTCGGACAGAACTGGCGCCTCCACCCCCACCATTACCCACTTTGCCACCGGAGAGGACCAGTGGCATAGGGGACTCCAGGCCTCCATCCTTCCAGTGAGTACTTGGATTCTTGAGTCCAGGGGAGGGAGATGAGGAGGGAACCCAAGCCCCCTGGGAGGGGAAGCTGAGGATTTGGAGCCCTGTCCCACTGATGTGGTTTGGAAACTGTCTCTGCCCGTCTAGCCCTAATGTGTCCAGCAGCCGGGAAAATTTGGAGCCCGAGACAGAAACAGAGTCAGTAGTGTCTCTGAGGCGGGAACGGCCTCGCAGGAGAGACAGCAGTGAGCATGGCGGTGAGGGGGGCCAGGCCCTGAGGCTGGGGAGAGTGGGAGCTGGGAAGGGGTTGGGTCAGACCCAAGCCTTGATGAGGGTAAGGAACATGAGGCCTGGTTCCTGAGGTTCCTGTTCATACTTAGCTGGGGGCCACAGGCCCAGTGGCCCCTCGAGACTGGAGCGCCACCTGGCTGGGTATGAGAGCTCCTCAACCCTCATGACCAGCGAGCTGGAGAGCACCAGCCTGGGGGACTCGGATGAGGACGACACCATGAGCAGGTATGGCTCCACACATCTTTCCCCCTCTTTTCCCTCCCTGCAGCCAATCCTCCCCTCCTTCTCTTGGCCCCATGACCACCTCTGCCTGCGAGTGCTCCCCTTCCCAACCTTCTGACAGGTTCAGCAGCTCCACGGAGCAGAGCAGTGCCTCCCGCCTCCTCAAGCGCCACCGGCGGCGGAGGAAACAGCGGCCACCCCGCCTGGAGAGGGTGAGGGAGTTCTCATGGGACAATGGGCCTTGGAGAAGGTGGGGCCATGGGCCTTGGTTTGAGGAGTACAAGGGCACAGACTGTGAGAATCCCAGGGCTTATCCCCAGGCTGTTGAAGGCAGTCCAGCTCCTTCCCATTTTCCCACCACAGACCTCATCCTTCAGCAGCGTCACCGATTCCACCATGTCTCTCAACATCATCACAGTCACACTCAACATGGGTATGGAGGGAGCCTGGGGCTGGGGAGGACTTGATCTCCAGCACTCCTGGGGGGTCATGTGGTGGGGGCTTCCCTTGTCACACGTACTCCCTCCACAGAGAAGTACAACTTCCTGGGCATCTCCATTGTGGGCCAAAGCAATGAGCGGGGAGACGGTGGCATCTACATCGGCTCCATCATGAAGGGTGGGGCCGTGGCGGCTGATGGGCGCATCGAGCCGGGGGACATGCTTTTGCAGGTGTGCTGGGGCGGGGCCACCAGCGCCAACTCGGGCAGGGTCTCTCAGCCTCTCCCACCCTGCCTCTGACCCACTTCCCCTTGCTTCCAGGTGAATGACATGAACTTTGAGAACATGAGCAATGATGATGCGGTACGGGTGCTGAGGGACATTGTGCACAAGCCGGGGTGAGCTTCTGAGCTGGTCCCGGGTCCTCTGTCCTCTTGTCTTTGCCTTTTCGCCTTTTATTTTATGATTTTAAAAAGTGGTGAAATGGGGGCTGGCCCGGTGGCCTAGTGGTTAAGTTTGGCACGCTCCGCTTCAGCAGCCTCGGTTCTTGGGGTCCGTTCCCAGGTGCAGACCTACATCACTCGTCAGTGGCCATGTTGTGGTGGCGGCCCACGTACAAAATAGAGGAAGATTGGCAACAGGTGTTAGCTCAGGGTGAATCTTCCTGAGCACAAAAAAAAAAAAAAATAGTGGAAGGTAACACGCATCTAAAAAGTACATAAAACAAAAATGCGTAATGTAGTGAATAATTTTAGAGTGAAAGAGTACCCGTGTCACCACTACCTAGATCATGAAATAAAAGATTGCTGATACCCCGGAAGTGTTGTCGTTGCCCCCCACCCCCACCCCACCACTGCCCTGCTGTGTCCCTTCCTGCTCTCACTCTCCTTGCTACCCCTAGAGGTAATAATCGCTCTCCTGACTTGTTTGGTCATCACCTTGGCAAAGAAAATCTGCACTACACTTGGTAGTTTTACCGCCCATGCTTGTATCCTTGAACAACACAGTTTAGTTTTACCTGTTTTTGGACTTTCTCTGAGTGGAACTGTATGGGCTGTACTCTTGTCTCGCACAGCAGTATGCTTTTAAGAGTTATCCGTGTTGGTGAGTCACCCACATTGTGGAGCCTTCCACTCTCACTTTCTCTGGCCCAGCCTTGTCTTTGCTCTTTTCTTCTTTCCTCTCTCTGTCCCTCAACCCATTCTTATTCCAGGCCTCTGCCCTCCCAAGGCCTCTCTCCCCAGCCCTGCTTGACCGGCCTCCTCTTCCCCACAGCCCCATCGTGCTGACTGTGGCCAAGTGCTGGGATCCCTCTCCCCAGGCCTATTTCACCCTCCCCCGAAGTGAGTGATGCTCAGGAGGGCCTGCAGCTGAGGACGGGAGAGCTGGGAGCTGGGACTGGGCCTCTGCGGAATGAGTGGAGGAGGGTCAAGGTGGAGGCGAGATGGGGTCTGAGTCAGGGAGGGACAGGGCTGGCCCTTTGGGACTGGGAAGTGATCATCTTGGTGGCCTTCTTTGTCCCAGATGAGCCCATCCAGCCAATTGACCCTGCTGCCTGGGTCTCACACTCCGCTGCACTGACTGGTACCTTCCCAGCCTATCCAGGTTCCTCATCCATGAGCACCATTACATCTGGGTCCTCTCTGCCTGATGGTGAGCCCCCAGGCCCACCTCATCCCACTCTTCCTGGAACTCCTCCCAACAATGGTGTGACCCCGCCACTCCTTGGGAGTGGCCCTACCCCTGATTCCCCATTGTCTTGTCTGTCAGGCTGTGAAGGCCGGGGTCTCTCCATCCATACAGACATGGCATCTGTGACCAAGGCCATGGCTGCTCCAGAGTCTGGGCTGGAAGTTCGGGACCGCATGTGGCTCAAGATCACGATCCCTAATGCCTTTCTGGGTACTGCTGGGCCCTGGGCAGGTGGCGTGGGAAGGAGGGGAGGAGGGGGAGGAGGCCGAAGCTGGGACTGGCCCAGGCAGGGGTGAGGCAGGAGCTGGGGAGGAGAACCTAAGACCTTTTTCTGCTCTGGGCAATCCCAGGCTCAGATGTGGTTGACTGGCTCTACCATCACGTGGAGGGCTTTCCTGAGCGGCGGGAGGCCCGCAAGTATGCCAGCGGGCTCCTCAAGGCAGGCCTTATCCGACACACCGTAAACAAGATCACCTTCTCTGAGCAGTGCTATTATGTCTTTGGAGACCTCAGTGGCGGCTGTGAGAGTTGTGAGTCCCCCTGTCCCGGCCCTGGGAGGGCATCTCTGGCTGCTGTGTCCTGCTTTTCCAAACCCACACCTAGCCCAGAAACCAGCCGGGGCCACCATGGATGGTTAAGCACTGTGTGTCCTGCACTAGGCCCTGCGCTGGCTGATGAGAGCTGACAGGTGGGGGCTGACATCCACCCATGTTCTGCTGGACAAGCCGTGCCCCGGGAGCAGGGCTGTGTCTGCTGGGGGGAGGGGCGCCTTTTCCTGGGATTCATAAAAACATATGGGACTTGTGGTGGTCCTGGCTGTGTTCCTGCCCTGATGGCAGTGGCAGGTGGGGAATTTCCTGTCAGAGGCTCTCATGATCCCCCGTTCTAAGCCCCGTCATGGATGGTTCTGGAGAAACGATCCCCAGTTCCTCTTCGTTCAATGTCTTGGGGTCCTGACCTCTCGAGGCAGCGAATCTTAGTCTCTTCTTTTACTTTCCAGACCTAGTTAACTTGTCTCTGAATGACAATGATGGCTCCAGTGGGGCTTCAGACCAGGACACCTTGGCTCCTCTGCCTGGGGCCACCCCCTGGCCCTTGCTGCCCACCTTCTCCTACCAGTACCCAGCCCCACACCCATACAGCCCCCAGCCGCCCCCTTACCATGAGCTCTCGTCCTACACCTATGGTGGAGGCAGTGCTAGCAGCCAGCACAGTGAGGGTAAGTCGCCACCAGATACCCATAACAGCCAGGGTCTGGGGAGGGGCAAGGGGAAACCAGGGAGGAGAGGCTGGAGCAGGGGCTGGGAAGGCCAAGGGACCCTGGGCTAGTGCTCAGTTGCCCCCATTCCCTCTCACCCCACAGGGAGCCGGAGCAGTGGGTCGACACGCAGCGATGGGGGGGCAGGGCGCACAGGGAGGTCTGAGGAGCGGGCCCCCGAGTCCAAGTCCGGCAGTGGCAGTGAGTCTGAGCCTTCTAGCCGGGGGGGCAGCCTTCGGCGGGGCGGGGAATCTGGTGGGAGTGGTGATGGGGGCCCTCCCCCATCCAGGGGCTCATCAGGGGGTGCTCCCAATCTCCGAGCCCACCCAGGGCTCCATCCCTATGGACCACCTCCTGGCATGACGCTCCCTTATAACCCCATGATGGTGGTCATGATGCCCCCACCCCCACCCCCTGTCCCTCCAGCAGTACAGCCCCCGGGGGCCCCTCCAGTCAGAGACCTGGGCTCGGTGCCCCCAGAGCTAACAGCCAGCCGCCAAAGCTTCCACATGGCCATGGGCAACCCCAGCGAGTTCTTCGTGGATGTTATGTAGAGCCCACAGGGGGTCGTGTTGGATCTTCACCCTTGGCCTGTCCTGTCAGGGCTTGGTGCTCCTATCCTGTGATTTGGTGTCGTCAGTCATACACTCATTACTCCTCTGGTGCCTGGCCTCAGCCTGTGCTGTGGGCTGCTGCCTGTTGTGAGGTTGTTGCCACTGTGACTCTTACCAGCAGTGCCTAGTTCCTCCCCCTTCCTTCAGGGGTGTACAAGGGACTTTTGGTTATTTTTAGCTTTATTGTTTTTTGTAAGCCTTTTTGGGGGTTAAAATAGACTTTATTACACTTTTTGGACTATTTTTTTAGTAGACATTTTCTCTTTTATATGAAGAATTCTCCATCTCCCAGGCCCCTTCTCACCCCAAAATGTGACCTCCTCCTCCATTCGCCCAGTTGGCTCGGGGCTCTGTCCTCACAGGGCGGGGGTGGTCAGTGGTACCTGGGAGGAAGAAGGGGTTGGCCACCCTAGACAGCAGTCAAAGGAGCTGGGGTATTTGGTATTTGGGGGCCATGTAGCTGCTTCTGTTACTCTATTTATTTTAGTCACTTGTATAAAACACCAAATAAAGCAATAGGGGCAAACTCCCCCCGCCTCTGGCTCCTTTCTTTGGGAGGGAGGCAGGCAGAGAGGGAAAGGACTGAGACACAGTAGCAAAGCATGACTTGTTAGAAACTTTATTTGCGAGGCAGTTAAGTGCTTCCTCCCAGGCACTGTCCTGGGACGAGGGCCCCTTCAAGGCAGAACCAGGGCCTGCAGGAAAGGGGCCTGGGCTTTGGCTTGAGAGAAGGCACATTCTGGGCCAGGCCCTGGCTGCGAGTGTTCAGAAGCCAAGAGGGTTGCTGGTGACCACGCCACCCCGTTCCACCAAGGCCTTGGAGATGCTTTTGAAGTTACGGAAAAGCTCCTGCTGCTGGGGATCTGACTGCAGAGCAGCCATGTTCTCCCGGATCCGAGCTGCAGCCTGGGGAGAGGGAAGGAGGAGTTCAGGCCTGTGCCTCGAGCCCCTCACCTGTACTTGGTAACTGCAAATCTCACCTCAATACACCAGCTGTCACAGAGCATTTTCTCATGCTGGGCTGTGGGGTGGCCCTCACTCAGGGATCTTGAGGCCCTGGTGGGAAGCAGGAGAAAACAAATCTGGGCTGTGACCCTGGCCCAGGACCCCCCTGCGGCTCAGGCCTCCCACACTGCCTCCTCACCTGGACAGAACCACCACCATGGCATAGAGGTCAATGGCACTGTCTGCCAGACGCTGCAGCAGAAACTGTTCGTCTGTCAGGTAGATGGGATGGGGTGGGGGGGCATTAGTTGGAGGGAGAGGAAAAGGAGGGGTGGGAATGGGGTAGAGCTCACTCACTGACAATCTCCTTCTTGTGTTTTATCAGCTTAGCCTCCACCACAGTGGCAAACTGCTCCAGAGCCTGCACTGCCTGAAGAGATGGGGAAGGCATTCAGGGCTCAGAGAGGGGCAGCCCCATCAGCCCTTGACGCAGGCTGTTAACTCCACCCTTGACTACTCACCAGCTCACCACTCCGATTCAAATCCTGGTGGATAACTCCACTGAGACTCAGGCCACTGCCCATCCCTGCGCGCCTTAGAGTGAGGAGGAGAGTGACTGGTTAGTTGTCACACACAACCCTGCCTGGCCCTGGCCTGGCCCAGCCCCTAAGCTTACCGCTTCAGCTGTTTGCCTGCCTCTCCTAGCAGGAGGCCGGCATTCCCAAAAGGATTCTTTAGAGCACTGCCAAGTCTAGAGAGTTCCTTTCCTTTGTCCTAGGGGGGAGGAGGGTCGAACAGTCAGGAAGGACTCGCTGTCCTCCCCACCACCTCCCCCCACTTCTCCTCCCTCTTACCATACAGCCCTGCAGAGCTACAAACAGCCGGAGAATGTCGTTCGTCCCCTCAAAGATCCGGAAGATGCGAAGATCTCGGAGCACACGCTCTACCCCAGGCTCCTACCACAGGGGAAGACAGATCACCAGCCCCTGCTGAGATGAGCCTGCCTACTCCTCCAGGCCCAGCAGTGGCTACCCCTGGCAGAGAACCATCCTGTACCTTCATGAAGCCCATGCCCCCCATGATTTGGATGCACTCATCTGTCACCTGCCAGGCTGCCTCCTAGGGACCAAGAACCACATGAGATTGGTTTTGGAGCCAGCTCCCGAACTGGCCTCTCCCTCCCTGTGGGCCTGGGACCTCACCGAGCCAAAGATTTTGCTGATGGCGGCCTCTATCTGGAAGTCCGTGGATCCCTGGTCCATGTTGGCACTCACCATGTAAGCCATGGACTAAGGTTGCATAGTTGACACGGGAAGGAAAACGGAAAAGGGCTGCATCAGACTCGATTAATTCCCCAAATCTCCAAGACTAGGTCTGCCCTAGCTCCCTGTGGCCCTTGCCTTCACCTTCTAACTCCACGTGTCAGGCACATCAAATTATTTGGTCCTGAGTCAGTTCATCCGGGGCTTCTAGGCATTTGATTTCTTGAAAGGGGTGAAGAGGTAAGGCTGAGGGTGGGGTAGAATAAACTTCAGGTACCTCTGGAAGCATCTCAGCAGAACAGCATGGCTCTGCAGAAGCTGAGCTGACTATGCCTCCCCGCATCCCCTAGGGCATTGGTGTAAAGCTGGAGACCCACTGCCCCAGGTGCTGCTGGGGGTTGTAGTCTGACCCGACTGGGAAGAAAGCACGGGGCTCTGGGGAGATCTGTGGGGCAGCCCTCACCTCAGTCACATATTGCAGCATAGCCATCCGGGCCAGCTTCTCCTGGATCATCCCAAAGTTGTGAATTTTCTCCCCAAACTGGGTACGATTAGCAGCATGATCAACCTGGAAGAGGGCACATATGTCCCACTCTGGTTCTCTAGTCTCCTCTCCCCAGGAAGGGGCTGGGCTGGGTTTGGAGGGATGGGATTTGGCCACAGCCAAGAGTTCAGTCCAGGCTGGATGGAAACCTAAGCTATCGGGTCTGGAGCTGCTGGTGGGGGAGGGGTCTCTGGTGGAGGGAGTGCCTGCAAGGGAACAGCGACACATGGGAAGGGAGCCAATGTGACTTATATTCAGAATAGCTAGGGACTCAGGCAGGGTACTCACCGCTTTAGCAATGATGCCCTTCATGGTGCCTGCAAGGGCCGCAGCCATGCCAAACCTTCCATTGTTGAGAATGTGCATGGCGACCTTGAAGCCGCCCCCCACCTCACCCAGCACATTTTCTGATGGCACCTGTACTCCATCAAAGTACACCTCTGCTGTGTTTGAGGCCTTGATGCCCATCTTCTTCTCAGGGGGCCCACTGTGACAGGACAGGGTGGAGAAGCAGAGGTGTGTTCAACAAGTTGCCGCTGGGGGAAACTGCCCCTTCATTCCTTATGAACCAGGGAGGAGCTAAAACTCCCAGCCTGTAAGAGGGTGCAGACAACAGTTCCTGCGCCCACAGGGCTGAGGAGGCCTTGCTCTATCCTGCCATCATGTGTTGGGCTCATTGGTTGCTGGAGCCAAAGCTTTAGATCAGTTCCATACATTAATATTAGTCCCAAAGGGAACACACTGTCCAGCTGTTCTGGCTTTTGCACAAATCCCCAGGGTGACCTGTAACGGCTGTCTGCCCTGGAGCTCAGTACTGCCCCTCTCCCTGGCTCGACCTTTCTACTTCCTCAAGCCCACTCACTGGGTGACACCTCCAAAGCTCCTCTCCACCACAAAAGCTGTTATCTTCTCCTTCACAGCCCCTGTGGCTGCATCTGTAACTGGTGTCTTGGCAAAGACTGTGAAGATGTCTGCTAGGCCCCCGTTACTGTGGAAAAATGAGGGGCAGTCAAGCACTGCCTGTGGAGAGCTGAGAGCAGTGGGGCCTGGAATTGGGCAGAGGTGGGGAGGAAGGGGATGGAAAGAAGATTGCCTGATCCAAATCTTGCTTCCATTGAGGGTATAATATTTTCCACAGGGGCTGGGCACAGCTGAGCTTCGGATGGAGGCTGCATCAGACCCACTGGAGGGCTCAGTTAGACAGAAAGCGGCTATAGTCTCTCCTGTTTGAGAGAGAGCTCCTTTACACTGGGTCCTGTTGGGCATCAAAGGCCCTTTGGTACCGCCCCGCCCACAGGCAATATTCAGTCTCTTCACATTTCCCCACCAGCACACTGTGATGCCTTCCCAGACTCTCCCCCAACCAACACGCCCAGCTACACGGTGATCTAAGGACCACCAGCCTAATTTCTCTCAAGCCCAGGACACCCCCAACCCCTGGGTCTCCTAGGGCTGCCTCACCAGATGCCAGTTTGGGGAGGTATTTTTCTTTCTGGGCCTTCGTGCCAAAGAGCAGGATGCCTTTGAAACCGATGCTCTGATGGGCGCCCAGAGTGATGCCCACGCCAAGGTCGTGCATGCCCACGATCTCCACCAAGCGGGCGTACTGGAGGGGAAGTGGGCATCTGAGGCCGTAGCTGGCTGCGTGGGTACCTGCCCTTAGAAAAGTGTGAGCAACAGGGCAGGGCCTGACCTGGGCATCCCCACAAAGTGAGTGGAGAGAGGAAATGGGACCATGGCAGAAAAGGACACTCGAGTCTGTCCCAGGGCTTAGTGGGAAGGCTTCCTACCCTATTGTCAGGCAGTCCCCACCTTAGAGATTCATTAGAACTTGGGAACCTGGGTGAGGTCCATGTCCCTAGGAGACTGCATGTAGTTTAGTGTTATGTTTGGAATGGGTGTGTACACATTGAGGAGAGTCACCATCCCACAGGCCTCCAGGGCAGTTGCTTGGCAGAGACCTTAGCCCCAGGGATGAGAAAGGAGCTGAATCTGCCAAGCCTGAGTAGACCTGGACACTGGGAAGTGACTGAGGGGGCTTCCTCACCTGGGTGTTGCAGAGGCCCACACCGCCCAGCTCACTGGGCACCTGTAGACCAAATGCCCCCAGCTCTTTGAGGCCCTGCATAGTGGTCTCCTCCACCCGCTCCAGCATGTCATTCTTGGCAGGATCATTCACATCCTAGGAAGGCACAGGATTCCACGTGGATCCAGGCTCCTTTTAAGCTCCTTAATCTCTCCCCCACCCCATCAGGGACCAAACTCTCTAGTCCCCAGCCCCAGTCATTCCTCACCTGGAAGAAACGGGACACAGGTCCCACCAGCTCTTTGAGAAACTGTGTCTGCTCCTCGTTGAGCACTGTGGGGGTTGGTGAATGAGTGGGTGGGGAAAACAGGTCAAGCGAGACTGTCAGGGGAAACCGCGTGTTGGACCCAGCTCTGACTACACCTTGCCTTACCAGAGGGGTATGGAAACACCTGGTCTGTGGTGAGCTGACCCTTGAACATCCCCACAGCAAAGGACTTAGATTCCTGCGCAGGGAGAAGGGGGGTTTCAGGGACCTGTCAGGTGGGTCCGCCCCTCCTTAGCTCCTCCCGGCCTCAGGGTCACATACCGCCTTGGCCTGTTTTCCCCTGGTCAAAGCCTCAGAGGAGAGGGAATCTGCCTTGTCCAGAGCAGCCTGGGGAAAGCGGCAGTTAGTGAGGTCAGGGAAGAGGCTTCGGAAGTGCCAAGGAGAGCCCAAGGGAAGAGCTGGGAGCCGGGGAGGGCGGATCCGGCCACCTTTCCCCTAGTTTCATCCCGGGGCACCCTGGCCTGCCCTTTCCCCTACTTTCGGCGCCAGGCCGGTCGGCAGGTGACTGGGACAAAGAAGGAGATCCCTGCCGGCGCCGGGGACTTAGGAGCCGGGGCGGACTCCCCCTCCCACGCCCCGCTCCCAAGGCCACCGTTACTTACCTGAGCGGCCCCACTGGCATAGTGTCGCCGGGCAGGGCCGGGCCGGGGCTGCCCCAGGAGCGCGCTGGGCCGCGAGCTGTGGGGAGTGGGGGCTCAGTTCTGGGCGGGTCCCCAGGCCTGCTGCCCCCCCGTCCCTCCTGTCATACACACACTTTCCGCCCCCCAACCTTAGCAGCTGCCGCCCCACGCTGGGGGCCATCCTCGCCGCCTGCATCTCCGAACCGCTCCGGTCGCCGCTGCCTTGAGCGCTGACCTAGAGCTCTCGCCCGGTCTGCCAGAGTCTGGGTCCCCCACCCCTGACTCATCCTCCACAATGCACCGGGAGGCGGGCGGGCGGGGCTTCCGGTCGCCGGGGCATGCTGGGAGCTGTAGTTCCGCATCGCTCCTTGCCACCCAGCCCCTGCATTCTGGTTGACCTAAGATGATCTCCATACGTCCCTTGTCTCCCCCAAACTCCTTCGTCCTGCCTGTCGGAACTAGAGTGCAGCCCTCAGAAGGGGTGATGAGATAGGCTGGGACTGAAGAGGGAGAAGCTTAGGCGACTGCAGCCAGAGGGATGGAGGGTAGACTGAAGGGAGGACTTCCCAGGTAGAGTTAGAAGGGAGAGGTGGGAAGAGAGCCGTGTAAGACAGATGCCAGAGGTAGAGGCATGGAAAGACGACTCTTTGGGGTCTTTCTTGAAATCTGTCTCCACCAATACAAAAGGAAGAGAACTGGTGGAGTGGGGGACTCAAGTTGGGATGTGAGTGTCCTAAGCATATTCTCCCAAGACCTCGGAGGTGTCACTAACTCTGGAAACACCTAAATTTTCACAGTGTTCACAGTAGGAACAACCCCCGGGGTTCACTGCTTCCCCCTTAGGGCCTCTGAGGCCTTCTTGAACATCTATCTTTCTCTGCCCTCTGTTCCTTCCTGAGACCACGCACTCAGGCAAGACCTCTGAGCACATGGATTCTTCCCAGGCCTGAGAGGAACTGTAGGAATTCTCATGTCCCTCCCTCTCCCACTGGGTCAAGAAGTCCTAGGCAATTTATACCCTTCTTTCTGCCATTCCTACTGGGGACAGGCACAGGAGGGGAGAGAGCTGGGCTAAGCTTCCTTTCTTTTTGTGCAGCAGGAGCCTCCTTGGTAGTGACCTCTTCCCTAGTCCCTCAGGAAAGTATAGCTAAGTCATGTCTGGCTTTGGGGAGAGGGGCCAGGGTGTGTGGAGCAAGGTGGTGGTGGTGGTGGTGTCTGGGGACCTGGGGAAGAATGGGACAGCGGGTGGGTTCAGAGACTGCCTGCTTTACCTAACAGCTGGAATTGGGTGAGGAGATGTCAGCTCAGCTTCAATCCTGGAGGATTAGTGAGATTAAAGTGAGAGAAGAGAGAGATGTCCGAGAGACCAAGAGGTGAAAAACAAGAGTCCTTGCGGAGGAGAGGCCTAGGGGTGGAGTGGGCGTCTGGGACTCTTTCTCCCCGAATCTTTCCATAGAGTCTGGGGTGAAAGGGCAAAGGCTGGGGAAAGATGAGGTGAGTGAGTATGCTGGTCTGTTTGTCTCTTCGTTGTCCCAATCCTCCCTCACTTGCATTTCACCAGCTCCCAGGTCAGCCCTCTGGCTCCTGGCCCCCCCACTATTGCGATGGGCACCCCCTCTCCTCACGGTGCTGCACAGTGACCTCTTCCAGGCCTTGCTGGGTGAGTAGCACCAATTTTCTGAGGGGCAGTGGTGGAAAGGGCTGGCCTGGTCCTGCGAGGGCAATTATCCATCTCAGGGGCTGGTTGAGAGCCTGGAGATCATTTGGTTCAAGCAGGAGCCCCCGCAGGGGTCATCCTGACAGTGTCCTCCATCAGCATCCACCAGACTCTGCTGGAGGAGCTCCTCCCTGACCAGACAGAAGGAGGCCAATGATGGCAGGGATGGCCAGGGAGGCAGGGGCAGAGGAGGGTAACTCAGTTCTGTTCCTGTGACAGACATCCTGGACTATTATGAGGCTTCCATCTCAGAGAGTCAGGTAAGGGGGTGGGGTGGGGGGGCTGACTTCCTGAGGGAGGAGGCAGGGCTGGAGCAAAGTACTGAGGGAGGCACTGCTAATATTTAACTGAGACTTGGGGGCCCTGGGGATGAAATTCTGAGTGAGGGGCATGGAGAATGCACTTTCTCCTGTCCTGCAGCCTCTTCTCCCTCTTGCTTTCCCCCTTTCTTTGCCTGCCCCAATTTCAGGCACTAAGAGTCCAGGACGTAATTACTTTTCAGGCTTCCTCCTGTGAATCCCGAGGGAGAACTAGGCCCCCAGGGATTCCCTCCTGCCAGCCCCTTCCTCACCCCCTGCCCCCTATCACGGGCTCTCTCCAGTATTTAAACAACCGTGGGTGCTCCCAGCCCGACTCTGGGTGCTTCCTCTGAGAAATGAAACCCATCCTCATCGTCTCTGCTGTATCGCTGGTGGCTGGCCAGGTCTCCATGTTTGCCTCGGGGCCTCTCGTCTCCTGCTTCCATCTCCTCTCCCATTATCCGGGTTCCTGCCAGCACTGAAGGAGTTAACTCTGCCAAGGCACCCCCCCCATTCTCGCTCCTCGCTCGCTCGCTCCCTCCCTCCCCCTGCTTCCTCTCTCCTCCTCTCTCCCCTTCCCTCCTCGGCTCCACGGCTCCCTCGGCCGCTGCCGCCTCCGACCCCCACCCCACTCCCCGCCACGGCCCCTAGCCCCTGGCCGTTAGGCAAGACCCCCTACCCCGGGGCTCCCCAGAATCCAGTTCCCCTCCCCCACCTCAGCTCATGCCCCAGCCCCCGAACTCCGGGGCTGCCAGCCCCCGGTGCCCCCGCCCCTCCTGAGAATCGGGGTGTGCTCCCCGAGCCCCCTCCCCTCCATTGGGGACCCCCTTTTAGGGCCCCCTTCCCCTCCCTCCCACGCTTCCCTACCTTTTCCTTCTTCAACCCCCTCTTTCCCCTCTCACCCCTCCCCCCATCCTGGCTCCCCCTGCAAAAGTGGGGTGCGGAGGGGGGAGGGGTGAGAACCGACGGAGGGGAGGAAGGAAACTCCGATGAAGTCAGAGCCCCTTACCCGCCGCCGCGGCCAGGCCCCCCAACATGGACTGTCTCTGTATAGTGACAACCAAGGTAAGCGTGATGGGGGGTCTGTAAACTGGGGGGAGGGTATGAGTTTGTGGGGAGGGGTTAGGCAGGCCTAATCTGGGGCCAGGGGGCCTGGAGTGAGAGCATCAGAAGATGTATCTCAGGGTCATAATTTACTTTTGGGGTGCACATCTGAGAAAACGCTTGGTTTGGCCACAGGTGCCCCCGGAGTGATTCCTTTGTACCTGTAGAGAAATGGAAAATTTGGTGTATTCCATGGTTTGGGGGGTCTTGTGGGTTTTGGGGTTCACCAATGATGTTTGAGGGAGACTTATTTAAGGAGAAGCCTAGCTCACATGGGAGTTCTGCTCTTGTGTATGTTAGGTGGACTACGTGGTGGGGGGGTCCTTTTTCCCCCTGGGGGACAAGCTGGCTTCCAGGTGCCTTGTCTAATTTCAGGGGGCTCCTGGCTTGGGGGTAGAAGGTTATTGGTTGGGAGTGCCTGACTGGTCTGGGGGTGTCAGCTGGCAGGGAAAGGGTGGGCCTTCAGGCTACGGAACAAGCGTCTCATGGTAGATACATTTGAGGGTCTGCTCAATTTGAAGGAACTGTTAATTTAGGGTTCGATCATATGGAATGGGGATAGTTGGGAGTTGTCAGAGGGCTGGGGTCTGGCATAGGATCACCTGAGGGAATGGACCAGGTGAGGTTAGGATTTGGGGGTACTCCCATGGGACGTAGAAGGTTGCGGCAGCTGAGGTTGCCAGCTCCTGAGGAGGACGATGGGAGGTTTTGAGAGAGAGGGGATTTAAGGAGCGGAACCAGGTAGGTGGTACAAAATTTGGAGGTGGCCCAGGCAGGTTCCCAATGTCCCCATCCCCTCCTACACTGTATCTACCCCTGGTTGAGAAAGAGGGAGAAAAGCAGATGGAGGGGACTGTTCCTGTTACTACCCCTGACACTTAGGATCAAGGTTGGGGGGACACCTGGATTTAAGGTTACTGGGGTGAAAAGGAGTAGGAGGAGGGCAGGGCTGGCAGCAGTAAGGATCTGTACAAAGGTGGCCTTGTGGTTGGGGCCTGGAAAGGGCAGGAGATCTTGGATGGGGAGCGCAAGCAAGCTCCTGGTGGGATGCAGAATACCTAGGTCTTGGCCGGGAGACTCTGGGACTGGAAAGCTGGATGCCTGGTGTATGGAGGGAGGCTTGGGCGGGTGGCAGGCAGCTGGGGGTTGGGGGGTGGGACAGGAAGTGGGGGCCGGGGAGGCGGGGTCCGGGTGAGTCACTGGCTGGGGAGGGGGTTATATTTAGTGGGAACTGCAGCTTCTCAGGGGAGGGAGCTGAGGACACACATGTTCTGTGCCACAAACTCACACATGTGTACACATGCGTTGTACACATGTGAGCATGGATGGAAGAGACTGGGGGCTGAGGACCTTTAGGTTCGGAGCCCCCACCCCCTCTGCAGGGCTACTTGCTCGTACCCTGTTTTGTGGGCTTTGGGCTTTCTCCCACACTGCTTCTTTCCCTCACCCCCTGTAGTTTCAGTGGATTTTGGTGCCTCAGTTTCTCTGGCCTGGTCTCCTTTAATGTCTGTCTGATCCTCTGCTCCACCTATCTCCTGCCCTTAGCCTGCCCCTTAACCTTAGGCTCCCTGGCTGTGGTCCCCTGTGTACAGGTGTACACAGAGAGCCAGTTGGAATGTGTAGGCTCTGCTTCCAACACGTGAACATAACGCCAGTGAGGGTGAGGGGCTTGCCTGCACTGGCAGCTATTCTGGGAGGGGGCCTTATTCATTTCCCTTCCAGACTCCTACTTCTTCGATGGAGCCCAGGGTTGAGCCTCTCCGAAGGAAAGAGCCTTGTGCAGAGAGGATCATGCATTTGGGGTTTTCCAGAGGCGTGGAGACCCAGGTTTACCATATTCCTTGTCCGGAAAACTTGGCAGTCTTGGGATGGCGGGGACTCCAACTCCCGTAAGACCTTGAGGCACAAGATCCCTCAGTGTTAGAGAGCTGCTGCCGGTGGGGCTGTTGGGAGTTGTGGTTCATCTCTATCCAGGGCAGCGAAGGGTAGCCCAGGAGGAGCCAGCAGGGGGCACATGGCACTTTTTCCCCCAAAATGCTGTATGGGGAAGGGGGTGCCCAGGCTTTGCGGTCGTTGAGCTTCCCAGCTCCGTCTGAGTCCTCCATTTTTCATTGCCTATATTTAGACTCCTGCCGCAGTGATTTAAGGAACATTTATTGAATGCCACTATGTGCCAGGCTCTGTGCTTTGTGCTAACTCTGCCTTTATAGCTATCACTTAGTCTTACTCCGTGCCTATATCTCTGCCTGTGTCTCTCTGTCTCTGAGCATCTTTCTCCCACTCCGCCCCCGTCCCTCCCCCTTCTCCCCGCGCTGCTGCCGCCGTTGCCATGGTAACCGGCGACGACTGAAGTTGCGTGGCGAACTTGAGGGCCGGGCGCGGGTGGCGGAGGGCGGAGCAGAACAGTGGGGGAGGGGAGAAAGTGGGGAAAGACCGGGGGTATTTGGCCAGAGCCCCGGAAGCGAAGCGGTTAAACCCCCCGGGTGGTCCTCATTGGGCAAAGCTAAGATGCTGGGGGCGGGGCAGTGTGGCCAGCGGCCTCATTCATTGGCCGACAGGGGCGTGGCGAAGGGACAGTGTGGGCGAGGCCGGGGGAGCGAATGGGCGGGCAGTGGACGGGGGCGTGGTCTCCTGGAGGCTGGTGGGCGGGGCCGGGCTTACTCTATCGAGGGAGGCGGGCGACAACCCTCGAAAAGGGGCGGGGCCTTAGGGCTGGTTAACCTGACCGAAATGAGGGCGGGGCTGACTCAGCGGGGGCGTGGCGTGGTCCCGTGTGCCGAAAGGAGACAGGGTTTGAGGGGCTGTTGTCTAAGTAACTGCGGGGCGCAGGGGTCTCTGGAAAGGAGAATCCGGGGGTTGGGCGATCTGACGTCTCAATTTTCCTAAGATGGAGGCCTGTTCAGATTTCATCAGAGCACAACCTCCTACCTCAGCTCTGTGTTCCAGGGAGACGGTTGCTAGGCGACAGCAAAGTCCTTGATTGCTGCGTTGCCAGGCAACTGGGAAACGGAAAATGGAGGGAAAAAGGAAATGGGGGATGGGGGAGGGTCTTAATGGGCTATAGCGCCCACTGGTGGAGAACTAGGCCTGTGCATGTTCTATTCTAGAAGGAATTTCGAGTCCAGCCTCTTCCGCACTGGCTCCCTCTGAGGCTCCAAGCATTCTATCTAGATATGAAACTAGGGCATTGAGGGTCATTTTGGGGGCACATCTAACAGATTCCGATCAACGGGAAGAGATGAGGCATAGGCGAGATTCTAGGGAAGTCCATTCTCTCTGCCATGTGTGGGCATTTTAGAGAAGCCAGAGAAGCAGATTTGAGAAGACTGCTCACTGGGCTTTAAGAGTTGGAAGGGTGGGCGTTCAATGGGAGAATATTTGGAAAAAATGCTTTCAGGTTTAGTTGTTTGAGAGAAAATGGAAGCCCCTGAAGAGACCTGAGGCAGTCATTTTGGGGTATTCTGGAAGATTTGTGGGTCACTGCAAATTGCAGGCCAGATCTGACTTTGAGAATATTTTTTGAGGCTTGGGTGTAGGGAGATGGATATATTTGGGAGCAATCTTCCAACAAAGTTGCAATTCAGAATTGTGGAGGGGATGTTGAGATGTAGGGAAGGCAGCCGGAAAAGGGAGTAACGTATGAACTTGAGGGATAAAGAAAGGGAATAGGGAAATACCTCTTAATTTAAGGGTTTGGGAATAAATTGTAGAGGTTGCAGTTGAATTTGGGTCAGCTTTAAAGTACGTTAAGTATTCCCTGAAATTGGGGTCTGGTGTTATTGAGGACTGGTATATTAGAAAGTCAGGAGTATATCATTAGATTCAGGGACTTGGACAGGGGACCCCAAACGAATTTGAGGACTGCTTATTTGGATGTTTACATTAGAATAAGGATAATATTTGCACTAATTTCAAGGTCTCTGTTAGTGGATTGTGGGACGGATATGATTTTAAAAGGGATGATTTAAAGGGTAGATGAATTTAAGGGCACAACAAGGATCTGTGGTCCTTAAACTCTTGAAAAGCATTGTCTGGCTATCAGGTGGGGCTGGACTGCTGGTTGGAATAGGAGATGTCTTGACATCTGAGGGTAAGCTGTCCACGTTAACTGTCTTTGGGGAGGGGCTTGTGGGAGGCAGTTTAGATCCCTTGGAGGTCCTTCTGAAGTAAGAGGGAAGTGCTGCTTCCTTCCCTGTACCCTGGGTGTCCAGTAGTGGTGAGCGGTCCAGTGAGGTTTTGGCATAGTTAGGGGCCTGGTGAAGATTAGGTGGAATAAGGAGTCCTTGAGAACCAGAGCGGTAAATTTTAGGACTCTATTTGTATAGAGTCCTACATAGGAGTAGGAATAGGAGTATACTGTGGAAGGTGAAGTCCACAGAGAAACCGCTGGAACCAGGGAAGTTGATGGCTAAGAGGGTCTCCCCTCACCCCCTCTGTCCTATCGTGACGCTCTCCCGCACTGCGCAGGCGCCGTTCTCCACTACCCCCCGCCCCCCCTCCGGCCGCAGCCTCCAGTCGCCGCGGCCGCTGCAGCCCCCGCCCCTCTGCCCCTCCCCTCCCCAACCCCAGGACCCTTGCTCTCCCACCCACCCCCTCCCCTTAGTCCCCCTCCCCTTCTCCATGTCGGCTCGGAACAGATTCGCCTCCATGTGTCTCTGCGTGGTACGTGCCGCGGTACGGGCTCCGGCCCCGCTCCCCTCTTACCAGACCCCCCAAATCTCAGGGTGCAAGCTTCAAGTGCTGTCGCTCTTCCTTCTGCTTGGCGCGGGGTCTCTGGGTTGCAGTGTCTCGCAGACAGGCAGTGGGTCGCCCCTCTTATCATCATCCACTTTCACTCACACCCCTCTATTTTGGGGGTGCAACCCTCTGGTCCAGGTCATTCTGTGTACCTGGGTCTCCGGTGAAGAGGGGGCCAAGGGAAAAAGAACAACAGCGACCCCCAGGCCTTTTGCTTGACTTATGCCCTAATATATTGGGGGTTCAGACTTGGTCCCAGTAGCATCCTAGCTGTCGCGTGTCAGGGCCCAGAGTCCCAGTCGGGTAAAAGAGGGGATCCTCCGCCTGCCCTGCTTTGGTTGTCCAGTAATCTGCGACTTTTGAGAGGTGCTGGCCTGGAACCCCACCTCCTAGTTTGCAGTTTTGGCATTACTCTCCCCCAACTCCACCCTCCAGACATTTTTCCTTTTTTTCCCTTACTACATGTACTTTAACATTTCCAAGGACTGAACATAGGCCCTAACCTCCTTCAGCCACGTTCTGGGAACTTTGGTACCCTTTCCTTGTTCCCCATTTCCCTCACATTGTCTGCCATTCCGGAGGAGCCTTTTCCTCAGTCCTAGACCCTCCTCCCCCCCATGGAGGTGGGGCAGGGAGAGGTGTCTGCAGTCTCACTGTGATAAAAATTTACCTTCATTTCCTTTCTAGAATAAACAATGAAATGTCCCTTTCCATGCTTTCATTTTCTTTATGTGCACGCTGACATTTCTTCATTGGATTCAGGAATTTTCTCTGTGAAATGAGGTGAAGATGTAGGGTTATTGGGCTCAAACTCTCCCCCAGGCTCCAAAACTTGAAGCTGGCACCCTTGTCCCTGCCTCATTTATCAGGCAGGAAATTGGGGTCCTTGTGAAGTGAGAGAGGAGAGCTGCTTCCTCCCCTTCTCCCTGGACGCCCGCCACCCCGAGTTCAGTTCTGGGGCCCTGTTCCTCCCTCAGCGCTCGCACTGTCCAGGCTGAAGACCACCTTTTCAGGGTGTGGAATGAACAACCTCTTTCAGTTCATCGAAGTCTGTTATCCAAGACAGCCCAGCCTTTAGGAGGGCTGTTTACCTTATACCCCTTACTCTTTCTTCTTCTAGACTTTTTGTGCCCATGGTATTGAAACTTGGAGCTCAGGTTTCTCTCTTCAGGTATGTGGGCCAGGAAGCAGGGTGTGTCTTGATGAGCTCCTATGTTCTATCTTTAAGGCTCTTCAGATGTATCAAGGTGCTTCTTGATCCTGGTTGTCTCTGTGACCTGGGTTCGAGAGTCTTCATGTTGCTGGTACCATTTCCCTCCTCCCAGTCTCCTGCACCCTTAGCCACAGGCCAACTTGGGTTATATCCTCAGCCTTGGCTCATGATCCTTAGAATTTTCAGAACCATACTCTAGTATCAGGCATTGACCTTGATAAGCTTCCTTCAGTTGGGTCTCGCATCTGTTGCCCTCCAGATGTTGGGGTGCTTTCAGCTTCTCAGACACTTTTTTGAAAGGGAAATTCTGCTTTCTCTTTACCCATGTGTACTGGGGAGTGTATTGTCTTCTCCAGTCCCTGAGGGAGCCCTGCATATGGTACCCTCTTCCTCCTCTGCTGAGCCTGGAGTTGGGGAAGGTCTGCTTCTGTGGGGGTCAGCTCCTGAGGAGGGGAGCTGCGTGAGGGCAGAGGCAGATGTGGGGGGACCCAGGCAGGGTCGCCGCCCTCCACTGCTGTCTCCAGCTGCCCTTTTCCTCTCTTTGGCCCCCAGTTAATCTCATTTACTGGTGTCCCTATTAAGCTAGCATGGGAGGCCCTTGACATGGCAGGTGATTAGTTGGGAAGAGAGTCAGGGGTCATGTTGGATCTTTCACTCCAAACGGCCAGAGGGAGATCAGGAATTCACTCTTGAATCTCAGCACTCTGTCCCCTTCCCCAGTCATCGAACCTGGAATCTGGCACCCATGCCTGCCCCCCTCCTGAGCCCTACTACTTCTGTTCGTCCCCCTTCCTCCCCCATCCCCTTCTAGTATATCCGATCAGCTGGCTGGGCTGTGGGCATTTGTAGGGGTGGAGCTAGACTCCTGGGGCCCCTTTGCTGACCACTTGGGAGCCAGTGGGGCCAGTGGGGCCAGTGAAGGAAGAGCTGGCCGGGTTTAGCTTTGTCCTGCCTAGAGGGCTGATGCCAAGTTCCTGCTAGTTGAAGGGCCTGACTGCGCTCCACGCCTCAGCATACAAGGTGCTGGAGAGCCAGCCACTTATGGAGTAGAGGCTGCAGTGGGGAGACTGAGGCAGTGAAGGTGGGGTGGGGGGTGTGGAATGCAGAGTGGGAGCAGCAACTGGAGTATGGAGGAGGGAGGTTACAACATGGGAGTGGGATTAAGGGTATGAGGGAAGTGGGAGGAAGACGATGAGGGTAGCAAAGAAGTTAGGGATGGATATAGCGAATGGAGGTACAAGTGTCAGAGAGGCTGGAGCTCTGAAAGGGTGGAGGGACTTGGAGACAGAGCCCTGGGAAAGGGGTGAAGAAACGGACGCTGAAAAAGCGGTGTGCTGGATAGAGGGCCGGTGTCCTAGGATGTGAGGCGGAGGAGGATTTGAGGGAGGGGGCTGGGATTTGGGAAGAGATGAGAAGTGCGGAGGCCTTGGCGGGAGAGGGGGCTGTGGGAAGGGTGGAGAGAGGGGAACCAATGGGCTGGAGGAGAGGGAGGGGGAGGAGCTGGTCAGGCCCCAGGGCCTTCCGCACTGCACAGGCTGGGGGAAGAGGAGGCGCCGGGCGGGCTGCCTGGAGCCCGAGGCGCTGGGCCGGCCCTAGTGACGCCTCCGTCCCCATCCCCAGAAATACCGCTACCAAGATGAAGACACGCCCCCTCTGGAGCACAGCCCGGCCCACCTCCCCAACCAGGTAAACGCCCCCGAGCTGGTGCACGTGGCGGAGAGGAACTTGTCCCACCTCGAGGCCGTCCATGGGGTCGTGGGCCACACCCACTTCTCCCCCCTCAAGGTAGGAGACTCAGGCGGCCCCCTCCCCAGTGCGGCCCTCGGAGCCTCGGAGCTACAGCAACCCCTAAAGGGCCGGTAGGGCGAGAGCTGTAGGTGGAGGGAGGCTGGGACTGGGCGGCTGGCGCTTGGGCTCCTCGGGCCAGGGGGGAGGGGGCGTTTGGGGGGCTGGAAACACCTTGTTCCCATAGAGGATAAACCGAGGCCAGGCAAGTGGGAATGGGTGTAGAACTTAAAGCCGGGGTGTGTGTGTGCGTCTGTCTGTGTCTGCATCTGCGTGTCTGCGAGCACGTGTGTGGAGATCTGTGCATCCCGAGTCCAGGCCTTCTTCCTTCCTTCACACCCCCCACCTCCGATTCTGTTTTCTGTGTCCAGAGCTCTCTTCAGAGCTCCTGCTGCCCTCATTTGCTCTTGTCCGTTCCCCTCCTCCTCCCCCCATTTCCGGCCTCTGGGCCTGGCTCTCCCTATCCCCGAGTCTCCAGACCTTTCCATCTGTCTGGCCTGAGACTTCCAGTCGTGGGGCCTTTCTGCCTCCATCCCCTGCCCAGCCTTTGCTCCCCTCCTGTGTTCCCTCCCCTCCTCGCTGCCTTTCCCTCCCTGCTGGCTGGCTGGTTCTTGATGCTGTCTCTCTCTTCCTCCCACGCACTCTCCTCCTCTCCCTGATCCTGGGCTCAGGCCCTCTGTGACCTGATCAGTCCTCTTCCTCTGTCAGCCAGCTCCCTCTCTCCTAGTTACCCCATTCCCTACTCATCACTTCTCTCCTTTCTTCTCCTCATGCCTCCCCTTCTCTCACTCTCCTGGGCTCTCACTTCCCCACCCAGATCTTCTTTATGCACCCGCTCTGCCTCCCATTATTATTCACCACCACCTGTTTCTCCTTCTCTGTGCTCGCAGTGTGTTTTCCCTTCTCCAGTCCTGAGGAGGCCTTGTTTCTAAGACCTTCCATTCTCCTGGCCACTTTCCATCTTCTTACCCCTCAGTTTCCTCTTCTGGGGGCATGGGATGGAGAGGGGTAGAGAGCACCAGGCAAGCTGTGAGATTGAGGGGAGCACTGTGGGGTTAGGGGTGGGATCCCAGAATGTTGTGGGATGCCCTTGGAAGGGGGAGGTTGCTGACATTCACCATGGGGAGGAGCTTTCTGAGCCTAGGGGTGAGGAGGCAGGGAGGGGGCAGCAGCAGGTTCTGGGGTGAGAAGGAGGTGGCAGGAGAGGAGTTGGAGAGGGAGAGAAAGACCATTCTTTGGCATGTAGTCAAATGGAGAGACAACAGAAAGGTAAAAGGTCCTGGGGCAGGGGTAGACAGGGATGAGACTGTGAAATCAGGGCAGGAGGTTGAGCTGATTGCGAGAAGGAAAGTAAAGCCCTGGAGATGGGGAGATGGTGCAGAGTATTCCTGTGGCACTCGAGGCTGCAGGGAGTGAAGAAAGAAGACTAGAGATGCTTTTTGTGAGATGGGGCAATTAAGTCACTGAGAAGGGGGAAGATGAGAGAAGGGAGCCTTGAGAGGTGGTAGTTAGTACAGCGCTAGGGACTGTTGGAACCAGAGCTCAGAAGCAGAAGGAAGTGGAAGCAGAGCGTGCTGGAGCCTATATGTGAGGGAGGGAGGTCTCAAGACAAGGCCTGAGTTGGGGAGCAGGAGAAGCCCCAATTTTCAGAGGAGATGGGGAGTGGGTTGAGAAGGGAGTGTGATTTGATGATAGAATCTTGAGGGCTTGAGGATGAGGTAAGGGAGAGTGGTGCTGATCTCTCTGGGGAATCAGAAATTAGGATGGAGGATAAGAGCAGGAGACTGATAAGGGATGGGGCTGGAGGGTGGAATAGGGACAAGAAAGTGGATGGAAAATGGAGGCTGAGATTGGAAGATGGAAATTGAAGGATGGGACAGGGATTTGTAGATGGAGGATGTGGGATGGGGTCGAGAGAGAGAGACGGGAAGATTATGAAGGTAGTCGCTGATGAAGGATGGGGCCTGGAGAAGGAGGGTCTAGTATAAGGATGGGGATGGGGACTGAGGAGAGGCACTGGGATGGAGGATGGACATGTGGATGAGATTTGGGCAGTCAGTGGCTATTGGTTGGACAACAGCATTTGCTGAGATTTGAAGGGTCGCAGGATGGTGTTAATAGATTTATGGGTATGAAATCTATTATAGAGCTTGAAAATGGTAATATGTAGTATTGAGAAATAGCAGTAGGAGAGAGGAGGGACCCCTTTGGAGGGGGAGAGTGAGGAGCCTGGGGAATCCATGATGAGTGCCTCGTGCTTGGTAGGCTCCAAATATTTGTTTAAGGAGGAGATAGGTTGGGGACCCCGGAAGGAGGCTCTTGGCCACCTCCCCCCGTTGCCATGGAGACGTGGCTTTGGTTGCCTTGGCAATTGGGGAAGCCCCTAGGACCCGCCTTAAGCTGGCCCCGCCTCCAGAGTCTAGAGACCCTGCTGCGTCGAGGCGACTGACGTCAGGGACCTGGGCACGCCCCACTTTAACCCATTCCGGAATGAAGTGGGGGGGAGACCGGGGAGTGGTAGATGAGAGGATAGGACCCGGATGTCTTTCACCACTCCCCCTTCCTGGCGTCCTTTGCACAGCGTAGGGTGAGGGGCGTAGGGTGAGGGGCGTAGGGGTGGGGGGAAGGGAGGTTATTCAGGATGCACTGCGCCCACAAACGTCTTCAGCCTGGACTTCTCTCGGCCTGGCTAGCGGGGGGCGGGGCCCAGGGCAGAAGAGGCGGGGCTAGCGGATCGCTTCTTCGTTCTGGAGTCTGGTCGGCCCTACGCCACGCCCCATCTCCCCCTCCCGTTGTCCTGACGACAGGGCCTCCTGGAGGTGGGTCTCCCCAGGCCTTGGCTGGGCTTAGATACCGTTGCTAGGCAACAGGGTCTCTAGAGGAAGGGGTGGATTGGATGGCGAGTGGGCGAGAGGGAGGGAGGGGCCTGCGTCTGGGGCAACCCCAGATTCCTGGGGCCCAGGGTTTAGGGCAAATGTGTGTGAAGGTAAGGGGCAAATCTGAGGGAGGGTTCTGAAGGTCTCTGGATGTATGTGGGCGTATAGGGACAGGGATCAGGCAGGAAGGCGGGCAGGACCCTGTGGACATAAGCCCCCAGGGTGAATGTGTGTAGCACATAAGGCATGTAACACCCTGTGGTGTTACATCCGGTGAGAAGCTACCCCCCCAGCCTCCTCCCCTCTCCCCACTCTTTACCATCTGCTGCTCCCCCGTCTGGCTGTTTCTCCCTTCCTGCTTCTCAGACACCTCCTTCCACATGCAGGGGACATGGGCTGGGCAGAGTTAGGTCCACACACGTGTGCATGTGCGCATATGTGTGTATATTATATGGATTGACGCTGGGTCCTTGAGAGACACTAAAGGTAGCAGAGTGGGCTTAGTTAAGAGGCTGAAAGGGTAGCCAGGTTGGTGGGACTCTTGGTTACTGGCTCCTTCTTGAGCTAAGGCTCAGGCAGCTTTTCATCTTTTTCCCCTCACAGGCCAATTCTCCCCCTGTGATTGTCAACACAGACACCCTAGAAGCCCCAGGATATGTGAGTTGTTTAGATTTTGGGGCTGTTGCAGAGGAAGGAGGGAGACAGGGAGGGCCTGGGTCCCAGCAGCAGGGTAGGGGCAGGTGCTCAGGTAGGAAGGTCTGTCTCACTGTTTTTGTGTTTCTGGGCCGTGCTGGAGTTGCAGGTGAACGGGACCGAGGGGGAAATGGAATACGAGGAGATCACACTGGAAAGGGTGAGCAGGGTCCTCCATCCAAGGTCTCCTTGCTCCCTGTCTGTGCTTCTCTCTGTGCCTCTGTTTTCTAGGTGGCCAGCCTCTTAACCCTGTCCCTTCCTGCTCTGGTCACAGCTCCCCAACCCATTCCCCTCCCTTCTCACCTTGCCAAGACTGGGCAGTGAGGGGAGCTGACCCTTTTCCCCTCCTTCTGCCCAGGGTAACTCAGGTCTGGGCTTCAGCATCGCAGGTGGCACTGACAACCCACACATCGGTGACGACCCATCCATTTTCATCACCAAGATCATTCCCGGTGGGGCTGCAGCTCAGGATGGCCGCCTCAGGTGGGGAGAGGCAACAGGGGTTAGGATGCTGGTTCCCTCGAAAGGGAGGGCCAGGGCAGCAGGAAGCTCCTGGCTCAGGCCCGCCTTGCTGCCCTCAGGGTCAACGATAGCATCTTGTTTGTAAATGAAGTGGATGTGCGGGAGGTGACCCACTCAGCGGCAGTGGAGGCCCTCAAAGAGGCAGGTTCCATCGTCCGCCTCTACGTCATGCGGCGGAAGCCCCCGGCTGAGAAGCTCATGGAGATCAAGCTCATCAAGGGGCCTAAAGGTAGTAACCATTATGTTGCCACCCCCATCCCAACTGTCGCCTGCTCCAAGGCGTGCACCCTAGGCACTTGGACACCCCCCTCTGCCCTGTCCTCCATCCAGGTCTTGGCTTCAGCATCGCAGGGGGTGTAGGGAACCAGCACATCCCCGGAGATAATAGCATCTATGTAACCAAGATTATCGAAGGAGGTGCTGCCCACAAGGACGGGAGGTTACAGATTGGAGACAAGATCTTGGCGGTGAGGACTCCCATCACTTTTCTAGCCCACACTTGGGTCTCGCCTGCTGGCCCTGAGCAGGCCCAGGCTTCCTTATCAGCTCATCCCTAGTCATCTGTCTTGAGGCTGTTTCTGGCTCAGTCTGACCTCTGCTTCCCTTGACCCAGGTCAACAGTGTGGGGCTGGAGGACGTCATGCATGAGGATGCTGTGGCAGCCCTGAAGAACACGTATGATGTTGTCTACCTAAAGGTGGCGAAGCCCAGCAATGCCTACCTGAGTGACAGCTATGCTCCCCCAGACATCACAACCTGTGAGAGCCCTCCAAACCCCAGAGCTCCCCATGCCCCATCCCAGTTACCCTCATGACATCCCGGGGACTGTTAATCTTCAGATACTCCCCATGAAATAGGCACAACCTCTGTCACTTCCAGTGGTTGGAGAATAGATGGACAATCAGTCACAAGAGAAGAACTAGAAAAGATTGTCAACAGTCTCTCCCCCAGAAGGCACAAGGCCCAGATGGTTTTATGGCTAATTTTATCAAAGCCTCAAGGAATAGATAATTATTATGCTCTTTCTGGGTACAGGAAAAGATAAAAAGTTTCACATTTCATTTTGTAAGGCCAATTCAAGTGGTCACAAAGATAATGTAAAAGAAGGAAAGTACAGACCAATTTTGCTTTTGACTAGAGATGCAGAAGTTTACAATAATGTAATAGCAACCCAAACCCAGCAGCATATTAAGGGACAATATTAACATTGTAACAAAGTAGGATTTGTTTCAGAAAAATAAAGGTAGCTCGATGTCAAGAAACCTCTTTTTTTTTTTTTTTTAAAGATTTTATTTATTTATTTTTTCCCCCCAAAGCCCCAGTAGATAGTTGTATGTCATAGCTGCACATTCTTCTAGTTGCTGTATGTGGGACGCGGCCTCAGCATGGCCAGAGAAGCGGTGTGTCGGTGCGCGCCCGGGATCCGAACCTGGGCCGCCAGCAGCAGAGCGCACGCACTTAACCGCTAAGCCACGGGGCTGGCCCACAAGAAACCTCTTAATATGATTCATTGTATTAAAAGTTAAGGTAAGGGCCGGCTCCGTGGCTTAGCGGTTAAGTGCGCGCGCTCTGATGCTGGCGGCCTGGGTTCGGATCCCGGGAGCGCCCCGAGGCACCACTTCTCCGTCCAACGTGAGGCCGAGTCCCACATACAGCAACTAAAAGGATGTGAACCTATGACATACAACTGTCTGCTGGGGCTTTGGGGGGAAAAAAACTGAATAAATAAAATCTTTAAAAGTTAAGGTAAAAAAATAAAATCATTTCAGATAGATGTGGAAAACACATTTGACAAAACTCGACATCTATTTTCAGATGAAAACTTAGTAAACTTGGAACAGAGGAATTTTCCTTAACATGATGAAGAGTAGTTATCAGAAACCAATGACTGAGCCAGCCCTGATGGCCTAGTGGTTAAAGTTCAGTGCGCTCTGCCTTGGTGGCCTGGGTTCGGTTCCCGGGCACAGAAGCACATCACTTATCTGTCAGTAGCCATGCTGTGGTGGTGGCTCACATAGAAGAACTAGAAGGACCTACAACTAGAATATACAACTGTGTATTGGGGCTTTGGGGAGGGGGAAAAAAAGATTGGCAACAGATGTTAGCTCAGGGTGAATGTTTCCCAGAAAAAAAAAAAAGAAACCAATGACAAACATTTCATGATAAAATCGTAGTAGTGTGTCCATTAAGTTAGGAACCAGGCAAGGATGCCTCTTATCTCTGCTATTGTTGTACATTGCTTTAAAGCGGGGTGTCTTAACGTTGGTACTATTGACGTTTTTGGACCCAAGAATTCATTGCTGTTGGGGGTTGTTCTGTGCATTCTAGGATGTTTAAGAGCATCCCTTGTCTCTATCGGATGACAGTGGTACCGCTCCCCACCAGTCAGGACAACCAAAAATGTCTTTAGACATTGCCAAATGTCCCCTGCTTTAGAACCACTGCTTTAGAGATTTCAGGCAGTATAGTGAGACAAGAAGACTAAATAGATGTTATGTTTGAAAAGGGAGAAACAAACTTATTCTTATTTGTGAATTGTACTGTTGTATGTCTAGATTAAAATCTAAGTGGGTTAACTGAAAAACTTAAAAATAATATGGAAGGTTAAGAATGTGGCCATATGTAAGATAAATAACAAGAATTAGTAACTTCCCAGCAATAACGTAATCAGTAAAAAGATCCCTTTCACCCTAGAAAAAAATTCTATAAAATTCTTAGAAATATAAACTTGACAAGAAGGGTGTAAGATTTGTATGAAGAAAATATGACACTTTAATGAAGGACATATGGGCCGGCCCCGTGGCTTGGTGGTTAAGTGAGCGCGCTCCACTGCTGGCGACCCGGGTTCGGATCCCGGGCTCACACTGACGCGCTGCTTCTCTGGCCATGCTGAGGCCGCGTCCCACATACAGCAACTAGAAGGTTGTGCAGCTATGACACACAACTATCTACTGGGGCTTTGGGGGGAAAAAATAAATAAATAAAAATCTTTAAAAAAAAAAAAAAAAAAAAAAATGAAGGACATAAAAGAAGACTTTAAGAAATGGAGAGTCACACCATGTTTCTGGGTAGAAAAACTTAATATGCTAAAGATCTCAACCTTGTCCAAGTTAATCTATACATTTTATATAATCCTAATCAGAATTTTAAAGTGTCCCCCGCACCCCACCCCGCTGGGAACTTGGCAGGTTGTTTCTAAAGTTCAACTGGAAAAATACATTTGGGAGAACAGCTAAGAAATTTTTGGAAAAGAATAATGAGGTGTGACTGTCTCTACCAAATATGAAATCATACTGTAAAAACTTATTAAAATCACATGGTAATATTTCTAAATACTGTAACCTACCAAAAGGAACCTTGGATCCTTGGAGAAAGGGCCAATTCCAAATCTTGGGCAACAAGTGTACAAGATCAGCTTGTAACATCTTTCATACTTGAAGGCAAGGAAGGTAGCCCAGACTGCTAGGGTCATGTCAGAGACAGAGGAGGGGCTCCTACTGGCCATTCAGTCAAAAAATATGTTGAAATCTGTGAGGTCATACTGATACTTAAGAATAATTAGGTACCTTTTGAAGGTGCTAGGGAACCCATTCATTCTGAAAACTGGCAAATAAAAGGAAAGCATCAAGCATTTAATCTTCCTTTCCTATACAAATTGCCCCTTAGGGTGACCAAAGGTTGATATGGGGAAGTTCTTTTTTATAGAAGAAGTCCTACTAGTAAGTGCTCCTCCCTCCAAAAAAAAAAAAAAAAAAGTAGAATATCACTATTTTGCAGTCCCTAGTGAGATATCAGAACCAGAGGGCCGGCCCCGTGGCTTAGCGGTTAAGTGCGCGAGCTCCACTACTGGCGGCCCAGGTTCGGATCCCGGGCGTGCACCAACGCACTGCTTCTCTGGCCATGCTGAGGCAGCGTCCCACAAACAGCAATCAGAGGGATGTGTAACTATGATGTGCAACTATCTACTGTGGCTTTGGGGAAACAAAAGGAGGAGGATTGGCAATAGATGTTACCTCAGAGCCGGTCTTCCTCAGCAAAAAGAGGAGGATTGGCATGGAGGTTAGCTCAGGGCTGATCTTCCTCACACACAAAAAAAAGAGATATCAGAACCAGGCAGTGATCATCAGTGGCTAAAACTCCTCGGTGGAAGGCTGATGGGGAGTGCTGGATGGATCAGGCTGACGACTCCTGAACCTACTGAGTAATCTTACCAAAAACGACCAGGCATTCTTGCGTCCTGTCGTGGTACAGTAGAAAGTACACAGCACCACCTATGAAGTATTCGTGCCAAAAAATGGAACTTGAGTCTAAGTTTCTAGAATGAATGACCAGTTCAGGAGATACGGGCAGAGGCCCATGTTCACACAGACAGATGCAGGCAGTGATTTCCCTGTTAGAATGTGGGGAATCCTCTTAGACAAATGACCTAGTTTTTTCAACAAATGAATGGCCAAATGGAAAAAAAAAAAAGGAGTAATTTTATAATTAATTAAGAGATTTGAGAGAGACAGCCACTAAAAGAAACCCCACAAAAGCCTGATATTAATATTCCCTTTGGCGTCGCAGTCCTGGCATACCTAGGCCCTGGAACCTTTAAATCGATAATCCCCTGGGAGAACCAACCCCTGATATCACCTATGAATTCCTGCCCGTGACATTGCTGTGATCTGATGTCCCCTCACCCCACCCTAGTGTCTCTGGCAGAACAACTTCCCCTTCACCTGAGTCTGGTTCTCTGGTTCCCTAGGGAGAAGGGGGGTGGGCGGGTGGTGGGTGCTGTCTCCCTCCATGTGTCCTTTCTCCCACGTCTTCCCTCAGCTTATTCCCAGCACCTGGACAATGAGATCAGTCACAGCAGCTACCTGGGCACCGACTACCCCACAGCCATGACCCCCACTTCCCCTCGGCGCTATTCCCCAGTGGCCAAGGACCTGCTTGGGGAGGAAGACATTCCCAGAGAACCGAGGCGGATTGTGATCCACCGGGGCTCCACAGGCCTCGGCTTCAACATCGTGGGTGGCGAGGACGGTGAAGGCATCTTCATCTCCTTTATCCTGGCCGGGGGCCCTGCGGACCTCAGTGGGGAGCTGCGGAAGGGGGACCAGATCCTCTCGGTGAGGGAGAGCCCAGAGCTCTTGGGCAGGGGCTTGGGTGGCCTGGAGCCTGGGCCCCATCTCCAGCGACTCAGCCTCTCTTCTTCTCTCTAGGTTAACGGTGTTGACCTCCGCAATGCCAGCCATGAGCAGGCTGCCATTGCCCTGAAGAACGCGGGTCAGACAGTCACGATCATCGCTCAGTATAAACCAGAAGGTAGCAGCCTGAAGCTCCCCGTCTTGTGGGCTGAGGTGGTCCTCAGAACTCTGTCTCCTCACCTCTGAACCTCGTGGCTTCAGTGGGGGCGAGGGAGGGCTGCAGTAGGATGGGGCTAGAGCTCAGGGACCTTCTTGTCCTTGCTCAGAGTACAGCCGATTCGAGGCCAAGATCCACGACCTTCGAGAACAGCTCATGAACAGCAGCCTTGGCTCAGGGACTGCCTCCCTGCGGAGCAACCCCAAAAGGGGTTTCTACATCAGGTTGGATGCTTCTCAGACTGGGCTGCCCTGCCGCTACCCCCTAACCCTTCCCCTAAACCCACCCAGGCCTGACACCCAACTGGGGTTCATGGGCTTGGCTGTCCAGGTTCGCATTTTGAAATTCTTCATATCAATTGGAAAATAGCCTCTGCCTCAACTATCCCTACTGCCTTCTAGCCCGTGGTCACCCTGGCACTTCCCCTAGGACGTCCAGCCTGCCCCACAGCTTGGTGACTCAGAGGTTAATGCCTGGCAGAGCAGGGGGTCCCAGCCTGTACCTTGCTGGGGGCAGTCTGCGGGACTGGACCACGGCTTTCTCGCTCTCAGGCGCTGTGTCTTCTGCCTCTGCCTCCCTGCTGCTTTTCTTGCTTCCCTCTTGGCTCCTGTCCACTCACATGGCCTCATCTGCCACTCCACCCTGCACATGTCTCTCGGAGCTGTCAGCTCGGGCCTGACCTCCTCCTGGAGGTCCAGAGCTGCAGTTCTTGCCATCTGCTTTCTGGACGTGTCCGCTGGGCTGTCCCACAGGCATCTCACGCTCACCACATCCCAAACTGAGCTCTTCTTTTTCTCGTGTGGACTCGTGCTCTCTGTTTTGCCAAATCAGTGTTTTCTCTCCCGCTGAATGGCACCCCTGTCCGCCCAGACACCTGGTTCAGACCAGATCCTCGCTCGGCCCTTCCCTCCCTGCTGGGTCCAGTTGGCTCCCAGGGCTGTTCGTTTCTGACCCCCAGATGACGCTGGACGATCCTGGAGTCTCTTTCCTTCTTTCCAGTCCCATTGCTCTGCTCTGTAGCCTTGCTGTCTCAGTGGTCGTTCCTTCCCTTGTCCTGACCCCAGGGGTGGTGACCTACTGACAGGAACGTTGATACCGATAAGGGGAACCAGAGTTTGCAGAGTGATATTTTTTCTTATGAATTGGAGCAGGTTCTAGATTCCCTTTGACTGTGATGTGCACGTGTATATCAGACTGCTTTCTCAGGAGGGTGGAGTTCTAGCTCTCACTCTAAAAATTGCACCAAATCCGTAGCCAGTCTGATCCCTGACACAGTGTGGACTGAGTGATGGTTAATAGAGTGGCGATGATGAGTTATCATAGAGCTTCTGGTCCCCACAGTTTTTGGGTTCCTCAGAATCCACGGCACCTGTGGGAAGCCACCAGCAGCCCGGGCTTTGCTGTAGACTCTTTATCCAGAACCTCCGGGCTGGGTCTCAGTGTGGCCAGAGTCCTCAGCCAGCCTCTGACCAGTGGCCACCTGCCTTCTAGGGCCCTGTTTGATTACGACAAGACCAAGGACTGCGGCTTCCTGAGCCAGGCCCTGAGTTTCCGCTTTGGGGATGTGCTGCATGTAATCGACGCCAGTGACGAGGAGTGGTGGCAGGCACGGCGGGTCCACTCTGACAGCGAGACCGATGACATCGGCTTTATCCCCAGCAAACGGCGGTGAGGCTCCCAGGGCCTGCAGCCTTCCTGCCACAGCACTGAAGTTCCCAAGGTCCCTAGGATGGGCACGGGTCTGCCCGCTGACTTCTTGGGCGTCTGTCTGCTGGGCCCTCTTGGGTACCATGAATCCCATGAGCCTTTGGGGTAGACATCTCATTTAGGAGCACAGGGGCCCAGGGGCTGCTGGGAGATGGGGTTATCAGCTATCTTAGGCGATAGGGGCCATAGGGCCCCTCACTGGGCATTGCCCATCCCCCATCCTTGCGTGTTTCCCACAGGGTTGAGCGACGGGAGTGGTCAAGGTTAAAGGCCAAGGTAGGTAGAGGAGGGGGTGAGCTTGGATGGGAGAGTGGGGGACCTATGGGGCCGAACTCCTGACCACCCACCCGACCTGCTCTTTCTTCCTAGGACTGGGGCTCCAGCTCAGGATCACAGGGTAGGTAGGGTCAGTTTGGGAAACCTGGGTTGAGAGGAGCCCCCAAGCTCCTCTTCACATCCGCGGGAAGGTGACCGGGGCCCCGAGTCCCGTGTCTCAGAGCCACTCGCAGACGCCCTGCCTCTCACTAGGTCGAGAAGACTCAGTTCTGAGCTACGAGACGGTGACTCAGATGGAAGGTGAGCCCCGGCCCCTGCCTTGGCCCCAGCCCCTCCTGCTCCCGGCTCCGTTCTTCACTGAGCCACTCTCTCTCCTCAGTGCACTATGCTCGCCCCATCATCATCCTTGGGCCCACCAAGGACCGTGCCAATGATGATCTTCTCTCCGAGTTCCCCGACAAGTTTGGATCCTGTGTTCCCCGTGAGTGCTGGGGCCTTGGATGGAGGTGGGAGGTGGGGGTCCCCCATGGGCCATAGGCAGAGCCACTTTGGGGCTTTGGGGTACAGGAAGACACAGGGATTCTCAGAGAAGGGGTGCTTCTCAGCCACCCTCCCATTTCATGGTAGCCATTCCAGGCCAGAGACTTGGAGGACCCAGAGGGTGCTGGGAGAGGTGGTTCCATCCCTCCTCAGTCTTGGTCTCCCCAGCAGCCCCCTTCCACTGAAGGACCAGCTGGGCACTTTGGGGGTTTGGTCATGTAGGCAGGTTTTAAGCTAGAGGGATGGTGGTTAGATCTTCAGGTGGTGGGGTGACTTCCCGGCAGATACAACACGGCCCAAGCGGGAGTATGAGATAGATGGCCGGGATTACCACTTTGTGTCGTCCCGGGAGAAAATGGAGAAGGACATTCAGGCGCACAAGTTCATTGAGGCCGGCCAGTACAACAGCCACCTATATGGAACTAGTGTCCAGTCCGTGCGAGAGGTGGCAGAGCAGGTAGGACCCGGCGGGCACCCCGGTCCTCTTCTTCCTCCCCTCTCCCCACCCCATGGCCTTCTTCCGGCTCTCTCTAACTCTCTTTCTCTCTGTCTCTTTCCCTGCTGGGTCTCCACTCCGCTCCTCCACCTCCTGCTTCTCTTGGGCAACTCTGTCGCACTGCCTGCTCCTGTGCCCTGCTCCCTGCTCCTCCCTGCCTGGCTTCCTGACCCCAAACTCCTCACCACCATCTGTCCCCTCTCTCCTCTGCTGCCCTCCTCCTTGCCCCATTTCTCTTCTCTTCCTGTGGCCTTGCTGTTGGTGGCTTGGCCTCCCCCAACTTGGTCCCTCCCTTCTACCCTGGTTCCCTTTGGCCCTCTCCCCACTCTCCTTCTGCCTCACCTGCTCCCGGGTCTCCACTCCCCTCTCCTACTCCCTGGCCACCTCCTTTTCCCTGCTGCCCCCCACCCTGCCCTCTCTCCCTCCATGGCTCTTTTCTCCATCTGCCTCTCTTCCCTCCCATCTGTCTCTCCTTGTTCCTTCCATCTGTCTGTCCTCTGTCCGTCCTCCCCTCCCTCCTCCTTCCATCCTACTTCCTTTCTCCTTTTTCTTTGCTTTCTTGCCCCACCTGTCCCATTGCCGCCTTCCACACCCCCACCCCACTCGGCCCCTCTTGCCTTGCTCTGCCCCATCTGTTGGGTCCCTTCCCTGGCTGTTCCTTACCCCACCCTCCATTCCCTCTGCTCCCTTCCTCCTGTGCTGGCCTCTTTCCTTGCTCTCTGTCTGCCCCTTTTCTTTTTCTCTCTGTCTTTCACTCTGTCTGTCCATACCCTCTTCTCGTCTTGACTCTCTCTGTTCATGTGTCTTTTGACATCCATGTCACTTCCCTTTTGGCTAACCTCCCATTCCCCACCTTTCCATGTACTGTGTCCTGTCCTGGCTCCTCTGTCTGTCCTTTCCTGCCACCTGCTGGTCCCCCTCTGCCCACCCTGCCTGCCCCCAGGGGAAGCACTGCATCCTCGATGTCTCAGCCAATGCCGTGCGGCGGCTGCAGGCGGCCCACCTGCACCCTATCGCCATCTTCATCCGCCCCCGCTCCCTGGAGAATGTGCTGTGAGTATGGTCCTGGGGGGGCCTCCCTTCCGCTCCCCGCACCTGTGGCCCTGTCTCAGAAGGCCTCTGTGTTGAACTCTCCCCTCAGAACCCTGGACAGTGGCTCCAGCAGCCCTTGATGGGGATCTGCACAGAGAGCTGGAACCCAGAGGATGCAGGGAATCGCAGGCCTCTCCTCTCCTGCCTTGGGCTAGGCAGGACTACAACTCCCAGCAGCCCCTGGGGCACACACCTGCTGGGGCGAGCCAGGGCCTCCGGGGCTGTTGGGAGTTAGTCTGAATCCCTTCACTGGGGCTGAAGGCTGGAAGGTTGAGGCTCTGGAGAGGTCCCTGGAGTGACCACACCTGGGGTGGGCCAGGGGTGGGGGAGGGTCATCTGTGACCCCGGAGGATATTGGGAATTGTATTTTTTGCCACACACTCCAAAGAAGAAAATACTGATTGCAACTTAACATCCCTGGATGGAGACTGTAAAAGGCAGGACCCACCCTCAGGTCTGCCTCTCTGTCTCTCTCCACAGAGAGATTAACAAGCGGATCACAGAGGAGCAAGCCCGCAAAGCCTTCGACAGAGCCACCAAGCTGGAGCAGGAGTTCACAGAGTGCTTCTCAGGTGAGCCCGCTGCCAGCACACGAGGCGCCTTTGCTCACATTCAGAACAGCTGCCCCCGCTGGGTGGACAGTTCAGAAAGAGGTGCCCCCTTTGGGTGGTTGCAGCCCCATGGGTCACAGCTTGGAGAATTAGAAAAAGGTCCCCTTCCTCTGGGCTGGCGCCACCCCCTTGGCTGGACATCCAGTCTTACTCCCTCCTCCGCCCCACCCCCAGCCATCGTGGAGGGCGACAGCTTTGAGGAGATCTACCACAAAGTGAAGCGTGTCATCGAGGACCTCTCAGGCCCCTACATCTGGGTCCCAGCCCGAGAGAGACTCTGATTCCTGCCCTGGCTTGGCCTGGACTCGCCCTGCCTCCATCGCCCGGGCCCTTGGTCTGGACTGAATTGCCCGAGCCCTTCGCGCCCCCTATCCTCCCTCCCACCCCTTCTTATTTATTTCCTTTCTAACTGGATCCAGCCCATTGGAGGGGGGACACTCCTCTGCATGTATCCCCGCACCCCAGACCTGGGCTCCTGAACCCCAGGAACCTGGCGTCTGGGGGGGAGCTGGGCTCCTGGTCCTGAGCCCTTGCTCCTTGGGACCCTCTGCCCCTGCCCGCCCCCAATGCACACACAAACCCACCGGGGGCCACCTGCCCTCCCTCGTCTTCTCCCACACACATTCCAGAAGTCAGGGCCCCCTCAAGGAGCACCCCGCTGCAGGGATGCAGGGCCACAGGCCTCCACCCTCTCCTGAGGCAGGGTCTGGGCTCACCCCTGCCCCCGTCATAACTTCCCATGTCCCTTGATTTCTCATTTATTTTTTCCTTTTTTTTTCTTCTCAAAGGTGGTTTTTGGGGGGGATAAGTGGGGGGACTCCACTGTGGGCCCCCTGCCTTCCACATGCCCCCACCTTTTTTCTTTGCCGGTTTGCATGAGTGGAAGGTCTAACTGTGGCTTTTTTTTTTCCTGGGATTTTTTTTGGGAAAAGGGAGGGATGGGTCTAGGGATTGGGAATGTGGGAGGGAGGGTGGGGGGGCAGGGGGTGGGGGGCGGGTGTCTGGGAGCCAGGGGAAGACTGGAAATGCTGCCGCCTTCTGCAATTTATTTATTTTTTTCTTTTGAGAGAGTGAAAGGAAGAGACAGATACTTGAAACCTAGCGTGTGGCCTGGTTCTTTGGGACCTGGGTGAGGGGGGAGACAGGGTGGGAGCATGGGGGTGGGTCTGGGGTCAGACCCTTCTTCATCCCAACCCAGAGAGCATAGAGTGCCTTGAAAGGAGCCTTGGAGGGAACCTGAAATCAAGGATCCAGAGTCGGTAGTGAAGAATGGGCCTGGGAAGGGCTGGAGGCTCTGTCCAAAGTCACTGACAGATCCAGAAAGAGGAGGCCTGACTTGCATAGGTCCCTGCAAACTTAGCCCAGCCCTGATCACTCCTCTGGGCTGTCTCCGGCTTGTCAGGCAGCACGACACTCTCTAAAGGAAAATATAGAGGAAACTTTTCTTGGTTCTTGTTTGTGGAGTTGTGGACCCAGCTGGGCTCTGGCGATGACCTTTACAGAGATTTGCTGATAAGAAATGCTGTGTAAATAGTTATTCATTGGATTTCTTTATGCCCTATCTCTATAGGAAAGATTTGAAGCAACTTCGCAAATAATAAGGGTAGGAAAATAGAACCTCGATACCAAAGATAAAACTAGGAGAAACAGATGCAGTAGCTATGAGGATGAATATGATCTCTGAGCTTCCTAGTAGACAGGGCAAAAAGGGAAATGGTCTGTTACCTAGTTCTTTATTATAAAGGAGAAAGAATTCTAGTGCTTTTAGGGAGTCAGATTTTCCTGGCCCTAAGCCATAACTGAAGCTTCTCAGATGCTGTTATGTAGATTAGTAGTTCTCAGCTTTCCTTCTGCCACTGTTCAAGTGCTTGACAGGCTCCCACCACGAGCTGCAGCACAGATGAGCCATTGCTGGCACTGGCTGGGATACCACCCCTTTCTCCCTCTGACTCAGGGGCTCCGACAGGGAAGGCTGAGGTGGAGGGTATGAAGAATTGCGAGGGTTAAGTCCTGAACAGTGCAAAAGGGCAGTTTTTGTAGCCACCCCTGACAGAAGGTGAGAGTTGGATGCAAAAGACCAACCCAGGGGTAGTGATTCTGGGGGCGCGTGACTGCCCCAGCCCAGACTGATCCAAGGATAGAGGCAGAGGTCCCAGCGGTGTCACGTAAACCAGTGGCTGTCTCCATGGATTGCCCTGCACGGTTTTCCAGGCGGTATTTGATCTAACAGACCCAGCCCACTGACTCTGGGGTGGGGCCCAGGGGTCTGCATTTCAGGAAACCCCCCAGTTATCCTGAGGTCTTGCTAGGTGGAGAACCACTGCTTCCTGGGGTGTTCTTCAAATAACCCTCTTTAGCTTGGTTCTGCTTGGAGCAGACAGTCTGAGGCTGTGCTGATGTCCTCTGCCGTCGGCTGAGGGGAGAGCTGAGCCGAGGGAGCTGCGTGCAGGTGATGTGTCTGGACCTAAGGGGTTGAGGAGAGGTCGCGGAGCGGGGGTAGAATCACCTAATTCTGCATGCGTTGTTTTTCAGATTCCAAAGGTAACACATGTACCTTACAAAAATTCAAATAAATGTAAAAATACATATGGTTTAAAGAAAAGTTCCTCCCTGTCTCATTCCACATACTCAGAGGGAAGCATGGGAGCAGTCAGGGCTGTGTTCCTCCAAATCTATGAAGAGCTCTTCCCTGGCCCTTTAAGGAGACTGGGTTCTTGAGTGGATAGGCCACCGGGTTCCCAAACAGATGGGGTTCAAATCCTGATTCCTCTTCTTCATCTCTCTCTATTTCTTTCAGCAAATACTTATTTGGATACTCCTTGGTGCCAGGCAGTGTTTGAAATGCTGGACTGCAGTGTCCTGCCCTCAGGGAACTTGGGGTCCATCCAGTGGGGACAGCAGGCGGGAGGAAGTAAAGGAACGGTGCTGTTAAGCGAAGAAAGTGACCACTGGTTAGGTGTCCTTGCTGGTTGAGACCGGTGATCAGGGAGGCCTCTTCTTGGAGCAGCTTTTGAGTTGGGAGCAGCTTTTGAGTTGAGACCGGAAGGATGCCGAAGCCTGGGGCAGGGGAGTGTGCCAGGTTCAGAGGAGCAGCAGGGTAGGAAGAAGTTTGGAATGTCGGAGGACAGGAAGAGTTGTGGGGTGGAGGGAGGGAGAGAAACAGGAGACGGGTCAGAGAGGTAAGCACAGTCTGACGCTAGGACTTTCTGTGGACTTTATTCAAAGTGCCATAAAAAGCTGTTGGTGGCTGCGAGAAAGGAGTGACAGGGTATCCTGGTGCCAGTGGACAGTAGGGTTGGTAGAGAGCCAGCTGGGAGGCGGTTGTGAGGTTAAGATGAGGGAGGTTGTGGCATCACTGCAACTGGGCAAAGTTAACTTCTCTGAGCCTCAGTTTTCCTTAGCTGTAAAATGGGAATGATAACTTCCTACCTCGCTGGATTCTTGTGAGGAACAAAGGGGATGACACACGTGAAGCCCTCTGCTTACTCCCTGGCACATGCTGGAAAATGGTAACGATCATTGCTATTGGCTTCTTGGTCTATTCTCAGTTACTGGGTGAACTTGAAAGTTAAATAAAACCTGGAGGGGCCAGCCTGGTGGTGTAGTGGTTAAGTTCACGTTCTCCGCTTTGGCGGCCCGGGGTTTGCAGGTTTGGATCCTGGACGCGGACCTACACACCACTTATCAAGCCATGCTGTGGTGGCGTCCCACATAACATAGAGGAAGATGGGCATGGATGTTAGCCCAGGGCCAATCTTCCTCAGCAAAAAGAGGAAGATTGGCAACAGATGTTAGCTTAGGGCTAATCTTCCTCACCAAAAAAAAAAAAAAAAACCCAAACCTGGAAACATTTGGAGTTTTAAACTGTTCTAAAATTTTCGCCTTCTAAATAAAAGTAGGGAAGAGGAGTAGAGAGGGTCCTGGGTCACAGAATCCTGGCTGTCCCAACACTGAAAAGTTGTGCCTGGAGTGGAGAGTGGAGTTGGGGAGGAGAGACCAGGATGGAGAAAGACCCTACGGAGCCCAGTGCTCAGGCTCCATCCCGCAGGCAAGTTCTCGCCCAGCGGCACGGAGGGCATATTGAGGCCCTTGGGTGGGTTGTATCGGTTCCCGTTTTAAGCTTGTGGGCAGTGGCCGTCTCCCCTTCCAGCCCCGGGGAGCCCCTCTTCCCTTGCCTCTGCTCCTGGGGCTGAGCCCTCCCCCTCAAGCGCATCTCCTTTAACCTCTCCTGCTTCATCTCCAGCCAAGCCCTGCTCAGCCTTCCCTAGAGTTGGGGCACCATGGTCCCCCTCTGGAAAGTGAGCACTGAGCCTCGTCTTCACCCCTCTGCCCATTTGTCCTGTCACCTCATCTTGAGGTCTGCTGGGTGCCCCACTCTAGCCTGGAGGGTGCCGAGAGGCATGAGGTGCAGTCCCAACCCTCTGGGTCTGGGGAAGAGCAAGGCCGGCCCATTCCAAACTCGAGGTTGAAAGCGCTCTGAGGGGTGGGAGAGGGCAGAGGGAGCTCAGAACCCAGGTCTCTCTCCATAGAAGGGACAACACGCCAGGGCCCCAGTTCTGTCCCAGAGAAGTCAGTAACCACTCTCTGGGATATGGGGAGAGACATCCTCTGCCCACATTTCCCCCGTTACTCCACATTCAGGGGGCATGGAGGTCTAACTCAACTCTTGGCTGTGCTGCTAGTGATGGTAATGAGAATGAAAACAGCTGGTGTGTGCTGAGCAGTTAGCATGTGCTGGGCACTGTGCTAAATGCTTTTCCCTCATTATCTTGTTTAACGTTGACCCTAACTCTCTGAGATGGGCATTAGACCCTCTTTCCAGATGTGGGCAAGGTCAACTCACATCAGTCTGATGGTAGCCCTCGGGCTCTTTCTGCTGCACTGGCCTTTCACCCCCTTAGCATCCTGGGGACCTCTGGCATCCACACGCTCGCTCGCTCTCTACCAGCCCCTCCTCTGTTCACCAACTGCTCAGGCCTCCCTGGCTGAAAAGCACTTCCCTCTTTCTGACTCACCCTGATAGGAGGCCCGTCCCCCTCTCTCCCTGGCAGTCTTTACCCTGGCACTCGGGGTCCCCAGAACTGGCTGAAGGTCACCCCCACTTCCTGGCTTGTAGGACTGGCAGTCCTGGGACTTTTTTTCTGCTTCTCCCACTGGCAGGGGCTCTGTCCTGGGCTTCTTTCCACTGTGCCCTCTCACTGGGTGGGGTTCATCACAGGCACTGCCACACCTGGGCCACACCCAAGACTCTGCTTCAGCGTCTCCAGCCCGGAAATCTCTGCAGACTCCAGACCCATCTCCAGCAGCCATCTGGACCTGGTCAGGTGCACAGCTGTCCCCCCCACCACCCCAGCCTCTCCCTCGCTGCATGTCCAGCAGCCACCAGGGCCACTCCATTCCTCTGCTAAAGTTCTGCCCACGTGACCTTCCCTTTCTGGCCTTAAGCCTCACGGTTTCTCACTGGGACCAGCCCAGCAGCCTGACTGAGCTCCCTGTCTCTTGGCAATCCACCTCTGACCCATCAGCCACCCAAGGCCAGGCCATCATTCAACTTACAGATCTGACCTCAGATCCTTACTGCCCTGCCTGCAACTCTTTGTGGGCCCCTAGTCTGTAGTCCCAGTCTTTAACCTTGTTGTTCAGGTGCCCCATCAGTAAAATGTTTTTGGGTGTGTGTCTCCCAATGTATACTCACTCATCTAATAATTCTATACATCTTGCCTTCCAGAGGGACCCCGATGATTCTCCCCCTGGTATTCACCCCTTGTGTAGTTCCTTCCACACTGAGTAGGGCTGACCCGTGTAACCACTAGGGATACTGTGGAGATGATGGAGCGTTACTTCTGAGGCCAGGTCATAAGAGAGATTGCCGCTTCCATCATGTGCTCTGGGATCACTTGCTCTGGGGGAGCAGCTGCCACGTTGTGAGGACACTCAAGCAGACTGTGGGGAGAGAGGCCCATGTGGTGAGGAGCTGAGGCCTCCTGCCAACAGCCAGCGCTCACTTGCCAGCCATGTGAGTGAGTCACCTTGGAGCTGGTCCTCCTGCCTCCATCAAGTCTTCCAGTGCGTGTAGCCCTGGCTGACACGCTGATGGCAACCTCGTGGGAGACCATGAGCCAGAACCAGCCAGCTAACCTGACCCTCAGAAACTGAGTGAGATGATCAATACTCCTTGTTTTAAGTTGCCAAGTTTTGAGATGACCATTTTGTAGCAACTGATCACTGATACACATAGACCGCTGTACAAGTCTATTATGTACATTATAAAACATACCCCCAAGTAGAAATCTACAGAAAAGGGATAAAAATGTATGTAAATAAAGTTCTGTTTTCTTACCACACTCCTAATGGATGATCTTGTGACCCTCTGGGGTGCGTGTCCCCCTTTGGAGACCTCTGTGCTTCCAAATGACATTCAGAACACCTCACCCTGAGATTCAAGGCTGGTTCAAGCTACCTTTCTGTGTCCTCTTCCCAGAGTCACTTGCTTATTACCACTGATAAAATCCCACCTGTGCTTCCAGGCTAGCATTTTAGACCTCCTCTCAGGAGTCTGTCTCGATTGCCCTGAAGGTGGGATTCCCAGGTTTGGAGCCCAGCCTCTCTGTCTGAATTGCTCTCTGCATGTGCTCTGCATCCCACAGGGAAGTGTACTCAGAGGGGATGGGGGTCACTTTGTGTGAAGTGTGTTGGTGGCAGAGTTCTAAAAGTGGCCCCCAAGATGCCACGTGGTCATCCCTGGAACCTGTGAATACGCTGAGATACCACTCACAATTATGTTGTTAGATATGTATATGTTACGTAGATAGTTGACCTTATAGGTGACCATATATATATATATATGTTGTACACACAGTTGACCTTAAGACAGGAAGATTATCCAGGTGGGCCGGATCTAATCACATGAGCCCCTTTAAAAGCATGGAGGAAATCAGAGAGACTTGAAGCATGAGAAAGATTCCACACACTGTTGCTGACTTAGTGGATGGAGGGCCCATGTGACGAGGAATGCGGTGGCCTCTAGGAGCAGAGGGCGGCCCCTGGCTGACAGCCAGCAAGGAAATGGGGACCTCAGTCCTACAGCTGCAAGGAACGAGCTTGGAAGCAGATTCGTCTTCTCCTTGGCCTCCAGAAATGAATACAGTCCTACCAGCCCCTTGATCTCAGCTTTGTGAGACCCTGAGCACAGAACCCAGTGGGACTTCTGCCCTACAGGATGTGAGTGAACAAATGGGTGCTGTTTTAAGCCGCTAAGTTTGTGGTACATTATTACTCAGCAATAGAAGATGAATACATGAGGCTTTGTCCCTGAAGACCTGGCATGATTCAAGGTATATATTCTCAAAAGAACAAATGTGAAGAGTGAACGAGTTCTCAGAATGCATAAATCTACCACCATGTGGTATAGTTTTGTTTTTAGCTACTTTTTGGTTTCTCAGGATTATCTCTGGTATTTTGCAGAGGGCCTCCTCGTAAATTGGTGGCCCGTGTGTCATGTTGTTTGTCTGGCTTTCTTCACAGCCTTTATCACCTCTGACTCCCATTCTCAAGTTAGTGGCTTTGGAGGGTGTTTGTTGGCACTGGCCCAAGCACTGCTCCCTAATCAATGAGTTTGGGGAACATGGTTATAGGGAGAAACCAGATTTCAAAAATGTCATATTCCAGTATAACGTGCAAATACAAGAATGCACAGATCGTAAGCACACGGCTTTCTGCAGTTTTGCAAACTGAACACACCCATGCAACCAGTGTCCAGATCAAAAAGCTGAACATTTCCATCACCCCAGAGGCCCCCCTGTGCTTCCTCCCAGTCACTACTTCTGCAAGGGTAACCACTATTCTGACCAAACCAGCGTAGGTTTGTTTGCCTGAATAAACCAGATTGTAAGTGATAATATCTGAGAATGCTAAATTAACAGCCCGAGAGTCACCAAAATTACTGGCCACAGTCCCAGTGCCTGCAAACAACAGGGGCGCACCCAGGGCTTTCCCATTTTATGTGAAAGGGATGTGTTCCTGAATATCTCACATGAGGTAAAACCCTCCTGACTCAAATCTAGTTTTCTCACTGAAATAACTGTAACATAGGGTTTGTATGACTTCACATTTGGGGCCTAAAGCAAGACTTATTAATGTCTTTAATATTGCCCAGTTTCTAATTTAGCATAATTCAAATTCACACACACCTCTCTGAACACCACCCTTTCTGAACCCACTATGGACTCTGAGGCACAGAGTTTTAGCATCTCTGGGACCCTGGGGCCCAGCTGGGGTGACAGGACGGGATCCCGGTTCTGGGGCCAGCACACGGTTCTTGGAATCCGGCTGCCCAAATTCCAGTCCTCCCTCTGCTGCTTCCTTGCAGTGTGACCCTGGGGAAGCTCTTACCATTCAGGGCCTCCATTTCCTCATCTGCGAATCTAGGGGAAATGAGAGGACTTAATGAATGAAAAGCCCTGGCACACAGTAGGAGGCATGGAGGTTTGGTGGCCCCCATCCCAGCTGAGGTGGGAAAAGCCTGCTCTCCTGCCTCTCCCCTCACTGCACCCCATGCTGCTTGGAGGACTTTACTCCTCAGGCTCCCCTGAGCTGGGGAGCCTGGCGACTGAGCCCCCAAGGAAGCTGGGGCCTAGGCTCAGGTGCCAGGGTCACAGGCCCAGATTGGGCAAGAGCAGAGAATGGGTCCCTTTGATCCTAGTCAGGGATATTTGGAGACACCAACAATTCTGGGAAATTTAGAGGCAGGAAGTGAAAGGCAGAGGGGCAGAGGGGAACAGTGAACTGCACCCCGGCCTCTCCTGGCCTGACCCCCCTCCCAAAGTGTGCAATGAGTGAGGTGACTGGCATGTGGGGGTGGGGGGACATACCAGGAGACTCCCCCTCTCTGGGGAGGAAAACAGAGGCAACCCATCCCCCGCTCCCACCCCCACACATCCCCTGAGTTCCCAATCCATTTCCACTTCTGTTTACCGTCCAAAGTCCCAGGCACTGGAGATGCCAGGTGCGGCATGTTCAGACACACAGACACGCAGACACACAGACACGCAGACGCACAGGGCTCAGGGCCCTCGCACGGACCCTGCCCCCTCCCATCCCACCATCTGGGGCTATCCGTGCACCCCAATTCTCCAGGCTTCAGCTCCCTCCTTAGCCGAGGATCTGCATAGCATTGAGGGACCCAGGAGTCAACCTTGAGACCTTCAGCAAGTAAAAGGGGAAGAAAGGCAGGAGGACTGACTGGGGATAGGAGGGGGAGGGGATGGAGGGGACTCGCTGTCATGAGGGGTGGGGGCTGGGTGGGAAAACTTCAGAGGGTGGGTTTTGGATGTCAGGCCTGGGAGGGAATGGGGGAAAGAAGAAAGGTCTCCATGTAGCCCCCAATCACTTAGAAAGGGACCAGACCCCACATCCCAACTCCCTTCAGCCCCAACCTCAGCCCTAACCCCAGCCTTGACCTGTCCCAGGTTCAGCCAGCCTTACCATGACAAAGGAGTATCAAGATCTTCAGCATCTGGACAACGAGGAGAATGACCATCAGCTCAGAAAAGGTGAGGGACACCTCCCCCCATTTCGGAAAGGTGAGCATTAGGTGGCTCTCGCCCCCTCGCCTCAGCTTCTTTCTGTGACCCCTGACTCTGTCTCCGGGTCTACCCCGCTCACAAGAACATGGTGTCTGAGCCGCCCCTCTTAGGGGAGGTGCAGGATGTGAAGCTGCAGTTTCTTTCTTGGTGACAGGTGCCCAAGGCTTCTGCATGACCCTCCTGACGCTCGCTGTGTCACCCACTTCTCAGGACCCTGGGGAGAGGGTAGACCCGAGGGGTGGGAGTGACTGGAAGAAGTTAGGCTCCCTCCTCCTTTCCTCTTCCAACACCCGGGGAGCTTTGGCCATGTGAGTGTGAGTGAGTGTGAGTGAGAGTGTATGGGGTATCTGGGAGCAGTTTGGTCAAGGGGGTAAGGCTTCTGTGAAGAGGCTGAGGGATCTCTGATCCGAGGGAGGACAAAGCTCTCCATCAAAAAACAAGCCTTGCTTCTTTCTCATGCGAGCAGTGATGTTGTCTGGGCTGAGCAAGGATGAAGTCCCTGGGGGATGGGAGTGGGCAGTGCCCTTTGATAGGGGAAGAGGCTGCAGGGGAGGAGAGACGGGAGGGGAGGCCCCCATATTCCAGCTGACAGGGACAGGGCTCCCCGAGTGGGAGCAACTTGAGGGTCCTGAAGTCCACCTTCTCTCTCTGCACCCAGCCAAAGAGGAGTGGGATTCATAGGGAGAGAAAGAAAACCCCTTCTCTTGCCCCTTGAGGGGGGAGCAGTGACTCCCCAGCCGGCTGCCCACTCCACCAGTCTCCTCCAGTTCACACTCCATCCTCAAGGCTCTCATGAGGTTCATCAGCTGCAGTGACACAGTTTGCCACTAGGTGTCAGCAAAGGCCCAGGACCTGGGTAGGGCTAGGGCCGGCCAAAGCTTTGCACCCCTTTTGATCCCTCTTCCCTTCCCCACCTCCAGTTGTTTCTGGCCCCCAGGGTCACCCACGGCCCAAATTTCTTAATCTATGTGGTTCCTCCTAGGCTACTAGAAGAACCTTAGCCTGCTATCCTCCTAGGACCCCAGAGCTGCCCCAGGCTCCCATCTGTCCTGGAGACCCTGACACCCTCTCCTCTTGCAGGGCCGCCTCCTCCCCAGCCACTCTTTCAACGTCTCTGCTCTGGAACCCGCCTCCTCCTGCTCTCTCTGGGCCTCAGCCTCCTGCTGCTGGTGGTCGTCTGTGTGATCGGATCCCAGAGTGGGTGCCCGTGGGTGGGCTGGGAAGGGAGCAATGTTGCGGGGGACAGAAGTGGGAAGAGTGCTGGCTGCTGTGATGGTGAGCACAGCCCCCTCATTTTGTCCTGTCCCCACTGGCTCCTGCCAGACTCCAAGCTGCAGGAGGAGCTTCGGGCTCTGAGAGAGACGTTCAGCAACTTCACAGCGACCACGGAGGTCGAGGTCAAGGCCCTGAGCAACCAGGGTGAGGAGGGCTGGACTGGGGTTGGGGGGCTGTGGAACTCTAGGGACGTTGGGACACTGAGCAAGTCTCTCCCCCAGGAGGAAGTGTGGGCAGAAAGATGAAGTCTCTGGAGTCCCAGCTGGAGAAACAGCAGCAGGCCCTGAATGAAGGTCAGAGAGGGAGCGTATTTGTGTGTGTGTGTGTATGTGTGTGTGTGTGTCTGCGTCTGTGTGAGAGACCTGAGGAGGTCTCTCAGGCCAAACCAAGGGGTCTTGTGGCAGGGGCCTCTATGATTGATCTTGGGCCCCAGCATGCAGATGACAGACTCTTCCTAACCCCCAGCGCTCATCCTGACCTCCTTGTCCTCACCCCATGGTCCCCTCTCCCCCTCTGTCCTCTGTCTCCCCAGAGCACTCCAGCTTGCTGCTCCACGTGAAGCAGTTTGTGTCTGACCTTCGAAGCCTGAGCTGTCAGATGGCCACCCTCCAGGGCAATGGTGAGGAGGCGGGGCGCCGGCGGGCTTTCCTGCCTGCTTCCCCTCCAGGCGGCGCCTCAGCCCCTCCACCTCCCCCTGCCCCCCCAGGCTCTGAAGGGACCTGCTGCCCCGTTAACTGGGTGGAGCACGAAGGCAACTGCTACTGGTTCTCTCGCTCTGGGAAGCCCTGGCCCGAGGCCAACAAGTACTGCCAGCTGGAGAACGCCCACCTGCTGGTGGTGGGCTCCTGGGACGAGCAGGTGAGGGCCCCGGAGGGTTCATCTGGGAGGCTAGCTGGTTTAAGGAGAGGTCACCACCCGCCTCCTCTCTCCCCAGAAATTTGTCCAGCACCACATTGGCCCTGTGCCCACCTGGATGGGCCTCACCGACCAAAATGGGACTTGGAAATGGGTGGACGGGACCGAGTACGAGACGGGTTTCAAGTGAGTGTGCGCCCCGCCCCGCCCTCCCCACCTGGCGGTCCGGGGCTCCTGGGGGCCCTCCTGAGGGGCTGGCCTCCTGGGCCACATCCGGCTCGTCCCTTCAGGAACTGGAGACCAGAGCAGCCGGACGACTGGTACGGACACGGGCTCGGGGGAGGCGAGGACTGCGCCCACTTCACGGAGGACGGCCGCTGGAACGATGACGTCTGCCAGAGGTCCTACCGCTGGGTCTGCGAGACGGCGCGGGACAGGGACACCTAGGAGCCGCCCTCCCCTAATTTAGTTCCTCAGCGCCTTTTCCCGCCAGAGGGGCTGAGATGGGGGATCCTCCTATCTGGGGGCCTCCTCCACCTTCTCGAGTATCTTCATCTAGGCTTTGAAGGGAAGGGGAAAGAGCTGTGTCTGAGGAAGGTAGAATGATGTTTGGAGGGGTGGGGAGATTGGAACACATGTCACTTTCTGCAGTTTGCAGGTTATTATTGGCAACTTTTTTTAGAATAAAAAGAAGAGAAATATACTAACCATTCTGAGTTGTCTGGTTATTGGGGATGAGGGCTCAGGAGTGGGCTGGTTGGCTCTAGGAAGCCCTGGGCAGGCAGGGGGCAGGAGGAGAACGGGTGGCTTTGGGCCAGATGGCCTGGCTCTGTTCTTTATGGGTGTTGGGGGGGTGGGGGGAGTGGGGGTGTCGGGGCGGGGGGAGTTAAGGCAGTTATTCCACTCTCTGAGTCTCAGCTGTAATTGTATTGTATTGTTACCCGGACCATCCTGCCTCCAGCAGTCCCCCTAGAAACAGAACCACCCCAATGTGTTAAGTGCTTCAAAAGCTTCAAATGAAACTCACTGGTATCTCTTGTAAGCAGTACAGTGAAGAGAAGACGCATGTACAGACAGGTAACAAATACAGTGAAGGAGAAGATGAGCCCACAATGAAGAATCACCAAATATGTGAGGAAAACCAGTACCATGGACTAGAAGACCCCAAATAAATAGAATCCTCAACCCAGGATGGGAGTTAACAGGACAAACAGATTAAGACTTTACAGGCACTTTTGGGATAATCAACAAAAATTGACAATGTATTAGCCCACGATAAGACCCCGTCTAATTCGAAACAGGAGCAATGCTCTGACTGCAATAAAATAAAAATTAGAAATGAGCACAAAAGTATAGCCAAAAAAGATCTACAACATGTAAAATTTTCCCATCTTTCTAGATAACTTTGAATTTAAGAGAAAATCGAAATAAAGTCAAGTGATATAGAAATGAATAAGGAGAGCACTACATCCTGAGATTGTGGGAGGGTCCAAAGCAGCTCCCAGGAGGAAATGTATATAGCCTTAAGTGCATTTATGAAAAAACAGGAAAGGCTGAAGTGAAATAAGCTAACTCAAGAAACTTGAAAGAGAATAACAAATCCCCCAAAATAGAAGGAAGGAATTTATTTTTAAAAATGCAAAAATTAATAAACTAGAACGTAAAAACGTAGATATGATCAATAAAAGAAAAATCTGATACTTGAATCAGGTAAATAAAATAAAGGTGAATAAAGATGAATAAAATAAACAAATATGAAGGAGAAAAAAAGGAAACACAGACACCTGACTTTAAAAAAGACAAACATTCCAGAAATACAGATATAGAGGATATAATAACACTTCCAGATTTGAAACAGCAAAGACAGTGTTTTTCCTACCATTGTTGTAATTTTTAGGTCAATCCCTTAGAAACAGAGCTTATAATTCCAAATTTATGTGGGAGAAAAATGAAGAAAAAATATGAATCTTAGGGATGGCAGGAAAGGAGAGTAAAAGAAACAGAACAGGTAGATAAGAAAAAGCACAAAATAAAAGGTTAGTTATGAATCCAAATATGTTGCTGATTATATTACATGCAAAAGACTAAATTATCCTGTTAAAAGACAAGAATTTCCAGACAGAATAAAAAGTAAAATACAACCATATGCCCAAGAGACACATCTAAAACAGTGGTTGAAAGCAAAAGTATTAAAAAAGATATATGAAGCAAATTATAATCAAAATAATCATATAAAGTACACTTTATAACAAGCAGTATTATTAGAGATAAAGAGGGTCACTTCCAATGATAAAACCCTTAATTCAACAAGAAGATACACCACTGTTAAATATATGTGCACTGAACAACATAGCCACAAAACACACAAAACAAAAATTTTGGAAGTACAAGAAAAAAAGACAAATCTATATTCACAATAGGAAATTGTAGTACATCTCTCTCAGTAACTGATAGATCAAGCAGACAAGAAATCACTAAGGAAACGGATGTTTTGAACCCCAAATTGAACTATTATGATCCAATGGACATATTTAGTACACTGCACTCATCAACTGCACAATACCTATTCTTTTCAAGCACACTGGGACATTGTTAAAAAACTGAGCAAATACTGAACCATAAAAAAAGGTTTAATTAATTTCAAATAGAGAATTTTCACTATAATGACCAGAAATGTAAAATTCCTTTATAAAATATTAGCTAATCCAATCAAGTGGGGTATTAAGAGAGATAATATGTTCAACTAGCATATATGTCAAGAATTCAAAGAGGGTTTAACATCAGAAAAATTTATTAATAAAATAGATTTAAGGAGTACAGAAGGCTAGATTAATGGAGTATAAAAGAAAAAATTACATAATTCAGAAAAAGCACTTGGCAAAATTTCAACACCTATTTATGATAAAATATTTTAGGACTTTGACTGCTTCCGTTTTGTTGCTTTACTATTCTCACCATGTGGATTCTATCACATATTCCAAGAGGGTAGCCCCACTCCAGCCATGACACATTCCAGGCAACAGAAAGGAGAGAAGAGAGGAGAATGGCGTGTTCTCTCTCTCTCTATGTGAGGACACTTCTGGAAGTTGTGTGTACTTTAGTTTATATCTCTTTGATCAGAACTAGTCCCAGGGCCACAGTTAGCTGCAAATGTTGCTGAGAAGTGTACTCTTTATTTTAGATGGCCAAATTTCAGCTAAAAGCCAGATGATTCTATTAACGCAGGGCAGGAGACAGCAAACTATGGCTCTCACCTGTATTTGTAAACAAAGTTTTATTGGAACACAGCCACGCTCATTTGTTCACATACTGTTTATAACTGCTTTCATGCTATAAGCAGAGTTGAGTAGTTACAACGAAGCCTGATAGCCCTATAATATTTGCTATCTGGTCTTGTACAGAAAATTGTTGCCCTCCCCTTGTGTAGAGAAAAGGGGAGAATGTATATTGGGGTCTGTTAGAAGTCTCTGCCACACTGCTATTACGCTACTGTTTAACATCACCCTGGGTATCCTGGCCAAAGTGCACAAGACAGGAAAAGGCATTGGAGTTGTAAGGATTGGAAAGGAAGAGATAAAACAATATGATCATCTACATGGAAAATCAACACCATCAACGAGACCTAATAGGAGGCTTCAGCTGGTGTATGCCAGCTATCATCACAATAATGTATAAAGAACATACAAGAAAAAAATTAAAATTCTTTCCAAATTAATATATAAATTCAATGCAATAAAAGTACAAATTTCAGCTGGATTTTTAAAAGCAGCTCAACAATCTTTTTCAAAAAATTATATAGAGGGCCAGCCCCGTGGCATAGCGGTTAAGTGCGCACACTCCGCTACTGGCGGCCTGGGTTCGGATCCCGGGCGCGCACCGACGTACCGCTTCTCCGGCCATGCTGAGGCCGCGTCCCACATGCAGCAACTAGAAGGATGTGCAACTATGACATGGAACTATCTACTGGGGCTTTGGGGAAAAAAAAAAGAGGAGGATTGGCAATAGATGTTAGCTCAGAGCCGGTCTTCCTCAGCAAAAAGAGGAGGCTTAGCATGGATGTTAGCTCAGGGCTGATCTTCCTCACCAAAAAAAAAAAAAAAAATATATATATATATATAGAAAGACAAAAGACAATTTGGGGGAAAAAAGACAAAAATCGGGAGAAAAGGAAACGACTTATCAGATATTAGGATATATTACAAAGCTATATTCATAAAAACAGAATGGTGATGATACAAGAACAGACAAGTAGACCAATGGTATAGATTAGGGGGCTCAGAGACAGAACTATGCACAAATGGGAACTTAATATACAATAAAGGGGGCACCTCAAATTGGTGGAGGAAAGACATTATTGGGAAAACTGGCTCTGCATATGAAGAAAAAAATCCATACCTAACATCACACGCAAAGGTGGATACTGAATCTATTCAAGACCTAAATATAAAAGGTAAAATTAGAGAAGTAATAGGGGGGCAAAAAAAAAGGAAGGAGAATCTTTTTAGCAAAGGGGACAGAAGAACTTCATTAATAAGACTTCCAAAGCAAGTACCAAAATGCCAAAATATTTAGTGAAATTGACTGCATGAAAATTAAACATTTCAGCTCAATGACAATGTATCAGTTAGGTTTCCAGCAAGAAACAGATGGCATACTTGAAATGGGTAATTGGAGGAAGTTTTAACAAAGGGACAGTTTACAAAGGTGTGAGCAGGGTTAGGAAGCCACAAGTAACAGGGCAGGAGCCCAGGTGTCCCGGCAATGGGGAGTTGTTAGCTCCTCCAGGAACACATGGAGAGAGAAAGCTGTGTGGATAGTACCCCCACCCCCCATCCCCCAAGGAGCTGTGACTTTGTCAGGCTGTTGTGAATTTTGGCTGCAGGAGGCAGCTGCACCCCAACTACTCTGCAGGGAGGGACTGGGGGAGTCAATAGCCTCGCCCCTCTTCTCTCCTTCCCTCTGATATCCTGCTAGTGCTGGAAGCCAGATGGCAAGGGAGCAATTTGATGCAGCCATACAGCTCTGCCTCTAAGGCCACTGGATGTGGAGGGACAAATGGAAGACATCCAGCACAGAAGGAGCCCAGAGACGAAGGAACAGATAGGAAATCAGTTAGAGAAGAAGCAAAGGATATAAACAGTTCACTGAAGAGGAACTCCTGGTGTCTAATGTGCATATGAAGACATACTTATAATCACTAGTAAGAGAGAAACGCAATTTAGAACATTAATGAACCATCTCTTCACACTCATCTGAATGACAAAAATTAGATAAGAAGTCAAGTGCTGGCAAAGACGTAGGGGAAATGAGAACCTCATGTACTGCTGAGGGGAATATAAATTGGAACAGCCATTCTGCAAGGTATTTAGTGGAATTAAGAATGCATCTATGCCATGATCCCTGCAATCCCACTTCTGGGTATATGTACCAGGGAAATTCTTTCACTGGTACATTATGGGACACACCAAAGATGTTCACAGCAGTGCTGTTTGGGTAGCAGGAACCGGAAGGGGCCTAGGTGCCTGCCGATAGCTTTACGTGATAGGTGTGCCTGGTGGACTGCTGTCCAGCATTTAGAAACAGTGACCATGGTGCAGCTGCTATGAAAACCAGGATGGAGGATCCTCAAGAATTAAAACTAGATCTACTACATGATCCAGCAATCCCACTTCTGGTTATATATCCAAAGGAAATGAAATCAGGATCTTGAAGAGATATCTGCACCCCCATGTTCATTGTAGCATTATTCACAATGGCCAAGATATGGAAACAACCTAAGTGTTCATTGATGAATGAATGGATGAAGAAGAAGTGGTATATATATATACAATGGAATATTATTCAGCCATGAGAAAGAAGGAAATCCTGCCATTTGCAACAACATGGATGAACTGGGAGGACATTATGCTAAGTGAAATAAGCCAGACAGAGAAAGAGAAATACTGTATGATCTCACTTATATGTGGAATATAAAAAAGTTGAACTCATAGAACCAGACAGTAAAGTGATGGTTGCCAGGGGCTGGGGGGGTGGGAGATATTGATCAAAGGATGCAAAGTTTCAGTTTTAAGATGAATAGCTTCTGGGGATCTAATAAACAGCATGGTGATTATAGTTGATAATACTGTATGGTGTACTTGAAATTTGCTAAGAGAGTAGATCTTAAGTGTTCTCACCACACACACAAAATGGTAACCATGTGAGGTGATGGATGAGTTAATTAGCTTGCCTGCAGGAATCATTTCACAATGTATATATATATAAAAATCACCATGTCGTACACCTTAAAAAAATCATGTTGTACAACCTAAATGTATGCAATTTTTAGTTGTCAGTCATACCTCAGCAAAGCTGGGAACAAATCAATTAAAGTGTATTGCACAGGAAAAAACAGTGACTACATGTACACACAGCAATATGGAGAGACCTAAAATCGGCATTGAATGAAAAAAGTAAAAAAGAGAATGCAGTCTAGAACACAATAAGGTTGATAAACATCAACAGCTTACATGCACAACAGCGCTACATAAATTTCAAGGACCCATACATTTTCAAGGACATGTCAAACCCATTCAAGTGGTTGCTTAAGGAGGGGAGAATGGGAGGTGCAACCAGGGTGAAGGTGAAACATCAAAATGAGAGAAGGACCTTGAACAGACTGAAGCTGAGAGCGTGCCTTGAACTGAGTGGGAGAAACTCAAACCTCACCTCTGGTCCAGAAGGAAAAATGTGCATGTACGTCTCTACCTCCACATTGCTGGCATCCTCCTGGGGAGAGATGAGACACAGTCCACCAGAGACTGGTGGGCCCAGACAAGGAGGGAAACCATCCTCTGGACTAGCCTGAGGTTGATCCAGAGCGAGAAATAAGAATAAAATTATTAGAAAGGAGGAGGGCAGTTTTTAAAAACGTGCAGACTTTAGGTGTCTCCTATTTCTACACAATGGAGGCTACACAGCCTCACCTGTGAAAAGTTTTTTTCAGACAACCTTGAACCTCAATCTGCTTAAGCTTCTAGTGCTAACTGCCGGTTTATAGGAAATTCAGTGGAGAGGGGAACACGCACACAGGCGTGCATTCTGTCAAATCCAGAAGGTGGAAGATTTTTTTTTTTTTGTGAGGAGGATCAGCCCTGAGCTAACATCCACGCCAATCCTCCTCTTTTTTTTGCTGAGGAAGACCAGCCCTGAGCTAACATCCATTGCCAATCTTCCTCCTTTTTTTCTCTTTTTCTCCCCAAAGCCCCAGTAGATAGTTGTATGTCGTAGTTGCACATCCTGCTAGTTGCTGTATGTGGGATGCGGCCTCAGCATGGCTGGACAAGCAGTGCGTTGGTGCGCGCCCGGGATCTGAGCCGGGGCCGCCAATAGCGGAGCGTGGGCACTTAACCGCTAAGCCGCGGGGCCGGCCGCCAGAAGGGGGAAGATTTTAAAGAGCCAATTTCTGGTTTATTCAACAAATAAATGACACGAAAAAAAAACAGGGAGGAATTGTTATGGATTAAAAGAGACTTTAGAGACACACCCAGTACATGCAACGTGGGAACTTTGGATGCTGACTTGAACAAACCAATTGTAAAGAGACACTATGGGAAAATCAGGTAAATTTGAATACTAACTGGATAAGGCATTATTGTGAATTATTTTTGGTATGATAATAGTATTGTGGTTAAGTTAAAAACAGAAGATTCTCTATTTTAGAGATACATGCTGAAATAGTTACAGGTAAAATCATATGTCTGAGATTTACTCTGAAATAATTCAGCAGGGCAGTAGGGGAGGTGGGATGGGTGTAGAAGAAACAAAACTGTTCGTATGTTGATAATTGTTGAAGCGAGTGAAGGGTACGTGGGTGTTCATCACACTATTCTCTCAGCCCTTGTACATATGTTATTCACTAGAGCTGAACCAGAAAATGCAGGGCCTAAAGATAGGACTTAATGGAAATATAAGAGACAATAGATTTTTTATAAATGCAATACAGGGAAATAATATTTTGCTTCTACAGGAAAGATTGACAGATTTGACTTCACTAAAATTAGAAACAGGCGATGGACTTGGACGAAATATTTGCAGCGTTTATAACAAGTAATTAATACCCAGAATACAAAGAACAAATGCAACCCAACAGAGAAACAGGAGATTATAGTAAACATTTGTCATTTCTGTTTTAGGGAATCTCTCATTATGTGCACACCAGGGGGCACAAGTAGCCAAAGGCACCGTGTTGTCCGTCTCGCCTCCCTGGTGTAGCCGGGGGTGGGATGTACTTTAGATGTTGCCCACAGGACCCTGTCTCCCAGAACGTTGAGTCTGGAGTGTGTGATGCAAATTTATGGTAATAGTTGGAGGGGGTGCGAATCTTGCTTAAGGTATTTAAGAAATTAAGTAAAATATTCAAGCTGCAAAATAATATATACAATATAATCCCCTCTGTGTAGCACCACCCCATACACGATTGCTATATATTTCCTTAACTCACACCAATGGTTGTTGATTTTCTCTCACATATTCATCCTCTCTCCCTCCATGGATTCAAGACTTTCGCATCAAAAATTCCCCACTTGACCCCCTAACTCCTCTCCAGCCACTGTCCTCTCTCCCCCTTTATTGCCTCAAGTTAACTGTGCTTTGGGGAATAAAAGGAGGGGCTGTGGCCTGGATTTATGGGGAGGAAGACCAAGGAGGGCTGCGGTATTGTGGAGGAGTTACAAGCTTGTCAGAGGTATTGAAGGGAGGGGCAGGGTGCCAAAGGCTGGAGAACTCAGGAATATTCGGGTTATAGCCTGATGCGTGCGTGAGTGTGTGTGTGTGTGTGAGAGACAGAGTGCGTGTGTGTGCGTGTGTGTGTGAGAGAGAGTGCGTGTGTGTGTGTGCGCCTGCATGCTGGGAAGGAGAGTAAGAGGAGAGGAAGCCATGTCTCAGGAGTTTTTGGGTCCCCCCCCCAGCTCTCTGGAGGGCCAACTTAGCCATTCCTGCCCCTCAAGGTAGCCCCTAAGAGGACTATCTCCCAGTGCTCACTCTCGCCTATGTGAGGTGACATAGGGCGTGGCTCCTGACTACAGGCCAGACTGGTCTCAGCTCTGTTCAACAGCCATGTGGAGGTGGTGTGATGTTTCTTGGCAGTAGGGCAAACCAGTTGGCTCAAGTGATTCTCCTGTAAAACTCTATGGTCTCACCGTGAGTCAGAATCGCACAGGACGCCTGTCTTAGTTTGAGTATTTCCCAAAAGCAGAGCCTGAGAGAAAGGCTTGAGGGGGGGAGTTTTCTTGGGAGCTGATTCCAGGAAGCAGGAGTGAAGGAGAGGGGCATGAGTGGGGAAGGGGAAAGTCCAGTAGGGAGCTTGCCAAGGTTGCTGCACACTTCGGGGGCTCACCAGTATCTTCTAAGTGTACAGAACAGTCGACCTAAAGGAGGGGTGGCTGGAGCGCTTCTCCACAGCTCCCATTCCCCGTGGCTCTTAACTCCCCAGCAGTTCCGGGCTGGACTTGCGCTGGCTGGGCTGGCTCCTAGTGGCGCTAGAGAAGATGCTGGGGTGGAAAGTATGGCTCATGCTTGAGGTGGGACGCTGTCAGCAGGAGGAGCTGTCTGAGCTCGCATGGAACTGTCCACCTCTGTTGTGGCTGAAATTGGAGGTAGTCAAGGGCATGTGTTTGGGTGGGGTCTGCTACAAGCCCCATACCCAAACTCCAGAAAGAAGAATGAGGATGCACAATAGCACCCAATGCAGAAAGCGTCTAGGAATGAAGTTAAGAAATGTGCAAGATGTGTATGAAAACAGCTGTAAAACTCTAATGAAAGTGATACAAAGTCTTGAATACAGCCAACTTATTGTTGGCTGGGGAGTCTCAATAGTGCAATGATTTCAGTTTTCCCTAGATTAATGTATAAATTCGAGGTTCTCCAAATCAAAATTCCTATGCAATGCTTTTTTTTTTTTTTTTTTTAATTTGACAACATGAGTCTAAATTTATCTGGAAGAAGAATGTGTGAGAATAGCTAGCAGAAAAATTTTAAAAGAACAACCATCAGGGTACTTATCCTATCAGATATTAAAATGTACTATAAAGTAAGTAATTAAAACACACTTGAGGCCAGCCCGGTGGCGTAGCGGTTAAGTTCGTGTGTTCTGCTTCAGCGGTCCAGGGTTCGCCAGTTCGAATCCTGGGCGCAGACCAACTCACTGCTCATCAAGCCATGCTGAGGAGGCGGCCCACGTAGAACAGCTACAACTCTACAACTATGATGTACAACTAGGTACTGGGGCTTTGGGGAGGAAAAACAAAAACAAAAAAAGAAAAAGAGAAAGATTGGTAACAGATGTTAGTGCAGGGACAATCTTCCTAAAAAAAAAAAAAGTGAGAAATCATTAAAAAAAAAAAAAAACAACACTTGGCACTGGCATAGGAATGGACAGATGAATCAATGACATGGAATAGACTCCAGAAATGGATCCAGGGAATTAGTTGGGGCTGTTTTGGTTGTAAGTGACAGAAATCCAATGGGAACCAGCTTAAGCAAAGAAGGGAGTTTATCAGAAGGGCTGTGGAACATCATGTGGGATCTCTGGGCAGGGGTGTAGCTGGGCCTTGTGAATCAAAATGGGGACTAGTTCTCTGTAGGGGACCCAGGAAGATCCCTCTGGATCACCTCTACTTCTTTCAGAGCATCTACCTCGTTCCCCTCTCTTATTCAGACCAGCTTCTCTGCTCTTCAGTTCACATCCTTACAACACTCCTGAGATTTATACCTTGCATTATTAATCCCCCATTTTTCTTTCCCCCCAGACTCCCAGGGAAGATACTGATTGGCTCTCTTTGGGTCCGCTGACTAACACTGTGCCAATAAACTGGAGCCGAGGGCAGAGTCATGTCATGGTGGCTGCTGTGGTGACCACATAGAAAGGGGGGAGAGTGTTCACAGAAATGTGGTGATTGGGGGTTGGAGGTGGGGGAGGGCAAACCACACAATAGGAAGAACAGATATCTATTACACCCAAGTACATATAGGAATTCAGTAAATAATTGTGACTTAATAATAAGAAATATATATAGTGGTCTCTGTCCCCAGTTCCTGACACAGAGCTCCTAAAAACCTTGTAATTTCTTGAGTGATGGGAGTGATAGGAGCATCTTACACAGAGCTCCTAAATCCTTTGGCTTTTCCTTGGTGAGAACAGCATCTTTTGTCCTAATGAGGTGATACTGGGTGGGCTCCTACATAGCTTCAGGATGGGGGCTGGTCACCAGAAAGACCAAGCCGTGATTAGAAGCTTGGAACTTCCAGCCCCGGCCCTCATCTTCCATGGATGGGAGATGGGGTGGAGATTGAGTTAATAATCCATCATGCCTATGTAGTGAAGCCTCCATAAAAATCCCTAAACTGTAGGATTCGGAGAGCTTCTGGGTTGGTAAACACATCCACGTGCCAGGAGAGTGGTGTACCCTAACTCCACAGGGACAGGTGCTCTTGCACTTGGGACCTTTCTAGACCTCACCTTATGTATCTTCTTCATCCGGCTGTTTATCTGTCACCTTTATCATTTCCTTTATAATAAATGTAAGTAAGTGTTTCCCTGAGCTCTGTGAGCCTTTATGGCAAATTACTGAATTTGAGAAGGGATTGTGGGAACCCTTGACTTATAGCTGGTTGGTCGGATGTACAGGTGACAACCTGGGAGTTGTGATGGCATCTGAAGTGGGGGGCAATTTTGTGGCACTGAGCCCTTAACCTGTGGGGTCTGCACTAATGCCAGGTAATCAGTGTCATAATTGAATTGTAGGACACTGAGTTGGTGTCTACAGAGTGGGAGAATTGGTTGGTGTGGGAAAAAACCCCACACATTTGGTGTCAGAAATGTTGTGAATAGAGGAAACAAGAGTTTTCCTTTAATAACTAAGGAGTAGCTTCAAATCAGAGGAGAAAAGATGCAGTAAATGGTCGTGGGACCGTTGCTATCCAATTCACTGACCTCATCACTTTAAAAAAATATTTGATGATGGAAATAGTTTCTCTTTCTTTCTTTTTTTTTTGAGGAAGATTGGCCCGGAGCCAACATCTGTTGCCAGTCTTCCTCTTTTTGCTTGAGGAAGATTGTTCCTGAGCTAACATCTGTGCCAATCTTCCTCTTTTTGCTTGAGGAAGATTGTCCCTGAGCTAACACCTGTGCCAATCTTCCTCTATTTTGTATGTGGGTCTCCGCCACAGCATGGCTTGATGAACAGTGTGTGTGTGTGTGCCCGGGATCCAGGCCTGCGAACCCCCGGGCCGCTGAAGCGGAGTGCGCGAGCTTAACCACTATGCTACTGGGCTGGTCCTGGAAATAATTTACTTCTTATGTTCTATCTTTTCCAATTCTGAATGCCTGGAATGCTACTTCTCAAAAACAGGTTCAAGTGTTTCATTTCATACTAAATGAAAAAATAGTAGAATTGGTACAGAGGAGCTATGGCTGCCCCTGTTTTAAAAAGAGGTGAAGTAAACTTCCAATTTCTAAGCTTAAAACCTTTTCTATGGAATAAAAACCCGAGAGCTTCTTCCCTTCCCTGAAGTCACATGTTTCACCATAAATAAACTCTTTTGAAATAACCATGGAATGCATTCCACCTGTCTGGTGGAAAATCCTGTGGCTAACATCTCAACGCCCCTAAATGACTCACCAAGCCTGACCGTTCAATGATGTGTTGCTATCAATTGGTTTCCCTAAAGACCTTTCACCAAATACAGGACCTTCAGCACAGCACATACCTGTAGCATAGTTCATTCTATATTCAGACTTTTCAATTCTAGTGCTTATGTTGCCATTTTGGTCAGGATAATAATAACAGGTGTGAATAGCTCTCTTTCTGTAACCTAAAACCAACTGAAAAGGAAAGTAGACACCAAGATACCAAAATACTTCAAACTCAAGGCAAATGCATTTAGTTCCTTTTCATGCAGCTCATAATAACAAGGTATCTATGCACTTGCTGTTTCTTTTCCGAATCTCAGGTGTGGGACAGCCTTGGAGGATCCACTCAACCTCCCATGGTGGGACATCTTGCAAGAATGTTGTTGAGTATCTTATGTAGGGGGCGATTAGCCAAGTGAGGAGTGTGCTGGGAGAACTGAATGTCTATTGTCTCTTCCATGGTCATCAAGCTCATGTTAGGGCCATCTTAGTTAACCCATACCAACACAAGCCTATAGAACGCCCTTCTGCTCTGCCACTGCAGGGAGGAAGGCTCAGGAGAAGAGGAGGAGGAGCCACTCAATGTCTCATGGAGTGGAGAGGCTCCTGGTTGGAAAAAACAACTGACATGTTCTGATGAAAGATGGATTGGGAAAAAACCTACCCAGGAACAATGTAAGTAGAATTTCCCTCCTTAGGATGCCGTACCAAGCAAAAAGTCTCTGAAAAATCCCTCGGTCACTGGAACATTCTTCTTCAAGAATGATGCCACCTGTTCAGTTTTTCTTTTGACTTCAGTAGGTATCTGGTTGCTCTTAGGGATTTTCAGTGGTTCCTTGGCTTTCTTCACATCCTTCTCTACTCACTGCCAGTCAACTCTGATGCACCCAGTATGGTTTGCAAACTAAAGGAGAAAAAAATCTCTCTCTCACAGCTGTTGTAGCCAACTCTCCAACCTCCTGGAAAATGAAACCCACATGCCATCCAGGGACACCTCCCATCAATGGGGGGATCACCACGCTAGACTGTTCTGCAGAGGGCCCAGCTTCCTGCACGAACATAACTGCTTTTTAGCAAATTCTACAAGGTCCATTGGTTCAAAAGTTTTCTTGACTGGACACGGCCATTTGGGTGAACTTGTCTCTCAAGGACATCGAAGGGGCTGGTGTGGCCCTTTCACACTTCCATGGCAGTGAGTGCCATGTTCTCACTGTCCTTCTCAGTGAGCTTGAAGTAATTATAATTAAAATTATAATTATAATCCTTTTATGCCCTGAATTCCCTTGCCCCTCTTTCCCTCTGTCTCTTTTGCCAGGTAAAACCCCAGCCCTGGTTAGATTCTTGTTTTCTCTTACTCTATTCCTGCCCCTGAGCAGCTGAGGATGGCAACACCATAGGAAGCAACACCAATTACAATAAAACATTGCCATGTGATGGCCTGTCTGACTTTAAAATTGTGACCAGTTTCAAGTGAATCCTCAGCACTGCCCGGCATTCCTACAGATTCTGTTCATCAATCCCCTCTCCATCTCTCCAAAATCGTTACTTTCTCCTTCCTCACTTTCAGCCCATGACCCTGCTTCCTATTTCACTGAGAAAACGGCAGCAATCTGATGAGAGCTCCCTCTCTTGCTCTGTGGGGGAGACCCCTGGATATTCAGGAGTCACCTCTCCTGTGTGGACACATGGAGACTTCACTGCCCAGCCTCGTTTGCAGGTAGGTTGGGGCAACGGGACTGGATTCTGGCCTGCACTACTTCTGAAGTGGTGTGCATCGAGGCCTGGCCATCACGTGTCATACCTGGTCCTTCTCATTCTTTCTCTTTGCTCCTCAGCTGGCCACATGGGAGGGAACCTGAGGAAGGCTCTGAGGAGGCCCTAATGGACAGCAGAGCCGAGGAGGGAAGGAGCCTGGATCCCTGAGTCACTTCAGTGAGGAAACTTGTCCTGCTTGGACTGTGATGTGAGTGAGAAACACGCTCTGTGGTGTTAAACCACCAAGATTTGGTGGTGTTACTGCAGCTAAGTGGAGTCATTCACTTTCCCATCTTCGAGTATACCAAGCTACCCTGCTTCCATCCATAGCCATGCACCTCACCTTCCATCCTGCTACAGGCGCCTGCTCTCTGCTCCTGTCATAGGCCGCGGAGCCCACACCCACCCACTTATTCCCGCTGACTGCTCCTCCGCACGCACGAGTTCCCTCTCCCTGCTGACCCGTTCCTGGGAGCTTACAAACAGGCCTCTCCACTCCCTTCTTAGACGCCCACTCTGTCCGACACGTACCACTTCTGCCACCTCCCTGCTTCCTAGCTTCCTTTTAGAGCAAAACTTTTTAAGAGCTGCCCTTTGCATTGTCTTCACTTCCTCACTTCCTATTCTTTTTTTTGTTTGTTTAATTAAAAATTAATATTATGAGGTATTTCAAATCTACCAAAAAAGTAGAGAAAAAGATTTAAAAACCCCCCAAACTCACAACCCCTGTGCCCAGCATCTAGCTTTCATAAGCCTTACTATGTGACCATATGTATTTTTAGAGATACACACACACTTAAAGCCACCAGCGTACCCCTTTCCAATCCCACCCTGTCCCTTTCTCTCCCTAGGTAACAACCACCCTGAAGTTAATGATTGTGGTTCTCAAGTTTTTGTGTTTTAATTTACGTAGGTGCCCATTACCAATGACTAGCATTATTTTGTGTGTTTCTGCACTTTAAATAAATGATATCCTCCTTATAAATCATTCTACAAATTGCTTTTATTCACCAACATTTTGTTTGTGAGATTTATCCATGTGAATGTATGTAGCTATATCTTCACTTTCGTATCAAACCACAACAGTGCTCGGTTGTTTGACTATACTATATCCCCACCCTCCCCCCCGCACCTCAGTTTTCCTTCTGATGCTCATTTAGGTTGTTTTCAATGTTTTGCCATTACAAATTACTCAAGATTTCTATTTCTTATTAACTTCTGGAAAGTTATATTTTTTCTAGAAATTTGTTTATTCTGTTTACATTTTCAAATATATTGGCCCAAGGTTGTTTACAGTATTTTATTTTCTTTCTAATTTCTGCTGTATCTGGATTTATGTCATATTTTTAATTCCATTTTTTTTTCTTGATCAGTGTTTTCAGATAACGTCAATTTCAAAGAAACAACTTTTGGCTTTGCTGATATTCTCTATTGTGTCTTTGTTTTCTATTTAATTAATCTTAGTTCTCAGCTTTCCTATCTCCCTTCTGCTTTTTTTGGGCTAGTCTGTTCTTTTCCTAACCTTTAAAGAAGGCTCTTTAGTCTTTATGCTTTTCTAATATAAAGATGTGTGAATATAAATTTTCTCCTGTGTTCTACTTTTGCTGCATCCTACAAGTTTTGATGTGTGATACTTGCAATATTGTTCAATTCTAAATATTTAAAATTTTTTGTTATGATTTTTTTCTGTGATCTATAAGACGTTAGATCTGAGTTTTTAAATTTCCAAATGTAAGGAATGTTTAAATGTCTCTGCTTGTTGATGGCATCTTACTAATTGCATTTTAGTCAGAGATCTGTGTGATATTCCTTCCTTGAAATTTGTTGAGACTTGCCTTATAGCGTGTTACTTGGTCAATTTAGTATATAATCCAAGTGTGCTTGAGTAGACTATGTAAGCTTTAATTATTTGGAGCAGGGTTTTATATATGTCATTAAATCAAGTTTTTAAATTGGGTTTCTCAAGTCTTCCTTATCTTTGCTATATTTTGTTTTGGTGGGGGTTGACCTATCACTAATGGCGAGAGGCGTGTTGAAATCTTCCACCATGATGGTAGATTTGTCAATTTCTCTCCGTAGTTCCATCAAGTTTTCCCTTTATATTTGTTGAGGTTATTTCATTGAGTTCATATAATTTTACAATTGTTATATTTTCCAGGTGATTGAATGTTATAATTTTGTAATAAGCCCTTCTATCCCTAAAATGCCTTTTCTGTGGGTCCAGCACCACTGACCAATATATCACTCCGAGAGCTTGGATGCAGGCTTGGGAGCAGCAGCCAGGCCTGGCGATGATGTCCAGGTGGAATGGGAACACAGGGCGGAGAGAACATGGCGGGGAAGAAGGGAACATGGTATGGAGGTTGGACTTGATGTGCTGGATGAGATGAAGGATGTCAGCCCTCAAATCGTTGACCATTTCTCACATCCTGGCATGTGCGATGCCAGGCCATAGTAGGTGATCCATTTTCTGCTCTTACTGGGGGACAACAGCCACTTTGTGTTAGGCGTCCGGCTGGGGCAGCAGGACCTGGAGAGAGCAGGCACACAAGGAAAGGATTACCGGAGGGCACGGCCTCTTCCTGTAGTAGTCAGAACTCCCTGTTTGGAAGTAACAGAAACAAAAAGGAGAATTTATCGACTCATAAAACCAAACCTTGCGAAGGACTGGGTGGAGCTGATCTTTGAGACTCCCGGGAGGAGCCCGAGTGCAGTCCGGGCTTGCTCTGTCTTTCTCCACGCGTAGGCACCCTTCTCGCAGACCCACTTCTCCCTGAGGCCATAACCACAGCTGCTGGGAATTCTGTTTTAACGTCTTCAAGTCTCCAAAAGGGACTTCCAATACAAGCACGTCTGCATAAACTCTTTGCTTGAAAATCATGTAAAAGAAATAAAGAGAATGAAAAAACCATGGAAAATTCCATTTTCAAAGAAACTTCAAAATCCCAGCTGTGAATTGGTAGAAACCGTGATTAGGAGAAAGAGAAGTAGGAAACACTGCAAGAGGGTGACGGGGCTGCAGCTTTCTGAAAGTCTGAAACGCTTCCTGAAGGGGACAGGACCATCCTAGTGTATCCCCGGGGTACAGCAAGAAGCGGGAACCGGAGGCAGCAGGGCTGCGGGCATTGTTCTCTTCCCTGTCTGTTCACAGAAGCAGAGGGGTTGGGGCCCCACAAAGAATCCCGCAGTTGAGCCTTATCTAGAAGAAGCAGCCGAGGAGAGAGCCTTTGGGTGTGATGCTGGGAAGGCCACTGTGCAAATAGTTGGCCCAGGAAAATCTATCCCATTCAATGATGAGTCTAAAAAAGTAACTAGCACAGCACTAAGATATACCAAAAGGAAAAAATGTGGAAAACGGCAGTAAAATTCACCCACAGATGAAGAATACTCACCAGAAAAAAATTTTGCCATAGAACAGTTGAAAACTGTGACTAAACATTTTGCCATGACTTAAAAAGATTAATCAAGCAATCATCCTGATGAAGGAAGATAATAAGGCAGAAATGCAAGAGCTGAGAAAAGAGATCCTGGGACAACAGGAGATGAAAGGAGGGCTAGCTGAATTTCAGAAAGAAATGGAAGAAAAACATCAGACACTTTAGAGAAATGACAATGAAATTGAAAGGAGCATCAAGTAGAACAGACAGTGTGAACAACACGATAAAGAACATAAGGATAGAAATAAGAAAGTCAACAAATGAAGTGGAAATAAAGGTAGAGCTAAAAAGAATAGGAGAGAAATTATACATACACATCACATGCAAAGGAGATCCAATATATGCATAGTTGGAATCTCTGAAGAAGAAAAACCAAAACAATTCATAGAACATATGTTTTTTTTTTTAAGGAAGATTGGTCTTGAGCTACATCTGTTGCCAATCTTCCTCCTTTTCTCCTTTTTTCTCCCCAAAGCCCCAGTAGATAGTTGTATGTCATAGTTGTACATCCTTCTAGTTGCTGTATGTGGGACGCCGCCTCAGCATGGCCTGATGAGCGGTGTGTAGGTCCGTGGCCAGGATCTGAACAGGTGAACCCCAGGGCAGCCAAAGCAGAGTGCAAGAACTTAACTGCTATGCCACCAGGCCGGCCCCTTGAACATACATTTAATAATTTTATTTATTTATTTTTTCCCCCAAAGCCCCAGTACATAGTTGTATGTCATAGCTGCACATCCTTCTAGTTGCTGTACGTGGGATGCGGCCTCAGCATGGCTGCAGAAGCAGTGCGTCGGTGCGCGCCCAGGATCCGAACCCGGGCCGCCAGCAGCGGAACGCGCGCACTTAACTGCTAAGCCACGGGGCCGGCCCTGAACATACATTTAAATATATAATTCAAGAAAGTTTTCCTGAGACAAAAGAGACTTGAATCTGTATCTTGAAAGAGAAAACTACATGCCAGGGAAAACTGATTAAGTTATTGAGTTTTAAAAATGAAGAATTTTTTGAGCAGCTAGGAAAAAGCTCAAGTCACCTATAAGGGGGTAAAGGTTAAGCTAGTCTTGGTTGTCTACAGACCCACATCGAATGCCAGAGGAGAGGGGGCAAGATGCTCAAGGAAAGGAAACATGAGTCAGGATTTTATAAAAAACCACAGATAGTTTTCCCTCCTTCTTCTCCCCTCCTCCTGGCAACCACCGATCTTTTTACCATCTCAACAGTTTTTCTTTTTCCAAAATATCATATAGTTGGAATCACATAGTATGTGGCCTTTTCAGATTGACTTCTTTCACTTAGCAATATGCATTTAAGTTTCCTCCATTTATTTTCATGGCTTGATAGCTTATTTCTTTTTATTTATTTATTTAGTATTTATTTATTTTTGCTGAGGAAGATTCGCCCTGAGCTAACATCCGCTGCCAATCTTCCTCTTTTTGTAATTTTATTTATTTATTTACTTTCCCCCAAAGCCCCAGTAGATAGTTGTATGTCATAGCTGCACCTCCTTCTAGTTGCTGTATGTGGGACGCGGCCTCAGCATGGCTGGAGAAGTAGTGCCTCGGTGCACACCCGGGATCTGAACCCAGGCCGCCAGCAGCGGAGTGCACGCACTTAACCGCTAAGCCACGGGGCTGGCCCGTATCTTCCTCTTTTTGAATGTGAGCTGTGGTCATAGCATGGCCACTGAAAGACGAGTGATGTAAGTCTGCGCCCAGGAACCGAACGTGGGCTGACGAATTGGAGCATACTGACCTTAACCACTAGGCAATCTGGGCTGGTCCACTCATTTCTTTTTATTATTGAATAATATTCCATTGCATGGAAACACCACAGTTTCCTTATCCATTCACATGTCACAGTCTCAATTTCCAGTTCAATGAAACCAACTGTATTTCTTCATGGAGGCATTTTGCCCTTGGGAATTAAAATCTCTAAAGTTGATAGAACAGAGGCCAAACACAAGTGAATTATTAAATGTAGTAGGGAGAGGAACCTCTCAATTTCTGGGCTTGTGAATTCTGGCTATGGGAAGAGCTGTTCAAAATCTATAGAGCATCCTGTAGGATGGCTCCCCAGTCTTACAGGGTGTTGTCTTCCAGCTGGCACAGTTATGGAGTGTTGACTAAGTCATTCCACTATTATATCAGGCAACGAGGTACATGGAGAGGTCAGTGAATCCCATGGGCTTGCCCCCAATGCTGTACTTCCTTTGCTGTAAAATGAGCTGCTTGCTCAGGAGTGCAGTATGTTGTGTATGTACCAAGATAGTCAATGAGGCTTTCTGAAAGTCCATGCATGGAGGGCGGTGCTGGCAGAAACACTGCAAAGACTGAAGGCAAATCTGTACGCTGAATAATGACTAAATATATATGCTGCCCCCTCCATGATGTACAATGCCATTAACCTGCTAAATTGCTGCTAGGTGGGGGACTGACTGGTCTTCTCCTACACCCATCCCCAAGGTCCAGCCTTTGTATTCTTTACTTTACATTATGCTAGGAAAGTTTTGGTATCATCTAAATCTCAACCAGTACAGACTACCACTGAGGCCAGATTTCAATCAAGCAACCAAGAGCTGCATTCAGTTACTTTGACTAACCCAGCGAATCCTGAATCTCTAGGAAGTGCACTCACTCAATACCCGTAACTAGGTGGCACACAGGCCTGTCTCTCTAATTCAATGGCTCAAAATGGGTAGTGGTTAAAGTCTCATCTGCATTGTCAAGGGCGACCCAGCCAGATCATGTGCATGGAATCCTGACCTTGATCAGACCAGGGACAGCTTCATAGTCAGAGCTGCTGTGGCTGTGGGTCACCCCAGAGTGCCTCAAGGTGGCCATAGGCAGACCTCCACAGTGGGAGGAGTATACCTTGGATGCCAAGAGAGGCCTGGATGAGGGGAGGACAGCCAGGTATGTGTCTCTCAGGGAGAGTGGGGAGGACTATTGTGGACTGCAGAGTTCTCTTGGCCCATTGTGGACATTTATGACCAGAGACATTGAGACTGGCTTCCCTGGGCTCAAGATACCAAATGTCAATATTACAACCATCAGTGAGAGTGTTATCACTGTTTTTTGGAGGGGGGGTGGTTTGGGGTGATAAAGGCAGAGAAAGGACAATTTACTCATAGAGGCCAGCCTACACCTGTGTACAAATACAGAAATCTCCAAATGGCAGGCTTTGCTTGTCCAAAAAGCAAATCTTTATGTTGGCCATTAGAACCTATGCTTATAAACTTTGTATTAAACTCTTGTTATGGGCTGAATTGTGTCCCCCCCAAATTTATATGTTGAGGTCCTAACCCCCAGTACCTCAGAATGTGACCATATTTGGAGATAGGGTCTCCAAAGAGGTAATTAAGTTCAAGTGAGGTAATTAAGTTCAAGTGAGGTAATTAGGGTGGGCCCTAAGCCGATATGACTGAGAAGGGGAAAACTGGACACAGACACATAGAGCGAAGACAATGTGAAGACATAGGGAGAAGATGGCCATCTACAAGCCAAGGAGAGGTCTGGAACAAATCCTTCCCTTACCGCCCTCAGAAGGAACCAACCCTGTCAGTGACACCTTTGTCTCAGACTTCCAGCCTCCAGGACCGTGAGAAAATAAATGCCTGTCCCTTAAGCCCCCAAGTCTGTGGTACTTTGTTATGGCAGCCTGAGCAAAGGAAGACAGCTCTCTTCCTGTGTGCATGCAAGAAAAAAAAAAAAAAAACGGTCACCTCTGAAAATCTGTAATGCCAGAAAATAACCAAACTCACCAATAAAAATTTCTCTCCGTACAAATGAGGATTCTTAAGGAATAAACTCCCAAGTGTAAGGAAAGCGTCCTGCAAGATTTGTACTAATGAATTCCAGTTTTGGAATCCCAACTTGACTCATTAAATTCCTCAATTGCAATATGTCAGCGCTGGCAAGGAAAGCCAGTATTAAATAATATCAGCGCTTTGAACAGCGACACCATTCAGAGTGTTAACAACGAAGTTGGCCCGGGTCTCCTTTCAGGACTCTCTCTGGCCCACCCCTGCAGTTTCTAGGCCACACAGCAGAGGAAATTCCTTCTTTCCTCCAATCTAAGCTCCCATCCTCATAGCGATCCGCATTCCATCAGCCAGAAGGCAGAGGAGGGCCTTTGCCACCAAACAAGCTTTCGTTGTATTTTTAGTGGTTTGTTTTGCTGTAGAGAAATTCCTGGGGCGAAGGGAGCAGAAGTTCAACAGGCAGCTTTTAACTTTGGTTTGGATTCTGTGGTCCGCCTCCCCCCGCTGAGCTGCGGTTGAAGGCTTTATTGCCGGGGTGACCATTCTGTCCTCCCACCAGCTTCCACAGCAGGGCTGTGCTTTCTGCTTTTATGGAGGAAAAGAGAACAACTTGCAAACCTAAAATACAAAATCCGTTTTTTAAAATTCAGCCCAATTTGCAATAACATTTTTTGATCTGACAACTGGAGTCCTTTTTCTTGGATATTGTTTAGAAACATAATAAAGATATTCCAACGTCCCTTAACAAGAGGGTGTTTCTCAACTGAACAACATGGTTTGTTGTTCAAAGGAGGCGCTAAATCCTTAGGCAAACAGGTCATTTAGGTACACTGATTAATTGTGTTTTTATTGCAAACATTTAAGGACCTCATAAAACAGAGGGTCAGGTTCCCACTGGCGGAATAAAAACTTAGGTTTGTTTCAGGAACAAATGATCTCTTCAGTATCAGCACTTTCTTGATTTGGGGGTGCAGGGAGCACGTTTAAAAACCAATTAACCTGTTATAAACACATAAAACATAAATTCCACATCAGAGGCACAAGCTACACAGATAGACATTGGTTTCCAGTGTAGAAGTTTGTATTTTTCATGAAGTAATTAGCTGTATGTTCAAGAAAAAAGTCATTTCCTCAAATCAAGACTTTTGATGTTGCCATTTGCCCATCAGAAGTAGACTGATTCGATTCCATACGTGGAATCTAAAGACACAAAAACAAAACCAAAAAACCGAGGTCATAGACACAGAGGACAGATTGGTGTTTGCCAGAGGCGGGGGTGGGGGTTGGGGAAAATGGGTCAAGGGGTCGAAAGGTACCAGTTATAAAAAAAAGTCATGAGGATGTAATGTACGGCATGGTGACAATAGTTAACAATACTGTATTTCATATTTGAAAGTTGCTAAGAGGGTAGATATTAAAGGTTCTGATCACAAGAAAAAAATTTGTAACTATGTACAGCGACAGATGTTAACCAGACTTATTGTGGTGATCATTTTGCAAGATATGCAAATATTGAATCATTATGTTGTCCATCTGAAACTAATGTTATATGTCAATTATACCTCAATAAAAAAAAAGTTAAGACAAATGCACAAATAACTAAACCCAGGCAGAATGTGATAAACTTCATAGCAGAGAGAAAATGTTACAGAGGTTTATAGAAGGAATTCAAATACAGTCATGCATCTTAAATTTAAATAAATTTATTTTGAAGCTTAAAAAAAAGACTTTTGAAAGACTCTGGACACCAGCTGTTGGTGAAGAGGACCAGGCCACGGACCACAAGCAACCAGGTGATCCCCAGGGAGGACCTGAGGGTGGAGGAGGACGCCCCGCGGTGGGTGTAGGGTGCTGGGACTGAGGGGGCAGGACCCCCACCTGGCATAGGTGTGAATGAGAAGCAGCAAAGATGTGGCGAGAAGCAGCAGAGCAGCCCAGCTGGCAGCCACACAGCCCACACTGGGCAGGAGAAGCAGGAAGACGAGTTGTCCAGGACAGTGAGTGTGCGAGTGTGGCCTCCCGGCCAAGAAAAGGGCAAGATCAAGAGAAAACACCTCCTGCTCTGTTAATGCTCTACCACTTCCGGACTCCAAGTCTATGGGGTGTGTGGTTCCATCCTGAGGGTGTGTTAATACGAGGGAATCCAGGTATCAAATCAATACGCCTTTACTGAGGCTTTACTCTCTGCTAAATTACATGTTGGGTCCTATTGAGGTTCTAAAACGCAACTTGGTGCCTGAGTTGAAGGAAGGAGGAATCTCATTTCCTGAGGGGCTGTTGGATGCCTGGTGTTTTATAAACACTCTCTCTCTCAGTCCTCACACTGCCCTTCACCACTCCTGGGCGGAGCAGGCAAGAAGGGCATCTGCCGCCTCCGGCAATAGACGCTGGGCAGGCGAGCGCGATGGGGGCGAAGCCATTCTGGCCCGCTTCCCTCCTGGCGCGAGGGCCTTCTCCGCCCTGGCTCCCCGCCGCTCTCAGGCCAGTTTGCATACCGCAAGACCAGCCGGAGCTTCCGTCTCAGAAATTGGCTAAGTGAGGCTCTAAAAGGACGATCGGTGAAGATATGCTTGCATCTAACGTTTAAGGAAACAGTTCTGAGGGTTCACCGAGGCCGTTCGTGCAGCAGGCCTGCTGCCAGGGCACCGGCAGGGTGGTGCTGGAAGAAACACCACCGCCAGTGGACACTGGGCAGCCGCGGTGGGTGGTCCTGCCTGGAGGGAGGGGCTGTCTTCCCCGAGCAGGAGACACCTAGACGCTCTCCCCTGTTGGGGAGAACCGGGTAGGGTGAGAGTGGAGGTGTTCTATCTGCGTAGACCCCCCCCCCCCGCCCCCATTTCCTAATTTGACAGAGAGAGAAGGGAGGCAAAGTTCTGGTAGAAGCTATCGAGTGCGGGAAGTACTTTCATGGAAAGTAAAACACCAGAGGGCCCCTTTTACTGAGCTCTTATAAACCTGGGGCTTACAAACTCAATCGTCCTGGTGTCTGAACTCGGAGTTCCATAGATCTGGGGATTACACAGAAAGGAACTACCACCTTCTGATGCCATGCCGCCTTGAAACCTTCAGGGTCTTTGCAGGCCTTTATTGACTCTCAGATATGTGTCAGAGTAACCAGAAAGTGTAGAGGATTTGAGCTAGAATAAGTTATAAAAGTTAATAAAAGAAAAGTTATCAGAGGAAGAAGTTGCCAAATTGCTCTCAGGAGTTGATGTGTTGAAAACTTTTAGCCGTACAATTTAATGTTTCCCTTCAGCTATTTGGAGAGAGGCAGATGTTCCACCTTGGTGGGCAGCCGCAGTCTCGGTCCTTGCAAACTGGAGCATCGTGCAGGTGGGACCACACGGTGGCGCTGCCCTCCCGAATGTTGGGAACAGAAGAGAAGAAGAAAAGAAAAACCCAGCTTCTTAAATGGTGAACTTAAACTCTCCAAACATGAGGTGACTTTTAACGCCTATTGCAATAATTTAAAGACCTTCTCCAGAAACATGCCAAAACGGAAAAACTCAGTTTTTTCCTTTGTATGTAGGGAAAACCCCAGTTCTTCCCGACTGTGTTTCTTTCTGGTGAGTCTCCTTTACTCACATAAAGAACCCTTCAGGGGCCAGCCCGGTGCGTGGTGGTTGAGTTCGCTGGCTAGGCTTCAGCGGCCAGGGGTTCGCAGGTTCGGATCCGGGCTCAGACATATGCACTGCTCATCAAGCCATGCTGTGGCAGGCGTCCCACGTATAAAGTAGAGGAAGATGGGCATGGAAGTTAGTCCAGGGCCAATCTTCCTCAGCAAAAAAGAGGAGAATTGGCACTGGATGTTAGCTCAGGGCTAGTCTTCCTCACCAAAAAATAAAAAAAAAAGAACACTTGGGTCACTAAATGTGTGGAAATTTTTCCCCCACAACAAGCAATTCTCTGTGACACCAGCTAGGTGTCCTACAATTTAACTCAGTCCTGACACTATCTACCTGGAGATAGTGTCAGATCCCACAAGTTAAGGGCTCAGTCCTCAAAACTGCCCCCCAACTCCCACACACACACTTCAGACACCAGGCCAGGTTGTCACCTGTGTTTCTGACCAAGTGGCTATGGCTCGGAGGTTCCAAAGACCCTCTCCTTGGATTTGATTAATTTGCTAGAGCAGATCACAGAACTTAGAGAAACACTTACATTTACCAGTTTGTTAAAGGACATGATAAAGGATACAGAAGAACAGCCAGACAAAGAGATAGTCTATATATCAAGGTCTGGGAGGCTCCCGAGTTCAGGAGCTTCTCTCTCTGTGGAGCTGGGATGTGTCACCTTCCCGGTACGTGGATGTGTTTGCCAACCTGGAAGCTTTCCGACTCCCCTACTACTGGGACTTTATGGAAGCTTCCTCACGTAGGCATGATCAATTATTAACTCCATTTCCAGCCCCTCTCTCCTCTCTGGAGGATGGAGGATGAGGCTGAAAATTCCAAGCTTCTAATCATGGCTTGGTCTTTCTGGTGACCAGCCCCCATCCAGGAGCCCACCCAGAGTCTCCTCATTAGAGCAAAAGATGCTCCCAGTGCTCTTATCATTTAAGAATTTACAAGGGCTTTAGGAGCTCTGTGCCAGGAACCGGGGCAGAGACCAATATATATGTTTTCTATGGTCTCACACATGCATAGGTCAAATTTCACAAATTGAACACGCACATGCAACCAGAAAAATCATTATCAGCACCCCAGAGCCCTGTTGTGCCCCCTTCCGGTCACGGCTCCTCTCTCTGACTTCTCACAGAATAGGTTAGTTTTGCCTGTTTTTTGTGCTTAAGTAAATAGAACCATGCCGAATGTACTCTTTTGAGTCTGACTTCTTTCACTCGTCATTGACTGTGAGATTCATCCGAATTGTTGCGCATGGTTATAGACGGTTCCCTCTCATGGTTGTGTCGTGTCCCACTGTGTGAATAGACCCGAATTTGTTTATCCACTCTACTTCCTACCGGCATTTGGGTAGTTTCTCATTTTTAGCTATTACAAAGAATGCTGCTCTGAACATCGTACATGCATTTTGGTGAAAATATGGTTGCATTTCTGTTGGATATACTCCTAGGACCGGAATTCCTGGATCATGTGTCCAGGTTTAGTAGACACTGCCACACAGGTTTCCAATGTGGTTGTAACATCTTATGCTCCCACCAGCCCTGTATGAGAGTTCCAGTTGCTCTATATCCTCTCCAACATTTTTCCTTCCACAATAATTTTTTTTTTTTTTTGCTGAGAAAGATTTGCCCCTGAGCTAACATCTGCTGCCAATCTTCCTCTTTTTTTGCTTGAGGAAGATTAGCCCTGAGCTAACATCTGTGCCAATCTTCCTCTATTGTGTACGTGGGTTGCCACCACAGCATGGCTAATGAGTGGTGTAGGTCTGCGTCTGGGATCCGAACCCACGAACCTGGACTGCCGAAGTGGAGCACGCTGAATTTAACAACTACGCCATGGGCCTGGCCCCCCACCACAATAATTTTAAAACATTATTTCTTCAAACAAAAGTTGTTAAATCAACTAACATTTCTTGAGGGCCTACTATGTGCCCAGTGCTCTTCTAAGTGGTGGGGACACAGCACTGAGCGAGACTGTCAAATGTCCTACTTTTCTGTAGCCTGGGATCTCAAGGATCCTGTGGGGTCATCCAATAAATGGAACATGTTCGGCAGGTGCTGAGGGCAAGATGAGGCTCGAGAGCTCTCTTGGGGGCCTCTGGGTGAAATTCAGCCTCCCCCTTTTCCACCAGCAACTTCTAAAGTCCCAGCCGGGTCGAACGAGTCACAAAATGCGAACTATTGTGAAGTTGGTAGATGAATCTCATTGTTCATACTTTCTGATGAACAGTTTCCCCAGACTTTCCCCATGTCTGTACCAAAACATTGGCCTACCTCTGTCTTGACTCTAACAGCAAAACAGAGGAGGGGAATCTAGGCAAGCTGTGTGCCAGGTTCTATGCAGAGTGTTAGGGACGCAGAGGTGAAAAAGCCATGGTTCCCACCTGGAGGACGTCAGGGTGCCCCAAAGCAATGATAGCAGGGTGTGCCTATCATGGAGGTGGTGCCAACTAGGGTGTGGCAGCAAGCTCCTCTTGGTGAGTCAGGGAAGGCCTCCTGGAGGAGGGGACTCTTAAATCATATCCCAGAGGATGAATTGGAGGTCACCAGACAGATGTCTGGGCTGGGATTCCAGGAAAGCAAGGAGCTTGTGCAAACGAACATAGAAATGAAACAGCTTGCCATGTTTAATTTGGTGGCTCCAGGTAGCTTCTTGCAGCTTATAAGAGGTCAGCATGTCGGGGGCTGGAGATGACGATGTGTGGAGCTTGAAGGTGGGGCGGGGAGTTTGGGCCTTTCTTATCCTTGTGCCCCTCAAGCTGACGTGTCTGTGACACAAGGGATGCATCCCAGGGGGGCAGAATAGCAAGAGCGTTGGCTCTGGAGTCATGTGGATGTGGCTCTGCATCCTGGCTCAGCCACTTGTGAGTGACTTTAGGGAAGTTACGTAGCTTCTCAAAGCCTTAGTTGGCACATCTGTAAAATGGAGATAATGGCGGTAACTTTTCCATGGGCTCTCAGTGGGCTTCACTGAGATAGCAGATGTAGCCCATGGCCTGCTATGCCTGGCACATAAGCTCTCAGTAAATGCTAAACTAGTGTTATTATATCATCACTTGGTAATGTGTCAGTGCATTGTTTCCCCCTGGAGGGTCCATTTTGAGTCAGTAATCTTAATTTAAAATTATTTTTATATTAAAACAAACACGAATATATTAAAATAAGGAATGTACGGTTTGGCAAGTGGGTGTCTCAGAGTTCACTCTCCTCTGACATGAGGGGGCAGAGGTGGGAAAGTTTGGAGAGTGGGGCTCTGGGCTGAGGTCCCCCGAGGGCAGCTGAACACCCTCCCTGAGCATCCTCCTTCCCTCCAGGCTTGTGCCGTGTTTCCCTCTCATTTGTGGTCTGCTTGAGTGCAGGGACCCTGTTCATTCCTGTACGTGAGCTGCACACAGTGGGCATCGGATCCCATCACCAGGACCATCTTCTTGTATTTGGCCTCATAGAACTTTGTGATCATGTCGAGGAGACAGAAAGCAATGTGGCTCAAAGAATCTGAGGAAGCTTCCTGATGGTGGCCTTTCTCACATCCTCTTTGACATTTCACGTGTCTAATACCCGCAACGTGGCTGACGATCCCAACCATTCCAGCCTCCCAGGGCTGTTGTGGCATTTTAAGAGCATGCCTGTCCTCTCAACCTAGCGTCTCCATCCCACAAATGTCCCAGGTGACGTGGGTTTTGTAATCCAGGCGGGGAGAAGGCGGCCTCCATCAACAGGCCACAGACAGGCAGATGCAGATAAGAGCAGAGTGCAGAGTCAGGGAGGCACGCTGTCCGCAGGGCTTCCAGGGCTGATAGCACACTGCTTCGCAGGAAAAGGAGAAGCAGCACAGAGCCGAACAACCTGCTGGCTCTCAGCACAGTTCCCTCCCGTGGGGTCAGTGGGTCAGGCAGGAAACATCAGTCCAAACAGCTGGGGACTTTCTGGTGGTTGAGCTGCTATTTGGAGGTTTTAATGGGGCTTTTCGTTCCCCACACTCCCTTTCCCAGTGCTCCAAGAGGAGATCCAGGGACACGCGCTTCCCCCCTCAACCCCCCCAGGGCTCGTGGCTTGGGAAGGAGACACAGAGCCCAGGCCAGCACGGCCAGTGGGCAGGGACTAGCTGGGCAGGAGCAGGGGTATCTCTTCAGGATGACGGGGCTCACGGGATTGGGTGAATGTGTGTGTGTGTGTTTGTGTGTGTGTGCGCGCGCGAGCACTCGCGACCCCACCTGCATTGTGCGTTCAACTTCCCACCTGACATCTACGCCTTGGCTCTAACAGGCACCTCACACTGACCATGTCCCAGATCGGGCACTTTTTTGTTCCTCTTTCCACCTTGCTCTCAAATCCACTCCCCCTATCTTCCCGACTCACTTAAATCTACCCAGTTTCTCAGCCACAGCCCAGGGATTATTCATGACACCTCACCGTCCCTGCGCACATTTGCTCCCCCACCGGTGCGGAGCTGGTGGTTCTTCCTCCAAGATCTCCTTTTAATCCAACCTATTCTCGCTGTCATCACTGCCACCTCCTAGTCCCAACCACCATCATCTCTCTCCTGGGACTTGTGGACCAACCCTGCCCCCTATATTCCACTCTGGCCCCTAAAGGTCCATCCTCATTCAGCAGCCTGAGGGGCCTTTAGAAATGGAAATCAGACCATGTCCCTTCCTTGTTTAAACTCATCAATGACTTCCAACTTCAAGGAGGAGGGTAAAACTCAAACTCCCTCCAAGCCCTTGGGGTTGCCACATGATCTAGCCCCTGCCTTCCTCTCTAACTTCTGCTCCTCTGACCCTCCTCTTTTCACATTTCAGCCTTCTACATTTTCTCAAGCACACCCAGCTCTTTGTTGCCCCAGGGCCTTTGCACATGCTGTTTCCTCCAGCTCATTGCCTGGCTGCACCTCTGAAGAAGATCCTCCTCCTACTACTCTTATTTTTTTCAAGCTTTCAATCACTCCCTGAAATGAGCTTACTTTCCGTTTAATGCTTGTCTGTTATTTGTCTCCCTCTTAGAGAGGAAGTTCCTTGGGGACAGGAGCCATGTCTGTTTTGTTCATCACTATTCCCAGCACTTAAATCCAGGTCCACACTAACATGGAGCCCAGGACAAGGGTCCAAATGGAGGCCCTTGGCCCACCCTCCCTTCTCTTCCTGCTCCTGGCTTGTCTTCATTGAGGGCCTCACGCACAAAGCTGTAGACAGCGCAGACTGCACCACCAAATTGCATCCTCACCCACCAAAACCAGAGGCCCCCTGGCTACCTCCAAGCTGAGGGCTCTGCACCCGGGAGGTGAATTCTGCCTTTGTGAGGACCCATCTGGCAAAGAGAACTGTGCAGGCCCTGCATGTGGGCGGGGAGTTCTGGGTCCCCGGGCTGGTCTAGAAGGCCCAGGTGGGCGTGGCCCCTGACCGATGGACTCCTTTGGGGGAAGTGTGGCTTGAGGATGGTCACAGAGGGGTCTTCTAAAAAGTGTGATCGATGGCCTAGGGCTAAGGGCAGAGCTGCCTGTAGCACTGTCGGGCAGAGAGAAGGCACTGAGGAAACGTTTTTGAATAAAGTATTTGCATGGATGGGAGAGCAGTCCGAGCCCCTCCCCCTGGGCCTGGGGCTGAGCCAGATTCGGAGAGAGTAACTCTCCTCTGACTCCTCCTTCCCCAATGCCTGTGACACACACACGTGAACACACGCACACACACACACTCCCAGATAAGATTTCTCTGTTCCATGCTGTTATGGGCTGAATTGTGTCTCCCCAAAATTCATATGTTGAAGCCCTAACCCCTAGTCCCTTGGAATGTGACAGTGTTTGGAGAGAGGGTCCTTAAAGAGGTAATTAAGTTAAAATGAGGTCACTGAGGTGGGCTGTAATCCAACACGACTTGTGTCCTTTTAAGAAGAGGAGATTAGGGGGCCGGCCTGGGTGGCACAGCGGTTAAGTGCACGTGCTCCGCTTCCGAGGCCCAGCGTTCACAGGTTGGGATCCCGGTGGGCACCCATGCACCGTTTGTCAAGCCATGCTGTGGCGGCGTCCCATATAATGTAGAGGAAGATGGGCATGGATGTTAGCCCAGGGCCAGTCTTCTTCGGCAAAGAGGGGGATTGGCATTGGATGTTAGCTCAGGGCTGATCTTCCTCACAAAAAAAAAAAAAAGAAAGAGGAGGAGATTAGGACACACACACACACACACACACACACACACACACACACGGGAAAGGCCATGTGAGGACACAGCGAGAAGACGGCCATCTGCCTGCCAAGAAGAGACGCCTCGGGAGAAATCAGCTCTGCTCACACCTTGATCTTAGACTTCTAGCCCCTAGATTGTTCGAAAATAAATTTATATTGTGAAGCCAGTCTGTGGTGTTGTTCTGGCAGCCCTAGCAAATGAATACACATGCTCATCCTCAGCATCTTGTCCAGATTCATCATCCTGGATGGGCTGTGGGACCCTGGACACACCCTCTCCTCTTGGGCTCGTTTTCCCTCCTTGGATGGAGGTAGCCAGGCCTCAGGTCCCCGCCAGCTAAGATATTGTACGATTCTATGACTCACACCTCTGGTCTCCCCACCAGGGGCTCAGGGCTTCCCCCCAAATCGATGCTTAACAAATATCTGCTGTGAAATACATGGCAGAGAGAGGCAGAAAAGGAGCCAGTGGGGGAGAAAGAGGCGAAGGCACAGATAAAGCAGGTATGGAGGAAGCCAGCGACGGGGAGGAGCAGAGCAGACAGCAGAGAGACCAGGGACATTCAATCATGATTTGGGGACTCTCGGTTCCTACGGGTCCCAGCTCTTTACGTTGGAATTGGGCTTGGGATCAGGTCTAGGACTGAGGTTTGGGTGGGCCAGAAGTTGGCCTGGGGTGGGGGAGGGGAATGGGGCCATGTTGACTTTCCTCCTCCAAGCCGTCTCCTCCCCTTGTCCCTTTCTGTGCTCCTGGGTTCCTCATTTTGGTGACTTAGGAGTGTGTGTGTGTGTGTGTGTGGGCTGTAGGAGTGTGTGTGTGTGTGTGTGTGGACTGTAGGAGTGTGTGTGTGTGTGTGTGTGTGGACTGTAGGAGTGTGTGTGTGTGTGGACTGTAGGAGTGTGTGTGTGTGTGTGTGTGGACTGTAGGAGTGTGTGTGTGTGTGTGGACTGTAGGAGTGTGTGTGTGTGTGTGTGGACTGTAGGAGTGTGTGTGTGTGTGTGTGGACTGTAGGAGTGTGTGTGTGTGTGTGGACTGTAGGAGTGTGTGTGTGTGTGGACTGTAGGAGTGTGTGTGTGTGTGTGTGTGGACTGTAGGAGTGTGTGTGTGTGTGTGTGTGTGGACTGTAGGAGTGTGTGTGTGTGTGGACTGTAGGAGTGTGTGTGTGTGTGTGTGTGTGTGTGGACTGTAGGAGTGTGTGTGTGTGTGTGGACTGTAGGAGTGTGTGTGTGTGTGTGTGGACTGTAGGAGTGTGTGTGTGTGTGTGTGTGTGTGGACTGTAGGAGTGTGTGTGTGTGTGTGTGTGTGGGCTGTCTAGAAGGGGCCAGGGTGTGGTTGCTCTTTCCCCTCTGCTCCACACCTCCTCTCACTTCCTGCGTTTGAAGTTCCCAAAATCATTGGTGTCTCCAAGTCCCCAGGCAGGGACACGTTTTCTGCTCCTCTCCTCCCGCCTGAGCCCAGGCTCTCCAACTCTTGTGGTGGCATTTACCCCCTGGGAGTAAACAAGACGGGGCGCCTGAAGCGCAGGGGGAGGAGGAGAGCTTTCTCTGAAGCAGCTGGAGGAGGCGGAAAGGAGTAAGGGATGGATTTTTATTGAGCACCTACTATGAGAGGGGCTTTGTGTAAAGGCTCAGCGTTAGAGCCTTTTCCTCCCATTAACTCATTTAATTCCCACAAGAACAACATGAGGTAGGCATTATTATCCCCATTTCCTGCGGAAGAAACTGAAGGGTGGGATGCCCACCTTCTCGGCCTCTGCGGCGGACCTGTGGGTGTCCTGCCTGGTCTATTTGCTTGGCGAGAATGGAGCCAGGGTGGGCTGCCCTGTGCGGGTTCTGAGCATGGGCAGTGCACTCTCTTAGACAGCTTGCCCTGGACCCCAGACCCTTGGCGTGTGGACCCTAATGTCAAGGTGAACTTTTGATGTTTATGGCGGTATTTGTGTACAAAAAGGACTATTTACTGTTACTTTGGTTTTAAAAAATTAATGGTCGATTTGTTAAAATACATTTTAAAAATTGTTTTCTCTAAGTTTCTTATAAGTTCAGTTTATAAGTGTGATTATTTTCTTTATAAATTGAGCCAAATCAGAGCCACCAACTTTACTTTCTCATGAATTATTGCATAATAACACAAGCTGAAGATCCAAGACTCTTAAATAATCCATCCCACTCACAACTCAGTTAAAGGCTCAGAAACGTTGTAAATTGAATTTATACATTCAATGTATTTTATTCTAAATATTTAAAAATGCCTGACCTAGCAAGCAAAAACTAAGCAAATAAGTTAAATTAATATCCGTAATGAATTTCAAGGTCTCTTAAACCTTCCAATGCTGTTTAACAACATCATCAGATTATTTTATATCTTTCAACTGCAACCACAAGTCTAAAATCAAGTACTTGATTTTATATTTTAACTTAATATCACAAGGCTAATTTCAAACTCTTTAGTATTCTCTATTTCCATACGCATTACAATACCAAATATAGATTCCTCTTAAATTTAAAGCGAAAGTATTAATGCCATGTATTTGATTGACTTTGTCAGTTACATATTTAGTTTCAAATCTTCCTGGGTTTGGAATACACTTCCTTGAAGGAAAAGCATTACTATCCCATGTCACTTGGGGTCGAGGCCTCTTGCTGGTCAGAGTTCTGAGCCTGGGTTATGGGGCCTGGGGCCACTTATGACCAGGATGATTCTCCTGGAGCCACAGGGAGAAGTTCTGAGCCCTTTTCTGGTTGCTAATATGAGACTCAACTCACAGCTCACCTTCCCTGCGTTCCATTTAATCTATTCCATAATTTGGGGGGGTCAGATTTGAATAGATAATGTTATGCACAACTACTAAGGTTGCAACTGCCTTCCTTCACTTTACTGCTCGGGTGCATACAGAATTCTTTACCGTTTATTCAGTCTGAGCAAGATCCAATTCTACTAGGCATCTTTGTGATGTCTGACTTGCCATGATGCTGAGCCCATGGGGGGACATTGTATCTCTTCTTAGCTCCCGTGGTGGTCTATACTGCATCCCCTTCTGGGTGGGTTCCTTTGGCTCAGCCAGGTGACTTCCGTGGTAGCCCATTGACTCATGCCCCAGGATCAGCCGTGCTTTGCTTTTACATGCGGTGTTATAGAAACTCTTGAAGGTCTTGTCCAGTCTTCCAAAAGCTGTAGGGTTGCTGAGTGGGTACTCCACTCACCCTAGCTAGGGATGGTACTTTCAGGCTTTGTTTGAGCAAAGGAATTCCGTGGTCCCTGATCCTCAGAAGCAGCATCCCTATTACCTTATCTGTGGATCCATCCCTAAGCTTCTGAGGGAGTTCCCCTGGGAGGCCCACATTGTGGGCAGCCATGCAGGCTCCTTCTTTCTCTGGGGGTATGGGAGGGGAGAGTGCCTCTCACCTGCAGAAACTCTATTCTCCAGATGCTCTCCCTTCTACCTTCCAGCCCACTCTTCATTTGTTTTGCATTTGTTTTGAAATCTCACCCTCTGTTATAAGGAAGAACATCCACTTTTTCTGACTCACAAAACCCACTTGTTTCCATTTACACTTGGCTTTCATTGAACCCAGTAGTTTGTAATCTAGTCCTTTGTTCTTGCCTCTGTGTGTGTGTGTGTGGGTGGGTGGGTGTGGTGTGGGGGGAGGGAGGTGGCACAAAGGGAAAGTGAACAGAATTCTTTTTCCATGTCGCAAGTTATTGTTAGAAGTAAACACCACATCCCTTATCCTGTTCCAAGAAAATTTCTGCTATGAAGCAGCGAGAATGCTTGAGATAGTCTTTAAATTCAGTTTATGGGAAAATAAAGTGATGTTTTTGAACTTTGGGCTGTGACTGCTGTAGTAAGGGTTGAAGAGACATGGAGAAGGATGGATGGGCAGGGTGTGTAATTTATCTGTGTGGCAGGAGAGAGAAGGGTCAAGGCTGGTCCTGGGCTATCTACAGAGAGCACATGGAGGAACAGGTGTGAGGGGTACATATGCTCCAGAAGTATTTGAAGGATTTTCAATAAAAATATGTAATAGAAAGATGTCAAAATATATCTGAAAATAAAGAATATGGACCAGGGGAAATTGAAATAAAACTAGAAAGTCAAGATAGTGAGAAAAAGATGAACAAAAGGAATGCAGGATACAAGGACCTACAAAGCAGTTCGTGTTTAGTCTCTGGTTTCACTCTGAGATTCCTGGAAGCTAAAGTGAAAAGGAAAACACAGTTACATAATGCTATTATCAGAGAGAAAGAAATATACTGGCTTTATTACTATTTTTTTTAATGCAAATCTTTTTTTTTTTTTTTTTTTTGCTGGGAAAGATTTGCCCTGAGCTAACATCTGTTGCCAATCTTCCTCTTCTTTTTTTTTCTTTACCTCCCCAAAGCCCCAGGGCATAGTTGTGTATTCTAGTTCTGAGTCCTTCCAGTTCTTCTGTGTGAGCTGCTGTCACAGCATGGCAACTGACAGGCGAGTGGTGTGGTTCCATGCCTGGGAACTGGTCCAGGCCACCGAAGTGGAGTGCCCCGAACTTTAACGACTAGGCCATCAGGGCCAGCTCTATACTGGCTTTATTTGAGGTGCTAACAGAATATGGACAGCAAGTGTTCTGAGTTGTAATGCTTGGAGTGCAGTAAGCTCCTAACATTTGTTGATTGAATACACTAGCAGATTAATGAACGAATGGGTTGCATTTGCTTCTGAAACTAGGGACCAGTTTGTAGATGAATCCATTGGAGCAGGAGACTAAGGCTTTATATAGCTTGGGGAAATGTCTTCTCTTATTTCTTCCCCATTGTTCTCTACTCGTTTTTTATAATTCTTATACGTATTTTGGATGTAGTGGTTCTATCTTACATGTCTCTTATCATTTTTTCTTATACTGTATTTTCATCATTTCTATGACATGTGTTTTTTCATATTAACATCGCTGACATAGGGATGTCTTGAAATTGATGGCATGTCACAGCTGCTGCCATCCAGGCGATAACTGTGGCGTAGATGTCATGGCCTGTGCGTGTCCTAACTGAGCTGCTCTTCTTGAAGGCTTGACCCATCGGTGCAAGGCCTTGATGTTTCAGGCAACTAACCATTTAAGGATCATTTATGAAAATAATGTGAGTCCTGAATCTTGTCTGAGAACTGTGCATTGACATCTTCTGGAAAAATACAGAAAGCTTGCAAAATGGGTGTCAGCTGCGTGGAAGAAAATCCTAGAGCTAACAATGGAGCGCTCTTTAAAGAAATGCTGCATCAGCAACACTCTTGATGGCATAGGGGACAACATTGTGTGGGAAAACGTGGCCATGGACCACTGAATCTACAACGATTCAGAAGAGTTGGACTTTGAAGATAAAGAAGTTTTAGGAATAGTTTAACTAATTTTTTTCCTTATATTTACGTATGCACACGAATGATATAGGATAAAATATATGTTTAAATAAGTCTAAAAAAGATCTTTTAGTAGGTATACCATAGCAATTCTAAGTGATAAGAAATTATTTTTTCATTGTTTTTCCTTAGCGGCACACAAATAATGAAGTATCTTATGATTGATGGCATCTTGTATTTGATAAGATGGAGTAAGATTTAAATTACTCTAGATAATCTAAAAAATATTTTCTTTTCTCCATTTCCTCCCCTTTTTTTGTTGTGGTAAAATATACATAACATTCAATTTACCATTTTAACCATTTTTAAGTGTATAGTTTGATAGCAGTAAGTACATATTGTTGTGTAATCATTACCACCATCCATCTCCTAAATTTTTTCATTTTGCAAACCCAAAACTTTGTACCCATAATAACAACTCCCCATACCCACTTCCCCACAACCCCTGGCAACCACCATTCTTTCTGTCTCTGTGAATTCGACTACGCTAGGCACCTCATGTAAGTGGAATCATACGGTATTTGTCTTTTTGTGGCTAGCTGATTTCACTTAGCATAATGTCCTCAAGGTTCATCCATGTTGTAGCATGTGTCAGAATTTCCTTCTTTTTTTTTTTTTTTTATGAGGAAGATCAGCCCTGAGCTAACGTCCGATGCCAATCCTCCTCTTTTTGCCGAGGAAGATCGGCCCTTGGCTAACATCCGTGCCCGTCTTCCTCTACTTTATATGGGACGCCGCCACAGCATGGCTTGACAAGCGGTGCGTTGGTGTGCACCAGGGATCCGAACCTGCAAACCCTGGGCTGCTGAAGCGGAGGGTGAGCACTTAACTGCTGCGCCACCTGGCCGGCCCCTGGAATTTCCTTCTTTTTAAGGCTGAATAATATTCCATTGTGTATATATATATGCCACATTTTGTCCATCCATTCATTCGTCTGTCAACAGATACTTGGGTTGCTTCTGCCTTTTGGCTATTGTGAATAGATCTGCTATGAACATGGGTGCATAAATCTCTTTTCTTTAGTTCTAAGTTTTGGGAAAATTTACCATTTCTGTCTTGTAAATCACTGATTCAGTTTCTTGCTATTACCAATTGGTTCTTCACGTCCTCCATTGTATTTCGAAATTATCAATCATTATGTTACTCCCCCCAAATTGCTTTTCTGCTATCAATTCTTCCTTTTTTGTGACTTCCCGCTCTTGTTTTATAGAAGCAAGATTAATTCATTTGGCATATAAACTATATACTTAAAAAACTGCCCTGTTTATTGCTGTTAAGTCTACTTCAAGAGGATCATTTCTCTGATTTATTTCCATCTTTTGACTTGCTGAATCTTTTCATATGTCCAGTTTTTTCTTTTGTCTTTTTGCCCAGTATATTACTCTGCTTGGGCTGCCATAACAGAATACCACAGACTGGGTGGCTCAAACAACAGACATTTATTTTCTTATAGTTCTAGAGGCTGGAAGTCCAAGATCAAGGTGCCGGCAGGGTTGGTTTCTGGTGAGACCCCTCTCCCTGGCTTGCAGACGGCTGCCTTCTCGCTGTGTCCTCACATGGCCTTTCCTCTGTGTGTGTGCACTCCTGGTGTGTCTTCCTCTTCTCATAAGGACATCAGTCCTGTTGGATTAGGGCCCCACCCTTATGACCTCATTTGACCTTAATTACCTCCTTAACAGCCTTTTCTCCAAGTATAGTCACATTAGGAGTCAGGGCTTCAACACATGGATTTAGGGGGTACGGAACACAATTCAGTCTATAACACTCAACCCTACAGAGGAAGGTCTATTTTATTCAGTATTGGAGTTGGAATGGATTTTGTCAGAGAAAGTGGCTATCTCTTCAAAATATAGACCTAGAGAGAAGGAGAAAGTGAAAGTTTACATTTTCTTTCTTTAGGGTAACACGTCTTAGAGAGCTTGTAAAGTGTGGGGTGGACCTCCTGACAGACGCAGATGTTTTGGGGGTTTCTTCATGTTTCAAAGAGTTTGTTCTTTGGATTCTGTGACAATATAGAAGGAGCTGGGCAGTGTGACTCAGCTGTTCTCAGAGGTGCTGCCAGAATGGTGAGCAGCCAAGGTTGGTAGTACTTCTGCCTTCCTGAGGGCTGGTCTGCCCTGCCAAGCAAAAGCCACAAGCGCTGCGGAGGACCGTGGCTCACGAGGGACTCCGGCAGCCAAGGCACTTCTTGCAGACCTCGGTATGATTGAACTTGGCACCCCAAACTGCCCTCGTCCCAGCTGCCACCACCTGGGCAGGGCAGGGGTGTCTGTGGCACTCCCTGGATGTCCTTCCATTTGCTCCCTGGATGGGGTTCCCTCCACCATCCTCCCCACCGAGTCTGGGGCTGCTCTGCCCTTTGCTCGCCCTTATCTACACCACATCTTGCAGTGGAATTCGGAAGCGGTGTAGAGTGACATACATGGGCGCAGATGCTCGTCTTGGACTGGATGTCTCGCTTCTTGAACCTCTTCACTTGGCTTCCTTCCTGGTTTTCCTTCTATCTCCCTGGGTGCATCTTCTCAGTCTCCTTCCCGGGGCCTCGTTCTCTGTCCATCTATTCGGTGTGAGTGTATTTCAGAGCTCTGTCTTAGACTCTTTTCTCCACTCCCACGGCTTCAGTTACCTTTGGTGGTTCCCGGTCTCCAGCCCAGACCTCTCCTCTGAGCTTCCGATTTATCTGTTTCTAACTGCCTCCTAGATAGCTGATGGACCACCAGTATGATAAACCCAGGTCCCAGATGAAACTCGCCCCTACTATCAAACCAGATGTACTGGGCTCCTCGGCTAACGAGTGGCAGCACCAGCCACCTGCTTGTCTCAGCCAGAAACCTGGCTCTCCCGAGTTGTCACCTGCGCCTCACGCCCAATGGCTACGGTAGCTACAGCTAACGCCATGGCCTCCTATGTTGTGGTTCCTAGAGTTCTAGTTCACACACTTTAGAATACAGGAGGTAGAGACTTGGGTCCACAAAGTATTAGGATATTGTCTTCTCCAAATAGTTTTCTACCAGTGCACAAGTCATGACAAGGCTCAGGGCCAAACTTTTCATAAAACAAAAGGATAATTACCTGTCAGGTTTCCTCCAACTAGTTCTATTGTGTCCCCTCTCTCGACTCAGTGCAATGCAACCATTGGACCGAGTGGAGGAGGGGATTTATAAATGTTAGATCATTTAGTTCCTGTTATGAGAGATGAGGATTAACTCTTATACCACTGCCATCTTCCAAAGGTAATTATAGCAGCATCTTTAGTTAAAAAAATGAAAGTTTCACATTATGTGTCTATGTAAATATTATGTCCTGCAGAACCTACTCTTCTACTGTGATAACATTTTCTCTCTGGTATAGTTTCTTTTGCTTTTATTGGAGATATACTAGTTATTCTTTTCATCTTGCAATGTTTTCCTTATAACAATTTTCTATTTCTTACAATTAAAACTCCATAAAATCAAATTCTCTTTTCTCCGAAGGACTTCCTTTACGGTGTTCTTAGCCACCATCTGAGTGTCTTGAGTGTTAACTTAATTCAAATTATTTGCTAAGCACCAATCCAGCAGAGTTATAGCTCTTAGTTATTCCATCATGCCCATGAGAGAAGAGGAAAGGGCCAGTGAGCCACTTCTGATTGGAAACAAGAATCATATCCTTGCTTAGAGATTCCAAGTGCAATAAATTATCAAGAAAGACAACTGAGGGGGGCCAGCTGGTGCATAGTGGTTAAGTTCACACACTCCACGTGGGTGGCCCGGGGTTCGCAGGTTTGGATCCCAGGAGCGGACCTACTCACTGCTTATCAAGGCATGCTGTGGCGGTGTCCCATATAAAGTAGAGGAAGATGGGCATGGATGTTAGCCCAGGGCCAATCTTCCTCAGCAAAAAGAGGAGGATTGGCAACAGATGTTAGCTCAAGGCTAATTTTCCTCACACACACAAAACAAGAAAGACAACCAATCAGAATCACAGGCATTTTGGAGAAATTATTTTTACCAGTGATGGCAACAATTTCTTTTAAGGTCTTGGGAGTCTTAAGCCTTCCAAAGAGAGATTTAATGTTGTGGAGAACAGAATACGTCTGCAAGAATTATGAAGGCCCACCTAGGTCTCCGTAGCTCATGGGAGAACCAGATGAGTAGGCTGTGAACATTCTCACTTTAACAGCCTGTCTAGTGAGAGTCTCCATCTCTTCCTTAGACTTCTTATGTTCATTATGATGACTTGCATTTTTAAGGCCAGGCTCTCAAATTTCACTAGTTAGCATTATAAGAAAAAAAGCCAACCTGTAGGCAGAAATACAGAAAGAATTGAATAAGATTTATTTAATAATAATGAAAAAGACTCATATTGAGAGGTTCTTCTACATGTCTTGTGTTTGGATTATTTTCTCACTTTCTATGGTAATTCCTAACATAAAAGAAGAAGGAGATAAATATTCTGAGCACTGGCACGTGTGAAAGCCCTTTATTCCACTGTCTCATGCCAATAACCATTTGACATTACGATTCTAGGTTGAAAAACGCCTCCCTTGGAAGTGTGAAGGCATCCTGTCGTACGCCCGCCTTCAATGTAACAGCTGAGAAGTGGAATCCATTCTCATTCTTGTTTCTTTGTCGGTGACTTTTTTCCCTCTCCAGTAGCTTTTAGAATTTTCTTTTTGTCTCTGGGATTCTGAAATTTCACGATGCTGTGCTTTGGGTCATTCTTCATGAAAAGCTGGACAATAGTGGGTTATCTAAATCTGGAACCTCATGCTTTTAACTCTAAGTAACATTCTTGTATCATTTCTTTGATAATTTTCTCCCTTTCACTTCCTGTTTTATCTTCTAGAACTCCTGTTAGTTGGATGTTGGTTCTCCAAATTGATCTTTTATGTTGCTGTGGACATTTTATGAGGCTAATAAAAAAGAGCCCTTTCTTTTACTTTTAAGTTTGAAACCAATTGAGAACTGAGACACAGTAGACAGATAAATGGATATCAAGATATTAGCTTTATTGCTCATAAGCAGGGAAAGAGGATTTGGCTTAAAACCTTAGAGCAAAACGACTTGTTAATATTTCATTCAAGAACTAGGCAGACATAGCTACTTTGTCGTGGGCAGAGCTGGGAAAAGCAGGCCTTCCCTGCAGGGATGGGCTCAGTGCTGCCTGGCAGAAAGTAGATTACAAGGTGGGCAGGGAGACACGAGAGAGCCCCACAGGGCTGGGACAGGCATGCTCAGTGAGTCAAGCTTCATCCCCTGGGGAGGAGGGGGCACAGTCTGGAGAAGGACCCAGAGAGCTTCCCTAGTGGGAAATATACACAAAACATGAGGCCAGGGGAAAAAAAATCTCCCTAATTTAGCTATCTGTTTTCTCATTAAAAAAAAATTTTTTTTTAAATCTCTTTGTTTCTTTATTTTTTTTTTCTGGAAGATTTCCTAAATTTACCTTCCATAGCTTTTGTTAATTTTCTTTGGCTTTAACAATATTTTTTTATTTTCAAAAGTCCTTTCTTGTTTTCTGAACAAGTATCTAGAATATACAAGAAATTCTGGCTAATCAACAAAGTGAATTCAGGAAACCCAATAGAAAAAGGGATAAAGGGTATGAAAAGGCAGTTCACACAAGGGGAAACCTGAGTGACCAGCAAACAGATGAAGAAATGTTCAAACCCACTAGTAACCAAAAATGCAAAACAAAAGGCCGGTGAGACAGCATCAGACTGGCAGCAATTGAGAAGTGGAATAGTATCAAGTGTTGGGAGGGATGAATCAGAAGAGGGAGCCCTCACGCGCCCGTGGTGGGAGCATCACTGGCAAGCCATTCTGGAGAATGTGCAGTCTTGCAGGACTCAATGAAATGAAGCACGAGAATACTTTGTGAGCTCTCAATTTCACTCCTGGATGTATTTTACAGGGAAATTCTCGCCTAGGTCCATGTGGGAACATGATGAAGCGTTAATAGCAGAGAGAAAACAGGAAGATAATTTCTAGGTTATTAATATTTTCATAGAAGGGGCAGAGATGGAAGACGTGGTGAGGGGATAGAGAGGAGGAGGGGGAGGATGAGGCAAGCAAAGAAAGAAAGAGAAGAAAAATTGCACTAAAAAAGAGCATTGTGGATATGATCACATCAGTGTAAAAATGTGTGTGTGCCTGGAATATAGGAGAATATTCTGTGACCTAGCAATTTCATTCTTGGATATAGTTATAAGAGAAATTCTCACCTCAGTCCACGTGGGACTATGATGAGAACATTAATCACAGTTGGTGGAGGCAGTTGGGTGTTGGCAACAACCTAGGGTTCCTTAATGGACTCTGATGGACACACGCCATTGAATACTCTGTAGCAGTTCATAGCAACAATCCAGATGTACAAATAGCAACAGGGATAGATCCTAAACATTTATTCTTGGAGAAAAAGGTCAGGAACAAATGAGATTTATAAAAGTTCCTTTTATGGATATAAAACACACACACACACAAGCTACACCAGATATTTTATAAGCATACATATTTAAGAATACATATTGTTCCAATTACCTATTGATCCATAACATTCCAACCCAAAACTTCAGTGGTTTAAAACAAACAACTATTTATTATTTCTCGAGATTCTCTGGGTCAGAAATTTGGGCAGGGCTAGGCCAGGTGGACCACGTGGTGTTGGCTAGGATTACATACTTGGGTGCATTCAGCTGGTGGCCGGGCTGGGCTGAAAACTCCTAGAAGGCTTTGTTCTTATACTGGAGGCCTCAGAGCTCCTTTCTGTGATCTGTCTCTGTCTTTGTCTGTCTGTCTTTCTCCATATTGTGTCTGCCCCCACCCCGCACCCCAGGCCTCTCCACGAGGTCTCTCTCTCCAGCAGGATAGCTGGACTTCCTTATAGCATGGTGGCTGGTCTCCAAGAGTGAAAACTGAAACTTCCAGGTCTCTTGAAGGCTAGGCCCAGAACTGGCAGTGTCACTTCTAGAGTTTTCTATTGGTCAAGGTAAGTCACACGGTCAGCCCGATTCAAGGGAAGGGGAAACGGACTCTACTTTTGGACAAGTGGTGTGACTTGTGCATACAGTGAGGGAAGTTGGCGGCCACCATCTTTGGAGAATGTCACATGTAGCAGACGCCATTTTGGTTGCCTGTGGAGAGTAGAGGAATTGGTGTGGGAAAACAGGGTGGAGGAGGGAAGGTAATAAAACAGGAGAAAGGTGTTGCTGAGATCTCTGAGGAAGACTGGATGTCATGAACTCAGCAATGTGACTAATCTACCTTCTGTGCCTGAGGTACAAAAAACCCCCAAACCAAAATCAACCAAATAAAACAGGATTCCATAATCAAAATCAGAAAACCCCACCAAAAAAGTAACAAGACATTATGAAAACTTCAGAAATGGTCCAAGTATATGCCAACTCTTGGTATGTTAAAATGCTGACTTTCAAATAGGAAGAAAGGGAAGGATGCAGAGGATGTTTCTTGTTTTCTCAGTCCTGTCTTGCCAGTCAGGAGGGTGGTTGTAGCCTGAAACATGCAATTGGTTCAGCCGAGGTCAGCGGCCAGTGAGAATCCCCTCGTCCCGGATGGCAGTTGGTGAACCTTGACACGCAGTAGGTGATCCATTTGTTAAGCTCTAGCCTGTTGTCTTGGAACTAAAACCTCATCCCTGCCAAGACTGGGCTTCATGGCAGTGTTTTTCAAACTTTGAATTGTGACCCATTAGTGGATGGGGAAACGACTGAGTTGGTCATGAAATAGAATGCAAGTAGTAAGGTAAACATTGTTTTATGAAACTTTCATGTCAATTATCTACAAATTCATTCATTCAATCAGTCCTTCATTCAATAAACACTTGAGCACGTGCTGTGGGCCAGCCGCTGGGGGTTCAGAAGAAAGGAAAACGTACAAATATGCGTGCGTGGGCGCAGGTGCGTGCGTGTGTGCTCGAGATCACGTTGGAAAACATTATCTCTTACTGTGGGTTACAGTCAAAAACGCAAAGCAGCCACCACTGCCTCAGTGGCTTCCTAGGAATGTCAGCATACTGGAGTGTGTGGCTGCCTCCTGTGTGTGTCAGAAAGTTACCACAAGAACAGCACAGGCCTCTGTTCCAACCCCTTTGCAGCACCAGGGGAGACATGGGCAACTTTATAAGAAAACTCCGCCCACAGCCAGCAGCCCAAGTTTGGAGGGTCAGGAAATCGGGGATGAAAACTATTTTCTTTCCCGAGCTATTGTTAGTGCAAATGTAGACGGTGAGTTAACCACATTCCTCAGTTCATGGAACCCCGCCTTCCTCATAGCACTGTGAAGACCCCTCTCTTAGGGGCAATTTCCCTACCCTCTGACCTCTCCACCCCGGGCAAGTCACAATCTCCCTGAGGTTCCGTTTCCTCCCCTGTGACGTGGGAACAACAAAAGGACCCGCGTCCTGTGTGTTGTGTTGTGGGGGTTACACGAGAAAATGTCTGTAGAGCATGGGGAGCGGTGCCTGGTCACGAGGACAAAGGTTTGTGTTGCCAGGGCCGTGGAAGGGGCTTATCGAGGTTGAATTCCTTCTGCCTGAGGAGGGCTGCCTTCTGAAGTGCTCTTCCCTCCTCCCCCTGTGCTTCCAGTTCTTGAGGGACTTTACTCCCCAGGAGAGTGGAGCGAGTTGGCCCAGAGCTGGGGAGCCTGGCGGCTGAGCCCGCAGGATGTTGGGGCCTAGGCTCAGACGCCAGATTGGGCAAGAGCAAAGAACCGGCCCCTCTGATCCTAGTCAGGGATATTTGGAGACACCAACAATTCTGGGAAATGTAGAGGCAGGAAGTGAAAGGAGGAGGGGCAGAGGGGTAACAGTGAACTGCACCCCGGCCCCTCCTGGCCTGGCCCCCCTCTCAAACTGTGCGATGAGTGAGATGACCAGCATGTGGGGAGGGAGGGCACAGACCAAGACACCCTCTTTGGGAAGAACAGAGGCAGTCCTGTCCCCCGCCCCCACTATGCTTTGCCTGAGTTCCAGCTCTGCTTCCTCTTCTATTTACTGTCCAAAGTCCCGGGGGCAGGAGACGCCAGGTTAGAACCACTTGGACACTCAGACACACGGGCTTAGGGCCCTCGCCAGGACTAGCTCCAACCCTGCCTCTCCTCTTCTCATCTAGTACCACCTGCCGCACTTCTCCTGGCTCCAGCCCCTCCTTTGCCCTGGGGCCTGGGCCGCCTGAGGGACCCAGCAGTCAGCTCTCCATACCTCCAACAGGTAACCAAGGTTGGGGTGGCAGGTGGAATTGGGGATGTTTGGGATTAAGGAGACCCTAGTTCAGGGACAGTGGGGGCCGGATGGGAAGATGCGGGGTGGTTTGGTCCAGAAGAGTGTGGAGGGAAGGCTCCTGGCCATGTCAAGGTCTAAGCAATCTCCTGAGACGCGATGGGATCCAGCTGTGTTTCAGCCCCAAACTCACCTCCAATCTCAGACCCAACCCAAGCCATCGCCTCAACCTACTCAGACCCTACATTCCACCCCATCCTCAGCCTCAACCTGAATTGGCATCTGAGCACAAGCATCAGCGCTCAGCCTCAGCCCCAAGAGCAGCCTCGACCCAACTCCAGGTCCAGCTCCAGCCCTGGACCCAGCATGGCAAAGGACTTTCAAGACATCCAGCAGCTGGACTCGGAGGAAAATGACCACCAGCTCGGTAGAGGTGAGGGGCCAGGCTCTTGGAGGCACCATTCCAGGAGAGAAGATCCATTCTGGAAAGGCAAGTGTCCAGTCTCTGGGGCTTGGTCCCACCTCTTTCTAGCTCCTGATCACTCTCTGTCTCTCTGAGGTCTGTCACATTCACTCCATGACCAGGGGCGGGGCCCCTCTAGGTATGAGGTGCCCAACACTTCTGCTTGCCCCCTGACCTCACCTTCCTCTCCACCCCCAGGACCGCAGGAAAGGGTGTGTGCCCAGAGGTGAGGGGATAACTGAAAGCTGGGGACCACTTCCTCCCTTCTTCCTTCTGACCTGAGCAGTGTGTGCTGTGTGTGTGCACGTGTGTGTGCAAGGAAAGCACATTTAGCCAGGAGATCGTGTATGTGTGCGTGTGGGGGGCATGGAGATGGATGGGTGGGGGACTGGGGACAGAGGGATCCTGGAAGATTCCTGCTCCTCGCAACCCACCTGTCTGGATCCTTCTCTAGCACATCTTGACCAAAGGCCCCAGTGTCTGGGAAAAGGTTTTAAGGTGAGAGAGAGCTGAGTGGTTCTAGGCTGAAGGGCAGGAGCCAGGGGTTGGGGGGTGGGTGACAGGTGTGTGGGTGCTGGTGATGGAGCGAGGCTCTGTGGAACAGGAGGGGTTGGGGCTCGGAGCTCAGGAAGGCGCACTGGTTAGCCTGGGCTGGGAGGAGGGACCCCTCATTCCTGAGGCTGGCAGATGGAGGGAGGGCTGGTGCTGTTGCAGGTGAGGGTGGGAGCTGGGCAGGGCAGGAGCCGCAGGAGGGACAGGCATTCCCACCTACGGTGTCTCCTTTCTCGGGGTAGTGGGCTGGCAGGCAGTAGGCTGCATGGGGCAGAGGCCAGACCCATATCACTCCCTCTGCATCCTCATTGCGCGCGTGATGCCTGGTACTAGAGAGACTCAAAAACGACTTTGGATATTGTTGAATCTTCTGAGGGCGAGAGGATTCAGAGTTTAAGCCGGAGGCTTGGAGAGAGTGCAGAGGTTTTGGATTTCACGGGAGAGGGAGCTCACCCAGAAGGGCTGAGGACAACATGGCAGGGCAGGTCTGAGGCGGGGCACCCGGCAGTGCATTTCCCTCCAGCAGCCTCCGCTGCCTTCAAGTGAGTCGACACCCGTCACCTGCTACCAGGGGCCGCCTTCCACTCTGCCTTGCCCTTCATACAGCTACAGTTTTCAGCAAATCTCAAAACGTTTTGGCCATCGTTTCCTTCTATATTTTTTCTGCTGCCCACCCCCCTTTCCTCCAAGGACTCCAATTATGCGCATATTAGCGTCCCACAGCTCATTGATGCTCTTTCTATTTTTTTATTTTTGGATTCTTTTTCCTCTTGGCATTTCTATTTAAATGGTTGTTATTGCCATGTCTCTAAGCGCACTAATCTTTTCTTAGGCATGTGTAATCTTCCATTAATTCTACCCAGTGTATTTTTCATTTCAGACACTGTAGTTTTTATCTCTAGAAGTTCAATTTGGGACATTTAAATATCTTCCTTGATAATCTACTTAATTTTTTGAACATATGGAATACGGTTATAATATCTGTTTTAATGTCCTTGTTTGCTAATTCTCACATCTGTATCGGTTCTGGCTCAGTTTGGATAGATTTATTAATCTCCTCATTGTGAGCTGTGTTTTCCTGCTTCTTTCTGTGCCTGGTAATCTTTGACTGGTTGCCAGACATTGTGCATTTTACCTGGTTGGGTGCTGGATATATTTGTATTCCTCTAAATATTCTTGAGCCTTGTTCTGGGACAAATCACTTGGAGTCAATTTGATCCTTTTCGGTCATACTTTTATGATTTGTTAGGTGGGTCTGGAGCACCACGGAGGCAAGAATTTCTGGGGTCCTCTCCTCTATGGCCTGTGGGTTATGAGTTTTCCAGTCTGCCCTGGGAATAGGCACTGTTCCTGGCCGGGTGTGAGTGCCAGGCACTGTTCCCTAATCCTGTCCGATTGGTTTTCTCCTTGCCTTGGTAGTTTTCCTTACACGCCTGTGCTGATCAGTACTCAGCTGATGGCTTGAGGGAACCTTTGCTGATCTCAGGGATTCTGTGTGCAGCCCTCTCCTCTGCTTCTCTGTCCTGTGAAGTCTAACTACCTTGGTCTCCTCAGACTCGCAGCTCCATCTCCTCAACCCAGGGAGTCTGCTGGATTCTACTTGGACTTCTCCTCCCTGCCCTGTGGCCTGGAAACTTTCTCCCAGCACTAGGCTGGGGCGATCGTGGGGATCATCTCATTTGTTTCCTGTCTCTCAGAGATCACTGCCCTTGGTTGCCTGATGTTTGGTGTCTTGAAAACGGTTCTTTCTCTTTTCTTAGAGTTACCTGTTTTTTGTTGTGGTTGTCTCTGGGAGGAGGATAAATCTCGTTCCTATTATTCCATCGTGCGCAGACCCTTTCTTTTACTTTCAAACTTGCCTAAGCAGCACTTTACATGTTTTAACTCATTTCATTCTCAGAACAACCCAATCAGATGGCTACTATTCTTTTTTTCTTTTTATTGCAGTAGCATTGGTTTACAACATTATATAAATTTAAGGTGTACATCATTATACTTCTATTTCTGCATAGATTACTTCTATCCTTATCCCTATTTTTTTCTTATTGTGGTAAGAATGCTTAATATGGGATCTGCCCTCTTAACAAGTTTTTTAATGCACAATACTGCATCGTTAACTATAGGTGCAATGTTGTACAGCAGATCTCTAGAACTTATTCATCTCGCATAACTGAAACTTTATACCCGTTGAATAGCAACTCCCCATTTCCCCTCCTCAGCCCCTGGCAACCACCGTTCTCTCTACTTCTATGAGTGTGACTATTCTAGATTCCCTGTGCGAGTGGACATGAGAAAACTGAGGCACCGAGAGGCTGAGTGACTTGTCCACAATCTCAGAGCTAGTTGGTGGCATAGTTGGATTCAGCCGTGGGCGGTCTGGTTTCAGGGTAGAGGTTCAGAGACAGATTGCTGACCCAGAGTTGGGGATTTATAGGTCATAGGTCAGGTTGGGAAACAGGACAAGGGCCTGCTGAGTGGACAGTACTGGAGCGAGCCACTCGGCCATGGAGTCCCAGGTGGGTGGGGAAGACTGTGGTCAAGGAGAGCTTCCGGAAGGCAGCTATGCTCACCAACGCCACTAGGGAGAGCTTCTGGATGGAGAGAAATGCAGGGGATCAGGGAAGATGTGTGGGGGAGAGAGAGAGGCAAGGGGGAGGCTGTGCTGAGAGGGGGGTGGGCAGTGGAGGTGTTGGAGACATGGCCTCTTGGGATCAAGGTGAGATCCTGACGTGGAGGAAGGTGATAGTCATTGGTGTGAGGAGGTCAAGAGTTCTGGGTGGTCACTCACAGGGACAGTGTCCAGCTCAGCATAGTGGCAGGAGATGAACTGGGAGGAAGATCTTGGGCCCCTGACTGAGCCTCCCAGGCCGTGGGGCTGCCTGGGTGTGACAGCAACGAGGAGAGAGGGGCGGTCAGGGTCTGAGGCAGAGAAGGTGGGAAGAAAGCAGGAGCTCAGCGCTGGGAGGAGAGCCATTGCTCCAGGCCTGGAGAGCCGGCAGGCGGGGCGAGGCCAGCTCTGTGTGTGTGAAGACGTGGGTGTGTGTGTGTGTGTCGTGTGTATATGTGTGTGAGGTGTGTGCTTGTGTGCTCCAGTATGTGAGAGAGTGTGTATGAGAGAATGTGCGTGTTAATATGTGTGTTAATGAGTGTGTGTGTTTGTAAGAGTAAAATGAAAAATGAGTGTGTGAGTGTGTGTGTGGTCAGAGTTCATCTTGATCGAGGGGAGGGAGAGGTTTCTGTGAGATGACTGCTGGCTAAGGGGAGGGAGTTTACAGCAGAACAAGGGTTTCTGGGGGGCGAGGCAGAGGAAGTGGGAGAGGAGGCCCTGAGAGTGCGACATGAGGAGAGAGGACGGGGCTTGGAGGGCAGCCCTTGGGGAGTGGTCTGTGGTGGAATGACCTGGACTTAAGGATTGCAGTGGAATTTGGGGTCACGGGGCAGTAGTTCCAGTTTTGGACTTGTCTGAGGGGCCTGGGCTGGGGTTTTGGGAAGAACACAGGGCCCGGCCTCTAGGGATCCGGGTCTGAGGGCACAAAGGACTTAGAAGAGCTGAGACTGAGAAGGCCAGAGGTGACGGGAGCCCTCTCCTGTGGTTGGGCAGGAGGGGGAAGCCACTCATCCATCTCCTTTCTTAGGATGTGTGCCTAATAAGGCCAGGTCTATCCTCCACCCCTTCTGTGTCTCCCTGTCTCCCAGGTCCAAGACCAGGGCTATGCACATGGACGATGTGATACCGTGTGCCATGTGCATGTGTGTTGTACGCACCTGTATAGGTGTGTGTGCATATTTGCACGTGTTCATGCAGGTGAGAGTGTGCAAATAAGCATGTGTGCAATGCCTGAACACTGGGGTCAAAGCCTCCTGATTCCTCCAACGCCCCCCTCCCCTCTCCCCCGCAGACGTCTGTTCCCCTGGATGCCCCCCTTACCTTTGCTCTCTAGCTCCCCTGCCCCTGACGCCCTGGGCCTGACACCCCTTCTCTTGCAGGAACACCCCATCCGCAGCCCCTGCTGCTGCAGCGTCTCTGCTCTGAGCTCCGCCTCAGTCTGCTCGTCCTGGGCGTCAATGTCTTGCTGCTGGTGGCCATCTGTGTGATTGGGTCCCAAAGTGAGTGTCGCAGGGGCCAGCAGGTGTGCGGCAGGGATGGAGGAGGACATACGGGCAGTGCTGGGGGCAGTGAGGGGACAGTCACATGGACAGTGACGGGGGCTGTCATATGGGACACAGCCCTTCCTCTTAGTTCTGTCCCCACTGTGTCCTAACCAGGAACACAGCTGCAAGTGGAGCTGTGGACCCTAAAAGAAACTTTCAGCAATTTCTCCTCGAGCACCCTGGTGGAGATCCGGGCTCTCAGCTCCCACGGTGAGTGGGTGCTGCCCTGAGGGGAGGGGCTGGGGGAGGTTGGGCGGTGGAGGCCCCTCTTTATCAGCAGGGGTTTGCTGGGCTCCGTGCTGGGCACCCAGTGCTGGGTCTGCAGTAGGGTGTGTTTGGGGTGCTGTGAGGGCACAGACTGGGGCAGATAACCCAGCCCGAGAAGCTGGGCAAAGCTTCCAGGGACGCTGATCCCTGAGCTGAGGTATCTGAAGGATGAATGGGTGTTAGGCAGGTGAAGATGATGGGGGTTAGTGCCAGGTAGAGAGAACAGAATCTGCGAAGGCCGGGGGTGAGGAAGACCACTGCACATTTGGGGATTGTAAACACTTCCAGCACGGCAGGAAGCTCCTGCTAGGTGGTGAGGGTGGGCCGGAGGGGTGGGTAGGGGCCAGGCCACGCAGGCAAGCCGTGCTAATGAAGTGAGCCTTTGTTCTGAGGAAGTAGGGACCTACTGAAGGGATTTAAGCAGGAGAAGGTTTGTGCTTCAGAAAGCCACTGTGGCAGTGTAGGGAGACTGGGCAGAGTCAGGGAGGCTGGGGGCAAGGGTGCAATGTTCCAGGTCAAGGTGATGGTGGCCTGGACTGGTGCCCCAGCGACATGAGGATGCAGGGATATTAAGGAGCGGAACAGAGGGAAAATGGGTTAGCTTTCCTCTTTTTCAGGAGGCAGTGCTGGTGACAAGCTGACATCTCTGGAAGCCAAGCTGGAAAAACAGCAGCAGAACCTGAAAGCAGGTCAGACACCCTCCCTTGAGTGTGTGTGTGTGAGTGTGTATGTGTGTGGTGTGTTGTGTGTTTTGTTTCCCCAGCCAAAGGCTGGAGCCCCATGTGGGGTCCTAGTAGGTAGGACACTCACCCTGCCCACACCATTGTCTGTCACTCTGTCCCCCTAGACCATGACACCTTGCTCCTTCATCTGAAGCACTTCCCAGTGGATCTGCGCATCCTGACTTGTCAGCTGGCATCCCTCCAGAGCAACGGTAGGGACAGAGGGAGCCTTCAGTCCCTCTGCGCCTGTGCCCTCCGGCTAGATCTCATCTCCCTCTGCCCCCCAATCCCCTCAGGCACGGAATGCTGCCCCGTTAACTGGATGGAACATGAAGGCAGCTGCTACTGGTTCTCTCGCTCTGGGAAGACATGGCCCGAGGCTGAGAAGTACTGCCAGCTGGAGAACGCCCACCTGGTGGTCATCAACTCCAGAGACGAGCAGGTGAGCCCATACCCTTCCCAAAGGCAGGAGGAAACCTCGGGAAGGCAAACTCTGGGAGGCTGGATCAGGCTTGCTTTATTATTATTTTTTAACCTAAGGAAGAGTCCAGAAGCAGAAGTCTGGAAGAGCTCTGGGATGTTCATAGTGGAGCAGCCGTTGATTCTAAGAGGTGGGAGATGATAGCCAGGAGCTCGGGTAAAGGGGCAGGAGCCAGGTGACCAGGTGACCAGGTGATGAGAAGCAGGTCAGGAGACAGAATTTGATACAGGATGATCAGGGCCACCACTTGGGTGGAGAAGACAGTGGAGGCACTGAGTCCCCACTTGCTGTGTGCTGCAATGTGGTGGTCACTTGGGTGAAAGGAGCAGAGTGGGCGGGATTCCCGGTGACAAGCCTGCCATGGGTTACTGTGTCTCTCCAAAGTGCCCCAGGTCCCCCCGCCCACTGCTGCCACCAGACCACAACCCCGAACCCCGAAGTCAGGTGGGGCGTTTTTTGGAAAAGGAGGATATTAACATAACATTTGCTGAGTCCTTACTCTGTGCCAGGCACTTTCATATATTCACTTCTTTAATCCTCACAACGCTGTGGGGTAGGCACACTTTGAGGGAGGGAGAGATGGGGAACTAAGGAACAGAGAGGTTGAGTAACTTACCGCACAGCCAGTGAGTAAGGATGGAGCCAGAATTCAGAGCCACTCTGCCTCCTTAGCCAGTGTTTTCAACTACTACATGACGCGAGAACATATTTATCGAATACATATATATTTATATAATATATTTAATATATATATTTATATATAATTTATTTAATAATATATCGAATATATATATTTACATGGTGGAATGATTACAAACATATTTTGCTTTGTTGATCAGGTTGAAATTGTCAATATTCACTTAATATTGACCTATAAAAATGTCAGTTTCATGTGGGTCAACCTAAGATTTCAGCGCTCTATGATTTGGCCCACAGCAAAGTCATGACGGCTACAACTTCAAGGTGGATCTGATTGTACTTTCATCCTTATGAAGTGAACGTCAGTGTCCCGTTCAGTGATTTTTGCCTTGAATTCATCTTTATAGAATGGTCCTTGATTTCTTTTCACTTGCATTTGCTTAATCTCTGTCCATCCCTTCATTTCCAACCTTTTTGAGTCTCCGTTTTAGAGTAGTGATTCTCAGCCTTGGCTGTATCTTGTAAGCTCTTGAGGAGTTTAAAAAATATTGACACCTGATCTCACACTCAAAGATTCTGATTTAATTAATCTTGGATTCATCCTGGGCATTGAGATTTTTAAAAGTTCCCCCAAGTGATGCTACTGGGCAGCCAAGCCTAAGGTATTTCTTCTATAGGTTGTGTATAAATTTTGTTTTTGATTTTTTTTTTTTTAAAGATTTTATTTATTTTTTATTTTTTCCCCCCAAAGCCCCATTGGATAGTTGTGTGTCGTAGCTGCACATCCTTCTAGTTGCTGTATGTGGGACTCGGCCTCAGGATGAACGGAGAAGTGGTGCCTCGATGCGCACCCGGGATCCGAACCCGGGCCACCAGCATCGCAGCGCGCGCACTTAACCACCAAGCCACAGGGCCGGCCCTTGTTTTTGATTTTTAAAAATTGAATGAGAGTCTTTTTTATTTTAATAGGTGAATGTATCTCATTTACATTTATTTTTAAATATCTTTAATTTTAATCCTGTATTTTTTCCTGTTTTATGTGCTTCTTTTGTTTTCTCACATTTGCTCTGTGAGATGTATTCTTTTTGTTTTCTCCTCTGTGGTATTTTGGACTAGATGTAGCATATATTTATTTATACTAGTGATTACTTTCATAGCTTTAAATGATGGGCTAAAACTTATTGGCTTCAAAAAATAAGAGTTTATATAACCTTCCACATGAAAGATGAGTAAACCAGCACACTTATTCTTCTTCACATGCTTCATTCTTCTACTTTTTAAAATTGAGATCTAATTGACATATAGCATCGTGTAAGTTTAAGGTACATGACGTGTTGGTTTGATACATTGATATATTACAATATGATTGCTGCAGTAGTGTTAGCTAACACCTTTATCATGTCACATGATTATCATTTCTTTTTTGTGTTGAGAACAATTAAGATCTAGTCTTTCAGCAACTTTGAAGTTTATAATGCCTCCTCTTTTTCTCTCCTAGACTCAAGTGTTTTGCCCAAATAGTTGGAATCTTTTCTATCTTTGAATTTCATTAACCTCATTCAGATATATCTCGGTGTTGCTCATTCTTTCTATATTTTTGCTCTGAGGCCAGGAGAGTCCTTTTAATACATAAAATCAGGTTTTCTAACATTTTAGAAGACTTTCTTAAATCATATGTTTGAATTTTTTTTCTTGTCCATTTTTTCTCTTTTCCTCTGGAGCTCGTCTTCCAAAAATATCTCCATTTTCTGCCCCACACAGCCATCATCTTGTTGCTATTTACTTTGATCTTTCTCTCCTTTCCTCTGCATTCTGGATCCTTTCCTCAGGCCCATCTTTCATATCTCAGACTTGGTTTTCTGCTGAGTTGCTGGGGTTTTTTTTTATTTGGCTCAAATTTTTCTCTTCAATTTCTTTACTTATCATTGTGTTATCTTTCTTCTTTGACATCTTCTTGGATATTTTATGTCATTCAGCTCCTCTTTAATTTTTTTGAGGCTGTAAAGAAGTTGTTGCCCAACATCCCCTTATGTTCTGGAGCATGCCTTCTTTTCAAAGTATGCTTTTCACCTCTCTTTTTGATATCACAGTTCTTTCTTCCTCCTCCTCTTCCTCTTCATTCTCACTATTTTTGCATAAGTTCCATGACAATATTCCCCCTCTGCTACTTTTGTGAATGGGGGCAATTCTTTCTTGCCTGTTATTTACCCATGAAAAGGGGAGAGGAATTCTCCTGGGCCATCTTCTCTTATCACCTGGCACTACTTGATTCCTCCCCTCAGTCTTCAGCATAGAGGCCTGGATATTGATGATTTGTATTCTTTGTTCAGTTATTCAGCTTCTTGTGGTGATGGGAAGAGAGGACTGGGGTAGCAGGCAGCAGCAAATACAATATCTTGTTTTCAGGCTCTGTTGACTCCTCTGAATTTGGGGAGTAGCCCTACCAGCCTCTGAGGGATGCCCCTTCAAGCACAGGACTTTGTCTTATTATCAGGATTCTAGAAGTCAAGGATGCTGTAGTATCTGCCCTCAGACGAGGCGACTAACTGCAAGCCTAGTTGTGTCTCTAAGAAGTGAGAGACGGATTAGGAAATTTTCCTCCACACGCACTTGGAGACCCTTCCCATGCTGTCAAAGGGAACTGCTAGGTTTGCACGCTGGTCAGCCCATTCCTCTGCTTCCTCCTCCCCCTCCCCCTGCTACCCTCCCAAACCGTGGGGCTTAAGTCCCCAGGAAGAGCCATATCCCTAAGAGAAAGCCACTTGAGGGTATTGTCCTAGGGGGTGTGCATGAGTCCTGTGGCGCTATCTCAGAGACCACTTTCACCCCAGCCCCTGCCAGCTGAGTGACTGGGCTGGCCCTCACACCGAGGGCAGCCTCTCTTCTCAGTACGGACTGCCAGACCTCATGTAGCCAAGTCATAATGACACTCTGGGCAGTGGGTCCAAGCTTGGAAGCTCCAGGGCCTGGCAAACCTCCAGAAGTGACAACTACACATAAAGCAGGAGTGGGGCAGATGTACCTGAGAGGCGAGTAAAACCGAGATCCTTAATGGCTGCTGGGGTCATGGGGGCACCAGGGGCAGGGGCGAGAGTCAGGATTCTGAGAGTTTGAGGTTTTGGGCAAAGACAGGGAGAGGACTAGAGTCGGGACAGCGACCATGAGTTGGGAATAAAGTGGGAGGCCAGGTCAGGGGCAGCGTTCACAAACTCAGGCACTGGGTTAACTTTCTGGGCTTTACCAACTACCGTAAGTTCCTTAACTTCATGTGTAAAGTGTGGATCATTCGGGCACCCAATTTAAAGGGCTTTATGAGAACTAAATAAGGTAATCCTTGTAAAGCACTTAGCATGAGGTCTAGCCCCGTACCTTTACAGAAGAAAAAGCAAGGAACTAGTTGAGTTGAGGGCTGATGGGTCCGCCTGGGGGCAGATCAGGCTGGGGAAGGCTGACGGAAGCGTAGCTAATGCCTGGATGGAGGTACAGGGACTAGAAACTTCCCTCCTGCCTGTTTTCCAGAAATTCATTGTACAGCACACGAGCCCGTTTCGTATCTGGATAGGTCTCACCGACAGCGAAGGCCCCTGGAGATGGGTGGATGGCACAGACTATAAGAGTAGCTACAAGTAAGTGCTCCCCCTGCCCCGTTAGTTTGGCCTGGGGATGGCCACATGGTCTTTTGCCCCAGTACACTCCCACCTGTCACTCAGGGACCAAATTCCCCAACCCTTATCCCCCAGACTCCCAAACTCCAAGGCTACACCCCTCCAAGGCTGTGCTTTTCTGAGGTGGGGATGAGAGTTGCTGGTTTGGGGGGAGGCCAGAGCTGGAGCTTTGTCCTGCCTTCCTAGGAACTGGGCTGTCACTCAGCCAGATAACTGGCAAGGGCACGAACAGGGAGGAGGTGAAGACTGTGTTGAAATTCATCCTGATGGCCGCTGGAACGATGACTTCTGCCAGCAGGTGCATCGCTGGGGGTGTGAGATGAAGCGGAACCTCACCATCTAGGAGCCCTGAGCTCCGCAGACCTCTAAGCCCCCCTCCCTGCCCCCAGCTTCTCTATTGGGGATTTTGAAGAAAGGAAGAAGAGAGTCAGAGCCATGGGGAGGGGTGGAGGAAAGACAGAAGAAGGTGGTTTAAGAATCTCAGACCCTGGGGAGACTGAGGTCCTGCCTCCTTCTACAAGTCACTGTAATTATTAGAATTTTCAGCCTCCACGATGGAGTAGGAAAGAAGAAACAAATATGTGAAACTCTGCGTGGACTGGTTATTTGGAACTGGGAAATGTAGGGTGCAAAGAAGAGGGAGGGGAGGGGGTCTGGAAGAGAGAAAGTTGAAGTCCTAGCCAGCTGCTCCTTGACACCCCGTCCAGAGGGACGCAGGTCAGTGGCAGGCACTCGGGGTTGGAGGGAAGGAGCTGGCTGGGCTGGGCTGGAGGGTCTGTGACACCCCGAGGGGTTCCTGAAGGAAGCAGCTTTCCCTGCAGTTGGGATGTCCTCCTGAAGAGGTTTCAGGGAGCATCCTGCTCCGCTCTCAGCTTGGGAACTGTGGACTGGGCTGGCAGAGGCCAGTGGAAAAGGTTTGCCAAGAGAAAGAGGATTTCCAGCGTGGCTGTCTCTTTTTGATCCCAAACAGATCTAGACATATCTCCAGCACATGGCGTCACCAACAATTTCCACAATGGGTAAACTTCACCTTCCAGGTCATTCTGAAACCGACCTTAAAAGGGTCTTTAAGCAACTAGATTTTTTGTTTTATTTTTATTATAAAAGTAAAATATATTATTGGTAAAAAATATTTCAAATACACACACATCCCATGCACACAGGGAGTGTCCTTCCCTCGCCCCACCCACTTCTCCCCAGAGTTAACAATTTCATGGATTTTATATTACTCATAGTTTTACAAAGAAACAGAACCAATAGAATGTGTATGTATATCTATCTATCTATCTATCTATCTATCTCTCTATCTATCTATCATCTATCTATCTAATCTATCTATCTGTCTGTCTGTCTATCTATCTAATCTATCTATCTAATCTATCTAATCTATCTATCTATCTATCTGTCTAATGTATCTGTCATCTATCTATCATCTATCTATCTATCTATCTATCTATCTATCTATCTATCTATTATCTATCTATCTATCATCTATCTATCTATAGAAAGAGATTTATTACAGGGAATTGGCTCATGTGATGATGGAGGCTGACAAGTCCCAAGTCCTGCAGGTGAGTAGGCAGGCTGGAGACACAGGAGAGCCCATGGTGCAAGTTCCAGTCTGAGTCCAAAGGCCTGAGAACCGAGAGAGCCGATGGTATAGTTCCATGCGAGGGTGGCAGGCTCAAGACCCAGGAAGAGCCGGTGTTTCTGTTCAAGTCCAAAAGCAGGAAAAAAGCCGACGTCCCGGTTTGAAAGGGGTCAGACAGGAAGAACTCTCTTACTCACTGGAGGTTTAGCCTTCTTGTTCTACTCGGGGCTTCAACTGATTGGATGAGGCCCACCACATCAGGGAGGACAATCTGCTTTACCAATTCAAATGGTCATCTCATCCAAAAACACCCTCACAGACACACCCAGCATAATGTTTGACCAAATATCTGGGTGCCCTGTGACCCAGTCAAGCTGACACGTGAAATTAACCATTACAGGTTTCCTGTCAGGATGTTTCCTGCAGACGTGCATATATGCAACACGACGTATCATGATGGACCTTGCTTTTGTCACTTTACAGTGTCTTGCGGACATTGATCCACTCTATGCTCTTCCCCGACAGGTTTTACCTCATTGAATCTAGCAGGGGTAGAGAATTCCAAGTACGTATGTGTCATATCTTATTTATTCCTTCTCTGTGGTGGGCAAGTAATGGCCATTTATGTTGGTTTTCACATATATTTCAAGCCATTTTTGCTTCTAATCTTGTGCTGGGTCAAGACTTTCCAATTTTTAGTTGGAAAATTTTCTAGGATTTCGCCTACAAAATGTATATGATTGGCATTAAATAAAAAAATTATGAATGTATTAATACATGCAATTTAAAGTCTTAAAGGGCTAAGAAGCAGCCACTCCTGCTGTTCAGAGAAACTGCTTTCAGTATTTTAGCTGTTTCTTCCATTATTGACATCTGAAGTTCTAAATAATACACATAAACAAATATTTCTTGATTTATCAACTGTTGACATTATTCAGTCACTCTTTATCATGTAGATGCGTACAATCTTCCCATTTAGTCTACCACGATTTTTTTATTTAAATCCTAGCTCGGAATCTGTATCAGTTAAGGCTGTGTCAATGTTGTTAACCACTGAGCCAAGTAGCATAATGTGATTACTTTTCCTTTCTTGCACAACTTTTGTTTCTTCTGAAGTTAATAATTGTTTCATTTAAAACTTTGCTTCAGGGGCTGGCCCGGTGGCGTAGTGGTTAAGTTCTGGTGCTCCGCTTCTGCGGCCCGGGGTTCACAGGTTCGGATCCCGGGCGCACACCGACGCACTGCTTGTGAAACCATGCTGCGGCGGCGTCCCATATAAAGTAGAGGAAGATGGGCACAGATGTTAGCCCAGGGCCAGTCTTCCTCAGCAGAAAGAGGAGGATTGGCATCGGATGTTAGCTCAGGGCTAGTCTTCCTCAGCAGAAAGAGGAGGATTGGCATCGGATGTTAGCTCAGGGCTGATCTTCCTCACACACACACAAAAAAAATTTGCTTCATATTCTTTGAACCTATTGTAAAATCTTCCTTAACTGTAAGAAAGCCTGACAACATAATTTTCTGTGCATGCAAACTGGTCATATAACCAGTATTTCAGTTGTCCTTTTTTCCTAGAGCCACAGAGGTGAATCCAAGTTTTATGGGGCCTGAAGTGTACATAATTTTGGCGAGCCCTACTTAGGAAAAAATGCAAAACTATGAATACAAAATTAAACATAAAAGGTAATATTTAAATTAGAAAAAAACAAATTAAAAAACTGAAAGCTACCATAAACATCACAAAATCCAGAAAAATGGTATATTTTTAATAATCTGCCACAAGAAGATTTGGAAGATTATTAAAATCTAAAATCCATTTTCCCGATACTTTTTTGCTGCATACTCATTCTTGACTTCTGCATGTGACAAAAAGGTTGTAAAGTGACTTTCCGTAGAGAGAAGAGAAAGATAATGGAGCGTCTCCTCTTCCATGTCTCTTCTCTGTTACTGATGTCAAGTGCTTCAGGGTGCTCACATCCCACCTTCACGTCACCTCCCAAGTGAGTCTGCATGGTGAGTGGCAGAAGCACCTGAGAGCCATTCCCGTGCTGGTGGGCCAACCACGTGGATCCACGATGTGACTGCAAACCACACATCTGTGTCCCTCTCGACTCAAGCCAAACCTATTTCCGACCTAACTTCTTAGTCGGATGAGAAAAGCCACCTGACACCAAGGGGAGTGTGAAGGGGGGGAGTTGGAGTGGAAAGTGAGAGGGGTCATCTTAGCTGATTGTAGTTAAAATAACTTCTTTTCATAATTTACAAAAACTTACGATCATCTGAAGGCATTGCTAGGGCCCTTGAGGGCTTGTAGGGGACCCACGTAGGGCCCTTGAGATCAAGCTCCCTTCGGCTCCTGGTCAGTCCACTCATGTATTTCGTCCCCTGCCCTGCCCACTAGTCTCTGTTCTCAGCTCCCACCAGAGAGGTTGCTCTCTCAGCCTGCGGCAGAGCAGTTTTCTCAGGATTTCCCACTCATCCTTTCTCTTTCCCCTGGGTTGGATCCTCTCTTCCCTGGATCCCTGTCTTCTTTCTTGGCTTATTCCTTTTTTTTTGTTGAAGCATCTCCTCCAGTAGCTTTCTGAAAAAGTGTATAGAGAGACATTTTTTGATAGATTGATTGATCATTTGTGGGAATATAGAATTCTAGATTGAAAATAACCTTCTTTCACTGTTTCATAGGCCTCACTCTGTGTTTCTAGCTTTCAACATGCTGTTGAGAGGTCTGACCCTCCTCCAGACCTGATCCTTTGTAGGTGAACTTTCCCCCCTTCTTTAGGACGTTCCCCTTAACCCCCAGTGTCTGAAAATCACTACTGATGTCCCCTGGAGGGGGCCTCTCAATCATTACATGGCTCTCACGAGGCTTTTTTTTTTTTTAAATAATTTTATTTATTTATTTATTTTCCCCCAAAGCCCCAGTAGATAGCTTTATGTCACAATTGCACATCCTTCTAGTTGCTGTATGTGGGACTCGGCCTCAGCATGGCCGGACAAGCGGTGCGTCGGTGCGCGCCCCGCATCTGAACCGCGGCCGCCAGCAGCGGAGCGCGCACTTAACCGCTAAGCCACGGCCGGCCCTCGCGAGGCTTGTTTAATTTGGGGAGGAGATGATGTAAGAGAAGCAGCTGAGAGCCGGGTGGTTGGTCTTTTGGGCTGTGGTGAGGATCCTGCTGCTATTTGCTCGAAATCTGCTGGCTGTGTCAGGCGCTGCCTTTCTCCCCGCTCAGTGTCCCCAGGTTCCTCGGGAAAACCTCAGGAGACTCGGGTCCGACGTGCAACGTGACCTCACACTGTTGATTTGTATTTTCCTCCGAATCTTAGATGTCAGTCTTTTATGCTCCAAACTTACTCTCTCAACCATTGATTTATATTCTGAATTGAAAATATAACTTTTAAATTATTACATTAAAAGTAAGTGCTAGTTATGGCTAAGTGAAAGAAGCCAATCTGGTGGCCCACCCCGTGGCTTAGGGTTAAGTGCACGCGCTCCGCTACTGGTGGCCCGGGTTCGGATCCCGGGCGCGCACCGATGCACCGCTTCTCCGGCCATGCTGAGGCGGTGTCCCACATACAGCAACTAGAAGGATGTGCAGCTATGACATAAAACTATCTACTGGGGCTTTGGGGAGTAAAAGGGGAAAAAAAAGGAGGAGGATTGGCAATAGATGTTAGTTCAGGGCCGGTCTTCCTCAGCAAAAAGAGGAGGATTGGCATGGATGTTAGCTCAGGGCTGATCTTCCTCACCAACAAAAAAAAGAAGCCAATCTGAAAAAGGCTACATTTTATACGATTCCAATTATATGAAATTCTGGAAAAGGCAAAACTATGGAGACAGTAAAAAGGTCAGTGGTTGCCAGGGGCTCAGTGGGAGAAAGGGATGGATGAATAGGGGAAGCACGGGATTTTTAGGATGGTGAAACTATCTATATGATACATTTGTCAAAACCCATAGAATGCACACCACCAAGAGTGAACCCTATGTGAACTATGGACTTTAGTTAATAATAATGTATCAAGATTGGCTCATCAGTTGTATCAAATGTGCCACTAATGCAAGATGGAATAAAAGGAAGGGAAGAATAAAATGAAAATTGCAATCTATATGATTTTCTGTTCTTTTGAGTTATTGGGATGACTCACTGTAGGAGGAAGTAAACGTAAGCACATTCTATGGCTGTAAACTGAATATCAGATAAAGCAAAATCGCCTCTGGAAGTGGAACAACTTGTGGAAGCCAATAGCTTCCTATAATAATAATACACAAAAACAAAAGTTGTTTGTACAGGGCTTTCAGAAGTAATTTTGCCACAGCAATCTATCAAAGAAAGACCTTAATAAGTGCCAAAAAGGAGAGATTTTTAAGGTCACATTCCCTTATTATAGTACAGTTAAGTTAAAGTTATATATGTGTAATAAAAACAGGACCAAAATGTCTTAGCTATTTGTAAATGAAGAAATACTCTCCCATATGACCATGATTCGAAGTGAAAATTATCTAGAAAAATGAAATATATTGAAACCTACGGGATACAGCTAAAGCTGGACTCAGAGGAAAATGTACAGCCTCATGTTTTTATAACTAAAAACTAAAGACTAAAAATAAATAAGCCAAGTATTCAACTTAAAATTAAGAAAAATCACCTACAAAATCACCCAAAATGTAGCAGGAAGAGAGAATTAATAAAGACAGAATATTATAAGATTCCAAAAATTAGTAGAATGAATAAAAGTAAAACCCATTGAAAAAATTAAACATTTTATTTTTAGGTAATTGGAGACTCACACACAGTTGTATGAAATAATGCAGAGAGATCTCATGTAACCTTTACTCGGTTTCCCCCAATGGTAACATCTTGCACAACTATTGTATAATATCACGACCAGAATATTGACATTGATCCAGTCCAGACATAGAACATTCCCGTCACCACAAAGATCCCTCGTGCTGCTCTCTTATAGCCCCATCCACCTCCATCCCCCATCCCACCCCCCATCCAGTTCCTAACCCTTGACAACCACTAATCTGTTCTCTATTTCTATAATTTTGTAATTTCAAGAATTTTGTATAAATAGAACCACACAGTATTCCAATCCCTGTGGGACTGGCTTTTTTCACTCACCATCATTCCCTGGAGATTCATTCAAGTCCTTGCATGTGTCAGTTGTTCCTTCTTTTTGTTGCTGAGTAGTATTCCACGGGATAGATGTACCACAGTTTGTTTAACCATGGACCATTGAAGGCTATCTAGGTTGTTTCTAGTTTTTGGCTATTAAAAATAAAGCTGCTATGAACATTCATGTACAAGTTTTTGTGTGAACAAAAATTTTCTTTTCTCTGGGATAAATGCCCATAAGTACAGTTGCTGGGTCACATAGTGGTTACATGTTTACTTTTAGAAGAAACTGCCAGACTGTTTTCCAGAATAGTTTTACCGTTTTGTATTCCCACCAGCAATGTATGAATGACCCAGTTTTGTCCATATCCTCACCTGGGTTTGGTTGCTGTCACTATTTTTATTATTATTATTATTTTAACCGTTCTGGTAGGTGTGTAGTGATATATTACTATAATTTTAATTTTCATTTCCCTGATGGTTAATGACATTGTATATCTTTTCACGTGCTTATTTTCCATCTGTACATCCTCTTTGACAAAATGTTTCTTCATGTCTTTTGTCAATTTTCTAACTGGATTTTTTTTTCTTACTGTTGAGTTTTGAGAATTCTTTATATATTCTAGTACTAGGCTTTGCCTGGGTATGTGGTTTGCAAATATTTTCTCCAAATCTGTAGCTTGTTTTTCTATCCTGTTAATAAAAACGGATTTCCAAAGAAACTAATGTGATAAATAAAATCTTGGCAAGCTCAGTTAAGGAACTGGGAAAAGTGACATGACTACATAGAATAGGAGGTTAAATGACACTTTTCCTGTTTTTGTAGAAATTTTGCTGGATTCCCAAAGCTGAGAATAATTGTTGATAAGTGCCTACATGTTTAAAACAGAGAGGAGCTGGAGCGGGGGGTGGTGGGGAAAAGGGAAGATGTTGGTCAAAGTGTACAAACTTCCAGTTAGAAGATTAACAAGTTTGGGGATCCAATGTACAGCTTGGTGATTTTCACTAATGATACTGTATCATATACTTGAATGTTGCTAAGAGAGTAGATCTTAAATGTACTCACCATAAAAAAGAAATGGTAACTATGGGATGGGATGGAGGTAATAGCTAATAATATGGTGACAGTCATTTCGCAATATATAAATATATCAAATCAACACATTGTACATCTTATATTTACACAATGTTATGTGTTAATTATATCTCAATAAAGCTGGGAAAAAAACCTAGAGACTCTGAATGCATCTAGTTAGGACTTACTAAGAGGTGGCAAAACAAACAACCACCACTCTTCTCAGCCTCTGCTAGAGAAAAGTAGGGAGTTAAGGAGATTAGTTCAAGGGAATTCTTAGATGTAGTGAGATTCAACTCTTTTCTCTTCATATGGCAAAGGGGGATGCTTCTCCACACCCCACGAGCCAGATGATGGAGTCCAAAAGGAACCACTGTAGAAACTAGGGTTGTCTCCAAGGGGATAAGACAGGCACCTCACTACCAGGCCAGATGGTAGTTGAGCTGCGGTACTGTTGGAAGCATCGTGGACTGCTGTTTGAGAGGGGCAAGAAAAATGTTGGAGGAGGCTGTGGATGTGTGCTCAGGAGTTTTGGGGCAATCATGAAGAAATAGACTCATCCTTGACAGGAGAAGTCTGAAGGCAAAAACCTGGGCTGGAGCTGCCCTGTTCATCAGTTGATCATTGGGCACTTGGTTGCCTGTCAGAGAATCTGTGAGCCTAGTGGACTCCATGGATATCAGGCTTGAGTCATCGAAGAAGGACCCTGCCCAAGAGGACTACGTGGCAGAATGAGGCTGGAAGAGGCTGTGGGTGTACAGCTGCAATCTCGGGCAGCGGCTGATGGTGATCAGCACAGAGGATAGCCAGGGAGCTCCTCATCCTTGTGAGGGACTGATAATGGCACAGAGGATCCCACAGGGGTCTTTGAGGCACCACCAATAGACTCCACAAAAGGCTAGTGTTGAGGGCCTGCTGTGAAGAGCATCTAGACACCACAGTTGCATCAGATAATGGGCCTCTTTTCCTTGAGTTCTCCTCTCCTTTGCCCCAAACTTTGAGGATCCACAAGGAGAAAAGAAAGAGAAAGAATGAACAGAACAGTCCATGACTCTTGTCCTAGGTTCTCTGGAAGCAGACCCTGGGGTGAGGATCCTTGGGAAAGTGAGTCATTAGAAGATGTTCCTGGGAAAAATTGATCAGGAAATGGGGAAGCAGAATGAAGAAGGGAAGGAGATCAAGCAAGGGTGCAATAGAAATTGACAGTGAGATGAGGATTCTTGTGAAAGTGATTCATGAGGAGGTGTTTTTAGGCACTATCAAGAAAAGTCCTGCAGTGGTGGTAGTGTATCCAGCTCAATCCCATAGTGGAGCAATTGCGACAAAAAGCTCACATCTCAGAGTTGTCCCAATCAGGAACAAGGTGTCTGAAGTATTTATATCCTTGCACCCACAGTCATTGCTTAAGGGCTGCCTGTGGTTGGCAAGAACGTAAATTTCAAGATACTTCCTGCTTTCTGTGTGTCCACAAAAAACATTTTCCAGTAGCTGGCGGGCAGTCTTCTGACAAAGAGACACAGCTGCTGGTTGTTAAGAATAAACTCACACTGGATACCAATTTGCATGGAAAGAGCAAAGAGATGTGAAGGGAGCTGAGCAAAGCCCTGACGGTGTCTGCTATAGCCCAGTCCATTGCAGATTCTGAGGCGGTGCTGCATAAAGCTTTGATTAGATGTGAGATTAAAGTTTTGCTTTAGTCTTGACTGGACATTTTTTTTTTAATAATTTTATTTATTTATTTATTTTTCACCCAAAGCCCCAGTAGACAGTTGTATGTCATAGCTGCACATCCTTCTAGTTGCTGTATGTGGGACACGGCCTCAGCATGGCCGGAGAAGTGGTGCGTCTGTGCGCGCCCGGGATCTGAACCCGGGCCGCCAGCAGCGGAGCGCACACAACCCCTAAGCCACGGGGCCGACCCAACTGGACTTTTGAGACCTGAAATTAAGACTGATTTTATAGCCTTTCCTATATATAGGAAAGAAAAATCCAAGGAAGTCCATTTAATAACAATGGAATGACATATTAGTATACGATGCCCTTTAGCAGGTTGAGGAAGTTCCCTTCTATTCCTAGTGTGCTGAGAGGTTTTTTTTTTTTTCGTGTTTTTTTTTTTAATCATGAATGGGTATTGAATTTTTGTGTCATGCCTATTCTGAAGGAACTGATACAATTATATGGATTTTCTTCTTAAGTTGTTAGTATGGTGGATTACATTGATTGATTTCTGAATATTGAGCCAACCTCACAGTCCTGGGACAGTCCTCACTTGGTCATAGTGTATTCTTTTTGTATGTTGCTAGATTCAAATTGCTAATATTTTGTTGAGAATTTTTATATCTATGGCCCTGAGAGATATTAGTCTGTAGTTTTCTTTTCTTGTGTTATCTTTGTCTGGTTTTGGTAGCAGGGAAAACGCTAGCCTAATAAAATGAGTGGAACTATCAGTTTACTTATTTTATCTTAAGTAAATTTTGATAATTTGTGGTTTTTGGAGAATTGTTCCATTTTATTTAAGTCGTTAAACTTTTGTGCATGGAATTATTCATAATGTTTCTTTGTTATCCTTTGAATCTCTTCAGAGTCTGTAGTGATAACCTCTTTTATTCCTGATATTAATAATTTGTATTTTTTCCCTTTTTCTCTTTGTCAGTCTTGTTAGAGGTTTATCAGTTAAACTGATCTTTTCAAAGAACCAACTTTTGGTTTCACTGATTTTCTCTATTGTTTTTCTGTTTTCAATTTTATTGATTTCTGCTCTTATCTTCATTATTTCCTTTCTTCTGCTTGCTTTGGGTTTGTTTTGTTCTTTTTCTCATTTCTTAAGGTGGGAGCTTAGGTTGTTGACTTAAGACCTTTCTCCTGTTTAATATGCCTTTAATGTTATAAATTTCTCTCTAAACATTTCTTTAGCTGCATCCCACAAATTTTGATATGTTGTATTTTAAATGTAGTTCAGTTCAAAATAGTTTCTAATTTCTCTTGAGACTTTCTCTTTGACCCATGCATTGTTTAGAAATGTGATGTTTAAGTTTTGGATTTTGGAGATTTTTAAATTATCTTTTTGTTATTGATTTCCAGTTTAATTCCATTTTGATCTGAGGACATATGTTGCAAAATTTCAATTTGTTTAAGTTTGTTTTGTGATCCATGATATGGTATATCTTGGTGAAAGTTCCACGTGCACTTGAAAATAATGTGTATTCTGCTGCTGTGGGGTGGAGTGGTCTATAAACGTCCATTAGATATAGTTTGTTGATGGCGGGTTTCAGTTCTTCTATATTTTTGCTTATTTTTATGTCTACGTGTTCTGTCTATTGTTCAGAAAGGAGTGTTGAAGTTTTCAACCATAATGGTAGATTCGTTTCTTTCTTCTTCCAGTTCTGTCAGTTTTTGCATCTTGAATTTTGAAATACTGTTATTAAGTGCATACACATTTAGGATTATTATGTCTTATTGGTGAATTAACTCTTTTATCATTACATAATGTCCATAATTATCCCCAGTAGTTGTATTTGCTCTGAATTTTACTTTGATGTTAATATAGCCACTCCAGCTTTCTTTTGATTAGTGTTTGCCTACTCATCTTTTCCCATGTTTTCACTTTTATCCTATTTATATTATTATATTTGAAGTGAGGTTCTTGTCGACAGTATAAAGTTGAGTCATTTTAAAAACCTATTCTGAGAGTCTCTGTCTTTAAATTGGTGTGTTTAGACCATTTACAGTTAATGTCATTGTTGATATGTTTGGATTTAGGTCTAACGTTGTTTTCTGTTTCTTCCTTCTGTTTTTAATTCCTCTGTTTCCCTTTTCTCGTCTACTTTCGGGTTATTTAAATATTTTTTAGTGCTCCATTTTAACTTGTCTATTGTGATTTTGACGATATCTCTTTGTGTAGTTTTTAAAAATAATTGATCTAGGGATTACAAAATACATACTTAACTTTTTACAGTCTACCTAGAATCAGTGCTTTATTACTTTAATTGGAATGCAGACACTTTACCACTGTATAGATCCTTTTTTCTTCTCCTCTGTTATGGGCTGAATTGTGTCCCCTCAAAATTTATATGTTGAAGCCCTAACCTCTGGTATCTTAGAATATGGCTTTTTTAATGGGAGGATAGGGCCTTTAAAGTGGTGATTAAATTAAAATTAGGCTGTTATGGTGGGCCCTAATCCAAGCTGACTGGTATCCTTATAAGAAGAAGAAATTTAGACATGCAAAAAGAGGCACCAGGGATGTGCATGCACAGAGGAAAGACCATGTGAGGACACAGTGAGAAGGTGGTCATCTGCCAGCCAAGGAGAGAGGCCTCAGATGAAACCAAACCCACTGACACCTTGCTCATGGACTTCTAGCCTCCAGAACTGTAAGAAAATAAATTTCTGTTGTTTAAGCACTCAGTCTGTGGTATTTTGTTATGGTAGCCCTAGCAACTCCTATGAACTCCAGGGCTCACCCCTGAGCTACCCATGTGAGGACATAGTCCTAATTAGCCAAAGACTTTGAGAACTGAACTAATAAACTACTGCACACGTCCCAGAATGACCAGTGGGTGGCACACAGCCAGGGAAGACTCGAAGAGCACTAAAAAGGCATATATACAAAATATAGTTATATATTACATATAGTAGTTATACGTATAATATATGTATTATGTTGTCATATTTTACATCTATATACATTGAAGGTGCCAGTAGGCAAGGTTACTTTTTTTTGCTTTTAACCATCAAAAATATTTTAAATATCTCAAGAAGACATCAAGAGTCCATTATTTTGTCCAGACATTTACCATTTTTGTTGCTTTTTGTTCCTGATGTTCCATGTCTTCTTCTGGTGTCATTTCCCTCCAGGTTGAGTCACTTACCTTAGTCATTCTTTTAGAGCAGATCTGCTGGCATCAAATTTTCTTAGTTTTCCTTCATATGAGAATGTCTTTATTTCACCTTATTACCTGAAGGACATTTTCACTGGACGTAGAGTTCGGGTTGACAGTTCTTATCTTTCATCACTTGAAAAATGTGCCATTTCCTTCTGGCTTCATGGTTTCTGATGAGAAATCAGCTGTCATTGGAATCCTTCTTCCCCTATAGGGGGATGCTTTCAAGATCTTTTCTTTTTCTTTTATTTTCAACAGTAGAGTTTTGGGGGCATTTGTACATGTTTTTGAAATATATAATCTTGTCACAATATATTGGTTCATAATAATAACAAGCCATGTGTCTGTTATTATGTATTTTTGTTTTATTAAACTTCTGAAATGTTTAGTATTACTCTGTCAACAAAGAAGATTCTCTTTGTATTAGCAAAGTTACTCATTATCACTTCAATCACATAAATAAAGCATTATGAAAAATTTGGAATAACACGATTTTAGTAATTCCTGAGAACTTCCTGGAATTCTGATTTCTTGCTCCTGAATCCCAAAGATTAGTATCTGTCAAACATTTGGAAACATCAGCTAGACCTGACAGCATGATAAGCCACGTTGTGTTTCTGGATAGGAAGATAAAATATAATAAATATGTCAGAATTATGTATAACAGAAATTATATATAAACACAATGCAATTTTGATCTGAATGCCAACAAACTTTTTTTGGAACAGGATAAAATAATTTTATTGTTCATATAGAAGAATACAAGTCTAAACACATATATAATTTTACAGTCAAGAAATTGTGAGAGATAACTTACTCTAAATCTGCTGAAATCAGATCAGTATATTAGCACAAGAAAAGAAATTAAATCAATGGAACAGACTACAAGTCTAAAAATATATACAAATATAGTTATGAACTTAATATGTGACAAAAGCCTTATTTCAATTCACTGGAAGAAAACATAAAACACAAGAAAACAAAAACATAAAACTGTAATCAGTTATTCATTTGGAATAAAACAAATCCAGACTGTTATACCCTATACAGAAATAACAAACTCCCGATGGATCAATATTTAAAAATAAGCATGCATTAATCATCAAAAAATATTGGAAAGAAATTTAGGAGAATGTATAAAATTGGGATAAGGAGCTCTTTCTAAGCAAGACTAGAAATCCAGAAGCCATGAAAGAAATGGCAATCCTTTTTGATTACATAAAAATGGGGTGGGGACGTATGCCAAAAGACATACCCCACTGGGACTTCCTGGGGCATAAGGCAAAATGAGGCACATTCTCACAAACTATCTTTTCTAAAGCCTGATGAAGTGAACAAAATCACCACCACTACAAACAGCCCAAGTTACTCCAGCAACATCCAAACTGGAAAGGTTTTCAAACATCTGACGTAAACTTTGTAAAGTGGAGATTTGAAAATAAAAGATATAAACCTTAGCATTTTAAAGATTTAATTGTTTGTGTGTTGATTCTCTGGGATTTTTAAAGTAGACAATCATATCATTTACCAATAATCACAGCTTTCTTTCTCTTTCAGTCCTCATATATTTATTTATTTGTTTTGTCTTTCTGCACTGTCTAGTACAACCTCACAAAGAATTGGTGACAATGACATCCTTTATCTTGTTCCTAGCTTTAAAGAAATGCTTCATTTTACTCCTGGGAAATTTCTTCAACTTTTATCTTCCAGTTCTTCTACTAAGTCACTCATTTTGGTTACAATTTTTACTTTCCCCTTATGTTTTTATGTGTATATACTTTGATAATAAAAAAAACTACTAAAAAAGAAATAGAAGAGAATCCCCCAGAGCTGAATGACATAGATCTCAAATGGAAAAAGCCCAGCAAATTCTCTGCATAATGGGTCAAAAAAGGCCCATACGTAGAATCATTACTATGAATTTCAGAGCATTATGTAGGGAAATAACATAATGAAAGATTTCCAGAGAGAAAAATTTGAAGGTAATCACTGAAAGAACAGAAACAGGATGCATAATTTCTAAACCGTTAGAAGAAAGAAAACAACAATAAGTCTGTCAAAAGTCAGGAAAGAAAAAAAAGCCAAGAAAATATCGTAGACTGAGAACATGAAATTATGTGGCAGGAATAAATCCAAATATATCAATAATTATAATACATGTGACTAGGTTTAGTTCTATTAATAAATAACAGAAACTCTTTGATTTAAAAAAAAATCCAGTCGATGAAATCCAGGCATTTGTGACAACATGGATGGACATTGAGGGTATAATGCAAAGTGAAATAAGTCAGAGGGAGAAGGTCAAATACCGTATGATTTCCTTCATTAAGTAGTAGATAATAACAACAATAAACAAACACATAGGGAAAAAAAAAATCCAGTTATATGCTGCTTATAAGCTATGGTCATACATCTAAAACAAAACAACACAAATATGTTAAATAAAGAAAGGAAAATATATTCTAGACAAATGCTAATAAAAATAGAGCAAGTGAAACATTCTATGACAAAACAGACTTTCAGATGAAAAGCATTAAAAGGGGTCGAGGTAGGTATCACATATTGATAAGAGGTAAAATGCACCCAAAATGAGTCATGGATAATTGTGTGTTTAAAGGAGTAGATCTAAATCGTACAGAGCAAAAGTTTATGGAAATATAAAGAGAAATTGACAAAGTCACAATTTGTTGAAGAGGAACTCACTTACATGGAAACAGAACGATGTAAGCCATCTTTGAGAAAGGAGAATCTGAAATCAGAAACAGAAGTCTTGCTTTACAAAGAAAATCGCTTGAATTAAAGGTGAGCCAGAAAGCAAATTACTTGGACTTAAAATACTGATGTTTTCCTTTAAATGCTTTATTCTGAGAACCTGGATATTTACCACCTCATGAGCTAAACAAACAAACAAATTATTTGTGAAAACTCAGGTCAGGGCAAATGTTACCAAGGTGAGATTAAATTCGACTCTACTCTGCATCCTTTTGTAAGTGATAGATTTCTTTTTGTTTTTTAGCCATTCGATGTAAAGAGATAAAGATTCTCTTGTCAAATCATCTTACTCAGGAGCCTGCCTTTTCCCATATGAAATGTAAACCTTTCCGTTTGTAGGAACCTCAAGGTTTGAGAGAAATATTAAGGGAATGATGGGAAGTCATAATGTGCTAATGTAGGAAATGGTAATTTTCTTAAAGTGTACTTATTGTTAATCCCTGTAGATATAAGTGAATTTAAAATGAATTCACTTTGAAAAAACTTTCCTTTAAGCTCTTGAAACTCAATCCCTGGTTTCACACACTCTATAAGCTCAGTTCAATGTCTAACACACGTCAACTGTTTTGAAATAGCTGGTACACATTTCTGTCTTCCAATAGCAGTTGTTCATAATAAACTTGAATTAAATGAAAGAGCTTCTGACAGTTTCTAAACCTAAAATATAATGCAAAGCTTTGTTTTTTCCAAACCAGTAATCAGCTAAGTGATAACTGAAATAACGAGATGGAAGATACTTCTCGAACATTGTATTGGCGAGTATTTATAGGTTTGTTGGTGACGGTGTGGATACATGAATATCCTTATACATGATTGGAGAGAAGATAAATTGGTCATGTCTTTTCAGAGCAATTTAGCAGTGTCTAAACAATTTTTAATTTTAAGATAGATATTTCTACTGAGCAATTCTACTTCTAGATATCTAACCAAGAGAAATTCTTACTTCTTAGCACAAATAGGCATATACGAGCCTATTCACATCAGTGTTATTTACAAAAGCAAAAGAAGCAAGCATCCCAAAAATGCATCACTAAGGGAGTCATTAGATAGGGTCTGGCACACCTATGCTCTGAAACACCAGGCAGTCTTTAAAGAGAAGGAGGTGGGCAGCGACACAGGAAAATCCTCGAGACTCATTTTTAGGCAGAAGCATGTTACAGAGAATAATGTGTGTAAAAACACCCCCATTACATATGTGTGTATTTGCTTACAGATATATAAATATGCACAGAAGTATATCCAAAAAGAAACACATCAAATTGCTATCTCTGGGCTTGGGGACTGGGGATGGGGTAAATGTCTTATTTTACTCCCTTTCCCTCACCTCTCACGCCCAAGCTATCGGTGGGTATACATCTCAAATCAGTGGCCAATGTGGTGCCATCTCCCCGACAGCCATATGTATAACCAAGGGTCAGAGGAAGGTAGTGTCTCCTCTCACACGACACCTAATAATCCACCTATGGAATTTTTTCTCTTCGTCTGCACAATCTGGGATCATTGGATTTTGGAAGTTCTAAGTGCCCAAGGAAAGAACCCACCCACCAGGGAAGACAGCCTTGGTTCTGTTTAAATTTGAAGATGAGACTGAGTCCTGGCTGATTTGGGCTCCTCATATACTACTAGATAGGGGATGGGGATAACAGTACTTTTGGGGGTGATTGATTCTGATTAAGAAGGGAAATGGGGGGCCGGCCCGGTGGTGCAAGTGGTTAAGTGCGCGCGCTCGGCTGCGGCGGCCCAGGGTTCGCTGGTTCAGATCCCGGGCGCGCACCGACGTGCGGCTTGTTGAGCCATGCTGTGGCGGCGTCCCATCTAAAGTGGAGGAAGATGGGCACGGATGTTAGCCCAGGGCCAGTCTTCCTCAGCAAAATGAGGAGGATTGGCAGATGTTAGCTCAGGGCTGATGTTCCTCACAAAAAAAAAAAAAAAAAAAAAAAGAAGGGAAATGGGTCTGCTGCTTCCCAGTGGGGGAAAGGAGGACTGAGTCTGAAATCCACGAGACTCTCTGGGGTGCCACCTAGCACTCCCGTGCCCAATCATATAATGATCAGTGGCGAACTGTGGTGACCCAGGAAAGATAGGACCACTAAGGACTTGGATGCTGTGGAAATAAAGTTTTGAGTCACCCCACCAGGTAAAAGAATCCTGGCCAACTGAGGTACTGGGAGAGGGTAAGGGATCAGGGAAAAGACAGTGGAAGAAGGAAGCCGTGATTGTTAACTGTGAAAGATGTCTCAGCGTCAAAAGCATTTAGGAAAGAAAAGAAGGCTTACTTGCAAAGAAGTTGCAAGGTAATTAGACTTTGGAGGACAAGCTTACCGAACAAAACGACAACGGATATTCAAGGGAAAAGTCTGCAAGATTGCCAGTGTTAACAAGTTCTTAATCAGTCTGCTCATGACAGCAAAACAGCACTTCTCTCACATGATTATCGTATTCACAAAAGGATGTGGCTGTTTTTCCTAGGAAGTCAGCAATTTATGGGAAATGCTCAAAGTTTAATTATTTTGGGGACTAGAAGGAGAATTATCTTCTTGAGAAACTCACATCCAATTTATCAGCAAAATCCTGTGTCAACTCTACCTTCACAATAGATCCAGAATCGAACGCTTCTCACCACCTGCATGCACAAACCACCCTCGTCTCTCACCTAGACATTACAATAGCTCCTTACCTGGACTCTCTGTTTCCACCCTTGTCCCTGTTCTTGAAATTCACAACACAATAATCACATTGTTACAGTTCACATATGAGTTGGGTCATTCACTCCTCTGCTCCGACCCCTCCAAAGTCTGCCTCTCTAACTCAGAGTAAAAACAAATCCTTAACAGTAGGCTACAAGCCCGTAAAGAATTGGTGCTCCACGTTTTCCCTCTGACTCATCTACTCCTCTTCTCTCTAGCTCACTTTTTTATAAACTCTCTGGCATCTCTGGCAAATGAATGATCCATGTACACACTAGACGTTCTCCCCTCCCAGGGCCTTTGCACTCGCTGTGCACTCTGTCTGGAACACTCTTCCTCCCGGAGCTCCTCATTATTTGCTCCCTCCCTTCAGACTTTTGCTCAGATATCACCCTCCCAGGAAGGCCTTTCTTCTTTTTTTTGCTGAGGAAGATTAGCCCTGAGCCAGCATGTGTTGCCAATCCTCCCTTTTTTTTTTTTTTTGGCTTGAAGAAGATTAGCCCTGAGCTAACATCTGTGCCAGTCTTCCTCTACTTTATATGTGGGTCACTGCCCAACGTTGCCAAAGATTGGTGCAGGTCTGCTCCCGGGTTCCGAACCTGTGAACCTGGGCCACAGAAGTGGAACGCGAGCCAAACTCAACCACTATGCCATGGGGCCAGTCCCCCAGTAAAGCCTTTCTTGACACCCTATTCTTAACACCCTGTTAAAAATTGATCTTATCTCACTTCCCTGCTATATTTTCCTCCATAGAACTTACCACCATGTGACATTATGTGTATTTCACTCATTTATTTTGTTTATCTGTCATCCACTAGAATGTAAGCCCTATGAGGGCAGGGCCTTTTTTGTCTGTTGGTTCCTTTCTGAAGGATGCCTCTTCTGAAGGAGAGGGCCTAGCATGTTGTAGACACCCAGTAAGTACCTGTTGAGGGGATAAACAAATGCATGTATGAGTGAATGGAGAAAAATATCATGTTCTTTGTGGGAAAGATTCAACAATGCAAATATGTTGATTATCCCCAAATTAATGTGTGAATCCAATGCAATACTGGGGTAGACCCACAGATGAGCTACCCAGAACCCCCTTTCCGGGAAGGACTTGGTGTCCCGCTGTGGGGAGTGTGACCTGTGCAGACAACCACCGCCCCTGAGGTCACGCCCCTGCTGGAGTGATCCGCATCTGGTGACTGAGCCAGGGGGCTTATGAAGGCCCCGGTTCAGCCCCATGCTGGACAGCTCCCATAGGCAATGCTGTTTGAACTCCCAGAACACCCTGGGGGAGTGGCTGAAGCTTTGTGGGGTCTTCACCGCTGTTGAACTTCTCCCTCTGCCCACTCCTCCTTCTTCCCCCTTCCTTTCACAAGTGTTGATCCCTAATAAATAGCTTGTCCCCCAAATTCATTCTCAGTATTGGCTTCCCAAAACCTAGCCTGTTAGTGACAAATACTAATCAAAAGAACAAATAAAAGCAAAACCAGAAAATAAAACAAAACTGGAAACAAGCTAAATGTCTATCAATAGGGAAATGCCTAACAAGTAAATTATAGTACATATGAAATGAGAGAAAGATAAGAAATGAATAAAGGACATTTTATGAGCTGATGTGGAAAAATGTTCCTGATACATTGTTAATTGAATACAAAAAGTAAGTAGCAGAACACAATCCCATTTAACTAGAAAATATGATCTAAAATGTATTTGCTTTCCTTCTTCACTTCTTAAGACACCAAGTTTCCTTCCTATTGGAAAGGACGTGTGTATGAACTCAGGGCGGCCCCCTTAGAGGGATTTACAGGGTTTACTGGGTTAAATCGAATCCCTTTGGTGAAGACAGTGCATGTGGAGAGAGTCCAGCCAGGCTAGGGTGTCGGGCAGCACTGGGCTTGAATTCTGGCTCTTTCACTTACGAGGTGTGTAATCTTGGTCAAGTCACACAATGGCTCTGAGCCTCAGTCCATCACCCCAGATGCCTCCTGAGTTTCTTGTGAGAATTGAGTGGTTGATGTATGGCAAGGGTCTGCACAATCTCTGTCACAGATTTGAGGCTCAATACATTTTGTTCCTTTCCCCAGCTCCTCCTCTTCCATTCCGGCCGGGAATCCTGCTCTCCATCACCCTCTTCCCTCCTTCTGAGTGGAGTGAGGGAGCTAGGCCACAGCTGGGGGAGCTTAGTGGCTGTTGCCCCAGAGGACTTGGGTTGGGGTTGAACACGAGCAGAGATGGGTTCCTCTGGATCTGGGTGTGCAACGATGGAGACACCAACAATTCTGGGAAATTATGACTCAGGAAGTGAAAGGGGGTGGGGGGCAGAAAAAAAACAACAGATGTACCTCTGGTCCCTTCTGGTCTGGCTGCCCTCTCCCAAATGGTAAAATTGAGGAAGTTAAGGGAACTTAAAAGAAGCAGAAAGGGAGTAGACACACTCTGGAGGAGGAGAGCAGAGCTGGTCCCATATCCAACTCCTCTCCACGTGCAATCTCTGACTCTGTTCCGATATCATTTCCTTCTTCTTATTATTTTCTGTCCAAAGTCGAGGAAGCAGAAGATCCCAGATTGTAGACTCCTGGGCTTTCAGACATGAAGACCAGCAGGACCCTGGTCACATACGTGACTCCTCTTTCTATCACCTCTATCCCAACTCTCCAAGATTTAGTTTTTTCAAACTCTGGTGATCGCTGCACAACGAACCCAAGAATCACAGCCTCCAGACTTTCCACAGGTAACGGGGCTGGTCTCACAAGGTGAGACCAAGGGGACAGGGAGGATGCTAGAGAAAGCCAGGAGAGGGGACTGTGGGGCTTAGGTGGGACCAAATGGGAAGAAATATGAGGGGGCAGCTTGGGGATTTAATGACCAGTGAAGACTTTAGACTCTATTCCCTGCACTGGATTCAGATTGAAGCGTGGCAGCCGAACCTCAGTCACAACCAGAGACTCAAACTCAGCCCCGTCTCTAGCCCAGTTCCAGCCCTGTCCCCTGCAACTACCCCAGCCACAGCTCCAACCCCCATAGTAACCCGACCTCCTCCTTTAACTCCAACCGCAGCTTCAACCCCAGAGTCAACTTGAATGTTAACACCAGCACCAACCCAAGGTTGACCCCCAACTCTGTTCTATTTCCAGCTTCAGCCCAAGTGTAGGCCCCGCCCCATCCATGGCTCCAACGTGAGTACTGACCTGAATCCTAGCAAGAGACACAACCTCAATTCCAGCCCCAGTGTTAGACCCAGTCCTAGCGATATATTTAGCTCCAACCTTACCTCCATCTTCAATCCCAAACTCAAGCCAACCCCAGCCCAAAGCCTCATTCTGACCCCACTTCCAACCTCAGCTGCAAAGCCAGGCCCCTTCCCACTCCTACCCTAACGCTGGGTTCCTTCTCAATCCCAGCCTCATCCCTTACCCCTGACCTCGGCTCCAACCTAGTCCCAGCCTCCCCTTTGCCCCAGCTCCTGCCACAGCCTGGCCGCTGGCCCTGTCTCCATTTCAGCTCTGACAGCCTCAGCGGTCGTGTTGGTCCCAGCATGTCAACGATGTATGAAAAATTTCAGGACATGGGGAGTGAGAAGAAAAGCCAGGGGTTTAGAAATGGTAGGAGGAAAGGAGAAATGGTCTCTCCTAAAATACCCCCTTAACATGTTTAGAAGGATTTCTGCTGTCGTGTCACGTCTGCACCTCTACCATGTGCAGCGGTGGGTTCCCCCACTCTGAGAAGGTCAAGCCCCAGACTCAGGGGCCCCAGTATGAAGAGGATTCAGGGTCCTCAGAAAGACAAGGACAGGGAAGACCACGGCGGGCCAGGCTCCCGCGCTCTGGGGAGGGCATGAGGGTTTGCCCTGGTGGCGGGTTGAGTGATCGGATTTGGGAGGGAAACCCATTAGCCTCCCCGATAGTACAGATGAGTGTGAGCTGCTACGGGCCTGGCTGCCCAATTCTCCCTGGGTCCTCCTGCCACCTCCCCCAGCCCTGATGATAGGACCTTACATATCGCCACGTCCCCTGTCTGTGTGTCCTTGTGTACGTGTGTTCCGAGAGGTATGAGGGGCCTGCGTGCCTGGGGACTTGTGCTGGTCCACAAGGGGTCAGAGGGCTGGGCCTCTCCCATCCCATGATCCTCCTTGTGCAGTATTCCCCCAGCATTACCTCTGCCAGCCTTGGTCCCAGACAGGTCCCTGTGACCCACTCCTCCGCTGTCTCTCTCATGCCCTGGACACTCCTTGTCCTGACGCCCTTTCTCCTCTTGCAGGGCTGCCTCCCCTCCAGCCCTTCCTGCAGCCACTCTGCTCCAGCTCCCGCCTCCTGCTCTCCCTGGGCCCTGCCTCTGCTGGTTGGCGTCTGCGTGATCGGATCCCAAAGTAAGGGGCACAGGGTGGGCAGGGAAGAGAGAAATAAAGGGGTGCATGGGTGGGTCACTGATGGAGTTGGTGATGGATAAGGGTGGCTGCTGGCTCTGTCACTTGTTAGTTGGGTGATGTAGTCAAGTTACGTATCCTCTCCAGTCCTGGGTTTCCTCATCTGCAATACTGGATAACAGCAGTGTCTGTCCCTTTGGGTTGGGCTGCTGTGAGGAAGCAAGGAGACAGTGCCTGTCAAGTGGCCTGCTCAGCGCTGGCCACTCTTAGCTCTGATTGTCCCATCTGCCCCATCAGAGTCCAAGTTTCAGAGGGACCTGGTGGCCCTGAACAACTCCACGTCACACACTGAGGATCAGGTCAAGTCGCTGATGTCCCAGCGTGAGCTTGGCATGGAAGGGGCTCTGGACGGGGTGGGGTGCAGTGGAGGAGGGGGTGGGAGCTGACTCTGGAGCACTGAGTCCCCATGGCCCCCAGGTGACAGTTTGCAAAAACTGATAACACCTCTGCGAGCGGAGGTGGGGAATCACAAGCAGGAGCTGGAAGCGGGTGAGACTGTGCAGGAGTGTGTGCGAGGGCGGGGCTGGGGCTCAGGACAGAGGTGGGGGAGCCCCGTGGTGCTGAGCGGCCTCCCCTCCAGCCCGTAGCACGAACGACAAGGTGTTTTCTCTGGAGAAGAAGCTGGAGAAAGAGCAGCAGGAGCTGAAAGCAGGTCAGGCCCCTGCTCGCCGCTGCCCGGGCATGACGTGTCGGGGAGGGCAGGCGGGTTCCTAGGCTGGGCCCCGTGCAGGGATCACGCAGCAGAATCCACACCCAGGGCGCCGTCCCCACTGCCCATCTGTGTGTGTCCCAGATTATTCCGAATACTCCTGCTGGTCCAGCAGCAGGCCAAAGGCCTGAAATTCCTGGCTTGCCAGATGGCTGCCCTCAAGAGCAACGGTAAGGGCTGTGTGGGGGCGCCTGGCCTCGTGTCCTGCCCACGTCCCACTGGGCAGCCTCTCAGAGCCGCCCCCACTCCCGGCCCCCAGGCTCAGACAGGGCCTGCTGCCCCCCGAACTGGCTGGAGCACGAAGGTGGCTGCTACTGGTTCTCTCACTCTGTGAAGTCCTGGCCCGAGGCTGAGAAGAACTGCCGGCTGCAGAACGCCCACCTGGTGGTCATCAACTCCAGGGAGGAGCAGGTGAGGGCCTCTGGTGCTCAGGGGCAAGACCTGTCCCCTCTAAGGAAATGCTTCTCCAACTTCGCTGCACACTGGAATCACCCGGGCAGCTTTAACAGCTACTGCCATCTGAGCCGCACCCTCAGAGATGTAAGTGGCCCGGGCATTGGGGTAAACACCCCAAATCTCCTCACTGCTGTAACGAGCATGTCAAGTCTAGAACTGCTAGTCCAAGGAGTTGGCTGCAATGGGGAGAAGTCACCATCGCCCTTGTGTCGTCCCAGAATTTTGTCCAGGAACATATAGCCTCCTCAGACACCTGGATGGGCCTCAGTGATCCTGAAGGAGTCTGGAAATGGGTGGATGGGACAGACTACAAGACCAACTTCCAGTGAGTACCCCCTGGCTTTCTGTGCCCTACCTCCTCCTTCAGCTCTGCTCCTCAGCATCTGACCCACAGCCCCTTCTCAGACCTGGATTCTGTGCCTCCTGACCTTCCCAGCTTGCCGTTGTCCTCTCTCCTCAGGAACTGGAGTCCAGGCCAGCCAGATGACTGGGACGGACACGGGCTGGGCGGAGGTGAGGACTGTGCCCACTTCTGCCCTGATGGCCAGTGGAATGACATTGTCTGCCAGAGTCTCCTCCCCTGGGTCTGTGAGACCAAGTTGGACAAGGCCAGCTAGGAGAGTGGCAGAGCTGCTTCCTGTAGACCGCTCAGCCACAGGAATGGCAGGGAGGGGGTAGACGGGTCCTTCCCCAGAGACCCCTAACGAGACCTCTGTGCTAGAGCAATAGCCCTGAGATTGGAGCACTGCCATCATTTTGAATTTTTTTCTCCTTAACTGTGGAACGACTATACAAAGTTTATAAGGTTTTCTGTTTTTTTTTAAATTTCAGCTTTATTGAAGTATAATTGACATATAAAATTGTAAGATATTTAAAGTGTACTTTGTGGTGATTTCATATAGGAATACATTGTGAAAAGGTTGCCCTCATCTAGTTAATTAACACATATGTCACCTCACATATTTATCCTTTTCTTTTTGGTGAGAACATTTAAGCTCTACTCTCTTAGCTAATTTCACTTTCACAATACGGTGTTATCAACTACGGTCGCCATGTTATACATTAGATCCTCAGACCTTATTCATCTTAGTGCTGAAAGTTTGTACACTTTTACCAACCTCTCCCCATTGCCCCCACCTCTCAGCCTCTGGCAACCACTTTTCTACTCTCTGTTTCTGTGAATTTGCCTTATTTATTTATTTTAGATTTCACATATAAGTGATACTATGCAGTCTTTGTCTTTCTCTGTCTGGCTGATGTCACTTAGCACAGTGCCCTCCAGCTCCATCCATGTTGTTGCACATGGCAAGATTTCCTTCTTTCTCATGGCTGAATAATATTCCATTGTGTGTATATATATGCACCACATCTTTATCCACTCATCTGTTGATGGACACAGGTTGTTTCAATATCTTGGCTATTGTGAATAACGCTGCAGTGAACATGGCAGGGCAGATATCTCTTTAATATCCTGTTTTCATTTCCTCTGAGCATATACCCAGCAGTGGGATCACTGGATCATATGGTAGTTCTATTCTTAATTATTTGAGGAACCTCCATACTGTTTGCCATAGTGGCTGCACCAATTTGCATTCCCCCCAACAGTGCACACAGGTTCCCTTTTCTCCACATCCTAAGTTCTTTTAATCTTAAAAATCAACTTTATTGAGGTATAATTCTTACACAATAAAATGCACCCATTTATAGTAGAGATGACTTTTGACAAATGTAAATACCTAGGCAACTCTCACTCCAGTCAAATATAGGACATTTCCATCACCTCAAAGCTTTCCTTTGCCCCTTTGTGGTCCAGCCCCCTTCCTTGCACCCCGGCAGCTAATGATCTGCTTTCTTTCACGACGATGAGTTTTGCCTATTCTAGAATTTCACATAAATGAAAGCACACAGTACATACTCTTTTATGAAACCTTATGTATTTCATGTTGCCTAATTTTTAGCAACCTTAAAATGGCAGAATGAAGAAGGTAGGTGAGGCCTTGGAAAGTCCTATGTTATTGTGAAAAGAGCGTTTTCTTTTCGTATAGATTTCAGTTGAAATCTTTTTTTTTTCCCTTCAAGCTGAGGAAGATTAGCCCTGAGCTAACATCTGTTGCCAATCTTCCTCCTTTTTTTTTACTTGAGGAAGATTAGACCTAAGCTAACATCTGTGCCTATCTTCCTCCAGTTTTTATGTGTGGACGTTGCCACAGCATGGCTGACAAGTGGTGTAGGTCCATGCCCCAGATCTGATCCTGGGAACCCGGGCCACCATAGTGGAGTGCATCAAACTTAACCACTATGCCACGGGGCCGGTCCCTTTTCTGTCTCTTAAAAGCTTTGTAAACTTAGGGTGATAATGAAAGGCAATTTTTTAATTTCTTTCAAGATGACAGAGTCATTGGAAAAAGTAGATGAGATCCCCAAGTGTATTTCTTAGCTATTGCTGTGTAACAAACTACTCCAAAGTTCAGAGGCTTAAAATAATAAGCATTTATTGTAGCTCATGAGTCTATAAATCAGCTGGGTGTTTTTCAGGTCAGGCCAGGCTTGTCTTGTCTTAGCTGGGCTTGTTCATGCATTTGTGGTCATGTGGGGGGTTGGCTGGGAGCTGGCTGGTCTAGGATAGTCCCCCTCCCTAGTCTGACATTTGGCTGGCTATAGCCTGGGACAATGGGGATGCCTGTGCCATACTAGGCTAGCCTGGGCTTATTCCCATAGTCTGGGCAGGGTTCCAAGAGAGTCATTGGAAGCATGCAAGGACTCTGGAGGCTTTGTTTTAGAACTGAAGCATCACTTCTCCTGCATCCTATTGGCCCAAGTAGATCACAATGCATCCCAGATTCGAGGAGTGGGGAAATAGAATCTACCTTTTGATGGGAGGAACTAAAAAGTCCTATGTGTAGAGGATGGATATGGGGAGGAGTGGAGATTGCTGTTTTTTCAATGAATCTAGCATACCAGGAGAAGCATTTCAGTTATAAAGAATCAGCCCATAGGGAAGAGTGCTTATTAAGAGAGGGCAGGATCCATTCACTGCTGTGTTACTTCCACTCAGAAAACTCCCTGGCATATATGAGGGTATAAATTAGTGTTAATTAAAAATAAAGAGGGAAAGTATGAGAAGGACAAAATTTAGCTCCCAGGAGGCAGCACGCTTTTACTTCTCCCTGCCTACCAGCGTCACATGAAAATCAGGCTGGAGCAGAGAGAGGTCTTGGGTGGAAGTGCTCAGAGGGGACCCGAAACTGATGGGATCTGGAGGGCACTGCCCAGGGTGCAAGAGGTCCCATAAGGATCAGTGGTGCCTGGCTGGTTCTGTGGGCACCAACTATTGGAACCCAGTGCAGCCAAGCGCACACGTCCACGAGTCCTCAGGTGGCCCCAGGTCTGTCACTAGCACCACAACAGACTCCAGTCAGTCATCTGTGGTCAGAGTTAGGCTGATGGTTTGCAAAGAGAATGAAGAACATCAGGAAACCTTCCCAGCCTGGAGACCTGATGTTGTCATGACCATGGGGAGCCAACACTCCAGGAGCAGAGGCGGCACTTAGGCTGTGCCCCTAAGGGTACAGGTGCTCTTGTCGGTTCTTTAAAGTGGGCAGTGGGCACTAGTGAGCACAGCATGGGGCCCACCATCAGAGAGACCATAACTGCTGTCCGCAAGGTGGGGAAGGGTAGGGGGTACCCAGAGATTTGATGATGGGGGAAGAGATACCACAATTTAGTGCTCCCAATATTATCTACTGCATATTATTATTTTGTATTTTTCCCCTTTAATTTCCTACCTTATGCACTGTGCTTTTCAAAGTGAGTTTAAGATTTATCTAACTCAATAATGAGGGAACCATAGAATGGTAAAGCTTGCTCAGAGGAGTGTAGGGGAGGCACAAGTATTTTTAGTTATTGAAATAAAGAATGCAGGAATTGGGAGAAGATATTTGCAAACCATACATCTGATAAGGGCTTAATCTCCAAAATATATAAAGAACTCATGCATCTCAACAACAAAAAAACTAACAACCCAATTAAAAAATGGGCAAAAGACCTGAACAGACATTTCTCCAACGAAGATATACAGATGGCCAACAGACACATGAAAAGATGTTCAAAATCACTAACTATCAGGGAAATGCAAATCAAAACTACAATGAGATATCACCTCACGCCCGTCAGAATGGCTATAATTAACAAGACAGGAAACAACATGTGTTGGAGAGGATGTGGAGAGAAGGGAACTCTCATACACTGCTGGTGGGAGTGCAAACTGGTGCAGCCACTATGGAAAACAGCATGGAGATTCCTCAAAAAATCAAGGATAGAACTACCATATGATCCAGCTATTCCACTGTTGGGTATTTATCCAAAGAACTTGAAAACACCAATTTGCAAAGGTACATGCACCCCTGTGTTCATTGCAGCATTATTCACAATAGCCAAGACTTGGAAGCAACCTAAGTGCCCATCAAGGGACGAATGGATAAAGAAGCTGTGGTATATATACACAATGGAATACTACTCAGCCATAAGAAACGATGAAATCCAGCCATTTGTGACAACATGGATGGACATTGAGGGTATAATGCAAAGTGAAATAAGTCAGAGGGAGAAGGTCAAATACCGTATGATTTCCTTCATTAAGTAGTAGATAATAACAACAATAAACAAACACATAGGGACAGAGATTGGATTGGTGGTTACCAGAGGGGAAGGGGGGAGGGAGGAGGGTGAAAGGGATAATTCGGTACATGTGTGTGGTGATAGGTTGTAATTAGTATTTTGGTGGTGAACATGATGTAATCTATGCAGAAATAGAAGTACAATGATGTACACCTGAAACTTTTACAATGTTATAAACCAATGTTACTGCAATAAACAAAAAATTAAAAATAAAATAAAATAAAATAAAAAGAACCCTGCCTTGAACAAAAAAAAAAAAAAAGAAAAAAAGAAAATGTGGTAAATTCGTACAATGGAATATTATGCAACCTTTAAAAAGAAGGAAATCTTGTCACATACTTGAGGACATTATGCTAAGCTAAATAAGCCAGTCACAAAAGGACAAATACTGCATGATTCCACTCATATGAAGTATTTAAAGTAGTCAAAATCATAGAAACAGAAAGTAGAAAGGTGGTTGCCAAGGGCTAAAGAAAGGGGAGAAGGGGAAATTAGTGTTTAGTGGGTATAGAGTCTCAGTGTTGGGAGGTGAAAAAGTTCTGAAGATCTGTTGCCCAACAATGTGAATATACTTAATACCACTGAAGTGTACACTTAAAAATGATTAAGATGGTAAATTTAATGTTATGTGTTTTTTACCACAATAAACAAAAATGATTTTTTAATAACCCCCCCCCAAAAAAAAGAAAAAAAAAGAATGCAGGAATAAGATTGCTAAATTGGAGGCAAAACTAGTTAATGTCCTACAGCCAATAAAATTGAACATTTCGGGTTATCTTCTACTACACAGAAATAATTTGATGTCTACTAGACAAAATCCCTTTGCATTTGCTATCAGACAAGAATCATTTGCTTGGCTACAGGTTTTCCTTCAGAATTAAAAAAAAATATCGTATTCACAAATAAATAGTCAGATGAAGGTACGTGTCCCTACAGAATTAGAGAATCCTTGGGCAGACCAATGAGACAATGCCCTGCAGGAGACCTGAAAAGATATGCAGCCATCCTCGAGCTCTCCTCTAAGGTTTTCTTATCAGCTCTACTTTGTGAGGAGAAATAATTTAGAATGATTGTTCTTTATCATCAAAACCAACCAACTGACCAACCAGCCAACCCATCCTTGTCTCTTTGTGTTGTGTTGTATTCTATTTATATATAGTTTATTTCAATAGCCTCTATCACTTCAGAGATTCAAAGAAAATTATTGCTCTTTTATTATCAGCTTACAAAACCAAACCAAAGAAATTTATTTCCATCAGCTTTTGCCTGTAGTACCTATAAATGTGGGTGAATTCTGTTTTCCCCAAGGTCCTCCAAATCTGCTAAGGTTCCTGGTCCATGAGGAAATGATCTCCTTTACATGGAACAGGTACCAGATCAACTTGCTCGGTGGGCTTTGTAAGCACCTTGGTCCTTAACAATGGACTTAAAATACCTGATTAAATAACATGTATTTTCAAATGTGACACTCCAGAAAATTCTAACGGTTTTATGGCAATTGAATTTTCAAACTATATCCCGGTAAAAAGCAAGGAGTAATCTCATTGCATCTATGCAAATAATTACATTGTCATTAAAAGTAAAGAGATTTAATAAGAGTATTTTCCACTGAATACTGAGAGATCAGTGAGAACATAAATGTTTAAAGGATATTTTACTAAATTAAAGACTGGAGAGGAATGAGAAAGGGCTTTATTATAAAACTGTCCAAAATAGAACATTAAAACAATACCAATAATCTTCCAAACCAGTCACTGCAAGTTTATTTCCCTCATCAGTTTATGTGGTCCGACTTAATTCTTGTTCTGCTGGATGTTGGGTCAGCATTCAGGTTTCATGAAGTTCTCTGGATCTGGACTAGAATAGTCCTGGAAATCCTAACTCAGTCTGATGATAGAACTGACAATTGTCTAAGCAATGTCTGCTCAGAAGCCCATACTCGTGAGTTTGTTCCTTGAAATAATAGTATCTAAAAATACTTGGTCTATGCCTTTCATCAGGCTTTGTTGAAGACCATTTTTTTCCCCACGTAGCCTGTAACAGGGGCTGTAGGCAAGCATAGAAAGAAAGAGAAACTTTACATATTGATAAGGTTGAATGGCTACAGCTCACTTATTTCAATAACCAGCAATATCATAATGGAGAAGGGTAATGTTTTCTATTGAAAAGTAGTACAGAACTATTTTGTGACAATTTGATGGATGTTTCACAAAAAGTAAGAACATTTTATGGACAAGGAGGGCATTGACAAATCTCCAGCACCTTCCAATCTATTGTGTAGAGTGTACAATCTCTGAAACATGTTTATATTATTAACAGTTTGTCAAAATATAATTAACCTAGGGATGGCTGAATTCCTCTTTTGATTGGACAGCTCTTAAAATAGTGTTGAGATCATTAAGAATATGGAGCACACCAAATAAACTTCTTTTTTTTTTTTTTTTAGCATTCCTCTTCCTATAAAGTAAAAGAAAAAAATCTTTATGGTTGTCCAGTGGCCTTCTGGGAATCCCCAAAACTAGTTTAGGGTAAAAGACATCTTCAAAATTTTATTTTTCTGAATTTAGGGTCTGATCTTGAAAAGGTAAAATTAAAAGTTATCAGAGAAATTGATCATTTGATTAGGACAGTAGCATGAATGCCAGAAATAAGCATTGGTTGTAGCTTGTATAAGAGTGACAGTGCAATATTTAAAAAATACAAACACCAGAACGTAACACAATTGTAAGAAATCTTAACACATTCAGCAGTGAGGAACTTTTGCTTATTTGTTTTAATAATCAACGACATAACAAATTCAGCACAAAGCACAAAAAGTTATTATGATAAGATATAGAATCTCTTCTGTCTGAGCAGACTTTATAGGTGATAAAGAATAACTTTGAATATTTCTTGTTTAAAGGAGGCTGAACACTCCAAAACCAATTTATTATTTTAATAGAAATAAAACAATTTTAGTCTTGCATTAATGTAATAATTGGCAGGAAAGGATTCTCATGCTTTAAAAAAATGTTATTAATAAACTCATCAAAATTAAACCAATGCTGCCAGAGTTTTAATACACTTCATTCCTTCTTTTTAGAGTCATTATTTACAGTCCAAGGAAAATACATTTCATTTCTGGAAACCTTCTACAACTTTCTATATCCATTCAGCTTTGTCCTTCACTCTTACCTTGCACATTCCAGAACAACAGAACACTTTAGGGAAAAAACTACTCTCTTCTTCCTTGATAAACAAAAATATCACATATTTTCTTGCATACACATTCCTATTTCTTTGCCATCATTGTTTCAGCATAGTCTCAACCACTTTGATTAATCATAACTGTTAATCAAGGTAATAAATTTCTCTTACACACGGAAAGCTGGGAGGTAGCTAATTGAGAACCGTCACATACCAGGACCTAGAAATCCAACAAGGCTCATGATCACACAAATATAAATTCCTATAGCAACATACATTCCTTTTACACCTTTTTAAAGTGGCAAAATGTTTTTTTTTTTTTTAACATAACCCATATCAAGAAACATGAAGAATGTGAGATTTTCTTTGAAGGGTCTGAAATTTTACCCTAGATGCAAGCTAATGACCTAGTCCGCCATCATTTCATGGTTGCTAACAGAAGATCTGACACCCCTAGGTCAGATGCGAAGAACTTTATCACTCACGATACGGCAAACAGCATGAGCATCGTGTTCGTCTCAGTTCCCCTGTCTCTCAAGCCCAAGGGGGTGACGCAGAGGGGCCCAGTGAGTGCTGTGCATGCAGTGGATTTGCGTCACAGCTGATGAGCCCTGAGTGTAGGGAACTCCAATCTTTTATCACAGGCAGTTAGCTTGCCTGTCCTTTGCCCTGGAGGGAGATCTAATTTTTATTATACTAGACAGTAAACAAATTTACTCTTTGCTCTGGAGGCAGACCCTATTTCTATTTTCCAAGGCTGTTTGCTATACAAATATTCTTGAAAAGACAGTCTAGAACACAGACAGTGTCTCTGCACACAAGATGTGCACAAACACGAGAGACCTATGGAAAATTTTCTTCCAAGAACCTAAAGATACAGTTCCTCTACAACTGATACAAATAACAAACAAATGTATATATATATATATATGAAAAGAATGTTTGCTGATCAATGTTTCTATATCTTATCTTACTTAGAAATTATCCAGGTATCCAAAGATTGCCTACTAATTAATTTGATTAAGGTCTTAAAGTTAACTAAGGATCTTGAAAATTATGTTTGCGTTGACACACCATAAAATTGAATCACTACTGACATAAAAATTTTTTCAGAATTATAATTTGATTTAATTGAATAATTTTTTTCAAATATTAAATGCTTATATTATACTCTACACTGATCAAGGGAACAATCCAACAAGAGGATATAACACTTGTAAATATCTACGCACCCAATGTAGGTGCACCTAAATATATAAAGCAATTATTAACAGACATAAAAACAGAAATAGACAGTAACACAATAATAGTAGGGGACTTTAACACTCCACTTACACCAACGGATAGATCATCCAAACAGAAGATCAATAAGGAAACATTGGCCTTAAACGACACACTAGAACAGATGGACCTAGTAGATATATACAGAGCATTCCATCCAAAAACCGAAGAATACACGTTCTTTTCAAAGGCACATGGAACATTCTCCAGGATTGATCACATATTAGGCCACAAAACAAGTCTCCATAAATTTAAGAAGATTGAAATAATACCAAGCATCTTTTCTGACCACAACGGTATGAAACTAGAAATCAACTATAGGAAGAAAATCAGAAAAGCCACAAATACGTGGAGATTAAACAAAATGCTACTGAACAACGACTGGGTTAACAAAGAAATCAAAGAAGAAATCAAAAAATACCTGGAGACAAATGAAAATGAAAATACGACATGCCAGAATTTATGGGATACAGCAAAAGCAGTTCTAAGAGGGAAGTTTATAGCGATACAGGCCTATCTCAACAAACAAGAAAAATCTCAAATAAACAATCTAACAATGCACCTGAAGGGACTGGAAAAAGAAGAACAAACAAAGCCCAAAATCAGTAGAAGAAGGGAAATAATAAAAATCAGAGCAGAAATAAATGAAATAGAGACCAAAAAAAATAGAAAAAATTAATAAAACCAAGAGCTGGTTCTTTGAAAAGATCAACAAAATTGACAAACCTTTAGCTAAACTCACCAAGAAAAAGAGAGAAGGCACAAATAAGTAAAATCAGAAATGAAAGAGGAGAGGTTACAACAGACACCTCAGAAATACAAAAGATTATAAGAGAATACTATGAAAAGCTATATGCCAACCAATTCGACAATCTGGAAGAAATGGATAAATTCTTAGAATCATACAACCTTCCAAAACTGGATCAAGAAGAAGTAGAGAATTTGAATAGACCAATCACCAGTAAGGAGATCGAAACAGTAATCAAAAACCTCCCCAAAAATAAAAGTCCAGGACCAGACGGCTTCCCTGGTGAATTCTACCACACATTCAAAGAAGACTTAATACCTATCCTTCTCAAACTCTTCCAAAAAATTGAGGAGGGGGGAAGCTCCCTAACTCATTCTACGAAGCTGACATTACCCTGATACCAAAACCAGACAAGGACAACACAAAAAAAGAAAATTACAGGCCAATATCACTGATGAACATCGATGCAAAAATCCTCAATAAAATACTAGCAAATCGCATACAACAATACGTTAAAAAGATTATACACCATGATCAAGTGGGATTTATTCCAGGGATGCAGGGATGGTTTAACATTCGCAAATCAATCAATGTAATACACCACATTAATAAAATGAAGAATAAAAATCACATGATCTTCTCAATAGATGCGGAGAAAGCATTTGACAAGATACAGCATCCATTTATGATAAAAACTCTGAATAAAATGGGTATAGAAGGAAAGTACCTCAACATAATAAAGACCATATATGAGAAACCCACAGCTAATATCATTCTCAATGGTGAAAAACTGAAAGCCATCCCTCTAAGAACAGGAACCAGACAAGGATGCCCACTGTCACCACTCCTATTTAACATAGTACTGGAAGTCCTAGCCAGAGCAATCAGGCAAGAGAAAGAAATAAAAGGGATCCAAATTGGAAAGGAAGAAGTGAAACTGTCACTATTTGCAGATGACATGATTTTATATATAGAAAACCCCGAAGAATCCACCAGAAAACTTTTAGAAGTAATAAACGAATATGGTAAAGTTGCAGGATACAAAATCAACATACAAAAATCAGTTGCATTTCTGTACACTAACAACGAAGTAGCAGAAAGAGAAATTAAGAATACCATCCCATTTACAATTGCAACAAAAAGAATAAAATACCTAGGAATAAACTTAACCAAAGAGGTGAAAGATCTGTACACCGAAAACTATAAAACATTTCTGAAAGAAATTGAAGAAGACACAAAGAAATGGAAAGATATTCCGTGCTCTTGGAGTGGAAGAATTAACATATTAAGATGTCCATACTTCCTAAAGCCATCTATAGATTCAATGTAATCCCTATCAAAGTTCCAACAACATTTTTCACAGAAATAGAACAAAGAATCCTAAAATTTATATGGAACAACAAAAGACCCCGAATAGCTAAAGGAATCCTGAGAAAAAAGAACAAAGCTGGAGGTATCACACTCCCTGATTTCAAAATATACTACAAAGCTGTAGTAACCAAAACAGCATGGTACTGGCACAAAAACAGACACACAGATCAATGGAATAGAATCGAAAGCCCAGAAATAAACCCACACATCTATGGACAGCTAATCTTTGACAAAGGAGCCAAGAACATACAATGGGGAAAAGAAAGTCTCTTCAACAAATGGTGTTGGGAAAACTGGATAGCCATATGCAAAAAAATGAAAGTAGACCCTCACCTTACACCATACACAAAAATTAACTCCAAATGGATTAAAGACTTGAATGTAAGACCTGAAACTGTGAAACTTCTAGAAGAAAACATAGGCAGTACGCTCTTCGACATCAGTCTTAGCAACATCTTCTCAAACACCACGTCTGACCGGGCAAGAGAAACAATAGAAAAAATAAACAAATGGGACTACATCAAACTAAAAATCTTCTGCACAGCAAAGGAAACCATCAACAAAACGAAAAGACAACCTAACAATTGGGAGAAGATATTTGCAAACCATACTTCTGATAAGGGCTTAATCTCCAAAATATATGAAGAACTCATGCATCTTACCAACAAAAAAACTACCAACCCAATTAAAAAATGGGCAAATGACCTGAACAGACATTTCTCCAACGAAGATATACAGATGGCCAACAGACACATGAAAAGATGTTCAAAATCACTAACTATCAGGGAAATGCAAATCAAAACTACAATGAGATATCACCTCACGCCCGTCAGAATGGCTATAATTAACAAGACAGGAAACAACATGTGTTGGAGAGGATGTGGAGAGAAGGGAACTCTCATACACTGCTGGTGGGAGTGCAAACTGGTGCAGCCACTATGGAAAACAGTATGGAGATTCCTCAAAAAATCAAGGATAGAACTACCATATGATCCAGCCATCCCACTGCTGGGTATTTATCCAAAGAACTTGAAAACACCAATTTGTAAAGGTACATGCACCCATGTGTTCATTGCAGCGTTATTCACAATAGCCAAGACTTGGAAGCAACCTAAGTGCCCATCAAGGGACAAATGGATAAAGAAGCTGTGGTATATATACACAATGGAATACTACTCAGCCATAAGAAACGATGAAATCCAGCCATTTGTGACATCATGGATGGGCATTGAGGGTATAATGCAAAGTGAAATAAGTCAGAGGGAGAAGGTCAAATACCGCATGATTTCCTTCATTAAGTAGTAGATAATAACAACAATAAACAAACACATAGGGACAGAGATTGGATTGGTGGTTACCAGAGGGGAAGGGGGGAGGGAGGAGGGTGAAAGGGATAATTCGGTACATGTGTGTGGTGATGGGTTGTAATTAGTATTTTGGTGGTGAACATGATGTAATCTATGCAGAAATAGAAGTACAATGATGTACACCTGAAATTTTTACAATGTTATAAACCAATGTTACTGCAATAAACAAAAAATTAAAAAAAAATTTTTTTCAGAATTATAATTTGATTTAATTGAATAATTTTTTTCAAATATTAAATGCTTATATTATACTCTACACTGATCAAATTAGGGAAAAGAAATACGGCAGCTCTTAAGCCCAAATTATTAAACCAATCTGACGATGTGGACTTAGATTCTTAAGGCGAAATGCTTCTCGCATTTTCAGGTGTCCATCATAACATCAACAACTACAGAAAATTATGTTTTTTCTTTTCAACATTTTATTTTGTATCTTTCTGCGTGTATTCAATTTTCTAACTTATACATTGTGTTTTTAAAGTCAGTTAAAATTTATTTAACTCATTAATGAGGGAGTCAATAGGATGGCAAAGTTGGTTAAGGGAAGTATAAGAGACAGAAATATTGACAGTAATGGAAAAAAAGATTGCTGGGATAAGATTGCTAAATTATAGGCAAAACTTCTTTGCCCTACAGAACAATAAAACAGTAATCTATTCTACCAGACAGAATTCATTTGCATTGCTATTGGACAAGAATCATTTGCCTTGCTATCAGCTTTTCTACAGTCTTTCTTTTTTTTTTTTTTTTGTGAGGAACATCAGCCCTGAGCTAACATCCGTGCCAATCCTCCTCTTTTTGCTGAGGAAGACCGACCCTGAGCTAACATCCATGGCGATGTTCCTCCACTTTATATGGGATGCTGCCACAGCCTGGCCTGACAAGCGGTGCATCAGTGCACCCTCAGGATCTGAACCCGGGCCGCCAGCAGCGGAGCGCACGCACTTAACTGCTATGCCACGGGCCAGCCCCTCTACAGAGTCTTAACATATACTAACCAATATTACATAGTAAGTCAAACAAAGATATATTTCCCTAAAGGGTTAGATAATTTTTGAGTGAGTCTCCTAGACAATTAAAGACATGCACTTGCTGTTTTGCCTATCTTTAAGTTTTGGATATTTTTTTCTAAAAAGTCCCTCATTGTGATCATAAATAATCTTGAAACATTTTTCTTGACCGCTAAAAAAGGCTGGCATTTGTTCTGATTCATTTACATTGGTGCAGCACGAAGTGGTAATGAATATATATAAATCTCCTGTAATGTGGTCAGCAAATCTAGAGCCATGGGGTGTTAGACAACTCCAAAGTCTAGGAAAACTGTGGGCATTGGGTCTACATAGGAAGTCCAAGTCTTGATCCTTAATGGTGGGTTTATCACACCTTTTTTTTTTCCCCAAGGAAGATCAGCCCGGAGCTAACATCTGTGCCAATCTTTCTCTATTTTTTGTATGTGGGACATACAACATCCAGCAGAACAAGAATTAAGTCGGACCACATAAACTGATGAGGGAAATAAACTTGCAGTGACTGGTTTGGAAGATTATCGGTATTGTTTTAATGTTCTATTTTGGACAGTTTTATAATAAAGCCCTTTCTCTTTCCTCTCCAGTATGGCTGGTGAGTGAAGTAGGTCCACGTCTGGGATCCGACCCCGCAAACCTGGGCCACTGCAGTGGAGTGCGTGGAACTTTAACCAGTTGGCCACTGGGCTGTGTCCCATCATATCTGATCAAATAAGAATGATTCTCTCAAATATGATATTCCATGCTTGATCTTGATTACACAATTGATTATCCAGAATGAAAGTTTTAATTTTGATAAAGTCCAATTTATGTCTTTTTCTTTTATATATTTTGCTTTTGGTGTCATATCTAAGAAATCTTTGCTTAATCTAAGGTCATAAAGATTTTATCCTTTGATTTCTAGTTGTTTTTCTTGAGATATTGGGCTATATTGGGGGCTCAGTATTGGTTTCTGTTTCTGACAAGTTGGACTTTCAGACATACTGGTAGCTAGATCAGCCTTGGGAAATGGGAGTCATTATGTTGGAGCCATATATAGCCACTCTGTTCATGTGCCTATCCTGCCAGTTCTGGGGTGGCCAATGATGAAGGCTGGCTAAAGTCAACTGGATGAGGCATTTTGTCTGCTTAGTTGTCCAGTACCTCTTCCCTGATGACACTTTCTGGGGGGCGTTAGCACGTGATACACTTTGTGTTCACTCCAGTATGTTCATCCACATGCCTCTACCTGAGATCTCCTTGTCTCTGATCTTCAAGTCTTTTCTATCCAGACCTCCAACCAGATAGCCAGGCCATCGGCCACTGCCCAAGGATCCATAAATTTTCTTACCTCAGGCCACTTCTCCTTACAAAGTGAATGACTAGTTGCACTGCTTATAGCTATGTCCATTGGGAAGACTTTCCTTCTCACCTGTCTTTTAGAACCATCCCTCAATGCAGTTGTAACACAGCCACTGTCCATTTTCAGCTTGTACCTAAGCATCAAGCTGACCCAACCATAAACTAAGCTTGGGCCTTTTCTCCTCCTTCAGATGAAAACTACGGAAGGGGACTGATGCAAACTTGGTGGGTGATATGGGGGTGTGGCTACTTGCTCATGTAGCACACTTGTGCCCTTTGATCTGGTCCTGCTTAGGCTTGATTCAATTTCCATCTGACAATGGACCGTTGCCGTCCATTGTCCATCTCTTCCGGGGTCCAGTAACACGTCAAGAACTATTCTCAAGGGGCATCTAATTCTCTGCTGCCAATGGCATGGTCTTATCCAGAATCCCAGAGGCTTCTGTTGTGATTCTCCTACTGGAGCTTTCCATAAGCTCCATTCTGCATCTACCACCTCCAAAACCTAGGGTCTGTGGGTCATATGGCGCAAACAGCAGAGCTGACTGCATTGCAGCCTTGACCTGCTGCAGTGCCTGTTCCAGCACCAGATCCCATTCAAAGCTGGCAGTCTTCTGTGTCACCTAGTATATGGGCCAGAGGCAGATTCCTAGGTGTGGAATGTTCTGCCTCCAGAACCCAAAGAAGCCCACCAGGCACTGTGCTTTCTTCTTTGTGATGGTGATGGAATGCAAACAGCAGCAATTTATCTTTTATTTTGGAGGGGATATCCCAGAAATCCCCTAAGCACAAGAACCCTAACAACTTCACTGAAGTGGCTAATCCCTGAATTTGTGTTCATCTCCCCACACCCTGTAGATTGCATGTGCCTTACCAAGGCCTCCAATGTCCTGGCTAACTTTTGTCCTTCCTATCCGGTCACCATGATGTCATCAATGTAACAGATTAGTGTGATGTCTGTGGAATGTCAAGGAGATCCAGATCTTTCTGGACTAGATTAAGATAGAGGGTGGGAGAGTTAAATAGCCCTGAGGCAAAACTATAAGTGAATATTGTCTGTCTCATGTGAATATGAACTATTTTTGATCCTCTTTTCTAATTGGAATGGAAAAGAATGCATTCACCAAATCAATGGCCGCATACCAGGTACCCGAGGGCTGATAAATCTGCTTTTGCAATGATGCACATCCAGCACAGCAGCTGAAATGATAGCTACTACTTGGATATGTTTTTTGGTTTTTTTGTGTGTGTGTGTGAGGAAGATCAGCCCTGAGCTAACATCCATGCCAATCCTCCTCTTTTTGCTGAGAAAGACTGGCCCTGGGCTAACATCCATGCCCATCTTCCTCCACTTTATATGGGACGCCACCACAGCATGGCCTGACAAGCGGTGCATTGGTGTGCACCCGGGATCCGAACCCAGGCCGCCAGCAGCGGGGCGCGCGCACTTAACTGCTACGCCACGGGGCCGGCCCCTGATAGCTACTACTTGGTTAAGTCTGCTTCACATTGTGGAAAGAAGAGCCAAGTGGAAGCCCTTGGAAGTACCAAGATATTAGACCAAACCAATACCACATCCCCGAGGGAAGTAATAATATTAAAAGTCTTAGAAACCACAAAAGACACCAAGTAGCCAAAGCAATCTTGAGAAAGAAGAACAAAGCTGGAGGCATCACACTTCCTGATTTCAAACTATGCTACAAAGCTGAAGTAATCAAAACAGTGTGGTATTGGCATAAAACAGACACATAGATCAATGGAACAGAATAAAGATCCCAGAAATAAACCCATGCATATATGGTCAATTGATTCATGACGAAGGAGCCAAGAATATACAATTGGGAAAGGAAAATCTCTTCAATAAATGGTACTGGGAAAATTGGACAGCCACATGCAAAAGAATGAAACTGGACCACTATCTTACACCATACACAAAAATAAACTCAAAATGGATTAAAGACTTGAATGTAAGACCTGAAACCATAAAACTCCTAGAAGAAAACAGAGGGTAAGCGCCTTGGCAGCAGTCTTGGTAATGTGATGAGTTTTTAGGTTTGACACCAAATCAAAGGCAACAAAAGCAAAAATAAACAAGTGGGACTACATCAAACTAAAGCTTCTGCAGAGCAAAGGAAATGATCAACAAAATGAAAAGGCAACCTATGGAACGGGAGAAAATATTTGCAAATCATATATTTGATAAAGGGTTAATATCCAAAATATATAAAGAACTCACACAACTCAACAGAAAAAAAATTCAATTAAAAAATGGGCAGAGGAGGGGCCGGCCCCGTGGCATAGCAGCTAAGTGCACTCACTCCGCTGCTGGCGGCCCGGGTTCGGATCCCGGGCACACACTGATGCACCACTTGTCAGGCCATGCTGTGGCGGCATCCCACATAAAATGGAGGAAGATGGGCACGGATGTTAGCCCAGGGCCAGTCTTCCTCAGCAAAAAAAGGAGGATTGGCATGGATGTTAGCTCAGGGCTGATCTTCCTCACCAAAAAAAAAAAAAAATAATAATGGGCAGAGAAGCTGAATAGACATTTTTCCAAAGAAGACATACAAATGGCCAACAAGTACATGAAAAGGTGCTAAACATCACTAATCATTAGGGAAATGCAAATCAAAATGGCAATGATATATCACCTCACACCTGTTAGAATGGCTATTATCAAAAAGACAAGAAATAACAAGTGTAGGGGAGGATGTGAAGAAAAGGGAACCCTTTACACTGTTGGTGGGCATGTAAATTGGTGCAGCCACTATGAAAAACAGTATGGAGTTCCTCAAAAAATTAAAAATAGAACTACCATATGACCCAGCAATTCTACTTCTGGATATATATCTGAAAGAAACAAAATCACTATCTTGAAGAAATTCTGTACCCCTATGTTCATAGCAGCATTATTTACAATAACCAAGACATGGAAACAACCTAAGTGTCCATCAATGGATGGTCATGAATGGATAAAGAATATATGGCATATATATACAATGGAATACTATTCAGCTCTGAGAAACAAAGAAATCCTCCCATTGTGACAACATGGGCGGACCTTGAGGGCATTATGCTAAGTGAAATAAGTCAGACAGAGAAAGACAAATACTATATGATCTCACTTATACGTAGAATCTGAAAAAAACCTGAACTCACAGATACAGAGAACTCATTGGTGGTTGCCAGAGGCAAGGAGTAGTGGGTGGGAGAAATGGGTGAAGGGGGTCAAAAGGTACAAACTTCCAGTTATAAGATAAATAAGTCCTGGGGATGTAATGTACAGCATGGTGATTATAATTGACAATATTGTATTGTATGTTTGAAAGTTGCTAAGAGAGTAGATCTTAAATGTTCTCTCATCACAAGGAAAAAAATTATAACTGTGTAGTGATAGATATTAACTAAATTTATTGTGGGAATCATTTCATAATACATATATCAAATGATTATGTTGTACACCTAAAACTAATACAATGTTAGATGTCAATTACATCTCAATAAAAAAACAAAAACAAAAACAAGACAAGAAAATGCAGGCATGGTGATTCCTGCCACATCTTCAATTAAGTTGCCTATTTGGCCACTGCAAAATTCAGATAGGTCTTTGAGAATGACTGTTAGCATTACAAAACTTAAGTTGTGATACAATTGTAGATAAGGTCCAAGATGAATTGTCTTTACTAAAGCAATTCAACACATTCACTGGCACCTAGTATGCAGTTATTCATGTATCAAACGCTTTCTTTTAAATTTCTATCCACAAAGATAATCAGAAACAATTTCCCTTTACGTGACAAGGACAGCAGTGCACATTCACTCTCTTACCTATGTCAATGCTACTGTTCTCTATCATAATATAAGGGCTATGTCAACTCTATGCCAACTCTACTGTTCTCTATCACGATATAGTCTGGAGGGCATCTGGGACTTTTATCACCCTACTGTTGTACAAAATATCATAGTAATATATCATATTGATAACATTATACTAATTTGACCAGATGAGGAGGAAGCAGAAAGCACCCTCGATGTCTTTGTAAGGCACGTGCATGCTAGAGGAGGAAGATAACTCTGCTAACATTCCAGCGGTCTTGGGTATGTCAGGCTGCACTTCAAAAGTTAGACCCAAGTTGCCACAACTTGCCCTGCCTATCAGGAGGAAAGAGGCAAAATGCTTTGAATGTCTTTGAATTTTTGAGAAAATATATAGCACCTGTGGGTTTGTTGCTCTGACTGATTTACTGAGTAACCTATAAGGCTACTAGTTTTACGATAGGCCTAGAGCAAGAAAAGGCTTTGTATTAGATCCAGGCTGCAAGGTTAGATTTTCTACTATTTAGGCCTTATAACTGAGCAGACCCAATGGTATTGGAAATGTCTAGGGCAAGTAGGGGTACTGTGTTGGGCCTCTGGCAAACACCAGCATGACAATCACAGTGTAGACCCCCAGGATTTTTGAATAAGATTATGTCCTCTTTTGTTGACCACTATTCTCCATTTGAAAAGCAGCTCCTGGGCTTGTTCCTAGGGCTTGGTAGAGAGTCAATATCTAGCTACTAGACTTTCAGTAACTATGCAACCCAAAATGTCCATCACGATCTAGATTCTATTTGGTAATCAAAATCACAGAATTTAGACATGGATTGCAATAAATTGTAAAATAGAAATGTTTCATACATACAAGAGGAGTCCGGAGGGCACTACTGCATTGGTAAGTGTCTCATATTCCCATGATACCTGTTCCTAATGCTTTGTGGCTGCTTCTTCAGTTCATACCTAGGACCTCACGGGGAGTTCCATATAATCAGTTAACAGAAGAGTAAAACTGTAGTCCTGATTTGAAGATGGCTTTTCAAGCTGTGTTAGCAACTATGCACAAGTGTATGCTGCTGCAGTACAGCCTTACTTGGGAGATGCCCTGAAAGGCAATGGTGAAGAGAACTCCTCTCAATAGGCAGATCTTTGGGCAGTATATCTGGTTGTCCATTTTAGGTAGAAGGAGATATGGCCTGAGCATGGATCTACACTGATTTATAGGCAGTGGTTTAATGAGTTCACTAGCTGGTCAGTGCCTGGCGAAGAATAAGACTGGAAAATTGTTAGCAAGTTGTTTTGGGGGAGAGATATGTGGCTGACCATCTCAGAATGGGCATAGAGCATGAAGATATTTGTATCCCATGTAAACGCCCACCAAAGGACAGCCACAGAGGAAAAGGCTCTCAATAATCAGGTGGATCAGATGACTTGTTTTGTGGATGCCAGTCAACTTTATCCAGCCACCCTGGGGCTTACTGAATTGGCCCAAGTAGAAAGTTACCATAGCAGCAGGGATGAAGGCTATACATTAGCTCAACACAGATTTTCTTTTCCAAGGCTGACGTGGCTATTGCTACTGCTCAGTGCCCAACCTGCCCAGAGACTAACACCGAGCCCTGATATGACATCATTACTCAGGGGGACTAGCCGTTTACCTTATGGCAGGTTACTTTCATTGGATCCCTTGCAACATGAAGGGAGCAGCAATTCAGAATATGCAGAAGGGAGCAGCAATCCATACTGGATGACTTCCTTTCCCACAATGCTTCTGCCAACACCTCCATTCATGGACTTATATGGACCATATTATCCCTCACACTATCACCTCCAACTGAGGAACTCAGTTTATAACAAAGGAAGTGCAGTAGTAGACTGATACCTATGGTATTACTACGTGTCTAGTACTCAGATGCAGATAGCTGGATTGAGTGGTGGGATAGTTTTTTAAAGGTTCAGTTACAGCACCAGCTGGGAGACAATACCCTATGAGGTTGAGGTGCTTTCCTATAGGATATGGTATATGCCTTATACAATATATGATGCCATATCCCTCACGGAACAGTGCATAGGTCTGGGAACCAAGGTATGGAGGTGGGAGTGTGGCCTCGCACGACTATACCTAATACTCCACTTACGGATTTTTTTTGCTTCCTATCCCACTATCTTAGGCTCAGTGGGTTTGGAGATCTTAGTGCCCAAAGAAATAATGTTCCCATGAGGACAATAGTCATTGTTCCATTAAATTCACATCTAAGAACAACTCCTGTTCATTTTGGGCTCCTTATGTCACCGAACCAACAGGCAGAGAAGAGAGTTCCTATTCTGGTCAAAGAGATTGATTCCAATGACCAAGGGGAAAATGGGAGGCTGTTACATCACGGGGGCAAGGAAGACTATACCTGAAACCCAGAGGAGTTACTGGAATGGCTTTGGTATTTCTATGACCCGTAATAATGGTGAGTGGCAACCGAGGCAAGACAGGAACTCTAAGGGCTTGTGTTGCGTGAGAATGAAAGTTTGGTCAGCCCACCAGGTGAAAAACAACCCTGATAAACTGAGGTTCTAGCAGAGGATAAATGGACCATGGAAAAGAGGGTGGAAGAAAGAAGCTCTGTGTACCATTTTATGCCTCGTGACCAGCTACTGAAAGAGACAGTAGAATTGCATTTCATGTTCATTTCTCCCGCCAACTTATATGACACATGCTTGTCAAGGCTAACATTACATTGAAGTTCCTGCTGAAAGTATGACTGAATAATCATCACCCTTTAATGATATATAAACCACTTGCCTTTAGCCCCTGTCATTGGGGACGTGAATGTCTTGATCCAAGCAAAGAACAAGAATGAACGCTGAGTGGCGAAAGTAGGGGACTGTGCTCGTTATCCTTTGAGTCTCCCTCCGGAAATATTCTCCACTCGTTTCTGCCCTGCTGTGCTTCAGGAAGCTGATTGCTATGGACCACATCACGATGACTCGCTTGCCATATGACCTCCTTTTGGATCCTTCCAGCTGGAGGCCCTGGTCAGAGCTCAGCAGGAAGAGAGAACTGCTGTGGATTGGTTTTCCTGCTCCCCTCTGGTTGCTATGGCTCTGGTGGAACTGCACTCTAGTGCTCTGGCCAGGTGGCCCTCGTCCCTGCTCTAAAACTTCTCAGGGCTCCAGTATCTTGTTCCTTCCTCTCCTGCTTTCCCCCTCGGGTTGGTAATGGCTCCCCACTGCTCCTGATGGCTTTACCCACCTTTGTTCTCATTCGTGCTCTGTAAATGTCCCTTCATTAAACTCTTTTCAGTGAAATCCTTTTGTGTTGCCATCGGCATCTTGTTGGGACTGACGAAAGCTTTTTGAAGAAATTATAAACATTTACCAAAGGACACAAAAAAAAAAGAAGAAGAAATTTCCATTTGGAAGTCAACAGGCTTCTCAATTTCAACATGTCTAAATCTTACTTCCCATCCCACCCACAGAACCAGCTTCTCTCACAATCTTCCCCGTCTCAGTTAACTGGAACTCCAGCCTTCTAGTTTCTCAAGCCCCAAACCTGGAATTATCCTTGACTCTCTCATTCTCTCAAACCTCTCATCCAACCGATCAGCAAATCCTGACAGCTCTACATTCAGAATGTGAATGCTTTTCCCCACTCCACTTCTATCACCCTGGTCAAACCATCATTGCCTCTCACCTGGAATATTGCAGTGGCCGCGCCTGATCTTCATGCTGTCCTTGCTGCCCTTCCTATGAGTCAACCCCACAGGCAGACCCATCCTGTTAAAACTTGAGCCTCATCATGTGAGCCTTGATGTCCTGGACATCCTAGGTCAAAACTTTCCAAAGTCTTCCTGCCAGACTGAGAGTAAAGACAAGCCCTTTACAGGGGTCTACAAGGCCCAGTTACTCCACACTCCTTGACCTTGCAAACTCATCTGCTCCTTTCCTCCTGCTCACTCCACCCAGCCACACCAGCCTCCTTGCCGTCCCCTGAACACAACAGTCATCTCCCTGCCTGACAGAGAATAAATAAGAGACTATACAGATGCTGAAATGAATGGAATAGATCTTTATTTCTTTTTTTTTTTTAAAGATTTTATTTATTTATTTTTTTCCCCCAAAGCCCCAGTAGATAGTTGTATGTCATAACTGCACATCCTTCTAGTTGCTGTATGTGGGACTCGGCCTCAGGATGGACAGAGAAGTGGTGCCTCGGTGCGCGCCCGGGATCCGAACCCGGGCCACCAGCATCGGAGCGCGCGCACTTAACCACCAAGCCACGGGGCCGGCCCAGATCTTTATTTCTGATATGGAAGGAAGTTTATGCCGTATTGTTAATTTTACAAAGGCACAGTGCAGAAGATGATCCTATTGACATATAATACATAAGCTACCATATATTTGCTTTCCTTCTCTACCTTTCGAGAGACTAAGGTTCTTTGCTATTGAAAGGGATGTGTGCATGGACTCAGAGCTGCCCTTGTAGGGGGATTTACAGGGCTCACTGGTAGAAGCTGACTCCTTCGTGAAGACAGCGTGTGTGTGGAGAGCCCAGGCCAGGGGGTCGGGCAGCACTGGGCTTGAGCCCTGGCTCTCTCCCTTATGAGAGTTTGACCACATCACACAATGAGCCTCAATGCACCATCCAAACTGCCTCCCAAGGTTCTTCTGGGAATCGAATGGTTAATGTAAGGCAAGTGTCTGACACAATCCCCATCAGAGATTTGACACTCAGTCAAAAGTATGCTCCTGTCCCCGTCTCCTCCCCTCCTCTTCCAGCCAGGAAATCCTACTCTCCATCACCCTCTCTCTTCCTTCCCCCATGGTCCAAGTCCTTGGTTGACTTTTACTTCTGAGTGGAGGGAAGGCCAGCGCTGGGAGAGCCTCATGGCTGAGCTGCCTGATGAAGTTGGGTCAGGGGCTCAGATTCTAGGAGGCCAGGTCTGCACTGGGCAAGAGAAGAGAAATGGGCTTTTCTAGACCCAAGTCAAAAATATCTGGAGACATCAACAATTCTGGGGAATTCAGAGGCAGGAAGTGAAAAAGGATGTGGCAGAGGAGAAACGAAAAACTGTACCTCTGATCACTTCTGGTCATGTTCCTCCTCCCAAATGGTAAAAATGAGGGAGTCAGGGCGCTGGAAAGAAGGGGAAAGGAGAGGAAACACCCTGGAGGAGGGGTGCCAAGTGGTGCTCAGCCCCTACTGCCACCTACATAGACCTCTGCCTGTGTTCTAACCCCCTTCTGATTTACGGTCCACAGCCAGGGGCTAGGAGATCTCAGGGTACAGGATGCTGGGCACGCACACACACACACACACACGAAGGATCCCGTCACCTGTGTGGAATCTCTCAACCTTACGGCTCTCCATTCAGAACTTCCTGACCCCGGTACCTGGGCTGCCCGAGGAAACCAAGAATCACATTCTCCAACTTCCTGCAGGTAACTGGACTGGGGAGGCAGGGAGGCTATGAGGGAAGGTAGAGGAGTGCAACTTTGTGTTTTAGGTGGGAATAAATGGGAGTATAGATCACAGACTGAACCACTAACTGGAGGAGATTGAGAGTCCCTCTCCACTGACTTCTAGATCGAGTTAGACGTTCCCAAATCAGCACAATTGCGGCTCCAACTCCAGCTTCAGGCTCAGCCCCAGCCTGAACCCAACCCCCAGCCCCAATTTCAGTCCCAACCTTGGCTCTAAATACATCACTAGAGTCAAGCTCATTCCCAAATGCAGCTCCAGCCCGGCCCCACCTCCGACCTCAGCCCCAAGCCCAGTCCCAGACCCACATGAGCCTTCTGTGCAATTTTAGCCAGAGACCCCATTTCACTTTTAGCTTTGGACACCATACCTAATCCTACTCTCATTTTAATTCTAACTTCAACTCCAACCTCGTCCCAACCCTGGATCCAACCCCAATCCAGATCCCTGTTTCCACCTCAGCTGCAAACCCAGCCCCATCCCCACTCCTAGTCCCAGCGCCAGGCTCAGTCTCCACCTGCCCTCATTTTCTACCTCAAAACCAGCTCTAGACCCACCTGCGGCACTCATCCCAGGCTCCTCCCAAAGAGGCCCCAACACCTGCCCCAGCCAGCCCCTCTCTGCCTCCATCTCAGCTCCGCCTGCCTCAGAGACCACTTTGGCCCACGGACGTCAGTGAAGTCTGAAGACCTCACTGCTTGGACAGTGAGAATGAACAGGGGCTTAGAAAGGTTAGATGACAAGTGGAGACAGGCCTGTCCCTGAAGCTTACAGAGTCTGAGCTACTTCTTCTTAAGGTCACCCCCCTTCGCCCCACTCCCCTGGCTCAGTCCTGCCCCTCAAGGAGCCTGGGGGCACACGTGAGGACACCCCCAGAGCACAGGCCACACCCCACTCACCACCTGACTGCTGCCCCTCAGGGGCTCAGGGTGCGCACACCAGCAGCATGGTCAGCCCAAGAGGATGGTCCCGGGAAGGAGATTCACACAGCCCCCTAAAACAGGCTCAAGGCATTTGGGGTGAGTGATCGGGCTCCCAGAGGGTGGCCTAGAAGGGCAGGCTTGCCCCCTTGGCCCTGCAGATTCCTCCTTCCATGGGAAGGGATGGAGTTGGAGGAGGGCTGGCAAGGGCCCTCTAAAACGTGAACCCCGGGGGTTCCAATTGCCAGAGTCTGAGGATCGTCCTGCTCTAAACACGACATCTCTCCCCATGTGCATGAAGGGTTTCTGGTGTGGTGTCTTCACTGGGCTGTATCCCTGGGGGTCCTGGTTTTGCTCATTTCTGTGACTCTAATATGTGCCTGTGGGGGTCTCCTCTTTGAGGTGGTCAGGTCCTAGCCTCTGGTGGTCCCAGTCTGAAGGGGATTTGGGGTCCTCCACAACACAGGGAAAGGAAACACATAAGTTGTCCAGGCTCTTTAGGATAGTCTTGGAAGGCAAACCCATTTGCTACCCTGCTTTCACTGAAGAGTGCGAGTCTGCTACGGGCCTGGCTGCCTCAACTCTCCCTGGGTCCTCCTACCACCTCCCCCAGCTCTGATGATAGGACCTTTCATATCGCCATTGTCCCCTGTGTGTCCTTGTGTATGTGTGTCCCCAGGGGTGTGAGGGGCTCATGTGACTGGAGACTTGTGCTGGTCCATGGGGGGTCAGAAGCCTGGGCATTCCCTGCCCCATAATCCTCCTCGTGCAGTCTCCCCGCAGGATTACCTGTGTGAACCTTGATCCGTGACAGGTCCCCGTGGCCCTCTCCTCCCCTGTCTCTCTCATGCCCTGGACCCTCCTTGTCCTGACACCCTCTCTCCTCTTGCAGGGCCACCTCCCCTTCAGCCCTTCCTGTAGCAACTCTGCTTTGGCCCCTCCCCCCTCCTTCCCTCCCTGCGCCTCAGCCTCGTCCTGCTGGTCGGCGTCTGTGTGATTGGATCCCAAAGTGAAGGTCACAGGGTGGGCAAGGATGTGGGTAATAGTGGGATACAGTGATGGGTCAGTGATGGTGGGGTCATGAGGTTAATGATGGATGGTCAAGAGGAAAAGTGTTGAGATAAGGAAGAAATCTTGGAAAAGCGTTGGGGCAATGGCGAGGCAGTTATGGCAGAGTGTCTGGGGACAGTGATGAGGGCAGTTTTGGATGAGTTGCGTGGCGCTTATGGGACAGACATGAAGGCAGTATTTGGCAGTGACAAAGGAGTAGTTGGGCCATCACAAGAGCAGTGATGGGGACAGTGTTGGATCATGATAAGGACCACTAGGGTGTTCTGGAGTAGGACACACTTGGGTCTTGAATCCTCTTTTAGTTACTAGTTGTGTAATGTGGACAAATTATCTCACCTCTTTAAGCGTTCGTTTCATTCTCTGTATCATTAGGACTACAATAGTGCCCTCTGTGTTACGTCTCTATGAGGATTAAATGAGACAATGCCTGTCAAGTGCCCTGCTCGACAGAGAGAGGACCTGATAAGTCTCAGCTGTGATTGTCCCAAACACATTCCCTACCTAATCAGGATCCCCACATCAGAGGGACCTGTTGGCCCTGAAAAATTTTTAGCAACGTCACATCAAGCAACATGGCTGAGGCCCAGGCACTGAATTTGCAGGTGCTGAGCTCTAGGCTTGGGTGAGGCTGGGTTGGGGAGTAGGTGGGAACTGACTCTTGGGGACTGAGTTCCCCTGTCCCTCAGGTGGAAGCTTGCAAGGAAAGATAACTTCTCTGGAAACCAAGGTATGGGGACATGATCAGGAACTGCAAGAAGGTGAAGGACCACCTAGGAGTGTGTGTGGAAGTGTCTGGTGGGGACCCCAGGACAAAAGTGGTATTGGGAGCAGTGTGTGAGTTATATGATAAGCTGGATGACGCTGGCAGTGGAGGACAAGCTGGAGAAATAGAATCAGAAACTCAAAGAAGATCAGAGACCACCCTTGGATGCTGTGTGAGGGAGAGCTTGAGGGCTCCAGGGCAAAGCCAGGGCATGGGATGAGGGATATCTGATGTCCCAGGACCCTCACTGACCTCCACTGCCCATCTGTGTGTGTCTCTGGACAGATGACTATGTTTCCGCAAGTCCAGCAGCTGGTGAGTGACCTGTACTTCCTACTTGTAACGTGGCTGCCCTCAAGAGCCACAGGGAAGAGGGGCTGCTGCCCAGCCCACACTCCTGCCATGTCGCCCTCCTCCACTGAGGCACCGCAGCCCTTCCACCCTGCCTCTGTCCATCAGGCTCTGAAAGGACCTGCTGCTCGTGAGCTGGGTGGACACAAAGGCAGCTGCTACTGGTTGTCCCACTTTGAGACATCTTGGCTTGACGCTGAGAATTACTGTCAGCTGGAGAATGCCCACCTGGTCTCCATCAACTCCAAGGATGAGCAGGTGAGGGCCCTGAGTCCCCAGTCCAAGAGCACCTGATCTTGGGGGATGGGTGGGGTGGGGAAGAGTCAAGACCACCCATAGTGTCCCCAGACATTTGTCCAGAGCTTCAAAGGCAGCATATATGCCTGGATGGACCTCAGTGAACATGAGCGGATGGATCAGACTGTAAGACAAACTTCAAGGGAGTGAGCCCCATGCTCCTGTGGCTTGCTCTCTCTGCTCAGCTTTGCCCCTCATGGTCTAATCTTCTCTCCTTTACCCCAGACCTGAATTCTGTGCCATTGGCCTTTCTGGCCATCTTTGTCATCCTCCTCCTTCCCTTGATTAAAATCTACTCACCCCTCCCATCTCAGTTTAAACATCACTTCTTCAGGGTACGCTGCCCCATCCCCTGTGGAATAAGGAATCCTCCCCCACCCCACCACCCAACCCCCAGTTTAAGTCCTTCTATAACTCGGTGTTTCCTCCTTTGGGCTGTCAACCACTTGCAACTCCTAGTTAAAACGTCTGTCCCACCTCATGGATGGAGCCCCAGCAGGGAGGGCCCACACCTGTCCCTCACTGAGTTGTCTCAGCAACTGGGGCAGGATAGAGGGAAGAGGAAGGAGGTTTCCCAAGGAGTAGACACAATATTTCACAGTTATATGAATCAGACATCTAAAATGGAATTTTACTTAGTTCTCTATAACCGATCCTGGCAATGCTCTGGAGCACACATTCTCTCGAATGGCAGAATGCCACCTTGCCAATTCTGAATAACCCAGTTGCTTCTGGATTGTCTGCCCTTTTCAGGCTTGGTCAATTCTGGATTCTCCATTCCCTCTTCTGCTTCTACTTGTCCTGGAGTGGATCTCTCTTGTTGGAGTGGGGCTTCATGTTTTCCTCACAGGTGTCTGCTTCTCCTTCTTCATCTTCCTCTGCGGAGGTGTCCACAGCCCTCTCTGTTCTGCAGGTTCCTAACCCACACAGACCACCTTGTATTCTCCCTGCCCCAAATCTCCCTGCCTCTGGGGGTGGTGGCTCACTCTTAGCCTCTGGCACATTCCTCCAAGGACACAGGAATCTTTGGATAACTCTCTTGATGGGAGTTTCAAGGTTTGTCTCCCTTCGGCTTCCTCTGCCCACACACACCAGCTGCCATTTCTACTTTCTGTCAGCAGGGCCTGCTGGTGTGAGGGCTTCTCCCTGAGGTCTTTGGCCAGCCCTTCATCTGAGAAGCAAAACTCAGATCCTCTGTATTCTGTTGAACTCTGACCCAATCTTCCCTTTTCCCAGAAGTTTGACCCCGTCAATGGTCTGAGCTCCAGTCTCCTTTACAGGAACCACACTGATGACTTACCCTTTGACTCTCCTCTATCTATCTAGTCCCCTCCCCCAGTGGAACTCTCTCTCTCTGCAAGGCCAAGGAGGCTGGCACCCTCACCACTGTCTCCTCTCTGGACTTGGGTTTATGGAGTCAGCTCTATGACTTGCATCACTGAGGCTTTGGCTGTTGATTTGAAGAGTGAAACTTTTGGAATTAGAAAAATCTCTTCTCTCCCCCACAGCCTGGCTCTTGCAAATCTAGAATCAATCACCTTGGCTTGCAGAATGTTGCTCTGTCATGAGTTTTGAAAATCCATTCAGAGATCCAGTTGAATTTTTTGTCTTGGTTTATGTGCATTCCCGCCCCAACTCAGGGCAGGGACTGGGGAGAGTGGCCACTGTTGCCTGAGTGGTGGGCAGGACAGTGGTTACACGAGGTTTGACACTGGGAACAAAGAAGCTTCATCTACTGCTCCAAATATTACCTATTGCATGCTCCTCATTTAATATCTTTCTGCACTGCTTGGATTTTCTAACTGCATAAAGTGTATTTTTTTAATTAAAAAAAAAAACAACCAATAAATGACATTAAAAAATATCTAATTAGGGACTCCAACTCGCACAAGCTCTCCAAGTTTGGAATGAACAAGTCAAGGTCATGCTGTAATTGTCACCCCATGGCAAAGACAAAATCAAACAGGTCGGGGTGAGGACTGGGGTGTGGCAGGGTCACAGGCCCCACAAAGGGGAGGCTGTCCCAGCTCTGAAGTCAGAACGCTTTGGGTGGGCTTGGGTTAGACGAGGTGTGCAACTGCGACAGGTTCCGAATGTTAAGAGTATCAACATCCAGAAAGCGGCCAGGGACTGGGACGAAGCTGGAAACTAATCTGGAACAGCTGATGCATCAGGAGGCTCACAAATTGAACAAAAAAGTGTTATTTAAAAGCTACACTTTCTGGACCCGCCCTGTGGCTTAGTGGTTAAGTGCTTGCACTCTGCAACTGGTGGCCCGGGTTCAGATCCTGGGCGCGCATCGACGCACCGCTTGTCTGGCTATGCTGAGGCGGTGTCCCACATACAGCAACTAGAAGGATGTGCAGCTATGACATACAACTATCTACTAGGGCTTTGGGGAGAAAACGGGGAAAAAAAAGGAGGATTGGCAATAGACGTTAGCTCAGGGCCAGTCTTCCTCAGCAAAAAGAGGAGGATTGGCATGGATGTTAGCTCAGGGCCGATCTTCCTCACACACACACACACAAAAAAGCTACATTTTCACAAATTAAAACAACAACAACAACAACCCTGAATTTTCTCCTGTCTGGCAAGAATATATTTTAAAAGAAGACTGTTCCTTAATTTTAGGAAACTTCCTCTCTATGCTAACAAACCCTCTGTTATTCAAAGTTTTGTGAGACCTTCTTCTGAAAAAGGACTTTGGTTCAAAGGAGATAACACTGCTCTGGGGTGATCATATAAGCTTTTTTAAGTTGCTTCTGGAAACAAGGAGTCTTAGGGTCTTAGGTAAGGAGGGGATGAGACCAAGGAAGGCATGGTATGACTCTTGTCTGTTTGGACTAGTTGGACCCCTATTACAGTCCCTATATTAGAAGGACTCTGCTTATAAACTACAGAAAATCTCTGGATTTAGGTAACGCAAAAAGACCATTCGTTATACAAAGGTGTCTCACACAACCTGTTATGGGTTGAATTGTGTCCTCCAAAAAGATATGTTAAACTCCCAGTACCTGTGACTGTGACATACTTTGGAAATAGGGTAGTTACAGATGTAATCAGTTAAGTCATATTAGAGTAAGGCGGGCCTTTAATCTAAAATGACTGGTGTCCACATAAAGAAAGAAGAGACACAGGCACGCAGGGGAGAAAGACAGGTGACCACAGAGATTGAAGTGCTGCAGCTACAAGCCAAGGAATGTCAAAGATTGCCCACAAACCACCAGAAGCTAGGAAGAGCAAGGAACGGCTCTCTCCTACAGGTTTCAGAGGGAGCACGGCTCTGCCGACACCTTGATTTCAGACTTCTAGTCTGAAATGTGAGACAATACATTTCTGTTGTTTTTGTGGTACTCTGTTAAGGCAGCCCTAGGAAACCAATAAGCAACCCCAACAGCAGGGATGTCACTGAAGTCCTGAGATAGGTTAGAAAGGGGAATTGGAACTCTGAGGGTCTCTTGTGTCTGTTCACCATCTGCTTCATTCCTCTTTCTCAGGGCAGACCCTCCTTCTCTGCCTCTTTTGCAAATACTCCCTGAGGTCAAGTTCCCGCCCCTTCCTTTGTTAGCTATGCAGGTGGGGCAGCAACCAGGCCTGGGTAGACCCTTCCACCCTTCACTACTGAGGGCTGAATTATGATTGGCTTGAGCCTATTAGGGCATGCCCACTCTCTTTTGTAGGTGATTGGTTTACAGATAGACATGTGACTCAGTTCTGACCAATGACACTTGAGGATCTGGAAACCTGCTGAGACTTCTGTGAAAGATTTTCTTCCCTGATGAAAAAAGAAAGATGTCTAAGGGAGGAACCTTGCTTGTTGCCTTCCTGCTTTGGATGTTTCCCTGTTGAGAACATGATGTTTGGAGCAGTGGCAGCTGTCTCATGACTATAGAGGGAAAGCCAAGAGTAAGGAGTCTCTTCAACTGCTGTGGCAGAGTGAACCTACTATGACTCCTTGGGGGAAGGCAGAGAACTGGAACCAATACTGGCTTAATGCTCTGCACATCCTGCTTCTCATCTAGAACGAAAATATACACTCCTCTTAAAGTAAACCTACTTGTAGACTTGGGAAAAAAGAAGGACAAGAATCCGAACAGAATCTGAAGAAAATGTATGAATCACTGGCCAGAAAGGAAGACGAACGCCTCTAGCAGTGCCCCCAGAATTATTAGGATTTAAAATGTCAGAATGAGTCATAACGGGTCATGTTTTATAAGTGAAAAAGCAATCCCATTGTGTATTATTCACGTGGTGCATGATTACTTCATGGGGGTGGATGAGAACAGTCTATTGCCATTTGATAGAATGGTTTCAGAATGAGAAAAGAAAACCATTAAATAAATCAGAGTAAGCAGTGCACAACCCTCCTAGCTCCATCAGTTGTCCACAAGTTGATTTGCAGTGCCTGAGAATAAGGGGCAAGACACCTATCCCTTCTGTACCCGTGGGCACAGCCACCACCACCTAAAATTAGCCAATTCAGAAGCTAACACACAAACTCTCCAGTTTCATAGCTTGACCGTGGTGAACTGCGACTGGGACTGGAGTAATTCTGTCTCAGAAGATCATAAGGAACAGAATGCTTATATAAACTAGACTGCCTTTGACATCTGTACGAAATTGTATAGATGGCAGTCACAAAAAACTCAAAAAGACTGTTCCCTTCTGTCAGCAAAACTGCTGGTTGAGCTGTATGCTGCTGGAGTCCTCATCGGGTCCTGTTGATCCCTCAGGGGGACATGACTGAATGGGAAGTGGACTCGTTTGCATTACACGCCCCTGTCACCTGACCACTCATGTTAATCCTGAGACCTTTACCAGTTCACTGGCCACCGATGGGAGCCAATCCTGAGAGGGAGGCAGGGTCATGCTTCTCAACACAGGGGATGGGGATTAACCCCCTCCTGCCTTTGTGGTCCTCCTTTTGCCACTGTGCTTCAGGCCTTTCCTGGATTCTCAGGATGTCTTCCTTCTTAAAGGCAAGATCCTCTCCATCACACTCATTAAAGTCAAAGAGAGGCTGGGTCACACGCCCCCTGGCTCGTCCCCCCTGAGAATCACCTCACTTTCCTGCCTGGCCTTGGAAGCTGGTTCTGTCAACACTGTAGCGTCCAAAAGTGCATTTTGTAGAATTCCAGTAAAGTAGGCAATGAATCAAACTCCTGATCCTCTGTTTGGAATCTGAGGGGACTCAGTCCAGCTAGCCCGCTCCTCTGAGTGGAAGTCGCCCACGTTGGCCACCTCTGCACCGATGTGCTGAGACACTGGTCATGCACAGCCCCGCCAGCCCCAGCACCCACTGAGCAGTGGACCCGTAAGGTCTCAGCCTCACTATGGTGCCTGGAATGGCAGCGACAGCTATAGGCACCCCCCGGGCACTGGAAATCTCTCTAGTTATTTTGATAGTTTCTTTTTTCTTATTCATATCTTCAAACTCTCTTCTACTTATTTAAACATATTAGATATATTTATTTCATATTTTCCCATTAATTCCAACATCTAAACTCCACACAGGTCTAAATCTGCTGTTTGCTATTTCTTTTTTTGTGAGGAAGATCAGCCCTGAGCTAACATCCATGCCAATCCTCTTCTTTTTGCTGAGGAAGACTGGCCCTGAGCTAACATCTATTGCCAATCCTCCTTTTTTTCCCCTTTTTCTCCCCAAAGCCCCAGTAGATAGTTGTATGTCATAGTTGCACATTCTTCTAGTTGCCGTATGTGGGACAGGGCCTCAGCATGGCTGGACAAGCAGTGCGTCGGTGTGCGCCGGGGATCCGAACCCGGGGCGCCAGTAGCAGAGCGCACACACTTAACCATTAAGCCACGGGGCGGGACCCCGCTGTTTGCTATTTCTATGCACTTTCATTCCTGATGCCCCATTTTCTTTTGTGTGTGTTTTTCTTTTTTTTTTTTTTTCTCTTTGATGCTATAAGCTCTTAGTTTTTGGAACTTTGTCTCCCAAAGTTCTTTCAGCTCTGGTCTGATGGTACATTCCTCCAGAAAAGATTTGTGTTTGCTTCTGCCAGGCACCTGAGGGCCTTCTGATCCAGAACTACTTTAAATAAAATGCTCAGCTGGACGTTTCTGGAACCTCAAATGTAGTGTGTATTTGGGCCCTGATCCTGCTTGAGGGCAAGCTTGTGATTATGAATTTTTATGGGAGTTGTCTTTTCTTCTCAACCCAGAGCTGAGGCCAAGACAGCCCAGCTTCCTTCTTGTCTTTTTTGTGGTTCTTCCTGAGGCTGCTGTTACGATCTGACTCCTCACCTACTGTGAGCCCCAGGCTTCGTGCCTGCCACCCACGCGGGCATTCAGTTTGAAGTTCCATATTACTCTCTTCAGCTCGCTCTCTGCTTTAGCCCTTGCTTTCCTCTCTGGATTCATGCTTCAGCTCCAAGAATCTCCCTTATTTTCTTTCTTGCTAAGTCACTACTTTAAAAGGAAATTTTTCTTTTTTTATCCAGCACTTTTAGGTATCTTATAGTGGGAGGGTTTCAGGATATTTAACTGCCCTATTGCCATAAAAAGAACTTAAAGCTACCATTTTACATTTATATATCTTGTATCCAGCCACCTTGTCAAATTTTCTAATTCTGATAATTTTTTATACGAGAGCCTCTTGTGTCTTCTAAGTATTTACTCTTACCAACATGTACTTGCTTTTTTGCACTTACTAGAACCTCTGGGCATTTCTGAGTACTAACAGGGATAATGAGTATCCCTGCTTACTTTTTTCTAAATTGAGATATAAATGACATATAATATTGTATTAGTTTCAGGTGTATATATTGCAAAATGATTACTACAATACGTTTAGTTAACTTCCATCACCACACAGTTACAGGGTATTTTTCTTGTGATGAGAACTCTCATTTAAGATATATTCTTTTAACAACTGTCAAATATACAATATAATATTGTTAACTATAGTCACCATGCTGTACATTACATCCCTAGGACTTATCTTTTTTTTTTTTGTGAGGAAGATCAGCCCTGAGCTAACATCCATGCTAATCCTCCTCTTTTTGCTGAGGAAGACCAGCCCTGAGCTAACATCTATTGCCAATCCTCCTCCTTTTTTTCCCCAAAGCCCCAGTAGATAGTTGTATGTCATAGTTGCACATCCTTCTAGTTGCTGTATGTGGGATGCCGCCTCACCATGGCCGGAGAAGTGGTGCATCGGTGCGCACCCGGGATCCAAACCCGGGCCACCAGTAGCGGAGCGCATGCGCTTAACCCCTAAGCCACGGGGCCGGCCCCTTATTTATCTTTAATTGGAAGTCTGTACCTTTTGGCCACCTTCACCCATTTTAGTCACCCCCTACCCCCGGCCTCTGGTAACCACCAATCTGTTCATCTGTATTTATGAGTTTGATTTTTTTAGATTCCATATATAAGTGAGGTCATACAGTATTTGTCTTTCTCTGCTTGATTACTCTTTTTAATGAAATAGATTTAATGATTTTCTGTTTAGAATATTTGACTTTTTTGAGAAATGGCCTTTATTAAAGAAGTTTCTTTATATTCCTATTTTACTTGGAATTTTTTTAAATTAGAAAATGGCGGCTGAAGCTCCCGCAATGCCTCCTCAGAATTTATTGGTGTGATGCTACATGCAGCTTTTGCCCATGCCGTGCCTGTTTGTGCTGAAGCTGAGGATTCTGAGGGTGCAGTTTCCGGGCTGGGTTCAAAGGATAAAGGGCCTGGTGCTCCTGGCTACGGAGTCGGGGCTTTGTCCTGAGGGCAGTGGGGAGCCTTTGTGGGTAGATCAGATTTGAATTTTGAAACAAATCACTCTGCTGCACTGAAGTAAATGGATTGCTGGGGCCAACTGGAGGTAGGGAGACCAATTAGGACGTGGGTGCTGTCATCTAGACTGGTGGAGGAGAGATATGCGTTTATTTATTGCTTCTTCACATCAGACATTATGTCAGGGCCTTTACACATAGTGTAGGAGTTTCTTCCTGCTCCTTGTGTGCATGTGTGGTGGAGGAGAGAAAAGTTCGTGGTAAAAATCAGAGGGAACAAATCCCATTAATAGTAACTACAAAATGAAAAAACACCAGAGTCCCAGGAATGGACCCCTCCAGAGTAATCTCTGGTTTTCCAACCTCCTCCAGTCCCTTCAGGCACCAACGGGAAGTTGGTAGATGGTTTGGCCAACGCTCTTTTGTTTCGTACCCAACATCGATTCTAACTTTTTCCTCCTTCCTAACTGACCCTACATGGTATTTAGGAATCCACCCTACTCCATACAGTCATGTGCTTCAGGTGCGTCTGGCTCCAGCCCATTCCCAAAGGTAGTCAGTCATGGTAGTCCCATCCCCCTTGTCAGTGGCCAGTTTAATCACGGACATGGGATACAATTCTGCCACGGATGAGGGGCCGCTTTCTGGGAGCTATAGGGAAAGACTTCCTTACTGCTAAGAGGGACACACTGAAAAAGGCATGCTCATCATCCTCTGCACATTGTTATGCCTGGATGCCATTCTGCAACTGCTGCAGCAGTGTTGCAACCTTAAGAGGAAAAAGCTAAAACACTGAGGGCAACAGACTGAAAATATGGGGAGAACCTGACTTCTTGATGATGTTGTTGGGTCATGATTAGCTAGCCTTGGGCATTCCTACCTCTAGTTTTATTGATACATGAGATAATATACTTTCGTATCATTTAAGCCAAGTTGGTTTGGATTCTTTTGTTTCTTACAGCCAGAAACATCATAACTAATAGAGATGGTTTGTGCTGCCAATGAGCACACTGCTTATGCTCTCCCAAAGGGCTGGTGACTCACAGCCAACACGATCTTCCCTTCCTTCTGGGCTGGCATTACCGGGAACCGCCATCCACTGAGGTTTCTGGGCACTGTCACTTCTCATCACCATCCCCAATGCTGGATGGCATCATGAGAAGTTGGACCCATAACTGGAGACAAAGACAAAAGTGAAAGAGAGAGACCATCAGAGATTGGAGGGGTAACAGGTAGAGTCAAGGAGGTGTACGTATTTTGTAGGGTGGGGGTGGTCAGCAGAGCCAAAGGCCGCTCAAGAGTCCAGCAGGTCAGTGCCAAAATGGATGATTAGATTGAGGAGGAGTCAGGAAGACAGCTTCCTTAATAAAACCAAACTGGAAACTCCACGGGTTAGCCCAGGTAGGAGAAGCATGAAAACTGGACAGCAGTTTTCTCTGGTCTGAGTTTTCCCTTCTCCTTGGGGTCCTTTATGCTCTGCCTCCATCCTGAAGGCCCAGGTGTACGTGGTTCCTCTCACAGCTGTGGCCTAAAGCTGCACACAACACTCTCCTTAGGTTCACTAGCACAGGTGAACTGGGGATGGAACTTTCTTAAAGACGTAAGCAAACACTCAGGGATTAAAAGCCCCCCTACATTTGCTTATTTATTTAGACAAACAAACCCTTAAATAGTGTTTCCTTCTTGGTAGGAATTGTTCTAAACACTTTACAAATATTAACTCATTCCTCACAACAATGCCTAAGAAGTTGTGCTAATAGTAACAAGGTGTTATTATCATCATCATCTTTTTTTTCCTCAGAAGTAGGTGCTATTTTATCATCATCTGTTTTATGGATGAGGGAACCATTGCACAGGTAGGTTAAATAATTTGTTCCAGGTCATATAGCTGGTAAGTGGCAAAGCCAGAATTTGAACCCAGGCAGTCTGGTTCCAGGATCCATGTTCCTACTACTATGCTATATTACCTCTCAACATTGAGTGTATCAAAATGCGCTCATGTTCCACACTAAATACAATAAGATTTTTGAGAGGCTATTCTTTTTTAGAATTATTTGTCTACAAGGAACTCATTAAATCTATGATTGGTTCTTTGGGCCGGCCCCATGGCTTAGCGGTTAAGTGCACATGCTCCGCTACTGGCAGCCTGGGTTCGGATCCCAGGCGCGCACCGACGCACCGCTTCTCCAGCCATGCTGAGGCCGCGTCCCACATACAGCAACTAGAAGGATGTGCAGCTATGACATACAACTATCTACTGGGGCTTTGGGGGAGAAAAAGGGGAAAAAAAGGAGGAGGATTGGCAATAGATGTTAGCTCAGGGCCGGTCTTCCTCAGCAAACGGAGGATTGGCATGGATGTTAGCTCAGGGTTATCTTCCTCACCAAAAAAAAAAAAAAAAAAAAAAATCTATGATTGGCTCTGATTTCTCAGCAATCATTATGAATATTTAGGAAATTCTAGGAAGTGAGAAAAATTAACCTACAAATTGTTTTCCAATGTAATGAAATTTTAGGAATATGAAATTTAACCAAGGGCCGGCCCGGTGGCGCAAGCGGTTAAGTGCGGGCATTCCGCTGTGGCAGCCTGGGGTTCGCCGGTTCGGATCCCGGGCGTGCACCGACGCACCGCTTGTCAAGCCATGCTGTGGCGGCGTCCCATATAAAGTGGAGGAAGATGGGCACGGATGTTAGCCCAGGGCCAGTCTTCCTCAGCAAAAAGAGGAGGATTGGCAGATGTTAGCTCAGGGCTGATCTTCCTCACAAAAAAAAAAAAAAGAAATTTAACCAAGAAGGTGATTGACTAATAGTGTTTTGCAGACATTTATTTAAACATTTAAGCATTCATTATTTTAGATTTTTACAGTTTACTTTTTGTATTTTGGAGTTAATAAACTTTTTCAGGTCTGTAACATTTCTGTAAGCACTTGGAAAGCTTTTAGCCCTAAGCCCTCTGTACTCAGGGGAGAACTCAACTCTCTTCAAGGACAACAGGAAAATAAACCCAGAAACCGCAAGCCACCTAAGAACAGCCTGGCTTTGTATATCGCAGAGCTCAGGCTCCGATCTACGCCTCCCCCCCCCCCCCCCCCCCGCTGCTCACTGCTCTCAGCCTTCACTGGCCACTATCATGAAACATCTGCACTTGAGCCTTTGGCACCAACTTCCCACCTCCCAGATCCCTGGGTCCAGGAGGGGCAAGCTCATAACCCATAAATCAGGATGCCCCTCCTAGGCAGCCAGTCGGCCAGACGCCCAAGTCCTCGCCCTCACCTCTCTGCAGGCCTACCCAGATGTGACTTCCCCCCCAGCCCAGACTCCGCGCCCGCACCCTTCTAGTTAGGCAGTAGGTATCAGGCTCACAAACGTGCTTTAAACTGGATCAGCCCCACTGCGAGAGACTTCTGGTTGTGAATGAAGAAAGAGATACGACCAGAGCTTGAGACAGAAGTGGATCAAGTTGGATGAAGCTATTTGGTTGAATGGGATAGAGAAGGAATGCTTAGGAAGAGAGGCTGCCTAGGATTTAAAATGTTTTGCAAGTAGGAGAGAGGCAGAAGGCTTTGCAGAGGAAATGACATTGAAGTGTGGGCAGGGGCAAAGAAGATTTGTGCCAGACAGGAGGAACTCTGTTCAGAAGCGAGGGCGCGGAAAGGGAAAAGACCCACCCCGTGCACGGACAAGAGGTTTGTGTGGGATCAGTAGCAGCCAGTCACAGCCTCTTCAGTTCACGGACCCCCGGTGGCTTCGAGACATTCCCCGGGCTTGGTCAGTCCCCGCTCCACTCCTCCCTGTGTCCTCCCTGTGTCTTTTCCTTGGGGAAAGAGAACAGGCCCCGAAAACTTTGCCTGACATGCTAGACCTTCAGAACGTCTAATTTACATCCATCCCTACAGCTGTAGGAACACTGTTGTCTGATTCTGTTTCCTACTGTGGCTTCTGGTCCTGGTTGACATTTTTCAGCTGGGAAGCAGATTCCGGCCAGGCAGGGCTGCTGCAGCCCTAGGGCCGACCTGGGGGTTGTCAACTGAGTTCTCTAAGAGGCTGGGTCCTTTAAGTCAGATGTGAGGTCTCGGGAGGGGGCTGGGAAGGCAGACAACAGGCCCAGAAAATTCTGAGGTAGCTAAAAGATTGGGTACTGCACAAGGGAAATGACAGACATTACCTCTGGCCCCTTCTGGTGTGACTCCCCTATCAAATCAAGACATAAGGAGCACAGGGAACTGGAGTAGAGATTGGACAGGAGTAGAGATGAAGGGCTGACTACCTGTGGCCAGAAAATGGGAGGAAATGAAATGGAAGGGAACCTACATTTGTAGAGTAGCTACTACGTGCTTGCAGTTGTGCTGGTCCTTTCCAAGCTTTATTTCACTTGTCTCACCAACAATCCTTTGAAGTATTACCACCTTTTAATAGATGACTAGAAAGCCTTGGAGTTGGGACTCAAGAACTATGCTTTTAACAATTCGCCAGGCCTAAGTTGCTTTTGCAGGATGCACACACACGGCTGCCTCAATTTGAGTCCCATTCCCATCCTGATAACCTGTTTTTAGTGGATGTTTTGGGGTGCCTTGTGTCTGAACCTCTTCCTTTGAGAAATTCCCATCATCCTCATCATCCCACTTTATTATGATTGACACGTCCCTCATTATTTTTGATGGGAGGCAGAACTCATCTACCTGTAGACACTGAAAATACCAGGTGCTTACTTTCCTCGTGTCCCTTCCTCTAGGATGAGAGCACATGACCGAGGTTCAGGCCGTCAGGAACACTGACCCTGGGCTTGAATTTGGAGCTCGTGGTGAATGAAGCAGAGAATGTTTCTGAGCAGCAGCAGCAGTTTCAAGGCCAAGTGGCCACAAAGGGCCAGCAGTGACATCTAGCGTCCAATGGTGACAGCAGTGGCCTTGGCAACCCATTTAGGCCTGTGGTAGTTGGTGTTCCTGCCAAACCTAGTTCTGCAGCCTTCTTGGTAATTCTGAGAGCTCCCCAGTATCCTGTAATCAATCATTTTTCTCCTTAAATAAGTCAGAGTGAGTGCACATGGCTTACAACTAAGAACCTTGACAAAGATGTTGGCCAAAGTTCCAGAACCAGAAAATGCCAGATAACACACATTTGGGTATTTTGACACACAGACCAGGCTCAAAGACTCTAGTTGGGTGCTTCCCCCACTGTCCTGGAGACTGGGCCCTGGAGACTGGGCTGTCCAGAGAGGTCCAACGGCCAGAGGCTTCAGGCCTTCAGCATGTAAGCTGGTGGGGGGTGAAGGGTGGTGGCAGAGAAGGGATGGGGACTGGATTGGGAGAGGCACTGGAGACAGACCTGCTAGAGGGAGCAAGCAAGGAGTGATGTGGGGTAGGACTCCCATCCCATTCCACCCCCATCCCAGGTCTTGTCTGTGTGTCAAAAGTGACTATAGCGAAGCCATTTTAAAATGGAGTTGGAACTGCCTTTCCAGAGAAACTGCCTTGCTGTCTTGAACTTTGGACTGGGCCAAAATTGCAATTTTTTTGCAAGCAATTGTTTGAGAAGCCAGCCAGAGAACAGACATCCTGATCACAAAGACTGAGGATTGTGGACTTGCTGAAGATGGAATCAATAGCCAATCAACATTCAGCCAAGATTAGCTCTCTGCCTCCAACTCCAATTAAAATTCTTTGTAATACAAACTCCCTCCTTTGCTTTTAAAAACCTCTGACTTTTTACTCCCTAGCAGGACACTATTTTGGTTTCTACCTGAATCTGTGCTCCCCAAATTGCCATTCTTTTTTTGTGTGTGTGTGAGGAGATCAGCCCTGTGCTAACATCTGCCAATCCTCCTCTTTTTCTGCTGAGGAAGACTGGCCCTGGGCTAACATCCGTGCCCATCTTCCTCCACTTTATATGGGCCGCTGCCGCAGCATGGCTTGCCAAGCAGTGCGTTGGTGCACGCCCGGGATCCGAACCGGCGAACTCCGGGCCGCTGCAGTGGAGCGCGAGCACTTAACCGCTTGCGCCACTGGGCCAGCCCCAAAATTGCCATTCTTGAGACCTCAAATAAACTTTTTGCTTCTCTTGTAGTTTATGCCTCTTATTGGTTGACATGTGCCAACTTCAGCCCCACCACCAGCCTCCCCCAGCCCCAGACTCAGCAAGCTCCTTACCCAGTTCCAGTTCTAACACAAGGTTCAGGGGACTCAGTGAGGTTCTCCATTCACGTGTGGTCATCCAGGCAGACTTGTTCCCTGCATACAATGAGCCCCACTGTCCTGAGTGGGCGCCTTTATCTTCCCGCTTCACTACCTACCCCCATTTCAGAGCGTCTCAACAATGTGCTTCCCTGGCCCTGAACCACAAACCCCAACCTTTGCATCCTCATCTCATTCCTGGGTCATGTTCTTCCGCTTTTCCGAGCCCTGGGCCTGGGCTTTGAGGTGTACACCGACTTCCCATGGCCTGGTCTCTGGGTGAGCCGGGGAAGGAGAGGATTCTGGGGGGTGAGGGTGAGAGGCAACTCTATTAGGCACTTAGAAGCCCAAGATCAGCTGGGCCAAACACCAGAAAGCCTCCTATTTTTGTTTACCTCAAATAGAGCTCAATATACCACTCAATATACGATAAATACCCACTCCTGTGGGTAACACCATCCATCCTTGTCTGCCCTCTTCCCTCCCATCCACCTTCTGCAGACGGAGCCCCCAGTGGGTGTACCCAGGGAATGGCTGGGCTCAGCTCAGGGCTTCCTCGAGGTTGTAGACCCCTGAGGCCCCAACAACCTCTTGCAGGGGCTCCCATGAGAAAGTGCCAGAGCAGTTTTAAAGTTCACAAACATAGACACACTCTCAGATCTCGTGGTCCCCAAAGCAAATTATGTACAGAGCGTGACCCTCTCTTTAGATGTCCGTAAAGACCTGACCCAGCTCAACATCTGCTCCTGGGGCTTTCTCCAGGTGGGCAGGCATTACCAATTTGGTCCATTAGTAACTCCTTCTTGTGGTACTGCCACATCCCATGGAGCACTGGGCCCCGAGTCCACTCATTCAATGAGCCCCTTGTTGAGTGTTTCTTTCATTCAGTCATTCATCATTTACCTTTGGCATCTTTGGGTGTCAAAGATCCAGAGATCAATAATGCAAAGTCCCACCTCCAGGGCAACGTGGGGGTGAGGGGCAGAAGACAAATGGATGATTTCACTGCAGGCTGAGAAGTACTCTGATGGGGGTTAAGCAGGCAGAGTGGGGGCATCTAATGCAGATTAGGAGTGGGTGTGGTCAGACGACTTCCCAGAGGAGACCTTGCTGCATTATCTGTGAAGACTTAAGGAGAAAAACTTAAATAATTTACCTAGTCATTTAAAGCATTATTTTCCTATGAAAGTATGCATCGAAGATTATGAAGTAGGATGCAACATTCCACATGAATTTTCAATGTAAAACAAGCTATTTCAAAGAAATTTCCCAAGTGCAAAAGGTCTACAACCCCAGACCCTCCTGACCCCTCTGACTGTGGTATGAATCTTCTCTCCTCTGTGGTCAGCTTCCAATATTAGTGAAGATTAGTGAATGCTACGTTAGTGGAAATTTTTGAGAAGCATCTATCTCTGGGAAAACATCTAAATTCCTTAGCTTGGCCTACAAGACCTTTCATGATGGGACCCTCTGCCCTAGCAGCTTTCTCTGACATTATTCTCCTACACACTCTCTGTTCTCCACCCAGCAGCTATTTACACCTCCCCAAACAGTAAACAATGTGCCAAGCTGGTTCATGCCTTTGTGATTTTTCACAAGCTGCTCTTTGCCTGGAATGTCCCTGCCCACGCATCCATCTGGCAAACTCCTACTCATCCTTCTATACCCAGCTCAAAGGGCTCCTCTTCTGTGAAGCCTTCCCAGCAGGCCCAAGTGCAATGAGTCAGTTCCTCCCAAGCACCACTCTATGGTGTCTGTGGCCCTCTCCTTGTGCTGAGATTTATTTATTTCACTTTTTCTCTAACTTGATTGTGGGGGCTTGGAGGGGAAAGACTGTATGATTTATATTTGTATCTCTAGCCCTAAGCACAGCATCTGGCATGGTAGGTGTCTATAAATATTTTGCATAAAGGAGCAAATGAACAAAACTTATTTTGACTCCTTTCTTCTCTTTTGCTTTTAGAGTCAAGATAGGAGACCAGCATTTTCTCATAGACTTTGGAAAATGCTAAGAAAACCACACACCACAAAGAAAAAAATTTCCATTTAACCTCTTTTTGTAGCCATTCACTTCTTATAGCTCATGTAGTTCTCCTGAGAACTCACCAACCCGCTGTGGTTCTTTGACCTTGAGGCATTAGTAAACAGAGCCAGGTAGGAAAGGGGCAGCGGTGCTGTAGGGTCTAGCCAGGTTCCTCCGAGGCAGAGCAATAGCAGCAATGGGGGCTGACACCTATCACGTTCCAGGCACTGTTCTAAGTCCCTTACTATACATGTATACACAGTGACTCTTAATCCTCATAACAACCCTATCAGGTAGCTACTACTATTACCCCATTTTATTTTATTTATTTATTTATTTTTTGGTGGGGAACATCAGCTCTGCGCTAACATCCGATGCCAATCCTCCTCTTTTTTGCCGAGGAAGACTGGCCCTGAGCCAACATCCGTGCCCGTCTTCCTCTACTCTATATGGGACACCCCCACAGCATGGGGTGCCGCGTGGTGCGTTGGTACGCGCCCGGTTTCGAACCTGTGAATCCCGGGCCACCAAAGGGGAGCGTGTGCACTTAACCACTTGCACCACCGGGCAGGCCCTATCCCCATTTTAGAGATGAGGAAACTGAGGCACAGACAGGTTGAGTAACTTGCTCACAATAATACCGCTAACGAGTGGCAGAGAGAGGATTCAAACCCAGGAAGTCTAGCTTGAGAATTTATTCTCCCAACCTCAAGCCTATAGTAGCTCCATGAGCAAAAGATGGACAGTGATGGTAATTTGTTCTAAGAATACAGGGAACAAGAGGTAGAAGAGGAATGTGCCCTTTCACAACCAATCGCCCCAGTCTCGGGCTCTGGGGTGCCCTCTGGGTTCATAAGTGTCCTGTAAAGGTGCTCACTTTGTACAACTCCCAGGCCCAGAGGCCCAGTCTCCTCTTTGCCCTGCATTTTTACTTCACCACGGAGAGGGAGCTATTTGTTTCAGTTGGCTTTGTTCAGCAGAGTCCTCACCAGCCATCTCGGGAAGTGGGCTCCCTGCCATCTTGGGTGGCTGAGGATCTGCTGGCTCTACCTCCCAGGTGCCTTTCACAACAGCACCCCAGGCTAGGGAAACTGGTGAGACCACTTTCCTAGGGTATGTGGGGTGGACCTTAAACCTTCATGGATTCCTGTATCCCATCCAGGACATTTCAAGCAGAGGTCATGACATATGCAAAAATGCAGGAGTGAGAAAAAGCTAGGCCTGTCCATGGAGCAGGTGAGATGCTAGGGTTTGGAGAGAGGGGAGGGAGATGGAATGGACAGGTAGCCTGGCTCTACTTTTGCTTGTGAAAGGCCTTAAACCCACAGTAGAGAAATTTGATTTTCTTCCTCCTATAGGCAGTGGAGAGCCATCGAAGGTTTGTTAGGTTTACAGTGTCACTACTTAAGCTGTTTCTCTTTATTCAACTCTACTTTCTCAACAATTAGGAAACACTGCCATCATGTGGCTGCTGGGTGATGCATACCCCAAACTGTAGATTGACCAATTTTCTCTGATACCATTTAACACGCAGTTAAACCAAAGAACACATCTCTTGATTCAATAGTTGAAGTAAAGCAATGGTAACCTTAATCCTAATGTAAAAAGGATGCTTTTCATAAAGCTTTTCAGGAAATCAATACCTGGGTTCAATTCTTGGATTTCTTACTTTGTTTTCAAAATTCTAATCTAAATCTTTAGTGATTCTGATTGCAAGGATCCTTTCTACTCCCAGTAACCCCTATCTTAGAACCATACTCTCTGGCCCTGCAAAGACTCCACTATCTCCAGGTCAGTTTGGCATCAGACTGTCTCCAGGCCATTTCCCTCAACTGGCAGATTCTATTTCAGTCCTAGGTCTGTCCTCTTTGTATGGCTCAGCAGTTGGACAGATCCAAATTCAAATATTTCCCCCATTTTTTAGCTGGGTAATTTTGGGCAAGTCACTTAACCTCTCCAAACTTCAGTCACTTCATCTGTATAATGAGGATGACACCTTCTCCACAGGGTTATTGTGAGGATGGAAAGACGACACGTGTAGACTGCCTGGTACATCACAACTCCTCATAATAAGGTAGTCCTCCTCCTTCCCTTCCGTCCTCAGGGCACATTGTTGAGCACCCAACAAGCACTCACTGGAGGTCTGTGATTTGATATCCGAGATTTACCTGGTCCTCCAGCAACATTCCCTGAGAACAAAACTACTCATCCCTTCAGGCTTCGAGGGACCACCCCTATTTTCGTGCGTTGCCTACAGACCTTGGGCTTGCTGGGGATTGCAATCCACGCGTCTCCTCCGTGCGCAGCAGGCGGCAGGTGCGTGGACGTGAGCGGGGCGGGCGGGGCGGCAGTCATTCCTCGCCGCTTCATTCCCGGGGGCTGGGTGTGTGTGTGTGTGTGTGTATATATAATTCAATCCCCGTGGGATCCGGAGTCTGGCCTCACCCGCGGCTCGGCAGATTGGCTGACGGTCTCAGCTCGCCCCCGCCCTCCTTCCCTCCGCGTCCCAGGTGGCTCAGGCCCCCTGCGGTGTTCTCTGTTTACGGAGAGAGCCCGTCCAAGTTGGGCTCCATCTCTGCACTCGCTCCCCTCCGGGGCCCCGCCCGCCCGGGAAGCGGGGAGAAAACCAGGCCGTGCCATTCCTCGTCCTTCCCCTACCCCTCACCGCGCAGAGAGGTCGGGTAAGGGGGAAGAGGTGTGCGCGGGAGAGGGAGTCCCAGGCCTGGGGGAACCGGCTGTCTCCCCCTCCCAGTACCTCGCGCGGACCCAGGAGTTCTATCCCTAGGCCTAGCTCCCGCTCCCTCTCCCCGCCCTGTCGTGCTCAGGGTGACGTGCCCACCCTGGGCAGGCAGCCAGAAGCTGGATCTCAGGGATGCCAGGTCCCTAGAGGAGGCACAGATGTGGAGACTTCACTCACAGGTGTTCCTCCTCCCCCAGACGGCGATGACCCCCAAGCCGGCCGGACCCCCTGACGGGGGCTGGGGCTGGGTGGTGGCGGCCGCAGCCTTCGCGGTGAACGGGCTCTCCTACGGGCTGTTACGCTCCCTGGGCCTTGCTCTCCCTGACCTCGCGGAGCACTTTGACCGAAGCGCTCAGGACACTGCGTGGGTCAGCGCCCTGGCCCTGGCCGTGCAGCAGGCAGCCAGTGAGGGGCGCCCCGAGGGAGGCGGGAACTGGGGTGGAAGGGCCGTGAGCGTAGTGGTGGGGGACTCACCTGATTACCAGACAAGCTGAGAAAGGGAGACTGGTGGAACCACGTTCTAGAAAAGAGTGTGTCTTGAGGTCAAAGGAAGGAGCTATTAGGCTGGGGGAGGGGTTTTAGGCCAGACAAACAGCCAAGGAGAACTGTTGGAGCGAGTTTGGGGGTCCAGGGGCGTGTCTTCCGTTGACTCCGCCCCCTTCTAGGCCCAGTGGGCAGCGCCCTGAGTACCCGCTGGGGGGCACGCCCCGTGGTGATGGTTGGGGGCGTCCTCACCTCGCTCGGCTTCGTCTTTTCGGCTTTCGCCCGCAGTCTGCTGCATCTCTACTTCGGCCTGGGTGTCCTTGCTGGTGAGGGGAGAGGGATACTGGGGTCCTTAACGTGTGATGGTGGAGATAGGAGCTTGTTGGGGGCTGGAGGCTAACGGGTGGGGGCCTCCCGCGAGGCGCCGGGCTGGGATTGCTGGGGCAGGCATCCCCGGCCGGTGCCCTTACCCCGTCCTGTCCATTCGCAGGCTCCGGCTGGGCCCTGGTGTTCGCCCCTGCCCTGGGGACCCTTTCGCGTTACTTCTCCCGCCGTCGAGTCTTGGCCATGGGGCTGGCACTCACGGGCAACGGGGTCTCCTCGCTGCTCCTGGCGCCCGCATTGCAGTTCCTCCTTGATACTTTCGGCTGGCGGGGCGCCCTGCTCCTCCTTGGCGCCATTACCCTTCACCTTATCGCCTGTGGCGCTCTGCTGCGCCCCCTGACGCTCCCTGGCGACCCCCAGGCCCCACCCCGCGGACCCCTAGCTGCCCTCGGCCTGGGTCTCTTCACACGCCGGGCCTTCTCAGTTTTTGCTCTGGGCACGGCCCTGGTGGGGGGCGGCTACTTCGTCCCCTACGTGCACTTGGCCCCTCACGCTTTAGACCGGGGTCTGGAGGGGTATGGGGCAGCGCTGGTGGTGGCGGTGGCTGCGGTGGGGGATGCGGGCGCCCGGCTGGTCTGCGGGTGGCTGGCGGACCAGGGCTGGGTGCCCCTTTCGCGGCTGCTGGCGGTGTTCGGGGCTCTAACCGGGCTGGGGCTGCTGGCCGTGGGACTGGTGCCTGTGGCGCGCAGCAAGGAGGGCTGGGGGGGCCCCCTGCTGGCCGCGGCTGGGGCCTACGGGCTGAGCGCCGGAAGTTACGCCCCGCTGGTTTTCGGCGTGATCCCGGGGCTGGTGGGCATTGGAGGTGTTGTACAGGGAACGGGGCTGATGCTGATGCTGATGAGCCTCGGGGGGCTTTTGGGCCCTCCTCTGTCAGGTAAGGGCCTGAGCCAGCCGACCCGTTCGCAACCATCCTCTGCCCCTGGAGTCCGAGGCCTCCAAATTCCTTTCCCCTTCCCTTCAGGCTTCCTAAGGGATGAGACCGGCGACTTCACCGCCTCCTTCCTCGTGTGCGGCTCCTTCATCCTCTCTGGCAGCTTCATCTACACGGGGCTGCCCGGGGCGCTGCCCTCCTGCGGTGCAGCCTCACAACCAGCGGCCCCTCCCCCTGAGAGCGGGGAGCTGCTCCCCGCTCCTCAGGTTGCCCTGCTCTCCGCAGGAGGCCCTCACTCCACCCCGGACACCACTTGTTGACTATTTTGTTTGAGCCCCTCCCCCAATAAAGAATTTCTATCCGGTTTTCCTGCAAGCTCCAAATGTTAGCCAATCTAGGACGCTGAAAACATTCTACTTAAGATACCCAGAAAGGCTGGTTCAAAGGAACATGATCCCACTAAGCCCTGGGGGAGGGGAAGGGTGTCTGTCTGTCCAGCCGGTCCATTTCTCTTTGCCCAAGTTGTTGCCATTATAACAGGGAATCTTTGAGAAGCTGTCTGCCTGTCAGCTTCAGTTTGTTGTTGGGGGGACGACTCATGGGTGCTATCTGCCCCCTCCCCATCCCAGAAAACTCTTTCCTGCATTTCAGTATCCTCCTACTGGCCTGAGGGAAATAAAAGAGCCTTAGACCCAGACTTCAGTTCTCTCAGCTTTAGCTCCCCCTCCCAAACTCCCCCCCACTGTGTCCCCCACCATTCTGTTAATGTCTTTTCTAAGTCACAGGGGATAGTGGGCAAGAGGGAGGTCAGTGGGCAAGAGGTACTGTGGTCCAGAGAACAGAGTCCAGCTCTGGGTCACCAGAGCTCCTGGACACCTCCCCTCTACTCCCCAGCCATGACCCATTCAGCCAACCCAAGCATATGGGCCCCAGCTCTTTTTGAAGTTCTGATTATTATCCAGTTTGCTTACTCAGTTTTATCTCAAAGGGGCATCCTTCTTTCCCAAACATCTGTCTTCAGAGAAGAAACTCAGTAGGCAACAGTAGAGAGCACGTGTAAAACATGATAAGTCTGTTGGCCTTTGATTTTCAGTTGATCCACAGCTCAGTAGAGCAGGCTGAACTCCTGAATCCCTCAGAAAAGGTTGTGGGAGCAAAGAAGAGATGAGAATCCTCAACAAAATACCAAGGGTTGGCAGACACATTGCAGGAGCCCCAGGCCTGCTCTGGGGGGAGGCAGATCAAGATGTTTAAGGCACTGTGGTTCTGTGGGCGCCAAGGAGAAGACTTGGGCTGCCAACCTCTGGCTTTCTGGGTCTGACAGCCCCTTTTTGGAGTTCAGTCCTCTCCCAGCCCTTCCTTGGGCAGGGGGACTTTGGTATCCAATGCCTCTGTTACAAGCTCCTGGGGCTTTAAGGTAGGAGCTGAGAAGCAGAAGAAGTGGGGCAGAGTGATGAGAACTCCACTCCCTGCCAGAAGGAAGGCCCCAGCCACCACAAAAGAAGCTGTGTAGTTGCCTGTCACATCCCGGAGGTAGCCTAGGTCCAAGAGAGAAAAAGAATACACATGGGTGATCTGTTTCCTGGGACTGATGGCTCAGACACATTTTTGGGTGAAGGGAAGAAAATAATCCTTAACCCATCATCTTGGGAGAGTTAGAACTCCCAAGGTAGGCCTGGAGGAGCTTGAGAACTCTGGTTTCCCAAAGGGTTTCAAGAGGTAATTCTGACCACCTTTCTGCCTTCAGAAGGGATCTCCAAAGCAGCCAGTGGGGATATGGGGATCCAGATCGAGTCAGGCACACCTGTGCCTTTCTTTCTGGCAACTGTGGCCCTCCCTTCTACACCTCCAGTTAGTAGTCAAGAGGACAGTGTTAAGGATCTGAAAGTCCTGGCATCTGGAGCCTAGAGAACTTTGACCATGTGGCTCAGACACCTAGTGGGCCAAGGGAAAGGACAGACACTGGCATGCTATGTCTGGCCAGGTCCAGCCAGGTCCTCTAAAAACCCAAGCTGTAGGTACCCTGCCAAGGGTTCCACATGGCTCCTAGTCTTTGCACAGCCCCAATTTCTTTGCCCCCTGGACCCACTTCAGGGCTGCTATGATTCGCCATGCAGGCCATGTACTGTACCATACCAGTGGGCAATATTCACATACACTGTAATGTGGATAGTCCCCTCCTTGAATTGTATGACATGGCAGCCCTGGCCCACCCGGAAATCCCATTCCCCTTACCTGACAGAGGAGCTCCCAGCAGCCCTCCGATGCTCTCTACCATCTGCAGCAGTCCCAGGCCACAGTATATCCTTCCAGTCCCCACCAGTTCAGGCAGCACAGAGAAGGCCACTGGAGTCAGGGCCCCTGATGTGAAGCCATAGGCCACAGCCAGAGCCACCAGGGCTGTGGGAGCCTGAGCCATGGGGAACAGGGCCAGTGACACCCCAGTCAGAGTGGTCCAGAGTGTCAGGAGTCGTGTCACAGGCCCTGGGACTGCATCCCCTAGCCACCCAGAGGCCACACGCCCTACGAGGTCAGAAATAGCAGCCACTGAGACTAGGAAGGCAGCAGGCAATGGGTCCCAATTCAGGTCCTGGAGATGGGCCACCAGGTGCACGTAGGGAATGAAGAAGCCAGTGTTGATCAAGGTGAGGGCAATAGTGTAACGGAGAAAGGGGCCATGATGGAGAAGGGAGGCAAGCTGGGCCCCAGGGCCACCCACGGCAGGGTCCTCAGTCAGGAAGAGTGGGCGGAGGAGAGCACCACAGGCCACCAGGTGGAGGGAGAGGGCAGACACCAGCAAAAGGGCTCCCCGCCAGGCATAGTGGCTGAGCAGCCATTGGAAGAGTGGGGCAAAGGCAAAGGAGGAGAGGCCCACGCCTGTCAGCGCTAGCCCTGTGGCCAGGGATCGCCGGCGAGAGAAGTAACGGGACAGGCAGGCCAGGGTGGGAGTGAAGGTCAAAGCCCAGCCAGAGCCTGTCAAAAAGGAAGAAATGAGGGTTGGGGGACTCTTAGGGAGCTCAGGGCACCCAGTAATCCCAACACTGCCCAACAGCGGAATATAGCACAGGCCTGGGTTATAATCCTAGCTTTGATACTTTCTAGCTATGTGACCTTGTGTATTTTACTTAATCTCCCAGCCTCAATCTCCTCATCTGCAAAATGGGGGTAGGATACCTCATGGGACTGTGGAGGCTTAGAGACAATGTTTGTAAAGTAACTAGCACAGAACTTTGGAGTTGGACCTGGGCTTTACCATTTCTGGCCTTGTGAGCCTCTTTTGCCGAGTTGCATAAGCTTCTCAAGACTTTCTTCATATGTAAATAGGATAATAATAGCTATTTCATCTCCACAGTACCTGGCACAACTTGACAGTAATTCTTCCTTTTATACTCCAGTCCCACTAGCCCTGGGCTTGTGTATTCTGGATTCATCATCTTTGAATTTCCTAATGTCCCCAATATGTTTATCAATTTAGTCACCCTTCTTCAGAACTCCCCTCTGGGCACAGGTGCCGTCCAAAACTTTCTCTCAGTTTCTCCCTAAGCCTTTTGGAAGGAGCAGGAAGGAGGAGGAAGTCCAGAGGCCAAAGACTCAGGCATTTGACTCTACTGCTGCCTGTGCCCCGGGTCTCACCTGAGAGCAGCCCAATACTCAGGTAGAGATGGATCAAGGAGGTAGCAAAGGAGGCGAGCAGCATGCCCAACGCAGCCAAGATGCCCCCAGCCATCACCACGGGCCTGGGACCGAACTTCGTGCTCAGGGCACTGCCCACGGGGCCTGGGGAAGAGGAAGGGGTTCTGCAAGATCTCAGATTTCTCCAGCATCCTCCCCATCCCCAGCTTCCCCTTTACTGTCCCCACTTCCCCTCTCCCTTCCGAGGGTCGCAGGACGCCGGACCCAGGCGTGGCACTCACTCCCAAACTGCTGCACCGCGATTCCTATGGAGGCGATCCAGGAGACGCGCGCTGCCTGCTCCTCGAACGCCGCCACAAACTCCACGAAGAAGACGCCGAAGGAGCGGAGCACCCCAAACACCAGCGCCGACTGGAAGAACGCTGAGAGCACCACCATCCATCCCCAGCCTCCGTCGGGGGGCTCGGACCTACGCGCCATCTGGGAGGTAACAGAGCTGCCGCCACTAAGAGCCCCTGCGAGAGCAGGGCTCAGGACGCTCCACCTCTGCCCACCCCCCACCCCCCACCCAACCGGACGGCTCGGGGCCGCGCTGAGGAGAGGCTGCTAGCGAGGAAGGTGCCGACGAGGGCTTGAAAGCTGCAGAGAGGCTGCGTGAGGCGCCTGCGCCTTTCCCCTAGGGGGGCGATATAGCTGTGGAGAGCCGGCCGGCGCTGGCCCCGGCGATCAGCGCCCGGGGGCGTGCCCCCGCTGGCTGGGAGTCGAGAGTCCAAGCCCGAACCGGACAGATCCGGGCGGGGGCCCACGTTCGGTTTAGGAGCCAGGGGGCGGCACTGGGTTTGGGCCCCACCCCCGAGGGGCGCCAGTCTCCGCGTGGATTATCTATTTTATCATTGGAAGTGTCCGCACCTGGCCCAGCCAGGCTAACATCCTGACCCTAGATCGCCAATGAGGAGCGGGACTCCCTGGAAGGGGGCGGAGCCAGAAGGGCAGGGCGGGGTTTAGAGCATTGTTCAGGACAGGGGCGCATGCGTAAGGAGGGGCTATTAGGAGGCCGACTAGATGGGCCCCACGTGATGCAGGAACCTACCCCGAGGCGGCTTCCGTCTCCAATCCGCCTAGCGGGTCCAGATTTCAGCACCAAGCCTGCACGTAAGGAGCCCATGGGGGTTGGTGGTGGGTACACTGCTTCAGGAAAACACTCACTTGCTTAATGAGGGGCCCAGGAGTTGCAAGGCCAGGTGCGGGCGAGCGGAGGGCTTATGAGATGAGACTCAAACAAAATACCTGGCCAAGAGCCTGAGGCCCCTGGAATCTAGATTCCTGGATACCTGAGGAGTTCAGAGACCAAGGGAGGAGACAAGGGGAATGGGTTGTTGGACTTCTGGCACTCATTTCTGTAATGGGAACTCGTTCCTACCGCTTCTGTTCCCACTAACAGGAAACCTACAGGTCACAGAGACCAAAAATAACTGGCGAGAGGAAGGGCGGCTCTGAGCTCACTCAGGGCTCTACGAGCACCACCTACCCTTTCTTCAGTGGGGCTGGAATCTTTTCTTCTGCCCTCTAGTAACAACCACTTCCGAACCAAGTTTTTTGATCTACTGATGGGATAGACTAAAGAGATAAGCCATGACCACTGGAGCAGTCAGCCTGTCCTACCCAACCAGTACCCAGTCCCTCCGCTTATATAGCACTAATGGCTTGGCTTCTTGTTTCTTCATTGTAATTCAAGCTTCCCAGAACTCGGACCTTGAAACTTGGGCTCCAGGGTTCATACTAGACGTGTGTGTGTGTGTGTGTGTGTGTGTGTGTGTGTGTGGCTGTGTAATTTTTAAAAGCCTGTTGAGCCTTATAATTTTATATGGGAAATAAAAATAATCATACCCAAAAAACTTTTTTTTTTTTTTTTTGTAAGTAGAGTCAAAACTTTGGCTGGTGGGGAATATGCCAAAGATGTAGAATTGGTGTCGCTGTATAACATAGTGGATAGTGGATATAACTAGTGGATAGTCTTTAGAATCAAGTCCTAGTTCCAATCTTGGCTTTATCACTTATTAACTTGGCCAAGATACTGAACCTCTCAGCTGGCTTCCCTGTCTGTAAGTTGGGCATAATAATAGTACCCACTTTTCAGAGTTCTCAGGGGAGTTGAATTTGAAAATTTATGCACTAAAATGCTTATTAGGGCCTTACATGTAGCAGGAGATAAGTAATATTAGCTGGACTCATTTTCAACAGGGGATAAGCTATAGCGGGAGGGGAAGGAAGGGTTTAGTTTAGTTTTTTTGTTTCATTTTTTGCTTTTTTAAAATCTAATCCAGGTCATGGGTTTTAAAAGATTGAGAAACACAACCACAAACTGTAAATGTTCTAAGGACCTGCAGAGGTCATGTTAATGGACTTATTTCACAGATGAGGAATTTAAGTCCAAAAGGGAGGTAACATAAGAATTAGTGACCTTCTACCTTCTGCCCATGGGACAGAGCAGAGCTGTGCACCCAAGACACACACAGGACAGGGGAAAGGGAGGGAGAGAAGCATACACTGGGCACTGGATAGATTCCAAGACACCATTGCTGGGGGTGGGGTGGAGTTGGCATGTTGGCTTTAACCACACAGCCTTCTCAATGCCACCTCCAGCCCCTCTTATCCTCATGGGACCCAAGTCTTATCCATTTTCCTTGGTGGTAGTGGTGGTGGTGGTGGTAGGTGGTGACCCAAGCATTAAGATCCCCAGCACAGATGCATCCCCCAGCCTCATGGTATTATTAGTGGCTTCCTGGTTTTTCCCTGCCGCCTCCACACCTCAGACAGGAAGTGACTTCAGAGCAGCAGGATGCAGGTGGCTCCGGAGAAACTTCATGAAGTCACTGGTTCCTACACAATGAGCCGGAAGGCAATGGCAGGGAAAAGGAGAACAAGGGCCATCTAAAATGTCTGGTGGGATGGGACAGTGGAATGGGCACAGAATCCAAGATGGTATCCAGGAGGGAGGAACCCTCTTTTCCCCAGCTTCAACCAGTCCCCAGATCTCCCCAGGCAAGAACCCAGGACACAGCAGGCAGCACAGAGAGGCTTCTTTATTCCAAGAATCTGATCTTGCAGGATCTAACGTCTCCACCCCTAGGCACTCTCCACCTGCCCATCCAATCTGCTAAATAAAAATCGTGGTTCCTTCTCACATCTCTCCTCTGCTTTCCCTCCTTCGGTTCTGCAGTGAGGAATAAGAGGGAAAGAGGGAGAATAGTAGCTTTCTCACCAGTTCCCAAGTGAAAGCCACTAGTACTGACCTATGTTGAGGAAGCTCCACCCCACAAATTCAAAGTGCTTCTTACCTTCCACCCCATGCCCCACAATCAAACAGGCCCCAGGACAATGGGGGCAGGTCTGTAAATCAAGGCTTCAGAGTATATTCTAACATTCCAAACATTCCACCCAGTTAAAAGGCAACCTCATTCCTAACTTTCTATCTACTTGGCCTACACCAGAGACAGCGCCCCTCAAGCAACCTCTTAATCCTACCTGAATACTTGGTCAACTAGAGGGTCCATCAGTCAGTCTTTTAAATCTTCTAAATCTGTAATCCCAACAGTAATCCCAATCCCAACAGTAATCCCAATCATAATCACAAACTGCAGCAAATCCAGAATGGAACTCAGCCCCTTTTTTCTCCCTGTGGAAGGTTCTAGTGCATTCACTGGTTCCAGACAGGAATGCAGTGATGGGAAGACCAGGTCACAGACCCAGCTTTTCTAAGGTAAGAAAGTTACGAAGCACCTGTGACTTCTAGAGGCAAAGAAGTTTCTGGAATCTGGACACTTGCCAGAAGATGTCCAAAAACCCACTAAAGGAAGAAGGGGTTTCTCTCAGAGAGAACCCCAAGGTACATTCAAACCCAGATGCCTCTGCAGTAAAGGACGGGTCATGACTCTTTATCCTTTAGTCAAGATAAAGTGTTTCGTAATTCTCCCCTAGATGATAACATTCTTAGAGACTGGATGGAATCAGAAAAGGTTGCATCATCTCCAATAAGGAATTTCAGATCTCTCCCCTATAGAGGGATCAACTTAGTGCTAAGAACAGGCCCTAGTGGGAGGATTATGGGCTCAACTCAAGCCCCTGGGTGGGCTCTATCATGACAGATAGATACAGCAGAGCCAAACCAAGGTGACCAGACTAATGGGACAGTTAGGGGCATAAGAGAGCCACTTCAGTCATCCTCCCAGTTCCAACACTGACAAAGCCCTCACACGCACAGCCTCCAGGAGGCATTTATTCCCTCCATTTCAGGCTCACTATAAATGTTCCTATAACCCTGGAAGAACAAAGAAAAGTCTGTATTCTAGTTCTAGCCCGCTAGAGAACCTACGATATCCAGAATACCAGAGAGGGTTCCTGACCCAATTCCACAAACCCACATGTTCCCAGAGCTGCCCTAGAACAAATAAAGGTTCCAGACCTAGAATTGGAGGGGCAGGACACAGAGAACCCCTTTCTCCATTTTAAACAAGCCAACAAGCAAACAGGAGAAAGAACAATTCTAAAAGATAAAAGTTATGACAATAATAATATAAAACACAAAGGCCAAAGGAGACAGCCAAGTGCCAATCTCTGCCAGCAGAGTTGTGACCTCACATTCTGTGTTTCAGGTCACTTTTGATCACACTTGTGGAAGAGGAAGTGGGAAATGCAATAGAATGAAGGCCCTGGTGCCACTCAAAGGCCTCAATAAATTATATTTATAGATAAACCGAATGAGATGGGGGCTGCCTGTGAAGGACTGTTTCCTCAAGGAAACTAGGCTTCCAGTCTCTCCCCTCCCCCAGCTCCTAGCTTGCTGTCTCCTCAGAAACAATTTTGATTGTGGGGAAGAGGTTTTGACCAGCAAAACAGAGGCAGATCAAGCCAGGATCTGCCACCCCTGCTCTCCCCAGAGAGAAATTAAGGTGGTGGCAGTTTCTGATACTGGAGGGGCCTTGCACACCCCCATACCCAAGCCTGACAGGGAAGCCAGGCGTGAGCTCGCAGCTTCCCCACTTCCGGGAAGCAGTGGGGTCTGGGCCGGCGCTCTGCTATGGCCCCCCTAGAATGTGGTAGTGCACTTTGGTGTTGGTAGCAGCTCCGTGTTTCTGGCGCAGATGGAGCCGTAGTTGACTCTTGTGCCGGAAATGCAGGCCGCAGGGGTCGCACTGTGGGAGAACGGCCGGGTCAGGTCCCTCCCCATCCACAACCACCCTTTACGTGTTGAGCGAGGGAGAATTGTTCAGCTCTCCGCTGAAAGAAGCTCTTTAGTCCTCAGGTCCTCCCACATCCTCTGGGGGAGGCCAAGGAGATAGGCTCCGCCCTCTTCAGCAAAGGTTTTTCCACCGGTTAGCCCCTCTCCAGTACAGTGCCCAGTCCAGGAGCCTAACTTCTATACCCGCCCGTCCTAGCCCCGGCCCCGCCCCTTATTCACACGGGCTCTTCCAGGCCACCGCCCATTTTGAAAAGATCTAGGGATGGCCAGGCCCGCTCCTCTCAGGGCCCCGCCCCTAGGTGAACGGGAGGTAATTCTAAGGCTTTGGGCCAGGCTAGGTCGGGTACTCACGTGGTAAGGCTTCTCTCCCGTGTGGATGCGAACGTGGCTCTTGAGGGTCTGTAAGTGGCGGAAGCGAGTCCCGCAGGTGGGGCAAGGATAAGGCTTCTCCCCGGTGTGGATCAGCACGTGCGCGCGCAGATGCGCTACCTGGGAGGGGAGGGGACCTCAGACCGCGCCTCTGGGAGGGACAGAACCCTCTCCACACGGCCCGCCCCGCCTTCTTGCAAATTTGCCTGAGCCCGCTCTGCGACTGGCTTCGTACCTGCACAAAGCGCGAGCCGCACGTCTCACACTTATAGGGCTTCTCTCCCGAGTGGATGCGGCTGTGCGTTTTTAGGTTAGCCGGCCGGTTAAAGCGGGCTCCGCAGATGGAGCAGTGGTAGGGCTTTTCCCCTGGAGGCAGGGAGCAAGGGAGGTCAGGGACTCTGTCCCAGGCCACCTGTGGGCATGAAGGCCAGGGCCCTCTCCTCCCTGCTCCTCCCCTACCTGTGTGCACGGTGCGGTGACTGGCCAGGTTGCCCTTGTAGCGGAAGGCAGACCGGCAGAGTTGACACTTGTAGGGCTTGTCCTGATCCCCAGGAGCCAAGGGGTCCAGCCCCGATGAGCACCCAGCCACAGCCTCACAGTTCTGGCAGCTGAAAAATTCACTTCCTGGGAAGTGGGGTGGGTAATGACACCACCACCAGTGAATCCTCAGATGACACAGTAGTAGGTTTTCTTTTTCCCAGTTTACTATTAAGGCTTCTGGGGCTCATTTAACTTGCTCAAAGTCACAAGGTTAATAAGAGGACAAGCCAAGATCTGACTCCATGTCTGTCTGACTCCAGAGCTCTCTGCTAATAGTGGTAGTGGTAGGTGGAGGCCCCCACTAGTAGGTGGAAGTTTCTGTTTCTCTCTCCTCTCTTGCACCACTCCTGATGACAGCTTGCCAGAGAGGCCTTGCCAAGCCCTGGGCCTACCGCTCAGCCCTGGATGGGAATGGGCCAGAAGTTCCCAAACTTTGTTGCTCACTGGAAGCTTTAAAAAAATACTGATGCCTGGCTTTCACTTCCAGACATTCTGATCTATGGGGTGTGACCTGGGCAATGGAATTTTTAAAAGCTCCCTCAGAGATTCTAATTTGCAGTAATTGGAATAGGCCTTTTGGCCCAAACTGGCCTTGAGCAGCCACAGGAGAAAAGCCAAGAAGGAGGTAGAAAGAGAGGTTCTTACGTGGTAGTGGACGAGCCTGCCCAGAGGGTGATCCAATGGTCTCTTGGGCCCGGGGTATGAGGAGATGGGAGGTATTGATTGGAGCCCCACATTTGAACTGTACAGTGGCAGCAGTTGGAGAAAGCCTAGGCAGATGGCAAGACCCAGAGAAAAGGGTTAGGAAAGATTGTATACAGGCGGGTTCTCCCCTGGAGAACTTGGAGCCAAAGGCCTACCCTCTGCGGATGAGTCAGTTTTGACCAATGAGCCATATCCAACTGTGTTGCCAAAGTCCCACCCCAATGAATAAGCCTGGCCTCTGGCCAACTCTCTAAGGTGGGCTGTGTCTCTGAAACCACCCCCTCACTCCCTTCTCCTGACTACCCAGGCCCAATGGCTCTGCCTCCTAACTGAGGCTAGCATCTACAACTTCTTGGGGTTCCAGTTTCTGTACCTGCTCTGGGGACCAGGAATGGGTCCTTCTTCGCTGCTGCTGCTGCTGCTGGAAGCTTCATCTCCACTGGGGAGCCCGGCCTGGGGGCAAAGTTGACCAGAATTCCTCTCCCCTGCCAGGCTCCCTGCTTGGGAGGCTTGAGAGTTTAGCACGATGAACTTGTACTTTTTCCAGTTGCAGGCCTTGGGATCTGGGCTGCCTGGACTGGGGGGGCCTTGACTGCAGCTGCGAGACTCAGTAGGTGGGTCTGGGTGCCCTTCGGAGCGCCTGGGACTGCCTGGTGGAGGGACCGTTGGGGGCGTAGGAGGTTCTGCTTCCACGGGCCGCAGGGAGATGCCCAGAGGTTCATAGCTGGGAAAAGAGTGATGGACATTAGTGCTATTTCCTAATCTTGGCCTCTGCCCTTGACACCTGGGATGCCACCTCACCCACGGAGAACACCAAGCTGGGGCTCCCTCACCTGGCCTGGATGAAGCGGTGGCATGCCTGAACCACGTGTTCCATCTGCAAATAGGTGGCCGCCGCAAGGACCGCTGGTGCAGTGGCCGGAGAGAGGCGTAGGCGCGAAGTGTACATGAAGTCCAGAAGAGGAGCGAAGCCTCCGGCTTCAGGGCCCCCCGGTAGGGAGAGCACGTCCACTCCCACTCCTGCACGGCCCCGGAAAATTGAATAGAAGAAGCCACTGGAGAGAGGGCAGATAAGTCACGTTAGGGGCTAGGGAACCAAGGGAGACACGGGCCACAGTAGAAAGCCCCGCCTCCTCGCCACTATCACCCCGCCCCCAATACAGGGACGCTCCGCCTTCTGCTTCTGGAAGGCTTGGCTTCGGATTCCCTCCCAAAGACCTTATGGCTCCGCCCCTTTCCCATTTGGTCCCACCCCAGCCGATGAGCCACCCCTCGAACCTGCAGGCGATAAGAATTGCCTTGTGAGCTCGAAGGGGTTGCCCGCCAACCAGCAGCGTGACGTCAGTGAGGATCCCGCGCAGGCGCAGCTCATTCAGGTTGCCGAGCACGTCGGAGGAGTGGCGAGTGAACTCGCGGACGTAGCCCAGCGCTCCCTCCGCAGTAGCGGTGGAACCCATAGCGACGCAGGCCTGCGGGTGCCAAAGCAAGGGGTCGGGGATCCAGGCAGTCCTCAGACGCCTTCCCTCCCGCAGTTTGCCTCTTCCTCCTGAGGTGCAGCTAGAGCCAAGCCCCCGGCCCCGGCTCCCGCAGCCTCGCTTAATTCATCTTGTTCTTTCCGCCCTCGACCACACCAGCGCTCGCTTTCCTCCTCTAGATTCCACAGTTCTCGGAGCGCGCTGAAGGTTCCCACACCGCGGCGTCGATGGCGAGCGTGGGGAATCGGCCCGCAGCGCTCTTAGTTCGACTCCTAGTGCCCTTCCAGCACCCCCACTCCCCTCTGCTTCACTGCGCGCCCGAGTCTCAGGTGTCCGACCCTGCCTAGAGACCCCGGACGACCTGCCGTCCACACCCCCCCAAATCCCAATTGAAGCTCCCCTCCCCGAACTACGGAATTCTACGAGTACCATCCAGTCCCCGATCCCTGGTTTAGCCCAATTTCTGGACCTCCTACCATCAACAAGCCCCAAACCTCTTCGGGGACTCAGGAGTCTGGCTCCCTCAGTCTCTCGTTCTTACCCCCGTCCTGCAGGGGCTGCGGCTTGTCTTCTCAAGGGGGGCGGGGTCTCTCTCCCTCTTGGCCTCGGCCCCTTTATCTGGCCGGGATGTCGGGGGCGGGGGGTGGAGGTGGGGTGAACGCCTGGGTCTGTATCCTTCCTTCCTCCCTCACTCTCCAGATGGCAAGCCCAGGGCGGGGTCCCCGGCTCCAGGGCGGGACCTCAGAAACGCTGGGTGGTCGTAACTTAAGGGGTCTTGGGACACTGAAAGTGGAACCGAGGATGGGACATTGGAATTGGGGATGAGGTTGGGAATATCGAGATCGGAAATATAGGTGACCTGGGTCGTCGGAGGGCCTGGGACAGCGAAAATTGGTGTGTTGGCTTCTGGAAGGGGGTGTCAGGAGCCTGTTATAGGAGAGTGAATACAGAAAAACTCCCCTTTCCAATGTACGGTATTAAGGGAGATAAAGGGGAGCCCAACGAGGAACCAGGTTTGGGGAGGCGATAGTGGGCTCCCGTAGGGTCTCAGACAGCGGGAGGGTGTGGTGTGAATGACAGGCTCCTCTAGCGGGGCCTACAAAAGGGGGGCTCTGACCGGGCGGGGTAGAGGGGGGGCGGATATGATTTCTAGTCCGTTTCCTTCCATTGTCCTGCGACCGGACGGCTCCACCAGCTGCTTCCCCTCGAGGAGGTGGGGAAAGCCCCGAGTGGGGGTCGAGAGACGCTCAGGAGACCTAGGCGTCCAGACTCTGGCTCCCGACTCTCTTCTGAATCCTTTTAGGGATCCGGAGAGACAGACTCCCGCCCAAAGCCCGCTTGCCCTCCCCCAATCCCAGCTCACTAGGGCCTCGGGCACCCGCCCGTCGGCTACGCTTGGAGGCTGGCGGGACGCCGGGGTCCAGCGCGGCAAGTAGGCAAAGCTCGGCAATGTTTGGCTCCTTCCACGAGGGGGCGGACGAGCACTAGCCTCGCCTCGCCCCGTCGTCTCCACCCGGCTGGGGGTCCTCTTAGACGGGGGCGCAGGATGGATTCAGTCTGGGCGGCTGAAACCTTCGTCCTCCTCCCCTTTGCGCTGGTTTATTTTATCCCTCTGTCTTCTAAGAGGGGACTAGGGTTGGTCGGAGGGAGGGAGAGTTAGGCGACAGAGGGGACTTTCCTCCGAGGCTGGGGTTCCTACCTGGGGTGAGAAATCCGCGGGCTTTGGGAGCAAGGTAAATGGGTGGGACAGGGAGTGGGGTCTGAGCCCTGGGAGCACAGGGTTTTCTTTTCTAATCAAGATAGACACTATTATCTGTCGTTAGAGGTGAATTTGTAGTGAACATTAATCCGAAAGGAGAGTGGGGTGAATAGAGAAAAGGGAAAACAGGGAGGGTCTCAGAGTAAAAGAAGGGAGAGAGGGCAGGAGGGGCGTGATAACCCTAATTTTAAGTCCCTGATCTGGGAGATAGGCACAGGTTACACCCTCATATTTTGTTTGGGGAGACGTTGGGGGTGGGGAGGACAAAGTTCATTTGCGGGGGGGGGGGGTGGGAAGGGCTGAGTCCAGCTGCAAAGCAGGACTTGCATTTGGGCTCAGGAGAGTCTACAGTTGCCAGGAATGACTGACCATTATCCATGGAGCTGCATACCCAGGCCTGGGGCCCTCCCTTTCAGATTTGAGGGTGTCTTTATTTGGGGGCACTAAAGAACTGCTGAGAAACTGGGAATTGGGGACCAATGGAGATTCAGGATGATGAGGTGGCTTTTGCACGTGAGGGTTACTTTGGTCTCTGCCCAGTTTGGAGGTGGGAGTTAGACCAGAGGCTCCCTTTGGTATCAGGATGGAGTTGATTTTGTGTTATCTGGTCAACTGCGGGGTGCATGTTTATCATGGGGTGTTGAGTTGGTTTGATCGCTCTGGGTTCTGGGGGCGGCATTCAGGCTTGAGGGCCAATGGAGCTGATTTTGAAGCCACATTAATTCTGAGGATTCTGATACCGACAGCTTGGAGGTTGTCATCTTGGAATATCAGGAGAAGGAGGGAGTGTTCTTTGGGAGGTGGGTAAGAGTTTTGTTTTGGGGATTCATAGTCATTGGTGTCTATGGACAATCTGATTTCAAGTACAGCAGTCATGCTGATTTTGGGGTGCAGTCTGTTTTGGGGTATCATATCAGCTTCAAGGCTCAGATTAGATTTTGGGGGACATGAAATTCAATTTGGAGTTTTTTATTAGCTTGAGGTGGAACATAATAGGAACTTGGGAGCAAGTTTGAAGGCCTTCTGTGATTGTGGGTCCTTGAGGGGGAGCAAAGCTTTATATTTGAATGTTGTGGAAACTTACTTTGAGGGGGGGATACGCCTGTGTATGCAGAGATAGCCAAGAAGCTTTTTCCAGGGAGAGAAACAAGGGAGGGCCCAGGGGACTAAAGTTTTGGGGTATCCTTATTTTGGGGTGTTTCATCACTCTTTGGGTACATTTGGTGAAGCTGATAGATGGATCATGAGATTGATTTGGGGGTTCATCTCATTTGGAGCACAATGCTGGTTTGGAGTCCTTTGCTTATAGCTCCCTCTCACCCCAGATTCTAGAAATCTCTTTAGTGAACCCCCAAATATACCTGAGATTTGAAGGCAGAAATTTGGAAAGGGAGTGCATCTCCTCTTATTTCTATGTGGCCTGGATAGATCTGAGGGAGAAAAGGTGGTTTCAGATTCAGAACCCCAATTTCTTAAGTGAACATGCCTCAGTTTGGGGAAGGTGGGAGAAAATGGGGTGTCTTGTGGTAAAGTGGACACCCCTGACTAGGGCAGTACTGTTGGAACTGTGGCAAGGAGAGGTGGTGGTGGGGTACAAGGAGGTGATTCTCATACCCTGATTTTCTAGGATAAGAGCCCCAAACAGAAAGCAGACAGAGGACTGGGAGTGTGGGTGAGTTGGGGGGAGGGGTTCCCCACGGCAGCAGGGGCTAGGGGGTAAGCCAGGCCAGCTCTGCACGCCTGGGTCCCTGCTCTCTTCGGCTCTCCTCCCCTCTCTCCCTCCCACCGCCCACCCCCCCAACCCAAGGAAAAAAAACTGCCTGTGCAACAGCAATGGCAGATTCCAATCCTCCAGGCTTTCCTAAACCACCACCGAGACCAGCCAGGGGGGAGGGGAAGAGAGGATCGTGCTTTCCTGCTTCCCTAAGACTGGGGCTATGAGCTTGACCTCCTGGCCCCTAGCCCTTCGAGGAGTGCCCCCCGGTCTGGAAGCCAGGTGTCCTGGACCCTAGCCCCCGAGCGGGGGGGCCTGGAGAAACGGGGAGGAGGAAGGAGGGAGTGACTTCCAAAATTGGCATCGGGACAGAGCAGGGCTGGCGGGAGGCAGGTGAAAGACGGAATTTTCCTGAAAAAACGGGGGTATCTGAGGACCCCAAATTTGGGGAGCTAGTCCAGGACCGTCCTGCCAACATCCCAGATTTTTTTGGGATTTTTTGGAGCCCCCGGGGCCCCTCTAGATGGGGTGAGGAATGTAGTGTTGGGGGAATCTGACTGGGGCATTGCAGCTGCCTCTCCCGCCGAGTTGGAGACGGATGGGCTGGGACGGGTTTGGGGGGGGGGTGTCCCCAATTCTGACTGGGAGTGGAGGAGCCCCCTCCTGAGCTCTCTTGTGGGGGTCCTCCCTCCCTAGAGCACTCCCCACTCCCTGAGCCAGCGAGAGGAAGGAGGCCAGCGATGCGACTGGGGCGGCTCCTTTCTCCTGCACCCCAAATGTGAGGGATGCACCCCAAATTTTGATCCCTTCAAAATAGGGGACCAGGATCTCAGGGGAGAGTAGCTGAGGTAAGTGGGGAGGAAAGTGTCCCCTGTTTTCAGGAGAGACGTGGCGGTTGGGGGGGAGGTTTGGAGGTGCGTGCTGGGGTGGGGTTGTGCTTTGTCAGTCTTGGAACTGGGGGGATGACTGGAGAGGCTTTCTCTTATGCCCCTAAACTGCAGTCCCTCAGATGGAAACCAAAGACTGAGACCAGAGGGCCCCCAACATCCCCAGCCGTTAGTATAGTGTTTGATTTCTGTTTCACCCCCACAAAGGCTCTGCCGAGGATGGGAGCTGGGGGCAGCTGTTCAGTTTGGGGGCTACGGAGGGTGGAGTGAGGAGCAGGAGGCCTTGGCAGGATTTGATGTAGGACAGATAGGGGTCTCAAGGAAGGGGGTCCGACATTCCCCGGGGCCTAAAAAGACTGCTTACACCACCATCTTAGATCTTTTTGATTGCTAAGAGTTTTGGGGGGTGTGTCGGAAGGGGGGGTGGGATGCGAGGTAGGAAGATAACTTTTGGGTTTTAGAAGATATTATTTTGATTTGCGGAAGGGATTTTGGCCCTTGGATTTTGCTTTCTGGAGGGCGCTTTTTAAAAATCAAGTCCTGGACAGGAGGAAAAGGCTGAGGGAAGGCCTAGGGTGGGGGTGGGGAGAGACATGTTTGTCTCAGCTTAAACGTGGCTTTCTGGGGTGGGCCCGCCTTCCTGGGCCTGGTGGATGGGCTGATGGGGGTTGTTGCGGAGGGTGGGACTTGGGTCCTGGGGGGCCGTGGGAAGTGGGAACAGTCCTGGGGGTTGAATACCTGGCCCCCAGGTCCAGATGGCCCTCCTCCTGGTCCCTGTTGCTCCCCTTTCCCCCTGGCCTCCATTTCCTGCCTTTGGCCTCCATTTTGTGGCAGGCCCAGGGCCCAGGGCGACTTCCGGCCCCCCTCTCCCAACCATGTTCCGGCCCCACCACCTCTGGACTGCCAACTCCCAACCCTGCTGGCCTTGGCCTTCTGTCTCTCCTTGCTTTCTCTGGGGTTCTGACCCAGGGAGGGGAGGAACAGACACAGGAAGCCTTGGGTCCCTGCCCTCGCTGAGTCGGGAGGCAGTTCCTTGGTCCCCCACAGTCATTCCCTATTTCCTCATTTCCTCCGCCTCTGACCCCACCCTAGGGATCCCCTGAGCTGAGCTCCTAGAGGGAAGATGGTTCCAGTCTTACTACACTTCGAGCTCACCCCTTAGGCCTCTCTCCCTCCAGTTGCCTGCTCAGCTCCTAGCCCTGGTCTCTTGTTTTCCCCAACCCTTCTTGGGGCCATGTTTGCCTTTTAAGCCTTCTCTATCTCCCTGCTCTTGGTGATGGGGGTCTTCACAGCACTGTCTTGTGCTCCCTTCCTCTCAACCCACCCCAGTCCTGCTCCCGCCCCAGCAGCACACTGTGGTTTGTACGGCACTGTGGCCACGTCCAAACCACACTGTGGTGTTAGAGCGAGGGTGGGGGAGGCACCGCTGAGGCTTGGCCCAGGGAGGCCACCCTGGAGAAGCGACACAAAAAACATCTGGGGCCTTCTTGCGAGGTTGGGGGGAGGGGGTGGGAGGGAGGTTTGAAAGCACTGGAAACAGCCCCTCTAAAATCCCCAGGGTAGTCGCAGGAATACTGACTGCCAGAGACCTTGGGAGTAAGTTCTGCCTCCAGAGAGCAAAGTGGAGTCTTTGTTGCCCACACCCAGCTCCCCTGGCTCTAGCAGCACAGAAATATTGGCACTGGGAAGAGAGTCTGCCAATATTGGCTGTGCTGCTCCAGGCAGGGTGGTGAGAGCTGCCAGGAGGGGCTGAGCCCCTGGGGGCTAAGGAGAGAGGGAACCGCCCCTTGCACTCCAATAAGTTAGGATGAAGGCACCAAGCTGAGAGGGAAATCTTTATTGTTTTCTGTATAAAAGTGTCCATCCGACGGAGGTCAAAGGGGTTGGGGGCAGATGCTTATACAGGAACAGCAAGGTGGGCAGCCCCAGCAGCCTTTCGACCCTCTGTCATGCAGGCCTTGCTCAGAGTCCCAGGTGATCCACAGGTCCAAGATGAACAGTGAGAGGGGTAAGAGGTGGAAGGTCAGCGAGAGAGCAGAGGAGGATCAGCAGAGGTCATGAGAAGGCCAGAATCCAGGGTCAGGCTGTCTGGAACAGGAAGTAAAATGGGCGAGATGGAGCGACCCCCAAGTATGCTTCCAAGACAACTCCCACCTCCCCAAAGCACCCAGCTCGTTACTGACCCAATCCCCTGCACTATGTATGAGAGAACCTTCTCTTCCAAAGCCCCCGTACAAGGGGGGAGGCTCCTGCTGAGACCCTCCCCTACCGTCCAAGTGAGTGCTTCCTCCCCCACCCCTTCAGCTGGTGTGGGAGGAGGAGGACTCCTACCCTGGTCGAAGTTGAGTTTCTTGGCTGGAGGAGTTTCTCCTAGCCCTTCAATATCCACCAGGTCACTGTTGGCGTCGGAGTCGTTCAGAGCACTGAGTGTCACATCTGGGAGGGGGGCATAAGCTAGGTTCTAGGTTCCCTGACTGCCCCCCAGGCTTTCCAAAGCTTCGCGCTCCCCCTCCCTTCCCGACTCGAGCCACTCTCTGGGAACCTTCACTGGGAGAGGAAGAGAGATTTGTCCTTTGACCCAAGCCCAATTCTCTCACTGAAGCTCAGATGGAAGCTTTAACCCCTAGGGAGCAACTCCACAGGCCTCACCAGCCTTCTGTTTCTTTATGGGGGGACCCCCGGCCTCAGGGACACTGGAGCTGCTTGGTGGAGGGGCAGCTGAAGGAGGCGACAAGACACCAGATGCCACCTTCTTGGGCCCTTTCTTAGGCGACTCAGCTGGAAGGGGGATGCCAGAGTCTTCATATACCTTGCGCTTCACGGTGGCCTTTATCTGAGCCCTGAGGAGAAGAGAAAGCAGGTTAGGAAGGGAGTCATCAGAGATACTGAGGGAAGAAGGGAGGGGAGGGGCAGGGGTAATGTGCTATCCTGAAGGAATACTGAGGAGCCCCTTCATAAGAAGCCAGGTTAGAGACCCAACTCTTTGGCAGGGTTCTCATTTTCCTGAAGCTTTGCACTCACTGAGGCCAGATGGAGTGTGAAGAGTGGAGGCCCTGAACTAAGTAGTGGAAAAGGCCCATCTCCTAATTCTCTTCTAGGAGAGATGTGTGGATGTGGAAGGCTACGAGGTAAGCCTTGGTGATCTACAGGTAGATTGAGACTTAATAGTAGATCCTGATCAACTAATTCAGAATCACAATATCCCTGGAAACACTGCAGTAGAGTCTCAAAAGAGCTGTATAAATAACCTGTATAAATCACCAGGGAACTACCATTACCAAATTCAATTGTTGGGTATCTAAGGCAACCTAAAACCAAATTCTTGGAAGGTCCTATTACCATAGCGTTTTAGTAACTTCTGGCCAATTGTGACAATTCTTTTATTCTTTTGGTCCTCAAGGGGATGCTAACAAAACTAGCAACAAAGTAGGAAAAGACGTTGAGCTGGGACTTCTGAGGAAAACGGAACAACGGGTATGGAGGAAGAAAGCTGCCCACCCTCCCTTTTCTGCCAGCCAACCCTCCCTCACACTGTCCGTTCCTTGATGATACAGCTGATGTGATTAAGATCGTCCCCAAATCGCTTCACAGCAGCCCTCAGCATCTCTATCTCCGTCTCGGTCCACTTGGCACTGTCAGAAGGGGAGAGGGGAATAGCGAAAGTGGGAGGAAGAGGGGTGTGGAGCCAGCTCACCGGCATGCATTCCACAGCAACCAACCTCCTCCCCCCAATCCCTGGGGCCCCTTCCATGAATCCATAAAGAGGTACTCCTTAAAGAAAAAAAAAAAGCTCCTAAGGCCCTGTGGGAACCCCGAGGACCCCAACCACATGATATCGCAACAATATTCCCACCTTAGGAAAAAGCCTCTGCCCCATCAGCGTGAAACAGCTGCTGTAAACAGCCCACTGAAACCCATTCAACAAGTAGGGGTCTTAACAAACAGAACCCCTGAACACATTCTGCAGCAGTCTGAGGGAATTTCACATAATTTGGGGTGGGTGGGTCGTGGTGGTGGTCTATAGTCTACCGGTTCGCAGCCGAGTAGAGCTGTGAAATGAGTCGGGGTTATGAGCCTCAGTCTGTGGTTTTATCTGTCATTCATTCATTCATTCAACAATCATTTATTAACACCTATTCTGCGCTGTCAGGCACAAAGGGAAACTAACATCTGTCCCTGCCCTAGAGAGTGTCCGTGTCTGTGATCGAGTCCAAGCATCCACTCTGCGGGTCCACGTCCCAGCCCGCGCTCACGTACCCCGCGGGGGAAGAGTCGGCCACGGGATGCAGTTGCATCGTCAGCTCTCCGAGCTTCGTGAAAGCGGCGCCCGCCGCGGAGAAGATCTCTCCGACCTGGGGGCGGGGCAGCATTACGGGGGGCCGGCGCACAGCCCCGCGCCAGCCCGCCCGGAGCCCCTAGCCCCACCCCAGCTCGGCTCCCGCCCGCTCCCCGCCCCAGGCGGAAGAGTCGGGAGCCAACTGGGGGGTCCGCCCTCCCGTGGCCGCCAGGGAGCGCTGTCCGCGAGGGAGGTCGAACCTTTGTGGACGCTGACGTCATGGCTCCGCACGCCTCCTCACGGAGACGCCGCCGCTACCGCTGCCGCCGCCACGGAGCTGGGACCTCGGAGAGCCGGGAGACCGCACCGCTCCGGCCCCCGAGCAGGAAGTCCCGCCCCTTCCTGCAGCTGATTGGCTCGGACCCCCGCCTCAGCAGCTGCAGTTACTTAGGCCGCCTCGGCGGAGAGTGGACGACGCCGCCTCACTTCCGGCGCTGCTGCACTCCGCTTCCGTCGAGGGGTCGGGACTGCCTATCTGGCGGCCGATCTCAAGCCCCCATGCCTACCCCCCAGCCAAGCACAGACACCAGTCTTAAGAGAGCAGTTTCTGTTTATTGTGGTACGGGACAAGGCGAGGGGGCCAAAGGGACGGGGAACGGCCAGCCCCAGCCTCTCTCCACCGGGGCCGGGGGCCAGGGAAACCCCGTCCCGCAGAGGGCGCCAGAATGGGGGATCAGGGGGGAGAGTTTTTAAATAGAGGAGTGGGCTGGAGAGGGGAAACGCGACGGTGCGCTAGCGCACCATGTATTCCTTGCGCTTATTGAGCCGAACTTGGCAGAAAGAGAAGCCTCCGAGGAGGAGGTAAAGGCCCGCGGCGATGAAACAGTTGTAGCTGACTTGCTCATACAGGCTGTATATGTTCTGGGGGCCACGCCTAGGGGTGGGGATTAGGCAGAGAAGTGTCAGAAACATTAATAGCAGCCAACACTTACTACGTGCCAGGTACCGTTCTAAGCGCTTTTACGTATACTATCTTACTCAGTCTTCTTCATAACCCTATGGGGTGAGTTCTCTTATAGCATCCACTTTGTCGAGTTGGACGGAGGCACAGAGAAGTCAAGTAAAATACCTAAAGCCACACCTGAAGTGGTGGGTTTAGGATGGCCGCTGAGGTCTGACTCCCAAGACCGGTCCTAACTGTAGGCCAAAGAGAGCAGCTTTCCGCACGCTAGCCTCCGGGTCCCAAGCATCCAGCCTCCTGCAATTCCCCGCCCAAAATTCTGACCACAGGCTCAGCCACCTCCCACCTGCACTCAGCCCCGCCTCTCCCACCTGACTACTTACTCAAAATCTTTCTCGGTGAAGGGAACGTCCTCTATTAGTACAGCGGAATGGACATTGAAAAAGATTCCAAGCATTATCTGAAAAAAGGGAATTAGGTAAATTGTCGAACTCAGGCACCTAACTTGGTTACTCCCTAAACTCCTCCCACTTTTAATGTTGCCACAACACCTGGGTTTGGGAATTACCAGAATGAGCTGGGATTAAGGGTGGTTGTTGCTAGATTCGGACTCAGTCACCCGGAATAGGGCGTGGGGTGGTGACATAAAGACGACTTGGCTGGGGCAAGGGCAGAAATAAGGAGCAACCCAGATTATCCTCGTCTCCATAGGCGTCATTATCACGGGACAGAGCGGAAGGAGTCAGGGGGAATCGGCACTTCATACTATTTCTTCCTGGAGTGGGACGGGTAGAGTCCTGGGGAAACTCGGCCCTGGCCACCCATTTTGGGAACAAGCGCTCCCTTTCCCCACTGCCCTCCATTCACTCAAGCATTTCTCAAGAGCCCAGCTTTTCCTCTTACCTTGAAAGATCTCCAAATTTACCAGCGCAGGCTCCCATTCTAAGCTTCAGCTATCCCCACCCCCCCGCCCCACTCCAGTTCCCCATTTCTCAATCTCAGTTCTGTCTCGTTTCCCAGCGGCTAATCAACAACCCCCTCTAGCCTGCCTGCAGCTTTCTAAGGCCTGGATTCATCTAGCTTTCCAGCCCTCCAACCCCGGGGGCCCTGAGGCCCTCTCCGGTTCTCGCCGGGCAGTCCCCTCACCAACATGATCACTCCCCAGGCGCTGAGAACGATGCCGCAGGCCGCCAGCTTGGGCCCACAGCACAGAAGCGACGCCATGAAGAAGGGAGCTGGGGATCGCCTAGATGTGTGCCGAGTGGAAAGGCGGTGAGAGGACTCCCAGAGGCGACCGGGAAAAGCGAGCTGGCCTAGGGGGCTCGCGCGGCGGAGGACAGAGAGCGCGGAGGGCGGCCGAGGGGGCGTGGCCTCCGGACCCAACCATCGTGCCGGGGGGGCGCTAGGCGGAGAACGCTGAGCGCCTCCGGCTCCTCCCGGGACTTCGGCGGGAAGAGGCTGTGCCTGAAGTCTGAAGAAGCCCCTCGGAATCCATTATTGACCTGTGTAGATGGGGTGCGAGTGGTGCAGGAGCAAGGGCCTCCGGTTTCTTGGCTCCCCCCTCTCCATGTTGGAATGAGAGGAGCCGGCGTGTCACGTGACCAAGTTTGGCAAGTCACGTGACGAGGTGCTAGCCGCAGCTGGGCCTCGGGAAAGAGTCAGCTCTGGCGGCGCTGCTGGTAACCTTGGCGGTGGGCGCTTAGGAGCAGAGGTTTGGAACTGATTTTTCCTTCGGATACCTTAGTTTCGGGTGCTAGCGTGTGATGAGAAAATAGTTAGGCATGGAGATTTACACCAAGAGAGAACGCCTCTATCTCTTTTCTACTCATCCCTACCTTTTAAAATAGATATTCTGACACAGTAAAAGGAGACAGGAGCCCCTTCTCGAGGACAGGCGTGCTGTTGTGGCTAAAACGCTTTAACATTGCTGAGGGGTCTTGGCATTGGAAATAATTAAAGTTTTGTTACCAAACATGGAATACTGGATGCCAGATCCAGGTAAAATACGGGCATTAGGAAAAGTCCAGGGAAAGCGGACTCAATGAGCAAGTTGTGAAAGTGAGTGGTCCTGCTAAATGTACTGGAGAAAGGAATGTCACTTTGCTTCCCTACTGTAAAGTAAGGAAACTGACTATAGGTTGTTTGAATAAGGAAGGGTACAAGATTTTAAAAGTACCAATAGATCATCCTTTCCAAAGAAAAAGTTTGTATACTTCATTGGCAAGAGACAGATTTGTAATAATTATTCAGGAAAATAGGAGTGTTTGAAGAACACAATTTTGCACTGAATTTGTACCCATTCTAGTGAGGACAGTGATCACAGCATAATTGAGAGGGATCATTTGGATCCCAAAGCCCCAGAACCAGGCAAACGCTGTCAGTGGTTAGCATAACTTTGCGGTATTTTCCCATTTATTTTGTTTATATTGTTCTCAAAAGGGTTGTGAAAGAGAACTTGGAACCTGGGAAACAGAGACCCCAGGGTACTAAAGGGGCTGGGAAAGGGGCCTTGAGACATGAATTTCACGTCTTTGTTGTTTGAGACTGTCTAGGGAAGGAAGCCATTTTGGGGCAAAGGTTTTTATTCTGCCCTAGGAGCACCATTCTTATTCAAGGACTTTTGGAGTAGGTGTTTAAATAGGAGGAATAGGGGTGGAGGGAAAGTTGCCAAAGAACAGAGTCAGGAATTTTTAAGTTGGCCACCAAGCATGAAGTCTAGCTCCTGGGAAAGGAGAATTAGTTGAGGTAGTTGATTTTTCCGAGAAATCTTCTGCACCCTCCCTGAGAGCATTCTTTGGATGTTTTGCAAGTAGGGTCAGTGTCCCAGGCTAGTGCAGGGGACCCTTGTGCAGGTACTGCCACAGAAGGCCAGATGCAGCCCGCAGCCTGTGCATGTCCCTCTAGCAAAGCACAGGGATTTTTGCATTTTTAAATGGTTGACTAAACCAAAAGAAGAATATTTTGTGACACGTGAAGTTCCTATTTCACTGTCCATAAATAAAGTTTTATTGGAACACAGTCACATTCTTTTACATATTGTCTGTGGCTGCTTTTGTGCTACAACAGGAGAGTTGAGTACCTATAGATGTGACAGGGACTGTGTGGCCTACAATGCCTAAGATATTTATTATCTGGCCCTTTTTTGTGTGTGTGAGAGGAAGATCAGCCCTGAGTTAACATCCATGCCAATCCTCCTCTTTTTGCTGAGGAAGACTGGCCCTGGGCTAACATCTTTGCCCCTCTTCCTCCACTTTATATGGGACGCCACCATAGCATGGCTTGACAAGCGGTGCCTTGGTGCGCACCCAGGATCTGAACCCAGGCCGCCAGCAGCGGAGCGCAGGCACTTAACCGCTGCGCCACGGGGCTGGCCTCTATCTGGCCCTTTACAGAAAAGGTTTGCTGCCTCCCTTGGGCTAGTGGGATACCGATGTAGGGGATTTAGTTGGGGGAGGAAATAGAGCCTTAGCAGCAGAGACTTAGGAAGCCATGAAATTCAAGGTGGAGATGTCAGTCCTAGAGCTGATCTGAAAGTCTTCCAGGTGGGGGCACCTTAGAGCTCAGATAGTGACACTGTTCTCTATGTGGCTGGGCTTCAGGTATTCATAGGGCAGGTCAAGTTGCTCATTCCGGGCTGTAATCTCCCTTTCCAAGTTTTCCAAATCTGTTTGGAATTGGTTTAGTACAGCCTTGGCCTTGGGACCTGAAAAATACTTTTCTTTGTGATGCCCCAGAGGCACCTAAGAAAGAACAAAGGATGAGTCAGTTTCTAGTCGGAAGGCAGAAGCCACAAGAGCCTAGCCCCTCAGTCTGATGTCTCCCTTCCAACTGTCATTTCCCTTTCCCCAGAGTCCTCTCTTACCATGTCTGGCTGGCGGCGACCCAGATGCCATGTGATGGTCATTTGAAGACAGGCCTGTCGGACATCAGGTAGTGAGCCCATCACTGTGGCCATTGTCACATCTTCCTTGGTGGTGGGTGGGGGCATCCGCATTGTACATGGGGCATTAGGGACCCAGGCATACCAGTCCAGCTGGGGGAAGAAACTGCAACCCTAGGATCCTGGTACGTAGGGTTTGAACCCCCATCTCTCCCTTGGGCATCCCAAGGTCCAGACACTTGCCTTCTGGGACCCGGGCTTTCAGCCATCCATACCTGGCCCTGGTTGATGGCTGCATGCTGGGCAGTACATGTGAAGACACACATGGTAAGGAAATGGCAGAGCTGATTCTGGGACTGGAAGGAGACAGGGAAACCTGGGCAGGGAAGGAACAAGATTTTGAGGTTACAGCACGAGAGGAGAGAAATAAAGGCTGATGTCTTGGGCTGTCTATATTTTGGAATTGAGGGGTGTTGGTTCATTTATTTAAAATATTTGTATAGACATGGGTTTCAATTCAGGCTCAGGCCATATAGTTTGGTTACCTTAGGCCAATCACTTAATCTCTCTGAACCTCAATTTCTTCACCTGTAACATGTAGATGATACCTACCTTATAAATGAGATAATGTATTGAAATCACCTGGTATGTAACAAGTGCTCAATAAATAATTATTATTGTTATTATGGAAGTGTGGGGGGGCGGCTGAAAAGCTCTGGGTGATCAGATATCCTCTGCCTCAAAAAGTGGTTAAGAATTTAGGGAGCTTCCTCCTATTCCCAGACAGGGAATTAGAATTGTCTAAGTAATAAGGTAAGGAATAAGAGAAGTCATGGATTTATAGTGTCACAGCCAAGAGAGGCTTTCCACAAAGGTTTTCCCGGGCCACTCATTTTACAGTGGAGGTGGGGGCTCAGAGACCCAATAATCTTATCAGTTAAGTGGAACAAATATAATCACTTCCCTTTTATAGATTAAAAAAAAAAAATCAAAGACCAGAGAGATTAAACTGCGTGTCAGGATTGAGTAGTTGGGAAAAGGCAGAGGCTGACCTTGAACTCGGGTTCCTGACTGCTAATCTGAGGCTGTTTTTAATTTCAGCACATTTCCTCTAAAAGGTCTGTTGGGAAAATTAGGCAAAGGTGAGCCATGAGAACTGAGGGAGAGTGGAGGAAGAGAATGAGAGGCAGTTAGTGGAGATGAAAGTTAACGTGAATATTTTCATTTTCCAAATGTGGATACTGGTTGGGGAAAAGATGGCCAGGAAGAGGAGGAAGGGTCTTTTGGGGGCATGTGAAGCCTAAAGGACAGTGCTGAGACGTAGTAGAGCAAGTTTGGTCCTGGAAGGGTGGGGATAGTGCAGCCACAGATTCCCCAGGGAGAGGCTCCCTCCAGAGAGCACGGGTTGGTTTATTGCTCGCTGCATCCCCAGGCTTTCCAGGGAATGGCTCTCCAGCCTCCCCAGGCTTCCTCTACAAACGTCTGTAGTTGCCCCACAGAGGCAGAGATGTTGGTGTGAAGAGGGGCAGGGACTGAAGGTCGATGTGAAGCAGTCCAGGCTGGCCCATGTGTGTTAGAGAGGGGAGGATGAATCTAGGAAGAGCTCAAGAAAGGCTCTTTCTTCCCCAGAGTTTGAAATGTGGTAGAGGGTGCTAAAGATAGAGGCTAGATCCTAACAGGGGTGAGAGGCTGGATTAGCCAAAGAAACGTGAGCCCCAAGGGGCAGGGCACTGTGTTTGGGTTTGAGCCAAAGCATGGACTGTATTGGGTTTGTACCTAGAATGACCTTGCACTGTGGAAGTGTGCAATATGCCTGGACCATCTGTGTGTGCTGGATAGTAGCAGGCAGGAGGAGAAAGGAGGGAAAACAGAGTGGGTCATCATGGGCTTTGGTGGAAAAATCTTCCCGTTTATATCCTCAGGTAGGAAAACATACAACTGTGAAGAGAATGTGAACCCCTGCAGGGCCTGGGCAGATCTCTCACTTCTGTGGTTCTGGCCTTACTGGATTCCATGCTGTGGCGGGTTTGGGGCTTCTGTGACTTGGAATGTGGGGTGATAGTAGAGGTTGATGGCCAGGGTCTCTGAGGAGGACAATCTTGGGTATCTAGAAGTGTCCTGAGTCTTAGGAGGTGGGAGTGGGATTCAGATGCTTCGTGTGTGGCTGCAGAGGGGGTTGCGATGAGGGAATGGGGTCCGGAACTCAGAAGGGCAGCGCTGAGAAGGGGCTCTGGGCAGAGTGTCTGAGGACCTCCTGTCTCTGGGGAGGGATTTTACCTCGGTCCTGGGCCTGGCACAGCCCCACCTCAGTGATCTCCCGACACCAGGCCTGCAGCTCAGGGTCCCCTCTCACGATGTCATCCCTGTGGTAGAAGAGGTGGACGATCCCCTCCACGTACCTGCCCAGAGGAGAAGGGAGGGGAGCTCCTTGAGGGTAGAAGGCTCCAGCCTCTGACCTCTGCTCCTTTTCTGTGGCCTCTGCCCAGCTGCTTCTACTATTTCTGGGGACAGATCTTACAAGACTTGCCTTTTGGGACCTTCCCCAGCTCTTTCTACACACTAGTGTAGAAAGGAATGAAATGTGGGTCATTAGTTCTAGGAATTCCCTACACGTGGTTGCTAGCCTTTCCTCCTGACAAAAAGCCTGATTTGTCCAGATCCCTCAGTCTCCCACTCCCCAGCTTTCCCAGCCTAGGCTGTCTACCCCTCTATTCCACTTTCCTCCTTTTCAGACCCTGCCCGCTGACTCCACCCTCCCCCTCATCTCCCCAGGATTGGGTCCTCTGCTCCTCCTATCTGGATCTTCTTGTTTTCATGTGTTTCTTTTGCTTCATGCTGACCTCAGGTCAGAGCCCCACTCTCCCTCTCCCTGATGCCCCTCCATTTCTCAGCTCCCCCTCTCACCCACCGGGCAATGATCTGCCAGAGCCGTAAAGCATCGTGGGCATAGAGAGCACTTGGGATTCTCAGCAGGCCCCGGTTAGCCAGATCATCAGGAGGACAGAGGGAGCAGTAGGTCAGCTGAGCCATGGCCCGACGGACCAACTGCACATGGCCCCCTCCACCTGTGCTCACTGCCTGGGACAAGAGAGATGAGAGGCTTTGAGGGAGAAGATAGAGCATAGTATATAAGGAGTCAGATGTGGGGTTTTCACATTTAAAGACATGGGTATAAAGGGACAGGCTTATGATTTTAAGGGTCAGGACATTCACACAGGTTGGTCTGAGATCTTGAAAGTGACAGATCGTAGAGAGTTGGATGATTAGGCAGCCCCACGCCCCATTTCCTCCTTACCTTATCAAATATACCACCTTCTGAAATGAGTTGGGTCCGTGCCCGGGTGTTGATTTCCATGGTGTAGCGGATGTGTGGGATCAGGAGCTGGGATGGAGATTGGAAGGGGGTGGTTTATGGAGGACATGCTTGGGTCCTTCCTTGTAGGGAGTGCCACCCAGCAGGGTGGCCTGCTCTCCTCTTGATGCTTTCCTCCCTGCTGCTGCCTTCACAGGCTGGTCTCCTTCTGCTTCTGTGATCACTCCCTCTCATGCTCTTTACTCCCCTGTGATTCAGGCCTGGAGCCAGACTGAGCTGGGTTTCAGTCTACACTTCACTACTCACTGTGATACTCATCCAGGGTAGTGGACCCTCTAAGTGTTAATCTGTCTCATCTCCTATCTAGCAACTCATCTGTCAATAGAGTGATAATAGGGTCTCATCTCAGAAGTCTGTGGTGATGCTTAACTGAGTGATATATGTATTTAGTACACACAGAAGCTGTTATCATTTATCTTTATTATTTCCACCTTGAGTGTAGGTGTCCTTTAAGAATCAGCTCCTTTTGATTTTCTTTTATACTTCTATTGTTTACATCCTCATAGCTTAAATTAGCCCCTATACTCATTATCAAAGCCACACCTCCATCCTCTGGTTGCTTCACTGTTGGGCTTTTTGTCAGTTGGAATTAGTCAGAATTAGAGGAGCCATATTGAGCTACCTGCTTAAGCAGCAGAGGGGCTGTCGTCAAATCTGCCCCCACCCCTAATTAGGCAGTTAGGCCCCCTCTACTTTTAATAACTTTTTAAAAAATAGCTTTTCCTTAGCTATTACAAAAGGCCATCTGATCCTCACATGCATTTCTTTTCATCTCAGACTATTTTGTCTTCATTTCCACCCAGTTTGTATGCAGGTTTCATGCAGTGTTGCTGTTTATCTGAGTTGGTGATGCTGGACACAGGGAATGACCTGAGTGATACCTGTGGTGTCAAGATGTCAAAGCAGCTCACATTGGTTTGACATTTCTCAGAAAATTTATGAAAGATGCTGAGTGTCACAGAAAGCCCAAAGTCCACACGAGGAGAGAAGATACCTGAGGACAAACAATCCCTAATAATAGTCATAATAATTGCGAGAACTAATGTTTTTTGCAGCTTTTAGCCTGTGTCACACTGTTGTGTTATGTCGTTTTATCCTTGTCAACCCCACGATGGAGATCCTGTTATCCCCATTTAGAGATGAGGACAGCGAGCACACATCTGGTAAGGACTGAGGCTAGGATTCAGGATTCTGACTCCGGCAGTCTGAATCCAGAGTCTGCACACGTAGCCTTGGTGACATTTGCAGGCTTAGCCTTCCTGGGCGTCCTGATAACAACTCAGCTGTTTGCCATGGGATGAAGTTGTTATGGTGAGTGGAGATAGAGGACTGAACTAGTCAAGTGTGAATAGAGGCTTAACCTATTCAAGATGAGCAGAAGATGGTGATGTAGGAGCACCATGAAATCAGTCAAATCCAAGATTCTGTTAATCACACTGGTTTCCATCTTGCCAATGTTACCCCAGACTCAAAGAGGCCACAGCGACTACTGGCCAGGCTTGAGGGGTCAGGGTGGAGACCCCCCAGCTGAAACACAGTTCAGTTGTTCTCCTTACCAGCTACTCACTTGCATATCTTGCCAACATTTCAAACTCCTTGTACTTAAAACTGAACACCTTATCTTTGCTTCCAAACTGGCTTGGTCTGACTTTCGTGTTCCTGACAGTTACTCTGGTTCATAAGCTTGTATCAGTTTTGTCCCTCCTCTCCCATGTTCCCTACATGTAAGATGTCATCAAGATTCTGAGAACATTTCTAAGCAAGCACAAGTCATCTTGCTGCCTTCTGCCTAGCAACAGATTCTGGATTCACTTTTTAATAAAATTACAGTATTTCTAGGTCGGTACAATCCACCCACCCAGTGGGCTCCTAGGTGTTGCAGAAGCTTAGACCGCTGACCTTTCTCTCTCCAGTCTTGTACCCAGGCCTGCTGCAGCTACTGTTTCCTCCCCTCGCCACGTCTTTGTTTTCCTTTTTGTTCCCGTCACCACCTTGCCAATGCATGTCTTTTTCCACCTCTCTCCTGCAAGTATAAGTAGCCTGCTGGGGTGCTCTCCTTGCCTACTTAGCAGCCTTCTCAGTTTGGGTGGAACATTCTCCATCAATACTGTAGTGTTTATAGGCTGTCTCTTTTGATTTCAAATTCTAGTTCCAGATATTGTTCTGTGGTTGGTTCTTATATGCATCACTTGTCTTCCTGGCTCAATAGTAAATCTCCTAAGGCAGGAAACCAGGCTTTTGTTCTACTAACCATATTCCAGCCATACTCCAGGCCCATTGCTAGATTGTCAGATCTCTGAGAATTTCAGAGGGTTCCTTTAATAATATGTCCCAAAGAAACGTTAAGTGACTTGACTTAATTAAAATATGTCTCAAAGATATTGATACAGTCTTCCTTCTCTCCTCTTTCTTTCACAAATTGCTATAAGTATTTTCTGATGCAATATCACTTGATATTGGGCAGTTTCCTCTCTCTGGCATCTGAATGAGATGGGACAGGGCGGGTAGAGGATGTACCTTGAAGACAGGGTGCAGCCCTGGGAGGCACCTCATGGTGGCAACAGCGATGACTTCAGCCACCAGATGAGTGTTCAGCAAATGATATTGGAGCTGGTGCAGTTGGAAATCTGAATTTCGGACCCAGGACTTTGCCAGGAGCCAGGCAAGTGGAGGATCTGAGGGCAGGAACAGTGGTGGGGTGGGGGAGCTGGGGTTGGGAGGCTGGATCTGGGAAAAATAAATTAAGCATTTATTGAACTCCCAATTTGTATATGACATTATGGTCAGCATCCTTGGGGAAACAGAGATGAGTAAGATTATTGCCTTCCAGGAGAGTATCATCTAGGAGGAGGAATGAGGACCCTTCCACCTGCCTCTCACTAGCTGTGGTGCTGTGCGAGTGCCATAATGGTTGGGTTGAATGCAGGAGGGTCAGAAGCAGGGAATCCAGTAAGGAGATCCTAACAGTGGTTTGAGAGAAAAGTGATGGGGTCTGAGTTAGGGTAGGGGAAGGGGAAGCTGAATGTGTGATATAATTGACAGTACTTGTTAACTGACTGTTGAGAACTGTGGGAGAAAAGATATTTAAGAGATGATATGTATTCAGAGTCAGAGGCTACTGAGAGAGATTAAATAGTGATTCTCAAAGTGTGTTCCCAAACTAGCAACATCGGCATCACTTTGGAACTTGTTAGAAATGCAGATTCTCAGTCCCACCCCAGATCTACTGAATCAGCAAGTCTGGTGGTAGGACCCAGCAACCTGTGTTTTAATAAGCCCTTCAGGTGACTCTGATACACACTAAAGTTTGAGAGCACGGGGTACAGGATGCGAACTCCAAAAGGTCATTATGACTCTTGAACAAGTACTTCCAGTTGGGTGAGTTCAGGGGAAACCAGGCTGCAGGCAAATAAAGAGTGACATGAGGACAGACCTCACTGCGTGAGGATGGAGTTTGGGAGCCAAGAACCAGGGGGCTGGGTCCCTGGGAGCAGAGGTTGGGGTGAACAGAGAACAGTGTTGGGAGGGGGGTGCCCAGGGTGCCTCACCTGGATGACCATGGGTAGCAGCTTCCCATTGGGTTCCATCTTCAGCATGATGAGGGGGGCAGCCAGGTACTGCTTCTCGCCTCGGATCACGTTGGCTGGAATTCCATCCAAAAGGATGAAGTCAGCCTCAAACAGGGAACCGTTCTGGGGAAAGGAGGAATGTATCCATCATTAGAGTTCAAAGTCTACCCCCAGAGGGCCAGCACAAAGGGGGAAGACATTTAAAGACCTTTATCTAGTTTCTTGCCGTCATCCTGTATCAGAACCAGAGTCCTACTGGCAGAACCAGAGCATCTAGTCTAATTCCTGTTATTTTAAATAAGTGAAGAAACAGCCTAGTGAGGGTAGATGTCTTGTGCAGGGATGTGTGGTAGCAGATCTGGATTTAGAACCAGGGCTGCTCAGTCCAGTTTGCATTACAGGCATTCTAAGCTGTCCTCTTGTCAAGACGGCATGGCCTGTTCCCCGTCATCCCTCAGTGGTCTTCTGCCTGTGGTCCCTTCCTGCTCCCTCCAAATGCTCGTTCGCTCCCTGTCCAAATCTCACCTTCTCTGCCAAGTAATCCACAGAGGTTCTCCTAACTACCACTGCCACTGCATCCAGCATGCACACGCACATGTTTATACCCCACCTTGCTCATCCTCCTCATATCCAGCTCATCTCTTCCAAACCCAGCTTTCCTCCTCCAGGAAACCTCCACAATTCTCCCCACCTGATGGCATATTCTTCACCTTTCTCCTTGCCCAGAAACACTGGTGTTGGGAGCACTGACAGGGACTGTTATTGTCTCTGCTAGCATCGCTGGCCCTATCTGTGCCCTGGGAATCCATCCTGTTTCCCCTTCCATGGAAGCTCCTTGTAGTTTTCCCTACATACTTCATCATCTCTAGGTTTTTTTTGTGTGTGTGTGAGGAAGATCAGCCCTGAGCTAACATCCATGCTAATCCTCCTCTTTTTGCTAAGGAAGACAGGCTCTGAGCTAACATCTATTGCCAATCCTCCTCCTTTTTTTTTTTCCCCAAAGCCCCAGTAGATAGTTGTATGTCATAGTTGCTATATGTATGTCCTTCTAGTTGCTATATGTGGGACACAGCCTCAGCATGGCCAGAGAAGCAGTGCGTCAGTGTGTGCCCGGGATCCGAACCCTGGGCGCCAGTAGCGGAGCACGCGCACTTAACCGCTAAGCCACAGGGCCGGCCCCCATCTCTAGGTTTTTCCACACAGGACTCTGCACCAAAGGACAGTGGGTTACCACAGCCTCCCTTCCCCTGACTCGTCTTTGACCCCTCCCCTTCACTGCTTCTCCTCCCGACACTGCCAAGGAGAGAACAATGGAGGGCAGCGGGAGGATGTACCTGGAGTTCTTTCTCCAACTGGGCCTGAAGCTCCTCCATCCCCTTGGGCAGCACTAGCCGGGAGGGCACAGAGGTAGAGCGTCTCAGCAGCATGGGGTTGGCGCCATTGAGGAACTGGTAGCCAAAAAACTCATCATCCTGCCAGTACTGGTGAACCTTCTCTGTGGGGTAGGAGTGAAGTGTAGGAAATTTACCACAGCCCAGATACGCCTCTCTTCAGGCCCTACCCCAGTGACCCTGTATCTAGCCCCTGGCTTTTCTTTCTTGAGGCCCCTGTGAGATGATCAGGTACAATAAGGTCTCATTTGGCAAGGAGTTATGGGGGACTGTGGAGTGTGAAGGTCAGGGCATCAGAAGGGGTCATCAAGGGATTATAGAGACCTGGGGGAACCACTGACCAGCCAGAGTGCTCTTCTGGCCCCAGAAGATCTGATCAAAATCCTCTAGGCGATTCCAGGAGCTCAGGAAGGTATAAACACGTTTGAGGACCATCTCCAGAGCCCTAGGACAGGAGTTGAGGCATAAACCCATTTGCTGATCCCTCAGGCCCTGACCATTTACCACCATTCTTGGATCTCCCAGCCCTTTTTCCACTCTGAGCTCCAGGCTTTTTCTCACCCTGCCTTCATTGTCCACTCGAAGTCCCGTCTCTTCTCCTCGTGGAATCTCATATTTGGAGGTAGATCATCCTTACACCCCGCAGCTATTGTCAGGGGTAACCCTTCCTTCCAGGTGGCCCAGCTAGGAGATGGGGACAAGGCTTCAGGGAGGGTGTCCAGGTCAGTGGTCAGGGGGCAGGGCCAGAGAAGGGAGGTACAGTTGGGGTGGGTTGGTGGTCACCGATATATCTGTTGTCTTTCCTTCAGTTCCTTCTCTCGATGTTTCTGGAACATGTCCAATGCATTGTCTCCTGCCAGGCGGGCTAGGAAGACATTAAGACGATTGGCCACAGTTTTGTGTGGTCCTGTGCTCTCCCTGCTTGTCCTCATCTTCCCTTTCGTAGTCAGTCCATTTGTGTTCAGTCATGCTCTGTTGCTTTTATCTCTGGCTATGCCTCACTTGATTGGTTCCCCAGACACATTTATCCCATCTTTGCCAACTTTCCACTCCTGGTTGCACTTACCTCAGCCCTCATTGCTTGCCTTCAGACAGAAATCTCATGTTTGCCACCCTGTCTCATCCCTTAACTCATCTTTCCCTACCTGATCCTATTTCATCAATATCTGTGCTTGGATAAATCACCTTAATTAAGGTGATAAAATCTTAGGCACCCATGTGCCCACACCTGTTTTCTATTATGTATTGCTTTGGTTAATTTCACGTCTTGACCCTCACCTGCCACACCTTCAGCTGTCCTCAAAAACCATTGAGGAACAGCTGTGTTTGCTTTCTTTGCCTGATTTCATCTTTCTTAGACTTAACCATCATAGTCTATATTTTTGTTCCTGCTCTTATCTTTTACTTACCTGTCTCAAAGTCATATATGTCATATTTCCATCCTTACTGTCCTTGCCCTCATTTGTCTCTGTATTCATCTCTCATTTCCCACAGTAGCAAATTCTGTATGCCGTCCTCATTCATCCCCACCCCCTGCCATGTGATCCCTGTCTCTCACAGTGGTCTTCCTTGTTTTTCTAACTTTTCAGCTCTCCAAGGTTATATCGTTTCTTCTCTTAGCTGTCTTCTCTCAGGGGTCACCCGCCATCTCCCATGCCATGTGCTACCCTGGTCCCTTCCCTGTCACATAGAGGTCTCCTTTCCACTTTTACTTTGCTCTTCAGTTTTCTATCATTGCTGCAACTCCTATTCCCTGTTCTCACCTTCTTGGAAGAGGAAACTTTCAGATCACTTCTCTGTGCCCGCCTAGTCTATGTATAACTTCAGGACTTCATAAATTTTTTGCTCCGTTTCAAGCACCCTGAATTTTCCACCCTTAACCTGCTGAGCAGCCAGTTTTTCTAGTCTCTTCTGACCTTCCTCATCCCCCGCCCCCGTAGTTCCTGAGGCCCTACCCCCTCTCCCCCGACACTGCCCCTCACCGGTGCCCTCGGGCAGGCTCAGCACGCCCTCGCCCTGCACCCAGCGGTAACACGGGAAGGCGGCCTCCGCGCAGGCTCCCGGGCCCTGCACCGTGATGCGGTCGCAGAACCACGCGTCGTCCACCAGGGAGTGGTGTTTGCGCAACTTCACGAACTGCAGTGGCCCCAAGTCCTCCGCAACGTCGTGATCAAACTCCTCGTCCTGCGGAGGCCACAACCCGGCGGGACTTAGTAGCAGGGACCGGGAGAGGCCGTTTTGTCGGGGGTTGGGGCTGGGGTTGGGGGGGTCAAAGGCGGGGTGGGGCCGAAGAGAGGCGGGGACCTTTGTGGAGTCTCCGTTGACAAGGCCTCCAACGACAGCATCCCCTCGTTCCCTCCTCCCGACACCTGCGCGGTGGGCCTCGGACGCCCGATCGCCGGGAGGACAAGGGAGCGCGGGGCGTGGCCCGCAGTGTCTGGAATTGATGACTGAGCATCATCACCCGCATCGGTCCGTTTACTGAGCTCTCACTGCGCCCGCGCTCTCCCGGGAGCTTCACGTTCGACCACTGACCCTACATGGATCCTATAGTGCCACTGGCTCTGGGGTCATTTGGGGAAGGAGTTGGAGGCTGCGAGGACCAGAGTCGGGAAGGGAGAAGGGTTTGAGACCAGCCTGGCCCTGCGTCCCGACCCTCTTCCCGCTCCTGACGCCGGAGTCCCAACTCCCTGGAAGTCCCAGCCGGCGCGGTCGCGCTGTCACTGGCCCCCGGCCTCCCGCGTCCGGGCCGCCCTCCCGCCGCGAGCCCAGCCCGGGCCAGGGTCGGGGTCCCCGCTCCCGTCCGCTGACCTGGCCCCGCGCCGGCTGCAGCTGCAGCTCCAGCTCCGCCTCCCCGCGCGCCCCGACCAGCCACAGCTGCACGCGGTTGTGCGACCCGGAGAAGAGCGAGGCCCCGGTGGCCACGCGGATGCGGTAGCGGCCCATGGCGGCCCCCGGTAGCTTAGGTGAAGGGGAGCCGCGTCCTGCGCGCTTCTCGGGACCGCCCAGGGCCGCCGGCGGGTGTCGAGGTGCCTTAGGGCGAGTTCCCGGCCTTTAAAGATGGGTCTGCGTCCCCGCCCTCCTCACAACTTTCAGGCGCTCCCTCCCAAGTCTCCGCCCCAGACTAGCCCGAACCTGCGAGCCGTAGAGCAGGCTGTGGGGAAGGGCCGTGCCTCCCCGTCCGAGCGTAGCTGCGGGAAGATTAAAGGGACCCTGGCCTGGGCGAGGCCGGCGGGATGGATGCGCCGGGCTGCTCTGGACCTCCCGGGGAGGCGGGGGGGGCCAGGCGCCTCCGGCTTGGAGGCAGCAAGGGTGAGGACACTTCCCGAGGTCTTCAGGCCTTTTGGAGAGCTAGGAGGAAGAGGAGGTGAGTCGGTCTTCCCAACCGAGGAGAAAGTCTCCGCTTTTCTGGGCTGGGACCTGGGGAAGGCCGTCGGCCGACTTGTAGAAGGCGGGCCTGGGAGGCTGCGCTGGGCTCCGGTGGATGTCCTGCTGCTAGTCGCGGTATGGCCCAGTAAGTCCTTCAGCTCCTGATTTCTACGAATTTGAGCCCAGCCCTTAAAAAAATGACCAGGAGTTCCCCAGGCTGCGGAGAACCTGGAAAAGTAACAGCTCAAAGACTTGCTCCCCCACTCTCCCTGAACCGGGTTTCACACATACGGGCATTAGGACCCTAGTACCCCAGAAACCGAGAGAGGCCTAAATGAGGCAGGGCAGTGAAAGCCTCCTTTTGTCTAGCCTTTATAGTGGGTGCAGAAAATGTCAAGGACTCAGGTGTTCCCGTGCAGTGTGGAGTCACGTGGGGACCCAGCATACATGGGCATTCCCCATGAACTTTGTCCTTTCCAGGTGAGCACAGCCCCTTCCTCTTCAGTATGTTCCAGGTTAATTTTTATTTGGCCTCATCTCACTGACCTTGGTGCCTGCTTCCCCTACCAGAATTCAGTTTTCTCCTAAAAAATTATATGCAAACAGCTTTTATTAGGCATGAAGTTCTACTTCTTTCCTCTTCTCTCTCGTCCTTATCCCTCTCTCCCTCCTCCCCACCCCCAAGCTATTTCCTTCAAGGCTCTCAGGGCAGGAAACCAGGGAACAGCAGTGAGGCCAGTGCTGGTTAGGGACTTGGTGAGCATTGGAAGGATGATTCAGGGCTCAGGCTTTGTCACCCACCCAGGAGTCAGTTGAAGCCTCCTGCAGGTCCCCGTCCAGATCTTGATCCAGATCATTATAAGCCTTTGGTTCACAGTGTCTGTGTCTGGTGGCCTGGGCTGGGGCAGGGCAAAGTAAATCTGCTTTCTTGAGCCAGAGCCTCAAAAATGACCTGGCCTGTTGGTTATTGGTGGGGATAAGAGGGGTTCAAGACCTGCCTTCCAACCTCCAAACCTCACGGAAGTGTCTGGTCCTTACTTGGTGCCATTCCCCTATTTTCTAGACCCACTCCTACCTACATCCTCTGTGCTCAGGACTGGGTGTCTGCCATGTGCCAGCCCCCAGTTCCTCCAGTTTTTGGTGTCACCCTATTCTGTAATATGCAAATTAAATGGCTTACAGTCCCATCCTATGTAGTAGCTGGATCTGGCCTTGTCGACACATACCCTTCAAGTGTCACTTTTTTTTGCCCAAGGGTCACTTTTGCCTAGAAAAGAGAGTTTGTCTCGTCCTTACTTCCAAAATCGGTCCATACCTGAGCCTGCTTCTCTGCTGGTTTGTTACACCTTTTCTGCCCAGTCTTGGTACTTCAAGGTCACACGGCAAAGGGGGAGAATGAATAATTAAGAAAAATAACTTACTGCATATGCTAAATGAGTTAATATGTTTAAAACACTTAGAACAATGCCAGTATGCATTAGCTGCTATTATTCTGTTATTTACAGACTGGAAGCAAATTCCAACTGAATATCAGCATCACTTCTAGAAATTCCTCTGCCTTTCCCCACCACATACTGTTTTTCCATGTCCCTCTAAAGCCCCCAGCCTCTCACTAGAGGTCTTACTCCTTAAGACCCTTCCTCCCACTTTTTTTTTCCTTTTTCCTTTTTTTTTTTTTTTATGGTGCAGCTTCTTTTTTTTTTTTTTTTTTAAAGATTTTATTTATTTTATTTTTTCCCCCCCAAAGCTCCAGTGGATAGTTGTTTGTCGTAGCTGCACATCCTTCTAGTTGCTGTATGTGGGACTCGGCCTCAGGATGAACGGAGAAGTGGTGCCTCGATGTGCACCCGGGATCCGAACCCGGGCTGCCAGCATCGCAGCGCGCGCACTTAACCACCAAGCCACAGGGCCGGCCCCCTTTTTCCTTTTTAAACCCATGCATTATGTTGGGGGAATGTAATTAAAAACAAAATTCCCCTCCCACAAAAACCTCTCCATAAAGGTAGTAGAGAAAGAAAACAGCTTTATTATTGAATAAACATTAAACCAGAATGTGATGTGCCTCACAGACAATCCGCTGAGAGACCGTGAAGACAAAGACAGAAGGAAATCTTACTCTTACATACACTCAAGCATATACAAGCCATGACACACATGTTCTCAAGATAAACAATAACTAGTCGTCAAGTGAGAGGCTTGACGGCACTATTCGTCACACATAGTGCATCCTAATTTTACCTGGTAATTGGTGACCATCTCTGTTATTAACAAGCTTAATCATAGGAAAAACAAAGTCCTCGAATATTTATGACAGGAGGTGGTTTTGTAACTTGGAGCAAGGAGCTCCCCTAAGGCTCCTACCCTCCCACAGAAACTGGGAGAGAGGGGTGCTATCTCTCTTGATGTTGACATTTCAAAGAGAGGGCTCCCAGGTCCTTGGGAAAGACATTCCTGGATCATAAAGCTGGCAAGAAGCTTGTTGAGTTTCTAAAAAGATTGACACACATTTCAAAGAGACAGAGAAAGAACTTAACAATGATTAGTTTTCTAGAGGAAATGCTCTAAGAAAAGGGAGGGAGGGAGAAGTGTCTTAATTTCAACAGGGAGAATTAAGCCTCTTAATTTAAAATTTTTATTTGTCCTCACAATGACCATTTTGTTCTTTTGTATGCCACAGGATGGACCGAGGGCTTCGTTTTGTCCAGGCCCTTTGCGGTAGGAAGCCCACATTTGCCACGTGTGCATGCCAAAGCTCAACTCTCCTCTTCTTCCAGACTCCCAGGGCCCTGTTCTCTGTGCCAGGAGCCGACATTCCCATTACCTCTTTTTTGCAGAGCAATTTAACTTCTTGATCAAAGCTTCTAGAACCAGGTTATTCCCCAGAGGGTGTGGGTGAGGGGGATGAACATTACATTTCATAGCCAAAGGCTTGTTAAAGTGTTTTTGTAAACACAAGAATGATTTCATCCTTTTATCCTACGTCAGGGTGGCTCAAAGTGCACTTGGTTTAGGGGATAACTCTTGGCCTTGCTGCGTGAGTGTTTAGAGCCCATAGTTGGCACAGGGCTATATAAATTTGTATTTGTTCCTTGAGGACAAATTGGACATACAACCGTGGCGTTATAAACTATGTAAATATAGGATCTAATTTCAGAGTGGACATTGCATCATCTATTTTTCCAATTAGTAATTTCGGTACCCACCCGTCCCTATTTGCAGGACGTCCAGCACTTCCCTCTCTGAGTGCTGTCACTTTCTTCTGTCCTTGTTCAATGGTGTAACCTGGGAAACTGTCCTGCACAATCTAATGGGTTGTTTTCTAGTGCTGCAGGGATCCCTGCATAGGCCATGACAGTGACATAACTTGGGCTTCCCAACTCTTAGTTCACGTGGGCTCGGGCAGGGTCCTCAAGTGTGACTGTGGTGCTAGGGGCCTGTGCCAGGGCTGTCCAACCTCAGCCTCTTAAAGCTTTAGGCCTTGGTGTTGACCAGACCACTTTCCTCACAGAGGGTTCCCTTTTGGGACCCTTAGTATTCTTTCCTGCTGGTAGATCTCTAGTAGAACCTTCTCAGTCTTTCAGAGAGGACCTATTAACATTAACAATGTCAAAAAGAATTCAAGTCTCCATCTTTTTTCTTCCAGGTAGTGTCTTGGGCCCTTTAGGCAATTTACCCACTCCTCTTCCACCAGCTCTGCATTCCAAAGGAGTATTGGGGTGGGAGTGGGAGATGGGAGGATGTGGCAGGGAAGGGAGAGCCTTTGTGGGCCCTCAAAAGGATGCTGGAGAGGTGACATTCAAGGCTCAGGGAACAGTCAAAGACACTTTGCTCCCAGGGAGCTATGTCCATTCAGAGAGAAAAAAACTGTCAGATTCTTGCCCCTTTGCTGCCTGTGCTCTTCCTCCCGCCTCTGCCAACCCAGTCCTAGCAGGTATGCCCAAGTTAGCCCAAAGAGACTGCTCAGATTTCTGTGGGTTCATAGAGTCATCTGCAATCATGAATACACTCCTGGGAGTGGTTGGTTTGGGTTGTTTGAAAAATCCGTTCTGCCCCATATACAGTTTCCTGCAGCTTGCTTTTCTCACTTAAGAAATACATCTCATGGAAATCTCTGTAGTTCAATAGTTACACAGTAGTCCCCCCTTATCTGCGGTTTCACTTTCCATGGTTTCGGTTGCCTGCAGTCAACCGTGGTCTGAAAATATTAAATGGAAAATTCCAGAAATAAACAGTTCATAAGTTTTAAATTGCATGCCATCCCGAGTAGTGTGATGAAATCCTGCTCCGTCTCGCCCAAGACGTGAATCACCCCTTTGTCAAGCATATCCACGCTGTGCGCGCTACCCACCCATTAGTCACTTAGTAGCCATCTCAGTTATCAGATAGACTGTCGAGGTATCGCAGTGCTTGTGTTCAGGTAACCCTTATTTTACTTAATCATGACTTCAAAACACAAGGGTAGTGATGCTGGCAATTCTGATATGCCAAAGAGAAGCAGTAAGGTGCTTCCTTTAAGTGAAAAGGTGCAAGTTCTTTACTTAATAAGGAAAGAAAAAGAATCATATGCTGAGGTTGCTAAGATCTATGGTAATTTTATTAGAGTATATTGTTATAATTGTTCTATTTTATTATTAGTTGTTGTTAACCTCTGTGCCTAATTTATAAATTAAACTTTATCATAGGTATGTATGTATGGGAAAAAACATAGTACACATAGGTTTTGGTACTATCCGGGGTTTCTGGCATCTGCTGGGGGTGTTGGAACATATCCCCTGCGGATAATGGGGGCTGCCATACATCTGGTTCATTCTTTTACACAACTGCATGGTGCTCCACAGTGCATTCAGTCTTTCCTCTGTTGATGAGCATTAAGTAGTTTCCAGTTTTGGGACATATGATGAGTGCTACAAAGGGCATGTTTGTACTTATATCCTTATGCACTGGTGGTTTTGTTTCTATGGGTTAGAGTCCAAGACAAAGGTAGAAGGATAAAAGACCATCAGAATAAAAAAAACTCCAAAACAAGAATGAAAAAAAACAAATTAACAAAGCTGAGTGTCTTTACTCAGATGGAGGAATACACCAGACAAGCTATTGACTGAGTCATTCATGGAGGGGGATAAGTCAGGAATTTTTAACTGCTAGAAAGGGGTGTTCATAATGTTTATGCGAGTTAAAAGTTGAAAGCTTGTTCCCTGGAGAGGCTGGATTGAGTCCACAGGTTTGTACACCGTTCGTTGAAACAAGTCCCAAACAAATAACTGAAGTTGTTCTTTAGTTAGAGGCGTCTTAGGTCCACTAAGGATTGGGCATACCAGTGTTACTCAGTGTTCATGATCATTGAAAATCTTCAGCTGGTTAGAAACAGTTGTGAAACAGAGCATTCAGTTTTGCTATCTCCTAGGCAAGTGCTGCTACGAGTTCTTTTACATGGGATCGCTGGGTGAAAGGGAGTGTGTGTGGGGACACGGAGTTCATTTGTGATATCATGGAGAACAGGTGCGGTAGAGAGATGGAGGCAGCATGCAGATCTGAGTGTAGCATGCCTTGTAAGGAATAAGGCCTTAAAGAGAACAGAGAGCTGTAGCTGGAGATGGGTCACCGGTAGAGCCGGTGAGAGGGAGTGGTGGAGATAAAGGAGAACAAGGGTAAGTGATGAGAGGAAGACTTGAGGGAGGAGATGAAATCCGAAAACTAGTGGAGGAACTGGCCTTGGAGCATGCATTCTCAAAGGGGGCGGGGCAACAACATCTTAGATATTGCAGTGGTTTGTGGCCCTCCAAAGGGCCATGGACATAAGCAGATATATTAAGGAATTAAAATTTCATGGGACAGAGGCAGAAAGCCATTAGGAAAAAAATGTCTTAACGGCTTTGTTAAGGGGGCAATAATGGAAAAAGGTAGAGAAACATGGCGCAGGGATGTGATTTCCTTAGCAGTACTCCCTGCTTGTTTGCTGACACAAGACAAATAAAAGGTTGGATTCATCCAGGATGTTAAGGAGTGGAACAAGGATCCTGAGGCTCCATCTGGCCCAGGATGACGTGAGCCCCTCTCTTGTTCTTATCTCCCCAACATCAGTGGTGGAGCAGGTATGGACACTAGGCCCCATTTGTACGTGTTATCAGTTTGCATTTTAAGCCAAAATGGTGTCAAGACAAGGGTGTCCGAGACCCCCTTTCCATGAGATTGGCATCTCTAAACTGCTTGGGTTGACTTGTTCTGAAGCTGGCTCTTCTCAGCATTTCTGTAAAGAGGTTGAGAGGTTAATCCTGGTCCCTCCCTCCAGCCCCCACTGCTAGTCTGTATTCCTCAGGGACCCAACATCCAACTCCTGGCCTCTCTTTTCAGGACTGAACTGCAAGGCCAGACCCACGGCATCTTGGGCCTCTTTTTTTCGTCTGGAGAAGCAAAGGTTAAAGAACAAATGAGTTGGGGGTCCACCAGAGCATATGGGGGATACAGAAATTCCACTCCTTCTCTGGGATCCCTGCCAGTACCCCTTAACCATCCCAAACTCTGTTTATCTTTCTCTTTGTTCTAATGTTTACCTTGTAAACCTATATTATTCAAATTTCTTATTCACACTGGTTTCTAGATAATTTTCGCATCTTGCCTACTGTTGCTGACCTCTTTCCTCCACCCTGTGCTGAACTGTATTTAAAAACCAGCACTCACCCAAAGCTGTTCCATGTAACAGACTTGTCCTGATGGTTTGGAAGGGTAATAGCCAGGGCAGGGGCTAGGATGAGACGAGTGAGGCACTTACCTCGGGTGCAACATTGAGGGGCCCCCCAAAAACCCAGTAATCAAGATAAATAATATTTTAATGCAAAATATTTAAAATAATATTTTAATAATTAATTTAATAATTTAATGATTTTCAAAAAATCAACATTAATGCAAAAAATCCATGATGAACAAAATATCAAAATATATATATATATTTTTTTGGTGAGGAAGATCAGCCCTGAGCTAACATCCGATGCCAATCCTCCTCTTTTTTGCTGAGGAAGATTGGCCCTGGGCTAACATCCTTGCCCATCTTCCTCTACTTTATGTGGGACGCCTGCCACAGCATGGCTTGATGAGCGGTGCATAGGTCTGCGCCCAGGATCTGAACCTGCAAACCCCAGGCTGCTGAAGCGGAGTGCTTGCACTTAACCACTGCGCCACTGGGCTGGCCCCAAAATATCAAAATTTTAAGACAGGATCAGTCGTAAGACTTAATATTAGCCATCTGTATTCTTAACATTTTTTGCAACCATTCCTGCCACCAGAAATTTCTGTCTGATTGACTTGACCCCCAGAACCCCATTACTCAACCCACGGGTGACTTGTTGTGGAATTTTCTTATTTTATCTTCTTTCTGTTATTCTCAGGCCCTCTAATCTCCTCTCTCCACTTCCACCTTCTCCCCAGCAATGGCATACTTGATGAAAATCAGTATTCTTATTTTATTGTAAAACAACTTCTCTCTCATAGTCTCATCTCCTTTCCAAACACTGCTCTGCCTCCTGGCTTTCCAAGACCCAAATGACTCGTCAAGGTGTTTTGTAAATGATAGGCCATCTGCTACTTTAACAACATAAATAAATGATTTTCCAAAATCAAATTCTCAGGCGTCATTGTCTTTTCCACCAGTGTCTGTAAATTTAAGAAAGCAGAGATTGACTCTTTTAAGATTCATACACTGCCATCCCCATCCCCAAAGAACAGTTGGCTATAATCAGGAGTGTGCATGTGTGTGTGTGTGTGATGAAAGTAAGAAAATGAATGAGGGGCTGGCCCCATGGCATAGTGGTTAAGTTAGGTGCACTCCACTTCGGCAGCCCAGGTTCACAGGTTCAGATCCCGGGCAGGGACCCACACCGCTCGTCAGCCATACTGTGGCAGCAACGCACATATAGAGTGGAGGAAGATTGGCACAGATGTTAGTTCAGGGCTAATCTTCCTCAAGCGATAAAAAGAAAAAAGAGGAAGATTGGCAAGAGATGTTAGCTCAAGGCTAATCTTCCTCAGCAAAAAAAAAAAAAAAGTATCTAATCCTATAAAACTCTGAGAAGTAGATATTATTATCCCTATTTCATAAATGAGTGCATTAAGCACAAAGAAGGGAAGAGATGTTCTCAAAGTCACACAAGTAACATGTAGGTGGAATAGCCCAGAAAGTGTCATGGGTATGATTCATGTTCTCATCACCCATTCTCTCTTTGACACTTCAGTGTCACCTGCCCTGATCACTATAATGAATCCACTCCCAGAGCTTATTTATGACCTCTTCATTCTTAAATCCCTAGGTGATCGTTGCTGTAAAAGTCTCTACTGCTTTGACTAGGACCGCCCCTGTGTGTACCCCTAGGGCCTCAAGCAAATAATTTTTTGCGGGCCCCCTAACTATATAAACAATATGATTAAAAATGTATTACGGAATTCCTGGGCCCATGTGAGGTGTGGTGATTTATTAACAAATATATGGAATAATGATTAGTGAGGTCGTACTTATGTACTTATTTGTTGTGCGTCCAGTGCACAAGGAGCCTGGCATGAGCTTTTTTTTTTTTTTTTCCTTGAGGAAGATCAGCCCTGAGCTAACATCTGTGACCCATCTTCCTCTACTTTATATGTGGGTCGCCGCCACAGCATGGCTGATGAGTGGTGCAGGTCCGCACCTGGGATCTGAACCTGCAGACCGGGGCCACCAAAGTGGAAGGTGCCGAACTCAACCACTATGCTCCGGGGCCAGCCCCCTGGCATGAGCTTTTGCTCTATTAGTTTTCTGAGAAGGAGTACTTAAGAGGTACATTTTTTGAGATCTTGCATATTTGAAAATGTGTTTATTCAACTCGCACTTGCATGGTAATTTGCCTAGGAATAAATCCTGGAGGGGAAATTAACTTCCCTCAGAATTTTGAAGGGACTTTTGTTAGTGAAAGTATAGGCTAAGTTCTTTAACAAAAAAACCCCAAAATACAGTGATTTCAACATCTGATTAATAGTTCCTATATTGCCTCTTCTAATTTTCAGCTCTTTTTCGCTACTTTCTTGGAGATTTCCTCAACTTCATCTCCACCTCTTTTATTACATTAAAATTCTTTCTGCTACTGAATCTTCTCTATCTTGTTGTTACTTTTAGAAAACACCTTGCTCTTGTTTCAAGAATACTAAATCTTCTCTAATATTTCCGAACATGGTAATTATAGTTAAAAAAAAGCCCTTCTATTCCTGCACCCTTCTGTTTTCTTGAGTCCCTTTCTAAGTGTCTAGTGATCTTGGCTTTCTCTTCATATTTAAGAGTGAGTCACTAAAAAAGTGATTGTGCCCATTCGTGGGGCTTTTCAAAGGAAGGGGAAGAGGTCTAGCCCTTGGTACAGGACACATGGTGTCAGTACCTTCAGGTGTTTCCTCTTGGGATGCTTGGTTTCTCCAGAGACAACATTCCACTTTCCTGTTTGGAGTGCATAAGCCTGGCCATCAGCATTCTTGGCAGCATTTGGAGAAAGAGGACTAGGGACTCACTGTTTAGTGTATTGGCTTTCACTTAGATTTTCTGTTTTCAATAGGACACATCCACCTGATGTCTCAAATCCAGAGTCCCCTTGCTCTATCAGAGGATAAACTTTTAGTCTTCTGTTGGGGAGAAGGAGGGAGAATTGCCTGAGTGGGTTATTAAAGGAATATGGGGGCCATTTGCTTGCTTCTCATACAGATCTTCAATCAGTTCTGCTGTGTTCAGTCTCATCTACACCCCTGTCTTCAGGGATCATTGGTACTGCAGTTCCTGAGCCTTTCTGGGGATCTGTGCTGATTGGCCCACCCAGAGCCTGTAGGCTTTTGACTCTTAACTTTCTCTGGTCTGCTAAATTAATTACCACTTGTCCATCTGCTTTCAGCTTCCAAAATATAGATGTCATCTCTTATCTACTCTTGTATCATCTCCAATTCTCTTTATAATTACGCTTTTTAAAAAATACCTTAACTGGCATTTAAGTGGAGAGAGGAGTGAAAGCCAAGAAGGGGCAGAGGTTCAGTTCTTCATGATTAGTTGCAAGAGCGCTTTTTCTTTAACTAGTGCCACTCTTCCATTTTTTTCTAGTCTCTTCTTCTTGAACTTTTAGATGGATGTTAGAACTTCTGGATTTATTCTCCATGTTCCTCAATGTTTCTTCCTCACTTTACAAAGTCTTATTTGTATGTTTTGTACTTTGAGAGAATTCCTTGGCTGAGTCTTCCAACTCACCAGTTCACTCTTGAGCTGTGTCCATTTGTCATTGAGTTTTAATCTCAACAATTATAATTTTTTTATTTCCTAGTTCTTTAATTGCTTCATTTAATAACTTCTCGTTCCTCTTTTATGATTGCACTACCCATCCTTATCTCTTTGAAGATATTAATTATCTTTATTGTAAAGTCCTATTCTGATACCCTATTAACTCTATTTCATTGGGTTTAAGTTCTTTCAAATTTTTTGGTTTGTGTCTCTCTTATGATGTCAGAAACTTCTCAGCTGTCTGGTAATTCTTTTTCGTGCTCTTCTCTTCATAGTTGATGTTATTTACCAGACTGTCTACTGTCTTGGCTTTCAGAGCCCAACTAGGGAGAGGGGCTGGCGTTGCTGTCACAGTTGCACTCTCTATTTGTTGTCACTAAAAGCTGGACGTGGATGAGATGTGCTGCTGGTGCGGTACATGCGAAGTTGGAGTGCATAGTGTGACTGCTTCTTATTCCCTGTGGATGGCTTCCATGTGGCTACCACCTGCAGGGCGTTGGTCTTGTTTCCTCCTGAGGGAGAGGAATATATTCCTCTCTATTCCTTCTGATGTTTTAGGCTACAGTTTTCCTTTTCAATCTAATCTAGTGTGATTTCCTTTGCAAGTTCTCTCCTTCTATTCCACCAAGCATTCACTTTCTAATTTTGGAGCATAGTTATTAATTTATTTATAATATGTTTCCTACGGTTTCTATAGTTAGAGTCTGGTGTAGGAGGGTAGAGTCCAGTATTTATCAGTTCACTATCTTGAAATCAGTATTAGATATTTATTCTATACCAAATCTCCTTGTATTGGTGACTGAAAATATATTTTAAAAGTCTTGTGATTCTCGGGCCAGCCTGGTGGCATAGTGGTTAAGTTCACACGTTCCACTTGGGCGGCCCCAGGTTTGCTGGTTTGGATCCTGGGTGCTGACCTACTCACCGATCTTTAAGCCGTGGTGAGGTGGCGTCCCACATAGAGCAACTAGAAGGATGTACGACTATGACATGTGACTATCTACTGGGGCTTTGGGGAGAAAAAAGAAAAAGAAAGACTGGCAACGGATGTTAGCGCAGGGCCAATCTTCCTCAAAAAAAAAAAAAAAGTCCTGTGATTCTCAAACTGTGAATCAAATAAGCAAAATGTAGTTTAACCAATGCATCCTGCCTCACCAGTTTGTCACAAAATCAGGTTACACTCCTTTCAATATTTAGATTAAACTATTCTTTACCGCCACCCTGCCTGGTAGGATATGTTCTTTTTCCTTCTCCAGGATCCTTTTTCCATGATGATAGTTAACAGTTCTGTAGTATTTACTTTGAGCCAGACATTCTTGTAAGATGCTTTTTACCTCTATTAACTCGTAATAACTCCGACTCCTCAGGGAAGCTTATTAAATTAAATTGTTTGGTATTTGTTATTATTATCTTGAGTAGAACAAAATCTGAAAACTTGCTCAGTGTGCCAGAGATTCCTGGTTTTTTGGCTTGTTTCTTTTGACTGTTGTTGCTTTTATTTGAATATGGATTGCTGGTGAATCTCAGGTTGCCTAATGATTTTGCTCCTTGTCTACTGATAAATGATCCATTGTATGCTGGTCGATGAGAGTATTACATCTTCTTGGACGGTGATTGGTTAAGAAGTGGACACATGGCCCAGGATGGGCTAATCAGAGCCAAAGAAGCCTCTTTCTGGGGCTTTGATGGAAATACAGAGAATGAAGTCTTTGTATTTCCACTGTGGCTGCCAAGTTTGTAGACTATAGGCCTGTTGACTCTAGTGGCCTCCAGTTGAAGAAAGCCTGTCAGAGAATAAAGCCAACATAGAGGAAAGCAAAGTTGGGTCATGGAGAGAGAGAGAGAGACTTGAGTCCTGATGATATTGTTTGAGCCCCTTGATCCAGCCACATCTCAGTTCAGACTGCACCTAACTTTTTAAATTACAGGGACGAATAAATGTCTTTTTTTTTTTAAAGCCGCTTTGAATTGACTTTCTGTTACATATGAACAAAGAATCTTGAATAATGCAAGGGACAAGGCAGTGGCACAGTCTCTAGGCTGGAGCACCTTGGCACCTGTGGTCTGTGTCCGAGAGAGAGTGACTTAAAACAATGTGACATCCTGGGAGCAGTGTTTGCCGCAAGCAGCCCAGGATCTGTGGAAGTGAGTTTGGATGCGGAGTGAATTTCTCGCTATCGTCCTAGGGTCCTTTTCCAGATGATACTCTTTTAATTGCTGAGACCTTCTCCTCTCAGAGGTTGTAGCTTAGCATTTCCTGGCGTTTTTCACATTTCCACAATCTCTCTGGGTGAGTCAGCCAGTTTAAAGGGCACTGATCTGGGTGTGGGAAGACTGTCTGCCCAGTGATTGGCCTTATATTTTCACTTTGACTTACTATTTAATATTTCTTTTTTTTTTCCTTATATGGTTGGAAGTAGAAATCGTCTGTTTTTTTCTGGAGAATTGTTTTTTGGGGGTTGAGTTTTGTCCTGGTGCCTGCCCACTAAGCTTACGAGGGGTGGCAAGACACTTCTGTCCACCACTTCTCCTAGAGGAGATACTGTAAAGTAGGTCACCTTGAATTGGCCTCTCCTATTCAATTTGTGTTTATTCACGGATAATATTCCAAATCTTTCCATCACTAAATAGAGAGCACCTGTCCACTGGCCAACTGGTTTATATTAACTTTATAGTAAGATTTGTTATCTTTTCCATAGTGCCTGGCATCTGGAAGTGTTTTTCTGAGCAGTGGCAATAGTTAACCAAATCCGTTTTTGAGGGTGTATTTTGGGTGCAGTTTTCTAAATCTCCCTTCCACAAATCCACTCTAAAGCGTTAATTTGTGAGCAGTTGTGGTCTCTACCTAACATCAAAAAGTGGCCTGTAAAGCCAGTGACATCATTAAGGTTTCGCTAATGCATATTCCAGAAATGTCAAACTCTTGCTCAGGCCACCGTGTCACCAACATTAAAAAAAAATCAGTGATTTATTTTACAAAGGAATATTTTTTTAAATAAACTGTTAATTTTAGAATAGTTTTAGATTTACAGGAAAATTGCAAAGACAGTACAGAGAATTTGTCACCAATGTTTTGAAATTTGTTTGAGAATTTCTAGGTGGGAGGTTCCCTCACTTTATTTGGTGGTGACCCTGTGCTTTTGTATACTGGCTAAGTAGAGTATTTCAGGCAGTAGCTGGGTCTCAGTCTCTCTTGTAATCTGAGTGAATTATATCAAGAAACTCTTATATTGAAAAATCATTTCCTTCTCTTTATATTTTTGCAACCGTGGTCACTTTCTGGTTTCTGGTGGGATACGCTTCTACATGGTCAGTGAAGTAATTGATCAACACAAATAGGCCTTTAAGTTTCCACCTATCAGTCTTTGAGGATAATATGAGGATATACAATTTATGAATATTATTTTAAAGGGCATATACAGACAAAGCATTGGTGTTAGCAAGGCTTTTGTGTACGTATTGGGTATTACAATTGGATTTGACTTTCTCAGCCATCTTACACCCAAATGGCCAACTATGCCATATTTTATAACAAAAACATACAACTAAATATTGTATATTAAAATATTTTGTTCTGGGCCGGCCCCGTGGCTTAGCGGTTAAGTGCGCGCGCTCCGCTACTGGCAGCCCTGGTTCGGATCCCGGGCGCGCACTGACGCACCGCTTCTCCGGCTATGCTGAGGCCGCGTCCCACATACAGCAACTAGAAGGATGTGCAACTATGACGTACAACTATGTACTGGGGCTTTAGGGGACAAAAAAAAAAAGGAGGAGGATTGGCAATAGATGTTAGCTCAGAGCCGGTCTTCCTCGGCAGAAAGAGGAGGATTAGCATGGATGTTAGCTCAGGGCTGATCTTCCTCACACACACAAAAATAAATAAATAAATATTTTGTTCTTATTCATAAAATTATATGATTCAATGATCTTTTTTTTTGTTGTGAAGTGATTTTAAATCAACCTTAGTGAGGTATAGTTTGTATACAATAAAATGCATTCATTTTAAATGTGTATTCCCATGAGTTTTGCTAGGTTTATACATCCTTATATCCATGACCACATAAATATATGGAACATTTTCATTACCCCAAAAATGTTCCTTTGTGCCCCATACCAGTCAACCTCCCTGGCCCCAGGCAACCACTGGTTTGCTTTCTGTCGCCATAGATTAGATTTGTCTTTTCTAGAGTTATACGTAAATGGAATCATACATCATATACTCTTTTTGTATCTGGCTTTATCCACTCTGCATAATGTCTTTCTGATTTATCCACTTTATTATGGGTATCAGTAGTTATCCGTTTTTATTTTGAAATATGTATAGATTCACAGGAAATTGTGAAAGATAGGACAAAAATGTCCCGTGTACATCTTAATGTTAACTCTAGTACAATATCAAAACTGGGGAATTGATGCTGGTACAATGGGTGTGTATAGTTCTATGCCATTTTATCACGTGTAGATTTGTGTAACCACCATTGCAAGTGAGACAGAGAACTATTCCATTACCACAAGATCTCCCTGGTTTCACACTCTCCCTCCTCCCCTCACTGTCCCTACCTCCTGACAACCACCAATCTGTTCTCCATCTCTATAATTTTGTCATTTCTAGAATGTTATATAAATGGAATCATACAGTATGCGGTCTTTTGACATTGGCTTTTTTTCCTTTAGCATAGTGCTCTTGCATATTGGGGCCTGTTTTTTAGTCCACTCTGCCCATCCACTTGGCCTCTTCTGACTCTGGTAGGGAGGGAGAGTGGCACCTTGTTATTGCTGGGTGGGGATGGCAGTCTAGGATCCCCATGAGGTCTCCCCTGATGTTTTGGAAGGGAGGCCTCATCAACACCAAGTGGAGATGAAAGTCCCAGATCTCCACCCACTCTTCTCTGATACTACCCTGGCAACGGGATGTTAGAGGTGCCTTGTTACAGCCACTCAAAGTGGAAGTCTAGGCTCCCCATTCAGCATTTGTTGATGCGGGTGGTGATGGGGCTGTGGGTCTTTCTGTGGTGTTTGGCTAGGATAGAGTGATTATGTCCAAATTTTTCTCTCTTGCTAATTTGCCCCTTTCCTCTTCCTTTGGCCAGAGAGATTTCTTGGGGACTTTTTTTGATTGCCTCCATTGGGGTTCTCAGATTGGCAGCTTCTCCAGCATCCAGACCCATATATATGGGGCAAAAAGAAAACCCAGGGAACTCACCGCCATGTCATTCCTAAGGTCCCAAAGTCCCTAGCAGGTCTGTCTTCGTGTCTCTACCTTTTAGAGTCTTCTTGTGTTTGTTTTATATATAATGTCCGTAGTTTTTAGCTGTACTTAGTGGGAGCTACAGGAAGAAGTGTATCTAGTTCATCTTCAGTTCATTCCTTTTTTTTTTGCTTAGTAGTATTCCATCGGACAAACCACAAATTGTTTATCCAGTTACCTGTTGATGCACATTTGGATTGTTTCCAGTTTTTGGCTTTATGAATAATGCTGCTTTGAAAATGATTTACTGCTCCTATGAACATACATCATCAAGTCTTTGTGTGGGCATATGTTTTCATTTCTCTTGTATATTCACCTAGGGGTGGAATTGCTGAGTAATATGCTAATTATATGTTTAACTTTATAAGAACTTTTCCAAAGTAGTTGTACCGTTTTACTTTCCCACTAGCAGTGTTCCAGTTCCTCTCCATCCTCACCAGTATTTGGTATTGGCAGTCTTTTAAGTTTTAGTCATTCTAGTTTTAATTTGCATTTCCCTGGTGACTGATGACGTTGAACATCTTTTCATATGCTTATGTGCCATTCATATATCTTCTTCGGTAATATGCCTGTTAAAATATTTGACCTATTTTGTTTTATTGGGTTGTCTGTCTTCTTATTATGGAGTTGTAAAAGTTCTGTATATATTCTGGATACAATTCTTTTATTAGATATATGTTTTGCAGATATTTTCTCCCAGTCTGTGGCTTATCTTTTCATTGTGTTAACAGTGTCTTTTGAAGAGAACAAGTTTTTAATTTCAATGAAGTCTCGTTTATCAATTTTTTTCTTTTGCAGTTGCTATTTTTTTGTGCTAAGAAGACTACCCAAACCAAAGTAAAAAAAATTTCTCCAATGTTTTTGTCTAAAAGTGTTATAGTTTCAACTCTTATATTTGGGTTTATATTTTATTTTGAGTTATTTTTGTATATGGTATGAGGTAAGGGTTGAGATCCATATGCAATTATTCCAGCACCTTTTGTTGAGAAGACTGATCTTTTGTTGAAAAGACTATCCTATAATACCTTGGAACCTTTGTTGATGATCAGTTGACTACCTATGTGTGGGTCTATTTCTGGACTCTGTTGTCTTTATTTTTATGTCTATCCTTATGCCAATATCACACTGTTAATACTATATGTTACCATTTCGTATATTAATAGGTAATAATAGAGTAGACTAGCTTTATGGTTAGCTAGTTCTGCAGTAAGTGTTGAAAGTGAGGTAGTATAAATCCTCCAACTTTGTTCTTATTTATCCAGATTGTTTTGGATATTCTAGATCCTTTGCTTTTCTATTTAAATTTGAGATTCAGCCTGTCCGTTTCTACAAAATATCTGTCTGGTATTTTTATTGATATTGTGTTAATCTATAGATCATTTTAGGGAGCATTGACATCTTTATACTGAGTCTTCTGATCTATGAACATGGTATAGCTCTTCATTTATTTAGATGTTCTTTAATGTTTCTTGCAATGTTCTGTAGATTTTTTTTTTTTGAGGAAGATCAGCTCTGAGCTAACATCCATGCCAACCCTCCTCTTTTTTTCTGAGGAGGACTGGCCCTGGGCTAACATCCGTGCCCATCTTCCTCTACTTTATATGGGACGCCGCCACAGCATGGCCTGACAAGCAGTGCATCAGTGCGCGCCCAGGATCAGAACCCGGGTCCCCAGCAGCAGAGCGCGCCCACTTAACCACTATGCCATGGGGCCGGCCCCTGTTCTGTAGCTTTTAATTTTCAGTTTTGGTCACTTCTTGTAATTTTGAGACCAGTTTTCCCTCCTTCCTTCCTCACTCCCTCTATTTCTCTTTATCTCTCCCTTCCTCCCTCCCTCCCTTCTTTCCTCCCTTTGTTTGTTCATTCATCCCTTTCTTCCTTTTAGTCTTTCATTGTTTTTTCCTTTTTAAATTCAGCCATATAATACATATCTTGAATCCTGTGGTCATTTCATGAATTTATTAAAATTTAAAATGTGTTCTGTAGATAAATATATTTGGGATACCTTAAAATAGAGTGAGCCGGAGGTTGCAGCCAAGCACACAGCAGTCCTGTGTGAAGAGGCAGTATAGGATAGTCATTCAGAGCCCAGACTGTGGAGCCAGACCACTCTGTTTGCAGTCCTGGCTCCACCGTTACTAGATGTGTGATCTTAGGAAAATTACCTCATCTCCTTTGTACTTCAAGTTCTTCATTTGTAAAGTTGCAAAAATAATAGTGCCTACACTATGACTTTTTGGAGGATTAAAGGTCAATATATGTGAAGTGATTAGAATAGTGACTAGTAAGCCCTGGATTCGTGTATGATGATACTATTATTATTATGACCCATTGTCTACTGGGAGAAGCAGCCCTGTAGTGACAACAATAATAAGATGCATAAGAATTCTAACTGAGGCCTAGGAGCACGGAGATCAAAAGGGTCAGGGAAGTCTTCAATGGGGAATGATATTTGGACTGACTCTTGAAGAATGAACGTAACTCACTCAATATCTAAGGAGAAAGGAGCATCCTAGGCAGAGGGAAGTTCAGGTACAAAGGCAGAGAAGTCTGATACATCAAAGTGTTTGAGGTGAACAGTAAGTAGTTTGTGAGGCTGGAGTGTAGAATTCATGGAAGAAGACAGCGGGAGGGTGCAATTGGAAAGGGAGGCAGGAGCCAGATTACCATGGCCTCATATGTATGGTGAAAGCCATAAAAGAAAATGCAAAACTTGTGTTGAACCTGCTCGTTGAACTTTGGGAAGAGATAGTACCAGTGAAGACAATGAGTTGTTTTTTTTCCTGTCTGAGCAGGACTTTAGACATGAGTTCATCAACAAGCAGTGGCAGAACTATATACCAGGGAAGTTAGGAGTCATGGGAGAGCTGAGAGGCAGAGGCATCAGTAAGAGTATATGTGGTGGCAGTTGTGAGACAGGCAATAATAGGAGTAACATAATGTTGAATGGTCCTTTTCTTCATTCCTTCATTCATTCAACTAATATTTCCTAAGTATCTACTATGTGCCACATACCCCAGTACTTGTAGATATTGAGGACACAGCAGTGAGCAAAGAGACAAAATCCCACTCTTACTGTCATCATCCACTATATATTTGCTATATTATATGTATTTTTTTCTGGAGTATTTTATTTTATTTTATTTTATTTTTTAATTTTTTATTTATTTATTTATTTATTTATTTATTTATTTATTTATTTATTTATTTATGTTCCCCCCAAAGCCCCAGTAGATAGTTGTATGTCATAGTTGCACATCCTTCTAGTTGCTGTATGTGGGACGTGGCCTCAGCATGGCCGGAGAAGCGGTGTGTCGGTGCACACCCGGGATCCGAACCCGGGCCGCCAGCAGCAGAGCGCACGCACTTAACCGCTAAGCCGTGGGGCCGGCCCCTTCTGGAGTATTTTAAAGCAAATCTCAGATATCATATCATTTTACCTTTAAATAGTTAGTTTGTATTTCTTACTGATAAGGACTTTAAAAAACTTAACCACCATATTAATATCACCATATCATTTGTCATACCATGCTGTATAATAGCATCATATCATTTAATAGTTGGTACATGTTCACATTTTCCTCAGTGTTTTAAAAATGTCTTTTTTAAAGTTGCTTTCTTTGAATCCAGATTCAGACAAGGGCTGCACATTGTACTTGGTTGACCTGTCTTTTCCATTAATCTCTAACAGTTCTCTATACTTCCTTTTGTAAACTTTCATGCCACTTAAAATTTTTTTATTTTTAAATTATCATACCGTAAAATTGACTCTTTGATGTATAATTCTACAAATTTTAACACATGTATAGATCCATGTAACTACTACCACAATCAGGATACAGAACAATTCCTTCACCCCCCCAGAACACCCTGGCGCTATCCCTTTTAAGTCACACCTTTCATGCTATTTTGTGTTGGAAGACTGAGGCGTTTGTTCTGTAGAACTTCCCACGGTCTGGATTTGGCTGATAGCACTCTTACGATGTGGTTTAGCATGTTTCTCTCTTTCCTTTATTTTCTGTAAACTGGTAGGTAGATCTAGAGGTTTGATTAGATTCAGGTCCAATTTTCTTTTTTTTTTTTTTTGGCAAGAATACTTATAGATGGTGCTGTGATTTTCCTATTGCATCATATTTGGAGGAACATAATATCTGGTTGAATCACTTCTAGTGATTCTGAGATTCGTCCTTGTGTTCACTTGTTATTAGCTTGACGCATCCATTATAGAGCACCCCATTCACCATTCACCCAATGGCCGTTACTAAATTTGTTATTTCATTAGGGATTACAACATGGTGATTTTCTAATTCTGTCATTTCTTTTACATTTATTGACTATAATTCTTCTATTCCAGTCTACATTTAATAGAAGAAAGGGATTAATCAGGAAGAAAGTGTGCAAGCATTGCTTTGAGGAGTTTCTGGCCCCGTGTAGTCAAGTTAGGTGGTATTGAGAGAACCATTTATAAAGACTTGGGGTGCTTTCCAGAAGGAGAGCCCAGCCTCTGCTTCCCAGCTGGATGCTGGTTGAGCAGCAGAGATGAGCCTGCCCTGTGCTGTTCACTGAGTGTGAAGCAAGTGTGTGAAAGAGTTCTTGGGACGGCTTGAGCTGTACCATCTGGAGATTGGGGAGGTCCACAGAGAGGAGCCTGATCCTTGATTTTTCACCTCTCATCTCTTCTCTCCTGCTTTTGGAGGAGCCAGAGTTGTATTGTAAATGGGGGAGAGGAAGGAGAGGAAAATAAGGAAGAAAATATTTAAAGACACAGACCACTGCCTCCATTTTCCCCTTTGCAAGATTTTCGAGTCTCAGTCATGCCTGAACTGGGGGAAAGGGACTAAGCTTTGAGTTGGATGAGAAAAGCAAATTTGATAATAGATTAGACTAGAGCTTTTAATATCTGAAATTATTGTTATTCTAACAGCCGAAGTGACACACAAAACTAGAGGATCTTAGATGCTACTTATGCAAGTCTATTCAGTTTGTGAAAATTCATTGAACTGTATACTCATGATACTTTTCTATATGTATCTTATATGTCAATAAAAATTAAAAGAAAGCTACAGGTTGTAATATAATCTAGAGGTACAGAAGGGGGATCAGACAGCAGGTTTGAGGACAGTAGAGAGTTAAAAATGAAGAGATTTTACGATTGTGCCCCATTGAGTCCTGCTGGTTTATACCAGTGACCCTCTACTATATCCGCAGTCTGATGTAGCTGGGGAAACACCAGGTATGTGTGCCTTGCTGGGACATTTTATCATGAAGTTGATGGAAAGGGTGTCAAGCTGGGGAGTGACATTTTGGAATATTCAGTGTAGTCAATGTGTCAGTAGATTGGAGACCAGTGGAGTTAGGCAGGGTGATCAAGAGGCTGTAGTGGAAGTTGAGGCTGGAATAGAGTGCTACATGGGGATGGGGATTAAGATCGCATTTACACCTCCAGCCCCTACCCCTCCTCTGAGGATCCCTGTACACAATTGCCTCTATGTATCAATTTTTAGATATTAAAAGGCACCTCAATCTCAACACATTCAGCCTGAACTCGGGATCTTCCTCCCCAAACCTAGTTCCATTCCAGTGTTCCCAATCGCTGTGAATCACTTCCACCATATATCTAGTTATGCAAGCCAGAATCTAGAAGTCACTCTTACCTCCTCCTCCCCTTTGCCAAGCCCTGCTGATCTTATCTCTTAAATGCCTCTAGAATCCTTTAGTTTCTCTACATCTCCATGATCTTTACCCCTGTTGAACCTGTCTGGGCTGTTGCAATAGGATCCTAATCCGTCCACCTTTGCCCACTCTGACCTGCATCCAATTCATTCACTACACTGAAGCTGATTAATCTGCATTATTCAGGATTCTATGGCTGGATCCATTCTCAAGAAGGTTTTTTCCCATGTGGCAGCCCCCAGTTCCTCCAGGCTTATACCCTTCTAGATGAGTGATGCCACTGTCAACATAGAGATGGTATTTGAAGGCATTGGAATAGATAAGCTTTGCCAGGGATGGTTATGTGAAGAGAATATGACCGTGGGCAGAATCCTTGGGGCACTGGCTGCACCTGGTTGCTAGGTTACAGAAACAGCCAGGATGCTTGTTGCTCCTAGGACCCAGTCCATCTTCATCTGCCCAAAACGGAGTGCACAGAATATTTGGCCAAATCAAGAAATCTATCCCTTCCCCACTTTTTTTTTTTCCTTCTCTAATTTTTATTTCTGTGAGGCTTAGGGTCTCTGAGTTACTCAAAGGAATCAGTCATCTGTTGCTTTGTTCCCATCCCCAGGTTTCTCAAAATTTCCTCTGCTTCCTGGGCGTAGTTGATTGCTCCGGAGATAAGTGCCTGACTAAGGCTGGATCAGTCATTCCCAGGAATTTGGAAGTAAGGCTAAGAGACTTCAGCTCGGACTGATGAGTTAAAGAGGACTTCCTGTGTCCCTGAAGTGCTCTGGTCCCTAGTTCCAGCCTTTTCTGAGCCTGTTTCTGAGGCCCAGACATATCTTTGTCCTTGTGTTCTGTGAGAAACCCCAGGTTCCTTACAATACGATTTCCCTTACAAATTTAAGATGGCTTAAGTGGGTTTCTGCTACTGGGACTCAAAATAATCCTGCTTGATGACTCTCAGAGAACATTGTTTAAATTCTTTTTTAAGAGCCTAAAGACTGCCTGACATTAGTCATGAATGACATTGGTTTTTTTCCCTCCTGGAGAAAAAGATGGAGATAAGAGACTGTATATATTAAACAAATTACCACAGAGTTCTTTCTTGCAAGAGAAATGTTGTAAAAGATAAATGTTGCAATACAGGAAGAACTTCACTGTTTGCAGAGTTCTTACTGGAACTCTTTCTTTGACTATAAATCCTATTCAGCTATGCCTACTTACACTTTATAGTTGCTATTCAAGAATAAGAGAGAGTGCCCTTGAACCTGCCCCTCAGTGTCTCCAATGAGAGAACAGTTATGAACAGATGTTCACACATGAAATCAGGTGGCTGTCACTGCTGTCATTTCTGTCCCTTTGAAGGATTTGCATGCTTGTTCCTCCTGAGCCCAAGGGCAATCTTCAAGAAAGTGGAACATCAAGAATTCTGGAAGGGTTGCAAGAAAGAAATTTATCTCGGCAGTGGAGGGTTAAAACTTATGTGGATATTGTTTGAACATCTCTTCGTTCTGATTTAGCTTGGTGATAAAGGGGAGAATATTAGAGAGAAAGAACCTTTGTCTCGTACCTGTCCTTTTTTGTTCTGAAATTTAGCTCCAGCTCAGGGAGGGAGATTTTCTTGTTTTATTGTTTTCTAAAAGAAACTGGAGTTGGGATTGGTTGTGGGACTCCTTCTGCTGGGGGATTGCTGAGGCCAGGAAGATAGTATGAGAAGGGTGGGCGGGGGCCCTGGGGGAGATTCTGCCCCCACTGCCCACTGTGTGTTTTTGCTGTGGGAGACAGTTGAGTTCCCTTTCATTGGAGCCCACAGTTGCTTGGAAGTATAGTCAGGAGAAGCCCAATTCCTCTTCAGTTTTACTCCTAGTTTCTTGCTTAACATTCTTGTCCTTTGTATCAGATGTTAGGGTCTTATGATTATGCCCTGGGGTGGTTTTAGAACATGTCCACAAATTGTTTGACACCCTGTCCGTCGAAAGGTGGGGTCTGTGTCCTCCTCTTGTCCTGAACCTGGGCAGGTTTTTAACTCACTTGTAACCAACAGAGTGTGATGGAAATGGTGTGTGAATTCTGAGGCCAGGTCAGAAAGGATGCCACAGCTTCCACCTTGTTGGCAGAACACCCATTTTGGGAGCCTTGAGCTACAAGGTAAGAAGTCTGAGCCCAGGCCGTAGGGAGAGGCCGTATGGTCCATAGCTCCAGCAAAGGTCTCAGCAGACAGCCGGCGGCAAACACCAGACACGGAAGTGAAGGCACTTCCACGTGAACCCAGCCTCTAGCAGTTGGTCTTCCCAAGTTGAGGAGCCTTCCCAGCTGAGGCCCTAGAGCTCATGGAGCAGAGACAGGTCTTTTCTGCTGTGGCACCATCTGCGTTCCTGACCCACAGAATCCGTGAGCAAAGTAAAATGATTATCTTAAGCCTTTATATTTTGGGTTAACTTGTTATGCAGCGGTAGTATTCAGACCACACTCCCAAACTGAGCCTCCCCACTCCCCTGTACAACTAAGATCTTGGAGGGCAGTACTGGAGAACTCATGGCCTCTTAGGCAGGCTGGCTCCCAAGAAGAAAATAAATGGAGGAGGCGAGTCAAGCATTCCCATTTTATTCTTGCCATTAATACCAATGAGATATGTCCTTCTCTTGCCCCTGAGACCTGGAACCCTACACGGATTAAGCCTCCTCCTCATCAAAAAAACATCAGGAGAGGGGAATAAGTGTTCACCTCTGTCAAGAGGGTATTTTAAAGACTTTCTTCTGCATCCCCCCTCTCCAAATTATTCAGTTTATTCTTTTATTTCTTTTTGTTTTGTTATAGTGTAATAATATAAATTATAGTGAAGTTAAATAAAAGAATGGTTATGACAAAAAGTTTTAATAAATTTATGTTATATAATTATATAATAAAAAGTTGTAATAAAGTTATAATACAATATGTTATACTAAAAGAATAAAAATGCTTTTATTTGTTTGCTTTTGTTATTTTGTTCTCTCTCATTTTAGAGGTTCTCTTCCAATGTTTTGTGTTCCTTGGCTACCTCTTCATGGAAGCGTGAGGCATGACACAGCTGACTGGAAGCCCTGAATGCGTGGGCGGGGTTTGTGGATTTGGGGCCTCACACAGGGAAACTGGGAGGTGCATGTGCTCTGTCATTGGGTATACCCCCAAAGGTTAGTTAGAACAAGGAGGCCCTTTCTCTGGAGTGGTTTAATTCTGCAGAAAAGAACTGCCCCGTCTCCTGCTTTGGTATTATGAGCTGCTCGAAAATCTAGGTGCAGGTTGAGGAAGGCCTGAGGTCCCCATCATTCAGTGTTAAGTTTCATTTAATCTCCCTGTTTTCAGTCCTATAGCTCATCCTACTCCATCTACCCTACCTGTTCTCCCCAAGTCCAGAGCATCTCATTTCTTCAAAGGATAAACCTACCATCTCTCGCTGTGTGGAAGGGTGCTAGCCTACATGTGTGGGGTATGAGAGGATTTAGTGGTCTGATCCCTCAGTAACACACTTTCAAGCACCATCTCATTTCAGCCTCATGTCCTACCTACAGCTTTTTAATTAATTTAATTAATTTATTTTTTGGTGAGGAAGGTTGGCCCTGAGCTAACATCTGTGCCCATCTTCCCCTATCTTGTATGTGGGACTCTGCCACAGCATGGCTTGATGAACGGTGCCCAGGATTCGAACCTGTGAACCCTGGGGCGCTGAAGCAGAGCGCACGAACTTAACCACTACACCACCAGGCCGGCCCCCCACCTACAGCTTTTGTGGTACCTTTGATACTGGCTCAACACAAGGTTGACAAAGGGGAAGCCATATTGTAGGGAAAAAAACATATTGTAACTTTGAATGACCTCTGATTAACCCAGCTGGATATGCACCCTCCAGGAGAAATACATGCTTTGTAGATTTTATGGCCCCTCCCAGCTACAATAAGTCGATAACTTTTTTCTTTTCTTTTTTTTTTTTTTTTGTGAGGAAGATCTGCCCTGAGCTAACATCTGCCAATCCTCTTCTTTTTGCTGAGGAAGACTGGCCCTGGGCTAACATGCATGCCCATCTTCCTCCACTTTATATGGGAGGCCGCCACAGCATGGCTTGATAAGTGGTGCGTCAAACCCTGGGCCCCCACAGTGGAGCAAGGTACTTAACTGCTTGTGCCACCGGGCGGGCCCCAATAACTTTTTTCTTTTGAGTTCCTTAGGAATGTGATGACCCGGGTGCAGAGAGTCTATGCTGATAGCCATCATCAATGACAAAGATCTGGGTATAGGGCAGTTGCTCCAGTCTCTGATGCATATCCTGTAAAACAAAAGATTATCAGGAACTAGGGGCTGGCCCCGTGGCGCAGCGGTCAAGTGCGTGCCCTCCACTTCTGCAGCCTGGGGTTCCAAGGTTTGGATCCCAGGCGCACACTGATGCACTGCTTGTCAAGCCATGCTGTGGCGGCGTCCCATATAAAGTAGAGGAAGATGGGCATGGATGTTAGCCCAGGGCCAATCTTCCTCAGAATAAAGAGGAGGAATGGCATCAGATGTTAGCTCAGGGCTGATCTTCCTCACACAAAAAAAAAAGTTCTAGGAGTTTACTTTCAGGAAATACTTGTGATGTGCACAAAAATGTAGCTATGGGGATATTCGTTTCAGTGTTATTTATAATATTAGAAAATTAATAACAATTTGTGCACTAATATGGGCTTGATAAAATATATTAGATATAAAATGTTGAATAATTTTAATAAAATGAAAATATGATAATGATATATTAAGTGAAATACATAGATTCAAAACAGTATGTTCTCAATTTTTTGTTTTATAAGGGATTCTTTCTGTTGCAAGTGACGAAAACTCAACTAAAAATGGCTTAAGAGAAAGAAAAGAAATGTGTTGATTCAGGGCCGGCCCCGTGGCGTAGCGGTTAAGTGCTCGCGCTCTGCTGCTGGTGACCCGGGTTCGGATCCTGGGCGCGCACCAATGCACCGCTTGTCGGGCCATGCTGTGGTGGCGTCCCATGTAAAGTGGAGGAAGATCGTCATGGGTGTTAGCTCAGGGCCAGTCTTCCTCAGCAAAAAGAGGAGGATTGGCAACGGATGTTAGCTCAGGGCTGATCTTCCTCACACACACACAAAAAAGAAAGGAACGTGTTGATTCATAGTACTGCAAAGTCAGGAAGCATAATGCCTTCAGGCAAGCGGGATGCAGGTGCTCAAGGATCATCATTAGTAATCTGTTTCCGTCTCTTAGCTCAGCTTTATTTTGTGTTGGTTTTACTTTCACATAGACTGTCCACCAGTGTTGTTAAGCAGGGTGTATTAGTCAGGGTTCTCCGGAGAAGCAGAGCCAAGGAGACCCAGGAACATTGGTGGTGTAGTTCAAAGGCCTGAAAGCCAGAGAGCCAGTGGTGTGGATCCCAGTCGGGTTCTGAAGGCCTGAGAATCAGGAGCTCTGAGGGCGGAAGATTGATGTCCCAACTTAAACAGTCAGCCTAAGAGCAAATTCAACCATCCTTCACCTTTTTGTTCTATTGGGGGGGGGCCCTCAGTGGATTGGATAAGGCCCACCCACGTTGGGGAAGACCATCTGCTTTACTCAGTCTACTAATTCAAATGCTAATCTCTTCTGGAAACACCCTCACAGACACACCCACAAATCATGCTTAACCAGCTATCTGGGCATCCTGTGGCCCAGTCAATTTAACACACAAAATTAACCAGCACAAGTCCACCCCTTGTCAACTTGGCACCCATACGTATCTCCTTAAACCATCTTAATCTCCAGGTGAAGACAATAACGTCATAATTCCACCTAACATGATACAGTTGTCCTGCGTACAACTGAAAACATACTAACCCATTCCCCAGAAGAGTTCTCCAGAAGGTAAAGTCCTTGAGAGATGTTTACTCTTCTTGATATCCTGTAACTTAAATACTATAATGTAAAATTAACAATACTTAAATACTGTGATAGGAAGTCAATACATCTTATGTTACATGATAAGGGAATAAGGGAGAAAAGAAAACGAAAATAGATATGTATACACACTCGAATGTATTCATAACAAAATAAGGAGGCAATAATTATACTTAAGACAATTATAGTCCTCATTTCTCTAACTGGTTATGTGGCTGGTGTTTTTAACTAACTTGTACTACCCAATCTGCATTCCCTTTGCCTTCAGCAAGCACCTCAGCCTATAGTTATTTACCTAGTAGGGTGACCAAACTTTCATGCCTCAAGGGTCTGGGCCATTAGTAGTCCTGCCTGGATTGGATTGTTGTGGTTTTCCATTGACCTTAATCACAGGGCATGGTACTACTATGAGATGCCCTAAGGCATCTCCTGTATTTCAGACATACTCTCCTTACCTCCATTGTGGAGTAATAGTCCAGTTTCTCCTTTGTAGTCAGGATCAATCACCCCAGCCAGCACAGTAACTCCCTTCTTGCCTGTTGATTCAGAGGCGTGAGGAGCCCAAAGTGGCTGGGTGGCAGTCTTAACCTCCAGTTCAATGGAATCGTTGTATCTCCTGGTAGAAGCATTCTTCCCTCTGGAACTAAGACCTCTAGGCCAGCAGAACGTAAACAGGAAGGAGAAATTTTGCTAGTGGGTCACTAGGGATAGTAGTGATGGTGCCACTCCCATTTCCACCCCTGAGTCCTGGAACCGTGAATCCTGGCTATCAGAGAAACAGCACCATATATTGGATGCTGATTCAGAGCATATACAGCCTTCTGGAGAACCTTGCCTAGCCCTGCAAGGTATTGCCACCTAGCTGGTGCTGTAACTGAGTCTTCAAAAGGCCATTCCACAGTTCTGTCAAACCAGCTGCTTCAGGATGATGGGGAATTTGGTAAGACCAATACATTCCATGAACATGGGTCCATTGCTGCAATTCTTTTGCTGTGAAGTGAGTTCCTTGATAAGAAGCAATGTGGTGTGGAATACCGTAGTGGTGGATAAGGCGTTCTGTAAATCCAGATGATAGTTCTGGCAGAAGCATTGCATGCAAGGAAGGCAAATCCATATTCAGAATAAGTGTCTATTCCAGTAAGAACAAAATGCTGCCCCTTCCATGATGGAAGTTACCCAGTGTAATCAACATGCCACCAGGTAACTGGCAGATCAACTTGGAGAATGGTGCTATATCGAGGACTCAGTGTTGGTCTCTGCTGCTGCCGGATTGGGCACTCAGCAGTGGCCATAGCCAGGTTGGCCTTGGTGAGTGGAAGTCCATGTTGCTATGCATGCATAACCTCCATCCTTGCCACCATGGTCACTTTGTTCATGAGCCTGTTGGGCTGTGGAAGAAGGCTGACTGGTGTCCATAGAATGGGTTATCCTATTCACTTGATTATTAATATACTCCTCTGCTGAGGTCACCCTTTGGTGAATATTCACATGGGACACGGTTATCTTCATGTTTTTTTGCCTATTCGGAGAGGTCTATCTGTGTATCTCTTTGCCAAATTTCCTTGTCACCAATTTTCCAATCATGTTTCTTCCAAGTCCCTAACCATCCAGCCAAACCATTGGACACATATATTGGTATATAATTGCATGTCTGGCCGTTTCTCCTTCTAAGCAAGGTGAACAACCAGGTGCATGTTTGAAGTTCTGCCCACTGTGAGGATTTCCCTTCACCACTATCCTTCAGGGATGTTCCAGAAAGGGCCTGTTGTGCTGCAGCTGGCCCCTATTGAGTGGTGCCTGCATATTGTGCAGGACCATCTATAAACCAGACCTGAGTCTTCTCTTCCTCTGTCAACTGATCATAGGGAACTCCTCAGGAGGCCATAGGTACAGGCTGGGAGAGGGAAGGCAGTGTGGCAGGAATGGGATCACATTTGGGCCAGTTCTTCATGTAATTTTACTTGTGCTTTCAGAGCATGCTCCGGCCTGTTCATATATATACTATTTCCATTTGATGATGGAGTGCTGCTGTGCATGCCCAACTTTATGGCTTTGTGGGTCACACAACACCCAGCTCATGATGGACATCTTAGGTTGCATGGTAACTTGAGGGTCCATGGTCAAGCATGTAGTTTCTACTAAGGCCCAGTAGCAGGCCAAGAGCTGTTTCACAAAAGGAGAGTAGTTATCTGCAGAGGATGGCAGGGCTTTGCTCCAAAATCCTAAGGTCTTGCACTGCAATTCACCTATGGGGGCCAGCCAAATGCTCCAAACATCATCCCTATCTGCCACTGACACTTCAAGCATCACTGGATCTGCTGGATCATATGGCCCAACTGTCAGGGAAGCTTACGCAGCAGTCTGGACCTGTTGCAGAGCCTTCTCCTATTCTGGGCCCCACTCAAAACTAGCAACTTTTTGAGTCACTTGTTAAATGGGTCATAGTAACACACCTAAATGAGGAATTTGTTGCCTCCAAAGTCCAAAGAGGCCCACTAGGCATTGTGCTTCTTGTTTGGTTGTTGGGAGGGGCCAGATGCAACAACTTATGAAGAAGGAGATATTCCTTACCTTAGAAGGAGTATCTTGGGGCTGGGCCTGTGGCGTAGCAGTTAAGTGCGCACGCTCCGCTGCTAGTGGCCCGGGTTCAGATCCCGGGCGCGCACCAATGCACTGCTTGTCAGGCCGTGCTGTGGTGGCCTCCCATATAAAGTGGAGGAAGATAGGCACAGATGTTAGCCCAGGGCCAGTCTTCCTCAGCAAAAAGAGGAGGATTGGTGTGGATGTTAGCTCAGGGCTGATCTTTCTCACAAGAAAAAAAAAAAAGGAATATCTTGACATGCCCTATATCACTGAACCCCAAGAAATTTCACTGAGTTGGAAGGCCCCTGAATTTTTGTTGGATTTATTTCCCACCTTTTGGCATGTAAATGTCTTACCAATAAGTCTAGACTACTTGCTACTTCTTGCTTACTAGGTCCAATCAACATAATGTCATCTATGTAATGGACCAGTGTGATATCTTGTGGAAGGGAAAGGCAAACAAGATTCCTGTGATCAATAGCTGCATACCAGGTGCCAGGGGGATGTCTTACTTTGCTCAAGGAATGAAACTACATGTGGTACAGCAGCTGCAATTGCAGTTGCCACTTGGTTAAGCTGACGACAATTGACTGTCATTCTCCAAGACCCATCTGTCTTCTGCACAGGCCAGATAGGCAAGTTGAATGGGAATGTGGTAGGAATCAACACTTCTCTATCCTTGGTATCCTTGATGGTGGTACTAATCTGCAATCCCTCCAGGAATGCAGTACTGCTTTTGGTTTACTATTTTCCCAGGTAGAGGCAGCTCTAGTGGCTTCCATCTGGCCTTTCCCACCATAATAGCCCTCATTCCACAGGTCAGGGAACCAATGTGGGGATTCTGTCAGCTGCTAAGTATATCTATCCCAATTATGCATTCTGGGACTGAGGAAATAACCACAAGATGGGTTTGCGGACCCACTGAGTCCTCTAAGACAGACCTGAGCTAAAACTCCATTGATCTCCTGGCTCATATCAGCCTCTACTCTGACTGGTGGGCCACGGTGACATTTTGGGTCTCCTAGAATTAGTGTCAGTTCACAGCCACTGTTCAGTAGTCCAAGAGGTCTGATTATTTCCTTTTCCCCAATGTATAGTTACTCTGGTAAAGGCTGTAGGTCCCTTTGGGGAAGGCTGGGAGAAAGATTAACAGTATAAATATTTGGTAATGTTATCAAGGCCTTTCCTCAAGGGGACCTGGTCTCCTCCTCATTCAAGGAGTTCTGCATCTGTAAACTGGCTCAAGTATGGGAATTGATTGAGGGACCATGGCTCTCTGTGTTTATTATTCCAGTTAGACTTTTGTGCACTTGACCTAGAACTTTTCTGCTTATACAAATCAAGTAAGAATTTAGAAGGTTTCCTATCTGTTTCGCTTCTGGAACATCATGATCAACTAGCCAACACCATAGGTCTGTGAGAGACTATTCTGATTACTGCTTTGACTCTGCTTTCCATTACAACCACCGTGCCCACCTTGCCTTTGGCAGTTGAATGCTGCCACTTGGCCTCTGCTACCCTGGGATCCAATTACTCCCATTGCATTTAGATTTCCCAATTCAGTGGCTGCAGTTCCCACTGTAAGGTCTGGCCTACAGAGAAGGGCAATCACAGAGCTCTTCCAGGATGCCAGGCTCCCCTCACAAATTTATTTCTCACAGTAGTGGTGAAAAGTTTGTCTTCTGGATGTTCCCAAGGTGGGTGAGTAGGTCTTAAATGACTAATCCACTCTAACATTCCAATCTCCCTCAGCCTTGGAACCTTTTTCTCTACATTAAACCAGGGCATGTCTGGCATTTCCAGTTTGCTCACTGTGGGGCAACTTTTGGTCCATATTTCAGCCAACCAACCAACCAAACTGTTAGAGCCGTTCCTAACTCCCCGAGCTGCATTATTAAATGTAGAATCTCTGCTTAGTGAGCCCATATCAATAAATTTGGCCTGACCCAACTTTATATTCCTTCCACTATCATCTCACACTCTTAGCGTCCATCCCTCACATGTTCCCTGGATTTCTGTCTGTATAAACTAGAAAACTCAAGTAGTTCTTTTGGAGTTTAGCACACCTCCTCGCGGGTCACACTTTACCTCACCTTTAGAGGCCTGCTGGGACTTGTCTAGTTATAGGTCTAGAAGCAAAGAGGGGTGCTGAGGAGAATCAGCATTATCTTGCATGGCAACTGCCTCAGGAGAGGCCATAACAGTTTCCTCAGGCAATGAAGGGTTAATCCCCTCAGACGGAGGTGGAAAGGCTGGTAGCACTGGGGTGGAGAGACTTCTTCCCCTGGCAAAGAAGACTCATCCGAATTTAGAAGCTCCGGGGGGCAGCCCGGTGGTGTAGTGGTTAAATTCACGTGCTCCGCTTTGACGGCCTAGGGTTTGCAGGTTCAGATCCCGGGCGTGGACCAATGCACTGCTCATCAAGTCATGCTGTAGTGGTGTCCCACATACAAAATGGAGGAAGGTGGGCACAGATGTTAGCTCAGGGCCAATCTTCCTCAGCAAAAAGAGGAGGATTGGCAAGAGATGTTAGCTCAGGGCCAGTCTTCCTCACCAAAAAAAAAAAAATTTAGTGGCTCAATGTCTCCAGCCTCATCAAAGTCTCCCCACATGTTTCTATCCCAATTTACAGGATCCCAATTAATGTCCTCATTTTAACGGTAGACACTGCAAGGTTGGGAGTTCAACTTGCATTGTCATTCAGCCAGCTGCAGGACAAGATTCTGTGTTTGATTTTCAGCACTCTCAGCCCTGTGGCTATAGGAGATAAGGGTCTCCTTCAGCGCACACATAGAAGCCTTCAGGTCATTTATACAGCACTTGAGCTGGGAATTCAAATGAGATGGGGGGGTGGGGAGGGGCGGGGGGAGCAATTTGCTGTAACTATACTCACTTATTTGTTTGCAAGAGTAGTTAGATAAGGCATTACTAAAAGCCACCCTGTACCCTAAGGAAAAAAAAAAAAACCCACCCTATAGATAACATCTCTGAGGCTTGGGTCACCATGGTAACGGGTAGAGTGCTTGAGTTTTTCAGGAACTGGGAGTCGGACCCCTTGTCCAGGTCAGGCCAGTTGAGACCACCAGCCTATCAACTGGGCCTGCTCAAATGCTCGACAAGTGCCCTTTTTGACGTCAAGGAGCTAAAACCTCCATCCTCGGATCATGGTAACGTTTTATGAACATGCGTCCTATGAAGAGGCAAGAAGCTCGACTACGCTTGTGCCAATCATCAATTACCTCACCTCTCCTTACCCCCAATTATCTATTCCCACACTTCAGACTGCCCTGCCCCCTTATCCCATACATATCCCTGAGTCCCTATTTTCAAGGAGGTGGATCTGAGATCGATTCTTCCACCTCCTTGCTTGGCTGCCTTGTGATTAAATCCTTTCTCTTTGCAAACTTGTTGTCCCGGTGACTGGCATAATCATGCAGCGGACAAAACAAACCTGGTTTGGTAACAAAATTCCTGAGCTTATCCTTTTCTTTTACCACTTTGTCCAGTGACATTAGGAACAATCAGCCAACCTTATTATATTTGTTAGTTTTCCAAAAAGTATCACATGCATAGTCACCCAGCTCTTTGTTTTTTATAAGTGGCTGATTAGGAGTACCCAGTGCAGATGTTTTCTCTCTCTCTATTGCCAGATCATGCCATGGACTATCAGTGTTCTCTTTACTACTGGAAATAGAATCATAACATCTTTAATCAGATTAGAGAGTCAATTCCAGAAATCCCAGAAACAGTTCAGAAAACTCATCCTTATAATTCTGTTCCTCTAGAACCATTCCTGGTACCAAAATATGTAATAGGGTTCTCCAGAGACACAGAGCCAATAGGTATTGGCTCATGTGATTGTGGAGGCTGAGTAGTCCCACAATCTGCCATCTGCAAGCTGGAGACCCAGGAAGCTGATGGTGTAGTTCAAAGGCCTGAGAGCCAGAGAGCTGATGGTGTAGATTTCAGTTGAGTCTGAAGGCTTGAGAACCAGGAGGGCTGAGGGCAAGAGAAGATTGATGTCCCAGTTTCAGTAGTCAGGCAGGGAGTAAATTCAACCATCCTCCACCTTTTTGTTCTATTTGGGCCCACTCACATCGGGGAGGGCCATCTGCTTTACTCATTCCACTGATTCAAATGTTGATCTCTTCTGGAAACACCCTCACACACGCACCCAGAAATAATATTTAACCAGCTACCTGGGCATCCTATGGCCCAGTCAAGTTGACACATAAAATTAACCATCACAGAGGTCTACTAGCAGCTCTGGGATTATGTTTTACCAATTTAATAACCTAACAAAAAAAGAGTCTTTCCTTCCAAACCATTCCAGCAAAAATCCCAGTGGCAAATCTCTTTGGCCAAGCCTGAGTCATGTATTCCTCTCTTCATCCGAGAGGAAGACTGTAATAATGAACTATGTAATAATGATGATCGCTGATATTTATTGAGTACTAATTAAGTGTCAGATTATGAATCTGAGTTTGGGTTCTATGATTAGATATGTAGCCTTGGGCAATGTAATCTCCCCAAGCCTGAAAGGGACACACAATCAGTGTCCTTTGTGTTATTTTACTTAATCCTCTTGACAACCCCAATAAAATAGATTCTATCGCCATCCTCATTTTAAATAGATGAAGAGAGCTGGCCCGGTGGCTTGGCGGTTGGGTGCGCGCGCTCCGCTGCTGGCGGCCTGGGTTTGGATCCTGGGCACGCACCGACGCACCGCTTCTCCGGCCATGCTGAGGCCGCGTCCCACATACAGCAACTGGAAGGATGTGCGGCTATGACATACAGCTATCTACTGGGGCTTTGGGGGGGAAAATAAATAAATTAAATTATAAAAAATAAATAAATAGATGAAGAAAGTAAGGCTGAGGCGGGTTAAGTATATTACACATGACAAAAGAATTAGCGGGGGCCAGCCCGGTGGTGTAGTGGTTAAGTTCGCGCACTCCGCTTCAGCGGCCTGGGGTTTGCTGGTTTGGATCCCGGGCATGGACCTATGCACCCCTGATCAAGCCATGCTGTGGAAGGATGGCACAGATGGTAGCTCAGGGCTAATCTTCCTCAGCAAAAAGAGGAAGATTGGCAACGGATGTTAGCTCAGGGTCAATCTTCCTCACTGAAAAAAAGAATTAGCAAATGGTGTGTCTATTCATTTGGATTGAGAATGTGAGATGAGGCAGTTCCCCACAGAAGAATCAGATGCTGCTGCTTCTGACATTGAAGATAGAACCCCAAATAGAAACAAAACAAAACAAACAACCCCACAGAATACACAAGGATTTAAAAAAATCTATCATTGGGCCGGCCCGGTGGCTTAGTGGTTAAGTGCGCGAGCTCCACTGCTGGCGGCCCAGGTTCGGATCCCGGGCGCACACCAATGCACTGCTTCTCCGGCCATGCTGAGGCCGCGTCCCACATACAGCAACTAGAAGGATGTGCAGCTATGACATACAACTATCTACTGGGGCTTTGGGGGGAAAAAAAATGTTAAAAAAATAAATAAAAAATCTATCAATATACTCATAAAGGTAAGAGAATATATTGCATTCATGTTATAAGAGCAGAATATAATTATAAAGAGAATAAAAAAGAGCCCTTAAAAGTTAAAGCAGGATAGTAGACCTGAAAAATGTAATAGAAGAGTTGGAAGATAAACTTGAGGAAATCCCTGAAGAAGATGAAGAGATGGAAAATAGAAGAGAAAAGATAAGATTAGAGAATAAGCCTGGGAGATTCAATACCTGAATAATAGGAGTTCTGGAAAGAGAGAACATTTAGAGAGGCAGTCATAAATAAACAACACAGAAAAATTTACCAAAATGGAAGGACATGTGTTTCTAGATTGAAAGGGTCCTTCAAATGCCCAGAAAAAAAGGATAAAAAGAGACCCACCAAGACACATCATCATGAAATTTCAGAACACCATGGCAAGGTGATCTTAAAATCTTTGAGAGAGAAAAATAGACAGAGGGAGAGTGAGTGAGTGAGCGAGTGAGAGAGAGAGAGAGACAGCATGTGCACACAAAGATCATATACAAGAGACTGGGAATCAGATTTGGCTTTGCATTTTTCAACAAACACTGGAAGCAAGAAGACAACAGAACAGGGCCTTCAAAATTCTGAAGAAGAGTGATTTCCAGCCTAGAATTCTGCACCCAACTAAATGATCCATGAAATATGAGAGTAAATAAGGACATTCTCAGACATGCAAGATTTCAAAGCATTTACCTCCCATGCATCTTTTCTCAAGAAGCTACTGGAGGCTGTGCTTCTTGAACAAGAGAATAAACCAAGAAAGAGGAAGGCATGGGATACAACAAATAGAAACCTGACACAGGAGAGAGGTAAAGGGAACCCTTAGGGTGAGGGTGATGGGAGATTCTGGGATGACAGCTGTGCACTAGATGCAGACAGAAACAAGTTCAGACTGAAGCAATGTGACTCCAGAGAGAGACACTGAGGGCCGCCACCAGCATTACCCCCACTACCATCAGGCTAAGTTTTATATCAAGGACAAAATTCCCAAGTGTCTGGCCCAAGTTTTTCTCCGTACTTATCTTATTTTGACCACATGCTGATAAAATTCCTGCTCATTCTTGCATGCCCTTCTGCCTGATCTGCTGTGGATATCGTCTAGAAATGTTCTGCTTTGATCTCTCCTGAGAGTTGGAGGGGAAGTCATGGTAAACAGAAAATACAGAACAGCTCTGACTCTTTCCTGGACAAACATGTAAAATCTGGCCCATGCTACAGAGCTGCCACATGTCTCAACTGTGCTGAGCCTGATGCCCAGTGTTACTCATCATCTCACTCAATGATTTTCCCATAAAAGCCTCTTGTAAATGCTCAGGGAAGCTGAAGGCAGACAACAACGCAGAGACTGTTCAGTTTACCTTCTCCCCCGGAGCCTTCCTCCAACAATGGCAGCATCACCCTCTCTTTGACCTCCTTGATTGGCGCTTGCTGCTCACATTTTCAAAGCTGAGTGATGTTTAGGGATGCACAGGTGGAAAACTAAAAAGGAAAAATGGGAATGATCAACACGAAAGTCACCACAGTGGTTACCACTGCATGTAGAGAAGAGACTACAACTGAGGAGGAGTGAACAGAGGCTTCAAAATGACTGGCTCTGTTTTACATCTCAAACTGGGTGGATGAGTGTTTACCGTATTATATTTAAACTGCGCAAATGATTTTATGCCCCCCTCTATTTGTATGATGCATTTCACAACAAACCATTTTAAAAATCAGATGCTGTTACTCAATAAAAAGGGAAATGAATGGAGACAAGCAGAAATAAGAGACGTTCATCCAGAATCTTTGGAAAATGAAAACACCTGCAAAGAGAAAGGACAGGAAGGGACATTTGTGTCTGGCTCTGTTTGTTGCAAGGGACAGAGACCTGCTAAATTTAACTCAAGAAAGGAGTAGGGGTTGTTTTGAGCCTACCTGTGGAATGAACTGGAACTATGAAACTCAGGCAGTTTTTCACTCTCCCTACAGGCATCTCTGTGTGTCTGTCTCTCTGGTCTATTCCCTATTGGCTGTATAGTAAACCTTCCCAAAATTCATTGGCTTAAAACAACAATCGCCATTTATTTATTGGCTTATGATGCTGTAATTTGGGAAAGGATTGGCAGGAACAGCTCATCTCTGCTTCGTGAAGTTTGGCTGGGCCAGCTTGACTGGGGCTGAAGGATGTGGATGGCTTCACTCACGTATGTGGCTCATCAGCTAAAGTGTCTAGAACAGCTAGGGGCTGGCTGGGTCAATCTCTCCAGCAGGGCTTCTTTATGTGGTGGCTCAGGGCTCCAAGAGAAGTCGAGCAGAAGCTCTCAAGCCCCTTAAGCACTAGGTCTAGAATTGGCACCGTGTCATTTCTGCTGCATTTTGTTGGTCAAAGCAAGTCCATATCACGAGGAGGAGAAATAGACTTCACTTCTTGATGGGAGAGGTGGCATGTGCTTACAGAGACGGGAAGAATACTTAGTGGCTATTTTTGCAAACAAGTTGCCATATCTTTTCTGCAACACTCAATTTTGGTTTGCATATAATTTTAGCTTGCTATTGCCTTAACTCCACTCATGTTTTGCTATCACCTCTGACTTTGCTGCTAACTAGCAAATTCTTTTTGTGTTTTTAGGTTCAAATTCCTAAGAACTGGTTGGTTCAGTTCATCTTTTTACTTCATGCCGGTGGTCAAAGGTCAGAGGCCAAGCTATTTTTTTGTCAGGTTTTTAGTTTGAAAAACTTAAGCCTTCAGAGTAGTTGCAAGAATAATATACCAAATGCCTATAGACCCTTCCCTTATAGACACTTCACATTTGACACATTTGCTTGGTCACACTTTCTCTCTCCGTGCATATATGTATGGAGTTGGTTGGAGACATCATGACATTTGACCTTTATTAAATTTTTATTTATTTATTTATTTATTTTTTGGTGAGGGAGATCAGCCCTGAGCTAACATCCATGCCAATCCTCCTCTTTTTTTGCTGAGGAAGACTGGCCCTGGGCTAACATCGGTGCCGATCTTCCTCCACTTTATGTGGGACGCCGCCACAGCATGGCTTAACAAGCGGTGCGTCGGTGTGTGCCCAGGATCTGAACCCGGGCCGCCAGCAGCGGAGTGCGCACTTAACCGCTATGCCATGGGGCCAGCCCCAACATTTTATCTTTAAATGCTTTAGCATATACCTCCTGAGAACAAGAGCATTCTCTTCCATAACCACAATCAAATGATCACACTCAAGAAATTTAACAATTATATACAACTATAATATAATGTACTACCCATATTCGTATTTTCGTAATTGCCCCAATAATGTCCTTTATATATGATTTTTTTTAATCCAGTGTTCAAACTATGATCACACATAGAAATTAGTTGTCATGTCTCCCTAATGTACTTTAATTTAGATAAATTCCCTGGCCTTTTCTTTTTTTTGAATTTATTTTTTTATTGCAGTAACATTGGTTTATAACATTATATAAATTTCAGATGTACATCATATTTTGATTTCTGTGTAGACTACCTCATGTTCACCATCCAAAGACCAATTACAATCCCTCACCACACACATGTGCCTAATCTCCCCTTTTGCCCTCCTCCCTCTCCCTGGCCATTTTTTCATCTTTTATAACATTGACCTTTTGGAGAATCTAGGCCAGTTGTTTTGCACAATGTCTTTCAGTTTGGATTTGCCTGATTATTTCCTCATGATTAGATTCAGCTTAAACGTTTTTGGTAAGAATACTACATAGGTGATGTTGTGTGGCTGGCTAGTTGGTTGGCTGTTCTTACACAATTGCTGGCCAATTGCCTATTTGTGCTTACTCCTATCCCTCCTTCCTCCTTTCCCCTCCCCCATCATTTCCCAGGCTCCTTAGCCCGGAGGCTTCTGGGTAAGTTTGCCAAGGGAAGACAATTGCGGATGATCGGAGAGTAGGAGAAGGGAAAAGGCTAGGATATTTCCCCCATTTCTCTTTTCCTGTGAGGTCCTTGACTGTGGCTGCTTCTCTTCTATGAAGTCTCCTGTTCCCCTCACACACACCATCCCTCTATGGTTCCAGCTCCCTGGAATCCCCCTGCTTAGTTCTGGCTCCTTCTGCCAGGCCCCAACTTCTGTGCTGTGATGAAACCTCCTCCTCTTGTCCCTTCAGGCCCGGGGGTAGCAGTTGCTTCTGGCTGTTGCTAACCTCTTAGTTGCTTCACCATCCTGTGTTTGGCCTCTCAGCTTTTCCATTTCCTGTGTAACCAATTTCCTTTATTTGGTTTGAAAAACCCAGGGTGGTGTCTGTTTTCCTGACTAAACCCTGACTAATATAGTTACAGCGCTCACCCTTGGTCTAATCCGAGTGACTTGTGGAATGGGGTTACGTGGTATAAACTAAGGCAGCATTAGCAGCAGAGGCTGTAAGAGGGGAAATTCCTGTGGAAGGTGGAGTGAACGCTGTAGGCCTCCTCCCTGGTTACACAGAAAGGAAATGTACAAAAAGGTAACATCTCTAGGTGGTAGAATTTTGGATGATTTTTATCTTATTTTTTCTTCTTTTTTGTTTATCCAAATTACCTAAATTTTCTGCAATGGACATGGATTGTTTTGGCATGAAGAAAAATTGCTAGTATGCCATATTTAGTAAACAAATGAAAGAGAATGGTGAACATGTTGTGTACAATAAGGTATATTAGAGAATATGGAAGTGGCTCACCCCCATAAAAGTACTTTGGCCCCCAAATATTTTTTTCAGCCTTATTGAGGTATCATTGACAAATAAAATTGTAATATATTTAAAGTGTACACCTTGATGATTTGATGTACACATACATTGTGAAAGGATTCTCACGATTGACCTTTCTCACATATTTACCTTTTATTTTTTTTTGTTGTGAACACTTAAGTTTTACTCTCTTAGCAAATTTCAATTGTTCAATGCAGTATTATCAACTCTAGTCACCATGTTATACATTAGATCTTCAGACCTTATTCATCTTATAACTGAAAGTGTGTACCCTTTACCAACCTCTGCCCACTTGTCCCAACCCCCAGCCCCCGGGAACCACCACATTCTATTCTCTGTTTCTATGAGTACAACTTTTACAAAAATTTTTTAGGGCCAGCCCCGGTAGCCTAGTGGTTAAGTTCGGTATGCTCCACTTCAGTGGGCTGGGCTCACTGGTTCGGTTCCTGGGCGTGGACCTACTCCGCTTGTTGGGGGCCATTCTGTGGTGGCCAACCAAATAGAGGACGATTGGCACAGATGTTAGCTCAGGGCGAATCTTCCTCAGGAAAAAAAAATTTTTTTGGATTCCACATTTAAGTGATACCATGCAGTATTTGTCTTTGTCTGGCTCCCCACATCTTTTAAATAAAAAAAAAGAGTCATTCAATATAATATATGAAGGTATATGAGAGTAACAAGAGATTTCTCTTGTGAGATTAATATAAAATGCTTATACTTTTTTGTATGTTTGATATAGTTCATAATATAATTTAATAATTTAAAAAATCTGGTGCTGTAACCGTAAAAAGGAGAAACAGCTCAGTTGTTGAGGTTTTTCACATAATCACTCAAGCCCACAAATGGGGAAGTCTCTAGTGATCAGGAGGAAATCCACGCTGGTTCATATGAATGTGTTTACATTTAACAAGTGACTTGTGTGATTGTTTATAAGAATTGGAGCCATTTTTTCAGTGTTTAATTACTTAATCTAATAATCTTAGGTGTTATGGAAAATTTATTAACTGAGAGACTGTAGGATTTAAAGGGATATTAAAATAGTGGAGGCATAGGTTAGAATTCTGAGAAAATGAGTTTAAAAAGGCTAAAGAAATAGCAGTAGGAAGATTAAATAGGATGCAAAGTTAAAATAAACCCACAACAAGGAGGACAGACGGGTCATTGGAGACAAAATGAACTGTTGGAAATGAGAAAACCAAAGGAAAAAGTTATAGGGTTAATTGAACAGTGCCGGATTTGAATAATTAGCAAGCTGTTTTACCCGAAAAGCCTAACATAGCAACGTGCTTTGTAAGTGAGAACACAGCAAAACCTGCTTCCATTCTACATATAATCCAATATAGTCTGGTACAAAGTGTCTTAAAGAGTCAGAAGACGACGTTTTCCTAGATGCTTAATTGCTTCAATGACCATCAGCGAGTCATAGCAACACACTTTTGACTTCAACCTGCTTCTATCTGCCCAAACCTGTAGGCAGTCATGGTCTAATTATGGCTCTCTCAAGAGTTTATTCACTGGACTCACAAAGTGCTGTAGGTGAGAAGAATAAGATTGTTAATCCTGTCTGAAATGAAGCAAGTGAATAATTAGAAGAGTTGACACTTTATATGAATTATTACGACCTCTTAGTATTGCGTATTTAATGTTGTTATCTTTTATGAACACAGAAGAAAGTATCCAGTCAGAGTTAGACCTGGTTGTCTTCACCACCCACACTGAGACAAGAATAGGTTCTGAGAGAAAGAAGAAAACTTCCCCCGAATCCAAGTTCTGTTTTGCCAATCATCATTGTCCACCTAGACTTACCTTTCCTAGGAGGCATTCTGCTGAACTCTTTATGTACATTATCTCATCTAATTGTCACAACAAACCTGTGAGGTTATTATGTTACCTCATTTTTCCTATTGAGGAAATGGATACTCAGAGGGTTTAAGTCAGTTGCCATGGTAACACAGCTAGTGAGTGGTAAGAGAATCTTGAACACAGCTCTATCTGAGGTCCATACATAAGCACTTTCCTTTCCCACCTTCTAAAGGATCTTCAGGCTCCTCCCTGACCCTGAGGGTGTAAGATCCAAATCAAGCCATGAGACGCTGATTCACATACTTGGAATGCCATAGTGTCAATAATCTCTATCTTATTTTATTGATGTCGGGATTATATAAAATAACATTTGACACTAATTCAGGCCAATTCACCATCTTGTGGTACAAAAAAATACGATCACATTTTTTGTTGTTGTTTTTTGTGGTGTATTTTATATTGATTAAGTGCATGGATCTTAAGTTTGATTAGTTTTTTTTACATATTTATACACCTGTTTACCACTATCCAAATCAAAATATAGACTATTTCAATCACCTGTCAGTATTCCCTCCTGTCCATATTCCTACTTCCAGAAATAACCATCAATGTAGCTTTTATCCCTTTAGATTAGCTCTGTCCTTTTTTGTGTGTGTGTGAGGAAGATCAGCCCTGAGCTAACATCCATGCCAATCCTCTTCTTTTTGCTGAGGAAGACCAGCCCTGGGCTAACATCCGTGCCCATCTTCCTCTATTTTATATGGGACGCTGCCACAGCATGGCTTGAACAGCGGTGCATCGGGTGTGAGCCTAGGATCCGAACCTGCAAACCCTCAGGCCGCCGAAGCGGAGTGCGCGCACTTAATTGCTGAGCCACTGGGCCGGCCCCCGTCTGTTCTTGAACTTCATATAAATGCAATTATACTGTATATACTCTTTTGGTCTTGCTTCTTTTGCCCCACCATATTTTTTGAGATGAATGCATGTTATTGCATGTAATTCATAGCATATAATTTTGTGACAGACTGGGAGAAAATATTTGCCAAAAAATCTAATAAAGGGCTGTTATTCAAAATATACGAAGAACATTAAAAACTGAACAATAAGAAAACAAACCTGATTAAAATAGGTGCCAAAGACTTTAACCAGACACCTCACCAATAAAGATATACAGCTGACAATAAGCATATGAAATGATGCTCCACATCATATGTCATTAGGGATTTGCAAATTAAAACAACAATGATATACCATTACGCCTATTATAATGGCCAAAATTCAGAGCACTGACAATAGCAAATGCTGGTGATGCTGTGGAGCAACAGGAACTCTCATTCATTGCTGGCGGGAACGCAAAATGGTACAGCCACTTTGGAAGACAGTTTCGCAAGTTTCTTACAAAATTTAAACATACTCTTACCATATGATCCAGCAATCATGCTCTTTGGTATTTACCCAAAAGAGTTGAAAACTTATGTTTACACAAAAACCTGCACACAGTTTATAGCAGCTTTATTCATAATTACCAAAAGCTGGAAATAACTAAGATGTCCTTCAGCAGGTAAGTGGATAAGTGAACTGTGGTACATCCAGACAATGAAATATTATTCAGTGCTAAAAATAAATGAGCTATCGGGGCTGGCCCGATGGCACAGCGGTTAAGTGCACACGCTCCTCTTTGGTGGCCCGGGGTTCGCAGGTTCTGATCCCAGGTGCTCACTGACGCACCGCTTGTCAAGCCACGCTGTGGCAGCATCCCATATAAAGTAGAGGAAGATGGGCACAGCTGTTAGCCCAGGGCCAATCTTCCTCAGCAAAAAGAGGAGGATTGGCATTGGATGTTGGCTCAGGGCTAATCTTCCTCACAAAAAATAAATTAAAAAATGAGCTATGGAGGCATGAAAAGACACGGAGAATCTTAAATGTATATTACTAAGTAAAAGAAGACAATCTTTCTTGGCTACATACTGTATGATTCCAACTATATGACATTCTGGAAAAGGCAGAACTTTGGAGACAATAAAAACGTCAGTGGTTGCCAGGGGTTGAGGGGAGGGGGGACGAATAGGCAGAGCACAGAAGATTTTTAGGGCAGCAAAAATACTCTGCATGTTACCATAATGATGGATACATGTCATTATACATTTGCCCATACCCACAGAATGTACACCAGGAGTGAACCATAATGTTTTACGGACTTTGGGGCTGGGGGGTGGGGCACTCATAGGACAGGTCTGGCACCCAGGTCCTAGACTTTATCTCTGTCCAGGGCAGGCAGCTCCACTTCAACACAACCTAGGTGAGAAATACTCCTTGATGCACTGTCCCAGGGCCACTTGGGATGCAGAGAAGAGGGATCTCAAGCTGCTGGAACCTCCTAGCCGCTGCCCTACATGTTCTTTGTACCTGCCTTCTTCTTAGAGACCCAAGTTCCAGCTTTCACCTCACACTGCTTGTGTGGCCTTGATATCTGGGGTCAATAATGTCCCCTCCACCTTCTATCCCATCTCTCCTACATCCTGCATCCCTACCCTACAGTTGGAGAAAACTGACCAAGGAGAACTGGGATGTCGAGTTTTCAGTACACTGCTAGATGGGCAGGGAAACAGTGAGCTGGAATGTTGAGGGAGATCTGGTCCCCAGTCAGGGGCTTTGAAAGAAGGATCCTGACTCAGGGCCCAGTCCTCCTCTCCACACCCAGATGCAGAGTTCCAGGGTTCCCCATACACCCTGAGCTTACTTGCTGATGGGCCTCAGCCTCACTGCTGCCTCCTCATGGCCTCATTTGGGATTCTCAAGGCTCAAGGGGACCAGCCTGAGACCCAGCTACACAGATGCACAGGTGTTGACAAGTAGGGGGATGGGAAAGAGATCCATATGGGCATCCAGCCCTTAGTGGACCTAGACAACCCTGTGCCATTGTATTTGTACCTGCTGCACTGCTTCACACAGGTCTTTGAACACAGGAGCCCCTTCAATAAAAGTTTGAAATGAAAAGCAAATCAAATGAAAGCCTGCATTTTTGTTGGGAAGGAGGCAGAAGCAATGCTAGTTCAAGCTCTTGGGAAGGAGAATGTGACTTCTCTTACAGCAATGTTAAGATGCAGAATATCCAGAGGCTGAGCGAATTCAGAGCAAAGGGAAGGGTCCATTCAAACAAGGCAGAACTCCGTCGGTGGGAGATGATGGAATAGGATTCGAATTGGCAGAAAAGAAAGGGGTAGGCATTCCTATGGGCATTTGAGTGGCTGCATCGCAAAATTGGAAATGTGGAGTTGAGACCAGGTGGCACAGGCAGGAGGGAGCCAAATTTCACTTCCTCCTCTGTTCTCACTTGCCTTCCGTTTTCCCCTGGGCAGATACATCTTTGTGATCCTTTTTTATTTAATATTGCATTGTAAGCATTTTCCATATCGCTAATATGTTTTCTTAATGAAATTTTTATTGTGGAATCCTGTTAGATTTACAGAGAATTTGCAAAGAGAGTTTGCATGCTCCCCTCACCCAGGGTTTGTCTCCCAATGCTATCATCTTACATTACTGTGGCCCATTTGTCAAAACTAAGAAACCACTATTGGTACATTACTATTAACTAAACTCCAGTTTTTTTTTTTGGATTTTACCAGTTTTTCCATTAATATCCTTTTTAAATTTCAGGATTTAACCCAGGACACCACATTGCATTTAGTTGTTATGTTGCCTTAGTCTCTGTGACATTTTCTTAGTTGTTCCTTAATTTTCATGACCTTGATAGTTTGGGGGAGTCCTGGTCAAGTGTTTTCTAGAATGTCCCTCACATTGGGTTTGTCTGATATTTTTCTCTTTTTTTTTTTTTTTTTTGGTGAGGAGATCAGCCCTGTGCTAACATCTGCCAATCCTCCTGTTTTTTTTGCTGAGGAAGACTGGCCTTGGGCTAACATCTGTGCCCATCTTCCTCCACTTTATATGGGACGCCACCGCAGCATGGCTTGCCAAGCAGTGTGTCGATGCGCGCCTGGGATCCGAACTGGCAAACCCCGGGCCGCTGCCGAAGCAGAGCGTGCACACTTAACGGCTTGCGCCACCAGGCTGGCCCCTGATATTTTTCTCTTGATTAGAATGGGGTTATGTGTTTTTGGAAAGAATACCACAGAGGTGATGTGCCCTTATCCCATCACATCAGGGGGTGTGTGATATCCATGTGACGTTACTGGAGATGTGAACCTTGGTCACTTGGTTAAGGCAGTGTTGGCCAGTTTTCTCCACCAGTAAAGTTACTGTTTTTCCCTTTCCCTACTCCATTCTTTGGAAGTGAGTCACTAAGTTCAACCCACACTCAAAAGAAGAGGAGGAAACTATGCTCCTCTTCCTGGAGGGGTAGTATCTTCATAAATTATTTGGAATTCTGTAAGGAAAATTTATTTCTTCTCCCCATTTATTTATTTATGGAATCCTTTATATCAGTATGTATACCTATATTGGACTTCATGTTATAATCCAATACTACATTATTTTGTGCCCAAATTATTCCAGCTTTGGCCGTTGGTGGCTCTTTCAGGTTGGATCCTGTGCCCATGTGACATGATCCATCCTTTTATTTTTTTGAGCACTTCCTTACTTCTGGCACTTCCTTACTTCAGCCATTTCTTCAAACAGCCCTGGTTTCTTTGATTGGAGGATAGTATTTAGAACCAAGATCTGGGTGTTAGGCATAGCTACGTGGTTTTTATAACTATGATTTTCATTTGTTTATTCCATTTAGTAGATTACAATGATTAATTCAGCCACTCTGAATTTTACATTTAGTAGTAATTATTTTTAGTGTTAAAAAATCATTTTGCAAATTTTCCCTTCTATTGACTTCTTTCTGGAGAGTAAGTTTCCAGGAGAAGAATTAATGAGGACAAGGTCATGAATATTTTTATGTTTCTAGATACTTGGAGGCAAATCGATCCCCTAAATATGGTACTAATACATACTGTCTCCAAGAACTTATAAATGCACTAGTTTGACCTCAATGTTTAGAATAAGTAGAAAGGTATAGAATGAAAAATCTTCCTGTCGCCCTTTTTCCAATTCCCACACTCTTCCTTCCCAGACACCATGGTATTAGTTTCTTGTATATTCTTTTAGAGTTTCCTTATGAACAAACCAGCAAAATGAATGCATGCAAAAGAGGGCATAATAGGGCCGGCCCCGTGGCTTGGTGGTTAAGTGCGCGCACTCCGCTGCTGGCAACCTGGGTTCGGATCCCGGGCGTGCACCAACGCACCGCTTCTCCGGCCATGCTGAGGCCGCGTCCCACATACAGCGGCTGGAGGGATGTGCAGCTGTGACATACAACTATCTACTGGGGCTTTGGGGGGAAAAAATAAATAAAATCAAAAAAAAAAAAAAAAGAGGGCATAATAAACACACTGTTCGTAATCTTACCTTTTTAATTTGTACTTTGCAAATATTTCTATATCAACACAGAGAACTTCTTCATTCTTTTTATGGGGGCAAAATATTCCATTGTCTGTGCAAAGTGTTCCTGGACCCAATTCCAAAGTGTGTGTGTGTGTTTGTGTGTGTGTAGGCTTTCCCACACCAATAATCAGTTCTTGGAGGCCAGCAGGGTGTCTGAGAATTCAACTCAATTCTGACACTGTCTACCTGGAGATAGAATCATATTCCACAGGTAAAGGGCTCAGTCCCACAAGATTGCCCCCCACTTCAGATGCCAGCACGAGCCCAGGTTGTTACCTGTGCTTCTGACCAACTGGCTATAAACTGGAGGTTCCAACTACCCCCTCCTACTCAGGATGCCAATCACAAGTCCAGAATATTACCTGTACTTCTGACCAACTGGCTATAAATCAGAGGTTTCCACGATCTCCTCCTCAGGTTCGATTCATTTGTGAGAATGGCTCACAGAACTCAAGAAAACCTGTTTACTCACTAGATTACCAATTTATTACAAAAGATATTGTAGAGGAGGAAGACATATTCCTCTACCCTCTAGGTTCTTCTGGCTGGTCTAAGAATTAAATTGACATGAGACAAAATAATAGGAGAAAATCAAACAAATTTAATAACAGGTATACATGGGAGAAACCCAGGAAAACTGAGTAACTCGCTAAAATGGCCAAAACCACAACTTTAAATACCATCTTCAGCTAAAGACACAGAAGGATGTTGGGGGTAGTGGTTTTGGAACTCAAAGGGGAGGAAGGCAATTCACATGGAGATGGAAAAGCAAATGTTTGGTAAGCAAAGGTTTGCCATGCCTTGCAGAGACAATGTGACATGGGGAGGACTTTGATTAAATGGGCCTTGCTAGGTTCCTTCCTGTCTACCATCATAGTTATCTATGGTGATAGCTCCTTCCTGAAACAGGCCTTCTATCTTAAATTCTTTTAGGCAGTTAGGGGGAAGGTCAAAGTTTCTTTCTGAGTCTTTTTTTCTTAAAAATAATCAAACCAGAGAAATACATTTGAGCTATCAAATTCTGATCCCCCACAATATTAAAGGATATGAATCAACAGCCACATGAAGAGATAGATGGGGCGAGGTCTTAAACAAAGGAGCTTCTGTCCTCGTGGAGCTCGGGGCCCTGCACAGTGGCATGCGGAAGCATTCTGGTTCCCCAATGTGGAAGCTCTCTGAAAAAAGGGCCTATGAGCTAGCCTTTTGGGGTTTTATGGAGGCTTCATTACGTAGTCATGATTGATTAAGTCTTTGGCCATTGGCAATTGATTCAACCTTAAGCCCCCCTCCCCTTCTCAGAAATCATGGGGCAGGACTGAAAGTTCTAATCCCCTGATCACATGGCTGGTTCTTCTGACAACCAGCCCCCACCCTTGGGTGGGATCCAAAAGTATCCTTCATTAACATAAACAAGACACCCTTGGGGCCTTCCCGGTAGTGTAGTGGTTAAGTTCGGGTACTCTGCTTTGGCGGCCCGGGGTTCACAGGATTGGAACCCCAGGCACAGACATACGTACCACTCATGAAGCCATGCTGTGGCAGCATCCCAAATACAAAACAATAGAGGAAGATGGGCACTCATGTTAGCTCAGGCCTAATCTTCCTCACCATAAAGAGGAAGATTGGCAACAGATGTTAGCTAAGGGCGGATCTTCCTCACCGAAAAAAAAAGAAAAAACCCAAAAAGCAGACACCCATTTCACCTTTATGACCCTGAAGGGTTCCCAGGAACTGAGAACAAGAGACCAAATATAACAAAAGAGGCTCCCATTGCTCTCATGCTCAGGAAATTCTAAGGGTTTTGGGAGCTGCGAGCCAGGAACTGTGGAGGAAGACCAGATATATCTGAGAAATATATTTTGGTCATCTGAATGACCAAATACATATATATTTCTTATAAATCACAATGCTGCAGTATGAATTCACTGTAATGTATTTAGCCAGTCATCTACTGATGAACATTTAGATCTTTTCCTAATCTTTTACTAAAGCAAACAATGAGGCAATGATTAACCTTCTACTCACATTATTTTGCCTGTGTGCAAGTCTATTTGAATAATGAATTCTCAGTAACATTACTGCTGGATCAGAGGGTGTTAGATATTCCCAAATTGCCCTCCACAGGGGTTATATACAATTTACATACCCACTAGCAATGTATGCCACTTTGATTACCCTATTATCCTATTACCTGCAAAAGAGCGTGCTATTGAACACTTGAGTGAAGGTGTCTAAAGCACTTTGCACAGTGAATGAAACATAGCAAGAGAGTGTTAATTACTTTTACGATTGTTATTATTAGATTTTTGTCACTCCAACTGGTGAAGAAGGGTACCTCGGTGTCCTTCATTTGCTTTTCTCTCTCTCTTTTTTTTTTTTTTTTTTGGTGAGGAAGATCAGCCCTGAGCTAACATCCATGCCAATCCTCCTCTTTTTGCTGAGGAAGACTGGCTCTGAGCTAACATCTATTGCCAATCCTCCTCCTTTTTCTCCCCGAAGCCCCAGCAGGTAGTTGTATGTCATAGTTGCACATCCTTCTAGTTGCTGTATGTGGGACGCGGCCTCAGCATGGCCGGAGAAGCGGTGCGTCGGTGTGCGCCCGGGATCCAAACCCGGGCCGCCAGTAGCTGAGCGCGTGCACTTAACCGCTAAGCCATGGGGCCGGCCCCCATTTGCTTTTGTCTTATTGCAAGTGAGGCTGAATCTCTTTTCACGTGTTTAAAAGCTGTTTGTAGTCCTTTTTCTGTGATCTATCTTGCATGTCTTTTGCCATTTGTTTATTGGGTTGATGATCTCTTTTTTTTTTTTTTTTCTTATTTCATAGGAGTTCTGGAAATATTAGGGAGACTAGCCCTTTGTGATATGAATGGCAAATATTTATTCCCAGTTTGTCATTTGTCTTGTCAATCTTTGCTTTTATGGATTCTGAATTTTGAGTCATAGTTAGAAAGCCTAAGGTTTCCATTTTTGCATTTTAACTATTTTATTCTTTTGGAATATATCCTGGCAGATGGTATGAGGTTTGGAATGTTTTAAATTTTTGTTAACGTAATAGCTGTAAATTAGTACCTCGGTGATATTTCTCTGCATTTATTTGATTATTGGTGAGGTGGAACATTATTCTCTGCATTTTTTTTCTGATTGTATTTCATCTCAAGTGAATGGTTTGCACCTACTTTTTCATACACTAATCTTTGGAATCTCAATAATTTTCTTACCAACTTGCAAGTATTCTGTATACAATATTGACAGTGTTCATATATTTATTGCAAATATTTTTCCCAGCCTATTTTTGTCTTTTTATATTTACTATATTCCACACAGTTTTAGCTTTTTATACATTAAATATTTACCCCTCATTTTGGATTGTTCCTGTTGCTATGTCTTCAACTTCATCGATCTACAGTGTCGTATAGAACCAAACTAAAATGGAGTCACTTATGTCAGGGACAAAATGGAGACCATCAACAGCAAGTGTATAGAGGAAACTGAACCTAACCTTACAGGAATTGGCAGCTCTTCTAGAACACCAGCCAATCCCCAAGCACCAAGTCTGTTCACACTGTTTCTGGACTTCCTTGTTCCCCTGACTCAGCTACCCTCGTCCAAATAAGAAAGAAGACCACTAGGCAACCCATCAGCTGAAAAAGCCACATAACCTCTGCATTTACCCCATAAAAACCCCTTAGTCTGTGAGTGACTCAGAACTTATTGTTCCCATAGCCTTGAGTTTCCTGGCTTCCTGGTCGAAAGCCTTGCAATGAACTCATCATTCTGCTTTGTTTTATTCAGTGTGAAGAGTCTGGTCTTTGACAGTCTTATCTGCTGTTGATTGCATCCGGATAGATAGATGCTGTAGATACTATATTTATATTTACTATATTTAGATACTATATTTATCATCTCTAGAAGTTCCATTTGGTTGTTTTTTATATCCTTCATTTTTATTCTTAATATCTTTTTATAATATTTGTAATAGCTGTTTTAAAGTCCTTGTCTGCCAATTCCATCATCTCTGTCATATCTGATCTGTTTCTATTGACCATATTTTCTCTGGGTTATGGGTCACACTTTCCTACTTTGCATTGCTAGTAATTTTTGATTAGATGCCAGATATTCTGAATTTTATATTGTTGAGTGCTTGATTTTGTTGTATCCCTTTAAAGAGTGTCAGACTTTATTCTGTCAGGTAATTAATTTATTTGTGGATCTCCTTGATCATTTTGAGGCTTGTTTCTAAGCATTTTTTTTAGGATAAATCTAGGATAGCCTGTACTCAAGGCTAATTTAGCCCCATTACTGTAGAAGACTCTCCTGGGGTCTTTGCTGAATGCCCCACGTTTTTAATGAGATCTCTCCACTCTGCCTAATGGGCACTTAAATAATTTCCAGACCTGTGTGAGCCCAGGGAATTTTCAGCTTACAGATCCACAAGTAGTTGCTCTCTTTCTGGCCGTTCTTTGCCCGGCCTCATGGAATTTCACCCTTAGTTGGATTAATTTTAAGTCCAACACTCAAGGAGTCTCCCTTGCAGATTTCTGGAGCTCTTTCTCTGAGTATATCCCCCCTCCCTGGTATTCTGCCCCTAATTCTGCCTGGACCTCCCTGAACTCTGATCTCTGTTTCCTCAATTCAGTGAGGCTCTATTTGAGATTCCTCTCCTTGTGTTGCAGTCCAGAAATTGCCTCTAGGCAGAAGGCCTAGGCAATTATAGAGTTCATCTCATTTGTTTCGGTTCACGGTCCTACACTCCCTGTTTTCCAATGTTTGAAAATGGTTGTTTGCAATAGGAACAAGTATAGGGATCTGGTCATTGCACATGGGGTATGTGTTTGTTTGTCTAAAAATAACGAAATGTTAAAGATTACCTAAAGTTATAATAAAAATGGTAGTGACACTGAAAATAAGGCCTTCAGCCAAATGAGAAGATGTTGTCCTCATCCTTCATCTTGAGGTAATGTCATTTATTATTATTATTTTTTTACATTTAGAGTATGAAGATGAAGGTACATATCCAAAGAAGACGTGACAATATTAAAGCAATAACACTATATAAACACTGAGATGTTATATAAAAAGCACTGAACTGGGAATCAGAAATTCTGGGTTTTAGTTCCTGTTCTGTCATTGCAGGCTGTGCAGCATGTAGCCTATCTGAACCTTAGTTTCCTTGTTCCATGGAAAAAATATCTGTCATGCCTACCTCCCAGGAGAGGCTCAAATGAAATAATACAAATGAGAGTGCTTTGTAAACCACTCGCATGATCCAGGGGTAAGGTATCACTGTATGATTGTTATTATTTTGCTTAGTAAATATCAAGATGCAGACAGTCAGAGTAAAGCTTTGATCAAAGCCAGATGGTTGTGATCTTGGAGGTCTTCCTGTAGGAAGTGTCATTAAAGATAGAAATAATAACTAGGTAGGAAGGAACCAGTATGGTAACCACCATAAACAAAACTTTAGAGGCAGAAACAAGCTCTCTTTTTATGTTGGCCCCTGGGACAGTTTAACCTCCCTCCACAAAGGGTAGCTGACTGACACTTTGAGGAAATTAGAGCAGAGAGCTTACAGGCTGGAGTGGGGAGATTAGGGGTGTGCTGAGGGAGAGGTGAGGACACTGGCTGAGAAGGAGCTAAGAGGGATGGCTGGAGAGAGAGATAGGAAGATGTGGGAGAGAAAAGTGGTTTATCACCACCGTTCTTTGGCTGGAGTGGGAGTGAGTGTAATTGTAAAAGTAATGCCTACTAATTGTAAAATTTCACGCACAACAGAAAGAAAGGTCCTCAACTCTTTTTCACTTAGGAGAGGTGACTGATCCTAATAATTTGGTGTATATCCTTTCACACTTTCACAACATATAAATACAAACTTACATTCACACCAGATGACAATTAACTCCCTAAGCGTTGAACTCCCCCTGCCATTGGCTTGTTAGTCCCTGTGCTAGTTCTCCTCCTAACCCCCAGGTTAGCTTTCTTGCTTTCTCTTTCTCACCCCTAAGAGGAGATGTGTCTCCAGGCTCAGTCCTTCTTCTGCTACATTCTTTGCTCTTGAAGATCTCCATGTGGATGACTTCCCAGTCTCCTCTTCAATACCTGACATCTCTCAAGAATCCCAAGTGTGTATTTCCTACTACCTGCTGGACATCTCTTCCTTGATCTCTCACCCCGACCTCTCACTGGGACCTTGTCTATAATCAAAGTCAACAATTTATCTTAAAAGATGTCCTTCAAGCTTTCCTGTGTTTATGGTTTACATACCCTTAAAGTCATGTGCTCAAAACCATGGCTTTATCTTGGACTTCTCTCTCTCACTAGCATCCAGCCCCAATTGTTTCTTCTCTCGTAATATCTTTCTCCTCCATCCCATCTTTTCATTCTCTATTTTCACCACTTAGACCATGACAATCGTCCAGCCACAAATCTCTCCCCACTCTAACCTGTCTCCTCATAGCTGCCATGCCAACCTTTATAAAACACTATTTACATCTTAATCCTCTGTTCCTCCTCAGTGTAGAATTCCCACCTTCTTGCTTACCTGCCACTGTCCCAATTCCTCAACCTGCCAATTATACCTCTCACAGTCTAGTCCCAAATAATCTTTCCAATCTCATCTCCATGACTTTTCTATACCCCCTTTCCATGCCAGCCCAAATAATTTAATTTTTGTTCTTTTAAATCACCTGTACCTGCTGACTCCTGGATCTTTGCTCAAGCCACTGACTGGATCTGAAATTCTTTTTTTTATTTTTTTATTTTTGTGAGGAAGATCAGCCCTGAGCTGACATCCATGCCAATCCTCCTCTTTTTTTGCTGAGGAAGACTGGCCCTGGGCTAACATCCGTGCCCGTCTTCCTCCACTTTATATGGGACGCCACCACAGCATGGCCTGACAAGCGATGCATGGGTGCACGCCCGGGATCCTAACCCGGGCCGCCAGCAGCAGAGCGCGCGCACTTAACTGCTACGCCGTGGGGGCCAGCCCCTCAATCTGAAATTCGGATTCCCTTTTTTTAACTTGTCCAAGAACTTTTCTTCTCAGCTCAAAAATTAGTCAAGCCCTATCTCCTCCAAGAAGCATTTTCTGACCATCCGTCATACTGCCCCTTCCGAGCCTGAAGACACAAATCACTGATGGACTGGATTGGTCTTTATATATTATAACTTTAGATACATGTATAGCCTCCCTGATTTTCCCATGTGCAGAGACTGTGCCTTATTCCTCGGTTTACCCTCAGTGCTGGCACAGGGCCTAGATGTCATCAATGTTCAATAGCTTTTATGTACAATGACTGTGCTTAGGGATAGGATGGTTAGGTTGATGGTTTGGAGACAAAGAAGATAAAGTATGGGGAGATGAGATGAGATGAGAGATAAATTGTGGCAAGGGATGAAGGGAGCAGGTTGATGGAGAGGCGGCAATGGGTGTTTGGTATAAGAGCATGAGATTGAGTGAAGGTCCCTCTCCCACCTGTCATTTGTAGGGCCTGGGTTAGAGGCCCCATCTAGATGTGGTCACCAGGTGGCTGGGGGACGCCCCAGATGGGCCTCAGACCAGAGGAAATTATAGGGTTGGCTTCCTCAGCTCTACTATGGCAGGCAACCAATGAATTAATTTAACTCTTACAGAGGCTCAAAGAAGCCCCTGCTGGAAGGCCTGTTGCTTATTTCACAGAAAAAGAAGGGTAAAGATAGGAAAGTATTTTGTTTGTCTACTGGATTCGTTCAAAAGTATTTGTTGAGCCCCTGTTATACACTAGGCACTGAGAATACAGAGATTTTGCCCTCAAGGAGTTCTGAGTCTAGTGGGGGAAACAAAGACATAAAGATAAATGCAACAATGTGTTACTTGAAGAAAGAATTCTGTATGGTGTGTTGTGGGGCACAAGGCAGGGAGGGGTCGGTTTACCTTGGGGAGACATAAAACACTTCTCAGGGGAAGCAACTTGAATTGAGTCTTGAAATCTGAGTAGGCATCTGTCAGGTTGATGGGAACAGAGGAGAGTTGGGGAGACGGAGGGCACTGTGGGCAAAAAGGCAGCAAGAGTTGCAGGGAGCTGGTGAAATTTCAGGAAAATTCATGAGGTTGGGGCCAGGAAGAGATAAGTGATGTGGTTACAGAGTAAACAGACCCATGAGGAAACTTCTTTGGATGCTGGTAAGAGATGATATGGGCCTGCAACTAGGCTGTGTCAGCAGGAATAGAGATGGAGGAGGGTAAAGAGATGCTAAGAGAGTGGAATTGTCGAGACTGTTATTCAACTGGTGGTGACAGGAAGAGAAAGAGGGAGAGAAGAATGTGAGAGAGAGAGAGAGAGAGAGAGAGAGATTGATGCGCTATGACTCCCTGCATCTTGGCTGGGGCAGCTAGGTATGTGGTGGTGTTATTTACTGAGATGCGGGACACTTAATGAGTGGAAGGATTGGAAAATATGATAAACTCAGTTTTTGAGAAACCAAGTTAGAGGTGCCTCTGGGAATTGTAGAATTGCTCCTCACGGCCCACTTCACTGTTTTGCACATGTGAAAGCTCTGATGTCTGTGAAAGATCAGAGGAATCATTGGTAGAGGAACTGTAAGCAAGTGAAATCCAATTCAAAATAAGTTATTGAACATTTACCATGTGCCAGACACAGTGCAACACACTCTAATCTCCAAGGGGGCAGGGACACTATCTGAATTACATCCCAGTGCCTGGTACAGTGACTGATACGCAGTGGACATTTCATTCATATTTGTTGAGAATGACTAACTGCATGAATGAAGATGCATGGTAATGGGACTATAACAATGAGCATCTCCTGAATCCCTCTCTTTGGGAGCTTGCTGTCTGGTTGGGGAGACAAATGCATAGACAACCAGTGTCAAACAGCATAGTAAATGCTTGAATACAGGTTGGATGTAAGAGCAAGGAGGCTCAGGGGAGGAAGGGGGTGACTTAGTCCTTGTGCTGGGTTTTAAAGGACATATACAAGTTTTCTAGGCAGAGAAGAGAAAAAGACATTCCATGAAGAAGGAATACACCAAATAATGGCTTAGAGGGCCGAAGTGTATGGCACGGTTCTCAGACTAACAGTTTAGTGCAGCTGTACTGCACATGGCCATCATTATACCTGCCATCCCCTTATGAGGAAATCTGCCCCATCCACAGCTCCTGCTGAGGGGAAGCTCTGGGGATACTTGCTTTACACAAAATAAAACTGCTGTTCAGCCACAGGTGGCCACTTACCCAAGGACAGACAAATCATAGGCTGTCTAACAGCCCAAGAGGGATACTTGAGTAGAACCCAAACTGGAAGGAGCAGGGCCAGTTTCTCACTGTGATGTGAGTGTGCATGTGTGGATCTGGAAAATACAGAGAGAATCAGGCAGTTAGCCATAGGAACAAGATGGAGAGAAACCAGAGGGGCCAAGATGGCCATAGGAAAACGAAGTTACAAAGAAGCAGAAGCCACATGGTAGGGAAAAGACATGCTGAGCAGAGGGATAAGAAGCAGTTGTGTTCAGAGTGAGTCAGATGGAATCAGAGATCAGCCCATTATATCACAGCTACATATATTAAAAACCCATTAATGTTATAATATTTTCTGTCAACCATTAAACATTTAATGATTCATTAGGAGAGGAATAGTCTATTATATTTACCCAGATATTTACATTTTCTGTTGTTCTTCCTTTATTCCTGGTGTTTCGAGTTTCCTTTTATCCTTTTCCTTCTATCTGAAGAACTTCCGTTAGCAATTCTTTTGGAGCAAATCTGCTGGCAATGGATTCTCTTTGTTTTTCTTCATCTGAGAATGTCTTTATTTCACCATAATTCACCAGGATATTTTAGTTGGATGTGGAATTCTGAGTTGACAGCTCTTTTCTTTCAGCCCTTTAAAAATATTATTCTACTTCCTTCTGACCTCCGTTGTTTCTGATGAGAACTCCACAATCATTTGTATCATTGTTTCTCTATAGGAAATGTGTCACTTTTCTCTGGCTGCTTTCAAGATTTTTTCTTTGTCTGTAGTTTTCAGTAGTTTGATTGTGATATGCCTGGGTGAGGATTTTTTGTTTGTTTGTTTAATCCTGTTGGTGATTTGTTGAGCTTTTTAAATCTGTAGGTCTATGTCTTTCATGAAATTTGAGAATTTTTAAGGCATTATAAAAATTTTCTTAAATTTTTTTTCTGCACTACACTCTCTTTTTTGTCCTGCTTGGACTCTGATGACATAAGTATTTTGGCATTGTCCTACATATCCTTGAGGCTCTGTTCACTTTTTTTAACCTTTTTCCTCTATGTTATTCAAATTGCATAGTTTCTATTATCTATATTCATGTTCACTGAATCTTTCCTTTGTCATCTCCATTCTGTAGTTGAGCTCATTCAGTAAATTAAAAAAATTTTACTCTTTGTATTTTTCAGTTCTAAATATTCATTTGTTTCTTCTTTATATTTTCTATTTATTTTCTGAGACTTTCTATCTTTTCATTCATTTCAACATTTGCCGTTACTCATTGGAGTATTTTATAATCACCCCTTTAAAGTCTTTATCAAATAACCCCCACATCTGTGTTATCTTCACGTTGGCATCTATTGACTCTTCTTCTGTGAGTTGAGATATTCCTGGTTCTTCATATTATGAGTAATTTTGGATTGTATTCTGGATACTTTGGTCTGACACTCAATCTTGTTTAAATCCTATAGAGAATGCTGGTATTTTTGTTTTATTAGGCAATTGAGCTGGTTGGGTTCAGATCAAAAATTCCAGTCAGTCTTCCATGGTTGTGGTTTCAGTGCCAGTTCAGTTTTCCAAGCCTTTGCAATGCTATTTGGATCTGTCCTGTGTGTGTGCCACCCAGTGGCCAGTCTGGAGCCTGGGTGGTGGCCTGTCTCTTACTTCAGTTCTCAAGGTCTTTGGTAGTTTGTTTGTGATCTGATTTTTGCATGTGCAGTTCCGGAGTGGGCCAGGAATTCATAAACAACATTTTGGGGTTCCTTTCATGAGCTCCTCCTTCTCTTTGATCTCCCCAGTGCTTTCCAGTTCCCTGGCATTTCCCTTTTTGGTCCTCCAGCCAGAAAGTTGGGCATAATTTACCCTGCTCTGCTGTACACTTATTGCAACTGTGCCCTCCTCTGGGTTCAGGTGGCAAGAGGATAGAGAGAGGGAAAAAAGTCAGTGTGAGTTTTCCCCATCCTTTTGGGACCATGCTTCTTCTGACTGGAAAGGAAGGTTCCCCTTCTTTGGGGCTACAGGTGTCTACAGGTCCCTGCCGCTGCTGTTGTTTTTTCCAGAAGACCCCTTTCCCACTTGCTAAGCCAGAACTAACAGCTTCCCCTGAAGTGCTCTCTGTCCATGCTGATACACACCTCTGGGTTTTAGGCTGCCTCGAAGTCAGCCTACAGGTTACTGGAGGGAAAAAAATAGTAAACTCACTGCCAGTTTGCATTCTAGTCTTTTCCCCCAATCCACCTGCTACTACTACTTTTCAGCGTCCTTAAAAAGCTGCTCCGTACATTCTATCCAGGTCTTTATAGCTTCATTCAGTGGAAGAGAGGAAACAGAACTCCCGTCTTTTAAAAAAAAAACCTACAAATGATAAAGCATGATTATTTTAACCCAGAAATGTTTGTTTTGGTTTCCTTACACGTTACTATGTTCTAGTATCTCAAATAATTCTTATGGGATTATTTTCCTTCTTTTTTGGAGTACATTCTCAGAAGTTTCTTTTTCTTTTTTTGTGTGTGTGAGGAAGACTAGCTCTGAGCTAACATCTGTTGCCAATCCTCCTCTCTTTGCTGAGGAAGACTGGCCCTGGGCTAACATCCGTGCCCATCTTCCTCCACTTTATATGGGACTCCGCCACAGCGTGGCCTGACAAGCGGTGTGTCAGTCTGCGCCCGGGATCTGAACCTGCGAACCCTGGGCCGCCGAATCGGAGTGTGAAAACTTAACAGCTACGCCACGGGGCTAGCCCTCAAAAGTTTCTTTAAAGCAGATCCTTAGAAGTAAGTTTCCTCATTAATTTTTTTTTTAATTTGAAAACACTTTTATTTGAGTTTTGCTGGGTCCACATTTCTTTTTTTTTTTTTTTGTGAGGAAGATCAGCCCTGAGCTAACATCCATGCTAATCCTCCTCTTTTTGCTGAGGAAGACCGGCTCTGAGCTAACATCTATTGCCAATCCTCCTCCTTTTTTTTTTTTTCCCCCCAAAGCCCCAGTAGATAGTTGTACGTCATAGTTGCACATTCTTCTAGTTGTTGTATGTGGGACGCGGCCTCAGCATGGCCGGAGAAGCGGTGGTTGGTGCGCACCTGGGGTTCGGAACCCGGGCCACCAGTAGCAGAGCGCGCGCACTTAACTGCTAAGCCACGGGGCCGGCCCGGGTCCACATATCTTGGTTGACCAATATTTTCGTTCAGTGAGCCAAATACCTGATTGAGATTTTTGTGTCATGGCAACTCTTTTTCCTTTGTGGGTGATATTTCCTTTCTTTCTGGCTGTTTTCAAGGTCTTTTCATCTATGGTGTTCTGAAGTTTTACTCTGATGTATCTGGTTATGGATTTATACTCATTTTTTCTGCTTGGGATACACTGATCTGTGGGTTTTGATGTTTCGTTTGTTCTGGAGTATTGTTAATCATTATTGGTTTAAATATTTCCTTTTGTCTATCACTATACTTTCCTTCTGAAACTGCAATTATTTCTGTATTATACCTTCTCATTTTATCCTCTATGTATCTAACTCTCTCTTTTATATTTTTCGTGTCTATATCTATCTTTGTCATATTCTGGATATATCCTTTTGACGAATCTTCCAATTCTCTAATTCTTTCTTCAGTTGTTCCAAATCTTCTGTTTAAGCCATCCTTTGAGACTTTAATTTCCACGATTTTATTTTTTCTTGTTTCCAAAATATGTTTTTCTCCTGATCTATCCATTGAACCTAGATCACTTCTTATTATATGGTTACATTTGTAAATACAACTCTTTTTACTCTTTAAGCATTTCAGATTTATATCTTCTATGTTATGTATTTATCACTTCTAATAGCTTCATTACTTTGGGATCTAAATGTATTTTTTTTTTTGCTGCTTCTGATTTTCTGCTCCCTTGTGTGTTTGATAATCTTTGTGAACCCATTGCTTGATCTTAAGATATGGGAGCAGCTTTCTTCTGGGGAGTGTTTGCTTTGGCATCTGGAGTAGTCAGGGAGTGCTCCCAGTGTAAGCCCACTTTATTCTTCCTTTGAAGGTATTGGCTCAGATAGAAGTTGCATGCTCAGCTTCCCCAACTTGCTGCTATTCCAAGGTTAAATATCCCCCACAACATTGTTCCTCTAGAAATCTGAGCTCTGTGCATCACTGCCTTTCCTGGCTGCCTGTCCACACAGGCTGGAAACTTGCCTCTCTTTCTCCTCACCGTTCTAACTCCCTGCTGGAAATGAAATTTATACTCACTGAAAACCAAAACACTGTAAAGAATAAGTTCTATACTGGAAACAGTTTATTTTCTTAGAAAATTATCACTCAATACAAGTTTTCAAATTTATTTGCATAGCATTGAGCAAAGTAAGTCATTTATAATATTTTAAATGTCCTCTGTCTCTTTATTTCCCTCTATTATTTGTTCCTTAGTGTATTTGTACTTTCTCACTTCCTCATTTTTGATTAGGCTAATGAGTTGTTTGCCTTTTAAAAAAAATCTTTTAGGGCCGGCCCCCTGGCTTAGCGGTTAAGTGCGCTCGCTCCGCTGCTGGCGGCCCGGGTTCAGATCCCAGGCACGCACCAATGCACCGCTTCTCCGGCCATGCTGAGGCCGTGTCCCACATACAGCAACTAGAAGGATGTGCAGCTATGACATACAACTATCTACTGGGGCTTTGGGGGAACAAATAAACAAATAAAAAATTAAAAAAAAATCTTTTATATATTAGTTTGTTTTTTCTTTCCTGTCTTCTAATTTATTATAATTTGTTTTTTTTCTTATTTATTCCTTTCTAAAGCTTTCCTTTGGTTTATTTTATCTTTCTAACTTTTTAAGATGCTTATTTCTTTATTTGGTATTGAAATATGTATTTAAGGTGATTTTCCTCTGAGTACTACTTTAGCTGCATTCCATAGATTCTGGTATACATTCTTTACATTGTTGTTGTTGTTATTATTTTCCATTAATTCTTTAGTTTTGGATTATGTTTCCTTTTTGACCTAAGCCTTATATAAAGAGAGTTTTATTTTTAACTTCCAGATAGAGAGAGAGGACTCATTGATTTTCTTATTAAATTCTAGTTTGTTGCAGTGTGATAAGAGAATATTTTCTGTTATTTCCATTTGGGGGTGGATTATTGAGATATTCCTTGAGGTCTTAAGTATGAAGAATTTTCATGAATATTATTGGACACTGGAAAGTATGGAATATTCTCTACTTTTGGGATGCAAATGATTGATATATATCAGTGAGGTCTACTTTGTTAATTATATTATTTAGGTCAACTATATTTTTAGTTATTTAGATTTATTATTATTTGATCTTTTTTGGATGGAGACAAGTAAATTAAAGCCTCTTTTTATTAGCATATTTCTGTTTACTTCTTGCTTTCTTGTGATTTCTACTTTATGAAAGTTACTTTTATGTTATTTGGTGCATCAATATTTATAATTATTATATTTCCATTGCCAATTAGACCCTTTAGCTTTATAAAGTAACCTTGCTTTTTGGCTCAAATTCCATGTTGTCTATTATTAAAATCATGGCTTCTGCTTTAAAAAATTTTCATTATATACCCTTGCCAATCTTATTTTTTAAAATAAACTTTATTTTTAAGAATGGTTTTAGATATATAGAAAAATTGTGAAGATTGTGCTGAGAGTTTTCATATACTCCACACCTAGTTTCTTCTGTTGTTAACATCTTATACTAGAATGGTACATTTGTTACTATTAATGAGCCCAGACTGATACATTGTTATTAACTAAAGTCCATACGTTATTCCATTTACCTAGTTTTTACCTAATGTCCTTTTCCTGTTCCAGGATGCTATCCAAGATACCATATTACATTTAATCATTATGTCTCCTTAGGCTCCTCTTGGCTGTAAGTTTCTCAGACTTTCCTTGCTTTTGATGACCTTGACAGTTTTGAGAAGTACTGGTCAGGCATTTTGTAGAATACTCCTCTATTGGGATTTGTCTGATAGTTTTTCTCATGATTAGATGGAGATTATGTGTTTTTGGGAGGAAGACCACAGAGGTAAAATGCCATTCTCATCACATCATGTCAGGGGTACACACTATCAACATGACTTATCACTACTGATCACCTGGCTGGAGGAGTGTTTGTCAGTTTTCTCCATTGTCAAGTTACTCTTTTTTCCCCTTTTCAATATTGTACTATTTGGAAGGAAGTTACTAAGAGCAGTCCACACTTAAAGAATGGGGAGTTATGCTCTACCTTCTTGAGGGCAGAGTATCTACATAAATTTTTGAAATTTTTCTGCATGGAAAATTTGTATCTTCCCTCATTTATTTATTTGATCATTTATTTGCATCATGAGTATGGACTCATAGATATTTATTTTATGCTTTGGGCTATAATCTCAGTACTGCTTTATTTAATTTATTGTTCAAATTGTTCCAGCTTTGGCCATTGGGATCATTTTCAGTAGGTTCCTGTATCCCTTAAACATACCCCCATCATTGTGGTTTTATGTGTATACCTCTGTGTGTGTGTGTGTGTGTGTGTGTGTGTGTGCATGTATGTATGAATATTTCCTTACTTTCTGCCATTACAAGATACTCCAGGCTCATCTTATAATTTCTGCTCCAGTCCTAGAATCAGCCACCTCCCTAAGGAGCCCTAATTCTTTTTATTGGAGAATGGTATTAAAAACTGTGATTTGGGGCCAGCCCCATGGCTTAGCGGTTAAGTGCTCGTGCTCTGCTACTGGCGGCCTGGCTTCGGATCCGGGCATGCACCAATGCACTGCTTGTCCAGCCATGCTGAGGCTGCGTCCCACATACAGCAACTAGCAGGATGTGCAACTATGACATACAACTATCTACTGGGGCTTTGGGGAGAAAAAGGGACTAAAAAAGGAGGAGGTACCTACAGCAACTAGAAGGATGTGCATCCATGACATACAACTATCTACTGGGGCTTTGGGGAAAAAAAAAGGGAGGAGGATTGGCAATAGATGTTAGCTCAGAGCCAGTCTTCCTCAGCAAACAGAGGAGGATTAGTATGGATGTTAGCTCAGGGCTGATCTTCCTCACACACACACACAAAAAAATAAATAAATAAATATTAAAAAAAAAAAGGAGAAGGATTGGCAATAGATGTTAGCTCAGGGCCGGTCTTCCTCAGCAAAAAAAAAAAAGAAAAAAGAGGAGGATTGGCATGGATGTTAGCTCAGGGTTGATCTTCCTCACAAAAACAAAAACACTGTGATTTGAGCACTAGGTGTGCTCACTGCTACTGGAGTGGCATTGCTTCTAGGCCCTCGCAGGTGATACTACAATTATATATATACCAATATCTCAAACTCTAATCCGTGACCTCCAATCCTTTTATTTTTAGCATTTCTTTTTTTTTCTTTGAGGAAGATCAGCCCTGTGCTAACATCTGCCAATCCTCCTCTTTTTCTTTTGCTGAGGAAGACCGGCCCTGGGCTAACATCTGTGCCCATCTTCCTCCACTTTATATGGGAGGCCGCCACAACATGTTTTACCAAGCAGTGTGTCAGTGTGCGCCCGGGATCCGAACTGGCGAACCCTGGGCCGCCTCAGCGGAGCACGCACACTTAACCGCTTGTACCACCGGACAGGCCCCTTATTTTTAGCATTTCTGATTAATTTTGTTTTAGGTATATTTCTTGTATACAGCAGAAGAGTATTATTTTTAGAGCCAATGTAAACACGTTTTCTAGTAATTGGTACATAAGTTGATTTATATTTAGTCATATATATTTGTCTCTGATTCTGTCATATGATTTTTGTTATTATATGTATTTGTTTATATATCTCAATTTTATGTCTACATATCTCTCTATCTATCTACACTCACACACACAGAGACATAGAGATATTTAAATTATTTCACTATGTGGCCTGCTTGCTTTGCTTTTCGTTGTAGTTTTATAGATATTCAGGAAAGTTTGTATTTTTGTCCTACTAATTACTAGTATAATTATATCTCAATTAATTCAGACAATAGTTATTAGTTCTTACTATGAGCAATGCTAAAATTAGCTTGTGTACCATTCCTCTTACATTTTCACTAGCACCCAATTTTAGCCAATATTAACTTTTTTTATTGGTTGTCTTTTTACTGTTAAATATGCTCGTATTTTTACTACTTGAGCCTTACTCAGCTTTTCAACTTCTCTCCCTGTTCTCTCATTTTATTGGTTATATAATTTCCACATTATCAAAACAAAATATTTACATTCTATTATATAATCTTTCTCCCCAGAATTGCTTTCCTCTTAGTTCTGTAGTATTCAGCGCTTACCACCCGTCTTTTTGCCCAAGTTTCTCTTGGTTGACTGGAATTTGTCCTCTGGTAGTTTCCACAAGAAGAGCTAATGAGAACAGTATTCCTTGATTTCTTATGTATTCAAAACTGTCTGAAGCTCTTATACTAGAAGTGCAATATGGCTGGATATAAAATCCTTGACTCACTCTTTATTTTCTTGCTTATCTTGTATAGTTGCTCAGTGTATTCTGGCATGGGATGCTGGTGTGGAGAATTATAAGTGATTTGATCTTTTGGACTAGCTAGCCAAAGGATTCTATCTTTATCTTAAAGTCCAGTGACTTTACTATGCTGTATCTTGGTGCTTACATGTTGGATCAATTTTCCCTGGGACATGGTGTGCCCTTTCAAAATGTAGATTTGAGCGTTTTGGGTTTTTTTTTTAAGGCACATTTGCTTGAATTAAGTTTTAAAACATTTATTATCTTCCTACAGATTGTTCCCATGGTTTCCTCTTCAGGGACCTTGATTATGTGTATGTTGACAAGCTTGTACTTGCAACTGTACCTCTTAATCCTCTTAATCTCCCAATCTCTTTCTTGATTTGCTTCATTATGTTTACTTACCTCGTTTTATCATCTCCATTACTGTGCTTTCTGTGATATCTCTTCCCCATTGTACTCTTTTTAATTTTATCTTCATTTCTGTGATGATTTTGCTTTTTCTTCTATTTCTTTTCTGATTTCTACCAATTCTCATTTTAATTCCTGCTATTGTCTGGTCATATCATTACTGAATTATTGTATTTTCTACTTTGTAGTGTTTTTTCACAGTAACAATTGCTCAAGTATTTTTTAACTCATGGTGAAATATTTGGATATACATTTTTATCCAATACATGAAAACATATTTCTGGTAAATGTTTTCTGTAGAAATGTTTTGTGCTACTTTTATGTTTAAAAATATATACTATATCTATTTGAATGTTGTAGTAATTCCTTTTTAAAATTCATATTTGAGTGAGTTAGATTTTTCTCTATCAGCTGTTTGCAGGAATTTCCTGTTGGTCTTGGGTTATGAAGGGACAAGAATAGCCTTCCATGATGTGCAGCTCAAGGATTCCCTTTCCTGGATCTAGAAAGATGGGTTGTTTCCTTTTAAATATGCTGCTTTTATATATCCACACATCCTCAGTTTCCCCAAACCTAAGCAAGTTCCAGAGGACTTGGCCCTTTCACTGAGCACTGCCACCACCGGGCCCAGCCAATGTCTTTCAGTTCCATCTCCTCACCTTCCAAACAGTTATTTTTGAATTCTGCCACTCATAGAACCCTATACACTACTCTATCTTCCTGCAGAGCCTTCTGTGTAGCTCTTTTGGTATCAACTACTTTTGGACATGTTTGCACATAATTTTGAGTTCAAAGCATGTGTCTGTCTCCTAGATTATGGAAAATTAAGTTTTAGGGCCGGCCCCATGGCTTAGCGGTTAAGTGCTCGCGCTCTGCTGCTGGCGGCCCGGGTTCGGATCCCGGGCGCGCACCGACACGCCGCTTCTCCGGCCATGCTGAGGCCGCGTCCCACATACAGCAACTAGAAGGATGTGCAGCTATGACATACAACTATCTACTGGGGCTTTGGGGGCAAAATAAATAAATAAATAAAATCTTTAAAAAAAGAAAATTAAGTTTTAAATTCCTTTTGTTGTTCTTTGTAGTTTCCAAGAGGAGGAATGGGAATTTATATGATTTAACCACTTGAAATCCTCAAAGAAAGAACTACTGAAAGATGTACCTCATTGAGAAAAAATAGGATCTCAGAAGAAAGGCATGGAATACCAAGAACACAAAAATGTATAAATATGTTGTTCAGTTTAATTAATTTATTCACTTAAAGGATTTGATTAACTATTAACTATAAGGAAACAATCATAATCACTGTTTTAAAATAAAGATGTGACCTAAAACTCCAGACAATAAAAAGTTGTTTTCTGGTTTGGTAGGAAGAATACATACATATATATAATATTTTTAGATTTTATAGAAAAATTTATAGTTAGATTTATGATTTAAAAAAAATGTAAAAGTAACCACACACACACACAAAAGAAATCCAATTGATGGCTTCTAATTTAGAAGAGGGGAAAATGTAATAAAAACATTGTCAATTAAACAGAAAACAGAGGAGAATAAAAATTAAAGAAAAGGTGGTAAAACATTATACTCATGATAAGATGGAGAAATAAGTCCAAATATCTCAGTATTTCCAATACACATAAATTTACCTGCAAAAAATTAGAGATGATTTATGTGGGATTATAAAAATAAAATCTATTTATATGCTATTTAGAAGAGACATCTGGAACAAAACCACTGAAGTGCTGAAAATAAAAAATGGATGGCAAAAGATATACCATGTAAACACTAACCAAAAAATACTTGTCATAACCATTTTAATGTCATGCAAAGCAGAAGGCAAAAAAGCACTAAGGATAAAGAGAGACACTATATAATGCCAAAAGGAACAAATGCCAAAATAACGTAACAACTATAAACTTATATAGACTCAACACTTGAAATATATAAGGCAAAAACTAACAAAATTGGAAGGATTAATGGATAAATCCTCAATCTCTGTGGGAGCATTTAGGCATACCTCTTTGAGAATTTGGTAGATTAAGCAGACTTAAAAATTAACATAGGAATTAATACCTCTTTAACATGGAAAAAATACATAAATATAAAGCCATCTTTCTTACTGGGGCAAAAATAGAGGCATTCCTAGTAGTCAGAGAAAAGGAAAGATTGTTCACTATCTCCATTATAATTTAACAGTGTATTGGGGGTATTAGCCAGCATAGGGAGTGGGGAGGTATAATAGAGAAATTAAAAAAAAAAAAAGAAAGAAGTAAATTTATCTTTTTTGTAGATTATATCATTATATATCTGGAAAATCCAAAAGAGTAAATGGATAACTACTAAAAACAAAATGAAAATTTAGTAAAGTAACAGAATACAAAATTAAACACAAAAATCAGAAGTCTTCGTATAGAAAACAACAACGAGGGGCTGGCCCCGTGGCATAGCGGTGAAATGTGCACGCTCCACTACGGCGGCCCGGGTTCGGATCCCAGTGCGCACTGACACACCGATTGTCAGGCCATGCTGTGGCAGCGTCCCACATAAAATGGAGGAAGATCTGCACGACTGTTAGCCCAGGGCCAGTCTTCCTCAGCAAAAAGAGGAGGATTGGCATGGATGTTAGCTCAGGGCTGATCTTCCTCACAAAAAAAAAAAAAAAAGAAAAGAAAACAGTGAGGTGGAAAAAACAATGAAAGACCACATTTACAATAGCAATAAATAAAGAAAAATTTCTAGGCATAAACTTAACAATAAATGTACACAACCAACATGAGAAAATTATAAAACACTCTCCAAAGATAAAAGTTAGACTTGACCAAGTGGAAGAACATGTCATGTTTATGAATAGACAGATTCAACACCATGTTGATTCTCCTTAAATTAATTTTGAAAGGTAATGCAATCCCAATAAATGTACGGTTAATTTTTTTTCTAGACCTAAAAGATTGATTTTAAAGTTTATTTGGAAGAATAAACTAGCAAAAACACCCAGGAGATCTCTGAGAAGGAAGGGCTGTGGGGCCATAGTCACAGCCCAGTCGAGTACTAAATAGATTTTAAAGTCTCCATTATGAAAATTGGGGTGTTGGTGCACGAGTAAATAGACAGATCAATGAAACATTATACAAATCTAGAAATAGATATAAGAGCATATGACAAATAGTATATATTAAAGATATCACTTACTCTTGTTGTGGAAAAGAAGGGCTTTTACATAAGTGACGTTGACACAGTTGGATAGCCATATGGAAAAAGATAAAATTGAAACCATTCTTTAAACCATAAAGTAGGGAATTTCCAAAAGAGTCAAGTACCTAAATGTGAAAAAACAATAACAAACAACCCCCCCCCCCATTATGTGGTAATGGAAAATGTGGGTGAATTCTTGTAGAATCTGGCAGTGGGAAAACTCTTCTATGACCAAAATTCTAGAAGCCATAGAGAAAGAAGATGAACTTGACTATATAAATACAAAACAAACAAACAAGTCTTTTGCATGGCAAAACCCCACAAATGAACGAAAAAGACAAATGGTAAACTGGGAAATAATTAGCAACTTTCACCACAAAGGGCTATTATCTTTAATATATAATGAACTTCCAAAATTTGATAAGAAAAAGACCAATAACTCCATAGAAAAAAATGATCAAAAGATATAAACAGATAGTTCATAGAAAAAGAAATTAAAATGGCCCTTAGACATAAGAAAAGATTCTCAACCTTGCTCATAATAAGAGAAATGCAAATGAGAATTATACTGAGATGTCATTTCCCACCTCTCAAATTCGCAAAGATCCAAAAGCTTGACAACACTTTCTGTTTCTGGGGAAACAGACACACTTATACATTGTTGGTGTGAATGCAAAATGGAGATTTGGTAATATGCAGCAAAATTACACATGAATTTACCTTTTGAAACAGCAATTCCACTTCTAGCACTCTATCCCAAAAATACCTGGGCAAAAATGAGAAATGATGTAAGCATAAAACTATTAATTGTAGCACTCCTTGTAATACCAAAGGACTGGAAACAACGCAAATATCCTTCAATAGGGGACTGCCTCATGGATATGGAAATGTCAAAAGTAAAAATATAGAAAATATACGTTAGTCATTAACAACAACAACAAAAATACTGATCTGGCCTGACAATCCACAAGGAAGACATAACAATTCCAAATTTGCTTTGCACCTAATAACATCGTCTGAAATATATAATGCAAAAATTGACATAACTATAATGAAAAACATACACATCCTCAGTTTTAGAGGGAAATTATACCACACCTATCTCAGTAACTGATGTAACAAGTGGACTTCTGTGAGGTTGTAGAAGATTTGAACAATGTAATTAGCCAATTTGACCTCAAACACATTATATCCAAGTGCACATGGAACATTTACCATAATTGATCATACAGGGCCATAAAGTAAACCTCAATAAATTTCAAACTATTTAAAATCATGCAGAGTAAATTTTCTGACCACAATGGTATTGTTTGAAATCAAGTAATATAAAGATAATTAGAAAATCTCAAATGTGTGGAAATGAAGCAATACACTCAAAAGGAACTATCAAAAAACCGTGGGTCTATAAAGAAATAATGAAAATTAAAACATATTTTAACTAAATGTAAATGAAAATATATGTCAAAACTTGTGCACTGCAGTTAGAACCATGCTTAGAGCAAGACTTATAGCATTAAATGAAAATATCAGAAAAAAGTCCCAGGCTCAATAGCAATTATTTGAGTATCATCTCATCAAGTTAGAAGAATAATAGCAAATAAACTCAAAGAAAGTAGAAAAAAGCAAATAATAAAGAGCAGAAATTGATGAAATAGAAACAAACTCATAACAGGGAACATCAAAAAAGCAACAGTTTGTTACTTTAAAATACTGATAAAATTGACAACACAGACAAAACTTACATAATAACAAAAATGAACAAACTATTGCTAAATGCAACAAATAGATGACTCGCACAAACGAATGTTAAGCAAAACAAGCCAGAGTAAAAGAGTATATACTGTATGATTCATTAATATAAATTTAAAAAAACAGACAAGACTATACACGGTATTAAAAGTCCAAATAACAGTTACCTTTGGGGAGAAAGGAAGGAGAAGTGATCGGAGGAGACGCCATGAGGGAGCTTTTGGGATGCTGGAAATTTCTATGTCTTGAATAAATATTAGTTACATGGGTGTGTTCACCCTGTGATAATTCACTGACCTGTGCACTTATGATCTGTGTGCTTTTCTGTATGTTATACAGCAGTAAGATTTTATCAAGAAGAGACAGAAATCATCAGAAAACAGTTACTTGACAAAGTCAATGCCAAGAAAAGAGATAAGAACAGACCCCTATCTCCTTTACTCTTTCTAGCTGCCTGGAACATGCACAGGATGCCTATAGATTCAGAAGCCATTTGTAATCATGAAGATGAAAGCCACAAAGGACGACAGATCTGGAAGAGAGAAGGAGCCACGACGTCAGCCTTGGACAGCCTACTACAGACAGGTTACAAAAGAAAAATGAACCCCTTGTCTCCTGGAGCCATTCTTACCTGAAGCTGAAAGCCACCTCAACTCGTGGTTTAACTATTCAATTTTTCAAAACTAGAAGAAGTACAGTTTAAACATAAAGAGAGTAGAAGGAAGCAAATAGAAATTAATATTGTAGAAAATGGAGAAACAATAAGAATACACATAAAATATTTAAAAATAGTCAATAAAATAAGCAAATCTCAAGCAAGCTTTATTTTTTTACAAAATGACAGAGTAAAACTAAACCATATTAAGAAGGAATAAAAGAAACACAATTACTTATACAGTACAGGTTTTAAAAAAAATTGTAAGAACTCTACAGCAGGGATAAAGAGGGGAGTGCTCTGGGAATCCCTGATAATTTATAGAGCCTACTCTTTGAACCTCATCATTACCTGACACGTGCCGTGTCCATGCTGTAACAGTTTATCCTTTCAGTTAAAAGTGTCAACTGTCCTCTTTTTAAGTAAATGGGATTGTTGCTTTGATTTCAGCCAATCCGTAAAGTGGAAAATGTCACCCACCTAGTGTGGAGGTGAGACACTCTAGGACCACACATTTTAATTCCTTGGATTATTGCCCAAGGTTTAAATAGAGAGCCCTCTAGAGGCCAGCAATGGAATAATAGGAGCTGCTGTTTGGCTATTGTGGAGAGAAGGCGAGACCTCTAATCTGGAGCTTCCAGCCAAAAGAGAAGACTTGGCATCAGAACTCTTGATCCTTTCTCTTACCATTTACAGATGGCCACCATGTCTCAAAACTGCTGCGGAAACCATTCTCAGAGAATTCCATGTGAGTGCCCACTCTGGAGTTGTGCAGCCCCACAGGTACAGATGGAGTAAGAGGGAAGAACTGATCAAAGTCAGCTCAAACAAGTCTGACCAAGATTCCTGAAGGTGTTTCGAGCCTGGTATAAAAGGAGGGGAGAGAGATGATTGATGGGGAAGTTAGAAGTGTGCAGTCCATTAAGATTTAGAGGCAACGGTTTTAGATGCCCACACTCAGAGGCCCCTCCTGTGCAGTGGTGCCGGGCAGATTGCCTCAGTAAAGAAGAGTGGCCGTACCAGACTCTCCTGGCAGATTAGGGTGGAATGCTTTGAAGGCAGGACTGAGTAAATTCAAAATGTCCTGTGGGGGAGGTTAGAATACTTGCTGAGAAGACTCCAGGGGAAGATAAGAGGGAGGATTAGAGAACAGAGTTGAAGGAGAGATAAGACACTGGGGAGATATCCTGTTTTTTCTCATAAACTGATCCTTCTCCTTCCCAAGCTCCACATGTCTGTCTCAAATCCCTAACTGTAGGTGTGCCCTAAGAGTCCTTGGCCCACCCACAATCAATCTTGATAGTCCGATCTGGATCTCAACGACCCCTTGTCCAGTTGTCTGCTTAATTTCTTCCCGTAAGTGTCCTACTATTACTCAAACTTACACTTTTCCTTCCAAACCTGTCTAGGCCAATCGTGCCCACACTCATAACCTCAGACTCATCTTTTAATCTCCCTCATTCCTTCCTTCTCTTCTGAAACTCAATCTTCTAGTTCTTTCAATCTTTACCTCACAAAGTCTCTCTAAAAAACTTCTAAGTGACCAGTGCAAAGATTCTGGAAGTCTGTGATCTCTGAGACTGTCGTTTACTATCCACCTGAGAAGGCAAGCTCTGGGCTAAAACTCCACGTCCTGCTTGGTGAGACAGGGACTGGCGGCATCAACTGGTGAATTTGGATGGCTCATACGTCTGTTTTTATGTCTGTTTTTATCTTATTAACTATATTATGTTAATCTTATTTAAATTCCCGCAAGTATTTGTAGAAAGCGGTGGGGCATAGAGAAACTGAATGTGTAAGATGTTTTAAGGATTCAGACTCTCTTTATCAATCCTTTCCTTTGCTACCCCACAACCCCTACCCCGGGCCAGACTCCCATCTCCTCACACTGAGATGACAGCAGTAATTTCCAGATTGGTCCTTTGGTCTCTACATTTTAAGATTTATCTTTTTATGCACTGTTTTGCTCATGTTCTTAATCCTAGCTTTGATTCTTCCTCTCAACCGGCCCTTGATCATGTTATATTTGGTTATATGTCCTGCTTTTCTTGACCTTTTTGAGCATATGGGCCTGGTGGAGACAGAGCAGTGAGTCTACAATACCCTTTTTTGTCATATCCTTGGAGATGTGTGGTGGCTTCTGCGTGGTACCTGGGTTCCAGGAGTGATAGTCCAGCTGCAATAGGAGAACCACTCAGGGATCCAGGCTGCTGACACATGCATTCTATCCTCCTGTTCTGTGTTCTGAGGGACACCCCCCCCCCCTTTACAGATTACCTGGCCCAGGTTGGCAGAAGCACACTGACCGGTGTATATGAAGATGCACATGGAGGCAAAATGGCTGAACTGGAGATGGGGGAAACTGGGTAATATCAGAAGAGTTAGAGGCTGAGAGACCAGAGCTCAGACAGCAAAAAGGATGCAAAAGGCCGCAAATGTAGATATACAGAGAGGGAATAAAGTCCTGGGTGTCCGGGCCTTTGGATTATGTGGCTCATTCATAGTGAGTATTTGAATGTTTGTCAACATGGAATGAAACTTGGAACTATGGGAAACTATGGAACATACTGGAACTATGTAGGAAAGGGTGAGAGAAATTATCTGAGACAGGTAAAAACACTTAAAAGAGTATAAGAGATATGTAGTACAGGTACATGCAAAGAAAACCATATCTGCACACATCATAATCAAACCACTGAAAACCAAAGAAAGAGAAAATGTTAAAAGATGCCAGAGAAAGACACATTAATTTCAGAGGAGCAATAAGACTGACAGCCAATTTCTCAACAGAAACAATGGAAAGCAAAAGACAAGTTCTACAACAGAGTAACTTTTAAACCTAGAATTCTATACTCAGTGAGAATATTCTACAAAATGAAGTAAAAATAAAGACATTTTAAGACAAACAAAAGTAAGAGAATTTATCTCTAACAGACATGGTCTGTAAATAATAATAAAGAGAATTCCTTAGCAGAAGGAAAATGTTTCATGAAGGACACACAAAATTATAAGAAGGAAAATGATCCTAGAGGAAAACACAGAAATACAGAAAGGAAAATATCAAGAGTAGATATGTGGGCAAATATAAGTGAATATTGATATTGGAATGATATTGATATTGTAGAGTTTAAAATATACTTGAAATTACAATGCACGACAATAACGCAGGAGGAGGGAGTTAAAATGTTTCTGAGATACTCGTATTATTGGGTATATGGTCAAGGTACTAATTTATCTTATTACAGTAAATCAAAGATGAATGTTGTAATCCGTCATATAACCATCAAAAATTGCAGTACACACTCACACACACACACACACACACACACACAGGCTAAAAGGAAAATGAAATAAAAATATTTGATTCAAAAAGAAGGCAGAAGGGAATTACTATATCTTGATAAAGAGCATCTGCAGAAAACCCACAGCTAACATCACAGTTAGTGGGTAAAGATTGAATGCTCCCCCTCTAGATCTGGAACAAAATATCCACTATAACCATTCTTATCCAACATAGTACTGAAAGTTCTAACCACTGCAATAAGGCAAGAAAAACAAAAATCATACATACTTGAAGGAAGAAATAAAATTATCTCTATTTGCAGATGACATATTGTCCCCATAGAAAATCCTAAGGAGGGGCTGGCCCTGTGGCTTAGTGGTTAAGTGCACATGCTCTGCTACTGGTGGCCCTGTTTCGGATCCTGGGCGTGCACCGACGCACCGCTTCTCCGGCCATGCTGAGGCGGTGTCCCACATACAGCAACTAGAAGGATGTGCAACTACGATGTACAACTATCTACTGAACTATCTACTGGGGCTTTGGGGAAAAAAAAAAAAGGAGGAGGATTGGCAATAGACATTAGCTCAGAGCTGGTCTTCCTCAGCAAAAAGAGGAGGATTAGCATGGATGTTAGCTCAGGGCTGATCTTCCTCGTGGAAAAAAAAAAAAAATCCTAAGGAATCTACACACAAAAAAAACCCTCCTAAAATTGATAAGTGTGTTCACCATGGTCACAGGATACAATATCAACACGCAAAAATATCAACACACAAAGATAAACCAATATCTATATAATAACAATAAGTATATGGAAACTGAAATTTAAAATGGAATACATTTATAATCACTCCAAATAAAATGAAATACTTAGGTATACACTTAGCAAAATATGTACAAGATATGGATGCTCAAAATTACAAAATTCCAATGAAAGAAATCAAAGAAGATCCAAATTATAGAGAGATATATAGTGTTCATGGAATATGTCAGTTTTCCCCAAATTGATCAATAGGTTTAATAAAATTCCTATCAATATCCCAATAAGGCTTTTTGTAGACATAGACAAGCTTATTGTAAAATTTATATGGGAAAGCACAGGCCCTACTATATCTAAAACAATCTTGACATGGAAGAATAGAGTGAGAGGAATAACTCTACTCGATATTAAGCCTTACTCTGTAGCTACGGTAATCAAGACTGTGTAGCATTGGTGGAAGGACAGATACATACTACCATTAAAAATAATGAGATGTTATCAATGTCTTTATGGCAGTAAGTTTAATAAATTATATGAAATATACAACTTCTTTGAAAAATATAATTTACCAAAATTGACACAAGAAGAAATAGAAAATTGAAGAGCCCTATATCTGTTTTTTTTATTTTTCAAAATTATGGTAAAGTATACATAAAACTCCTAGAAGATAACATAAGAGACAATCTAGATGACCTTGGATTTGGAGATGACTTTTTAGATACAACACCAAAGGCATGATCCATGAAAGAAATAATTGATAAACTAGACTTCATTACAATAAAAACCCTCTGCTATGCAAAAGACACTGTCGAGAGAATGAGAGGACAAGCCACAGGGTGCAGCCCTGGGAGGCACCTCACAGTGGCCACGGCGATGACTTTAGCCAGCAGATGGTTGTTCAGCAAGTGATATTGGAGCTCCTGCAGTTGGAAATCTGAATTTCAGACCCAGCGTTTGGCCAGGAGCCAGACAAGTGGAGGATCTGAGGGCAGGAACAGTGGTGGGGTGGCGTGCTGGGGGTGGAAGGCTGGGTCTGCAATAAAGAGGAATTAAACATTCATTGACCATGTGTAAGGCACCATTCTCAGCATTCTGGGGTAAACAGAGATGGCTAAGGTAAGACTACTGCCTTCCAGAAGGTTATAATCTAGTAGGAGGGTTGAGAACCCTTCCACCCAGCCTTATCTAACTGTGGCACCGTGTGAGCGCCATGATGATCAGGTTGAATACAGGAGAGTCAGAAGCAGGGAGTCCAGTAAGAAGATCCTAACAGTGGTCTGGGGAAAAAGTGATGGGGTCTGAGCTATGGTGGGGGAAGGGGAAGGGGAAAGTAAGAGTGAGAAATTGATAGTACGTGTCAACTAATTGTGAGAATAGTAGGAGTGGAAAATCATTAAAGCCAAGGGAAAAAGACATTTAAGAAAGAAGGTGTATTCCACAGATTCAGAGGTCACAAAGAGATTGAGTTGCCTTAGGGTGAGAACCAACAGAGACCATTATGACTCTCAAACAGGCGATTCCAGGTGAGTAGTGAGCAGGCTGCAAAGAAGAAAGGAGTGATGGGAGACAAAACGGTCTCACTGAATGAGGTGAGACTGGGGGACAAGAGCCAGTGGTCTTTGTCTCTGGGCAGAGGTTGGGGTGAACAGAGAACAGTTTTGGGAGGGAGATTCCCAGGGCACCTCACCTGGATGACTATGGGTAGCAGCTTCCCGTTGGGTTCCATCTTCAGTATCAGGAGGGGGGCAGCAAGGTACTGCTTTTCTCCTCAGATCGCGTTGGCTGGAATTCCATCCAGCAGAATGAAGTCACCTTCAAACAGGGAACTGTTCTGAGGAAAGGGGGAATGTATCCATAGTTAAACTTGAAAGCATACCTCCAGAGGGCCAAGGCAAAGGGGAAGATGTAGACATTCAGTCTAGTTCCTCGCCGTTATCCCACATCGTACCAGAGTCCTAGTGGCAGAGCTGAAGGAAGCATCCAGAGCATCAGGTTCAAGTCCTCTCATTTTATGGTAAGGGATAAGACCCAATGAGGGGAGTCTTCCCTAGGGACATGCAGCTTGTTTGTGGCAGAGGTCGTTTTAGAACTAGGCCTGCACATTGATTCTGCACCACAGGTATATTAAGCTCTCCCCTTGTCAAGTTGTCCAAGCTCCTTTCCCCGGCATCTCCTGATGGTCTACCTTGTTTGGCTGTAACCAGCCTCAAAGCTTTTCCTCTACATACCTTATCATCTCTAGGTTTTTCCAGCACAGGACTCTGCACCCAGGGGCAGTGGCTTAGCGCAGGTCCCTTCCCTGACTCATCTTTGGTAACCCCCCTTCACCAATTTTCCTTCCACACTGCCAAGAAAAGAACAATGCAGGGTGGGAGGATGTACCTGGAGTTCTTTCTCCAACTGGGCCTGAAGCTCCTCCATCCCCATGGGCAGCACCAACTAGGAGGGCAGAGAGGTGGAGCGTCTCAACAGCATGCGGTTGGGGCCATTGAGGAACTGGTAGCCAAAAAGTTCATCATCCTGCCGGCACCAGTGAACCCTCTCTGTGGGGGTTGGGTTGTGGTGTGGACGGAGGATATTTACCCTGATATTCCTCTCCTCTAGCCTCTACTTCAGGGGTTTAGTCACATGACTGCTCTGTACCCAGCCCCCGCTTCTCATTCTTGAGGCCTCTGTGAGATCACCAGGCACAATAAGGTCTTTTTTGGCAAGCAGTTTTGGGGACTATGGAGTGTGACAGATAGGTAATTAAAAGGGCCATCAAGGTGTTATGGAGACCTGGAGAAACCACTGACCAGCCAGGGCACTCTTTTGTCCTCAGAAGATCTGATCAAAAACCTCCAGGCATTTCCAGGAGCTCGGGAGGGTATAAACATGTTTGATGGCAATTTCCATAACCTTAGAACAGATATTGAGGATGAAACCATCAATTTACCAAATCCTACTGTTGCTGGATCCACCGGCCCCACTCCACTCTGACCATTTCCTCACCTTGCCTTAACTGCCCATTCAAAGTCCTGTCCCTTCTCCTCGTGGAATCTCATATTTGGACATAGATCATCCTTACACTCCGCAGCTATTGTCAGGGGTAACTCTTGCTTCTAGGTGGCCCTGCTAGGAGATGGGGACAAAAGTTAATGGAGAGGGTAGAAGTCAGCGATGGAGGAAGTGTCAGGGAAGGTGTGGGGCAATTGGGAGGCTCATGGGAGGGTAGTCACTGGTAGATCTGCTGTCTTTCCTACAGTTCTTTCTCTCGATGCTTCCAGAACACGTCCAAGGCATTGTTTCCTGCCAGGTGGGCTAGGGAGACATTAATGCAATTGACCACACTGCTTTGTCCAATCTCGCGCTATGCCCTGGCTTATCCCAGTCTCCTATTTCTTAACTGTATTGCATCAGACTCTTTTGCCTTTTTCTCTGGCTGGCTCTCCTGATTAATTCCCTGGCAATTTATTTCATCTTTGCCCACTCCCGTTTCTTGATTTCACCAATCTCAGATCTCATATTCGTCCTGAGACAAAAATCTCATTTTTGACACCTTTTCTTAACCCTTAACTCGAATTTCCCTATTCTTCATTGTGTATGAATTTAATGCTTAATCACTTGAAATGTCCACACCTATCCCACATTATCCCATATCACTTTGTTAATCTCCCCTGTCTTGGTCCTCCCCTGTCCACACCTTAACTTGTCCTCCAAAATGACACATTTCCAGGGGCTGGCCCGGTGGCGCAAGCAGTTAAGTGTGCGCGCTCCGCTTCGGCAGCCCAGGATTCGCAGGTTCATATCCCGGGCGCGCACTGACGCACCCCTTGGTAAGCCATGCTGTGGCGGTGTCATATAAAGTAGACGAAGATGGGCACGGATGTTGGCTCAGGGCCACTCTTCCTCAAGGAAAAAGGGGGAGGATTGGCATCGGATGTTAGCTCAGGGCTGGCCTCCTCACACACACACAAAAAAACCCAAAAAAACCAAATGACACATTTCCAGGTAGGTGCACTTACACACACTGACCTCGCCTGTCTCCACCTTCCCCTGTTCCCTGGGATAAGATATTCTGTATGTGCCATCCTCAAACGTACCATCCCACCTGTCCTGGAGAACAAATGGTTTCATGTTGCTACCTTTCCCTGGCTCTATCTCACTTGTCCTCAACACCACATTGTCTACATTTGTTAACCTGACCTGTTCCTGCCCTCACCTGTAATTATACTTGCTTTTCAAAGACGCCTATTTCATGTTTCCATTCTTACCTGTCCTTTCTCTCAATTGTCTCTCCTACTTATTTCCTAAGGTAAAAGATTCTGTATTTTCTGCACTTACTCATTCCCACCTCCTGCCGTGTGCTCCCTGTCTCTCACACTGGTCTTCCATGTTTTTCTAACATTCCAGCTCTCCGAGTTTATATCGTTTGCTTCCCTAACTGTCTCCTCTTGGGGGTCACCCACCATCTCCTATGCCATGTACACCCTGACCTGTCACTGCCCTAACTTGTTCTCCATCACACAGAGGTCTCCTTTCCACTTTTACTTCATTCTTCAGTTCTCCATCATTGCCGCAACTCCCATTCCCTGTCCTCACCTTCTCGGAAGACCAGATCTCCAGATCACTTATTTTCTGGCCACAGCCTCACCGGCAGCCTCTTTTAGTCTATATTTTACTTCAGGACTTTATAACTATTTCTCTCTTCCCTTTCTTGCTTCCTTTGTTTCCCTACATTAATCTGCCCTGAGTCTATCCCCTCCTTAAGTTCCCTTTTCAGCCCTATCCCACCCGCAACCCCAGGCAGTTCCCGAGGCCTTACCCCCTCTCCCCAGACACTGCCCCTCACCGGTGCCCTCGGGCAGGCTCAGCACGCCCTCGCCCTGCACCCAGCGGTAACACGGGAAGGCGGCCTCCGCGCAGGCTCCCGGGCCCTGCACCGTGATGCGGTCGCAGAACCACGCGTCGTCCACCAGGGAGTGGTGTTTGCGCAACTTCACGAACTGCAGTGGCCCCAAGTCCTCCGCAACGTCGTGATCAAACTCCTCGTCCTGCGGAGGCCACAACCCGGCGGGACTTAGTAGCAGGGACCGGGAGAGGCCGTTTTGTCGGGGGTTGGGGCTGGGGTTGGGGGGGTCAAAGGCGGGGTGGGGCCGAAGAGAGGCGGGGACCTTTGTGGAGTCTCCGTTGACAAGGCCTCCAACGACAGCGTTCCCTCCTCCCGACACCTGCGCGGTGGGCCTCGGACGCCCGATCGCGGGGAGGACAAGGGAGCGCGGGGCGTGGCCCGCAGTGTCTGGAATTGATGACTGAGCATCATCACCCGCATCGGTCCGTTTACTGAGCTCTCACTGCGCCCGCGCTCTCCCGGGAGCTTCACGTTCGACCACTGACCCTACATGGATCCTATAGTGCCACTGGCTCTGGGGTCATTTGGGGAAGGAGTTGGAGGCTGCGAGGACCAGAGTCGGGAAGGGAGAAGGGTTTGAGACCAGCCTGGCCCTGCGTCCCGACCCTCTTCCCGCTCCTGACGCCGGAGTCCCAACTCCCTGGAAGTCCCAGCCGGCGCGGTCGCGCTGTCACTGGCCCCCGGCCTCCCGCGTCCGGGCCGCCCTCCCGCCGCGAGCCCAGCCCGGGCCAGGGTCGGGGTCCCCGCTCCCGTCCGCTGACCTGGCCCCGCGCCGGCTGCAGCTGCAGCTCCAGCTCCGCCTCCCCGCGCGCCCCGACCAGCCACAGCTGCACGCGGTTGTGCGACCCGGAGAAGAGCGAGGCCCCGGTGGCCACGCGGATGCGGTAGCGGCCCACGGCAGTGGGTGAGTTTGCCCGAGCTTCAGAGGTTCAGTTAATGATACCGAGCAAGAATTCCGCAGCCAGGTCTTGTGTTGCCAGCAGGACCAGTCCAGGACTTAATAAAGCAGGACTCTGCGAGCCTGCTCACTCCAGGATTCGGGGCACTCCTAGGTCCCCACCCCAGACAAGAGCATGTGATTAGCCCATGGGGTGTGGACAGGCTGTTCCTCTCAGCTCAATGCTGAGAAGTGGGGCTTTGAGGAAGGTGAGGTCACGCTATAAAATTTTTTTCCTTGGAAGTTGCTTTCCACAGTTAACAGTACATGATGGGAATATCTTCAGATCAATAGATAGAGAACCAACTACACTCTTCATTAGCTCTAAGGATTCGCCTCTTGATGAGCGTCCAGGTTGTTCCCAGGAGTATTAGCCATGATGAGTGCTTTAATCAACACCTTTCTATGTACACCTTTATATGCAGGAGCTTTTATATTTATAGGATTGATTCCCAGAAGTGAGATTGCTGAGTGACATGATATCAATATATATTAACAGATATGATCAAATATTTTCCAAAAAGCCTGTAGCATGTTATCAGAGTGCTCTTTCTCTGCATTCTCACCTGCACGGGGAATTATCATTTAAAAAATTTTTGCCAGTCTGGTGGGTGAAAAGTGTCAAGAACTATGAGAAATCTCGGATTTTACTTTACTTAAAAGCTAGCCAGTTAGCCTGCTACTGTTTGAGAGATGGTGGCAGAAGACACAAGACTCCTATTCAAAGTCCTAAAGAACGTTATTACTCACAGCAAAAGCAAGAGCCGGAGGTTCATATTCCATCAGTTCCTCCTGCCCCTAAGTTCCATGGTGGTGACTCAGGTGGCCTGGATGGATGCCTGCACCTACTGCAGGTTGCATTACAGGAGAGGACCACTGAGTTTGGGGGATTCACCATTTTTTACACTAAGTGGAAGGAAGTCTGTTCTCTGTCTGGGGGTGATATTACCTCATCCCTCAAGGTTGCTTGCTACAAACACAACTCTTGAGAAATAGCCCACATAAAGAGCAATAAAGGTCTTGCATTCCTAGAATACCCAGCAGGAATGTTCGGGGGCACTCAGGGCTCATGGCAGATTTCCCCTCCTAATAGAAAGTAGTGTCTTAGCTGCTTAATACCTTCTATAACTTCCTATTAAACATAAAATAAAATCTAAGTCCCTCACACAGGTGTGGTATGCCATCCATGGTCAAGTCTGCTCTGGGCTTAACGATGAATAAATAAGTTGAACAGGAAGTATATATAACAGTGTATAACTGTAGTACAGCAAGAATTTCTTTACGTGGTAATGACATGAATCCCTGAGTGCTGACAGAGCATACCTTACACTATTTCACCAATCTAATGCTACAGAAGGCAGCAAGCTTACTATTCCAGACTTCACTGCCCTGATGCATCTTCACTTTGTATGACCACTGAACATCCAGCAAGCCTCCACAAGCAAAAGGAAAAGAATTATCGTGAAACTGTAGCTACTTTGTCTACCTCGACTGCTATGCCTGATCTATATCTTTTACCCTATTCTTGCTGATTTGACAATAAACTAAGTGTGAAAATAAACCTTAAACCATGTTCAAGTCAACATTCTTGTTCATTTCCAATCCAAGCAGTCTTATGTGGAATTTCTCTTCTTAGATACATTCCAGGTAGTAAATGAAGTAAGCTGATGGAATTAGAATACCAACACCTTGCATCTTCTAATAAAAGAATAAATCCAGGAAGTGGTTATCTATGGTGGCTGAATTCAAAAAAAGAGACTGCTACAGACTATGTCCTTTATGATGGAATATTTAGCAATGCCTTCGAAGTCATTTTGCCAAAAAAAAAAATAAATTATTTGTTATTTTTTCAGGGCCGGCCCCGTTGCTTAGCGGTTAAGTGCGCGCGCTCCACTGCTGGCGGCCCGGGTTCGGATCCCGGGTGGGCACCGACGCACCGCTTCTCCGGCCACGATGAGGCCGCGTCCCACATACAGCAACTAGAGGGATGTGCAACTATGACATGCAACTATCTACTGGGGCTTTGGGGGAAAAAAAAATTATTTGTTATTTTCATCAAATCTGTAGAAATGCAGATCACAGGAAATATAGAGGACAAAGGAACATATTAAATAACACCACATAGATACAACCAGAAAAATCCAGAATGAGAGACAAACAACTTGTGTCATCAAAATAAATTACAAGAAATAATAAGGGAATTTCCTCAACTAGACAAAGAACATCTACAAAAAAAAAACCCCTACAGCTAACATCCTAATTAATAGTGAGAGACTTGGAGCTTTCCCATAAGATCAGATACAGGGCAGGCATGTCCCCTCTGACCACTCCTTTTCAATTTCATACTGGATTTTCTAGCTAATGCAGTAACATAAGAAAAGGAAATAAAAGGCATATATGGGAAGGATGAAATAAAACTGTCTTTATCATCAACGACATGATCATCTATGTAGAAAATCCAAAAGAATTGACAAAAATAACTCCTAGAACTAATAAGTAATTATAGTAAGGTTGCAGGATACAAGGTTAATATACCAAAGTCAATTACTTTCTTATGTACCAGCAATGAACAAGTGGAACTTGAAATTAAAAACTCAATACCATTTATGTTAGCACCCCCTAAAGTGAAATAGTTAGATATAAATGTAACAAAATATGTACAAGATCTATATGAGGAAAACTACAAAACTAATGAATGAAATTAAAAGAGAACTAAATAAATAGTGAGATAGTCCATGTTCATGGATAGGAAGACTCAATCTTGTCAAGATGTCAGTTCTTCCCAACTAGATCTATAGATTAAATACAATCCTAATCAAAATATCAGGAAGTTGTTTTGTGAATATCAACAGATTGATTCCAAAGTTTATAAGAAGAGACAAAAGACCCAGAATAGCTAACTCAATGCTGAAGGGGAAGAATAAAGTTGTAGCCACTACCCAACTTCAAGACTTACTACAAAGCTATAGTAATCAAGATGATATGACACTAGTGAAAGAATAGACAAATAGATCAGTGGAACAGAACAGGGATCCCAGAAATAGATCCACATACATAAAATCAACTGATCTTTGACAAAGGAGCAAAGGCAAAACAATGGAGCAAAGACAGTCTTTTCTACAAATAGTGCTGGAACAACTAGACACAGACCTTACACCATTCACAAAAATTAACTCAAAATGGATCACAGACTTAAATATAAAAAGCAAAACTATAAAACTCCTCAAAGATGACTTAGGAGAAAACATGGTAAATGTTCTTCCCAGGAAGTTTTTCTTTTCTGGTCTCAGAGGGTTTCACTTCACACACGTGCACACTGGTATTCAGCCAAAGGATCAAAAGGACTCCTATGTGGATATCTGGAGTTCTTTGTGTAGCTTGCCCCTCTTGTATATGTAGCCCTGCAATTTCTAGCCCTCTTGGCCTCCCTGACTCCAATCTCTGTCTCCTCAACTCAGTAAGATTGTCTGACCCAGTTTGGGCTCTCCCTCACTGTGCACAGTCTAGGAATTAACTCCATGAAGAAAATCTGGATGATGAGAGAGCTCGTTTCATTTCCCTTTCCTCAGGCATCACAGTACCACATTGACTATTTTTCAGTGCCTAAAAAAATTGTTTTCTATATTTTGTACAGTTTTCTATTTGTTTATGGTGGGAAGGTAACTCTGAAACATCTTACTTTCTCATGGCTGGAAGCAGAAAAACTCCCTCCCCTTTTTCATAGTTGTATTGCACCTATATGTATTCATAAAGTATATTTCAATTATGTTAACCCAATTTTTAAAAACAAACAGTATCATGCTTTATGCAACCGTTTGGAGTTTATACTAATCTAATCTAAACATTCATGTTGTATTTACCTGTTTTTCTTATATCCTTACAAGCACAAGACTTCTGCTTCTGCCTTGATTTTATTCCTATGTTCACCTGGACTAGAGGTTTGAGTTAATGTGAGTTGGGGACAGTGGGTGTTTATCCCAAAGTCATTCAGGGGATAAACAAGAGCAGAACTTCAGCAATTTCTCTCCTAATTGATATGCCCGCAACTAAGCAGGACAGTTCCCTCCAGGCCTAACTCACCATCCTAGCCACACCAGTCCAAAACAGTGCCCCTGTCAGCTAGTGAGTCTCTCACAGGTTTTTGGTGGTCTTATTTCTATAGTTCCTCCTTGGTTGTACATTGGGGAAAGAATCAGAGTGGTCATGAAATGAAATTTCCTGGCAGGGCTGTACATTTATTTGGAAGCATTTTTTTTCTTTGTAGGAAAACTGGTAGCCATTTCTATCAATTGCAAACCATTTCTGCTGTTAGCACTAGAGCAATAATGTCACTTCAAGATTGCTCTTCTTTGTATCAGAGAATGTCCCAGAATGGTTATTTCTTATTCAACTTAGAGCAATCATCCACCCACTATTTGGGGAGATATGGATATGGATATAGTTCTAATAATGGAATTTTTTGATATTACAGTGTCTTGGAGTTTAAATGTTAATGATGGATATATTTAATTGATATTTTCCCCAATACATCTATCAGCATACATGATTTTACAAAGGGGGCAAAGAGCCTTCAGGGAGGAAGAAAAGGACACAAATCCTTTTCCTTTGAGGTTCAAAGTTCTTGAACATTTTGAGAGATTTGGGTTGTTCTGAAGTCAGCTGGCAGGGAAAGGACAACAGGGAAACTCAGAAGCATAAAGGATCAGGGCTCTGAACAGGTGTCTGGATGGGGTCCATACCAAGACCTAGGTTGTCACAGGGAGAACTGGTTCTCAGCACATCAGGTGACTTTGGCACTGTGGGCATTAAAGGATATGTGACTGTGTTAATTGGAACCCCAACTGGTGATTCATCTCAAACCCCGTTTCATATCTGTGCTCATGTAATCTTAATAGCTGTGAGATAAAGTGGGCATTATTTTCACCTTTGTTTTCAGAGAAAGGGACTTGGCATTTGAAGTGTGTGCATCAGTTTCTCTTTGTCTGATCCAGGTTTTAAAAATCTGAGGGTCAAATTCTAGAACAGGGTGACTGAATCAAGGTGTGACCAAGTGTTTCCCAATCTCCCGCCCACTTCCCTTAGATTACACCACGCCCACCTCCAGACTGACCTCGGATGATTGAACTAGAGGATTTCCAAAGACCTAGCTTCATGAAATCCTCAGGTCCACCCTACTTTTCTCTTTCATTGCCCCCTGATAAAACAACGTAAGGCAGACCTGGCTTTCTGTGCTTTTGGGTGATCTTAAGAAGAAAAGGGAAGCAGTAGCAGCCCAAGAGCTTTACGTATAGGGGCAAAAAGCCAAGATTTTCTTCCCAGGTAAAGTGAATCATGCTGTAGAAAGAATTATTTAACATGTTTCGAGTTTCAACCATGAGCTGCGGAATAAGGGCATCTGTCTATTACTGTATAAATTATGATTATTCTGAGCATCTGAGCACATCCTTCTGACTGCAAGATGTCTACTCTGTGACTTGTAGGGATTCCCACTCTGCCCAAAGGGTCAGCCATGTTTACAATGACTGACCTCAAAAAGGAAGAATCCAGAAAGTCTGGTCTGTTAAAGGGCCTGTTTTGCACCCTTACAGATGACTTCACCACAATGACAGCTTCAAGACGCCGTGGGATGATCAAAGCCTTCTTAGAACACTCCTCTCCTCAGGGTTATGCTCAGATATGGGCTCTCCATGCCAGAGTAAGCTTGGGACCCCAAAGTGATGGCCATAGCTGACACAGCTTTTACCAATGCACACACAGACACACGCATGCACACACACAGTCATTTCCTCTAAGGCACATTTCTGTGTGCTATTACTAGAACTGGATGACCCAGCACCTCTGGGGAAGACTGATATCACTAATGAAAAAATTAACCTGGAAACTTGGGGAATCAGCTTTTACCCGGCCAGCCACATTGGAGCTCCCTCCAACACCACCGCTCTGTCGCTCACACTCCACGTTCCCACCGTAGGCAGGGCTCCTATTTGAGGTTAAGCTCTCTTTGACTGATGGGATCTGGCCCATGGCCAGCAAGACTTGGTCATGCTGACATCTTAGCACAGTGGGACACTCTTATCTACGGTCACGTGGTGAGGAGACCCAGAAGGCTGTACTGATATCAAATAATGAGGCTTTAGACTCAGGAAAATGTGGTTTTAAGTCCTTATCTGCCTCTTAAACTTTATGGTTTTGAACAGTGTTCTTAATATCACACTCTTAGTTTCCCCCTCTTAAAAATGGGGTCAATACTCAGCATTATAGTGTTAATTTCCTTTGTCTCCTATCATCTAGCATCCACATCTTCTTGCTATAGCTCCAGTTGGTCCAGCACCTCAACCAAGCCTTAATCACACCACTCTCAGATCTCAGAGCATCCCATGGCCCGGCTCTTGCCCATGACCTGGGTGCTTGGCTGTGATTTCCAGCTGCACCTGTTAGAGTCATATCCACAATGGGGACATCTTATAGCTGAGGTGTTCTCTTTGGCCCAAATCTATACTCTATTTCATGGTACCTCACTGGTTCCCCTATACCTCACAAATTTCACATATCAGGCCTCAGACTATATTGCTGAGCCCAGCAAAAGTAATAATAAGAAAGGGAGGGCTTAAGAGTCCATTTTCTCATTTTTTTAATTGAATTTGGGGATGCAAAGGAAAAAAGTGGGATAGAGGCTTCTATCCTCCCATGAAATCACTGGATCCAAAACAATAACTAAAGTAATTATTTTACCCGAAAAGTGGAGAGTCTATTAAAATCAGAAGGCTGTGTATTAAAATTCCAATTAGAAAATCAATGAAACCAAAAGTTGGTTCCCTGAAAAGTTCAATGAAAGTGACAATCTTTAGCTAAAGTGACTAAGAAAAAAAGAAAGGAGACTCAAATTATTAAAACCAGGAATGAAAGAAGGACATTACCACTGAATTTACAGGAATAAAAAGCATTAAATACTATGCACAATTGCATGTCGACAAAAATGGAAATCCTAGATGAAATGGACAAATTCCTAAAAACACACAAATAACACTGAAGAAGGAATAGAAAATCTGAATAGACCTATAAAAAATAAAGGGATTGAGACACTAATAAAAAATCTTCCAACAAAGAAAAACCCAGGACCAGATGGCTTCACTGGTGAATTCTACCAAAAGTAAAAAGAATTAACACTAATCCTTGTCAAACTCTTCCAAAAAATAGAAGAGGAGGGAACACTTCCCAACTCATTCTGTGAAATCATTATTACCTTGATACCAAAGCCTGAGAAAGACCTTGGAAGAAAAGAAAGCTAGAGACCCAATATTCCTTATGAATCCAGGTGCAAAAATCCTCAACAAAATTCTAGCAAATCAAGTTCCGCAGCATATTAAATGGATTTTACACTATGACCAAATGGGGTTTATCTCAGGAATGCAAGGTTGTTTTAACATGTGAAAATCAAACGATATACACCATATTAATAGAATGAAGGAAAAACACCACATGATAATCTCAATAGAAGCAGAAAAAGCAACATCCTTTCATGATAAAAAAAGAAATCATTCATTCACCCCATATCCTTTTAGGGTTTTTAACTTCATCATCCTTATCTGACTTGGGATCATCGGAACTAATATCTCCAAGCCCTTTGTCCCTGTTGATATCAGTTATTATAAGAAGCCCAGGTCTCCATTTCATCTCTTGTACTCAGACTGTAATCTCCAAACTCCAAACTCCTGGCAGGATTGATCAAGAAAAAAAAAGGAAGAATGTACAAATAAACCAGATTAGCAATGAAATGTAGCCCGAATTACAGTTGCTGCAGATAATTAATAAATAAGAGAATATTTTGAACATGACAATACATTTGATGAAATTTTTTAAACTTCCTAGAAAGAGTAGAACTAAATCTGACTAAAGAAAAAATACAATTTGAATGGTTCTACAAAGAATATTCATAGGTAGTTAAAAATATTCCCACCAAAAAAACCCCATCACAAAGAGACAATTGTAAAGATGAGTTCTATAAAACATTTAATGAAAAGATAATACCATAGAGGTGATCTTCTAGAGAAAAACGCAAAAAAATGAGAAAGACTATCCAACTCACTAAGGGTAATTATAAGGATCTTAAACCAGAAAAGGATTGCTCAAGAAATGATCATTATAAGCTAACCAAAATAAGAACATACATGCAAAAATTGTCATCAAAATATTAATAATTTTGGAATTCAACAATGTATAAAATGACAAATGGGATATAGCTCAAGAATGCAAAGTTGGTTTAAATAAAGATTAAAAACTTTATTTAGATGCACGTCCAATAAAAGTCACCATAGGTTTTATGTGGAGAATGACAAGCTGATATAATACTTGTGTGAAAGGCCAAGAGTCCAAGAGAAGCCGAGGCACCTCTCAAGGACAAATTGGAAAAATATGTCTTATGAAATAGTAGATTATGTTAACTATAAAGTTGTGTAGGGCCGGCCCTGTGGCTTGGCAGTTAGGTGCGCGTGCTCCGCTGCTGGCGGCCCGGGTTCGGATCCTGGGTGCGCACGACGCACCGCTTCTCCGGCCATGCTGAGGCCGCAACTAGAAGGATGTGCAACTATGACATACAACTATCTACTGGGGCTTTGGGGGGAAAATAAATAAAATCTTTAAAAATAAATACATAAATAAATATATAAGTTGTGTAATATGTCAGTGTGGTGCAGCGTAAGACAAACATGTGATTGGAACAGGATAGGAAGCTCAAAAATACTCCCATTCAGATATGGCAACTTGATTTATGTTAGCATTATAGATCAGGGAGAGAGGATGGGCTCTTCAATAAACCGTGCTGGGATCAACTCAAGAGAGTTGATAGGTCTTGAGGTATGGAAGAAGAGCTGGAGAATCTTGGCATACTAGATAAAGGGTCAGAAATGAGGTTTTCAGAATTAAAGGTATAAAAGAAACAGGGGAACCTGGGTGAAATGAAAAGAATTAGAGGCTTTGAGACCAGGACATGAGACAGATCTCAGGCAGTGAAAGATATTTGGAGATACAGAAAAGAATTTCTGTCTGTGGTTGTGGCCTCCAGACTTGATGGCTCACACATGGTGTGTACTCAGATCTTGATGGACTTGGATGAACCTTGTGCTATGGGGAGAGGGTAGGAAAGGGTGAGAGAAAATGCCTAAGAGAAGTGTATCTGGTTCCAGAGGAAGTTCTTAGTGCATGCAGATGGGGAATGCTGTATGGGAGGGTGAGAAAGGAAGGGGGCTGAGGAATCAGGAGTGATCACTAGATTTCTGGAGAGGTCCAGAAATTCTCAGGGCCCCCAAGATAGGGTAACTTTTCATGATGTGAGAAGGTGTGGATTGTTGACAGATGGTGTGAGTTGACACAAGGTCAATGAGGAGGAGTCTGTGCTTTACTTCCCGTCCTGGACAACCCTGGGCCAGTCTCAGTGGCCTGCAGCTCTGGATCATCCTTCACGGCTTCATCATTCTTGTGGAAAAGACCAGCCATCCCCTCCATGTACCTGCTCCCAGGGAAGAAGGCACTGGGTCTCAGGCAGCCAATGTAGGACCTTCTGGATGTATGGTTCCCCTCGTTCTCTCCAACAGGCCCACTGGGTCCTCCCTCTCTGTGTCACCCTCACCAGCTGATGTTTCTCCACAGCCCGAGGGCATCTTGGCCACAGAGAGAAGATTTCACATCCAAGAGCCCACAATCAGCCAGGTCATCAGGAGGGCAGAAGGAACAATAGGTCAAACAAGTTGTGGTCTCTGGAGAATGTCCACATGGCCTCCCCTACCAGTGCTGGCCACCTGAACTCACAACCCCACTGTGGGGCTCACAACCCCACAGCAGATAAACTAGGGTTAGCCATAACAGGTAGGGGAGGAGGGAGATCAGCATCAGGAGATTCCAGGTTCATCGTCCTACTCAGGCCTCTCTAAGGGAGAAGGCTACACAGCTGTGAGGCAGATCAGGGAGAGGCCTTGGTGGAGGAAGCAGAGCTCGGGGGAGGAGTGGGTAAGTGAAACAACCCTTGGGATTCTTTCATCACTGAACCCTCCTCCCTCGTTACCCATCCCTTTCCATACCAGATCAGAAATTCCCCATTCAGAGACAAGATTACTCTGAGCCGGGACATTGATTGCCAAAGTATAGTGAAAGTAGGGGGCTCAGGAGCTGATTGTGGGAGAAAGAAATGGTACATAGTCAAATAAGAGGATCTCAGGATCCATGAGGGGAGCGGAAAGTAAAGAACCCGGGAGAGAGAAGAAAGGAGAGGATGGGTCTTCATGAATATGACTGACTTCCCGTTGGATTGGGTTGTGTCAGGTTAAGATCTGGGAGAAGAGAGATGGGGAAATGTCTTCCCAGGGCCTCCCAGGGTCAAGGGTTTTAGGAGTTACTTATTTGCACTGTCTCATGTTATTTGTAAGAATTCTAAGAATCCCTTATCTCCCACCACAAAAACCAGCAAGCTGCCCACATATGAAACCATATCTTATGCCTCTCTCTTATCGCTATCGATAAAGTATCTCTACTCCCTTCAAAGGCAAATTCCTCCACTTGTGATCAGGAGCCCAATACCTTTTGCCTTCCCCAGGACATCACTCCTGCAATCAATTAATCTCCCTCTCTCCCTCTCCCTCTCTCTCTCTGTCTCACACACACACACACACACGCACTTAATATTTGATACCCTGAGAAAGAAAACCCTCACTTGACCCCAGACCCCTCTCATTTATTGCTTCCCCTTTCACAAAAAGTGTTCTTAAAAGAGTCACCCTGTGCTGTCTCTGCTTCCTCACCTCACATTTTCCTGCTCAGCCCACACCCATCAGACTTGCCCCACCTCCACTCCCCTGAGATAGCATTCATCAGTATGTTAACCAACAACTTCCATATTGACAAATCCAAGTGTCACGTCTCTGTTTGTAACTTTGTTGACTTCTTAGCAGCATTTGACACAGATAATCATGTCTCCTTCTTAAAGCACTTTCTCCTCCTGGCTGCCATGACATCACACTTTTTGTTTCCCTCCTACCTCAATGGACATCCCTTCTCTTGCTCCTTTTCTTACTTCACTCCCTCCTCTCAACTTAGAGAGGTTGGGGCACACTAGAGTTATAACCTGGGCCAAATTCTCTGCGGTAGCTACAAACCCTAGACAACTTTATCTAGTACAATGGCTTTAGATACTTCTGTTTTCTGATAACTCTAAAATCTATATCTTCAACCCTGACCTGTTCCAAGAACTCCAGGCTCATATATCTAATTGCCCTCCTGACATTTCCAAATGGACTTCTAGCAGCACTGGAAACCTCACATGGTCAAAACAGAACTCTTGATTCTTCTCCCCACCAAGTAACATGGCTTCCTCTCTCACCTTTTCCCACCTCCCTTTCCTCCTACCCAATGCTTCAGTCACTCACACCCTACTCTTCAATCACACCTGTAGGAGAGGAAAACAATTCCTCTACCTTCTACGTCCTTCTGGCTGGTCTAAGAATTAAATTGACATGAGACAGAATAACAGGAGAAAATAAAACAAAGTTTAACAACATGTATACATGAAAGAAACCCAGGAAAACTGAGCAACTTGCCAAAATGGCGGAAGCCGCCACCTTAAATACCATCTTCAGCTAAAGACAAAGGAAGATGTTGGGGGTAGTGGTTTGGGATTTCAAAGGGGAGAAAGGCAATTTACATGGAAAGGGAAATGCAAATATTTGATAAACAAGTGTTTGCTGGGCCATCTATAGACAATGTGACCCGAGAGACAGACCTTTGATAAAAATGGCTTGCTCGTGCCTTTCTGTTGATCACATCTATTTTATATTATACTATAGTTATTTTATGGTATTAGGTCCTTCCTGGAACAGACCTTCTATCTAAATCCTTTTAGGCAGGTAGGGGGAATGTCAAAGTTTCTTTCAGAGTCTTTTTTTTGTTGTTGTTTAATTTTTTGTTTATTGCAATAACATTGGTTTATAACATTGTATAAATTTCAGGTGTACATCATTATACTTCTATTTCTGCATAGATTACATCATGTTCACCACCCAAATACTAATTACAACCCATCACCACACACATGTGCTGAATTATCCCTTTCGCCCTCCTCCCTCCCCCCTTCCCCTCTGGGAACCACCAATCCAATCTCTGTCTCTATGTGTTTGTTTATTGTTGTTATTATCTACTACTTAATGAAGGAAATCATATGGTATTTGACCTTCTCCCTCTGACTTATTTCACTTTGCATAATACCCTCAATGTCCATCCATGTTGTCACAAATGGCTGGATTTCATCATTTCTTATGACTGAGTAGTATTCCATTGTGTATATATACCACATCTTCTTTACCCATTCATCCCTTGATGGGCACTTAGGTTGCTTCCAAGTCTTGGCTATTGTGAATAACACTGCAATGAACACAGGGGTGCATGTATCTTTATGCATTCGTGTTTTCAAGTTCTTTGGATAAATACCCAGCAGTGGAATAGCTGGATCATATGGTAGTTCTATCGTTGATTTTTTGAGGAATCTCCATACTGTTTTCCATAGTGGCTGCACCAGTTTGCACTCCCACCAGCAGTGTATGAGAGTTCCCTTCTCTCCACATCCTCTCCAACACATGTTGTTTCCTGTCTTGTTAATTATAGCCATTCTGACAGGCGTGAGGTGATATCTCATTGTAGTTTTGATTTGCATTTCCCTGATAATTAATGATTTTGAACATCTTTTCATGTGTCTGTTGGCCATCTGTAAATCTTCTTTGGAGAAATGTCTGTTCAGGTCTTTTGCCCATTTTTTAATTGGGTTGTTAGTTTTTTTGTTGTTGAGATGCATGAGTTCTTTATATATTTTGGAGATTAACCCCTTATCAGATTTATGGTTTGCAAATATCTTCTCCCAATTGTTAGGTTGTCTTTTCGTTTTGTTGATGGTTTCCTTTGCTGTACAGAAGCTTTTTAGTTTGATGTAGTCCCATTTGTTTATTTTTTCTATTGTTTCTCTTGCCTGGTCAGACATGGTGCTTGAAAATATGTTGCTAAGACCGATGTCAAAGAGCGTACTGCCTATGTTTTCTTCTAGAAGTTTCATAGTTTCAGGTCTTACATTCAAGTCTTTGATCCATGTGGAGTTAATTTTTGTGTATGGTGTAAGGTAAGGGTCTACTTTCATTTTTTTGCATATGGCTATCCAGTTTTCCCAACGCCATTTGTTGAAGAGACTTTCTTTTCTCCATTGTATGTTCTTGGCTCCTTTGTCAAAGATTAGCTGTCCATAGATGTGTGGGTTTATTTCTGGGCTTTCGATTCTATTCCATTGATCTGTGTGTCTGTTTTTGTGCCAGTACCATGCTGTTTTGGTTACTATAGCTTTGTAGTATATTTTGAAATCAGGGAGTGTGATACCTCCAAGCTTTGTTCTTTTTTCTCAGGATTCCTTTAGCTATTCGGGGTCTTTTGTTGTTCCATATAAATTTTAGGATTCTTTGTTCTATTTCTGTGAAAAATGTTGTTGGAACTTTGATAGGGATTGCATTGAATCTATAGATTGCTTTAGGAAGTATGGACATCGTAACTATGTTAATTCTTCCAATGCAAGAGCACGGAATATCTTTCCATTTCTTTGTGTCTTCTTCAATATCTTTCAGCAATGTTTTATGGTTTTCCGTGTACAGCTCTTTCCCCTCTTTGGTTAAGTTTATTCCTAGGTATTTTATTCTTTTTGTTGCAATTGTAAATGGGATGGTATTCTTAATTTCTCTTTCTGCTACTTCGTTGTTAGTGTATAGAAATGCAACTGATTTTTGTATGTTGATTTTGTATCCTGCAACTTTACCATATTCGTTTATTACTTCTAAAAGTTTTCTGGTGGATTCTTTAGGGTTTTCTATATATAAAGTCATGTCATCTGCAAATAGTGACAGTTTCACTTCTTCCTTTCCAATTTGGATCCCTTTTATTTCTTTCTCTTGCCTGATTGCTGTGGCTAGGACTTCCAGTACTATGTTAAATAGGAGGGGTGACAGTGGGCATCCTTGTCTGGTTCCTGTTCTTAGAGGGATAGCTTTCAGTTTTTCACCATTGAGGATGATATTAGCTGTGGGTTTGTCATATATGGCCTTTATTATGTGGAGGTACTTTCCTTCTATACCCATTTTATTCAGAGTTTTTATCATAAATGGATGCTGTATCTTGTCCAATGCTTTCTCTGCATCTATTGAGATGATCATGTGATTTTTATTCTTCATTTTATTAATGTGGTGTATTACGTTGATTGATTTGTGAATGTTGAACCATCCCTGCATACCTGGAATAAATCCCACTTGATCATGGTGTATAATCTTTTTAACGTATTGTTGTATGCGATTTGCTAGTATTTTGTTGAGGATTTTTGCATCAATGTTCATCAGTGATATTGGCCTGTAATTTTCTTTTTTTGTGTTGTCCTTGTCTGGTTTTCGTATCACGGTAATGTTGGCTTCGTAGAATGAGTTAGGGAGCTTCCCTCCCTCCTCAATTTTTTGAGAGTTTGAAAAGGATAGGTATTAAGTCTTCTTTGAATGTTTGGTAGAATTCACCAGGGAAGCCATCTGGTCCTGGACTTTTATTTTTGGGGAGGTTTGTGATTACTGTTTCGATCTCCTTACTGGTGATTGGTCTATTCAAATTCTCTACTTCTTCTTGATCCAGTTTTGGAAGGTTGTATGATTCTAAGAATTTATCCATTTCTTCCAGATTGTCAAATTGGTTGGCATGTAGCTTTTCATAGTATTCTCTTAGAATCTTTTGTATTTCTGAGGTGTGTGTTGTAATTTCTCCTCTTTCATTTCTGAGTTTACTTATTTGTGCCTTCTCTCTTTTTTTCTTGGTGAGTCTAGCTAAAGGTTTGTCAATTTTGTTTATCTTTTCAAAGAACCAGCTCTTGGTTTTATTAATTTTCTCTATTGTTTTTTTAATCTCTATTTCATTTATTTCTGCTCTGATTTTTATTGTTTCCCTTCTTCTACTGATTTTGGGCTTTGTTTGTTCTTCTTTTTCCAGTTCCTTTAGGTGCATTGTTAGATTGTTTATTTGAGATTTTTCTTGTTTGTTGAGATAGGCCTGTATTGCTATAAACTTCCCTTTGCCTTTGCTGTATCCCATAAATTCCGGCATGTCGTATTTTCATTTTCATTTGTCTCCAGGTATTTTTTTATTTCTTCTTTGATTTCTTCGTTGACCCAGTCGTTGTTCAGTAGCATTTTGTTTAATCTCCATGTATTTGTGGCTTTTCTGGTTTTCTTCCTATAGTTGATTTCCAGTTTCATACCGTTGTGGTCAGAAAAGATGCTTGGTATTATTTCAATCTTCTTAAATTTATGGAGACTCATTTTGTGGCCTAATATGTGATCAATCCTGGAGAATGTTCCATGTGCATTTGAAAAGAACATGTATTCTTCGGTTTTTGGATGGAATGCTCTGTATATATCTACTAGGTCCATCTGTTCTAGTGTGTCATTTAAGGCCAATGTTTCCTTATTGATATTCTGTTTGGATGATCTATCCGTTGGTGTAAGTGGAGTGTAAAGTCCCCTACTATTATTGTGTTACTGTCTATTTCTCTTTTTATGTCTGTTAATAATTGCTTTATATATTTAGGTGCCCCTACATTGGGTGCGTAGATATTTACAAGTGTTATATCCTCTTGTTGGATTGTTCCCTTGATCATTATGTAATGCCCTTCTTTGTCTCTTTTTACAGTTTTTGTTTTAAAGTCTATTTTGTCTGATATGAGTACTGCTACCCCAGCTTTCTTTTCATTGCCATTTGCGTGGAGTATCTTTTTCCATCCCTTCACTTTCAGTTTGTGAGTGTCTTTAGGTCTGAAGTGTGTTTCTTGTATGCAGCATATATATGGGTCTTGGTGTTTTATCCAATCAGCCACTCTATGCCTTTTAATTGGGGCATTTAGTCCATTGACGTTTAATGTAGCTATTGATAAGTATGTATTTACCGCCATTTTTTAACTTTTTTCTCAGTGTTTTAGTAGTCCTTCTCTGTTCCTTTCTCCTTCTATACAGAATTGATGGTCTCTTTAGTTTGACCTCTGTCTGAAAACTCTACTCTTTAACTTACCTCCTCCCTCATCTTATGTTTTTGATATCATATCTAACCTCTTTTTTGTGCATTTGTATCCATTGCCCTCTTATGGAAATAGATAATTTTTCCTATTTGTGGTCTTCTCTTTTCCCCTTAAATCAGTCCCTTTAACATTTCTTGTAGCACTGGTTTCTTGGTGACAAACTCCTTTAATTTTTGCTTGTCTGGGAAATTTTTGATCTCTCCTTCCATTTTGAATGATAATCTTGCTGGGTAGAGTATTCTTGGCTGTAAGTTTTTTCCTTTTAGCACTTTAAATATATCTTGCCACTCTCTTCTAGCCTGTAAGGTTTCTGCTGAGAAGTCAGCTGATAGCCTTGTGGGGTTTCCTTTGTATGTAACTTGTCTTTCTCTGGCAGCTTTTAGGATTCTCTCTTTATCTTTAATTCTAGACATTTTGATTATAATGTGTCTTGGTGTGGGCCTCTTTGGGTTTATCTTGTTTGGGGCTCTCTGTGCTTCCTGTACCTGGATGTCTGTTTCCTTCCTTAGGTTAGGGAAGTTTTCATCTATTATTTCTTGAAATAGATTCTCTGCCCCTTTGTCTCGCTCTTCTCCTTCTGGGACACCCATAACACGGATGTTAGTGTGCTTGATGTTGTCCCAGAGGTCCCTTAAACTGTCCTCACTCTTTTTAATTCTTTTCTCTTTTACCTGTTCAGCTTGGGTAATTTCTTCTAGTCTTTCGTCCAGCTCACAGATCCATTCTTCTGTATCCTCTACTCTGCTTTTGAATCTCTCTAGCGAATTTTTCATTTCCAGTATCGTATTCTTCATTTCTGATTGGTTCTTTTTTATGTCTTCCATTTCTTTGCTGACATTCTCACTCAGTTCATCTATTCTTCTCCCCACATCAGTGAGCATCCTTAACACTCTTAGTTTGAACTCCCTGTCAGGTAGCTTGCTCATTTCTGTTTCACTTAGTTCCTTTTCTGGGGTTTTGTCCTGTTCCCTTACTTGGAATGTATTCTTTTCCCTCCTCATTTTGCCTCTTTCCCTGTGCTTATGTCTACGTATTAGGTAGGTCAGCTACGTCTCCTGCTCTTGGATAGGTGACCTTATACAAGTGATGCCTTAGGAGTCCTGCAGTGTGCTTCCCTCAGTTCTCAGTGTTCCAGGGGTGACCCCTATGTGGGCTACGTGTGTCCTTCTGTTGTGGCCTGTTTGCTTTCCCTGTATGCACCCAGGTAGGCCGAGTTATGCTCGTGGTCAGCTGTTGTAATGCTCAGCTGTTTGTAGTTGTTGTGGGCCCTTCAGTCTCTTTATCAGGTGTGGGGAGCCCCAGCACAGTTGGCTGCAAGTTCTAATACCACATTTGTGTTGCAGTATTTCTTTTAAGTGAGTAGGCCCCCAGCGTGGCAGGTTGTTAGGCTCAGGGGCTTACAATTGCTATAAGCCTCCAGCCTTTAGGTCTCTTGTCAGCTCTCTGAGGATTGCAGCTGGGTGGGGCTAGCCTCAGGCACAGGAGCACCCACTGTTTCAGACTTTGGAAGGTGGGGCAGACCCCCTATGTGAGTCTTTGAGAAGTCTTCTGCAGTTGACAAGCCCTGCCGCCCACAGGTCCACACACACAGTCAACACAGTCCTGCCCCATGTGTGTGCCCCAAAGCTCCTGAAGTGGACCCAGTCTCTCCACGGCGGGAGCCCCATACACTCCACCACTGCCCCACACTCTCCACCCGCTCCTTGTGCACGCCCTGCCCCACTGAAGTCGGCTCAGTTGCCAGGCTGCAGAGAATCCAGTCACCAATATATGCAGGCCCACAAGTTGCCTGAGGGCTTGTTGTTGGGTGGGGCCAGTCTCTAGGGTGGGCTGCCTGCCCTGGCTGAGCTGGATTAAATCGGTGCTCTAGTGGGTTGGGCAGACCTGGGCTAGCAGGCCCCAGGGAGAACTCCAATGGCGTCTGTGTCAGCACGCCCACACCAGGACACAACAGTGGCCGCCGCCAATGTCCCAGTCCCTGGAGAGGTCTCACCTCTCACTGAGATGCACTCAGGGCCTATCAGGTGAGTCTCTTTTCACCAAAGCACTATGCACCTTTCTGGTGATTTTGGGATGCTTTCTGAAACGGGTGAGTTTGCACGCAGGCCCTTTAAGAGCCGGTTTTAATTTCTTTGTGAACCAGGATTTCTGGGGGTATTCCCCAATGTTTTAGTAGCAGGCAAAGTCAGATATTATGCCACTGGTCTCGATTGTGCTGGGTCCACAAAATGCCCACAGCGGGGGCGCTCCCCAGCTCAGGGCCCCACGCCTCCAGGGAGGGCTGCCTACCTTTGGGCTGCTCCCAGGCGTCCGTGAAGCTGGCGGCTTGTGAAGGCGGTGTTTTTTCTCAGAAGGGAGTTTCTGCCTCTTCCACCTCAATTAGGATTGTCCTTTGTTGCAGGAGTTCCTCTTATCCAGTTTTCAGTTCTGTCTCAGGGGTAATTTTTCCACAAGTAGTTGTAAATTGGCTGTGTCCGCGGGAGGAGGCGAGTTCCGAGTCTGCCTACGCCACCGTCTTGACTTCTCTCGCAGTCTTTTGTTCTTAAAAATAATTAAGCCAAAGAGACACATTTTGGAGTGGCTAATTCTGATCCCCGACACAGCTAATATCAGCCATTATCCATATTCCTCTGCAGATCCCTCTGACTGGAATGTCCCCACCCCTCACTACCCAACTGGCAACCTCCTCAGCCCAAATTTCAACTCCTATTTAAAACCCATTCTCACTCTTTCCCCAACCCTGAGTGTTCCCATAGCACTGTGTGTGTGTGCACATGTGTGCACACATGTGCATATAAACTGAGACTGCTACTGATCTAATATGCCACAAGCTTAGATTCTGGGTAGATGCCACAAGGTGAGAAGTGTGAGATCTGAAGGGCAGTCAGATGCAGAATGACAGAGATGCTGAAATACCTTGTAGATAGCATGCAGGCTGGGCAGGCTCCTCATTGTGGCCACAGAAATAACCTCAGCCATCAGGTGTCCCTCAGCAGGTGTGACTGTAATAGGTACAGCTGGAAATCAAAGCTAGAGACCCAGGTCTTGGCCAAAAGCCAGGCCATGAGGGGATCCGAGGGCAGGAACAGCACAGGTTGCAGGCATCTGAGACAAGATGGCTGGAGCTAGTATGGGGGATCAGAATTGGCCACCTCAAAATATTTCTCTTTACCTTGATTATTTTCTCTGAAAGAAACTTTGACCTCCCCCCCCCCCCACACTAACTGCCCAAAAGAATTTAAGATAGAAGGCCTGTCCCCAGGACAGGCCATCACCATAGATAACTCTGGGTATAGATAGACTGGGAAGGTCCTTGCTAAGTCCATTCTTATCAAAGCTCTAAAAACCAAGTAAAAGTAGAAGTTACCATTGTAAGAAACATTTACATTCATAAGGGAAATCTCCATTTGTAAACGTATCTCCCTCTCTGTACTGGGAAGAAGGGGGCATGACCTTATCTCTAGAAACTCTTATCATTGCGGAAGGCAGGACTTAAATCTGCATACTCTTGTTTACTGTGCTTTTCTGGTAATCCCCCATAACTGACTTCCCCCACCCCCAACATCCTCCTTTGTCTTTAGCTGAAGATAGTATTTGAGATGAGAACCTCCGCCATTTTGTCAAGTTACTCAGTTTCGCTGGTTTCTCCCATGTATACATGTTATAAGGCTTTGTTTGATTTTCTCCTACTATTCAGTCTCATGTCAATTTAATTTGTAGCCAGCCAGAAAGGACCTAGAGTAAGTAGAGGATTGTCTTCCTCCCCTTCACTAGCACAGGAGGGAGTCGGGGCTGAGGGCCTGTGGGTCTAAGTCCCTAAAGGGGGTCAATGTCTGGGGGCAGGAAACCTGGGTCTCTTACCTGGATAACCATGGGCAAGAGTCTTCCATCAGGCTGAAGCTTCAACACGACCAGAGGAGCTGCCACATATTGGTGCTTAAAAATGATGGCATTAGGCTTGACCCCATCCAGCAGGGAGAAATCAGCTTCAAACAGAGATCCAGCCTGAGGGCGGGGGGCAGGGATAGATAAAGGGGTAGGGTCGGTTCTGGACCTGCCCGTCTCTCATTTGCCAGGTTGGATCCTTCCTCTACCCATCCAGTCTTTTACTTTAAACACAATCACTCTCCCCATAACCAAGCCCTAAATGCAAGGTTTTCATGCTCAGTGTCTTCCATCAGACTTGAAGCTCCTGAGGTGAACTTTCTGGGTTTCCACTCTGCACACCCATCCCCCGCAACCAAAGTCCTTCCTTATCACCCCCCCCCCTCAGGCTTTAGCCAAATGTAGCACAAAATGGTTCCTTTACCCCGCCCCCAGCTCTCTCCGAGGCGTTGTTCAGTCTCTCTTGCTGTTTCCCTCCAGAAGCCTGAGCTCTTGCCTAAGGCTAAATACATGTAATGAGGAAGGAAGACATGAAAGTGGAAATGGAAGAGGAGGAGGAAAAGAAGGCGATAACAGGAGTCGGTGTAGATCAGTGGCTCTCAAGCAGGGGTGATTCTGCCCCCCAGAGGATATTTGGCAATGTCTGGAGACACTTTTGGTTGTCACAACTGGGGGGATGTTTCTGGCATCCAGTGGGTAGAGGACAGAGATGTTACTAACCATCCTACATGCAAACAACAGCCCCCCACAACAAAGAGTTATCTGACTCAAAATATCAATAGTACCATAGTTGAGACACCCTAAGTGTAGATGGAGGAGGGTGTAGATTAAAGAGGTGTCAGTGGAGGAAATGAGGGAAGCGGGGCAGGAGGCAGGAGAAGGAAGCAGAGAGAAACGAGATGACCATGGCTGGGGTGGTGGGTGAACAGAGGGAGTGCAGCACCTGGAGTTTTTTCTCCATCTGGGTCTTTAAGTCTTCCACCCCTGGAGGCAGTGCCAGCCGGGCTGGGAGGCTGGTGGAATGCCTCAGGGGCATGGGGTTTGCACCGTTGAGGAACTGGTACCCAAACAGTGCATCATCCTTCCAGGAATTTCTAACCTGCTCTAAGGACATCAGTTGGGGAGCATGCTGTGAGCTCTGAGCTCCTGATCCTACTAACATATCACTCTCCTACCCTCTCTCCCTCTTCTTTCAAATCCTTGGGCTGGAAATATGTATATAGGTTTTAGGAGGTTGTGGTAACTGACCAGCCAGGCCAGTGTTTCCACACGGGAATATTTTTTTGAAATCTTCCAGTCTTTTCACAGAATTTGTGAGATCCAATGTCTCCTTGAGGGCCAAGCCCTTCAACCTGTGGAGAGAAGGCCAATGCAAGAAGATCAAGAAAGGATCCCACCTTGCATCTGGGATGCAAGTGCCCGACCTCCACCTGGCACTAAGACTTTTGCCGGAAAGGGAGTGAAGTCCAAATCCTCATCCTCGAGGAACTGCTCATTCCTGGGAATATCCCGCTGCGTATTCCCTGCTATAGGCAGGATTATCCCGTCTTTCCAGGAGCTCCACCTGGAGGAAGAACACGGAGTCGGGAGAAAGTGAGGCCGTGGGTTTCCTGGGATCTGATAGGGGATCAAAGGCTTTCTTGGGCGCACCGGTTCACCTTCCTTCTTGCCTTAGAGCTCCTGCTCCTGATCTTTCTTAAACAGATTCTGGGGGTCATAGCTCACAGTCCGGGTTGGGGAGGGGACACAAGAGCCCGACGCCTCCTTTGACATCCCTCCGCGCTCGGCCTCTTCCGTCAGCCATCCTCTCAGCCCCACGCTCTTGCACTTCTCCCCCTCCTCCAGTTCTCTCGCCTTTCCCTCCTATATCATAGCGTTTCCCGGACCCCTTCTTCTCCCAGCCCGCCGGGTGCCGCCCCCGTTTCCCCACTGCTGTCACCAGTGCCCGCGGGCAGGCAGATGATCCCGTCGCTCTGCACCCGGCGATAGCAGGGGAAAAGGGCCTGGCCCTGGGTTCCGGGGCCCGTCACGGTGTGACCCACCTGCATAACCAGCCGAAATCTAACAAGCCTTTGTGTTTGCGTAGCTTCACCAGCAGGGGGCGCCCCAGGTGTAGGGGGACGTCGACGTCACACTCTGTCTCTGGCGGGACAGGACCCGGGTCAGAGGCAGGTTTGGGGGTCCTCAGAGTGGGCAGGGTCAGTGATCCTTCAGAGAAGCGTGGCTCCGCTTCCCCCCCGGAGCACTCCCCAGGAGAGGCCGAATCCCGCCTGGTGGTGAGGAGGAACAGCCCACTCTGGGGTCTCCGGCCTCCCGGTCCCCGCCGCGTCCGGGAAAGCGCAGCGCGCCCAGCAGGCGTCTCATCTCTGCTCCTTCCACCCGGGCAGAAAAATGCCGCTCTTCTCTCCCGGGCCTCCCCCTTTCTCTTTTCCTACCTGGCAACCCACCCGCGCCCGACCCCCTTCTCCCGCGACCGAGGCTCGGGCGCCCGCAGGCCCCTTTTCCCGTCCCCGCTCCCCAGTGGCCGCCGCAAGGTCACGGGTCCCCGCGCCCGGCCGTGCTCTGCATTGACCTTGCCCCACACTGGCCCCAGCCGCTTCTCTAGGGCCGCCTCTCCGTGCTCGCCCAGCAGCCACAGCTGCACCAGGTCGCTGGAGCCCGCCAAGACCGGTGACCATACGGATCGTGTACTTGCCCAGCTTGCCCGGACTGGGAGGGAACCTGGGGAAATTAAGCAATTAAGAGGATCTGAGGCCCAGGCCCCGGGAAGCCACTCTTAGACAAGTGTCTGTTGTGTTGGGTCCCAGGGTGCCCATAGGTTCCTCTCCACTCAGATGCACCTGTCCCTGGGTTTCTCACAGCAGCTCCGGAGTGTGCACCGCACACTTATTCACTTGGCAAACACTCCCTGGCCGGTTCCATGCCCAACCAGGACTGAACACACCGGCCTCCAGACGATGACAGATAAACACTAGCCATCACCTCCACCAAATTTTGGTGAATAAATGACTAAAAGAGCAACAAGCAACAGAAATGAGGGAGGTGGGATGGTTTGAAGTGTGGGAGTGTTTTCAGTGAAAAGTGAGTAAACCATTTTGGCAAGGATGCAGGGCTCTCAGTTGAGGACACGTATGAGATAATGCTGGACAGACGAAGCAGAGGAGTCTGCTGTCCACACTGGGGAGCCAAGAGGGGGAGTTTGGAATTCCTCATCAGTTCCAGTCATGAAGCTCCCACTGGGCTTTCCTGAAACGGGCTCTCTGGGGCCAGCACCCCAGGCTGAGCACCTATAATGGGCCCTATCAGCATGCTCCCTTCAGGACCAATTCTGCCCACCCTACTCGCAATCTTTTGCTCTCCTCATCCTCTTTAGGGACAACTGCTGTACCAGGCACGAATCCTCCTAGATTCCTTCTTTGGATGTTCATTTCTATCCACCCCTTCCCAGGCACCCCTGCTCGCCAGTCAGCTGCCTCTTTCCTGGACCTTCTGTTCTATTGTGAGCAAAGGCCTTGAACCCACAGCTTTTTGCGTAAACCCCGCTTCCATCTCCTCATGTCGAAATAGTTAATCAAAATAGTTGGTTCAAGTGGGAATCAAAGAGTATACAGACATACCATAAACGTTTTGTTTTAAAGTGAAACCATAAATGTATAGCCCCTCATGAATGTTTTTATCTAGGATGGAAATTTTTTGAGTGTGGGTCCATAATAAGAGCTTCTCTAGGTCTTTCTTGCATAAACCACACCCAAATAAGTTGACGTTTATTTAAAATGGAGCTAAATCCTAAAGGTTCTTGTGGGAAAAAAATGAAAGGCAGTATCTCTCCAGATCTTTATAGTTTTCCCCAAACCTTTCACAGTTGTCTTCCTACTCCTAATCATTAACTTGACAGTGACTTTTTAATGATTCTTGTTTATAGAGTCATAAAGTGTTCAACTTGGTTTTAATAAGAACAATACCCTTATGTATACTCATTCCATCAGTTTGTCTGAAAATTTCATAATTACAATAACAAATACACCTGACATAAACAGTTTGGGAAGCTTACACAACTACTCTTGGTAAACATAAAGCTCAACTGGTGGGCATTGAAGTGCCGGGCGTGTCAGGACTTAGCCTACTAGCTATGTGCGCTTGGCAAACTGTGGGCATGTCAGTCTCTTTTGGAGGCGATGGACAGCGTTGGTTACCCGATCATTTGGTTAAGTTTAGGTGATTTAGAAACTTCTATTGTCAAATCCAGTTTTTCTCTGATGCTGCCCTGTCCACGGCAGCTACCTCTCCCAATACTCAAGAATCTGGGGACCATGAGTGGTCACAATGCTCTCTGCTCCCACAGCCATGTGCACAGAGTTGTGTCGCTGCTGTCCCTCAGTGACTCCCTTCTGAAGTTCACGCTGTTCACCAATAAAACCCTCTTTCCTTCTTCCTCAAAATTACAAGCATTCTCCTTTCCTCCCCATTGACTCTAACACCTAAGAAACTTCACCTCCACTCTGTGAAGTGTGGGAGTGGTTTCAGTGAACAGTGAATAAACCACTTTGGCAAGGATGCAGGGCTTTCAGTTGAGGACAAGTATGAGATAATGCCATTGTTGTCAATAGCCTCAACTTGTATTCAGAGAAGACCCTTCTTACACTTTGGCAACACGTTCCCTCCACCGACTGAGCCTCCAAATCCCTATTTTTCACATTTCAGTTGCTAATCCAATCACGACTTAGACGTCATTTATTATCACTTAAAACTCACTGGCAGTATATTATACCTATGGTGGTTTAATTCCTCAGCCCACGAACCATTCTCCCTTTCCTGAAGATTGTGACTGGAGAGAGGAGAGAGAGAGCAACTGTGAGCTCCTGAGCATTTCCAGCCCCTTGCTTCAGCCCCTGGGAGACCCAGCTCAGTTCTTCTCTTTGGGTTCTGTGAGATATCAAGTGTCCTTCCAAGAAATCCCCCTTGATGGCTTAAGTTAGTTTGAAGTGGGTCTCTAGGGTGAAAGACATCCTATCAGGAGTAAGTCCAAGTTACAGATGCATAGAAATAAATTATGACACCAAGTAGTGACGAGTCTCAAGAGCTGAGTCTCAGTGAACTTGTGTTCCTTCTCTAATCACCTCCCCATTGTGTATGTGGACACCCCTTCCTGCTGAGTAGTGGTTTGTTTACTTAATGATTTCTTGTCCTGAGTCCACAATTTTCCAATCCTTCTTGCTTAGTAGTACAATCTTATTTCAATATTTAAGATTGCTTATTTTATAACTTCCATCTCAAAGTCCCTTCAAAGCTCATATCCTTGCCTCCACCTACTTCTAAACTATGCTCCCTCCACCTATCTAATTAAACGTCCTAACTCAGGCTACACCTGTTTTTGGACCTAGAGGCTTAGAGTAAATGAGAGGGCTGATCTGCTTTTCATACACTTTCCCTTTTCTCTCTCTTTGTATTTCATAATCTCACACATCCTCTATGAAGGAAGCTAAGACAGAATGAAGAAATTCCACTAAGTAACTCATCAAAGGTATCTCTGCCATCCACTACTGGTTACCTGTGTGGATATGATGGTTCATATAAGTAATGTTTGGTTCTTGGAACAGCGTTCAGTTTCCTGCCTGTCCTTTCTATCGAAAGCACTCCTCCTAGAGCAGGAGCCATATTTCATCAGTGTAAAATCCCAACACCATTTTCAGGCTGGATGTCCCACTGTTTGGCCTGGAAATACTGTAGTCCCATGACTTCTGCCCCTCTGCTAGCCTCCATGCCCCTCCATGTGGAGCCACCGGAATCACTGATACCCTCCTCTGTACCCTGTAAGGGCTACGGAGAAGCAGGGTGAGTTGAAAATGGCTCCCATGTACCTCCAAGACAAAATACATTATTTTCTTAGGTTATTAAGTTCTTTCAGGCCTTCTTGGAACTCTTTACAGGTGTCTCATTCCAAAATCTCTGGTGACATATGTGGAAGATAAACAAACAAATACATAGACGCAGAGAACAGATTGGTGGTTGCTAGAGGGGACAGGGATGGGGTGAGGGCAAAAGGGGTAAAGGGGTACATATGCATAGTGATGGATGGAAACCAGACTTTTGCTGATGAACATGATGCAGGCTATACAGAAGCCGAAATATAATGATGTACACCTGAAACTTACACAGTGTTATAAATCAATGTGAACCCAATCAAATAAGATAAAAATCTCCACTGAGATTCGTTCAAAAGTCTCCAGACCAACAGCAAACATGAGTTTCTATATTAAAGTATGCCCCCAAATTCAGAAGACAAATAGCTCTCTCTTCTTCCCCATAATGGAGGAAGAGGACTAAAAAGGACAATGCTCCATACTCCTAGGGCATCAGAACTCTTTTATAATAACTTTTATTTTGCTATTATACACTCCAGGGATGGCCCTAGGAGATTCATATTCTGCCAGTTTTCCTGCATCAGCCAAGGACCCAATAGAAGACAGATGACACACTTAAATTAGGATAATTAGAGGATAATTTATTTACACTGGGACAACGTATAAAGGGATGGATAGGGTGTGAGAAACTACAAAGGGATAGTGCTGAGGGTAGCAGTCCTGTAGCTGCCACCTGTATAGGCCCAAGGGAAAATGAGAGGGAGAGGTTACTAGAACCTAGAAAAAGAAAGTTATCTAGAGAAGGATTCCTTGAAGGGAAGAGTGCTCTTTTGTCAAGTCACACAGCCTGAAATGAACTTTTAGGGAGGGATTTAGGGGAATAAACACCCTGACCTCACTCTCCTCCTTCCCTATATCCCCCTGCTGAGGCTCCCCATTAGGCACACTCAATTGGAAACCAGAGAGTATGAGAGCCCATTAATATAATCCATCAGATCATCCTCCTAGGGAAGAGAGAAGAGTGCATAAGAGTAGAAAATGGATCTGGAGAGACAAAAAGAATTTATCCAGAACATTGCCTTTATGGTAGACATCCTCAACCTTTATGAGAGCCTCTCTTGCATCCCCCACCTCGGCTTTAGAGAGAAAAGAACCCTGCCCCTCTCTCATATTGGTAAAAGGGAAGAAAATAGTTCTCTTCAAAACACTAAACTTCAGGGTGCAGATGGGCAAAATGGGTGAAGGTCGTCAAAAGGTACAAACTTCCAGTTACAAAATAAATGTCATAGGGATATAGTGTACAGCATAGTAACTATAGTTAATAATACTGTATTGTATGTTTGAGAGTTGCTAACAGAGTAGATCTTAAAAGTTCTCATCACAAGGAAAAATACTGGTAACTATATGTGGTGATGGATGTTAACTGGACTTGTTGTGGTGATCATTTTGCAATATATACAAATATCAAATCATTGTGTTGTACACCTGAAACTAATATGATGTTATATGTCAATTATATCTCAATTAAAAAACCTCACTAAATTCCACAGAACACTGGTGACCTGTTTTATCTGTTCTCTGTTTATACTGATCGAAATGTGGTGGTTATAATAGAACTAGTTTTGAACTGGCACCTTCAGTAAGCTCTGCATGGGGTGGAAAAATTGAGATGAAGTGGGGGCTAGTGAGAGTCCCCCATTCTAGGATAGGAAGTAGGCAGTGAAAAAGCTATTGATTAAGCAATCACCAATTGTCTTCTGGGGCTCATATCATATGACCACTAAGGGCAAGGCATTAGGAGATTCAACAGCCAACTCTAACAATTTCAGTTTTTGACTCTAAGATACAGCAGAAGAGACAGATGTAAGCTCAAGTTTGCTCAGCTGAAAGAAGACAGGGAAAAGCAGAATATTTATGTAACTCTGTTATGGCAAACTTTTGTTTGTTACAATCGGTGATTTGAGATCCCTGGTGCCAAATCCAGAAATTAATTGTGAGTTTTAATGAATAGTGGCACCTAAATCATCTGCAGCACCTGGTTTCTAACAGTAAAGTTGGTATAATACCGGGGAAAATGGAGAATCCTGGCAACTGAAGAGGATGTCTGGGAGGAACAAGAGATTTTAGGGAGCTCTCCCCCCACACTTCACCACTCCACCAAATACTATCTCCATATGTGCCCCCTAGTTATGACCAAAGATATTACAATATTCCATTGTAAAGTGGTTTCCACCATTAATATGGGAATCCAGCATATGAGGAAAGGATGGTAATATTTAAGGACTGGATTTCCATGCTGCCCTTCATTCCTCATTTATGCCCTTGAGGTCAAGGCAATAAAGCAAAGAGTTCAGCAGAGATGTGTGGAGCTTTCAGGCTTGCTGCGAAGAAACTGAAACTCCACATGGCTCAGTTCTGGCCATTAAGTCTCTGATGATGACCCATATGCTAAATAGCACACTAAATTTCCATGTGAATTTCTTTCTCAGACACAGGAATCATAGGGAAGATAGTTAAAGATATAGGGATACAGCTAAAGATAGATAAATAGGTAGGTAGGTAGGTAGAAAGATAGATAGATAGATAGATAGATAGATAGATAGATAGATAGATAGATAGATGATAGAGAGATGATAGATAGATGATAGATATCTATGTCTATAGATATAGATCTATATGGAGCTATAGATCTATAGATATCTATATCTATGCCTATATCTTTATCTATCTAGAGAGAGAGAAAGATAGGAAGAATATAGAATTTTTTTCTCTACAACATAAGAACATGAACATGGCTGCCAAGAGATCACCATGGTACTATAACTTCAGCAAATGTCCTCTCTAGGAACAAAATCTACCAGTTATTTGCATCCATTATCTCAAATTAGAAAATGTGAATCAAAATAACGATATTAAACTTGTCAGGGTGACTTTGGGAATCCTCATCCCATCCTTATCGCTGCAAAACTTTTAGGCAATGGGAAAAATACTCCAAATCAAAATAGGATTAAATCATATTCAAACAAGGCCATTGCTTTGAGTTGGACCTAAGAATTTGAGATCACCTCAAGGGAAGAAACTCAGAGTGTGAGATGATGGAGGAAGACTGGTGTAGTGGTTAAGAGCACAGGCTTTTGAGCCAGACAGACTTGAGTCCAATTCTGGACCTGCCTCTAACTTGCTGTGTGACCCGTGACACATTACTGAACTTCTCAGAGTCTGTGACCTCATCTATAAAGTGAAAATAATAATACCTACATCATAGAACTATTTGAGGATTAAAAAGGTTACTATGCAAACTGTTCTTTACAGAGTATCTAACACTTAATAAAGTTCAACAAATGGTGGATATCATCATTATGCACAAGGAAACCTCAAGACTCCAAGAGAAAGCAGAGCTTGTGACTAAAGCTGAAGGAGACCGATATGCGGCACAGGATGGACCACCTGGAAGTCATCAGTTGTAATGGTTATCGTGTTGCAGCTTTCTGAAGGGGTAGATCTGAAAGTGAAACCATATTGGTGGAGGGAATTTTCTATACAATTTAGGTTAGTTGTAGGTCATATTTTCCATGGCTTCCAGATGTCTATCAATTTGTCCAACTTCTTGTAGGACCCAGAGATGCCTCCCTAAGATTTGAGAAGACCAAAATTAATAAAGATGTACAGTTAAACCAAAATACACCTGGGGCTTATCACAGAGCTAGAGAGATCAGAGAAAAGCTTTTAGAGTCTATGCCCATCGCCTTCGCATCTAAAATCGATTAGTCAAAGATTCAAGAATGCAGACAACAAAGAGATGAATCAGTCTCTAACTATAAACTCCACTTAGAAAACATCTGGAAGGATTTTCAGGTTTAACTCTAAATGATTGCATGACATTTGCTTTAGTTACTGGTATTGTTAATGGGCTTCACGCTGAACTGAGACAGGCTATTTTAAAACATCATTTTAGCAGAATACTCCTCTCTCTGAGATCCGTGCCTTAGCACAACGCCATAAAGATGGACAGGCTGAGAATGCTAAAGAATCTAAGCAGTGCAAGCTCATGGCTCTCCAACTGAAACAACTCCGGGGAAATCAACCCAAGGCCTTGGAGCCACCCTTGACTTCCCTGCAACCTTGGAGTAGACTGGGACACCTGTAAATATTGCTAGGAAAGGGATATTGAGTTAAAGGTGGTCCAAAAAGAAAAAGAATCCAACAGATGTCAAAGTGTCAATGACTGCCCTCTGAGGAATCTGCTCCTGTCTCCCCCAGATACTCTTAAACACACTGGGTGAAATAATCCCAGTCGGTGGGCACCCTACCGCCTTTCCAATAGACACCAGGACCACCTTCTCCACCCTTAACACCTCACAATTCCCCACCATACTCCCTCCCTCAGTAGTGGAGTTAGATAGCTTACTACATGATTTGCCTCACCTCTAAGCCCTATTTGGTATCTCTTGGACCCCATGATGCCTGACATAGCTTTTTGTTAATTTCCACAACCCTGATAATCTGTTAGGCACAGATTTACTTTCTAACTGGAATGCTAATATTTTATGCGTGCCCAAAGGACTAACCCTTGAAGTCGTGGACCTCCTCCCCCACTCACCCTTGTCCTCTAACAGCTCTGATAGATCGCCTCCATTTCCTCGCTGCCCTCACACTTCCCTAAGCCCTCAACATCCCTCATTCAGAACATGTGCACTCACATTCCTGAGTCCCTTTCAGCTACAAGATCAACAGATATAGGACATATTGGGAAAGCAGAGCCCTTAAAAGTGGAAATAGACCCCACCATGCCCCTCCCTGAACTACCCCAGTATCTTTTAAAACCTGAAGCAGTTGAAGGTCTCAGACCTATTATTCCAGGACTCCTTGAGGAGAGCTCCTCATCTCGATTTGCAGCTCCTGTAGCATCTTTATTTTCTGTGTAAAAAACCTAAGAGCCTACATTCTGCTAAAGACACTGTTAAAAAGAATGAAAAGACAAGCCACAGACTGGGAGAAAATATTTGCAAAACACATATATTATAAGAGACTTGTATCCAAAATATACAAAGAACTCTTAAAACTCAATAATAAGACAACAAACAACTCAACTTTAAAAAATGGGCAAAAATAGACAAATACTATATGATTCCATTTATCTGAAGTACCTAGAGGAGTCAGATTCATAGAGACAGAAGTAGAATGGCGGTTGCCAGAGGCTGGGGTGGTGGGTGGCCAGTAGTAGGGGAATAGGGATGTCTTGTTTAATGAGTATAGAGTTTCTTCCAGTTTTGCAAGATGAAGAGAGTTCTGGAGATGGATGGTGGTGATGGTCGCACAACAATGTGAATGTACTTAACGCTACTGAACCGTACACTGAAAACATGGTTAAGATGGTAAATTTTATATTATGTATATTTTACCACAATTAACAGTAAAAATTTAGACAGAAAAGACAAATTCTGTATGATTTTACTTATATGTGGAATCTAAAAAACAAAACAAACAAAAAAACAAAATAAAACAGAAACAGATTCATAGATACAGAGAACAAACTGGTGATCCCCAGAGGAGGGTGGGGGGAATGGGCAAAATAGGTGAAGGGGATTAAGAGGTACAAACTTCTAGTCATAAAATAAATGTCACAGAGATGTAAGGTACAGCATAGGGAATATAGTCAATAATATTCAAATAACTTTGTGTGGTGACAGATGGTAACTAGACATATCTTGGTGATCATTTCATAATGTATAAAAATATTGAATAATTATGTTGTGCACCTGAAACTAATATAATATTGTATGTCAATTATACTTCAACAGAAATAAATAAATAAATAAAAATTTTAAAATGGGCAAAGATCTGAAGAGACACCTCATCAAAGAAGATGTACAGATGGCAAATCAGCATATGAAGAGATGCTCAATATCATATGTCACTAGGAGACTGAAAATTAAAACAACAATGAGGTACCACTACATACCTATTGGGATGGCTAAAATCCAAAAAGCTGACAATATTAAATGTTGACAGGATGTGGACCAACAAGAACACTCACTCATTGCTGATGAGAAGGCAAAATGGTACGGCCACTTTGGAAGACAGTTTGACAGTTTCCTACAAAGCTAAATATAGTTTCACCATATGATCCAGAAACTGCACCCCTGGTATTTCTGCAATTATGTCAACAGAAAAACCTGCACACAAATGTCTATAGCAATTTTATTCATAATCATCAAAAAATGGAAGTAACCAAGATGTCCTTCAATAGGTGAATGGATAAACAAACTGTGGTACATCCATACAATGGAATATTATTCAGCGATAAAACGAAATGAGCTATCAAGCCATAAAAAGACAGAAAGGAACCTTAAATGCATATTGTCAAGTAAAGAAGCCAGTCTAAAAAGGCAACATACTGTATGATTCCAACCACTGACATTCGGAAAAGGCAAAAACCATAGAGACAGGAAAAAGATCAGTGGTTGCCAAGGAGGTTAGTGGGGGAGGTGGAGAGGGATGAACAGGTGGAGCACAGGGAGTTTTAGGGCAATGAAATTAACCTGTATGATACTGGAATGGTAGATACAAGTCATTATGCATTTGTCAAAACATCTAAAACTGTACAACACACAGTGAATTTAATGTAAACTATGGACTTTAGTTAAGAATGATATATCAATATCAATTCACTGATTATAACAAATGTACAACATTAATGCAAGATGCATTACTTATTATTATTAATGTACAAAATTAATAGGAAAACTGTATGCAAGTAGGGGCAGGGGTATGTGGGAAATCTCTGTACTATCCACTTAATTTTTCTGTAAATCTAATACTGTTCTAAAAAAAAAGTCTATTCATTTTTGCAAAAGCCTAGTGGGGGTTGGAGCCCACCCAGTGGCATAGTGGTTAAATTTGCGTGCACTGCTTCAGCAGCCCAGGGTTTGCAGGTTTGGATCCCAGGCACAGACCTACACACCGCTTGTCAAGCCATGCTGTGGCGGGCGTTCCACATATAAAGTAGAGGAAAATGGGCACGGATGTTAGCTCAGGGCTAATCTTCCTCACACACACACACAAAAAGCTTAGTGGGAAAGATATTGATTAGTCCAAGACCTGTGGGCCATAAACGAACTAATAAAGCCTAGATTCCCTTTAGTTTCAAACCCTCATATCATCCTTGCTTTAATACCTCCTGATACCAATTACTACACTGTTACTGACTTTTGTTTCCACCTTCTTCAGTATATCCTTCCACTCTGACCCCCAACGCCTATCTGCCCTCACCTGGGAAAATCAACAATACACTTGGACTGCTATGCCCCAGGGGTTTACAGCCTATTTTCCCCCAAACATTAAATGCAAATTTAAAGAATTTGGTTTCCCTTGTAATTGAACCCTCATTCAATATGTAGGTGACCTCCTTATTTGCCCCAGTGCATTTGATAACTCATTGACAGATATCCAATACCTATTAGAAGGTCTGGCTCAAAAGGGACAGGTTTCAAGAGACAAAATACAATTTTGTTGTCCTCAGTTTAATTATCTAGGACATGACATTTCCCAGGAGGGAAAAACTTAGTCCCAAGATGCATCAAGACTGTCCTCAATTACCCTTTATCTAAAACAATGTGACAACTCCTGGACTTTCTGAGACTGATTGGCTATTGCAGAATGTGGATTCCTAATTTCTTTGCTATAGCATCCCCCTTTATAGAATATGACTAAAGAAATAGCATCTGAACCCCTACAATGGGACTCATCCTCTATAACGGCATTAGATCCTTAAAAACTTCCCTTTCCTCTGCCCCTGTCTTGGGACTCCCAAACTATTCCTTTCCCTTTTCTCTATACATTCATGAGAGAGAAAGACATACTTTAGATGTCCCATCTCAAAAACTAACAGGAACCAGAGGCCCATTGGATATTTTAGCCTCAAGCCTTCCCTCCTTGCTTGAGCAACAGCAAAATTGGTTCAAGCCACAACTGATATTGTGCTAGGTCATACTTTGAATACTTACGTGCTCCATGCCATCCAAACCCTTCTCCTGACTGAAAACACCCAACATTTTTCAACCTCTTGCCTTACCTCTTACAAGATCCTTTTGTTTTCTCCTTCTTACATAATTATCTGCCATCGTCAAAATCTTAATCCTGCTACGCTTCTTCCTCTCCCGACTGAAGAACAACCATATGACCATATCGTGGCCACCCTTTAACTCTTTATTCCTTCCCCATCCTGATCTTGCTGAAGTTCTTCTTGTAGATCCAAATCTCACCCTCCTTCTGGATGGTTCATACCTCCACACCTCAGAAGATTTCCAGGCAGAATATGCCATTACAGATTTCCACAACCCCATGGAATATGAGCTTCTACTCAGTGCAAAATCAGCTCAGATAGAAGAATCTGTGAATCTCACAAGTGCCTGCATTTTAGCTAAGGATAAGAGGGTGAATGTCCACATAGAGAGTAGATATGGTTTCAGGGTATTACATGACTTTGGTATGTTATGGAAAGCCAAGAGATTTATGACTACAGCTGGAACACCAATTAAAATAAGAAATGGGTGGCTGACCTCCTAGAGGCTTTATTCTTACCACAAGAGGTGCCTTACTCAAAATAGAAGCTCATATGGGCACCAAGACCCCTGAGGCAAAGCGAAACTCACTAGCTGATAAATATGCTAAGCCAGCAGTTTATAAATCTGTCTCAATCCTACCACAATCAGACAAGATATTAAATATGCTAGACTTACCACTTGATCCTGTAATTGAGGAAATCAAAATACCTCACTTCTAGGCCCCTGAAGATGAAAAAGCCAATTGGAAACTAGGTGGATGTTTTATCCATTCCAGTAGACTTTGGAGATACCCAGAAGGTCACTTGGTCTCTCCTCAGTCACTCTTCTGACATTCGGTCTTCACAAGGTTACTCATCATGGGAAAGAAAAACTAAATTAATTCCCCCACCATCACTGGTAGGGAAACTTCACTCCTTACCTGAGACAAGTGGTATCTTCTTGTCCCGGCTGCCAAAAACATAATCCTGGCAAAGCTGTAAAGGTGGGACAAGGAAGAGAGTCACCTCCAGCAGGACTCTGTCTCCATTGGCAATTACCTTATATTCAACTCCCTAAATCTTATGGATATGAATATGCCCTGACCTTATTTGCATGTTCTCTCATTGGCTAGAAGCTTTCCCAGGTAAGAGGGCAACCACTACTACTGGTGCTAAATCTCTGTTAGAACAAATTTTCCATCCTGGGGAATTCCACTTGCTCTCTCAAGTGACCAGGGAACCCATTTCACCAGTAAAGTCATTCAAAAAGATTCAACAAGTCCTTCCTCTGTTCCCAAAATTACATTGTCCTTATCATCCCCAGTCATCTGGAATGACTGAGCAAGCAGACAATTAAAACTAAAATTTGCAAAACTCTCAGAGGAACTCAATCTTCCATGGCCCAAAGTCTTGCCCTTGGCCCTGATTGCTCTCCAGTCTTCCCCTACTAGACCACAGCAACCTTATGAAATAATTACTGGCAGAACTATGAGAATTCCATACTCAACACAGGCAATATAAGACTCCAATTGAGTTAATTCAGGCATTCTTAAATGTTGTGAGGGTCTGACTAACTCTACCCACATTTACCAATAGGTTAAGGCTGCTTTTCCTCCAGTCCTTCCACCTAAGGCACTCCACAACCTAGAAATCAGAGATTAGTTCTCTGGAAATGATATCACTGAAAAACTAACCTTGCATGCCATCGGAAGGGCCTCTATACTATTCTCCTTACCACTAACACTGTAGCCAAACTTCAGGAGATGCAACCCGGGATGCACATCTCACAACTAAAAAATTGCAAGAGCTACTTTTAATGACAATCTACTACAGCTGGCGATCTTAAACAGGCTTTCTCAAGATCTCCCAGAAGCAGATGACCTCATGAAGTAGACAACTTTCCCAAAAGCTTTGGATCAAGCAGATGAGACCACGAGGTGGTCAACTTCTGCCTAAGATGTTGGAACAAGTTCCCCACCCACCCCACCCCACCTCTGCCATGATTTTCTTGTCTGTTTCCTATCCTTACCCTTATTGTCCTTCTCTGCTACATTCTTCTTCTCTATCCCCTCCAACATCATCTTTGCTATCCACTGAATTATCCCCATTGCAACCACAGTTTTCCATGATGATTCTCTACCTGTGTTATCTTCTCACTCGCCCCCTCACTCAAGCAATTCCCTCTCTGATAATTTCTCCATTCTTCCAAAGACCCCAAAACACATGGCATTCTTTCACCCAATTCATAACTCAAACCCATAACCTTACCTCCAGCTGCTGGCTGTGCACTCCTTTCCCATTAAAGTCATCCAGCTTTCTAAAAATACCCATTCTCTTGCAAACAACACTGTAGACACAGTCTTCCACCCTCACGTTCATGATCACATTCATAAAATGCAAGAGGGCCCTGATTTTTAAAAAAATATCCTTGTCTTTTTAGTTCATGGACACCTTTGTTTCTCTCACATTTTTACTAATGGTCTTTTTGTAGGGTGGAATTTACTGCTCAATCAGCTGTGAAGCCCTAACATCTCTGCCTTTTTCAATGTTACCCAACCACCTGAGATCCAGTTTTTCCTCAAAGAGTGGCAAACCTCCTCGCCCTATTCATAAACTCACTTACAATTGGATGCTTTCTACTTCAAAATCCACATCCCCAGACCCATCCATGAAACTAACAGAACCCCAACCTGCCTCTCCAGAAGTCAAAGAGACTAGAGAATTATTCAATAATTATTTTTACTTACTCCAATAATACTTTGTCTGTGGAAACCAGGCTTATTTGTATCTACCTGCTAATGCACTAGATCCTTCTATCTAGCTAATCTTATTAGCTGTTAGCAAATCTTTAACCGGACTGGCCTTTTCTTTCGTCTTAATCTTTCTGTTACCTCTGACTCAGGCTTTTCAGCTCCCAAGCAACCTAAGCAATTTACAAGAACCACAGTGTGTTGCAGTCAAAGGCTCTGGCATATGATTCCAACTTCTAAAGGAAACTATGATTCTCCCTTTCTACCTTGTTCAGAAGAGGCCGTGAAACACAAAGCCAGATGTCTAGGAGTAAACCTAGAGGACTTAACCACCTCTATGATGGACCATACATGGCCTGCCCAGAACTGCAACCATGTGGGTCACTCAGGAAATTCCTGAAACTCCCATATTTTCATACTTTGCTCCAGGAGGTAACCAAGACTGTGGACAATCTCATCAAAACCACCACACCATCACCAGAAAACTAAAGAAACTCCAATAAATGGTCCTTCACAGCCATCTGGCATTGGACATGATTCTGGCTTCTCAAGGAGGTACTTGCAATGGTCAGTAGTGGCTGCTGTACGTATGTTCCCCCAAGCCTCTCTGATATCTATTCTGTCACCAAAAATACTCAGATAGCAAACTGAGAAATTCATCAGATCACCACTGCTGTTCTCACTCCACCGCCTAGGGACACTTCGGCATCAATGTCCTGGGACTCTCTTGATTGGCTCCCTTCATGCGTTAAGTCCTGGTTTTACTCCCTTAATCAATCTTTAATAATTATTTTTATTTGTTATTTTTCTAGTCATTTCTCTTATTAAGTGCCTGACTTCTAAGACCCTCCAACCGCTGTCAGTTTGACAACATGCTCAACAGATTGCTCAACTAATTTTGCTGGAACACCAACAAGAGTCCTCAGGAGGTTATTACTTAGACCCTACCTTTCCTCATTCAAGAGGTTTATTGCCTCTGAGTTGTTCAGCAACAAATGACATTCACTTATCTTTAACAAAATAGTGTACTGGCAATATTGAATTTCACCCAATCACTGTGATCCTTGAAAACAGGGATGATTAAAGAAATCTCCCTCAGTGTTCTAGGTTTACTGCAAAGAAGCACCCTTCCGCATGTGATTTAGATAAAACTAATGGATAATCCCATTGCTTACCTAGAACAAAGCCAGACACAGAACCTCCAAATTCCCATTCTTTGTCTCATATATAATTATCTGAACCATTTGTCTTCACTTATCAATTGGAGCAAAATATCTACTGATTTGACCAAACTTATCACCTCCCCACAGGACCTGGAACTTTGACTCATCCACAAAGGTAAACAAACATGGGGACACAGAACAACTCCTCCCAGCTAAGCTCAAGGAAAGATAGTCCCTGCTCCAAGGTTTGATCACACCGCCACCTCTGTTCTTCCTAGCTTGTTTACTTTTCCCTATTACAGAAAATTTCTGTCTGCTTGACCTTTGAGACACTTGCAGATCTTGTGGTCAAAGTGTTCTCTCCATTGCAATAGTCTTTTTGAATAAAATCTCTCCTTATTTAAGTCTGGATTTGTTTTTATTTAACAATGCTGTTGGCAAATGGGTCTTTTTCCTTAATTGTATTGGGCACTGGGTAATCCTTTCACTCTGAAGATCTATGTTGCTCAAATATTGGAAATTCTCCTTTTAAAAATTTTTTGAAGTATAATTTACACATATAAAAGTGTTATAAATGTACGACTTGGTGGCTTTCTCAAGCTGAACACACCCATGTAATCAGCACCCAGATCAAAAACCAGAAAATAACCAGCATCCCGGAAGCCTCTCTCATGACCTTTCCAGTCACTACCCTCCTCCAAGGGGTAACCACTATTCTGACCTCTAGCACCACGGATAAGTTTTGCCTGTTTCATACTTTATATAAATGAAGTCGCAGCATATGTGCCTTTTTGTGTCTGGCTCCTTTTGCTCAACGCAACGGTGGAGAAGACCTGAAGGGAATGGAAAATATCAACAAATTTTAGAAGATGGAAAGCAGATGGAGGGGTGTGGCTGATGAAGTGGGATAGAGGAAGCTGCTGACTAGAAAAGGTGAAGAGTAGTTTGTGTTTGAGGAGGAGCAGGTCTTTCTTTCAGGTCCTTAGATAGGAGCAATTAGCAGTCTCTGCCTCAAACAGAAACACCTTAAGATAGAGAGCTTTACTCTGGGGCAACACCACCTACACTTTCCCAAGTACTTTCCAGACAGTTTGCTCATTTCCAGTAGAGAAGAGCCCTTTGGGGTTTTTGCCTAGGAAGTGAACATCTGGCTGCTGGGTATTCTGTGAATGGGAGGAGGAGAAATCAACTCTCTTGAACACAGTGTTTAAGTTAACATCTAATTTTAGCCCCACTTCTCAATTCTCTTTCATCTTACTTTGTATCTGGAATTCATGACCCTATCTAAGGACCTGAAAGAAAGACCTGCTCCTCCCCAAACACAAACTACTCCTCACCTTTTCTAGTCAGCAGCTTCCTCTATCCCACTTCATCAGCCACACCCTTCCATCTGCTTTCCATCTTCTAAAATTTGTTGATATTTTCCATTCCCTTCAGGTCTTCTCCACTGCTTTTCACTCTGGGTCCTTTGTTATTCCTTCACAATCATTTTATAGCATCTTGGGAGGAAAAGGAGAAAAGGAGCACTCAATTCTTCATATTCAACCAGAAGACTTCCTTTGGTCAAGTAAATAGTTTGTTAGGTTGCTAATGGAAATCAACCACTTTCTAACATGCCATAAAGCTCTATTGTAAAGGGAAAGAAATAGAAAGAGTACTTTTGTGTACAAGGAACTAAACAAAGATGGAGGAGAATGTGTAGGAGAGGAGCTCCTGATGTGACAGCATGAGGAGCTCTGTGAGCCTGCTCTCCAGTGAGACTGTTGAAAAGTATTTTTAAAAAGCAACTATTTAAAATCTCTGCAAATGGTCCTAAGGGCGTACAGCAAATGAAGAAACATTTATTCATGAAAATCTACCAAAACTCAGTTTTTTTTTAACAAAGTGAGAGTTTGCGTTACTTAAATCAAGATCTGCTCGCTCCCTTCCCCCTCCAGTGAGAAGGAAACTCATCTCAAGACTGGTAAGGCAAGAACACAGAGCTCCCTTTCCCCCAGGTCCCAGTCAGAGGGCCATTGCATTTGGTGCACTTTTCCAAAAACATGTCAGCATTTTTCATCGTGCTCCCAACTACCTGTTGCTGAGGGTAAGTTCCAGACAGTGCAGCTGAGAGGAGGGGCCTTCGTCTTTCACTCAGCCCCTACTCATGGAACAGAGGCTCTACCTTGGGTGCAGAATGGTGAGAATATCTAACCTAATTTTACACCTTAAGGAATAAGAAGAAGAGCAAACTAAACCCAAACCTAGCAGAAGGAAAGAAATAATAAAGATTGGAGTGGAGATAAATGGAATAGAGAATAGAAAAACAATAGAAAGAATCAATGAAATCAAAAGTGGATACTTTGAACAGGTCAACAAGATTGGCAAAACTCACTAGACTGACTAAGAAAAAAGGAGAGAAAACACAAATAACTAAAATTGCAAATGAAGCTGCGAACATTACCACCAACTTTACAGGGAAAAAAAGGATTATAAGAGAGTACTATGAATAATTTATATCAACAAGTTGGATAGCCTAGATGAAATGGACAAATTCCTGGAAACACACAAATTACCAAAGCTGACTCAGGAAGAAGTATAAAATCTGAACAGAATTATGACAAGAGATTGAATCTGTAATCAAAAATCTCCCAACACAGAAAAGTCCAGAACAAATGGCTTCCCTAGTGAATTCTACCAAACATTTAAAGAAAAATTAACATGAACCCTTCTCAAATTCTCCAAAAAATAGAGGAAAACACTTCCTAACTCATTTTATGAGACTAGTATTGCCGTGATACGAAAGCCAAGGACACTACAAGAAAACTACAGACCAATGTCCCTTATAAATATAGATGCAAAAGCCCTCAACAAAATGCTAACAATCTAAATCCAACAGCATAGTCAAAGAATTATACACCATGACCAAGTGTGATTTATCCCAGGAATGCAGGGTGGTTCAACATAAGAAAATCAACCAACGTGATATAACACATTAATAGAATGAAGGAAAAAAACATGATCATCTCAAATGATGCAGAAAAAACGTTTGACAAAATTCAACACCCATTTTTGAAAAAATCTCTCAGAAAACTAGGAATAGAAGAGAACTTCCTCAAAATGATAAAGGGCATCCATGAAATACCCACAGCTCATACTCAATGGTGAGAGATGAAAGCTTTCCCCTAAGACCAAGAATAAACAAGGATACCCACTTCTACCACTGCTATTCAGCATTGCACTGAACGTTCTAGATAGAGCAATTAGGCAAGAAAAAGGAATGAAAGGCATCCAAATTGGAAGGAAGTAGTAGAACTATTTCAATTCACAGATGACATGATCTCATACATGGAAAGTCCCAAGAATCTACAAAAAAAAAGCTACTAAAGCTAATTAATTCAGCAAAGTTGTAGAGTACAAAATCAATAAACAGAAATCAGTTGTGTTCCTATATATCAGCAATGAAAAATCCAAAAATGAAATTAAGAAAACAATTATATTTACAATACCATCCAAAAGAATAAAATACCTTGGTATAGATTTAACCGAGAAGGTGATAGACTTGTTCACTGAAAACTACAAACATTACTGAAAGGAATTAAAGAGGACCTAAACAAATAGAAAGGCATCCAATGTTCATGGATTGGAAAAGTTAATATGTTAAGACAGCAGTACTATGCAAAGTTATCTACAGATTCAATGCAATTCCCACCAAAATTGCAGAAATGAAGAAGCCAATATTTAAACTCCTATTAAAATTAAAGAATTGCAAGAGACCTTGAATAGACAAAGCAATATTGAAAAAGAAAAACAAATTCGGAAGACTCACATTTCCTGATTTCAAAACTTACTACAAAGCTCCAATAATCAAAACAGTGTGGTACTGGCATAAGGATAGATATATAGATCAATGAAATAGAAATAAACCCATACATCTGTGGCAATTTGATTTTTAACAAGGGTGCCAATATCATTCAATGAGGAAAGAATAATCTCTTCAATAAATGGTGCTGGGACAATTGGATATCCACATGCAAAAGATTGAAGTTGGACTCATCTCACACCATAGATAAAATTAACTTAAAATGGATAATGACCTAAATATAAGAGCTAAAACTATAAAACTGTTAGAAGAAAACATTGAAGTAAATCTTGGGGGCCGGCCCCGTCTCTTAGCAGTTAAGTGCATGCACTCCGCTACTGGCGGCCTGGGTTTGGATCCCGGGCGTGCACCGACGCACCACTTGTCCGGCCATGCTGAGGCCGTGTCCCACATACAGCAACTAGTAGGATGTGCAACTACCACATACAACTATCTACTGGGGCTTTGGGGAGAAAAAAGGGGAAAAAGGAGGATTGGCAATAGATGTTAGCTCAGGGCCGGTCTTCCTCACACACACACAAAAAAAGAAAGTGACAAGACAAACTACAGAATAGGAAAAAATATTTGCAAATCATATATTTTGATATATTCTGGAATATATAAAGAATTCTTACAACTCAACAACAAAAGACAAACAATATAATTTTTTAAATGCACAAAGATTGAATAGACATGTCCAAAGAACATATACAAATGGTCAACAAGCATATGAAAAATTGCTCAACATCATTAGTCATTAGAGAAATGCCAATCCAAACCACAATGAGGTACTTCAAACCTGCTAAACTGACTGTAATTTTTTTAAATGAAAAATAGTAAGTGTTGGCGAGAATGTAGAGACGTTGGAACCCTCATACATTGCTGGTTGGAATGTAAAATAGCACAGCTGCTGTGGAAAATAGTTTGGTGGTTCCTTAAAAGGTTAAACATATGATCCAGCAATTCTGCTCCTAGGTATACACTCAAAAGAATTGAAAACAGGCATTCAAACAAATACTTGTACACAAATGTTCATAGCAGCACTATTCACAACAGCCAAAAGGTAGAGACAAACCAAATGTACACCAACTGATAAATGGATAAACAAAATGTGGTATATCTATGCGATGGAATGTTATTCATCCATAAAAAGGGATGGAGTTCTGATACCTACTAAAACATGGATGAACCTGGAAAAAATTATGAAAGAAGCTAGACACAAAAAGTCAGCTATTGTAGGATTCCATTTATATGAAATATCCAGAGTAGGGAAGTCCATAGAGACAGAAAGCAGGTTGGTGGTGCCAGAGGCTGGGGGGGGAGTGTGAGTGGGGAGGGACTGCTTAATGGGTACAGATTTTCTTTTGGAGTGATGAAAATGTTCTGGAACTAGATAGAAGTGGTGGTTACATAACATTGTGAATTTACTAAATGCCACTGAATTGTACACTGTACACTTTAAAATGGCTAATTTTATGTTATGTAAATTTTACCTCAATTAAAAAAAATTTTGTTAGAGAATAATGTGACAAACACCAATGTACTCACTACCCAGGATAATCAACTGTTAACATTATTGCTTCAGATATATTTTTATATAAAATAAATAGAATATCACAGGGGAAAAAAATCATAGGAAGAAAAAGGATGACCCTCTGCCCTTCATCTCTTCACCTCCCCAATCTTGCTCCCTAGAAGCAACCACACTTAAAGTTTTTAGAATATTTCTTCTGATATTTATACCACATTTCTTAATAACATATTTATAGTTCTGTTTATTGAGCAGTCAATATTAGGAAATATTTACTGATTATTTGACTGACTCATCCTCTTTCACTTTTCCCAGCCTCCCATACGATTATATCTAAATTTTTGTTGTCAGCGTTCAGAGTTTACATTATTTTGACTATGTAAATGTTGCTCACTGCAGAGTCAAATAAAATAGAAGATTATATTTCCTTTCTTGCACAGCATCGTTTCCCTTGAAATTAACAGTGGCCTTGTTTTTTCTTTGCTTAATTTCCACGTACCCGTCCTTAACTTGTACATATGCTTCATCAGATCTATAAAATGCCTATCCATTTTATTATTTAATTATAAAATATACGAGATAATACATCAGTTACATTTTATCCTTTCTTGGATCCCTCTGTCCTCCTGCTCCAACCTGAACTGGCTGGTCTTCATATCTGCTGAACAGTTATTATTCTGGAATTTGCCTTTACTGTACTATGTTGGATCCTCCTTTCACTAAATCCAAAGTTTTTCTCTTCTTGGGTTTTTCCTTATTTTGCTCCAGTAGCTTTCTTATGGATATGCCTCCCTGTGCATCTTAAAATGTCCCTAGTCCGTCCTCACATTTAACAGTTTGGTGTAAGTATAGGCATTGCTTTATTGTCTATGGCTTCCAATAGTGCTATTGAAATGTCCGATGCCTTTCCAAATCCAATTTATTTTATTGTAATCTGCTTTTTGTCAATGAAGGCTTTCAGAATGTTCTCTTTCTCTCTGGTGTACTGAAATTTCACAGTGTTGTGCCCGAAAACAGTCATTGATTGAAGAATGGTCATGTAATATATGTGGTCTAATCTGGGTGATTCTCAGGATCCTTGCTTAGAATGCTGGGCTCTCCCTTCCTAGATAGCATGGGGTTCAGATGTGAAGCCTGGAGCAGGTGCAACCATTTTGCTACCATGATAGAAGCCAGCCTGAGCAGGAAGCTGACCTAGTGTAAGACAGAGCAGAGAGAGAGAAACTGCAACTTTGAAAACATTGAATCAACTTATGCTAAAGCCTGCCATGTCTATTGAATTTCATTGTATAAACTAATAAACCCCCTTTATTGTTTAAGCCAGTTTAATATGGGTTCGTTTTTTGTTGATGATGATGATGTTACTACTGGCAACTAAACATGTCCTTACTACGATAGATTTTTTCCTGAAACATTTGGTAATTCTCGGCAGTCAGTTTGTATTTACAAAAGCAGAGGAACACTAGAAGGAGCTCTCGATGCTTCAGCAGACTTGTTGACCAGCAGATTGCTTAAACCTGGCAAACCGACCACACATGTTACATCCTGACACTCTCACCAAGTGACAGCAAGGGAATAAAAAGCATAACTCAGCAGGGAGAAAAAGAACAAGAGAGACAACCTCAAAATAAGAGATTTCAACATGTTTTTGAAAGATTGAAAGCGGGTGGAGAAATGGATTCCAACTTTACATTGTAGACACTATAACTTAAGGTACATTAAGGGGTAATAACAACAAGTGCTATGCTGAATAGCCCCCAGAGAACCCCTCAGAGCTCCAAGCCTTGGAGGAACCAGTTACCCTGGAATACGTGTAAGTGAGAACACAGAGGCTTGGTTGACGGTCTATACACGGAACGATCCCTAGACTGCATACCCCACCTTGCGCAGACAGACTACACCTCTCTCAAGACCCCATGGTTCTCTTCTCTGGAGAAATTGAAATAAAGATCTGAACTTGAGGCACTAACTACAGAGACGGTTGGGTTGGGGTGCAAGGCTTAAAGTGGGGATAAGGTGAAAGTCTGCACAATGAGTGGTGGGATCCCACCCCTTTTCCCTCACCCTGCTTCTAGAACACCAGGAGCCAGGTGTGTGAATTCTGGCAATTGGAAGATTCTTTTATGGAGAAACTGAATGGCCCCAGAGAAAATATCTCCAAATATTGACATTTGGGGATGCCCCAATAACCACCACCTAACCACTCTGAGAGAAAGCCATAAGCCCCGCCTGTGCACACAGAGCTTCAGTTCTTTCTTCTTATAGCTAATACTTTCCTGAGGAGGGTTCTTCATCTCGATCCTTTAATAATCGCTACCTTGAAACACTGTGTACCTTTTCAATGAGCAAAGGCGAACTTCCTTCATTTCAGGAATAGTTTTTATAAGTTTTCTGTGAATATTTTTTAAGTGCCATTTGTTCTGTCTTTTCCTCAGGGGCACTATGCAGATGACTCCCCAGTCTGTGTGTCTGGCATGGATCTTTCCCCGAGCTCCACGCATTCACACACAGCATCTCTGTCTTGAGGTACCCCTAACTCATCAAGCTCAAGTTTTCAAAAAAGCAGTCATTCCTCTCCCTCAGCCCTCTCACTCTCACTGTCACCACATCATCATCCTTATCTATACTGATGGTTGGGGCAATGGCATTGCCCTAGACATTCATCCTGGGAATTCTTAGCTGACTGACTCCTCTCTAATTCTTCTTCACTCCTCCCTCATCACCAAGACACCTGATTCAGCCTACATTGTGTTTCCCACGTTTGTCTGTCCCTTGCCAGTCCCTCCCACTTCTCCCTCATTATCATCTCCTATTTGGACTGGTAAAGTACCATCATAATTGGTCTTCCCACTCCAAATTCATGGTTTATTTCTGAATGTAATTATTCCTTTAAGAATTGACAATTCCCATTACTACTGCCTCAACAAAGCGAAGTTTCTCCAAATTGAAATCGATAAAAATTATCTAAGAACTACATTGACTCAAGAAAGATTGTCTAATTTGGCGTTGCTGTCAATTAAACACAAATTATGTAAAATCTTTTTGCCATAGAAACAAAATTTATTTGCACTCTTACGAAATGTTGAAACCACAAATTATGTAAAATCTTGATGATAAAAACATACTTAGTGACTTTTCTGAAAATAAGGGAAGAAAAATAAATTACATGAAATAAATTCATAATAATTTGTTTATCATATATGTTTTAATTCTATTACTTTTGCAAACATTGCCAGCCCACCAATGCATTATCGTGACATCACAACAGTAATTAAATTCGTGTCTTTAATATATTTCTGACTTTCTCATTTCACATTTTTCTTTTCTCATTTTTTATTCTGTTCATATGAAGGAATATTTGTCAAGATGGGAGAACATATTTCATTTAACAGTTACTGGTTTGATTTGTGAATTTAACTTTTTGGACGTGTGATCTGCAGACCTCCCGGCCTCATAAATAGTAGACCTGCTTTAAACAAACCCCGGAGCCTTTCTGAACCATTTCCTGTCTGTGAAATAGAGATGATGGCCCCTTCCTCAAAACTGGTGTTCTGAATATTTTAATGAAATAATGTACTCGAGAGTGCTTAACTCACAAGAGACGCTAAATAAAGTCTTTGTTGAAGGAAGATGATCATCGTAAAAATCCAGATGTGAAAACTGAAAAGGTATGAAAGCAAGAAACAAAGAATGGGCTGGTCTCAGTAACTGACTGTATTTAATTCAAGGAGAGAAGCTGAGTGCTCAGGGTAGCCATTCTGTCTACAAACTAAGGAATTGGATTAGATGATGTCTAAGGTCCCATCCCGCTCTAAGATTCCGTGCCCTAGCATTCCAATAATCATGGTGTTTTTTGTAAAGCTAGCAGTACAGAAGCATTTTCAAAGTAGATCTCCCCCTCGCTTGACCAGGAAGAAACCAGCAGAATGAGATTCCCAGTCTTTACTGAATACCAACTGTGCACCCAGACCTTTTCTGAGTAACCCATTGATGCACAAATAAACATGTTCCCTGAGAAGCAGGCCAGCTAGTCAGGGAGTCAGAACCCACCTGGATGGGGCGTGGTGAAACCCTTCTATTTCCTTCCTTAAGCTAGCTTTGGTTTAGCTTGCTCCTCTTTTCCTTAAGGTGTCAAGTTAGGTTATAGACTTGGGATCTTTCTTCTGTTTTTACATAGATGTTTACAGCTATAAATTTCTCTCTGAACACTGACAAGATTCCAGAGTTCTGCAAAAGTTAATTCTGACAGTTTTTGCCAGGTTATTGGTTATTTTTGAGGAGGAGATGGAGCCCTGGAATTCCCGACTCTGCCATTTTTGGTGACATAACTCCCAATGAAACCCATTTAAAACCAACATTTATAAATTGTATCATCTTGACTGAACAACTCACTCCAGAATGAAGCCTAGATTTGAAGCTCTCTCGCCCACCTTTCTAGCTGGATCTTCAACTGATTGGAGTTATTCTCTCCACCATCCCTTTGGTCCAGCCAATGTGGGACAAACAAGATCTGGGCCTTAGCAGTTCTTCACTCTTGCTGATCCCTCCTCCCAGAATCCATCCACACCATCTCCCCCTGTTGAAATCCCATCCTTCCTTCAAGACCTAGCTCACAGCCTGCCTCTCAGTGAAGCCTTCCCTGACCCCCAGCCGTCAGCAGCCCCTCCCTCCTCTCTATCCCACGAGCACGACGTTTCCAACCATGTGTTGCTCAACTGTAGTAATTTGTGTCTCTCTCTTTGCACCAGTCTGGGTTTTAGCAGGAAACAGATGGCAACTGAAAGGGCTTAACTGAAGATAATGTACAGAATAATGGAATCGACAAGGATGGTGAAGCATCTAGAAACTAGCAACAGAGGGAGCCAATATCACCACTAGCAGGGGAGGGAAGGTGTTCCTGGAGCCTGGAGAGAGCTGGACCCATGGAAAAGGAGCTGCCCAATAGGAGCTGTGGCTCCAGAAGAGAAGCAACCATCTCCAGAACCACAGTGGGGCAAGGCAGTTGGGGAGAGGAGGTAAGATAAATACCCAGGTCCTCCTCTCCTCTCAACTCTTCATCTCCTGCAGATGCCTCCCATCGACAAAACCTAGTCAGAAGCCAGAAGGCAAAGGCACTTCAATTATGCAACCTGTATGTAAGCGTCAGCCTCCTGGAGCACAAGGCAGGACAGAAGAAGATGGATAATCGATTAGGGTGGGCGGATAGGCAAATGGGGAAGAACAAGCACGGTCTTGTTTCCTACACAAACTTACCTTACAAACCATTGGTTCAAATAACAGTTTACACCATAACAGCTCCTGAAAAGTTATACCACTTTTGGAATGACTCCTTTTTTATATATTTTTTTACTTTTGGTGTGATGACTTTTCCACCCAAAAACATGGTAAATTAATATACTATAAGAAACAATATTTTGATATTACAGTATCAGGTAAAGATCCACTCACTAATTTACTCAACAAAGCAGTTTCCAGTTAAAGAATATTGCATAGAGAAAGTTTAAATTCTGCACCATATTCAGATGACCCCAAATAATTTTGCTTAGCATTCAAAGTCTAAGAGAGAGGGCTGAGGAGGCAGCATCTTCTACAAATCTTCAGTCTGCGGTACGTGTATGCTGTTTGCATGTGTTTTGAAGCATCATAATGTTAATGTTTTTTGTCAGTCTCAAGGAATAGAAAATTATCATGTGATGTTGAATGCCTTCCTGGAAGTTAATTAAATTCAGCATCCCCCCCCACTAGCCCCACCCATGATCAAGTCTTCTCTTATTTCTTTAGCCTTCATTACATTTCATTTTATATGCAAACTGCATTTACTTGCTTTCAAATTCTTTTTTACTGTTTATATAAACTTGTTCCCATTGTTTGGCTAATATATGTTTCTATTTGTGAAAAATATTTGGGTATCTTGGGTTGGGATGAATGCATCATAATTTTTACCGTAAAAGTAATGGGGATTTTTAAGTTTAGCCACAAGGTTTTCAGAAACTAATTAAAGTTATTAAGTGAGGATTAGGTGACTTTTCAGTGCTTTAGAACAAACTCTTGGAAACCTTGGTCTTCCAAAGCTTCTACCAGGAGTTTTGCACATACCATGGTGGGTTCCCAACAAATGTTTGTTGGTTGGTTTGTCTTGTTTTAGTCCATTGGAATGACGTCTACTTGATTATAAGCTCCTTGGTGGTGGCAGAGACCATGTCTCAATTCATCTTCACGTCCCAGCAGCTAGCACAAGGACAGTAAACCGTAGGCACTCGATACACATGTATTAAATAAATGAACATATGAGGGGATTTGTGCTGTTCTTGTCTATCAAGGGAACTTCTCTAATCCATTCACATTTCCATGCTTTGGACAGATATCTGCTGCTTTTATTTATCATGGTTGTCTAATCAGCCCAACCAATAGGCAAGGCTATCTGGGGACTAAATCGAATCTTTCCTAGGGCCATACAGCTGATAAGTGCAGGACCCAGGATTTGAACCCCAGCAGTACAGGTCCAGAGTCGGTGTATTTAACCCCCACACTCTACAGGGATCCTGTACCCGGGAGACTCTAGGGAGGGGAGCCTCTGAGCCCATCAGGGAATCCACTCCTCCTTCTGGAATTTAAAATATCTATCTTGTCACTCATGTTCTTAAAACAAAGCCTTTTTATAAAATGCAAGAATTCATGAAATAGATATGCAATACTGCTGTTGTCATTTTGCTCCGCAATTTTGATCACGAGGTGAGAGTCCCCAGCCCAACCATAACCAGCAGAAGGAGAACACAGGCCCTTCTGGCCACGCTTGTTTTATCCACAGGCCCTGAGTGCCTTTAGGAGCTGGAGAGAGGAAGTGTTCCAAAGTTCTTAGGCCAGCGCTGAGATTCCCACAGTTTGCCCGTTTCTCTCGGCTTTATGGGCACAGGCAGGTCCTCCATCTAGTACTGCCTCCTGGCCAGCAGGTGGCGCTCAAAGCTCAAAGTAGGCTAAAGGGCCAAGCCGGATTCGCCGGTATCGCCTGAAGACGGAAAACAAATCACCAGAAAGAGGTCGTTTCCATTTCTGCCCCTCTCCCTTCCATCTCCCTTCCCTCCATCACTAGGTACAGAGGGTCAATCTGTGTAAATATAACCAGGTCTTTGAGTCGGAATCTTGGAGTACAAATCTTCCTGAGCTGATGAACCGTTCTGCTATCTAAGTGGCTTAGGCTGAGGCAAGCCTTGCCCCAGTGTCAGGACCCCTGACTCCAGAGCCCATCCCAAAGCTGGAGGGCAGTGGGGAGGAGAGCTTTAGGGTGGCCTCCAGTGTCCAAGGCCAGAATCTGTACAAAAAAGGTGCTCTGATACAGCCCCATCGAGCCCTAAATGCCAGTGCCCCTGTGGCCAGCCACTCCTCTGTGCATTCTAAGTGCTACCAGCTGCCCTGGGTGGGCAAGTGGGATAGAGGGTGGACTCTGCGGGGAGAGGGGAGAAGGGGAAGAGGAAGGGGCAGCTGGGACCAGGACTGTTTGGAGGGCGGGGCCAACAGCTGGGTTATTAATAAACTCTACTAGGGCAGCGACCACAGCCCAGCTGAGAAGCTCCCAGCAACGCCATGCATCCCTGCCTTTCTCTCACCTTCTGCCCAGAGTTTGGCAGGCCCCTTGCTCCCTAGGGAGTCTAGACCCAGAGGGGCCTTTCCCTGTGCACATGCTGCAACCTGCAGAAGCCTGGAGGCCTGGGGGCCAGGGATGAGGAGCTGGCTGGAGATCATCCAAACTCACTGACGGAGAAAAAGACATCCTTTCCTTCCTTCTCTCACTCACTAGATATTTACTGAGTACCTGTTATATGCTTGGCTCTTTGCTAAGCCTTAGGTGTTGGGGATAGAGGAATGGGGAGGGAGAGACCAAAGAAAAAAGTGAGTAAGATATGACTCCGACCTTTTGGAGTACACGGTAGGAGGGCCTGGCACTGGTGGGGCAGTAAACCTCATGCACTCACAAAGGAGAGATCAAGGTAGAGCATGAACAGAAGGTTTGGTTACTTCAGTCTGTTAAGTCCAGGGAATGTTGTACAGGGAGGAGACCCACAGCCTGGTTTTGTTCCCAGAGACAGAGGGAACAGCAGGTATAAAGGCAAAGAAGTGGGAAACTGTGTGCTGGAGGGTGGGAGGTGGGGATGGTGCAAATAATTCAACGATGAATTATGGCAAATAATTTAAGGATGGTTAAGTGCCCTATTCAAGTAGTGCACACCTCAGAGATGAGACACAATGTGCCACCTGTCTCAGGGGAATTGCTTCTTAACCGAGAAGAGACTCAAGTCCAAGTAACAGTGGAAATTCAGGCATGAGGGGTATGTGTGTCTACAGCCCAAGGTCAGAGTGAGCAGGATATTTAGATAGAGAAGACTTTGCCCTTTTTCTTGCCTTTATTATTCCTCCCAAGTCACAAATGCCTCTATTCAGCTCACTAGTTAAGGATGGAACTCCCTAGACAGAGACCAACATTGTGCACGTTGATGACGTGTCTCTGAACAATGATGCCCAGTGGCTTCCTCTCTCCCTCTCAGATCCTGGCATTGGGCTCCTAGCTTCTGCTTCTCGGCTTTGTTTGGAGCTTGGTCCCCAGATAGCTGTGTTTCTGCCACTATTACCAAGAGATCATGCCTAAAGGAGCCAACTTGGGCGCCCAGAGCATCAGCTTCCATTCTGGGGCCACCACTAGAAGTGGGCCACCATGGCCAGTGGATGACTGTCTCTGCCTGGATCTTCAACATGGGTTCTAACCCGTTGGCGTCAAGAGGACAGATCCTGGGTAGAAGAAGGGATGTCTGAATACTTTCTACAAGCCTTGACTGCTTCCCACCCTCAGGGAGGCACTGGTGCTCCAGAGTGGTCCAGCTCTGTCTCTAAGAACCCTACTTCCCACAGTGAGTGCTGTGAATTTTGAATAAATCTCTGCCTCCTCATCTGAACTGCCAACAGGAAGTGGGTTGAAGGTCCTCATCCAGTACAGCCAGGGAACCCAGGTGTGCTGGTCCAAGTGTGTGATAGTCATTGCTACAACTCCCCCAGGTGCCTTTGAGAAGTCCCTGAGGCTAACGGTGGGTGAAGCCTGCCCAGTGCCAGGGAAGCTTTGAGAGGCTAGTGAGCACTGCCCAGGGAGCTCTACTCCGGGCCTGAAAGAAAAAGCCCTAAGGATACACTGGGACTGGGAGAGGGCAAAGGGTTGAGGGATATCTCTGGCAGAGTTACCAATTAAGCAAATAAGCTTATGCATTGTATTTAACATTTTCAACACCATCAGAATCACTTTTTATTTCTGCTGAAGGAGGGAGATGAATCTCAAATTGTTCATCTTAAACTTGCCAGACAAACTGGCTGTTATAAGATTTGAATACAACAGGTCTTCTTTAAGAAAAACTGAATAAGCTTACTGTTGGGGGTTTTTACATTAAATGATACACATTTCTAAACATTAATCTGAAACAACTAACAAAAGCTCTTTAATGTCCATGAATAGAAGAGTAAAATATTACTTCTTTGGTATTATTTTGGTATTAGAAAAAGTCTTCTCTTCGTAAAAGAAAAAACAACTGCTTCTTGCACAGAGGAACTGAGAAATATATTCCCTTTGAAATTAATTTTGTTCTTTAATATGTAATTTTGCCAGGAAGCAAGATACAAGTTTGTCAACATTCTTAAAAGAGACACTCATAATTTTAGATCTTATTCTCCCTTAAGTTAAAAGGTAGGGGGGTGGGGGGTGGAGTTTTTTTAAGCAAAGAATTGCTTCCTTAATACAAACACAAAAACTATAAAGCACTAATAAATTTAAATATCTAAGTCAGAGCAAATAGATGGCAATTTAACATCCAGGGTCAACAGAACGCTTGAAGGAGGAACAGACAAGACTCCCACGGTGGGGAGGGCATCTTCCTAGGCAAAGAGGGGCCCAGCTGTAATAGTTTTTCAAGTTCTCTCTCCTCCTCGAGATCATGAGAGGCACTCCATTCAAGGGGAGGTGTGCAATCTGGTGTTCTTCAGGCAGGTCAAAACTCTCAAAATGTAAAGGATTGAGGGCAAGAATTTTTTTGTGTGTGTGAGGAAGATCAGCCCTGAGCTAACATCCATGCTAATCCTCCTCTTTTTGCTGAGGAGGACCGGCTCTGAGCTAACATCTATTGCCAATCCTCCTCCTTTTTCTCCCCAAAGCCCCAGTAGATAGTTGTATGTCACAGCTGCACATCCTTCTAGTTGCTGTATGTGGGATGCAGCCTCAGAATGGCCAGAGAAGCGATGCCTCGGTGCGCGCCCGGGATCCGAACCCGGGCCGCCAGTAGCGGAGCGCAGGCACTTAACCGCTAAGCCACGGGGCCGGCCCCATGAAGGGCAAGAAGTTTTCTATTTCTGGATAGGTGTCATCCGAGGCAGGAACTGAGCTTCCCAAAAGCTAAAATGGCAATAAACAACAATGAAGAGACTTGTACAGAAATTGCACCCACAGCATTATTTATTTCTTACAGCTACTCTTAAAAGAGCAATGATAAGAGCTATTTGACAGAGTTCAAATTGCATGATTGTCCCATTTTTTAAAAAACAATTTGGAACTATCTGCCTAGCAAAGGAAAAGGTGGACTTTCTCTAGAAGAAGATATCATCATCTGGGGTCTCTGCAATTTTTATACACACTATCCAGCATTCAGTCAATAAGTACTAGTCAAGCCAAGAGACAGGACTATAGACAAAAGTACAAGAGGAAAAAGTCAAAGAAAGAGAACCTCAGATGACACAGATACTAGAGTTAACAAAACAAAGACTGTAAAATAATGGATTAATGTGTTCAAGAAAATAGAGGAAAAGATGAAGAAAATAGGTGAAATTATAAAAAATTTCACCAGAGAACTGTAATCAATAAAAACAAATCAAATGGAAACTCTAGAACTGAACAACACAGCAGCTGAGAGAAAGACGTCAATAGGTGGATTTATAGCAGAATAAACCTAGCATAGAATTGGATTAATAAACCAGAAGACAAGTCCATTGAAAATAACCACAAAGAAGTAGAAAAAGAAGAAAAAATAGAAAATAAAGACCCTAAGTATGTTGAACACCATGAAGAAGTCTAACGCGTGGAATTGCAGGAGAAGAAAAGGGAAGGCAGAAGCAATTTGAAAAAGTAATGGCCAAAAATTTCCCAAAACTGATTAAAAATATCAACCCTCAGATTCAAGAATGTCTGTGAACCCCAAGCAGAATAAGTACAAAGAAAACTACTCCCAGGCAAATAATGGCAAAAGTGCTAAAAAAAAAAACAACAAAGACAAATAGAAAACTGCAAGAGCAGCCAGAGAAAAAAGACACGTAACTATAGGAGCAATAATTGAGGTGCTATCTCCATTTCTCAACAGAATGATAGAAACCAGGGGACAACAGAATATTTATAAAGTGCTTATAGAAAATAACTCCCACCTCTAAGTCTATACCCAGTGAAAATATCCTTCAAAAACAAATACAAAGTAAAGATATTTTTAGGCATATAGAAACAAAGAATTCATCACTATCATATCTGCTCAAAAACAAATACTGAAGGGATTTTTTCAGGCAGAAAAGAATGGTTCCGAATAAAAATACAGAAAGAGTATCTATACATACACACACAATGGAATATTATTCAGCCATGAGAAAGAATGAAATCCTGCCATTTATGACAACATGGATGGTCCTAGAGGACATTATGCTAAGTGAGATAAGTCAGACAGAAGAAACAAGTACTGTATGATATCACTTATATGTGGAATCTAAAAAAGCTGAACTCATAGAAACAAAGAATAGAATGGTGGTTACCAGGGGTTGGGGAGTGGGGGAAATGGGGAGATGTTGGTTAAACAGTACAAACTTCCAGTTAGAAGATGAATGAGTTCCGTGGTTCTAATGCACAGCGTTGTGATTACGGATAACAGTACTGTACTATACACTTGCAAGTTGCTAAGAGAGTAGATCTTAAATGTTCTCACCACAAAAAAGAAATGATAATTATGTGACGTGATGGAGGAGTTAGCCAACACTACTGGTGGTAATTTGTTATAGGAGCCTGAACGGACTAAGGCATTTTCATTTCCAAACCCAGCATCAGTTGTTCTGCTGAGGCAAACTGAATGGAGATGCTGAAAGAATTAAGTATTTTCATCTCTGAAGGACATCTTTATGATCAGGGGTCCAAATGATCAGAAGCTTACAGTCCTAAGAACAAACCTTTCTCTCTCTATTCATGTCAATATAATGAACAAATGAGAAAATTGCAGCATGGTATACACAAAACCTACTGATAGATGATCCTGTGTATTTAAAGAATCACACAACCTGACAATACTGTGCACGTACGGTGCGAATAGCAGAAGAAAGGAAAGGAGGGAGGGGAGTGGGGGGATGGAAGGAAAGAGAGCTGTTAGCACATTTGCTATTTCTTGATTTTTCTCAATTTTTTAACATTTTCTTCTAAGTTAGATAGACATTTAATTCTCTTACACTATCCCCGCACGCAAACAGACTTCCCTCGCCCCTACCTTGTCTATGTACTTGTTTCAGTGTTTTTATTTAAATAAATATTTGGTGTCCACATTATTATAACTATGTAACTATTATTCACAGTTGAACCACACCATATACTATGACTACATTTTCTGTCTTTTACTTTTTTGTTTTCCTTAGAGTTAATCATTGCCTCATTTTTTATTGTTTGCTTCATTTTCTGTGAAATTATTGATTCATCACTGAACTCAAATAAAACTATAAATCTCTTCTTGATATCTTCAAAAACATCAGATAATCTACTGATTTCATTGTCTTCATGGAGACATATCTCTGGAACTCCAGGCTGAACTGGTTTCTCTCTAGACCTTCTATAGAGCCATCAGCCTGGAACCCACCTGCACCATTAGGCTGGAAATCTCCTCTAGCACTTTCCTGCACTGGGTCCCCTGGTTCTTGGCTCCCCTTTATTCATTTAGTTAAAAATTATTTACTAAGCATTTATTCTGTGCCAGGCACTGTTCTGGGCTCTAAGGTTACATCAGTGAACAAAACAGGGGAGGGAGATTGTCCTTATAGAGCTATGAGCTAGTGAAAAGAAACATACAATAAGTAAATAAACTAAAGTACATAATATGCAAGGTGGTGATGAGTGCTATAAAGATGGAGGGGGGACAAAGGAGGGAGAGAAGAAGTGCTGTTAGGATGGTTACAATTGTAAATAAAATGTTCAGGGAAGACCTCATGGAGAAGATGACAATTCAGCAAAGCCCTGAAGGAGGTGAAGGCACCAGATGTACATGTATCTTGGGGGGTAGGGGTGGGCAGGCAAAAAAAAGAAAGTAGAGGAAATAACAAGCAAAAAAATCCTAAGGTGGGAGCACTCCTGGCATATGTGTGGACAGAGATGAGTGAACGACGGGATGGATGGATGGAAGCCAAAGATGGAGGATGAAGGGGCTGGCCTGGCAGCGGAGCGGTTAAGTGTGCACACTCTGCTTCCACACCCGGGGTTCGCAGGTTCGGATCCCTGGTGCCAAACTACACACCGCTTATCAAGCCATGTGGCTGCGTCCCATATAAAGTAGAGGAAGATGGGCATGAATGTTAGCCCAGGGCCAATCTTCCTCAGCAAAAAGAGGAGGATTGGCAACGGATGTTAGCTCAGGGCTGATCTTACACACACACACACACACACACACACACACACACACAAAGATGAAAGATGAAGCCAAAGAGGGAATGAGGACCACATTGTCTGGGGCCTTATGAGCCCCTTTAGGAATTGGCTTTTACTCTGAAGGAGACAAGGAGACACTGGAATGCTTTAGCAGAAGAGTGACATGACTAGATTTATGTTTTAATGACATCATTCTGGTTGTTGCATCGAGAATGTATTGTAGACTTGCTTAAGTTAGCAAGAGGTAGTATCTTTGCTTGAAAACAAAGAATGCTAACTGGTATAGAAATTAATAGGCAAGAGCATGTTGCAAACAACAGACCCTCAGGGAAATATGGGGTGTTTGGAGTTAGGTATCTGGCTGTGATGGAGTAGACGACAGTGAAGTTCTCATTAATATTCTAGGAATTGAGATCCTAGAAGTTCTTGGTATCTGGTGGCAAAATGACTAAGTTATTCCTGCACCTGGAAGCAAGCACTTAAGGAGTCCAGGACTCTGTGGGACAGGGTAACCTCTTCTATAGAACAATATAAAAAGTATTAGGAATTCTAGGACAGTGGGGTACGGGGGCTGTTTCTGACGCCAATGGAAAACTGAAAAAGAATGTCAAGTTCAGATCCTAAATTTGTTGCTTCAAGGTGGACTAAAACTCGGAGACTTTCTGTGGCCATCATGTCAAAGAACCTCTTATCTCTTGTAACCACCTAGATGGGGCTGCAGAAAAGAAAACTCAATTTGATTCTATGAATTCAAGAAAGCTGTTGGTCAGGGGAGCCTGGGACTCTGCTCATTAGAGTGGGATATCAGGGAGTATCTGGAAAGCTGCAAGCATGCCGAAACCCTGCTAAAATGCTTTGTACTGCCCTTCCCTGTAGCAGACCCAATAAGGGTTATGTATTCTGTTTGAACACTAAAACACTGAGACGAAGATATTTAGTCAGATAAACACTTACCAAATGATAGGAATGTAGAGATTTATTGTTTTGACAATAAAGTGACCAATGGAATGTTAGCAAAGGCATTTGACAGTCAACTTATTCGGTGGACCCTACAAAATGGGTCTCACCAAGTGTGGAGAGCCACTACTGTCCTTCTGCTCTTTTAGAGTTGACCACTGCCTAATGTTGTGTTTAAAAAACTGCTAGCCAGGCTCCAAATGCTTTGCTTCTCTTGGTCACTCCTCTAATATCAAAGACTCTTTCATAATAGAAGGTTTATTTGTACTAAAAACAGTTATTTATCATCACATATGTCTTATATTATTCAGACAGTTGGGTTGTTGCCTGGAAAGAAAGTTCATGGGCACTTTTTCTTCTGACTATATTCCCATTAGGTGAAATTCCATGCTTAAGTGGATATCCAGGAAAGGGAGTTATGCTCCTGACATCCATCATGTTAGAGATGAACCTCCCTCTCCCTCTCTCCTGAAGAAACTGCCCCTCCCTGGCTTAGACATGGGTTACTGCCTCACTAGAGGAAGACCACATGCAAGAAAAAATAATAATAATTGCCCTTAGACCCACTCCCCATCACATCACAAGCTACTAATCAGAATGGGATCCCAGCATTCCAGGGCATTAGATGTAAAATCAGATTCTGGAAGAGAAACTTTACATGCTGAGAGGATTTCAGAATTTGCTTGGTTATGTCAGTAAAAGTCTCGAAACTATTTATGGAAATGGATTTTTGAGGATGATCAACCAAAGTGAGAGGAATATTATTTTACATCAGGCTGAATCTATCCGTATGCATGGACTTATAGAGACTCTGCCTTTGCACATCTGGATGTGATTCTCCCACCTGGCTGTTTCGGCCAACGTGAAGTCAGATGCAGTTCTGGGTGACACAGATGAAGTTTAGATGCCATAAAACTCTTGACACATTCCAGAAGGACTTCAAAGACGGGTACCCTAAAATGCTGAATTAGTCCCATCACATACGTCCTACTCACCCACCCGCACACTGTGTTCCCTGAGGGGACCCAGAAGGTTCTCCCTCGCCAGAACTGAAGAAGCAACATCCTTGAAGTGAGATTTACTGGCTGTTCAATAAAAAACTAATGTGTTTACACGTACATACACACACACACACGCACACAATGGGGATTGTCTGTACCTGTGAGTTTTAATTCAATACAAGTCTCCAGATAAACTAAGATTACTCGCTAATTACCTCAATTTTGCATTAGTCCAAGGAGCCAAAGTCAACTAAGAATTCTATAAAGTACATTTAAGTTAGCATCATAAAACAACACAATAATTCTTTTTTTTTTTTTTTGTGAGGAAGATCGGCCCTGAGCTAACATCTGCCAATCCTCCTCTTTTTGCCCAGGAAGACTGGCCCTGGGCTAACATCCTTGCCCATCTTCCTCCACTTTATATGGGACACCGCCACAGCATGGCTTGACAAGCAGTGCGACAGTGCGCACCCGGGATCTGAACCGGCGAACCTGGGCCACCGCAGTGGAGCGTGCGCACTTAACCGCTTGGCCACCAGGCTGGCCCCAATAATTCTTGATGATAAGTATTTATCAGAGAGATACAACGTCTTAAAATTTTCCTTTCCCAATGAGTGGAGGGATTCTATAGATCCACATATATTGCAATATTATCTGACATTTATAAGTAGTTTATAAATTTATTACTTTATTTGAACTGCAACTTAATTTTGATTAAAGGCCATGTATCTATTTACATACTTTATTTTTAAAGGTTTTTTTTTTTTTTGGTGAGGAAGATTTGCCCTAAGCTAACGCCTGTTGCCAATCTTCCTCCTTTTTTTTTTTGCTTGAGGAAGAGTGGCTCTGAGCTACCATCTGTTGCCCATCTTCCTCTATTTTGTATGTGGGATGCCACCGCAGCATGGCTTGATGAGTGATGTAAGTCCACATGCAGGATCCAAACTCATGAACCCCGGGGCTACCGAAGCAGAGCATGCTGAACTTAACCACTATGTCACTGGGCTGGCTCCTATTTACATACTTTTAAATAGTAACGTGTGTATAGAGATTTATCTGACCTGTAAAGTAAATGCAAAGATTTTAGGAAATCATACTACAGTCTTTTTTTTTTTTTTTTTTGGGTGAGACAGATCAGCTCTGAGCTAACATCTGATGCCAATCCTCCTCTCTTTTGCTGAGGAAGACTGGCCCTGGGCTAACATCCGTGCCCATCTTCCTCTATGTTATGTGGGACGCTGCTGCAACATGGCTTGACAAGCGGTGGGTTGGTGCACGCCCAGGATCCGAACCTGTGAACCCCGGGCCGCTGAAGTGGAGCTTGCGCACTTAACTGCTGCGCCACTGGGCCAGCCCCATCATACTACAGTCTTTTAAAAAGATCTAATGTCTTGCACGAACTAAAATATCAAGTTGGCATTTTTATTTCCCATTATGGAAAAATCGTGGAGTTGCTGTACAGCCATTCCTTAAATCCAAAATTTATACAATCACTTAATTTTGCAAAAGGGTTGCCTTGCTTAGGAAAATTAAGAGAATTTGAATCAAAATATAATTTTCTCATTTTGCTTTTGCTAAGTAATATTAAAACCATGTACATCTCAATTAAAAGTCCCAATAAAAAGGTTTCTTAAAAGTTTTTTATGGGCCGGCCCTGTGGCTTGGTGGTTAAGTGCGCGCGCTGCAATGCTGGTGGCCTGGGTTCGGATCCCGGGTGCGCATCGAGGCACGACTTCTCCGTCCATCCTGAGGCCGAGTCCTGCATACAGCAACTAGAAGGATGTGCAGCTATGACATACAACTATCTACTGGGGCTTTGGGGGGAAAAAGTAAAAATAAATAAAATCTTTAAAAAAAAAAAAAGTTTTTTATAACCATTAAAATTAGCCTGATATGAATTCATGTATTTGTTCTTTACCTTATAACTCAGTAGGGATGAGTTCAATTTTTATGAATAACAGTTGTTGTGCGTAGTTATTTATATGGATTTTATTATATTCTCATAAGCATGTAAAATTTATCTTCTAACCAAATATTTCATAACTTGAGTAAATTTTTTTACTGAAAATTTATGTTTTACAACTAGAATACCAGGGTGAAGATCCTCTCCCTGTCGTGGCCAGGGAAGTAAGACTCTCAGAGATCCCTTCAAGAGAGCCTGCTACACGGAGGGTGGTTGGAGGACCGTCTCTAGCTGCCACACCTCTGGATCCATTTGCAGTGTTCGCACCACGGCCAGGCTTTCCCCACGATGCTCTCAGCCAATGACTGACCATTGTGAGGTTCTGTGGCTGGACCGTTCCTGTCTAATGCAGGACTCCTTTGATGGAGAATCTTTGTTCTAGGGCTCCCTGTCAGCTTGGCCAAGACTTTCTCAGATCTTCACTGGAGGCTGAGGTTCCTTCTACCCAATTCTCCTTACTTCCTCCTCGCCTTACAGAGGTGTCAGACCTGCATGATGATCTGAAGGCTCTCCCTGCCTACTCCTGCTCCTCATGCCGTTTATCCTTCACAGGTATTTCCCCCATCAAATCTTTTGAACATTTAATTCCAACATGACCTCTGCTTGTTGAAGGACTAGAATTGACACAGTCCCTTAAAGCCAAATTTAGATACATTATTTAATGTGTTTTTTCAAGTTACCAAGTATGATGTATGACTTGGCTCTCTTTCCAAATACTGTGATATCATAACTCTGGTGATCATTTCATTTTCTCCCAGCTGGAAAGTTTTTCTTAAAGGAGTAGCACAATGAAAGCATTAGAAATTTTTGTTTGATTCGTACTTTCTCACTCCTCTCTGGATGGCCTTTGAGGTCGCTTATCTTAGATGTTGACAAATACTTGGAAATTTCTTGTAACTAATAAAAGAGGAGCTCTACTGAACTTGAAAGACTTTGTAACCTTTATTTTTTAATGCCGTCCAAAAATGAACTATCTCATATAATGCTCTCTAAAGTCAATTCTTTTCCTTTGTCATGCATGGAGTATCTATGCCAATATTTTTTTTTTAGGATTTTTTTGTGTGTATGTGTGGAGAAGACCAGCCCTGAGCTAACATCCGATGCCAATCCTCCTCTTTTTTGCTGAGGAAGATTGGCCCTGGGCTAACGTCTGTGCCCATCTTCCTCTACTTTATATGGGATGCCGCCACAGCATGGCTTGACAAGTGGTGTGTCAATGCGCGCCCGGGATCCAGGCCTGCGAACCCCAGGCCACCAAAGCAGAGCACGCTCACTTAACCACTGCACCATCAGGCCGGCCTCAATGCCAATACTTTTTAAAGAACATACACCTTTATCAAACATTTCTTTATCATCAGAAAGACTTGAGTCTCCATTGGAATCCCAGAATTCTCTTCGATACCCCATTGTTCATCTCTCAATTAATAGAGGTTTTCAGGGGCCGGCCACATGGCGTAGTGGTTAATTGTGCTGCTCTGCTGCTGGCGGCCTGGGGTTTAGATCCTGGGTGCACACTCATGCATCGCTTGTCAAGCCATGCTGTGGTGGCATCCCATATAAAGTGGAGGGAGATGGGCACAGATGGTAGCCCAGGGCCAGTCTTCCTCAGCGAAAAGAGGAGGATTGGCGTGGGTGTTATCTCATGGCTGATCTTCCTCACACACACACACAAAAAAAGATGAATCATTATTTTATTTTTCTTTATAAATGAGAGAGAAGGGGGAAGCCAAAATGATTCTTTTCTTGATTAAGACACAAAATGCGTAAGTATTTACAATTTGATGAAAACAAGATGTTAATTTAAATACTATTGCCAGACAAACACATTATCGATATAGTCACCCTCATTTAAAGATTTCTTAGAGGTTAAGGGTTATTTTCACAGGACATAGTGTCACAGGAAATATTTTCACAGGACTTCCGCAAAGCACAGCAACGACCTGCCTGGAAAAGGGTGAATTTTCTCTGGAGAAAGATAACACCAGCCAGATAATAATGTTTTATATACAGTATTCCATATTCAATTTAAAAAATTATTATGCATGCTAAAAGACAAGATCATATGATCGAAATCCAAGAGAACAAGAACAAGTAGATAATAGAATTGGACCCATAAGTAATTCAGGTAAAAGAGTCAGCAAATAAGAACATTAAAACAACTATGATTAATCTGTCCAAAAAATAAAGGAAAATGTAAAGAATTAAATGAAAAGTTAGCCAAATTCAGCAAAGAATATGAATCCATAAAAAAAGTAAAAAGAAATTCTGGAATTGAAAGATACAATGCTGAAAAGAAAAATTCAAAACAGGAGTATAAACATAGATTTGACATAACAGATGACAGTATTAGTTAACTGGAAGATGGACCACCAAATTGAAGCACAGATAGAAATAAGAATGGAAAATACAAGAACAAGTATAAGAGACATGTGAGACAAATTGAAAAAGATTGATGTAATTGTAACTGAATCCTAGAAGGATAGAAGAAAGAAAATGGGACCAAAATAATATTTGACAAAATAAGGTCAATAATTTTCCAAAACTAATGAAAGCCATAAACCCACAAATTCAAGAATATTTTCAAAGAAGCAACAATAAGTCTGGAAGTTGACTTCTCAATAAAATCTATAAAAGTCAGAAGGCAATGGAATGAAGAAGAGGAGGAAAAAATGACTTTTTTCAAGCACGTTCAATTACCCAAAATTAGAAATGATAAACTTATTCAGGCCTGTGCCCCTAAGAGCTTCAATATTATTTTAAAGCAGTTTATTGGTCAAGAAGGAAATGAGAGGGATCTGACTTTGAGTTTACCCAATCGTCAAATTAAATCTGAACCAATGCTTTTTAATAAAAACTTATTTTCAAGGTCAACACTACTCTTTCCCCAGTAGAAGCTACATATAAAGAGATGTACTCAGTAAAATTGATGCTTTCAAAAAAAGGAGAAGGCCAATGACAATGGGTCTATTTTATTGACACTTTTTAAAATTAGTAACAGACTTTGATCTATTTCCAAATATTTAAATCTAAATGTGTCTGTGGTTGTAAAGAATGTGCCTTGTTTCTATAATAAATGTTTTGCTTAAAGTCTTTTAAACAAAGACAAACTTTTGTTTAAAGTTAATCTTAATGCCATCTCATTTTTATTTTTAAAAAAACTACCTGAATTTGCATAATAGATGCAAAACTAAAGAGTTTTATATAATGTGGAAAACTATATGCTGAACAAAATTTTTCTATGGACTTTCATTGCAACTTTAGGGATGGTTGTCTACTGAAAAAAAAAATTTCTGGTCCATAACAAATACCAAAGTTAAATTTCTGCCATTCCTTTTTAAGGCATATTCTGCATGTAGTAAAGCAGACTCAGTCAAACTCCCTACTCAAAACCTACACGATATTTGCCCCAATAGACAATTGGTGGGCATAAATTATTTACATAATTTTCATCATATTGGGATTCTTATCAATTCTATAGCACTGGAAAGTTTTCAGAAACCATACTAACTGGAGGCATTCTTCACAACCTACTAGCTATAATCAACATAAGGGCATGCATTTTCAAACAGATCTTACTAAGCCATTAGTGTTGTATTAGGATTAACTAAAAGCTCAGTAAAAGATGTAACCATAAAAAAATTATTTTTTTGGTGAGAGTAACTCTCAGCAAAATTTTAGAAAACCGTACTGTATTTACTGATATCGAATAAATGATCTTGGAAGTTCTTTCCTACGTTTTCTTTAGCACTGAAAAAAATGCGTGTATAAGAACCCCAGATTTGTATTATTGCTCTAATTGACTATGTGAAAGTGAATATACTGATATCTCTATGAATGATCTAACTATAGTCTTCCTGATTACTACATTCTCCCTCACAATCTTGATTTTTAGTCCATGTCATCCGTTATTGTCATTCATGCCGTGTTTTGAAGTTAAAAGTCAGCAGGAAATTCACACCCATCACTCTTCATGCTGTCTTCATCCAGAAAAATTAATTTAACCCACATACTCTCAACTCTTCTCCTTCATATCCTTGAAGAAAGAGTATTGATATGTCACACTCCATGTCCAAAAAGTCAAGCACTTCACTGTTAATTTTACTTTAACTTCTATCATCTCCTCTCATAGAAATAAAATGTAATTAATTCACTTATTTTCAACTTCAAATCTTCCATCAACTGCTCTCTTGTCGCAGTTTGATGTACATGAATGAGTGGTGATGCTGAAAGAATTAATTGTTTCCGTCTCCTAAAGGACAAATTTAGGGACAGAGGTTCCAAGGTGATCAACCATGCTTCAAAATATAGAGAATAAATATTAACTTGGGAACTCTGAAATAAGGCTGAATAAAATATCAAAACCCATTCATTTAATTGCAAAAATAAGAATTCCTAGCATTAAAAAAAGGAAAATATTCTAATTTTCTCAGATGAGAGACTTTAAAAAAGGTACCAATGACATGATATGGAAGTGGTGACAGTCATATATTTCTTTCTCTCCATTCATGTCAATAAAATAAATAAATACAACTGGAGAGTGCACATGCAAATCCTATTCAGATATGATCCTGCATACATATAGAATATATACAACAAGGAAAATATAGTGTATATAAGAGGGCAATCACAAAAAAACCAATGGATTAATTAGCAAATATATGGCGTGCTTTTCAATTAGTTAATAGGGTAATAATAATAATACATGTATTGAATATTTATTTTGTGGCAGATGCTATATCAAATGCTTTATATAGTATATATAATTTAATCTTTCCTTTCTTAAATTTTATTTTCATCACAATAACATATGTGCTGTGAAATGAATGAGAGAAATTTCAACTAAATGAGAGTCAAGAAGGCCTGTAGGAGGAGATCACATGCCCTGTCAAACATCATCAATTACTTCAAACAGGAAGAGATGTGCACTTGCATCTTCAACAGGAAGTAGAACTATTTTACTACTGAAGGAAGATTTCTCTCCCCACCCAGCAACAGCCTAAGCAATGAGAAATGCCGCAGCTCAGCCAATGAGAAGCCATTGCCACTCTGAACTGTTACTTTCCACTAATGGACTTTTCTTTAGAACAGCCCATCTCCACTCCACCTTTTTCTCTATAAAAGCAGCTCCCTGCCCCCAGGGGCGAGCCCGGTGGCGCAAGCGGTTAAGTGCGCGCGTTCCGCTGTGGCAGCGGCCCAGGGTTTGCCGGTTCAGATCCTGGGCGCGCACTGACGCACCGCTTGTCAGGCCATGCTGTGGCAGCGTCCCATATAAAGTGGAGGAAGATGGGCATGGATGTTAGCCCAGGGCCAGTCTTCCTCAGCAAAAAAGAGGAGGATTGGCATTGGATGTTAGCTCAGGGCTGGTCCTCCTCACAAAAAAAAAAAAAAAAAAGCAGCCCCCCTTCTTTCTTCTCTGGATTTGCCTATGGTTCACCATAGCATGCACATCCCAAGTTGCAATTCTTTTGGCTATTCCCAAACAAACCCATTTTGAGAATTTGCTTTTTGAGTTGACATATATGGTGTCAAAAAGTGGGATCCAAAGGAAGTGACCCCCAAGAGACAGCGACCCCTAGATTCAAGTGAGGTATTCATACTGAGCCCCTTGTGCTCGTTGCTTCTGTGAGTTGCCACCTAGTTTCAGTTTGCTAAGCCTCCTCTTGGATTCCAAGCTCCACTCCCTTTGCATTCTGAGCTCTTCGACTTTATTTGGGATTGGGAGAGGCTTTGTCTTCTTGGGGAGGGACATTGTCCTTCCTGGTTCAAGTCTCTGTCCTTGAGTTCAAGGCTTCATCCTTGGTGAGTGCTCAGTTATTTTCTGAAGGTAGCACAGTCCTTTTTGGGGTTCAGACTTGCTGAGAATCCAGGAGAGGTTTTTTGGTTTTCAGATACATTTTAGAATTGGAACTAGGAATCTGGCAACTTTCTTTTGTTTTTAGGTTCCTTTGGGGATCAGGTCTAGGACTCTAGCAATTTTCTTGAGTTTTCAGAGGAAATTTCAGAAATGGAATCCCAGTCATCTAAATATTCTTGCTGCTGGCTCAGCTCAACACGAGGTTGACATAAGGGAAGCCATATTGTAGAAAAGAAACCATACTGTAACTTTGAATGACCTCTGATTAACTAACCTAGACATGCTCTGTGGATTTCATGGCCCCTCACAGCTGCTATAAGTTGATAACTTTGTTCTCTGGAGTTCCTTAGGAATGTGATTACCCCCAGGCAGAAAGTCTATGCTGATAGCCATCATCAATGACAACTGAAAGATCAGGGTATTGGGCGTTGCTCTGGTCTCTGTTGCATATCCAGTAAAACAAAAGACTATCAGGAACTAAGAAGAGATGTCTGCTCTTACCCAGAGATCAGATGGATGCCCCCACCCTGAGACTAGGTGTCTGCCTCCACTTGGAGATCAGATGGATGCCCCAACCCTGAGACCAGATGCCTCCCCCATCCAGAGACCAACCCCCTATATAACTGGCCTGTAGTCTTTGCTCTGTAAGATGGTTCTTTGAGACATTAGTCAGCCACCTTACCCCTCAGTAGCAAGCTGTAATAAATTGCCCTTTCTCTGCTACCATCTTGCCTCTTGACAATTGGCTTTTGTCTCGGGTCGAGCAGATCATGCCCCTTGTGTGGTAACACTGGGAGGGAGGACCTCTTCAGGGACCTCAGCCAGGTTTATGTTTAAAAACACTGGGTCCCCTACATGTGCATTTTTAACTAAGTAGGCCAAACAGACTAAAGCAGTCCAGAATTACAGTGGCGATTATGGCAAACTTCTATTTTTATTTATTTATTTATTTATTTTGTGAGGAAGATCGGCTCTGAGCTAACATCTGCCAATCCTCCTATTTTTTTTTGCTCAGGAAGACTGGCCCTGGGCTAACATTCATGCCCATCTTCCTCTTCTTTATATGGGACGCCGCCACAGCATGGCTTGCCAAGCGTTGCCTTGGTGCGCGCCCGGGATCTGAACCGGCGAACCCTGGGCCGCCACAGCGGAGTGCGCGCACTTAACCGCTTGTGCCACTGGGCTGGCCCCATATGGCAAACTTTTAATTTCCACAAATTCTCTCGTCTTAAAACCAAATTGGAAGACCATAGCTTTAAATTAAACAAAATGAATGGTATGCCTATTTTCATTGGTACCTAGAGGCTTCTGGATGTGCACAAAGCTCTAAAAACACCTCACTACAAGATATTGTGTCTAAATTAACCAAAACAACTGAAAAACTGAGGGAGAACAAAATGGTTTCTGAAGCCTTGTGTTCCCCTTCCCCTTCTTCTTTGTCTCAGGCACCATCTTGTTTGTCTTCCCAGACTCCTTTGTCTCAGACTCCACCCCAGCAGCCATCTTGTGCTCAGGCTCTGCCCCTGACACCATCTTCCTCTCCTTCCCCCTGCAAAAATCTGCCCTTTTAAAATCAGATCCTCTGAGAATTCAAATGCTAAACCCATAATTACTATTTCTAAGTTAACTGGAGCAAATAAAAAAACTAGAAGGAAAAATTTAAATGGCAATTACCTTAGACTTTTGATAATAGATAAAATGACTCTAAAAAACAGCTTTAAAAGGATCCTTACAGCCTGCAAATAAAAGTCTGTGGTAAAAGGCTTTGGCCATCTGAATAAGTAACCTTAACTCAGTCTATCTGCCAGAAATACAATTTGGATCCAACGGTTCTTTTGAGTTTTGTATTATTGTGTCTGAGACATAGCTAAAGTTTTAAAATGAAAGCTATGGGATCTCATTCATGTCTGTCTATGTGTCTATGGATGTTATAGAAATGTGGTATTTTTCTACCTCCAGATGCTATTGCTAAAATTGGTTTGTAAAGAGCTCTATTTAATTGGCTTGAAACTAAGCACTTATAAATTAAGTATTCTTAAACCTCAGAAATATAACAGAAACTAACCCAAATGTTTTCAAGTTTATGTGATCTAGGATTAATCTTTAGTAACTAAAAGCTAGCTTAAGGTTGTTGGTTTAATTTAGACAGGTATATCTTCTCAGAGTTATCAATGCTGAATATAATGCAGACATATACCTTTTATTCTATCTGGGTTTATTAAACTCATGTTACCTCTGTTACAAAATTTGTCAGTAAAAAAGTAATTTCAGATGATGATGGTGGCTATTTAATCTGTAATCCAAGCATGATTGTTAAAAGCAAGTAATTTAAATAAATGTAAATAAGATCAAAATTTATACTAAGTTAAACTAAATAATGGGTAGTCATTGAATGCCTAAATCATTTCCAAATAAGGTAAACATTAATTACAGAACATGGGTTCATCTACTTTTGGCTTCCTATTGTAGAGGCTAAGGATATTTGAGTCTATTGGTGAACATGTTTTATGCCACACTGAGAAATTTTCTATGAAAAAAGGCATATGTTTCTAGAAACTTATAAAAAGTGTAAGTTCACCAAGCCAAGAGAAAACAAGATCTTCAAAATATTTGTATGAAAAATTTTGTGGGACCATCAGTGTAAGTCAAATTGTTTGTATATTTTTTATGTATTAAATGTATTAAATACATGGACATGTATTAAATACATGTCCATGTATTTAGGCAACCTCTTAGTATGTAACTACATAGTATCTGAGCCTTGGTTATATAATGCTAACACCTCTATGTTGATGAACGAGTCTATAGATGATATCACTTATACGGGAGCCTTATGTACACCTCCTGGTTACATCTTAATCTGTGGAGGTTTCAGTAATGACCTTTATGCTTGGGCAACTCATTGCGTTGACAGCTGGAGAATACAAGGACAGTGTACCCTTGCTGTATTCATTGTCCTGTTCTCTCTGCATAACCAGAGACCTCTCATTGGTCTCTTCCATTGAATCTCCATAGTCACCGTAAATGAGAACTCTCAGGAGGCATACGTGACTGTAGGTTTGCCTCCATGGAAAGAAAGCTCTTCCCATGGATCAGAGGGAATGCCAACAAATAAATGATCAGGAATCTCTCCCAGACACTAGAAGAGTTGGCCAACTCCACAGCCAAAGCAATTTCAGCTCAGCAATGGTCATTTAACTCATTGGCCAAGTTAGTTCTGGATAACCGTATAGCCCTTGATTATCTACTTGCTGAGCAAGGAGGTGTCTGTGCAATAGCAAACTCCTCTTGTTGCACATGGATAAATGCCTCTGGGGAAAACCAGAAACCCAATTACATAAGATTAGAAAGCAAGCACATTGGTTACAACAAATTTCACCTAACAATCCACTGTCTTTTGATTTGTTCAGCTAGTTACCTTCAGGTCTGGGCTCCTGGTGTAGAACCATCCTGCAAACTGGGCTTATAGTATTGCTCTTAATCTTACTCTGTATACTTGTGAAGTTCTGTACATATTGCCTGTCAAACCTCTGTAGAAATGGCATGCACAATAAAGTGATACTGGCTCAGCACTTCAGGATGATCTCCAATGCCTATGACCTTGGAGAAATATAAACTTTAGATGGGAAATGCCTGAGGGTTCTCTCTCTAACTTTCCTTGTTATTCAAATATGGCCTAAATGGTTTCCAACCACTAAGTACTTTCCCTCCAATGTGAGACACAACAACCAGAAAGGTCCTTCCTGGCACCAAGGGACAAGACCACTAGGTGCAGAGAACCTGACTGTTGATCAGCAGTGCTTTCAGAGAAAGATCTTGATCAAAAGGGGAAACTTTGAAATGAGCAAGAGAAACCTCAACTCAATTGGAGTCAGGACAGCCTGTAAAGGGAGTTCTCATGCCCTGTCAAACATCATCAATTACTCTAAACAGGAAGAGATGTGCACTTGCATCTTCAACAGGAAGTAGAACTATTTTACTACGGAAGGAAGATTTCTCTCCCCACCTGGCAACAGCCTAAGCAATGAGAAATGTCACAGCCCAGCCAATGAGAAACCATTGCCACCCTGACGTGTTACTTTCCCCCAATGGACTTTTGTTTAGAACAGCCCCTCCCAACTCCCCCTTTCTCTGTCTATAAAAGCAGACTTCCCTCCTTTGTTCTCCAGATTTGCGTATGGTTTGCCATAGCGTGCACATCCCAAATTGCAATTCTTTTGGCTATTCCCAAATAAACTTGTTTTGAGAGTAAAATAAGAGGCAAATTTGCTTTTGAAGTTGACAGTGCATATTCTTAGTAGTCTAACAAATACTGTAACATTTCTCTGTTCCAATCCTTATCATTCCATATTCCCTGAAACTGAAGGAACCTTCTTCAGCTGTTAGCTGTTTCTTCTGAAATTCTTGCCATATTAGAACTACAACATGGTTGTTTTGCTATTTCTTGATTTTTTTGTAATTTTAGATATTATCTGTCAACTTCCTCCAATGTAAGATAGGGATTTAGCTCTCTTATACCATCCTGCACAGAAGCACGTACTTCCTTCCTTCCCCCCGTATCCTCCTGCTATAGTTATATCAGATCTTTTGATTAAATCAATATATTTTGTGTTTATATTATGATTTTTTTTTTAAGATTTTATTTATTTATTTTTTTCCCCCCAAAGCCCCAGTAGATAGCTGTGTGTCATAGCTGCACATCCTTCTAGTTGCTGTATGTGGGACGCTGCCTCAGCATGGCCAGAGAAGCAGCGCGTCGGTGCGAGCCCGGGATCCGAACCCGGGTCGCCAGCAGTGGAGCGGGCTCACTTAACCACTAAGCCACGGGGCCGGCCCTATATTATGATTATGTAAAGACTATTACAGCTGAACCACACAGTTTGGTATGATTACATTTTTTCTTATAAAATTTTCATTTTCTCCAGGAGTTAACAATTGTCCCAATTTTTTGTTGGCTTAGTTTCCCATAAACTTATCATTAATTAATCTCCAAACTCACCAATAAAATTGTAAATCTCTTATTAATACTTTCAGACACATAAGGTAATCTAACAGTTTATGAAATCATTTTTCTAGGAATCCTGTCTTCCTCCTCGAATCTGGCCTAGTGGCCCCCTGGACAAGCCGCACAGCTGCCATCTGTGAACAGCCCTTCACCATCATCCCGGGAATTCACTTCCTCTCTCCTCTGAAGGATCCCCTGTTTCCCAGCTCACTCTTTCACCCAGCAAATAATTGAGCACATCATCTGTGCCAGGCGCTGTTACAAGCTCTGAGGATTAGTGACATACCCAGCATATTTGACACACAGAGCAGATAATTTTCTAACAACTCCCCTCCTCCATAAGACAGAATTTCCAGTAAAATCATGTACTAATAACCAACAGTCATTATTTTTATTTATTCTTTAGTTTTAAAGCAATTAACAAAAGAAAAGACTAAGTTTTGATTTTAAAGATATTTTTCAAATTCTGTAAAATATTTCATGTATGAACTAAATTTTTTCTCACCAAAAAAAAAATATATGTATGTATATATATTACACCTCACACTTCCTACAGTGTTTCAGATTTATACATTTTAAACATAAACAAGAGTCCCAAATTTGGAGAGAGGCATTCCCACCACACTGTCCTTGGCACTACTGAGGATATATCAGAGAGAAACACATAAATAAGAGCAAAATCTCTACCCTCATAAGGCTCGGAGATTATAGTGCAAGGAGACAGACAATAAACAAACAATGTTCATAGTATGCCAGAGAGTGGTAAGTGTTACGGAGGAATAAAAGAGCAAGAAGGAGGGTTACAGTTTTAAATAGATGTTCAGCGAAGCCCTTGCTGAGAAGGTGTCATTTAAGCAAAACTCTTAAGGAGATGTGAGCCATGGATATATCTGGAGGGAAAGCATTCCATGTTAAGGGAACAGTAAGTAAAAAGTAAAAAACCCTAGAATGGGAATGTGCCTGGCATATTTGAGGAAGAGGAAAGGAGCCTATGTAGCTAGAGCTGAGTGAGCAAGGGAAATAAAAGTAGAAAAGGAGATCAGAGAGGAAATGGGAGGCCTGATGGGATGGGCCCTTGGGGACCACCGTAAGGTCTTCACGTTTTACTCTGAATAACGTGGACAGACACTGAAGGAGTTTGAGGAGAGGAGTCACATGATCATACTTAGGGTTAAATAGCAACACTGACAGCTGTGTTGAGAATGAAGGAGGACAAGAGTGTAAGTAGGTGACTTCTTAAGAGGTATTGCAATAATCCAAGCAGAGCTGATGTTGGCTTGGACAAAAATGGTGGCAGGGGAGGTGGTAAAAACTGGCAAATATGAATATATGTTGAAGGAAGAGCTGTCAGGATTTGCTGACAGATTGAATATGTGCTATGAGAGAAATAGAGAAGTCAAGATATTTGGCCTGAGAGACTTAAAGGATGGAATTGCCATTTACTGAGATGGAGAGAGAGCCGAGGGAGTTCAGGGGAGAAGAGTAGAAGTTTGTTTTTATACATGCTAAGTTTGAGACGTCTATTATAAGTGGTAATATTAAACAGGAAGTTGTATCTTCTAATTTGGAGCTCAGGGGTGAGGTCTAGGCTAAAGATATACATCCGGCAGTCACAGTATAGAGATGGTATTTTAAACAACGAGGCTACATGAGGTCACAAAGGATATGAAAAGGGAAGAGGTCTAACATTTGAGCTACGGTGCTTTGTGGTAAATGCTGTGGTGTGTAAACCAGATCCCCTGCCAGGACTGAGGCACTTCTCCCCAGCTGTCATGAGTGTTGACGGCTGAGGGCTGACAGCTGAGTCCCTCCCTAGAACCTGCCCTTAGCCCAGGGGGCTGCCTCTTGCAGGATTACAGCCCTTTCCAGGGATGACCCACTTCAAATTCGTGGTCAATATGGGAGTACAAAGACCTAGCGCCTTTGCCTCCATTTGGGGAAAGTTTAAAAGACAACTCCAGCTCCAGAGCTCCCTGTGCAATCAGCGTCACTGTTCAGCTTCTTCGTGTGTCCATCCTGGTTCCTTCGCTCCCTCACAGGTATGATTCTCAAGGGCATGCAATCTCCATTTCATTGCCTGCTTCCCAAGGAACCTGACCTAAGACAATACTCCAACTTCAGAGTTAGATAAGTAGGAATTAGCAAAGAAGGCCGAAGAGTGGCCAGTTGGGTAGGAGGGAAAGAGTATGGTTTCCGGGGATGTTATTCCAAAGAGTGAGGCACTAAAGAGCAGACTGGAAGTTCTGTGAGTCCGGGCAAGGCTTGCCAAGAGGCAGACCTCCCTCCATGCTGTTAGCCTGCTCCTTCATTGGGAGAACCCAGTTGTCAGTACTTCAGGTCTTTTCTCAAGACGGTCAGATTCATCATATAGGGATTTCCAGTCATGGGAAGGAAGACTCTTGGCCACCAGCATTTGGTGTGGGAAGGGAATTGGGGATCTCACAATCCAGCCTGTAGATTTTCACTTAATCTCCCTATTTTTAGGGCCACATCTCCTCCCACCCTCAGCTGTGCTTAGGCGTCCTTCAGTCCAGAGACCAATTTCTCTAGAGAGTGAACCTCCAGTCTTCTGCTGGATTAAGGGGCGGGGTGGGGGGGCGGCAGTGAGCTGACCATATGGGTGGAGGTCTGACTGCAACTTGTAGCCAACACTATGGGAGGTCTGCCCATATCTTCTCAGCCGTCCTCTGCGCTCACCTGATTTTTTTAAAAATTAAAACAATTCAAAGCAAACACAATGAACTTGTTAAATCAGAAAGGTTTTCTTTGCCCAATTGTTGCCCATTGAGTAGATATTTGTGTAGAATATTTTAAAATGCATATTTTTTACCCCACTCTTAACATCCACCCTTGGCTTTCAGGATGTCTCCTTCTCCTCTTTTTTTTTTTTTTTTTTTTTTTTTTCTGTTCTGTTCCTTGTCAGTATCCTTTGCTGTTTTCTCCTTCTGGACCATCCTTTAAAATAGGGGTGTTCTTTGAGCTTTCAAGGTCTCCTCCCAGTCTATACTCTCTCCCTCAGCTCTGCAATCTACTCCCAGGGCTTTGAAGTAGTAAAGACCTCATTGGGTCTAAATTCCTGTTTTAAACACAGATTAACACACACTCCATGACCATGCTCAAAGAATCTGTCTTCTTTTGGAATCACTGAGTTGTGGGTTGAAGAATCATAGAGTCCAGTGAATTCACGTTATCAGGTCCCATCACAGAGGATTGAGGGGATTGATCAGGAAATAATGAGTCTGTGATCACTGGAATGGATTATCTGGGAAAATAGAAAACTTGGGGAACTCCCATACCTCTTCTGAAGCATTTCCCACTATCCTTCCCTATAGCAGATACCATATGGGCTGTGAATTGTGCTCCACAACTGAAAAACTGAAACACTGATTTAGTCAAAAAAACATTTCCCAAGTGATAAAATACAGAGCTTTATTTGTATGGGCACTGAAGTGACCAAGGGAAAATGAGAAAAAGTGATCAGTAGGGCAGCTCCCCAGTGTGTCCCAGTTCCCACAAAGAAGCACTTGTTCAGTAGACACAGGAGACAACGGCACACCCAAAATGGGTTTCACCAATTCTGGGGAGCCACAGTTGTTGTATCTGTCAGTCTATTTGACAAAGTTGCCTCCTCACATTGCGTGCAAAAATACTTTCATCCATCCTCCAGTCACTTCTCTTGGTTACTACACTGATATCAGAGACTCTCATATAACAGAAAACATATTTAAACCAAAAACAGTTACATGTCATTGTACATATCTAGTCTTATTTTGATAACTGGGTTGTTGCTTGGGGGAAAAATTCATAGAGCTCTATCTTCTTATCTAACTTTATCCCTATCAGGTGAAATTCCATAGTTAAGAGGGCGTCCAAGAAAGACAGTCATGCTCCTGGCATCCCATTAGAGATGAACTTCCCTCACCATACTTTCCCAAAGAAGCTACCCCTCCCTAGCTTAGACGTGCTGTTACTGACTCGCCAGAGGAAGACCCCCGTGCAGTGAAAACACACAATAACTCTCCTCAGGACCCACTCCTCATCACGAGCTAGTAATCAGAATGAGATCCCAGCATTCAGCGACATGCATGCTCATTACATGTAAATGTACATGTAAAATACATGTAAAAGTGAAATCAGATTCTGAAAGAGAAAGTTTGAAAATTGAGAGGATTAGAGATGTTTTATTTATTGATGTCAACACAAGTCCGAGGATTCTTCTGGAAAGTGGAGTTTGAAGGCAATCAACCAAGGAAAAAGGAACGTTATTTTACGTCAGGCTGAAATTGTTTATATAGGTAGCCTTAACAGAGATTCTGAGTCCAGTATGTTGTTTTGCATATCTGGATGTGATTCTTCTTCTTTTTTTTAATGTGGTAACATTGGTTTAAAACATTATATAGGGCCGACCCCGTGGCTTAGTGGTTAAGTGCACGTGTTCCGCTACTGGCAGCCTGGGTTTGGATCCCGGGCGGGCACCAACGCACTGCTTCTCCGGCCATGCTGAGGCCGCGTCCCACATACCGCAACTAGAAGGATGTGCAACTATGACATACAACTATCCACTGGGGCTTTGAGGGGGTGGGAAGGAGGAGGATTAGGCAATAGATGTTAGCTCAGAGCCAGTCTTCCTCAGCAAAAAGAGGAGGATTAGCACTGATGTTAGCTCAGGGCTGATCTTCCTCACACAAAAAAAAAATTATATAAATTTCAGGTGTACATCATTATATTTCAATTTCTGTGTAGACTTCATAATATTTACCACCAAAAGTCTAGTTGCCACCTGTCACTGTACAAATGTGCTATTTTACCCCTTTTCCCCTCTGGTAACCACCAATCTAGTCTCTGTATCTATGCGTTTGTTGTTATTGGTTTTTTACCTTCCACGTATGAGTGAAATCACATGGTTTATTTGGCTTTCTCTGTCTGACTGATTTTGCTTAGCATAATACCCTCAAGATCCCTCCATGCTGTTGCAAATGGCACGATTTCATCTTTTCTATGGCTGAGTAGTATTCCATTGTGTATATATACCACATCTTCTTTATCCATTCATCCATTGATGGGCACTTGGGTTGCTTCCAAGTCTTGGCTATTGCAAATAGTGCTGCAATGAACATAGGGGTGCATATACCTTTTCAAATTAGTGTTTTCATGTTTTTTGGATAAATACTCAGAAGTGGATTATCTAGGTTGTATGGTTTTGTGAGAAATCTCCATAGTGTTTTCCATAGTGGCTGCACCAGTTTACATTCCCACCAGCAGCGCATGAGGATTCCCTTTTCTTCACATCCTCTCCAACACTTGTTATTTCTTGCCTTTTGAATAATAACCATTCTGATGGGCATGAGGTGATATCTCATTGTGGTTTTGATTTGCATTTCCCTAATAATTAGTGATGTTGAGCATCTTTTGATGTGCCTGTTGTCGACAATATCTGTATATCTTTGGAAAAATGTCTGTTCAGATCCTCTGCCCATTTTTAATAGAGTTTTTTTTGTTTTTGTTTTTGGGGGTTTTTTGCTGTTGAGTTGTATGAGTTCTTTACATATTTTAGATATTACCCCCTTATTGGATATATGATTTGTAAATATCTTCTCCTATTTGGTAGCTTGTCTTTTCACTTTGTTGATAGTTTCTTTTTCTGTGCAGAAACTTTTTAGTGTGATGTAGTCCCATTTGTTTCTTTTTTCTTTTTTTTTCCCTGCCTGAGAAGACATATTCAAAAAGATACTGCTAAGACTGATATCAAAGAGCATACTGCCTATATTTTCTTCTAGGAGGTTTATGGTTTCTGGTCTTACATTCAAGTCTTTAATTCACTTTGAGCTAATTTTTGTGGATGGTGTAAGATAGTGGTCTACTTTCATTTTTTTGCATTTGGCTGTCCAGTTTTCCCAAAACCATTTATTGAAGAGACTTTCCTTTCTCCATTGTATGTTCTTAGCTCCTTTGTCAAAAATTAGCTGTCCATAAATGTGTGGGTTTATTTCTGGGCTTTCAACTGTTCCCTTGATTTGTGTGTCTGTTTTTCTGCCAGGACCATGCTGTTTTGATTATTACAGCTTTGTAGTATACTTTGAATTCAGGGAACATGATGCCTCCAGCTTTGTTATTTTTTCTCTGGATTGCTTTGGCTTTGGGGTCTTTTGTTATTCCATATAAATTTTAGGATTCTTTGTTTTATTTCCATGAAAAATGTTGTTAGGACTTTGATAGGAATTGCGTTGAATCTGGAGATTGCTTTAGGAAGTATGGACATTTTGTCTATGTTAATTCTTCCAATCCATGAGCATGGAGTATCTTTCCATTTCTTTGTGTCTTCTTCTATTTCGTTCAATTATGTTTTATAGTTTTCAGCATACAGGTCTTTCACCTCCTTGGTTAAATTTATTCCTAGGTATTTTATGCTTTTTTTGCAATTGAAAATGGGATTGTATTCTTGATTTCTCTTTCTGCTGTTTCATTGTGTATAGAAATGCAACTGGGGGCTGGCCCAGTGGCATAGTGGTTAAGTTCACGTGTTCTGCTTTGGCGGCCTGGGGTTCACCAGTTTGGATCTTGGGCACAAACCTACTCACTGCTCATCAAGCCATGCTGAGGCAGTGTCCCACATAGAAGAGCTACAACTCTACAACTATGATACACAACTATGTGCTGGGGCTTTGGGGAGAAAAAAGAAAAAAGAGGAAGATTGGCAACAGATGTTAGTGAGGGCTGATCTTCCTCAAAAAAAAAAAGAAATGCAACTGATTTTTGAATTTGATTTTGATTTTGTATCCTGGAACTTTCCTGTGTTTGTTTATTATTTCTAAAAAAATTTTGGTGCAAATAGTGACAATTTTACTTTTTCTTTTCCAATTTGGATCCTTTTTATTTCTTTTTCTTGCCTAATTGCTCTGGATAGGACTTCCAGGGACTTACTGTGTTGAATTAGAATGGTGAAAGTGGGCATCCTTATCTTGTTCCTGTTTTTAGAGGGATAGCTTTGTTTTTCACTGTTGAGTATGATGTTGGCTGTGGGTTTGTCATATATAGTCTTTATTATGTTAAGTTACTTTCCTTCTAGACCCATGTTATTCAGAGTTTTTATCATAAATGGATCCTGAATCTTGTCGAATGCTTTCTCTGCATCTATCGAGATGATCATGTGATTTTTATTCTTCATTTTGTTAATGTGGTGTATCACATTGGTTGATTTGTGGATGTTGAACCATCCTTGCATCCCTGAAATAAATCCCACTGAAATGTGGTATATGATCCTTTTAATGTACTTGCTAATATTTTGTTGAGGACTTTTGCACCTATGTTCATCAGTGATGTTGGCCTGTAATTTTCTTTTTTTGTGTTGTCCTTGTCCAGTTTTGGTATTAGGGTAATACTGGCCTCATAGAATGAGTTAGGAAGCTTCCCCTTCTCTTCAATTTTTTGGAAGAGTTTGAGAAGGATATGTATTAAATCTTCTTTGAATGTTTGGTAGAACTCACCAGGGAAGTCATCTGGTTCTGGACTTCTGTTTTGGGGGAGGTTTTGATTACTGTTTTGATCTTCTTACTAGTGATTGGTCTATTCAGTTTCTCTATTTCTTCTTGATTTGGTTTCAGAAGGTTGTATAATTCTAAGAATTTATCCATTTCTTCTAGATTATTCAATTTGGTGGCATATAGCTTTTCAAAGTATTCTTTTATAATCCTTTGTATTTCTGTGGTATCTGTTGTAATTTCTCCTCTTTTGTTTCTGATTTTATTTATTTGAGCCTTCTCTCTTTTCTTCTTTAGTGAGTCTAGCTAAAGGTTTATCAATTTTATTTAGTTTGTTTATCTTGTTATTTTAGTTTCATTGATCTTTTCTATTGTCTTTTTACTCTCTAGTTCATTTATTTCTGCTCTGATTTTTATTATTTCCTTCCTTCTGCTGATTTGGGGCTTCTTTTGTTCTTTTTCTAGTTGCTTTAGGTATAATGTTATATTATTTATTTGAGATTTTTCTTGTTTGTTGAGGTAGGCCTGTATCACTATAAACTTCCCTCTTAGTACCACTTTAGCTGTGTCTCATAGATTTTGTAATTTTATTTATTTATTTATTTTTTCCCCCAAAGCCCTGGTAGATAGTTGTATGTCATAGTTGCACATCCTTGTAGTTGTTGTATGTGGGACGCAGCCTCAGCATGGCAGGAGATGCGGTATGTCGGTGCACGCCCGGGATCCGAACCCGGGCCGCCAGCAGCGGAGCGCGTGCACTCAACCGCTAAGCCACGGGGCCAGCCCGTCTCATAGATTTTGATATGTTGTATTTTCATTTTCCTTTGTCTCCAGGTATTTTTTTTTTTATTTCTCATTTGATTTCTTTGTTGACCCAATAGTTGTTCAGTAGCATTTTGTTTAATCTCCACATATTTTTGACTTTTCCAGTTTTCTTCTTGTAGTTGATTTTATATATGTAAAACCCTAACCTGGAGAAGGAAACAGACATCCAGGTACAGGAAGCACAGAAAGCACCAAGTAAGATGAACCCAAAGAGGCTCACACCAAGACACGTCACAATTAAAATGTCAAGAATTATAGATAAAGAGAGAATCCTAAAAGCTGCAAGAGGAAAGCAACAAGTTACATACAAAGGAAACCCCATAAGGCTATCAGCTGACTTTTCAGCAGAAACATTACAGGCTAGAAGAGAGTGGCATGATATATTCAAAGTGCTGAAAGGAAAAAACCCAACAACTGAGAATACTCTACCCCTGCAAGGTTATCATTTAGAATGGAAGGAGAGATAAAGAGTTTTCCAGACAAGCAAAAACAAAGGAGTTCATCACCACTAAACTGGTCTTATAAGAAATGTTAAAGGGACTTATTTAAGTGGAAAAGAAAAGGCCATAAATAGAAATAAGAAAATTATCAGAGAAAAAATATCTCTGGTAAAAACAAATATATAGTAAAGGTAGTGGATCAGCCACCTATAAAGCTAGTATGAAGGTCAAAAGACAAAAGTACTAAAATCATCTATGTCTATGATAAGAGGTTAAAGGATACACAGAGTTAAAAAAGGTAAAATATGGTGTCAAAAACATAAAACATGAGTGAGGGAGTAAAACCTTAAGCCTTTTAGTATGAGGTCAAACTTAAGAGACCATTTACTTAATATAGATTGCTATTTACATAGGTTATTACATATGAACCACATGGTAACCACAAACCAAAAATGTATAATAAATACACAAAAAATAAAGAGAAAGGAACTCTAAAGAGAGTCATCAAATCACAAGGGAAGAGAGCAAGAGAAGGAAGGAACAGAGAAGAACTACAAAAACATCCAGAAAAAAAGTAACAAAACAGCAGTAAGTAAATACTTATCAATAGTTACTTTAAATGTAAATGGACTAAATGCTCCAATCAAAAGACATGGGGTGGCTGAATGGATTAAAAAACAAGACCCTTCATATATGCTGCATACAAGAGACACACTTCAGACTTAAAGAAAGACACTCACAAACTGAAAGTGAAGGGATAGAAAAAGATATTCCATGCAAATAGAAATGAAAAGAATGCTGGGGTAGCAATACTTATATCAGACAAAATAGACTTTAAAACAAAAACTGTAACAAGAGACAAAGAAGAGTATTACATAATGATAAAAGGAACAGCCCAACAGGAGGATTTAACACTTGTAAATATCTGTGTGCCCAACATAAGAGCACCTAAATACCTAAAGCAAATATTAACAGACATAAAATGAGAAATTAACAGTAAAGCAATAATAGTACAGGACTTTAACACCCCACTTACATCAATGGAAAAATCATCCAAACAGAAGATCAATAAGGAAACGTTGGCCCTAAATGACATATTAGACCAGATAGACTTAACAGATAGATACAGAGCATTCCATCCAAAAACTGCAGAATATACATTCTTTTCTAATGCACAGGGGTGTGGTTCTAACAGTTTGTTAGTTGGGCAATAAATTGTCAGATACAGTTCCAGATGATATAAAGGAAGTTTAGATGCCATAAAACCCTTGCCGTTTTGCACAGGAAGAAACTCTAAGACTTGGAGACATATGAATGCTGGATTTGTTTCTTCATATGTGTGCCCTCCACTTGCACTCTCTGTCCCTCAAGAGGGCCCAGAGTTTCTCCCCTCACCAAGATAGAGAAACACATTAGTATGGGAAGCAGCAGTTCTTTTAAATGAGTTTTACTGGCTCTTCTAAAAGCATTTAATACATTAAGAAGACAAAAGTGGGCTATCCAAAGACCATGTGCTTTATTTTCTCAGCGCTGTGATTTTTAACTTCAATAGTGGCCTCATATAAAATAAAATTACTCACTCAATTACCTCAACTTTGGTTTAGATCAAGGTCTCAAAAACACAATTAAGAATTTTAGAAAGTACATTTAAGTTAACGCTACAGAACACAATCACTATTGAAAATAAGCATTTGTCAGAAAAATATGACATCTTAAAACTTTCTACCCAGATAAAAGTAGAGAAACTCTATAGATACACGTATTTTTCAATTTTATCTGATACTTATAAGAACCAGTTTATAAAGTAAGTAATGTATCTCCCTCTGACCTCACTTTTTATTCTGGAACTTCACTGGAACTCAAGGGGCGTGATTTCATGTGTTTGTGAACGTCAAGACTGTGTATCTTGGTTTTCTCCCCACAAGCCTGTTTGGAATAAACCTGTGGGTCTAAAGATTCATTTCCAGAAAGCAATGGGAGATGAAGTTTTCTCTGTCAGGGACTGAGGAGAAAAGCCATCAGAATGAAAGTATCAGGCGAGGAACCAATAATGACAGTGTGGCCCCCAAGGAGAAGGGGGTGCCTCTATGAATGTTTGACTTCCAGGACCCTGTCATACTCTTACTTAAATCCTTCAATGTTTCCTGAAGGTCAAGTCTAATTTCCTGGCATGAAACATGTTCTTCATGAGCCTGTTCCTTCCCATCCCGTCTCTGCCAGCCTGAGCCCCTACCACCCTGCACCACTTGCCACACTGCATTACTGAAACTGGCAAACAGTTAGCCATTGACGATTAAGCAGCTAGTAACTATGGGGGATTGGAGTTGGCCACCTCAAAATATGTCTCTGCTTGAAAGACACTCTGACCCCCACCCCCACTAACTGACCAAAAGAGTTTGGGATGGGAGGCCTGCCACCAGAACGGGCCATCACCATAGACATCTCCAGGTATCTGGGAGGGTCCTTGCTAAGCCCATTCTTAGTTCTGGTTACCTTTTGTAAGAGACATTTACATTCATGAAGAAAATCTCCACTTGTAAATGTATCTTCTTCCCTATATCAGGAAGAAGGGGGGGATGGCCTTACCTAGACACTTATCTAGAATGGAGGGTGAGGACTTAAATCTGCATGATAAACTTGCCCATTGTTAACTGTGCTGTTTAGGCAATATGCTATCTGACTCCCACTAGGTCCCTATAGATAACATCTCCCTGGGGCCTGGGTAACCATGGTAATGGGTGTTTGAGCTATTTTTTTCAGGAATTGGAACCCCTTGTCCATTTCAGCCTGGTTGAGACCAGAAAACCATCAACCGGGCCCACGCAGACATATGTCCAATAAGCGACCTTTTTTTGTGTGTGTGTGAGGAAGATCAGCCCTGAGCTAACACCCATGCCAATCCTCCTCCTCTTTTTGCTGAGGAAGACTGGCTCTGAGCTAACATCTATTGCCAATCCTCCTCCTTTTTTTCCCCAAAGCCCCAGTAGATAGTTGTATGTCATAGTTGCACATCCTTCTAGTTGCTGTATGTGGGACGTGGCCTCAGCATGGCCAGAGAAGTGGTGCGTCGGTGCACGCCCGGGATCCGAACCTGGGCCACCAGTAGCGGAGCGCGCACGCACTTAACTGCTAAGCCATGGGCCCGGCCCCAATAAGCAACATTTTGACATCAAGAGGTTAGAACTCCACCTTCAGGGCGTGCTGCTGCCGCCCTTCTGTGAACACGTGTCCTACGAAGAGGCATGACAGCTGACTACGCTTGCGCAGATCACCAATTACATCTCTCCTCACCTCCAAACATTTCAGACCACCTTGCACCCTACCCCATAAATACCCCTGAGTCCCTATTTTCAAGGAAGCAGATTTGAGATTCATTCTCCCGTTTCCTCACTTGGCTGCCTTGTGATTAATAAACCCTCTCTCTCTGCTGCAATCTCGTTGTCTCGGTGTTTGGCTTTCTGGGCAGCAGGCAAAAACGGACCTGGTGTCATAACATTACTGCCTTTTTTCCAATGTGGAGACTGTGCCACACTTTCTCCTCCCTCCTTGTGGGTTCTCCTAGATCCCAGCATTAAACTCTACCCCCACCTCTCAACTGTTTATTCTTCTTCTTCCTTCAGGAATCAAACCAAGTGTCACCCATACATCTTCTGCTGAATTAAATAATCATGGGCAAGAAGTTACTTTGTTCCTATTTTTGTAAAGGAAACAATATTGGCTTATGTATACTGTTAGCTTCTGTTTTAAAATATCCACAGATGATCATATTAAGAAATAAAACTTCCAAGTTTATTTTTCCAAAATTTTAATCAGATATAGAAGTTGGATTTTATTGATTCCTTTGTTGTCATTCGCTAAAATAATCATGAGATTTTTACTGTTTTTCCAGTTAATTACTGTTATTTGAGGCTCCCTCCAAATGGTGGACTGCAAATGGGTTATAGCTATGGATGCCCCAGGTGAAACCGGAAGGCCAGACACCTCCCGGCTGGGAGCAGCTTCTTCAGTTTTACCGCTTTACTTCCATTTATCACTTTCTAAGTGGGCTGTGAAATGAAAATCTTGAGAATCACCGTGTTAATGATTTGCTTTGTGTTGTGTGTGGCTTCAGGACATGTGGTAAATCCCATCCAGTTAGAAAGATGTGCTATATTCTTTTGCCAATATTTTATTTAGGATAATTTGATCTAAGTTCTTTTGTTTCGTTAGTCTAAAATATCTTTTTGTTGTTATACTTGATGTAGGTTCAAAATTATAAAAGGTGTACAGTAATATGTATTATTACCCTATTCTATTCTTGAAACAGTTTATATACATGTGGCTGTTATCTGTCCTATAGGAGATCTGAATGATGAGGGAAGAAGGGAGACAGGGAGGGAGGGAGGAAGAGGGAACAAGGCCCCTACGTGGTGCATCTAGGGTAAAATTTGTCCACTGTGGGCATAGACAATGAAAAGGTAGACTCTTTATGAGGGTGGGAGATAGGAGGAGGGTGGAATTTGGGGAGGACAAGACAGAAAGCACCAAGGGGTGGTGTCACGGCCTGGGTGGAAGGGCCTGAAACAACGAAACGTGTGGGGCACTCATATGGCCACACTATTTTCCACCAGGCTGGGCCGCAGGTACTCGTAGGGCATGTCCAGCTTTGCATTCCGGATCTCAATTTCCTTATCCAGGGCAGCCAGCTCCTCTCTGAACTTCTTCAGCACAGCCTTGGGCCCAGGGCCCGAAAAATACTCCTCCTCATGCTGGCCCAGAGCCACCTAGGATGGAGAGAAAAAGGCAGCTGAGAGCCTTACGACCCTCAGTTTGGAATGCCACACCTCCCCACAGCTGCCCCCTTCCTCAGGGACCCGGGCAGCTGGCTCTCACCATAACAGGTTGGCGTCTGCCCAGCTGCCAAGTAATGGACATCTGGAGAGAAGCCTGATGAAAGTTGGGCAGTGTCGCCATCACTGTCTCCAGTGTCGCATCCTTGGTGGTCGGCGGGGGCAGCCGCATCGTGCAGGGTGCGTTAGGGACCCAAGTGTACCAGTCCAGCTAAGGAGGGGCAGACACCTACAGTCAATGTCTGCTAAGCATGAAAGCCCACCTGCACACAGCACCCTCCCCCAATCCAGGCACAGATGCCCAGCTGCGCCCCCATGGTAAGTACCTGGCCCAGGTGGTTGGAGGAATGCTGGCCAGTGCAGGTGAAGATGCACATGGTGACAAAGTGGCAGACCTTGTCCCGGGACTGCAAGGACACGGGAAACCCTGCAAGGGGTCAGGCGAGTCAGAAGCTGTGAGGCCAGGCATAGAAGAGAGCTCAGAGAGATGAGGGAGAGAGGGGAGAATGAGAGGAGGTGGAGGGGTGCCGAGGACTCACAGGAACTACTGTAGGAATGGGCATGAGTGGCCTGGGGTGGGGAAGTGGGGAGCTCTGCCGGAGGGTCCCGCTTAGTGGGGTACTGGTATGGCTCCTACTGGCTCACAAGAGTCAGTTATGTTAAATTTTCAGGCATTTAGCAAACTGGTCTACATCACATTGGTAGCCACCGTGGAATATTTATACCTTGGAAATGGACTAATGCTTAAATCAGGGCTTTTCCTCCAGAGAGCCAGTTGTTAAACATCTACAAGCAACCACTGGTCCCACTGCATCTGGGACCTAGAGGGGTTCTCAGTGCATAGGGCAGGGACCTGTCTCTAGCTGAGAGGAAAGGGAATCAGCGGGTGCCTTGTGGCATTTTCATAGGGGTTGGAAATGCTTCTGGAAGGTTCCATAGGAGTACAAAGGATTCTGGGGAGGTTCCAAGGAGGAATCTCTCATGTTGGAGGTCTCAGGGCAGGGGCTCATCTTACCTTGGTCCTGGGCCCCTAGCAGCCCCATTTCAGTGATCTCTCGACACCAGGCCTGCAGCTCGAGATCCTCTTTCACAGCCTCGTCCGTCTTATAATGGAGATTCACAATTCCCTCCACGTAGCTGCCAGCCAAGGGGTCGGGGCCAGAGGACCGAGGCTGACAGGGAGCACGAGGCCCTCTGCTCCTTGCCCACAGGGCCAGGTCAGGGCCCCCAGCCCCCAACTGAGACACAGACCTCCTGTTCTTCTAGCCTCCTCCCTGACTCCCACCCCCACCAGCCCTGCATTCCCCCTGCCTCACCGAGAGATGATTTCCCAGAGCCGCAGGGCATCTTGGGCATAGAAGGAAGACTGGACGCCCAGGAGACCCCGGTCAGCTAGGTCCTCAGGGGGACAGAACGAGCTGTAGGTCAGAAAGGCTCTAGCTCGCTTGAGCAGCTCCACGTGGCCTCCCCCACCTGTGCTCACCACCTGCGGAACAAGGATGGACAGTCAGGTCAACCAACCCACCCTGAGGCCAGAGCCGGAGGGAGAGTGAACTCCAGAATCCCCCTTTCTCTCTTCCTACCTGGTCGAAAACCCCCATGTCAGAGACCAGCCCAGTCCTGGCCCGGATGTTAATTTCCATGGTGTATCTCAGGTGGGGAATTACAAGCTAGAGGGAGAAGAGCAGGGAAGGACAAGGTCAGAAGACAGGTGGGGCAGGTCCCTGCAGGAAATACGGGGTGAAAAGCAGGAAAGGTGCTAGGTCTTCAGGCAAAGCATAGCCGTGAACTTCCATGCCCCCTTGACGAGAGAGTTCAGTTGATTTGTAACTCATTCCACAAACCATGGACTTATTGCTCATGACAATTGAAAGAAATTGTTCTCCTTTTCTTTTCATATAAGACTATTCAAGGGGCCGGCCCCATGGTGTAGCGGTTAAGTGCATGTGTTCTGCTGCTGGCGGCCTAGGTTCGGATCCGCGTGCGCACCGAGGCACCACTTGTCAGGCCATGCTGTGGCAGCGTCCCATATAAAGTGGAGGAAGATGGGCACAGATGTTAGCCCAGGGCCAGTCTTCCTCAGCAAAAAGAGGAGGATTGGCGTGGATGTTAGCTTTCTTCATTATCACACCTTTAAGGAGCCTTTTTAGATATTTTTTCCTATTCTCACCGCCCCCCATGAAATTTTAATGCTACAGATATATCTGTTATGTACTGTATATCTATATGTGCTCTATACATAAAAATAATAAGATATTTTGCCCCAATACAACCACTTTCACCCCTCCCAGGGCATAATTGTCCCCACTGAGAATGCATGGTCTAACCTGCCTGCTTCTGGAACGTCATCACCTACCCTCTCCCCTTGTCCATTACACTCTCTTTCTGTTCTTCAAATATGCCAAGCTTGTTCCTGCCTCAGGACCTTTGCACTAGCTGTTCCCTCTGCCTAGGACAATGTGCCCCTTGATTATCTCGGGCCTGGCTCCTCATTCTCTAGGTCATCTCTTCAAAGGATCCTTTCCTGACCACCCAACCTAAACTCACTGTCACATCACACTGCTCGGATTCTCTGCATTGTACTTATCACAGCCGATGTGTTACAATACAATCTTTATTGTCTGTTAGCCCTTACTGGAAAGAAAAATGCCCAAAGATCAGGACCTTGCCTGTCTTGCTCAGTAACGGCATCCAGAACGGTTCTTGCCCCAAGGAGGCACCCGAGAAAAAAAGTGAATAGGTGAATACTCTGTTTTAATTGCCTGTGATAAACCAGGCTGCTGTTGTTGACCTGAGCCCCGCCAGCTGGCCTATGTGTTACTATTTTAGAACTCTTCAAAACTGGCCGGAAAAATCTTTTGTTATTTGCATGCCCTCTTACTGGATGGAATCCTCAGTCATTTGTGTGTACTGTTTATACACTGTATGTATATCTGTGCTTTATACATAGAAAAAGTAAGACTTCTCACTCCCCACCCCACCACCCACCCCACCAATGAAGCATTTTCACCTCCTTGGGAGGTGATATCACCCTGTTGAAAATGCAGAGCAAGCCATGCTCTCACTCCCTTGCTCTCTTGACTTTCACTGGTCGGCTCTCCCCAAACCTGAGATTCCACCGAGAGGGGGCGTCCAGAGGTGGGACTGTGCCGTGGGGCAGAGAGGGGCAGGCAGGAGAGACGGGAATAAGGCGTTACCTTGAAGATAGGATGTATCGATGGAAGGCACCTCATGGTGGCCACAGCGATGACCTCCGCCATCAAGTGTCCCCTCAGAAGATGTGACTGCAGCTCGTGAAGCTGGAAGTCAGAGCTACGGACCCAGCATTTGGCCAGGAGCCAGACCATCGGGGGATCCGTGGGCAGGAAAAGTGGCGGTGGTGGGGATCCCACACATGGCAGTTGGAGCTGCAGCCGGGACAAGAGTGCCGGGAAGAGAGGGGATGAGGGCCAGGTGCCCAACAGACACCCCTCCCTTGCTTGGTTAACTGCTCCCTCCTTCCTCCACATTTGCTTCGCTTTCTCCACCCACCCCCCACCCCCCCATTCCTCCCCTCCCTTTCCTACCCTCTCAGCCCGTCAACACGGTGCAAGCTGCTCCACCCTACGCTGCTAGCTCCAGCCTCCACTCCCCCCCGCAGGCCCCTCAGTGTGGACAGGATTCAAATTCACCGCTTCCTTCATCCCACTCGGTCAGAAACCCCAGCCTCTCTCTGATCTATCAACTCCACCTCTACACAGCTGACTAAGTCTCCAGTTCTCAGCTAGTCACCAGCCAGATGTTACAATTTGAATGTCTCCCCATTACCTCAGAAGTGGCCGGATAAAAGCCTGCCTGAGCATCTTTTCCTCTTTATTTGTCCTATTTCTGCAGGTGCCTTGCCTGGCTCCTCCTTTTCCTCTCTCCTTGAATCCAGGCCAGTTTAATTTCCCTCTGCACCCTCACAGCTCCTCCCCACCTGAGCCCATCACCTCGACCTTGGACAACGACTGTAGCATGTCACCCTAATCCCTGTATCTAGCGTCTCCTTCTCCCGTCCACCCTAAACCCCACTGCCCCTATAACGTGCCTGCACGTCTCTCACAGCAGCCTTCACCAGCTTCCCGTGCTCACACTCGGCCTGGCATCCACGGCCCGCCGCAGTCTGGCCCTCTCACCTCACGTTAGTCCCCACTACTCCTGCCCAAGGGTCCACTGGGAATCTCCTGACTCCTCACACGCCGACGCGCCGACGCACCGCAGCCTCTCTGCCCAGCCCATCATCCCCCGGGGGAAGTGGGGAGGGGGTCCTGCCCCTCCCTCTTGCTTGAAGATCTAAGTCCTGACCCTCCCACAAGGCCACGCCCACCCACCTCCAACAATCCCTCCCAGACTGTCTCCGCCCTCAGGCGCTTGCTCAGTCCTGGAGCTTATTCACATTTGCCGGTGTCTCCAGCTAGAGCGCACCCCTTCAAGTCAGAGACTTGCCGGTTTCCTCCTTCCATGCCTCCCCAGCGGCTTAGCACAAGGTCTTTGCGCAGAGTGGGTACTCAGTGATTTCGGGTGAGGGGCTGAGGGGAGAGGGCCAACTCCCGGGGACAGAAATCCTGAGTCCTCTCACCTGGATGACCATGGGCAAGAGTTTCCCATCGGGCTGCAGTTTCAGCATGACCAGAGGGGCAGCCAGGTACTGCTGGCTACACAGGATGATGTTGGCCTTGATCCCATCCAGCAGGGAGAAGTCAGCTTCAAACAGCGTGCCTCCCTGGATGGGGGCAGAGGGCAAGGGCTGCCGTCAGCGTAAGGCATCTTCTTCCCACCCTGATTCCCCAAAGGAAGAAGAAAAAGGAGGAAACTAACTTGTCTCCACCACCTACTTTGTACAGGTAGTGGATCACGTGCTTATTGCCTCATATATTTCTTTTTGTGTGTGTGAGGAAGATCAGCCCTGAGCTAACATCCATGCCAATCCTCTTTTTGCTGAGGAAGACTGGCCCTGGGCTAACATCTGTGCCCATCTTCCTCCACTTTATATGGGACGCCAGCCTTAGCATGGCCTGACAAGCGGTGCATCGGTGCGCGCCCTGGATCCGGACCCGGTCTGCCAGCAGCGGAGCGTGCACTTAACCGCTACGCCACGGGGCCAGCCCTGCCTCATATATTTTTTACATGAACTTGAATTAGCCCCAGTTTTATAAAAGAAGAAACATGATCAGAGAGGATAGGTATCTGGCCTGAAGTCACACAGCTTATAAGCAGCAGAACCAGGTTTCAAACCCAAGTCTCTCACCCTATAATCCCATGAGTTTTCTCTCTCAGTTGTTCCATGTCAACTCCTGATTAACAACCCCACCCCTGAGCCTGATTCTCCTATTCCACACTCCCTAAATCCCTAGCTCCAAGGCCCAGTTACATCTCTTCATTTTGACCCTGTCTCCATCACCCAGCGCACACTCTTCCTCCACAATACACTATTCCTGTTCAGGGAGGAAGGCCATGGAGCTGCACTTCTCCAGGATCACTCAGGATTCCTCCTGTAGCCATCTGGCAGCAAGCTGGGCCCGCAGTGCAGCCCACAGCAGCACAAACGCGGAGCCCACCCCCATTTCTGCGTGGCCTCCTTAGGGCTCTTATGTCCATACCTGGAGCTCCTTCTCCAGCTGGGCCTGCAGCTCCTCCATCCCTGGAGGGAACACTAGACGGGCAGGAAGCTGAATGGAGCGCCTCAGCAACATGGGGTTGGCGCCGTTGAGAAACTGGTACCCGAATAAGGCATCCTCCTTCCAGGAGTCCCGCACCCGCTCTGGGGATGGCAGTTGTGGAGCAAGCTGTGCGATCTGAGCTCCCGGTCCTTCCAATTGCCACCAAACCATCCCCACTTGACCCCAGCCTACCAGAGGGACCCAGGCCTCTGGTCTCCCAACACTGGTTCCCTAGATTGGGTGGGATCTGGGGCAAGGGTCCTAGGAGACATATTGGGGTAGGAGTACTGACCAGCCAGCTTGCTCTGGCCACACCAGAAAATCCTGTTGAAGTCATCCAGATCATTCCAGCAAGTCAGAACATTTAAAGAGTCTTTGACAGCTAGCTCTGCCAGCCTTCAGGGATGGATAGGTGAAGAGTTTAAGAGTTATTCTCAGAATCAAACATCACAACCACAGGCATCCACCTTGGGCTGGTCCAGCCCTGTTCAGTCCTTAAGCCCACTGGCCTCCTCTAGACCAGGACACCTCCCTCTCACCCAGCCCCCCTTGTTCTCACCCCTTGGCCAGTGAAGCCTCAAAGTCAATTCTCTTGTCCTCCAGAAATCTCTCATCTACAGGAAGGTCACATATTCCAGCTGCCGCCACACTCAGAATTAACCCATCCTTCCAGTTACCCCACCTGTGGTGTAGAAAAGAAATGAGGCATTGGTACTGGGGAAGGGTCAGCAGCTCACTGTGGGGTCAGGAGTCAGGGGGCAGGAGGAGGGCTAACCGGTACAGCTTCCTTCTCTCTTCCAGCTCCTCCTCCCTGTGTTTCTTGAACAAGCCTTGAGGGTCGTCCACCACCGTGCGGCCTAGAAGTGGGGAGGAGGGCATGGGCAATGAGGCTTCTCCTGAGACCCTCTCCCCTATCCCTGCCAAGGGTACCTCTCAGCCCGCCCTTCCGGCTGGCCCCTGATCCTTCAGCGTCACAAGCTTCCCCAGACTCCATACAGCTAGGTGCCAGCCCCAGCAACCCGCCTCTTCCAAAGACCCCGCCCTCCAGGTTCCTGCCACCACGCCCTCTTCTCCGCTCCCCCGACCCCCAACTTCTCTTGGGCCCCAGAGGCCTCCTCATACTCCCATCCCCGCGCTCACCAGTGCCCTCGGGTAGGCTCAGGACGCCATCGCCCTCCACCCAGCGGTAACAGGGGAACCTTAACTCGTCCCCACTGGCCCTGGGGCCCTGCACGGAGATCCAGTTGCAGAACCACGCGTCATCCTGAAGGAGGCGCCGTTTGCGCAGTTTCACGAAGAGCAGCGGTCCCAGGTACTCGGGCACGTCAACCTTGAATTCTGCCTCCTGGAGGCGACAAAAGAAGGTCAGCAAGGTGGGGCTCTCCGGAAGGGGTACTTGGACTGAGCTCTGGACGCCCTTCTGCTGGGCCTCTGGGAAAGCTGCGCAAAGGGAGCCAGAGATAAAAAGGCGGCGCGCAGCCAGCTGGTGGCTCCACGACTCCATTCTGGGTCGTCGAGTTCCTCAGCCCGGGTGAGGCGGGGGAGGGAAGATGCACTCCTTCCTGCACTTTTTTTTTTTCTTTTTTTTTTTTTGTGAGGAGATCAGCCCTGGGCTAACATCCGCCAATGCTCCTCTTTTTTTGCTGAGGAAGACGGCCCTGGGCTAACATCTGTGCCCATCTTCCTCCACTTTATATGGGACGCCGCCACAGCATGGCTTGCCAAGCAGTGCGTCGGTGCGCGCCCGGGATCCGAACCAGCGAACCCGGGCCGCTGCAGCGGAGCGCGCGCACTTAACCGCTTGCGCCACCCTCTGGCCCCCTTTCTGGGCTTTTTCCTCACTGTAGTCACCGATTGTGCCAAGCGCTGGGCTGGGCACTGGGCACCTCTATCCAGTGTGTCGTGATGGGACGACACACTGTAAACCACGCAATTACAGCTGAGAGGCACCGGCTCCCCCCGGCCCCCTCACCAAGGCTGAGCTCCGAAGAGGCCCCACTCGGCCTGGGGGCAGGCTTCCCGGAGGATGTTCCGTCTAAGCCGAGACCTCTAGGTGGAAAAGGCTTAGGCAGGGAGAGTGAGAGAGAGGAAAAGGCGGGGGAAAGGCGTGCCGGAGAGAGGAAACGCAGAGAGCAGAGGCTAAGGGAGGGCGAGCAGCGTCGTAGAGCTGGAGCACAGGGCGCGAGATGTGGGGAGATGCGCAGGACCAGATCATGAAGTCTCAAAGGCGAAGCCGAGGGCTTTGGATTGGTGCTGAAAACAAGCGGAAGCCATTCAAATGTTTTAAGTAGGGGGAATGTTTTAAGGGTGGGAATGTATTCGGAAGAAATCGCTCTGGCTGCAGAAGGGCTTGGAAGGGCAGGAGCGAAAGCGGCGAGGCAGGTGAAGACGATGCAAGTGACGTGGGTTCAAGGGGACGTTGGTAGTCGGGGGTGGGGCGGACATCAGAGCACGCACGCCGGAAATGTCCCGGAGATAGAACGGACAGCGCTCGATTCTTGGTTAGACAGAGATGAAGGGGGCAGGCGCGAGTGACACCTAGGGGAGACAAGAGGAGAGGTCTGAGAGGTGGGAAGAGGGCAGGACCTCACTTGGCATGCTCCTTTGAAGCGTCCGTGAGACAGACATCCGGATCTGGGGGTCTTGGAGAGAGCTGGACAGTCGATGGGAATTTGGGGGTTGGCAGAGGGAAAAAGTAACAGGAGCCGGGGGCGAATACCAGGTACATGTGATGGGAGAGGGGAAGTGGGTCGGGAAATTCAGAATGTTCTCATCTCTTGGCTTCTTTTCCCCACCCTAGCCCCGGTTACCCCAGCCCAGCCCACCGCGGGTGATAAAGCTTGCAAGGTGGGAGATCTAGCAACAGTAGAGAAGGTTTGAAATAGCAGTATTTAAGAATAGAGGAAACAGGAGACTCACGACCGCTTTAGGGACCCCTGAATTTCAAGAAAAGAGAGAGCTCTGTGGAACGACGGGCGCGCAAGTGTATCCCCTCAATTCCAAATGTTCCTGGGCGTCAGGAACACTTATTGAGCGCTTACAGTGTGCCACGTACCGCCTTAAAGCGCTCCACCCTGCGGCCTCCGAGCGCTCTTGGCGCGGGATGCGTGCGCCCTCAGCGGCGAGGAGCTGGGGACCGGCGGGGGCGCGTCTCTTCCCCGATATTTGACGGACTTGGGGCCAGGGGTGCAGCCCGCCCCCCACCCCCGGCTCCGGCCAGCTCACCTTGCCCCACGCCGGCCGCAGGCGCGTCCCGAGCGCCGCCTCCCCGTGCTGGCCGACCAGCCACAGCTGCACCTGGTTGATGGAGCCCGCGTAGAGCGAGGACCCGGTGGACACGCGGACGCGATAGAGACCCATCTTGCCAAAAGACGTTTCACGCCTTCTGAGCGGAAAGAAGAGTGGAGGCGCCAAATAACGGAGCCCGAGACCCCGCCCCTCAGAAGCCTTGCCGTGGGTCGGGGCTGTGGATGGCAGGTCTCCAACCAACCCCGTCTGGCCACGCGCTGGGGCCCCCAACTCTGCACAGCCCAGAGCTCAGCCCCGAGCCCAAGAAGGCGGGGCCCTGGCGGGGGCAGGGGATTCAGACCATTATCTTGGTGGGAGGAGGACAGAAGGGGGAAGCAGATGAGAATTTGGGCAGAAAATATGCAGGAAGAAGGAATCGAAGCCTGGCCCAGCAGGCAGATGGTGTGTGTGGCTGGGAAGCCTCTCCATCTAAACACACAGACACACTGACCTCACAAGTTGGTTCACCTCTGCCAAGGGTCGTGCTTAAGGCTGTAGGGAGGATGAAGGGAGCAAGGAGACCTGGTCTGTAGCAGCATTGGAGGAAGGTACATTCAGGCCACCGCATTAATTTGACCAACTTTGAACACTCTCTTGCCTTCCTTGTGCCAAGCTTGGGGTTCATTCCTTTCTAGTTTAAAAGCCTCTGCCTCTCTGTTACCTGCAGGATAAAAATCCAAACTTCTTGGCATTCAAAGCCCTTGCTAACCTGGCCTGCTCTCCTCCCACTTCACCCCACCACACCCCATCATCATGTCCAGTCTCTCCCTTTGGGCTGGAGCCCTGTGTTTCCCAGAACTCACCGTGTTATTGGCTTGCATTCCTTCCTGGAAAACTCTATCCAGCCTTCTAAACCCTGGTTAGACTCCAATTTCTCGGAGAAGTTTTTCCTGGTAATTCCATCCCTCCCCACTTACCCCACCAGAGCTAATCAGCTTTCCTCTCTAATGCTTTTGCCCTGAGCATACTTCTACTATTGCACACTTGATACTACAGTAATTTGTTTGTGTGTCTGTATGCCCCGCAGTGAGCTCCTCCTAGGTAGGGACCACTTTCTCAGCACCACGTACTCACTTTTGTTTCCCCTGGATTTAGCACAGTATCAGGGTTTGTGGATGTCAATAAGTGTTAACTGAAACACACAGAACTGAAAGATCAATTATAAATAAGTACTCCTCTTGGGGGAGAGAAAGGCAAACAAATAACTCCCAGGCAATGTAACTAATAAGGGAACAGTAAAACCCACTCTGCTGCCACCATGGGATGGAGTGCTATAAGCCTGGTGAAACAAAGGAAGTCGATAGAAATAGAAGTAAGTCTGTAATGCATACTTTCTTGTATATTTTTTTAGTGGGAAGTGATTCAAAGTTCAGAAGGTACAAAGTGGTATTCACTAGCGTCTTCCTCCCTCTTGGCCCCAAGCCACCCAGTCCCTCTGCCCCTAGCAGTCACTGTTCTATGCACATTCACAAGCAAATACATGCCTATCCTTTTTGTCCTTTTCCTGCACGTGGTAGTATACTTTACACACTGTTCTGCACCTTGTTTTATCCATTTTGCAATATAAATCAGGAGCTCATTCCTTATCAGTGCTTAAAGAGTTTCCTCTTCTTAAGGCTGCCATTGTTTTGACGGAGCGTGATACACTCTTACCAGTTTCTCGTAAGTGGACATTTAGGTTGTTTGCAATCTTTTGTAACCATAAAAATTTTTTTTTGCTGAAAGAAATTACCCGGTATATACATCATTTCTCAGATGTAAGTATATCTGTATACAAAATACTAGAAATGGAATTTCTGGGCCAAAGGCATACGTAATTTTGGCAGAAATTGCTACACTACTCTCCATAGAAGTTGTACCAATTTATACTCCCATCAGTGAGTCCACTGGTGTGTGAGAATGCTTGTTCTCCTTCACTCTTGTCAATAGTATGTTGATAAATATTTTTACCTTAGCCAATCTGATAGGTGAAAAATGGTACCCTAGTGTAATTTTAATTTGCATTTTTCTTATTATGAGTTAAGTTGAGCATCTTTTCATATTGTAGGAGCCATTTGTATTTCTTTTTCTGTGAACTAGCTGTTCCAGTTTTCTATTGGATTTTGGTCTTTTTCTTATTGATTTGTAGGGACTATTTATATATTAGGGAAATTAGCCCTTTTCCAGCTCTATCACTACTAAAACGGTGCCAATAGCAACAATGGTCCGTTTTACCTACATCAACTCTTTAGAGCCCAGATTTTGGTCTATAATATTATTCTCCACTAAAAGAAACTTGGGCTCCTTAGAGGGTAGCTGACTCCATGACTTGGGGCAGGTAAAACTCAGGATAAGCCTGGAACATGCTATTGTTGATAAAAAAGTAAAAGCACTCTCCAGAAAGTCGCAGGCAAGTTGTGCAATCAGAGGGGCTCCCACTGGCTGTGTTGTGACATTTCGAGGAGAAAAACTAAATAATAAATAGGGTATTGAAATAGATAAATATGTCAGAATGCTTTCTGTTGCAGGTAACCAAAAAATCAATTCAAAACGGCTCAAACAATAGAGAAAAATTATCTCAGAAAATAAGTCCATAGGGTAGATTGGCTCTAGGGTTGTTTAGTTCAGTGGCTCAACAGCATCCTCAAGGAGCCAGGGTTTTTTTTTTGTTTTTTTTTTCCATCTTTGCATCCTTCATTAGTTAGCTCCTCAGTGAGTTATCTCCTTAACAAAATGGCTGCTACCACTCCAATAATCCCATACAGACATAACAACATCTGTAACAGCTAGATCTTAGGTTAGCGTGAGGCAAGCCATCTTAGGGAAAGGAAGCAATATTGTGACTATAACTCTGACTCACTAGTCTCTGTGAATACATGCTAGCCTGCACGTAGCCTAGATGACTAAGGACTCCTTGCTTTTGCAAAATACGTGATCTGCTAGTATTATGACTCCTGCTATGATACTATACCTTTGTTTTCTGAGTTCCCCAGAAACACGTTGACCTCCAGAAAGAAAAAAACTCTGCCTTGGTACCCATACTGAATGATAGAAGAAAGAGATAATGTGGCGCCTTGAAGTTCGTCACACTGAATGGTCGGCGTCCCTAAACCCCCTCCTTTGATGCCCATTTCCCCTATATAATTGCCTCAAGATTCTGTATGATTTTAAGATGGCTTTTTAGGACCCACTTTAGCTCAGTTCTGGGAATCTTTGAAAGTCCTGTACAAACTTGTTCCTACATAGTAACTTGCAACTTGGAATGAGAAAGTGCTTGCCTAAAGCAACGTGCTATATGTTCTGAATGCCCGAATTGGGAATCTGTGTCAAAACTTTGTTAGGAATTATGAGATCCTTACTAGATGGAAGTCCACCATCTTCCAATTGTGCTAGCTAATCGTATAAACTTTCCTTTCTTAACCATCAGCTCGTTTGCAATTGATTGGCACTGGATTGCAGCGAGCAGAACAAGCCCTTTGCTCGGTTACACATCCAGTGGGAAAAGAAGGACCATCTCTTCCTGTGCCTCCCTTTTTAAGAGCAGGGGAAGCTTTCTCAGAAACAATCCAGCAGCTTTTCCTTATTTACTTTTAGCCAAAACTGAGCACCAACCCCAAATCCTTCAAACAGGCAAGAGAAATGGAACCACCACGATCATCTTAGCTAGTCAGGATTTGCCCCCGAGTTACACAAGGAAGGATGGACACACAAACACATTTGGGGTCCCCACCAACAAGTAACACAGGATAATGGATTGGGAGGTAGTCACCCAAGGGTGTCTGCTACAGTTAGTCCATGAAAGACCTAAATTCATAATAATATTAAAAAGAGGGAAGTTATTGTAAACTGTTACAAAAAAGTATAATACAAAAGAGAGTGATTATATTGGGATTTTTCAAGTTTTTATAGGTTTTAATAAGAAAGAGAATATTGGGGCCGGCCCCGTGGCGTAGCGGGTAAGTGCTCGTGCTCCGCTGCTGGCGGCCCAGATCCGGATCCCAGGCGTGCACCAACGCACCGCTTGTCAGGCCATGCTGTGGCAGTGCCCCACATAAAGTGGAGGAAGATCGGGACAGATGTTAGCTCAGGGCCAGTCTTCCTCTGCAAAAAGAGGAGGATTGGCAGATGTTAGCACAGGGCTGATCTTCCTCACACACAAAAAAAATAGCGGGGGAAAAAAAAAAAAGAAACAAAATGTTACTCTATATAAGTGTGTGTGTTTCTTTTAAGTATATATCTGTTTATAATGAACAGATACATGCTTCCACTGGTAAATAAAAAAGGATAAAAACAGGGAATGGTGTGTGAGCCAAGTAGTCCTGGAGAAAACAGGAACTGTTCCAAGAACAGGAAGGACTGTGTTATGAGAGGTTCGGGGATTCGATCGGAGATGTAAAAGACACTTTCCACTCCAAACAAATGGACTGAAGGTATATTTTATTATATAGAGGATAGTAAAGGCAATAGTCTGCAAACAGATCCAAATAGGTCAAATATTAAGAGGGAAAAAACATCAGCCCGACTGGAAAGGGAAAACACCCACATCGGCTGAAGAGAAATGACACAAATCAACCGGAAAGAGAAACACCAGGTTGACCGAAAAGAGAACACATCAAATCAATTACTTCATATCAAATCAATTACTTCATATCAAATCAATTACTCACACTATCCACGCCCCACTGCCGGGAGAGCCCTGTCAATCGACGCGGCTGGGCAAGGATCACACGTCCTGGGCAAGGTGTCCCTTCCACAGGTGGAACTCTCACCAGGTCTCAGTTTCCAGCAGTTTTTATACCATCAGTAATTTTCAGAGTAAGCAATTACAGAGTTTGCAGAGCAAGCATTTAGTGTTTCCATGCACAAAATGGTTATCAGTGGCGTACGTGCTCTGAGCCCCCTGGCTAACGTCCCAGCCCAGTAGTTCTGTACGTGTATTGTTCTCTTTGGTTATCGTCTCAGCCCGGCACAGATGGCCAGTCCATTCCGGGCTACGACGCTCCAAGAGCCTTGAAATGTTACAACTTGCAACTCTCTCCATGGGAGAAAGGCCAGTTCCCGGGAAAAGGCCAGTTCCCACCACGCAGAAAGCAGCTTTTATATTTCTTTTTGTGCCGGTGGCTGTAGATCAATGGAGCGGCCAAACATGGCTGTACTCATGTCAAGACAGACTGATCAGCACACGTGGCTACCCATGATAACCAGGTAGAAAGGAGGCTCAACCAGTTAACCAGCACTGGTGCTCCCACTCCATGACCAAGGAGAAAGGGAGTCCTGAGTTGCTGAATTAGCCAAATGTCCTAAAGAGGAGCCAACACAATCCTTCTCTCCCAGAAAATGAATCCACAAGATGCCCCTTAACTGTAACAAGACATTAATAATGCATGCAGAATTTTTAAATAATACTAACAAAGCAAGTCAATATATCATAATGACAGAACAAGGATTCCATAACTCTGGCCAAGTGAAACTAATGGAATACGTCATTTCAGGGGGGAAAGACAGATTGCAGAAACTAAAAACATATGTGGAAGATACAAACATTAAAAGACTTATTGGGGTAACAGGAGAAGTTTTACCGGAACACAGCTCCTTGGGAGAAACACAAGCTTCAGAGGCCCAAGCATGAATCCATCTGCTGAGGGGCCCAACTCTATAGCCTCAGTGCACATGAGGATCTGAGACAATATTCTTGGGGGGGGAGGGGGCCGTCAGACAAGATTTCAGTAACACCAGGAAAACATCAAAAGAAGTATTTTAGCAACCTTAACAAAGTATCTTATTCCTAAAGAAAAACAAGAACAAGGAGAAACCAATGAAGTAGTGAATTAAATCCATGGTGTTGGTGTTTTAAAACAAATTTAAGTATAATGACAGTAAGTCTTGTAATCATTGTATTTGTGTCTATTTTGTGTACTGTTTAAAGTGTATTCAGAAGAATCATCACATTAAATTTGTATTTGTAGTTTAAATTGTTTAAGGAAATTTAATGAAGTTTGCAATCAATATTCAAATATTAAAATTTATTTTTCAAAGTTCTGTTTATAGATATGTTTAATAAATTGAGCATTAAATAAAATACAAATATTTGTGGGGTGTTCTCTCCTTGGACAAAAATATCCTCAAACCTTAAAAACTCTATCAACAATGAGCATAAACTCTGTCAACAATAAGCAGAGAAAAATACCTGAAAGAGTGCACACCAAAGTATTAACAATGATGAATTCTAGGGAGTGGGAGAAAGGGGGGAAGGGACTTTCGTTTTTCACATACTTTGGAATTTTTAAAACTTTTTACAGAACCATGAGTTATTTTTGTAATCTCAAAAATTTTATCTTGAACAAAATTCAAGGCTATAAATGCTATTATAAAAGCATTATGGGGCAGCCCGGTGGCGCAAGCGGTTAAGTGCGTGCGCTCCGCTGTGGCCGCCCGGGGTTCGCCGGTTTGGATCCCAGGCACGCACCGAGGCACCGCTTGGCAAGCCATGCTGTGGCGGCATCCCATATAAAGTGGAGGAAGATGGGCACGGATGTTAGCCCAGGGCCAGTCTTCCTCAGCAAAAAGAGGAGGATTGGCAGATGTTAGCACAGGGCTGATCTCCTCACAAAAAAAAAAAAGCATTAACTATAATTGAGTGTGACTACAAGGGAAGCCCCGAAACTGAAGTTCAAGTTTTCTGTTATAAACGAAATTCAGAAAAATCAAAATGTAGTGGGTAAAACTCATCATCTGTAGAAATGGCACAAACCTAATAATTTTCTTACAGATTAAATGTATGATTGAAGAGTTGGGAAGACATCCAGAAGTCATTCACAGTAACTTGTGGGTAGATTCAGTGAGGTTAGATTATGATGTGGTTGTGACTTTGAGAGGTAAAACCCAGGCCGTTTCCCTCCCTTTTCAAATAGGAATATCTATAGTGGTTATCCTATGCCTGTTCCGCCACTGTATGGCGGGAGGAGAGGGGAAGAGGACTTTCTCTTTAGTTCACAGGTCTTCAGAAGGAGAGGAATTTCACTGAAGAGGCCGTACTTAAGGAAACACACTTGAGAAATCTCATCCATAGCTGGACCTGATTTAGATGGTGAAATTCTGGACTTCAAGCCGATGCTATAACGGGATTAGATTTTGGAGTGCCTTGGAGGGGGTGAGTGTATTTGCACGTGGGAGGAGTATGAATCATTGGGGGTCAGAGGGCATACAGTGGTAGCCAGTCTTCAAAACAGCCCTCAGTGATCCATACCTCATGGTATTCATGCCCTTGCATAGTGTCCTCCCAAATCATATCAGGGTTGGTCTGCATAGCCAATAGAATATGGCAGAAGGAATGGCATTTGACTTCTGAAGCTACGTCCTAAAAGACATCTCTCTCCCTCTCTCTCTCTCTTTATCTCTTCCGCTGCTTTTCTGGGAGATGTCAGCTGCCATGTCATAAGGACAATGAAGAAACTTCATGGAGAGGTCCACATGGCAAGGAACGGAGCCCACCTGCCACAAGCCAGTGAGGAACCGAGGCCTCTAACTAACAGCCATGAGAGGGAGCCATCTTGGAAGCAGTTCCTCCAGCCCCAGTCAAAACTTCAGACAACTACAGCCCCAGCCAACATCTTGAATGAAACCTCATGAAGACCTGAGCTAGCACCACCTGAGTCTCAGAAACTGTGTGAGAGAAGTGTTTGTTGCTCTAAGCTACTGAGTTTTCAGGTAAGGGTAGTATAGCAATAAATAACTAATCTGGTCTGCATACTTATTTTCTGAGTCCCCAAACGCATAAGCTTGTGTAAATTCAAAAAATATTCATGAGGGGCCAGCCTGGTGGCGTAGTGGTTAAGTTCACATGCTCCCCTTCAGAGGCCTGGGGTTCACGGGTTCCAATCCCGGGCGCAGACCTATGCACCGCTCATCAAACCATGTTGTGGCGGCATCCCATTTACAAAATGGAGGAAGATTGGCATGGATGTTAGCTCAGGGACAATCTTCCTCAAGCAAAAAGAGGAAGACTGGCAACAGATGTTATCTCAGGGCTGATCTTCCTCACCAAAAAAAAAAAATTCATGATGAACTGACCACCTACGAAATTAGTCCTCACTCAAATATTCCTCCCTTATTAGTACCAGCAATCAACTTTGCCCATCTAATTGGCAGCAGAGTGAAACTTCAAGTGTTGAAAATGATAGAAGCCTTCACCAAGTCCTTAGAAGTGCTGTTAGAAAACTGATCAATCAGCAAAGCAATTGGCAAATAATGTTGATGTAGCAATACAGGCCACCCACCTGAGATAATTCAAACAGGGACCAAGCAGAGTTTTAGGGCCTGCTATAAGTAACATATTGGCTGCAGTCAAAGGGACAGGCATGGGCAACCAGCAAAGGTTTTCTGTGCAGGTGATATCCGCTGGTCATTTCTGTGTGTCCTCCCCTGTCCCTGTGTGACTCCTAGGCACTGACAACAGATGGTGCCCTCAAATTAAGGGCAGGGAGGACCCTGTATGCTGATCCTGCTCCTCTCTGTGGCTGCTCCCAGTCCTTACTCCTTAGTCTTTTCCCACAGTCATCATCTATGCACAGGAGTCATTCCCAATCCCTTTATGTCCAGGCTTTTGAAACTCAAAAATCCAAAACTGAGGCTCAAGTGCAGTAGGCCCAACTGAAATTGTGGAAGGGAGTACTAAGACCATAAAAACACATATGTTAATGCTGCATTTTACAAGTATTATTCCATCAAAGTGGGGCCCGGCAATTTAATTTAATGGATTATAAATATTGCTTCTAAAAATCACGGGAGGAAGGTAGCAGGATATGAGAAGGCTGAGATTGCCGAATGCTCTGTGCTGCATGATGTGGTTCCTCCAACAAACCTTCTGGACTTTCCATAAATGTTATGAAATGCTTGATGTGATGTGATTTTAAGTGAAGGAACTGAATTTTGCAAGTAAGTTTACTCAAGGGCCATCCGGAGACACCATATTGGGAGCTGGGATTAGAGTAGAGGAAAGAGATAGAATAAGGCTATTAGTCTGAAGACTTCCACAGAAATTTGGGGGAAACTTTTGGACTTCTCTAGGCCATGAAAATTTGGGGGGTATAAGGAAGTTTCCCCTAGAATATAAGGGACAGGGATGTCCCTAAATGACCATCATGCATTGACCTCAGTTTGAGGTCCAGGAGAGTCTGAACTAAGGTGGTATAGCCAGCTCCATGTTGATCCTGAGCAAGAAGTGCACCCTCCCCACCACTGCCAAATCTTGAATAATTGATGCCAGGGTGTGGATGCTAATTCCACACAAGCCTCTATGGTCCTAGGAAATCCACTTCAAGGACAAAGGGAAGTTGTGTAACTACACTGAAATCAGTCTCACAACCCTCAGGGAATGGATGCACAATCTCAGATTTGGTGTTTCAACAGTAAGCTATGTAAACACCGTTATGTGAACTTAGAGCCACTGAGCCTAAGAAATTCTCTGGTGAAATAACTGGTGGCAGAAGACCTCAACATCTGGTGTTTACCAGCCTCTATACACATCCCATTCCTTAAGAAAGTGGAGTTTTTCAGGAAGCACATATGATATGATTGAAATTGAACAGTCTCCACTCTCTTCCCTCTGCTGAAACAGGATTCCATCATCCAGTTGAATGACATTGGGTTGTTTATAATTTTTGGTGATTATAAATAAAGCTGCTACAAACATTTGCACACAGGTTGCTGTGTGACCATAAGTGTTCATTTCTCTTGGGTAAAATATCTAGGAGTGGGATTGCTGGGTCATTTGGTAAATTTATGTTGAACTCTACAGGAAACTGCTGAACAGTTTTCCATGGTGGTTGTACCATTTTGCATTCCCACCAGTGTGGAAATAAGCAAAGATCATCCAAACAAGAACAAACAGAGGCTATATATTCAGAGCTTGCTATATAGCAAGGGCGTCAGCCACCATCACTTTCGTTTGGCAGAGACTCAAAGGCAGGTGGGTAGTTGGAAAGCTTCCCAGTGGAAAAAGGGGGAGGCTTCAGGTATTTCCTGATTGGAGGCTGTTGCCGTGGGAAAGCTGTAGGCGAGCTAACTAGAAGCAGGGGTGTCCTATGCGATTGGTTAGGGGAGCATATTTGTCTTTCTCTGGTTGGTCCTTAATTGGAAGCAGGGGCAAAAATTAGGGAAGCTGGCAGTTATTGACCAAGTCCTGACTGTTTGGGGCCAATTGCTGCAAAGGTTGTAGTTTGGCTTTCTAGACTGGTTGCTGCAGAAGTGTGGTTCCGCTTCCCTGGCTGCTTGCTCCAGAAGCTGTAGGTCAGAGTTCTATCTTTTACTATGATTCTGGCCATTGTCCTTTTGTAGATTCAGTCTCTCACTAGCAAAGTATGAGAGTTTCAGTTGCTCTGTATCCTCACCAGTACTTAGTATTGTCATCTTAGGGGAGAAAAGGGTGGTTTGTGGGGGTCTCTTGGCCATTCTGACAGGTATATCGTGGTATGCCATTGTGGCTTTAATTTACATTTTGCTAATGACTAATTATACTGAGCATATTTTCATGTTCTTATTTGACATTTGTTTATCTTTTTTGGTGAAGTATCTGTCAGACTTTTGCCCATTTTTTATTGAGTTTTTTATTTTCTCATTGTTGAGGTTTGAGAGTTATATTCTAGATATAAGTCCTTCATAAGATATGTGATTTCCAAATATTTTCTCCCAACAAGGAAGGTCTCAGGAAGTGAGAATGTCTTTTCATCTCTTAACAGTCTTTAATTTTTTAATTATGATGAAATACACTTTATTAATTTTTTTCCTTTATCGATTGTGTTTGCCCTTGACTAACAAAACGTCATAAAGATTCTCTCCTATGTTTTCATCTAGAAGTTTTATTATTTCATATTTTATATTTTAGGTCTGTGATCCATTCTCAGTTTATTTTTGTATGAGGTGTGAGGAATGGGTCAAAGATGATTGTTTTGAATACGGATATACATATGGAAATGGTGTTCCAGCACCACTTCTTGAAAAGACTATCTTTCTTCCATTGAATTGCCTTTGACTCTTTGCCAAAAATCAGCTAATCGTATTTGTGTCTATTTTTGGACTACCTATTTTGTTCCATGACCTATGTGTTTATCATTTAGCCAACACCACCCTGACCCAGTTACTGCAGCTTTATAGTACGTTTTGAAATCAGGTAGTATGAGTCTTAAAACTTTGTTCTTCATTTCCAAAAATGTTTTAGCTATTCTATTTCCTTTGCCTTTTGCTATAAATTTTAGAATCAACTTATTGATACTGACAAAAATTATTAACAAAAATTCCTGCTGCTTTTTTTAATTGGGATTCCATTGAATCTATAGACATATTGAGGAGAATCGACGTTTAACAATATTGAGTCTTCCAATCCGGGAACAAAGTATATCTCTCCACTTATTTGGTCTGCTTTGATTTCTTTCATTAGTATTTTATAGTTTCCAGGATAGAGATCATGTACATGTCTTGCTAGATTTATATCTAAGTATTTCTTTTTCTGGTACGGTCGCAAATGGTACTTATTTCACATTCCAATTGTTCATTGCTACCATGTAGAAATAGAATTGACTTTTGTATATTGATCTTGTATCTTGCAGTCTTAAAAAGCTCACTTCTTAGTTCTAGGAGCTTTTCTGGAGATTCTTTGGATTTTCTATGTAGACAATCATATCAAATGGAAATGGGGATAGTTTCATTTCTTCCTTTCCAATCTATATAGGTTTTGTTTACTTTCTTGCATTATTGCACTGGCTAGGACTTCCAATATGATGTTGAATAGGAGCAGTGAGAGTGGACAACTTTCCCTTATGCCTGATGTTAGGGGGAAAGCATTCAGTATTTCATGATTAAGTAAGATGTTAGTTGTAGGTTTTCAACTTCATCAGGTTGAGGAAGTTCCCTTCTATTCATAGTTTGCTGATAGTTATCATGGTGGATGTTGTGATATGCTTTTTCTTCATGTATTGAGATGATCATATGATTTTTCTCCTTTACTCTGTTAAGATGGTAAATTCATTGATTGATTTTCAAATGTATAACCAGCATTGCATTCCCAGGCTGAACTCCACCTGGACATGATTATTACACTTTTTTATGTACTGCTGAATTTGATTTGATAATATTTTGATACACACATATATATATATATATATATATAGTCAGAAGCACAGGTGACAACCTAGACTTGCAACTGTCGTCTGAAGTATATGGGGGGCTGGGAGAGGGCAGTCTTGTAAGACCGAACTCTTAACCTGTGGGATCTGATGCTATCCCCGGGTAGATAGTGTCAGAATTGAATTGAATTATAGGACACCCAGCTGGAGTCAGAGAATTATTGATGTAGAAAAACCCTCCCCACCATGTTGGAGTTGGGTCCAGAACTCCCTTTAATATAAAACTATTCAAGTTATCTTCTTCTTGAGTGAGTTTTGATAGTTTAAGTCTTTTAAGTAGTTAGTCCATTTCATATGAGTTGTCAAATATAGAGTAAAATTGTTCATAATATATTTTTCATATATCTTTCAGTTGCTGATTTCTAGTTTAATTCCATTATGGTCAGAGACATACTTTGTATAATTTTCGATTATTTTAAATTCGTTAAAGTTTATTTTATGGCCCAGAATATAATGTGTCGGTGAATTTTCCACGTATACTTGAAAGGTGTTATTCTGATGCTGTTCTGGTGGAGTGTTCTATAAGTGTCAATTAGATCAAGTTGGTTAATAGTGTTGTTCAGGTCTTCTATACCCTTGCTGATTTTCTGTATGTATGTTCTATTGATTACTGAGAGAGTACTATTGAAGTTTCCGAGTATAATTGTGGGATTTGTGTATTTCTCCTTTTAGTTCTATCAGTTTTTCTTCATGTATTTTGAATCTTTGTTGTTACGTGCATATACATTCAGAATTGTTAAGAATTCTTGTTGAAATGACCTTTGTTTCATTCTGTGATGTCTCTCTTTATTCCTGATAACATTGCTTGATGTGAAGTCTAGTTTGTCCAATATTAACATAGCCACTCTGTTTTTTTTCTACTAGTGTATTCATTGCATATCTTTTTCAACTCTTCTATTTTTAACCTATTTATATTATTATATTTAAAGTGGATTTATTATAAACAAAATACACTTGGGCCTTTTTTTTAACCAATCTGATTATCTTTGTCTTTAACTGGTGTGTCTTGAACCATTTACATTTGATATAATTATTAATATGGTTGAATTCAAGTCTACCATTTTATTATTTGTTTTCTGTTTGTTCTCTCAGTTTTATGTTCTTCCATTCCCACTTTTCTGTCTTCTTTTGGGGTTATCTGGACATTTTTTAGTATTGCATTTTAATTTACCTATTGGCTTTTGGGCTATTTCACTTTGTATTGTTTTTCAGGAGGTGCTCTAGGGATTATTATATACACACCTAACCTTTCACAGTCTACTTAGAGTTAATATTTTTACCACCTGAAGTAAAATATAGAAGACTTACAACCATAGGAGTCCCTTCATCCCCTTTTATGTTATACTTGTCATATGTATTACCTCTACATACATGGAACACCCCACCAGACAATGTACTAATTTTTGCTTTAAGTGGTAAATATATATTTTAAATAATTGAAGAGAAGAAAAATAGTTTAATATATTACCCAGATACGTACCATTTCTGTTGCTCTGCCTTCATTCCTGAAGTTACAAGTTTCTCTCTGGTATCGTTTTCCTTCAGCATAAAGAAACTTCCTTTACCATTCTAGAACAGGTCTTATGGCAACAAATTCTCATAATTTTTCTTCATCTAGAATGTCTTCATTTTGCAATAATTCCTGAAGGATTTTTTCACTGGAACTGGAATTCTGTGTTGACAGTTCTTTTCTTTAAACACTTTAAAGATGTCCTTCAACTGTCTTCTGGCTTCCTTGCTTCTAATAAGAAATCCACAGTCGTTTGAATTCTTGCTCTCCTATCTGTAATGAGTCCTTTTTCTCTGGCTACTTTAAAGAGGTTTTTTTTTAATCTTTGATTTTCAATTATTTGATTGTTGCCTGGGCATTGTTATTGAGTTCATCCTGTTTGGGGTTTGTTGAGCTTTTTGAATCTGCAAATTTATGTCTTTCACTAAATTTGGGGAGTTTGCATTCATCATTTCTTCAAATACATTTTCTGCACCAAATTTTTTCTCCCCTTCTTCTGGGACTTCAATGACATGAATGTTGGACCTTCTGATATTGTCCCGCAGGTCTCTGAGGCTCTGTTCATTATTTTTAAATCATTTTTTCTCTATGTTAGTCAGATTGGAAACTATCTCATTGTTCATTGATTCTTTCCTGTCACCTCCATTCCACTGTTGAGCCCTTCCAGTGAAATTTTTTATTTCAGACATTGTACTTTTCAGTTTTAAAATTTCCACTTACTTCTTTTTTATAGCTTCTATTCTTCTGCTGAGAACATCTCTCAATACCTTTATCTCATGGAGCATGGTTATAATAGCTGCTATAAAGTCTTTGTCTGATAATTCCAATATCTGAGTTATCTCAGGACTTACTTCTGTTGGTTGCCTTTTACTTGAGAATTGGTCACATTTTCCAGATTATTTTTATGGTCAAGCAACTTTGGATTGTATCCTGGACATTTTGATTATGTTGAGAGACTCTGAGTCCTGTCAAAATCCTCTGGAAACTGTTGATATTTGTTTGTTTGCTTGTTTTGGTAGCAGACAATTGACCTGGTTAGTTTCAGACATCAAGTTCTGTCTTACCTGTAAGCTGTAGTTTCAATGTTAACTGAGTTTTCAATGCTAATTGAGTTTATGCTCCTTTGGGTCTCTCCCAACATGCACCTCTCTTAGTCTGAGATTTGAATGGTGGTTTATATCATAATTCAGTTCTCATCCTTTGCTATGCTGCCTTAAGTCTGCTCTGCGCATGCAAGCTCTGAGATTAACTCAGGAATTTTGTAAATTCATACACAGGATTAAGGGTTCCTCTTCACCAGCTCTCCCCTCTCCTGTACTTTCCCTACCCTCTCCAACCTCTTGCGATCTATTTTTCCTGTCCTCTTGCTTGAAAGAAGGAGTTTATCTTCAAGTTTCAGTCACCTGTGCTTCCACACAAAGTGATGAGAGAAAAGAAAGAAAAAATTAGTAGAGACTCACCCCACACTCTTCAACCACATGGTCTCCTTCTTCTGGTTCCTCTGGCCAGAAAGGTGGGTTTTCTCTTAGAGTTTTCGGTGCTCACATCACTGCCCCCATTGCTGTGTGCTCTGTGACTCCAGCCACCCTTGGGCAGAACCAAGAAAGAAAAAGAGAAAAGGAAAAAGAAGGAGTGACCACCACACTCTCGAGCTTACAGGAGCCCCTGTTCTTAGTCCTCTGGCCAGAAAGACAGAGTTTCTCTCAATGTTTTTGCTGCTATTACCTGCTGCGCAATCCTGAGGCCACTCTCAGGTCAAAGTCAGGATATGAAAGAGCAAAACAAACAGAGTAACTCACCCCAGTTACATGTCATTCTTCAAGTTCTCCCAATCTGCATACCATTATTAACTTTACAGACTCCTCAGGTAGTTAGCTGCATTTTGTATTTTGTTCGTAGTTTTTAGTTGTAATCAGTGGGCAAAATAGGCTGTATTGTGCTTATCAGAAGTCACTGTTGAATTGCAATGATATATATGTGCGATGGATGCACCTTGAAAACATCATGCTAAGTGAGAGAAACCAGACACAAAAGACCACATACTGTATGATTCCATTTATATGAAATGCCCGGAACAGGCAAATCCATAGAAACAAAAAGTAGATTCCTTGTTTCCAGGTTTTGAGGGGAAGGGAAGAATGAGAAGTGACCGGGAAGAAACCCCATATATATGGTTTCTTTTGTGGGAGGCAAAATGTTCTGAAATTAGATAGTGGTTATGATTGCATAATTCTGTGAATACACTAAAAACCACTGAATTGTATACTTTAAAAGGGTGAATTTATGGTATGTGAATTATATCTCAATAAAGTTGTTATTTTAAAAATATATATATGTAAACTTAAGATTTTTTTATTACTTATTTTTAAAAAATATTGTATTCCACACGAAAGTTAATTTTGAGAAGTCCCAGTTGTACAGTTATCCCCTGACATAAGTATACATGTTCATTTCAAGAGCAAGTTCATTAACAGTTCAGAATGATTCAAGCTCACTTTGGATACAGTTTGTGTCTCCAGCCCAAGTCAGATGGAGTACTCATTTTGAAGCTGTGCAAACATCAAAGACAATTTTTTAAATTTAATTTTAAAATTTAATCTCAATCTCTGAAGTACACTTTGATTTTTAAAAAAATGCAGACACAAGAGGATCAGCTCAGATCCTGCTCTCTGCTGTATGCAGTTTTTCTTTCCTGAGTTATCTTTTTTCTCTGCTGTAAAGTTTTAAGTGCAATTAATCAGACACAAAAATATTTGCAAACAACTGGAATCAGCCTTAAACAATGCACAGCAAAGCACCAAGCTTTAAATTATTCCTTGAAGACTGACTACAGAAATTGTGGAGAAGGCCATTAACTATGCAACAACAAGAGTGATGTCAGCAACATGGCCAAGTGAGCTCTTCCCTTTGTCTCTCCCCCTTTGAACTACAACTAAAAGGACTTTCATTGATCAGCAGAAGATACCCACACAGCACACCAGGATGCCTGAGAGACCCGAGCAGCTGATGTCTGAAGGTGGACGGACTACCCCCACCCAGGAGGTGGTGGAGATAGGTGAGCACCCTCTGGACCCCAGGCAGCCCAGTGCACGCGTGCAACTACTTTCCCGGCTGGAGCGATCATAGCACCGCTGTGGCCCCAAGGGTGGGAGCATGCCTTAACACGACCATGGAAACAGGTGATGGCAGCCCTGAGCCCCCCATGTGATCGCTTCCGCATCTAGTGGGAGAGTCCTCAGGGCCACGCTGCCCACAGAGAGTGGCGCAGGTTGGACCCAGTGGGAAAGCTCCACCCACCAAGCACAAAGGCTAGTATGACCTAGGAGCAGAGGGTGGCTGAGATCCCAGTCCGGGTGAACAAGCTCCCAGCTGCGATGAATGCCCACAGTACCGCTGCAGCCCCGAAAGGGGGAAGCGTGTCTCATGGGACTGTGGGAGCAGGTGGCAGTAGCCCTGAGCCCCCGTGTGATCCCTCTCTTGTCTAGTAGGAGAAACCACAATCCCACCGTGGTCCCAGGAAGTGGCTTTGGCTCGGTCCCAGAGCGGAGGTCCTGCCCACCAAGCACAACGGCTGGTGCAACCTAGGAGCAGAGGGCAGCAGAAACCGAATGAGCCCCCTGCTGCAGTGAACACCCATACTACTGCTGCGGCCCTGAAGGGGCAGCACAACTCAGCAGGACTGTAGAAGCAGACGACAGCAGCCCCGAGCCCCCAACATGACTACTTTCCCATTCAGTGCGAGACCCCACAGGGCTGCTGCTATCCCAATGAGTGACCCAGGCTTGGACAAGCAGGGCTGACAGGGATGGCAGCAGTGGGCTCAGATTACACAGCTCCTGCCCCCACCCCAAGTGGCAGCAGGTGGAACCTGCGTCCAGAAACTATCACTATGGGCCGGCACAAATCCACTCCATCAAATGGTATAAAGAAATATATTAATACTCCAGACCAGAAGGAAAAAGACAAACACCCAGAAATCAGTCCTGAAGGCATGGAAATCTACAATCTAAATAACAAAGAATTCAAGACAGCTATCATAAGAAAACTCAACAAGATAGAAGAGAATTCTGAAAGACAGTTCAATGAAATCAGGAGCCAAATTACTGAACAGAGGGAATTCTTCACAAAAGAGATCAAAACTATAAAGAAAAACCAAACATAATTGTTAGAGATGAAAAACACAATGGATGAGACAAAGAAAAATCTGGAGTCGTTAAACAACAGGGCTGATAATATGGAGGATAGAATTAGCAATCTGGATGATAGGAACACAGAAATGCTTCAGATGGAGGAGGAAGGAGAACTTAGACTAAAAAGAAATGAAGAAATTCTCTGAGAGATATCTGACTCAATTAGAAAATGCAACATAAGGATTATAGGTATTCCAGAGGGAGAAGAGAGAGAAAAAGGAGCAGAGAGCTTGTTCAAAGAAATAATAGCTGAGAACTTCCCAAACCTGGAAACAGAGCTAGAATTACAAGTAAAAGAAGCCAACAGGACTTCTAATTACATCAATGTAAAAAGACCTTCTCCAAGGCATATATTAGTAAACCTGGCCAAAGTCAACAATAAAGAAAAAATATTAAGGGCATCAAGGCAGAAGAGAAAAACCTATAAAGGAAGCCCTATCAGGCTTTCAGCAGATTTTTCGGCAGAAACCTTACAGGCTAGGAGACAGTGGAATGATATATTAAAAATTTTGAAAGACAAAAACTTTCAGCCAAGAATACTATATCCAGTGAAAATATCCTTCAGATATGATGGAGAAATAAAAACTTTCCCAGATAAACAAAAGCTGAGGGAATTCATTGCCACAAGACCGCCTCTACAAGATTTGATCAAGAAGGCCCTCATACCTGAAAAAAAAGAAAGAAAGGGTTTACAAAGCCTTGAGCAAGCAGATAAATAGGCAGACAAAATCAGAAATTGCAACTTTCTATTAGAACAGATTAGCAAACACTTAGTTATAACTCTAAAGATAAAGGAAAAGAAAACATCAAAAATAAATATTATCACTCCATTTTAACCACAAATTTACAACACATAATGGAATAAGTTGTCACAACAACAACTTAGAAGGAGAAGAGGAAAGGGATGAAACTCGCTTAGACTAAGGGAATAAGAGGCTATCAGGGAATGGACTATCTCATCTACGAGATCTTTTATACAAACCACATGATAACCACTAAACAAAAAATCAGAACAAAGACACAAATGATAAATAAAGACAAAACTGAGAAAACCGTCATAGAGAGCCACCAAACTGAATTAGCAGTCCAAAATACATGGGACAAGAAACAAGGGCAATAAATAACAACCGAAAAACAAGAGATAAAATGGCAGCATTAAGCCCTCACATATCAATAATCACTCTAAATGTAAATGGATTGAATTCCCCAATCAAAAGACACAGAGTGGCTGGATGGATTAAAAAACAAGACCCAACAACTTGCTGCCTCCAGGAAACACATTTCAGCTCTAAAGACAAACACAGGCTTAGAGTGAAGGGATGGAAGATGATACTCCAAGCTAATGGCAAATAAAAAAAAGCAGGTGTTGCCATACTTATATCAGACAAAGTAGATTTCAAGATAAAAAAAGGTAATGAGAGACAAAGAGGGGCAATATATAATGATAAAAGGGACACTCCACCAAGAAGACATAACACTTATAAATATATATGCACCCAACATAAGAGCACCAATGTACATAAAGCAGCCATTAACAAACCTAAAAGGAGATATCACAACAACACAATAATAGCAGGGTACCTTAATACCCCACTTACATCAATGGATAGATCATCCAGACAGAAAGTCAATAAGGAAATAGTGGACTTAAATGAAAAACTAAACCAGATGGACTTAATAGATATATATAGAGCACTCCATCCAAACACAGCAGATTACACATTCTTCTCAAGTGCGCATGGAACACTCTCAAGGATAGACCATATGTTGGGAAACAAGGTAAACCTCTATAAATTTAAGAAGATTGAAATCATAACAAGCATCTTTTCCGACCATAGTGCTATGAAACTAGAAATCAACTACAAGAAAAAAGCTGGGAAAGTGACAAAGATGTGGAGACTAAACAACATGCTACTGAACAACCAATGGATCATTGAAGACATTAAAGGAGAAATTAAAGAATATCTGGTGACAAATGAAAATGAAAATACACCATACCAACTCATATGGGATGCAGCAAAAACGGTCCTGAGAAGGAAATTCCTAGCAATACAGGTCCACCTTAACAAACAAGAAAAGTCCCAAATAAGCAATCTTAAACTACACCTAACAGAATAAAAATAAAGAAGAACAAAGAAAGCCCAAAGTCACCAGAAGGAGGGAAGTAACAAAAATCAGAGGAGAAATAAACAAAATTGAAACCAAAAAAAACAGTAGAAACGAAAAAAATATTAAGGGCAGCAAGGCAGAAGAGAAAAACCTATAAAGGAAGCCCTATCAGGCTTCAGCAGATTTTTCAGCAGAAACCTTACAGGCTAGGAGACAGTGGAATGATATATTAAAAATTTTGAAAGACAAAAACTTTCAGCCAAGAATACTATATCCAGTGAAAATATCCTTCAGATATGATGGAGAAATAAAAACTTTCCCAGATAAACAAAAGCTGAGGGAATTCATTGCCACAAAACCGCCTCTACAAGATTTGATCAAGAAGGCCCTCATACCTGAAAAAAAAGAAAGAAAGAGTTTACAAAACCTTGAGCAAGCAGATAAATAGGCAGACAAAATCAGAAATTGCAACTCTCTCTCAGAACAGATTAGCAAACACTTAATTATAACTCTAAAGATAAAGGGAAGGAAAACATTGAAAATAAATATTCTCTCTTCATTTTAACCACAAATTCATAACACATAACGGAATAAGTTGTGACAACAACAACTTAGAAGGGGAAAAGAAGAGGGATGAAACCTGCTTAGACTAAGGGAACAAGAGGCTATCAGGGAATGGACTATCTCATCTACGAGATCTTTTATACAAACCTCCCAGTAACCACTAAACAAAAAATCAGAACAAAGACACAAATGATAAATAAAGAGAAAACCATCATAGAGAGCCACCAAACTGAATTAGCAGTCCAAAATAAACGGGATGAGAAATAGGGAAATACATAACAACTGAAAAACAAGCGATTAAATGGCAGCATTAAGCCCTCATATATCAATAATCACTCTAAATGTAAATGGATTGAATTCCCCAATCAAAAGACACAGAGTGGCTGGATGGATTAAAAAACAAGACCCAACAACTTGCTGCCTCCAGGAAACACATTTCAGCTCTAAAGACAAACACAGGCTTAGAGTGAAGGGATGGAAGATGATATTCCAAGCTAATGGCTAACAAAAGAAAGCAGGTTGCCATACTTATATCAGACAAAGTAGATTTCAAGATAAAAAAGGTAATGAGAGGCACAGAATGGCAATATATAACAATAAAAGGGACACTCCACCAAGAAGACCTAACACTTATAAATATATATGAACCCAACTATGCAACAACAAAATGTAAGACAATAAGCATTTACATAGAAAAAAGAATCAAATTTCAGAGAAGAATGAATTCAAAAGAAGAATTCAAATTAAAAATCCATAACTTTTTTCTTTTTTTTACTGTAATTTTTAACTTTTCTTTTAAAAAAATGTACTGGCATGATTATATAGACAAAGTTCAATAAAAGAAAACTTTTTTCTGTCTCAAATTATTTTCTAGCCATGATTATTATTATTAGTTTTTCAATCCATGATTACTAAAATTAATTTAAGGGTGTTAAAAATGAACTGCTTTGGTGGCTTAGCGGTTGGGTGCGCACGCTCCACTACCGGTGGCCCGGGTTTGGATCCCGGGCGCGCACTGATGCACTGCTTCTCCCGCCATGCTGGGGCCACGTCCCACATGCAGTGGCTGGAGGGATGTGCAACTATGACATGCGGCTATCTGCTGGGGCCTTGGGGAAGGAAAGGAGGAGGATTGGCAATGGATGTTGGCTCGGAGCCGGTCTTCCTCAGCAAAAGGAGGAGGACTGGCATGGATGTTGGCTCAGGGCTGATCTTCCTCACACAAAAAAAACTAAATATAAAAAAAAAATGAACTGCTTTGGGTGTCAAATAAGCAAGGATGGCACCTATGATTGAAACTTTCCTTTGGGCATTGTGACGGATTGTATTTTTAAGACATGGCTGCCTCATTGACTTTCCTCCTGTTGAGTGATGCACTCCATGTTCAATCTCCTTTCTCTTGAGTGGACTCTTGTGACTGCCTCAACAAATAGAGTACAACAGAAATGACATTCTGTGACTTCGAAGACTAGGTCATAAAAATTTCATGTACTCTTTTCCACTTTGTTCTCTTGGAACCCAACCACCATGCTGTGAGGAAGCCCAAGACACATGGCGAGGCCACATGTAGGTGTTTGTTCCAGCTGATAGCCAGTATCAACCACCACATGTGTAAGTAAGGAAGCCTTCAAGATGACTCCAGTTCCATTCACAACCTGACTATAATCACATGAGAGATTCCAAGTGAGAAGCACCTAGCCCAGGTTACCCCCAGAACCACCAGAGATAATAATAAAATTATTGTCAATATTTTAAGCCTCCAAGTTTTGGGGTGATCTGTTACTAGCAATAAGTACCCAGAACAGATTTTGGTACCAAGAGTGGGGTGCTGCTGAAACAAAAACCTAAAACATGCGGCATTGGCTTTAGGACCAGGTGTTGGGCAGAAGCCTAAGGGGCCTCAATGAGAGTGTTAGTGAAAACATAAAGTGCTTCAAGGAGGTTGTTGGTGAGGGCTTACAGGCAAGTAAGAGAAGTGTTATTGGCAACTAGAGAAAAAGAATTGTGTACTCAGGGGAAATTTTATGTATGTAGTATTGTCATGTAATAGTGCAATAACAGGAAAAGAGGGAAATGTATCTAATAAACCCAATGATCTAAGGAAATTTCTAGGCAAAATATTGAAAGGACCACCTGACTTCTCACCACCTATGATAAAATGCAAGAGGAGAGAGATAAGTTAAAGATGAAATGTTACATATGAATGATCCAGGACCTGCTGAGTTTAAAAATAAAGCTGTTTCTTACTCTCAGCCACTCCAGATGACTCACAATGCCAAAATTAAGAAATGGCTCCTGGGCAGAGATCAAATCCAGGGCATTTTCAGAAAAACAGGGTCTAAAGATTAAACCAAAAGCATAACTCTAAAATCATTTGTTAAAACCTCAGAAAGATTTAAGGTGGTGCTTCAAACCGACAAAAGCCTTTGAAGGATCTTAAGGGTATGTCTGGCAAAATTACTCTGTTAAAACAAAAGGGCTTTTAAGACTCTTAAGGGCAAGGAGTCCAAGCTAGAGAAGGGATTCTTGTAGAGATATGTATATGGATTTGTCTAATAGATAGGACTATACTTGATACATACAACACCCACAAGGTTTTTTTTTAAAAAAAAAAATTATATGAGCTTGAACTGAATGGAACAGAAACAGTACAAAGAGAAAAGAGAAGTCTGGACCCACAAACTTCTACAAGCAAGAATCAGGTGAAGAAAACTACTCACCTACAAACAGGGGCTACTGTTCATGGAAAAGGAAGGATGGCGTGGAAGAGGAAACTAAGATCTAGAGGGTGAAGCCAAGAGCCACAGTGAGCTCACAGGTGGTAAAACTGAGCCCTAATCAAGCAGCTATACCTGAGAACCACACACAAGAAGCTTCATCCTTACCTGGAAGAGACTCTGGACTTTAAACTGATGCCATAATAGGACGTGACTTGGGGGTGGGGATTGAGTATACTTTGCAGGTGGGAGGGATGTGACTTGTGGTCAGAGAGTGGACTATGACAGATTATGTTTTCCAAATATTTCCACAATAATATATAACATCGCACATGCTCTTTTGTAATACTGTTACTCCTCTCATTGAATGATGGGGTCTAGTTCCCCCTTCTTGTGTACCTGAGTGGACTTTTGTGACTGCCTCAACCAATAGAATACGATGGAAGTGATGCTATGCGACTTCCAAGGCTAAGTTAAACGTCATGCTCTTCCTTGCACCTTGTTATCTTGGGATACTTGCTCTTGGAACCTAACCACCATGCAGTGAGAAAACCCAGGCCACATGGAGATGTTCTGCACAACAGTCCTAACTTGAGATCTCAGCCAACAGCCAATATCGACCACCAGACATGGTAAAGGAGGAAGCCTTTGAGAGGACTCCAGCCTCAGCCACTGTCTGACCACAACTACATGAGATTCCCCAAGTGAGAATAACAGCTGAGCCCCATTAACCACCAGAACTGTAAAAGATAACAATAAAATGATTGTTAATGTCTTAAGTCTCTACATTTGGGGATGAGTAATTATGCAACAGATAATTGGAACAGACATGCAGACGCCAAGGACAAGAAGGAGAAGACCTACAGAGAAGAGCTACCCCGGGCCTTGTAACAAAAAGAGTTGACAGAAATGGCAGGCCCCTTGCCTTACAGGACACAGAACCCAAAGGCAAGGCATATGCAGGACAAACAGGGCATATGTCCGCCCCATGGTGTTCTACTTTGTGGATGTCAAGATATATGTGGAGCCCCTGGCTGAATCAAATGGCAACAAACACCAGGTTGGGTATACAACTAGTTTTCCAGGTCACCCTTCAACTGATTTTTTTCCAGCCCCCACCCAACATCAACAGATATATCAACATCATATATGATATATCAATATCATATATCAATGCTAATGGGGCTAATGCAGGTTTTTCAGAGGAGACATCACAGAAGAAAGAGTTAAAAAATTTTAACCCATCTCTAAACAACCAAAAAGAACCAGGAAATAATACCCCAAAAGAGGCCTCAGGGAAGGGTCCTGTCCAACCCTTTGAGGGGAAAGAAGGAGAGTACTGGGCTGAGTCAGATGAGGTCCAGGGGTCACAAGTAAATACTGTGCTCTGTCTTCTCTTCACCTACCTCTTAAGGAAAGAATTTGTGTAGTAATCTTGTAGTGATAGAAAATATTTCTTCTGGAAAGAATGTAACAGGGGTGAAGATTTTATTCTTTCCACAGCTGTGTGAATTCCTCTTAGGGATTGACTTAAGAGGGTACTTTGAGACTATAAGTCCACAGATTTTTAAAGAAATATTGAGAAGAACTTTGAACAAATCCAAACCTTGGATTTGGGCAGTTCAAGGAAATACAACCTAAAATGCAGGAGACCAGGAGGTTTCAGCAGACTTCTAGGTTACATATACACCAAAAAATGAATAAACAGATTACAATGCACTTATTGACACCTTCCTCTCTTACTTTTTAATGTTGGAAAACCCATTTGTTGTTTGAAATTCAGGATATTTTTAGCTCAAAATCTTTCAACATCAAAAGAAAGTTAACTATTCAGCCATGGGATGCTGAGCTGAGAGTTAAAGCTATACCTAATGATTGGGTTTCTTGACAAAAAGAGAGATAAGGAGGGGGCCAGCCCCATGGCGTAGTGGTTAAGTGAGCACGCTCCACAGCTGGAGGCCCGGGTTTGCATCCCGGGCGTGCACCGATGCACCGCTTGTCAGGCCATTCTGTGGCGGCGTCCCATATAAAGTAGAGGAAGATGGGCACAGATGTTAGCCCAGGGCCAGTCTTCCTCAGCAAAAAGAGGAGGATTGGCATGGATGTTAGCTCAGGGCTTATCTTCCTCACAAAAAAAAAAGAGAGAGAGAGAAGGAGATTGTAAAAAGAAAATGACCTGACCGTGTACTTTATTACAGAACACAATTTCACTTAAAAATCATCACACAGGGGCCAGCTTGGTGGCGTAGTGGTTAAGTTTGGACGCTCTGCTTCGGCGGCCCAGGGTTCGCGGGTTCAGATCCTGGGCGTGGACCTATGCACTTCTCATTAAGTCATGCTGTTGTGGCATCCCACATATAAAAAATAGAGGAAGATTGGCACAGATGTTAGCTCAGAGCCAATCTTCCTCACACACACACACAGAAAAATCATCATACAGTTCAAGGAAAACAATCAGGTGCCAATTTAAGACGCATAGATATTTTTTTAAATCAATAGGTAAAATTCAACTTAACGCGAAAACTTTTACGACTATGTGAATATTGCTTGGCCAGCTTCAAGACAAAATAAAATTCTTCATTCGGAATCCAAAAATGTAGGAAAACTAAAAATAGAGGAGAAACCTGGAGTCCATAGTCTGGTTTGTGCAGAAATGCATCCAGCAGATTCAAGAGAGTGCTCCTTGGAAGGAAAGGAGTGACAGTTCGTCATTCGATTGCCCTTTGCACCTTCTGCAGCTCTTCAATGGGCCGCCGTGGTCAGTTGACTGTGAGCAGCTTTCGACGCTCACTAGGACCCACAGCTTCCCAAGGCTCTCAATTCTTTTGCAGTCAATATCATATCAGATTTTCAAAGGAAACATAGAAAAACCTGAGGCTCTGTGGGCTGCAAAGACAATGATGGCTCCAGCTATGGTGTAACTACGCCATCCATCAGCCAGGTGGAGCTGAGGAAGATGACGTTGTTAATTTTAGAACCCCAGAATTCTTTTTTTTTAACTTTCCTTTTTTTTTTAATTGGTGTTTTAATAGTTTATAACATTGTGAAATTTTGTTTGTCCATCACCATATATATGTCTCCCTTCACCCCTTGTGCCCACCTCCCACCCCCATTGCCCCTGGTAACCACAATACAGTTTTCTCTGTCCGTGTGTTGGTTTATAGTCCACATATGAGTGAGATCATACAGTGTTTGTCTTTCTCCTTCTGGCTTACTTCACTTAACATAATACCCTCCAGGCCTATCCATGTTGTTACAAATGGGATGATTTTGTCTTTTTTATGGCTGAGTAGTATTCCATTGTATATATATACCACATTTTCTTGATCCAATCGTCAGTCAAGGGACACTTAGGTTGCTTCCACTTCTTGGCTATAGTGAATAATGCTGCAATGAACATAAGGGTGCATAAGCCTCTTTGGATTGTTGATTTCAGGTTTATTGGATAGATTCCCAGTAGTGGGATAGCTGGATCATAGGGTATTTCTATTTTTAATTTTTTGAGGAATCTCCATACTGTTTTCCATAGAGGCTGCACCAGTTTGCATTCCACCAGCTGTGTGTGAGGGTAGAACCCCAGAATTCTTTTTAAATCTCAAATGTCTTATGTGGGAGTAGAGTCTAGGAAATGGTTATAAAAGAAAAATGCCTTGTAGAAAACTCTTGAATGATTTTCAATTAAATCATTTGGGCAGTCCAAGCTTATTACTTAATCCTTCACTTTTAAATCCACAGCCTACACTAAGTCTGAAGTAAACTAACTGAACTGAAAACATCTAGTTCCTTGTAAATTATTTGCAAGATTAAACACGATTTTTCAAATGACACCATATTACTTGGAATTGCACTGGAAATTTTTCAATATCTTTTCACAATAGATGATTGTGGAATTTTGGAAACACTTCAGATTCAACAGAAGGTAACCTGAGCCATAAGACTCTAAGAGACAAGATTAAGAAAAGGAGGGTATTATGAAGGTATTATGCTAAGCGAAATAAGCCAGACAGAGAAAGACAAACACCGCATGATTTCACCCATATGTGGGAGATAAACAAACACATGAATAAGGAGAACAGATTAGTGGTTACCAGAGGGGAAGAGGGTGGGGGGAGGGCGAGAGGGTAAAGGGGCACATATGTACGGTGACGGATAAAAACTAGATTATTAGTTGGGGCCTGCCCGGTGGTGTAGCAGTTAAGTACGCGCGCTCCGCTTCGGCGGCCCAGGGTTCACAGGTGCAGATGCACCACTTGTCAAGCCACGCTGTGGCAGCGTCCCATATAAAGTAGAGGAAGACGGGCACAAATGTTAGCCCAGGGCCAATCTTCCTCGGCAAAAAGAGGAGGATTGGCAACAGATGTTAGCTCAGGGCTAATCTTCCTCACAAAAAAACCCAAAAAACTAGACTATTAGTGAACAGGATGTAGTCTATATAGAAACTGAAATATAATAATGTACACCTTAATTTTACACAATATTATAAGCCAATATGACCTCGATAAAATAAAAATAGAAAATCAAAACACTTGTAAATGTTCTAATTGAAGACTGAGTATGTTTACAGAAAAGGCAGCCTGAAGAACAAGTGTCAGGTCAAACGTTCATTGGATACCTGACAGACATCATTACCCGAAACGCCTGTAAAGGAGATGGGGTGAGGGCCTTTGTGCCAGGAGCATTTCTAACACATTCACAAATTTTAGGATTTTCTATTCAGAGATTGGAAGGAAAAACACACTAGCTTAACTGACTGGAATATCTCTGCCACTGATTTATGATGGTGCCTTGAGTTTAATGTACGGAAGATGCATCCCATTCCATAAGGGCCTAGACTTCTACTGGAGAATGACTACATCCAAAGGGAGCCGCCTAACCTGGAGGTATCCAGTGGCCTGCCACAGAGCTGTCTCCTTGAATCCTGCCCTCATCCTTGGAGAAAACATCACACTTCAACTGATAGGAAAGTTTTATCTTGATGCTTCCAACAACCTTGTTTCCCAAGTCCCAGATAGTCCCCACTTTAGTCCTCACAACACTCAGACCACAATGTGATTGCTCTAATCTGTGGTCCCTGAGCATAGAAACAAGGGAACCCAGGAAGAATTGGAGCATTCACCAGTGCGCCTCTCTGCCCATGGCGAAGAGCAGAGTATGGCTCCAGGATGGGGCAAGGAATAGGATTGTGTCGAGGTCCCTACAGCCTGCCTCAAACACAGAGCACACAATACATAAAGTAAACACACTAAAGTTTGACATCTGCCATTTTTTATTCCTAAAATGATACATCCATCTACTCCACACTTTCTCCTGAGAAAAAGTCCTTTATCACCAGGATGAGGGTACTACTTCTCAATCCAAACAGATATTGCAGACACTTCTGATAAAGAATGGATGCTCAGGGGCCGGCCCCATGGCTTAGCGGTTAAGTGCGTGAGCTCCGCTGCTGGCGGCCCGGGTTCGGATCCCGGGCGCACACCGACGCACCGCTTCTTCGGCCATGCTGAGGCCGCGTCCCACATACAGCAACTAGAAGGATGTGCAGCTATGACATACAACTATCTACTGGGGCTTTGGGGGGAAAATAAATAAATAAATAAAAATTATAAAAAAAAAAAAGAATGGATGTTCAAACACACCTTTATCTCCACTCCCTCCTGAAGCGCCATACTAATGACAATAAAGGAATTTTTTTTAATCATATAAACCCACAAGAATAAAGACAGCAGGAGAGGTGACAACCACAGATGAGAGATGTCAACAAATTTTGTCACCTGGAAGTAGTCAGGTGATAACTGCCTCAACAGATTGGAAAAAGATGAAAAACTAGATGCATGGAGGTGGGCAGGGCTGGGGTTATAAAACTCTAAGAAGCAAGCCAATTCCAGACACAGAATCTGAAAAGGCTCAGTAATTGAAGACACCAGGTACCTCTGAAGGCGTAGGTGCAAAGTAGGACTGGACACTGGAAAATTCACTGAAAATCCTTAAAGGCAGCAGATCTCTTCCCCCAATCTGTGCAGCCTGACAACTACCTCTGCCCAGCCCTGGAGGAAAAGTAGAAGTTTCCTTCCTGGGAATACCAGGCATGGCTGAGAGCCAGGGTGCAATTTTATGCTGAAAACAACATACTGGATGGGGGAATTCCAAGCCCCCCACCCATCAAAGCTCCCTGAACACCAGCAGCCAGGCGGAGACAAGCAAGAGATAAGAGGACCCCTGGGGCCAGCCTGGTAGCATAGTGGTTAAGTTCACGCGCTCCACTTCAGCAGCCCAGGGTTCACAGGTTCAAATCCCAGGTGTGGACATAACACCGCTCATCAAGCCACGTGTGGCGGCATCCCACATACAAAATAGAGGAAGGTGGGCACAGATGTTAGCTCAGGGCTGATCTCCCTCAGCAAAAAGAGGGGGATTGGCAATAGAAGTTAGCTCAGAGCCAATCTTCCTCACCAAAAAAAAAGAGGACTCCTGTTTGAGGAAACTGAGCACAACCAAGTGAAATGATCTACAAATACTGGCATTTGGGGTCCTCCCACAAAACAATCAGGTCCCCACCTGATCACACTCAGCAAAGTCCTCTAGTAGAGGAGTCCACTGATGCACACAAACTTTCCAATGAGCATCCCATAGGGCCTTACTTTAAAGATGAGTTAGTCAAGCATCACCAGATGTCTGAGGAAAGCTTCTAGTGTGAAATACAGAGGCCAAACAGAAAGAGGACTTGGAGAAAAGAGAGATAAGGGGAGCTGAAGAAAACTTTTTTTTAAATTATCATTATCATCAGAAGAGAGACAAGAGAAGATATGGTAGCCATGAAACAAGAACAGGGACCTATTTTTTTTAAAGGAACATTCAGAGAATAAGGACAAGCTTTTGGAAATAAAAATATGATAGCAGAAATTAAAATTTCAAAAGAAGAGCTGGAGGAAATGTGAATGAAACCTCCCAGAAAAAGACAAATAATAATAAGATTTCTTGAATGAGAGAAGAAAAACAAAGATGAGTAAAACTTATAAAATAGGTAAGAAAATTTTCTAGAACTGAGAGAGTATTAGTTCCAGATTGATACAACCTACCAAGTGCCAACAAAATGAACATAAATGCCTAGACAGAGACAAACCACTGGGAAATTTCAGAATGTTGCAGACAAAGAAAAGAATCCTCAAAGTTCCCAGAAAGAATTAAAAAAAAAAAAAAATAGATCACATACAAAGTGAGTTCAAATGGCATCAAACTTCTCAATGGCAACACTGGAAACTAGAAGAAATGAGAAAATGTCTACAAGATTTTGAGGGAAAATAATTTCTGACCCCTGTATCTGGCCAAATTGCCAATCAAATGTGAGGATACAGTTATTTTCAGACATGCAAGAAGTAAATCATTTTACCTCCTATGCACCTTTTCTCAAGAAGCTACTGAAGGGTGCCCTCCACTGACATAAGGAAATAAGCCAAGAAAAATGAAGGCATAGGATCCAGCAAACAGAGAAGAGGCAAAGAGAATTTCCAAGGAAGATGGTGAAGGGAAATTCCAGAATAATGATTAGACAGCAGGTCTAGAGAACAAACAAGCCAGAGTGAAGAAGGAAGTACATTCCCAAGAATGAATAAATGTTTGCTTTGATTAAACATAGATAAAAATTTTAAGATGTAGAAATATTCTTAAAGTTATTATAGAGATGTCACAACAAAAGGAATAGAATGAATTTTCCCCTTAAATCCTCTGCTTTATATTAGTTTGTCTCACTGTTTTCTCCTACTCCCACTTACAGTGCCAATCAATGACATGGCTATAACCAGTCCCAAACTTTCTTTTCCTGCTCCCTACTGTCTAGTCAATTTCTGGCTTCCCCAACCATTTCTATATTTATGTTTCATTCATTCCACAAAAACGTCAGTGCCCACTGTGTTATTACAAGAGCAATTGTATCACCTATTCAGCCTGACCCATGAATTGAGATGTCTTTTTGAGTGCCAGCTTCAGTGTTTTATGGAAACTGAAGAAGTGATGCAAGCAATAAAACTAGGCCGGAGTTGTGTGTGTGTGTGTGTGTGTGTGTGTATGTGTGGCTGCATTCTGGTGGTCAAGAGCCCCACTCCTAACGACTGTGGTGAGAGGAGAGGAGAGAGATGGGAGCCTGATAGTCTATCAATCCTGCCACAACCTGGACCTTATTTTTGTCTGACTTGTATGGCATTTCTGTTTAACAGGCATCTTTTTAGTAAAAAGTTATAGATCTCTTGTTAGTTGGGTTTATTTCTGCTTTTGACTGGAGAGAAAGGAAGAAGTACTTACTAAATCTCAAATCTAATGCTTTAACAACTAAGCAGGAGTTAGCAGAGGTGGCCCATGCCATAGAGATCCAACCAAAGGCCATGAACAAATGTAAGTGGGGGTCAGGGAAGAGATGAGGCTCCGGAGTGCAACAAGGAACAGAGTTCAGGTCACAGACAAGGGTACCTGTGACTTGGTGATGTAAAAAGCTGAAATTCACAAACAGCTATAATGGACTTTAGTGGGGCAATTGAGGAAATCTGAATATGAGCGACATATTAGGTAATAGTACTCTCTCAATTGTTCAATTTCTTGATTGAGAATCACGTTATGATTGTGTAAGAGAATGTCCTTAATCTTAGGAAATACTGCATAAATATTTAGGAGTGTGGAAGTATTTAAGGGTCAAGTATCACGATGATACAATTTACTCTCAAATGATTCAAGATATAGAGAAAGCAAACGTGGCAAAATATCAATATTTGATTAATCTAAGTGAAATTTGTACAGCTATTCTGTTAACTTTTCTACAGATTTGAAAAAAATTTTTTAAGTTAGGAAGTTTTGAAAATATTTTAAAAACTGAAATACTTTGTTTGCTACAGTGTGAATGTTACAATGTCCTGCTTCTTGGCTCATCATTTGGGGTTGGTGGAGTTCCCTAACCTTCTCTCCAGCACGCCTGTCCCCAGAAGCCCAGACAATAGGCACTCTTTCCAAAGCCCCTCTGATACCTTGTCTCCCCACTACCCCTAGCCCCCTCGTGGACCTTACAGCTCTCTTTTGCGGGTCCTATTGTACTCTATAATTACGTAACAATGTCACTTCACAGCATTCATCAATTTACCCTTCTCTTTCCCAGGAGACTGAGACATCCTTGGAGATGGTGACCTCATAGTTTTCGTTTTTGTTCTCTCCAGCACCTAGCACAATGAGCGGCCTCCGGAAAGTACAGGACATGACATGTGCACTACACATTGTGGAAGCAGTGAGTGGATGAACGGCTCACTGGATGGACAGATAAACAGAGATGGCAGGTGGAGTACGACAAGTGAAACCGCCAGGCTGGTTCACAGGGACTGAAATGATCAAAGCATAATGGGTTTACATTCTTGGTGTTTGAGACCCAAAAATGTGGCTTAAGCACTACACTACCACCTGGGAGCTGGGAAACCAACAATACGGTAGACTGGAAGGGGTCAGAGAAGTGAGGAAATCTGGGGCAAAACTGAGTCAAAGTACCGAGGAACATTAGAACAGCATGAGATGAGGGACACCAAGTATAATCGTGAAGGACCAAAAATGAGCAGCTTCCTCTTGAATCTGGATCACACACAGGACCTTTCATTTACTTACCCTTTACTAATAACTCCTCTAGGCCAGGCATCTTACTAGGAACCACAGGGAGAAAAGAACACCTAACACACAGTTCCTCTCCAGAGGGTGCTACAGATGAGTAACTATTGAGGGAGTCCCCAGGGAAGGTTATATGGAAGTCACTCACCCAGTGTTCGAGAACAGATTTCCACCTGGGCCCAGGCAGGTAGAGACTGAAAGTGGGAAAGTGAACCAGGCACACGGGCGGAGATCAATGTGACAGAGGGAGACAAAGCTAGGGCAGTGGCACCCTACGGGCTCTGAGAGCTGCCCCTCCAAGTCTCCTTGGTTTGCAAGGACCTGCGCAGTTCCAAGGAAAGCCTACAGCCCCCCGCCACTCTTCTGTTGTTGCTGCATTCAGTCTTGTAAGAGGGAGAGGGCTGGAATAGACAGTGTGAGATGAACACTGAGTGACCCCTCAGATGGTTAAAGGAAGAACAGCTGGGTGATCTCAGCCTGACAGGCCAAACTTCCCTGCTGAATTCAGTTTCTCTGTCTCCTCCAGCAATACCCACCCCTCAGGTAGAGAGGGAGCCTCCCCAGTCTCACGCAGAGCTTATCAAGTGGTAGGTAAGGTTCTCTTATCTCCCACTTTCGGCTCCTCAAGGGACTAAGGGGGGACCACAGTTATCCGTGTTTGTGATACCTCTCAGGGCCCAGCAGAGATTCCTCCCCAGTTATTCATTCCCCCATTCATTTGTTCATTCATTCAATAGTTACCGAGCCCCTGCTACGAACCAGGAACTTCGCACTGGAGATACAGCAATGAACCAACCAAAAACAAAGTCTCTGCTCTTGTGGTGCTTACATTCTATTGGGAGGGGACAAACTCCAAATAAATTCACATTAAATATTATATATCAGGTGGTGCTAAGTGCTACAAAGGGGGCGGGGGGAAGCAGTGTAAGAGTTTAATGATGGCAGTTGGGGAGCGAGGGGTGATTTTCAACAGGCTGTCCAAAGCCCCTCTGAAAACATCAGCTCTCTGCCCGTTAGCAGTGGCCAGGGCCCAGAGCCTGAGATCTTCTAGGGAGCTTTGCCTCCCCCTGGAGGGTGTGACAGGAACCACATGCGAGGCTGAGGAGCAGCAGTCATAAACCATTGAGAGAACATGTCAAGAACTGAGCGGGGCAAACGGCGGGTGGCTGCAGAGGCAGCACAGTGGCCAGTCCCTGGGGGAGCTGGGGTGGCACAGAGCCTGGGCCAGCGCCCTCCCTACCCCATCTTCTCTCCTCCTTCACATGCAGAATCATGCTCGTCCCGTTTTCTCGCCTCACAACCCTTCTGGTGAGTTTGGCCCCCACCACCCTTGTCAGAATGCTCTCCCTGAGCCCACCGATTGCTGAAAAATCCAATGGACATTTCTCAACAGCACTGTTTTCCCCCTCCTGTCTGAAGCTCTTATTTTCTGGGACACTGCCCTCACCAAGTTCTATACTCTCCTTTAAAGGCCCTTCTTGCCCCTAAAATGTTGCTGTTCTCTGGGTTCCATGCTCAGCCCACTTCTCTCTTCACTCCAATCATATTCCCTGGGTGATTTTCCCCCTCCCAAATCTCTGTAGCCCTGAACCCTCTCTGAGCTCCAAACTCCACATATCCAGTTGCCTGCTATCCTAAAGGTAATGCTCACTGAAAGTGTTCTACATTATTGCCAGACTGTGAATTCCCCTACAGAAAGATCTTGAATGACGTTATTACTTCCCCAATGCCTGCTACCCTGCTTGTACACCATAAGCACTCAATAAACCCCAAACTACTCCCATCTTGGCTATAGGCCCTGCGATTGGGGGGATTATCTAGAGTTTCCAGCTATTTACTCTCCCAAAGCCCTATCTCTAGGGGGGCGTGAGCAATAAGGAGACTGACACATCATACTGAGTGACAACAGAAGACTCAAGTCCTGGGCCAGGCAGCCAGCTCTTCCCAGGGAAAAGCAGAAGGACTTGGAGACTGCTCCCAGGCAAGGGTCCCTGAAACTGACACATTCATGACTCCCTAGCAGCCTGGCCCCAGAAAGCAGGCCAAAGGGCACCCTTAGATGCCAGGGCAGCCCAACCTCCCCAACCCTGCCCATGGCTACTGCCCAGAATCCCACCTCACCATTCTCCACCTAGACCAGTGCACCTTTCCTCTCTCACCTCTCAGTCTCCAACTCTTCTCCATAGGCTGCCAAAGCTGACGGAAAACAGAACTAGTCACTTTCCTCCTCAAGGTTAAACTTTAAAGGAATCCCTGCTACCTGGAGAACAAAGCCAAACTCTGAAGCACAGCTTCCGAGGCCCTCCACAACCACAACCACAGGGTCAGCTCCAACTCTTTAAATTTTTTTATTTATTTTATTTTTTGCCCCCAAAGCCCCAGTAGATAGTTGTATGTCATAGCTGCACACCCTTCTAGTTGCTGTATGTGGGACTCGGCCCCAGGATGGACCGAGAAGTGGTGCCTCAATGCGCACCCGGGACCCGGACCCGGGCTGCCAGCATCGCAGCGCGCGCACTTAACCACCAAGCCACAGGGCCGGCCCAGCTCCAACTCTTTAAATAAGCAACCTGAAGGAAGGCTCTCTTAATCCTCCACCCATCTCTGAATCCTCCTATTCCTGCTAAGCCACATCTTCTTCCTATACTACGTGATTGTTTGAGGAGCCCAAAGACAGAACCATATTCTGATCCCTATAAAATTCTACCATGCAACTTTTAAAAAAATCCTTATCAGACAATTCCAAATACATATGTACTAGCCTTCCAGCTGTGTGTCCCATGAAAATTTAATAAACAGATCTACATCCAAGTTACTTATAGTGATTTTGAACAAGGTCTGAAGCACACTCCAAGAAATCTTCTCCAGAATAACCCCGATCCATTATCCTTTGGGTATGTATGACTATTAACTGCTTGAATAATTGAATTAACTATCCTGATATTCAGTCAACATTCTCTATATGGCCACAGCGTATTGTGAGACTGTTGGAAAGCTTGCTGAAGTCAAGTGCTCTCCCGTTTCCATGACTATCCATCCAGAACCCAGAAGGACTAGTCTGAGAGGCTCTGTTCTGAATTGTGAACCCATTCTGGTTCCTATCAATTATTTTTTCCCAAAGCCAAGCTAAAACATGCCTTAATAACCTACTCTTCCTACCAGATATTGGAACGAATCATAAATCCATCAGGAAAAGACAGATTGTTTAATAAATGACATTTAGACAAAACAGTAAAGTCGGATCTGTACCTCATGCCTCACACTAGAATAAATTCCAAATGGATGAAAGATTTAAATATAAAAACTAAAACCATCAAAAGAATTAGTATTATAAAACCATGGCATCATAAAAATACTATGAAAAAAAATGAAAATCTTCTAATAATCTCAGAATGGTGAGGGCTTTTTAAAAATATGACTCAAAACCCAGGAGCTTTAAAAGACATTAATAAACGCAATTAATGAAAATAAAAATTTTCAGGGGCCGGCCTGGTGGCATAGTGGTTAAGTTCGCGTGCTCCGCTTCAGCGGCCCTGAGTTCACAGGTCTGCATCCCGGGCGTGGACCTACGCACCGCTTGTCAAGTCATGCTGTGGAGGCATCCCACATACAAAATAGAGGAATATTGGCCTAGACGTTAGCTCAGCAACAATCTTCCTCAAGCAAAAAGAAGATTGGCAACAGATATTAGCTCAGGGCCAATCTTCCTCACCAAAAAATAAATAAATAAATAAATAATAAAAATTTTCAGCATGGCAAAAACCACTATAAGCAGCCAAAAACAAACTCAAAAAAAACCTGTAACTCTTATTATAGACAAATTTTCCAAAAAGAGCTGTTAAACAATAAGGAAATAGGTCAACAACCTAATAGGCAAAGCATATGGACATTTCACAGAACAGGAGATTCCAAGAGATCCTAAACACAAGAAAAGAGGCTCAAATTCTCTCATAAGAGAAATATAAATTAAAACACATTGATGTGCCATTTGCCATCTAATATATTGGCAAAGATCACAAAGTTTGTTAACACACATTGGTAAAGGGTTCAGGAAACACTCATATTCCTGGTGCGGCAAAAATTGGTACAACATGCAAGACATGACTCAGCAATTCTATTCTTAGGAATTTGTGCTACCTATACTTACGTGCAAAATGACATATGGACATGTCACTTGTATACATGTATATATGTTTGCTTGTTTGTGGCAGCAAAAGATAGGGAATTGACCTAAATATTCATCAGTCAGGGACTGGTTAAATAAATTATGGGACAATGAAATTCTAGGCAGGTGTATAAAAAAGAATGAGGAAACTCTGTATGAACTGAAAGGGAATGATCTTCAAATTCTGTCAATTCTACATCCAAAAGTTATCTACAATCCAACCACTTCACCACTTGACCCGAGACATCATCTCTCCTAGCTGGATTAGCCACCTGACTGGTCTCTGCCACCACCCCTTACTCCCTCCCGTTTATCTATTTCCCAAGAGTAGTCAGTCAGACCCTGTTAAAAGAGAGATCATATTATGTCGTCTCTGATCAAAACCCTCCAGTGGCTTCCCACCTCAGAATAGAAGCCACGCTCCGTACAGCACCGTCCCCCCATTCCCACTCGCGCTCTCTTAATCCTCTCTCTGACCTGGTCTCTTTTTCAACCCCAGTGGCCTCTCTACTTTCCTTCAACACCCGAAGAAGGCTCCTGCTTCAGGACATGTTTACTGTGCCCTCTGCCTGGAAAACTCTTCCCCCAGAACTCTGCACTGCTCTCCCCTCAATCGTTCGGGTCTTTATTCACAATCAGCTTCTCAGCAAGACCTTCCTTGACCATCCTACTTCAAACTGCACACACACACAAAAACACAAAACAACATGGTAGATAAACGGATGTTCTCTGTAAAATTCTTCCAACTTTCCTTAATGTCTGAAAATATTAACAAAATGTTGGAAAAAAACACCCACACAAACCCATTCCTCTGTCCTTGCTTTCCCACTGCACTCGTCACCTAACATACATTTTATTTATTTATTGTCTACCCGCCCACACACACAACATCTAGAATATAAACCCGGTTAAGGGCAGGGCAGGGATTTTGTCTGATTTCTTCACTGCTCTATCTTCAGCTTGTAAAACTACCTATCACTGTACCAACATCAAATTCCTGTTTCTAATACTGTACTAAAACCACGTAAGATGTAACCACTGGGGAAAATGGGATGAAGGGTGCCATGTCGCTTCCATGCTCTCTGTACTATCTTTGCCACCTCCTGTGGATCTATAATTATTTAAAAAAATATATACTAATGAGAAAACAGTGCCTAGTACTTAACTGGTATTCAACATTTGTTGAAAGAATCAATCCTATGGCTTAGTGAAATTAAGTGATTCATATTAAGTGATAATATATTAGCATTTGTGTGAAAAATAAAGGGCAAGATGTTTATACGTATTTGCTTGTATATGCATACATTATCTCTGGAAGAATATATAAAAACTGATAACACTGGCTGCTCTAGGTAGAAAATCTGGGTGACTGGAGAACAGGGGTGAGAAGACCACCTTTTGTACCTGCTGAGTTTTGACCCGTGTGAATATATTATCTATTCAGGATACCACTTAAATTAGAAAAATTTCTCATCTAGCCCCTTCCTCAGGGTCACCGTCAGCTTCACCTATCTACAGTTTCTAGAGTTCAGGTTCTTTCCATTTCTGAAAAATCACTATTGCAGGAGTTTTCACACTTCTGCACCTCTGTTTTTGCAGTGACCCTTAAGGCTGTAACTGGCCTTCTCCACCTAAAAAAAAAAAAACCCTTAAACTTGAATCAGAGAAAAAAACAGCTATAAAAGACTTATCAAGGATAGAGAAATTTGAATATCACAATATACATACAATATTATTGAATTACTGTTACAGTCATCCCCCCTTATCCACGGTTTCGCTTTCTGCCATTTCAGCTACCCGTTGTCAACTATGGTCCACAAATATCAAATGGAAAATTCTAGAAATAAACAATTCGTTTAAGTTTTAAATTGCACACCATTCTGAGTAGCGTGATAAAATCTCATACCGCCCCACTCTGTCCCACCTGGGACGTGAATCATCCCTTTGTCCAGTATATCCAGTGTACACGCTCCCCGGCTGGTAGTCACTTAATAGCCATCTCAGTTATCAGATTGATTGTCACAGTATCACAGTGCTTGTGTTCAAGTAGCCCTTATTTTACTTAATAATGGCCCCAAAGCACAAGAGTTATGATGCTGGCAACTCAGATATGCCAAAGAGAAGCCATAAAGTGCTTCCTTTAAGTGAAAAGGTGAAAGTTCTCGACTTAATAAGAAAAAAATCATATGCTGAGGTTGCTAAGATCTATGGTAACTTTTTTTTTTAGAGTAAATTGTTATAATTGTTCTATTTTATTATTAGTCATTGTTGTTAATCTCTTACTGTGCCTAATTTATAAATTAAACTTTACCATAGGTTATACGTATGTATAGGAAAAAACATAGTATATATACGGTTTGGTTCTATCCGCGGCTTCAGGCATCCACTTAGGGGTCTTGGAACATATCCTCCACGAACAAAGGGGGACTACTGTACTTTTCTTAGGTTTGATAGTGGTATTATGATCATGTGGGAAAATGTCCTTAATCTTAGGAGGAGATAATGTTGAAGAATTTAGAGATGAAGGGCCATGATTTCGACAATTTACTTTTACATGATCCCACAAAAAAAGAAATGTGTTAGATAGGTATAAATGTATTGATTACAGACAGAGATATACGTACATATATAAATATGTATGTCTATATGTAGACACAGACAGTTATAGAGAGATAAAAACATGGCAAAATGATAATAATTGGGGAATCTGCACAAACGTTATATACTGTACTATTTTTCCAACTTTTCTACGGGTTTGAAATTTTTCAAAATAATAAGTTAGGAGGAAAATTTTTTTAAATCCCTACTAAGTTTCCAAAAATTAGCTCAAATGTCTCCTCAAAGAGGCCCTTCAGGAAAACACATTTGGGAAAAATCACTCCCTTTTCTGCATTTCCAAGGCACTTTACTTATGTTCATACTTCAATAGTCTGAGTGAAAAAATCATGGGGTATCTACCTGAAGTCCATGCACTTCGATACCCTCTCATATATACACCTCTAGGCTCATGCTCACATGCGATCCCAACGAGGCCTAGAATAACTACTTAAAGGGACCAAATACTCGCTGGGAAATGTCCAATCTCAAGAGCAGGTAGGAAGGCCTGGGGTGAGGAGCTTGTCTAACTCCTGCCAAGGAGGTGTTGGGGGCGGCGGGGTGGGGGGCTGGGGGGTGTGTGTTTATACTGGGATGTTGTCACTGGAAGGACCAGCCCCAGAACAGAGCTCATTCTCCATACACACTATGGATGTCCCTGTAATCTGGGACACCCAAGGTTCAAATTTCACAGAATCCAATGACCAAACTCCTCTATACTTTTCACATTTTTCTAAACTTCCATCAAAATCACTCAGCCTACTCTTTCAGACCAAGAACGGCTGTGTCTGTGTACGTGCATGTGTGTGTTTACAGAGGTTCACTCACTAGGACACTTGATCCCATAAACTTCCCACATATTCCCACACCTGGATTAGAACCTCAAAAGCAGGGTTACATCTTCTTACTCCTTGTAGTCTTACCCACACAGGCAACGCAGCACATATTCAACATCAGCAAGAGCAGAGGGCAAAAATTCTAAAATTCTGGCACTGACTTGCTGAGCAACAGGACAGTCCTTCCCCCTGCTAGTCAATGGTTCCTCCTCTGCACAATGGACACAGCAGGACAGCTATGGAGACATTTGGGGAAAACTACGGATACCTTGAAAAGCCCAGCAGACGGGGGCTTCTGGCTGGGGACACAGTTGTGGCAAAAGGCGGAAGCAGCAGTCAATATTCAAGTCCATAACTTTATTGGAAACAAGGAGTGGGGTGTAAGAGAAAACTAGGAATCAGGCTCTGTCAGAGGTGGTGGCTTCTCATCATCAGGGGGACAATCGATGAAGTCAGCCAGCATGGCAGCTGTGTCATCCTGCTCCTTTTAGGGACAAAGACATAAGATTTGAAACAGTCAACACACATACACGGAAGAGTGGGTCAGAATGGGGACAAACACAAGCAGCTGCAACCTCTTCTCCTTCCCACCCACCCCTCCCCACTCCAGAACCACCCTCCCTGCCTAGCCCACTCACCTTCTCCTGGAGAGCTGCCCCCTCTGTCTCCGTCTCCATCTCCATTTCTTCTGCTGCAGATGTCTCTGGTGGGGTTGGTACCTTTTCATCCCCACCCTCAGTCCCCTCTTCCAGGAGGGTTGGGGGAGCAGAAGGCTCCTCTTCAACAAGCTCCTGAGGAGGTGCCCCTGCTGGGGGGCTCCCCTCTTCCCTCGCCACCTCTCCCTGGGCGGGGAGCACCTCAGGGGCCAGCGTGGGGGCTGTCTCGGCCCCATGCTCCTCCTCGGCCCCTGGCTCCTCCACTTCCAACAGCAGCCCGGGTTCCGGCTCTGGCTCAGGCTGCACCTTGGGGGACTCAGCAGGGGGCAAAGCTGGAGGCAGGCTTGGGGGTGGAGGTCCACCTTCTTCTATCTCCCCTCCTGCTGAGCCAAACTCCAACTCTTCTACCTCTTCCAACTCTTCCTCCTCCTCCTCATCCTCCTCCTCTTCTTCTTCCTCTAACTCACCTTCCTCTTCCTCAAATTCCTCCTCAAATTCTTCTTCCTCCTCTTCTTCCTCTTCAAAATACTCTTCTTCATCCTCTTCTTCTTCCTCAAAATCTTCTTCCTCTTCTTCTTCTTCCTCCTCCTCCTCTTCCTCTTCTTCCTCCTCCTCCTCCTCCTCATCACTGCTGTTGATATTAATAACTGTCAGATCTTCTTCCAGGGCTGGGGGTCCTCCCCCACCAGCAGTCCCTTCAGGGACCAACTGAGGTGGTGGGAGTGTCACAGGGCCAGGAACGGGAGCGGGTGGAGGAGGAGGGAGAGGCCCCGGGGCTGCAGGAAGCTCTTCAGGTTCCTCCTTGGCTGGCACAGGAGGGGAGGCTGTTGGTGGCCCGGCTGGGGCTACAGGGGGGGGTGTGGTGCCTGAGGTGGGTGGGGGCGGCAGGGATGGCAGCCCTTCAGGCACAATGACCACACTGTCATCAGAGTCGCTTTCCAAGGATATCTCCACATCAGATGCCTCCTCCTTATCATAGTGGACAAAGGCTGGTCTGGGCATTCTTCCCCCAAAAGTTTCATCTGGGGGTATAGTAGGTGGAGGAGTGCCACTAGGGGCAAGGACGGGATCCTCATTTGAGCCTGCCCGGTGGTTCTCAGGGCCAGGAAGGAGCCGGGGGGGTACAGACACCAGGCCTGGGACAGAGAGGCCTAAGTGGTTGGCTGTGGCTGGAGGTCCAGGACGTGCTGGGGGCATTGGGCCTGCTGAGGGCATTGAGCCCACTGAGGGCAATGGGCCCACGGACGGGATGGGGCCTGCCGAGGGCATAGGGCCTGCTGAAGGCATGGGGCCTGCTGAGGGCATGGGGCCCGGGGGATGGAAGGGTGGAGCCCTGAACGGAGATGGGGCCTCAGGAGGGGGAACTGGGGTAGGTGTGGGACAAGTGGGGCCCACAGACTGAAGGGGAGGAACCCGGGGGTGGGTCAGAGCAGCACAGGTCACCAATGCTTCTGAGCAGAAAGAGGAGACCTGAAGAAGGAAGAAAGAGTAAGTGTGAGCGTCAGGAATACAGGGTTTTGCAGCACCGGAGAGAGCCCACCAGCATCAGAAACAAGAGAATCCAGAGACCAAAGAGGTGGACTCAGTCCCAGTCAGCAGTTACCTCAAGGCTGTCTTCTCTCTGGCCAAGGGAGAAGGCTTGCAGGGCACAGGCGAGAGGAGGTGGGCAGCGAGGAGAAGGTGCCAGCAGCAGAGCCAGCAGCAGGCGGTAGAGTTCATGGCGGCAGCGCGAGCTGGTGTATGGGGAGCTGCCTAGGACCTCACCCTGCTGGACACCCATGACCAGGGGTAGCACCAGATCATGCAGTCTCTGAAAAGGACACAGGGCACACCTAGAGACCTCACCGAGACTACTCAACCCTTCTCAAGGGCCTACTCCCAGGTTTGAAGGGACCCACCTCTGGGGTCACCCCCTACACATGTACAGAGCAGTGGCCCCTCCCCAATCTCCATGGGGACCAGGCTCCACTAACCCTGTGAGTCTCCTCCTTGATGAGAGGCCCGCACATGAGGATGGTCCGGCTGAGGCCTGGGGAAGGAGAACGGTGTCTAAGAGGCAGGCAACCAACAGGATTAAGAGCAAGGGCTTCTGAAGCACTCAGCCCAAGGTGAGCATCCAGCTCTGCCTCTGCCTAACTTGGGCAAGGCACTTAACTTCTCTAACTTTGTTTTTTCAACTATAAAATGGGGATCATAAAAGTACCTCTACTATATAGGGCTGTTGACAATATGTAAATGAGATGATGTAGGTACAACATAAATGTGCATTTATCTTGCTGGGGACAGCTGGCTCTCCTCTTCACATGGGGTGAGGTGGCAGGAACCCAAAGGAAAGTCACCCACTAACTACACAGTATCGGACTATACTTCTGCTTCCAGATTAGCAATTGTGTTGGAAGCAGGAAGCCCCAGTGAGCGGCCTGCCTGGGGAGAATGTAAGTTCCACAGGGCAGTGATTTTCCCCCCTGCTAGAACAGTACCTGGCATGCAGAGAGGATATGCAAACAAAGATAAATGACACCCTGGAGAAGCAGTGTAGACAACCAGAACCCCCCATCTAACAGCAGGATCCAAGATTCTGCCTACAGCCCTGGTGGTTGCATGGCGGCTTCTGCTCCTTCTTTCGACTTCTCTGCAGGTTTTTAGCTGGTTCTGCACTTTATCGACACCCCCACACTTTAACAACTGGTTTTGAGCTACACCTCAGGCCAACCCAGCGCCCCGAGAGTGCAGGACACAGGCCTCACCCACCTCTCAATGCCGCTGCACACACGTCGCTATTGGCATTGCTCTCCCCTTTCCGGTGGCTGGGTGGCGCCATAGCCTCCCCTACATCCAGCTTTAGCTTCTTGGGGGCGCTGGGCTTCCCGGACTGCAGACCTCCATCAGGGCTCCCCCGAGGACTGCGCAGCTGGTGGTGGAGGGAAACATAAATCACATACACAGGCAAACAGGAAGGCGGGACAGTCAGGAGACAGCGTTTGGTCGGGAGGCTCATTTGGACAAGGGGCACAGGATGAGAGTCCTGCGACAGGAGCAGGGGCCTCACTCACCTTCAGGGCATCAGCTGGAGGGGAGATGTCACTGAGCAGGTGGGTGAGCAGGGCCTCTCCCGAGGCTCCTCCCTGAAGCATTCCTGCCGAGGCCCCGCACACCTGCACCCACAGCTCTAACACAGCATACACTTTGGTCCGCAGGGTGCTGTGGAATGAGTAGAGGGCGGCTTGTGAAAGGGAGTCAACATGCCAGATCCTGCCTCTCCTCCCTCAGTACTCCCAGCCCCCGCAACCCCTAGCCCACCTGTATCCCCTAACCCTTCCGTGATGGTCACCTGTAAGGCCTCTCCTGGCCTGGAGAGAGGGTGTCCCTACCAATGCTCCAGGTATTGAGGACCTGGGGAAGCAGGCGGCTGATGAGGGCCCCAAAGCGCAAGAGCCGGCCTCCACACCTGAGGGCAAAGACAGAACTGTGACCCCCGTCCCCAGCATGTCGCAGTCCCTTCCCCACACCCTGCCCAATCCCACTCACGCAAGGATGAGTGCAGAGAGCAGGTCTAAGGCTTCAAGGTGGATAGAGGGCAACAGCAGCAACCGCAGGGGACCATCTCCAAGCAAGCTCTGCAGGAAAAAAGGTAAAAGTAAGGAGTCGGGGAAGAAAGTGAGACACAGAGAGAGATGGAGGCAGAGTAGATGTGTGTGACCAAATACATGTGTACACATAGGTAAGGAACCCACTGCTGACCCCAGCTCTCCCACAAGATTAAACCCCTATCCTCTAAAACAGACACCAGAAGGAGGATGAGAAGGATGGCTGAACCTCTCAGCAATGACTCAGCTGACCCCAAGTTCATCATCCCCTAGGGAAGCATCTGCTACAAGTGTTCCTGCAACATGTGAGCAAATCCACTCTGCCATGCATGTGTGTCAGGAACAGCACAGGGAATAATGGCATTTGGACAAAAGGAGCTGTCCGGGACAACTTCAGGGATGACATCATTTTGGGAGCTTCAGATCCCACCCTGCTTTCCTGGCTGTCCTGGGTCCTGAGGAAGGGCTGTGAACAGAGGACAAACTCCACTTACAATATTCTTGGCACTGATGCTGAGAGTCCGGCAGATGACATCCAGGATTTCCTGCACAGGCACGGACACGGGAGCTCCAAACTCAGAGCTAAAGAGAATCAGAGCAGGGAGACCCTCAGCGCAGGTTCCACAGCACAACCCCACACCCAACCTCAATCTCCTTCCTCATGATGAAGATGACACCTCCTTCTCAACCCCTCTTGCTAAGGCCCTTTCTCCCCCCACACTCACTCACACACCTGAGCATGAGCCCCAGGCAGCGGGCCAGTCCAGAAAACCTCTGCCGAAGCCGGAGAAGGGCATGGGCATCACCGTCTTCTGATGGGGAGAGCAGCACCTCCACTCCAGGGCCCTCATACTGCATAGGAGCTGGACAGAAACACAACCACCTTCACACTCTAGGTCTTTCTTCCCTCCCTTCCTTTTTCATCTGTGGTGGATGACCCATCTATATTCTAATCCATTCTGCCAGAAATCAACTGCCCCGCCTCCCTGGGCCAACCTCCCACTTCCCTCCTGCCACATCCCCAACCACCCTACCTGCTTCTGCTCCCTCATACAGGGCCCCTAGTAGGCTGTGCAGTGAGGCCAACAGGCTGTGGAGCTCCTGCTCCCAGCTCTCGGTGTGCTTCAGGCCCTGGGAAAAGCCAGCCCCTAGAGAGGGCAGCCTGGAATAACACTCACAGGCTAACTGCAAAAGAAAGGTGAGAAACCTGGTCAGACAGGAATCCAGCCGGGCCACCAAGTCCCCCAACCCACCAATGCCAAGAAAGATGGAGATCAAAAAGAGCTCAGAGGGAAAATGGAAAGGGACAATAGGGCAGAAGGACACAGGTGGAAACACAGAGGCAGAAATCATGACTTGCGTATCTTGGGTATGTTAACAGAGAGGGAAGTGGGAACATAGTCCAAAAGCAGTAACAGAGAGAAAAGCTAAGAATAAGAGATAAGAGAAGCTCTAACTCAGACCCCCCAGGCTCTCCATCTCCCTCCTTGCCCTTTACCTGCTGGAGCTGAGGGCTCAAGGCATCCACCCGAGACAGGAAAAATGAGGCCAGCTTGCCCTGGGTTAGTGGGAAAGAGAGGAAGAGGCTGGTGAGTCAGCTCCAAGGATCAGAAACGTAGACCCTGCCCTCTCCCAGCAGCAGAATCCAAGCCTGGCCTTTTTCTGTCCTGCAAACACAGGAAGCAAAGCACTCTAAGGGGCATCAAGCCTGGGAGCAGACATGCTCTCACGGTAGAAAGACATCCTGAGTGTCAGCTCTCATCTTTAGCCTCCCTGTTTAGGGAGAAAGGGTCTGGCCCATGTCTCACAGACACCAGGCTCCCTCCTGTCAATTTAAAAGGACACAGAGTACTGAAAAACTCTCTACCAGCTTAGACAAGAAGGGAGGGTCCAAGCTGGGCACTAAGGCACTAACCCAGAGGTATGAGGGCAGGACAAAGTCAACAGAGAAGAGAAGGCTGCGGAGCAGACATCTCAGAGCAGTGACCTGTCAGCACACATTTGCTCTGCCTGCTAAGTGAAGGTGCTGGCGCAGGAGGGCTTAACCTGGGGCCGTAATTTATATGAGGGTAGAATCAAAGGGGCCCGTGAATGTGGATTGGAAAAACAGTTTTATCATTTGCACTAACCTGCAAGTGAAATGTAGTGTTTCTTTCAATTATAGACAAAAAGCCACAGTGGTATTACAGTACCTCTGACTGTTACCAACAGAAATCACTTATTTTCATTTCACATTAGAATTATAATAGGTATCCTGAAATATCATTCACATGCATGGCCAATCTGAAATTTCAGTAGTTATCAGACCTGCTGCTAGATCTTATTTGACATGTTAATAAAGAAGCATATACTATTTTATCACAATTTTTTTAAACATACATTTCAACAGAATCGGTTTCCCTTGCAATTCCATGTATTTTACTTTATGAATTTAAAAACATTCTGAGAAGGGCTCCATGGCACAAAAAAGGGTAAGAACACTGAAGTGGAGCCGTAGAAAGGAATGAAACAGGATTTCCACCTTCAGTGGGATGTAAGAGTTAGTAAGGAAGACAAGATCAGTGTATGGAACCAATAGTGGCACTGTACCCAGAGGAGGGCAGAAGGATGGCTGAGAGGGACTGATGCCGGTAGGCAGGACTGGGGAGGACAGGATGGAGCTGAGCTTAGAAGAAAGGGGAGAATCCAGACAATGAGACCAGAGAGGGAGAAACACTGTGAGGAGAGCTACAGACTCAGGAGATGCCCACGAGAAGCAGGCTGAGGCCTTAAGCACCAGGCTAGTTGAGTACGGATGTAATCGGGAGCAGGAGCATCACTTGCACAAAGGAAAACTTCCAGAAAACAAATTGGCTGTGACCCAGGGGCACGGCAGGGGACTTACAGGAGCACAGTAGGAGCGGGAGCGGGAGCCCATCAGTGTGTGGTTCAGAACCAAGCCTCCAAGGGCTCCCTCCCATCTACCCTGGGGCAGGAACCACATTTAGTTTCCCACATTACACTTCTTACCGACATGAGACAAGCACTGTTTTAGGTGATCCCAGGGTAGAAGAACCATTTCCCTTGAGATCTGGAAAGCACTTTCATGTCTGATGTGCTAAGGTTCAGAACACTTTAAACCAAAAACAGTATCCACCCACAGGTCTCCTGATTCACCGGCTTCTCCAAGGATGATATTTCTTAGAGAGTTGCCAAAGCCCACCTATGGCACTCAGCCCTTTTGGCGAACTTACTGCTCAAACTTTCCTTGAGACTCTAGCTCAAAAAACTGGCCTGAGGCCAACAGAAGTCTGCTTATGTGACTGTAGTAAAACAGAGCACAAGGACAAGGCTCTGACCACAGGTCTACCCCAGGTGACCCACAAAGCAAACCAAAGCAATGGCGTGCTTGGAACATTTCACTTGAAACGCAAGCACACGCATGCACACGTACATACACACAAATACACACACATACATACGTCCTGGGTAACTCTCAAGAGTGGGGTTAGTCTTCCCACTTATTCCAAGGAACTACTAATCAATTTGGTGAGGAGGAGGAGGTAAAGCCTCTACCGGATTGACCTTATAGACTCAGTATGCGTGACATCATTTGGGAGGAGTAATCTTGAGCTTGGAGACTACAACTGCCCTGGGAGCTTCTGGGAGATGGGATAGAGAACAGACAAACACTCCAAAATGGCAATTATCAGTTTCCTAAGTACTGGTCTCCAAGATTTTCCAAGTACAAATTGCCCCTGGCAATTTCTTATCTGACATGTTGGCAATGCACAAAGCCAAAATCCTCAACAGAGGGAAGTTCTCCAGATGACACTTTATTCTTAGAGAAATAAAGGCACACATACCCTGTAACAACATATGAAAGTTTTGTTGTTTGGTTTGGAAAGAGTACTCAAAATGCCAGCCATAACTTCAAAAACTACACATCTGACAAAAGCTTGTAAATTATAGACGAATTCTCCTGCCCACTCACAATGAAAATTAAGAGGCACTAGCAGGGGCCAGCCCCGCAGCATAGCGGTTAAGTGTACGCACTCTGCTGCTGGCGGTCCAGGTTCGGATCCTGGGCGCACACGAACGCACAGTTGTCAGGCCATGCTATGGTGGCATCCCATATAAAGTGGAGGAAGATGGGCACAGACGTTAGCCCAGGGCCAGTCTTCCTCAGCAAAAAGAGGAGGATTGGCATGGATGTTAGCTCAGGGCTGATCTTCCTCACACACAAAAAAAAGACGTACTAGCAGAGAAAACACTTGGCATTCTAGTCTCCCTGACTATTCATAACCTGACCCTGCAGGTAACACTCAACTCTCCCTCCACTTCTGTGGGAAGATGCAGGTAGATATAAGATAACCCCACACAGAGCTGAATCAAACAGACGTTTGCAGTAAAACCTCACAATGGGAGGTTTTCACCAATGGGAGGTCAGGGACAAAGACCTAGCCTGCATAATTTCAGAAGTTAATTTACAGCGCATTTTATAAGAAACACAGTTTTTACTAAACTTAGTAAAACTCCAGTAAAAGAACTTTACTGAAATTCACAAGTTACTCCAAATGCCTTCTTGAGAAAGCCCTGTCCTGCCTACCCAAAGATTCTATTACCTGTCATTAATGGCAGTAATACGAAAACAAATAATCTACAAGGACACGACCCCATGTTCACTGAGAACCATCTGCTCCAGGACTTTTCAAATACTGTGAGTAACCAGTTACTAAAGCCTCAGTGAACACCACCCCTAGATCACAGCATACATAGCCACAGAGCTCTGAGTCTGGCTCACAGTCCTTCTCAAGTCACTGACAACGGATCAGAGCCTACCTGCCAATCCTGTCTATGTTCTTGAAAGTGTCTAGGGAGTCTGGTTTAGTGGGAAAAACACGGCTTGACGGGCAAACAGATCTGGCTCACACCCTGGTTTTACAGCTACCAGATACATAAGCTTAGGTTAGGTTAGTTAAACCCCTCTGTACCCGTTTCCTCCTCCATCTAATTCAGTGACACCAACTCCAGAGAATTACTGTAACGATAAGATGACATGACACATCTAGACACTCAGTGCAGTGCCTGGCACATAGTGGGTACCCACTAAATACCAGTTGCCTTTCCCTTTCTTTTACTTTCTTTATTTGGTCATAGAACCATGGGATCTTACTTTCAAGATCATTTGAATGGCAAACTCCCCCTTAACTGATAATACTGATGACCAATATAGTTAACCACACCAGTTACACAAAAAAATTATTACTTTGCCACTAATTTCAGTTCTCTATAGATTTGTGCTTCCATCTGAGTAAGAGGATGCCCAACGGTTTGTCAAGCAGTGATGAGTATAACACCACAAGGGAGAACATCTAATCCACAGGAGAACACCTGTTTGTTCTCAGGTACTGGTTGGCATCCAATTATACTGCAAACAACAAATGTGCCGATTAAAATGGCCCTTTAACTGTTACTGCTTTGGCAGAATTTGTTAACCATTCATATTTGTTACTGTATTTCCTTGAAAATAAAATTGATTCTTTCACTGACCTCTGCTCTCACCTGACCCTCATACACCCTGCCTGTGTGACCTAACAAGGCTTTGGTGTATGGCCACTTTGTATGGGTCATGACAGCTTGGGGGAAAGGGTGCGCAAGTGACAGAGGGAGATAAGTCAGGAATACAAGGAGAGAGAAGCTTTGGGGAAGCTGATATAGGGAAGTGAGAAGTCAGGAAGGCTTCCTGGAGGAAATTACAAGAGCTTTAGAAACAAAGTAAAATAGGATGGTAGAAAAATGGGCAGGGTATTCTAGGTACAAAGAAGCCAGGGCAGAAAGAAGGAGTCCAGGGTTAAGAGCTTGGGCTTTAGCATCAGACAGGTTCCAATCTCTACTTATCTTAGGCAAGTTACTTAATTTCAATTTCTCTATCTGTGAGGATTAAATGAGAACGCATTTAAACTGCTACAAGGTGGTAGAATTCTAGCTGTGGAGATAGGTGACAGAACAATCAAAAGACAGGTGCTTAGAAATCCCAGTAATGGAATCTGAAGTAAGACAGCTATCAAGGTTTATATTGGTGGGAAGAGGAGTTTCCATGAATACTTACTTTGAGAGACCCACAAGCCCGAGGAAAATAGGTCATACAAGCCTTCATTCCCTCCAGTGCTGAGAGCTCACACTGTGGGAAAAACAGAAAGTAAGGAAAGGCCGAGAGCCCAACGCCCCCACAGATTCCATCTCCACCTCGCCACCCCTCAAGGTCCCTTCTCCATACGCTTTTTCTTGGCCCTTCCCTCTTCTCACTTCTTCAATCCTATTCGCCAGTCACTTCCCATCACATTCTTTAATCCAAACTTTCACATTCTTTAATCCAAACTTTTTCTTGGCCCTTCCCTCTTCTCACTTCTTCAATCCTATTCGCCAGTCACTTCCCATCACATTCTTTAATCCAAATGACGTGAGTGAGGGCAAGCACTGCAAGGGACCAAGGGGTAGGGGGACTGGGGAGGTATCTCACCTCTGGTCTGAGGCCCAGCAGAGAGGTGAGAAGGCCAGGGAGGTGGTTCATGGAGATGTCCCGGAAGAGTGTAGGAAGCTGGGCTGCATATCGGAGCAGGTCCCTCAGGACAGCCACGGCCAACTCCATTGTGGGAGGCGGGTCCTGGGACTAAAGAGCAATAACACCCCATGCTCCCAACCTCACCTTCATGGTCACCAAGAGGAGGAGGAATGAGAGGTATGACAACATGGGGTTTTTGAGAAATACCACAGTTAATGTCAATATTATCATCAAATCCACTAGGAATAGAGTGCATTAGAAATATGAAGGATCCAAAAGTAATATATTTCTCTACAGAAAGGACATGTGTTTACATTTAGTATTATGGGTATCTGGGGGTCCTAGGAATTCATTTGGGAAAAAAAATGTAACAAAGCCACGTCTTAAAGATCTCAAGAGTTTTTGGACTCTCCCACACTATATTTCCCTGCTAGGAATGGAGAAGAGCACTTCTCAGACTGAAAAAAAAGTCTCAGCCACAACAAAAACATCCCACCTCTCCAAGCTTGCTTGTGGCTGGCTCAGACCTACCCTGGAACTCATGGATAGAAAATGGTGTGGATTTAGAAGGACTTCCCTAGAAAATTAACATGTATCTAAGGAAAAAGCACTCAGCATGTGTCTCCTGCTAGACCAGAGGCCATGTGTCAACAAAACAAATAAGAATGCTTATTAAGAAAGTATGAGAGGCGGGCCGGCCCCGTGGCTTAGCGGTTAAGTGCGCACGCTCCGATACTGGCGGCCCGGGTTTGGATCCCAGGCATGCACTGACGCACTGCTTGTAGGGCCATGCTGAGGCGGTGTCCCACATATAGCAACTAGAGGATGTGCAACTATAACATACAACTATCTACTGGGGCTTTGGGGAAAAAAAAAGGAGGAGGACCAGCAATAGATGTTGGCTCAGGGCCAGTCTTCCTCAGCAAAAAGAGGAGGATTGGCATGGATGTTAGCACAGGGCTGACATTCCTCAAAAAAAAAAAAAAAAAAAAAAAAAGAAAGAGAGTACAAGGGGCTGGCCTGGTGGCATAGTGGTTAAGTTCACGCGCTCCACTTCAGTGGCCCAGGGTTCACAGGTTCAGATTCTGGGCACAGACCTCATCAAGCCATGCTGTGGCGGCGTCCCATATACAAAAAGTAGAGGAAGATGGGCACAGATGTTAGCTCAGGGACAATCTTCCTTAAGCAAAAAAAGGAAGATTGGCAACGGATGTTAACTCAGGGCCAATCTCTGTCACCCAACAAAAAGAAAGTATGAATAGGTGGGCTTCTCAACTACAAAGAGGCCCTCAACACTGTCCAGTAATCCTATTGTATGTCCCTCTGGTTAACTCTCTCTGCTACGCAAACCTTCTCCCACCGTCACTTCTGTATAACCTAACCTGCAACTTCACAGAGAAAACTGAAGCCCAAAAATTCCCACTACCCAACCTGAAAGTCCATCTTCATCCTCATCCACCCTCTCGCTCCCACCTGTCACACGAGAGGAGGTACTAGAGGAGGGCCCATCCAAGGACAACCCCTCCACTGTGCTTTAGATACCATCCTCTCCCTTCTTCTCAGAACCTTACACTATTAACCAGCCCCCTCTCTCCTGTATTTCCAACCAGTCCCTCTCCAATGGATTCTTCCCACTGACATTTATACATGCTCAAGTCTCTCCCATCCTAAAAATCCTTCTCTTAAACCCAGTCTCAGTTACTGCCCAATTTCTCTCCCTAACCATTAGAGCCTAAAGTCTTGAAAGGATTGCCTATCTTCCTTATTTCCATTCCTTCTCCCACTCACTTCTCATCCCAGGCCAATCTGGCCTCAGTGTTCACTGCTCCACCAAAAACTTTCACTACAGTCCTATAACCCTGGAGTTCCTAAATCTGATAAATAATTTTCAGTCTTCATCTTGTTCCACCTTGGAGGGGCATAAACAGAAATGAGTCCTCCCTCTTCCCTGAAGTACTCTTCCCTCAGATTCCATCCAACCCACAATCCTGGTTACCTCCTTTCTACTGCTCTGTCTCAGTTTGTAAGCTCATCCTCCTCTACCTGACCACTAAATGTGGAGTGCCTTAAAATCCAGTCTGTACAAGTACTCAACTTGATATCCTCATCCTCATCCTCAACTGCCATCTAAATGTTGAAGACTCTCCCACTGTAAAACATATTGACTGAAGCCCCCACCCACTGAACTCAAGGTTATACTCTGAGACATCTGGCCACTTCCACTCACACTAGATCAGGGCATGCTTACTAAGAGGGCTTCTACTCAAAGCCCAAGGCCACATTCACAGTATTTTACCCCTCCCCTCTGACCCTGGCTGCCTTCCAATGTTCTGAAATCCAGGAGTCTTCCTGGATACATCCTCCCCATGATCCTATTCCATCATTAGGACATGTCCACTTTGCATCTAACTCTCTCTTGAACTCATCTACTTCTCATCATTTCTACTTGCACTACCCTAGTCCAAGTTATCAGGAATGTTCTCCGAGGGTACTTTAATAGTCTTCTACATAGTCATTCTGCTTCCATTCTGGCTCCTTTCTAACTCTTCACCACACAGCAGCTGGCGATACTTCCAAATGAAAATGTGATCATGTCACCACCACCTCCTCATCCCTACTCGAAACCATCCATGAAATTCCCACTGTCCCAAGAATAAAAACCAAACTCCTTAACATGCCTACAACGCCACACACGGCTTGGTCCCCATCTACCTATCCCCATCTGGTCACAGTTCATCAACTCCAGCCACACCAGCTTGCTTATAATTTTTCAAATGAGCCAAACTCCTCTTCTCTCAGGGCTTTTGCACACTTAGAACACAGAAAACCTCCTTAGCCCAATTTACTCTTACTGATCAGTTCAGAAAAGCCCTCCCTGAACCACTGACCCTGATCACCATCACCCACACCACCCCAGTCTGGGTCAGATTCTCTTGCTCTTAAATGTTCTCAGAACTATAATCTTTACCTCTTTAGCACCTACCTCTATAGCACCTACACATTTCACAGTCATTGTGTAATTATTCAAGTAAAGCCTCTTTCACCAGAACAGGGATCAGTAAACTATGGTCTGTGGGTGCCTGTTTTTGCATGGCTCATAAGATAATGGTTTTTAAAGGGTTGGAAAACAAACAAAGAAATAATGTGCAACAGAAACCATATGTGATTCACAAAGCCTAAAACACAATCTTTAAACATTTACTTCATAGAAAGTGTCCCAACCTCTGTGCTAGACCCTAAGCACAATGAAAGCAGGGTCCAAGTACATCTTATCACTGTCTCCCCAGAGCTTAGCACCCAGTCTGCGCTCAGGATATACCTATGAAGAACTAAGTGGAGATGTCATCAAAGGATGTAAAAGTAGAAAAAAATTAAAATGTTAGAAGAGGAAGAAAAGAGTAGGCAAAAAAAACAATCAAACACCTGGAAAAGAACTTTAGAGATGTCACTCATTAGAAGAGCTAATGAGGAAGCGAAACAGTCAGAGCTTACAGTGTGTGAAAGGTCAGATGAATTAAAATAACCCAGTGGATAAAAATATCAAAAAGTTTAAAAGAATATTTCTATCCGAAGCTTATCCTTCCTGCTATCAGGAAACCACTTCTAATTATTCTGTCCTCAGAACTAAATGTCCAAGCTGCAAAGAACATACCACATCCAGAATGGAGAATAAAGGGATGGTTGGGGGAGGGGGTGGAGGGAGGGCGGCTGAATCCTTACCTGCAAGACCTGCTGAATGCTCCGAAGCCAAGAGACACAGTGTTGCTGGAACAGCTCTGTGGGGCTCTCCCCCACCAGGAGGGACAGCAGACACAGGCCCTCAAACCTTATAAGAAAGAAGTGAGTGATGACCAATGGGTGGAGGCTAGACTTCAGAGAAAGCTATTTATCGCTCTTTTACTCTCACTGGGCTAGAGCAAGATGTCACATCCGAAACCACTGTGGTTTCTAACTCCGGAAATACTTGGAGGACTTGGAGTGAGGTGCAGGCAGCGAGGAAAGAAGAGAACAACAGCAATCCCAGGTGAGGCATAGGAAACCTGGAAGCTGGAACAGGTGGGGCTCAACGTAAGTGAGCTCAGGAAAAGAATGAACTCGCCACCCTCTTGGGAATGGAGAGATCTCTTGAATCCATGGGGTGGGACAACGGATGGACAGACGTATAGCCCACTTCCTAAGGAAACATCCCCTTGGAGCAAAAACAGGGTGAAAGACTTACCGAGTTTTCATAGAACCAAGACGTGCATTACTGAGACCCACCAACGCCCCAACAGCCGAAAGGTTCTGGAGGAAAGAAAACAGGGAAGTGAGTCAAGAATAGGATTCTAAAGACACAGGAGAATTTCTCCAAGTCCTTCCCGGCTCCACCATCTATGAAGACTTTTCTGAAGTCACATCTCCTTTGAGGCCAAAATCCCATTCCTCTAGAGGCCTTCAGCCTTTGTCCTATTTTCAGCAAGTGAAACACACTGCAGCCTGTCCCACAGGCTTTCCTCAAGTTACATCTTGCCTGATCGCTTCTCCCACTTCCCACCCAACAAATTAGTGCTATCCAGAGAAGAGCCCAACTCATCCAAGCTACCAGACTTCCAAGACAGGTCTCCTTCACCTCATATCCCTAGACGGCACCCAGCGCCAAGGAGACATCCACAAATGCTTGCTGAAAGGACACTGAACTCCTCTGTTACGCTTCTTCCTTCACCCCCAAATAAATCCTCCTCCTCCTGTTCCTGGCCTCCTCAGAGCAGTAAAGAACACCAACACAGACGTAATCAACCAAAGACTCCTTCCAACCCTCTCGTTCTCTCACATTCTGGAAGCCCCAAAAGAAGACATCCCTCAGCCCTCCCACAAGTAACCTCTCCATCCCCTGAATGGCCAGACTCCACTCATGGCCCCTGTATTGCCCTAACGGTACTTATCACTCATTCATTCAACAAATATTATGCACTGAGTCAGATGAAGGAATACAGAGCTGAATAAAATAAATAAGGTCCCTGCTTTCATGAAGGGAAATGTACATTCATGTATTCAGTAAATATTTATGTAACATCTACTTCACGTGAGACATTGTCTTAGGTGCTGGGGAGCTTATATTCTAGTGAGAGGAGACAGAAAATAAACGAATGACCAAATAACAAATGGTATGTTCAATGGTGCTAAGTGCCACGGGGAAGAAAAAAGTAGACTAAGGAAAGGAGAGCCTGGAGTAGGGAAGGTAAATAGTATCTTATGTGGAGTGGGCACCAAAGCCCTCCCTAAAAGGCCATTTGAGCAGAAACCTAAAGGAAAGTGAGAGCAACACATACTGATACCCTTATACACTGCTGCTAAGAACATAAAATGGTGTAACCACTTTGGAAACACAGTCTAGCAGTCCTCAAAAGGTTATAAGAATATAGAGTTAACATATGACCCAGCAATTCCACCCTAGGCATATACCCAAGAGAAATGAAAACATACATTTTCACAAAAACTTGTCCACAAACACTCATAGCGGCATTATTCATAATAGTCAAAAAGTGGAAACAACCCAAATGTCCACTGACAGATGAATGGATACACAAAACATAGTATTAGCCATACAATGGAATATTACTCAGGCATAAAAAGGAATGAAGTTCTGAGACATGGATGAACCTAAAACATGCTAAGTGAAAGATGCCAGACCCAAAAGGCCACATTTTGTAGGATTCATTTATATGAAATGGTGAAACAGGCAAATCTATAGAGCCAAAAAGTAGATTAGTGGTCGCCTAGGGCTGAAGGGCAGAGAGGGGGTGGGGGGAAATGGGGAGTGACTACCAATGGATACAGGGTCCTTCTGGAGTGATGAAATGTTCTAAAATTGATCATGGTGATGGCTGCACAACTCTGCAAATATACCAAAAAACACTGAACTGTATACTTCAAATGGGTGAATTACATGTGAATTACATCTCAACAAAGCTGTTTTAAAAAAAGGCATACTGTTAACAACAACAACAAAAAGAATGTTTCAGGCAGAGCAGAGAAAAAGCAAAGGTCGTGAAACGACAGCACACTTGGTATACCTGATGAACGGCAAGGAGGCAAATCGTCACTGGAGAAGAACACACAAGGGAGAGAGGACTGATAAAAGAGGAAGGTCCCAGCAGCAGAGCCAGACCTTGTAAAGCCACAGAGGCAACTGCTGACTTTTACTGTGGATAAGTCAAAAACCATGGGACAAGACGGGAATTGGGCAGAGGAGTGCTATTATCTGACTTATGATTTATTTTTTAAAACACAGTAACAAGACTTGAGCTGCCTTGCTGAGAAGGCAGAAGCAGACAGAAGTAGGAGACTACTATAACAATACAGGAGACAGATGATACAGCTTAAAGAGGCCGGCAACTGTGGGGATACGAAGCATCAAACTCTGGATATATTCCAAACCTAGAGCCAACAGAACTTGATAACAAATTGGATATGGGTGAAAGATAAAGGCCAAGACAATCCAAGGTTTTTCACTTGAGCAACTAGCCATTTACTAAGAAGGGAGACACTACAGGAGGAGTAGATTTTGGGGGTGAGAATCAGGAGTTCTGTTTCAGATATGTTAAATCTAGGATGTCTATTTAACATCAAAATGGAGATGCCAAGCAGATGTTGGGTAGATGAGTCTGGAGTTAGGAGAAATCCTGGTTAGAGTATGAATTTGGGAGTTGTCAGTCATGAGGCTGGATCAGCTCACCTAGGAAGCGAGTATAAATAGAGGGAAAAAAGCAGTACAAGGACTAGGTTCTTGGGCACTCAAACATCTAGAGGTCAGAACAGTGAGGGGGAACCAGTAAAGACAGCTAGAAAGGAGTGACCAGTGTGGTAAGAGGAAAATCAAGAGAAAGTAGTATCCCAGAAGCCATGTGAGGAAAATTATGTAAGAAGGAAGGAGTGATCAACTGTATCAAACACTACAGATAGGTCAAGTATTACGAGGACCTAAATTTGACCTTTGAACTTGATATCCTAATGGTCACTGCCGACCTTCAAGAATTACCATACAACCCAGCAAAAGGGTATTTCGGTGAAGCAGTTAGGCTGAAAGTCTAAATGGAATGAGTTCTATGTAACAACCATTATAGAAATAATTCATTCAGGGGAGAATCTTGAATGGATGCTAAAACAAGTGAGTGAAAGGCTGACAAGACACAAGACATTTATATCCTCTCCTCACAGGACACTTATTAATTACAAAAGGAAAAATCCTAACTTTATATCGAAGAAACCACCTTAACCCAGCGATCAAAGTTAACATCACCAGTAATGAAACAGAGACATTATGTGTCTCATATATGATATACCAAGAATGTCACATCATTTCTGCAGCATTCCTGCCAAAAATGCACAACGTAAATCTAACCATCAGGAAACAGCAGACACACCAAACTGAAGGACATTCTATAAGATACCTAACCTGTACTCTTCAAAAATGTCAAGATCGGGGCTGGCCCGGTGGCATAGTGGTTAAGTCTGCATGCTCCACTTCAGGGCCTGGGGTTCACTGCATCAGATCCCAGGTACGGACCCACACCACTCATCAAGCCATGCTGTGGCGGCGACCCACATAAAATAGAGGAAGATGGCCACAGATGTTAGCTCAAAGCCAGTCTTCCTCAACAAAAATTAATTAAAAAATTAAAAAACAAAAATGTCAAGATCATAAGACAAAGACTGAGGAACTACTTCAGATCAAAGACTAAAGAGATGAAACAACTCAATGCAACGTGTGATCCTGCACTGAATCCTGGACTAGAAATTTTTCTTTTGCTAAAACGACACTGAGGACAACTGACAGAACTTGAATAAGACCTATAGATCAGATAATTTATAACATCAATGTTTGGAGAATCTGGGTGAAGGGTATATTCTTTCAAATCTTCTACAAATTTTTAATTATTTTAAACTAATGTTTTAAAAAAAAAAGATGAAGAAGAAGAAAAGAAGAATCAGAGACAGAAGTGCAAACAATTATTTTGAGGAGTTTTGCCATAAACAGAAGTAGAGAAATGGGGCAGGAGCTGGAGGGGGATTCTTTTTAAAGCAGCTTTGAGCTGTACGCTGATGAAAATAACCCACCAGAGAGGGAAAATGTGATGATGGAGAAGTGGGGAAGAACTGCTGAAGCAATACACCTGTGTGAGAGAGGATAGCTCTAGTGCACAGAGGGCTGGCCTTAGACAGGAGCATGACTAGCTCACCCCTAGTGGTGAGAGGCAAGACAGAGCATATGGGCACAGACACAGGTAAGCTGACAGATATGGTGGTGGGAGCCTATAGGAATTCCCATCCAACTGTTTCTACTTTCTCAGTGAAATGGGAAGCAAGGTCATCAGCTAAGAGTAAGGATGGAGAGAAGCAATCAGAGATTGTCTAGGAAAGTAGAAATATAACAGGACAGCTAGGCAACACTAAGGGTCCACTTGAGATGATGATGGCCATGAAGTTCAAGTGAGACCAGTCAGCAAGGATACATGTTTTTCTCCAGATATACTGAGCTGTGCAGGTGCAGGCAGAGAATAAACAGAGTTGAATTTAACACAGACAGGATATTGCCAGGCAAGTACAATGAAGGGAGAGGGGCAAGGAAGTGATTATAATAGAATTTAAACTGGGTAAGAAGGGAAGAGAGAACAAGACAGATAATAAGTTATCTTCTTTCAAATAATGATAAATGCCAGGAAAGCAGCAGAACAGAATAACGTGGCAGAGAACGACTGGAATGGGAAGGACTACTTTATTTTAAGATGGGGTGGTCAGGAAAGACTCCTCTGAAATGGTGGCATGTAAGTTGAGATCTAAATGAGAAGCTCACCTTCCCATGAGATCCCAGCAAAGAGTGAAGGAACTGATGAACAAGGGCCTCAGCATGCTCTAGAAAAGATATTAGCTTAGGTGGCTGGAGTACAATTAACATAGGCAGGGAGTCTTATGAGATGAGGTCAAGAGGTAAGCAGAGGTCACACTATGTAGGGCCTTGTGCAATGACAAGTTACTATAGGTTTTTAAGCAGAATGCTGTAATCTTATTGATATTTTTTAAAAGCTCACTGGCTACTGGCTGGGGAACGGAACAGTACAAAGCCCTGGGGATACAAGGCAGAACAAGACACTCTGCTCCTCAAAGCACATGCAGTTAAGTTATAGGGGAAAGGGATCAGGGATATGCTTTAAAATGCTCAGGGGTGGCGGGGGGGCGGGCAGGGTTTGGAGGGTAGGAATGAAACAAAAGTGGTAATGTTCATTGCTAAATTTCAGTGATGGGGACAGCATACGGTGGAGAGGTTCAAAATACTATTTTCTCTACTTTTGTGTAATCTGATATGTTCCATAAGTGTTTTTTTTTTTTATTACACACAAAAACAAAACAAATCAAAGCCTAGTTGTGTAGGTGTGGGGGAAGGAGGTTGTATGTATATGTAAAATGAAAAAACGGATTATTTCAATATGGTGTAATAAAGAGCAGCTAATCATAGCTGTTTAGGGAAAGTTTCCCCATGGCAGTGGCAAATAAGCAGAGAACGGAAAAGATTTTTGGAGGGAGCAGGAAAGCAGCACAGGGAGTAATTCCAAGCAGAGAACAGTAAGTGCAAAGAACCAGAGGCAAGAAAACCCAGGTACTGAAGTATTTTAAAAGGCGGCAAACAGGATCAGAATTTTACTCTAGAAAGCTCATTCCAGCTGCTGTGTGGGAAATGAGTCAAAAAGAGCAAGACTGAGGGCAAGACCAGTCAGGACATTGTTGCTATAATCCAAGCCAGAAATTGTGAACTGTGCTAAGGTAGCTCCATCTTGGAACTGCTGAGTTTACAGCATCTATGCGAAAGCAAAGTCAGTGATTATGCCTAGATGGATGGACCAATCAATGAATCTCTTTTTCTCTCAAGCTCCAAGCCTATTACTTACTTTCATTACTCCTCTCAACTAGACTAGACATTCTCCGAGGGAAAAGACTACGTCTTATTTACCTACCTGGAGATAAGGAATAGCACCTAACACATAACAAATACTCAATAAACGTTTGTTGAATGAAAATCGATGGGGAAGCGAAGGAAACACTCCACACAGTTCCATGTACTGAGGACCCAATACAAGAGACACAAGTAGAAAAACTTTCAAGGCAGGATATACCCAAAAATGTGGTACAGGCAATAATAAAGGGGGAGTCTAGTTTCCCACATCACCCTTAGATTCTTTACTCAAAATCCTACTACACTTTAGACACTTAAAGAAAATAAGTATGACACTAAAGTCATGTAGCTCACCTTCAGGGAGGGGAAGACTTGAAAGAGATGATGAAAAAAATCACATTTATATGCAAAATAGGTACTATTTCAGAAGTACTTAGGAACCACATGAATTTAGAAGAGGAAGATTTAGAGAGAAGAAAAATATATAATTAACTCCTGCTTCTGAAACTGGGCTGAGAAAGCAGATGCACAGTTTTGCCACCCTCAACAATGAGGAGTAATGTTAACATAAATGATAAATGAAGTTGTCCCTGATAAATTTGGGGCTAAGATGACTGAACCACCCAGCAGGTTGTAACAATCCTCTTCCTGGAAGGAAGTATAGAGCTGGGAGGGTCCCAGTAATAAAGGCTGAGACAGGGAACACCTCACGTACATAAGTCTTGGAGGATGGGTAGAATTTTGAAGAGGGTTAGGGGAGAGGATGGAGGGGGGAGACATGTTATGTCTTCTTAGAATCAGTGCCTTCACCTGGGCAAGATGATGGGGGTTGAAGCTAGGATGGGGGCAATGGGAGAGATATGGAAAGGAGTGGACAGATCTGAAAGCTACTCAGAGGAAAAAATCAACAGCACTTGATAGACTGCATACGGAGGTGTGTGAGCAAGAACAGTGTCTTGACAACGGAGTTTCTAGCTTGCAGAGCTGAGTGGATGTTAGATTCTACTCTTAGTATAATCCAAAGGACCCTTCTAAGCCAGTCTCCAAAGCTCTGTACCGTCTGTCCACTGCCTAACCACTTCACCAGCCTCATCACGCCCACTCTCTTCCCCCCCATCTCTGAGCCCCAGGCACAATGCCCTTCTTTTCAGTTCCTTCCTACCACAGGGCCTTCCTACATGAGTTTTCCACTGACTGAACCGCCCCCCCCATTTTCTTTCCCTATCCAACCCCTACTCATCCTTGGGGGTCTCGGCTTCAACTCCAGTACCTCAGGAAAACCCTTGCGATTCTCCAGATTAGGTTAGAGCTCCCTATTATACAATGCTCATAGTGTTTCATAACATTTTGTTCACCGCCATCGCATCTGTAACTGGAGCACCCAGTACTTGGCCCTCAGTGAGAACTCAGTAAATACTTGTTGAATACGTCCATTAACTCAGTCGAAACAACTCCAAAAAACAGATACTGCCGAAGGAAAAAGAAGCTAAGGATCATACGTCTAGTGAGTGACGGGGCGTGGAATCGAACGCATTCATGTGTGACTACCAACAGCCTAGCAATAGAGAAATGAGGCCCTTCCTCTTCCCTGAGTTTGCACTCGTGGCTGATAAAGGAGAAATGCGCGAATCTCGTCCAGCATGATACCTAGAAGCGGTTTCTGCCCCCAGCTCTCCTTCACTCCACTTCCCTACCGTGACCCCGGCGCACAGGTGCGGCGCCAACCTTCCAACAGGGCCTCAGGCACGCGGGCCACAGACTCACCTGGGCCCCGCCCACCGTCCCATGCAGCCGCAACAGGCACAGGAGCCCGGGCAAATGCGCGGCCGAGCGGACTTGAGGATGCACGGGAGCAACGGTGGACCCCGGTCGTGGCTGCAGCAACCCGGACACGCTCTCCAGCAGCAGCAGGCGGAGACGTGGGCCCGAGCCAACAGCCGAGAGACCCCCGGTCCCGCCGGCAACCCCAGCCGCGGAGCCCGCAGAGGGCCCACTAAGAACGGCTGCCGCCATCTTCACCGGGGCTCTGGTGGTGGCGTGGCGCGATGACGCAAACACAGCGCGACAGACGCCCCGTGGGGAGTGGGCGTGAGGTGGGGGCTGTGGCCCTGCGCGTTGGGTGAACGGAAGTTGGACTCCGGGCTCTGGCTGGCAGGGAGCATGCGCGGTGTGCAGGGGAGCGGAGGGTGTTCAGCTCCCGGAGTGGGAAGGACTGGCGGGTGGGCCCGGTCGAGGGCGGGCCTGGGGCGGGCCAGTGGCGCTTAAAGAACACGTGGTCAGGACAAAAGGCGCCCGAGTCCGAAAGCTATCTTTTAAGCCCACGGAGTCCCCGGGTACTTTCGCACTAGACATCACTGGTATCTAAAGAACTGAGATATCAGTTCAGAACTTGTCTGAACTCGTAGACATTTTTAACATTTACAACTACAGTCATGATACGATACATGAGCCTTGCAAAAACAAATTCAAACAATACAGAGGGCATAGGGTAAAAAGAGAAATCCACTCTCCCGCCAAATCCTTCCCCCAGTAATGTGTATACTTTCCTAATATTAGTCTATGCACAAACACATAAATACATAGTTTATTTTACAAGAGCAGGGTCTGCGCTTGGCTTTTTTCACTCAATATATATATCGTGGGTGCCCTTTGCTTTTTTTAAGCTGCATGGTACAATGAAATAGGAGCGCCATGATTTAACAATCCCATTGCTGAATACTTCCAGCCGCTCCAGTTTTTCACTAAAAAACACTCTAGTACCTCTATGCGTACTTTTGTGCACAAAGATAATCCAATAATTTGAATCTAATTAAAGGCAAATCCAAGAGTCATCTTTTTTCCTCTCACTGCCCTCTAATCCTCCTTCAGGTTCTGGCATTCTGCCTCCAAAATACATTAACCTAATAGGATTATTTTTTCTCTATTTCTCCATCTCCAGTGCCACTCTAGTCCAAGTCACCATTCTCCCTCCCCTGGCCTCTTATGATAGTCTCTTCCATCCGCCTCTTCATTGCTCTCCTTGCTTCCCTCTTGGCCCTCTGTAGTCCCTTCTCCACACAGCAATGAGTGGTCTTTGCAAATGTAAGTCAGTTCTTGTCTCTCCCTGCTTAAAGCCCTCAGTGGCTTCCAAATATGATGTGAATGAAATCCCATCTTTCACCTTGGCCTACTAGAATCTACATGATCTGACCCATACCCACCTCTCTGACCTCAACACATACCACATGTATCACCTCCCTCTCTTTCCCTATCCTTGAGCCAAACTAGCCTTCTTTCTGTCCTCCAGCAAGCCCATTCCCACCTCAGAGCCTTTGCACATGCTGCTGCTTCTGCCTAGAGAAATTTTCCTTTGATTCTATATGACTGACACCATCTTGCCATCTTCAGAGAGGGCTCCTTTTTAAGAAGTCTCCACTGCAACTCCCATCACCCTCTATCACATTATCCTGCTTATTTTTTTTATAACTTACAGCACTATTCAAAATTTATGTATTTTCTTATTTATTGACTATCTCCTCTGTCTAAAATACAAACTCCATGAGAGGGGTCTTATCTTCTTCACTATTTTATTCTCATTACCTAGAACAGTGCCTGGCACATAAAAGGTGCTCAATAAATATTTGTTGAGTGAATAAATGAATATTGGATGAAAGAGGATGCCTATTTTTAATTTTGATAGGAACTAGCAAAATGCCCTCTAGAAAGGTTCCATAGGTTTACACCGGAGCACTATGTAAAATAGTGCTCTATACCTTATATATCATCCCAATATTAGGCTTATTTATCTTTTTAGAATTTGTCAATCTGAAACATGAAAAATATCTCCTTCTTTTAACTCATTTTCCCTGATCATTATGAAATGGAGTAACTTTCATATGTTTAATAGACATTTGTATTTCTTTTTTATTAATTACTTTTCATACCCTTTACCCATTTTCCTATTGAGTTGTTCATCTCTATCTTATGAGTTTGTAGGAACTCTTTGTATGTGTGGGAAATTATTCTTGATTGTTATGTGTTGCAAGAGGTTTCTTCCAATTTGTCTTTTTATTTTACTTGTTATTTTTTAATCTCTTAGTCTTTTTGAAATAAGGTGTTGTGATTAAGGGCACAGACTCTGGAGCTAGACTGGTGGGTTCAAACACTAGCTTTGCCTCTTGCTAGTCATGTGAGCCAGCAAGTTACTCAACTGTGCCTCCATTTCTTCATCTGCAAAGAGCAGATAATCATAGAACCTTAACTCATAGGGTTGTGAGGACAAAATGAATTGATGTTTGTCAAGTGCTTAGAACAATGTTTGGCACATGGTAAATACTATAAAGTGTTAGTTGTTATTATTATAGCCCTGGGGTTTGATATACTCCGAGGCTTTTCCTAACCTCCCAGAGTATAAAAATATTCTCCTGTATTTTCTCCTAATACTTGCATAGTTTTACTCTGTGCATTTAGATCTTTAACCCATCTGGAATTTATTTTGTTTAAGGTATGACATAGAGGTATAACTTTTTTTTCCCCAAACATAGCTGATTGTCCCAACCCTATTTAGTGAATCTGCCATTATTTCTCTATTGACTCGAAATGCTACCACGTGGATCTGTATCTGGACTCTATTCTGTTTCATTGCTCTGTTTAGTATTATTGCACCAATAACACAATTTTAAATATTGTAACATAAATTATCTTATCTGGTAAGACAAATGCGTGCTATACTCTCATTTTTCAAAAATTTCCTGGCTATACTTGAAAGTTGATTCTTCTGATTATGTTTAGAATCAAGTTCCTCCCAAAAAAGTCTCGTTGTTATTTTATTTATTTATTTATTTATTTATTTATTTATTGTGAGGAAGATCAGCCCTGAGCTAACATCCATGCTAATCCTCCTCTTTTTGCTGAGGAAGACAGGCTCTGAGCTAACATCTATTGCCAATCCTCCTCCTTTTTTCTCCCCAAAGCCCCAGTAGATAGTTGTATGTCATAGTTGCACATCATTCTACTTGCTGTATGTGGGACGCGGCCTCAGCATGGCGGAGAAGCGGTGCATCAGTGCATGCCCAGGATCCAAACCGGGGCTGCCAGTAGCGGAGCGCGCGCTCTTAACAGCTAAGCCATGGGGCCGGCCCCTTGTTATTATTTTATATGGCGTTAAATTTCTAGACAATTTGCAGAGAAATGACGTCTTTATAATGATGGTTTTTTCCACCTAGAATATGGTGTATATCTTTCCTTCTTTCTGGCCTCCTTTACTATCTTTCTAAAGTTGTCTTTATATTAGTATCTTTTAATACAGTTGTTTTCATGCCACACAGACCACTTATCTTTCATTTCCAAAAGCAGTTTAGATATGTAGCAATACACATCTCATTACCTTCTGATCCTGACCCTTTGACAAAAGTGATTCACGAGTCGAAAAGAATCTAAAACTTGAGAGGGGTGAAGAGTGAGCTTAGAAGGTGGTGATAGAACTGAGGGGTAGGGAGGTGGCAGCTGGTGGACAAGGTGTGTGTTTGAACCTTAAAGATGATCTCAGAAACTGTCTTGTGTGCATAGAAAAGTGGAGGGAGAAGTGTGAAGTTAGTTCATTTGGGAAAGATGGGGAGTATGGGAAATGAGATGGAAGAAGAAAAAATATTTTAGCTCCTTAAGTCCAGAAATGTCCATCATCCATCACCCTCCCCAAGTCCAGTCAATTTTGCCCTAGAAGTGACTCTTCAGCCTCTTCTCCCTCCCACTCTATCGTTCATCATTTCCCCTTGACTGGTTTCAGTCTACAGCAGCCTTGCCCCACTCCCTCCACCCTCCACATTGCCCAGAACTATCTTCCTAAAAGAGAAATCTCATCATGCCACTTCTTTGCTTAAAAAACCACTACTGGATCCATGTGTCCTCCTCCAGGGCAGGGCCCCAGTCTCATTCCTTCACCTGCTATACAAAATCTTTGTTTTGACTCTGTTCCAGTCTCCTCCTCAGCCTTCTCTCTCCTGCCATCTAACCCCACAAGCACTTCAGAACAGGATGTGCCTGGCCTTTCTCTCTCTTTGGAATACCCTTTCTCAACTTCTGCCCACTATTCAGAAAGATTGTCCTCAAATGTCTCCTCCTCTGTACAGCCTGCACTCCCTCCACCCCCGCTCCAGCCAAATGCTGGTAGTTGCTTTGTCTTCTGAGTCATACCTCCATTATAGAATTCCTGGGATCATAATACCAGTTCATGTGTCTCCTCAACTATACTACGAAGGCAGGAGCCATGTTAATTAATGTCTGTGTCCCCATCGCCTACCACAGTGACTGGCACAAAATAGGCATGGATGGATGGATGGGGAGGGAGGGATGGCTGGGTGGATGGGTGGGTGGATAGATGGGGAGGGAGGGAGGGAGGGATGGGTGGATGGATGGATATTAGTTGGAATGAGTGGATGGAGATGGGTAGTTAGAGAAATTAGAAAAGTAACCCTGCGAAGATCAAAAATAGACACCAGGGGGAGCTGACACACCACAATAAAGAAGTGGGAGGGCGATCCCAAGAAGGCTGCAAGCTCTGGGATGAGCGGGTGAGCGGCGAGCACTAAGGCAAGCACCACGCAACTAGAACCGCTCACCCACGTGTGTATCCCCTCATTCTCCTTCCCCGACTGTGCTTGAGCTCATTGCACCGCCTCCACCGCCACAGAGAAAGCAAACAAAGGGGAGGGAACCCCTGCAGGGCCCTGCATGCAGGGAGCCAATCAGAGGGCTGTAATCTTCTGGCAGGCGGGAGGCTTCGTTTAAGGGAGCCCAAGCAGTTTCTAATGGGGTGCGGAGGGACGGAGAGATGGGCGGGAAGAGCAGGGAGTAGACACAACGCTGGCCGGGGAGAGATCCCTCGGGAAGGGTGGAGATAGAGCGCAGAGGGGGCGGGGGCGGAGCCAATCACCGCCGGTGTCTGTGAGAAGAGGGCGGGCAGCGCCGCGGCGCGCGCGATCCGGGCTGACGCATCAGGCCCCTGTTCCCCAGGATCCGAGGGGGGGCGGGAGGGGAGGGGGAGAGGAGAAAGATCGGAGGGCGCGCGTGCGCAGTGGCGCGGGGAGGAGCAGGGACCTGGCAGCGGGCTAGGAGGCTGCAAGCGAGCCGCGAACTGGGCGGGCTGCAGGCGCGTGCACCATGGGGGAGAAACCAGGGACCAGGTAAGGCAGGTGGGGCCACGCGGCGGGACGTGGGCGGCGGCTCGGGGCGGGTGCTGGAACGGTCCGCAGACAAGGACACCGGGGAGAGAATCCGGGAGCCGGACGCCTGGGTCCCTAGGGGGCAGCCATCCGGGGCCGCACGCCTAGGTCCTCGAGGATAATGAGGGGGACGCATGCTAGGGCCCCTGCAGAAAGCAAGGGCTGAGGGGATCAGGAAGCCGGCATCTGAGTTCTCGCAGGGATGTGGGGGCCGGAGGACTGGGTTCTCCGGTGCAGGCTGCGATGCAGAGGCGGAGGAAGGAGGAGCAGGTGGCCGGTCCCAAGGGGTCGGGTATGGGCAAGCTGGATGCCGGGAGGGGGATTCCCCCCTAGACTCGTGCCGAGCCACTGAAAAGCCTCCTGTCCAATACCCCACAGGCAGTTGGGCTGCCCCCACCGTACCGAGGGCCGGCCCCGCTTCCAAACTTCTGCCTTCCCCTGGGTTGCTAGGAACAACAGATTCATCTTAGGGAGCAGAGTGCACGGCGACCCTCCCCGATTCTGGGCCTTACCCCTCTTCCCGGGGGTGAGGGGAGGCAGTATCTGCCCTGGGCACGCCATCCACTCCCCGGATGTTTTCTGTGCAATCGAGGCTCTTTCCTTCCACTGACAGCTCGAGTTCTCTTTTTTGGTCTCTAGCAAAATCCACTTCCTGTTGTGACCCAACACCCCTAAGGGGCCAGTGGGTGAATGCCTGAGTCCCTGGGGAGCAGGAGCAAAAGAGGAAAAGATTGGGGTTGTATGCCTCTATCCAGAGGGCATCAGGAATGGAGGCCTGGTCCTAAGCTGTCACTCGTTCTACAAAACACTATCATATCAGCACCCCCATAGAGTAGGAGAACTCAGGCTTCTAAGCACCAAGTCGACTAGTATTGGAAAGAGATGATCAGAAGGAAGATTAGTGTCCTGGATTAGAGATTAAACACCCCAGAGAAAGGGGAAGTCGCTAACTTGAGGGAGGGCCCCGATTTCCGTTATGTGGTTCAGGGAGGAGGACGGATGGACCAGAGGGGGGACTGCTGACTTGGCACAATTCCCCACATCCCCATCAAATTCTGGGCCACAGGAAACAGAGAGAATAGCAGGAAGTGTGAGGGGGCACTGCTTCTGCTGCCCCCGCTCATTGGGCATCTCCCTGGTCACCCCCACACTCTGCCTCCTCAGTATACACATGCTGCTCTCCCCCCCCCAGCCTGGCAGGGGGTTGGCTGGGTTAGGATCCAAAGGGCAGGTGCCCTGCAGCTGCTCCAAGGCAATTACTCCAAAGCCACACTCCAGTTGGCCAACTGACTGTAGCTGTTGCAGCCCTCTGCCAGGGCTCCTAATAGGAAGAAACACTGGGACAAAGAGGAAAACCAGAAGCAAAGAGGGAGGAGAGCTGGATGATGCCATAGCAACCAGCCCCCAAGTTAGGACAAGAGGGGGGTGCTTATTCCAGCTGCCACCATATCAACGTTTGCTCTCCTTTATTGAATGGGAATACCTGAGGACCTCCATACCCTTTGCCTTACGGCCTTTGGATAGCTTCTGGGAAGAAGGGGCAAGTGAAGTTTTTATAGCAGAAACGGCTGGTGGGATTGGAGAAGGGATGGACCAGTTGGCAGGATTTCAGTTTCTACTATCTGGGGACCCTTCCCAGGGATCAGATCACTGCCGAGCCAGAGTGGATTGGGAGTGGATTGTAAGGTGGTGCAGCAAAGAACAAGCCCACAAGTGGCCAGAGCATTGGAGTAGCTAGACACTTCACTACCATCCCAGCAATGAATGGAGTCCATGCTTAAATTGTTTCAGCAACTGGGAAGCAAATCCCCTTCAATTCAACAAACCTGATGCCAATTACAGAGGCAGAGTAGTGTAGTCAGCCTTCTGTACCTGCGGGCTCCACGTCTGCAGATTCAACCAACCGCGGATCTAAAGGCCTACAATGGTCGTGTCTGTACTGAACATGTACAGACTTTTTTTCTTATTGGCTAAACAATACAATATAAATGCTATTTACATTCTATTAGGTATTATAAGTAATCTAGAGATGATTTAAAGTATACGAGAGGATGTGCATAGGTTATATGCAAATACTACCCCATTTTATATAAGGGACTTGAGCATCTGCGGATTTTGGTATCCGCAGGGGTCCTGGAACCAATCCCCTGCAGATGCCAAGGGACAACTGTATAGTGGTTTAGCGATGAATGCATGGACTTGGAGCCAGACTGCCTCTGTTTGTATGTGAATTCCACCATTTACACTGTTACCTTAGGCAAAATACTTGACCTCTCCTGTACCTTAGTTTCTTCAACTGTAAAATAGGAATATTAGGACCTCCATCATTGGGTCATTAGGAGTATTAAATTAGGTGAAACACTTGAAACAGTGCTGAGCATGGAGTATTCACCCAATAAATGTTAGCCAGCATCATCTTTGTCATATGGCTGGCATGGTGCTGGGGATGCCTAAGTGTATAAGGCCTCTGATGCTCACAGTCTGTCTAGTGAGACAGATGATACACAGCTAACTGCCCTTGTTTGCTATCACACCACAAGTAAAACATAAACAAGGTGTGACAGAAGCCCAAAAAAAGGAGTGACTAGGGTCTGGGTTGGATCTGCTTTCTAAAGGAGGTGATATCTGAGCTGGGCCTTGAAAGACAAATAGGCTTTTAAGCTGCTGAGATCAGAGATGCGGACAGTTGGAGGTTAATGGAGTAGGGTCACACTTAGGTAGTGCCTACAGTAGAGCACTTGAGAGGCAAAGGCCAGGGCCATTGCTCTTCCAAGTACTCCAGCTGTCATTGGAGCTGGAGACCAGAGAAGATGGAAAGAGGGTTAGGTCTTACACAGACATTGCTGCGACCTGCCGTTCAGGTTCCCCTGGGGGAGGTCCTTTGGGAAGAGCCTGGGTGGTTCCTGTGGCAACCAGTGGCCATTGCCATGGGAGGAGAGGAACTAGTGAGGGTGGGCCAGGGAGGGGTTGCCATGGCACCCAGCTTTGAGGGGCTGCCATGTTGGAAATATTAAGGACCTGTGGTTGCCTTTCCTTCAGGAAGAAGTGGGAGGGGCTAGGGCTGGGCAAAGCCCCAAAGCCTCCAGGCAGGAATCCTGGGTGAGCTCTGTTTCTCAGGCTGGGGAGGGACAAGGTCCTGGCATGGGGGTCCCTGCTGAGTCTGAGGGAGGCAGTGGGGTTTCCCTTTCTGTTTTGTTAGGGTCTTCAAGAAGTCGAGCCCTAACTGCAAGGTGAGTCTCCCACAGTACTCCTCCTCCCAACCCTCCCTGGGCCCTTACAAGGCCTAGCCTGCCCCTAGACGATCCCCAACCCCTAGCTCCCCACTTCCTGTGACAGCTCAGAGCCGACTTCCTCCCCTCCTGAAGCCCCTTGCCACAAAGGCTGCTCCGCCTGAGCCAGCTACAGCGCTGGGTGGGGACAGGCCTGGGTCCCTAAGCAAGACCAACAGGGAGGAGCCAGAAGCCCATGCCTGGAGCCCTCTTAGGAGCCGCCCAGGGTGCCTGGGAACAGTTAACAGCCCCCCAGGCTATGGCCTGTTTATCCCAGAGCCCCTTGAGGGGAATGAGTGAGGCTGACAGCCTGCTCTCTAACTGGCTGCCTAGGGCTGGGTTCTCCCTGAGAACTCACACACTTGAGTGGTGGGCAGAGGTGTGAAAAGATTTTAGGGAGCAGTTAAAAAGCCTCAAAGTGGCTAAAAACCCCCACCATCCTCCCCTTCCAACCCTACTGGGAGAAAACCAGGAGAAACTCCTTCCCGATACCCCAGCCTGGGAAGACCAGGGGCAGGGCAGCCACATTTGAGGGCTCTGATGCCCTGCCACCCTCCTACCCAATCTCCTGTTACCCTCTCCATCCTCAGCTCACCGTATACTTGGGCAAGCGGGACTTTGTAGATCACCTGGACAAAGTGGATCCTGTAGGTAAGTGCCCCAGAAAGTGGCGTCACATCCCTGAAGAGGGGAAGAAGTTCCTGGGCCCAGGAATGGAGGAGAGGCCCTGACAGGAAATGAGCTCATGTGTCCCCTTCCAGATGGCGTGGTGCTCGTGGACCCTGATTACTTGAAGGACCGAAAAGGTACTGGCCCCAAGTCCAGAGGCCCAAGGGAAGACAGGGAGGTGGGGAAGGGAACTGGCGTTGAGAGGGGCCCCAGAGAGACGGAGGGCTGAGGCGGAAGCCAGGCGTAGGATTCAGGCAGGATTCATGCTGCTGAGGAGGAGCAACCACTGCTAGGTACTGGGGGGACCGAGGAAGAGGGGCTCCTGACCACCTCACCTTGCACTCCCTTGCCAGTGTTTGTGACCCTCACCTGCGCCTTCCGCTATGGCCGCGAGGACCTGGATGTGCTGGGCTTGTCCTTCCGCAAAGACCTGTTCATCGCCACCTACCAGGCCTTCCCCCCAGTGCCCAACCCGCCCCGGCCCCCCACCCGCCTGCAGGACCGGCTGCTGAGGAAGCTGGGCCAGCATGCCCACCCCTTTTTTTTCACAGTGAGGATGTCCCCCACCGTCTGCAGGGCAAGGGGTCTGGGACTGTGTTTGGGGGGTGAGGCACCTATTATGGGCAGATCTGGAAGACACAGTAAAGAGGGGCCCTAGACCCACCTCCTTCAGGGTCACCCTGCATTCAGGAAGCCCTTGCCTCTCTGCCTCCTCCCTGGGGCCCCTTCCTTCTTCCTTTCTCATCCCCAGGAGTCCTTCCCCAGCCTCTTAAATTGAGATTGGGAGGAAGATTTGGGGGCTTTCTGGAGAAACTGAAGCCTCTCCTTTCCTCTGCCACAGATACCCCAGAATCTGCCCTGCTCTGTCACACTGCAGCCAGGCCCAGAGGACACAGGAAAGGTATGGGAGGAATGGCTCTGAGAGCTCATGGGGCAGAACAGGGTCCAGCAGGAGCCTGGGGTGCATCTGAGGGAGTTGGGCTGTCAAGGAGAAGCCAGGGTAACCAAGGGTAGGAAATGTCCCCAGTGGAAGTGGGCTGTGTATAGGATGGTCACTGCTCACATGGGACACTCCTGCTCCCAACCTGCATGTACCTGGGTATAGGGGCTCACCTTGCACAGCCAGGACCGAGCCTATACCAGGTGCTAGGCCTCAGGGAGGTAGAGGAGGACTCAGGCCCTACACTCCTCAGACCATGATGGGGCGAGAGTCCTTGCCCAAGACCAGGGAAGAGGGAAGGAAGGGAGTGGTGGCGGCGGCAGGGGCCTTGTGTAAGATATGACCTTTTCTCCCCCTCCCGAGGCCTGTGGGGTAGACTTTGAGATTCGAGCCTTCTGTGCCAAATCATCAGAAGAGAAAAGCCACAAAAGGTGAGGGACGCAACCTCCCTATGGTTTGATCATTCCCTCCCTGCCCCAAGGAGCCACAGGCCCCTGTGGGAGGTGGGGGCAGGTGTTTGGGTGTCTGAGGACTGACCCCTTCCACCCCCAGGAACTCTGTGCGTCTGGTGATCCGAAAGGTGCAGTTTGCCCCAGAGAAACCCGGCCCCCAGCCTTCAGCTGAAACCACACGCCACTTCCTCATGTCTGACCGGTCCCTGCACCTTGAGGCTTCCCTGGACAAGGAGGTGGGGTGCAAGAGGGTGATGCAGGTGCTATAGTGCAGGCCAGACCCTGGTGGGAGGGGGGAAGCCACATGTCAGGATGGCGTTTTTAAAGGAGGCTGCCTTAGCTGGGTGTGGAGAGTTGCTCTGGGCTTGGGTTTAGAGGGAGGAAGCCAAGCAGTGTGTGTGTCAATACTAATAACGGGACCAGTGAAAACAGATCCAATTAATTTGACGCCCCTCCCCTCAAAAGCTGTACTACCACGGGGAGCCCCTTAATGTCAATGTCCACGTCACCAACAACTCCACCAAGACTGTCAAGAAGATCAAAGTCTCTGGTAGGAGGTGGGGGTTGGAAGGAGGTCTTGGGGGAGGGAGTTGCTGCACATGTGGCTTCTGGTGAGATCTCAGCCCAAGGACATACTGCAGTGTGGGAGACCCCCCAGGGCTCAAAGAATTTAGGCTGTCCCAGGATGAGATACAGTCCCGCCCTGTGGTGTTTACCACTATGGGGAGGGGTAAGTGTCACGGGGTGGGGGTGGTGCTAGGCTGGGGCCTGGAGCCTTTGCCATGTGGTCTGCAGTGGGGCGGTAGTCTGTGCTCCATACAGAGCTGCTCGACCCCACCCCACCCCCACAGTGAGACAGTATGCCGACATCTGCCTCTTCAGCACCGCCCAGTACAAGTGTCCTGTTGCTCAGGTCGAACAAGAGTGAGTATCAGAATGGCGCTGGGTCCCAGCCTCTGGGGAAAAGAGTAGGCCCTAGAGAATGTGAGGTGGGGGCGGAATTCTTCCCGAACTTTCTCCACTTACAAGGGCGTTCCCTCCACAGTCAGGTGGCTCTGAGCTGTGAATTTTCATAAGCACGTTGAGGCAAAACCTACTCCCTGTGACCCATGCCCGAAGAGAGAAGGGGCTAATGGTGGGGAAGATAAGCCCCCTCGCCCAGCCTGGCCCTCCAAGAGCCTTGCTCTCTTGTCCCCACCCCCAGTGACCAGGTATCTCCCAGCTCCACGTTCTGTAAGGTGTACACCATAACCCCGCTGCTCAGCGACAACCGGGAGAAGCGCGGTCTTGCCCTGGATGGGAAGCTCAAGCACGAGGACACTAACCTGGCTTCCAGCACCATGTGAGGGAGGGGCTGGATATGGGGGGGTGGTCTCCTGCAGCCCAGGAGACAGGTGTTCACTCAGTGCCAGCTGTGTGCCAGCCTCTGTCCTAGATGCCAAGGCTCTATCAGTGAAGAGAAGAGACCAAAAAATCTCTACATTCTAGGGGAGGGAGGACAGACAAATCAGATAAATGGTAAAATATATAGCATGTTTCGTGACAAGTGTCAAGGAGAAAAAGCAAGGCAGAGGAGGGAGATACAAAGTTAAGAGAGTAGTAGGGTATGTTAACTCTAAATAAGGTGGCTAGGGAAGGCATAATCCAGAGGGGAATTTTGAGTAAGAGCCCAATGGAAGTAGGCGGTGTGGACATGCAGGGAGAGTGTTCCAGGCAGAGAGAACTGCAAGCACAAACACTCAAAGGTGGACCGGGCCCGGTGCATTTGAGGAAGAGTCTCAGAGCCACTGCTGGCCGCTACAGGGCCACTGTGCCTTAGAGCAGCAGAAGCCCCAGCTTCACAAAGTAAGGGCTGGATTTCAGCCCCACTGGCGCCTTTGTACAGGGTACACGCTGCACGAGCACACACTGCAGGCCTGGAGGCCAGCGTGATGAGAGTGAACTATAAGGAGAGGAGTAGGAGGTGGGGTCAGAGGGCTAAGGGAGAGCAAGACACTGCAGGGCTGTTAGGTCACACGCACTTCAGCTTTTACTGTGAGAGAGGTGAGAAGCCACGGGAGGGTTTGGACAGAAGAATGACATGAGGCACCTTACCATGATAACAGCACAGCCTATGCTGCTGGAGCCCTGGGGGCTGGAGCGAGTCCTGATGGGAGCCCCACGGGTGGGCTGCCATGCAGCGTGATGGGCCCTGGGCCAACTCCTCCCCCCAATTGCAGCGTGAAGGAGGGTGCCAACAAGGAGGTGCTGGGAATCCTGGTGTCCTACAGGGTCAAGGTGAAGCTGGTGGTGTCTCGCGGCGGGTGAGTGCAGTAGGGGAGCTTGGGTGGGGGGTGGCAGTGGTTTCCTCTGGCTCTGCGTTGTCGCTGTCTCTTCATGCCGCCTCTCTCCCTCCCCAGGGATGTCTCCGTGGAGCTGCCTTTTGTTCTTATGCACCCCAAGCCCCATGACCACATCACCCTTCCCAGACCCCAGTCAGGTGAGCATGTCATCCACCCTAAGCCCCCGAAGAGAGGGCCTGAAGCAAGGCCAGTGGAGAAAAGCTGGTCCTTCCAGCACCCACCCACCCACCCCCTCTCCTTCTCCCCTCAGCTGCTCCTGAAACAGATGCCCCTGTGGACACCAACCTCATTGAATTTGATACTAAGTAAGAGACTCATCCTCTGCCTTCCTACCTTTGACCCTCTTTGGCCAAAGATTCCTATAACATTCAAATCTACCCTCTACCCCCTATTTTTTTCTCCTGGGGGTGGGATGGTTGAAGCATCAAATTGGGATGACTTAGCCTTGAGAGCTGCCTGTTAGCGCCCCTTCTTTGTCCCTTCTTGCAATTACCTGCAGTCCCGTTGCTGCTCTGACACCTCGGTCTCTAGAAGGGGAGTGGGAGGTTGAGAGGAGGGTCCAAAGCCCTCGCCTCATCCCCTCCTTTCCACCACCAAGCTATGCCACAGATGATGACATCGTGTTTGAGGACTTTGCCCGGCTTCGGCTGAAGGGGATGAAGGATGAGGACGACGACCAGTTCTGCTAGGAAGGGGGGCTGAAAGAAGGGAGTGGATGGTGCTGGGAGAGGTAGGGGCAGGAACAAGATCCCCACTGTCATTGGGGGGGTCCCAGCCTCACTTCCCTTCCCCTCCATCTAGCGGCTTCCTCAACCATCCCTTTCCCTCCCTCCCTCTCCCCATCCCCCCTAGATACACACTGGACCCATCTCTTGTTGAATGTGGGCATTAATTTTTTTACTACAGCTGTGCTTCCCCAAGCCCCCAGTGGGCAGCAAGCTGTGTTCACACCTAAATTTTTTGGAGAGGGACACTGAAAAGAGGAGTGACAGTAGAAAAACAGGGGAGAAAGAACTCCCACACTCAGCCTCCCACCAACACCCCCTTCTGTCACTATCTCTGCTCCCAGTCCTTCAAGATGAGACCCTTTGGGGGGCAAGGCCACTTCTTTGTTTCTGAGCATAAAGAAGAAAATAAACCTTTTAATAGGCATGAGTGTGTGTGTTTTCTTTGTAGCATTGAAGGAGGCTACAGCATGCTCATCCATGACGCTGTTAGATTGTGGGTGAGGACCCAGTCTCTTCTCTGCACCCGCATGGCACCTGGCCTACAGGCTGTCAATAAATGTTTACTGAATGACTGGGTCCAAGGTAAACATCAAAACTTTGATTTGGCCTGTCCAAACTCAAGGGTACAGTTTGGTAAAGCTGCAAAGTAAACTTATTCATTTACAGGGGGAATAATAACTCACTTCTCTGCAGACTAGATGCTCTTGGGAGCTGGGCAAGGCAGGCTCTTCCCTCCTGCAGCCGACACACGTGACCACATGGTGACCTGTTGTGACCGAGTGTGTTCGTTTCCACCACTCCTATGGTTGCTCAAGCAGTGCGTTCCTGGGGCTCGGTGGGACCACAGCTACACGCCTCACCAGACAGAAGCTACACGACATCTCCGTGGAACCTGGTACTTAGATCCTAACACAGAAGCCAAGGCTTTGGGCAGCCAGAGTCACACTGCTGTGGCAAGTCTGACAAGCTACATCCCAGTGCTGTCCTCTGCCGTCCCTCAGGGACTCCCTGCGGCTTTGCCAAAGCCCCAGGCTGGGTTGGAGGGAGGTAGCAACGCTCCACTGACATGCCTCACCTCTACCCCTCCTCCTACTCCAGTGGCCCAACCTTTCTCTCAAGGCTCATTCATTCATTCCCTGATCAATTTTGATTTTCAGTCCCTATTTTGTGCCAGGCACAGTATAGGAACATAGCAGTGACCAAAACAAACATTACATCATTCCCTAATTATTTAATTGCAATATCTATGCTCCAGAGGACAAGTACAGGAGCTATGAGGACTCCTGACAGGGAGTTCTGACCTAGGCTGGTGTTGGGGGAAGATTTCTCTGGAGGAAGCGACCTTTGAGCAGAAAACTGGAAGAAGAGGAAGAGTTCGAGCATTCCGGGCAATGGCAACACCATGTGTGAAGGCAGGAAGGAACAGAGCACATTTCAGGGACTGAAAGAGGCCAGAGGGACTAGGACAGAGACAGCCAGGGGCAAAGTAGTTTCAGAGGAGGCTGGGGAGGCAGATTCGGCAGCTCATCAAGGCCTTTAGTCTATGTTATCACTCATGACATCTAATTAAATCATTATTTACCCACAGGCTTTAAGTGCTGCCAAAATGCCAATGACCTTGCTTGCTCCATCACAACAGCTGCCTACCCCGCACACCCCGGTATTTACCACGTGGAGGAACCGGCAGCATCCCTCGGACTCCCGTGAAACTGCTCCTTGATCTCTGAGCTCTTGGCCCATGGATCTCAAACTTCTTCAGGTGAATCAGAATCCTCTGGGACGCACGAAAAAGACACAGAGTCCCAGGCTCTACCTTCCCAGATTCTGACTCAGTAGGACCCAGAAAGAATCCATGAATCTGGATTTTTAATTAGCACACACTTTGAGAAACAATGCCTTTTTTCTTTTAGCTTTTTATGTTTTTAAGAAGGTAAAACATGCACATGGTTTTTTAAAAAAATCCAAACAGTAAATAGTGAAAAGAAGTCTCCCTCCTGCCCCTGATCCCCAAGCTCCCAAATCTCATTCCCACAAGCAACCACCATCACCAGTTCCTTGATTATTCTTCCAAAGATATTCCTCAGGCTCAGTCACACATGTATGAATATACTTCCCTCAGATAGCAGCATATATGCACACTCTTCTACCCCTTGCTTCTTTCCCTGAATAGTGTAGCTAGGAGAGCATTCCTTTAACAATACATATAAATCTACCTCACTCTTTTAAAGAGCTGCATAGCTTTCCATTGCCTACATGTCATTTGCTTTTATGTTTCCTACCGATGGACATGAAGGATGTCCATTCTTTTGCTAATTCAAACAATATTATAATAATTATCCTTGAAAATATGTCTTTTTGCACACACAAAGTGTATCTGTGGGACAAATTCTTAAAAGTAGAACTGCTGGGTCAATGAGGGTGAGCGTCTTTTTGATCCTGCCAATCAAGCAGGTAAAATATGGTATCATCCAGTTTTAATTTGCATTTCTTTGATTATGAGTGAGGATGATCCGATTTATTGGGTTGATGTTCTTTTTCTGAATGTAGTCTAAGAGCTCTTCATATAGTAAAGAAATTAGCCCTTTGTCATATATTTTTCCCAGTTTGTCATTTGTCTTTTGAATTTGTGTCTAGGTTTTTTTTTTTGTTAACTGAGGTAAAATTTGTATAACATAAAATTAACTATTTTAAAGTAAACAATTCAGTGGCATTTAGTACATTAACAATGTCACACAACCATCACTTCTAGTTTCAAAATATTTTGCTTCTGGTATTTTTAATAATTCATAAATTTTTTATTTTAATTTAGTCAATTATAATCACCTTTTTATGGCTTTCTCGTTTTTTGTCACAAAGCTCTTGGCCTTTCTGTTTTCTCACTGTTGGAGAAATTTCTCACAACTTCCTTTTCTTTCCAAACTCAACTTCAAGATCATCATATCAACCATTATCTCATTAGCACCCTCAACTTCTCCTTTCACAATACCTCCTCTCAAACCCCACCCTTGGTTCTATCCACCCACCACCCCACCCTTCTCCGCTCCAACCCGGGGCTGCTGAACACTGCCAGAGAAAAAACACACCACCATATTTATCTGTTCATTCAACAAATATTTCTGAACACATCTTAAGTGCTAGGTATGGATGTGGGGCCACTACAAACTTATGGTCTCTAACCTCAGCTGGGCCCTCAATACCTGATGACTCCTTGTCCCTCTCCCTGTCCCTGATCACCTCCCTCTCCTGCTCCCATCCTACTCACTCATCTTCCAAACCTTCCTCACACTCATAGTGACTTTTCCTCCCATTTTTCACAGAGATTAGACTGAGGGATGAATGATTTCGATTTCCCACCTCCTACAGACAAACATTGACTTCTACACCAATTCTCCTACACACCAAGGTTAAGATGCCTTCTCCAGTTCAAAGTTAATCCCTCCACTTGTGCTCAGATCGCTCCCTTCCCACCTCCTCTAGGACCTTGCTTCATCAAACCACCACCCTCTTCAACCTCTGCCTCTCTCTACTGGTTCTTCCTCCATGGTAAATAAATCCACGCAAGTCTCTTCCATTAAAGGAAGGAAGGGAGGGAGGGAAGAAAGGAGGGAGAAAGGAAGGAGAGACAGAAACCAAGGAAAAGACACTCCTCCACTTTAGGTCTCTTTCACAGTCAAGTATCTCTATTTCCTCTCTCACTTTTCATTTTTATTTTCAAAGTTATATATGTATAAGTTTAAGGAGTCAGATAGTACTACAAGACATATTACAATAAAGAGTAGACCCCTTCCTTCTCCAGTTTCCTTCTCAGAGGCAACTACTTTCACCTCCTTTAGATGTTTCTTTTGGTATTTACCTCCATATCTCTAAACAACATGATTATTTTGTTACTTCTTGATTTTTGTTTTAAGCGTCATGTACTGGCTTCCCGCCATATAAGATCAAGATTGAGCTCCCTTTCGCCCCCCTGCCCCACTGTGGAACACTTTCCATCCTGCCCCTGCCTCCCATACTCCCAATAGAATTCTATCCACTGGGGTTAGATCAATATTGTTTTTATATTATGCTTATGCAAATGTTATCCATAGCTGTCATGTAGTATATTGATTACCTTTCTCTTCTTGTACAACTTTGTTTTCCCTGAATAACTGTCATTTAAAGAATTTGCTTATTCTCTGAATTTATCACTAATTCTGCCCTACACTCTCCTCCAAAAGTCTATATATCCTCTAAATGCATTCAAAACAAAACAGATGTTCATCTCTTTCATCTCCTTGAAGAAATCTCTCCAGGAGCCTTCTAATCTGCTCCATTCTGAACTGGATGTTCTTCATGCCTGTCACCCTGGATCTCCCTTCACCCTAACCTAAGCGTACCTGGTTCACTTCTCTTGCAAGTTGAAGGCCTTGGTTCCTGGATCTTCCTCTTCTGGGTCTAATTCTAATAACCTCCTGAGAAAGGGTACTTGGGAGAAAAATTTGAGACCTTGTACATATCAAAATGTCTTTATTCTATCTTCGTTATTGATAGTTTTGCTGTTGTGAGATTCCAGATATCCCCTCAAATCTATTCTTCCATGGTGCTAGGACTACAGCTGGCCACCTCAGTAAGGACTGGATTTCCCAGAACCCTTGAGTTAGGTGAGACCACTTGACTAAGTCTTCGTCAATGGAATGTGAGTAGAAATTATATGGGCCACTTCCTAGCCAGACCTCTAAGACAGGTGTGCCTCCTCCACATTTTCTCTCCCCCCTTCCTGCCAGCTGTGACCCAGGGGTGGCAGCAGCTTGGTTTTGACATTGCAGACAGCAATGCCCTAGAGCAGTGTTTCTCAAATTTTACTGTACATACAGATGACCTCAGGACCTTCAAACACAGATACTGATTCAGTGGGTCTGGGGTAGGGCCTGAGATTTTGCATTTCTAACAAGCTTCTAGGTAATGCCAATGCTGCTGGCCTATAGACCACACTCTTGAGTATAAGACCCTAAAGGAGGGCAGAAGTGCTCTGCTAGCCTTGCTCGATATATGATTTGTGGAGCACACTGAACTACCCACACTGAACTGTTTCATGAGAAAAAATTAAGTTCTATTCTGTTGAATCATTGCATTTTTAGCCTTCACCCTAGCACAGCTGGAGTACAGAATTCTAGATTGGAAATCACTTTCCCCCAAAACCAAAGGCATTGCTCCACCATCTTTCTAGTGTGGAGTGTTACTATTAAGAGGCCCAGTGCCATTCTGATTGCTGATCCTTAGCATGTGGTCTGTTCTCTCTCTGGAAGCTTTTGCAAGACCATTTCCTTTGAGCCTAGCATTCTGATATTTCATGATGTGCCTTGATGCTGGGCACTTGATGGACCCTCTTCATCTGGAAGTGCAAGATGTTCCTTCCTCTTCATTTTCTCTTGTCTTCTTGTAGAATTTAAGCCCCCTGGACTGATTCTCTAATTTTCTCATCTTTCCTTTCCTATACACCACCTCTTTTCTTTTGCTTTACTTGCTGGAGAGTTCCTCAATTTCTCTTTCAACCCTTCTGCTAGATTTTTCATTCCTTCCCTCATGGTTTTATTTTTCAAGTGTGCATTCTTGGATTCAATCTTTTACTATAGAATCTCTTACCTAAGAGTCAATAGTTTTTTTTTTCCCTTAAGTTTTACTCCATATTGTCTAAGGTGTTGTTTTGTTTTTTCCTGTTTATTTTGATTTCTGCCTTTCATGTTAAAAATCTGTTTCTTCAAATATCTGGAAATCCTTTGCCTTATGTCTGCTTATATTTAAGGGTGAGATGGTAAGAAGCTGACCAGAAGATCTACGGACACAGTTGGGACTTCAACTCTTAGTTTCACTATGGGGTGATCTGGCTAACTGCTTTGTTGGAGAACCCCTGATGTTAATACCCTTAGGTCTTTTCTCTGACTAATGAAATTCTCCAGACAGGAGTCTTCCAATCTCCAACCTGGAAGGTATAAGCCTGGTTGCCAGAGTTCTAGAAACCACCACTCAGTAAATAAACTTTCACTTAATCTCTGTTTTCAATACAACTGTGCCCAGGTGCCCCCCATGCCAAAGACCCTCTGTTTTCCATCTCCAACAAAGAAACCTCCAGTAATCTGACGGGTTGGGGGTGAGTAGCTGCCGAGATATATGGTGTAAAGGAGGAGATCTGGGGGTCTAACTATTTCAAATCATCCTCCTAATTTTAGTACCACCTACACCCCAGATGTGCATGATGCCACTAATTTAAGGGTAATCAAGTTGCTTCTAAGCTCTCTTCACTGCTGGCTTAGTTACCACTTCACTGCTAAATCAGTTACCACTTATCCTTCTGTTTTCCAGTTTCTATCTAAAGTTTGCTATTAACTCCTCTCTCTTTCACCCTTTTATAAAATCTCCTTATTGTTATCTTATTAGGATTTAGGAGAGAAGTAAAGTTAAATACTAGATCCCTCAAGTTTAACTGAAAGTCTCCATTCATTTGCTAACCCTGTGCAAACTGGCTTCATTCTCAATCTTCCATAAGCTGTCAAGATTGATATTTCCAAAAAGGTAAATCTGGTCGTTACGCACTTCTTGAAAATCCTTCAAAGGTTCCCAAATACCTTCACAACAAAGTCCAAATTACTTAGCTTGCAAGCCTTTTCCTGATCTGGCTCCCCACTCCAGTCTCATCGTCACATCTCAACACTGCCACACTCCAGTCAAACTGAATCCCTTGCTGTACTTCAAATGTGCTAGGCCCCTTCACAGCACCATGCGTTTGCCTATGCTGATTCCCTTTTCCACTCCAACCCTCATCCACGTGGTTAACCCTTAAAATTCAGTTCAAGCAGCACTTCCTCCCAGAACCCTTTCGCTGTGCTCCTAGGGGCACACCCCAGGCATATCTCTAAGAAAACTCTGTCCCACTACCACCTGAGAGTCCATCTCATTCATCTTTGTATCCCCAGAGTGCACCAAATAATACGCAACCAGAAAGGTAAAGGGGAAAAGGCTGAAAGGAGCCAGCTTCTGAGAATATATTGATAGTCTGTGTTTCAGTTAGGCTCCTGTTCAGGAGGAAGCGCTAGGGCGAATAATGTAACACTCACCAAGTCACCAAGCTTTCCCCAGGCCCCGACACAAGGCGGAGCGGGGTGGGCAGACAGCGGGTCCATGGCTGTCCAATCTGGAGGAACAACCCAGAGCTCCCACTATCATCACCTAGCACCAGCAGACGCTCAATAAACTCTTGCAGAAGAAATTAAATATAGACCACAACATTGTGTCCTGAAGGTGGACAGGTCTGAAGGGCCTCTAGCTAGGGAATGTTTCAAGACTGCCTCTTACCACAGGTGGTCCTGTGGCGGCGGCGCAGACCTGAGCATGCGCAACATACCCTGGGAGTTGTAGTTCGCCAGGTGAACCAAGAAAGGAGAGACTGGGCTGAGCATCCTGGGAACTGTAGTGTCAGCTAGAGAGCGCTCTCCGCGCAGGCGCAAATCGACAGCCACTTCCGGACTCAAGCGTCGCGTTTCGCAAAAGGAGAAAATCCCGTGGAGGATTGCCAGAGTGACAATGGCTACCTACAGCCTGGCGAACGAGCGTCTACGCGCCCTGGAAGACATCGAACGGGAAATCGGCGCCATTCTTCAAAATGCAGGTTTGGGACACGACGACCAAAGGGCAGGGAGCGAGAGCGAGCCAGACCCGCTAGCACATCCGCCGACTGGGGAGTAGGAGGAGGTTGGGGAGGGATCCTAGGTGCTTGCGCGGCGCGTGCCGGGTGGGAGCGGCTGGCCCTGGGGCGGGGCTGTACTGTCCGTCTCCAGGTAGCCCCACCCTCTCCCCCGCCCCGTCAGGTACCGTGATCCTGGAACTGTCCAAGGAAAAAACCAATGAGCGGCTCCTAGACCGGCAGGCGGCAGCCTTCACGGCGTCGGTGCAACACGTGGAGGCGGAGCTGTCGTCTCAGATCCGCTACCTCACCCAGGTGTGTGTGTGGTGGGAGGTGCTACGTGCCCACCCAGCTCTGTACTTTAGCCTTAGCCTTCGGGGGTCCCGAGCGGAGCTTTGGCCTAGGGAGCCAGGCAGAACCAGACATCCCAAGCCCGCGCTAGCCGCAGCCGGCGGATGACCCTGGCAGGACCCCTCCGTTCCAGGGCCAGTTTCTTCCTCTAAAAGGAGAGAATTAAAGGTGACCCTGCCTACTTCACTGGGTTGCATCTCATGAGCCACTGGATGGGGAAGCCCTGAGAGAGGCTTGTAAACAATGCCAAAGCCACAGGACTTTGCCCTTTGAAACTTGACCTCAGGGGCATGAAGCCCCAGGTGGGGCTACATCTTGATTAAAGGGACAGGATTGAGAGGGTTCTGAAGTCATTACAACAGCAACCACCATTTACTAAATTTTTTTTTCTTTTTTCTTTTTAGGAAGATTGGCCCTCCGCTAACATCTGTTGCCAATCTTCCTCTTTTTTTTTTCTTTTTTCTCCCCAAAACCCCAGTACATAGTTGTGTATCATAGTTGTAGAGTTGCAGCTCTTCTATATGGATGCCGCCTCAGCATGGCTTGATGAGCAATGAGTAGGTCCACGCCCAGGATCCAAACCAGTGAACCCCAGGCCGCCAAAGTAGAATGTGTGAACTTAACCACTACGCCACCAGGCAGGCCCCGTACAATGTGCCGGACACTCTGCATTATCTTCTCTAATCTTACAACTCTAGAAAGTAGTTATTGTCACTCCCGTTTTACAGATGAGGTTAACAGAAGTTAAGTGATTTGCCTTAGGTCATCCAGCTACCATGTGGCATTATGGATTCAAATTCAGGGAAAAAATGAGACAAGAGACCGGATGCCTGGTTGGGGAGATGGTAAGGGAAGGGGTGCTTCACTGATCAATCTAACTGTCCTGTAGGTGGCCACAGGGCAGCCCCATGAGGGCTCTAGCTACTCTTCAAGGAAGGACTGTCAGATGGCCCTGAAGCGAGTGGACTATGCTCGCCTCAAGCTCAGTGATGTAGCCCGGACCTGTGAGCAGATGCTGGAAAACTAAGCCAAGGAGTCTGTGGAGCAAGAGCTTGGAGGGAGACCACCACCTGCATCCCAGGACAGAACCTGGAGACCTGTAGGATGGGGAGCATGGGCTGCCACATACATGCTCTGCTGGTCAGAGTACAGGAGGACAAAGGGGCAAAATGGGGGAATGGAGAAACTTAAAAGATCAAGCCTGCCCACACTATGCCCTGGCTCCTCCGGCAGGGTGCTCCTGCTCTTCTGCACTTCACAAAAGCGCTGACAAGCTGCGACGGGAGATGGAGATTCAGACACCTACCCCACTTCCTCACACACTTCATGTCCCTACCGCAGGCTTCCTGCAGACTTGACCCAGTGAAGACACATTCTTCTTCATCAGAAAAGACAAAACAAGAACTAAGAATTTTAATAATAAAAACATAACAATAAAAACAAGGAGCTCAGAGTCTCAGTGGGGCATATATGGGTGATGCAAGGGATTGAGGAAGTAAAACCAGCCTATATGGCATCTGCTGAGGAGGGAGGGTGGGAAAGCCTCGGCCTTCACTGTGGGTTTGGGAGAGGAAGGAGGAGAGGCCTGAATGTGGGGAGGAACAGCTAGTGTAGTATGAAGCGAGAGTTGGGACAAGGGGGGACCATCAGCAGAGAGGCTGAAGCCAGGAATCATGGTAAGGGGGCAAGGGCATCAGGTCAATGTATGCAGAAAGAAGAGTCAATAATTATAAAAATAATTTTTAGTAGTTAAAAAACATATAAAATTTGTGCAAGATATTACCCAGTGTAAAAGATGATTTTACATTATAGCACAGAAAAAAAAACAGGTAAGGTCTAAGAGAGGGCAATAGCTGGTTAATCATGTATTAAACGTTAACACATACAGAGTGCCTACCATGTGCCAGAGACTTCATAGTGTATTAAAAGCATGTGGTACTGAATAAATCACCATTTCTTCCCTCACAAGCTTCCATTCTTAGCTCAAGCCTCGGAGTCTGGTGCCACAGGTGTATAATGAAGTTGCAAATCTGGAAAAGATAAAGAAATTGAGATGAGCTCTGAGATAGAGGGAAGTGGGTGGGGGTGATAGCTTGAACTAGGGAATCAGACTCCAAAACATTAACCCTAAGAGTTGGGACACAGTAAGTGCTCAATAAAGATTTGTGAATTAAACGAATGGCTCCCACTTTCCTTCCCAGCTTCATCTCCCACTAGCCATTTCTAGCTGTCATCTTCTTATTGCTCCAAGCACTGCCTGGCTTTGAACGCGAAGCTCCCTGGGCCAGTCGTGGCTTCCCTGCCTTCCCATTCCATAGTCTCTGGCTGACTCTTCTCTCATGGCCTATGGTCCATGGTGCAGACAGCTTTCATATTTGTCTGCCTAGGGCTGGTTTCCAGCCACCTGGGAGCTACTGGGGGTAGGCTCCCTGCCAGGGAGGCTCTGGTCCCTAGGGGAGGGGTTCAGAGGCCCAGTATACCTGGAGAGCACTGCAGTGACTGCTCCCTCCGCCTCTTACACAGCACATAGAGGAGGACTCCGGTGAGGCAGAAGACGATGGCCAAGAGGGATGGCACTGCCACTGTGACTGACGTCCCAGTCGCAGAACCCACATTTTCCTTCAGCTGCTTCTGGTTCTCCCCAGCCACAGGCCCAGACACCAGACTGTGGCCCGAAGTGGAAGTGGTGGTTTCGCTGGTGTGAGTGAGCTTTTTGTCCAAGGACAGTGCTCCTGTGGGACGGGTGGGCTGCTGGGTGGGCTGCTGGGTGGACGGCAGGTACGTCTGGGCAGGGGTGACCATGTCTGAAGGTGCCCTTTCTGTAGGCCCAGGAACCTGGGTGCTGGGGGGAGGTAAATGCTCCTGGCGGGCCACACTCCCAAGGTTACCATATCCACAATCTGGAGAGGCAAGAAGTGAGGAATCAGGGCTGTGAGGGGACAAGGTGAAGAAGTAGATAGAGGGAAGCATAGTGGGTCCAGGAGAACATCAAGGGAACAGCTGAAGGCCAGGAGAGGAAGGCAGGGGCAGAGGGTAAAGTTGGGGGGACAAGGAAGTGAGCAAACCACAACATGGAACCACTGGGACCAGCATGCATTCTGAACTGGGAAGTCAGGAGACCTGAGTTAGAACACCAGCTCTGTTACAAAGTAGCTATGTGACCTTACCCCTTGTCTCTTAACCTCTCTGGGACTCATTTCTTTCAGCTGTAAAGTGGGGGTAATTTTAGTACCAGGGGCCAAGGTAGCTGGGAGGATTAAATGAAATAATGTAGGTCTGTGTAGCCCAAAGGGTAGTATGTGTACCACTGATGCTACACAAAACAACTTCAGGTGGGACATGGAAGAACATTTTGCATTTTAATGGTTGTCTATTTATTTTAGGAGAAAAATACAACCAGCACATCAAATTTGTGACTTCACAGATGCTATTGCCTAGGACAAGTTGCTACTTAAGTTTTTCAAAAGTGACTTGTGTACACTTAAGATTTATTCATTTCATTGTATGTAAATTTTACCTCAAAAGAAAAAAGGAACAATAAAATATTGAACTCTACTTAATAATATGCATGCTGAAATGTTTGGGGATGAAGTATAGTCATGCCTGCAACTTACTTAGAAATGCTTCAGAAATAAGGTGGATTGATGATGGATAGTGAGATAGATGTGCAATAAAGCAAATATAGTTCAAATGTTGTATACTCAATATTGTAAAATATATTTGCTTTATTATATGCATATTATATAAAATATGTAAAATATAAAAATATATAAATGAAATATTGTAGACTCTAGGTGTGGGTACATGGATGTTCACTGTACAATTCTTTCAACTTTTGTATGTCTTTAAATTTCCATAAGAAAATATCGGAAAACAAAAACAGTGACTTGATTTCAAGAAAAATATTAAGTAAATAATAGCACAGGTGATAGGATGAATTGGCGAAAATCGTGAACGTGGTGGTGAATGATGCTTGGTAGACAAGGACTTAAGTGAAAGTAATTTGGCCTTCGCCAGTGTCAGAGGTACTAGGAATGTCGGGTGTCACGGGGGAAAGCGCAAAGTGGAGGCCGCTGAGCCCTAGAGCCTGGAGAGGAGGGGGAAACTCTCACCTTTGCGATCAAAACAGCTCATCAGTTCACGAACCCACTGGTCTTTGCTGCCCCCGCACACACTCCGCAAACGTAGGTGGAACCTGCGGGGTAAGGACCTGGTCTCAGCTGCATCAACCGCCCCACCCTTTCCCCAGCTCTTTCCTCATTCCGACGAGGTGAAGTCACCGACAAAATATAACCCCTTCTGCTGGGGATGAGAAAATCCAGGTAGGTGGGACTGGGACATGAAGGTGAATTAGCAGAATTAGGGCAAACATAATCCGGAGAGGGGGCTAGGTCCTCCCAGAAGGAGTTCAAGTTTGACCAGAGAGGGTTCCGGAGGCGCTGTCCTCCAGGGGTGGGTGAGATTACCTGACGTAGGAAGGACAGCGTTGATAGAATCGCACTTGCTTCCGGAAATGTTCCATGAACTGAACCGGTGGAGGGGAGTTGGAAGAAAATACTTTATCACAGCGACAACTTCCAGCGACGCTGCCCTCGTTGCCATCGCCTGAGGGAGACAGAGGCGGTCAGCACAGGTTTCTGCGCCAAAGGGCTCCCCCAGGTATTACTCAGCCTCCAACCACTGCCCCATCGCAGTCTCTCCCCTAGACCGGGGTCGGACCCCCAAGGCTCAACCCACACATCACGCCCCTCAAAGACGTCCATAATCCCACCTGGACCCAGGCGTCTCCGAGCCTCTGTCCTCAACCCCAGGCCCTCCCTCTGCCTCGACTGCCTTGGGGACCCTGGCGCATCTGGCTCCCCACTTATTTAACTCAACCCCGCGGCCCTAGTGCCCCCCCACCCACCCACACACACTCACTCCCTTGCCCGGATTCGGGGATCTGGGCCCCAGCCCGGCCCCTGACGAACCTCGCAGAGTCAGCAAGACGAGCAGAAGTAGGAGCTCGAGGGGCAGGGGTCCCCAGCTTCGCCTCATCTCGGGGCCGCCTTTCCCTGTCTGACTCCCAGACAGGCTCCGGAGCAGGACGTCCAGCTGATTTCTCTTGGGCTTTCGCTTCGCTCCCTGCTCCGCTGGAGATGCTGGGGGAGACGGTGGCCGCAGGCGCCGAGTCTCGGCCGAAGAGGAGGCGCGAGGTGGCGGTGCCTCCGTCCCGGCGCTGCGCCGTCTGGAACAGACAGCGCGGCCAGTACTGCGGCCCCCGCGCCCCTGCCCGCCTCCCGCGGCGGGGAAACCCCTGGAGGCGGAGCCCCTTCTCCCACGCCGGGCCCAGAGCCTTCTTCGAGGGGGAGGTCTGGAATGTCCGAAGAAAGCGAAAGAAAACTTAGGCTGCAGAGCGAGGCGGGGCAGGCGGGCAGGGGCCACAGGGCTGATGCAGTTCGGTTCGGGGATGCCCGCCTGCCCCAGGTCACTCCACCGGGTCGGTGACGCGGGTGAGCCGCTTCACCCCGCCTCTCCTCCAAGAAGCTTTCACTTTCCCGGCAAGGGTCCCGGCGCGGCTGGACCCGTCACATGGCTGGTGTGATGCCGGCGTCAAAGTCCGCGCGCCCAGCAGCGCGCGCTGGCCGGGGCCGCTCCGCGCACGCTCCAGACTGCCACCCCGGGCGCGGCCACCCGAAGGGCGGGTCGTGGGCGCGGACAGCCGTGACGTCACGACCGCCCTGTCCCGAGGTATTTACCTTCGAAAAGAGGTGGCGGCTGCAGGTACCGGAGTAGCGGAGCGGCCGGGAGGGGCTAGGTCTACTAGGGCGCACCGCCAAACCGATCCAAGCCAAAGGGATGCCTCGGCTCCTATTCCCTCCTCCCACACCCCACAGACCGATCCCAAATTCTTCCCTCCTCACCAAACCCTCCTCCATAGGATTAGCCCTCCCTCATCTCTATCTTCAATTCAAATCCTACTTTTGAGGGTTCGAGCCTCAAATTTTGAGACCAAATACCATCTCACTCCTGACGACTCATCTGTAACCCTAATCACCCACTTTCAAGTCTAGTCCCCATTCTCATCCTGAACTCCTATCTCCTCAGCCCTGAAAACCTTTTTCTGCGCTCCTAACACTATCCATTAGATACACCCTAAGTGATCCTCAAACACACCCTCCCCCATTTTGTGACCCAGCCCCAAACTCTCACCACTACCCTCTCCCTCACCAAATATCCCTTCCTTTGCTCAGTCTGGGCCCAGGTCCTGTGCCCCTGAGGACATGGAGTTTGTGTCTGGATACCGGGATGAGTTCCTCGATTTCGCTGCCCTCCTCTTTGGCTGGTTCCGCAAGTTCGTGGCGGAGCGAGGGGCTGTGGGGGCCAGCCTTGAGGGCCGCTGGCGACAGCTGGAGGCTCAGATCAGAAGGTTGCCCCAGGACCCTGCCCTTTGGGTGCTCCATGTCTTGCCCAACCGTAGTGTGGGCATCAGCCTGGGGCAAGGGGCAGAGCCAGGCCCTGGACCAGGCCTGGGGGCTGCCCGGCTCCTAGGAGATGAGCCCCCACTCCACCTGCAAGACCTAAGCCCCTATGTCAGCTTTGTCAGCCTGGAGGAAGGGGAGGAAGGGGAGGAGGAGGAGGAGGAAGAAGAAGAGAATGTTGAGGAGGAGGGTGCAGGCACGGAGAAGGTAGAACCAGAGGAGGATGGAGAGCCAACAACTACCAGCAGAGAGTCCCCCGGGGAAGCAAACCCTCCAGGGGATCCAGAGGAGGCTGAGCAGGAGGCAGTAGGGGGCGAGGATGGCTGCCGAGAGGACAGAGCAGAGGACGAAACGGGGCCTGAGAGGAGGAAGGGACGAAGAAGTGGTAAGAACCCAGGGCTGGCTCTGCCCTGCCCCCTGCCCAGGCATACTCCCCTTCTGAAGCCCTCCTCTACCATCCAGAACCAGCTAGGAGTCACACACGGGGGGCCTTCAGCCCAGTCTGGCCCAAAAAGGTATTTTCATTGACCTACAATGTTTTTTAATTTGAGCCAACATAAACATTGAAAGAAAGAAAAACAAAAAACTCCAGAAGTCTGGATTTACACCTTCTCAAGAAAAATCTCAAGTTCCAACAGCAGGACCACATTTCTGCATGGCAGCAAATGCTGGTACTGTGTAGCTGCTGTCCCCTTGAGATGAGGCATACCTTCTCTACTAGGCCGCTTTACTCCCTTAGTTATTCTGCCTGGCCCCTGTAGGCATTTGAATTTGGTACCCCCACCCCTGACTTTTCCCTTCCTCCCCAGAGGCTGCCCCCCTGCACCTTTCGTGTCTCTTATTGGTGACGGATGAACATGGCACCATCTTGGGCATTGATCTGCTCATGGATGGAACACAGGGGAATGCAGACAGGGTCTCAGGGACAGAGAACCTGGCTCCTCGGGCCTATGCTCTCCTCTGCCATAGCATGACCTGCCCCATGGGCTCTGGAGACCCCCGAAAGCCCCGACAGCTTACCGTGGGAGATCCTCAGCTGCATCGGTACAGAAATCTGGTATCTGAGGGTGAGGAGGCCTAGGGGCCTGGACTCTTGAACCCTCCAACCTGATGCTGTCTCCACCCCCATTCAGAGAGCTGGTGAGTCTGGTCCCAAGGCTGGGAGTGAAGTTAGCCAAGACCCCAATGCGGACATGGGGTCCCCGGCCAGGCTTCACCTTTGCCTCCCTTCGGGCTCGAACCTGCCATGTTTGTCACAGGCACAGCTTTGAAGTGAAGCTGACACCCTGGTGAGCAGCCTGCAAAGATGGGGTGAGAGGGAGGAAGACCCCAACAGTCAGGAGAAAAAGCAGGCCAGGGGATGCCCAGCAGACAGACAGAGTGAGGGACTGGGAAATAAAAAGATGAAAGAAAAAAAAAGCCGTTACAGCAGCGAGTGTACAGAAAAACAGACCGAGTGACATATGGGCAGCTGCAGGGAAGATGGACAGCAGAAAGAGGACCTACAGAGGTTAACACCGGGTGCCCACCACCCTTGTGACCCCAGCCCCCAGTGTAGTGCTGTCTTGTACTGTGGAGAGGCTTGTCTCCGGGCCGACTGGCGGCGATGCCCAGATGATGTGAGCCACCGATTTTGGTGCCCGAGGCTTGCAGCCTTCATGGAGCGGGCTGGAGAACTGGCAACCCTGCCTTTTACCTACACTGCAGGTACCATAATGAGGTCAGGATGGTGGGGCAAACAGATGTTTGTGACTGGGGCCCGGGTGCCTGGGAACAGGGTCCTGGGGCTGAAGTCTAAGTGCCTGGGGCTGGAGTCTAGATCCCTGGATTAAGGGCTGGATGCTGGGTATTGGGGGCTAGGGGCTAGACCCCTGAAGCGGGAGACAGGGTCTCTAGAGCTGAGGACTGAGGCCCAGGTCCCTGAGAGCTTAGGAGATTCGGGAGTAAGGATTCAAACACTTGCTTCCCAGCTCCACCACTAACAGGTGACCTTAAACAAATCACTTCTCAGAGTCTCAGTTTCCTCATCTGTAACATAGGGATACTAACAAATGTTAAAACCCAGGGAATTGCTGTAAGGATTCTGTGAACTCAGTGACTGCTACATTGTAGACCCTCAGAAATGTTGTTGGCTCCATAACTAGAACCAGACTCAGAGCCAGGGTCCCTGGGAGAGGCTGAGGAGAGCCATAGTCTGGGCTCCTAGCCACTAGGCCCTCAACCCTCCCCCCCTCCTTCTCCAGAAGTGACCAGTGAAACCTTCAACAAGGAGGCCTTCCTGGCCACGCGGGGCCTAACTCGTGGCTACTGGACCCAGCTTAGCATGCTCATTCCAGGCCCTGGCACACCCAGGCACCCCTGGGGCAGCATGCCATCCCTCAGCCTTCTTCTCAGTGGTGCGTGAGGCCTCTCTTCAGGCATGGGCCCCTCAGCCTAGAGGGAAAGAGGGGACAGAAAAAAGTTGTCCAGGTCCCAGATAACCCCTCCACATACACACCACCAGGGCCACTTCAGCCCTCTCCCCAATCCTCAAAGAAGTCCGCCACCCACCCATCCAGAAGCCCCATCCATAGGCAACCGCCCATTTCCTCTTGCTGCAGCTCCAGGCCCTCTCTCGGGGAATACAGATCCTTTGCAAGGAAGGGGTGGATGGGCCAGGTGGGGGTCTCCTTGACACCAGGCTCCTCTTCTACCTTTCATCCTCTCAGGAGATCCCTACCAGCTTCTCCAGGGGGACGGGCCTGCCCTGATGCCTCCTGTGCCCCCGGATTCACCCAGGGGCCTCTTTGGTGAGCTGGAGGGGCCCTGAGGGAGCTAGAGGTAGGGACAGGGACTGGAGGGCCAGCAGTCTGGATGGCTGAGAAAAAGGGGGTTATTGGACTGAAGGGGTTGGCGTCCAGGCCTGGGGCCAGGTCCCTCAGTAATCCACTCTCCCCAGGCTCATGGCAGGATTACTACACATGGCGGGGCCTCAGCCTGGACTCCCCCATGGCTGTGCTTCTCACCTACCCACTGACTGTGTACTACATCATCACCCACCTGGTGCCGCAGTCCTGTAAGGAGAGCCAAGGCAGGGGAGGAGTGCATGGAGCAGGGGGGACAGGGAGCTGGTAGGGGACAGGAGGAAGGAGGGAGGAGGACCATATTCTCAAACGGCTAGCTTCTCACCCAGTCCCTGAGCTCAACATCCAGAACAAACAGTCACTGAAAATCCACGTGGTGGAGGCCGGGAAGGAGTTTGACCTTGTCATGGTGTTTTGGGTAAGTCCCTCCAGGCCTGAAGGTTGGGCATTTGGGTTTGCAGGTGGATGCAGGGTGGGACCCAGTCTGTCCTCTCTGTCCTTCAGGAGCTCTTGGTCTTGCTCCCCCACGTGGCCCTGGAGCTGCAGTTTGTGGGTGACGGCCTGCCCCCTGAGAGTGACCAGCAGCATTTTACCCTGCAGAGGGTGAGGGCTGAGGGGGACCCTGCTCTCATCCTGCTGTCATCCTGATTGGGCCTTGCCCTTCCTCTCCCCCTCCCTCTTCCCTGTCTTACCTAATGCATCTTCCAGTACACTAACTTCCAGTGGTTTCTCCACCCGACTCTTGGCTCCCCAGGATGGCCCCGAAGTATCTGCCCGTCCTGGTCCTGGGGTATCAGCACGGCTCAGCTCTGGGACTAAGGAGAAGGGGAGTCGCAGGGACCTGCAGATCAAAGTGTCTGCACGGCCCTACCACTTGCTCCAGGGGCCCAAGCCTGACCTGGTTATTGGTAAGAGCCTGGGGTAGGAGTGTGGGGAAGGTGGGAGAGAAGACGACCATGGGAGCCAGCTTCTCCCTGCTCTCCTTCGGTCCGCAGGATTTAATTCCGGCTTTGGTCTCAAGGACACTTGGCTGAGCTCACTGCCCCGGTTACAGGTGGGAGATGAGGCCAAAGGGAACTTTTTCACCTCCTGCCCACTCCCTCCTCTTTTTCTGAAAGTCTCTTCCTCCCCACCATCTGCTCCACAGACATGGGGTGCGCCCACGGGTCCTCTTGCCCCTCTCTATGTCTGCCTGGTGCCTCTCCCTCATCCCGGTCCGTCTGGGTCCTCAGTTTTCAACCCAGTCTTCTATCCTTGTGGCTCGGGAGGTATCTGGGGGGAGGAGCCTCTCAGAGCGTGTCTGAGGCCCTGCCCCACCCCCAGTCCCTCCGAGTGCCGGCCTTCTTCACCGAGAGCAGCGAGTATGGCTGTGTGATGGACGACCAGACCGTGGCGGTGGCCACAGGAGGGGGTACCAGCCCTCCACAGCCCAACCCCTTCCGCTCCCCCTTTCGCCTCAGAGCGGGCGACAATTGCATGCCGTGGTAAGGGTCCGAGACCCTCCCTATTTCCTTCCTGACCCTTAACTTCTTACTCTGGCTGTGCATCCTAAAAGGCCCGCCTCGACCCTCGTCTCTGCTCTGCTGAGACTCTCCTCGCCCCAGCCCTACAACCAGCCTTCTCTGCCTCCACTATTCACCACCCCCCTGGAGGGTCTCGACAACCCTAACACACCCCTCCTTAGATCCTGCTCACAAAATCTCTCCAACTCCTCGCCCACCCCGCAAAAGACCCTCCGACCCTCTGCCTCGCGGAGCCCCTAAGTCTAGCCCCACCTCCTGGAACTTGGGAACCCCGCCCCTTGGGAATCCCGGCCTCTTGGCCCCGCCCCTGACAGCCACGCCCCCCTCAGGTACTGCAACGCCTTCATCTTCCACCTGGTCTACAAGCCCCCGCAAGGGAACGGGGCCCGCCCGGCGCCCAGGCCCGCGCCCCCAGCCCCAACTCCCGCCGCTCCTCCCGCCCCCGCCCGAAGGCGCCGAGGAGAAAAGAAGCTTAGGCGGGGGACCCGCCGGCGGAGATGAGGGCTGACATGTAGCAGTCAACTCCTTCCCCCAACACGCCTCTGAAAGGAACACGAAAACACGCGAGGCCGAGGGGGAGGACGGCTGACGGAACCCGAAAAGGTAAATAAAATTACTTGTTTGAAGCCACTGAGTCAAACGCTCACAATTGGGTCATTAAACGGGGAGGGAAGAAAAGGATTTAGGGATGACCTATTTTCCTCCAGCTTCTCTCAGCCCCTCGACGGCTGTCCCATCTCTCACTTGGGACTCTTACCCTCCTTGGTAATCCCAAACGTCTAATGTATATTTGGATAAGTCATTTTCCATCCCCAGTAACCCTCAGGAACCTGCCCCAAGGCAAGCCAAGACCAAGAAGCAGAAAGTGGATTCTTTGGGGGCAGGGGTGGGCAGGGGAAGCGTACAACCTCCTAGGGGCGCACAGACCCCTTAGTTTAGTGAAAGGCTCCAGCCACCCAACTGTCCAAGTTAGAAACCTGGCAGCCATCATTGACTCCACATTCTCTCATCCCTCATATCCAATGAAGAACCAACTCCTGCTGAGTCAGACTGCTAAAGTCACTCAAATGCAACAGTTTATGTCCAATCCCACTGCAAACTCCACCATACCTCCGTCTCCACGTATCAGCCAGCATATTCCTTCTAAAACAGACATTCAAATTACCCCCTGCTTAAATCCCTCCAGTGAGTCTCCTCTGCTTCTAAAGTCCACTTGAGTGTGGGCTGGACTTAGTGACTCTCACTAAGTATAGGAAGGGAAAAATAGTGGAGAAACCTGGCAGACACCACTTAACCAAATGATGAAGGTTAATAAGAAATAATGTCACGTTGACATTATGTGCTCCCTGACATGATGCAATGACAAAGCTACGTCACCTCTGTAGTATTCTTCCCAGAAATCCATAACTTCAGTCTAATCATGAGAAAACATCAGACAAATCCAAGTTGTGGGACAGTCTACAAAATACCTGACCACTATTCTTCAAAAGTGTCCAAGCCATGAAAGGCAAGGAAAGACCAAGACACTGTGACAGATTGGAAGAGACTAAGGAGACATGACAACTAAATATGATGCAGTATCCTGGATTGGATCCTGGAACAGAAAAAGGACATTAGTGGAAAAACTGGAGAAATCCAAATAAAGTCTGTGATTTAGCTAATGGTATTGTACCAGTGTTAATTTCTTTTTTTAATTTTTTTTTTTGTGAGGAAGATCAGCCCTGAGCTAACATCCATGCTAATCTGCCTCTTTTTGCTGAGGAAGACCGGCTCTGAGCTAACATCTATTGCCAATCCTCCTCCTTTTTTCCCCCAAAGCCCCAGTAGATAGTTGTATGTCATAGTTTCACATCCTTCTAGTTGCTGTATGTGGGACACGGCCTCAGCATGGCTGGAGAAGCTGTGCGACGATGTGTACCCGGGATCCAAACCGGGGCCGCCAGCAGCAGAGCACGCGCACTTAACCGCTAAGCCACGGGGCCGGCCCACCAATGTTAATTTCTTAGTGTTGATAAACATGCCATGGTTATTTAAGATGTAACATTAAAGGAAGATGGGTGAAGGTATATGGGAACACTCTACTATCTTTGCAATTTATCTATAAATCTAAAATTATTTCAAAATAAAAAGTTAAAAATCAAGTTCAGACTCAGTATGGCTTATAAAGTGTCTGTCATTCACTTTTATTATAAATATTTTATTATCTGTTTCCAAATATACTCAAAAGCCCAGAGACTTAGCGTAATGAATTTCTATATAGCCTTCACTCAGCTTCAACAATTATCAACATTTTTCCCATTTTATCATTATCCCCTGTGATATTGTGATGTAATAAGAAATATATATTTGGTCTTGTCCTGGTTCCTGGCAAGAGCTTCTAAAACCCTTGGAATTTCCTGAGTGATAGGGGTGATAGGAGTGTCTTTTGTTTTCATAATAAGCCCCTTTCAATGTACCTGAGTCTGTGCTAATGAGGTTACCCTAGGTGGGTGTTGGGGCGGGGAAAAATCCCTTTTTCTCTCTTCTTGTGTTCTTGTGCTGGACTAATAGTAAAATTGACACAAGACCAGATTAACAGGAGAAAAATCCAATTTAATTACATGCACATGGAAGAATCATAAAGATGATGCTTAGAGAGTGAACAAAGCAGGCAGTATGTATATCTTTTACAAAAGGAAACAATAAATTTGTGAAGAATTGACAGGACAAAGAAACTTAGGTTTGGGGTACATATTTAGCAAGGTTTGTTTATGCAGGCTTCTCGGCCTTGAATTCCCTAGCTCTGGTGATAAGGATGCAGGGAGAGCACCTTTCACATGGGAGATTTATTTTCTGCTTTCAGGGGAACAGAGACAGGAGGGTCAGAATGCCATTTTTTTGCTTCTCAAGTAACTTTAATTCTAAATAATTAATATGTTATTGTGGGATATTTTGGGGTGGCCTGCCCTGGGCCCCAATAGTTCCCTCCTTTGAAACTTCCCTGGAAGTTTCATATGTTAAAAGTTGACCTGGTAGGTTGTTCTATTATTTCATTGAATTAATCTTTTAGTCTTGAAAATAGGTCAGTTCAGTTAAACAATTGCGTCTCATTTCAGGAGACAGCGATGCAGGTGGGCTCCCAAAATTAGGTCTGTGGTGCAAGAAATCAGGTATTTAATAAGAGGCACTTCTATGGAAACAAAGAAAAACAATGGTTAATGGTTGGAGCAAATTATAACCCAGTTTTTGAGCCTAGGGGGTAGCCAGTCAAAAAGATCTCTAGATGTCAGAGTTGAAGCATCTTTTGCAGTTTTAAATGTCTTTGATGATGTCACTGGGGGTTCAGGTATCTTTCTGAGTGGCTTACACAGCAACAGACATGAATCTCTCTGGAGCTGATAGCAAGTTGTCCAGCTTCAGTTTGCAGGCGTCAGGAAAAGGGCGGGTGCAGTTCTCAATGATTCCAAATGTAAATGATGGAAAAAATCGAAAACATTAGTTTTGGAGATTTGTAGCCAAATATTTGGGGAAATTAGAAGAATTTAAGATCTAGTCCAGTTTTTAGGTAAATAAGAAACTTCAAGGAAAATGAACAGCACTAGAATTTAATATTTACAAGTGTGTATTATAGTTTTTACTGAAACATAAGTTTTCTCTCTAAAATCACCCTTATTTTTACCAAAGATAGCCAAGTTAAGACTAACTGGTTTGTAAAATGTCTACATTCAATAAATTTGGCCCAATTATTCACAGAAGCACAACAAAAATATCAATTGATCATATAGGCTCTTTTAAACCTGCTTTGCTGGAACTTTTTATAAGGAATATCAGATAGGCCTCTCAAGGCCAGGAAAGCCAAGGACTTATCAGACAAAGCCTATAATACCTACAGATTTGGGTGAATTTTTCTCTTCTCTTGAGGTTCCCCAAAATATTGAGGTTCCTTGCACCTGCCAGATAAGTGACCTTCCTTACTTACCTGGTGAGATTGCTGGGAACCCTGTAAACAAGGGATTAGGCCAATATTTCCAAGTGGCTTTATTCCATAAAGTCCAATTTTTGCTCCTCAAAAACTGTCTGGTCATATCTGAGGTTATGCCTGTTTCTCTCAAATATGACATTGCAGTTAAAGCTTTGGCAATATAACCAATGTTTCCAATCGTGTCCTATTATAAGGAAAACAGATTCTTCCTCAAACTTATACAAATAAATATATTGCCATGGAATAATATTTACTTACTAAGAGTTTCCAAATTCTGGGGGGATCACGTAGAGAGAAAAAGATAAATTCTGTTTACAAAAGTATAATTCACCAAATTGCTGTAAGTCACAGAGAGTTAAGAGAAAAGGAAAAAAAGGTTTCCTTAAATCTGGAAAAATGAAAGATTAAAAAACCAGTAATATTTTAGACAAAAAGTTATAAAAATTATAATCATCCTCATCAGTTCATTCAGTCCCATGTATTAATTCTTGTTCTGCTTGAATCCAGTTTTTCTATTAGTTCTTTCAGTTTTGTCTGATGATTGAGGGTGACAGGAACAGTCATAATTCTAAGAAGTTTGCCAGGTTTCTGTTATAGCTTGGATGACTTGCCCAGTGAAGTGGGTGCCTCAATCACTGGAGACTGTGGAAGGTATACCCCAAGTGGGAAACACATTTTCTAACATTTTTTGTGTGTGTGAGGAAGATCAGCCCTGAGCTAACATCCATGCTAATCCTCCTCTTTTTGCTGAGGAAGACTGGCTCTGAGCTAACATCTATTGCCAATCCTCCTCCTTTTTTTTTTTATTCCCCCAAAGCCCCAGTAGATAGTTGTATGTCATAGTTTCACATCCTTCTAGTTGCTGTATGTGGGATGCGGCCTCAGCATAGCCGGAGAAGCAGTGCATCGGTGCGCGCCCTGGATCTGAACCCGGGCCACCAGTAGCAGAGCACACGCACTTAACTGCTAAGCCACGGGGCCGGCCCTCTAACAGTTTTAATAGCCTCTGTGAGGTCATCAGCTTTGTGGCAGAGGAAGGCTTCAACTCATCCAGAAAACATATATCTAATAACAAGAACATATTGACAATCCATACTAAGTGGCAGTTGAATGAAGTCCAACTAGAGGTGCTCAAAGGACCCAGAGGGAGGAGTTCTGAGACGTCTAGGGACAGAAATAGTTTTTCCTATTGGGTGAAGGAATGTGAAAACTGAAAAATGGAGTTTGCCAGGAGCTGGGAAGAACCAAGCAGCTCTCTTGGGTTTCCCATAGCCTGGACTGTTTAATTTATAGCCATTGTCTACCGATCTTAATTGCTCTGATTCAGGAGCAGACTGTTGCCATGTTACAAGGACATAAAGGATGGCAAAAATCTGGCAACGAGGGGTCAATTTTTTCCTTTGGCAGAAGCAGAATGGACTTCATCCACATGTGTCATAACCCTTATAGATTCTGTTATTGCTGCCTTTGCATGAAAGTCAGCTAAAACTTTTTCCTGATATTTAGTGTGAGCCTCACTCTTGATGACAGACAACATTTTATACCAGGACATGTTAGACTTCCAGGAATTTCACATAATTTCTGGATCTCTTCTAACATATAATTATATAGATACAACATAAAGAAGACAATGTTATTTCTTATTTGATAATGTTTTCCATGTCATTTAACGTATCAAATAAGTCTAATTAGTTTAATATTCCTCTTTTTATAAGGAGAGAGAATAAATCCTTTGAGATATTTCAGGGATCCTCTGAAAAATCCCAAAGTTAGCTAGAGGTCAAAAAGACTTCATTTAGAATTTGATTTTGGGAAGTTTATCAAAAATATCAAAGAGGTTTTAAAACACTTGCCTAAATATGATCACAGATCATTTTTAAACAGTATTTAATTATTTATTTAACCAAAGTGACAAAAAGATTTCAAAGACAAATAAGGTTACATAGTCATAAAACTTTAGCTCTTTTAATAGAAAAGACTCAGCTTTTAAGATAAGGCACAGGGGGCCGGCCCTGTGGCTTAGCGGTTAAGTGCGCGCACTCCGCTGCTGGTGGCCCGGGTTCGGATCCCGGGCGTGCACTGACACAACACTTCTCAGGCCATGCTGAGGCCACGTCCCACATACAGCAACTAGAAGGCTGTGCAACTATGACATACAACTATATACTGGGGCTTTGGGGGAAAAAAATAAATAAATAAAAATTAAAAAAAAAAAAGATAAGGCACAGGAAGTAGTTCTGATAAAACACCACAAAGTAAGGAAAAATCTTTCATAATCTCTTATCAGGAGTAGACCAATATTCCAAGAAAATTTTGTTCTGTTGAGAGATGAAAAGAAAATTATGTTCCAGTTTTATATAAATATGCTATTGATATTAAAGCTTATTTTTAAAACTTTTAAAATAATTTTTGTTAACTTGATCACATGAGGTAAGATTCTCTTTTCTCATTCTTTCTCTTTTTCCAGAAATAATCAGTTTTATTTTCAGACAAAAATGTTGTTTTTTTAACAAAATGTATTTTCATTTTTTATACCTTTTGTGAAAAACATAGATCTTATTTTCTTTGTAGATAGAGATTTTTTCCTTATTAATTTTAGTAGCTTTAATTACATAAAATAATTAGAATTTTTAACCCTTAGAAACGTTAATTTCTAGTGAACACTAAGAAGGATTCAATTGTGAGCTGTATGTTGTATTCATGTTTTTCAGATTGGCAAATTTATGAATATGTTTTATAATTTTTAGAAACATATTTTTTATAGTATAATCTTTTAATAAAACATATTTATTAATAGACCCAAAGTTATCTTTTAGTTTTTTCTGTAATAAGGAGCCAAAAGTGGAGAAATCCCTCTGCAGTAATTAATATTTTATTATTATATCTGGAGATGATATAGATATTTAATGAACTCTTTATCATTTAACCTTACTTAGTAAAACTTTAAAGTTTTAAACCGTCAAAAAGACTTGAGGGGGCCAGCCCGGTGGCATAGTGGTTAAATTCACATGCTCTGCTTCGGCGGCCTGGGGTTCTCAGGTTCAGATCCCAGGCGTGGACCTACGCACCACTCATCAGGCCATGCTGTGGAAGCATCCCATATACAAATTAGAGGAAGATGGGCACAGATGTTAGGTCATAGCCAAGCTTCCTCACAAAAAAAAAAAAAAAAAGACTAGGGGAAGTTATTTTTAAGTACATATACCATAAAACATAATTATTGTACCTAAAAAATCTTTATTTCATTAACATCTATATAATTTATTTGTTCTTAACAGTCATACTTAGATTATTTACGAAAATTTTATAAGACATTAAAGCAGTTAGCCATCATTTTAAGTTATCATTACTATTTTTTTTGCTAACCAATTTTATAACAGAGATAACATGAGTTTGATTAATAACCAAGGTAGAATAAAAGTTGCATGTTTGCATTATATCCAATACTGATAACTCTGAAGGCATGCCTATTTTAATTAAACCAACAAACTTCAGCAAGTTTTTATTTACCAAAGATTATTTTATATCATGTTAACTTGAAAAACATTTGGATTGGTTTTGTTATATTTAGAAATAATTTATATAAGTGCTTACTAAGTTAATTAAATAGAGCTCTATAGAAATGAATTTCATTAATACCATCCAGAGGTAGAAAAATATCATATCTATAACATACATACATATACATAGACAGACACAAACAGAGATCTTATAGCTTTTATTTTAAAAATTTTAGCCATGAATCAGGTGAAGGGAAGGAAGACCTATCCTCTACCCACTCTGGGTCCTTCTGGCTGGGGTATGGATTAAATTGACATGAGACAGAGTAACAGGAGAAAATCAAACAAAGCTTTATAATATATATACATGGGAGAGACCTGGAAAAACTGGGTAACTCGACAAAATGGCGGAGGTTCTCATCTTAACTATCTTCAGCTAAAGACAAAGGAGGATGTTGGGGGTGGGGAGAGTCAGTTATGGGAGATTACCAGAAAAGTACAGTAAATAAGAGTAAGGTTATTATGCAGATTTAAGGCCTTGCCTTCCACATTGATAAGTTTCTAGAGATGTGGTCATCCCTCATTCTTCCAGGTACAGAGAGGGAGATACCTTTACAAATGTTACAAAGAGATTTCCCTTACAAATGTAAATGTTTGGTAAACAGAACTTTGATAAGAATAGACTTAGCAAGGACCCTCCCAGTCTATCCATACCCAGAGTTATCTAAGGTGATGGCCTGTCCTTAGGCCTAACTGCCTAAATTCTTTTAGGCGGTTAGTGGCAGGGAGGTCAAAGTTTCCTTCAGAGAAAATAATCAAGGTAAAGAGACATATTTTGAGGTGGCCAATTCTGATCCCCCACACAGGTATAATATAAAACTCATTAATTTATAAATAACTGTGTCACTACAAGATGGAACAAGGTAAGGTTACATACTTAAAAGTTTTTTTTGTTGCTGTTGCTAATATTTCTGGGGAAGACTTTTAAGATATATTTGTCTTAGACAAGGAAGCTGTGAATTAGATTTGGGGCAAAAGAGTGTCTCTAGCAGCCTGTATTTAAAATAAAACATTTTTTCTTTTTTTCTCTAACCTTAGGCTTTACTGATTGAGTTACCCAGGTTTAGTCTTAGGCAATTATGGGCTGTTATCTTTTGGGTTGTTTACATTTTATTTTATTTTATTTTTTTTTTAGATTTTATTTATTTTATTTTTCCCCCCAAAGCCCCAGTGGATAGTTGTGTGTCGTAGCTGCACATCCTTCTAGTTGTTGTATGTGGGACTCGGCCTCAGGATGAACGGAGAAGTGGTGCCTCGATGCGCACCCGGGATCCGAACCCGGGCCACCAGCATCGCAGCGCGCGCACTTAACCACCAAGCCACAGGGCCGGCCCTAGGTTGTTTACATTTTAAAGACATGCTAAAATTTATAACTTTAAGGGACATTGAGAAAAAATGTAAGTTTTTTTATAGGAGTTTCAAGGTAATTGTGATTTAAAATTTTTCTTCAGTCTTAGGAATTGGGAACAGTCTAAATAAGGAGAGGTTACAAGTCTTTTGAGAAAAACAGGGGAGGTTTTGGGATTGGTGAAAGGGAATGGGTGGAATCTGAACTGCCTTTAGAGTCAAATTTTTAGTTTTGCAAAGATTTGTAAGATAAGGACAGTTGTTCTTAATTTCTTAGAAATTGGGCTGTAACTTAATTGACATCATAGGTTGATTTACCCATCCAATTACGTTAATCCTAATTTTCTTCTTTTCTCTGGTACATAGTTTTATTTTAACTTAGGGAAGAAGGCCTATAAAAAATTCCTATCAGGGTCTGAATGTCACTTTTTAATTTGGCCTAGTTTTGACCATAGAGCTACTAAAAAAATCCTTCTAAATATCTTGTCAGTTTCCAGCTGAGACAAACAGTAAATATTTCTGGCAGTATTAAATAACTCTATGGACCCAAGAGGTGTCTTCAAAGGTTCTCACCTTCCTAAAATCCAGAGTCATTCTCAAAGATAGCCAAAGAAGAAACTGACAACCTGCATTCGTGTCCCAGGCAGACAGAAAGTTAAGCCAAGCTCTTAGAACACAAAGCAAGGCAAATAAGAAGGTTAATAGCTATCCCTGGGAGAGAAAGTGTCAATAACCGATGGGTCTAGATTTGGAAAGGAAGGGACAAAGTAAAAAAAAAAAAAAAAAAATTTGTTTTGACTGAGCATTACAGAATGGCCACTGAGTAGAGGTAAAAGAGCTGTTGTCCAGGGGACATAAATTCCCTGGGAGGGAGTTCTAGAATAAATCTGCAAAGGATATTGCATAGGAAGCTCTGATGTTAGTAGAGCCTGTATAGATCTCAGCAAAGCAAGCTTTATTGCCTGTCCTAGGTGCTACTGCTGAATTTATTTTCTGGCTTTTAGCATTTACATGAGTAACCTGTATACACTTAGAGATTAGACTGGAGTACTCTATGTAAATCTTGTAGGAAAAGGAAGCTAAAACAGACGGATGGGGCCAGATTTTTAAAAGGGAGAGTTTACATTGGATTTTTGTGTTAAGTTTAAATTTTTGTTCTCTCATCTTGTTAGGGAGCCCTTAAGTCTAGCTGTTATATTATTTTTTTCTTTTTTCTTCTTTAGTGCCAGACCATTGTACTTTCAATGTCCTGATTTTTTTTTAAATAATATCTGCGAATGTCTGAAGGCAAATAAGGGATCTGAGTGGACTTGATTTTTGTTCTAATTTCTGTCTTTTCATTTTATTAAAGAAGTCTTAATGGCTAGCTGTTATACTAATATGAGAGCTCTCTAAAAATTTTTTTTCAATTTAGAAGTTTTTCCAATTTAAAGAATCCATTGTCTGGCCATGGATGAGTGGGACCTTAATAGCAACTCAAACCAATAAGCCTTTTTATGGCTTAACAAATGGATGCAAGAGGCATCCCGAAAAGAGAGTGCAAAAGGATGCAGCCCTCACAAGATCCAAAAGTTCAGTCTCAAAAATAGTCTAGAAAGGAAAGACCTTTGTTGCACAGGTGGTAAGGATGGTGTACTGAAAATGGTATCTCTGGTCTCCCTCAAGAGTGTGGGATGCCTCCAGTCGTAGACCCGATACTCTGTGATACCGGGTAGGCACTACTGGAATGGGATTTTTCCAGCACTAACAAGCAATGAAGGCTGAGATGACAAGAGGCCTTAAGGACTACACCCTTTATGATGAACTCCTCTGGAGCTAGCATGGCCAGACAGAGTGCTGCTTGTGACTGCATGTCTCAGAACCCCAGTCTTTCCACTGGCCACCAGGTGCACCCCAGTAAACGCACCTTCTGGATGGTGGAGACCAGAAAATATATTTTCACTGGTCACAAAGCCAAGCTCTCAGGACATAAAACAAGATGGAAGGAAAAACCTCATCTGGTTTTTGTAGAGGGGACCCACAGCAAAGTTAAATAGACACCCGTCAGGTGAGAAGCATAAAACTCCCCTGTCTGTGAGGCCGGCTGGAACAGCAGGTTTATCAAGGGCCTGAACCTGCTGTTCTGCCCTATGGTTCTTCCTCCTTATGACAAACGACACAACGGACAGAGACAAAGGAAAACAAAGACTTTTTCTGGGAGGAAAGGACCAATAAAACCAAGAGTACTTGTTTACCAAATGCCAAATGGCTAAAATCCAAGAAACTAGTTTCACAAATATTTTCTCCTGCCAATCTAAATTTAGAGAGAGAGAAAGAAACTCTCACCACTTTCATTCCCGTTGGACTCTGCAGACAGAGATCTGGGAGGCTGATGTGGTAAGAAAACTTACCTTCTGGCCGGCTTCTGTGTCTGATGCCCCAGGATCTCTGAGCTGCAGCAGCCTCAGGGAGAAAGCAGTTTTCCAGCCAGTGGGTCTCCTAGCTGGCTCGCCAAAACTGTCGGGGCAGAGAAAAATCCCTTTCTTCCCTTCTTGTGTTCTTGTGCTGGACTAATAGTAAAATTGACACAAGACCAGATTAACAGGAGAAAAACCCAATTTAATTACATGCACACGGGGGAATCATAAAGATGATGCTCAGAGAGTGAACAAAGCAGGCAGTATGTATATCTTTTTTTTTTTTAAGAGTTTATTTTATTTTATTTTTTGTGTGTGTGAGGGAGATCAGCCCTGAGCTAACATCCGTCCTAATCCTCCTCTTTTTGCTGAGGAAGACCGGCTCTGAGCTAACATCTATTGCCAATCCTCCTCCTTTTTTAATTCCCCAAAGCCCCAGTAGATAGTTGTATGTCATAGTTGCACATCCTTCTAGTTGCTGTGTGTGGGATGCGGCCTCAGCATGGCTGGAGAAGCGGGACGTCAGTGCATGCCCGGGATCTGAACTCGGGCCACCAGTAGCAGAGCCTGCACACTTAACCGCTAAGCCACCAGGCCGGCCCCAGTATGTATATCTTTTACACAAGGAAACAGTAAATTTGTGAAGAATTGACGGGACAAAGAAACTTAGGTTTTGGGTACGTAATTAGCAAGATTTGTTTATGCAGGCTTCTCGGCCTTGAATTCCCTAGCTCTGGTGATAAGGATGCAGGGAGAGCACTGAAGGGGAGGAAGACTATCCTCCACCCACTGTGGGTCCTTTCTGGCTGAGCTACAAATTAAATTGACATGATTGACATGAGACTGAATAGCAGGAGAAAATCAAAGTTTAATAACATGTATACATGGGAGAAACCAGGGAAACAGTTTCTCAACAAAAATGGGGGACGTTCTCTTCTTAAATAGATTTAGGTAAAGACAAAGGAGGATTTTTGGGATGGGGGAGTCAGTTATGAGAGATTACCAGAAAAGCACAGTAAAGTTATTATGCAGCCTCACCTTCCACTTGATAAGTTTCTAGAGATGAAGTCATCCCCCCCTCTTCTCAGTACAGAGAGGGAGATATCTTTACAAATGGAGATTTCCCTTACAAATGTAAATGTTTGGTAAACAGAACTTTGATAAGAATGGGCTTAGCAAAAACCCTAAAAAAAAACTAAATTTGGGGGAAGGTCAAATTTTCTTTCAGAGAAAATAATCAAGGTAAAGAGACATATTTTGAGATGGCCAATTTTGATTTTCCACAGCACCTTTCACATGGGAGATGTATTTCCTGCTTTCAGGAGAACAGAGACAAAAGGGTCAGAATGCCTTTTTGCTTCTCAAGTAACTTTAATTCTAAATAATTAATATCCTATTGTGGGATATTTTGGGGTGGCCTGCCCTGGGCCCCAACATGGGCCCTTATTTAACTTCAGGATGGGAGCTGGTTACTAGAAGAACCAACCTTGTGATTAGAGGGCTGGAACTTTCAGGCTCACCCCTCAACCCCTGGAGAGAAGAGAAGGGCTGGAGATTGAGTTAATCACCAAGATTATCAATCGTGCCTACATGATGGAACTTGCATAAAAATCCCTAACCAGTGGGGTTCAGAGAGCTTCTGGGCTGGTGAATACACTGAGGTACTGAGGATGGTGCACCTGGAGAGAGCATGGAAGCTCTACACACCCACCCACCCCCGTACCTTGCCCTATGCGTCTTTCTACTTGGCTGTTCCTAAGTTGTATCCTTTATAATAAACCAGTAATGTGAATAAACTGTTTTCCTGAGTTCTGTGAGCCATTTTAGTAAATTATCAAACCTGAGGAGGGGGTTGTAGGGGATCAGAATTGGCCACCTCAAGATGTGTCTCTTTGGCATGAGGATTACGTTGGGCTGGTTACTTTTAAGACAGGGAAGAAGCTCTGAAAACCAAGTAGAAGTTACTCTTTGTAAGAGACATTTACATTTGTAAGGAAAATCTCCATTTGTAAAGATATCTCCCTCTCTGTACCAGGAAGAGGAAGAGGGGGGATGACCTTATCTCTAGAAACTCTTATCAATGCGGAAGGCAAGGACTTAAATCTGCATAATAACCTTGCTCTTGTTTACTGTGCTTTTCTGATAATCTCTCATAACTGACTCCCCCCCACCCCCAACATCCTCCTTTGTCTTTAGCTGAAGATGCTATTTAATGTGGCAGCTTCAGCCATTCTCGCTGAGTTACCCAGTTTTCCTGGGTTTCTCCCATGTATACATGTTATTAAACTTGCTTGATTTTTCTCCTGTTATTCTCTCTCATGTCAGTTTAATTCATAGCCCAGCCAGAAGGACCTAGAGTAGGTAGAGGAATTGTCTTCATCCCCTACAGGGGAAGGAACCCTTGATTTATAGTCAGTGGTCAGAAGTACGGGAGGCCCAGGACTTGTGATTGGCATCTGAAGTAGGGACAGTCTTATGGGATTAAGCTCATTCTGGGTATTTAGTGTCAGAATTGACTGAATTGTAGGACACTCAGTTGGTGTCTGGGTAGTTGGAGAATTGGTTGGTGTCAGCGGGGGGTGGGGGACCCACAAATTTGGTGTCAGAAGTGCTGGTAGTAAAAACAGCTAATAGTTGGTGTCAGAAGTGAGATTTGCTAGACTGGTCCTGGCTCACAGAAATATGTGGTTTGGAAAGAGAAAGAATGAAAGGGTGGCAGGTGAGAAACCTTTGATTCCTGGGTGGCTGCATGGCCACCCATGATATGGAACAGCAGCTGTGTGGCAATCAGTTCCTAAAGGTTAAAGTTACCAATGGAATTTAGAACTGGATCAAACTCCCAGGGGTTGGTTCACTGGATGCATAAGGAAATGCAAACTAATAAGAAAAAAGTGAAATACACAATTCCTTGGTTATTATCTGTAATAGTAAAAAGAAATGTAGGGCCAGCCCCGTGGCTTAGTGGTTAAGTGCATGCGCTCTGCTGCTGGCGGCCCGGGTTCGGATCCCGGGCGCGCACCGACGCACCGCTTCTCCGGCCATGCTGAGGCCACATCCCACATATAGTGCACTAGAAGGATGTGCAGCTATGACATACAACTATCTATTGGGGCTTTGGGGGGGGATAGATAAATAAATAAATAAATAAATAAATAAATAAATAAATAAATAAATAAATAAATAAAAAGAAAGAAACGTAAAGAGTTCTGGTTTGGACTTGGATGCTACACTAAGCTCAAATTTTGGTCAGTCTAAGCTTCGGCCACTAGCCTCGAAGCTGTTCACACAGTGAAAAATTATGCAGTGACAGCAGAAAGTATCTCTAAGGCCTCTGGTCACCAAGAAGGGGGTCAACATGGGGGGAGGGCAAAACCAAGAAACTACTGAAACCAGGGGCTGTAGAGTGTGAAGGAGTTGCTTCATTTTGTAGATTGGTATCCTCAGTTTCCAGAAGACCCTTTTACTAAAATGGATTATAAGAGTGACTAATTTAGGGGCATATCTTTGGTTTTGAATGCTGCAGGGTAGAAAAGCATATTTGGGTTGATACAGGACCCACAGCTCCCTATTAAACAATCACAGATGGCTGTACAATCCAGACACATAGAAGGTTATTCCTGGGGAATAAACCAGAAGTTATCTAGGGGCCCAGCAAGAGTCACCTCATTAGCATAAACGCAGGTATGATTGAAAGGGGCTTATTATAAATAACAAGAGATGCTCCTCTTATCCCTATCATTCAAGAAATTCCAAGGGTTTTAGAAGAACTTGTGCCAGGAACCTGGGTCAAAGACCAAATACATATTTCTTATTATATCACAATATCACACCCCCAGCTTTTTCCCAGTGTGTTTTAAAGCACACCCCAGACTTCAGTCATCTCATTTATATGTATCTATAACTAATAATGGCTTTTTAAAAAAGAACACCACCATGCCATTATCATATCCAGTAAAATTAACAATTATGCTTAAATAGCTTATAATATTCAGTTCATATTCAAATTTTTTCAGTTATCTCAAAGATGCCTTTTACAGTTGGTTTGTTCCAATCAAGAAATAAATAAGATCCACACCCGGCTTTTGGCTGTTATGTGTCCTAAATCTCTTATTCTACAACAGCCCTCCCTCCCTTTTCTTTCTTTTTTTATTTTCATGCCACTGATTAAATGAGAAACTGAATTATTTGTCCTGTAGAATGTTCCTCATGTCTGGATCCGGCTGATTACTTCCTCAGAGTGTTTTTTAATTTGTTCCTCTATCTCCTTTAGTTCCTGAAAACTGGTAGTTAGACCTAGATGACAAGGTCCTGTTAACGCAGTCCCCGCCAACCTCTGCAGGGTGATCTCATGCCACTTCCTGCCCCCTCTCTACCCTCCAGTCAGATGCCTGTAAATGAAAACACCACATTCTCTCATTGTGGAACTTCCCCACTTTCTTGCTCAACTAATTCCTTCTCAGCCTAAACATCACTTCTTTAGGGAGGGAGGACTTCCTTGACCCCCAGATGAGGATAAGACCTCACCACCTTGGATGTCCCCTACAGCCATAAAAGGGAAACCCTACAGCCATAAAAGGATTGTTTTCCCTGGCGGGTCGAGGGGAAATAGAACTGTGCACCACTCCCTTGGCTGGAAAATAATCGTTCCCTAAACTCCTGCCCTCTACTGCATAAAAGTATGAAAGGATATGGTTCTCTCTGAGTCGTGGGATTACTAAGGATTTGTTTATTGATTTTGTTTACCTGTATTGCTCATTTTTCTTCTATGAACACAAAGTACCTTTGTAATAAAAAATGTTTAATTTACAAATTGCTCTCTTTAATAATTCAATAAATATTGATTGAATGCACACAAGGCTTTATGTTAGAGATGAAATGGGGAAAAAAGACAGATGGTGGTCCCTGCCTCCATGAAGCTTACGGTCTATGGCAGGGGTCAGTAAACTACGGCCTCTGGCCAAATCCAGCCTACCACCTGTTTTTGTATGGCCTACAAGCTAAGAAATCAAAAGAAGAAGACTATACCATGGTGTAAAAATTATATGAAATTCAAACTGCAGTGTCCATAAATTTATATTGAAATAGACCCACAACCATTTCTTTATGTATTGTCTGTGGCTACTTTCATGATACAAACAGCAGGGTTTGAGTACTAGTGACAGAAACCATATGGCCTGCAAAGTCTAAAATATTTACTAACAGGCTCTTCATGGAAAAAGTTTGCTGACCCCTGGTTTAGGGCAAGGTTTTCAAAATGCAGACTCATGAGATTTTGTGTGGGTCATAAAGTCAATTTAGTGGGCCTCAAATAGCATTCTTTTTGTAATGAAATAGAATAGAATAGAATAGAATAGGGGCCAGCCCGGTGGCGTAGTGATTAAGTTTGCACACTCCACTTAGGTGGCCTGGAGTTCATGGGTTCAGATCCCGGGTGCGGACCTACCCCACTCATCGGTGGCCATGCTGTAGCAGCATCCCATATACAAAAACAGAGGATGATTGGCACAGATGTTAGCTCAGGGCCAATCTTCCCCACCAAAAATATAAAGAAAAAGAATAGAATAAAAATATTAGGTGTATCACATGTAGTAAGAGTAAATATTTTGTGAAACATTTGTTTTGCTTCTATATACGTGTGTGTATGTGTTGCATCGTGATATAAAATGTATTTCTTACTGTAGATCATGGTCAAAACATCTGAAAGTCATTGGCTTGGAGGGAGGCCTGGAAGAAACAGAAGTAACAGGAAAATTACAGTACAGTGTGATTGGTGTGATGATGAAAGAGTTATAGACTCTTAGAAACAAAGAAGAGGCATTTAAGATAGCCTCAGGGTGTCAGGGAAGGCCTTTTGGAAGAAATGACATCTAAGCAGTGACTTGAAGGACAAGTAGGAGTTACCCAGGAAAAGAAGAAAAAAGACTAACAGCATGTACACAGGCCCTGGGGCAAAAGTAAACAAAGCACTTGAGACAAATTACAAGAAGTTCAATGTGGTTAGAGTTTAGGATGAGATGAGGCTCCCCTTACCCCTCACTCTCCATCACATTACTCTTTTATTTTCTTTGAGCACTTATCACAGTTATTTTATTGGCTCATTCATTTATGTATGTTTATTACCCCTCCTCCTCCAACACACACTAAAAAGTAAATGCCAGGAAAGGGGAGACCTTGTCTGCCTTGTTTATAACTATGCCCTAGCACAGTGCCTAGGACAAAATAGCCACTCAGCATTTCCTAAAGGAATTGTAAAAAGATATTCCTGCTATACTAAGGGGAAAATGGACTATGAGAGAGTAAGACCTGAGGAGAGAGATCAGCTAGGAGGTTTTGGTAATAATACAGGCAAGAGCTGATGGTGCCTCAATGTTGGCGAGAAACAGGTAGATCCTGGGCTCATGAGGAGGCAGAAATAACAATATCAATGAATAGATCTTGGGGCATGGGGAGGGCAGGGGAAGGAGCTGAAGGAGTGAAGGATGGCCTCCTGGCTCCTAGCTAGGGCAAATGGATAGAAAAGGTGCCATCTGCTCACAGTGGGGACACAAGAAGAAGAAGAATGGAGTTAGAGTAGCTGGAAGAGGGTGGGAGAGAAAGGTAATGAATTCAGGGTGGGACTTGTGAAGTTTGAGATGCTTGTGGGACCTCCTGATGGAGATTCTGGTAGGCAGTTGATATGTGAAATGGAACTCACACAACTAGGAGAGTGGATGAAGGCACCTAGACAGAACGAGAAGAGGCCTTAGCGACAGAAGCCTGGTGAAGGCCAAAATGTAAGGCTGGTCAGAGGAAGGAGAGGGAGAAGTCCTGAGGGTAGCAGGAAAACTAGGAGAGTTCAGAAACAAAGAAAGGGTGCTCAGCTGCGTCAGATGCTGCTTAGGTCAGGTAAGATAAGGGTGAAGAAGTGTCCCCTGGACTCAGCAACAAGGACACAGAGTGCAGTAGTCCCCCCTTATACACGGGGATACACCCCAAGACCCCCAGTGGATGCCTGAAACCGTGGATAGTACTGAACCTTATAATATATATATATATATATATATATACACACCATGTTTTTTCCTGTACATACCTACGATAAAGTTTAATTTATAAATTAGGCACAGTCAGAAATTAATAACAATAACTAACAATAAAATAGAACAATTATAAAGCAATATACTGTAATACTTACCGTAGATCTTAGCAACTTCAGCATATGATTTTTTTTCTTTCCTTATTAAGTCAAGAACTTTCACCTCTTCACTTAAAGGAAGCACTTTATGGCTGCTCTTGGGCATATCTGAATTGCCAGTATCACTACTCTTGCGCTTTGGAGCCATTATTAAGTAAAATAAGGGTGACTTGAACACAAGCACTGTGATGATGACTACTAAGTGACTACCGGGCAGGTAGCGAATACAGCGTGGATGCGGTGGACAAAGAGATGATTCACATCCCCGGCAGGACAGAGCAAGATGGTGTGAGATTTCATCACCCTACTCAGAATGGCATGAGATTTAAAACTTATGAATTGTTTATTTCTGGAATTTTCCATTTAATATTTTTGGACCACAGTTGATGGTCCAGGTGGGGAACTGAAACTTCAGATGGGGGGGACGACCGTATTCAATAGAGTGGTCATGGTGCCGGCCCCGTGGCTTAGCAGTTAAATGCACGTGCTCTGCTACTGGCAGCCCGGGTTCGGATCCGGGGCACACACCGATGCACTGCTTCTCCGGCCATGCTGAGGCCGTGTCCCACATACAGCAACTAGAAGGATGTGCAACTATGACATACAACTATCTGCTGGGGCTTTGGGGGAAAAAAAAAGGAGGAGGATTGGCAATAGATGTTAGCTCAGAGCTGGTCTTCCTCACCAAAAAGAGGAGGATTAGCTTGGATGTTAGCTCAGGGCTGATCTTCCTCACAAAAAAAAAAAAATAGAGTGGTCGTGGCAGACTGGAGACGGTAGAGACGGAGAATGAGGTGTATTAGAGGCAACAACCGGGCAACTTAGAAAATACAGAAAACACTAAAAAGAAAATTCAAATGACCCTCAATTCCAACACCCAGAGATAAGCACCATTGCCATTTTGGTGTGATTACAGTCTCTTTTAGCAGAATGTACATATTTTTACAAAACTTTTATCATAGTTTACTTAATGCTAACTAGCTTGCTTTTTTAAATATAACAATGTTATGAACAGTTTTTCATGGCACTGGACAGTCTCTTTTCATGGATGGCTGTATACTAGCTTACTTTATGAATGCAACATACCCAGTCCCACTTATGGACATTTAAGCAGTTCCTAATTTTTCTCTATTACAAATGAAGGAGGAAGTAGAAAGTGTCCCAGCTTGGAACCAAACCAGGACCCAAGATAGTCTGGGCCTGCCTGGCAGGTGGGGAGTTGATTTACCTGAGATGCTTTGCATGGAGTTTCTAGCCAAGGAAGGAGGAAGGCAGTTTGCAGGTACTTGGGTATAAACATGGGATGAGGAAGGCAACATAGGTCTGTGTGGAGTGCTAATCCCAACCCTTATGGCCTTATGGACTCAGGTCTGAGGCCTACAAGAGAGGAAACATAAGCAGAGGCCAAAGGAGCCACTGTGAAGCCGTGGGGCACAAAGAGCACAGCAGAGTGCCTGGATCTCAGGAGACAAAGTCACACACAGAAAGAGCTCCTCCCACTTCTTGGGGGACACAATGTGACTTTGGGGGCCACTGAGAACTCCAGAGAACCCAAAAGAATGGTGCTGGCACATGGCTGACTGGCAGGTTTGGAAGTTGTTGCTTTCACATTGGGAGCATTACACAGGTGAGACAAGAGCCAGCAAGCTACAGGTTGTTACCATGAATGGCCCCAGTTAGTACCCACGTGCTAGTGAGGCCATGGGTTTTTTTGTTTCCAAGCATTTGGAGATTTTCCCATTATCTTTCTGTTATTGATTTCTAGTCTGTGTCCATTGTGGTCAGAGAACACACTCTGTATGATTTCAGTTCTTTTAAATGTGCTGAGGTTGGTTTTATGGCCCAGGATATGGTGTATCTCAGTATATGTTCCATGAGTGCTTGAAAAGAATGTGTATTCTGCTGTTGTTGAGTGGAATCATCTACAAGTATTGATTACGTCCTGTTGGTTGATGGTGTTGAGTTCTTCTATATCCTTGCTGATTTCCTGTCTAATTCATCAATCAGTTACTGAAAGGTAGGCCATGGGTTATGGATTTAGATAAACTTGGTTTGAACCCAGGCAGATTCCAATCCAGAAACCCTGGAGAAGCTCTTCTGAGATCCACACTCTCTTGGCCTGGCATGGAAAGTGCAAAGAGCAAATATTCATATAGTGCTTACTCTGTGCCAGGCTGTGTTCTAAGCACTTTATATCAATTTAATCCTCACCACAAACCTGCAAGTTGGTATTATTATTATCCCGCATTTTACATATGAGGCAACTGAGGTGCAGGAAGGTTAAGTAACTTAAACAAGGTCGAGTAGGGTAGCCTGGAAACAAACCCAGGCAATCTGGCTCCAGAGTACGCACTTTTAACTTCTACACCATACTGCTTGTTGGAAAATGACACAATTTCCCAGGACAGAGATGTAAGGCTTACTATGAAAGCCCTTTTTTCCTTGATGATTAGCCATGCAAAGAATCAGAAAAACTTCTGTCAAGTTTTCTTTGAAATACATGGAGGGATTTAAGGAAGGCCCACAGAGATAGATCCATGAGCTCCTGGTAAGATCACTACTCCCCCCTCCAAACACTGCCCATCTCGTCACTACAGTGGGAGGCAGAATGGAATATGATGAAAGTCACAGCTCAGGAGTGAATACAGTGCCACTCACCCCTTGTGGCTATTGAACAGGAGAAATGTGGCAAGTCTGACCTGAGACAGGTCTCAAGTGTAAAATGCAAACCAGATTTTGAAGACCATATGAAGACTGTAAAATATCTCAATAACTTTCTATATTGATTACACATTGAAATGACATTTTGAATATATTTGGTTAAATAAAATATATTGTTAAAATTATAAAAAAGACAAGGCTTAGGGATCAATAGCCTGAGTTTAAATCCAAGCCTCCCAGTTACTAGCTTCATGACCTCAAGCAAGTTATCCAACCTCTCTATGTCTGTTTCCTCACCTGTAGAATGGGGATAGTAACAGGGTTATCGTGAGGATAAGGAAATTAATAAATGTAAGTGCTTAGAAAAGTCCTCAGCATGGTAAGCATTCAATAGATGTTATACGTTATTATTATTATTGCAAACTGCCTAAGAGACCAATCCCAAGACAGAGATGACAACTAAAACTAACTTCCTACCTTTCACCGAGATACCATGCCTTATATCTCTGTTAATTGTAGGCACCACGCCAGAAGTTCACTCTTGCCAGGGGATCCATTGTCACCTTGACTTATCCCCAATGACTCTCTCCCTCTGCTTTTGGGTTTCATCTCTACCTCACCCCCAACCCTACCACAAATCCTTTCCTTGGACCCCTTTGACTTAAGGTCAACAAAATGCTCCCAATCGTCAACCTCCTCTCTCAGTTTTCTCTCTGACTTCTTGCTCTCATAGAAACTTCCCAGTTTCTATGGGAAGTTGGCTCTCCTCCGAAGCCACTGCTCTGTGGCAACCCTTTGAAGAGGCAGGCGTTTTTTCTCCCACATTCCACATACCCTGAGGTAAGGCAAGTGTGTTTCTTACACCCTGTCATTGCTTCCAGAAAACTTCAAAACCCCAGCCTCTTTGAAGCACTTGCCAACAGACTATATAACACCCATTACCCTCCTTGTTACAGTCATCTTCCAACATCTACCAACTTCATTGAGGACTTAAGCATTTTGGCTGATGTTTACTTCTGCACCATTAATCATGTCTTCATTTGTGTAGACTAAGACATCCACCTAGACAGTCCATCCAACACCCCAATCTCTCAGTTCCTTGTCCTCAGCACTCTAATCTCCTCCACCCCACCCCAACCACACACTCCAATGGCCAAACCTTAGAACTCTGTCATTATCAGTAACTGCACCACTTCCAATCTCCTGATTTCAAGCATCCCTCCACTATCCATCTTTCTAGTCCCCTCTCTGGTACACTCAGTTCAACAATCCTTCAACCCTTTGGGCTCTTTACCATTGACTAGTCCACATTTTGACTGTCCATCACCCTCTTCATGTCTTCACATCTCACCTCACCCAGTTTAGATCTGATTATCCAATACTATAATCATTCCTTTGCACACACACTCTTAATTCTCTTGTCCTTCTCCCTCCATCTTATTTGCAAAATTGCAAGCATGATTAAACCAAACTCCACCAACAATGAGACATTCCCTGAGCTACTGAGCATTGCTGGAGATAAACAACTATGCTGACAGATCTCACTTCGGATTTGTAATGACGAATCAGAGGTAGGCTCTTAGCACTGCTCAACAATCCTAGGGTCTCCCCACTCTATTCTTTCTCCTGCTCTCTGAAATAATACTTCATACCCCTTCTGTCCTCAAATGGCAACACCCTGCCATCCTCAGCTAGTGATCTTAATTCTTATTTTACAAAGAAAAGAGAAGCAACCAGAAAAGAACTTCCTCATCTACCAGTGCTTCTTATGACATCTATTCCCTGCAAATTCCTTTTTTCTATTTGTTTTTTGGTCTTTCATGTTGAATGCATTCCTCAAATGTCGGGTCACCCTTTCTTCTCCATTCACATCCCCACCACTCCAGTGAAAGCACCCTGGTTAAGATAATTTTGCCAAATCCAAATGGTCAGTACTCACCCTCTTAGGAGCATTTAACAGGGTTGTCACTCCCTTCTTTAAACACTGGCTTAGCCTCCAGGACATCACACTCCTGGTTTTCCTCCCACCTTGCCAGGGGATCCTTTTGCTGGCTTCTCCTCCTCCTGCCAGTCTCTCTATCCTCTACCCTCTTTTCTCTGACTACACTCACTCTTCCATTCCTGCCCCACACAACAGTCTTCCCTGTGCTTCTTCATGTTTATAAATGGCACCACCCAACTCATCACTGGGTCCAAATCTTAGGGTTCAGCCATGCATGCAACCCTTCAGCCAGTCCCAATGGCTCTATCTTCAAACTCTCTCCCAAATCAGATCACTCTTCATCAACGCTACCTTTTTTTTAAATTTTATTTATTTATTTGTTTCCCCCAAAGCCCCAGTAGATAGTTGTATGTCGTAGTTGCACACCCTTCTAGTTGCTGTACGTGGGACGCGGCCCCAGCATGGCCGGAGAAGCGGTGCGTCGGTGCGCGCCCGGGATCCGAACCCGGGCCGCCAACAGCGGAGCGCGAGCACGTAACCGCTAAGCCACGGGGCCGGCCCAAAGATATTCTTTTTTTTTTTTTTTTTTAATAATTTTATTTATTTTTCCCCCAAAGCCCCAGTAGATAGTTGTATGTCATAGTTGCACATCCTTCTAGTTGCTGTATGTGGGACGCGGTGTCAGCATGGCCGGAGAACTGGCACGTCAGTGTGCGCCTGGGATCCGAACCCAGGCCGCCAGCAGCGGAGTGCCCACACTTAACCACTAAGCCATGGGGCCGGCTTTCAACTCTACCTTTACCACACTGGTCCAGGCCACCAGTATCCCTCACCTGGGCTACTGTGATAACCTCCTCGCTGGTCTCCTGACTTCTAGTCTTGCCCTTCTATAATCCATTCTCTTCATAACAAAGGATAACAGTAAAACCTAAATCAGATCACATCGCCCCTGCTCCAAATTCTCCAGTGGCTGATGATGCCTGTGACAGCACTCAGACTCTTACCATGACCAACAAAGGTTAGGGCCCTACATCACCCCTTCAGCTCTTTTCTCCCTTACCAAGCTCCAGCCACTCGGCCATCCCTTGCTGTGCCTACACCAGGCCATGGTTGTTTCCTCAGGGCCTTTGCACTTGCTCTTGCCTTCACTGAAACACCCTTCCTCCCAAATCTCACTTCCTTCCTGAGCATCACTCCCTCACAGAGCCCTTCCCTGACCTCCCTAACTAAAATAGCCCTCAATACCTATTAGTCTATCTCCTTCACTTGTTTTACTTTTCTTTATAACACTTATCACTACCTAAAGTTGTATATTTATTCATTTACTTGTTTATTGTCTGCCTCTCCCAGCTGAATCCCCAGCATGTTGAACAATGCCTGGTATGAAGTAAGTACTCAATAAATCTTTGTTGTATGAAAGAAAGAAGAGGAAAGAGAGAATAAAGAGAGAAATAACAAGCAGGTAAGCAAAAAGCCTCAGAAAACCGGTTTTGGTTGAAGCCAGCTAAATCATCAGTCTTCCTCTCTGCATATTTCGTGAATCATGTTGATCACGCAGCGCAGGAAACGCAAGAACAAGAATTAGTCTGACAAGCCTGAGTGCAAGTCCCAGCTTGACTAGTCACAGCTGTGCAGCTGGGCAAGTTACTTAAGCTCTCTGGGTTGCATACGCTCGTTCAGCAAATATTTACTGAGTGCTACTTTACAATAGGAGCACTGTGCTCTCTGTTGTGAGGATCGTATAAGATAAGGCATGACGAGTCTCGAGCACCAAGCCTGGCTAATCACAAGTACTCAATCATCCGGTGTTACCTATGCCCGTTCTTCAACTTTTGCCATGAGACATCCTGTCTGTTTATAACCATCTTTGTTGGCAATTTGGATTGTCTGGTTGATAAAGTAATTACTTAGGACTGTTTGGGGGTTTTTAAGAAGTAGGGTTTTGTTACTTAAATGTTTGTAAATTTCTTGTTTATTGTAATTTCAGCTTTGGGGAATTTGATATTTCTTTCAGAGCCTAATATTTGTAAATGTTTCGCTGGCATTGAAAAAGGTGTGTTCTCCATTTATGAGACGCAAGTTCAATAAATATCATTTATGATATTTTTTGAAATGCAAGCTCCAGGATGGAGACATTATGTTCACTGCTGATTCCTGGTATCTGGCAAAGGACCTGGCGCATGTCATAGACGTTCAATAAATATTTGTTGAATGAGTAGCTAATTAATCAATCAACCTTATTATCTTTTTTTTTTTTTTTTTTTTTTGGTGAGGGTGATCAGCCCTGAGCTAACATCCGTCCTAATCCTCCTCTTTTTGCTGAGGAAGACCGGCTCTGAGCTAACATCTATTGCCAATCCTCCTCCTTTTTTTCTTCCCCAAAGCCCCAGTAGATAGTTGTATGTCATAGTTGCACATCCTTCTAGTCGCCGCATGTGGGACGCGGCCTCAGCATGGCCAGAGAAGCGGTGCGTCGGTGAGCGCCCGGGATCCGAACCCAGGCCGCCAGTAGCGGAGCGCGCGCACTTAACTGCTAAGCCATAGGGCCGGCCCACAACCTTATTATCATTTAGATTCTTGATACCTTTGTACCTTTGTATTTTTTTTTTCTTAGTTTGTCTGCCAAAGACTGGTGAGTTGTTACAATTTCCCGCTACTATTATATTTCTGACAGTTTCCCAGTGTATTTCTGACTATTTTGGCTTTATATATTTCAATACAATACGATTTAGTGCCTAAAGGTTTATGGCTGTTATACAATCCTTATAAATATACCCTATATCAATATAAAATGACCATTTAACAAAACACTACCTGTGCGATATGGTTTAATTTTTTTTGTGTGTGTGTGAGGAAGATCAGCCCTGAGCTAACATCCAATGCCAAGCCTCCTGTTTTTGCTGAGGAAGACTGGCTCTGGGCTAACATCCGTGCCCATCTTCCTCTACTTTATATGGGACGCTGCCACAGCATGGCCTGACAAGTGGTGCGTCGGTGTGTGCCAGGGATCCAAACCTGCAAACCCCGGGCTGCCAAAGTGGAGCGCATGCACTTAACCGCTACACCACCAGGCTGGCCCGATATGGTTTAATTTTATTATGCATTTATTATTTTGAATAAGCAACACAATAATAAAATCCAAAAGGTACAAAAGCACCTTTTCACAAAAGTGAAAAGTAATTTCCCTCCCTGTCTTGTCTCCCATCACCCCGTTCCCCCCACCTCCCACTGTTAATAGAATTTTGTTAATAGAACCAGGCAACCACTGTTAATAGGATTTTGCTGATTAGCTCAATTTGAAAATATTAACTTTTTTCACAGAGGAGTTTAAAACATCTATGTGAATTGTTTCTACGCATATGTTTGGTATAGTCATCTTATTTTATGCTATATGTTTTTTATGCTTCCTTGATGCTTTATCTTCTGCTATGTGGATTAAGTCTTCTTTTTTTTTATCTTCTCTGTGCTTTGGAAGTCATATACCCCATTTTTTATTTCTCTAATGTTTTCATGTAACATTTTCAAAAGTATTCTTAACTTGTATTTCTCGACCTGGAGTCAAGAGTAAAATAACATGCTATGAGTCTCCCCAATTAAATCAGGAATTTAAGCATATCCCTTTCCTCCCCTCCTCAGATAATGTTGATAAAATGGGGGGTTACAGAGATAGATTGTTATCATTGTTCTAGTCTGGCCCTATGGTTGTAAGAAGATTTACCCACCTGTTATGGGCTCAACTGCGGCTCCTGAAAATTCATATGTTGAAGTCCTAACCCCCAGTAGCTCAAAATGTGACTATTTGAAGATAGAGTCTTTAAATAAGTTAAAGGGAGGTTGTCACATGAGCCCTCATCCACAATGACTGATGTCCTTATAAAAAGAGGAAATTTGGACACAGACATGTGCAGAAGGAAGATCATGTGAGGACACAGGGAGAAGGTCACCATCTACAAGCCAAAGAAAGAGGCCTCAGAAGAAACCAACCCTGGGACATCTTGATCTCAGCCTTCTGGCCTCCAGAACTGTGAGAAATCCATTTCTGTTGTTTACGCCACCTAGTCTGTGGTGCTTTGTTATGGCAGCCCCAGCAAACTAACATATCACCCAAAATAACTCAAGGAAAAGGGGACCATGTGGCAAGCCCCCCCCCCCCATCTTCCCACAGGGTGTCTAACGACCCTCTAGAGAGGAACCTATGGAGGGGACCGAGCGTAATGTGTTCCCTGCTGGGCTGCCATCTGCTGGCAGCTCTTTGCCACTAGTGCTCCCTAGTAAGGATGTGGTGACTGACACCTCTTAGATGACATTGAGCAGGAAGTGACCCTCCCCTGCTCCGGATTCTGCCTTGCTAGCCTCCCAGTATAAGGAGTTAAGCAGTTTTTACTGCACTGTTTAGATGTGTTCTCCTGAGGATACGAGGAGAGAGACAGGCCTGAAGCTCCTGCTCTAGAACCTCGTTCCTTGCCCTGCACCCCAGATTGTGACTCACTTGCGGATAACTCACAGATGGCTCTCATTCCTAATACTCTGCCTCTTTCCACAATTCTCTCCTAACACCTGCTGAGTTGGTGCCTTTTTCTCAGGAAATGCCATCCTTCCTGCCTACGGAAAGAATCTATTCCGAGTACTTTCTTTGGTCTTGCAACTATTATAGCCAAATGCATTTTTCCCCTAATATCTCAGTGTCTACTCACCGCAAACATAGTGGAGGGCAAGGGGGGACAGTGAGCTCTGGTCCCATGGTCTCCAGTGGTCTCAGCTGTGAGAGGGAAGAGGCGAGAAATACTAAGGGGCTATAGTATTTGCAAGGTTTCTACTGAAAAATCTGGATTCAAACACTCTTTACCATCTGAAGAATATTTCTCTTCTAAAGATTCCATCTGGTCCTCATTTGGACCTTACTTCTCAGGAGCTGAAAACCCTGGTCTTACCAAGCTAAGAGAGCATTCAACCCCCATCCCTACCCCAGGTTACAATATGAAACATCCTCAGTGGCAATTCATGGGGTCCTCTGAATAGTGCCACTCTCATTCCTGAGTCTCCCTTCATACCTTTCATTTCCATGGTTTTGACTTCTTACTTCAGGAAACAAAATCACTGTCCATTTGGTTGCCCGAGCCCCAAACTTAGAAACCATCTTTGATTTCCGTCTTTCTTTCCCTTACCTCCACATTCAATCCATCAGTAAGCCAGTGCATCACCCCGGGCCACATCATTTCTCACCTGGATTACTGTGATGGCCTCTAACACCTGGTCTCCCTGCTTCCACCCTTCCCCTCTACAATCCATTCTCCAGGCACCACCAAAACGATCTTTTTGTTTTTTTGTTTTTAATATTTTTTTTTATTTTATTTCTTTTTTTATTATTTTTGTGTGTGTGTGAGGAAGATCAGCCCTGAGCTAACATCCATGCTAATCCTCCTCCTTTTTCTCCCCAAAGCCCCAGTAGATAGTTGCATGTCATAGTTGCACATCCTTCTACTTGCTGTATGTGGGACGTGGCCTCAGCATGGCTGGCAAGCGGTGCGTTGGTGCGCACCTGGGATCCAAACCCAGGGCTGCCAGTAGCGGAGCGCGCGCACTTAACCGCTATGCCACAGGGCCGGCCCCAAAACAATCTTTTTAAAAATAAATAAAATCATGTCACTCCATTGCTTAAAACCCTCCAAAGGCTTCTAAACTCCTCACAAGGCCCTACATGATCTAGCCGCTGCCTACGTCTCTGCCCTCATCTTGGACCCCTCTCCCCCATTCTAATCACACTGGCCTCCTTCGGTCTCTTAATGCAACTCTTCTCCCTGAGAGCATTTGCCTGTCCCTCAATGCAGAATGTTCTCTGCCTCCAGCTCATCATGTGACTGTCTTCTCCTGTCCTGTAGCCTCCAAGAGGCTCCCCTCTCTGAGTGGGCAACAGAGCATCGTGGTCAAGAGCACAGACCCTGGGCTGGCCCTGTGGCTTGGTGGTTAAGTGCGCGCGCTGCGATGCTGGCGGCCCGGGTTCGGATCCCGGGTGCGCATCGAGGCACCACTTCTCCGTTCATCCTGAGGCCGAGTCCCACATGCAGCAACTAGAAGGATGTGCAGCTACGACACACAACTGTCCACTGGGGCTTTGGGGGGAAAAAATAAAATAAATAAAATCTAAAAAAAAAAAAAAAAAGAGCACAGACCCTGGAGCCAAACTGCCTGGATGTGAATCCCAGTTTCCTCATCTGCAAAACGGGGATGATGATAATCCTTTCAGTTCCTCGTGGGTTTGTTATGAGAATTATGGGAGTTAATATATGTTAAATACTTAGAGCCTGGCATACAGGTTAACCATTATTATTATGTTAGTTATTATTATTATTATATCCTGAAGGCCCACTGCTGACATTTGTAAGGCCCAGGACAGTGGCACAAAAGAAAGCCCACATACTAGAAGTCTAAATATTTTAATGTATAAATCAAGCTATGCCCAAGGCCTGGCCCACATTCACTCTTAGACTGCTCACCTCCTCACAATCCAGAGACTAAAGGAGCCAAATTCTTCCCTGGACTGGGGCCGCCTCCTGCAAGTCTGAGGGTTAGCCCAGAACTGCTGGGGCAGGGTGAGCAGAAGCTGCTCTGGGCCCAGACTCCTGTGTCACAACCCACACACCTGCACTCGCAGCTTCCCATCCACTCCACTGGCACATTCCTCTCTCATAATTCCCATTTGCTCAGTCAGTTACTGAACTTTCAAAAACTTTCTCACAAGGCTGAAAGGGGCTTTACGTTTCAGTATTTGTGATATGCAGGGCCCCCTACAGCCTTGCTACCCATAATGGGTCCTTGGAACAGGAACATCAGCATCACCTGGGAGCCGGATAGAAATGCAGGCTCTCTGGTCCTGCCCCAGCCCTACTGAATCCAAACCTGCATTTTAACAAGATCCCCAGGAGATCTGCATGAAGTTCAAGTTTGAGAAGCACTGAACTAAGCAGAGAGCCAGGGAGGGGCCCCTCCTGCTCAGGTCTAAGTGTGGGTCTGGTTCCCTAACTACCAATCTAGAGCAGCCACCACCCCAGCCACTCTCTATCACATCACCCTGTCTATTTCCTTCATATAATTTAGCATAGTCTCTAATTTCTAGTTTATTACCTGTTTCCCCAAACTATAATATAAAGTACAAGGAGGCACCGTGTCTGTCAAGTTTAGTGCTGTATCCACTGGGTCCAGAACTGGGCCAATACAGAGAGGGTGCTCTATACTGAATTTCACTGAATCTAAGACACCTTAATTGTAACACACACTATTATTTTATGTACCACTAAGAAAAAAATGCTGCCAGTTAAATTATAACACGATGCTTTCTTAACACTTAAAATTTTTATTTTTTGCTAATTTAAAAGCTCTTTTAGACCCTTTTAAAAAAGTCATTCTGGTGCATACATGAAAACTATTAGTAAAACAAATTGGTTAAAATATTCCAAAAGTTTCTTCAGAGTCTGATTCTCCTAAATTGCTTTCTGACTGAGTTACAGATGTCTGTGTTTTCCCACAAAATACTGTCCTCTGTGCCATCAAGGGCACTGGTGAGGGGCTGGCCCCGTGGCTTAGCGGTTAAGGGCTCGGGCTCCTCTACTGGTGGCCCGGGTTTGGATCCTGGGCGCGCACCAATGCACCGCTTATCTGGCCATGATGAGGCGGCGTCCCACATACAGCAACTAGCAGGATGTGCAACTAGAACATACAACTATCTACTGGGGCTTTGGGGAGAAAAAGGGAAAAAAGGGGGGGTGGCACTGGTGATGCAGCATTTCTCAAGAGTGCTCCGCTATTGTCTCTGAGAATTTCTCCCAAACTGCTAGTGCTTTTTTTTTTTTTTTTTTTTTGTGAGGAAGTTTGGCCCTGAGCTAACATCCATGCTCATCTTCCTCTACTTTATATGGGACGCCAGCACAGCATGGCTTGACAAGCAGTACACAGGTCCACACTCGGGATCTGAACCTGTGAACCTCGGGCTGTCGAAGCGGAGCTCGCGAACTTAACGGCTATACCACCAGGCCGGCCCTGGCGCTCTCTTGTTTTACCAGGTGGTATCAGCAGAACTGACACCTTCACTCACATCAAATTTTCACCCCACTACTTTGTTTCTATGACTTCCTAAATACATCATTGGCTTTCTGTCTCAATTTTAAAGTACAATGTAATCTTTTTAGAGACTTTTTTTAATTGAGATGTAATGGACATATAACATTGTATAGGTTTTAGGTGTACAGCATAATGATTTGATACATGTATATATTACAAAATGATTACCAAAATAAGTTCAGTTAACATCCATTACCTCAGGTAGTTACAATTTTTTTTTCTTGTGATGAGAACTTTTAAGATCTACTCTCTTAGCTTGGATACTTTTTTAAAAAATAGACTTTATTTTTTTAGAGCACTTTTAGGGTCACAGCAAAATTGAGTGGAAAGTACAAAGAGTTCCATATACTTCCCCCTGCACCCACACACCCACAGCCTCCCCTACTATCAACAACCCCCACCAGAGTGGTAGATTTGTTACAATCAATGAACCTACATTGACACATCATTATCACCCAAAGTCCACAGTTTACATAGGGTTCACTCTTGGTGTTGTACATTCTATGGGTTTTGACAAATGTATAATGACATGGATCCACCATTATAGTATTATACAGAATAATTTCACTGTCCTAAAAATCCTCTGTGCTCTGCCTATTCATCCCTCCCCCATCCCCCAACCACTGGCAAACACTGACCTTTTTACTGTCTCCAGAGTTTTGCCTTTTCCAGAATGTCATATAGTTAGAATCTACGGTGTGTAGCCTTTTCAGATTGGCTTCTTTCACTTAGTAATATTCATTTAAGTTTCCTCTATGTCTTTTCATGACTTGAAAGCTCATTTCTTTTTAGTGCCAAACAATATTTTATTGCCTGAACATACCAGAGTTTATCCATTCACTTACTGAAGGACACCTTGTTTGCTTCCAAGTTTTGGAAATCAAGAATAAAGCTGCTATAAACATCTGTGTGCACATTTTTGTGTGGACATAAATTTTCAATTCACTTGGGTAAATACCATGCTTGGTCGTATGGTAAGAGTATGTTTGATTTTTTAAGAAACTGCCAAACTTTCTTCCAAAGTGGCTGTACCATTTTGCATTCCCAACAGCAATGAATGAGAATTCTTGTTGCTCCACATCTTCTTCAGCATTTGATGTTGTCACTGTCTTGGATTTTGGCCATTCTAACAGATGTGTAATGGTATCTCATTGTTGTAGGGAAATCTGCATTTCCCTGATGACATATGATGTTGAGCATCTCTTCATATGCTTATTTGCCATCTGTATATCTTCTTTGGTGAGGTGTCTATTCAGGTCTTTCGTCCAATTCTTTAATCAGGTTGTTTTTTCTTATTGTTGAGTTTTGTTTTTTTTTTTTTTTAAGATTTTATTTATTCATTTTTTTTCCCCCCAAAGCCCCAGTAGATAGTTGTATGCCATAGGTTCACATCCTTCTAGTTGCTGTACGTGGGACTCGGCCTCACGTTGGACGGAGAAGTGGTGCCTCGGGGCGCGCCCGGGATCCGAACCCGGGCCGCCAGCATCAGAGCGCGCGCACTTAACCGCTAAGCCACGGAGCCGGCCCTTTATTGTTGAGTTTTAAGAGTTCTTTGTATATTTTGGATAAAAATACAAACATAAACAGTCCCTTATCAGATACATCTTTTGCAAATACTTTCTCCCAGTCTGTGGTTTCTGTTCTCATTCTCTTGACAGTGTCTTTCACAGGGCAGATGTTTTAATTTTAATGAAGCTTATCAATTATTTCCTTTTTTTTTTTCTTTTGAGGAAGATCAGCCCTGAGCTAACATCCATGCTAATCCTCCTCTTTTTGCTGAGGAAGACCAGCTCTGACGGTCTGAGCTAACATCTATTGCCAATCCTCCTCCTTTTTTTCCCCAAAGCCCCAACAGATAGTTGTATGTCATAGTTGCACATCCTTCTAGTTGCTGTATGTGGGACGCCACCTCAGCCTGGCCAGACAGGCGGTGCGTCGGTACGCACCCAGGATCCGAACCCGGGGCCGCCAGTAGCAGAGCGCGAGCGCTTAACCGCTAAGCCACGGGGCCAGGCCCCTCAATTATTTCTTTCATGGACTGTGCCTGCAAGTTAGTTCTATCTTTGGATGTTTTGATTACATGAACAAATAAATTCCCCTTTTGTTTCAGTAAACTTGGGTTTTCTGTTACCTAATATATTTCCTTAAAATGGACTCTGGGTATGGCAGGCAATAAATAATTGACATCTTTACTACTGTTAATATAATTTTTAGAACTTATGTATTTTCTCTTTAAAGGATTTTTTTTGTTGAAATTTTCACTGAGTTTCATAACCGGATTTATGAAAATTATTTAGCGTTTTGCCAAGACTTCCCCAATTTGCAGTTTTTCTTTTACTATACCTCTTGTGAGTTAAAATTCTTTTTTAAAAAAAGGAGAACAAGGAGACACAGTGGTATTTGCAAATCCAAGCATTCTCAGAAATGCAATTCTGTTGCCCTTCCCACACAAAAAGGAACTTGGATATATGCACAATAATTGAGTCACCTTTCTTTCCTGTCATAACTATAGACATTGCTCCTTTGTCTTCTGTCATGTAGTATTGCAGAGAAGTCTCAGGCCAGACCGACTTTTGTTCCTTTCTAGGTAGCCTTTTAATTCACATATTTTGTCAGGGTGAATCTAGGTTCAATTCACTTTTAATATTTTACCTGGGGTACAGTACGCCTTTCACCCTGCTAACTCAAGTGGATCTATGCCCAGGGAAGCTTTCTGCCAGTACAAAGTTGTTAACTGTAGCGTCACTTCCACGAGCTCCATTCTTGTCTTTGGGAGCAGCCAACATCTCTGACATCTCTTCATCTGTTCATCTCAACATTACCCGACATGTCTGTTTTCTCTATTGTCTTCCCTTCCAGTGTTTTAATTGCTGGTCCTTTTTCCTAAACTTTTGGTCCTTTTCTTGTGAACTCAAGAGTTTTCTGCAGTTTGTCCTCTCCATCCCTCAATCACTTTGTCCCAGCTTCTAATCTGTTCTTTAGTGCCTCTGATCCATACCGTGGTTCTCTTTGTGCATTTTGAGTTTCCGTGCAATTCTCCCTTTTCTCCCCCAGGTACATGCTGGCGCCTTTCCATCTCAGCCGTTTCTTTCTTCAAATACTCTGCTCCTACTTCCAGGAGAATTCTAGTGAAAACCTCCCTGAAAATTCCTTCCAAATCCTCCAGTAAATATTTCTCGAGAGTTCTGTCTCTTTCTTTCAGTCTTCAGGATGATGTGCCCCTTCCCTTGTTTTGAGAAAATTTTTCAGAATCCTTATAATGTTTTTAACATTATTAACACTGTTTCATGCATACCGAATTGTATAAAATGTAATATAATGAATACCTGTGAACCACCCCACACACAGAACTTTTTTCTCTCTTTATTTATCCTGAAAAGCAGTACCATCTCTCAGACTCAGTATTGATGGACTTGTAGACAAATATGTGGCTTGCTCTCCGCCACACTCTCTGTGCCTTGGGAAAACGGCTGAATCCCCTCTCCAGGCCTAGAATGGGAAGGCCCACTATTCGGCATGATGGTTGTTCTAGCAGTTCAACATTATTCCTGGTGACTCAGCAGAACCTCTTTCAGCTGCTTCACCTAAGACCCAAATTCTCCATCTCTGCTTCCTGGTCCTTGTTCCTCTTCCTCCTGCACTGTTTGTCTACACAATTCTCTTCCATATGGCTTCTGCTTATTTATGGTTTCACTTGCCTCATGGCTTTTGCTCACTCTCTGCTTTCATATTTCTCTCAGTTTGGGGCCACCCTTCCCTCTGATGACTCTCCCAGGTTGTCTCACAGTCAAGTTTCCCAAAAATGAAGACCCAATTCATTGCTCAGTCATCATATAGTGAGGGTAGCTCTGTTGGGCAGAGTTCTCGCCTCAAGCTACCTCATAGGTCTCTGGCTACATGTCTGCCTTTGGGTTAGCAACTCATTCCCGGATCAATCAGCTGTGGCCTGGATAATGGGATTTGTGTCAGTCCGCTATTGCTGTGGAACAAAAAAGCCCACAAAGTCTTAGTGACATAAAAATATAAGCATTTATATCACTCATACATGTATGGGTTGTTGGGGACAGCTGATCTGGGCCTTTCCCCTGTATCTTATGCCTCCCTTTTACCAGTGGGCTAACTTGGGCATGTTCTTCCCATGGCAATGATGGGACACAAGGTGTCAAGTAGCAACACACAATGCCTCTTAAGGCCTAGGCTCAGAACTGGGATATTGTTGATCCTGCCCACATTCCATTGTGCACATATGGTGGGAGGTACAATCTACCTCTGGTGGGAGGGACTACAAAATGAGATAGCAAAGAGCACAGTGGATTAAAGAATTGGAACAAATAGTTTTCAATTTTTACCACAGAATCACATGGACATATAGCCATAAGCTATAAAGCTAAGCACGGTAAACCATCTATACAGACCCCTCAGAGGAGGCTGCAGGGATGATAGGCAGTCTGAGGCTCCTCAGAAAGATGCAGGGTGACAAGTTAAAGGATACTTTTGCAACATGTACAAGCAACCGCTACCAGGATTTAAAATATGCCTTCTAAAACACAGGAGAATGTAAAAAATTTCATGCAAAGAGGCAGAAAACTTAATGAAAAGAGACATCAAAAACAACATGGAGATCTTTTTAAAGCATTAAACAAGACAACAGAAGCAAAACCAAATATCAGTTATCACAATAATTGCCTATGAGTCAGAGGCAGACAGTTGGGAGAGGTTCAAAGTATTTTTTTTTCAGGCATCCTCTGATTCAAGAGGTAAATTTTTCATAGATTTTTCTCAATCCAGCTCCTCTGTCTTATAAGTAGTAGGAATCCCTCCCAGATTCTGGCATTCATTTTGAGTGGTAAGTTTTCTCCATTTTCCATGTCTCTGTAGTGGTTTCAGTGGGCTGTTGGGACAAGCTACAACAGAGGCCACTGGCTGGATGCCCCTTTCTGTGTGACATTTTCATCGCGTGCCCTCTGAAGTCCCGCAGCACTTCCTGCCACCCTCGTCTCTTCCACGGCACCACCACATCCTATTTGGGCCTTCGCTCTCCTTTTTGCTTCGGAGGCCCATGTCTGGGTCTGATGCATGCAACTGTGAATCCCCACAGTCTCCAGCACAAGGTCCTGTCCACAGCAAGGGCTTAATGAATCAATCTCTGCATCAAAAAGACTCTCTACAATGCAGTCGACAGAAACACAACTCTAACTGCTTTACATAATCAAAATTTTCCAAGGAATGATCAGGCTTCAGGCATCGCTGGATCTGCAAGTTCAATGATGTCATCAAGACTTAGTCTCTCTCCATCTCTCGATTGTTCTTTCCTCTGGATTGACTTCACTCTCCGACAGGAAGACCCTCCCTCGTGACAACAATATGCCACCAGCAACATCAGCACCCCAACAAAAACAGAACTTCTTTGACCTCAGATTGTCAACAACAAAAACCAGAAATTGATTCTCACGAAACTGGCTTGGATCATGTGGCCATCGCTGAATCAGACACAGAGGTCAGGGGATGGAATGCTCTAAGCAATCAGGCCTCAGTCCAGAGCCCACCCTGAGAGACAGGCAGTGGCCTCAACCAGAGGAGGGTTTGATAAACAAATATCAAAAAGAAGAAATAAAAGGACAACGAATGTCCACTACCATCTTCTTAGTTTCTTTCCAGGAAGAACCCTCCCCGTGAGACTAACAGAAACAATGAGGCCACCATACATCTGCTTAGTGCATCCTGGTTTACAAAATACTTCTCATGTCGTCCCATTTAATCCTCACAACCAGCCCACAAGCCAAGTGGCATCACTGTACCCTTTACACAGCTGAGGGTACTGAGACTTAGAGATATTAAGGGGCTTGGCTAAGTCACAGAGCAGGTAAGGAGCCAACAGAGGGGCTATGGAGAGGTGTGTGCAGAAAAAGAGGAAGAACACACTGACCCCAGGCAACTTCCTCTGTGTGTCAGGCTCCCCCACCTCCTCTACCACATCCTTCCCTTCACCTCCCCTCCTCTTTGCCCGTCTCCTGCCTCCCTCCCTCCCGGTATCATTGATCCTGCCAGTTTCTGCCACACCTCTTCCCCGACCTTTGTACCTTTGCTCCTCGCTCCAGGCTTGTTTTCCTCTGGAGCTGGGAACCAGGGCTCACTTTCACTCACTGCCTGTCCTCCCCAGCTGCCTCGCCATGTGTACGGGAAAGTGTGCCCGCTTTGTGGGGCTCTCCCTCATCCCCCTTTCCCTGGTCTGCATTGTGGCCAACGCCCTCCTGCTGGTGCCTAATGGGGAGACTGCCTGGTCCGACCACCTCAGCTTGCAAGTCTGGCTTATGGCTGGCTTCATCGGTGGGGGCCTGATGGTGAGAAAGCTGGTGAGGGAGCACAGACCAGGGGGCTGGGCGCCACTCTACGGGGTTCTGAACAGGAGGGACTCGGAGAGAGGGCAAAGGACGGCTGCCTGGGAAGGGATGGCAGTGGTGTGGTGGGAACCTGGAGCACTCCCAACCTGCCCCCAAACATTGAGCACTCTGGAAAGTTCCTGGAGGGGCCACAGGGTCCTGAGCTGAGTGTCTGAGGGGAACAAGAAGAAAGGGAGGCTCACTGCTCTAAACAACTTCCCTTCTGGGTAGGGAGTATGTCCTACCTGCCCCTCACCGCCCCCACTGCTGAGCAGATGCTGGGAACCTGCAGAAGAAGCAGCTGGTTATGTGGGAGCTTATCAGGGCAAGATAATAATGGGCATGGGGCTGGGGTGCAGGGACAAGGTCTGGAACCAGGGAGCAATGTCGCAGATCAGTTATTCTGCTTATCAGCTCTTGTCACCCTCCCCGACCTCCATGTCCATTCACTCTCAGCCCACATTTCTGGATGCCCACTCCGTGCTTGGCGCTAAGGATAAACTCAGAACCTAGGTCAGCATGGCAGAGAAGGTGCCCCCACATCTTTCTGGAGAATAGGATCTGTCAGGAGAAGTGGGGGAAGGGAAGACACAGATTTCCTGGACTTCCTGACCCCCATCCTCCAACTCCCTCCCCATTTAAGGGAAGTTTTGGAAGGTCAAGCTAGTTTAATGTCTTCATGGGATGAAGACAAAAGATCTACTACGTATGGTTCCCCACTTCTCAGGAGGGTTGGAGAGGTCTCATTTTCCCTCTCTTTCACTGGTCACACCTCTTCTCCTTTATCCAACAATCCCCTCTTACCCTCTGGGATCTTTTCTCCTACTCCCCCTCCCTCATGGATTCATTGCTGTTGGATTTTCCATCCCTCTGACCTCAACTCTCTCTGAGATGTCACACTCCTCCCCAGGCCTACTCACTCACCCAGTGTCGCCTTGCACCACCCATCCTCCAGCCTAAACCACCCCATCCCCCACCATCTAACCAGCGTGTTTCCAGGAGACCTCTGAGGATGCCCTCCCAACGTGCTCCTTCCCAGCTGCCTTCCTCCCGCCACCATGCCCAGAGCCATTCTTGAGAAGGCTTTCTGAAATGTACTCACTCAGTCCGTGCTACACCATGGGCACACAGGCAAGGTCCCTGCTCTGCCCGAAACTGGTGTTCCCGCCAGGGAAACACACAGTATCAAGGAAGCAAGAATGTAAGCCCTGTGAGAGCAAGGACTGCCTGTTTTGTGGGCTGCTGTGTGCCAGGTGCCTAGATCGGTGCCTTGCAATTAACAGGCACTCGATTAATAGTCAGTGAATGAACAAAGTATGTAAATGAGCAAGACGATTTCAGACAGGAGTAGGTATCATCAAGAAAACAAAGCAGGGTGCCGTCATAAAGAGCTCCTGGGCTAAGGTGGGAGGCCACCTTTTACATTGTTTTCAAGGAAGGCCTCGATGAGGTGATGAGGTGATGTCTGAACCAAGACCCTAAGGACCAAAAGAAGGAATCAGCACTGCAGACAGGGGCACAGGCAAGTACAGAGCCTGAGGCAGGAACAGGCTCGCGCAGCTGAGGACTGGACGGCCAGTGCAGCGGGGATTTCATGAAATGAAAGCTGAGGTGGGCAGAACCAGAGCCTGTGCAGAAAGCCACGGTGAGGAATCTGAATTTTATCACAAGTACAACAGAAAACTATTGAAGGACTTTTTAAACTTTTTTGGAATTAAAAAAAATTTTTTTGAACTTTTTGTTGAAGTCATCCAGACAATTGCTCAGATCCTTAGTCTACAGCTCAATGACTTTTTACAAAGTGAACACACCCATGTACTCAGCACCCAGAATCCCAGACATGCCTCCCACACCAAGCACTACCCCCCACCAACAAGGGTCCGCACTACCCTGACTTGTACCTTGTCAATTAGTTGCCTGTTTCCCACTTCATATAAATGGAATTGTACTGTATGGACATTTTTGTGTCTGGCTTCTTTAGCTCAATGTTAGGTTTGTGAGATTCATCCATATTATTATGTGTAGTTGTAGTTTATTATTTCTTATGCATTCCATTGTGTGAAAATACCACAGTGTATTTAAACTTTCTACTGCTGATGGACATTTGATAGTTTCCGACTTGGGTTTATTACAAATAATACTGCTATAAACATTCCTGTTAATGTCTGTAGGTGAACATATATTTGCATTTCTTTTGGATGTATACCCAGGCATAAAATTGCTGATTCTTAAGGTGTGCAAATATTCAGTGCTGACAGGTATTGCCAAATAGTTTTCTAAAGTTCTTATACCAATTTCATTCCCATCAGCAAAGTATGAGAGTTCTAGTTGCTCCACACTCTATTGGATTTAAGAAGATCCCTCTGGCTGCTGTGTGGAGAATGGATAGTAGGAGGTCAGCCGTGGATGCAGAAAGACGAAACTGAGGTCTTTCTGTGACTTGGAGTAGGCCAGTGGCCATGGAGATGGAGAAAAGTAAGCGGATTCAAGCTACAAACTCAATTTTTCCTCCTGCATTTACAATGGCCCTTCTCTTTTCACTAAGATGAGTAGATGGCAGAGAGCGAGGCAGAGAAGCTCGGACAACAAAAGGAAACAAATACTTTGACTAAAAAAGTAAAAATCTCAAACAGGTAGATCATTTAAAAATAGTAAATCTAGGGGCTGGCCTGGTGGCATAGTGGTAAAGTTCGCGTGTTCTCCTTCAGTGGCCCCGGGGTTCACGGGTTCAGATCCTGAGCGCAGACCTACACACCACTCATCAAGCCATGCTGTGGCAGCATCCCGTATACAAAGTGGAGGAAGATGGGCACAGATGTTGGCTTGGGGCCACCTTCCTCAACAACAACAAAAAAGGTAAATCCAAATTCTAGATGTCTTTGGATCCAGGAGCTTCCCAGTAAGTGACCTAACTAGAGAGGCTAAGCAAGGGGGTCAGCACTGGTCCTAGACCTGCCCTGAGACACGGAAGAGGAGAGAGAGTGTCCATTGGAAAGTCCATTCAACTCTGCAGGTGTTTCTGTGAGGTTGCTGTGGATGATACAACTAAAACTCTCAGCCCTTCCCCTGGAGAAGAACAAAATGCAGCCTTGTATGGTGTGTGCTGGACAAGACACACAGGAAAGCAAAGGTCAAGACAGCTGTGGAATTCCAGAGATGGGAGATGGGCAAAGAACCAGGCCTTGTGCAGCAAAGATAAGGCTGGAGCTAAAGTGAGAAGGCTCAAACGCCTTCCTAGAGTTCAGTCTTGATGGGCTACTCTTTGAGGAGACCCTAAAGGATTTGAATAGGAAAAACACCAATTGAAAGCTAAGTTTAATCTGATGGTAGCAATGTAGGATGGAGCGGCATGGGGCAAGAGATACAGAAATCTAGTAGGGAGGTTGAGAACATCATCCTCATGGGAGATGATTATGGATTGACAGTGGAGAAGAAAGGACTGACAGATTCAAGAGCCATTGAAGGAAAAGTTGCAAGGACTTGAGGTCTGGCTGGGTGTGGAGGATTCAGTTTTTCCAGCCTGAGTGACCTGAAGGATATTTCCACTGATGGAGACCAGAAACTCAAAGAGAGATGAATTGGGGGAATAAATTGTGAGGTCAGTATGAGGCTGGCTAAATCTGAGCTAAAATCAAGACATTCAAATGAACTTATCCTTCAGGCAGTTAGATTTGAATCTCAAGGCATCAATTTAGGAGGCAACTATTGTTAGAGGGAGCAGGTGATGCCCTGGCAGGGGATGGGCTCTGTGAGGAAGGCCACAGGGAGAAAGAAAGACAAAGAGGATCAGGGCTGTATCTTGGGGATTCCCACACTTCCCATCAGAGCATTCACTAACTCCTCCACTCTTCCTCCACTCTGCACTATAATCCCAGCTCACCAGACACTCCAACACCACTATTTCTTCCTGCTGCTGAGGGAATTTATAGTTATCGAGCATTTACTCTGAGCCAGTCTGGACATCAAGTCAACCTGTTGTTTCATTAAATCCTGAGAACAGCCCTGTAAGGTAGATGTTGTGGACTCATTTTACAAAAGACAAAACAGACCCAGAGAGATGAATCAATTCATGGAGTGTGAAGTGAGCACAAAGGTGACATTAAACCCAAGCCTCCCCGGCTGGCCCGTGGCTTAGCGGTTGGGTGCGCATGCTCCGCTGCTGGCCGCCGGGGTTCGGATCCCAGGCGCGCACCGACAGACGGCTTCTCAGGCCATGCTGAGGCCCCGTCCCACATACAGCAACTAGAAGGATGTGCAACTATGGCATACAGCTATCTGCTGGGGCTTTGGGGGGAAAAATAAATAAATAAAATTATTAAAAAAAAAAAAACCCAAGCCACCTGACTCGCCTTCATTGGGCACCTACTATGTGCCAAGATTTATGGGGGATAGGGGGATATAATGATATTGGGCCCTACACTACTGGAGGCTACAGTCTGGACAGAGATAAGCAGGCACATAAATAACGATAAATTAAGGTCAAGCCCGACAGAGCTCCAGAAGAAGTAGAGATAAGGTCTTCCTATAGTCCAAAGGGATGAGGGCATCACAGGCAGCTTCCAGGAGGAGGTAGGCACTACTGCAAGTAAGGTCTTGGGGATCTGGGAGACTCGCTATCACACTGACTCTCCTCCCCTAGGTACTGTGTCCGGGAATCGCAGCCGTTCGGGCAGGGGGCAAGGGCTGCTGCGGTGCAGGCTGCTGTGGAAATCGCTGCCGGGTAAGATCCAAACTAAAACTGGATTCAGGACCGGTCTCGGAACAGGTGCTCGAAGAGCCACACCTAAAGCCACGGCCCACTCTACAGAATTCCTAGCTACACGAGCTCCTCTGCAGAGTCCCAGGCTCCACGTCACCCTCCCTCCCACCCGCAAATCTTAGGCCTCAGTGCGCCTGACCAGAGAGGACTACCCCCCATGAACCTCCACAGCCTCCGGTTCTTAGGATTAGCGGAACTGCAAGCCCCGGGGTTTGACGGGAAGTGTACTTCTAATGCGACTCCAGGCGAGGGCGATAGGTTGGGGGGCGAAGCTAGGCGCGGTCGGCCCACGAATGGAGGGGGGTTGGCCCTACTCGCCTTTCCTTCCACTCGGCCTTCAGATGCTGCGCTCAGTCTTCTCCTCGGCGTTCGGGGTGCTTGGTGCCATCTACTGCCTCTCGGTATCCGGAGCCGCACTCCGAACTGGACCCAAATGCTTAATGAGCGGCACGTGGGATTACCACTTCGCAGAGACCTTGTAAGGCTTAGCCTGTATTATCGCCCCTCCATTCTCTGCGTCTCCCCACCTGCCCGTCTCACGTGGACCATGAAACCGCGGCAGGTCTAGCCTTGGAGAGAACTTCCTCCACGTGGGCCAAACGAGCCTTCTGCGAGTGCCCCTGCGCGCGTGCGCGGGGCGGTGAACGGGGAGGGACACTCTGCTCGACCTCCCTCTCTCACGTGACCCTGCCCCGCCCACAGAGGCTCTTACCTGCTCAACCGTACCCTGTGGGGTCTGTGCGAGGAGCCGCCCGGTGTGGTCTGCTGGAATGTGACACTCTTCTCGCTGCTGGTGGCTGCCTCGTGCCTGGAGATCGTGCTGTGTGGGGTGCAGGTGGTGAACGCGACCGTTGGTGTCTTCTGTGGCGATTGCAGGAAGGAGGTGGGACGGCGTGGGGTGGATTTGTAGAGGGCACCTACTTGCTCCCTGGCTGCGTCCTCACTTTCTCTTTTCCGCAGGACGCCCCTCACTGAGGCTCCCCCTGCTTGCTCCTGGACGCCCCCCCCCCCGCTCCCCGCCCCCGCCCCGGCTGCCCCCCGCCCTGGAATAAACTGTTTTGAGTTCTCTTGCGCGTCTCAGATTGTGTCCTCTGCGAGGAGTGTCTGATGCCTCTGTACACCGGGACTTGGAGCTCTCGTGTTTGGGGGCCCTGCACCCCGCTTATTTTCTTAACAAATAGTGAGCTCTTAGTGTGCGCTAGAAATACAGCGGTAAACAAGATAGGCAAGTTCTGTGCTCTCAACATTCCAGGAGTGGAAGATGGGCAATTTTAAAAGGAGGCAATAGATTCTTTCAGTTGGTGATAAGCACTTTTTAAAAACAAGTTTGTAGTGGGGATGGATATTGACTGATGGCAGGACTTTTTAAAATAAGAGAAAGTGAAATTGGCGCCGAAATCTGATGGATGGGCCAACCATCTGGATAGCTGGGGATTCCAGGCAAAGAGAACAGCAAGGACAAAGATCCCAAACGGAATCAGTATGTAGAAAAGCCACTGAGTTTTGTAGGGGAAAAATAAAGAGGGCGCAGACTATGGAAAAGACACATTAGCCTCTTAAACTCTAGAGAATGAAGTCTTAAGGCGTTATAACATTGTCACCTCCTAATTTGTTAGAAGTCTCTTAATCTGAGGTCACTGGTGGTTCGGAAAGGAAACAACGTGGGCTCAATGGGGGCAGTGTGTCTGCCGGATGCCCTCAGAGAGTCAGGGACTTCCTTAACTTGTAGGCAAAATTGTGTTTGAGTTTTTCTGGACTATGGGTCTGTAACTTTCAGTAGCCTGTCAAGGACTCCTGAGGCCAAACTCAAGCTTGGGCCTGGCCCCATGCGAGGTTAGGAGGAAGACAAGGAGACGCAGTCCCCCCCGCCCTCCACTACCCCCACCTCCACCTTAAGAGAAACCAAAGCCAAGGCAGAGAAGCTTTACTAGCGGGAGGTGGGACTAGGCTGGGGGCCAAGCAGAGGGTGGCTACACTGTCAACTTTGGCAGCAGAAAAAGCGCACGTCGTTAAGCGCGGTGTCATCGAGGATGTTTCTAGGCGGTTCGATCTTGGTCTGCAAGCCGCACACGCCTTTAGGGCATGCGTTGCTCCAGGCTCCATAGTCTCCCCAGGCCAGGCCACGCCCCGCCAGCACCGCGCCTTTGGAGCAGCGGAAGCGCACGTTGTTCGCAGCTGTGTCGTCCCCAAGGTCCTGGGGTGCCTCCACGCGAAGCGAAAAAGCCACAAGGAAGCCGCCGCCGGGACACCACAGCGGCTTACTCCACGCGCCCCACCTGCGAGGGAAGGGGAGACGCGCTGGCTCTGCGGGCGCGCCCTACCCACCTCCAGCCCGACCCAGCCCTTGGCACTTCCCAGCTAGGTGCCACACGACCAGGGTGGTTTAGGTCTAGTCACCTGACCTCCACTCAGGTGCAGAGGGGAGGTCTTCCACCCATTCTCCAGATCTAAACTGCCCCACAGCTGTGAAGGAACCTGCCTGCAAGGAGGGTGTGTGTGCAACAGGGAGTGAGGGGCATAACCCCACTCTAGGGGATTTTTCGCCCCCGACCCCCACCTTCCAGACTCGGACTCCACCACGTGCGTGTTGCCCTTGGAATTTCCTCGCTTGCAATGCAGCCGGATCCCGTTCAGAGCCGTGTTGTCGCCAAACAAGTCTTGTGGGGGCTCCACCTGGGCGGCGAGGAGAGGCGGAGTAAGGACGAGTCAGAAGACTGCCATCCTCTGCTCTGGGGTCCCGCGCATCTCCGTCCCCTCCGAGACCCAGGCCTGAGCCCCCACCTTGAGCGAGAACCCGCTGGCGAAGAATCCGACAGGACACATCTCGGACTGGGCCCAGTCACCCCAAGGGCCTCCGTTGGTCACCTTGATGACCGACGTGTAGCGTCTCATCCCATCTGTTCGTGCATATCCGCAGCACGTGGCCCACAGCAGCAGCAGCAGGTTGGCTCCTGCCACCGGCTCCATCCCGCAGCCTCTGTGAGCCTGGGCCGATTTCGAAGGTTTATACCACCTCTGCCCCTACGAGGGGCTCTGATTACAGAAGGGCCACCTGGATTAAGTGACACTCGAAACTAATCCACCTCTGGAGCCCTGCAGACTCGATTGTCTGCTCAGAGTGACAGAGGCTCCCAGAGCCAGAGGAGTGGGGGCAGTGAGAGCCAACAAGTTGAAGTAACCACCACCTACTGAACCTTTACTTATAGGCCACGAATTGTGGTTAGCTTTGTGCAGGCATTGGAAGTGGGAATTACCCTGCTTATTCTGCAGATGAGGGAACTGGGGTTTAGAAATGGCAAGCGACTTGCCTAAGGTCACAGCAAGCCAGGAAACATTCCAACACTGGGAAATGGGGAGCCCAAAGCTAGGGATGGGAGTGATGGCTCCAGAATCCCACTGGACAGGATTGGTCAGGAGCAACCCCAGGGACCTCCAGGATGTGAGGGAGTATCAGAGACAGATAGGGCAAGGGGCCGGCCCCCTAGTTTAGCGGTTAAGTGCGCACACTCCGCTGCTGGCGGCCCGGGGTTCGGATCCCGGGCGCGCACCAACGCACCGCTTCTCCCGCCATGCTGAGGCCATGTCCCACATACAGCAACTAGAAGGATGTGCAACTATGACATACAACTATCTACTGGGGCTTTGGGGGAAAAATAAATAAATAAATAAATAAAATTATAAAAAAAAAAAGAGGGCAAGAATCTACGAACTGTGGCAGTTTGGAAGGATTTTCTTAGCGATTGGGACCCTGACGCCTTGAGAATCTGGGATACCCCTTCCCCCCCAGAAGAAAACATACACAGAGACAGGAACAATTCTAAGAAGTTTATGGACAGGGGAATGAGAACAGGAGATGCTGTTTCTTCCGTTGCTCCCATTGCTTGTATCCTTTCCCTGAATGTTTTCCCCCCCATGACCACCAGGTGGACTCCTAATTTGCAAAAACAAACCAAAAAAGTGGCTCAAATTTGTCATGGGGAACACCACCCCTGATTTGCCTGCCCCTCATACATATTCCTTTGTTCATTCAATAAATATTTATTTAGCAATAATGTATTTTGGCCCAGGCAATATTCTAAGTGTGTAAATAGAGCAGCAACCAAGAAAAACAAGGACACTGTCTTCATCAGAGCTCACATTCCAATGGGGGAAACAGATGATAAATAAACTTTTCCAATGGACCTTGAGCTCTGTGAAGGCACTTTTGTCTTCCTGTGGCCTAGGTCAGGGCCTGGGACACGGAAGTAGTTAATAAAGGCTGGTTTGATGAATGATTGAGGAACTAATTTGCAGTTTCAAAAATTAAACCACAGAAATGTAAAAGGATAAAGCCTAAAGTACATAATCGAGAGATCATGCGTCCAGATCAAGACAAGGCCCCCTGGGGATAGGATAGAGAATTTAGAAGTGGGTGTTCCCTGCATCCCAGGTGGCCTGTGCTTGAACTTAATAGGTAAGATTTATGGTGCAATTGTGGTAAGCTTTTCCATTTGAAGTGTTTGCACACACATTATCATCTAATCCTCACATGAGGCTTGCAAAGTACCCATTATTATCCTCAATTTACAGTGGAGGGAACTCAAGCCCAGAGTTAACTTAGGGCCCACACCATTGATCAGTGGGGGAGTTGGTTCTGACCCCAGCCTCTCTTCCTAATACCCAGGCTGCCTCTTACTACAACTTGGCCCTACAGGAAAGGGAAATGCAGAGACGTGTCATCGCTCAAATCCCCCAAATCCCATTCATCCAGTCCCTCACCCCTGGGATGCTGCCCTCAGGGGCAAAGGGCACAGGGGAAGGGGCCTTAGTAGGTTAATTATTAACTCTTAGCACCCCAGGGCACCGCGGGCTTCTCTCCCCTCCTGGAGGCGGAGAGAAAAGGACTGGCTACGGGCAGTGGTCCCAGCAGCAGCCATGAGGGTCGTGCTGCCTCCGCAGGTCCCGTGGCGCTGGTTCCACCGTGCAATTCTTCTCACTATCTTCACGCTGCTGCTGCTTTATCTCAGTGCTCAGAGGCTCCGTAAGTAGACCCTTCCCTCACCTACTCGGGCAGGAACCCAGGAATCCAGGCCCTTGGGACCTAAGTCCCCTCCTGACGCCCTCCCCGCTCCGCCTCGCCTCTCCCCAGGCGCCCTCTCAGGCTGCCGATCCGGAGCGCAGTCCTGCATTCCCGAGGGACCGCCGCCTTTCCAGGTATGGTCAAGCAGGTCTGGGACTTGGAGCTCCAGGTGGGAGTCTGAACAGAGGAAAGTGGAGCCAGGCTGGGGATCTGGTGAAGGGCAGGTCCTCCTCCTCGTCTCCCCTCTCCTGTCAGAAGCTGAGAGTACAGCAGGAGAGACATCAGCTAGACCTTGGGAATAGTTTCTTCAGAGCCCAATCGGACTGCCCAGCAAGGAGGCCCAGCAGGCTAGGGGTTCTGCTCCCGCCCCCTTCCCCTCATAGCTCCCTCTCCAGGTTCGGCAACACTCGGGACCCCTGGAGACCCCGGAGCGGGAAGAGCCTCAGTGTCTGGGCCCCCAGGGGATGCTGGGCCGCATGATGAGGCTGTTCCGCGCCAGTGTGAACCCCGAAGGGGATGTGGAGTTGTCGCAGTACGTGGCAGGATGGAGGGAACTAGTCAGGTGAGTGGTCTCCCTCCCCCAGTCCAGTCCCCGCCCCCTTGTGGCTCCATCGCCCTCTCTCAAACCATCTCACTCTTCCCACCACCAAACACACAGGTTCCTAACTCCGCTCGGCTCCATCTTCGCCTTCGCCACAAGCGAGGCCTTCATTAAAGTGACAGCCCTGGAGGCTCGGGTGCATGGCCCAGATGCCGCGCACTACACGTCGCTGGCGGCCATGCTGGCGTGGGAGCGGCGGGCGGGACTTTTGGAGCGGCCTGGGATCGCCCCCAGACACCCGGCCAAGTCCTCGGGCTCACGAACGATGCTCTTGCTGCACCGTGCGCTACACTGGTCCCAGCTCTGCCTCCACCGGGTGGCGACCGGGACGCTCGGAGGCCCGGACGCCGGCGTTCAGTGCAGCGACGCCTACGACATGGCCCTGGCGCCGCACCACCCCTGGCTCATCCGCCAGGCCGCCCGCCTCGCATTCCTCGCCTTCCCGGGTCGCGGCCGCTTGCTGGAGTTGGCATGTCCGGGAACCAGAGAGGCGGAGGCCCGGGCCGCGCTGGCCCGGGCCGCAGGCACCCTGGAGGATGTCTGCAACCGCACCCAGGCCTTGTTGGCCGAACGCGGCCTGCTCCAGCTGGCCTGAGGGCACCCGCTGCCGGGACTGGCGAGGAAAGGAGCGCCCTGGGGCGGGGTCAGCGCAGCTCGGGGCGGAGCCCTCAGCACGGGCTTCCAGCGCCAGGGGGCGGGACCGCCTGATAACGCGCCCCTGTTGTGACGTCGTCGCCCCAGAAAGCCCGCCCCCGGCGGGGGTGGTTTTTGAGCTCCTCCCTCTATCTGCAGTATTGGAAATAAGGGAGGAGCTGTGGGGAATAAAAAGTAATTTTTGGTAGCCGTCTATTTAGGGCGTTTTGTGTGATGACGGCAGACGCTTAAGGGAAACAGAAAAAAATGAATGTGGGAAGATGTGTCATCCCTGTTCCCGGCAGCAGAGAGACTCATGCTCCCCCTGGCCTATTTCGACCGTTCCTATGGCTTCAGTTGCCAACTACATGCCAAGTCACCAGCCCAGACCCGTCCCCTGGGCTCCAGCCCCCATAAAGCCAATTCTTTCCGGGACACCTCCACAGACACCGCAAATGCAACACGTCCAACACGGATGCACTCACCTCTTCCCAGAACTGCACTTCTTCTTGTGCTCCCTGTCTCTCTGAATAAATGGCACCCTCTCCTGTCAACTATCCATCCCTAAAACCTGTGCACCATGCCTCACACCAAGCAGACGCTCAGCTCAATAATGTATGTTTATTAAATGACTCCTTGGCCACTCCCACAATAATAGTGAACATGCAAGAGCCTGGCCATTTCATTAACTCCCAGATTATAACTCCAACCCACTTTCTCCTGGACTCCAGAATCCTATATAAAAACTTCCTTATTTGACATCTCCACTTGGATTTCAACTAGGCATAGCAAACTTAACATGTCCCAAACAGCTTCTAATACCCTCTCCTCCCAAAATACTCCCTTCATAGTCTTTGCTAGCCCAGTAAATGACAATTCCATTCTTCCAGGTCCTTAAGACAAAAACTTTGCAGTCATCCAGACCCTTCTGTTTCTCTTTCATCCTACTCACATCCAATCTGTCAGAATCTGACCATTTCCCACTATCTCCACGGCTACCACCCTTGTCAAGCCAACTTTATCTATCACCTGGATTGTTGCAATAGCCTCTTTTTTTTTTTTAGTGGTTCTTGTGTGTGTGTGTGTGTGAGGAAGATCAGCCCTGAGCTAACATCCATGCCAATCCTCATCAGCCCTGAGCTAACATCCATGCCAATCCTCCTCTTTTTGCTGAGGAAGACGGGCCCTGAGCTAACATCTATTGCCAATCCTCCTCCTTTTTTTCCCCTTTTTTCTCCCCAAAGCCCCAGTAGATAGTTGTATGTCATAGTTGCACATCCTTCTAGTGCATCCTTCTGTATGTGGGACGCGGCCTCAGCATGGCCGGACAAGTAGTGCCTCGGTGCGCGCTCGGCATCTGAACCCCGGGCCGCCAGTAGGGGAGCACGGGCACTTAACCACTACGCCAGGGGGCCAGCCCCCAAAGTGATCCTTTAAAATGTACATCCTGGGGCCGGCCCCGTGGCGTAGTGGTTAAGTGCATGCGCTCCTCTGCTGGCGGCCTGGGTTTGGATACCAGGCACGCACCGACACACCACTTGTCAGGCCCTGCTGTGGCAGTGTCCCACATGCAGCAACTAGAAGGGTGTGCAACTATGACGTGCAACTGTCTACTGGTGCTTTGGGGAAAAAAGAAAAAAAAAAAGGAAGATGGGCACGGATGTTAGCTCAGGGCCAGTCTTCCTCAGCAAAAAAAAAAAGAAGGATTGGCATGGATGTTAGCTCAGGGCTGATCTTCCTCACACACACAAAAAAATGTACATCCTATCATGTCACTTCCCTGCTCAAAACCTTTCAATGGCTTCCTATTGCACTCAGATGAAATGGTTTTTTTAATTCAAGCAGGAAATTTTCTGGACCATATTTTCAGTTGAGAATGATGAAAAGCTTCGTAATGGTCCTATGTGATCTGACTCTCTACTAGCCATACTGATCTCCTCAATATGCATTCAACTTGTCAGGCATGATCCAGCTTCAGGAACTTTGCACTCGCTCTTCTCTCTGTCGAGAATGCTCTTTCCCCAAATAGACAAATGACTTCCCTCCTTATTTCCTTCTGGTCTTTATTCAAATGTCTCCTGTCAGACCTTCCCTGATTATTCTTTCTAAAATTTCAAAACACACACACACACACACACACACACACACTTCCTATCTCCCTTCCCTACTTTGTTTTTCTTGTTAGTATGATTCACGGTCTAACATACTGTATATTGTACTTATTTGCTTTGGTTTTTTGTCTCCTGCAATAGATGTAAGCTCCACGTGGCTAGGAATTTCTGTCTGTTTTGTTCCATGTACCTCCAATGCCTTAAACAGTGCCTGGCACCTACTAGACATTCAATAGCTTTTTGTTGAATGAATCTATGAGCACTAAAAATAGTTCAGATGGCTGGAGCCCAGAGTGTCAAAAAGAAAAGAGGGGGTTGCACAACAAGGTAAATGTACTTCATGCTCCTGAATTATACACCAAAAATGGTTAAAATGCTAAATTTTATTTTATGTTGTACTATTTACATTTTACTACAATAAAAAATTAAAAAGAAAAAAGGAGATGTGATTCTGGACAGGTGGGCAGGATCAAGTTCATGAAGGGCCTTATAAACTATGTTACAGAGATGGGACTTTATCTCAAGAGTTAATTTTAAGCAGGGGATTGTCTGGATCACATTTTCCATTCAAAAAAGCAGCTCCAGGGGCCGGCTCAGTGGTGTAGTGGTTAAGTTTGCACACTCTGCTTCAGTGGCCCCGGGTTCGCAGGTTTGGATCCTGGGCATGGACTTACACACTGCTCATCAAGCCATGCTGTGGCGGCATCCCACATACAAAGTGGAGGAAGACTGGCACAGATGTTAGCTCAGGGACAATCTTCCTCACCAAAAACAAAACAAAAAAAAACCCAAAAACCCAGCTCCAGCTTCAGTTCATAGAAAGAGTATGGCAGATTCATAGGAGGACCACTCCACACAACAACAGCAAAATATGCAATCTTCTCAAGTTCACATGTGACATTCTCCAGGATAGACCATATGTTAGGCCACAAAAAAGTCTCAATAAATTTAAAAAGATTGAAGTCATAAAATTCTCCAACTAAAATGGATGAAATTAGAAATTGATAACAGAAGGGAATTTAGGAACTTCACAAATATGTGGGAATTAAACAACACACTCTTAAAAAACCAATGGGTCAAAGGAGAAATCACAAGGAAAATATTTTGAGATGAGTGACAATGAAAACAAAACATACCAAAATTTAGGGATGCAGAATAAGCACTGCTCAGAGGGAAATCTGTAGCTGTAAATGCTTATATTAAAAGTGAATGGGCCGCCCCGTGGCTTAACGGTTAGGCGCGCTCGCTCCGCTGCTGGTGGCCCGGGTTCGGATCCCGGGTGCACACCGACGCGCCGCTTCTCCAGCCATGCTGAGGCCGCATCCCACATACAGCAACTAGAAGGATGTGCAGCTATGACATACAACTATCTACTGGGGCTGTGGGGGGAAAAAATAAATTAATTAATTAATTTTAAAAAATAAATAAAAGTGAAGAAAGATGAAAACAGGGACAAGACAAGGGTGTCCACTCTCACCACTCTTATTCAACAAAGTACTGGAGGTTCTGGCCAGAGCAATTAGGCAAGAAAAAGGAATAAAAGGAATCCAAATAGGCAATGAAGAAGTGAAACTCTCGCTGTTTGCAGATGACATGATCTTATATATAGAAAATCCTAAAGAATCCATTGGAAAACTATTAGAAATAATCAACAACTACAGCAGGGTACAAAATCAACTTACAGAAATCAGTTGCATTTCTATATACCAACAACGAACTAACAGAAAGAGAACTCAAGAAGACAATCCCATTTACAATTGCAACAAAAAGAATAAAATATTTAGGAGTAAATTTAACCAAGGAAGTGAAAGACCTATACAATGAAAACTATAAGACATTATTAAGCGAAATCAATGATGACATAAAGAAATGGAAAAATATTCCATGCACTTGGATTGGCAGAATAAACATAGTTAAAATGTCCATATTACCTAAAGCAATCTACAGATTCAATGCAATCCCAATCAGAATCCCAAGGACATTCTTCACAGAAATAGAACAAAGAATACTAACATTCAGGCCGGCCCCGTGGTTTAGTGGTTAAGTGCGTGCGCTCCGCTGCTGGCGGCCCAGGTTCAGATCCCGGGCGCACACCGACGCACCGCTTGTCTGGCCATGCTGAGGCCGCGTCCCACATACAGCAACTAGAAGGATGTGCAGCTATGACATACAACTATCTACTGGGGCTTTGGGAGAAAAATAAATAAATAAAATTATTAAAAAAAAAAAAAAAAAAGAATACTAACATTCATATGGTGCAAAAAAAGACCCCGTATAGCTAAAGCAATCCTGAAAAAGAAGAACAATGCTGGAGGCATCACAATCCCTGACTTCAAAACATACTACAAAGCGATAGTAATTAAAACAGCATGGTACTGGTACAAAAACAGACACACAGATCAATGGAACAGAATTGAAAGTCCAGAAATAAAACCTCATATCTATGGGCAGCTAATCTTTGACAAAGGAGCTAAAGACATACAGTGGAGAAAGGAAAGTCTCTTCAATAAATGGTGCTGGGAAAACTGGACAGCCACTTGCAAAAGAATGAAAGTAGAGGGCCGGCCCCGTGGCTTAGCGGTTAAGCGCACACGCTCCGCTATTGGTGGCCCAGGTTCGATCCCACGCGCACCGACGCACCGCTTCTCCAGCCATGCTGAGGCCGCGTCCCACATACAGCAACTAGAAGGATGTGCAACTACGACATATAACTATGTACTGGGGCTTTGGGGGGAAAAAAAAAGGAAGAGGATTGGCAATAGATGTTAGCTCAGAGCCAGTCTTCCTCAAAAAAAAAAAAAAAGAATGAAAGTAGACCACCTTCTTTCACCATACACAAAAATTAACTCAAAATGGATCAAAGACCTGAAGGTGAGACCTGAAACTATAAAACTCCTGGAGGAAAATATAGGTAGTACACTACTCGCCATCAGCCATAAAGGGATCTTCTTGAATTCCATGTCTCCTCAGACAAGGGAAACAAAAGAAAAAATAAACAAGTGGGACTTCATCAGATTAAAGAGATTCTACAAGGCAAATGAAACCAGGATCAAAATGAATAGGGAACCCACCAGCTGGGAAAAAATATTTGCAAACCGTATATCTGACAAGGGATTAATCTCCATAATATATAAAGAACTCACACAACTGAATAACAAAAAAACAAACAACCCCATCAAAAAATGGGCAGAGGAAATGAACAGACACTTCTCCAAAGAAGATATACAGATGGCCAATAGGCACATGAAAAGATGTTCAACATCACTAGTCATCAGGGAAATGCAAATCAAAACCACACTAAGATATCACTTTACACCCATTAGAATAGCTATAATCAACAAGACAAAAAGCAACAAATGCTGGAGAGGCTGTGGAGAAATGGGAACCCTAATCCGCTGCTGGTGGGAATGCAAACTGGTATAGCCTCTATGGAAAACAGTATGGAGATTCCTCAAAAAATTAAAAATAGAAATACCTTATGATCCAGCTATCCCACTACTGGGAATCTACCCAACGAACCTGAAATCAACAATCCAAAGAGGCTTATGCACCCCTATGTTCATTGCAGCATTATTCACTATAGCCAAGACGTGGAAGCAACCCAAGTGTCCCTCACCTGATGATTGGATAAAGAAGATGTGGTATATATATATATATATACCATGGAATACTACTCAGCCATAAAGAAAGACAAAATCGTCCCATTTGCAACAACATGGATGGACCTGGAGGGTATTATGTTAAGTGAAATAAGCCAGAAAGAGAAAGACAAACAGGCATGACTTCACTCATATGTGGAAGATAAACCAACACACGCACAGATAGAACTGTTTGGTGCTTACCAGGGGCTGGGGGGTGGGGGGTGGGCACAAGGGGTGGAGGGATGAACTTATATGGTGACTGATAAACAATAATGTACAACAAAAATTTCACAGTAAAAAAAACAAAAAATAAATAAATAAAATAAAAGTGAAGAAAGATCTCGAATCACTTAACCTTCCACCTTGAGAAACCAGAAAAAGAAGAGCAAACTAAACCTAAAGAAAGCAGAAGGAAGGAATTAATAAAGATCACAGTGGAAATAAATGAAATAGAAAAACAATAGAAAGAATCAACTAAACCAAAAGTTGGCTTTTTGAAAAGATCAACAAAACTGACAAACCTTTAGCTAGACTGACCAAGAAAAAAAGAGAGAAGACTCAAATTACTAAAATTAAGAATGAGGGGCTGGCCCGGTGGCGTAGTGGTTAAGCTCACGCACTCCACTTCTGGCGGCCCAGGATTCCCAGGTTCGGATCCCAGGCACTGACCTATGCACCACTCATCAAGCCACGCTGTGGCAGGCATCCCACATAAAGTAGAGGAGGATGGGTACGGATGTTAGCCCAGTGCCAATCTTCCTCAGCAAAAAAGAGGATTGGCAACAGGTGTTAGCTCAGGGCTAATCTTCCTCACACAAAAAAAAAAAAAAGAAGGAAAGAGGGAACATTACTACCAATATTACAAAAATAAAAAGGATTATAAGGGAATACCATAAACAATTGTGTGCCAACAAATTAAATAATCTAAATGAAATGGACAAATTCCTAGAAAAACATAAACTACCAAAACTGACCCAAGAATAAATAGAAAATTTGACTAGATCTATAACTAATAAAGAAATTGAGTTAGTAATCAAAAACTTCCCACAAAGAAAAGCCCAGGACCAGATGTTTTTACTGATGAATTCTAACAAATGTTTAAAGAAAAATTCATGCAAATCCTTCACAAACTCTTACAAAAATAGAAGAGGAGGGAACACTTCCCTACTCATGCTATGAGGCCAGTATTACCCTGATACCAAAGACATGACAAGGGAAAAAACACCCTACAGACCAATACATTGTATGAATAGAGATGCAAAAAATCTTCAACCAAATACTAGCAAATCACATATAAAAAGGATTACACACCATCATCAATTTTTGACAAGGGTGCCAAGACATTCAAAAGGGAAAGAATAGTCTTTTCAACAAATGGTGCTGGGACAACTGGATATCCACAAGCAAAAGAATGAATTTGGGCCCCTATTTCACATCATATATAAACATTAACTCAAAATGGATCATAGACCTAAAAATGTAAGAACTAAAACTATAAAACTGAGGTGCCGGCCCTGTGTCCTAGTGGTTAAGTGCACGCGCTCTGCTGCTGGTGGCCGAGGTTCAGATCCCAGGCGTGCACCGACACACCACTCGTCAGGTCAAGCTGTGGCGGCGTCCCACATAAAGTGGAGGAAGATGGGTATGGATGTTAGCCCAGGGCCAGTCTCCCTCAGCAAAAAGAGGAGGATTGGCATGGATGTTAGCTCAGGGCTGATCTTCCTCACACACACACAAAAAACTATAAAACTCACAGAAGAAAACATAGGGGCTGGCCTATGGTGTAGTGGTTAAGTGCATGCACTCCACTTCAGCAGGCCCGGGGTTTGCAGGTTTAGATCCGGGGTGCGGACTGATGCACCGCTTGTCAAGCCATGCTGTGGCCGCGTCCCATATAAAGTAGAGGAAGATGGGCACAAATGTTAGCCCAGGGCCAGTCTTCCTCAGCAAAAAGGAGGATTGGCAACAGGTGTTAGCTCAGGGCTGATCTTCCTCACAAGAAAAAAAAAAAAAGGAACGATAACATAGATGTAAATCTCTGTGGTCTGGGATTAGGCACTGGTTTCTTTTTTTTTTTTTTTTTTTGTGAGGAAGATCAGCCCTGAGCTAACACCCGTTGCCAATCCTCCTCTTTTTGCTGAGGAAGACCAGCTCTGAGCTAACATCTATTGCCAATCCTTCTCCTATTTTTTTTTCCCCAAAGCCCCAGCAGATAGTTGTATGTCATAGTTGCACATCCTCCCAGTTGCTGTACGTGGGACGCCGCCTCAGCATGGCTGGAGAAGCGGTGTGTCGGTGCACGCCTGGGATCCGAACCCGGTTCGCCAGTAGCGGAGCGGGCGCTCTTAACTGCTAAGCCATGGGCCGGCCCATAGGCACTGGTTTCTTAGCTACAACATCAAAAGCACAAGCAACCAAAAGAAAAACAGATAAATTGGACTTCATCAAAATTTAAAACTTTTGTGCTTCGAAGGACAGCAATGAAAGAAGTGAAAAGAATCCATAGAATGGGAGAAAATATTTGCAAATCATATATCTGATAAAGATCTAGTATCTAGACTATAAAAAGAACTCCTACAATTCAACAATAAAAAGATAACCCAATTTTAAAATGGGCAAAGGACTTGAATAGACATTTCTCCAAAGAAAATATGCAATGGTCACTTAGCACGTGAAAATCTGCTCAACATCACTAATCATTAGGGAAATGCAAAAAAAAAAAAAACCCACAACATACCACTTCACACCCACTAGGATGGCTAAAATAAAAAATGCACAATAACAATTAGTGAGGATGTGGAAAAACTGGAATCCTCAGAGGTAGCTGGTGGGAATATAAAATGGGGCAGCTGCTATGGAAAACAGCTGCCAGTTCCTCAAAATGCTAAACACAGAGTTATTACATGATCCAGCAACTCCTAGTATATACTTCTAGATATATACCTGAAAGAAATGAAAACACAGTGTCGTCATTTTAAGTCAGAGACTGTCAAGTCTAGCTTGAAGGCTCTGTGAACTGCTACTACGATCAGATACCTCAACCTGGCGCAATCCGATAGGAAACTCAGTCCTAGCGGACTGTTTGCCGGGTTTTTAAAATGTTGTTTGCCTGCCACGCTGCCGTCAAGCGCTCACTGTCGCAAAATAATCTTCTCCATACATTTCTTTTCCGTTCTGCCGTCAACCGTGGCATAGTTTCGCCCCAGAAGGCCTCAGAGCACGACGAGAGCGAGTGACAGAGCGCTTTACGACAGTTGCTTTGTGGCAGTAGCGGAGGGGAAAGATGGCGGCCACCTTAGTAGCTGCTGGAGGACCGGGGCCAGCACCAGCCTGGGGACCAGAGGCCATTACCCCAGACTGGGAAAACCGGGAAGTCTCCACAGGGGTGAGGAAGGACTCGGGGTTCAGGAGATGTGCACAAGGCTTGATGCGATGGAAGGATAAGGCCTGAGTGGGTTGGGAGAACTGGGGGGCAGGCGAGGGAGATAGTCTGTGATGTGCTCGAGACAGAGAGAGAAGTATTCTGAGGATGCTGGAGTGGTGTCGTACTTTCGTGGTGGGAGGTGGAAGGTAGGCTGAAGCGTGGAATTCTGGAATCTTGCAGGACGATAGCTTAAGAGCGGGGTGTGCCTTTGGGAATTTGAGAATTGGAATTGTGGTATATTGCGGGGTGCTGAGACTCCCATGAAATTTGATAATGGGTCATTGGTACACGACTTTCGTACTCTAGGGACTGGGGAGAGGGATCATTGAGGCTTATGTATGCTGGAGAAAGCGGAAGGGCCCAGACTCACCCCATTCTCCTTTTTCCCAGACCACTATCATGGCCGTACAATTTGACGGGGGCGTGGTTCTGGGCGCCGACTCCAGAACAACCACTGGGTGAGCTCAGGACAGCTATGTGAAAGGTCTTCCCATCTTTCCCTTCCTTTCTTGTCTGCCAGCCTATCCTTAACCTTCCACAGACCGCTGTGGGGAGGGAGGTTTTCCCTACTTGGAGATAAGGATTTGTTCAGCTTCTACTGCTTCTCAGTCCCCATTACTCTTTGGTGAAATTCTTGCAGAAGTGTGTTCTCTAGCCTGCTTCAGTTAGGATGAGAACTAATAGGAAATACTGGAGTTCCTTTTCCTGAGCCCTGAGGGAGTGGAGAGTAATGGGATGGAGGTGGGAGGCAAGTGGGGTCCTTCCCTCACTATTCTGCCATCTTGCAGGTCCTACATCGCCAATCGAGTGACTGACAAGCTGACCCCTATTCATGATCGTATTTTCTGCTGCCGCTCAGGCTCAGCAGCTGATACCCAGGCAGTAGCTGATGCTGTCACTTATCAGCTTGGTTTCCACAGGTGCTTGTGGGCAGGGGAGGAGCAGGAAACTGAAGGGAGTTGGGACCTGAGGAGCTAAATGGTCTGACTCCCAGGTCCTGACACTGCCTTGCCTATCACACCCCTCACCCTCTAGCATCGAGCTGAATGAGCCTCCACTGGTACACACGGCAGCCAGCCTCTTTAAGGAGATGTGCTACAGATACCGGGAAGACCTGATGGCAGGAATCATCGTTGCAGGCTGGGACCCCCAAGAAGGAGGGCAGGTCAGACACCATGACTCCCAGAGCACTGGAGCCATACCTTTGATCCTCTCCCCACCCCAGCCATTTTCTATTTCTCTTTCCAGTCTCTAATTCGCTTACTCTTACTATTAATTCTTCCCAGACCAATCCCACAATGGACAGGTGAAAGTACATGTGTTGTGGGGAGGGTACAACTGGTGACTTTTCTCCTCCCTCCATCTGCCAGGTGTACTCAGTGCCCATGGGAGGTATGATGGTAAGGCAGTCCTTTGCCATTGGGGGCTCCGGGAGCTCCTATATCTATGGCTATGTTGATGCCACCTACCGGGAAGGCATGACCAAGGAAGAATGTCTGCAATTCACTGCCAATGGTGAGATCTTGGGCTTCTGGGCCCGTGAGCTTCAACCCCCAGGCCAACATTCCTCATTCCTTGCAGTGATCCCAGCATCTGACTCTGATCCCAACTTTCTTCTTTTATCCACAGCTCTTGCTTTGGCCATGGAGCGGGACGGCTCCAGTGGAGGGGTGATCCGCCTGGCAGCCATTGCAGAATCAGGGGTAGAGCGGCAGGTACTTTTGGGAGACCAGATCCCCAAATTCAGCATTGCCACTTTACCACGTCCCTGAACCCTGGGATTCTACGATACAATAAGAGATACCCCATACCATTGCAAATTTCAATAAACAGTTTGTCAGAGAGAATCTGTGTGCTTTGGAATTCTTTTCCTGACCTCAAGCCTGAACTTGTCTGGCCACTCCTGTTTGTCCAAACACTGCTCTGAGCTCCAAGGGAGTTGAAAAGGAGCCTTTGCAAGGGTAGTTTTTAAGCCTGTTTCTCCAGACCACCTTTCCCTGCATTTCCTTTCTTCTACCGTATCCACGTCCTTAGGACACCAGAGTGTGGTTGATGTGGGGGCTACCAACAAATAACCCACCTCTCTCCCTGTTCAAGCCCGAGGTGGAACTCAGAAGCTAGCTGAGACTGGGGTCACCTCCCCTCAGTCTGCCTCCTTTCTGTCATCATGGGTGGCTACTGGCCTTAAGGCTGGGAGGACTCCAGATCTCCAACCCAGGCTCATGGTCCCCTCTCTCCACACTCACCTCTGTCACCTCATCTTGTCAGGAGCAGCAGTGTGACTTCCTTGGCTTTGGGAGAAAGGTGGACCTTGTTTGCACATGGAAGTTAAGGTAGATGTTGGGTGGGGGAGGGCAGCCGCTAGGAGTGCTGTGGGCCAGCTCAGGAAGCCACCCTTCCCCCGGGGAGTTTGATGGTAAGTCAGTCTTTAGCCCCTTGGATGAGAGGCTGAGAGTGGATTCTGGCCTCTTCAAGGCTGTCCCCACTCAAGTGAGTTCAGTGCTGCTCATTAACAGTGGCCAACGTTCTCAGTCTCGCCTCCTTCTTTTCTCCACTCTATGGATGAGGGAACTTTAGAAACCACATTTAAAACCTTGTTCTAGAATATAATCCTGCCCTGGAGGATTTCGGAGGGTACAGGGAGGCTTCCTAAGGAGGTGGGAAGGTCCTGGATTAAGTGAAGAAGAGCAGAGAAGGATCTCTGACCCCAAACATTGTACCTTAAACTTAAACAATGGAGAACTTTTGGTTTTCCTGCAAAACCTGTTCTCCCAGTCCTCCATATCTCAGGGCATCTTCCACTCCTCTCTCCCTCGCACTCCACATTCAGTCTAACAGTAAGTCCTCAAAACTCTGGGAAATATCTAGAATCCATCTACCTCTCACCATCTCCACAGCACCGTCCTGAGCCAAGCCACCATCATCTCTTGCCTGGAGGGTGGCGAACCCCCTACACGGTCTTGCCGCTTCCGCACTTGCTCTGCTACAATCTCCCCACACAGCAACCAAAGTGATCTTTAAATGTAAGTGAAATGTCATCGCCCTGCTTAACGTTCTTCAATGTTTTCCCATTCCATCTAGAATAATATTTTAGTTCCTTACCATGGCCTAGAAGACCCAGCAGGTCCCCTCAATCTTGACACTCCAGTCACTGGCTTTTTTTCTGTTTTCTAGAACCTAAAGTGTTTTGCACTTAACACTTGCTGTTTTTTTCTGCTTGGGACTACTCTTCCCTGATTAAAAAAATAAACTATTCTGTCGAGGAGTTTTAGTTTCACAACAAAATTGAGCAGAAGGTACAGAGATTTCCCATATACCTCCTGCCCCAACATGTATGCATAGCCTCTCCCACCATCAACATTCTTCACCAGAGTGGGATATTTGTTACAATCGGTGAACCTACACTGAAACATCATTTAGGTCTCAGCTCAAATGTCACCTCATCAGAAAGACCTGTCTTAACCACCTGAAATTTAAGAGACACCACCGTCCACCCCGCTCTCACATTACCCTGTTTAATTTTCCTTGTAGCAGCACTTACTGCTATCTTGTACTATCGTGCTTATTTGTTTATTTATTGTCTATTTTCCCTACTAGGAAGTAAGGTCAGTGGGAAGAGAGAATTCTTTCTGCTTGGTTCACTGATATGTCCTTAATGCCTGGTGGGGAGTGGATGCTTGATATTTATCAAATGAATATGCTCCCTAGCCCCATCCGCTGTCCCTAGCCCCATCTGCTGTCCTGCCTAGCCCCCAGCCTCTCCAGACTGCCCTCACCACACTCAGCTCTGAAGGCTGATTGCAGCAAACTTACTTCCTGCTAGCCACACGGGCTCTGCATTAGATCAGCTGCATAATATTTACCACTCCTGTGTCCCCACTCCCACCCCATGCTGCACATCCCGCCTCTGCCCCATAACCCAGCCCAGTGCCTTGGCCCCCATCTACTCCCCCCACCAACACACACACACATACACACAACACTTGGCAACTTTGAATATATTGAATAAGAAGGTCATGAGGGACTTGGGGGAGCTGGACACTGGGATCACTAAGTGGGGGGAAGAAAGGTTGCCAAGGCTTCCTGGAAGTTCAGCCCCTGGTTGTCCCCTTCAAATGGTGGAGTCATTGGCCGATGCTATGTCATGCAGCTGGTGGCGGAAGGACAGTCGGGCTTTCCTGCTGAAGTAGGCACCAGGTCCTAGAGAGGGTATGTCTCCCTCAGCCACGATGGGGGCTATAGCTGGACTGGGATCTGGATCTGGAGGGGCAGCTGGATCTAGGCCTAAAAGGAAGATTGGAGGAGGAAGAAGGGAGTTGTGGATCAGGGTCCCCTTTCCCTCCCCACCCAACACCCCCACCCAGAGAGGAGGAAAGAGGCTAGAGTAGACACCTAGGGTCTGGGGGGTGAGTGTCGGTGGCATCAGCAGGGATAGGGAGAGGGGGTGTAGAGAGAGCAGGGCGGCTTCACTGGCCTGCGACCCTGTGCAGTTGCACAGGGCCCCACACTCAGAAGGGCCCCCCATGCTTGGTGTAATGATCTGCTGTCACCATCTTGAAATTGTTAATAATTTTTTGATGAGGGATCCCTCTTCTTCATTTTGCACTGGGCCCTGCAAAGTATTTAGCCAGTGCTTTGGGAAAGCGATAGATCCACCTCCCACCCAAGGAGACAGATTATCCTTTTCTCTTCACTAGTTTAAGCATTTACCTTTCTCCCCAATGCAGTTTATCTGTCTGCCTGGCAGCCCCCCTTTTTCCTCAGTCTCCCCCCATACCTGCTCCTCTTTCAGTCCCCCGCTGTCTCCGGCACCCACACCATGGGAAACACCATGCCCCCTTGAGACCCATCTCAACAATGGAAAAGACCAGGATGCTAGGAGTGGCCAGGAGGGCCCCAGGGTGGGGGGTGTGGTTTCCAAGCCCCCCCACAGTGGGCAAAACTACCACTTAGCCTCAGACCGCCCCGTGATTATAGGCGCCAGGGGACTGAAGGGGGAGAAGAGGGGGGAGGGAAGAGGTGGAGGGATACCCTATTCAAACACCTATCCTTTTGTGCCCCCTTAATTTGGGGGTTCTCTCTTATCCCCATGGAGAAGCTGGAAGAGACTGGGAGGAGTGGCATGGCAGAGACAGATGCAGTAAAAATTCTTTGCAGCAATGCCAGACGACTTGGAGCCAGCCTGGACACTGCTGGGGAGTCATTTGTATTTTAGAATGAGAATTTAGAATGCCCAGGATGGAAAATTTTCAAGAATAGTCTATTTTTTTAGAACAAGCAACTTTACTAGTCAGGGTAATGTTATGTTCTCATTGAACGGTCTAGTAGTTCTTGTCCCCTTTTATGAAGATAGTTGTAATTGACTAATTATTCTGTGCCAGGTAGATTCTAGGCACTTTTACATATTATCTCATTTTTTTATTTTTTATTTTTTGGTGAGGAAGATTGGCCCTGAGCTAACATCCATTGCCAATCTTCCTCATTTTGCTGAGGAAGATTAGCCCTGAGCTAACATCTGTGCCAGTCTTCCCCTACTTTGTATATGGGATGCCGCCACAGCATGGCCTGATGAGCAGTCTGTGCCCAGGATCCAAACCTGCGAACCCCAGGCTGCCAAAGCAGAGCACGAGAACTTAACCACGAGGCCCACCGATTCCGGCCCCACATGTTATCTCATTTAATCACATCAATGATCCTTTGAAGTAAGTATTATGACTATCCTGATTTTACAGATGAGTGATAAGAGGCACTTAGAGATTACGTAACTTGCCCAAGGTCACACAGACAGTTATCAGCAGAGCAGGAACTCAACCCCACCCCCATCAGTAGACCCCAGCGTTCACTGTGTTTACTACCCCGCTGAGCTTCCCAAGCATGTCCTTGGTAGGCATTGATGCCTTCAGCCAGGTCTGGGGGGTCCAGAGCACCCTAGCCAGGGATTCTAAATGCCCTCCGCTAAAGCTGTGCAAATGCTATATTATCATTCCCTATGGGTGCCGCGATGTGCGAAAGGTTGGGAAACACTGCTGATTATACTGTACTGCCTGACTCAGACAGAAATCTGGTTTTTTTGTTGTTGTTTTTCGTGTGTGTGTGTGTGTGTGTGTGTGTGAGGAAGATCAGCCCTGAGCTAACACCCATGCCAATCCTCCTCTTTTTGCTGAGGAAGACGGGCCCTGGGCTAACATCTGTGCCTGTCTTCCTCCACTTTGTGTGGGACGCCGCCACACCATGGCCTGACAAGCTGTGCTGGGGTGTTCCCCGGGGATCCCAACCAGGCCGCCAGCAGCGGAGTGCGCGCACTTAACCGCTACACCACAGGGGCTGGCTACAATGATTTTTTGTTTTTAAATCAACTTTATTGAAGTAAAAATCCACATAGAATTTAATGCACACATCTTAGTGTACAGTTCAATGAGTTTTGGCAAGTGTATCACCACGCCCGTCAAGAGACAGGACATTTCTATCACCAAGTTCCCTGTGTGCCGCTTTACACTCAATCTTTTCCCCACCCCCTGCCACAGGCAGCTACGGATCTGATTTCCGTCAAAATAGATTGGTTTGGCCTGTTTCAGAACTTTATATAAATAGAGTCATTTAGTATTACTCTTTTGTGTCTGGCTTCTTTCAGCATAATGGTTTTGAAATTCATCCACATTATTTGTACTAACAGTTTCTTTGTTCATGTTTTTTGTAATAACAGCTTTATTGATATATCATTCACATAGCATAAAATTCACCCTTTTAAAGTATACAGTTCAGTGGTTTTTACTCTATTCACAGAGCTGTACAACCATCACAACTAATTTTATAACATTTTCATCATCCTCAAAAGAAACCCTGGGGCCCGCCCTGTGTCCTAGTGGTTAAAGTTTGGCGGGCTCTGCTTCGGCAGCCAGGGTTCGCTGGTTGGGATCTCGGGTGCGGACCTACACCACTGATCAGCCATGCTGTGGGGGTGACCCACATACAAAATAGAGGAAGATTGGCACAGATGTCAGCGCAGGGCCAGTCTTCCTCAAGCCAAAAAAAAGAGGAAGATTGGCAACAGATGTTAGCTCAGGGCCAATCTTCCTCAGCAAAAAAAAGAAACTCTGTACCCATTAGTAGTCACTCCCCTGTCCTCCCTCTCCCCAGCTATTGGCAACCACTCATCTACTTCCTTTCTGTATGGATTTATTTATTCTGGACATTTCACATAAATGGAATCATACAATAAGAGGTCCTTTGTGTCTGGCTTCATTCACTTAGCATAATGTTTTCAAGGTTCATCCATGTTGTAGCATGTATCAGTACATCATTCCTTTCTATGGCTGAATAATCTTCCATTATAGGGCTATACTGCATTTTGTTTATCCATTCATCAGCTGATGGACATTTGGGTTGTGTCTACTTTATGGCTATTTGAATAATACTATTATGGACATTCACATACAAGCTTTTGTGTGAATGTATGTTTTCAATAGCCTTGGGTATGTACTTAGGAGTGGAATTGCTGGGCCTTATGGTAACTCTCCATTTAACATTTGAGAAACTGTTTTCCAAGGTGGCTGCACCATTATACACTTTATTCATTTTTATTGCTGAGTAATGGTCCATCTACCACAAATTCATCAAAATCAAAAACTTTTGGGGCTGGCCCGATGGTGTAGTGGTTAAGTTCATGCTCTCTGCTTTGGCAGCCTGGAGTTCACAGGTTCGGATCCCAGGTGCGGACTTGTGTACCACTCATCAAGCCATGCTGTGGCAGTGTCCCACAAACAAAATAGAGGAAGATTGGCACAGATGTCAGCTCAGGGCTAATCTTCCTCAGCAAAAAGCGGAAGATTGGCAATAGATGTCAGCTCAGAGCCAATCTTCCTCACCAAAAAAAAAATTTTGCTCTTCAAAAAGCACCATTATTTTATTTTATTTTTTTTTTTTATTTTATTTTTTTTTAAAGATTTTATTTATTTATTTTTTCCCCCCAAAGCCCCAGTAGATAGTTGTGTGTCATAGCTGCACATCCTTCTAGTTGCTGTATGCGGGACGCGGCCTCAGCATGGCTGGAGAAGCAGCGCGTCGGTGCGAGCCCGGGATCCGAACCCGGGTCGCCAGCAGTGGAGCGCGCTCACTTAACCACCAAGCCACGGGGCCGGCCCCAGCACCATTATTTTAAAAAGACAAGCCATTATTATGGGAGAAAATATTCACAATACATATATCTGATAGAGGATTTGTATCCAAAATATATAAAGAACTCATAATTCAATAAGACAAATAACATAGTTTCTGGGCCAGCCCCGTGGCTCAGCGGTTGAGTGCGCGTGCTCCGCTGCTGGCGGCCGGTTCGGATCCCAGGTGCGCACCGACGCACCGCTTCTCCAGCCATGCTGAGGCCGCGTCCCACATAAAGCAACTAGAAGGATGTGCAGCTATGACATACAACAATCTGCTGGGGCTTTGGGGGGAAAAATAAATAAAATCTTTAAAAAAAAAAGGACAACAGTTTCTAAAAAATTAGCAAAAGACTTGAACAGATACTTTACAGAAGATATACAAATGGCCAATAAGCACATGAAACATGGTCAACATCATTAATCATCAGAGAAATGCAAATAAAACTGCAATGATGTACTATTTTACACTTATTAGAATGGCTAACATTAAAAAGATTGACTATCGGGCCGGCCCCCTGGCTTAGCGGTTAAGTGCGCGCGCTCCGCTGCTGGCTGGCCCGGGTTCGGATCCTGGGTGCGCACCCACGCACCGCTTCTCCGGCCATGCTGAGGCCGCGTCCCACATACAGCAACTAGAAGGATGTGGAACTATGACATACAACTGTCTACTAGGGCTTTGGGGAGCAAAAAGGAGGAGGATTAGCATGGATGTTAGCTCAGGGCTGATCTTCCTCACACACACACAAAAAAGATTGACTATCAAATGTTGGCCATGCTGTGGAACAAGTGAAACTACCATACATTGATTTCGGAAATGTAAAACAAAACAACTATTTTGGAAAACAGTTTGGCAGTTTCTCATAAAGTTGAAATGCACTTATTACACGACCCAGCAACGCCACTCCCAACATATATCCACACAAAGACTTATACAGGAATGTCTGTTTGAGCTTTATTCACAATAGACAAAAACTAGAAACAACCCAAATGTCCATCATAAGAAGAGATAAAGAAATCTGCTTTAGGAAAAAAAAAAATATTTTGTCTTTTAGAACCTGAAAATTTTCGTGTTTCCCCCTCGACTGTAAGTTCCAGGAGACCAGTTCCGTGACTATCTTGTTCACTAATGTACGCGCAGCGTCCGGCAAGGAGCAAGTGCGCAATAAATGGTGAATGAATGAAAGAATGCAATCTTGCGTACATTAATGAATTTGTGGCCACCATCCCTTGGCCTTTTATCATTCCTTCCACCTGCAATCATCCAGGCCAGGCCCGATGTGATTCGCAGCCGGCCCGTGAAGGGGGCACCCGCAAGTCCCTGCCGCGGAGACGCATCCCGCCGGGAGCCCAGGCAGCGCCGGCGGCCGGAAAGGGCCTGGGGGCCGCATCGGAGCGGAGGAAAGTACGCAGCGTCGAGCGCCCAGAGGGCGGCGGCGGGCACGCTCGGACCGACGGCGCGAGACAGACGGACAGACCGCTGAGAGAGCCTGTCGGTGGCACGAAGCGGGCGCGCGGCGCCGCAGCACAAAAGGCGGCCCCCGGCCAAGGGCTGAGCGCAGGACGGCGGGGCGGGCCGAGGGCGGCGGGGGCGGGACAGGACAGACGCGAATCCCGCGGAGGTGAGGCCGGGGGCTGTCCCGCCCCCGAGGGCAGGCCCTGAGCGCCGACCCCGCCCCGGCCCGCTGGGGTGTGGGCTCGGGCTCGGGCTCCGCTCGGCTCCCTCTGCTCGCGAACCCGCGCCGGCGCCGGCTGGGGCTGCCCGGGTGAGGGGACCCGGGAGGGGGCGCCGCGGAGGTCCCGGGCCCTGGGAATTGGGCGGGGACGGGAATGGACCCGGGCTGTGGCTCCTGATTCAGCCGCACGCTCAGATTTCGGGGTTTCACTCCCGGACGGGGAGCGCGTAACTTCCTCATTGCCGCCTGGACCCCTTCTCCTGGCCAGCCGGGCCTGGCTTGAGCCCCGGCAGCTCCGGGCCCCTTCGACCTCCCGGGGCCCCTTCCCCTGCCTTCTGCTCTGCCCCAGTTCGGGGCCATCCGGGCTTGGCTGGGTGTTGCTCGGCGCCCTGGTTACTGGACGGGAGGCGGGGCTCAGGGATTCTGGATGAAGGACCCAGGTAGGGGATGGAGGTTAGAGGCGGGTTGGTAGTGCCTTGCAGACTGATGGGCCGTAATCAGAGAGACGTTGGGAGTTGGTGGGGTCCAGGTGGGTGGGGCAGAGGGGGACCTATGGGAGATGGAGGACCATGGGGGTAGGATGAGGGGCAGGGTTCTGCAGGGCAGATCACCTCCCTGAGGCCTCCCCGTATTTCTAGGATGATGACGACCCCCGTGAGCCTCTTCCCCTCCGGGGACGACCTGGACTCCAGCCAGTTACAGATGGAGCCCGATGAAGTGGACACTCTGAGGGAGGGAGAGGACCCAGGTACACAGGGAGGACCGCCCTCAGGGAGAGGAGGAAGAGGGGGCTGAGACCTCCTGGGGTCTATACTCCTCCACTTTCTTCCCAGCTGACCGGATGCACCCCTTTCTGGCCATCTACGGCCTTCAGCCTCTGAAAATGCACCCCTTGGTGTTCGCCACTGGGGTCCCTGTCACAGCCCAGGTGGTGGGCACTGAAAGATACACCAGTGGATCCAAGGTAGCTGGGCTGGTGCCAGGGAGGGGGATAATGGGAGGGCTGGCCAGAGTAGGGGGCTGTGACCCAACCAGGGGACATCCATTCAGTTCTTCACACCCCCAGGTGGGAACCTGCACTCTGTATTCGGTCCGCTTGACTCATGGTGACTTTACCTGGACAACCAAGAAGAAATTCCGTCACTTCCAGGAGCTGCATCGGGACCTCCTGAGACACAAAGTCTTGATGAGTTTGCTGCCTCTGGCTCGGTGAGGGGGACCAAACTGCTTCCTGTGATGGGCAGGTTGCCCTCACCCTGTGGCAGCATGGGCTGTCACTGCCCCAGCCCCCATCACTCCTTCCTGCCTGTCTCACCCCTAGGCCACAACCTTCCCCACCCCAGGTACTGTCCTCCCCCAGCTCTGGCCACTGGGCCCCCTGCCCTGACCCCGGTTACCAGGAAACCTTCTCTGCTCAGCTCTCCCTGTCCGTGGTTCTGTGCCAGTATCTCAGCTGGGCTGCATGCCCAACATGCCCGTGGCAGCCTCCCCTGTTTTCTTGTCTCCATTCTCAGAGTAGGGGGCCTTCCTTCTGCCAGCCTCTAGGCCTCCTCCCCTGTCCAAGACCCCATGTCCAGTGCTTCAGGAACCCAGGCACTCAGCCTCCCAGCTCTTTCTTAACCCTCACCCCATCCCTTCCACAGCTTTGCCGTTACCCATCCTCCAGCCCAAGAGACAGGCAACAGAGAGATGCCCTCCCTTCCTCGAGCAGGTCCTGAAGGCTCTGCCAGACATGCATCCAGCAAACAGGTGTGACCAGACCTCACTCAGGTCCTCTGCCAAGGCGTTTGGTGTGCAAACGGCTCTGGTCCCATCTCTCTCTCTCTGTCTCCCATCCCTACTTTAGAAATACCTGGAGAATTACCTCAACTGCCTCTTGACCATGTCTTTTTACCGCAACTACCATGCCATGGTAAGGTTCCGGGGCTGGATGCCTGCGTCTTTTGAGGTGGAGCAGAATAATCAGACCCCCGAGGGGCAAAGGATCAGGGTCAGTAGGGTCTGAGGGGCTGAAAACCAGTCTTTCCTCTGAGCCTTTGTCTTCCTCTGCAGACAGAGTTCCTGGAAGTCAGTCAACTGTCCTTTATCCCGGACCTTGGATGCAAAGGACTGTGAGTGTCTGACACTCCTCACCCAGCCATCTGCAAACATCTGGATCTCTCCCTGCCTGAGAATGGGAAAAGCAGTGCAGGGTGCCCTGGGGGTCTGGATTCCTCAGCCAGCATCTCTTCCTGATTTTCCCCACAGGGAGGGGATGATCCGGAAGCGCTCGGGTGGCCACCGTGTTCCTGGCCTCACCTGCTGTGGCCGGGACCAAGTTTGTTACCGCTGGTCCAAGAGGTGAGGCCTGAAGTGGAATAGCTGGGCAGTGGGTGGAGTGAGGAAGGCGATCCGAGGGCAGGGAGGAACGGATGGAGCCCTTCTGCTCCAGGTGGCTGGTGGTGAAGGACTCCTTCCTGCTGTACCTGTGCCTCGAGACCGGCGCCATCTCATTTGTTCAGCTCTTTGACCCTGGCTTCAAGGTGCAGGTGGGGAAAAGGAGCACAGAGGCCCGGTATGGGGTCCGGATCGACACCTCCCACAGGTAAGGCCTCTCTGGCGTGGACAGACACCTAGTGAGCGAAGAGCCAGCTGAGGGCCCTCAGTGGGGTTGAGCAGAAGAGACCAGGGAAGAAAAGAAGGCATTGCCACCCTCCTGGAGCTGGCCATGATTTGGAACCAGGGAACTAGTCTGGCCAGTTCCCTGCTTGGGACTGCTCTTAGAGTCTGGGCTTAGAGAAAGGGGGTTGAGTATAAGCTTGGAGGAGGGACTCTTGATGTAAAAGAAAAGGAACTTCATTCATTAATTTATTCATTCAACAAACCTGAGTGCCTAGCACAATACTAGGTGCCTGGGACCCAACTGTGAATAAGGCAGATAATATGCCCTGTCCCTATGGAGTTGTGAATTAGGGACTAAGGGAGGAAATGGGAAAGAGGAGATCGCTAAAGTAGGGAGGTTTTTGAGCTGGGCCAGAGGCGTGGAGGGCGCGGATTGTGTCCATCTCATTGTTCCTGTCCAGGTCCCTGATTCTCAAGTGCAGCAGCTACCGGCAGGCGCGGTGGTGGGCCCAGGAGATCACTGACCTGGCCCAGGGCCCGGGCAGAGACTTCCTGCAGCTGCACCGGCATGACAGCTACGCTCCACCCCGGCCTGGGACTTTGGCCCGGTGGTGAGACACTGATGTCCCTTCTGAGCTTGTTGTGGCCTTCTTGACCCCCTTGGTGTTCTCTGAGTCCTTGATTCTTTTTTATCTCATTGACTCCTTCTGACCTCAATAACCTCCTCCTTTGACTTCTCGAATCTCCCTCGCCCCCTGACCTCTTTAACCACACAGATCTCTGATTCCCCTCTGATCTTTCTAACCCTCAGACTTGGTAATCTCCTCTAACCCCTGACCTCTCTGACCTCCTGTGACATTTTGAACCCTCTGTTACCACATTGACCCTCTCTGTTCTCTGTGATCTCCTCAAATCTCTCTGATTTATCTGTTCATTTAACAAACATTTTCTTTTTTTTTTTTGCGAGGAAGATCAGCCTGAGCTAACATCCATGCTAATCTTCCTCTTTTTGCTGAGGAAGACCGGCTCTGAGCTAACATCTATTGCCAATCCTCCTCCTTTTTTTTCCCCCAAAGCCCCAGTAGATAGTTGTATGTCATAGCTGCACATCCTTCTAGTTGCTGTATGTGGGACGCGGCCTCAGCATGGCCGGAAAGCAGTGCGTAGGTGCGCGCCCGGGATCTGAACCCGGGCCACCAGTAGCGGAGCGGGCGCACTTAACCGCTAAGCCACGGGGCCGGCCCTAACAAACATTTTCTAAGCATCTACCATGTGCCAGGTCCAGTGACAGGAATAAGACACAGTCCAGTAGGTGGTTCAATCATGAAACAATGGGAGCTTGCCCTACTGGTGGCAGATACAGGGGACTGAGCACAGAGGAGGAGTATCTGCGCCAGCGTGGGGATGTTGGTACTGACTCCCAGAAGGCAGTAATCCTAAGGTTTGCCTTAGCAAGATAAAGAAAATGGAGAAGGGCGGTCTGTGCAGAGAAGCTAGAAATAGCCTGGCATGTTTGGGAACGCAGGACCGACTGTTGTTGCAGCGTGAGGAGGAGTCTGGGAGTCGGCAGCCGCTGATCTGTGCCCGTGCACTAGGCTGTGGAGTTTTTTTTTGAGGAAGATCAGCCCTGAGCTAACATCCAATGCCAATCCTCCTCTTTTTTGCTGAGGAAGATTGGCCCTGGGCTAACATCCGTGCCCATCTTCCTCTACTTTATATGGGACGCCACCATAGCATGGCCTGACAAGTGGTGCATCGGTGCACGCCCGGGATCCGAGCCGGCAAACCCTCCGGCTGCCGAAGCGGAGGGCGTGCACTTAACCGCTATGCCACCAGGCCGGCCCCTAGGCTGTGGAGGTTGACCTTTATCATAAGCAGGGGGAGTCATGGAAGGAATGTTTTGCTTGGAGGTGGTGTTGAGATGTTTTTTTCAACATAGAAACTAATAATAGCTAATACTTATGTAGCACTTACTGTGTGCCAGGAACTCGTCTAAGTGTTTTCCATGTACTAACTTATTGAATCCTCACAACAACCCTAGGAGGCAGGTATGGTTATCTCCATTTTACAGATGAGGAAACTGAGGCAAGGAGAAGTTGAATAACTTACCCAAGGTCACACACCTTGTAAACAGTGGAACCAGGATTCACAACCAGGCAGGCTGGGTCAAGACCTTGCTCTGAACCATCACACTAAACTGTTAGTTATTAAAAAGTCAAACAATATGGAAACACATTAAATAAAAAAATTAAAATTCCCACTCATTGCACAACCCTTTATCCCCCAGCCCTTACTTCTTCCCTACACTCCCTCCCAACAATCCCATTTCTCTCCCCAGAAGTAACCCTGGCAACAGTTTTATGTTCGTGCTCCCAGATCTTTTCTTGTATATTTTCATATGCTTATGCACATATGTTACTTTTTATTTTAACATAAATGAGATTGTGTACTCTCTTCTGTGGCTTATTTTTTCACTTAATACATGTGTTAGAGATTAGGCATTTAGGTGATTTCTCATTTTTCACTCTTATCAATGATGCTACAATGAATATAGTCTTTGCCTAAGCATTTAATAGGATGTATTCCTAGGATTAGAATTACTATGTGCATTTAATGGTATTAAGAGGTATGTGCATTTAATATTCTGATAGATACTGCCAAATTGTCCTCTAAAAAGGCAATAATCAAGGTATGTTCCCATAGTCTATGAGAATGCTCACTTCCCCATATGCTAATATTGAATGTTACCAGTGATTTTAATTTTTGCCAATCTAATGAATTAAAAAACTGTTATTTCATTTTAATATAAATTTCCTTGTTTACTAGTGAAATTGAACATCTTTTCTTATGGTTGACTATTGATTTCCTCTGTGAACTGTCAGTTCTTAATCTGAGGCTTCAGATTCTCTGCTCATTTTTCAGTTGGCTTATGTGTCTTTTTCTTATTGATTTGTTGGCACTCTTTATGTATGATGTATTAATCGTCCCAATCTTTAGTCATTTTCTTTAGTTTATTATGTCTTCTGCAATTTTTAATTTTATTTAGCTCATACTGGCAAATTTATCCCACTTTGATATATCTGATACTGTCTGACCTCTCTGATCACTCTTGATCTTTGACCTTACTGTCACCTCTGACCCATGACTGTCCTCCGGTCTTCACTCTCTAGAGCCTTCTGGCTTCTGACTCCCCTGACCTCCTTGGCTTGGCCTCCCCCCAGGTTTGTGAATGGGGCAGGTTACTTTGCTGCCGTGGCAGATGCCATTCTGCGAGCTCAAGAGGAGATTTTCATCACAGACTGGTGGTGAGTCGGGGAAAAGCCCAAGCAAGAAGGGGCAGGATAGGGCCTGCAACAGATCAACTTATGGGTCAGAGGAGGGAATGGAAGGAGAGGAGTGGCTGGTTGTCTGGGGCTCAGCCCTCACCCCCTGCCCTGAATCCCAGGTTGAGTCCTGAGATTTACCTGAAGCGTCCGGCCCATTCAGATGACTGGAGACTGGACATTATGCTCAAGAAAAAGGCGGTGAGGAGAGTAGGGTCAGGCTGGAGGGGAGATGTGGTGGGGTTGCCTGTGGGTGGAGATTGGTTAGAAGGGACTGCAGCATGGGGGAAGGTAGGGAATCTGAGGCTTCAGGGGGAAGAAACATGCCCATCCTGGCTTAGTGGCCAGCAAACACGGCCTCCTCCTCTTTCTTAAGGAGAACTGAGACCTCCCTCTTCATGCTCCTCCTCTACCCTCTTCATGCTCCTCCTCTACCTGGTACAGACTTCTCTCCCAGGACCCATTACACTTGTTATGTTACCTGGGCATGTACATGTCTATCTCTCCCACTGGACTGATAATATCACTAGTTCCAGTACAAGGCATGTTGTCTGCCATGTTGGGAGCATCCACAGATGTTAATGGATGGGAGGATGATGGAGAGTGAGTGGGTGAGTGGATGGATGGATGATGGAAAGGGAGATGGATGGAAGGATATGAGGTTGGAAAGGTGGATCAATAGGAGGGTGGGTGGGTAGATAGATGAAGGATAGATGGTAAATAAGGGGATGAGTAAATGGTTGGGAAGATGGATGGATAGATATTGATAGGTAGGTGGGTAGACGTGGCTGGATGAGTGGGTAAGCAGATAGGTGACATTCAATCTAAGTTTGCTGTAAGCATCAAGGTGTGGTGTAAGTGGCAGAGCATCGAGGATCTCCAGGCAATGTGGAGGGACATACAGGAGTCCTGAGCAGGGGGAAAGGTTTGGGAGAGTGGAAGGAGGCTGTTCTGGGGAAGCATTTGGATCTGATTCCCTGATCACCAGGAGGAGGGTGTCCGTGTGTCTGTACTGCTGTTCAAGGAAGTGGAGTTGGCTCTGGGCATCAACAGTGGCTATAGCAAGAGGGCTCTGATGCTGCTGCACCCCAACATAAAGGTGACTCTCAGGCCTCAGAGACCCCTCCCACACTCCAGCCCTCCTCACCACACTTCCCCTTCCCCTCAACGCTCCCTTTCCTTGAACGTCTCATCCTATCTCATCCTTCCATCTTTCCATTCTCCCTCCCAACGCCTCCTCTGTCTTCACTCACCTATGCCCACCCTCATGAACTCCTCCATACCTGCTCCAGGTGATGCGCCACCCAGACCAGGTGACGTTGTGGGCCCATCATGAGAAGCTCCTGGTGGTGGACCAAGTAGTGGCCTTCTTGGGGGGGCTGGACCTTGCCTATGGCCGCTGGGATGACCTGCACTACCGACTGACTGACGTTGGGGACTCCTCTGAATCAGCTGCCCCACAGGTAATCCCCCAAGACCTTCCTGGTTCCCCCAAACTCAGCCAACCTAAATCCACACCCCTTCTCAGCTCCAGCCTCCCCACTCCAGTCATTTCAAGCACTACCCACCCTCAGAGTTCCTCAGCCTTTCTGAGACCCCAAGAACCCGCTTTGAAGATACTATGATCCAGTCCCTTCCCCATTTCCACAACCCCACCCCTCATTCTGTTACCGCCCAAGGGGGGTTGTCTGCCCTCCTCAAGATATGCCAATAGTCAAGAGGCAAGGTGGTAGGAGAGAAAGGGTTTTATTACAGCTTGCTAACAAGGGGGAAGGTGGCTGACTAGTGTTGGAAAGAACCATCTTCCAGAACAAAGGCTACAGGCCAGTTATATAGGGGGCTGGTCTCTGGTGGGGGAAGCATCTGGTCTCCGGGTGGGGCAGACATCTGGTCTTAGTTCCTGATAATCTTTTGTGTTACTGGATATGTATCAGAGACCAGAGCAAGCCTCTGATCTTTCAGTTGTCATTGATGATGGCTATCAGCATAGACTCTCTGCCCAAGGTCATCACATTCCTAAGGAACTCAAGAGAACAAAGCTATTGACTTATAGCAGCTGGGCGGGGCTGTAAAATCTACAGAGCACGTCTATCTCCTGGAGGGTGCATATCCAGCTGGGTTAGTTAATCAGAGGTCATTCAAAGTTACAATATGATTTCTTTATTACCATATGGCTTCCCTTATGTCAACCTTGTGTTGAGCCGGTATCAATTCCTCTAGGGATATCAAATGCAGCTGAAGGGGAGGGCCAGGAAAGCAAACTCTCTGTTTCATTCTTACTCTCTGTGTCTCTCTGTGTGTCTGTCTCACACTTTTTCAGTTTTCCTGTCTTCTCTTTGGCCGTGGTTCTGTATGGCCTCCATGACCTCTCCTTGCCCCTGGCTTGGGTGTGTTCCCCCTACAGCCTCCCACCCTGTGCTCAGACTCTCCAGACACCCCAGACCTCTCTCACAACCAACTCTTCTGGCTGGGCAAGGACTACAGCAATCTTATCACTAAGGACTGGGTACAGCTGGACCGGCCTTTCGAGGGTGAGGTTCCCCCTCCTCCAAAGCCCCCGAGAGTTGGGAGCAGGGGTAGAAGTTGGGCTGGGACTGAGAATGGGATGAGCTGGGTCAGGGATAATGCAGCCTTTCCTCTGGTCAGCTCCTCCTCCTCCTTGTCCCAAGTGTCCCCAAGAAACCATCCCTGACCTCTCGCCTGACTCTCCTGTGTCCCCCAGATTTCATTGACAGGGAGACTACACCCCGGATGCCTTGGCGGGATGTTGGTGTGGTTGTCCATGGCCCACCCGCCCGGGACCTTGCCCGGCACTTTATCCAGCGCTGGAACTTCACCAAGGTGCTCACAGCCACCTGTGGAGGCTGGAGGCTGGGAGGGAGCTAGGGGCAGCTTGCCACCACCCACTGACTCTGGCATCCCTCCACTTCAGACTACCAAGGCTAAGTACAAGATACCCATGTATCCCTACCTGCTGCCCAAGTCCACCAGCACCGCAAACCAGCTCCCCTTCATGCTCCCAGGGGCGCAGTGTGCCACTGTGCAGGTGAGGCTCCCGACTTCAGCCTGCCACCTCCCCCCTTCCTTCAACCCAACACCGCAGCCCACTCTGCCTGACCTGAGAGCCCCCTAGACTCCTCCTCTCCCCGGGTCAGAAACCACATCATATTTGCCATCCCCCAGGTCTTGCGGTCAGTGGACCGCTGGTCAGCGGGGACTTCCGAGAACTCCATCCTCAATGCCTACCTGCACACCATCAGGGAGAGCCAGCACTTCCTCTACATTGAGGTGTGGCTGTGGGGAGGGCGGGACAGGGAATGGAGGGTTGGCCCAGGAAAGAGACTTAGGATGTCAGTGGGATCAATCACCGAGGGCTGGTGTAGCAGGGCGTGGAGCCTGGGGGGCGGGGACACGGCTGGGAGCTGAGGGCCGCGGCAAGGGCAGGGGCTAGGCTGGGCTGCTGATGTCTCTCTTTGGTGCCTGCCCCAGAATCAATTCTTCATTAGCTGCTCAGATGGGCGGACGGTTCTGAACAAGGTGGGCGATGAGATTGTGGACAGAATCCTGAAGGCCCACAAGTAAGGCGGACTGGCAGGAGGGTGGGGACTGTGGGCGTGGTTTAAACCCATCTGGAGAGGTGGGGCTTTGGGGATAGGTCACCTCTGACTCTGCCCCTTCCTCAGACAGGGGCAGTGCTTCCGGGTCTATGTGCTTTTGCCCCTGCTCCCCGGTTTTGAGGGTGACATCTCCACCGGTGGTGGTAACTCCATCCAGGCCATTCTGCACTTCACTTACAGGTGACCCCCCAGCCAGACTCTGCCTCTCAATGGCCCTATCCCACTTGTGTCCCTATCCTGACTCTGTCTTGATCCCTTCCTGCTGGACTTTCGAGGTCCATCTCTCTCCTGACATCCCCATTCCCTCCCTAGCCTCCACCTCCCTCACTTGTTCTTTTCCCTCAGGACCCTGTGTCGTGGAGAATATTCAATCCTACATCGCCTCAAAGCAGCCAGTGAGTGCTGGGGGCAGGGGCATGATCCCTGGACCCCTGGGGAGGAGGAGATGGGGAGCTGGAGGCCCCAGGGGGTACAGGGAAGGAGGCTATCATTCTTGCATGCCTCTGGGCTACTGCCCTGAGACCACAGGTGGGCTTTCACTGCAGGAACAAGTATATAGACTAGGCTCTACAGGGCTTCTGAAGTGAGGAGGGCTCCGTCTGCGCATGGAGGGCACCTCTCACCTCACTCTCCCCACCCCCATCTCTCTTACTCGCAGTGGGGACCGTGTGGCGGGACTATATATCCATCTGTGGGCTTCGCACACACGGAGAGCTGGGCGGGCACCCAGTCTCAGAGCTCATCTATATCCACAGCAAGATGCTCATTGCGGATGACCGGACAGTCATCATTGGTCAGTGCTGGATCTGGGCCCCTGGCAGGGAGAGGAGAGTGGGCAGGGGTGGAGCAGGGCCAGCCTGCGGCAATAGGATGGGGGGCGTGCTGAGACAGCAGCTGAGGCCCAGTTGGGGATGAAGGCCAAAGAAGGTGTGTAGCCCACAGGCGAGTGCTCTGGTAGAGGGGATGGGGTGGGGGTTCTGCTGGGGCAAGGCAGACACAGTGTGTCCCGCACCCACTCCAGGCTCCGCGAACATCAATGACCGGAGCTTGCTGGGGAAGCGGGACAGTGAGCTGGCCGTGCTGATCGAGGACACAGAGATGGAGCCATCCCTCATGGGTGGTGTGGAGTATCAGGCGGGCAGGTTTGCCCTGAGTTTGCGGAAGCATTGCTTCAGGTAGAGTTGGGGTGGGGTGCTATAAGGCAGGGGAAGGTAAAAGCGGGGTCTGCCTTTTGAGCAGGTGTGAGGACTGCTTAGAGGCTGTTCTGGATTTGCCAATAGGAAGACTAACTCAGTTTAGGGTACCAGCAAAGTAGAGATACCAAAAGAAAGAAACAATTTTTTTTTTTCCTGAGGAAGATTCTCCCTGAGCTGACATCTGTGGCCAGTCTTCCTCTATTTTGTATGCGAGCTGCTGCCATAGCATGGCCCCTGACGAGTGGTGTAGGTCCACGCCTGGGAACCAAGCCCGGGCCGCTGAAGCAGAGCGCACAGAACTTAACCAATAGGCCACCGGGGCTGGCCCAGAGAAACAAATATTTTAAAGATAATTTAGTATATATTTTTTAAAGCATCAAAGAAGTTGCCAAAGTTGAGACAAATTAAAGCTCTGTTGGACTCGCTTACACTTACTCTACTGTTTAACATTGTATCTATTTTGAATGGCCTGTGTAGGCATGACACAACTTCAAGTTCTCTCAGGATCTTAATCTGGCCCTGCTGGGACCTCTTTCTCCCCTAGTGTGATTCTTGGGGCAGATGCCCGGCCAGACCTGGATCTCCGAGATCCTGTCTGTGATGACTTCTTCCAATTGTGGCAAGACACAGCAGAGAGCAATGCCAACATCTATGAGCAGGTGGGTGCTGAGGGCGGCTGGGGCTAGGGGAAATTCTTGGCTTATCCTATTCAGGCTGGGATGGAGAGAAGCCCCACCACACAGCCCTTCTTAGAAGGGGGATGAGGGTCTAGGGGGCATATCAAGGGATTCAGTGGCTCAGGGTCAGTGTCGGGGGAATCGGTGTGGGGAGTCAGGGTGTCCAGCCCAGTTGGGCTTGGACTCTTGGGAGAGTCTCCCCAAGGCTTATCGGCTTCCGTGTCCCCCACCCACAGATCTTCCGCTGCCTGCCGTGCAACGCCACACGCTCCCTGCGGGTACTCCGGGAGTACGTGGCCGTGGAGCCCCTAGCCATGGTCAGCCCTCCCTTGGCCCAGTCTGAGCTCACCCAGGTCCAGGGCCACCTGGTCCACTTCCCCCTCAAGTTCCTAGAGGATGAGTCTTTGCTGCCCCCCCTGGGTAGCAAGGAGGGTGTGATGCCCCTAGAAGTGTGGACATAGCTGTGGCTCCACCCAGGAGAGATCACCAGCCACTGGGCTCCGCTGAATCTGGCCCCCTGCCTCCCAACTCTGAGGACTGAGGGCACTGCCCTTTGAGACCTGGGGGAGCAAGCATCCATGGAGGGGATTAGAGAAGTCACAGAGGGCCCTTTCTTGAGAAGAGCCGAAAAGGACACTCCCAACCCTGGGCCGGGGAGGCAGAGAGGGCCTCAGAGAAGTTCATCCTCCCCACTGCCCAGTTCAAACCACTGCCTCAGAGGAGAAGCATATCTCCTGCCAGGATGCCTGGGACAAGCCTCTTACTCCAGAAGGAGTGGGCTCTGCCCTGGGTCTTCCCCATCTCTCCCTTCTTCCTCCTGCCCTGGAACCCCCTCCCTGCCCCAGGGTCTCTCCCAGCCCATTGCTGCTAGGGTAGAGGGAAGGACGAAGCCAAGCCACTCCTCGCTTCAGCTCCCACCGTGGGGAGGGGTTGTAGTGGGGGGTAAACACTAACTCCCTCCACCAGCCTGCTGACAGACACTAACTTTGTATCAATTCAATAAGCATTTCATAAATAAAAGCATAGAAAAGGTCCCTGTGCCTCTCCCTTGCCAAACTGAGTGCTTGTCTCAGCCTCCCCCACACACATAGCACCAGGCCCCTCCACCTTCTCTACGCCCCGCTCCTTTCTTCTTCCTGCTGCTGCAGCTCTGCTCTACTTGTCTGTGGCTTTGGGAGCTCAGTCACCTACCTGCTGGGAGGAGAAGGTCTTCACACAGTGCTTCCTGGGTAGAAGGAAGGCCAGGGCCAATCTGAGACACCTGGAGAACCATGAGGGAGGTACATGGAGAAGGGCCTGGAGGGGCTGCCACCTGTGCCTCAAGTGACACCATGGGAGAGGCTTAGGGAAGCCCCCTTGCGAGTGGTTAGGGTATAGGCTTGAGGTCAGGAAGAACTGGGCCCAAATCCTGGACTTGTCACTTATTACCTAGGTGACCTTGTCAAGTCACATCGCTTCTCTGGGCCTTGGTGGTCCCAACTGGGAAATGGGAATGATACTTAGATAACGGGCTTGCGTAAAGATTCAGTCGCTGACATAAATATTTATTGAACACCTGCTATTTGCCAGACACTGTTCTAGACTCACAGAAGTGAGCACAACAAAACCGCCACCCACGTGGGGCCCTTATGCAAGTATGTCCTGGAGTTTCACTGCCCAGTACAGTAGCTGTTAGGCACATTTGGCTATTTACATTTAAATGAATTAAAATTAGAAATAATTAAAAATGTAGTTTCTCATTTGCACTAGCCACATTTCAAGTGCTCGGTAGCAGCTTGTTGTTAGTGGCTAGCGTATTGGACAGTGCAGGTACAGACCATTTCCATCACTGCACAAAGTTCTATTGGTTGGGGCTACTCCAGAGGGAGAGAGAAAATAAATGGTATAGTCTATGAGAGTGTATAGCACACACCGGATTGAGGAGGGTTACCTCCTAGGGTGAGTGGAGGGAAAGGGATAACAGAGGGGTAGACAGAGCTCTTCAAGTGAACTGGTGACTTATTTCTTAAGCTGAGCAGTGGGTATATGAACATATATATATTCGTATCTTTTTGTAGATCTGAAATATTTTGCAATTAGAAAAAAGTTTAGCACAGGTCCTGGCTCTTGCCCTTCATCCCCCCAGCCTACCTCCAGTCTCAGAATTGACCACAGGAGCAGGAAGAAACGGGAGTACAGTGAGGAGTTTAGGAAGCCTTCCTGTAAGAGGGGTGTGTAGCAGATGATGACGTGGAGAGAGGGGATGCTGGTGTCTTGCCCCGATCCTCTCCTTTGAATCCAGCCCTCTGCACCTCTGAAGAAGCCACTTCCACACAAGAGATCCCCCCTCCCACATATAGCAGTCCCCTGGTACTAATTGGCGTTCTGCTAATTAGCCTCCTCGTCAGCACTACGTGCCTCTTTCCCTAGGGGACCGTTACCTCATTAAGCAAGGAGTGGGGTGGAGGCAGCAACTGCCCCAGGCTGGGTTAGGGGCTGAGTGGGTTTCTGTTTCACGCTGTCTGTTGGTCTGTCTGCCCCCAGCCCCCCTCATTAGTCCTGGAGTTTCTTGAATGGAGGCCACCATAGTGCAGGGGGAAAAGCCATGGGCTTGGAATGAGAAGAATTAGCTCAAGACCCAGGATAAAGAAAGTGAATCCAGCCTGCTAAGGTGGGTGAGGGCAACTAGGCCTGTGCAAAATGTGCATTCATCCCCTAGGGGTCCTCAAATTTGTCTTATTTTTAATATTTTAACTTTTCTTGATGCTTGATCCAGGACTTTCTCCACCATATTATCTCTCTTTAAGTTTTTATTATGGACAATTTCATATTTACAGTAGTCCCCCTTTATCCGTGGTTTCACTTTCCGTGGTTTCAGTTACCCACAGTCAACTGCAGCCCAAAAATATTAAATGGAGGAGGCTGGCCCGGTGGTGTAGTGGTTGAGTTCGCTCTCCGCTTTGGCGGCCCGGGGTTCGCAGGTTTGGATCCCGCCACAGATCTATGCACCGCTCATCAAACCATGCTGTGGAGGCCTCCCATATACAAAATGGAGGAAGATGGGCATGGATGTTAGCTCAGGGCCAATCTTCCTCACACATACAAAAAATATATTAAATGGAATATTCCAGAAATAATTCATAAGTTTTAAATTGCACACCGTTCTGAGTAGCATGATGAAATCTCACACTGTCACACTCTGTCCAGCCCTGGACGTGAATCAGCCCTTTGTCCAGCACATCCACGCTGTACACGCTACCCACCCATTAGTCACTTAGTAGCCATCTCAGTTATCAGACCGGCTGTCATGGTATCAGTGTCTGTGTTCAAGTAGCCCTTATTTTACTTAATAATGGCCCCAAAGCACAAGAATAGTGATGCCGGCAACTGGAATATGCCAAAGAGAAGCCACAAACTGCTTCCTTTAAGGGAAAAGGTAAAAGTTCTCGACTCAATAAGAAAAAAAAAATCACATGCTGAGGTTGCTGATGGTATGCTACAGTAAGAACGAATCTTTTATCTGTGAAATTGTGAGAAAGAAAAAGAAATTCATGCTAGTTTTGCTCAAACTGCAAAAATTATGGCCACAGTGCATGATAAGTGCTTAGTTAAGTTGGAAAAGGCATTACATTTGTGGGTGGAAGACACGAACAGAAAACGTGTTCCTATTGATGGCAACATGTTGCACTAGAAAGCACTGGGCCTATACGAAGATTTTAGCATGGGATCCCTTGAAATGAGTGACATCAAGCCATTCACTGCAAGTGAGGCATGGTTACAGATTCAGGAATAGGTTTGGACTGAAAGAGAGAGAGACTACACATAACTTTTACTACAGTATATTGTTATAGTTGTTCTCTTTTATTATTAGTTATTATTGTTCATCTCTTACTGTGCCTAATTTATAAATTAAACTTTATTATAGGTATGTATGTTTAGGAAAAAACATAGTATATATAGGGTTCGGTACTATCTGTGGTTTCAGGCATCCACTGGGGGTCTTGAAATGTATCCCCCGCAGGTAAGAGGGGACTACTGTATATAAAAATAGAATAGGATAATGAACCCTCATGTATCCATGCATCGGTACTCCAGCTTGAATAATTACTAGCATGAAGCCAATCTTGTTTCTCTACCCTCCCCACCCCCCAAATTACACTGCCTCTTGAGGTTTGGGTGGTCATTTATCCTAACCCTGTGATCTTAATTTGCTTATTCATTAATTCAATATCTCTTTATTAAACACTGCCTATGAGTCAGGCATTAGTAAATTTATTGAAGACCTAGGATATGCCAAGTGCTTTACATACCTAATTTTATTTTACCCTAACCTCCCTGTTATTATTTCTGTTTTACAGATGATAAAATTGAGCCTCAGAGAGATTAATGACTTGCCCAAAGCACTAACTTCAAATTCTATGTTTTCTTCCTATTATACCATGGTCTTGACCTTGAATTACTATATATCACACTGCCTACTCAGACAACAGAGGCCTTCATTCACTTAGGTATTACTGAACCTCTAGTGGGTTCTAGGCCCTGTGCTGAATAAGAGTGACATAATTCCTGCCTTTAAGATGTGACAGACATTACAATTCAAGTGTTAAATGTTACCATGGGTTTAAGCCAGGCAGCTAAAACAGAAGAGCCAAACTCAATCTTAGTCAAGGAAGATTGGGTCAAGGAAGACTTCATGGAGGAGATGATTTAGACATGTAGTACAAAGCAAAGGGCAGTGAGAGTGGGCATGGTCAGAATATTCCAAGGAAAAGAAACAGCAAGTGCATAGGCTGGAGGAGGATCTGTTGAGTTCCGGGCACTGTGAGGAGAGGATTTCAGCATGGCTAGAACATGTGAGGTTGAATGGTGGAGTACTGAAAAACAAGGCAGGAGAAGCAGGCAGAATCTTGAAGGTCTTTGATGCCACACTTGAGACTCTACTCAAAAGACAGTGGGAAGTCAGTGAAGGGTCTTAAACAGGAGAGTGACATCAGATTTGAGTTTTAGAAAAATCACTCTGGGAATGGCGAATTGACTTAAGAGAGCCGGGCAGGGAGACCAAGCAGGAGGCTGATAAGAGTAATGGAGGTGAGTGGGGACTGTGGCTTGGATAGGGTCAACGGCAAGATAAATAGGAAGAGAGGGAAGCAAAACTGGATGTGCATGTGAAAGTGCTAAGGAGAAGGGTCCAGACATCTCATTCAAACTCTCCTAAGTGATCTTTAAGGCTGGTGGTGGGGTCTTTCAGAGATAGTACTGTTGCTCGAAGTGATCTCAGGGATCAAACAGCCTTCTCTCTCAACCTCACAGTGAAAGAAAAGCCCAGAGAAGCAAAGCAACTTGCTCAAGGTCACACAGCATGTCAGTGGTAGAACATGACTCCCTGTTCTTTACATAGCATTACTCAACCTCTAGTGAGGCTAGTGGCTGGGGGTACTATGCCAACATGACTAGACCTAAGGTGACCCAAGCAAGATTTGAAGGGGTTGGACACAGATTCCTCCTCTTCCCCTCCGCCTCTCCCTGCCACCCCTTTCCCCACGCGCAGCTCGTGATCAGTCAATGAATAATTGTTGAAACAGTTCCTTTGTGCAGAACAAGAGGTGCACAGATACAAGTCTGCGGGAGGATTTCCTATCCTGAGATCTGAGAGCCCCTCCTCAACACTCCCCACTCCAGCCAGAGAAGGGGGTAAAGGGCATTCCTGAGGCAGCCAGTCCCCCCTCTCCACTCCCCAAATCCCAAGTGGTTTCTACAGCCAAGTTCTCACGGAGAGGCCCCTCCCTCAGTGGCTCCACTGTTGCCATGGCAATTAGGTGGGTGGACAGCCCATCCTATCTAGAGGCCACCCAGCCCTCGCGTGGGGAGTTACCATAACAACCCCCCTAGCAATAGAGGGGGTTGGGTCCCGCCCCCTTCCCCCGCAAATAGAGAGGTGGGTGGCTTGATTGGCAGCTGGGCAGACGAAAGAGGAGGGAAAGGGAAGGAAGGCGTCAAAAGAGAGCTAAGAAGGAAATGGGGGAGAGAGAGGGCAAAAAATAGGCGACGGGAAGGAAACGCGTGTGCGCACGCGCGCCAGCTGGTGGGCGCGCTCCGCGGTCGCCTCGGCCGCCGCCCACTTCTTTCACGCCAGGCTCGCGCGGTCGCTCGGTCCTCGCGCGCGCCTTTCGCTCTCTCTCTTGCGCCTGCGCGCAGGTGTCGGCGCCGAGGGGGAGGGGGAACCCGGCGCGCTCGCGTCACGTTCCTTCTTCCACCCTCCCGGTGCACGGCCACTCCGCGCCTGCGCAGGACAGTCGGGAGCTCGGGTTGCAGGCTCCGGGGCAAGAGCGCCTGTCAGTCTGTGGGTCGGTCCTCTCGCCGGCCCTCCCCCTCCCCGTTCTCCGGGGGAGGCACGGTGGAGTCCGCCCCCGGGATACCCCGATGGGGGAGAAGCGGCGACGGCGACAGCGGAATAACCCAGCCGGAGCGTGAGCGGCCCCGGGGCCCCGTTCCCCGCGGAGGCCATGGGCGACCCAGCCCCCGCCCGCAGCCTGGACGACATCGACCTGTCCGCCCTGCGGGTGAGCGCGCCGCCCCCCAGCCTCGCCCTGGTTCCAGTCCCCGCCGCAGGGGAGCGGGGTGGCCGCACGCCTCACGTGCTCCCCGGGCGCCCCTTCCGTCAGCCCCGTCCCCCTCGGCAACCCCCGCCCCTTTCCCGGGCGCCCGCGGCTGCTGGGCCCCCGCCCCTGCTCCCCCCCCTCCACTCGCTGCAGATTCTGGGAGCCAGTTCGGTCCCCACCCTGTGGTGCCCCGCCCCCACACTTCTCGGCCACCTCCACCTTTACTCAGGTTCCGGACCCGCTTCCTCCAAGGTGTTTGAGGATCATCCCTGGTTCCTCTAAACTTAGGGCCCCATCACCTGCAGAATCTTTATTGTGATGCCCCTCACCTCCTCTTGGGCCTCTTTCCACCCTTGCCCTTACTTATATCGTCTGTCTCGCCCTCCTCTGTCTCGGTTCCTCGAATTTTGACTTTTCAGCTATCTTGACAGTCTTCCCCTCATCACCCTTTCTCCTCGCCCACCCCTGAATTGCTTCTCTTGCCTGGTCGGAATTTCAGCCTCCCCTCTCTACCCCACACCTCCTACTGTCGCCCTCACCCCCATGTTCTGCTCACCCCATCCCTTTTCTGGTGTTTCAAGTGCAGCAGTCCAGAACCAGGCATTTCCGGTCTCAGGGTCCCTGAATATTGCATTACCAACTCTGCAGCAGTGTGGGGCTGGGAGGAAAGACAAGTGCACTGGGGGAGGAGGGGAAGCATGGATTCTCTTCGGAAACTAGCCTGGGCTGGGAAGAGGATGTTTATACGCATGCACATACACAAAACGCACGCTGCATTTAGTCCATCAGGAGGTTGGGAAAAGCAGTGAGTATTTTGTATGTTTGCTGGAGGGAGGGGGAGGTAATGGAGATCTCTCAAGAGAGGGGCTAATTAGAAAAGGGATAGAAGGAAACAATCGCAGCAGGAATTTCTTTGAAACACCTTTTTATTGTCCCCCCTGGGGCACTTGCACGCCCCCATTTGGGAGCTTTCAGCAGCATTTATGTGTTTTTCTTCAGCAAGGAGCTCTGGCTGAGGGGCATCTTAGAGATTTCAAGGTGAACACTCCAATCACCCAGGTGGTGTTTTTGTCCTATGTCCTTCCGGCTTTCTCAACAGGCCAAGGTGTGGGGAGAGCAGGATTTCCCATCTCTAGGTTAGCTTCTCTGGAGGCCCCTGTTTAAATTGTCTTCTGGCTTTTGAGTTAGACGGAGAACATGGCCAGTAGTGGGAAAAGGCGGTCAGCCACTCAGGTGCCCCGGATATGACTGGAGGGGAATTGAAGAGAGCAGAGTCATGTCGTTAATTGGGTTTCTCTAGGTGACACAGTTTTTCTTGGCATTCAGGTCATAATTTGTTTGGTGCAGTGTTGGGCTAGGAGACCTGACTTGCTGGAGATAAGGTGATAAGTTACTGAGGAGGGAAACTGAGCATTGAATTTCTCTCTCTCTCTCCCTCTGTGTCTCTCGCTCAGTGTGCGTGTGTGTGTGTGTGTGTGTATGTGTGTGTGTGTGTGTTGGTGAGGAGAGGGTCTGAAGGCTTTGGGAGGAAGATTCTTAAGGTCAGTATAAACTACATTTCTCAAGTTAAGCCAGTTGGATATAAGATGGAAATCCAGGCTCCCCTTAATGTGCTCCTCTCTAGGATGAACCCCACCTTCCCTTCCCACCTTGGTTGTTGATTAATTCTGGCTACAGGTTCCTGTGGCTGTGGTGACTGACATACAATAAAAAACGGGTGGGTCCAAACCATGACCTTTGGTTTAAACCTTGTGGGACTCTGCTTGGGCTTTCTTTCCCTTTAGCCTCTTCTGGTAGTTTGGCCTGGACCCTCAACCTAGGATTTCCAGCAATTCTGCAGACCCCCTCTGACCTTAGATGTGGTATTCCCCTTCCGGACTTCTCTGCCTGAAGCAATGTTAGTGTTCTTCCTCAAGCATCCTGCCTTATTCTCCTCTCCCTCCCTCAAGAGAGCCGGCTGACCTACCTGCTCCCGGTCTTCTGTTCTTCCTGCCTCATGCTTCTTAAGACAGCATTCCTCATCCCCCACTACCGCAGTACTCCAGGGCTTGAGGGAGAGCTTTGAAATGGGGCTAGAGAGGGCCTGCTTTCTCCTTCCTGCTGACCTTTTCTCAGTGCCTGTCCCCTCCGCTCCACCTCAGAGAGCTGCTGTGGCACTGTGGAGCCGCTAGCTCAGTCATCTCTTGTTCTGTTCCTGTCTGTGTTCCAGTGAGAAATGGTAACCTGGAGGATTAGCAGCAAAGCCTGTTTCCCTTTACTCCGTCGACTTGTGTTGGGGGCCTGGGGGGAAGGGGACAGGAACGTATTCAGCATTTATTGACTGCCCTTGAAGAGCCCAAGTTGTCTTTCTCTTGTTTCAAGATGAGGCTTGGTTTTCAGCTGGTGATGAGAGTAATAGTCTGATATTAGGGAAGATTGAATTGCACTCGTCCCTTAGCCGTGTGTGGGGAGGCCGGGTCGACCTGCCACTTTGTGATCACAGGCACACTTGACCTCTTTGAGGCTCCATTTCTCCATCAGCACAGCATCATGGGCTTGTATTCCTGAGGTCAAGTCTGGCTTTCTCACTTATTGTGTAACCTTGGCCTTGCCCCCGCTACTTTCTTTACTTGCTGCGGATTCTGCAAAGGGCCTCGCCTCTCTGAGGCTCCGTTTTCTCATGTGTATCAGCGAGGATGGTGATAGTACTGAACTCAGAGGTGCTGAGGATTAAATGAGATACTGCATGTTCAGTACTTAGTCCAGGACCTGGCACATGGTGACCATATGCTAGCCCTTCTTGTCGTCAGTTGTTATCAAATGGCAATCAGAGAAGCCCTCCAGGACAACTGTCTCTAAAATAGCACTCCCTCCTTTCATTTATATATAGAATTTTATATAACATTCCCTTAGTCTACTTTGTTTTACTTCATATTATTTATTACCAGCTGACATATCTATTTATTTTTATCAACCCCAACTAAAATGTAAGTTCAGTGAAAGCCAGAATTTTGACTGTATTGTTCATTTTTGCATCCCCAGTGCCTACAATAGTGTTTTGCACGTAGTGGGGGCTCAAATGTTTGTTGAATAAATGTGTGTTATAACAGGTGAAAGCTCTTAGCACAATCCTTGCTTAGAGAAAGTATTCAATTAATGACACTGTTGTTAGGCTTCCTCTTGCCCCTCTTTCATATACACAATTAAGAATATATCTTTTCTGAGTTGTTTTTGGAATCAGACCTTGTTTGGTGGTAAACACAGTTCTGGAAGCCTCCATCTGAGTGATGCCCTTGAAATAAAGTTAGGATCATCCAAGAGAAAATTTGGGCCTTTTGTTCTCAGACTTTCTCTGTGTCCAAGCTCGGTTATATTCCAGAAGAATCTTCTGACTTGAAACTCTTGGCTTCTCACAAAGGATAAGTATCAGTGGAAGTGGACGGGACAAGGAGGGAGCAGACCCCGGGCTGACCTCTTTCCCTTTGCATTGCTCCTATTGGTTGACCCACTTCATAAATCAAACAGCTTCTCTTTACTGTCCAACCATCTGGAAGTTTTAGACTGCAGTGTCCTTGAAACTATGGAGCTGTGCTCACTGTTGCTGTATTGAAATAATATCAGGGATGGCAGTCAAGAGGGACTTGTTGCTAGGTAGAAGTGCCGACAGAGATGTTCTTTTTCAAATGATTTTGTGTTGTTGTGTCTGTTCTTTGGAGAAGTCTCTTCCCCTTCCTTGTCTCTTCCTGAGGCTGTGGAGCCAGCATCACTTGGAAAGCTGGCAGTTCTGGGCATGCATTTCTAGGCTGCTGAGCAACAGTGGGACTGCTACTGTGTTCTGATGTGCTAGCTGTCCAAATGTTGACGACAGTGCCTCAGGCAGGGGAATGGGAAGGCTGGCCTCCTGCAGCAGAAGAAATGGCATTTTTTCCTAGAGAACTGCAAATGGATGGGGCTGTTTTGGTAGCTAGTGACATTTGGAGTGAATTGAAATGCTGCTTTGGCAAAATGATAGAAGGAAGATTGCAGAGAACTTTGCTGAAACTAGGTGTTGAGCCATTCCCCAAATGAGGGAAGAGATACCATCGCTCTTTATGCTGTGGGATAGGACAGATTGCCATAGCCTTTAGTGATACCTGGAGGGGGAGAGCCCTTGCAACAGTGAAGTTTTGACAGTTAAGAGAACAGTAAGAGGGTCAGCAAGAGAGCCAACTGGTCCACCGCCTCATGCTCGCCCCAAGCACTCAGTTAACACTATGTTGTCTAGAATTCTGATTTCAAATCTGGCCTCCATTCCTTTCAACTTTGAACTGTGTGCCTGAGGCAGGGTAACTCACACATCTTGGTCATGTAGTGTCTTCAGTTGTCATCTTGGGGACAAGATGGCAGGAAGTGTGCAGTCGCTCTTTACAAGCTTGCACTCTGGCATAGGTCTATAAGTGAAGAATGCATTAACCATTCAACCCAGAAACATGAAGCAATTGTGGGACTGGAGAGCATCTCCGGAAGCCATCTGAGAGTCTGCCTGACTAATCTTTCTGTCTCCAGACAAAGTTGTACAAAAGAATGTTATCAGTAATGTCCTTTCCTGCATCAGTCAGTCACCAAGCATTGTCAGTGTACTGCATCAAGAGTCAGGTTCTTGATACTATGAGAAGGATGTAGTATTGTGCTCAGTACTATGCTAAGCTGTTTAATCAGAGCTCTGGGAGCATCTGCCTAAGAAATGCCTTTGCAGACTCAGGCTCCCCTTTTCTTAACTGTTATTGCTTTCCTCAATATCCTAGAACCTTCCAGGTTGGGAAGTTTTTGTTAAATGTAATTGCCATGAATTATACTAATTTTCTGTTGTCCTGTAGTCAGTCATCTTGAAATCTGGTATCCAGTTTTTTCCCCTCCCCCAGCACCCACTTTACACCCTCAACTCCCTCAATCTTTTCTTTCCTATGTTGAAGAAATAGAACAAAAAGTAATCAGGTGAATAAGTCAACTCTCAAAACCTTTCTTGAATGCCCACAGAATAAAGGATGATATAAAAACATTACTTATTAGAAGACTTGGACCTTGTCCACAGCCCACATTCATTCTCTGCTCTCTCCTGTTCTTCCTGCCATTCTCCTCCCAACCAACCAGTCCTTGACTTGAGTCTAGAATTCTCCCATCTACAGGAAGCTCCTCCAGAGGGTAATTGAAAAGGTTCTTGAGGCTCTTTGTTCTTTATAAGGGTAAGGAATGGTAGAGGGAGGTGAGAAGAAAGAGATGGAATTGTGGTGACCCAAGGAGCTCCTGAAGACTTTGTCCGTGGCCAGACAGCCTAAGGATGTACTTGCTAACCATGGGAAGGATTTTGTGTGCTGTTTGAGGAAAGACCTTGAACCAGGCACAGCGGACACAGTGATGAACAAAGCAGACATGGTTTTCCTACAGTGTAGTAGTAGGGAGAGACATTAATAAAATAATCATATATATATAATTACATATATATAAAATTGCAAACCATGATAAGGACTGTAGCAGAAAACTGTCGCATGCCAGGAGAGCATATAACAAGAATTGTTTCTACTTTTTACAAAACAAAAATGTTTGGTTGGTTGATTGAGAGAGAAATAAATCACGTATTAGAAAACCAAGCTGGCATTGCCACAGAAAGAGTAGATAGAGGTGAACCAGCAGGTAGACGTTGGTGATGACCAGACTTTGATGACCCTGGAATGGGGCCATTCTTATGGTGGAGCATTTGGTCAACAACCAAGGGCTTGGGGCCTGAGGATGGGGTGGGAACTCCAGGCTTAATTTCCAAAAGAATTTCTTCTAAGCCTTCCTGTGGGAGGGGGAAAATTTTTTTTATTTGTTTCAAAGGGTAAGGGCAGGGGCCGGCCCGGTGGCGCAAGCGGTTAAGTGCGAGCGCTCTGCTGCGGCGGCCTGGGGTTCGTCAGTTCGGATCCCGGCTGTGCACCGGCGCACTCCTTGGCAAGCTGTGCTGTGGCGGCGTCCCATATAAAGTGGAGGAAGATGGGCAAGGATGTTAGCCCAGGGCCAGTCTTCCTCAGCAAAAAAAGAGGAGGATTGGCAGATGTTAGCACAGAGCTGATCTCCTCACACACACAAAAAAACAATAAAAAAAAAAAAAGGGTAAGGGCATATGTATATGGAAAGGGCATGTGACTCATGTGATCCTCTTTTTTATTTATTGGGGGGAGCGTCTCTGGGTCTGCGTGGACTCACATGTCGCTCTGCAGAGGGTGGGAGTGTGCTTGTTGTCTAGAGCGGGTAAGGGAGAAGGGTGTATCACTAGATGTTTTATTTTTTTAAATAAAAATTGTCTACATTTAAGGTGTACAACATGATATTTTGATATTCATATACATAGTGAAGTGATTACTACAGTCAAGCTAATTAACATATCCACCTCCTCACATAGTTACCTGTGGTGGGGGGTGTGTGTGTGTGTAAGTAGATGTTAGCAGGCTGAGAGGTAGCTGGGTTGGAAGGTAGGTAAGTCTCACAAAAATAAGGACAAGTAGGCCCAGCCTTGGGCTTAGGTCTCGTGGTCTGTGGGAAGTGGGATTCTTCCCTCACGTTAGATAGATACTGTACATAAACGGATGAGACTCTCAATTTATGTTGTGTACCAGTAAAGGATGAGTGGGGTGTGTTGGGGAAGTGTTACTGATTTTGCTTGTTTGAAATAAAATAGGGTTGGGGAAGCCACAGTCTTGGGCTTCTTGGAGCAGCTTAAATGTCAGGAGGGTGGCAGTGGAGAAGACGGTGGCAGTGGAGAAGACGGTGGGATGGGCTGTGAGAAGTGTTTGGTGGCACAGCCTGTGCGAGGAGCCTTCGTGGCTGGAGAGAGATGAATGGAGGACATGGAGACTCTCTGCCTAAGAAAAATGGTAGTGGTTGGTAAGGGAGGAGGCAAGAAGACCTTTGAGAGAGTAGGCAGTTCGGACCTCAGACTCATCTGGAAAGTGCATGTTGCCACAGCAGAAAAATCTTACAGGGCCAAAGGTGACAGGTAACGTGGAGAGTTTCCATAGTCACAACCAGAACCCCCACCACTTGGGGTCTGTGCCTCAGTCAGGGCATGTGGCAGTGACTGTGCCCCTGCCCTGCCTTTAGGATGAGAAGGCCTCCTTAAAGCAGACCTGATGTTAGCAGGTCTTCAGAGGGAGAATGGGAAATTTCTCACACTCTCTTCCACCAGGAACCGTTTGAGGGTAGGATCTGAAGGGCTTGGACTGCTGAATTGCTCCTGGAACCACAGGTTTGGAGGAGTTTTCTGTGAACAGCGGTCCTTGCAGGAACAGATTGAGGATCAGTAGGGCTGGAGAAAATTTTACCTCCTTCAAGCCACCGCAACTTCTGCTTTTTCCATGAAGCCTCCCCTGACTGTGCCAGTCCTCACTGGTCACATATTTCATCTTCTCCTACAGTTTAGCATTTGATTATATATTGTCTCGTATTGAATACTGTTTTATGGTCTTGTTTTTCCTGTTACCTCCTTACGTATAGGGATCATGATCCATATTTCCTATTGATCCCTCACAGTGCCTACCAAAACAGCACATAGGAGTTCAGGGATTACTCGCTTGGTAAGAGACTTGGATCTAAGTATTCTGTGGCTTGTCTTTTCCCACTAGATTCAACCCACAAGCAACAAAGTGCCTTGTGTATGCTGGGCACTGTGCGACACAAAACGATACAAGGCCTTACTCGGTAGTTCTCAACTAGGGTGGCCCTGCCCTCCGGTGGGTGTTTAGAAATGTTGGGGAGGGAGGTTTAATTGTCACTGTGTCGGGGGAGCACTAACAGCATTTAGTGTGTGGGGATCGGGGATGCTAACCACCCTGCGATGTCTGGACGTCACACTGAAGAATTGTTTTTCCACCCAAATTGCCAGGAGTGCCTCGTGTGAACTCATTATGGACGTGGGAAAGGTCAGGTGAAGGACTAGACAGGTTTCTTCCATGAAGTCGGAAGTAGTTCCTAAGTCTGCTTCCTTCTGGGTGGAGAGAGGGATGTAGGCTCTAGATTACTTTTGTGCATTGCACATGTCTCTTCTAAGAGCTTTTCTTTGTCTGCCAGCACACCTCAGAAGGTGAAATGGGCAGGCTCCAAGTCAGACTGTAAGGAAGAAGATTTTCGTGTTCTCTCTCCACCACCCACCCACTCTTCCTTTCAAGGCACGTTTGTGAGAAAGTGGCTGAAGCATATAGTACTTGGTCTTTCATTCTTTTTTTTTTCTTTATTGCATTAACATTGGTTTATAACATTGTATAAATTTCAGGTGTACATCATGTTTTGATTTCTGTATAGATTACATCATGTTCACCACCCAAAGACTAATTACAGTCCATCGCCACACACATGTGCCTAATCATCCCTTTCAGGTCTTTCATTCTAAGAGGCTCAGGAAAGAATCTTCAAGAGAGCCTAAGCAGCATGAGGCAGAGATAGGTGTGTGCATGCAGTGCTTGAGAAGGGAGGCCAGCACATTCGTCTCTTCTCTTGGGTCTTTTCATCTGACGGTTGTCCCCTTGAAGACAGAGGTGTGGTGAGTGAGTGTCATTACTCACATTGCAGAGGAGTAACCAGAGGGTAGGAGGCAACTTGCCTAGTATGTCCTTTAGAGAAAAACAGAGCTGTGGGGGTGGTGAGTGGCTGGGAGTAGAGCAGCTCATGGGAACAAGTTGATGAAGCTGTCCATCCTCTTCTCGCCATCTCCGAGTCTGACTCAGGAGAGCAGAACTTGATGGACCCTTGGTCTTGTCCAGGTAAGATTTGGAGCAAGTCCCTCCAGCCTTGACAAGGTCTTTCTTCACCGTGGAAACTACCCTAGACCCACATGTCACAGCGGGGCTGCGGGCACAGGTAGTCTGTGTCTCAGAAGTTTGGCGGTTCCTTTATCCGTTTAGACCCCTAGTAAGCCCTTCTTTTTCTCTCTTTCTTCAGTTCAGAACAAAGATTGTTCTGATACAAGTCAGTTATATTTTAATGTGGATTCATTTCAGAAGGGGTTTTGGGGTTGGAATAAGAATAATAACACTTACTATGCAGTAGGTCTTCTCCTTATGTAATCTCATTATCCCTCACAGTAACCCTTTGAGGCGGATGATATTCCTCATTTTCAAGAAGAAACCAAGGCTTACAGAACTTGGAAGTTAAGTAACTTGCCTAAGGTTGGACAACCAGTAAATGGCAGAGCCCAGATTCAGACTCAGGTCTGACTCCAAGCCTGAGCTGGTTCACTCCTGTGCTGTTGGAGGCTGCTCCCCGGTGGCTGGGTGTGTGTGTGGGTGTGTGTTGAGGGGAGGGCAGCGTGTAGCTGACGTTCTAGACTATGTGCTTTGAGCAATATTGTTTGCTTCTTGCTTTAATTGCCACAACCTGTGGCAAACAGGCTTTGGGGGCTTAGGGATATCACACCCTTCATAATGTTTCTGTGGTAATGTATTTGGAGACTTCTGGAATATGGCCTGTTTCATGGATTGGAGACAGCCTTAGGAGAAATGGTTACTGCCCTCCAGGAGCACATGGTCTACATCTGTGGCTTGATAGGGGACAGGTTTTATTCATATATGTGGACATTTTTTGAGGAAAAGAGGGAGTAAGTGACTTGAGCCTGAGCCTTTGGGAACTGCTGATGGATTGGCATTGGTGGGCACATGCTGAGAATACAAAGCTCCATGGGGCCTGTGCCCAGAACGAGAGATTTCTGGATTTTGGGCTGCTGAGCAGAGCACTCTGATGACAGGAGGGGAAAGACATGCAAAAGAATTCAGAAGATTTAGGGGCTGGCCCGGTGGCATAGTGGTTAAGTTCGCGTGCTCTGCTTCGGCGGCCCAGGGTTCGCAGGTTCAGATCTGGGGTGCAGACCTATGCACCGCTCATCAAGCCATGCTGTGGTGGAGTCCCATATATATAATAGAGGAAGATGGGCACAGATGTTAGCTCAGGGCCAGTATTCCTCAGCAAAAAGAGGAAGATTGGCAATGGGTGTTAGCTCAGGGCCAATCTCCCTCACCAAAAAAAAATAGAAAAAGAAGATTTAGTCTGGAGAAAAGAGAGTTGAATGATTCAGAAGAAGGCCTGTTGTTCAGAGGGAGGAGAGGAAGTCTGTCTTACTCCCCCTCCCCCTTTTAAAAAAAAATTTATCATAGTTAAATATAATAACATAAAATTTACTATTTTAACCATTTTTAAGTGTACAGTTCAGTGGCATTAGGCACATTCACATTGTTGTGCAACCATCACCACCATCCATCTCCAGAACTTTTTCATCATCCCAAACTGAAACTCTGTACCCCTTGAACGTGAACTCCCCCCTGCTCCTCCCCCCAGTCCCTGGCAACCACCATTCTGCATCTCCTCCCTTTTTGTGTGTGCAGAGTTGAACAGAGGGCCTGACAGAACAGGTGCTTAATATTTGTCAAGTCAGGTGAGGTGACCTGTCTCAGAAGTCCATGTGTCATCAGCCAACCCAGAACACTCCCTGCCCTCCTGGCTCCAGTGCAAGGTGATAGGCCTCCGAGGGGGAATTTAAATGAAATGCCTGCATGGAATCACAAGAGGGTTAGGTAGTAGAAAGAGAAGTTAAGGCTTTCTCCTCTGTGTTCAGCTCCTTTCGCTGTCTCCCAGCTATGACTTGCTTTCTGGTTCTGTTGTTGGGCTTCTGTTCATCCTCTTGCTTGTTCTCAGCTCTTACTTGTCATCCTGGGGGTCTGCTGGGTAGGTGCTCGAGGAAGTTGGAAAGACGGTCATTTAGGGGATGAAGGTCGTATAAGGTAACTGCATTTCTGTATTTGTTTGTGAGGGAGTACATGTGTTAACGAGGAGCCTCCCTGGAGGTGGAAGAAAACCGCCCTGAGATGAGTACCTTGACCTGGTGGACTGTCTTCCTACGTTCACCTTTCCCGAGGGGTGGCCAGTGGTGCATCTCTGGCTGGAAGCTTTATTCAATAAACATGTATTTATGTATCATGGGGAACTGTTCTAGGTTCCGAAAGCTCATACATGGGGGACATCAAGTAAAGGCGGGGTAGTATGAACTCAGATGCTTCTCTCCTGTGGGATGATGAGCCCCAGAAAAGGCCTAAATTCATGTGGGAGGAGGGGGTGGTTAGCTGCCAAAGATGTTTTGGTGAAACTTGGGGCAGACTTTGAGGCCCCTTTGATGTCACCCTCCTGGGCCCCCAGCCTGCACAGTTTGGCTTTGGGTCAGGCTGTATCCCTGTGTGGTGTCCACACCCCTGGATAGACCCAAAGTGTGACCTAGAATTGAGTTGGATTTCTTAGAATAGAGGTGACCAATTTGATGGCCTGCCCAGCCTCCTCACTTTCGTTTGTCCACACTATTTGCAGTTTTTTCATTGACTTTCCTGGGCAAAGAGGGAAAAAGGAAGGAGAGATGGGCTTGACACTCAAGTCATCTGGGAAGAGAGGAGGGCAGGAGAGCCCCATGCCTGAGAGAGGCCTGTCTTACGGGTCAAATCCAGGCTGCAGAGGCCTCTAGGTGGTAGGTTGGGGGTGGCAATTCAAAGTCCACTCTTCAGGGCTGTGTCCCTAGATCACCAGGCCTTGTGTTGAATCCCCAGGACTGAGGGAAAGCTTGAGGACTCATAGTCTTTTTCTGTCTTCTGTGCACAACCTTAGAAGAGGCTACACGTATTTAGTTTTCTCTTCCAGGGTCTGCCCAATAGTGAATGGCCCTTCTCACCACAGTCCCTCTCACTACAATCTAAAGCCTACCTTTTTCTTCAGTTGAGCTGTGTACGAACTGGGGTTGATTGTTTTCTTTGGACTGAGCCTGTTTGACCCAACCCTGGTGCTCAGAGTTTGAATGAAGGAATATTCCATTCACTCACTCCTAGAAATACTGCCTTCCCTAGGTGTTGTCCTATAGTCTGTCGTTATGCACTGCCTGGATATGGTTAATAGAAGTAAAAAGTGATTTAAGTGCCTGTGTTTAAAGCAGAGCATCCACAGGCCCATGTCAGATTTTTAGAGGTGCCAGCAGTAGATCAGCATCTCAGAGATAGTTAGATCTGACTTCCGATACCTACTTGTGTGCTTAACCACTCTGCTGTGTTGCCTATCTCCACCAGAAACGAAGGTCTCGTGTGTTTGGTCAGCCTGGGGTCCAAGGTGTGTTCTGTTCCGATGAGGTGTGTTTCACAGGCAATGATTAATGCCCCTGCTCCTGCCTAGATGCCCTGCCCTGGCCTCAGAACCTCCTCAGATGGGGTAAAATTGACGACGTCTCCAGAGAGCTCCCAGTTGGAGGCCTGCTGGGTAACACAGAGGCTGTTGAAGCGGAGGCAACGTGATACATGGAGTGAGCGTGGCATTAGGAGCTGGGAGACCTGGTTCTAGTTTCAGTTCCATCTCTAGTTTACAGGATGAGTGTCGTCTCTCAGGATCTTGGTTTCCTCACTTGCAAAACGAGGGGATGAGAACAGTGGCTCTTAATCAGAGGCTCAATCAGAATCACCCCTGTAGCCTTTTTAACTTACATATACCTGGGCCCTGCCCCCGGAGGTGATTCAGTCGATCCAGGGTGGGGCCTGGTATGTGTATTTTCCCAGGTGATCTGATGCAGATTTCCTCTGAGAACTACTGAACCAGATGATCCCTAAGGTCCCTCTGACCTAAGAGTCCCCTTCTCCTTTCTTTCCTCTCTTCCTTCCTAAAACTCTTTGAGTGCCTACTATGTGGTGTGCTCTGTTCTCAACACGGACTTAAACGCGTGAACAGATCAGATGTGTGATTTGCGATGTACTATATATGTAAGGAAAGATGCACTTATGGGGTGGTGACTGTGTGCAAAGCTGGGCAAAGGAGGAGTTGAGAGAAACAATGTTGGGGGAGGGGGTTGGCCGGGCTGGGGTGACTGAGGATGATGTCTCTGAGCCGGTCTGGGAAACACCAGCACCTGCTGTGTAGAGATCTCAGGGTGGAGGTGATGTCGGGCTGTGGGCATGGGGCTGGGCATCTGGGAGGGACACAAAATAAAGGGAAGGTCCAGAAAAAGGTCTAAGGACTGTTTGAAGTGTGAACTTCAGCATAAGCGTGCTCCAGAGACTGCTTCCTGAGTCTGTAGTGCTGAGAGGGAGAGTAGTCAGACCAGGTGAGGATTGACCTGGGAAGATAGGGAATTTCTACTTGGGTTTTTTTTTTTTTTTAAAGATTTTATTTATTTATTTATTTTTCCCCCCAAAGCCCCAGTAGATAGTTGTATGTCATAGCTGCACATCTTTCTAGTTGGTGTATGTGGGACGCAGCCTCAGCATGGCCGGAGAAGCGGTGCGTCGGTGCGCGCCCGGGATCTGAACTCGGGCCGCCAGCAGCGGAGCGCGTGCACTTAACCGCTAAGCCACGGTGCCGACCCCTACTTGGGTTTTGAAGATAGGGAGGGACCTGGAATAGTGGGACCTTCTCCATCATCACTCACCCTCAAAAGTAATGGCATTGGAGACAGACTTGGATTCAAATCCCAGTTCTGTCACTTACTGTGTGACCTTTGGTAAGGCCATGTGTCATTTTCGTCATTTGTCAAATGAGGGTAAGAAGAGCCACCTCACAGTGCTGTTGCAAGGGTTGAATGACGGTGTGGGTCAAGTGCGAAGCCCTGGCACTGCTCAGTAGCAAGGTGGTAGCTGCCTGATTTCTCTTGTGAAAGAAAGGTGTCTCCTGGGGTTCTGCTAACATTCCTCTCCTCCTGACTTGTTTTGTGTTTGGGAAAGAGAAAACCACCCAGTCTATTGGGTTCCATCTTAATGGCTGTGGCGGGTGAGTCACTGAGCCCCCAGGTGTGGGCGTGGAATTCCACGAGCCTGGCTTCCCTTTCCCTGCCCTAGAGCTTTCTACCATCCCCGAAAGTCTTCCACCTTCACTGGAAAAAAGAGCAACTTCAAAATCTAGTATCTGAACTTGAAACTCCTGTTTGTCCTGCCTCCTGAGTCAGGAATTCCCGCAGTCGGCAGTCACTGGGCAGACACTGCTGCCCTGCCTGCCCTTTTGTGTAAGAGCTCTGGGCTCAGAAGCACTCAGACTGAGGGGACATTCTGATGGGGATACATGGCTTTGTTTGGATGTGAGAGACAGAACATTCGTTCACAAACGGGTAAAGGGCTTTACTGAAAGGCATGGATTCCTGGCAGGGGCTGCTTGGCTCTTCCTTGCCTGGAGATTGAAGAATCTTCCGGCCTCACAGCCTCTGGCCTTCCCCACCCTTGACCTTTGCTTGGTTGTTTTGGTCACAGTTTAAATATCACTTCCCTAGCAGGCCTTTCCTGGCCCCCTCCTCACCACGACTCCCCTTTTATGTTTCTAACAGTGCTCTGTACTTTTTCTCCATAGTCTATGACAGTTGAATTTGTGTAGTTGTTGTGTCATTGTCTTTAACAGCTGCTTCCTGTAAGCTCCACGAAGGCAGGGACCGTTTCTGTTTTGCTCATTGCCACAATCTGCAGGCACTCAATGTTTGTTGAGTGAATGCATGAACTGGTTCATTGGGCCCTAGAGTTGGCATGAATGCAGCCAAGGAAGGTTTCTTAGGAGAAAGAGGAGAGATGGGCCTAGTGAAAAGTTGGGTGAGCATGTTTGCTCTATCCTGCTGGTCAGGAAGTTCCCCCTTCTGCCTCACCTACATCCCTTGGGCTGTAATTTATTCTGAGTTGGTCCTTGGTGGGGCCAGAGAATATCTGGTCTCCACCCTTTGGAGAATAATCCTGGTCTTCCTTTCTAAGTCTGTGATTCAGACAGTCCTTCCTTCCCCTCCCTGCTGGCCCCACCCTCCACCTTCTCTTCTCTCAACTGACTCAGCTTTGCGCCCTCTATCCTTCCTTCCAGGGTCTCTCTTCAGAGTCCCCTTATCTTTCACAGCACTCTTTAATAAGATCTCTCTCCTGGCGGCTGGTTGGTCTCCCATCTGGAATTAGAAGCAGTACAGGGGTAAGACAAGTCACAGGTTTTCTTGATCCTGAAGCTTCCCCAGTCTCTTCCTTGGATTTGTGGACACCTGACTCCCACAGGAGGAGGTTGGCAATGAGGTATAATGATTTGTTTGTGCTGCAATTGAAAACCAGCAGTGAGAAGCCTTATTATTACCCAGTCCCTGATTATTGTTGTCCTCCTCCAAGAGCTTGGTGTCTGCCAGCGGGATGGGCTTGACGGCCCCCTCCCTCCTCCTGCTTCCGCGCTCTGCCCTGTCTTGCTATCCCAGCACCTGCTTCTCAGGAACTTCCCTCCTCCCTGCCCCTTTCAGCCCTACCTCCAAGGTGTTCTCTCTCCTCTTTCACCTGCCCCCCTCTCAATTCTACTTACCTTGTTTCTTTTCTCCTGAGCCGCCTCTCTTCACTCTGAATCCCAGGAACACCAACAGTCTTCCTAAGTCACCTTTTGACAGCTTTTCCTGCTCTATGGGAAGCTGTTTCTTCATAATGACTCCATGCAAATTTGTAGCACATAGTGGATTTCAGAATGTTTTTACCTCCATGAGTTTTTGTGAGATGGGATTGGGTAGATAAGGAACAGGCTCCGAGAGGTTAAGTGATTTGCTGGTTTGCCTCAGTTACGTGAAAGACTCAGAACCAGTGCCCCGGCTTCTGATTCCCAGTGAAGTATGAACACTAACCATTCCCTATCATTCGTCTGCCCACACTCCTGGCTTCCTTTCTGCCTCAGCTAAGAGAATCTGTCCCTGAGTTATCCTCTTGCACTTTTGAACCTTCCTCTAAGGTGTCCAGAGGTGGGACCTTGGTCTGCCCTTCTCACCTAACCCAGCCTCTGCCCACCTCTTTTTCCTCCTTTCCAAAATATTAGCTCTTTCTCCTCTGGGAAGCCTTCCCTATATCTCTTCTTGCCCTGTTGCTACGGTCTTTGGGTCCTTATTAATGTTCCTGTTTGGTTTTTGCCAACTATATAGTTTCTTATAGCCCTGCTATAAGAAAGTTTACTTTATAGTGATACATATTTACCAAATATATAAATTATGGGGCACTGATTCACTTGACAAAGGGATTCACTTTTAGTAGCTGCCCCAGTGCATTGCTTTTAAGTGAATATTCATGGATTATTTTGGAAGAATGGAGATCAACCCAAAACTAGTGTTAGAAACCATTGCCTTAAGGAGAGGGGAAGGTTTTCCTAGATAACACCAACTTTCTTTTATTTCTATATTAATTCATTTAACAGACAGATATTGAATGTGGTCTTGACCTCCAAGAATTTATTCTAGCAGAGGAGACAGACAATTAAAGAATCAATCACAAAAATGTACTTGGTGCCATGAAAGGCGCAGTACAGAGTACTGTGGGAGCAGAAGGATAGTCAGGGAAACTTCCTGGAGGAGGTGATGTCCATGTTGAGGTCTAGAAGGATGAGCATGGGACATCCAGTAAAGAGAAGGAGAATGATGTGCTTGAAAGAGTGAACAGCGTATGCAAAGACCCAGAGGTGAGAAAGGGCATGGCATATTAGAAGAACTGAGAGAAATCCAGTGGGTTCCAAGGCTCCTGCCCCTCTGCCTCGTCCCCACATTAGCAAGAAACAAAATGACCCCAGATAGGAATTGGCAAGACTGCAGATAAGCCATACCTGGGATAATCTGCTGTCAGGCAGTCAGATCCCAGCCTGAGAAGATCCTCGTTGGCTCACAGAGGGCAAATGGAATCTAGTGGACAAAGCGGGGAGCAGGGGCAGACCATGGGAAGACTCCTTGGATTTGCCGTGGGAAGGCTAACTAGGCTAGAGTTCTGTAGCTTCACTGTGACAAACATTTAACTTCTCGGAGCCTTGGTTTTCTCATCAGTGAAATGGGGTAATAATTCCTGCCTGGCTTCCCTACAAGTCTGAGGCACAAATGAGATAATGACTCTGAAGGCACCTTGTGGATTGTAAAGTGCTGGACGGTTGGGTAGTGGCAGCAGCCGTGAGGTGATGAAATGGATTCTGCGGGCCGCGAACAGAAGCTGATTCTTGTGGTCGAGGTCAAACTGCTCTGACAGCTTGTAACATTTTTAAAGCAAAGGTCTTAAAAGGTTAAGCCTTGGGATGTGACTATTGGAGAGGTAAAGGGAGATGCCACTTCAGCTGCCTAGAAGACTCTGCAGCATTTTTGGACTCTGGACAGAGGGATGGCTAGAATCACCTCTAGCACTTCAGACCTGAGGCCAGGGGTTGTCCTCCCAGGCCTGCATCTCTCTACTTTCCCTTAGAAGGCTCTGGAGGCAGGCGGAACCTCAGAAGCAAGCTGTTTATCTTTTAGGTTTTTCCGTTTATTTTTACATTTCTGACTGTGATGGTATTTATTTTTTCCTTTTCCCTTTTCCCACTTCTCCAGCTCAGCATCAGAAAGGGACCATCTGTCCCCTGCCTTGCCTGTGGCCATTTTAGAACCAGCACAAGGCTGCTTGAATTTTGGTCCCCTCTTCGCCTTCTCTCCTTCCCTCACTGCCTGTCTTTCTGTCCTCTGCACTCCCCCAAAAACATCTCATCTAGCTCCCTCCAGGTGTCAGCTACCCACCTCCTGTGGGCCTCTCCCTCTGGGAAGACCTCTGGTCTGGATGTAACACCAGCCCAGGACCCCTGTCTGAGGCAGCCAGGTCTGTGGGGAACCTGGGCACTGAGGCGTGGAGGGGAACTGCTCTGAGCCTCCTTGCCCAGGCAGGGCTCCCTCTGCTCTGACTGGTTTCTGATTAGAATGGTATTTATGTTTGTGTATGTGTCATGTCTAAACTTGTTTCTGCCTCTGCGTGTATCTGCAAGTCTCTGTGTATGTGTCCGCGTTCACGTTCATGTGTGTGTTCTTCTGGCAGACCCGGGAGGAGTGACTTAAGCACCCCTCCTCCCAGTACGTAAATATCTTTCTGCTTTCTGTCCCTTTCCTCTACTCCCAGAGCCTACTTGAGTTCCTCCCCTCCTGCACCCCATTCCCATAAAAACACTTCAAAACATGTGTATCAGTCAATAGATAAACAGAGGACTAGTGCCTCACAGTGTGCAACCAGAGTAAAAGGATCCAGTTCAGTTCCACAGTGTGAAAGGTAGGGTTAGCCTGGAGCAGAGTGGAGAGTCAGTTTTAGAGAGTAATAAAAGCTGAGAAAGGAGTTTTTTGAAGGGTTTATTAGAGTCCAGTTTATTATTGGACATGATGGGCAATAAGGAGTTGACGAGGGTTTTAACCCTCCTTTCATTCTCTCTTCCCTTCCGATGGTTGACTCAGTGAAGAGATGCTCTGCTGATCCCTGTCCTCCGTCAGCTTCCTTTCTCACCATAGGAACATTTCATCTGTCTCGTGCTTTGGCTTTGAGCCTGCTTTCCCCACTGAGTCCTTTGGGGTAGGAGTGGGGTAAAGCACCACACTTCCCCTGGTTGGCCTGGGGGAGATGGAGACAGACTCAGGCCTCGAAGGGCCACCTCCTACCTCCTGTTGAGAAAGGCAGGCGTCTGGCTCTCTGTTTTCCTGTTGGGTCCTTGGGGCTGTGCCTGGTTTCTCTGCTTGGGTAGGGTAGGAAGGAAGAGGTGACCTGAAACTTTTCCTGCCACTTCCCTACCCTCGGCCCACACATCCACTCCTGTTGTTTTTCTTACACACATACTCTCTCTTTCTCACAAACACACACCCTGCTACATTTTTTTCTCAAGTGCATCCATGCACACACATCCTTTAGGTACTCAGAGCTAATCGAAGGATGTCTAGGTCTCCAGCCCCCTCAACCAGAATACTCTTCCTCTGCCATGTCTGCCAGTACTGAGTCCAGCCTGTGTCCCTGTGGGATTGAACTGTTAGGGAAACCCCATCTGCCACTCTCAGGCCCTTCGCCCCTCCCCTGGTGGTGGCTTCAGAATATCTCCTGTAGACTGGGTTTGGGGTTAGTAATCTGGTTGATAGTGGGACTAGGGGATGGGGTTTTAAGCTGCATTTGCATAGCAGTCACTGTTGTAGGGCTTAGATGGTTGGGGTTTGGGAGGTGGTTTCCAGGCACTGTTGAGCTTCTGGGAGATTGAAGGCCCCCTCCCCCAGGCTGTGCCTTGGTACCACACTGCCTTTGCCCCCCTCTTCCTCTTTGTGTGGGCCTTCTGGGTCACAGGAAGAGCTCAGGAAAACAGGCCTATTGTTTTCTTCTGGGAGGCAGGGAGGGTGGGCCTCTCAGCCCAGCCCAGTCTCAGTACCAGATAAATAGAGGCTCCACAGGCCCTGGCAGCCCTGCTGTTCCAGGGCAAGAGAGTTGTTTGGCTTGGACTCCATTATGCCATCTCTCGTTGGCTCCCTCTATAGACCACAAATTCCCATTCTCTTTCCCTGGTGGCCCTGCAGTTCTTTTTTCCCTCTTCCCCCATCCGTTTGTCTCTATCACAGGTTTCTCTGAGCCTCTCATCCTCTGTGGACAATAGGAGTAAGTCTGTCTGCTGTAAATGGGAGGAGATGGGGCTGTGGCCCCCTCGCCCAGCCCTTGTCCTCCTATCCCCCTACACCCCTGGCGGCCCCGCCTCCTGGTGCTGCTCCCCTGTCGGGGTAGGATGGCACCTTGCCTGGTTTGGGAATGGCACCGCTTACAGCAGCAGGACCTGCCAGGGCATATCCGAGTGAATAATTGTTGCTGGGCCTGGAGCGCAGGAGAGACCAGTCCTTCCCTCTTCTCTCTCCCAAGGACTTCCAGCCCTTCCCCACGCTTTACGGTGCTAATTCTTTCTACTATTCCAACAGCTTCCTAGAATCTCCTGGAATTCTTAATGGATGGACCCTTTCAGCTCTGAAATTTTGTAATTATAAGCCTCATAGGTCAACAAAAAAGTGGAAGATACATTTTCCTATCCTACCTGCTTCTCCTGCAGTTGCCTCACAAGCAATTTTACCCCTTATATTTTACCATATATATATATTTTTGTGTGTGAGGAAGATCAGCCCTGAGCTAACAACCATGCCAATCTTCCTCTTTTTGCTGAGGAAGACCGGCCCTGAGCTAACATCTATTACCAATCCTCCTCCTTTTTTTTTACCCTTTTTCTCCCCAAAGCCCCAGTAGATAGCTGTATGTCATAGCTGCACATCCTTCTAGTTGCTGTATGTGGGACACGGCCCCAGCATGGCTGGACAAGCGGTGCGTCGGTGCGCGCCCGGGATCCGAACCCGGGCCGCCAGTAGCGGAGCACGTGCACTTAATCACTAAGCCACGGGGCCAGCCCCCTATTTTATTTATTTATTTATTTATTATTATTATTTTTTATTTTTTCCCCCAAAGCCCCAGTAGATAGTTGCATGTCATAGCTGCACATCCCTCTAGTTGCTGTATGTGGGACGCGGCCTCAGCATGGCCAGAGAAGCAGTGCGTCAGTGCGCGCCCGGGATCCGAACCCGGGCCGCCAGGTTAGGCGCACGCACCTAACCGCTAAGCCACAGCCGGCCCCCTATTTTACCATTTTTTTTAACTCTTCTGTCTGTGTTGCTGTCTGACTTATAAGCTCCTAGAAGGCAGTTAAAGGCACTTAAAAAAGATGCCGGCTAATATTGGTAGTAACAGTCTTCATTTGGTAAAGTACTTCAAAAACAACTTTACCCTCAGGGGATTTCATCTACATGCAAAGCAGACAGCATGAGTGCCTTTTTGCATTTGGAGATGGGCGATCTGAAGTACTGAGTACCAAGGGAAGAGGCAGCTTGTTACAGGAGGTATTGTTGTTAGTAGAACAGCACTGGAGGCCAGGGTTCTAATCTGCCAGCTCTCGGCCACATCCGAGAAATGTGACCTCAAACCTAAGGTGCTTGCCTCCCTTTGCCCATTCTGTCACCCACCCCTTTCATCCTAGATTCCACTGTGGTGCCAGACCCCTCCTGTACATGTCTAGGTATCTGCACGCTAATTGTGAGGGAATAATTGGGGTTTTCTCCGCTCTCCTTGCCTGGTCCTACAGCTTTGGCTCACTGCTCCCTCCTTCTTGAGCTTCAGGTAGTATCCCCACTGCTACCCTGCCCCAGCCTCTGAACTGGACTGTGATTTGCTAGTCCTGAAACAACTGATGCATAAACTCTTTTGCATTTTCTCTTAGAGATTAGTCACAGCTTTCATTTTTAACCTAATCTCAACCTGTCCTGCTACGGTCCTATGTACCGCGTAACTGCGTTTCAGTCAATGATGGACCACACGTACAATGGTGGTCCCATAAGATTAATACCGTATAGCCTAGGTGTGTAGGAGGCTGTACCATCTAGGTTTGTGTTAAGTGCACTCTGTGATGTTTGCACAATGACGAAATCACCTAACGTCGCATTTCTCAGAACGTATCCCCATCGTTAAGTGATGCATGACTGTACTACATTAAAATGACTTCTTTTTTTTTGTGAGGCAGATCAGCCCTGAGCTAACATCCTTGCTAATCCTCCTCTTTTTTTGCTGAGAAAGACCGGCTCTGAGCTAACATCTATTGCCAATCCTCCTCCTTTTTTTCCCCCAAAGCCCCAGTAGATAGTTGTATGTCATAGTTGCACATCCTTCCAGTTGCTGTATGTGGGACATGGCCTCAGCATGGCCAGAGAAGCGGTGCGTCGGTGCGCGCTCGGGATCCGAACCTAGGCCGCCGGTAGCGGAGCATGCGTACTTAACCGCTAAGCCACGGGGCCGGCCCTAAAATGACTTCTTGATTTCAGGGAAGGGAAAGGCAAATGTCAGTTGGTGCTGAGCCCCAGGCATCAGACTAACTGCCTTGCTGTTTGTCAGAGCTCTGCTCGCTATTTCCCCCTAGTTCTTTCTGTGGGAGGGGGCAGAGGGGCCCCTTGAACGTCAGCAAAGCAAGGAAGAAAGAGCTCAAGAAGAGCCCGTGGTGATGGTGCAAGTTGGAGTCTTGGGAATGATCAAGGCTGAACCGAATGTGTTCAGCTTACATTTATCGCACACGTAGTGTGTGCCAAATGCTGGGGAGAGTCTGAAGCATAAGGCAGAGCCTTCAGGAAGTCTGTGGGCTATAGCTGCGGAGACCAAGACACCTGAAGTCACTGAAGGGCGATTCAAGGCAGAGGAGAAGGAGTTGAAGGGATTTCTGCGCCCTTGCCCACCCGCAGGCTGTGTGCTTCCTCTTTACCCACCCAGCTTAGGGCCTCTTCTCTCCCTCCAGCTCTTTATCCTCAACTTCTTCCAGAAAGCTTTCCTTGACCGAACCTATCTCTGCCTTGCTCTGTCTGGCATTTAAACAATAAATCAACAAACATCTGAGCAGTTCATGCATCCTCAGAAATATGCCTGGTGCTGTACGGAAAATGGAGGGATGGGTGACAGGCATTGCCCGAGTCGTGCAGGGGTAGCATCCTTTGTTATTATTACTTGTTTTCTGTAAGGAAGACTGGCTCTGAGGTAACATCCATTGCCAATCCTTCTCTTTTTGCTGAGGAAGATTAGCTCTGAGCTAACATCCATGCCCATCTTCCTCCATTTTGTATATGGGATGCCGCCACAGGATGGCTTGATGAGTGGTGCGTATGGCGGCACCCGGGATCCGAACCCTCGAACCCCAGGCTGCCGAAGCGGAGCGCGCAAACTTAACCACTATGCCACCAGGCCGGCCCCAGGGGTAGCATCCTGAATGGCTGCGTATCACTAAGTATGTGCATGTCAGGATTAAATGTGTCTGTGAAACATGGTCCCTTGTATTGCATGTGAGTTGCATCTACCTGGAGAGGGTTTGCAGTTAACATCACTACTGTGTCTTCATATCTGAACGTGTATGATTATAAATTGTAAATTACATCATACAGTGTAAAGCACAGTGCCACGTGACATATCTCTGACAGTTTTTGACTTACACGAGGGAGTGTGTCAGTTGTCTCAGAGCCCTGCTCATCAATAATTGATTCTAACACTTTCGTGACGCCTTCTACCAACTTTATAAAGTTTTAATGTATATAAAATATGAAGGATAAGAAATGCTTAGGAATGTAAGCTCTTATGAGTGCAAGAAAGCAGCCACAGACTGTTACTCTGCGTGCTCAGTATGCAACAAAAGTGGTTCTGTGTATGATCCGGATTCCGTGCTGCACGGATAACGTACTGCTGTTATTTTTCATTCAGGCACCCATGTCAGCACAAGTCTGCATAGCTCTCATACCTTGTATTACCCACGACCACCTGAGCATGGTTCCTCCCTTAAAGAGCTTCTCTTCTACTTCGAGAGATGAGACATAATCATGTGAAAAGCTAAGTAGTGCCGTTGTGGTCTGGCTTGTTCGGTTGCAAGGAACCTGCTCAAGCTAGGTCAAAGAAGGGGATAGTTGTAGCATAGACTCTGGGGTCAGGCTGCATGCGTTCAGATCCTGGCTCTGCCACTTAATTAGCTTGTTGACTTTGGGCAAGTTGCTTCACTGAGCCTCAGTTTTCTCATCTGTAGAGTGGGATTAATAACACTGTCAATGTCATGGAGTTTTGTGGGAATTAAATTAATTGGTATGTGTAACACTCTTAGAATAGTGCTGGCTACCAATATTAATTTTTATTAAGGTCCAGAGTCTCATTGGCGTCTGAGCACAAGAACTGCAGCATAGCCAGTTCCTTGGAGGAACTGTAGGCTGGTTCTAAATTTGTGGTAACACCAGGGGACAGCTAGAACAATCGGTCAATCTCTCTCCCACTTCCATCTCCCTTCCTGCTGCTCTCTCATTCCCTCTCCCTCCTCTCTGCTTTGTTCTCAGCTTTCCTTTACTTGAGACCATAACGGCCTCTCCAGCCCTAACTCTCCAGGTACTCCGTGTGCTGTCGGGCATCTTCCCTCTGGGTGTTGGTTGGAAAGGCTGAGAGGGAAATTTGCCCAAGCTCATCTTTTCTCTTCGGTCTTGGGCTGGCTACTCTTCAGTCAGGAACCCTTTTCTTGGACTCATGAGCTATGGCTGGGGCAAGAAAGGGACCAAATGGTTGAAAACATGGTCCCTTAGGCAGCAGGAGCTGTGAGCAAGGCAAAGCAGGCCTTGGAGTCAAATTTTTGAGGTCAAACCTTGGCTTCGCCACTTCCTGGCTGTGTGTAACCCTGGGCAAGTCTTTATTGCTCTAAATTTCCTTTACCTGTGCAGTGAATGTACCAACAGCACCTACCTCCTACCTCAAAGTTTGTTATGAGATTGTACTTCTTTTTTTTTTTAAAGATTTTATTTATTTATTTTTCCCCCAAAGCCCCAGTAGATAGTTGTATGTCGCAGTTGCACGTCCTTCTAGCTGCTGCACATGGGACGCGGCCCCAGCATGGCCAGAGAAGCAGTGTGTTGGTGCACGCCCGGGATCCGAGCCCCGGGCTGCCAGCAGCGGAGCGCACGCACCCAACCGCTAAGCCACGGGGCCGGCCCGAGATTGTACTTCTAAAGTGCTCAGCAGTACCAGAAACTAAGAAAATGCTCAAAAATTGCTAGCTATTTAATTATTAAGGGGATATGGGGAGGGTGGGCAATGAGAGAGATCTCTGAGACAGAAAATGTGGGAGATCTCATAAGATAGTAAAGATAAGGGCCACGGGGATCAGGCATATAATAGCATTCATTGCTCAGAGGAGAGCACGGGAAGACTGTTAGACCCCAGCTTAAATATGTCGTCCTTAGAGACGACATATTTCCCTGATTCCTCAGACTTGGTCAAGTTTGTTCTCTTAGGGCCCAGTACTTCTCCGTAGCACGTAGATGTACCACGGTTATAGTTCAAGAGTTAATGGTTGAGTTGTTCAATGTCTGCCTCCCCCATGAGAATGTAAACATCATTCTGGCAGAGACTGCCTCATTTTATTCACTGCTATATTCCCGAGCCTAACACAGCTCCTGCACACAGCTCCTGGAACTGGTACATAGTCATCAGGTGGCAACTTCGTGGAGTGTGGCCTTGAGCATTTAGAAGCATAGAGTTAGAACTGGAAAGTTTTCTTATCTTGTTGAAAGGGAACCCAGAGAGGTTAAGTGACTTGCTCCCAAACACACAGCCTATTAGCAGCAGAGCCAAGATTAGAAACCAGGTTGCCTAACTCTTAATCACGTAAGTGGTTGTACTTTATCATTTCCTATGTTTGTCTCAGGACTTTTTCATATGTGTTACTAGATCAGAAGCACCTCGAGGGCTCCCTTCATGTTAGTGGAGTAGCTTTCTTAGAGTGGAAACTGTCGCTAATCAACAATAATTTATTGAGCCTTATGGGAAGTGCTCTTAGGTTTATTATTATTGTTTTTAATTGAGGTATAATTGGCATATAACATTATACTAGTTTCAGGTGTACAACACAGTGACCCGAGACTTATATATACTGCGAAATGATAGTCACAATAGGTCCAGTTAACATCTGTCACCACACATAGTTACAGAATTTTTTTTTCTTATGATGAGAACATTTAAGATCTACTCTCTTAGCAACTTTCAAATATGCAATACAGTATTCTTAGCTGTTGTCACCATGCTGTACATTACATCCCAAGACTTATTTATTTTATGACTGAAAGTTTGTACCTTTTGCCTCCCATCAGGATTATTATTTTTAATAACAGCTTTATTGATATATAATTCACATACCAGAAAATTGATCCTTTTAAAGTATTTTAAAGTGGTTTTTAGTGTATTCACAGACTTACCATCACTGCTAATTTCAGAACATTTTCATCAACCACAAATAAAACCCATTATACATTAGCAGTCACTACCCATTCCTCCCTCCACACAGCCCCTGGAAACCAGTAATCTACGTCTGTCTCTATAGATTTGCCTCTTATGGGCATTATGCATAAATGGAGGCATACGGTATGTGGCCTTTTGTATCTGGCTTCTTTCGTTTAGCAAAATGTTTTCAAGGTTCATCCATGTTGTAGCACTTCATAGCTTTTTATTGCCAAATAATATTCCATTGTATGGGTATATCACATTTATCCATTCTTCAGTTGATGGACATTTAGATTGTTTCTACTTTTTGGCTACTATGAATAATGCTGCTGTGAATGTTTCATGTACAGATTTTTGTGTGCACGTGTGTTTTCAGTTCTCCTGGGTATCTACCTAGGAGTAGAATTGCTGGGTCTTGTGATAACTCTCTGTTTTACATTTTGAGGAACTGCCAAGCTGTTTTCCAAAGGACTGCACCATTTTACATTCCCACCGGCAATGTATGAGGGTCCCACATCCTCGCCAATGCTTGTTATTGTCCATCCTTTAGATTATAGGCCTTTTAGTGGGTGTAAAGTGGTATCTTGTTGTGGTTTTGGTGCACATTTCACTAGTAACTAATGATGTTGAACATCTTTTCGTGTGCTTATTGGCCACAGTATATCTTCTTTGGAGAACTGTCTATTCAGATCCTTTGCCCATCTGTTAACTGGATTATTTGTCTTTTTTTTTTTTGCATGGAAAGATTCACATTGAGCTAACATCTGTTGCCAATCTTCTTCTTTTCTGCCCCCCTCCCCAAAGCCCCAGTCCATGGTTGTATATATCTAGTTGTCAGTCCTTCTAGTTCTTCTGTATGAGCCGCTGCCACAGCACGGCAACTGACAGACAGGTGGTGTGGTTCTGTGAACCCAAACCCAGGCCACCTAACTGGTGAGAGCACCGAACTTTAACTACTAGGCCTTCAGGGCTGGCTCAGTTATTTGTCTTTTTATTGTTGAGTTGTTATTGAGGAGTCCTTTTCATATTCTGGATACAAGTCCCTTATCAGATACAAGTCCCTTATCTGTTTACAAGTCCCTTATCTGATATATAATTTACAAATGTTTTCTTCCTTTCTGTGGGTTGCCTTTTCACTTTCTTGATGGTGTCCTTTGAAGCACAAGAGTTTTTAGTTTTGATGAAGTCCAATTTATCTTTTTTTTTCTTTTGTTGCTTGTGCTTTTGGTGTCATGTGTAAGAAACCATTTGCCTGATCCAGGTCATGAAGATTTACTGCTATGTTTTCTTTTAAGACTTTTATGGGTTTAGCTCTTACATTTTTAGGTCTGTGATCCATTTTGAGTTACTTTTTGTGTATAGTATGAGGTAGGGGTCCAACTTCATTCTTTTACATGTGGATATTGAGTTGTCCTGGCATCATTTGTTGAAAAGACTGTAGGATGGTCTTGGTACTTGTGTCAAAAATCAATTGACGACAAATTTAAGAGTTTATTTTTGGATTCTCAATTCTAGTCCATTGATCTATATGTCTGTCATTGTGCCAGTATCACACTGTCTTGATTACTGTAGCTTTGTAGTAGGTTTCAAAATTGGAAATGAGAGTCCTCCAACTTTGTTCTTCTTTTTCAAGATTGTCTCTTCTGGATCCCCTGCATTTCCATATGATTTTTAGGATAAACTTGTCAATTTCTGCAAGAGGCAGCTGGGATTTTGATAGAAGTGCATTGAATCTGTAGATCTTAACAATGTTAAGTCTTCTGATCCGTAAACAGGGGCTATCGTTCCATTTACTTAGGTCTTTTTTAATTTCTTTGAACAGTGTTTTGTAGTTTTCAGTGTATACATCTAACCCTTCTTTGGATAAATTTATTCTTTTTGATGCTATTATAAATTGAATTGTTTTCTTAATTTCTTTTCTTTCTTTTTTTTTTTTGTGAGGAAGACTGGCTCTGAGCTAACATCCATTGCCAATCCTCCTCCTTTTGCTGAGGAAGATTAGCCCTGAGCTAACATCTGTGCCCATCTTCCTCTATTTTGTATGTGGGATGCTGCCACAGTGGCACCAGGGATGGCTTGATGAGTGGTGCATAGGTCTGTGCCGGGGATCCAAACCTGCAAACTCTGGGCCGCCGAAGCAGAGCACACGGACTTAACCACTACGCCACCGGGCTGGCCCCCACTTGGTCCTATTCTTGAGAAACTCAAACTCATCGTGAAGGTGAAATTAAGGTTAAAATTCATGGGTAGGATAGCTTGTGGTCGGCTAGAGTCGCGAGGGAAGACTTCCTGAAAAAAAAAAACTTGAGATTTGGCGTGGCTGAAAAGAGAGGTCATTTTTAGGCCGGTCGCCCACGTGAACCTAGAAAAAAATGGGCATGAGTTGAGTGAGGACACAGGCTCTGTAGAGCTGTTATAGACGAGAACAGGAGTTAATCACCCAGATGCTGCTCACTCACCACTCAGGCTGCCTCACTTCACTCAGAGCCCTGTTGCTCCTGGATCTTCCTATACCTTCCATTCACCTGTTAGTAAGTCCCTAAAGGGCAGTGTTTTCCAAAATGGGTCCGCTGACCCTCTGCTTAGAATCACCCAGGGTATCTGTTAAATATTCAGATTCCTGCTCCTCACCCCTGGCCTGTGGTGCTAAAAGAGAATCTCTGGAGGCGGATCCTGGGAATCTGCTTCCCAGGAGATTCTCATGTATCTGGACGTTTGAGAACCACCACCCTAAAGCACCCTGTAGAGCGGCTGTTCCCAAGCTTTTCTGCCCTATTCAGGCCCCGCAGCCCCACTCCTACTTAGCAGATGATCTTCCCTCCTACGTAATCATTAAAGTCAAGGTTGTTGGGTATTCATGGAGCTCCCTCGTCTTTCTTCCTCCCTACCTCAGAAGACCAGTGTCTCTTCTCTCTTCTTGTCCTTCTCTCTCCCTCCTCTCAGTAGTTACCCAGACTGCTGAGAACAAAGAGTTTGAGCACCAAGAGAAAGAGCGGGAGAAGGCCTACAACAGCGTCATACAGAGCTGTGCCCATGTGCAGGGGGCAAGCCAGGGCTGCCTGGGGGCTTCCCAGGAGTACAGCACCTCCCTCTGGAGGCACCTCTACTAGATCACCATTGAAGAGAGTCACCAAGCACACAGACAGGCACATAGTTTAAGGGCCCACAGTAGAAGCCACATCAATGCATGAATCATATTTGAACGGTGGTATGCATTTCTGGGCATTCTGAATCCTTGGGTATATGTGTAAGAGAGAGTAGACACTGCTGTATTTTATCACAACTGTAAACCAGTGGAAGATGCAGTTACACACTATGGGATACACACATCCATCTATACACACGCATATATATCAGAAAAAATTAACTCGTCAAGCATCATCAGTCTCTCTTTTTGTCTTTTTCCCTTCCACAAGCCTGAGAGATCTTCCCTACCTTGAAAACCCCTTTGGCCCTGCTGCCTACTCTAGCCATCGTCTGATTTCCCCCTTCCTCTCCAAGTTTGACTTCTCCAGAGAAGGTGCTGCACCCATAGCCTTCACTTCCGCATCACTCCCGCCTCCTCCAGCCCTGCTGTCTGCCTTCTGCTCGCTCAACTGCAGTTCCCACAGAGGTTCCCAGGGCTTCCTGGGTGCTGAGGCCAGTGGTGGTGTCTGCCGTCCTCTCTGACCGTTTGCTCCCCTGGTGTCTGTTCTCCTCCTCCTCTCCTGTGGGTAGCACGGGGCCATTCCTCCGGGGCTGGTGCCGGCTCTTTCTTTCTTTCCTCATATACTCTCCCTGGACCTCCTGTCTCCCACTCTCCTACTCTCCCACTCTCGCACTGAAGAGTGTCCTCTAAATCTTCCTTTCCAGACCCGTGTTTCTAACTGCCTGATACACATTTACTCCTGTGTGTCCCCTAGTGTCTCAAACTCCACATCCAAACCTGTCCTTAGGCATGGCATGGCCTTCCTCACTCTTAAATTCCTGTCACCAACTGAAAACTTAGGCAGCCTCCAAAGCCCAGCTCAGACACCGTCTCCTCCAGGAAGCCTCCCTGAGATTCCCAGCCAGGATTTGATTCTGTCCCCTGAAACCATGAAATAGACTTTTTACCCCATCGAACTCCCTCTTAGTTGGTGTGAAGAAGATGAGGCCCCAAACAGTTAAATACTTGCTCAGGGACACACAGCTGATGCTCAAGTTCTCCCTAGAAAGTCACTCTAGTGCTTTCTCTACTATACTGAGCAGGTCCTTAATGCCTTTAGTGCTTTTGATTGCTCTTATGGCATATAATCATACAGTGCCACACGTCAGTGTTGGGGAACTTGCCCTGTCTATAAAATTATAAGGTCCTTGAGGGGCCCTCCGTGTTTCTCACACACCGTTGAGTTCCCCATTGTACCTAGCTGAGGAATTGTCACACAGTTGGTGCTCAGTAAATATTTAACAGATGAACAAAATAAGAGAAAGTTGCCTGATAGATTTTCCCTGATTAGGGCCCAGCCCAACGCAGGGTAGATGTAGATCCTCAGAAAATATTTATTGGTTGGTTAATGATGGGACAACTTTAAATATCAGGTTGAGGTGTTTGGACTCTTCTGGAAGCAGTGGGGAGCTGTGCTGGTTCTGGGCAGAGAAGAGTAAAGTTAGGAAAGCGCCATTTTAGGAGGGTTAAATCTGGCGGTGGCAGCAGAGGGGAGAGTGGTGAGGCAGGAGGGAGGAGCACAGGGATTGGTCTGGGGTGGCAGCTTCGGAAATTGAGAGGAAGAGACAAACGGACATTTTGAAGGGAGAAAGGACACGGTGGCCGATGTGGAGAAGGAAGGAGGGGGAGCAGAGGATGGTGCAGAGGTGAGATTTGGGTGTGGAAAATGGTGCTGCTATTGAAAAGCGGAGAGGGGTGGCCTCTGGGGCACGTGCTGTGGAGGATGTTAGGCACCAGCACTGCCGTGTCACATGCATGGTCTCCGCTTAAATCTCAGAATAACCCTTTCAAAAAGGTGTGGTCATCCTGATTTGTGGGTCAGGAAGTGGGCTTGAAACCATGAAATCAGTATCTGAACCTAGTGCATCTGACCTCGAAGATTGTTCTTTCATCTCTCAGTGACACCCAAATGTATCTTTCATCTCTCAGTGACACCCAAATGTATCTTTCATCTCTCAGTGACACCCAAATGTATAGGAAGGAGAAGGATTTGGAGCTAAGATTACAAAATAAAATCTATTTGTGCTGATTTGAGGAGATGGTGGTGTATCATTTATGACTCTAACAGGCCTGTCATATTTTACCCTCTTAGGTTAGGAGCATCCAGAAAATCATGACCCTAAGTCCTTTTTCCTGTCTCCATCCATCTCAGAAAGAACTAAGTTAGATGTAAGAAAGGACTTCCCAACAGTCCGAGTTAAGAGCCGTGAAATGGATGAGCCCGTTTGGGGGAGATTGTTAGGGAGCTGTATTCCTTTTGAGTCTGGATTTGTAGATAGACAAGATGACTCCTTCCAGGTTCCTTGCAGCTCTCACATTCAGACAAACCTCTCATTAGCCCCACATTTCTCCATTTCCTCCTTTTCCTGTGGGGCCTGCTGTTTTTTTTTTTTTAGACCTTCCGCTGGAGCTAAATAATTGAACATAGAACCACGAAATTCTTGGTCTGGTCAGCCCAGGCTCCTTGGGAGCACATGGAAGGAGCCCCTCTGCAACTTTGGTCAAGTCTGCCCCAGAGTGGGTTTGGGATGTCTTTTCAGGCTGCTGTGTGCCAGGTCCTGGGCTAGTGCTGCACACACTGGCGAGCAAGGAGGGTTCAGTCCCTTTCCTCTGGGAATGTACAGACAAGTAAATACACGGGTACAGTGCATGACGACACGTGCTGTGATAGGGGAGGGCCAGGGAGCCAGGGCACATTTCCAGTCCTCCTGTTCCCCCTCTGAGGAAATGGGCAAGGACAGCGTACAGTGAGGACTGGCTGGTGTCTCCCTGGTCTCTCCAGCACGCCCAAGTCATGTTCCTTCTGCTCACTGCAGTGGGTGGAGGGTGAAAGTTTCTTTTGGTTTGTTTGGTTTTGTTTTTTGTTTTTTTAGAAATCCTATATTGGTTTTCAAAATCAGGGAGAAAGGAGTTTTAGATTATATACTTTCAGGATTATCAGCACAGAGGCCTAGGCGTTACCTGGAGAGTTTGTTTCCTTGTGACATGCTCACTTTGTGCCTCCCCTCTCAGTCCTGCAGGTGGCGGGAGGGGGCCGCACCGTGAACCACCAGCCTGTTTTGCGGGAGGTGCGCTGTGCAGACTGGAGGCTGAGGCTCACTCTCAGCCTGCAGCTCCGCCTCCCCACCTCTCGCTCTCCCTCTCCCTCTCTGTCTCAAAAAGAAGTCGTGCCACAAGGGTGTGGGTGGCCTCCCAGCAGCTGTGCTGCTCAGCCGGCTGGCCTGCTCCTGGCCCGGCAGGCAATGACCCTCTTTGGAAGCTTTGTTTGAGCCCTTTGGGCCCTCTCCTCCTGGCACCGCTTGGCTCTGGGAAAGTGGGAACCGAAAGTTCTCCCTTCTCACCACCCCTCCCAGCGGCATCTCACTGTCACCTGCTCTCCTTCCCTCCCGGGTCCCTTCTACCCGCAAATGCCCCAAACCTTGGCCTGGAAGCCCTGGGTCTCAGGAGGACTGGGAAGAGGGGAAAAGGATAGAAGGATGGTGGCTCTCAAATTCCAGCACCTGCTAGCTTTCCTCATCCCTGCTTTTAAAAAATAAAATAATAACAATGATAATTAACTTTTACTGCACACATGCTCTGTGCCAGGCACTGTCTTAAGCATTTTATGGGCATTGCCTCATTTCAAGTTGACACCAACCCCAGAGGATCCCCATTTAGCAGATAAGGCCACAGACTCTCAGAGTTCGTCAGTCACTCAGTTTTAAATCAGGAGCATGTCTGAAAAGCCAGCTGGGCTCTGACTTCTATTTGCTGTCACCTCCTTCTGGCTTTTCCCCTAGGACACGAACTCTGAACCAATCCAGGAGAAGGGCAGCTAGCCATCAGGGTTCCTTGAAGCCCCCTTGTAATATACTATTTAGTCTTCACTTAGCTCCTGATTGAATAACCAACCCCCGAGCTACATAATCCTGTTCTGAAGTCCTGACACCTTATTCCTTCTCTCTCCCTCGTCTCCCCTGCCCCAGGACCCTGCTGGAATCTTTGAGCTGGTGGAGGTGGTCGGCAATGGAACCTATGGACAGGTGTACAAGGTGAGACTCTGATGGCGCAGAAGTGTGACCCTCTTCCATGGGGCCCTCTCAAGAGGGGTGGAAGAAGTGGGCCTCGGGTCTGGAGATTTGAGGGCGGGCTGTGGGAGATTGCAGAGGCTGGGGGCTGGGGAAAAGGGAGGGAGGATCTGGAGAGAGAGGAGAACACAAGTAATGAGGGAAGGAAGCAGCAAGAAGTGGGGTGTTTTTGCTGGCCTCTGCCTCTGGGTTTAGCACTAGTCCTGGGTGTGGCAGGAACAGATCTAGAGCTGGGTGGGGTGTGGAACAGCACATGTGAGGGCTGTGGGAAGGGTCTGGGGATGTGTGTGTGTCAGAGCTCACTGGGGAGTTCAGAACAGAGCTCAGGCCAAAGGTGCAGGTTTGGCTTCTCCCAAGACCACAGAGACCCACAGGACTTGGAGTTGGTGGGACCTCATGGGTGACCTGAGAGGGGAAGTGGTTTCTTGAGCTCCCACAGCTAGCCTGCAGCAGGGCTGGAGCCAGAGCTCAGGCCTTCTGCTTTTGAGGCTGCCTCTCCCACAGAAGTGGCATTTCCTCAGCCACTGATTGTAGCTTTTAGCCTGGCCAGCCCAGCCCTCTCACGTGGCCTCACCACTGGTCACACTTGGATGGGGGGGAGGTGGCGACAGCAGAGAGATGTTCAAGGTGGATGCTGCCCCAGAGCTGGAGGCCCCCAGAGCACAAGCCATGCTTCTTCGTCTCCAGATACGATGCTGGGTCTTGTCACAAGTCTCCTCTGCATCTCAGGGGTCTGTGTGTCCTGGGTCATTGGCACCACCTGCCTTTCTCTTACCCTTCTTCCCTGTAAGCTTTGGGAAACAGGCACCCCCCTCCCCCTGTCTCTTGCCTAGTCGTTGCCATGGAAATAGTAGCACTGTGTTCTGTTTCTCTGGGCTTAGGGTCTTAAATGACTGTTGGGGATAAAAATAATGCATGGTTGGCAATACCCATGTCCATCTGCACCAGGGGCTACCTTCCTCCACCCTGCTCTTCCCCAGGAAGCCTTGGGCTTTCCTGTCCAAGCTTGAGATGGCTCCTAGGGATTCCAGAAGGATGAGGTAGGAGGAGGGGGAATGGCACGACATACTCTAGAAGGAGAAGTTTCTTTCCAGTAGCACTGGTGACAGGGCATCGACACGTGTCAGCCCTTCTGTGTTTCCCCTAGTTCCCTAAAATCTCAGCTGTCTTTTTTCTTTCCTGTCAACAATAATAAAAAGCCTTGGCGGGGGGGTGATTCTGGGGAAGGCCTCCTGTCCAGAGAGGATGGGACGGAAAAGCACCGAGGCAGGTTATCTTGCACAGAAGATGCCAGAGAGGCAGAGCCTCTCCCTCCCCAGCCTCCTCCCCAGCTCCCTCTGCCTCCAGCCGAGGATGGAGACGGTACCCTTTGCTCCCCACTCTAACTTTCAAACTGTAGGAAGTCCAAGCCCTAGAGGCTGGAGCAGAACATACGTGTCTCTCACTCGTCTCTTCTGAGTGTTATATGGGAGGAGACCCTTCAGCCTTGTCAGGCTCAGTGCCTGGAATCCAGCCTTCATAGTTTTTCTGCAGCCCTCTGTCTACCCTTATGACCAACTGACAACCTGAGGTGTCTAGCCACCATGAGGAGTACTTTCTAAGACAAAACAGCCAAAAGGTGTGCCCTGTCCCGGAATCAACCCCCTCTGAGTGGAGACCCAGATCCCTCCATGCTCGGCTCTCTGTCCTGTAGGGTCGGCATGTCAAGACTGGGCAGCTGGCTGCCATCAAGGTCATGGATGTCACGGAGGTAGGGAGCGGCGCAGGCAGAGGGAGGGTGGGAGCACTGAGAAGGGGGTGAGGGAACTCTCAGGGCTCACCTGCTCCCATTCACCTAGGACGAGGAGGAAGAGATCAAACAGGAGATCAACATGTTGAAAAAATATTCTCACCACCGCAACATTGCCACGTACTATGGGGCTTTCATCAAGAAGAGCCCCCCTGGAAACGATGACCAGCTTTGGGTGAGAAGTGCCCTCGGCCTGCCCCTCTGCGGCTCCTTGCCCTGCCCTGGCTCCAGGCTGCTCTTTGGCACTCGGCGTCAGGGCCCAGTCTCCTCTTGCCAGCCCTCCCCTTCAGTCTACACAGCCTCTCCCGTGTCTGGATCCAGAGGGACCTCCTGACTCATACGGAGTCTCCCACACATTGCAGCCTCTTGTCCTCTGAGCGTTTTGGTGGCAGGGGTCTGGGGTTTGCCCCCACCTTTCCCCTGACCAGTACCTTACCCTGTGTCCAGCAGGCACTTAATAAGTAGTGAGCAATGGAATCCTAGCGAGGGCTGGAAGAGACCACAGGGAGGTTAGCCATCAGTTCTCCTGTCTGTGCACAGCTCCTGGGAAAGCAACAGACCAAAATATTTGTGGGTGGCCACAGGGCTCAGACCCCTCCCAACAGTGCACAAGCCCTTCTGGATGATGATTCTAACCAGAGCTTGCTGTAGCTCTTGGGCCTCCCCCAAATTCTCTCTTGGCAGAACATTCCTAAGAGTCATCGCCCTCCCTGGCCTGGCACTGGTGCCAGGCTGATTCCCCAGCCTCGCCCTTCCTGGTACTCAGCCCAGCCCCCAAGAGAGAGCAGCAGATAGCATGGCCATGGCTGTGGGGGATTTGGAGCTGTCTCCCCTCCCAGCAGTCTGCCAGACAAGTACTTATTGAGGACCTTCTGTGTACCCTGCACGGATAGGCATGTGTCATGGTCCCTGCCTCCAAGGCGCTTAGTCTTTTTGGGGACAGGTGTGTGCTTGCACACACACACACACTCACAGACTCGTACACACAAAGAAAGGGAGTAACATGCCAGGTAGGTTTACCTGCCAACTGTGTGGTGGGAGATCATCGAGGACTAGAGGCTAGGTGTGTGTGACTGGGCGCCCCCTTCTGGACCTGTTGGACACCGTCCTCCCCTTCTCCCACTGTGCTCTGCTGTCGGAGGGGGAGGCCTATGCAAAGGGCTTTTATTATTGCCTGTGCAAATATGCGTATCTCGTCCAGCCTTTTTCTGCCTTGGATGAGGCTTTTAGAAAATGTACAGTGAAAACATTTGGACAGGCATACTCATCCCAGGGCACTGATTTGTCCCTGCCTCTGGCTCTCAGTGGTTCTTCCCTTGAGGTGCTATCTCCCGGCCTTGGCGCAGCCTCTGTGTGCTGTTTCTGCTGCAGTCTCACACCAGGTTTCTCCTGCAGCAATCTGTAGCCCCGTACCCTGTCTCGGCCTCCTGCAGACCTGTGGAATTGCTGATTCTTAGCCCCTTTCTTGCCTCTGGGTCAGGTGTTGGCAAACTTTTTCTGTGAAGGGCCAGATAGTAAATATTTGAGGCTTTGTGGGTCGTAAAGTCCCTGTCTCAACTACTCACTTGAGCTGCTGCACCATGAAAGCAGCTGTGGATAATACATAAATGAATGGGCGTCAATGTATCCCCCAAAACCTTTATGTAGGATACTAAAATTTTAATTTCATAGGATTCTTCTTTTCATTTTTTCCAACCTTTAAAAAATGTAAATACCGTGCTTAGCTCACTGGCGTATTTTGCCGACCCCTGAGGTTATGGGTCCCCATGAGGATCTGATGAAAGCATTGGACCCTCCCCCAGGGAAAACACACATACCTACATCGTTTCGCCTACAATTTCAGGGAATTTTTGGACTCCTATTCTGGACCCAGACCGTCTCCCTCAGCCCCACCTGCCCTGTTTTTCCCCTTTCTCTCCTAACTCTGGAATTTCTGTGGCCTTCGTGAGGGGTCTCGAGGCCCCTGCTCTCCAGCTCATACCCGAGGCCTCTGGTCCTCCTCCAGAGGGCTGCCCAGGGAAGGAGGCCTTGCCTGACCGGTGCTTTTCTTTCCGGTGCCTCCCTGGGACCACAGCTGGTAATGGAGTTCTGTGGTGCTGGTTCTGTGACGGACCTGGTAAAGAACACAAAAGGGAACGCCCTGAAGGAGGACTGTATCGCCTACATCTGCAGGGAGATTCTCCGGGTGAGCGCCAGGCCCCTCCCTTGCCGCCTCCTGGGCCACCCCTGGCTGGAGCTTCTCCCTAGACACGGATCCTCCCCATGTTGGGGGGGATGGAACTGTGCCTCTTCAAGGAGCAAATGGCCTGATGGGGATGGGGAGGAGGCAGAGTCCTGACCTTGGGGAACCCTCAGACTGTTGGAGGAGACAAGTGCCTCTGTTTCTAGGCTCTGCCACTTCTCTGCGTGCAGCCCTCAGCTGCTGGGAATTCACTGGAGCCTTCACTCTGAGGAAGCTCCCCACGACAGCTCTGCCTGTACTTGGGCTGCTCCTTCAGCTCAGCCCCGTCCAGCCTGATGGCTCCTCCTCCCCTGGGCTCAGGTCCATGGCCTTGCTCTTTGCTACCCCCTCCAACACCAAGACTAATTTCCCCCACTCTCCTGCCCAGGGTCTGGCCCATCTCCACGCCCACAAGGTGATCCACCGAGACATCAAGGGGCAGAACGTGCTGCTGACAGAGAACGCCGAGGTCAAGCTGGGTACGCTGATTCCGGCAGAGGCAGATGGGCCCTCTCACTTCAGGATGGAATGAGAGGCCCCTTGATTCCTCTGGTGCCTCAAGTCTGACTACCTGTTGGCTTGCTCCTCCCTTTCCTGTCTCCTCCCCTGGGGTGCCCTGCCTCCTGCTGAAAATCACTCTACTTTTTCCCTGCCACCTTTATGACCCAGGGGCTTTGCAGGTCCCTCTGGGGAGAGGGGATATTTTTGACCCCTCCTACCTGGGGTGCTGTCCCTTGGTCCTTTTCCCTTGGTTTTTCCCCAAGACACAGGAAGACTAGGTCAGGTTCTTCAGGATGTTGATGGGGTGGAAGAGGTGCTGAGGAGTGTGTGGGTAGGGCAAGGACCCCTGCTGCCCTCGGGCACGCACGTGCCGGGCTAAGACAAGGGGAGCAGACGTGACCCCTCCCTCCATGTCTTCCCAGTGGATTTTGGGGTGAGCGCTCAGCTGGACCGCACTGTGGGCAGGCGGAACACTTTCATTGGGACCCCCTACTGGATGGCTCCGGAGGTCATCGCCTGTGATGAGAACCCTGACGCCACTTACGATTACAGGGTATGGAGCAGAAAGCAGGGAGCATGGAGGCAGCCAAGAGCAGGAAGTGAGATGGGGGTGATGGGTAGACTGAAAATATCGGGGGTTTGGGCAGGTTGGGGAAGAAAATGAAGGTCTAATGGCATGTTAGCAGTGAGGGGTTGTGGCAAGGAAAGGACGGATGAGAGGACTGGGTGAGTTGGAGGATGGTGCAGAGCTGGAGGAGAGGGGCCTCAGGAAGGGGTGTGGACCAGGACATGGTCCTGAAGAGGCCGAGGATGGTGGGTGAAGCAAGTTGTTGGGAACATTCACATGTCCCTTCTTCTCTCCCCTCTGTAGAGTGACATTTGGTCCCTAGGAATCACAGCCATTGAGATGGCAGAGGGAGCCCCCCGTAAGTGTGCAGTCTGGGAGAGAAGGGACGGCCCAGGAAGTGGCTGTAGGGAGGAGGGGGGTCAGCGGAGGTCATGGTGAGAAGGGCTCCTTTAGGCTCTCGGCATTGGCAGAAGGGACCGATGGTATGTCTTCTGTGTGCCAGCTCTGTGTGACATGCACCCCATGCGAGCCCTCTTCCTCATCCCTCGGAACCCACCACCCAGGCTCAAGTCCAAGAAATGGTAGGTCTCTGGGGGTTTGGTGTCCAGGAAGGAAGGTCTCTGGATAAGACCACCCTGCCTTAACTTGGGCCAGGCTTGGGTCTCACCAGAGAAGAGGTGTTGAGGAGGTAGCGGGGTGCCTGGTGTTAGGATATGGACAAGACAGGAGGGAAGTCAAGGTGGCTTTTGGATGAATGATCCCCGCTCTTCCTCCTGTAACTTCTCTTTTCTGAGGGGTCCCTCTCTGTGCGCCACCATTGTTTTCAGGTCTAAGAAGTTCATCGACTTCATTGACACGTGTCTCATCAAGACTTACCTGAGCCGCCCACCAACAGAGCAGCTGCTGAAGTTCCCCTTCATCCGTGACCAGCCCACGGAGCGGCAGGTCCGCATCCAGCTCAAGGACCACATCGATCGATCCCGGAAGAAGCGAGGCGAGAAGGGTCAGTGGGCAAGGAGGGAGGTGGCAGGTCTCAGACACTTTGGCCCCTGCTCCTCTTCACCAGCCCTGGCTCCCCCTGATTCCCCTTCAGGCTCTCCTCTGAGGCAGGCCCAGCTCTCCCAGTCCAAGGAGCCCTCCTTTCCCAAACTTCCAGCCCCAGAGGGGTGTTTCCTCTTTACCACCTGATCCAAGCCAGCCTTCAAATGAGGGTCCCCTTTTATGTCCTTACAGAAGCTTCATGTTGAGCACATGCGTGTCTGAGTGCACGCACACATTCTACCACATCCTGCTTACTATGGGGTCTGATCCCCACCTCTGTCCAGGCTCAAACCTGGGACTCACCAGCACCCCATTGCTCCAAGGAGGGGGGTGGGGACCCCGGTGCGTGGCCATCCAGACAGACCTTATAGGTTGTCCCCATCTAAGGTTTCCCTAGCCCAGGGTGGGGTCTGGGGCACTGGGTGGAGACACAGCAGTGATCTCCCCCCTGCAGAGGAGACAGAATACGAGTACAGCGGCAGCGAAGAGGAAGATGACAGCCATGGAGAGGAAGGAGAGCCAAGGTGGGCTTGGCAGGCGGAGGTCGAGGGCCATCACTTACTGTCTGAGGGGACAAAGTGGTCCTTGGCTTGGGACGCTCAGTCTGGGGGTGGTGGGCACAGACAGGTAGAGACCCATAAAACCAAATCCCTGAGTGCTGAGAAGATGTGGAACAAATGGATGAACAAGAGGTGGGGCGAGGGTGATGCAGGGCTGCAGGCTGGGATATTAAAGGAGGACAGGGCCCAAGCCTGGGCAGGGGGGCGGGCAGATCCTGGTCACCTGGAGTGACCCGAGGCAGACTGGTCCAGGTAAAGTGCCCACTCAGGCGGCTCCCCCGGGATGAGAGTGGAAAACAGCAGGATTCTGGCCCCGACCTCCGGTGTGCACCCTGACCCAGCTCCATCATGAACGTGCCTGGGGAGTCGACCCTGCGCAGGGAATTTCTCCGGCTCCAGCAGGAGAATAAGAGCAACTCAGAGGCTTTAAAGCAGCAGCAGCAGCTGCAGCAGCAGCAACAGCGAGACCCCGAGGCACACATCAAACACCTCCTGCACCAGCGGCAGCGGCGCATCGAGGAGCAGAAGGAGGAGCGGCGGCGCGTTGAGGAGGTGGGGCTGACTCCTGTCCCTGTCCCCTCCCTGCTTCTTCAGGGCAGTAGGGACGACAGGAGCGCCGGGGCTTCCCCAGCCCTTTCCTTCAGGCTGTGTGCAAAGGCTCTGTCCTGTGTTAGAGGCCAGCCCTGAGTACACTGTCCCCGCCCAGCCCTGTGTGGATGGCTGTGCCCTTAGCGTCCCCCCAGTGCAGAGCCATTTCTGAAAAGCCATGCTGGTTCCCCACAGACCAGACTGTCCCGTCCTTGTTTGCCTCTCAGCCTCGGCTCCGGGTTTGTCTGGCTCCACTTACCTTAAATCTTGGGAGCTGGGGTCTGTGTACAAACACCTCAGCCCCTTGGGCATCGGCTCTCCACAGCTGTCTGGTCTGAACATGGAGAATGTCTTCCTTTTACTTTTGGTTGTTTGGGCTCAGATTTGCTGGAAAGTACAGCCTTGTCAATCAGACTAATTAGAGGTGGGTGGGAGAAATTCATTTTGATTAGTAGAGAATCTTATTTTTAAATAGCTGCGGTTTGCTTTTCTTATCGTCTATTCAAAATATGTGTGTATCTGTATATATACATGTTTAAATGTATTTATTTATTTTGCAGGGGAGCATGGTGGGGAGGGAGAGGTATAGATTGCTTAAAATATTGCCTTAAATGATGGGATTTTTGTTAAAACAATTACATGATTTCAAAACTCAAGAAGAGCAGGGCTTAACAAAAAATTACCTGAATAATAGGAGATAGACGGAAGCCTCCACACTGTCCATGTACCTCTCCCCAGAGCAGGCCTCTGTGTTTGTTGAACAAAAAATAATTTGCAGGGGCCGGCGCAGTGGTGTAGTGGTTAAGTTCGTGCACTCTGCTTTGGTGGCCTGGGGTTCGCAGGTTCGGATCCTAGGCATGGACCTACACACTGCTTATCAAGCCACACTGTGGCAGGTGTCCCACATACAAAATAGAGGAAGATGGGCACAGACGTTAGCTCAGGGACACTCTTCCTCACCAAAAAAATAATAATAATAATTTTCAGGAAAGCCTGCTACAAGAGTTGTTGTTAGTGCTGAGGAGTCAAGTTTGAATCCTAGTGATCCTGTGGACAGCAGAGCAGAACCCTGCTTGGTCTTTTTGTGCCATCCTCTCACCTTCTGGTGCTAGATTAGATAATAGCCAGTTTTTTCAGAAGTGGGTGGCCAATTCCCTCTTCCTAGTCTGTCTTACTCTGGAAGCTCCACTGAAACCTGTCCACCATGGGTGGCCCTGCTGTTACGTGAAATGCTGGTGGCGTAGCTTTCAGCATCACAGCAACACGCAGCCGCCACGGTATGACAGCTGACGGATGGGTGGTGTGGTTCCCTGACCGGGAAGTGCACCTGGGCTGAGGTAGTGAGACCGCTGAATCTTAACCACTAGACCACCAGGGCTGTCTTGCTACAGGAGAGCCTAGTGCAAATCCTTTTAATAAATACTGTTTTCAGGTAACAAAGAACAGAAAATCGTGTCTACCAAAGTGTTTCCTGGAGCAGGTCTGCCAGATTCTCACTGTAGAGCTAGGAACAGCAGAGTTCTCCCAACTGTAATGGGCCCATAGGAGTTGTGCTTTTTTTCTTTTTTTTTTTTTTTTTTTTTGCGGACTCTTTGGTCAGAAAGATTGTGAAAAGAAAGTGCAACCGGGTTACTGCTGTTTGCCCAGGAGTGGGCCAAGTCCCAGTCCTCTGAGTAGCTTTCTGTGCCCTGGCACCTGGTGCCCTCTTGTGGCCTAAGGCTATCACTACAGTCCACTCCATTTGGACTCCCAGGCAGAGGTTGACTTAAGAGGACAGGAGAAGTGGCGGGGGCGGGGGGCGGTTGTTGACTTTTGTTTTTGTTGGTTTGTTCCGTGGAGGAGTGGACAGGGGAAGGTATTATCCAATCTGGCCCACTCCAAGGGCAGAAGTCAGCCTCTCGTCCCAAGCCGGCAGCTATGTTAGACAGCAGTTTTTCCCAAGCCAAGCCCCTGTGGGCTCTTGCGTAGGGGCAGGTAGCTTTGCAGAAACAGGTTAAAGCCCTTCTCACTCACCACCATCCCTAGTGAGGAGACCTGCGCATGCTGTCCAGGAGGGACCCCCTTCCAGGAGGCACAGAAGTGGGCTGGGACCCCCTTGCAGGGCTGTGCTGAGTGTCTGGTACAGTCCCCAAGACCACACCTCTCTTCACCCACAGCAACAGCGGCGGGAGCGGGAGCAGCGGAAGCTGCAGGAGAAGGAGCAGCAGCGGCGGCTGGAGGACATGCAGGCCCTGCGGCGCGAGGAGGAGCGGCGGCAGGCGGAGCGCGAGCAGGTACAGCGCCCCCAGCACACACTGCACACACCCCTTCCCTCCTCTGGCCTCTCCTCCTGCTCCTGCTGCCTGCCTCCCCTGCTCCCCAACACCCTTCCCCCTTCTTTCCCTACCCCTAGATTCCTCCTATCTTTTCCAGCTTCACTCTTTCTCTCTGTTTTCTCCCACCCTTCAACCCCCAACCCTGGCTCCTGCCCTCCTCCTGTCTCTGTGCCTTCATCCCCCATCTCTTTGCCTCGTCCCTGACTCCTCTCTCCTGCACCTTCCCTCATGGGTCCTCCGCCCTGGCTTCCTCCTCATTCCCTGCCCTTGGCGGGCTCATCCCACCCTGTGCTCTCTATTACTCTTCCCCGCTCTCCTCATCCTCACCCCACTGATCCCTTCCTCTTCCTCCAACTCCTTTGCCGCCGCCGCCGCCCCTCCTCCGCCTCTCCCTCTTTCCCTGCCCTTTGCCCCCCACCCCCCGCCCCCCCAGGAATATATCCGTCACAGGCTAGAGGAGGAGCAGCGACAGCTCGAGATCCTTCAGCAACAGCTGCTCCAGGAACAGGCCCTACTGCTGGTAACGGGGTCCCCTAGCTTCCTCTGGGAAGATGCATACTCAGAGCTTCTCTGCTGGAATGGGATGGGGACACTTCAGGGGAAGGGCTTCACCCAAGCATCAAGGGAAGACATCTCCTCTCTAGGCAGTTGGAGGAAAGAAAGGGCATGCCTGCTCTGACTTCCAGGGCCGCACCCTGCTGAGCCCTGTCTCCCTACCCTTGGGCCCAGGAATACAAGCGGAAGCAGCTGGAGGAGCAGCGGCAGTCGGAGCGTCTCCAGAGGCAGCTGCAGCAGGAGCATGCCTACCTCAAGTCCCTGCAGCAGCAGCAGCAGCAGCAGCAGCAGCTTCAGAAGCAGCAGCAGCAGCAGCAGCAGCAAATCCTGCCCGGGGACAGGAAGCCCCTGTATCATTATGGTCGGGGCATTAACCCCGCTGACAAACCAGCCTGGGCCCGAGAGGTACTCACTGCCTCCTTTGCCGCCTAAGACTCCATCCTCCCAGCCCCACTGCCTGAGGCCTGATAGCTGCAGAGCTGCTCCGCACTGGCGGGCCCTGAGGAGGGAAGGGGGCACAGGCCGGAGGACTGGAGCAGTGGGGTAGGTGGGGACCTAAATTTTGAGAACAGGGAAGCAAAAGCTGGCCTGGTTGGCGTCCTCTCACACCACAGGTAGAAGAGAGAACGAGGATGAACAAGCAGCAGAACTCTCCCTTGGCCAAGACCAAGCCAAGCAGCACAGGGCCTGAGCCACCCGTCCCCCAGGCCTCCCCTGGGCCCCCAGGACCCCTTTCCCAAACTCCTCCTATGCAGAGGCCGGTGGAGCCCCAGGAGGGACCGCACAAGGTGAGTCTCTCCCTGTTCCTGTCTTAACACAGACATGGGGAGCCTCACTGTGTGTGCGCAGGTACACACACGTGCACACACGTGTGCACACACATGCACACACACACACCCTAAGCCGGGGGTCGTAGACCTCAGGATGCTTTGGCAGAGACGGTCACCTGCTTGCTGCTGCACGTGTCTGTTCCTACGTCTTACCTGTTCTCGGGCTCTAGGAGCCTCTTTCCTTCCATGGATGACGGGAAACCAGAGGCTTTACCTGCCCCTTCCTCCCAGCCCAGGCCCCAGCTCCCAGGTGGGGATGTGCCACAGAGCAGGCAGCCCACCCTCCCTGGTCTCTCCCCGCAGAGCCTGGTGGCACACCGGGTCCCACTGAAGCCATATGCAGCGCCTGTACCCCGATCCCAGTCCCTGCAGGACCAGCCCACCCGAAACCTGGCTGCCTTCCCAGCCTCCCACGACCCCGACCCTGCTGTGCCCACACCCACTGCCACGCCCAGCGCCCGAGGAGCTGTTATCCGCCAGAATTCAGACCCCACCTCTGAAGGGCCTGGCCCCAGCCCGACCCCCCCAGCCTGGGTCCGGCCGGATAATGAGGCCCCACCCAAGGTAAAGACAGCCCTTTGGGACCAGGAAAGAGCAGAGAAATAGTAAGGGAGGAAGAGGAGGGCTAGTGGAGGAGCAGGCAGATGGAGATGTGTTCAGAGTTGGAAGGAAAGAGAAGGGTGAGGCGTCCGCCATGGCCTCTGTCCCGCAGGGCTTACCTTTACTCTGGGGGGCCGGCGGCACGTGGGTGTGTGGAGGTGATCCCAACGGTGAGTGTGGGAGGGGGAGAATGCCAGGCTGTTCGGGAAGCGCTAGAGGGCAGACTCTCTCGGTTACGATCCCAGCCCTACGACCTTGCACAAAGTCGTCAGCTTCCCTGACTTCAGTTTGCTTCTCCATAAAAGCCGGGGAGAGCATGTGTCAGAGTCACAGTGAGAACAGAATGTCTGTGCGGTGCCCAGCACCGTGCCAGCACAAAGCACGCTGACTCCTTTCTTCTCTCCTCAGGTGCCTCAGAGGACCTCATCTATTGCCACTGCCCTTAACACCAGTGGGGCCGGAGGGTCCCGGCCGGTTCAGGCTGTCCGTGCCAGGTAACACCTGGGTGGAGTCGGTGGCAGCCTAGGGAGTGGGGCGGGGGGCAGAGGGGAGTTTGCCAGGTTACCCACTTAGGGGAGGGCAAGCCCCAACCCAGTCACCTCAGCCCGCTCCCTGCCCCCGCCCCCGGCACCCCTGTGCTCCCTCCACAGACCTCGCAGCAACTCCGCCTGGCAAATCTATCTGCAAAGGCGGGCAGAGCGGGGCACCCCCAAGCCTCCAGGGCCCCCTGCTCAGCCCCCTGGCCCGCCCAACGCCTGTAGGTAATGGAGTTGTCCCCACCCTCACTTCCACCCTCACTTCTGCCACCTGCTTCCCCTGGTGATGGCTCCTTCTGCGGTGCAGCTCAGCACCCCGGGGAGGGGAACACCCTGTCTCCTGACCCTGCCTCTGCTCCTCCCACAGTAACCCTGACCTCAGAAGGAGTGACCCTGGCTGGGAGCGATCGGACAGTGTCCTCCCAGCCTCTCACGGGCATCTCCCTCAGGCTGGCTCGCTGGAGCGGAACCGTGTGGGAGGTACGTGAGCCAGGTTGGGGCAGCCTGCTCTGGGGCCTGGACACAGTCGCCATCAGGATGGACCCTGCCTTTGGCAGCTTTGGACTGAGACACCCTCGGGGACAGGGTGGGGACCAGGCTGGGTATGGAGTGTGGCACTAAGCTCTGGGGCTCACACCTGAGGGGTCAGCCCAGAGTGTGGGCTTGAGGCCATCCCTGTCGAGGTGTCAGTGACCTCCCTTCTCCTACCCTGCCATATCCAGCCTCCTCCAAATTGGACAGCTCCCCAGTCCTCTCCCCTGGGAACAAAGCCAAGCCTGATGACCACCGTTCACGGCCAGGCCGGCCCGCAGTAAGTCATGGGGTGGCAGCCGTGGTCCTGCCTTCTCCTGGTTGGGGGTTAAGGGCCGGATGTGGAGCCTCTCCAGCCCCCAGGAGCTGGGTGCTAGGGGCCGGGCTTTCATTAATCTTGGTGAGGGAGGGGCCGCAGGATAAGGGGATGGCACTTCTCAGTTACTAACCTCTCTCAACTTCTCTCTTGCCTCTCCTGGCTGCCTGCCTTCCCCTGTGGCCCCTCCCAGAGCTATAAGCGAGCCATTGGTGAGGTTAGTGAGAAGGGGCCTGCTTGCGGGAGCCCTTCCTGTTACCTTGCCCCTTCCCCTCCCTCCTCACACTGCTCCTCCCCTTCAGGATTTTGTGTTGCTGAAAGAGCGAACCCTGGATGAGGCCCCCCGGCCTCCCAAGAAGGCTATGGACTACTCATCGTCCAGTGAGGAGGTGGAGAGCAGTGAGGACGAGGAGGAGGAAAGCAATGGCGAACCGTCAGAGGGGAGCAGAGATACCCCTGGGGCCCGGTATGGGGGCATCCTGGGGACAGGGGTGCTCCCACATCAGAGGCGCCGGGACAGACAGGATGCAGGCAGGAGGGGAGGGGATGAGGCTCTGGGACAAGTCTCAGGGAAAGTGGTTCACCTTTTCCCAGAGTGGGGAACCCTGGCTGTCACTGCTGGTCAGGTCTTCCTCCTATTCCCTAGAGAATGGAGTACAGGGGCTGGTGTTCTCGTCTCTCTTTCACTGTCTGTCAGTTGGGGGTGGGCCTCTTCTGGTGCCTCTGCAGCCAGCCTTCCCCCATGCCAAGCATGGAACACGCAGCAGTGGGGCAGAGGCTGCTCAGTGAGGGCTGAGCGTGTGGGGTTTGAATGGAGACTGAAAGCGCTGGTCCTCCCGCTCTGTCCGCCCCCTGTGGCACTTGTGTGGTGGGCAGGGCCTGGAGGGCCTCCTGACCTTCCTCTCTGCCGTAGCAGCGATGGAGACACAGACAGCGTCAGCACCATGGTGGTCCACGACGTGGAGGAGATAGCTGGGACCCAGACCCCCTACGGGGGCGGCACCATGGTGGTGCAGCGCGTGAGTGGGCCCCCCATTCTTCCCGTTGCCTGCCGTGCGCCCTCCTTGGCCCTGGCACTGGCCCCCCTTCCCTCTGTTCCTTTAGACTCCTGAAGAAGAGCGAAGCCTGCTGCACGCCGATAGCAACGGCTACACAAACCTGCCGGACGTGGTCCAGCCCAGCCACTCGCCCACCGAGAGCAGTAAGGGTCAAAGCCCTCCCTCGAAGGATGGAGGCAGTGATGTAAGTGGGTGGAGAGAGGAGAGCGTCGGCAGCGGGCAGGGGTTCTGAGGGGTATTGGGATGGAGGGGACACTGCAGTGGGCAGTGCAGCGTGCCCGGGAGCTGGTTGACCAGGGTTCCAGTGGGAGGGCCATGGGCTGGGGTCTCATGTGTTTGCCTGACTGCTGCCCCCACCCCCACAGTACCAGTCTCGTGGGCTGGTAAAGGCCCCTGGCAAGAGCTCCTTCACGATGTTTGTGGACCTAGGGATCTACCAGCCTGGAGGCAGTGGGGACACCATCCCCATCACAGGTGAGGATGGGAGAACAGGTCTGCCATGAGGCCTGGGGAGGGGCACAGCTTGACGAAGCAGAGTCACCGCCTTCCCTTTGGCCTGAGCACTTGCCCTGGCCCAGAGGCAGCAAGGGCTTCTGGCCTCATTGACCCAAGAGGAAAACTGCACAGAGCGGCCCAGGACCTGAGTGACAGGATGAGGACTTGGCCAGGGCTTTGGGCTCTATTTCTGCTCCTCCATGTACCCTCTCCATTCTCCAGTCTTGCCCTTTCCTTCTGAGTGTTCAGAGGAGCCAAGACCAAATGTGGAGAGTCAGGTAAGCAGCCCACCTGCTTACCCTCTCCTCTCCTCTTCCCGGCAGCCCTAGTGGGTGGAGAGGGCAGTCGGCTCGATCAGCTGCAGTATGATGTGCGGAAAGGCTCTGTGGTCAACGTGAACCCCACCAACACCCGGGCCCACAGTGAAACCCCCGAGATTCGGAAGTACAAGAAGCGCTTCAATTCCGAGATCCTCTGTGCGGCCCTTTGGGGTAATCCAGGGCCGGGAAGGAAAAGAGGGGTGTGGTGTGCTCCTGTGCTCCTGGTCAGGTGAGGGCCTGGCTCTGCCTCTCATCTGCCCAAGGGCTCCTATTGCAGGGGTCAACCTGCTGGTGGGCACCGAGAACGGGCTGATGCTGCTGGACCGAAGTGGGCAGGGCAAGGTGTATGGACTCATCGGGCGGCGACGCTTCCAGCAAATGGATGTGCTGGAAGGGCTCAACTTGCTCATCACCATCTCAGGTACGCGTGTGGAGTGCGGGCCGGGGGCAGGGCCGGGAGGAGGGGGCTCAGCTCCTCGGCTCTCTGTCACCATCTTCAGCCTGGGAGGCGGGCAACCTTGGTCCAGGAGCCGGAAGGTGGGGCCACACTTTCTCAGCCCTTGTGGTATGCAGATAAAGGATGGCGGGGAGGCAGAAACTGGACCTCCGATGAGGGAGTGTGTGTGTCCGCTCCTCAGGGAAAAGGAACAAACTGCGGGTGTATTACCTGTCCTGGCTCCGGAACAAGATTCTGCACAATGACCCAGAAGTGGAGAAGAAGCAGGGCTGGACCACCGTGGGGGACATGGAGGGCTGCGGGCACTACCGCGTTGGTGAGGAGGTCACAACAGGGCGACCAGGGCACGTTTGTTTGTGAGAAGAGAGAAACAGGGGCCTGGGCTTAACAGCTAAGAAAGCCTTGAAGCTAGAGACTTGGGGCCTGGGCTTGGGGCTGTAGTGACAGACCTGTGGGAGGGGGCCAGCAGCCCAAGAAAGGAAGTCCCTGCATCCCTCTTCTTTGCTGCTCCTAGTGAAATACGAACGCATTAAGTTCCTGGTCATCGCCCTGAAGAACTCCGTGGAGGTGTATGCCTGGGCTCCCAAACCCTACCACAAATTCATGGCCTTCAAGGTAATCCCAGCCTCAGCACCTCCAGTACTGCTCCAAGGTCCAGCTCCTCCACCTGTGTCCCCTGAGCCCTTCTCTCCTCCACAGTCCTTTGCTGACCTCCCTCACCGCCCTCTGCTGGTTGACCTGACGGTAGAGGAGGGACAGCGGCTCAAGGTCATCTATGGCTCCAGCGCCGGCTTCCATGCTGTGGATGTCGACTCGGGGAACAGCTATGACATCTACATCCCTGTGCATGTATGCTTTGTGGGGCTGCTGGCAGAGTGGGACCACTAGTCTGGGCCCCAGATGTGGGGACTCCAGCCTACCTTCTCCCCAGATCCAGAGCCAGATCACGCCCCATGCCATCATCTTCCTCCCCAACACCGACGGCATGGAGATGCTACTGTGCTACGAGGACGAGGGCGTCTACGTCAACACATACGGGCGGATCATTAAGGATGTGGTGCTGCAGTGGGGAGAGATGCCCACTTCTGTAGGTGAGTGAGGCGCCTGCCCCCCACACCATGTGTCCTCCAGCTGGCCCACAGCCCACTCACTGCCCCTCAACTCCCTTCTCCCCCAGCCTATATCTGCTCCAACCAGATAATGGGCTGGGGTGAGAAAGCCATTGAGATCCGCTCCGTGGAGACGGGCCACCTGGACGGAGTCTTCATGCACAAACGAGCCCAGAGGCTCAAGTTCCTGTGTGAGCGGAATGACAAGGTGGGAGGGCCCTGGAAAGGCCCGGGCCCCTGTACTGGGCTGGCTCGCATGACCTCAGGACCCCAGACAGAGTTGGGGTAGGGGATGGTTGTAGAGTCTTCCTGAAAGAGGCACTCTCGGGGAGCACAGCATGCAGTCACAGCCTGCCCATCCCTCCTCTTCAGTTTCTGAGAACTCTCCAGATTGCTTCACCCACTGTGTCTGCCAGCTACCCTCTTCCCCAGGCATTTCTGCCTTTCCTTTCAGAGGGGGGATGCAGGGGCACTCTGAGAGACTAAATTCTGCAGCTTCTCTCTGTCTCTTTCCCCCTCTCCCCATCTCCCAGTTAATTGAGACCCCACTCCATCCCTTAGTGACTTCTTCTCCTACCCCACGCAGGTGTTTTTTGCCTCAGTCCGCTCTGGGGGCAGCAGCCAAGTTTACTTCATGACTCTGAACCGTAACTGCATCATGAACTGGTGACGGGGCCCTGGACTGGGGCTGGCCCACATGGACCCACCTCTCCCCCACAGCCAGACTTCCCAGGCCGCCCTTGTTTCCCCTCCCTGGGCTTTTGCTTTTACTGGTTTGATTCACTGGAGCCTGCTGGGAACGTGACCTCTGACCCCGATGCTTTTGTGATCACGTGACCATCCTCTTCCCCGACATGTTCTCTCCCCAAAACTGTGCCTGTCCCAACTTCTGGGGAGAGGCACAGCTTCCCCTTACCAGGAATTGAGTGGGCCTAGCCCCACCCCCCCTTTTCTCCATTTAAAAGGAGAGTGCTTGGGGCTTGGACCCCGAACCCCACTGCTGCTGACTGGGCAGGGCCCTGGGCCCCTTTATTTGCACGTCAGGGGAGCCGGCTCCCCCCTTGAATGTACCAGACCCTGGGGGGGGTCACTGGGCCCTAGGTTTTAGGGGGGTCACCAGCCACTCCAGGGGCAGGGACCATTTCCTCATTTTCTGAAAGCACTTTAATGATTCCCCTCCCCTCAAACCCCAGGGAATGGAGGGGGGACCCCGCCAGCCAAAACATTTCCCCCTTTCCAACCCCCATCTCTTCTGGCCTCTGCCCTTCCCTGGTGGAGGGAGGGAGCAGGGAGCTCCCAACCTCTACACCCCCTTGCTTGCATCTGTATATAGTGTGAGCAGCAAGTAGCCCTGTCCCCTCCCCACCCCACCCCTCCTCAGTGTAGTGGCCTTGGATATCCCATTTGTTAATAAAGACAATTCAACCAGCTCCCACCATTTCAGGCCCCATTTTATTCTCTGTTTTCTCTTACGGTCCTTACATACTAGCCAGGGCAAGCCAGCAGAGCTGGGATGAAGGGGGCAAGGTGGGGTGGAATCTGCAATGAGTGAGTCTTGCTGGGGAGGGCAGTGCTGGGCCAAGAAAACCTGGAAGAAATGACTGAGGGAGGCCCAGGGCCTCAGCCTTAAACCTCTGCGCCTGGGGGCTGGCCTGTGGCTTAGCGGTTAAGTGCCCAGACTCTGCTACTGGCAGCCCGGGTTCGGATCCTGGGCGCGCACCGACGCACCGCTTCTTCGGCCATGCTAAGGCCGCGTCCCACATACAGCAACTAGCAGGATGTGCACTATGACATACAACTATCTACTGGGGCTTTGGGGAGAAAAAGGGAAGAAAAAAAAACCTGTGGGCCTGTGGGGGATCTGCACAGAGGGCATTTGTTCCCTACCCACTCCAGTAGGGTCAGGCCAGAGAGGGACCTGGCTTCCTGGTTCCAGCCTCCCTATGTGCCAGTCCTGCAAAGGGGTGTCTTCTGTTTGGCTATCAGATGAATAAAAATAGCTTAGAAGCTCCTAGGGCTAGAGGGTCACATGGGGCTGGGGCCTGAGAAGAACTGGCAGGTCAGCAAGGCTGACTCGAGAGTGATCTTGCTTTCTGGAGGATTGGTACCCCCTCCTGATTCCTGCTTGGTGGCCAGACCTACATACATGTGCACAGACAACTCTTCTTGGGAAGTTTGCAAAATACAGATTTATTATTGGCAGTGGGAAAGAATCATAATACAGCAGTGGCAGCAACTTTTTTTCAAAATCGATTTCCTCCTGGAGATGGGTGGGAAGGTTGAAGTCAGTGTGGCTAGGGGCTCCAGTCTACATACACGGCGGGTAGGGCAGTTCCGGCACTTGGTTGAAGTAACCCCCGAGGAAGATGAGGCTGGAGCCCACGCTGAAGAGCACCAGAGCGGCCCAGAAGCAGATGTTGTCAAGGGCCTTCCCCATGCACACCCAGTCGGACACCTCCTGGGGAAGGATGGGCACGAGCTGAGTCCCTATAGGCTGCAGAAGCCGGCCGCACGAGGGGGCGGGGGAGGGGGCCTCTGAGGCGCCCCACCCCGCCTCTCTGGCTCCTGCCCCACCTCGCCGGTGGCCTCCTGGTCTCTCGTGCTCTCGGCCACAAAGTTCACGGCATCCACACAGCAGCGGATCTCGGGGGCAGCGGCGCTCAGGTTCTGGCAGAGGGCAGCTAGTGGGGGCAACCCCAGGGGCGGGTTATTAGGAGCCTCCCCCGCTGCAGGCGCCCCCATTGGCCCGCCCGGGCTACTCTGCTCACCGCTCCAGGTCCCGTGCCTGTACCGCTGCCCCTCAAACACGAGCTCGCTCCGCTGCTTTTTTAGTATCAGCTCCTCCGCGCGGAGCAGGATGCCCACGGACGACGCCCGCCTTGGGGGCGAGGCGGCCCGGGGGTCCTCGGGGAGTGCGCCGGAGCCCAGGAGGCGCGGCAGCAGCTCCAACAAGACCTGGGGGCGGGGCGGGGATTAGCCCGAAGCCCCGCCTCCCACCCCCGAGACGCCCACCCGGTGCTTACGTGGCGCAGCCGCGGGGACATGGTGTGAGTGGTGGGGGTCCGCAAAGACACATTGAGCACGATGACGCAATTCACGACAATGAGCGTGGCAACAACCATGACGAAGATGAGGAACCTGAGGAACCCGGAGTGCGTGACGTCACAGCCTCACTACTTCCCCGGAGCCACAAAGGGCGCCGCTCCTCCTCTGACCTCACAAACACACCTCTCCGTAAGGGGTGGGGTTACGCCCCTTAGGGGCCCATCCCTTGCGGGGCCAGACGCGCCCCCTGGCCCTTCTCCCCCTCCTACCTCACGGTGGCAGCCATGAAGGGGACCCCCAGCTCCCTGGAAACCCTGCTGTGGGTCTACCGCTTCCACAGCTCCACGGAGGTGAGGCTACCTCAATGCCCCCCCCCCAAGGGTAGCACCTCGAGACCCTCTGGCAAAGTCTTCAGCGCCGTGACCCCTGCCCTATGACCCGATGCTCCTTCTACAGGTGGCCCTCCAGCCCCCGCTTCTATCTTCCCTGGAACTCGCTGTGGCCGCAGCCCATGAATATCTGGAGCAGAGGTTCAGAGAGCTGAAATCCCTGGAGCCACAGAAGCCAAAGGAGCCGAAGAAGCCGCCCGTCCCGCAGCCCACCCTGGGGCTAGTGCTCAGAGAAGCCGCGGCCAGCATCATGAGCTTCGGCGCCACCTTGTTAGAGGTAGGGCGCCGGGGGGCGGGGAGGAAGAGGAGATCGGGCAGCGGGAGCAGGGACCTCTGCATCCCCACTGACTCCTGCACTCCCTCTGCAGATCTCAGCCCTGTGGCTGCAGCAGGAGGTGCGGCGACTAGACGGCGGCAACGGCGGCCCGAGCCCAGGCCCAGAGGCCGGGGATCCGGGTGGAGCGCTGGCCCGGGTAGCCCACGCCGCGGGGCAGGGGGCTCGGCAGGCGGGGGCTGCCGCGGGCGCGAGCGCCCGGCTCCTCCTCCAGGGGACGTGGCTGTGCCTGTGTGGACGGGGTCTGCAGGGGTCCGCCTCGTTCCTGCAACAGTGGCGACGCCAGCTGGGCCTCGGAACCCCCGGGGAACCGGTGAGTTCGGGATGGGGGGTGAGTTGGGGGCCAGAGGCGGCGGGGCTGGGGAAGCACTGAGCCGGCTCGCCCCCAACAGAGATACTCAGGAGACCTCAAAGTGGCGTCCAGCAGCAGTGCGGAGGACGGGGGACCAGAGAATCCACCACCGTCCCACCCCACCCCGCGTCCAAGTAAATAAAGCCCAGGAGCCGACCAGCCAGCCACGGCTGCTCCCCGAGTCGTTTGTTTGACCCCGCCCTCCCCGCGGCGACCCTCCTGGCTCCGCCCCGTTGGCTCCGCCCTTCAGGCTGGGCACGCCTCCACCTGGGCACCGCCGGGACCCACTCTGCGCTCACCTGCCCAGCAGCGGCACGCTCAGAGACGTCTCTGGGGTTTTCTGGGCAATTAGGAACAGGAAGACGGTCTGGGCAAGCAGGACGTTGATGGAGACCGTGCATTTCTGGCCGCCGGCTAGAGGGAGCGCCGGGTGAGAGCAGGCCCCGCCCCCAGGAGCGAGCCCGGGGTTAGGGTCGGGGCGCCTCCCTACCCTGCGCCGGCAGGAAGTAGGCGAGCAGCACTAAGCCCGAGATGAGCACGCAGGGCACGATGATGTTAATAACGTAGAAGAGCGGCTTCCGGCGAATGATGAGCGTGTAGATGACGTCAGTGTCCCCCGGGCCATCAGCGGCGCCACCGTCCTGGCGGCGGATCACCCCCGGGCAAAAGTCGATGGCCCACTCGCCGTTCTCTGCAGGACGGGAGGTGCGGTCAGCCCGCCCTCGGGGGTGGGTCGCCCTGCCCTGCTCTCCGGCCCCACAGCAGACCGCAGGGTAACTTCGGGCCCGAGGAGAGGACGCAGCTGTCTGGACTAGGGTGGGCGGGGCAGATGATCTGGACTGTTCGTGCCATGGGCCGTCAGATGAGCACAATTCGGGCAGAAAGGGCCATTCATGGTGAGGGTACGACCGACCACAAGCGAGGAAGCAGGACTAGTCTGACAGTCGAGAATGGTTTCAGGAAAGGGGCAAGTTCAAGCCCGGTTGCCCAAGTCAATCCCCTGTATCGATGGTCTGGGCAACCCCACTCTGCAAATGTCCTCTCCGGACCCCGTCTAGAAGCAGGTTTTTCAGAGCAGAAGGGGCCTCACCAGTATAGGCCTCGGTGTCGATTTCGATCTTGCTGATGGTCTCGCCGTCATCGCCCACGGCAAAGACGAACTCCACCTCTTCGGCATTGTACGTCTGAGAGCTGCAGAGCCAGGGCCCGGGCCCCCACCCCAGAAGCTCGGACCGGAGCCCTGGCAGGGGCATAACGCTCCACCCCATTACCCAGGCCCCGCCTCCACCCCGTTTCCACCTTACTTCTAACCGGCTCGAGCGGCCCCACCCCATTCAAAAGCATGGCTCCGCCCCCAGCACAAAGCCCCGTCCCCGGGCTAGAGTTCCCCATCTGGCCCCGCCCCTGCTCCATAATCCCATAATCCCATAATCCCATAACACTCCGGGCCTCTGAGAAACTCTTCCCACCGGAAAACGAGCGAGCAGTTCTGCCAGTCGAAGGGGAAGTAAGTGACCTCTACGGCGCAGGAGCTGCGGTAGATGGCTGGGGGCAACCAGCTCACGTAGCCGCCGGCGTAGACCAGCACGTTGGCGTCGTAGGCCACGCCGAACTGGCCGTCAATACTGTGGGCTCGGGGAAACCCAGCGTTTGCGGAGGCCTGCGGCCCCCTCGCCCTCCAAGCAACCTGCCTCCCCAACCAGTTCCAGCCCAGACCCCCCCAGGCTTCAGCTTCCCTCCAGTCCGGCCCAGTCCTCACTTGTTTTCCAGCACAATCTCTGGTAGCCATACGAGTTCTGAAGGGACTCGCAGGGTTTCTATGCCCCCAAAGTCGTCCTTGCTGTAGTTGAGTCGGTAATCTTGCCAATCCTAAGGGGTGGGGGACGGAGGACGTGTGCCCTGCATCTCCCACCGGGTGCCCGCGAGGAGTTTGGGAGAAAGGGGTCCCCTGGACAGGGCCTTACGCTGTTCCCCAGATTTGACTCACGATTCCAATCCAAACGCTGGTGGTGAGGGTCTCCTCTTTCTCGTTCTGCAAATGGAAGATCAGGATGATTGAAGTGGAATTTCAGGGCCAGAAGTGAGTTTTGGGACAGAGCTCAGCGATTGGGGCCGGAAGTGGGATTTTAGGCGCAGAGATGGAGCTTTGGGGTGGGGGTGGAGGTATCTTACCAGTGAGATGAGATTGGTCAGGGTGACCTTGAGGGTGATGGTGACGGTGTCCTCAGGCCCCTTCACTGGCCGGCTTTCTGGGTCATAGTTGTCAAAGAGATGGTGATAAAGACGCAGCTCCTCGTTTTTCCCCTCGCCTCTGCCTGGGGATGGGGTCAAGCAGTGGGGTCGCTGGAGATGAAGAGGCTACGGGGCCTCTCCTCTCTGCCTCCTCTGGGTTGGCGCAGACTCTGCGTGTCTGTCTCTGAGGCTGTGTATTTTTCCATGTGTGTCTCCTGAATTAGTGACATTGTGCCTGGGAACCAAATATCGCCTCAGTCTACATCTTGGTCTCTGTCTTTGTCCTGTCCCTTTTTGTCAGTATCTTTGTGAATGTCTGCCCACCTCCCCTGACCCCTGTCCATACCAAGGAGCTGCAAGACGAGCAGGGCGCCGAGCAGAGCCCCTGCCATCCTGCTGTCTGGTCCTCGCATTATTCTGAGCTTTAACAGGCTTGCAGGGTGCATGAGTGAGGGGGAGGGGGGTGTTAGTTCCGGGCCGAGTTAGGGGACTGTCACCTAATCCTCTTCCCACCCCTACTGCAGCCAGGAACATCTTGGCTGCTTCCAGAGGCAGCTGCCCCATCCTGTGTTCCCTGCCCCCGCCCCATCCCAGTATCCTTTGCCTGGCCTTCGGCCAGCTCCCCAGCCACAGACCCGATCCTCTCATGACTGGAGCAGCCCTGATGCAGGTGGACAGGTCCTTTAAGGGCCTGGCAGCGGGGGATGGGGGGCCCTGCTTTGAACATGCACTGGTGTCCTTTGAGTAAGCTGCCCTGTGCCGGTGACATCCCTTGCCTCCCACATTCACCTGTGTGGAACACACATTATCACCACACAGCCTGGCCAAGGTCACACTAATGCAGTTTCTGCTGGCAGAGTTTGGCAAAAGCAAAGTCTCCATAAAGACCTGGTAATGAGACAGGCGGTCACGGGATTAGTCTGCAGTAACAGACTCCACCTGGCAAAGGAGACCATGCAGCAGTTCAGGGCCTACCTCTTCCCACAACCTCATCTGCATGCCTGCCCCAGCCCCTCTCATTGGGCGCCTGCCAGAGATGGTCAGTTTCTCCTTGCCTCTCCCTGCTGCCACCTTGTGGCCACAGGTGATAGTACCGTCTTCCCCACCCCAAACACACCCCTTAACTAGTCCTCTCAGTGTTTCCTGAAGTCTCCTTGGACCACCCTAATCAGTCACCTGGGGTGCTCATTTAAAATTCACATTCCTAGGCTCCACCCCTAAAGAACCGTGATTTAAGAAGATGGCGGAGATGGGGTGCCAGGAATCTGTTTTTTAAGAAGCTATCCAGCGCCGGCCCTGTGGCTTGGCGGTTGAGTGCGTGCACTCCACTACTGGCGGCCCGGGTTCAGATCCTGGGCGTGCACTGATGCACCGCTTCTCCAGCCATGCTGAGGCTGCGTCCCACATACAGCAACTAGAAGGATGTGCAACTATGACATACAACTATCTCCTGGGGCTTTGGGGAAAAAAAAAGAGGAGGATTGGCAATAGATGTTAGCTCAGAGCAGGTCTTCCTCAGCAAAAAGAGGAGGATTAGCATGGATGTTAGCTCAGGGCTGACCTTCCTCACACACACACAAAAAAATGCTATCCATATGTTTCCTCGTGGGCTAGGAGGTGCTGGACTAAGCGCTTTGGGTGCCTTACACATTGCTTCCTCACAGCAATCCAGCACAGCAGTTACCACAGATCTGAGTGCACGAAAGAGGACTCGTAGGTCGGGTCCAAGGTCACACAAGTAGATTGGCAATAACGCATGAGATTTATCAATCAGCTTTATTGATCACGTACAGCTGTGTTCATTTTACACCTCACAAAACCCTTTCATGTCCATCATTTTTGGGTCTCCTTCCTCTCCCTGTGAGCTCCCTCATAATCACCCCCATGTTACAAGCAAGGACACCAAAGACCAGAGGGTCCACGAAGCTTGTCCATTTCCCACACATCCTTGAAGCCTCCGCTTCCACTGCTAACTGCCTTATCATTCCACGATTTCCACTCCAGACCCTCAGAAAGAATCTCTTTGGCCCAGCTCACCTTGCACGTGGCTGAGACATGCACTGACTCTAAAATCTGTGCTGCTGCTTGTTCCGCAGCCTCCGGGTCAGGGCCTAGGCCAAGAGTTGTGACAAACGCAGATATTTACTCAATGGGCATCTACAAGTTTCCCTGCACAGGGCCAGATGCTCGGATTGTAGAGATAAGACATGGCCTCAAGGAGGAGAGAGAGACCGAGAAACAGACAGTGACCCCAGAACTGTCCAAGGGTAACAAGCAGGAGCCCTGGAAGCTGTAGGTAGGGTACGATGTCACTCAGCTTCTTTGTGTTACAAAAATCAGATCCACAGCCAGGTTTCCTGTGGGCTTGCACATGGATGGAACAAACTGGACCAGTGTCAGAGGCCAAGGCAGCTCTGGGGACCGGCCACTCCCGCCTCTCCTGCCTCTGCTCTGTCTGCTCTGTGTTCCTCTCACTCCTGAGCAGCTGCCTTTTCTCTCTACTTTGTACACCCCTTTCTGCTGTGTGCTTTCTGCTTTCTCATAGCTTCGGCATCATTTCCCCATGGTCTTGGCCCCAAATCGACCTCTTGGCTTCTCTCTGCAGATGCAGCCAGTTCAGCCTTTGCTCCCATTGCTGCCTGCCTGATGTCACGAGGCTGTGGGGGCAGGCACAGAACATTCACGGAGTTGGCCTAAGACTGCCCAAGGGTGGTCAGTGTGGCCACACACATGTCCAGAGCCTTCCACCCTTACCAGCCCAGCCCACTTCCTACCTATTTACTTCCCAAAACACCCTGTCATGATCCCATTCTCACTGCTACAACTCAAAATGCACTATAGCCTTCCCAGCAGGATTGAAACTTGATGTCCTACTTCCAAGAGCGATTGGGGCAGGGGCCGTCAAAAAACCTCTTGACCTCAGAGTCCAGTGCCCTCAGATTTACATAGTCTCCTCCAGGTGTGATTTCCATCCATTCTCCAAACTGTGGGATAAATCCCCAATTTAATCATCACCTACACCATGTATAAACAGTGTATCACATTCACACACCACATCTTGTAAGATACATGAGTTGGGCAAAACCACATTTGGACCAAGCTGCGTGTAGGAGAGTAGTTTGGGGGTGGAGGGAGGGTGGAAATACTCATCCCTTGATGCCCAACCCATGTACTGCAGCTTGGGCCATTGGCCCGAGGCATGGATCACATTCTACAGGAGGGCATTTTGCTGTAGAGTCCCCAGCTGGGGCTCTAACTTGCGAGTGGAGGTCTTGCTCAGACCAGTGAATCCCACAGGAGTCTGACTGAGTCAGCACATCAGAAAACCTTCCCCTGGGGAGTCTGCAGGAGGGGCTCTTACCCCCTCCCCCTCCCATCCCCACCCCCACCCTGCAGCAGTCCATTCTGTTCCGGTGTGCTGGGCCAGAGCTGAGCCACTGTCTTCTGTGTTTGCTCAGGATGACGACAGCCTGAGGGCCTGAGACTTCCTGCCAAGTCGGTGGAGCCAGGCCTGGGTTTGTATTTCTGTAATGAAAATTCCACAGAACCTTGGTGGGCTGCCTGACAACTTTGTTTCTGGGGACGGGACGTCTTGACTTCCAAGCTAGACCCAAAGATCTCAGCTCAACAGGAAGCCACTCCCTTCACCTACTGGCTCTTGGCTGGCAACTCAGAACAGCTGCAGCTGCCCCCGTGGCCGGGGCTGCCAGGCTCTGTTTCTTAGGCATCAGTACCCTCATGGTGGAAATATCCCTGAGCTGGTCTGACGAGGGCCCCCTCTGCCTGCAGCAAAAAGAGCTCCTCTCTCTTTTGTGAACGGGCAAGTGGGTTTGGCTGAGCCTGGACAGGAGGTAGAGCAGACACTGATATCCAGACCGTCTCCCTCACTAGAACCTAAGCTCTCTGGTCGCGGAGACCTTGCTGGTTACAGAGCTTAGCACATGATAGGCACTCAATAAATATTTACTGAACAAATGAGTAAGAATAAATGAAGGATGAGTGTTATCTTCCCAGCACCCTCCCTTCTACTGAGAACTGTTCTTCTCCAACCATGCAACCTCAGGATCTGCCCAGTACTTAGAGACACTCCCCACCTCCCACCCCACCCCCCTCCCCTGGCCAGAACTGATGGGTCCGGGGGAGGACACCTGACCCAGGCCAGGCCAAAGAAAGTCTTTCCCTGAGAATTTGTCAAGCAGGAACTCAGGAAGTCAGTCTCTCTGCTGTAGGAGCTGAAAGATATGAAATTTAGATGCATGAGGCAGCCATGTTCATTCCTCATCTTTTACGAGGAGTGAGAGAGAAGGCGGCTGATGCACAAAGACAAGTAGAGACAAGAAAGGGCTGTCAGCACCCCAGCTCCCGGTCCCAGAAATTCCTGAGGCCCAGCTGTGCTGTCTCCTCCTGCAGGCTGGTGGCCAACACTTCCTTTGATGGAATGAGGCACCTCAGCATCTTTCCAGTAAATCCCCCTTTTCCAGGCTTAAAAATATTAAGATTAAAAAAATAAACTAGTATAAAGAAAATAAAAATGCCCCATAACACAGTACCCAGAAAAACCCTACTGATAATAAAAAAGTAATATGTGCCATCACTGGAAAATTAAAGGGTACAGGAAGTCATCATGAGAATCCAAAGCTTTCCTCTTTCCACCCAGTCCCTCTTCCCAAAGGTTAGCAGTTTCTCGTAAATCTAGTTCTTCTAGACCAAAGTCTAGCATAGGTGTGTGTGTATATATGTGTATATATGTATTTATTTATTTAATGTATACGAAAAGCATTAGAGTACGTTTACTATTCTGCAACTTTTTCTCACTTAATATACTGTAGAGATTGGCCCATATCAGGGCAGACAAGTCTTCATCTTTTTAACTGCTGCACACTCTTCCATTGTGTGAATGCACCATAGATCATTTATGCGGTTCCCAATGGAGAGACATTTAAGGTGCTAACCGCTGTGGATTTTGTGATTACATACTATGCAACAGTGAACATATTTATGCATTTGTCTTTGGCATACTTTTGGAAGTGTATCCATAGGGTAAATTCTTAGCGGTGAAATTGCTGGGGCAGAGTTCATGCATTTTTTTTTAAAAACAGCTGTTGATGCCTTTTGCCAAATTGTTCTTCAAAAAGCATGTACCCACTTACGTTCACGCCAACAGAGGATGAGAATGCCTGCTTCCTCATACCCTTCCCAAGATGGAATATTATCAGACTTTTAAATTTTTGCTAAACTGATAAGTGAAAACTCCTATCTCATTATTTAGATTTACATGTCTTGATGAAAAATGTTGAACTTCTTTTCCAGTGGATGTACTGGTCATCTATATGTATTTCTTTTTTATGAAAACTGCTTATTCATATCAATGGAACAAAATATTATTTGTTCCAATATATGAGAATCTGCAATACAATAAAAATAAAATAGTATATTAATGTAGAAAATAAGGCTTAATCAAATAAATGCTGTTGAGACAACTGGAAAACCAATCGTCAAAATACCCACCAGTGCCTCAATCTCTCTACTTCCACTAGGTGGTCAGATATTTGAACCTAAAATGAAGCCAAGAAAGTCCTAGAGTAACGTCAGGATGGATGATTCATCATTGCAGAGGGAAGAAGGCTTTTCTTCCCTTCCCTGGAGCTCCAAATCAGACACCATAAAGAAAAAGAAAAAATACAAAAAACTTCTGTAGGGTCAAAAGTATAAAACCGAAGGCAAGTAAATTATAAACTGAGAGAAAATAGCTTATCTCCTCTATTAATAAAGTGCCCGTAGAAAGCCATAAAAAGCGGACACGGTGGTGACATCACTTGGGCGCTGGCTGGTTCCCTCCTCGAGTGTAAAAGCATTGCTGCGCGACTGTGAGAAAGCCCTGGGAAGAGAGAGGGCGGGCGGTCCCGGTGCTGGAGGGAAACAGCAGGCCAGAGCCAAGGGCGGCTGGCTCCCCTGGAGAGAGGTGAAAATGGCAGAGACTCATAATAAATAACCTTAAAAAGAGAGGGGCAGAAATGAGAGAGAGAGAGACAGAAGGAGGAGGAGGAGGAGGAGGAGGAGGAGGGAGGAGGCAGGCAGGGAATGGAAAGGAAGAGGAGGGAGACGGCTCGGCGGGCCCCTTGGGGATCTGGCGGCGCTGAGCGCAGCCAGGGCGTCCCCTGGGCCCCGGGTGAAGCGTTCGCCCTCCCCAGGCTGCGATCTCTTTACCGACCTGAGTAAAGAAGAAAAAGGCCTTGGGACTGACCGGTACAGGAAAGAAAATCCATACTGGTCATGCTGTTAAAGGAGATCTCGAATCAACTTCTCACTTCAGAACAGAAGACAAGAAGATGAGCCGGGAAGGGAAGTCTCCATGTCAGCCAAGAGCGGACAGCACGGTCACGGGAAGTTTCCGCGACGGTGGGCTTGGCTTCGGAGAGTGAGAAGACAGGGGAGAAGGGGATGCGACTGTTGCTGCCGCCGCGAGGATTCCGCTGATTCTGAAAGTCCGGGGAAAATGATTCAGGGTCAGGAAAAACTGCTGAGAACTCCCGGTGCCTAAACAGCCTGAGGAGGTGGGAATCCTCAACCAAAAAGGACGCAAGAAGCAATTATAGAATGATGCGCGTGAGATCCAGAGCTTCATACTCCTAACTCTTGTTGACTTTTAATACTGTTAGTATTCACACTATTAATATTAAAAGTAAGTGGAACTCAATTTTTTTTAAATGGGTGTGTAAAATAAACAACCACTTTGGAAAATTGGCAGTTTCTTACAAAGTTAAAAGCATGCACTTCCCCCCTGACCTAGGAATTCCATTCCTACAAATTTATCCAAGAGAAAGGAAAACATATGTCCACAGAAGATTTGCGCACAAACCCGATTGATGGTTGCTTGGTTGGGAGCACTGGCCCGCAAGAGGCACAAGGGAAGTGATGGAAATGTTCTCTGTCGTGATAGGGGTGGTGATTACGTGGGTGGACACGTGTCAGGCCTCATGGAACTGTACACCAAAGATCTGTGTATTTCTCTGTATACAAGTTATTACCCAATTTTTAAAAGCAGTTAAAAAATCAAAATAAGACATATATTTAAATGCACAGTGGAGGACTACATACAGAACATAGACCTGGGTATTATAATTCTTAAAGGCCATTTTAAATAATTAGAGAGTGTTCGCTTTCAGATGCCGTGGGTTATGCTCTGATGGTTATGACTGTATCCATTTTTCTAAAGTATGACAGTTATATAGAATACAAAATAAATACAGTTCCTATTTTCCTTTCATATTAGCATTGTCACCTTTTTACTCCTTCTAATACAGTTGTGGGGGACACACTTTTAACACAGGTAATGTTTTGTGAAATTTTTTGCTTGTGACAGCTGGTTTGATCTTTTTCCTGCCCTTCCGTATTTTCCTTATAAGTTCCCTCAGTCCCGTGACGAGTTCATGAACAAACTCTTCCTTTAATATTCTTTGTTAGAGTAGAAGTATTTATCATGAATATTTCTCCTGCCAATAATATATTCTAAATTAGTGATGGCAAAATATTGAGTACTTAGTTTACTGTTAATCATTCTGCTCTACTCTTTAGAACTAAAGCAACATAAGGGCACATACATTCACACCTGTTGGGGGTAATAACACTCTCATGCCTTTTTTTTTTTTGTGAGGAAGATCAGCCCTGAGCTAACATCCATGCCAATCCTCCTCTTTTTGCTGAGGAAGACCGGCCCCGAGCTAACATCTATTGCCAATCCTCCTCCTTTTTTTTCCCTCCCCAAAGCCCCAGTAGGTAGTTGTATGTCGTAGTTGCACATCCTGCTGGTTGCTGTATGTGGGAAGCCGCCTTAGCATGGCCGGAGAAGCGGTGCGTTGGGATCTGATCCCCGGCCGCCAGTAGCGGAGCACGTGCACTTAACCACTAATAAGCCACGGGGCCAGCCCCTCTCATGCCTTTTGTATTAGTGTTCGTATTAGTTGAATTATATAGCATGAATTATATAGAATGTTACATTTTGATCAAGTGTGACCAGTTTTTACAGGAGAAATTTATCTTTCTGATCATTTTGTCTTTTCTATTTAAGAATATGTAAAACTGAGGCCGGCCCCATGGCTTAGCGGTTAAGTGCGCGCGCTCCGCTGCTGGCCGCCCAGGTTCAGATCCCGGGCGCGCACTGACGCACTACTTCTCCGGCCATGCTGAGGCCACGTCCCATATACAGCAACTAGAAGGATGTGCAACTATGACATACAACTATCTACTGGGGCTTTGGGGGGAAAAAAAAAAAACGGAGGAGGATTGGCAATAGATGTTAGCTCAGAGCCGATCTTCCTCAGCAAAAAAAAGAGGAGGATTAGCATGGATGTTAGCTCAGGGCTGATCTTCCTCAAAAAAACAAAAAAAAGAATATGTAAAACTGATTTTTGAAAGGAATATATGATCAAAGTTAAATTGATTTTTCTCCTATGGTCTAAATATAGAGAAAACAGATTCCTATATTTGATTATGATTTCTTTATCCTCATCATCTCAACATGAGGGAAGGCTTTATTGAGCAAGAATCTAAAACAGGAAATTCTCTTCGCTTTATCCCAAGGCTGGGTTTTTAATTCATGTTATTCGTTCATTACCAAAAATAAGTGCTACTTCATATATATAGAAAAGAGGGGGCATATCAGTAAACTGAAGTGGAAAGAAGCAGTTATAAAGACTAGCTTGTGATGAAATGGTAATGAAGCTCTCTCCTCACAGTGAACCCACGACCAGCTAGCTTTATAGATGAGTTCTACCAAACTTTGAAGGAATGGATCCTCTGTACTTTATACAAGTTGTTCCAGAAAACAGAAAAAGAAGGCAAGCCAACTAGTTTTATGATGTTTTTACTTCAGCTAAGGACAGCACAAGAAAATAAAAATACAGGCCTCATTCACTTAAGAATATAAATGTGAAAATCTTAAGTAAAATATGGGCCAACCAAATCCAAAAGTTTATTGAAAAAGAAATGGTCCAACCTGATTAAGTCAAGTTTGTCCCAGAAATGCAAGGATGATATGTCCCCCAAAATTATTCCTTCCCCACAGACCCCCATCCTGTTGGGAACAGCATGTGCCCAGCCCCAAGGGATAAGTCACGATTAGTCACAGCCATCCCCTTCTCCTTTGCCAAATACTCAGAATGCAAACCTCCCTTGCAGGCAGAGCACCATGATCCTGCTGGGGGAGGGGGCTTCTGGGAAAGTTGATCCTTTGCTGGTAAAAGGAGAGTCACTTCAAGTAAAGCAGTTTTGTGCTTCTGCTCCTGCTCCCTCCCTTTCACCACCAGATTTATGCCTTTGAATGTGGCACCCATCTTGCAACCATGAGGTGACTAGCATAAGGACAAAAAGCCAGTGTGCTGAGGATGGCAAAATAGAAAGATAGGCTCCTACTGGATGACGCTATCAAGCTGCTAGGCCAGCCTGAGATGGCCCACCTCCAGACTGCTTCTTGAGAAGTTAATACCCTTAGGTTTTCAGATACTATTGCTGGTATTCTGTACACGCAGCTGAGACCATTCCTACCAATCCAAATGGTTTATCAGCAGAAAACCTACCAATATTATTAATTGTATTAGTGGACTAAACGAGAAAGATCACATGATTGTATGATTAGAAATAGAAAAAAACTCATAGAGTGCAATGCCTAATTTTAACTTTTTGTGTGTGTATGTGAGGAAGATTGGCCCTGAGCTAACATCTGTACCAGTCTTCCTCTATTTTGTATATGGGATGCCACCACAGCATGGCTTGATGAGCGGTGCATGGGTCCGCACGCGGGATCCGAACCCCAGGCTGCCAAAATGGAGCATGTGAACTTAACCACTATGCCACTGGGCTGGCCCCTAATTTTAACTTTTAAAACTTCAGAAAACTAGGAAGAGAAACAATTTCTTTACCTTGAAAAAGACTATATATGAAAAACCTACAATTAACATATTTAATGATGCCCTCCCTGTAAAGATGGGAATAAGACAGTATTGCCACTACCACAATACTAGGGATCCTGGCCATTGTACTAAGATAAGAAAATGAAATAGGGGCCAGCCCCATGGTGCAGTGGTTAAGTTCAGTGCGTTCAGCTTTGGCAGCCTGGGTTCACAGGTTCAGATCCCGGGCACGGACCTACACCACTTGTCAGCCATGCTGTGGTGGCAACCCACATATAACGTAGAAGAAGATTGGCACACATGTTAGCTCAGGACTAATCTTCCTCAAGCAAAATAAATAAAAATTAATTAATTAATAAAAAAAAGAAAATGAAATAAGCAGTATAGAGACAGGAAGGGAAAAGATAAACCTGTTGTTACCTGTGATGATATGATTGCCTATGAAGAAAATCTATGAGAAACAATAAGCAAGCCATTAGAACCAATAGGCGAGTCGGGGACTTGGTTGGGTGCAAGAAAAATTTAATACTAATAGCTCTCCTCTACACTGGCATAATCAACTAGGAATTATAGAAAACAAAATGTCATTCAAAATAGTAACAAAATCTATAAAGTATTCAGAACTTAAATTAATTAAGAATATTCTTACATTTATGTAAATCCTTTATGGAAAAAATTTGAAAGTGTTAAAGGACATAAAAGTTCAGTATAAATGTACAGAGAAACTATTTGGATGGGTCAACTCAATATTACAAAGATGTCAATTCTCCCTAAAATAATATATAAGTTCAATTTTCAGGAATTTGACAATATGAGAGTATAAAGGTACATGAATAGCCATATCAGTTTTGAAAAAGAAAAGAGGAGGGAATCACCCTGCCAGATATTAAAAGATACTGGAAAAGTTGTAGCAAACAAACACACAAAAAACCACAACTGGTACTGCTTGGTAACTGACAAATGAAAAAAAGATACTGAATAGAGAGGACAGAAACAGACCATGTGCATATGGAAGCTTGATACAGAATAAAGATAGGATGACATCAGTGGGCACAGGTTAGACTAGCAGGTAGGGTAAGAAGCTGCCTCACTCTATGGAGAAAGAAGAAATCAAGCTCTATCCCTACCTCACACCATATATAAAAGTAAACTTCAGGTGGATTAAAGACTTTAAAACAAAAGGTTAAACTATAAATCTAATAGAAGAAAATGTAGGAGAGTATTTTTGTGGGATTTTCTTAAACAAGACACCAAAACCACAAACCATAAAAGGAAACATTGATGGATTTGAATATATTAAAATTAAGAATTTCTGGGGCCGGCCCCGTGGCGTAGCAGTTAAGTGCGCGAGCTCCGCTGCTGGCGGCCTGGGGTTCGGATCCCGGGCACGCACTGACACACTGCTTGTCAGGCCATACTGTGGCGGCGTCCCACATAAAGTGGAAGAAGATGGGCACGGATGTTAGCTCAGGGCCAGTCTCCCTCAGCAAAAAGAGGAGGATTGGCACGGATGTTAGCTCAGGGCTGATCTTCCTCGTGCACATACACACACTAAATAAATAAATAAATAAATAAATAAATATTTACAAAAGGTATATATTAAAAAAAAAATTAAGAATTTCTGCTCAGCGAAGGATATCACAGACCTACCCACTGTTGTCTGCCTACTCTGCTGACATTCATTCATTCATTTATTCAAGAAATTTTTATCAAGCACCATACCAGCACTGAGGCTACAACGGTGAGCAAAGTTCACAACAGGGAACGTGATCCCTGTAGAAATGTGGCTGGACTGGCATTGCTGAGTGAGATGGCAGGAGGAGTACATTCCCCAAAAGTGGCATCTTTTCAACAAAGATGCAGGTAGTATTTTGGCAGGATCATTGTTAAGACTATAATAAAAAGACACCAGAGGAAGCATATAAAAGTGAGACATGAGACACAGAGAGGGAAGCCGAAGGAAGTGTCTTATTCGATGTGACCATTCCTCCCTCAGCCCATGCAGCAGTTTCTACCCCCTAGAGCATGGGCTGTTTCTGAGTGCCTGCTGTCCCAAAGCTTGCCATCTAGAGGGGTAGACAGACATTAAAACAAAGTATCATAATAGCTTTGGCAGGGTTGTAGGAACTTACAATACAGTAACTAATCCAGTTTAGAGAGCTCAAAGAACAATTTTGCTCCTGGAATTCAGCCAGAGCTAGAGCCACCAAATCCACCACATCCCCACTGACAGACTGGTCATGCTTCGAGTCCAAGAGACCCCGGGGGATGGCTTCATTAGTGACTCTGCCATGCAAACCCTGGACAGAAACATTCCATTCCACCTGCTGACACTCAGGATGAGTTCCATGAAACCCCACTTCTGATTCTAATTTTTGTTTAGTCGAGTTCTTTTTTTTTTTGGTGAGGAAGGTTGGCCCTGAGCTAACATCTGTTGCCAATCTTCCTCTTCTTGCTTGAGGAAGGTTGTCCCTGAGCTAATATCTGTGCCAGTCTTCCTCTATTTTTTTGTATGTGAGACACTGCCATAGCATGGCTTGATAAGCAGTGTGTAGGTCAATGCCTAGGGTCTGAACCTGTGAACCCTGGGCCACCGACGTGGAGCATGCAAACCCAACCACTATGCCACCAGGCCAGCCCCAAAATCGGGTTCTTTTGGCTACAAGGAAAAAGGAATAAACTTAAATCACCTAAAAAAACTTAGTTTTTTAACCTTCATGGCAATAATTGATTCAGGCAAGAATCATTAATGGCTGCTTCAACTTGTGGGCCAAAGTTGGATTAGGAATGGATATTTATATAGTATCAAAATATTTCCCCCACAAAAGTGCTTCTCAGTTACAAAATGCAAAATAGAATCTTGACAATGAAGAAACATGGATTCCACCTTAACCAAGTTATCAAAGTTAACAATGGTAATGGGTCTAATTGACATAATGTCTTTCCTAATATGATGCACTGAGAAAGACACATCACTTATGTAATATTCCTGCCAGAAAAACAACCTGAATCCAATCATGAGAAATATCAGACAAATTGAAGGAAATTCTACATAATTGAGGGATATTTTATATAATTACTAGACTGTAGTATTCAAAAATGTCAGTCATGGGGCCGGCCCTGTGGCGTAGTGGTTAAGTTCACATGTTTCGCTTCAGTGGCCTGGGGTTCACGGGTTCAGATCCTGGGCACGGACCTACTCACTGCTCATCAGGCCATGCTGAGGTGGCCTCCCACACAGAAGAAGTAGAAGGACCTACAACTAGGATATACAACTATGTACTGGGGCTTTGGGGAGAAAAAAGAAAAAAAATGTTAAAGTCATAACAAATAAAGACAAATAAGGAACTAAAGGAAACTAAAGAGATATGGTCCTGGATTGGATCCTAGACTGGGGAAAAAAAGCTATAAAGGACATTTTCTGGACAATTGGCAAAATGGGAATATGAACTGTGGATTGTATCAATATTAAATTTCCTGAAATTAATAACTATCCTGCAGTTATGTAAGAAAATGTCCTTGTTTTTAGGAAACACACATTGAAATATTAGTGGTAAAGGGCATGATGTCTCCAACTTACTCTCAAATGGTTCGGGAAAAAACAGAGAAAGAGTGATAAAGCAAATGAGACAAAATGTTAACAAATGGTCAGTCTGAGCCAAGTTGATACATAAAATTAACAATCATACCATACCTGGGATGTTTATTGTCAACTGCAATAAATTTAGAAGTTTGCAATAAATAGAAAGGCAGCAAAATCCACCTGAGAGACTTCTGCTTCTGGGAAGATGGACTAGATGTACTTCTCCCTATTTCACCTGCTAAGTACAATTAGGACATTATACATAAGCAAAAAAAAAAAGAAGATGAAAGGTGGAGAGAAGAAGGCAAAAAGGCTAGGGACCTCAGGACCCAGGGAACAGCACGATGATGGTGAGTTCCCTGGGTTTTCTTTTTGCCTTGCACATCCCAGTCTTGGAAGTGAAGATGGCAACATGGAAACACCACAGGCACAGACAAAAAAAGCCCCAACTAAAGCCTGCTCTCTCTAGTGGAAGGACCAGGAAAGGGGTAGCCTAACAAGACAGAAAACTTAGAAAATAAACACTCTATTCCAGCTAAATACCACAGAAAAACTGTGGCCCCATCCACATCCACACCAGCAAAGGCCAAGTGGTGAGTCTAGATTTCCACCCTCCCCAGGCTGTAATGAGGCACCCCAGCATCTCTGCCGGGGTGGTTTCCAAGAAGGCCAAGTAGAGAGTGGGGACTTTCACCCCAGCCAGCTGGTAATGAGGCCCCCACACTGCAGGGTCAGTGAAGACCAGTGGGACCCTGGACTTCCATCCAGATTGGGGGCTAATGAGGCATCCCTCCCTGTCCCCTCTGGGGTGGTCAGAGGAGTCCTCCTGGAGAGTCAGGACTTTCACCCATTTCAGCAGGAATGAGGCCATCCTCACTGAGGTGGCAGTAGAGACCATGTGGGGAAGTGGAACCCCACCCTCACCCAGCAGTAAGGAGAAGCCCCTCAGCCCAATCAGATGTCAACAGACGCTGAGTGGGGAACTTGAACTTCTACCTCCACCTGGCAGTAAAGAGGAAGCACCTCTCCTTTCTCGGCCAGAACAGTGTCAGAAAAAGCCAACTAAAACATAAGGTTAAGTAAGATCCTGAGTCTCATAAAATAATACAAAAATGTCCATGTTTCCATTAAAAATCACTCATCATACCAAGAACTGGGAAGACCTCAAACTGAATGAAAAACAGATGATCCACAGCTGCCGACACCCAAAAGACAGAGATGTTAGAATTATCTGAAAAATATTTTAAAGCAGCCGTGATAAACATGCTTTAACAAGAAATTATGATATTCTTTTTTTTTTTAAAGATTTTTATTTATTTATCTTTTCCCCCCAAAGCCCCAGTAGATAGTTGTATGTCATAGTTGCACATCCTTCTAGTTGCTGTATGTGGGACGTGGCCTCAGCATGGCCGGAGAAGCGGTGCATCAGTGCGCGCCTGGGATCCGAACCCGGGCTGCCAGCAGCAGAGCGTGAGCACTTAACCGCTAAGCCACGGGGCCGGCCCAAATTATGATATTCTTGAAACAAATGAAAAGAAAGCTTCAGCAAAGAAATAGATGATCTAAAGAAGACGCAAATGGAAATTTTAGAGCTGAAAATATAATAACTGAAATTAAAGCACAGTGAATGAGCTAAACAACAGAATTGAGGGAACAGAGAAAAGAATCAGTGAACTAGAAGATACAACAATAGCAATCACCCATTCTGAACAACAGAGAAAATAAATTTGAAAAAATAATCATCTCAGAGACTTGTGGGACTATAACAAAAGATCTACCATTGTGTCATCAGAGACCCAGAAACAGAGGAGAAAGAGGGTGAGCCTGAAAAAGTTCTCAAAGAAATAACGGCTGAAAACTACCCAAATTTGGCAAGAGACTTTAACTTACACATGCAAGAAAATGAGCAAACCCCAAACAGGATGAACCCAAAGATAAACCCCAAAATAAACATGCAACTACCATGTGACCAGGAATTGCACTCCTGGTCATTTTTCCCAGGGAAATGAAGATTTACGTTCCCACAAAAATCTATACACTAATATTTATAGGAAATTTATTTGTAATGGCCAACAACTGGAATCAGCACAGAATCCTTCAATTCGGGAATGGTTAAACGAACTGTGGTACATCCATACTATGGAATACTACTCAACAATAAAAAGATATGAACTACTGATGCATGCAGCAACCTGGATGACTCTCCAGAGAATTATGCTGAGTGAAAAAAACAATTCCATATATACTGTATGATCCCATTTATATAACATTCTTGAAATAATAAAATTATAGAAATGAGGAACAGATTAGTGGTTGTCAGGGGGTTAAGAGGGGTGGGGGTAGGAAGGAAATGGATGTGGTTATAAAAGGGTAACATTAAAGATCCTTATGGTGTTGGAAATGTTCTGTATCTTGACAGACCAATGTCAATATCATGGTTGTGATAAAGATATTACCATTTGGGAAGACTGGGTAAAGGGTACACAAGATCTCTGTCTTATTTCTTACAACTGCATGTGAATCTATAATTATCTCAAAATAAAAAGCTTAATTTTTAAAAATCCACCTGAAATTTTAAAATTACCTTTGTAAATAATTTCACTTAAAAAAAATAAAAATGGAAAATACAATCTTTATCTCTTAAAGCTCATTATGTTGCAAGCAACAATCTCAATACCAATTGGTTTTTTAAAAAATAAAAGGATTTTTGGCTCACTGAACTTCAGAATTGGTTTGATACAGCATCTCAGTGATGTTAAGGACTTGGTTTCTTCCCATTTTTTTCATTATACCTTCCCTGACGTTAGCTTCATCCTAAGGCCAGATCTCCTTGTGAACACAAGATGGATGCCAACAGTTCACCTGGGGTTACATATTTCCTTGTCCACATCCAGAAAAAGTATGTATACCTCAACCATCCAAGAGAAGTCTTGAGCTTCACTACGAAAAGACCAACTTACTTCCTGTTTCTGTCCCTGGACCAATCACTCTGACCATGGGATACCCTGACCAGTTTATATCAGGGTACTTGTTTGGGCCCTAAACTATGTTAAAGGAGAGGGAATCTAGTGACCGGCTTAGGTCCACTCATACAGCTGGGATAGAGTCATTCTTATCAAAAATTCTAAGGATGGGTAGGAGTAATTTATCAAAAAAAGGAGAAAAAGTTGAATGGATCTTGAATAGACCTCCAACCAATGTCTTCTGCACAAACTCTTTAAAAATGAACCACAACTAGAGTACTGGATTGGATTTCTTCGGATGCATGCAACAGAAATCAACTCTACCTAACTTAATCCAATGGAAACTTCTTGGAAAGATGCAGGAGCTCATTGGGGTGTAAGAGAAACTGACAATCTAGGACTGCTCAGAAATCAGGCGGCTCTGGGGGCCTTAGTAGCAGGAACCACTCTACAGCTTTTCCTGAGCACTTTGTTGAAATGAAGGAAGTCCAGTTCTATTTTCTCTTCTCTTGTCACCTCATTCACCATTTGAAATCCTAGGAGAAAGAGTATAGTTGTCTATCATTAGGTCACATCTCTGGGCTGAACTCAGGTGGTGACAAGAAAGATCTAGTGGAAGGAACTTCCAAAGACATTTTGGTTTCCAAAGTGAGGAGGCAGAGTGCCTACTTCTATAGTCCCATCAAGTTTGCACTCATTTGGGGAGGTATAATCCCCCAAAAGGAAACTGGGGTCCTCTTACCTAAGAGGAATGGATGCTGGATAAAAAAATTACAAATATTCACCTCAGGTATTACATGGTAAAACACGTGAGATGGCACAAAGCACGAAGGAGTGAAGATAAGTGAACTAAGATTTCAACTCAAGATTTCAACTAGAAAGAGAACATGAAAATAAGCTCAAAGTATGAGGAATTATTAAAGATAAAAGTAGACGTTTGTCATCAAATAAATACAAAAAAAAAAAACAACACAGCAATTGACTAGTAAGACTAATAAATCTAGTTTGACTAGTCCAGTAAAACAGACCAATCTTTGGCAAGTCTGATGAAGAAAGAAAGAAAGGGAGGGAGAAAGGAAGAGAGAGAAAATACAAATAAACAACATTAGGGGTCATAACTACAGATATGCAGATTTTAACGAAGGATAAAAGTATAAATGTTCAAACTTGCAATAATAAATTTGAACAGCCACATGATATAGATATTTCATTAGAAAATGTCAATCACCAAAATTGACTCAAGATGTAGAAACTTCAACAGACCTACTATAATTATAGTAGGAATTGGAAAGGTATTCAAGGAGCTATTCCCCGGGACCGGCCCCGTGGCTTAGCGGTTAAGTGTGCACACTCTGCTACTGGCGGCCCGGGTTTGGATCCCGGGCGCGCACTGACGCACTGCTTGTCCAGCCATGCTGAGGTGGCATCCCACATACAGCAAGTAGAAGGATGTGCAACTATGACATACAACTATCTACTGGGGCTTTGGGGAGAAAAAGGAAAAAAAAAAAAAGGGGGGGGAGGATTGGCAGTAGATGTTAGCGCAGGGCCAGTCTTCCTCAGCAAAAAAAAGAGGATTGGCATGGATGTTAGCTCAGGGCTGATTTTCCTCACAAAAAAAAAAACCAACAAGGAGCTATTCTCCAAATGGCATCAGGTCTAGATGGTTTTATAGGTGAATTCCACCTAGCCTGCAGAGAACAGAAAATCCCTATGATCTCTAACTTTTCCAGAGAATATAAAATCTTCCAACTTATTTTACAAGGCCAGCATAAGTCTAATAACAAAACAAACAAACAGAAAATGACAAAGCCCCTCAAAAGAAATCTATGGGTCACTCCTATTTTCTAACTTAGATGTAAAAGTTCTGAATAAAATGTGAGAAAGCCAACCTAGAATTATATTAAAAGAATAATTGATAATGGCCAATTAGGGTTAACTCCAAGCATTCAAAAATGCAAAATTAGAAAAAATTCAGGACATTGACACGTGAAGAAAGTAAAACATAGTATCATTTCAGTAGGTGCCAAAGCATATGAATCTCTTTTCTATGTCTGCAAAATCTTTCAACTTAGGAATCTTTGGAGAAGCAGAACATGCCTCCTATTACAGAAGCTGAAAATGCCAGATACTTGCTTTCCTGGACTCCCTTGCAGCTGGGTCAGAGGAACATGACCAATCAGACTCACACCCAGACTTTGAATCAGGAGATGATATCACAAAGGAGTAGGGGCAGTGCAGGATTCTCTCTCTGCAACAGGGAGGTTGTGGTAACACTGAGTTCCTAGAGCAGTTCAAGCTTCAGTGACCTGGTTTTGCAGCAGGAGAAGAGTTTTGCTCACCAGACTGGTTCTGCAGCCTCATTCTGGGCACTGTTACTGGCTACACAGTTCCAAGTCTGGTTCTCTAGGCCTCACTGAGAAGTCTGTGAAGTAGCCAATGTAATTTTTGTGTGTGTGTGTGTGTGTGTGAGGAAGATTAGCCCTGAGCTAACATCTGTTGCCAATCCTCCTCTTTTCGCCAAGGAAGATTGGCCCTGGGCTAACATTCGTGCCTATCTTCCTCTATTTTATATGGGACGCCACCACAGCATGGCTTAACAAGCAGTGCATTGGTGCGCGCCCGGGATCTCCTGAGAGCTATAAGGAGACATTGATGAGTTTAAGCAGTGGAACGATGTGAGCAAATTTGCAGTTCTGAAAGACCACTCCAGTGGGGAATGGGGAGAAGAAGGGAAGTCAGAAAGTTGGGAGACCAGCTGAGAGCTGAGCAGTGAAGCAGTGGAGAGAAGATGGCACCCTGGACCAGGAATGGTGGCAGCAGGGATGGAAAGAAGTGGATTTGAGGGAGATTAGGAGGCAAAATCAGTGGGACTTGGTGACAGGTTGGATGTGAGGATGAAGGAGGGGAGGCATTAAGGATAACTATCAAAGATTTTGTTTGTATTGACTGAATGGCTAGATAAACGTGTGGATGATGGTACCATCTACCAGGCTGGACAACACAGGAGGATAAGCTATGTGGAGAGTGATGATGAACTCAGTTTTGAACATATTGTTTTAGTGCCTGTGGGACAGCCAAGAAATTCAAAAGGCAGTGGGATATATGTGTTTGGGTCTCAGGAGAGGGGTCTGGGCTACAGATCAAGATTTGAGAGTCACTGGGGTTGAGCTGGTAGTTGAAGGCAAGGGCATGGATGAGGATAACCTCAGGTGTTTGTGTAGCATAGGAGGAGGGCCAAAGACCAAACTCTGGGGGAAGCTTAATTTTTCATGAAGGGCAGAGGAAGAGGAATCCACAAGGGAGATTGAGAAGGGCCAGCCAGAGAGGTAAGAGGAAAACAAAGAAAATTCCTGTCACGAGTCCCAAGGTGGGAGAGACCATGGGGATGCAGACTGCAGAAAACAGTAAGATCATCATGGAGAGGTGTCCAGCAGATACAGAGGAGTAGGGGGCACTGGTGACCTTGGCAAGAACTAAGCTGATGGAGTGTGTGGGGGCAACCAGCCTAGAATGGAGTGAAGGCAGAGAGAATGAGGATTAAAATTAGTTATTAAAATAACTCTAAGAATGTAGCTGTGAAGGGGAAGTGAGAGCGGCAGCTGGAAAGGTTTTTAAGAGCTAGACGAGGGTGGTGGTTGGAGGAGTTGCTCCCAATCTCTCCACTGTAGAAGGAAACTGGGAGAGAGAAGAGCCAAAAGAGGGCTTAGGGGAAAGTTGTGGAAGGAGGTGATAAGGGCCTGTGTCCGGGAGGGAGACTGTTCCCCAGGTCACAGAGGCCCCTATCAGGCTGGCATTTCCTCTCCGTCCCCACCCCCTTCCTGCCTTCCCTGGAGCTGGAAGAGAGAAGAACCGAGTCACACCCTGGAAGAAGCCCTGTGCCTTCAGAGGTCTTTCTGCCTGCCTGTAAGCTGGGGTTGGGGCTGGGGGAGGTGGGGGGTCTGAGGGAGGGATAAGAGCCAAGGACTAGAACTGGCAGTTTAGGCTTTTGGGGGCAAGGGTAGGAGAGGGGAGTGGAGAGATTGAGAGGCGTGGGAGCTGAGTTTCTGGAAGGGATCCTGGAGGCAGCAGCTGGGTCTAGGGCCTGGGGGAATAATGCCGGGGGCCAGTGGGGTGCCCACTCAAGCCCCCTTCGCCCACAGGTCCCCATGCCTCTCCTCCTCCTGCTGCTCCTGCTGCCAAGCCCTTCACGCCCCCAATCCATCTGTAACGTCTCTGAAGTGGCCAAGGTGGAAGTGAACTGTGATAAGCGGGGGCTGAAGAAGCTGCCTCCAGATCTGCGAAACGACACAGACATCCTCCACCTGGATGAGAACCCCCTGGGCACCTTCTCTACGGCGTCCCTAGTGCCTCTGACTCGCCTCACTCAGCTGTACCTGGTTAAATGCCAGCTGACCAGCCTGCAGACTGACGGGACGCTGCCACTGCTGGATACCCTGGATATATCCCATAACAAGTTGAAAAGCCTGCCCTTGCTAGGACGAGCGCTGCCAGCACTCACTACCCTGGAGGTCTCCTTCAACGAGCTGACCTCCTTGTCTCCTGGTGCCCTGGATGGCCTGAGCAAACTCGCTGAGCTCTCCCTGCGTGGCAATAAGCTGAAGACTCTGCCCCCTGGGCTCCTGGGGCCCACAGCCCAGCTGAAGCAGCTCAATCTGGCTGACAACGAGCTGCAGGAGCTGCCCCCTGAGCTCCTGAATGGGTTGGAAGAACTCAACACCCTCTACCTCCAAGGGAACTCGCTGCACACGATACCAAAGGACTTCTTTGGGACCCTCCTCCTGCCTTTTGTTTTTCTGCACAACAACTCCTGGGAATGCAACTGCGAGATCCTCTATTTCAAGCGCTGGCTAGACCTCAACGAACAAAATGTCTACTTATGGAAAAATGGTACGGATGTCAAGGCCATGACCCCCAATGTGAAAAGTGTACGATGTGATGACAAACCCGTCATCGACTACCCAGGGAAGGACTGCCCCAACTCTTATGAGAACAGCTTCGACTATGATGAATATGGCAATGAAGACCAGAATGGTGGTAAGGTGACTACCACAAGGGCTGTGGTCAGGTTCTCTACTAACACCGAAGTCCATACTGCAGTCCATACAACCCACCAAGGCCTACTCTACTCACCGTCTAGTGCTCCTCTACACAGCCAAACGCCCCACTTGACCCCAACCCAAGAGTCCACTAACAAACAGACCACATTGCCAAATATCACGGAATTCATCATATTCTCCAAAACTTCAAACCCCACTACTGAACCCACCAACAAACAGACCACATTGCCAAATATCATGGAATTCATCATATTCTCCAAAACTCCAAACCCCACTACTGAACCCACCAACAAACAGACCACATTGCCAAATATCACGGAATTCATCATATTCTCCAAAACTCCAAACCCCACTACTGAACCCACCAACACCCCAACCACCACAAAACTCACCTCAGTCTCTGCTACCTTAGAACCCATCCCTGAATCTGAAATCTTGAAGGTCCATGAGGCGGCTCAAGAGAATTTAGATAGCTCCAGAAATGACCCTTTTCTCAACCCTGACTTTTGCTGCCTTCTCCCCCTGGGCTTCTACATTTTGGTTCTCCTCTGGCTCCTGTTTGCCTCTGTGGTCCTCATCCTGCTACTGTGGTCCTCATCCTGGGTCCAGCACGTGAAACCTCAGGCCCTGGACTTTGGTCAGTCTGCTGCCCTGGCCACAGCCTCACACACCACACATCTGGAGCTGCAGAGGGGAAAGCAAGTGACTGTGGCCCGGGCCTGGCTGCTTTTCCATCGAGGGTCACTCCCCACTGTCCGCTCCAGCCTTTTCCTGTGGGTACGGCCTAATGGCCGTGTGGGGCCTCTGGTGGCAGGGCGGCGGCCCTCAGCCCTGAGTCTGGGTCGTGGTCATGACCTGCTGGGTACAGTTGGCATTAGGTACTCTGGCCACAGCCTCTGAGGGGGGTGGTTTGGGGACCTTGAGAGAGGCTCTGATGGGCTTTCCTATTGGGACCTAGCTGGGGTGGGGGGGGGCAGAGTAAGGAGCACAGGATCAGGGGGAGGTCTTAATTAATTTTCCTTTATCAGAAGCCTCCTCTTCACACCACAGGCACACAACCCCAGACCCAGCAAGTCAGGAGGGGGAGTGAGATGGAAGAGTTGGGTGGGTCATAGAACAAAGCTCCCAAGGCCGCATGGGTTTTGTTTTTTTTTTTCCCCCAGACCACTAGATAACTACCGTTACTTTTGGGAAGTTTTAGGAAAAAGCAAATAATAAATAGAATAGAGCGTGGTTCCGACATGTATCTGTGTATCGAAAAAAGAAAGAGATTTATCAAAACGTGAGCCTTGACTGTCTCTGGGTAGGATGAATATGGGTAGTTTTTTCTTTTCCTCTGCTTAGCATTTTCTGGTTTTCCACCATAATATATTATTTGTATAATAAAAAATAATTTAAAAAAGAAAATTTCGTTTCTTTTGGAGGAGACTGGCTGGGGCACCTGTCACCAGCATTTCAAGGCCCCAACTGCCCCCACCCTACTTGCACTACTCACGAAAACAGCTCTAGTCCCAGCCTGCACTTCCCCTGCCTGGGTGTCTCCTCTCCTCCAGGAGTGACCACCCACCAGGCCACCCCAAACCCCAGTTCCAGCTCAAGAACCATGTTTCCCTGGAGCTTAGTGACATTGCTGAGGCCTACCTGCCTGCAGTACTAGGAGAGAAGGTGGGTGCCTCTTCACACCCGTGGCCTCAAGAAATGCAGCTCTCCTGCTTTGCCCAGCTCAGAGGGACAGGAGAAGGGTATGGGCCTGGCAGTGTGTGCCATCTTGGTGGGTTTTACTGAATAGTCTCAGGTTTCCTGCTCTTAAGCTAGGACGCAGGCAAATGGAACCCACTGCTCTCTGTTGTGCCATAGATTCTGCCATTCCCTTTACCACGCTGGGTGGGGCTTTCTCTCCTGCCTCGTCTCCAGCCCAAACCAAGGACTGGGGCCCAGAGAATGGGAGTGAAGGCTGAGCCCTTCTGGTTCCACAGAGACTCCTTCCTCCAGACGGTGTTGGAAGAATGTTCCTACCTTGAAAACCTGACTGTGTCTCTCTCCTGCTTTGAACTCTTCCCCGGGTAGAGCACAAACTCTTGAACTTGGCAATCAAGGACTTCTGTTCACTGACCCCATCTACCAGTCCCGCTTTGACAGACGTGACGTGTGCTCCAGCTATCGCCAACTGCACAGATCACCTCTTCCATAGCAGTTCTCCTCTAAGACTTTGCTCTCACGTCAGCCAGAGGTGTGGCCCCAACCCTTTCCCGACCAGCCTAATTGCTACTATGCACAGATCTCTCCGCCCCCAGGCTGGGCTAGGTGCTCCAAGTTACCCTGCAACCGTCTATTGCTACACTCCCAGGTCCCCAGCTGCTCCTGTGTCATCTTCCCTTCTGGACTTGGAACTCCTTAAGGACAAGGTCCAGGCTCCAAGTGTCTCAAAGTGGCCACTACGGCCCAGGCCAGCATGTGCACGGAGCGGGTAAGCAGAGACGCAGAGGTGGAAGGGCCCAGCAGGGATGCCAGGCTGCGAGGCTCCACCTCTTCTACTGACGAGGCCCTGGCCAGGGGGCAGCTCCCACCTGCTGCCTGCCTGTCCCTTGGCCTGGCTTGAAGCCTCTGGGCCTCCCGCTGCCCAGCCCTCCTTCCAGCCGACCTTCCCATGCCCTTTTATGCCCCAAGAGGTTTTTAGACTCCTTGAGAGCAGGCCCTGGGAATCACACACCTCCTTCTAAAGAAACAGGTAAGGCAGCCTGGGGCCCAGATCAAGTCTCTAACACTCTCTCTTTCCTCAAGCCTCCAGGCTGTGGGGCCCTGCCCCTCCGCTCCCACAGGTCAGCCTTCCCCTCAGAGCCTCTTTAGCCCCTCCCTCTTCAGGCTGCAGAAGCAGCCACCAGACCCCAGAGGCTTTTGCCAGGATTACATGAGATGACCTGTGCGTCTGTCTGAAGCAGCACACAGGGCGTGGAGTCTTCGTTTTCCTCACCCTGTCAGCTGCTGCAACAAGACTCATTTACACAGCATTTGCATAAAAGCAGCGGGTGCTTGTTCTTTAATAATTTTTCTTAAAAACTCCAGTTCCTGTTCTTCAGGGGCATCTGCTTCTTTGTCCAGTCTCCTCCCCCTCCTGCCCCCACAACTCTCCAGATCTGGGGTGGTATCATCAATCCAATTTATTGATTATGTCCTCAGTGAGGTGGAGGAAGGGCCACGTCCACCCACTGCAGACCCTCTGACCATCTTGACAGCTTCTGCTCTCTCCTGTCCCCTCAGCTCTGCCTCAGTTTCCCCACTGAGAAGGGGGGATCTTCTGCTGTCCTATGTGTCCTCAAACTAAAACCCAAGAGGAGGCCAGAAATCCTCAGGGAGTTTCCCAACTCCCCCCAAGGCACCGGCAGAGACAGAGAGGTCATGAGGATCAGGACAAGCTGGAGCAGGGGTAGGACAGACCAAAGTCCTCTACCGCAGAGGAGAGAACCACACTGTGGAGGGAAAATAAATAGAGGGGCCCAGGGCAGCAAAGTCCAGGCCCCCCGGGGGTGCACTGACTGTAGGAGCAGCGAGCGAGGGGGAGCCCCGGCACACTGGCTCCAGGCCCCTCGCCCGCCTCAGCCACTGAGGAAGAGACGCTTGTAAGCTTTGTTCATCTGCTCCAAGAAGATGAAGGTGAGGACGGTGTGGGGGCCCAGGCGGGCATAGTATGGTGTAAAGCCCTTCCACAGGCTGAAGAAGCCCTCGTAGCGGACGACCTTCACCAGCACATCCTAGACAGGCAGGCAGAGCGCAGAGGCTAGGACCTGGCCTCTGGGGCCCTGTCTCTCTTACCCAGCCACTCTCACTGCCCTCCCGGGGCATCCAATCCTCCAGCCCAAGCCCCCAGCCCTGCCTCCTCACCAGTCCGTTCTTGTATTCTGGCTTCCCATCAATCATTCGCATGTTCTGGATCCTGAAGGAGAGGAGGTAGGGGCATGAGAGACACAAAGGGGGCCCTCCTATCCCTCTCCAGGCCCAGGCCTGCATACTCACCGGGTCTTGGCAATGTCCACGGGCATGGAGGCAGCAGTAGTGACCAGGCCGCTGATCATGCTGGCACAGAAGTGGCACAGGATGTTGTCAGAGAAGTAGCCTGGGGGAGGTGGAGCAGGGGTGGCAGTCAGCTCGGAGCTGGCCCAGGCCAGGCGGGGAGCTGGGGGCCCAGCTCTGGATCTCACCTGAGTCCAGTAAGAACTGTTTGGATTGGGAGTAGGAGGCGAGCTGAGCAGCATTGACAACGACAGCCCGAGCCATGGTAGGGATACAGCCCTGGGGTGGGAGAGTGGGAGAAAAGTCAGAAATGCCCGAGACCTGACTCCGTGTCCCCCAAGTCTCCAGCCCCTTCACTCACCCTCCATAGTGTGAGAACCCCCTCCTCCCGGACAATTCGAACCAGGGCATTAAACACGTTTTTGTAGCCACGGCGCTGGTCGGGTGGAAGCCTGGTGGGAAGGCAGGGAGAGGCCAAGGTCAGGATTGACCACCCTGCCCCACAGGAACAAAGAAAGGGAGGCCAGAACAAGTGAATGCTCTGCTCTAGATCTAGGATACGACATCAGTTCTTTCATTCTAGATTCCAGGGACCTGGTCTGAGGGCTGGCTCAGACCTGGAACTCACCGGCCATCGGCAGTCATGCGGATAAGAGCCACCTCAGCTGGTGTTCCCACAAAGGCACCAGTTGCACCTGCAGTCATACCAATCACGGCCTTCAGCAGAAACCCCGGGGGTGTACCATCAGCCCCAGTCAGGCGCTCAAACAGCACGGTATAGATGCCAAGGCGAGTAGTGGTGTAGGTGGCCTGGCGCAGCAGGCCAGCTGACAGCCTGGGGAGTGAAGGGGTCAGTGCATCAGGCCAAGGTCTGGAGCTGCCAACCACACCCTACCCTTCATCCTGTGATAATGGCCCCAATACCCAGTGTAAATGCCCCTCAGCCCTTCTGCCTTCAGGATGCTGGTGAGGGCATGGATGCTGGTTTTATACTCTCGTGTCTTGGCTCCTTCCCCACTCAGCTGCATCCGGTTCTTCACCAGGTCCAGGGGCTGCACAAAAACTGTAGCTCCCATCCTGCAGGAAGACAGGGGTGGAGTCAACGGCCAGGTGTCCCTGATCTACCAATGCCCAACGGAGCCTGGCAACTAGGGGTCACAAAGGGCAGGGCCTGCCATGCGACTGACTAAGTATTCAGGAGGCTGGTGGGCATGTGTATAAGTCTCTGCATGTACCAGGAGCAATGGGTCCGAAAAATTCAGGGATCCAGTAGAGGCCATGCAATGAAAGCGCTCCATGCAGCTCCAAGGAGGTCAAGCAGTGACCTGGGACTGCATGCAGTCTGACCCAGGAAGGAGAGGTGGGCACTCATGACCTGAGAGTCCACGTCGTCCGGCAGGAGCCCCACGCAATGACCTGGAACTCCACAGAGCCCGGCAGAGCAAAGCAATGGTTTGGGAAATTCAGGTGGCCCGACAGGGACTATGCAATGACCCTGCATGCAGCCCAGTAGGGGCCCTGCAATGGGTGAAAAGATCCTGGCAGCCCACCAGGGACCTTGCAATACCCTGGGGACCGCGCTGACCCCATGCCGGCTCGGTTCACTGCAACAGACCCAAAGATGAACCGGGCCCGGTTCCTTGCACCCGTCCCTTCATCCTCCTTTCCCATCCCTGGGGCCTGAGCTTACCCGGCCAGACCCCCAAACAGGAACTTGACGGACTTAGGCGAGGTACGGGCCTTCGCGTCCATCCCGCCAGCAGCGGGACTCGCCGTCGCCGCCATCGCCACTCAATGGCCCCCGGCGCCGAGTCCCGTGCGCGCGCGGCCACGCTCGCGCCCAAGGTGACACCGCGCGCGCAACAGGAGGGAGGGCGCGCGCGCGCACGCCCCTCAAGCTCTCAGGACCAGCACAAACTGGAAGCTGGCGCAGGCGCGCAGCGCAAAGGCGGCCGGGAGTAAGGCGGAGCTGAAGGAGGAGCTTCAAGGACGGGTGCGGGAAGGGGTGTGGCTGATTTAGAAAGCCAGAGCATAGACGCAGTTTCTACCGAATTGGAATCGCGGGAAAACTGAGAGGAGGTTATTTGAAGATCTCGCGAGAACTGTGAGCTACGCTAGCCAGAGTTAGGAGGTCTCTCGCGATAGATACAGCAAGATTTCAGCTGGTGGGAGGGAAGTGTGGTGAGGACTCTCGCGAGATCTGAAGGTACCGCAGCGGCGGCGGCGGCCAGAAGAAGAGGTTTGTAAACTGGGCAGCTGCAGGATCCCGAGCACTAAGGAGGAGAGGATTAGGTCGTCTTCAGGGGCTTCAGTGCTCCTTCCATCTTCACAGGCGCTCCCTCCACCTCTAACCTTTCTTTTAACCGGCCTCTTAGGACCGGAAGTCCTTCTTCGTGAGCGTCCAATGCTGGAAGTGGCCGGACTTTCTTTACCGGAAACCTTTTTCGGGGGATAGGAAGACGGCCCACCTGGCCGGAAGTCCCACCTCCTGGAGCTCCCCCACCCTTCCAGAAGTTTTTCTGTCACCTGTGTTTGCCTCCGTCCCTTTTCCGTTTTATCCCTGTTCCAGAAAAGGGTACATTTAATGTCTCCTTCCCAGCTCCACTAAACGGCTTAGACATCTCACTCCCCGAGTCGGGGTTTCTTCCCCGCTCCCCCATGTAGCTGGGAAGTGGGACCTGGGGGTGGTTGGACCCCTGGGCTCCTGAAGGGGGCGGAGAGGGCGCAGAACTCGCTTCTGCTCCTGCTACCAGGACGCGGCCTCCTCAGCCTCTCCCCTGCGGCTGCCATGCACCCTGCGGCCGCCATGCACCCTGCGGCCTTCCAGCTTCCTGTGGTTGTGGCCACTGTGCTGTGGGGAGCGGCCCCTATCCGGGGGCTCATTCGAGCGGTGAGTCTGAGCGGCAGATCCGGGAAGGGCGCTGAAGACAGAGGTTGCAGGCTGAAGGGGGACATGGACTCTCTTGTCCGCAGACCTCGGACCACAATGCCAGCATGGACTTTGCAGACCTTCCAGCTCTTTTTGGGGCTGCCTTGAGCCAGGAGGGACTTCAGGTGATTTTCTTCCCTTTTTTCTTGTTTCCCCTAAATCCTCCATCCTTCGTAGGGGTTGAGGAGCCTTGCCCTTGGGTGAAGTTGGAAGTAGGAAGAGAGTCCACTTAGCAACTAGGTGCATAACCACATCCAGTGTGGAATCTAGAGGGAGAAGACCAAGTCTGCCCCTAGAACTCTGAGCCTTATAGGGAGACTGGAAGTGGACTAAGATAAAAGGCAGGGCAAAGTGGTGCTTATCAGTAGAGTCTTTTGAAGCCAGTTATTGGTTTTATAACCTTTGACAAGTTAATTATTTCTCTGAGCCTTGGATGGGTTTCCTGTAAAATGGGATGATAATAGAAATTATCTCAGCGTTGTTATGAAGATTAAATTAGATAAACAATTTTGTAGTACTTCATCACAAAGACTGCCACATAGCAAGAACTCAGTTGGGTCATAGCTATCAGTATAGTTGTTTGTAAGAGGGGTAATTGGAAAATTAAAGGGAGGTGTTAACAAAATCAAACAGAATAAATTTTAAAGATCTTATTGGCTTTATTCAACGATTCATGAATCGGGCAGCATCTCATCTGGTAAATAGGAAGGAGCTCCCAAGAACTGTACAAAATGAAAGACTTTGATAGGCAGAAGAGCACCCGAGGGAGTGTAGAGGGAGTTATACTAGCAGAAAGCTGATTGTGGCAGGATCACTTTTCTTTAGGAAAGGGCAGGGGTCTGTCAGGCAGATGACCTCACTAAGGCTGACCAGGTAATTCCAGATTGACTGGTTTAAGATTCTATTTCTGGGGGAGGCTGAAACCGTAATTAAGTTAGGTGTTAAGTCTCCGTTCAGTAACCTGGGGGCTCAGCACAAGTGACTCCATTTTGGGCCTGTTGTCTCTTTTTTAACAGAGGGGCGTATGTTTTGTATGAGTATGTACTGAAGAAGGGAATGTGAAACAGAACTTGAGAGAAAGTGACATGAATGAGTGGAGAATTGAATTACATTCAGTGGGAAACTGGAAGGCAGAAGAATTTGAATTAGCTCTGAGTATGCGGTATAGATTAGCTCATCTGGGACAGGGAGAGGGATATTGGGAAGGTCCGGTAAAGGGAGGGTTTGATGTAATTGTATCTTCACGAGGCTAAGAGAAGAGGTAGACTTCTGACTCAGGTGGGATGCTCAGGCCCCAGGAATGAGAAGGAAGTGAGGAATAGAGGACATGCAGCTTGTGGGAGCCAGTGTGCTTGGTGGGGCCCTGTGGGGAGCAGAACCTAGGGAGGTGAAATCCGACTGTTGTTTGCTTCTCTTCCCTAGGGCTTCCTTGTGGAGGCTCATCCAGCCAATGCCTGCAGCCCCATTGCCCCACCACCCCCAGCCCCGGTCAACGGGTCAGTCTTTATTGCACTGCTTCGAAGATTCGACTGCAACTTTGACCTCAAGGTTGCTGAATGTGGAGCGGGAGCTGGGAAGCTGAGGGTAAAAAAAGCACCAGGAATGGAAGTAAGGCCCATGATGGCTCCTAACCTCCTGCCTTGTCTCCCTAGGTCCTAAATGCTCAGAAGGCTGGGTATGGTGCAGCTGTGGTACACAATGTGAATTCCAATGAACTTCTGAACATGGTGTGGAATAGTGGTAAGGTTGGGGGATCTGGACAGCTGGGTTTTCAGTAGCGCTCAGACTGAGAGATGGTGGGAGGACTGAAAGTGTAGGGAAGAGAAGTCGATCCTTTGGGTGGGATGGGGCAAAAGAGCCAAATGCTAGGGTTACTAAAGGATTGGAGTGGAGGGTTGGGTCCCCATTGTAATGCCCTGATCCTTGCAGAGGAAATCCAGCAGCAGATCTGGATCCCATCTGTGTTTATTGGGGAGAGGAGCTCCGAGTACCTGCGTGCCCTCTTTGTCTACGAGAAAGGGTAGGACGTGTCCCTCCTTCTCGCTCTTTCTTCAGCACTTCCATGCTAACCTGGAGCCCAAACCTCAGTGCCCCAACCATTCAGCCTCTGGCCCTTCATACTCTGCCTCTTGACTGTCTTCCCACCTCCTTCCCCACCCATGGGCCTTGTCCAGAGCCAGTTACTTTGTTCCTCTGCCTTTCCTGTCCCTCTGATACTCATCTTCCTTTTCCCAGGGCTCGGGTGCTTCTGGTCCCAGACAATAACTTCCCCTTGGGCTATTACCTCATCCCTTTCACAGGGATTGTGGGACTGCTGGTTTTGGCCATGGGAGCAGTGATGGTGAGTAGCTCAGGGAGTATGATGGGAAGAGCTGAGGCCTTTAAAGCCAGGCTGGATCTGGAGTTGGGAGGTGGGGATGGTTTGTACTAGATTATCCAGTTTTGTTCCCTAAGCCTGATCCATCCACTCCCCCTTCCCCAGATAGTTCGTTGTATCCAGCACCGGAAACGGCTCCAGCGGAATCGACTGACCAAAGAGCAACTGAAACAAATTCCTACACATGACTATCAGAAGGGTGAGGGGGATAGGGGAGAGGAGAGCCTTTCCCACAGCTTACCTGGTTCTAAAGTAGTTTGAGCCAAGGAGATAAGGGGCAAAGAAAGATGGTTGGAAGATGCCACCTTTCCTCCTCTTTCTCCCCATACATACAGTGAGGACAGATAGGAATAGAGCAGGAGATGGAAGGCAAAAATGACTAAATGGAATAGTTCAGGGAAGAGATGGAGGCCCAACCTTGTTTATAAAGGGGAAAGTGGAGAGAACAGAAAAATGGGAGGAGTAGGGAGGATTGAGTGTGAGAAGGAAGAAACAGGTAAGGAGGGGCTGGGTCTTCAGGCCCTGGAGCCTCCAGTGCCCAAATAAGGCTATAACAGAAGCCCTGCCCCCCCATTTCCGCTCCTCCCATTCCCTCTCTCTCCGCCCTTACACCTCCCCCAAAAAAAACCACTTCCCTTCTTACCTCTCTGTTTCTCTTTGCTTGTCCATTCTAACTCCAAATTCCTCATGTTCTACCCTGGCCTTACTCTGCCCCAGGCTTAGCTCTTCCACTGGTTCTGTAGAACCAGGGAAAATAACTTTTGCAGGGTTTAGCTCCACCACAGGCCTCCTGGAGTGAGTTTTTGTGGGCTCTAGTCCAGGATGGCTCAGTAAAAGGATTCCTTTCATCCTCCCTCAGGAGACCAGTATGATGTCTGTGCCATCTGCCTGGATGAATATGAGGATGGGGACAAGCTGAGGGTGCTCCCCTGTGCTCATGGTGAGGCCCTCCCTTCCTGTGCCCATGCCCCCACTCCACCAGCAGGTACCAGGTGCTTCACCTCATTCTTCTCTGCAGCCTATCACAGCCGCTGTGTGGACCCCTGGCTCACTCAGACCCGGAAGACCTGCCCCATCTGCAAGCAGCCCGTTCATCGGGGTCCTGGGGATGAGGAGGAGGAGGAAGAAACTCAGGAGCAAGAGGGTGATGAGGCAGAGGAGCCAAGGGACCACCCTGCCTCAGAACGGACCCCACTTCTGGGCTCCAGCCCCACACTTCCCACCTCCTTTGGTTCCCTAGCCGCAGCCCCCCTTGTTTTACCCGGGCCTTCAACAGATCTTCTCCCCTCGCCTTCCTCCTCTTCCTCTTCCGTTGCCATCCTGGTCTAATGCTCCCCTTACCCCTCCACCTCTGCTGACCTGTTTGCACAGCCTCTCCTCTTTCCAGTCTTCTATGCTGAGAGGGGACATTTCCGCCCCAGGTTTCTCCCTTACCCAACCCCGTCCTTTTGAGGGGGTTGAGGGTGCAGAGGGACTGGGTCTTCACTTACTGAGTTAATAAAATTGTTTTCGTGGACTAAGGAAGGGTAAGATCCTTCTCAAACAGGTGAATTGCCCCTTTTTTTGCCATAAAGGGGCAGGGGAGTGCTGGGAGACTAACCTATAGTCATGGGGACAGCCCCAGCAGGCATTTTTTGTGACTCAGAGAGGGGGAGCCCCACCCACACGAGGATGACTCAACTGGCCCTGCCTTTCCCACAGGCCTGGACCCATTCTCTGGTCTGGATGGTTCTATTCCATTATCCACCAATTCATCTAGCACACTGAGGACCTAGGACTGGAAATGCCACCGTGGAAGGGCTGGGCCACCTGGCCAGGTGGGCCTGAAGCAGGTGGCTCAGACCTGGACATGGAGGCAAGAAGCTCAAATTTCTAGTAGTGCCTCAACCCTCCTGCTGCTAACACCAAGCCAGGGTAAAGGAGGCAGATCCCAGTGAGTGTCCTCCATCCTGACGCCCAGGCTAAAACCACACAGCACCTTGTTAGTAGAATCTTTTTTATTCAGAAAAAAAACCCAAAAAACAAAAAAGTTTTCCAACCACACACAGGAGGGGTATGGGTAGGGGGAGGTGTCTGTCCATCCAGCCCCAGCCCCCAGCCCATGTGGTTTTGGCAGCAATAAGGGGTGTGGGGTAATGGCCCCCAAAATAAAAATGGTGTATGTGTGTATATGGGAAGGGAAGGAAAGGGGTGCAAAAGCAGTGGGGAGTGGTGGGGGGAAGGGACAGACGAGGTCAGTACTGGGAACGCCGCAGGTGGGAGGCCATTTCATAACATTTCTTGTTGATCATACCACCGTGGACACCTTCTTTGCCCATCAGCAGGACTAGCGCTGGAGGAAAGAGAAAGAAGGCTAGGACCCAGGTGTCACAATTCCACCCCCTGCCAGCTGTTCAGCAGCTGTCCAGCCCTGGGGGCTGTAACCCAACCTCATCTCTCCCAACCCCCCCCCACACAGGCAGGCTGTCAGTCACTCTGAAACAATAGGGCTTTTCAAAAGGGGAAAATCAAGCTTAAAGGCTGGAAAGGAACACACTAAAATTTAGGAGTCAAAGGCTTGTAGACTGTTGATTCCTGTTCAGGCTATAAATGGCTGTGAATGAGCCTGCCACCTCCAAGCTTTAACAAAAGGGCTCAAAAGACGTGAGCTAAATGCTGACTTATGACCAACAGTCTACCTCCTCCGAGAAAACAGGGAGTTTCTCGTTTGAAAAGGTTCAAGCCAGGAAGGAACTTAAGAGATAATACAGTTCAACTTCTTTATATTACAAGATGAGGAACTGAAAGAGAACTGGAGGGACTATCCAATGTCCCAGCATCCAGCAGGCTGGGAGAGAAAGCTGGTTTGGTTCCTTGAGGAGGAACCACACAGAAAAAGAAGCCAAAAAATTAACAGAAGGAGGTATATTAGGGATTTTGGAGCTAGGTAAAGGGTAAGACTCAGAAACTCACTCTTGGCAGTCATGGTGACAGTGATGTTGAAGGTGGGGGCTCCGCCGGTGCTCTTGGTACGAAGATCCATGGTAAATTCCCCATCCTGCAGCAGTGAGTCCCGGATCACAGAACATTTCTGGCCCCCAAGTGTCAGCCCATTCACGAAAAAACTTGACCGGTCTTTGCCAACCAGGACACCAACCTCAGCTGGCTGCAAGGGGAACCAAGCACCCATCAAGTTAGTCAGTATACCAAGATTCCCACATTCGCCAAGGACCCACCTGCCTTCCACTTCTCAGAGCTAGAATCGCCCCCCCACGGAGGGAAGGTGGAGGAAAGGCGTAGGTTATGTGCTTTGTACACATCCATGAAACCTGAGAAACTCTTAGGACTGTCGCAAGTTAGTGCACAAAAAGATCATGATCCTCAAACCTAGAGAATGGGAAGGGACGACATATTTCCTCTGGAGACTTAGATCTGGTTTAATAGGGAAAGCAAACCCAGGAAATAAAGAGGGCCAAAAGCCAGTGAGGACAGTGGAGTGGAATGGAGTGGGGAGCCTTTGGATGCTCAGCACTCTCCTTCAGGGAAAGCAGAAGCGAAGAGGGCAAGGGAGGGGGCGGGCTAAGCAGGAGAAGCAACTTTGCCCTTATTTGGTCAAAGGTGCGGCAGGAGTTGTTAGGGGCCCGGACGCCTGGGTCTCCAAGTAACCTAGAGTTTAGGTCCAGGTATCTATGCCCCAAGATGAGGAAGCAGATCCCTGGGGGCTTTCCGGGCAAGTTGGAAAACTTTTGAAGGAGGCCCGGGGCTAGACCCGGCAAGCCAGCTCTCGGGTCTAGATACCCCAGGGAACCTTTCTCCCCCTCCCCCTTACACCCCAAATCCCCACATCCGGTCCCCTCCCGCCCGGAAATCCCCTTCCCCCCTTTTGAACTTCCGTTCCCCCTCCCCACTTCCGGGCAGTGTGGACAGGGGAGGTGGTGATGGGGACAGCAGTAATCATCCCTTATTCCTGCGCTTATACTGTCCTAGAACTTCTCACAAAGTTCCCCTGCTCCAGGCCCCGCCGGATGGCGGGAAGGGAGGGCGAGGGGACTTCCGGGATTGTTCTCAGAGGAATGTTGAGTCCAACGTGCCCACTTAGGGGGGGCGTGTGGCGGCCTCGCCCTCTCTAATGGAGTTGGGAGGGGCAGGCAGCCCAGAGGGCGGGCATGGGACCCAGGCCACGCGACTGGGGCTCCCTCCCGCATAAGGAGGAACAATGGTGGAGGGGGCGCGAGCCAGCGGCGGGAAGTAGAGCTAGGGGTCCCCAAGTCCCCTCTCATTCACCATCCCTGGTTGAAACTGCAGCGCGTGCCCGCCTCGCCCAGGAGGAGGCGGAAGTGGGCCGCCGCACCGGGCGGCGCGCCCCTCCCCGCCCTGTGCCCCGGATGTAACGCCCCGTCGCGGAAAGCGGGGCGGCAGGCGGGATGGACGCGGCCGCCTGGGGCGTAGGATTGAGGGGCAACAGAGGGACCCGCTCACGTGCAGCCGCCATTCGTGCCGCTTCCAGGGCAAAGACCAGGTCAAGGCCTTTCGCTGCCCTCCCCAGACCGCGCCCGCCCCCACCCAAGTCCCTCCTTCAGCGTCCAAGTCCGGCCAGTGCCCCAGACCGCGCAGGCTTCGCAGTACCGTGATGTTGACGAAGGTTTTCCCGGGGACGGCGGCCCAGACGGAGGGCGAGTCCTTATAGCCCACGATGGCCGCGTCCTGACAGGTCCCGTCCGCCATGAGGTTGTCGATGTAGGCGTTCCACCCGGCCATGGCGCTGCTACTGGGGCTGCTCTCGGCGCTGCTGCTGGGGCCGCGGGCTGGGCTCGGGCTGCCTCGGGTTGGCGGGCGGGGGGAGGCGGAGAGCTTGGGGCACGCGCTGCTGTCCGGACCGCGGCTCTGCTAGCTGTGCAGCAACCCTCGCACCGCCACTTCCTGCTCCTCCCCCCCTCCCCTAGATTTTTATTTGCAAAGGGCGGTAGGGGCGGGGCCTGCTCCCCATTCCCTCCCTACCCCCACTTGCCTGCCCAGATACCGAACTTTGCAAATGCAATTTTAAAAATCCCTCCCCCTATTGCAAAATTTGCAGAGTTTGAGGGAAAGCAATGTCAAAGGATGGGGGGGCAGGGAAAGGTTAGGGTTAGGGCTGGCTCCACTTCGCATTAAATATAAACCAGACTTTGGTATAGGGGAAGGCAGTGAGCCACAGGGAGGAAGGAAAGTGAAAGGAGGAATTAGCAAGCTGCAAATTTAGCAAATTAAAGAGGAGTCGGGGAACTCATGGTTAAACCGAACGACTCCCCCTTCCCCCACCTCCGCCGGAGGGAAGGAACGGCGGGTGGCGGCGGCGCGTGCGGCCGCGCCTGCGCCGGGGCGAAGAAGGAAGGCGCGTGGGGCGGTTGGGGCCGGCGGCCGGCTTCGCGGGCGCGCGCCTGGGCGCGCCTGGCCGGACCGATTTGGACACCCCTGCGAAGGAAGCGGGCCGGGGACGTGTCTCCCGCCAGTCGGAAGGGGCGGGGGCGAGGCGTGCGCGTTTCTCCTCCTCCACTCTTGATTTTATTTATTCAAGAAATAAGGGAGCTAGGGGAATTTCACAAAATCCCCTAGCCGTTTATAGAGTTGAAGGCATCCACTGGGGACACTTGTGTCCCCAGCATCTGCCTAGGTGGCACAAGTTGGCCTCACTGGAGCCCACCCCCACTCCAGAGGACTATCCCTTGCTGGATCAGCTCCAGCCCCGAGCCTCACACCGATGTCCCAGCCCCGCCCGCCCCTCCGCCAGCAGTTTGGGTCACTGGCCGTGCCCCTCGGCCCGTCTCTGCAGAAGTCACTGGGCGCGGGCGCCCGCGCGGCCACAGGGACGGGACTATTTTTCAAAGCGGAAGAATACTAAGAAGTTTCAAGAGTTGCAACTTTTTCAATAAAGGGAAAGTCCCTTCTACTTTGGGCCGGCTGGGTTTTTTCTTCTTTTCCAGTAAAATTTATGCTAAGAACTTCTGTACGATTAGTTCGCTCGCCGACAACTGGGAAGGGGGTGGGGCATGACCTCACGGCGGGCTTAGGTGAATGGGTCGCCCCTGGCCGCCGAGGGGCTTGGCCACTTCCGACCCCTCGGGGCAGGAAGGGGCTTCGTTTCTCTCATCCTCCCGAGAGGGCCGCGGTTCCCTGCGGCCACTCTGAGCCCCTTGGACAGCCGACGCCCCCCGAACCCGTGTTCCTCGACAGCCGGTGTGGCTGACTCACTGGCCCACTCGGGCGGGTCCGCACGCGGGCACGTGGCGGCGCTCCCCGCCCGCCGTCTCCTGACCTCTGGCCTGCCGCACCTCCCACCCCGGGGTGGAAAAATCCCGGGAGGGAGCGGCCAGAGATAAGGGGGAGGGGCGAGATGGGAGATGGGGGTAGGGACCCTGGGGTGGGGGCTGGGACGCAGACTCCGCGGGGCAGGCGGGGCGGGGAGGTGAGTCACCGGGCGCGTTCCACCCCGGCGCCGGCAGGAGGGGCCTCCGAGTCGCGAGCGAGGAGCCGAGGCGCCCTGTGACCCTCGCCCCCCCCCACGCCGGCCGGCCCGAGCCTCGGCGTGCCTCCCTCTCCCGGCCGGGGCTGCGGCAGAACTCGGGGCAGCCCCACACTCCCCCAGAACCGCCCTGGCGGAGAGAGTTACCGAGGGCAGGGACCTGCTTCCCTGCACTGCCGCGAGCGGACCGCCGGACCGGCCCCGGGCGTTCAAACGCTCACAAAGGGCCGCCCCCCTCCTCCAGTCCATTCATTCTTTTCACTCCTGATTCAACATCATTCATTGATGGGCTGGGACCGCGCCCTGAAGCGCCCGCAGTCGTTAGGGACAGGGGCTCCTGACTGACAGTTTCCCCGCTGGGCGATAAGTGCTGTCCCAGCGCTATCAGTAGGCAGCCGTGCCAACTTTAAGGGCCCGTCTAAATTCGTCTCCCTGCTCTCTCCTCCAACCCCTTGCTGGCCTGGAGAGGGTAGGATGGGGTGGAGCCGAGAGAGGCTGCTATGAGGACCCTGAGAGGTGAGACCCTCTCGCCTTCTGAGTGGGGGGTTCAATTTTAGACCTCAGAGCTTGCCCAGAACCCCCGGCCCCTTCCCCCACTGAGGGCAGAGGCAGCCCTGCGCCTGCCAAGTGAGCTGAGCATGTGTGGATGTCAATCCTGCAGCCCCTCTTCCAGGCCCCCTCCCCAGCCCTGCAGGGCTCAGGTTACCCCTGGCCTTTCCTAAAGGGCATTAGTTCCTCTTTAACCTTTGCAAAAAGGGAATATAATCCTGCGGAGGGGAGAGACCCCCTACTCTGAAGCCCCTCCCCTTCTCCTCCACAGTGGTAGAATTAAAAGTAGGGAATTTTATTGGGCAACAGAGAGAAAGAAGGGGGTGATTAGCCTTTGGGAGGGGAGCAGGTGCCCAGGGCCAAAAGCCTCTTCTTTAGGCTTGAGTGGGCACTTGGCTGCCAACCCCGGTGTGGAGGGGGAGGATGGAGAGAGAGAGAGGCGGGGCTGGCTGGGGGACAGGGAGGCTCGGGGATAAATGCCCAGCCTGAGAGAGGGTGAGCTGACACCGTCCCAGCTGCCACCTAGATTCCCAGCTCATCTCAAACCACCAGCGAAGACAACCCAGGTCTAGTGAAATCTTTCAGCCCCAGAGGATGGGCGGGTGGTGTAAAGGGCGAGGGTGGCACTCGCTTGGAGAAAGTGGGGAAAATGTAGGCTTTTTTCCCTCTTGGGACCGGGGATGCTTGAGAAAGACTGGAGGGGTTGGAGCAAGCAGGATGGGGGTACACAAGGATAGGGAAATGAGACTGTGAAGAGAGGCAGGCAGAGATGGCTAGAGAAGGGTATTTAGAGTTGGAGACAGATGAGGAATTTGGGGTCCCTGAGGATTTGAAGAAAACTGAGGAGCAGGAAAATGAGAACCAGAATAACAAGAGAGGATTTGAGGGCTACAAAACCATGAAGAACAGATTGCTTTACCAGAAGGGTGGGGGGAGAAGGCATAAGTGCAGCTTTGTGGGAGATGGGGGTTCAGGGAGGGTGGAATCCGAGGAGTTAGAAAGGAGAGGCCCCTGGATTCTTAGGATGAGAGAGTGGAATAGGAGCTGTTCTGAGTGGGGGAGGGGGCTTGCCTGCCTCTTTGGTCTGTGACCTTTTTGTGGGATATTTTTAGTGCCAGCACCTGCCTTGGGGTGGGGAAGACTCTTAAAGGGCAAGGGATTTTGGGTTCCTTAAGGGCTCAGCTGTCCACACTCACTCACATCTCGTGTCCTGCAGCCATGGCCATGCAGAAAATCTTTGCCCGGGAAATCCTGGACTCCAGGGGCAACCCCACAGTGGAGGTGGACCTGCACACAGCCAAGGGTAACACAGGCCCATTGAATTGGTTTGCCTTGGAAGACCCAACCCCATCAGGCCTTTGTCTCCCATCTCTGTGCCACAGCCTCTCCTTTCTCTGGGATCCCCTTCCCCAGAGTTCTTCCCGGGCCTTCCTCTTCTAACCTGGCTCCCCACGGAGGAGAAGCAGGAGTCTCTGTCTGCCTCCTGCCCCTAGGCTCAGAGGATACCTCGGCCCTTTGGGGGTGGATGAGGCTCTCTATGATCTTCCAATTCCTCCCGCCCCAGGACGATTCCGAGCAGCTGTGCCCAGTGGAGCTTCCACCGGTATCTATGAAGCTCTGGAACTAAGAGATGGAGACAAGTCTCGCTACCTGGGGAAAGGTGAGGAAAGACTGGCACTGGAGGAGCCTGTATATGGGGGTGGTTCCAGGACGTGGGCACACAATGTCTGCGTGGGGTAGAGGACTGGGACTCAAAGCTCTTGAGGAGCTGGGGTCCACAGGAAGAGACTTGATTCAGTCAGAGATCTGACCCCCACACCCTGGCCTCTCTAGGGGTCCTGAAGGCTGTGGAGCACATCAACAAGACTCTAGGCCCTGCTCTGCTGGCAAAGGCAAGTGGAGGAGGCTGATTCCCCCTCCCCCACCCCCTTATGCCTGTGAGAGGCCGGGTAGCCCATCTCCCCCAAATACCTGCCCTTCTCCCTTCTCCGGCACATGCCCTGGCTCCTAAGAAAACCTGACCTCTGCTCTCCCTTCCTCAAACCTGCCCTTCCAGAAACTAAGTGTTGTGGATCAAGAAAAAGTTGACAAATTTATGATTGAGCTGGATGGGACCGAGAATAAGTGTGAGTGAAGGGCTAGGGATAAGGGAAGGGGTGGGATGCGGGAGGGGTAGGGGGGAGACCACGGGGCTGAGGTCTGGTTAGTATTATTTCCGTGTCCCATATTTTGGGGCACACCGTAGCTGGATGGACTTCTATTCATTCCACAGGCATTTCCTGATGCTTTCCCTCTGCCAGGCCTAGGCCGGTCTGTGGACGCAGACGTGAAGCTGACACGTTCCCCTGGGGTGGGGGCTCCCAGAGTACCTCGGGCAGCCGGGGAGACATCTGTTAACAAACTCTTAATGCCCTGTGGTTTGGAGTTCTGGATTCTTCCTGGAGTGACCAGAGGGAAAATTCGAAGAGATGACCCCAAACTCTGGGGGAACAGCTCTCATCCTTTCTTTGTGCTTGCCTCCTCCAGCCAAATTTGGGGCCAATGCCATCCTGGGTGTATCCCTGGCTGTGTGCAAGGCCGGAGCAGCTGAGAAGGGGGTCCCGCTCTACCGACACATCGCAGATCTCGCTGGGAACCCGGACCTGGTCCTCCCAGTCCCTGTGAGTGCAGCTGCCCCTGCCAGATCCCACAGTGACTGAGTTGCCCCACCCAGCAAGGATTGCATAAACAGCCCCTGGAAAGTCCACCTTCCAGACCCAGTTCCAAAAAAGCGGTTTCCTGAAATGGAACCTCTCCTGCCGTGGTCCAGCCCCTCCCTCTTTGCCACAAGCCAAACCTTCCCTTAAGCCTCTCTGCTTCTTTCCCTTGATGTAACCAGGTCCCTCACATTCCAGTTCTAGGCTCAATAACTCCAACTTCTCCTTCTGCCCTGTATCCCAACCCCCAAGTCAGATCGAGAGCTTCTTCGTGGCAAGGATCTTGGCATTTCTTTGTATTTTCTTCAATCTTTATTAAACCAAATTCTCTCTTTATAGAAACCCTTTGAATTTAATCTCAGTAATAATATTACCACTTACTGTTGCTTATGTGGCAGACTGTAGGAAAGCATGCACTCTGGAGACAAGCTTCCGGGTTCAAGTCCTGGTTTTACCAGTTTCCTAGTTGTGTGATCTTAGGCAAGTTGGTTTAACCTCTCTATGCCTCATTTTCCCCATCTGTAAAATGGGGGATAATAATAGTGCCTAGTTAATAGGTTTGTTTTGAGAATGAAATGAGCTAACGGAATTTACGTAAAGCACTTAAAGCAGTGCCTGGCCTTGGTAAGTGCCATATCAGTGTCAGCTATTACACACCAGACACGTGCTAAGAACTTTGCATTCAATTTCTCTAGTTTCCAGCATAAGATCCTGCAGATAAGCAGGCGGTATCCCCATTTTATAGACATGAGGAAAGAGGCTCTGAGAAGTAAAATTACTCATCCTAGATCACTCAGCTAGTAAGTAGGAAGCCAGGATTCCACCTTGACAACTTTCCCCAACCCTCCTGATCCCTCACACCCTGTCCCAGGTCTGAACACCCTCTCCCTGCCCCAGGCCTTCAATGTGATCAATGGGGGCTCCCATGCTGGAAACAAGCTGGCCATGCAGGAGTTCATGATTCTGCCCGTGGGAGCCAGCTCCTTCAGGGAAGCCATGCGCATTGGCGCTGAAGTCTATCACCACCTCAAGGGGGTCATCAAAGCCAAGTATGGGAAGGACGCCACCAATGTGGGTGACGAGGGTGGCTTTGCACCCAACATCCTGGAAAACAATGAGGGTCAGTGTGAGCTCTCGGAGGGGCAGAGGCCCTGGGTTCCCACAGAGAAGGGGCTACAGAGATAGGGTGCCGTGGAGCCTCAGGTCCTCTCTTGCCCCTCTCTCAGCCCTGGAGCTGCTGAAGACGGCCATCCAAGCGGCTGGTTACCCAGACAAGGTGGTGATTGGCATGGATGTGGCAGCGTCAGAGTTCCATCGCAACGGGAAGTATGATCTGGACTTCAAGTCGCCTGATGACCCTGCACGGCACATCACTGGGGAGAAGCTGGGGGAGCTGTACAAGAGCTTCATCAAGAACTATCCTGGTGAGACTGCAGGGTTCCACTGCTCCTGCCCGAGTCCCTGGCAACTGCCCAACACACTGACTTCACTGCCTCCGCTGCCACCAACTCGGTCCTTCCAGTCTTTAGCCCCATCAAAATCCCAACCTAAACTCTTCTGACCAGTCATCTCTCCATGAGGGCCTTCTGACCTTTAACCCATCTCTGCCCCCATCTCCCACCAGTGGTCTCCATCGAGGACCCCTTTGACCAGGATGACTGGGCCACTTGGACCTCGTTCCTCTCGGGGGTCAACATCCAGATTGTGGGGGATGACCTCACAGTCACCAACCCCAAGAGGATTGCCCAGGCCGTTGAGAAGAAGGCCTGCAACTGCCTGCTGCTGAAGGTCAACCAGATTGGCTCGGTGACCGAATCCATCCAGGCGTGAGTGCCTCCTGGCCTGGGGCGCACCATAGCTTCCCTCCACCCCAGCTCTGCCCACTCCAGCTACAGTCTTGCCCACTAACTCCAAGTCTGACTTTCCCCACCCTCCTGACCTCAAGGCTTTGACTACCCCTTGGCCCGACCCCAAGAACTTTGCCGTTGTGTCCCTGCCATGCCCCACCCCACTCCGTGCCATTCCTCTCTCCCAGATTCTGCCCTTCTTCCCACCAGCGTCTCAGGAGCCCAAATTCAAGATCAAGAATCTCCTCTTCTCTCCTACTTCCCAAAGAACTTAGTCATTACCCTCCCCTCAAAGTGCCCATTCCCCAAAACAAGGGAAAAGCCCCACCAGCCCTTGGCTTCCCCACTGAGGTAGTGCCATTAGGTCTTATCACATGTCCTCTCTACCTAGCTGTAAATTGGCTCAGTCTAACGGCTGGGGAGTGATGGTGAGCCACCGCTCTGGGGAGACTGAGGACACGTTTATCGCCGACCTCGTGGTGGGGCTCTGCACGGGACAGGTACTCATGGCTCTCCTCTGCCAAGCATCTCACCAAGTTTTCTTGGGGTCCCTGGCCTCCTGCCCCTGAGTTGAATGCCACCACAGGCTACTCCCTCAGGGCCAGGCCCAATCCCTCCTCTCCAGCCTCCTGCAAACCTCGGATTCCCTCTTCCCTCCTTAGATCAAGACTGGTGCCCCCTGCCGCTCAGAGCGTCTGGCCAAATACAACCAGCTCATGAGGTACAGTGGTGTAGTCGGCCTGGGCGTGGGCAGCCGAGGGCTGTGGGTTGGAAGGGTGCAGCTCTGACTTTATCTGCCTTCCAGGATTGAGGAGGCCCTTGGGGACAAGGCTGTCTTTGCTGGACGCAAGTTCCGTAACCCAAAGGCCAAGTGAGAGGCTGGAGGCCCCCGGACCCCACAGTACAGGTCTAGGCCTTCAAGCCTTTCTTCCTGAAATAAACACTGGTGCCAACCACGACAGTGGTGTGCTCTTTTGTGGGAGGGAGTAGATGCTGGTCTCTGGGCTGTGTAAGACAGGAGGTTGAGAGGTAGGGGCAGGAGGGGGAGAACAGACGTGGAACCTGCTGGGATGAGGAGGAAGTGAGGGGCTGGTCAGCGAGGAAGTTGGGCTGGACCTTGAACAACAAAGTTCACATTTTGGAAGGAGGCTGCGGGAAGCGGGTGCCATGTGTGAAATGAAGCTGAAGAGGCACTGACAGAACATGGAACCAGCTCCAGGAGGGGAACGGGGTAGGGGACCAGGGGGTGTGACATCACCATGAGGGGGAAACTAGATCAGATCTGCCGGTAAGTTGAAGTACACGGTCTGCAGAGTGCACTGCAGCGTCGAAGTCTGAGTGCTCATCCTCACGAAATCCAAGCGCGTGGTGAGAATGAGTGATAATCAGAGCAGCTACCACTTCTATGGAGCTTCGAGGATCTGGAACGGTTCTAAATATCTGACATATATTGACTTGTGTAATCTTTGAAATGGTTCTATTAGATAGTTACCATTGTCCCCGTTTTATGGGTGAGGAAACTGAGGCACAAAAAGGAAAAATACCTGTTACCCAAGGTAACAGAGTTAGTAACTGGCAGAGCCAGGGTCCAAAGCCAGGCCATGTGGCTCTAGCGGTTTTGCTCTTAAAATATTCTCTCTTATAAATCTCTATGAAAGGGCCAATAATTGGCCATCCTTGGCCTACACAAACTAAAATTTTATACTGTTCAACCTAAAATTATTTCTCTTCCTCTCCAGGACCCACCTTTCTCTGTTCAAATAAACCAAGACTTTGGGTCAAACAGTGTTTATTGAATGTAGAGTAACCCCAGCCCCATGGGGAAGAAAATTTCAAGGAGAACAAAGAATAATACAGATTAAATACCCACCCGTGCATTCACACTCTTTCGCACACACACGCACACACACACAAACACACAACACATCCATATCCAAGCTCCAACAGTGACAAACTCTTGCTTCCCCCAGCCTGAGTGACAGCTGTTAGGAGGTGGTTCAGAGGTGGGGCTCCAGGACGGGTTCTAATAGCAGCAGCCTTGTCCCTCTCTGCCCCCGGTCCTGCCCCAGGGAGCTGGGGTGCCTAGGAGGTAGGTGGCAACTCTTCCCCGCTCTGCCGCAGACGCTTCTTGGCTCTGATCTCATTCATGGCCTCTTCAATGGAACGTGTGTCCCTCTTGTTGGCCACAGGCACTGGGGGCAGAGGGGAAGGTGGGGAGGGCCTAGGAGCCCTGTGCCGTGAGCTCCCCACCCCTCCCCCGCCATCCTGTGCTCCTCTTCCTGCCCTCCCCAGCCCCCACCGTGGCCTCCTGTGATCCTCTCCCTGCCCTGCCCAGCCCCCACTGTGGCCTCACCACAGCCGTAAGTCTTGTTGGCCTGTAGCATGTGGGCTGCATCCTTGGCTGCCCCCTTGCCGATGAGGTGGCTATATTTGTCCTTGTAGTCGCTGGCGGGGCTCACCACCACAGGTCCCTGCTGGGCCGCCTCCTCCTCCTGCCGCTGGGCCAGCTCCTAGGGGTGCAGAGATGGGGCACCAGTGCTCAGGGGCCTGACCCCAACCCCTCCCAAGTGGGCTGCAGGGCTCCAGGGACTGCCAGGCATAACTCACCTTCAGCTTCCGTTTCTCCTCAGCCTTCTGGGGGTCCCACTCCTCTCCACGACGGTAGGAGTCCAGCTCTTCATCTGAGGGTGCAAACTCCTGGGGAAGAAAGGAATGATGGGGTGTAGGCTCCATATACACGTATTATCTCATTCCTCTCCCTCTGGGAGGTACAGGTTGAAAAGGAGAGAGGAGAGAGTGGGGAACTCAGGCCTCTCACCTTTTTGAAGATCATGACGTAGCGACACTCGTCGTCTTCCCCGAAGGAGAAGGATGTCAGGCCAGCCACTTCTACCACATCGTGTCTGGGAAGGGAGGGCAGAGGAGAAAGAGTATGTAGAGCCATGAGGGAGCCTAGCACCCTCCTCTCGCGGATTCCCACGCTGGCCCTTTCATGCCACCCTGGCCACCCGTTTCCTGCCTCCTCCAGTCCAGAGACACTCACAGTATGCTCCTCTCTATCTTGTTCATCGGCTGAAACTTTTTCTTGATCTGCCCACTGTCTTGGATGAAATCTGACACCTCTTTCTCCATCTTGGGGGAAAAGGGATGAAGACATGAGATGATGGCTCTGCCCCAATATCCCTCTCCCCACCTGGGCCAACAGGCCTTCCCCTCCCCACACCTTTCCCAGCCTCCGTGCCACTGGCTTCCAGGCTTCACCTCTCTCGAGACATTTTTAAAAAAGGAATCCTCAACCTTCCAATCCTAACTTATGGGAAGTCCTTCCTGAGGCTGCCTTTGGTCTCCAGTCGTTCTCACCCTTTTACGAAACTCCACTTTCTGTTGTTTCTCTTGCTCCTGCAGTTTCTTCAGGCGGGCAGCCTGCTCTGGGGGGAGAAATGGCAGCATGAGGCCAGGAGTGGAAGCACGGGTGGTGAGAGTTTGTAAAGCTTCCAAAGAGGTCTGGTGTCCACTGGGAGGTGTCAGCTGGGAAGGCAGGATTACTGGGCATTCACCAAGCATTTACTGATATTTCCTCTCTATCTGTGGCACTGTGCTAGGCCCTGGAGTACAAAGATGATTAAGGCATAGCTTTGCCCTTCAAGAGCCCACAGTTTAGTGGGAGTAACAAAGATGAGAATCATGCTTAACCCCATTTCCCAACCCTACTGGGGAAACCAATTAACAAACATTTATTTAATGACCACAACATACAAAGAACTATAAGGCATCTGGGGAGGTAAGGATAACAGGCTAAACCCTGGCCTCAAAGAGTTTATCATCTCAGTAGGAAAGGGGAAATTATTTAACTTCCTATATTTTGTAACACCCCCACTTCTCACTTCTACAGACAAGATGAAGCTGAAATGGCTAATCTGACCCTCTTCTCCTTTAGGAGTATAGGTGTCCCAGGTGACCTGCAAAGGAACTCCCCACCCTTGAGTCTTATTGCCCCCCTCTCCTCTCTTCTGCCATTTCAAATCCTTTCTATCTTTACAGTCCACTTCCTCCACAGGATGTGAACCTCTCCAGCTGCACTGAGCCACTTCCCATTTTCCTAATCACTCCATGCCTTTGCACATCTTGTTCCTTCTGCTTGAAATGCTTTTCCTCCTCTTGCAAACTATGAGAACTACCATGAGTCAGAGTTATTCACTGCTTCCTCTGGGGCCCAAGCACATTTGGTTCAGACACCCACTAGAGAGCATGTGCTGAGAACTAACATAACATAACTTTTTATTTGTCTCCCCTACCAAATTATGAGCTCCTAGAAGGCAGAGACCCTATTCATCTCCTATCCAGTTATTTTCTGTGGCCCCAGGGCCTGACAGTTTAGGAGCTCTCATCTCTCTGACCTCAAGGGCTCCGACCAACAGTGCATCCCATCTTGGCCATTAACTGTTCTCTAACTGGTTTGTGAATCTTCTCTCTGAATCTGAGGAGGTGTAATAAGATTGTGGTTAAGAACATAAGCTTCAAAGTCACATCTGGGTTTGAAACCCTGCCACTTTGTAACCGTTCAACCTCAGGCAAGTGACTACTAAACTCTGAACTTCAGCTTCCTAGTCTGTCAACTGCTGCTGGTGAACCCCACCTAGACAGTGATGGTGAACATTAAATAATTCCAATTCCCAGTACCCACTATGCTCTCTCCTTCCTCAGAGCTTTCAAATGCACATCTCTGCCTGTAACACTTTGCTCTCCCTCTCACTTACTGAATTACCTACTGTTCAGCTCTCAGCTCACTGCAGACTAGGTTAGGACCCCTAGGTAGTTGCTCTCATAACAATTATTTTTCTTTCAGAGGACTTATTGGTTATTAAACTTCTGTGTGATCATTTCATCAATGCTCCAGACTGTGGGCTCCTGAGGGTACCCCTCGCCCCTGGCAACCGTTCAGTAAATAATGCATGATATTTCAATATTAAGCAGCACTTGAGAACTTTGAAGGCATCCAGCCTGCCGGGACGCCGGTGCCCGTGACGGGGCTTGTCCCTGGTCAAGACCCGCAGGGTTGGGAGCTGGGGTCCTCACCGCGGCAGTCATTCTGCCAGAGTCACTCACGCGCCACGGCGCAAGCAGCCCGGGGGAGGCCGGCACTACCCGGCCGGCCGCGCCCTACGCTGGCAGCCCTGGCAGCCGAACTGCAGCCCGCCTGCGGGGAAGGTGCTCGGAGAACACAGGCGGGGAGACCAGGCCAATCGGACCCGGCTGGGGCATTCTCATCCCTTTAATCGACATCACGAGCCGGGCGGGCTGCTCGGGAATTTAAGGCTACAGATGAGAGAAGGGAAGCAGGGAGGCAGACGGGACAGGGTTAAGTCAAGTAGGAGGAGCATAAGGGCACCGACAGGACCCAGCAACCAACGGAGGTGCTGAGGGTAGGCTGGGCCAGAGACAGGTCGAACAAGACTTCATAGGTAGACCTTTACGTTGAGACGGCCAATAGAGGTGAAAGGATCGGCGTGTCCTGGACCCAATCGGAAGCGGGATGGAGCGCAGGGACATGAGCGCCGGGAGGCGGGCGGGGCCGAGCGGTCGGACACGCCCTCCTCCGATCCGCAGGCGGCCGGGGGGGGGGGGAGCCGAGGAACACCAAGGGATCGGGCGGGGTGGTGGTGAAGCAGCCCACCAATCAGAGCACGCGAGCAGCGGACGGGCGGGCCCGTCGCCGAATTGAAAACAAGGACTGCGGAACGCCAGGCTAGGGAAAGAGGCAGGGGGCTGGCGATAGGCTTCAGGGAGCCAATCATCGTCCGCTAAGGAGAGCGGGCGGGGCGGCAGCCCTTTTAGGGACTCTGGGGGTCTCGGAAAGGGCCTGTGAGGGGTCTCTCAAGGTTGAGGAGGCGGCGTCGTCCAAAGAGGGAAGAGTGCGGTCCTGAGAACCGGGCGAAGAAAGGCGGCTGTGAATTTGGGATCCTCACCTCGGGCCTTGCGCCGAGTCTCCTGGTCACCGAGGCTGGGTGGCTTCTCCATGGAGCTCAGGATGGAGCCCAGTAGGTCCGCCATCTTGGGAGTGACTGAGAAGGGGCGGTGCGTCTTAAAGGGAAGGGCGAAATGCCTTTAAGGCCGGAAACACGTCGGAGGCGGAAAACCGTGCGCCCACCCCGCCTGGGCCGCTGCTGACCGCGGTCCCGGCGCGCGCGGCGACCTCCCGCCGGCCGAGGCCCCGCCCCGCCCGCCCTCGCAGACAGAGGCTGGAGGCTGGCTGGTGCAACGATGTTTAATGGCAATTCGTAGAAACCAAGCCCATGCACAAGTAGAAAGTGCTCGTGGAGCCGGCAGGAGGCCCCCGCCGCGCCGGGGACCCACAAGCCCGGCCGTGCAGCCCTCCCCGCGGCGCCTTAAATAGATTCTTCACTATACTCTGTATGTTACATTATGTACAAGCCCCCTCCCCTCAGGAGACGGGGCGGGACTCCGCAGCGCGTTCCCATATACACCCCCCTTTGGGCCGGAGGTTGGTGGCCAGAGTCGGGGTGACGGGGGAAGACATGGCCAGGAAGGGAGGAAACAGACGCAAACATGCGGAGTCGGGTGGGGGCCCGGTCAGCCCTGAAACACGAGGGGCGCGCGCAGCGAAGGCAGAGGTGGGGCCGAGGCGGATACATTCAGAGACGCGTCGAACAAATAAATAAGGCAAGTCAGGAAGGGGCCGGTCCGGTGCAGGCAGGGAGGGAGCTATGGAGAAGAGGCAGGCAGGGCTCCGGAGGTCACAGCTGAAGATGCAGGTATGTGGGGCGTGGGTCTTCTGGAGCCAGGGACCGAAAGAGGGGGGGCACGACCCAGAGGGAAGAGGAGCGAGGTGGAGGAGCCGGGGGTGGGAGAGGGAGCTCAGCACTTCGGAGGGGGAAGAGGATGGAGACCTAGCAAGGGCTCCAACCAAAGTGAGGGGGAAAGCTGCCGACAGGGGGCTCCTCCTCCCCCAGAGAGCCCTCTCCCTGTTAAGACTGCAAGAAGCGGCCCCCAGGGTGGTGAGAAAGGCGGTGGAGAGGTCAGGTGGCCAGTCCGGGTTGGGGAAGCCCTTCCAACTCCTGATTCTGCTTCAATTCCCTCATCCTGCAGAGAGACAAAGAAGGAGTCAGAGAAGACTAGCAGATCAGGGAAGGTGAAGGTGGCAGGGCAAAACCCAGCGAGAGAAAAGATGGGTACCTGTGTCGGCAGCGCCGCAGGAATCTCATGATCTTCCGGGCTGCCTGGTCCTGCTTCTTGGTGAGAAAGGAGCCTCTGGTGGAAGAAAGAAGAGATGAGGAGACCTCACACAACACTCAGACATCCCCTGCCCTCAGCCCCTTAGGAACCCAGCAGGGAAGGACACGATGATGGGCTGGTGGTTGGGGGTCTGTGGGCATTGGGCAGGGTTGCAGTGAGTAGGCACAGAGGGCTGGAGGGCTGGGGCCATACTTGTTGCGGGCAGGCAGGCTGCCCGGGGGCCGGTGGGGAGGCCCGGGCCGGCGTCGGTAGGAGCGGTAGTGCTGCTGGATAAGCACGGCTGCTCGGCGGCTCTGCTGAAATCGCTTCTGTTCGTAGTAGCTTCGGAACTTGCTCTGGATCAGGATGGCCGCCTGGGTCATCTTCTTATAGAGTGCAAACTGCAGGGGTTGGGAGGAGGGACAGGAGCTGAAATGGAGCGACAGACCCAAACCCCTGAGGGTCACCCCCAAGTTCAGTTGATGCATGTCTCTTTGTTTAATCCACACGCTCATGGAAAGGCTGAATGATCACAGACAACCTCACACCCAGATCTCATGCCTGATACCTTAAGTGCAATCCAGGTCAGCTTGTGGAGAGAGAAGGGGAGTTAGGGCTCCGGCAGCATTCTGGGTGCTCTGGGCTGAAATGGGTGTGTGTGGTGTGGAGTGGTGGGTATGCTTTCCAGAGAGAAGGGTCTCACCTGCTTGTACTTCCGGTAACAGCGCTGGATCACAGCTGCTGCTACCTCCTGCTGCTCCTTCAGCCGCCGGCCCTAAGGGGAGGGAAGGAAGCCTCAGCACCTAACAGCCCACCTAACAGACATCTGACCTGTCCTTCCAACTTGCCTGGGGTCCCCTGACCCTTCACCCCATCCAAGGCCTGTCTGGATGACTGTTCTCCCTCCCAAAGTCCTAGGAGCCCACAATCTCCCGACTGAAGATTGTGTAATTCATCCCGAGACTCCCAACCCCCTGACCTTGTACTTTCGGAAGGCTGTCTGGATGACTCGGGCTGCCTCATACAGTTCCCGCTGCTCATGATCTGATAGTGTCAGCAGGGCAAAATCACTCTCCATCTTGCCACTAGCAGATGCAGAGAGAAACTCTGCCCAGGAAGGTGCTGGAGGGATAGCCAGGCGACCCCGCTCAAAGGGCAGTTCGCTGTAGGGGACAGGGAGAAGGGATGTCATGGGCTATGTGAAGTCCCTCTTCTCCCACCTAGGGACTGCTGTGAAGGCAGACCCCCAGCAACAGAGACTGGAGAGTGACCTCAGAGCTCATCAGCCAGTTCCAGTCCCTTTCTCAAAGGCCCTGGGACCTGAGCCACAATGGAGCTTTGGCTATGGGGAAGCCTCCTTCTTCCCTCCCATCTTCCTTTGAAGAATAATCTGGAGGCTCTGTCCTGAGCTGGTCACCTGGGAGGGGCTGAGCTGGGGAAATGGTCCACATTCTCCAGGTAGCTGGCCAACCAGGACATGGTCTCGCTGAGCCCCAGGGCCCCAGCCCGCTCCCTCATTGGGGCTCCAGCCTCAGGCAGCCCCACGAAGTCCTCTCGTTTAATCCGCTCTGGTGTGGCTTCGATGATCTGCTTGGCCAGTGAGATCATGTCCACCTGGATGAAGGAGAAGCTGGGTGAGCCATGAGATGCCTCAAATGCCAGAGGTTCCTGCCCTGCCAAAGCTGTAGCCTCAGTCCACTTCCTGTCTTGTTCCTCTTCTCACCACCAGACGATGAGGCCTCAGGGATTGCTGTCCCTGCTAAACCCATCTTTCTCAGCCACTGTTCCAGATTCATTCATTTATGCTTGTTGGGCTCCCACTTGGGAGTACAGCTCTCTATGTTGAGGGGTAGTAGAAAACAGGATAGAAAGAACATACTGCAAATGGGGATTCCGGAACTGAGCAAATGAAGGACTTACCCTTCCAGGCCGACTGCCCACTGTCCCACCTGGGCCTGCCCCATGCTAGCCAACCAGCACATCCTCCCCACAGACTTGGCTTTGCCCGCCACCACACCCCCCTTCAGCTCTCCAAGAACCAGCTCAATGCTTGCCAGCCACATGACACCCTGTTGAATGGCTCCAGCCTTGCCTTTGCTCCAGCCCTGAAGCCCACAGCACTTCCTGCTGACCACAGGTAACACAGCCGACCTTGCAGAGTTGTCAGGTTTTCTGTACTTTTAGTGCTACCCAATTAATCCATTAGCCTCTCTAAAGCAGATATGTCCCCAGGTTCTAGCAGAGAAGTATGCTGCTACACTTCCAGATTCATTCTCTCTCACTTACTCATTCATTCCACAAGACTTTCTTAGCTTTTACCATGTGTGAGCGTCCTCCACCGGGATCATTGCCAGATCCCTCCATCTTGCCAACCTCTCTGCTCCACACACCTCCCAACTTCCCTCAATCGCTCTGGTTCCCCAAGAACCTTGTCTCTTCATGGATTAACAGGTAACCCTAACAACCCAGCACTAATTGAAGGTATTCCCCAGGATTTTTAACCTCTGGTGCCTCATGATTTCTGAGTTGCAGGCTGTGACAGGAGCTAAGCAAAGGGTTACATCTTGCCTGTCCCAAAATGAGGGTACATGGCCTTTTCTTTCCAAACAGAAGCCAGACTCTGATTCTGTTCTCGTAATAGCTGGCGTCACCCCACCCCTGCACCCACTCTATTTCTAGCCCTCATAATTCCACCAACATAAGCAGTACCGAGATCACATCCACAGCTGGTAGGCTGTCAGCATCCTCGGGAGCAGCCTCACCATCTGGGGCTGGGGGAAGAGGAGGCGGTGAGGGTGGGGGCCCTTTGGGGGTGGTGGCTTCATAGTCCATGAGGAGTAGGGGGGCCTGTGGGACACCAGAGGAGAGCTGGCCTGAGACCATCTCGCCCATAGTAATCTCAGAGGCTGGCAGTGGAGCAGGGGGAGGACTCCCATCCGGGGCACTAGAATAGGCTGATGTGACGGAGAAAGTGCCATCTGACAGTTCCGAGGGCGAGGAGACACTGCTCAGACCTGTGAGGTGAGGGAAGAGGGTAAGGGCAGCAGGAGCCATCTACTATCCCTCTAGTTGCCTACCTGCCCCCATCCTTGCTCTCAATCTGTTGTTCTTGCTACTATTATCTCCCCATCCCCGCCTCTTCCTCTCATACTCTTTCTGTCTCCCATCCTTCAGCTTTCCCATGGCCTATCCTAACCACATCCCCTTCTTTGTTTTTTTTGTGCAGAAGATCAGCCCTGAGCTAACATCCAATGCCAATCCTCCTCTTTCTCGCTAAGGAAGATCGGCAACCCTGGGCTAACATCCGTGCTCATCTTCCTCCACTTTATATGGGACGCAGCCACAGCATGGCTTGACAAGCAGTGCGACGGTGCGCGCCCGGGATCCGGACCTGTGGAACCCTGGGCCGCCGAAGCGGAGCGCGCGCACTTAACCACTGCACCACCGGGCCAGCCCCTCACATCCCCTTCTTAAAAAGGTTAGGGGAAACCCTCACCAGTGTCTGGGCTGGAGGAGGGTGGCGACAGGGCAAGTGGGGGCTCAGCTGAAGCTTCTTGTCTCTGCAGTTCTTCGAGGCAGCGGGCAAGGCGCACATGACCCCGGGAGTGAGCCACGGACAGGGGTAGACGGCCCAGAGAGTCGGGAATGCTCAGTGCCTGTCTGTTCCAACGGAAAAGGAGCACAGCAGCTTCCAGGTGTCCCAGGGCACAAGCCCACATCTGAGGAGAGGGGCAGGGAGAGCAGGATGGAGGAGAAGGGGGGACGGAGGTGGAGGTGAGGCCTAAGGTCCTCCTGGCCAGGTCTTCAATCCCTAAGTCCCTAGCCCTCCCCAATCCTTCCCTGCATCCCTCAAAGCATCTTCCCTTTGAAGCCCTGTTCCCATTTCCCATTGCCACGTGCACTCAGGACTCCAGCCTCCTCACCAGAGGGGTGCAAGAGAAGTGATCAACGTTGAGTGGGTCAACCTCTTGCTCTAAGTCCAAGCTTCCGGTCTCTACACTCCTGGAGGGTTTGAGAAAGGGACGACAGAGCCCATCAGGGAAAAAGTGGGCAAAGTAGGATCATCAGAATTGAAGGGACTGGGAAGCAAGCTGTCTAGAAGCACTAAGATCAGTGGATGAAGCAGTCGAAGAGATTAATAAACGTAAGGAGCTAAAGAAGTCAGTGTCTAAGTCAGGAGGTATTAAAATTCCCCCAAATGCAAATCCTCTTCCAGCCCCTTTTCCATCCCACAGTGACCCCAGCTCCCTCTTGGCAGGGGTCCAGGTCCTCCAGTTCCTCCTCAGTCCCCTGGCACTTCTGTCCCAGTGGCTGCCCAGCCCCCTCCCTGCTGCCCCTGCTCACCGCCACTGGCTCAGGGTCTCGATGAGGCGGGCGTAGCCCTGGGCAGCAGCCAGGTGCAGAAGGCTCATGCCCCGGAAGGGGCTTCTGTGGGCCAGACGTTCAGGACCCCTCCAGGTGGAGCGTGGGATCATGCTCTCTACCAAGACCACCACCCGTGCCTCGAACCCGGGCCCCTGGCCTTCATCCTGCGGGACACACACCCTTATGCAGACACCTGAGCATCTGGTTCCCTGGCTTGGGATGGCCTTGGCCACCCCACACCTGTCCTCTCAGCTTCTAATTCTGCCCCCTCCCCACACTTCCCACTCCAGGTTCCCACCACCCAGCCCTCCAATGGCCCATCAGTTCTCCTAGTTTGATTTCCTGGGTGTCCCTCACTCCCACAGCCAACTTTCTCCAGCCTCTCTGGCAGCCAGACGTCACACACCCTTGCCCACGTTGTGCCTTCACATGTGGCTCAGATCAGTGCCATATCCACAGATGGCTTCTCCCCCTCAGAACCCAGAGTCCTCTCTCAGTCGTCTTCTTTCAGAGACTCGGGACCCACAGAGTGCTGAGCCCCAACTCTCCTGATCCCCTCCCCCACCCTCTCCTTCATCTCCATCCTTCTTCAGACCAGAAATAGTCTGAAGCCTGTCACGCCAAGAAGGTGCCCAGAATAGCCACTCGCCATGGGGCGGGGGTGGGAGCAGGGTGACGTCAGGGAGAAGGAAGGAGGCCTGGCAGAGGATGCTGGGGAGAGGAGAGTCATACACTAGAGCCGTTTTCTTTAGGAAGACCCTTGCCCTGTTCCCCATTGTAGACCCCGTTCCTCGTGGAAGTACCCGAATAGGAGGCGCATCAGGACCCTGGCAGGGTGCCTGTCCAGCTGCTGCAATCTCTGCCATCCGCTTCTCCATCTGCTCCAGTCGCTCCAGTATGGACATCCGGAACTGGTTGTCTGAGGGGAATGGGTATGGGGGGCTGAGTGGGCAGAGTCTAGGTGATGCCCTGATCACCAAAACCAGACCTGTCCCAGGATCTGGGAGGTGAAGATACAGACTCATACTCTTTTCTCCAAAACAATAGCCCCTTTACCCACCCACCTTCTAAATACAGCCCACCAGGACTTAGTCCTTAAACTAGGGCTCTTAATACCACCCATCGACCTAGGACCAGAATTCAGAACCAAGACCATGTCCTTCAAGACACAGAGACAGTAGGAACTCCCGAGCAGCATCCAGCCCGAGCTGCCCCAGATCACATACACACGTACTCCCCAGCCTTCTCCTAGGGGAACTGTTCCCTCAGTTCTCCTTGCCCCAGACACTACCTTTGTCCCCCATGCTGGGGCTGAAGGACTCCTGGGTCCCTCCTCTCTGTTAACCACTGCCCAAAAGAGCTCAGGGACTGTGATTTGAAAAGCACCATCCCTGCCTCCTGGCCCCCCGCAGCTGTCCACAAAGAGGATGTCAGGGAGGGAAGGTGACAGAGAGGGGAAAGCCATGTCCATTCCTCCTCCTCCTCCTCCCCCCACCCCATGCACAAATACACATGCACACACATACACCCCCCCCCCCAAGCTATATCTGTGCCCTCCTGAGATCACATAAGGACAAGGAGGGGAGGTGGGAGGGGCTCAGAGCCATGGGAAAACAGGCACAGAGAAACAGGTGGAGGTTGGGGATGTTCTGAGATGCCAGAACAGAAGGGGATGAAGGTATAGAGGTGATGGTGGGGAGGAGGGTGGAGAATGATGAGCAGAAACCCAGGTATAACAGAGAGGAGAGAGAGCAGAAGGGATAAAAAGGTGAAGGAGAGGAGAGAAAGGATAAAGGAGAGCTAGGGGACATACCAAACAAGCAATAAGAGAAGGGGGGCAGGTTAAGATGCTGGTCCAAGGAGAAATGGAAAGAGGACGGAGGGAGGGAGGAATCCTACAGGAGAGATGGTAAAACACAGATCAGACAGGGACAGCAAGGTGAGGAGCAGTCACAGAGCAGACAGAACAGGGCTGGGATCCCAAGGTAGATGGACTCAAGTCAGAGACCCAACACTCACACTTGGGCTTTGTGAGGGGGCAGCTCCGAGAGCGAGCAAACCAGGGAGAGAGGCAGGGATGGAGCAAGACAGAGGGAAACTCAACAGGGCCACAGCAGAACCAAGAGAAACCAAGAGGCAACAACAGAGACACCAAGAGGAGGAGACAGAGAAAAGCAAAGTCAGGAAAGAAGCAGGTGCAGAAACAAACAATTCTCAAAGCCACAGTAGGGATAACCAGTAAAGATTTAAATAAATACACACACACACACACACACGTATATGTGTATGTGTGTGCATCTCTGTGTGTTCGTATAAGCAAGTATATTAAAGGTGGTGAATATCACTGAGTAGTAATATTATAGGCAATTTTCATTTTCTACTTTGTGCTTCTTTGTAATTTCCAAATTTCCTATAATAAACACCTATCTTTATACTCAGAGGGAAAAACAATAAGAAAATTTAAATACATATGTAAGTATGTATATACACTCATGCATGTCCCACACGTATTGCTCTAGACCCTGTCCCTACGCCTGCCTCTTGGCCTTGCTCGCCTAGATCCCATCCTCTGGGATGGAGAGGACATGGCAAGAGCTGGGACAAAGATGGCTCCAAGATTTATGGGGAGGAGGAGGTGAGCGAAGTTTGCTGCTGCATTTAGAAAGACCAATGAAACAGGAGCTGAGAAAAGAAGGGTAAAATGGGTGCTAAGCAGTAGTCATTTGAGTCCTGAGGGGTCTAGGAGCATGTCATGCTCCAAGATTGTGGGGCCCGACAGTAGGGGTCAGAGGGCTAGGTACTCACCATCCAGTGACAACCAGTCAAGCTGAGTACTAGGCAGTGACAGGAATCGGCGGGCTCGATACTCAAAGAGCACAGAAGCAGAAAGGGGCCCCTCCCGCCCTGCCACCTGCAAAGACACCAGCCCTACCTCATGGGCTGGGGAGGGCAGGATTAGCGAGAAGGGCTCTCCTTCCCTGGCTCCTTCTCTGGTCCCTTGAGTCAGAGCCACAGATGATCATTTCATATCTATCTCCCCCACTCTCCTGCTGTGGGCCAAGAGGCCCTTGGCTTCAGTGGCCTTGGCACTAACTGAGAAGAGATTCCATTGATTTGGAAACTTAATATCTACTATGGGCCAGGGACCCCTTGGATTCTAGACCCTGTAGTCAAGGATGTTTGTTATTCAGCACCAAGGCCTGGAAGATGAGGGTCAAGAGATGCCTATACTTATAAACAATTTGATGGTGGTTAAATCCCTTGATCCCCCAAGATCAGAGTCCAGAGGTCATGACCCTGTTACTAAGATGAGGGAAAGGGGAATTAGCTGCTCACCAACAGTGTCTAGTGAGAGCTGTGTACCAGGGTCTCAATGTCTATAGCCTTGAGAATGACACCACCAGGCCCTGGTCCCAAGACTAGAGGCTGAGACTCTTCTTTCCACTCCCAGCTTCTCTGGTCTCATCCCTCTTCCCTCCATGCACCATTGAACAGGGCTGTTGAGATGAGAGGCGAACACACTCATAGACAGCAAAGCTGTCAACCTGGTGGTCTTTGGGGTCCCACAGTAACACTGACTGTCAAGTGCAGGGTAGGGGACAAAATTGGTGGCAAAAGGGCAGAGACGAGCCTTGGCAACGACATCTAGACCAATGTTGTCCAACAGAACTTTCCTCAATGATGGAAATGTTCTGTATCTGCACTGTCCAATAGGGTAGCACTAGCCACATTAATTAGAAAGGGTTAGTCAGAAGGACTATGGAAATAGGAAAGAAGCTGCACTCTACATAAAAATAGAGGTTGGGAATAACCACATGTGGCTATTGAGCACTCAAAATGTGGTTAGTGTGAATGAGGAACTGAATTTTAAGTTTTATTTATAATTTTATTTATTTATTTTTTCCCCCAAAGCCCCAGTAGATAGTTGTATGTCATAGCTGCACATCCTTCTAGTCGCTGTATGTGGGACCCGGCCTCAGCATGGCCAGAGAAGCAGTGTGTCAGTGCGCGCCCGGGATCCGAACCCCGGGCCGCCAGCAGCGGAGCACGCGCACTTAACCACTAAGCCACGGGGCCGGCCCTTAAGTTTTATTTAATTTTAATTAATTTCAATACGCATACGTGGCTAATGGCTACCATATTGGACAGCATAGGTCTAGAAGCCAATGTCCTTTAGTCCCAAGACTAGTTGGAGGAGACCAACATCTCTCCCTTCTCATTCTCCCAAGAGCTCCCTGGATTGGAGCCAGAGACTCTGACTCTAACTAGTCAGAGGGCCTGGACAGGCCTTAGAGTCTATAGACCTTGACCCTTTGGGTCAAATGCCTGACCCTACAGGATGGGAGGCCAAGGACCCAAGAAAGGAACAGACTTATCCAAGGTCACTAGTCAGCTAAGGAGCAGATTTCTTAGACCAGAACCTAGCTGGTCTGACAGCTAAGACCAGACCCATCTGCCTGCCAGACGAACAAGGGGTTCAGCCTCAGGACGAGATGAGGTCCTTGTGCTCTCAGGAACAACCCAACACATTTGTTCCCAGTGATTCCTGGAAGTCATCACTGCCCATATGTTAATCCCTTCCCCTACTGTTCCCAATCCCCGTACCGGGACAGTAGCAGCGTAAGACACCAGGCTGGACAAGTGAGGCTGGCACTGCGATGTGATCAAAGACACAGGAGTAATGCTCGGCGGCCTCTGTCCAAGGACCTGTGATGAGCACCTTGACCCCACCCTGCAGACAGAAGTTAAAGAGCCATGTGACTGGAGTTCTGTTGGATATTCATTCCTTCACTCATTCATTCACTAATGCAGACTTTGTCAGAGTACCTACTATACTGCAGGCCCTGTACTAGATTCTAGGGGTACAGGGATTGGACAGGACCCAGTGGGGTGAGGTCAGCTGGTCTGTCCCTCCTCCCCAACATTCCTGCCCTCTACCTGAATCTACCAGAAACAGGAAACTCACTGCCTCCCCCAAGGCTACCAACTCATTTGCAGATAGCTGTCATTAGGAGGAAATCCTTTTCTTAGGCCCCCACTGTACCCCCACTGTAGTTCCTCCTTTCCCTCTCTAGGACAGCACAAAGCGGAAATTCTCCACTGCTTAAGACAGTCTTCCAGCTTTCCAAAGTCTGCAATCACATCCCAGCCGTGTTTTCTCTTCTGCAGGCTGAGCTGCCCCAGTTCCCTTCCCCTGAAACAGTCACCAAGGGACAATGAAGTCCCCTGGGACACTTGGGGGACTCACACAACCACAGCTAACACGTGGAAGGGGGAGGGATGGAGAAAGGGTTAGTCAGAGGGACTATGGAAAGAGGAAAGAAGCTACACTCTGTAAAAACAGAGGTTGGGAAGAAAACTAAGCAGCCATGAAAACGAGGGAAACTAGGTCACAGATCACGGGGCAAGAGGGATGGAGGAGGGAGGAAAGAAGCCTGAGACTCACCTCTGGGTAGGACCACTCTGGGGAGAAGTCTGTGATGGTGCTAAGAGCAGGAGAGAGCTGGGGGGTTGGCGCAGGGATGCTTGGAGCTTCATCACTGATGAGTTCTCCCATAAGGTCTGGGAATGATGAAAGACTGAAGGGCTCCAGTTCGCTGGCCCCACCAGCTCCTCCAAACAAGGCCTCCCCTCTTCCTACCCTGCCCGATGGCTCCAAGGGGGCAGGTGAGGGTGGGGGTGAAGGAGGGGGTGAAGGTACAGGTGGGGTGGCCCCCTGGGCCTTGAGCTCCTCTCCACTGTCATCATCTTGAATGAAGAAGCAGTTTCCTCTTCTCCCACCTGCTCCCGAATGCTGAGGGGAACCCCGAGCAGCTGCCTGGGGCTCCAGGGCAGCAGCAGGCTCTAGAGCAGGACAGGGGGTATGGGCGGCCTCTGCCTCAGGGAAGTCTGGGCTTACCCCCTGGCCCCCTCCATATGTCTGGCCCCTCTGGGGGCTGTTGAGAAAACGATCAGGGTCAAAGGCAGGGCTGGGAGGAGCTGGTGGGGCAGAGGGCTCAGAGCCTACAACCACAGCCAAGCTCACAGAAGGCCTAGGATCAGCCTGGGGAGTCAAGTGCCTGGTAGGCGTCAAGCCTCCAGTACGCTGCTCCAGTCCCGTTAGCAGGAGGATAGCGGTGCCTCCTCTCGACGAACCCCCTCGAGAGGTGGGAGGGCTAGGTCTGATCTCTAGGGGTTCTGCAAAGCCTGATGAAGAGGAGGAAGAGGAGGAAGAAGACGACGGGGAGGTATGTGCCTTGGGGAGCTCTGGGGGAAGTGGGGCTATCAGTGAAGGGGGGTCAGGGGGATGGGGATGGGGGATTGAGGTCAGGGTTAAAGCTCGGGGCTCCACTTTGGGAGAGATGATGCGGTGTTTCGTGCTGCTGCATTTGTGGGTAAGGCTCCCGGAACCTGAAGTGGAAAGGGGTAGGGAGGAGAGAAGGGATAAGACACATCTTTCTCCAGCCTTCTCTTACTGGAAGCCTTCATGTATTTCCTGGGACTTCGCTATGTACCAGAGATGTAATACTGACCGTGGCCACTGGGAGGCAGCAGAAATGTTTCTCTTACCTCCCTTCTCCCTCCCCAAATTAAACAGGGCTAGAGGAGCATTGTAGGGGAGAATGAGGGCTTGGGGGAGTAGCTGAGAAAAATAGGTAAAGGCATAGAAAAAGGACAAAAGACCAGAACCAAGGGAGTACCAACTAGTGGTAGTGCTGGGGTGGCCAGGAGTTGCTAAGGGTAGAAGGCAAATAAAGTGCCTAGACTGCCAGGACTCAAGTAAAAGGAGCTGGGGCCAGTGTGCACCCAGACAGGAAGGCCTCTGCTCATCTGGCCCATCTTTCTGGGACATGCAAAAGACATGCAAATAAGCATGCAAATCAGCATGCAAATCTCAACAAGACAGATATCCCCGACTTGAGTAGAGCAGTGTGGCAAAGTGGGAAGAGAGCCCCAAGGTCAGGAGTCACTAACCAAGGCCCCCACTGCAGAGACAGGCATGGGTTCGGGGTGCGGGCTTGGTCGGGTGAGTGTCCAGGATCTGCTGCACCAGCTGCTCTACAGAGAACTCCTCTGTCCCGTTACCACAGCTCCACTTGACGCCATGAACTAGGGGAGAGTTGGGGGGAAGTGCTGTGGGACCCCCACAAAACAGTCCCCAGAGAACCTTGATGGCTCCTCCAAGCACCTGAGATGCTCCAAGACTTTTGCCCAGGTGAACAGAGGCCAGCAGCCTCAAGACTGCTCGGACACGTGGCTCACAGCTGTTCTGTAGTCCCTTCTGTGTATTGCAACACCTCAGAATGCACCCCCACAGGAAAGCCCCTCCTGGCTTGGAAGGAAATGGTCACCCCACATGCTTCTGTGTACAGAACCCTGGCCCCTTCTGGAGGCCGCTGTTTCCACTCTCCCCTTCGAGCACTGTCCTAGCCCTGCTGCCTTACACATGGGCTTCAGCTGTCCCAACAGCTCCTCCCGGGACCACTTCAGCCACTCTCGACGGTCGCTGCTGATGGAACAAAAGATGGGGCTGCAGCCCTTTCCACAATCCTCCAGGGCTGGGACGTTCAGGTAGTGCACAAGGACGATGTCAGGGTTCTGAGAGCACAGGGGTACACACACAGAGCACCATGGGGTCCTGAGGTCCAGGGGCTCAGCTTCCTACTCCTCACTTTCTGCCGGGCAACCCCATCCTCACCCCCAAATTCTGGCTCTCTCCATCCCCAACCCCCTCTCTCTTCTTCCCAGGCTCCTTTGCCCACTCAGAAGCTAGTCATCCTTCCATTTCATCCTTTCAGATCCCATCTCCCTCAAAGAGCCAGGAAGAGTCCAGCTCTCTGAGCTCTTCCATCCTTACCTGGAGCAGCCAGTAGCAGCGCCGATGGAATGTGGGGACGATGGAAGAGTGAACGTAGCAGCCATAGAGACACTGCCAGGAGACAGGCTGGGGTGGGGGGAGGGCTAGTCTGCTCCCCAACTCTTCCTCTGTTCAGTCCCTTTGCAGGAATCCCAATCTTTCCACCAGTTCCTCTTCAACCCTCACCCACCCCCACCTATTCCCCACATCTTTCATAATTTTATTTATTTATTTTCCCCCAAAGCCCCAGTAGATAGTTGTATGTCATAGCTGCACATCCTTCTAGTTGCTGTATGTGGGATGCGGCCTCAGCATGGCCGGAGAAGCGGTGTGCCGGCGCGCGCCCGGCATCCAAACCTGGGCCGCCAGCAGCAGAGCGCGCGCACCCAACCGCTAAGCCACGGGGCCGGCCCCGACCCCACACCTTTCAAATCCCAGCACCCCAAGACATAGGTGAGGAATAGAGAGAAGGGAACAGTGGAGCCAGGGGCTTACAGTGAGGAGCAGAATTGAGATACGGGACCATCTAGAAGTCAGAGGGCAGGGCAAGAATGTATCCAAGATGAGGAGCAATGATATGGGGAAGAGAAACCTGTCCCTAGAGGTTCAGTACTTGGACCCCTGAGGGAAATGCAAGAGACAAGAGGGGACTAGGCATTGATGTCCTCCAGGGGGAGGCATGGCCTAAGTCCTGGAGAGTTGGATCATGGAGGGAAACGGGAAGCAGAGAGTGGGCTAAGCAACCAGCTTGCTGATCCAAAGTGAGTGAGAAAGAAAGGGTGACTGGCAGGCAGATGATATCCAGCCCTAACAGGGCTGGAACCCAGCTAAGAGTGGAGGAGGGCAGGGACGGGCAGATGAGTGGGATGCCTCGCTTACCTCCATGCCCTGGACCTTCAGCTTCATGTGGTCCTCTCGGGTGGTCTTCCCATCTTTCCGCTTCTTCCAGAGGTAACCATCCTTCCGGTATTTCACCTTCTTGCGGTTGTAGAGGATAATGGAGCCATTCTGAGGCCTGAGGAGGGAAGGGTTGGCCTCGAGTTCTGTGGACAGAACCCAAGACCCTTGCCACTCCCCACTTTCACAAACTTTCTCACCTTGTCTTTGGAGCACAGGATAGCCACTCGTCGTGCTTCTCAAAGGTGATTAAGTACGACGCAATCTCCTGTAGGAGGGAAGGCACTCAGGTGGGCGTCCCCTTCATAGAGGCTCAGCCTAGCCTCTCGGTCATCCCTAGTCTCACTCTCTGCTGAGTTCTGGCAGCTAAGGGAGGATGCTACCAGGTATTAGGACCAGCAAGGCCCACTGACATCCTAGGAATCCCAGGTTCCATCTCAGACAAAAGTCTAACCTCTCCTTCCCTTCCTCCCAACTGGGGCCTTTATTTTGGGGCCAGGTCCAAGCTCTTCATCATCCATTCTTCATGCTGCATATTTTACTTATTTTTTATTTGTTTATTTATTTATTTATTGAGGAAGATTGGCCCTAAGCTAACATCTGTTGCCAATATTCCTCTTTTTCTTTTTTTCTCCCCAAAGCCCCAGTACATAGTTGTATATCCTAGTTGTAGGTCTTTCTAGCTCTTCTATGTGGGACGCCGCCTCAGCATGGCTTGATAAGGGGTGAGTAGGTCCGCGCCCAGGATCTGAACCAGTGAACCCTGGGCCACCGAAGCAGAGCATGTGAACTTAACCTCTTTACCACCGGGATGGCCCCAGTGCTGCATATTATTTTACTCTCTCCAAATCCCATTTTTGTGCCACTTCCTGACTCAAAAAACTTCAATGGTTTGACATTGTCAGGAATTCCAGATTCCTCAGCCTGACTCCAAGGTTCTCCCAGACCAGGGATCAAACCATCATTCCCACTATTTACCCATATTGCACCTACCATTCCTACCAGATCAGTCCATTAATTCTTCCCAGAACATGCCCTGTGCAGTCACCTCCTGAATGTTAGTGCCCTACAAGCCTGAGGTGCCATGTGCACATCTCTCCGCATCTGGAAATCCTAGCCATCCTAGTGACCAAATCCCTTCCCAGGTCTCCATGAAGCCCTGCTGACCACCCTGGCCCTTCCTGCATTTACAACAATAACCCCACATACATACCCTTTTACTGACGGTTCTCTTCTAATCAATAATCAAATCAATAATGACTGACTACCAAATACATACAAAGCACTGTGTGTGGGGAGCACAGAAGGTGTGTAACGCAAAGACCATGCCCTCCAGAAGGAGCCAGCATCAGTGGTGGTTAAAAGCAGGGGCTCTGGAGTTAGATAAACTACATGAGGTAAGTCAGTTTCCTCATCTATACCACAGGGATAATAACAGTGCCTGCTCTACAGTCATTACAGGACTGAATGAAATAACGTAGGTCAAGTGCTTAGCACAGTGCTCGGTTTGTAAGAAATACTTTGTAGGTGGTAGCTATTATTTTTACCTGGGGGGATATGACAAGAAGTGAGCGCCTAAGAGAGGCCGGTCTTTATACCTCTCCTATGATCCCCAAAGAGACTAGAAGAGCACTCTGCACTTAGGAGTGTCGACAGACACAGGAAGACCCCCAGTCACCCTCCTCCAGCCCACCAGGCCTTGCTAGGCCCTAATCCTCCAGGCTCCCTGGAAAACCTCATTTGTATTCCACCGTAGCCGCTCTGGAGGCAGCAGCGGACAGCGAGGAAGACACTCCAGCAGCTTCTTGGGGAGAAAGATCTTCAGGTGATGGCTGTTCTCTAGAGGGAATCAGAAGGGAGAGCTTAGGGTGCTGCTCCTGACATCCCTGCCATAGCCCAGGGGAAAAGAGCTGAATCTAGAGCACTGGGGGAAAGTGAAACGACGACAAGAGAGCAGGGACCCAAGAATTAGAGGGTCACCACAGCATGGGCAGAAAAAAAGGCTGCGCCCAAATGGGGAACCTGGATTGTGAACTCACCAGCAACCTCGGTGGTGTCCTTGGTATTCATGGTGAGGGCTCCAGGGGGCAAGGTCACCCCCGGCCTGAGGGGCCGGGGGGAGGGGGAGTCTGTGCTGGGAAGGGAGAGAACAAGGTCATGGCAGAAGCCCCCACACTTATGCGGGATGAGGAGGATGAGGTGGGAGAGGGGGTGCAGAACTGGGTCATGAGGTCTGGGAAAAATGAGGAAGTGAGAAGAAGGGGTTGGACTATGATGTGAGAGCCAGTGGCAGGGAATGGAGGAGAGGGAGAACCCAGACACGGTGCCAGAAATCAACATGAGTGGGGAAACACGACAGAACAGAGCAATCAGGAAGAGACTGGGGGGTGGGGGAGGGGAGAAGGCTCGCAGGGCTGGCGCTTCAGAGCCTTACAGTGTGGACTCAGGCGGAGGCCGGAGCTAGGAGGCTGGGGCTACAGTGGGGTTAGGTCCTGGGGCACCCGGTTCTTGGAAGATGGTTTGGCAAATGAGAGCCCGGGTGCTGAGGGGAGGGCAGATCTAAGTCCGGGTGGAGAACTAGGCCTTAGAAGACACACCCTGAGTTCCTTCTCTGTGTGATTTTTCCAAGGGGAAGGGCAGATCAGATAACTGATCCTAACCTACTCCCTCTTCTCCAGGTTGATCAGGGCCTGGTGGAATCTGGGCTAGACATCCAGGACCCAGCTTCCCATCCTCAGGACAACCCATCCTCCACCCTGAGGCTGACAGCCCTCTCCACTCCTTACCGTCCCCCCACCCCCACCCCAAACGTCTCTGCTTCCCCTGGCCTCCAGGCCTACCCTACCCCATCTACCACTCTGGCTCCAGCCTGAGCCCCCACCCTCCTGGGGAAACAGATGGAAGCTGGAGGAGGCTCCGGGCTCGGGCTCCGCCAGGTGTCCGGGGATGAAGAGGGGGAGGAGACCAGTCCGAGCTCCGCTGTGTGCAGTGAAGCCTGGGTTGGGGTAAGGACTCCGCCCAGGGCGCAGGTGCGCAGTCCAGGCTGGGCAGCCTGCCAGGGTGCGGAGCGGTGCCGGGGGCGGCCCCCCACGGCGGGGCGGTGGTCCCCGGAGAAGCTCCGAGGTGGGAGGGTCCCACCTCCCGCCCGCACGAAGGGATGTTCTGAGGAAGCTCTGGAGCGAAGTTCGCGGACCCGCGGCGGGCGCGGGGCAGAGCGGATGCCGGGGTGCGGGGATCCCCGAGACGGTCCCGGCACGGCAAGTCTGCCGTGGGGCCCTGCGCCGAGCGGCGCCCCCTGGCGCGGGGGAGGAGGACGGAAGCGGGGAGTGCGGGGAACTGGGAGGAGGGACGGTGGTCCCCGGCGCTGCGCGGCGCGCCACGTCCGGGCTGGTGGAGCTGCGCCCCCTGGCGCGGGGGCGGAGAGGCGGGCGAGAGGCCCTGGCTCTTACCTCCCGGGGTCCCGCGGGTGACGGCGGCAGCGGCCATTCTAGCCCACACCGACCCCCCCCAGCGCCGGCTGACAGCGGCGTCCGACGTCACTGCGCACGGGGCGGGGCCTCCCAATTAAGGGGATGAGGGTCTGAACGAGAACCTGGGGTCAGCGCACTTGGGGCTCTGGGTGGGGCGCTGGGCCAGGCGGCGGGACGGACTACAGGGAAGTCCCAGAAGGGGCAGCAGTGCTGCGGGACAGGATTCCCGGGTCCCCGAGGCGGAAGCTCGGCCGACTGACGTGACCTCCGGGCCGGGAGAGTGGGGCTCTGGCGGCCATCCAGTGCTGGCGAGGAACGGGGGACTGGGGGCAGGACTCCTTGAATTTTGAGGACCCATCCCAACGTCATTGTAGCTGGGTCCTCGAGAAGGTGAAAGTAGCCCTCTTTCCCCATGAGCCTCTCCATCACTGCCTCCCGCAAAGAAAAACAACTCGGCGCTCAACTTGCTTGCTTTTTAATAACATAACCGAGAGAAGAACACAGTGCCAGGGAGCCGGGCGGGGGTACAACAGGCCTTGGGGAGTTCCAGTTAGAGGGGTGGGTTGAGATTGGAGCCAAGGGGGCTGTTAGTGCCTAGTTCAGAGGACGAGAGAGGAAGCTGGGAGAGGCTAAGGAAAGGGAAATGCCTGGATGCCAGAAACGGGGAGATTCCAGTGATGAGAACTAGTCTTGGGCCCCTGAGGCAGCGCTAGCATCTTGGGCATGGACCGTTTCTCCTTACTCCTCAGACTGCAACTCCATTCCCCAGAGGTTGTAAAGGGGGCTCCTACTGGCTGTGACAATGCTGTAGGAGGCCAGAGAGCTCAGCTGCCTGGAGAGACAAGACCCCTCCTGGCCCAGGGGACTCCAGGGGGACCAAAGCAGCTGTAAAGAAGAGAGAAATTCAAAAATGAATGAAAGAATGGAAAAATAGGTCTCTCCAGATTTCCTAGTCCCCAAACCCAGATAGCCCCAAGTCTCTCGCTCTCGCCTACTTTATTTTTGTTCCTCTCAAATCCAGCTCTCCAACCTGGCTCTTGGCTTCCTCTGTCTCTCTGTGCAAGACCAGGCATCCACATCACCTTCTACCACCCCACCAAGTTCTCTTCCAACCATACCTGGGCCCTGCCAGGAGTGAGAAAGTGGTCCTCCTCCCATGGATAGGCTGCTCTCTCTTCTTCCAGATCAGGGTATTTGGTGGTGCTGGTGAATCCACAGCCCTCTTCATCAGGCACCAGGGGCTCAGATGCAGCCTCAGAGCTGCCCCACTGGGCCTTCTTCAGTCTGTGGAGACTTTAGTCTTAGGAAAGAGGTGCCTGGAGGCCAGGCTTCCTGTCTTTCCATTCTTCACCTTTCTGCTCTGAAATACTTCCTGCTGGGACCCCGGGGTGTTGTCATTTGACCTCCAACTCTCCACTCCCAACTTGCTGCTCCCCTCAGACTGAAGTATTTCCAGTCCAGGGACTCAGAGGTGACCTCTAGCTCCCCATTCTCCTCCAGTTCTATGGCATGCTTTCCTGTCTTCAATGATCCAGTTTCCACTCCTTCCAGTTCATATGGCTTGTCCTCCGTCCCTCAGTTCCCTCCCCCTTTCCATATTATGGAAATTCTGCTTCAAGTGCATCAAGTCCATGGCTCATTCCCAAACAACCTCCAATTCCTTCAAAGCTCTCAACTCCTTCCTTAGTTCAAACCATCCTGCCCCCAAACCCTGCTTGGTTTCCAGAGCCCAGATGTTTCTCCTTACTCATTGATGATTCTCTGTCTCCTCCTTAGATCCTCCAGGTGATAAGTGACAGCCCTTACCCGGGCTGGGATGCCCCCAGGTCCCCGCTGTGTTCCCACCAAATGAGGCCTCCTTCTCTTTCTTCTGCAAAGTATCTCAGGGGGTGGGAGCCCCTCAGGGGGGTACAGGCCAGGCTGGGAGCAACCTGTGGCTCTCTGTGCCAGAGAATGGGGAAAAGGAGCTAGAGGGCAGAACTGGGTCTTTCAGGGAAGCTTGGACTGAAATACGGAGTCAGGGGTCTTGGGAAGCCCAGATCACAAAAACATAGCCATGATCTGGAAAATATGATAAGTGATTCATAGAAAGGAGGGCCTAGTCAGTGCACTAGTTGGGGAACACCAGAGGGAAGGGGTAATAAGGAGATGAGGACAGATTGGCAGTAGGTGCAATTTTAACCAAGAAGTGTTGAAAGGCAGAAAGTCTGTCATACCAGCAGGGGTGGGATGTACTGTTCCTCCATCCAGGTGGGGCTGTGAAGCACAAAAAGTGGGCTAAGTGCAGACGGGACACCCTCATCCATATTGTTTCTCTAACAACCTCTCCCAACCACCTATCTGTCTGGCACTAGGAATTACAACATCCATCAGCCAGTGGGGCAATTCCCCAGACTAGGGCTAATTGCTAGGTCTCATGGTATTTTAAAATTGTGCAGCCTTACCTTCCCACCTCCAGTTAGTCCCCATTTTCTCCTTTTCTACCCACCTGGGCCTTTGACTAAGGTTTTCCCAAAAGATATCTCCATAACACTGGGGTGTCAGTCTGAGGTTCTGGGAAGGCAAGCTGGTGGGTGGAGATCGGCTGACTACCCTGGAACACCTGAGGTGAGGACAAGGTAGGCTCAGGTCTGGCTCTTCCCTTATAGCATCTACTCGCCCCAGGGATTCAGGGGTCCTGTCTTTCCAAGGGACCATATAGCTGCCCAGGCTCCCGCAGGCCGTGTCCTCCCTTCTCCATTTTAGCTGAGGAAGGTGGTGAGGCCTCTGATTTGAAAGGAGATTGGAGCTGTGGTAAGGGTGGAGACTGGCAATTCTTTGAGCTCAGATATCAATGAATCTCAAGCTTCTATACCCCATAACCAAAGAACATCATATTTAGCAAGCAGGGCTGTTAAAGAGGAAGGCCCCAACTACTCAGGTGATGTGACAGACATGGTTCCTTTCAGTCGACAAGAATCCAGGAGAGGGCCAGCCCGGTGGTGTAGTGGTTAAGTTGGTGCGCTCCGCTTCAGTGGCCCAGGGTTCGCAGGTTTGGATCCCAGGTGCAGACCTACCCACCACTTATCAAGCCATGCTGTGGCAGGCATCCCACATATAAAAAAGTGGAGGGGGATGGGCACTGATGTTAGCCCAGGGCCAATCATCTTCAGCAAAAAGAGGAGAATTGGCAACAGATGTTAGCTCAGGGCTAGTCTTCCTCACAAAAAAAAAAAAAAAAAGAATCCAGGAGAGCAGAATCTCTGTTCATCCCTGCTTTGTCTCCCCTATCTCAGAAGGACTAATATTGCTGTAGGTAGGGAGGAGTGTGCAGAGCTGTTTGAAAACAGTGCTCATCACTTCCAAAGCCCCCAGATTGAATGATGACTGCCCTCCTGATCTCTAGGAGAGTGTCTCAGGGCTTAGGCCTGGGCCCTTTATCTTCTCCATCTCCATGTCTCCTTAGGTGATCTCACCCAGGCCCATGACTTTAAATGCCACCAATGTGCTGATGACTCCCAAATCTATATTTCCAGCCCTGGCTCCTCCCCTGGACTCAAGACTTGCAGGTTCAACTGCCCACTCAATATCTCCTCCCTAGCCTTCCCTACCTCACTGAAAGTCACCCAAAATCCCAGTTGCTACAGCCAAACATCTGGTATGCCTCACTTTCCCTCACCTCCCATATCCAGTCTATCAGCAAGTCCTGTCAGTTCTACATGTAAAATATACCCAAATTTAACCACTCTTCACCATTTCCATTCCCACCACCATATCTCAGCTCATCTTCCCCTGCCTGGACTATTGCAATGGCTTCCTCCTCCTCTCTCTGCTTCTATCCTAATCCTCCAACAATCTATTCAGCACAGAGCAGTGTGAGTAATCTTTTAAAAATGATCACGTGAAATGGTTTGAGATTTACTTCAAAATAGTCTGAGTAGTAGGGGGCTCAATGGAGGTATAGATGAAAAGATTATCCATATAATGATAATTATTGAAGCTAACTGAGGAGGGTACACAGGGTTCATGACTACTATTTTCTCTACTTCTGTATTTGTTTGAAATTTTCCATAATAAAAAAGTTGAAGAAAAAAAAGTCTGCTTATGTTATTCCCTTGCTTAAAAACTTCCACTGATTTCTACTGTCCTTAGCAAAAAATCCAAACTCTTTTCAATGGCCTGTAAGGTCCTATATGATCTGGTTTCTACCTAACTCTCTGAGTTTACTTTCCACTTTTTCTTTGGTCACTAAGTTTCGGTTACACTGGCCTGCTTCCTAGTCCTAGAAGATACCAAGCTTGTTTCTTCCTTGGGACTTTTTTACATACTATTCCTTCTTCTCTCCTCTGGTTCTCAATCAGACTGGCTCCTCATTTTTCAGATCTCAATTCAAACTCACCTCCCCAGAATAGTTTTCCACAATCATCATATCTAAACTTATGTCTCCAAGACATTCTATTTTCCATTATATTATACTCCTGTTTTATTTTTTTCATGGCACTTATCACTGGTTGAAATTATATGTGTTTAGACATTCTGTTTCCTCCTTTTAGAATGTAAGCTCTATGAGCAGGACCCCTATCACTCTAATTGCTGAATCTCCGGCGTCTAACACAGTGCCTAGAACACTGTAGTGTTCAAAAACTATTTGTTGAATAAATTAATGAATCATTGATCCCCTGAGACCAGGCTTCGAGCTTCCTGTTCCTTATTTCCTATTCCTCTTAGGGAAGGACCCAGGCATGCAATCTTCCCTTCATCCCATCTCCATCCTCCCCATGGGGTGGGAGGACTCACTTGGCAAAAGGGATGAGGTTGTCTCCATCTTCTTGTACCTGAATGACTGGGCTGGGCTGGGTGGCTGGACTGAGTCTCCTCATTGGTGCTGGCAGGATAACGGAAAATGAATCATTCACTCATGTAATAGCTGTAGGGATGAGACAAGCAGCAGATCTAGAGACTGGAAAAAGGACGTATGGGTCCTGAAAAAGGAAAGAGAGCTTTAAAGGTATTCCTAGTGATGGACATTTCTATTAGCTGAACATACAGGTTGAAGACGGTGAGCACAGGAAACTTGGGTGTGGTAAAAAATAAAGGAAAAAATAAATTTTCTGAAGCCAAATGTATAGAGTAAGTGAAATTTACAGATGACAGTTAAGTGGCTTAACTGGCAACATGGGAAGATGAAAGGGAAAAGGATGACAGGCGGAGACTAGATGGGGCAGAGGCATTTGGGGGTAGTTAGTATAGAATTGGCAGTTGGGGGCAGTTAGAGAAGTGGCAGAATTGAGGGTTAGTAAATAAATCGGGTCTGAGCGGTTAGTGAAAGTTAAGTGTGGACCGAGTGGTCAATTGGTGACAGGGACGGAGGGGGCAGTTGGGAATGTCTGTAGGCAAAGACGGTGAGCAAGAGGTCAGTTGCCCAGAGCCAGAATTAGAGACAGCCAAAGACGACCTGAGAGCCAGTTGGGGTGGGCAGAAAAGGCAGAAAAGAATGCCAGATAAGTTAGGCGAGTGCTGTAGGCGGCATAAAGAACAGAAAAGGCCAGTTGGAAACTGTTAGAGGAGAACAAGTATTTATCCAAGGGCAACTAAGGATGGGTTGAGAAGGCAGTTAGGTGAGGTAAAAAACAGACAGATGAGTATTCAGGGCTGAGATGGCAGATGGGATAGTTAGAGGTGGGCTGAAAGGGCAGATGGGGTCTAAACACAACATCCTGGGCCAGAGAGGATAAGCTGAAATCAGGGGGCGGCTGGAAGCTGAGGGGCATTCAGACCTCAGGTAGTTGGGTCTAAATGGGCAACTTAGACCTAAGAGGCAGGATGGGGCTTAAGGAAGCTGACAGAGTACTCAGCAGTTGACGTAGCAGGTACCCAAGGTCCGGGAAGGCAACCCGAAGCTTGACAGGGTAGATGAGGAGCTGAGGGGTCAGGTTGGGCTGAGGAGCTGGGGGCGGCGGCAGCCCTGCCTGGAGGGAAAGGCCAGGCCTGAGGGTGTGGCTTGGGCCTGAGCGGGCTGAGGGAACCCTTGGCAGGTGGACTGGGGCGAGGCCAGGCCTTCGGGAGCAGCCAAGCGTGAGGGCGTAACTGGGTCCCGAGGAGTCGCTGTGGCTCCCATATGGTGGGCCCATGCCTGCGGGGACAGTCTGGGCATGAGGGGGCCAGGCTGGGTCGGGAGGGACTGCCTGGGCCCGAGGTGGCACCCAGGCCTGAGGGTGTGGTTTGGGCCTGAGGCGGCGGCTTAGGCACGACGAGACTGCCGAGCTTGAGGGCCAGGCAGGGACGGAGCGCCCGGTAGCTGTGCCGCTGCTGACGGCACTTGGCCACAACACCTGAGGCAGCTGCTTGGCGAATTCTAGAACGATACGTCGGGCGGGGATGAGGAGAGAGGCGGCGACTGGGGCTGAGGGAGGAGCCGGCCGGGGCCGCGCGCCTGGGGGCGGGGCCTGGCCTGAGCTACCTCCTGGGCGGGGCCCGACGGAGGCTCCGCCCCCTGGGCGCGCCGCCGACGGCGGCGACGTCCGCGGGTCCGGCGCCTGGGTCCCCTCCAGGGTCCGCCCCCAGCTTTCTCGGTTCTTCAGGCGCCCGTAATCCTCCCCGTCCCGGCGTCCTGCTCGCTTTTCTGCGTCCGTAACTCGGTTCTCTCGTCCCCGCCCGGTGGGTCCCACAGTACCGAGGGCATTGCCCCTTTAACCGGAGTAGTCCGGGTCGCTCCCGGGCCCTTCCCGGGACGGCGCGCGCGCCCGCCCGCCCGGCCGCGTGCGCGCGCCCGCCGGTCCCCCGCCCCTCGCTCCCGCCCCAGCTTGCGCTGCCCGGGCGGGCGCCGGCCGCTGGCGCCGCTACTGCTGCCGCCCCCGGGGCGCGAGTCCGCCGCCCGCCGCCCGGGGACCCGGCGAGGGGCGGGGGCAGCCCCGGTCCGGCCCCGGATCTCCCCCGCTCCCGTCTCACGCTTCCCGGAAAGTTTGTCCCTTTGCGCTCTGCCCAGCCGCGCCGGGAGCCCCGCCGCGACGAGGTGAGAGCTGGGGGAGAGGGGGGGTGAGGGAGGGGACGCCAGCGGAGGAATGTGCCGGGCTGCGGGGCGGGGAGTCGGGGTCTCCGTTTGCACGACCCGGCGGGGGCCGGCTGGCCGCGAGAGCCGGGATCATGTGCTGTTTGTCCCGCGGAGGCGCAGAGAGGTGCCAGGCCCGGGGCGGCCGTCGGTTGGCTGGTCAGGAGGACAGGGTCCGCATGGCCGCCCAGAGAGGCCGGGACGGGGGCCTGTGTGAGAACTGCCGGGTCGGTCGGCACCCCCCCAGCCGCGGCTCATCCTGTACCCCACTGCTCCTTGACGCGGCACCGGCCGACCTCTGTACCTGTTCCCTAGTCTTTTACCCTGCTGTCCCCCAGCCGTGCCATCCCATTCCCTGCCCCATTAGCCGCAACGGCGTCACCATTGCGTGTTCCCATCAGTGTGCTTTCCCTCCCCTGGTCAGGGTCTGGGGGTCAGGGCTGTTCTTCCTGAGACAGCCTCTGTGATTTCACCTACTCCCTTCCTGTCCTGGGACAGACCGGCTCTCTCACCCCTCCCATGCCCTGCCCAGGAAGGCTGGTGAGGTGAGGCCGGGCATGACAGGGGTTTGAGGTCCTTTGGGGCTACAGAAGGGGGCCCAGCATCCCTGATCCCTCTTCCCAACTCTCCACCCTGCTGTCCGTGGGCGTGTGCTACTCAGCCTCTCCTCTCAGGGTGTGGGCACCTGATCACCCACATTCCTAGGCTCCAGCCTGGCACCTTCCCCAGGGCAGTGGACGCCATAGCACTAGCCCCAGCCTGGGGCTGGGACTTGCTTGGTTCCTTTCCTTTCTCTCCCCTTGCATGGAGATCCCTGTGCTATCTTCCTTTCCCATAAAGAGGTGATATTGTGAATCCCTCAACAGAGGAGCCCTGGGGTTGGTATGAGGGATGCAGGATGACCCCACCCTCCCCTGCCCATTGTCCTGGATCCTGAGGAGGAAGTGCTGGGGGCTGGGCAAGGGGTTTGGGGCCCACAGGCAGGCCCTGTGGATCTCAGTCCTGGGCTGTATCTCCAGCCGTTGGACTTTGCCCATCAGCAGTCCCTCCCTCTGTGTGGAGGTTGTGGGTCCTAGTTGGGAGCTGGTTTCTTCTTCTCCCTGGCTGACCCTCTGGGGGAATTTTAGGGCAGGTTTTATGTTTGGGGTTTTCTCTCCTCTCATTTCTCTTCTGGGCTCCTGATTTGTGCTTTTGCCCCAGAACTCGTCTTCCTGCCTGTTTAACGTTTCTGTGTTTGCTCTCCTCTGTGTTTCTCCTGTTTTCTTCCTCCCGTTATTTCCTTCATGGCGTGACCTCAATCTTGCCTTCTCTCTTGTGTCTCTCATTTTCTTGGTGTCTCTGACTTTCTGCCCCTCCTCTCCCCCTTCCTGCTACCCTCAGTGTCTCTGCCCATGTGTCCCTCTCTGAATTGCACTCTGTCCACTTTCTCTCTGTCTTCTCTATCTGAACGTTCAGTACACTTGTGAGTGACGAGGAATAAAAATATCACTGTTCCTGTCCTTGGATTCACATTGGATTCGGCCACTCCAGAGGGACAGCCACCCTTATCTTTGCTAACGTTACCCCCCACCCCTTGCTCTCCCACTGCGGAACCCAGACACACCTCTGGAGCCACAGGTGCCTCCTAACCATTCTTCCCCCACAACCAGGGTTTTCCCCACAGCCCCAGCTGGCGTGGCCAGGCCCCAAGTGTAGGATGGGGCTCCTCCTACGAGGGCCGGTGGCAGCCAGAACTGATACAGCGCCCCTGGTCTGGGGCCAGGACGCCAGGTAACTCTGGGGTGACGACCCAGGTCCCTGTGAGCTGGGATATGACTGGGGAGAGAGGCAGGACCACCTCGGGAGTCCCTGAGGAGAGTGACATTTGGGAGGAAGGCCAGGGGAACAGGAACTGGGTCCTTGAGGGGCTGGGTGGCTGGGAAGGGGGATGGAGAGACTGGTTCTTGAGAGAAGCTGGGAGGCAATGTCTGGGTCCCCCCACCGGCTCTGACCACCTCTTCTGTTTCTGTTCTCCAGCTGAGGAGGGTAGGAGTATCTGGAGCCATGGCTGGCGCCTCGGTGAAAGTGGCAGTGAGGGTTCGGCCCTTCAACGCTCGTGAGACCAGCCAGGATGCCAAGTGTGTGGTCAGCATGCAGGGCAGCACCACCTGTGAGTGAGTCCCAGGGGCCTGGCTGGGCACAGGCAGGGCAGGGCAGGCCCACCACGCATGCCCGTCCTCCTGGGCCGAACCGGGAGGAGGGCTGTGCTGGGCGAAGAGCAGGTGCTAGTTGTAAGGGCGGGGGCTGGGGCAGGCTGGCCTTTCTATGTTCCCAGTCCCTGGGAGGGGGAATGTTGGCCTTCAGCCCTCCATTGCCCAATCCAGGGAGGCAGCCCGGTGGGGGGCGGGTCCTGGGAAGCCAAAATTAGCTTTGGTAGCTGGAGGGGGTGGGGAATATTAAAGGGGAGAGATGAACTAGGACAGAGGTGGGGAGTGGGATGCGTGGATTCCAGGGGCTTGGAGGGAGAGGGCAGAGGCTGGGAATACCTGACCTTGGCCTTCCTTCCTTTGCCCTCTCCTGTCCCCTCAGCCATCATCAATCCCAAACAGAGCAAGGATGCCCCCAAAAGCTTCACCTTCGACTACTCCTACTGGTCACACACTTCGGTGAGGTTATTGGGTTAGGGGGAGAGCTAAGTAATGAGGGACAGGGGATTTAGGTCCTGGGGAGGAGGCATTGCTGGGAAATCAGACCACCAGGGGATGGGTTGGGAGAACCAGGACCCCTGGGTGGGGGTGGGTAGAGCCCATGCGTTGTGACTGGGAACAGGATGAGGGAAGCAGAATTCCTTGGGATAATTAGGACAGGCAAGAGACTGGCTAGGATCCTCAGGGGTGATTACCATGATGGGGATGGGGCTTGGGGAGCACACAGGACCTTTGGACAGTCATCAGGGATGGGGACAAGACTCTCGGGGCCTAGACATTCAGGACAAAGTCATCTAGGGCTCTTGCTGTCTTTCTCTGCCCCCCTTTCACCTAGGCCGAGGACCCCCAGTTTGCATCTCAGCAACAGGTATATCGGGACATTGGAGAAGAGATGCTGCTCCACGCTTTTGAAGGCTACAATGTGTGCATCTTTGCCTATGGGCAGACCGGGGCTGGGAAATCCTACACCATGATGGGGCGGCAGGAGCCGGGGCAGCAGGGCATTGTGCCCCAGGTACACACAAGTTGGGCCCTGGTGGGGCAGCCAGGGCAGGAACATCTTCAGCTGCCCCTACCGGAGGAAGGCCAGGGGTCTAAGGGTTGTGGAGCAGAGACCTGGCTTTCTGAGGCTGTTAGTGACAGGGAATGTGATGGGGGAGAGAGGTTGGCTGCAATCTGGATATCAGAGCCCTTTGGGGAGGGGGGTCTTTGCCCCCACCAGAGGCAACAGGCTCAGCGAGAAGAGCCAAAGCTTTGGCATCAGAGAGCCCTGCGTTTGATCCTTGCTTTTCCATTGTTTACTGCTACTTTCTCTTATCTGGTAATTATTTGTGAGTGTAGTTCTTCTGTAGGCTCGTGTACCATAGTCAAGGTGTTGACTATAGAAAAAGCCGGTTGTGGATAACTGAGAATTGACCATAATTCTCCCTGTCTGTGCAGCAGAGTGGCCTTGCACACAGGCTCTGGAGTCAGGATGCTCGGGTTGCATCCTGGCCTACCGAATACTAGGCTGTGACCCTGGGCAAGTGTGACCCTCTCTAAGGTTGTTTTCCCATCTGTAAAATGGGAATGATCCCTCCCTCAAAGCTGTGGTAAGGGTTAAACAGGGTCACCTGAGACAGGGCCTGGCCTGGTGCTGGGTGCCACAGGTGCGCCATGAACAGCAGCTTCTCTGTGTCCCCCTCCAGCTCTGTGAGGACCTCTTCTCTCGTGTTAGTAAGAACCAGAGCGCTCAGCTATCCTATTCCGTGGAGGTAAGCCCAGGTCTTGGTGGGGAACTGGGCACAGTGTCCCGAGGGCAGGGAAGGGGAGAGCAGAGTGATTAACAGCAAGAACAGTCTCAGTCAGACAGCAAGGGATCTACTCCTGGCTCTGCTGGTTACTAACTGTGGCTTTGAGTGGATGATTTCATCTCTCAGCTGCTGAGTATGTTTATCTGTGAAATGATAATGATCGGATCTTTCCTAGGGTTGTTGGGAGGATCAGTGAGCTCACATATGCAAAATGCTTAGTGCCGTGTGTGGGGCACAGTAAACACTCAGTGAACATTAGCTGCACTTTGCTGTGTCGCATCTGGGGGAGTTCAGGTTAAGTTCCATCTTTGGTATTATTGCTGGCTTTGTCACTTCTTACTTCTCACTCAGGTGAGCTATATGGAGATTTATTGTGAGCGGGTACGAGACCTCTTGAACCCTAAGAGTCGGGGCTCTCTGCGTGTCCGGGAGCACCCCATCCTGGGCCCCTATGTGCAGGACCTGTCTAAATTGGCTGTGACCTCCTACGCAGACATTGCCGACCTCATGGACTGTGGGAATAAGGCGCGGTGAGGCGGGCTGATGGAGTGGAGGGAAAGGGAGCCAGGGTTAGGAAGGTGAGAGGCGAGACCCAGTGACCACTCCCTCCCTGCAGGACTGTGGCCGCCACCAACATGAATGAGACCAGCAGCCGTTCCCATGCCGTCTTCACCATTGTCTTCACACAGCGCTGCCATGACCAGCTCACTGGACTGGACTCAGAGAAGGTGGGACCCTCTCCCATCCCCACCTGGTAACAGGGACAGTGGTGTGATGGAAGGGCCTTGTCCTCTCTCCCCACACATGTTGGGTTGAGTGCCTCCTCGGGGTTCCACAGCCCCTCTGCTTCTCCTTCGGATCAGGGTGATACAATCTCCTGTGTACTTTTTTGTTTCTTACTAGACTTCTCAGGGCAGGGCTTGGATCCCACTTTGTCCCTTGTCCTAGCACATAGTGGGCATGTCAATATCTGTAAATGAACAAATGGATGAATAACCAACCTCTCACTGTTGTCTTTATGTATTCCACTTTCTCCTGTCCACTTCCTTCGCCACCTCCTGGCTTTCTCCATCTCTTGCCAACTGTTCAGTTCTCTTGCTGGGTGTTCTTCCGATTTGTTTGCCCTGCCCCCACCGACCCCAGTCACCTCCTGCCTCTTTCCTCTGACCCAGGTTAGTAAGATCAGTTTGGTGGACCTTGCTGGAAGTGAGCGGGCCGACTCCTCGGGGGCCCGGGGCATGCGCCTTAAGGTAAGGGGGCTTAGGAGGGACGGACAGAGACAGTGTTGGGCGCTGTGTGTGGTGGTCTCTGATCATAACCTGGGAATCTCGCGGGGAGGAGGAAGGAGAAGTGGATTGGAGTGGGAGAGGAGGGCCTCATTCCCCATGTTCTCATCCCTTTCCAGGAAGGTGCCAACATCAATAAGTCACTGACTACTCTAGGGAAGGTGATCTCGGCCCTTGCGGATATGGTGAGACCCCGGGGTGGGAAGATAAGGAGCTTTGGGAAAGGGGACAAAGAGAGTGACCCACTCTGATCCCCTTCCTCCATCTATCCCCCAGCAATCAAAGAAGCGGAAGTCGGATTTTATCCCTTACAGGGACTCTGTGCTCACCTGGCTGCTCAAGGAGAATTTGGGTGAGGGGCTCCTTCTCTCTGTCTCTTTGCTGACCCTGCCACCATCTCACTCACCCCTTTTGATATATCTGACAAATCCACTTGCCACCCCTAGAATCTCAAATCCCCCAGTTGTCCATTGACTTTCCCCCTGACCCAGGGAACATCCTTTGAAGATGTTCTGATACTGAGCTCAAGGCCACAGCCTCCCTGCCAAGCCAAAGACCTCACTGACCTGGCTACCCATAACCCCTCTCTGACCCCACACCCAGTGCTGACTTCATCCTCCTCCCACTGTTCTCTAACTGTCCCACAGATGTCCAATGTCTCCCTGACCCACCCTGCCTCCCTCTTGACCACCAGATTTCAGGGTTAGCTCCATAATTCCTAGCTTCACCCTGCCTTGGACCATGACCCTGTCATACCCCTGCCTGGGCACTGAGGCCCCCCTGACCCTGTCACCCAGTGTGACTTAGGACCCGGCCCAGCTCAAGTTTTCTCCTCTGTCCATTCGTAGGTGGGAACTCACGCACAGCGATGATTGCAGCCCTGAGCCCCGCGGACATTAATTACGAGGAGACTCTCAGTACCCTCAGGTGGGCTCTGGCTCTGGCAGGGGTGGGGCAGCACACGAAAAGTGCCAGGAGCTCAGAGGCTGGAAGCTCAGGACCCTAGAGACGGGGTTGGCCCTCAGCTCTACCCCAATATTTTAAAACCTGGGAGGGGGGTGCTGACCTGGTGGTGTAGTGGTTTGGTGCACTTCACTTGGGCAGCCTGGGGTTCGCAGGTTCGGATCCCGGGCGTGGACAGACACACCGCTTGTCAAGCCGTGCTGTGGTGGCATCCCATATAAAGTAGAGGAAGATGGGCACAGATGATAGCCCAGGGCCAATCTTCCTCAGCAAAAAAATAAATAAATAAAAATAAAAATAAAACCTGGGAGGGAGAGAGGGAAACAGGCAGCAGACCAAGGTCACCTGTGTCTGGGCCTCACCAATCCTGATCCTCCCTCCTCACCCCAGGTATGCTGACCGCACCAAGCAGATCCGCTGCAACGCCATCATCAATGAGGACCCTAATGCCCGGCTGATCCGAGAGCTGCAGGAGGAGGTGGCTCGGCTACGGGAACTGCTTATGGCTCAGGGGCTCTCAGCCTCTGCTCTCGGAGGTAGGGCTCCAGGGGAGGGGTAGTTCAGGGATTCTGCTCTCGGAGGTAGGGCTCCAGGGGAGGGGTAGCTCAGGGATGCTCCTTGGCTCACCTCATCCCTCCTCGTTTGTCTTTGCCCAGTGCGGGGGCCAGGGCAGGACCACTGACCACAAAGCCCTTCATGTGCTCGGTGACATGGATACGGATATGGAGCAGGGACCTATCACACCTTCAGATGTTCAGAGCTGGGAGGGACTGATTCTCCAGAGGAGAGTCAGGGTTCAGCAAGACGTTGATAGGCTCCCAGCACTACTAAATGACAGGAGTGGGAGTAAATGGCAAGTCCTGCTTTTGTGGTTCAAACAGTAAATCATTAAGAATAGGCTGCTGACGGGGCTGGCCCTGTGGAATAGTGGTTAAGTGTGCACACTCTGCTGCTGGCGGCCCGGGTTCAGATCCCGGGCGCGCACCGACGCATCGCTTGTCAGGCCGTGCTGTGGCGGCGTCCCACATAAAGTGGAGGAAGATGGGCACAGATGTTAGCCCAGGGCCAGTCTTCCTCAGCAAAAAGAGGAGGATTGGCATGGATGTTAGCTCCGGCCTGATTTTCCTCACAAAAAAAAAGAATAGGCTGCTGGGGCACCTGCCATGACAGAAGTTCTTGTGAAATGTCAGAGATTGAGTTGACCATAAGCTTAACAACAGTCAGCAGTGGCATGGTTTCTAAAATGTAGTTCTCAGCCTCACTAATAGGAAACAGTGTCCATGTTAGAGTATGGTCCATGTTGACTGCATCAGAAGTGGACTCTGCATTCAGTCTTGGGGTCCATCCCACTGAGGACAGTCAGGGTGCTGAGGGGCTTGGTGAGGGGAATAAGGGTGTCAGTTCTTAGGAAGAGAAGGATAAGGTAGACATGATGTTCGCCTTCCCACATTTGAAGGATAGTCTTGCAGAAGGAAGAGCAGTATAGTCTCTCTTATCCCAGAGGGCAGCACTAAAAACAATGGACACGTGACGTGGGGCAGATTTCAGCTCAGCACAGCTAAGAACTTTCTGACGGTGCGAGTCATCTAACAATGGAAGGAACTGGCTGCCTTGTTCAGTAATGAGCTCTCCATCCCTGGAGGGGAACAAGCAGAGACTGGGTGCCCGTTTGTGAAGGTTGCAGTAGGAGGGCTGTTTACTTGGTGAAGGTCGACCAGATATCTTCTGAAGTCCTTACAAGCTAGTCCTCTGTGAGGCCTTCTCTATGTCTGATCACCTCCATCTTTTCTTAGCTTCCTTCTTTGACTTTCGTCTCCCTCTCAGGCCTCAAGGTGGATGAGGGGAGTCCTGGAGGTGCTGTGCCCGCTGTATCATCTCCCCCTGCCCCAGCTTCACCCTCATCTCCACCCGCACACAATGGGGAGCTGGAGCCATCATTCTCCCCCAGTGCTGAGCCCCAGATTGGGCCTGAGGAGGCCATGGAGAGGCTGCAGGTAGGAAGCTGGAGCTGGTAAGGGGTGGGAGTCAAGGGGCTGCTGGGAGTTTAGTTCTCCAAAGCCAGGGTCGAAGAGGAAGAAGGAATCCCAGGAGCAGTGTGACCCCCATGGTAGGTGCTTGTCCCCAGCTATGCTGACCCCTGTCTGTCCTGTGCCTCCAGGAGACAGAGAAGATTATAGCTGAGCTGAACGAGACCTGGGAGGAGAAACTACGCAAAACGGAAGCCCTGAGGATGGAGAGGTGTGAGGGGTGGGGGCTGACAGCTGGAGCTCTGGAAGGAGTGGGGGTGGGGAGGGAAGGTCAGGCCCTGCAGGGAAGGTGTTCGTGGGTAGCGATGATAAAACCAACATTTGCCTCTCCTTTGCCCACAGAGAAGCATTGCTGGCTGAGATGGGGGTGGCTGTCCGGGAGGATGGGGGAACTGTGGGCGTCTTCTCTCCGAAGAAGGTGAGTGAGGGGCGAGTGAGGGCTCGGATGAGGAGGCCTAGGAGACTTCGGATGCTTAGAGAAGAGAGTTGGGGGTGACAGAGTAATGAGTTCTGACTGTGATCTCTGAGGTCTCTGAATTGTCCCTCCATCATCTCTCTCCCCACTCCTGCCACCTCCTCTCTGTGTTGTCTGCCATCCCTACCTTCTCCCTCCGTCTGACAGTCAGCCAGGGCCAGTCAGGGGCCAGTCATTAAGTGCTTAATAGGTACTTAATGTGCTTATTAAGTGCCTGCGGCCAGGGGCTCCAGGGACCACAGGAGGATGACAGGGTCTCTGCCCTTTGGGGGATTTGAAGAGCTGTTTAGAATCTAGGTATTTACAAACATAACCTCACGTGTGTGTGTATGCAAGTTCATGCATAGAATTCTCTCTGGATCCGTAAGAAACTGGTTATGGTGGTTACCCCAGGAGAGAGGGAGAGGACTGGGGAGGTTGGAGATTGGTTGGGGTAGTGACTTATTCACTGTACGTGCTTTTGTATCATTTGAATTTTGTACCCTGTGCATGTGTTACCTACTCAAAAAAGTAACTAAAAACATTTTTGAAAGGATAACTTGGGAAGACAAGACTGTAAAGGGAAGAGAGGAAGAGTAAGCACTAAACTCTAAGATGTTGGTTGTAAATGCAGCGAGAATTTTAAAGACGGAAGCATCAGTGCAGCCTGGAGATGTATGGAAACTGGCTTCCTAGAGAAGGTGGTTTGAAAAGTGGAGCCTGAACGATGGATGGGATTTGGGTGGTAGAGAGGAGCAGGGAGAAGACTAGGCTAAGCAGACATGGGGTAGTGTCGGCCAAGTCGGGCACTGTGCCTCTCCCGTGTCTGCTATGTAGTAGGTGCTCGGTACATCTTTGCTGAGAGGAAGAGAGGAAGGAAGCAGGGCAGGAGTGATCAGGCTCAGTTTGAGGCAGGAATGGTATTCAGAATCTTGAACAACCAGCACGGCACTGGGACCAACCAATCAGAATGGATGCTGGCTAGAGACAGCCGGCACAGCTGCACTGGTCCATACTGACGATGGGATGATGGGGAGGCCGATTTGAGTAAAGTAGGAACTTCCAGTCCCACCGGGGAGCCGGCCATGCCATGGTACAAAGCACAATAGGATCAGGCCCTAAGTCAGGTACACTGTGCTCAGAGCCAGACAGGGGCTGCCTGGAAGAGGTGGTGGGTTATTGGAAGGAGGTCCCTCTGGATTTCATAAGGTCAGGGCTGTCTGGGAGACTCAGCAAGCAGGGATCGTTGAACAGGCATCCGAAAAGAGGAGAAGGGTTTGTCTTGCCTGGCCAGAGGCGCAGGCAGGGAGTGAGAGAGCTGTGGGTGGGTAACTGAGGGCGCAGGCTGGGTGTGCATGGTCAAAGGCAGTCTCCTTTCTCCCCAGCCTCAGCTTCTCCTCTCGGAGGCAAGCCATAGTATCAGTTCCTGATGTGTTCTTTGAGAGGTAGTCTGTGCACGTACAGGCATGTGTTGTATATAATCATCCACACATGCACACACACGTAGCCTCTCTTTGGAACAGTAGTGGTTCTATACCTGACACTTTGCTTTTTCATATAACAATATATTGGAGTTCTGTCTGTTCTTCTGCATGGTGTCAGAATATTCCATCGTGTAGATGTAGGATAATTTCTTTAACCAGCTTCCTACTGAGGGACATTTAGGTTATTTCCCATTCTTTGATACTATAAACAATGTTATAATGGATCATCTTATAAATAGGTCTGTTATCTGTAGAACAAATTCCTAGAAGTGGAGATTTGGGGTCAAATGGTAGCCATGTAAAATTTTGATCTATTTTGCCAAAGTGCCCTCCAAAGATTATAACCATGCCACTCTGTCCTCCCAAGAGCAACATACAAGAGAGCCCATGTTCCCTCACCCTCTTCAACTTTTGATCTTTGCAAATCTGATAGGTGGAAAAGGTGTCTTAGGGTAGTTTACTTTTGCATTCTCTCAAGGTGGTGAGGATGAACATATTCTCGTGTGTTCAAAGGCATGTGTCTTTCAGAAGGCAGAGCTGTTCCACTCAACAGAGGAAATAAGTTTGGTAGTGGTGGCTCCAACCTGGGAGTGGTCGGGTGGGGCATTGGGTCCTAGGGGAAAAGCTAGTTTGTCTTGGAGAGAGCCAAGAGCCTTAGGGAAAGCCCCCTCTTTCTGGGACCCCCACCACCAGGCGTAAGGATTTCTTAAATTGGTGGTTATCAGACCTGGCTCGGACTTCCTTCACAGGGGCTGAGGTTGGGGAGTGGGGCAGGACCAGACTCTGGGCCCCCCACCCCCAGCCTCGGCCTGAGCGGCTCCTTGCTTATCTGCTTGACGTATTAGGCTTCTAGGTAAGGTTTCATCTGAACAAAGGGTTCTAGGGCTGAACAAAGATTGAAAAGACTGCCCTAAATCATGTCCCCTCTCTCGAGGGACAGATCGCTTTCTGCTTTCAGAGCCCATCAGTGTTTGCTATTCCCAGGACAAGCCTGACACTGCAGTGTAGGGAGGGGACAGAGCGTCCCTGGGGAGAGGAAGTGTTGCAGCAGTGATTGTTGGGGGGCCTGAGTGAGGGCAGACGCACGGGTCCCCGTTGTATCCGTCGTGGACGCATCCTTGGGCTCACTCTTCAGGGGACTCCCAAAGAAATGTGGGGCCTCGCCTGCTGGCTGTTTTCTCTTGCACCCTGTGCTTTCCTGCCTCCGTGCGTTAGTTCAAACTCCGCCTTTCACCTGGAATGCTCTTGCTTCTGCATGTCCGCGTCCTTCTCATCCTCCGAGACCGGCTGCCATGCTGCCTTTTCCATGAAGTCCTCCTTAGCTCCTGAAGTTTTTCACTTGATTCATCTTTGCATGTGAGCCCCTCCCAGGATACGATGGCGCTCAACTCCCTGGGAACAAATGAATGAGTGAACAGATGAACGAGCTAAGTGAGGGCATGGAAAGATCAGAAACTCTACTATGAGACATCCATTTCCCACTTGTAATGGTGTTTCCACACCAATCTTATCTCCCTAACTTGACTCTGATTTCCTTACTGACGGAATGGCACCATCTGGGTTTGACTCATCTCTGAGTCCTGCCCAGCACCTCACCGGGGTCTTGCACGTAGAAAGCCCACAGTAAATCCTTGTAGAACGGAGGTGAGGGATCTTGTGTTCGGTTGGAAGGCTTAGGAAGGCTTCGTGGAGGAAGCAGCATTTGAGATAGACCGTGAGGGACAGGAAGGAAGTGAATGACTTTCACAGGTGGAGGTCGGGGTGGGGCTGGGCCGAGGCCGGGTGGGAACATGGGAAGCAGCTCGCCAGGGTGGTCAGGGATGCAGGAGGCCTGCTTCTGGAGTGAGTGCTCAGCAGTCCACTGAGCGGGAGCACAGGACGGGGGAGAGGGCTTGGGGTGGGCTGGGGCCGGATGTGGAGGAGGCACAGGGATACCAGCATAAAAAGAGGCTCAAGTCAGGTGGGCATCTGGTGCCAACTGGAGAGGTCTGAGTGGAGAAGCATGACGAGGCCACAGTGTGGTGTGAGCAGGAAGCTGGGAGACCCTTGCAGATGGCAAGAAGTCAGGCAGGCCTGGGCAGGGTGGGCCGGGGCAGCAGATGGTGGGGAGAGAGACTTCCCTGGGCCTGACAGCCAGTGGCGTGAGAGGGGTGTAGAGGGAACAGGGCTTGTATGCTGCCCAGAGTTACGTGCGTGGGGAGGGCGGGGGTCTCGTAAGAGAAAGAGAAGTCAGGAAAAGGTGCTTTTGGGGATGGGAACGGGCTGGGTTTTCAGTGCAGAGCAGCGTAGTGATGAGCCAGGTATGTGGGACAGATTCTGCCAGGGAGGCCTCAGCAGGGACAGCTCCAGGCAGCTGCTGCAGTGACCCCGGTCCGTGTGAAGCAGGCCTGGGGACGGGCAGTGGTGGGGAAAAGTGGGGAGTCTGCTGTGAGAAACGGCTCTGTTTTGTTTACTTCTGGATTGAACTGACAATTAAAAAAAAAAAATTATAATTATAAAAATAATCTGTGCTCCTAAGAAATTCAGGCTGGAATAAGAGGTGGGAAGTACCAGTCCCTAAACCAGTCCACTCTTGTACTCTCTGGAAGGGGTAAGATACAGTTTGAAGGAAGAAATGATGAGACCTGGGGAAAAAGGGAGTACAGGGAAAGCAGAGGCGAGGGCAGGTTGATTCTAAGGTTTCTGGTCACGGAGACTGGTGGTCGAGGTGCCTCTGAAGAAATGGGGCCTTGGGAAGGGTTGCTGACTGGGGAGAGGGTAGATGGGTGGGGGCAATTTTGTAGGCCCCTTGTGTGTGAGGAGAGCGTGGGTCAGGCTGTCCTGAAGGTGGTTGGTGTGAGTGGGAGTAAGGAGAATGGGAGAGTTCTCTGAGTGGGGGGGACGGGCAGCAGGCAGTGCTGGGACCTGGAGGGGTGTTTGCTGAAGCTCTTTCCCACCCTTCCTCTTTGTGGCATCCTCTGGCCGGCTCTCATGATCCCTCCCCTGACCACTCACCTCCCCTCTCAGACTCCCCACCTGGTGAACCTGAACGAAGACCCCCTGATGTCTGAATGTCTGCTCTACCACATCAAAGATGGCGTCACCAGGTAGCGTTTACTCAGCGGCCTGTGGGGCAACCTCTCCTTCTGGGGTGTGGTTGCAGAGGGACGGCCACACTGGTGACTCTGTTTCCTGGTGACCTCACTGGAGACACCCCAGATCTCAGGACATCTGCCTCCGCAGCCCTGCTCGCTCTCCGAGCTTCCTGAGAAGTGGCTGAGCCTGGCTGCTCAGCGGCCATCCTGCCTCCATCCACCTCTTTGGTAGGGGTGAGACGCCTCCTGGGACCAAACTGACCCAGTGCTTGTGGGGATAGCTCCTGGGGCAGAAGAGTGGGTAGGAAGCTTAGGCCACCGCATTCTTAGCCCCTGGCACTGTTGCCTTGGCATCCCTTGGTGGGACCCTTCCTTGGGGGAGGAGAAGGGAAACGTGGCCCAGGCCCCATGTTGTTGAGGGGCAGGTGGCTTCACTGGCTGATGCTAACGAACCCCTGGGCCTCGGTGCCTCTGAGGTTGCCTCTGGAGTTAAAGGGGTGAGAGTGCCCCTTCCTCTCCCACCACAAGCATTCGCAGCTGTCCTTGGTGATCATCATGGTTAGGGAGGGAGTCCCGAGGGTGATGAGCCCAAGGACGGATGGGAGGCCCATGGCTGAGGGCGCCCATTTCACTCCAGGTTCCCTTTTCTCCTTTGCTGTGTAATGCAGTGAGTGAGGACTTGGGCGGTGGAGTCAGGCAGATGTGGGCTCACTGCCGGGCTGCGTGACCTTGGGCAAGTTACTTCACCTTTCTGAGCCTCAGCGTCCTCCTCTGTGAAATGAGAATAATTATGCTTGGCTCATTAAGTTGGATGAACTTGTGTTCGGAAGGGGCTTGGCGAATGTCTGGCACATGCTCAGCAAATGTTGGCCATTGCTTCCCCAGGGTCGGCCAGGTAGATGTGGACATCAAGCTCACCGGGCAGTTCATTCGTGAGCAACACTGTCTGTTCCGGAGCATCCCTCAGGCAGATGGAGAAGGTAATGGCTGAGGGGTTGAGAGTGGAGTGGCCACTGAGTCCAGTTCCACCCCACACCCTGAATACAGAAGACTGGGTCGGGCACTGGGGGTGAGGCCATATAAGAGGGGATGTGTCCTCGCCCTCAGAGGGACTTCGAGCTTATAATATGCAGTGGGGGAATATCAAGGGCCCGGCTATCTGCACCCGCCCTGAGAGTGCACACCGCTGCAGTGGGCAGGGAGTGGCCAGGGTCCCCAAAGCAGAAACAGAACATTGTGGCGGCAGAGAGGAGATCCCGCCTTCTTCCTTGATTTTTTAGCCTCAAATAGCGCTCTGGTAATTTTTTACGAAAATCTGTATTTGCTTCAGTGGAGTATCTGAATTTAACTCTGGAAAACCTGCTTCTATCCAGCTATGACTGCAAAGGTTTCTGGGAGTTAATCGGCCCATGTATCCCTCTAGTTCCAGAACTTGCAGATTTTTAGCCCTTATATGGCCATAGTAAAAGCAAAAACTTTTAGGAATCACAAGCCCTAAGGGTGAAAGTAGTAGCCTGTCTGACATATCAAAACGATACTTATACAGTTCAGGCGTATTTTGAGGTCACTATTTTGTTCTCGTTCATTCGTTTTTAAAAAATGGAATGATTTGGGTTCCATTAGGCCCAAGCAAAGTCGAGCTCTGCGAAATGAGTTGGGCAGGGAGGCAGGACATGTTACATGTGAGCCCTCCATCAGCTTGAGCCCGTGCAGTGTGCCTCAGAGATCTGGAAGGAGTGCCTTACCTGACACCTTCAAGGGACAGGGAGATGGGGCATGCGTGGGCAGCACGTTTTTAAAGATAAGAAAGCCACTATTACGTGGCTTACAGCTCAGGTTTAAGACATGCTCGTCGGGCTTCAGTTTGGTTCAGGGTCGGCAGGTTAACGCAGTCATTCTGGTCTGGGTCAAGTCCCCGGTGGCAGCAAATGCTTCCGGCATTGCAGGCTGCAAGCCATTGAATCAATTCAGCCCAGTGAGTTATTGCCAAGTTCCTGTTCTGCGGTTACCTCAAGCGGTGTGCTGGGGTGATACCAAAACCATACCAGGCCTGTGGAGTGAGCCCACCTCAGGGGCTCAGAGTGTGTTTGGGGAGATGACAGACAGGCATTAAGTGGTTACATCACAGTAAAAGCCTCTAATGATTCTGTGCCCCAAAGGGTGGAGGATTTTGTAAAGGTTTAGTCAGTTTGGGCCTCTGTTCTTAATGGTACATTTAAGACTTGACCAAAGACAGGCAGAGAGGAGGCAGGCAGCACGGACAGAGCTGTGGTCATAGAAGAATAATTATTACTTACTGACCATCCACTTTGTGCCTTGCGTTTTCTCACGTGGCCCACAGGCGGGGGAACTGAGGCTCTCAGGATAGGGAATTTGCCCAAGACCACACAGCTAGAAGATGGCAGAACTGGACTGGAACACAGCAGGGCAGGCTCCAGGGCCGGGCTCTGATCTCTGCCTCAGTACAGATCCTGTGGGCTCCTGGACGCGGAGAAGGCTGCCCTGGCCAGGCTGGAGCAAATCATCTCCTCGCCTGGCCCCATTTCCCTCTATGACACCTGTCCCCTCAACTTTAGATTATCTGCTGCCTTGCTTGTGTGTTGTCTGTCTGATCAGCTGGAGGTGAGCTCTGTGAGAGCAGGGATTTTGGTTTTTATCCCCATCGTATTTCCAGGACCTTAAATAGTGCCTGGCATATAGTAGGGGGCGCAATATATTTGTGGAATGAATGAGGGAATTTGGGGGCGGGTGGGAAATAAGAGTGGGGGTAGACTGGGACCTATTACAGCCACCCTATCGTCTCATCTTCCACCTTCTTCTGTTGCTGTTCCTGGACACACAGTGATGCCTCTCTGTCTGTCTTGTTCCTCTTCTCCATCATTTTTGCCCCTTGAAATCCAAGTCTCTCTTCAACTGGCTCAGAAGTTACCACTTTTCCCGTAATCATTTCCAGTCCTCTGCCCCTAAGCTGAGTTCCTCTGCTTTCTTTGTACTCCCACAGTGTCAGTAGTCCCACCTCTGCCTTATGTTAACAATTCATTCTGGTTTCTTGATTACTTGTAGTATAAATAATAATAACTCCCTTTGCGTGTCACTTTATTTGAGCCTTTCAACCATTCTGTAAAGCAAGACTTCTGTATTCCATTTTATGGAAGCTCACAAAAGTTGGGTGACTTGCTCAGTGTCCCTCAGCTATGGAGTGCAGAGCCTTTGGGATACAGGGGTCCCTCTGTGACACAGGGGCACCACTCCTCGAGGGCAGGGAGCTGCCTCATGCATCTGTGTGTCTCAGCAAGCAGCAGGCTCTGTGATTGTACAGAAGACAGAGGAGAACCGTGGTAGATGTTTGAGTTGGGTTGACTTTGTCTTGTCCTGTGAAGACAGTGATCTGTGGCTTGAGAAGATTAAGCAGTCGGTGGCAGTTTGCAAGATGCTTCAGACAGAAGTGGGCTAGGAGCCTGCTGGAGAAATCCAGGCCTGGGTAGGGGTAATGTTAGTTGGAAAGGAAGGAAAGGACATGTGCAAGGCAGATGTGACGGGGCCTGCTGACCCATTGGACATGGGAGAGGAAGCCCTCTGAGAGTTACTGGTTTGCTAAGCCCCTGCTGGGGAGGATGGTGGTGGGTGAGTAGGGAGTCCCTGCAGAGGCTCCTGGGAATTGTAGTTGGGGCTCTAACCCTCCTTCTGCTCTTCCTTCCCGTGCTGCCTGCCACCAGAGGGGCCATGGCACCCCGACAGGTACTGGGGGGTGGGACTGGGGGTGCATGTATGTTTTTGGGGGGTGATACAAGATGGGAATCTGTGACCATAACCCCTCTTCCCCCAGGGTCTAATTGCTCCCTTTCCTCTCTCCCTCCACTCAGTGGTGGTCACCCTGGAGCCTTGTGAAGGAGCCGAGACCTACGTCAATGGGAAACTTGTGACTGAGCCACTGGTGCTGAAGTCAGGTAGAACAAGGGTGCAGAGTCAGGGTTCTGGGACATGGCTGTACGTAGGAAGCCCCAGGGCAGAGCTTTCTGGGGGAATCCTGGGGCAGGGCCCAGAAATAAATAGGAAACAGCATGGGGATATGGAGAAGGAAGTGAGAAGTGAAGATAAAGGAATCGGGTTCTGGTTTCTCTTGCTGCCTGGGAAACGGGACGAGGATGCAAAGCCCCCCTAATTCTCTTTGGCTGTTAGGGATGGGGTGCTTCCTGGGGTAAGTGGGGGAGCCTTGGCTCTGACTGCCCTCAGACTTGGGGTGATGGGAAAGATGGTGTCAGGGCCCGTGGGACTTGTGGGCAAGGCCCTATATGCCTTGGGCATGGGGATGGGTCTGCTGCTATGGGGGAGCAACTCCACTTTTCCCTCCTCCCATCTCCAGGGAATAGGATCGTGATGGGCAAGAACCACGTCTTCCGCTTCAATCACCCGGAGCAGGCACGGCTGGAACGGGAGCGAGGGGTCCTGCCGCCCCCAGGACCGCCCTCTGAGCCCGTCGACTGGAACTTTGCCCAGAAGGAACTGCTGGAGCAGCAAGGCATTGACATCAAGCTGGAGATGGAGAAGAGGTATGAGGAGAGGTGTTTGTGCCTAGGGCCTTTTTGGCTGTCCCTCCCAGGTCCCCAGTCCCCTCCTGTTGGCAGACACCCCCCTGAGGGGTTCCAGAAGCCCACATAGCTCTTCCTTCCCTCCCTACCCAATCCCAGGCTGCAGGATCTGGAGAATCAGTACCGGAAAGAAAAGGAAGAGGCTGATCTTCTGCTGGAGCAGCAGCGACTGGTGAGGGGTCGGCCGGGGGACGGGTCGGGGAGATGGGCTGGCGGGCACATGAGCAGCCAGGCCGGTAGTACTTCAGCCTGGCTCTGCTTTTGGTTCATGCAGTCTGAGCCAGAGTGGGGAGTGGGCATGGGGATGAGGGTATGGGTGACGTCTGGGAGGAGACAGTTACGAGAGAAATGTGACTCGGGGAGGAAACTGCGTGCAGGGAACTAGACTTCCTCCCAGTTGACCAGGGCTTCCCCGATGCCAGTCGATCCTGCGCCAGCCTTAGGAATTTGACCATATCCAAGCTGTGTCCAGCTTGATGTCAATGCCTTGCTGCTCCAGCAGTTCCTTCTGGGCAAAGTTCCAGTCGACAGCTCAGAGGGTGGTCCTGGGGGCGGGGGGGACCCCTCGCTCCCGTTCCAGCCGTGCCTGCTCCGGGTGATTGAAGCAGAAGATGTGGTTCTTGCCCATCACGATCCTATTCCCTGGAGATGAGAGGAGGGAAAAGTGGACTCGCTCTCCCATAGCAGCAGACCCATCCCCACACCTAAGTGCCATATCCAAGTGCCACATGTACTATTATTATTATTATTTTTTTGTGAGGAAGATCAGCCTTGAGCTAACACCCAATGCCAGTCTTCCTCTTTTTTTTTTTTCTTTTTACTGAGGAAGATTAGCCCTGGGCTAACATCCATGCCCATCTTCCTCTACTTTATATGAGACGCCGCCACAGCACAGCTTGACAAGCGGTGCATTGGTGCACGCCAGGGATCCGAACCTGCGGACCGTGGGCCGCCGAAGCGAAGCATACATGTTTAACCGCTTGCACCACCGGGCCGGCCCCTGTACTATTATTTACTTAAGATTGTTCTTTAAGTGCACTTACTTTTAAATCTTTACCCTCATCCTGAGCAATAATATATATGCACGAAAGCTAGACTTGATACAGCTGTAGCTAATATTTACCCATTGCTCTCTCTGTGCCAGCCACTGTTCCACACTTGGCGTACGTTAATCCTCCAACTGTGTCTGTGAGGGAGATCCTGCTGTTATTTCTATTGCGTAGATGAGCAGAGGTTAAGCAGTCCGCCCAAGGGTGTGCAGTTCTGACGGTTGTTTCTGTTCTGACGTTGGGACTCATGGGCTCTGGGATATCCTTAGCCCCCTCCGTGTCTTCTCTCTCTCTGGCCCCAGTATGCGGACTCTGACAGCGGGGACGACTCTGACAAGCGCTCCTGTGAAGAGAGCTGGCGGCTCATCTCCTCCCTGCGGGAGCAGTTGCCCCCCACCACGGTCCAGACCATCGTCAAGCGCTGTGGCCTGCCCAGCAGTGGCAAGCGCAGGGCCCCTCGTAGAGTCTATCAGATCCCCCAGCGTCGGCGGCTGCAGGGCAAAGACCCCCGCTGGGCCACCATGGCTGATCTGAAGATGCAGGCGGTAAAGGAGATCTGCTACGAGGTGGCCCTGGCCGACTTCCGCCACGGGCGGGCCGAGATCGAGGCCCTGGCCGCCCTCAAGATGCGGGAGCTGTGTCGCACCTATGGCAAGCCGGAGGGGCCTGGTGATGCCTGGAGGGCCGTGGCCCGGGACGTCTGGGACACGGTGGGCGAGGAGGAAGGCAGCGGAAGTGGAGGTGGCGGCTGCGAGGAGGGAGCCCGTGGGGCAGAAGTGGAGGACCTCCGGGCTCACATTGACAAGCTGACGGGGATTCTGCAGGAGGTGAAGCTGCAGAACAGCAGCAAGGACCGCGAGCTGCAGGCCCTGAGGGACCGCATGCTCCGCATGGAGAGGGTCATCCCGCTGACCCAGGTAGGGAGGGCCCTGGCCCCAGCCCTTTCCCTCTTCTCCTCCCTCTTACAGTTCTTCCCTTTAGGAATCTGAACCTCCCACTGCTGATTCCAGCCTCCTTCCCCCATTCCTTTAAAAAATTGTGTTGCAGTATAACACAGTTTTTCTCAGTGTAGTTTGTGAATCATCAGGGCACTAACTGAAAATGCAGATTCCTGGGTTCCACCTAGACCTACTGAATCAGCGTCTTTGGGGATGAATCTGCATTTCTCATAAGTTCCCAGGTGTTCCTGAAGTACAGTAAACTTTGCACACCACTGATATAAAGTGCACAATTCTTGAGTCACCGCTTGATGACTGTTCGGCACACATACACTCCTACAACTGCCCTTCTCCCGGGGGTGACCAGTTCCTCTGGGGGAGCCGCGGTGCTGAGCGCTTCTCCTGCGTCACCTCATTTCATCTTCACAGTAGCCCTGCGAGTGGCCATGTTATCACCGATGCCTGTTTTGCATGTGTTCACTCAACAAGTAAATATTTGAGTGCCTACTGTGTGCCAGGCATTGTGCTGGCCACTGGGGTTGCTTACAACAGACAAAATTTCTGCTCTATTGCACCTTGCCTTCTAGTGAGAGACAACAGTCTGCCTTTACAACAATAAATAGCTCATGGTTATTGAAAGCTTACCTCCGGATGCTGTTCCCACCCCTCTCCCCTTGCTCTTTCCACTCCAGCCCTTGCTGGTCCTTCAACTTCCTGGGCATGTTCCTACCTCAGGGTCTTTGCACCTGCTGTTCCCCCTGGTAGCCTCATAGCCTCACTTCCTTCAGGTGTTTACTACAATGATAACGTCTCAATGAATCCCTTTCTGTCCATTCGTTGCAGCCACCTTCACCCCAGCCTCCTAAATCCTTCTTCCTTGCTCTGTCTCCATCTGAATACATATATTTATACAAAGTATATTATATAATATATTCTATATATCCTATATATATAAAATATATACACTTACATATAATATACATATATTATACTATGTATACATATACTATGTATATTTCTCAGTGTAGTATATACATATATATATACTATACATAAATAATGTATATTAAATAATAGAAATATATACACTCATATTTAACTTTTTATTGAAGTATAGTATATGTACTATACTGTATATTTCTCTTACTCATTTATCAGCTGTCTCATCCCACTGAAATAATGGCAGGTGTTTTTCTTCCCTTTTTGTTGACTGCTGTGTCCCCAGGGCACATTATTTATTCAGCGATGTTTACTGAGTGCCTACTCTATGCCAGGCACTGCTCTAAATACTTTACATGGTTTAGCTCATGTGATTCTTACAACAACCCAGTGCAGTAGGTACTGTTATTATTGACATCATCCTACACTTGAGGAGACTGAGGCACAGAGAGGTTACGAGCCAGAGGTCCAGACCACACAGATGGGAAGTGGCAGATAGGATGGAGCCCAGACCACCTGGCCCCTGGGCCTGTGCTCCTAAACCACTGTTCTGGCTTCCGTATCTCCAGACCCCTCTGGGGAACCCCTGACAGCCAGCCACTCCAGGGCCTTCTGACTTCCCCTGGATCCGCATGTGCTCAGGACTCAGCTCTCCTCATGTCCCTTCTCCTTTTCTCTCACCCCCTCTCCCTCCCAGGATCATGAGGATGAGAATGAAGAAGCCAGTGAGGCCACCTGGGCCACGCCCCAAGGGTCAGAGGCGGGAGAGGAGGAGGCCCCCAGTGACCGCACGCCCTCAGCCCGGCCCGCCTCGCCACCCCTGTCGAGCTGGGAGCGGGTGTCGCGGCTGATGGAGGAGGACCCTGCCTTCCGGCGTGGCCGCCTTCGCTGGCTCAAGCAGGAGCAGCTGCGGCTGCAGGGACTGCAGGGCTCGGGGGGCCGGGGTGGGGGACTGCGCAGGCCTCCAGCCCGCTTTGTGCCCCCTCACGACTGCAAGCTGCGTTTCCCCTTCAAGAGCAACCCCCAGCACCGCGAGTCCTGGCCTGGGATGGGGGGCGGGGAGGCCCCAGCTCCACCCCAACCCCCTGAAGAGGTCACTCCCCCTCCGGCCACCCCTGCCCGCAGGCCCGCAAGTCCCCGTAGGTCGCACCGTCCCCGTAGGAACTCCCTGGACGGAGGGGGCCGATCTCGGGGAGGGGGTTCCACGCAGCCCGAACCCCAGCACTTCCAGCCTAAAAAGCACAACTATTATCCCCAGCAGCCCCAACCATACCCAGCCCAGCGGCCCCCAGGGCCCCGCTACCCACCCTACACTACTCCCCCGCGAATGAGACGGCAGCGCTCGGCCCCTGACCTCAAGGAGAGTGGGGCGGCTGTGTGAATCCCACATCCTGGGCAGAGGGCCTGGCAGGCCCCTTGCTGGGAGGAGTGAAGCCGCCTGAGATGCTGCTTCCCCAGAAGCCCTGGGGCAGGGAGGCCCTAGAGATGAGAGAGAAGGTCCGAGTAGGTGATAGAAGATGTGGGAGTGACAGGGCCGGAGGCTGAAGGAAGGAAGAGGGCACGGAGTTGCCAGGAGCAAACCAAAGTGAAGGAAGAGCGATGGGAAACTGCCTTGGGGCTGCCCCTTGCAGGGGCGGGGGGTCCCACAAACGCTGCTATGGGTGGGGTGGGGGGCTGGGGTGCTGCGTAGCCAGTGTTTGACTTTCTTTTCAAGTGGGGGCAAAGGGGAGAGAACCTAGAGTGAGGTGAGTTCCCCTCCCCGGCCCCTGTCTGTCCATCTGTCTGTCTGTGGTGAGTTCCTGTTTCCAGGGAGGTGTGGTGGGATCATAAGTCATTCCCCTCCCCTTCCAGGCCTCCTGCTATATTGGGGGGACCTGTCTGGTTTCTGGTTTGGCTGGGGTCCCCTGAGGACGTGGGACCCTTCAATAAAGGATAGCAAACAGAGGGAGCTTGTTGCTGGTGGTGGTTTGGTTTGGTTTTTAATGGAGGTGTAGATTATATAAGTAAAATGCACAGATCTTAAGTGTGTGGCTCAGTGAGTTTTTACACAAGTATGCCCCCACGCAGTCACCGCCCAGATGAAGACATGTTTCTATCTTGGTTTCTTGAATGTTCAGCATCGTGTCTCCTCCCTTCAGAGTGCATGACCCACTCTTATTTCCCTTCTTTCATTTTTGCTGATCCGGCATCTCCACCTTACCTCCATCTCTGCCCTCAGCATCGCTGTTCATTGTCCCCGACAAAGGAGAGAGGGAGGGATGAGGGGGGAGGTAGAGGGAGTGCCAGCCTGTCAGTGCCTAACTGGCTGTTCCTAACAGGAAATGGAGGGATTTAGGGGTCAAGGAGGGGTTCTGCTTCATGGAATCACTTAACTGTTTGAAAAGTCTCCCAAGTAGCAACGATTTCCCGGGATTCTGTTCTGTGTCAGATGTGCTCAACAGTGAATGTGTTGGTCAAGCTTAGTGCACCTACCCGGTCCCGTTCCTGTTTCCTGCCTTTCAGCAGGGTGTATTCAGTATTCCAAGTAGTATTTTGTCTTAAGACTGTTTTCAAGGAGGCTGCCTGCTTGTTTTCATGTTCTGGCTTGGAGGAACAAGCTCATGGCAATGCCGTATCATAAAGGCCGGCCGTGTAGGTTAGACCACATCCCTGCTCTGCCTTCACCTTGCCAAACTCCGGAATCCCCACGTTGTCATCCTGTTCTCAGGAGAACACTTCTACCCACTTGAAAATTTCAGCTGCTTCTCCACAGTTTCCTGATGTCAGTCTTGAGGTGCAAGCAGCTGAAACCACAGACATTATCCCAATTGCAGCCAAACCACAGCTCTGGGCAAGGGTGCGATTAGGTTGACCCCGGGTTTCCACGCCCTGGTGCTGGCTGCTTTTATTCTGGCACATTTGACTGCCAGGTCTTTAGGGACCTGTTGACAGTGACCCAAGATCTGGAATGTAATGGATAGTTTGTTGACAGTGTTTACTTGAGTAGTTTATAATCTGGTCAAGGAGACTAAATGGGAGCAAGAAAATGATAGAATACGAAGTTCTCCGCAGGTCAAGGCAAGCTGAGTGGTAGTGCTTTGGGAGTTAAGATGGGAAAGTTAGCTCACTAATTTAAAATACAATTGGATTATTTTTCCCTAAAGACTACCTTATATACATGTTATCTACCATTTTTATCCACTTCTCCCTTGCCAATCTTTTAAATCTTTAAAATATGATGAATTGTAGGTTTTATTCAGAGAAGTGCCCACTAATCCTAGCATTCATATGCATATCACCCTTAAAACAACTCTATAAAGTAGGTCTCTTTTTGTCTCCATTTTTCAGATGGGAAGACTGAGGTTTGAATAGATTAATGAGTTTCCCAAGGTCATACAGTTCTTAAGAGGCAGTCAGGATTCCAACCCAGGTCAACTTGACTGGAGCCCAGACTCCGTCTCACACCTCTAGACCTCAGATAACCACCTTTCCTTCTAGAAACCAAGTTGCCTTCTCATATTAGGTCTTCTCAAGTATTTCATGGGTCTGCCTTTAGTTCTGGTCTCCACCAAAGTTGCCCTGTGAGGAAGTGGCCCTGTGGGCATCCTCCAGATTTATGGGCAGAAGTCATCCAGACAATCTGCCAGTTTTCTTGCTCACTCAATTTAGACATTTCTACAATTTCACCCTTGGTTTCCTTGGAGATTCAGTTTGCTTTTCTTCATTTTTCTCTTTGGAGGCCTCTTTTCTTTGGTCAGTTATTCATTTAGACTTTTTGTTCTTTCACCTGGAATTTTTGTATCTTGAGTACCTTTGGGAATCCCAAGACACTTTTTTTTTTTTTTTTTAACGTTTTTCAAATACCTTTCTATATTCCTGGCTTCTAATTTGGTTTGGTTTGAAATTGTTCTTTTCCCTTTTAAAGATTTAATGTCAGCAGCTCCCTGATGACATTTTGGTGCAGGTGGACCCTGGGTAGGTTCTACTTACCATCCCCAAAGACCCACCGTTGCTGCTGAGTGACAAACTGCTTGCACCATCATCTGATTCCTTCACATGGAGTCTTTGAAACTCTGGGTGTCACTGGGGTCCTGCTCCCTGTGCCCATAGGGTTTTAGGGAATGCTATCCAAGGCAGGCTGGCTTTAAGTATCCTACTTAACCTTGGCTTGGCTCACAGGCTCTCCCTATAGCCCTGGTACCCTGTGCTGCATCATTAACATCTCTGGCTACCCATTCAGGTTGGCTTAGTGTTCGCCTTTCTCCAGGTCAAAGGTAAGCAGCCTCTGCCTCATTATACAAGTTCTCACTCCTACCACCCTCTTCTGTCTCTTGAAAAGCAAGAGGAGACTGTGGCATCCATTGGATAGTATGTCACATCTAAAAGTCTGGTCACCGGATGAGTGTCGTAGAAACTGCTTCTCTCACCCCTAAACAATTCCGCAGTTGTAGGAGCTGACTTTAACCTGCAGTGTCCCTGATTGCCTCATCAGTGAGGATTTCCACCTCAACTCCCCCAGTTCCTTTCTTGCCCTCCTCTGCCCAGTCCTGGAGAAGGACTGTGTTTTCAGATACTTGGGAAGGTCTTGCCCTGAGCTCTTATAGCTCCTAGGCTGTGGCTGGGTTCCTGCCTGATATGCCAGACACAGGGACTAGCCTGGAAAGTCATGCCTAACAAGCGAAGCTTCTTTAAAAATGACCATGGAAATGGTTCCGGGCATTCCTGCAGAGCCGCCTCAGCTTGAGAGGAGAAGCAGCTCTCCTTTGTCCAGGTTCTGGGCCCCATCCCCAACATGTTAGGGCTGCAGTCAGCCTTTGGAGCACACAGACCTGGGTTCCAGCCTGGTCACTAATTAGCTCTTATTCTGGGTAATTCATCCCCTCTGGACCTCAGTTTCCTTCTTCTTTGTAAATAAGACTAATAACCCAAAGAAGCTATTGGGAAGATTTAATGAGATAGTATATACATGTACACGTAAAGGGCCTAGCACATATTAGGAGCTCAAACTTGGTGCCTTCCCTTTTTCTTTGTTCTGACCTGGAAATGAAGCCTTGGAAAAGAACGGAGGTGCCGCAAAACGAGGTCAGGTCCCAGAAGATGGCAAGGCTGCTCTCCAGCTCAACTCTGCAATGCCTGGACCCTCTACCCGCCAAAATTTCTCCTCCAAGCCCTGTTGTTCCACTGTTGTCCGCTAGGGGGAGCAAAGGTGCAGGTTCCCTCGCCGGCACCTTTCGCTTGCGCGTTCACAGAGTTGAGAGAGCGCGGCCATGCGCGCTCGTGAGTCTCGCAGGGGTGGCGGGGCGGAGGCGCACGCGCAGAAGGCTGGGCCTGATGCGGCGCCAGGCTCGGGCTTCCGTTTCCCGCGTGGCGGGAGCTGGCTGGGGTTGAGGCTGGGGCCCCCGGGGGCCAGAGGAGGGCGGCAAGGGGGTGGGGTGTAGGGGCGGGGGCCCGGCGGGCATTTCTTCTTCCTCCGGGACCAATTTTCATCTTCATTTTCCGGAAGGACGACTCAACTGCCTTCAGAGTTAGCATTTCTTCCCCATCCTGGATGCTCTCGAATTCCAAAGAAGGGGAAGAGAAGGGACATTAATTGAGCATCTTCTGCCATAGGGACTGTGCAGGGGAAGTGGACCAAGCTTAGGGGGAACGGTGCCCTCATACTAGAGGAGGTTTTGGATTGGGGTTTGTTTTGTTCGAAATGTAACAAATACAGAAACGCAGAAGGAAGAAAATTGAAGGAATCCGTACTCCCTCACCCCAAAGTATCCATTGCTACCTCCTGAAAATGTGTCCAAAAAGTCTTTATTGAACATCTACCTATATTATGTGCTTAGCATATTAGGTGGTGTGGAGACTACAGAGGGAAGAGAATGATGATCAGGAAACAGGGTTTTCAGAAATCTTTGCAAATGAGTGCATCTGAGTGTCCTAAGGGAAAACCAGATAGCGAAAGCCAAAGAATCACTTGACTAAGAAAGATTTCAGGAAAGAAAACCCACAGAAGAGAGAAGCTGTGGATATGATAAAGGCATATACAATCTGTATTCGAATCTAATTGCACATTAGAGAATATATATATGGGGAAAGTGATTTAGCCCAACTTGCTGATTTTATTAATTTTTTCTTGTTTTTATTTGACCTTTAAGTCACAAAATACTGCATGTTAATTGTACACAAAATTGTAAACGCTGTCAGAATTTTAACACTCATGAGGAAAATGAGGCCCAGGAAAGCTTAGACATGCTTAGAATCCAGTAGAGTAGGACTGGGACCAGACCCCAAGCTCAGATTTCCAGGCTGGTACTGTTTATGTTATATCATAATAGACAAATGTGGTTCAGGCTTTAAATGAAATTCTGACATTGAGTTTCAGAGAATTCATCCTGGAGGAAAAGAGTCTATAAATTTAATCAAAACTGGAGTTCTCAGATAATAATTAGATCTTGGATAATTTTTACTGAGGAGATAGTCTATAAATATAGTGAATAGCCTTTGGCTATATCATTACTTTTAGTAAATGGTAGGATTATACTGGAGAGTAACTAAATAAATTTAATAAATACGGTAAAAAGTGAGATGGAGTCTTATCTTTGTTAAATTCCAAGGAATCCACACTTGAATTAGCTCCTGTGAAAGTTTACAAGTTTCACAGAACCAGGCTAGTGCCTGTCACTCCTGTGATGGAGGAACCACCCAGCTTGCTTTCTGTGTGATTCAGAATGTCTTGATCCATTCTTCATTCATGAAATGGGCAGGATGAGAGGATTGTGAGACCAGGACCCAGCTAGAAGCCTTTACTGCAGACTCTGTGGTAGGGGAAAGAAGCCCTTTGGAAATATCCCTTCAAGAAGTTTCTAGACAGAAGATGCAGGGTCAAACTGGATCTTTCAGGGGAAAGCCTCACTTTCAGGGGAAATATTTAGGATGCTATAAGAGTTTCCAACTTGTGCATTAAAATCACATGAGTAGCTCCTTAGAAATAAAACTTCCCAGGCCCAATCTCACAGCCTCTCTCCTCTTTCAAATCTGTGGTTCCCAGGATACCTAGATTGAGAGCCAGTCTCTTTACCATGGCCCACCAGGCCCACAGGATCTGGTTCTCACCTACCGTTCTGACTTTACCTCTGAGCTTCTGAGCACTTTCCTTCCAATCTTTCCATGACAGTCTCATATCATTTAGGTCTCAACTTAAATATTATCTCCTGAGAGAACCTTCCTTGACTTCCCCATAAATGTTACCCACAGACACCCACACTCTCTAGCATATTTTATCCTGTTTCATTTTTTTCATAGTCCACCTTTCTATTTGAAATAATATTTTGTACTGGTTCATTTATTTATTGTCCATCTCAGGGGCTGCTCTGGCCTGCCTCCTGTTTGTTGGTTTTTTTTAAATAATCTTTTTTTTTTGCTGAGGAAGATTTGCCCTAAGCTAACATCTTCTTGCCCATCCTCCTCTTTTTTTGCTTGAGGAAGTTTCGTCCTGAGCTAAGATCCGTGCCAATCTTCCTCTATTTTGTATGTGAGTCTCCACCACAGCATAGCTGTCAAGTGGTATAGCTCCGTGTCTGGGATCCAAACCCATGAAACCGGGCCACCGAAGCGGAGCGCGCTGAACTTTGCCATGGGGCCGGCCCCTGCTGCCTGTTTTTGAATGACCTTCAAGGTAAGGATGGTTTTTACATTTTTAAATGGTTGGAAAAAAATGAAAAGAAGAATCATATTTCATGATGTGAAAAATACATGAAATTCAAATTTCAATGTCCATAAATAACGTTCTATTGGAACATAGCCGTCCCCATCATTTACATAGTGTCTGTGGCTGCTTTCCTGCTACAAGAGCACAACTGAATGGTTGCACAGAGACGTTATGGGCTTCAAAGCCTAAAATATTTACTATCTGGCCATTTACAGAAAAAGTATGTTGACCCATGGTCTGTCTCTCTCACTAGGGTGTAAGGTCACTGAGAGGAGTTATTTGTCTATCTCACTACCTGCCATATTCTCACGAGCATTACACCACACAGTATGTGCTCAAATCGTAGTTGAATGGATGAACCGATGAAACCTTAGAATCTGTGCTTAAACAGACACAGACTCCCTAGGTGATTCTGATGTGTAACGAGGCTGGGCCTCGTTGCTGAGAGGAAAGGCTGAACTAGACGCAAGTGTGGTCAAATTTAGGCCCTCCTGGCAATACCAAACAATGGTGTTTCTGATCCTCTGAGAGGTTTAGAATTTAAAAAACCGATTTACCCAACACTTTTATACTGCTGCTGATGTGCCAGGCACTGTTCTGAGTATTTAAAAAATGTTAACAAATTTAATGCTCCTAACAGCCCAACGGAGTGGTTACTATTATTATTATTCCGTGTACGATGAGGAAACTGAGGCACGTAAAGGATAAGTAATTGGCCCACGCTTCTGCACCTGTAAGCAGAGCCAGGATTTGAGCAGGGGTGAGGGTCTGCCTCCAGGGTCTGTGCTCTTAACTTAGGACACCATGTCACCCTAGGCCAGAGGCTCCTGCCCCGCTGCCTGTTTGTGAATCAGTTATCAACGATTTACAGACAAAGTTGCCCAGTGTTAGGTGCCCTGAAGAGGAGGGGAAGAAAAATAATGAAGTGCAGGTGCTTCTCTTGAATGAGTCGGAGACAAAAGAAACCACTGTGTCTTTAGAAATGGAGCTCTGGAGCTGAAGAGAGGCAGCACGCTACAAAGGCTGCGCCGAGAGGCAAGACCCGCAAGACGGGATCAAGGAGCGCGCTGTGAACAGTTGTTGTTAGAAGTAAGTGTGCCCGGGGTGCTTGCAGTTGGGAGGATTACAAAAGCGCCTTGTGTGGGGCCCAGTGAGGAGTGGATGCTTGAAGTAGGAAGTAGAGGAACCTTACTGAATGAAGAACGTCACCAGGCGCTGGTGTGTCCCAAGATCAAACTTGTTCAGGTCTGGGGTGAGAGGGCTGACGTAAATGGGAAGAAAGGGCATGGTGGGCAGTGGGAAGCACCTCAAACCTTGGACTTCACCATGAATTTTCACAAAAGAGCAGAAGCTGGGGTACGAGGAATAGGAGTGGTGACCCTGGGGAGGGGCTGGGGAGGGGGAATAACAAAGGGGCCTAACTTGCCCTTCTCACCTGGGGAATCCCTGTGCTTCTTGGTGGCCCGGCTCACAGTGCCTAAACAGCCCAAGGCCTGTTACCTGTGCTCAGCCCGCCCTGACCCTGTAGCAGCACCGTGTGCCCCCGGGAACAGGTGGAATAGCACTTCGTAGATAGGGAGTGAGTGAGGTTCAGGAGCCTAGGGCTGTTCTCATTCTGCAGCCACGAGAGATGCTTTAGGTCATCATCCAGTCCAGATGGGTGGGAGGGGCAGTGGTAAGGATTTCCCCAGTCTTCAACCCCTGATTTTAACTTCTCCAGATTCCCTTACCTATTAGCCAGAAAGTACCCAGAATCCTAGACAATTGCTAGGGTTCCTCTTTTGAAGACTCCACAGCATCATTTAAATTCTAATGTTGGTGTGGATAGGAGGGTGGACACCAAATCCTCACAGCCTTGTGAGGACTGGGCTCTCCTTGGGGTAGGCACCGTGAAGGCCCCTAATTCGTGAGCAGTTGTGCATGGGATGAACCCTTCTTACTGATCTCGGTGACTTAACCCACGTCCGTGTGGAAGAAGGTTGTCACAGATGAAGATGGCTGTCTTCCAGCGTTGGCCTTCTGCTCTGGCAGCACCCCCCACCCTCCCCTCTGTCTCAGGAACACTGATCCTCAGATCTCAGAGAAGGAGGTAAACCCAGGTCAGCCTGAATCCTTATCTTGCTTACCTTAGTCCTCTGCTTCAACCTGGCACCTCCGGATCCGGAACCCCTCCCTCCTTGTAAAGGGCCACGGTCTTACCCCTCCCTGCGGGTGCGATTGTCTCCAGTCCGGGGCCTGGTTTTGAGAACTCACCCACTGAGAGGGCAAACCCAGCCCAACAGTATAACTTACCTGTAAGGCAGGTTTAACATCACTCTCCCTCCCCCAAATACAAACTTCTATGGAGCAAACTCACACAACTAGTGAGTGGCTCAGAGTTCATGCCATTTGGCTGCAACAGTACTGATAAAAGGGAGTCATTCTGTCAGGCAATCCTTTGTGTGGATTACTTGGTTTGGGTCTGCAGTTAAGGATGAATTTGGAAAATGAAGATTCTGCATTGTGTTTTCCAGTTAATCTTTGAGATTTACTTATTATTTGCATTTGTTTGTTTTTACAAGAACGAATGCGTTTAAATAGGTTCCTGAGAACCCACTGAGGTTTTTATATTGGCAGAGTTAATTAGAGATACATCAGTGATGTCATAGAGGGTTGATAATGACTGGGTCTTGGGTCAACTCAATGTCTTATGATTAACCCAGTTTACAACTTAAGTGAACAAGGATGGTTTTCTATGTCAAACACTCACACCAATGTAAATTCCTGTAACATTCACAGGCTCAAGGTTACAAATGAACAATTCTTAGAATTGTGAAAACAACTCTTCTAATATTGATGAAAAGCTCTTTGACACTTTTGGAAAATGAGAAGAAACTGAAACCCAGTTCTAGCAGGATGAGATAAAGAATAAGTAAAGATTTAACTTACCTTTTATGGCCGGTAGGATGTAAATATATCCTCACCTTATTTCTTATCCTTCTGAAGAACAAAGGCTAATGACTAGCCCAGGACTTTGCATTCTCTAAGCACTTCAATCTGCGTCAAGGGAATTTAGTTTATAGGTTTTGTAATTCCACAGGGTGAGGTGGATTTTCAGATGAAAGTGATTGAGGTGCTGAAGTGAGAAGAGGTGAGATCAGGTGAATAGTGGAGTGAAAGGGGGGCTGCCTCCATTCCCATTGGAGGGAAAAGAAACACGTTGCTCTGATTCTGACTCGCTGCTATAAACCAGGCGAAGCTGAATGCAGCTGGCCCTCTGCCTGTTTTTGCTACACTGTGCCACAAATAATTGCTTTTTCAGAAGCTGTTCCTGCTTCAAGGCCCGGCGTTGGAGCTGTGCTTCTTTTCACAGTACCTACATCTGGCGCCAGAGGGAGGCCTGCAGGGAAAGGGAGCCTCCCCCAGCCCTGCTTTCTTTCAAGGAGGGAACAAAATACAGACACTCATCTTGGGTGTCTTCCCAGGCGGGGGAGTGGGGTAAGGAGGAGGCTGCCCCCTCATCGTCGTCCTCATGCTGCTGCTTGCCTCCTTTTAAGGGCATTTATTTTGTTTCTGTTCTGACAAACAAATAATAAGATTTTCCGTGGAGGACTGGACAATCAGAGGAACTTCAAGGCAGGGGCCTATTCCTGCTTTCTGTACGGCTTTGTGAGGGGGAAGGGAAGGAAGAGGGGAAAGGAGGCTTGGAAAACTTAACTGTGCATCCCTGAGCTGGTTTTATATTTCCGTTAAATGAACGTAGCAGTTTACCATCACCACGCGGGAGCGCTCTCCTACAGCCGAAAGGGGGTTCGGAACAGTAGCCATGGAGACTAAGTGAGGATGACATGGCACCCCCAAAAGCATTCCAGTGTTGGAATGCTGTATCCAGATGTGAAGAAGACAGACAAACAGTGTAAGGAGGTTCAGAGGCTAGACTTTTTTTTGAGCTTTTGACGTTTGACTAAATCATTGAGTTCATGAGACGTAAAGAAGCAGTCCCAGCATATTGTGTGGTCCCATTTATATGAAATATTAAGAACAGGTAAATTTCTAGAAACAAAGTAGATGAGTGGTTGGCTAGGGCTGGGGTGGACTGGAGGATGGGGAGTGACTGCTAATGGGTACAAAGTTTCTTTTTGGGATGATGAAAATGTTCAAAAATTAGATTATGGTGGTAAAACCATCAAGTTGTACACTTTAAGAGGTGAACTTTATGGTACATGAATTATATTTCAATAAAGCTGTTAAGTAAAAGCTCCCTCCATCCCCCAAGAAAAGCAAACTCCAACTCTAACTCTAGTTAAGGAGGAAAATATCCCCACTGAGGTTGAGGTTGTAGATGAAAGAAGATGGACTGTGAGTTGATGGTTGTTGAATGTGGGTGATGAATACTTGAGGGTTCATTATATTATTCTCTCGACTTTGGTATATGTTTGAAAATTTCCATAATAACAAGTCAAATAAAATTTTAAAAATGAAAACATACAAAAAACACCTAAAAATGCTTCGAGAAATGAAAGGATAGCAAATGAATGATCATGAAATCTAAAACTCACAGAAACCACCTGAGAGAAGGGTTATCTCAAGTGTCTGGGAAACATGAAAAGGGTAGGTCATGTTGTGGGCATTTAGAACCTGGCCAATCGACACAGAGAAATCTAAAAGGACCATAGCTGATCATTTACATCCTCATTGATTTTTCTTCTCTTTATTCAAGTGTTATTTTATTTTATTTATTTATTTATTTTTTTAAAAGATTTTATTTATTTTCCCCCCAAAGCCCCAGTAGATAGTTGTATGTCGCAGTTGCACATCCTTCTAGTTGCTGTATGTGGGACACGGCCTCAGCATGGCCGGAGAAGCAGTGCGTCGGTGCGCGCCCGGGATCCGAACCCGGGCCGCCAGCAGCAGAGCGCGTGCACTTAACCGCTAAGCCACGGGGCCGACCCCTCAAGTGTTATTTTAGAGATACAAAAAATGGGCAGGAGAATGGAGAGGTGGGAATTATCTCTGTTATCTTTTTCAAGGTGAAATAAAGATTTTAGAATGATTACTCTGAAATTTAAAAAAAAATCATGCTATATGAAAGGATATATACAGGGGCCGGCCCTGTGGCTTAGCGGTTAAGTGCGCGCACTCTGCTACTGGCGGCCCGGGTTCGGATCCCAGGCGCGCACCGATGCACCGCTTCTCCGGCCATGCTGAGGCCCGTCCCACATACAGCAACTAGAAGGATGTGCAGCTATGACATACAACTATCTACTGGGGCTTTGGGGGGAAAAATAAATAAATAAAGTTAAAAAAAAAACCTAAGGATATATACAATGAAAAGTAGGTCTCCATCCATGGTGGAGCCCAAGTTTTGTTCCCCAGAGACAATCACCATCATCATCAGCTGTTCTTATAAATACAGAATATGTGTGTGTGCACACACACAGTTACTCATCTTCTTTTCTTATATCTGTGGGTATATATATGGGGTATACTCTTTTGCATCTTGCTTTTTTTCACTTAGTTTATATTAAAGGGAATTTAATGGCCACTTTTTAAATATCACTGAGATATCCCCCCTGCCCTCAGGAGGATATCAGGTGGTGATTTTCAGTGACCAGAGAGAAATATCAGCCCTAGATCAAAATAGATCTCTAAAGTCAGGCAACGGCCAATTCTCCCTTTGCCTTTCATGAAAGAACAACAGGCCCGCAGTGGGTTTGAGATCAGGTTGGAGGCAGGGCTAGGAGAAGAAAAGAGCAAAGGGGTGCGTGGGACAGTCAGATTCACAGTCAGATTCGGGTGCTCTTAACCTGACGGTCCACAGCCTGGTTGCTCTTCCTACGTGGGTGTGTTTGAACTCATGGGAAAAAGGCGCAATCCGTTTCTGAATGTGTAGACCCTGTTTCTCCTCTCTCTTACTGCAGGAGTTTCCAGACACAGCCTGCACACCGAGGTTTGCCCTGGTCCTGAGGGAAATACCCATGTACCCTGGATGGTGTGTGTGCACATGTGTAAGAAGGTTGCCTTTGTTGGGAAGGCATTTCTTTCATTCCGAGATTATTTTTTTCCTCCCTCCCATTCTTCCTTCTTTCCTTCCTTCCTTGCTTCCCTCCCTCCCTCCCTCCTTCCTTCCCTCTCTTTCTTTCTTTCAATAAAATTATGTTGATAGGGTTTTTTTCCTTTAAATTTCTCTATTGGCAAAGTTAAAAGACAACAAATATTTGTCTTGTAAAAAATTTCTCAATAAATCTTGGGCTCCAAGATGGATTTCATGAATAGTAAAATTAAGAATGTAAAAATTGGGGCCGGCCCCGTGGCCTAGCGGTTAAGTGTGCACACTCCGCTGCTGGCGGCCTGGGTTCGGATCCTGGGCGCACACTGAGGCCCTGCTTGTCAGGCCATGCTGTGGTGGTGTCCCATATAAAGTGGAGGAAAATGGGCACAGATGTTAGCCCAGGGCCAGTCTTCCTCAGCAAAAAGAAAAAGATTGGCATGGACATTAGCTCAGGGCTGCTCTTCCTCACAAAAAATAAATAAATAAAATAAAATATAAAAAAAAGAATGTAAAAATGTGGGAATGTTGTCATATCGGGGACCGCCTTTGTCAACACAACCTGTCCACACAGTTCCTACAGACTAGACGGGCGGCCCTCTCTCCGTTCCTGTTTGTGTAAATTCTCACCGTCGAGGCTTCACTCAGAATGTCACTCCTGTAAGCACAGAGAAGTCAATAAGAGAAAACAGATATCTCAGAAACATTCCCTAGGAGTGTGAGAATGATACAGGTTGTATTACAAGATAGTCGGAAGGGGGAGAGTAGAAGGATTATTGAATACATAAATGTTCTTGGGAAATACAAATAGCCGATAAACATATGGAAGAAGCACTCCCCCTGACTGTGTCAAAGAAAGGCCAGTGAAAACATCAGTGGGAAACCATTTGTTAACTATGAAAAGGAAAACATATTTTACACATATTTTGGCTGGTTAAAATTCAGTGGAAGTCTCAAACTCTGCTGGCATAAATTGGTAGATGAAAGAGGGATTCAATTACCAGCAGAGGAAAAGAAACACTGGGTAGGTAAAAACAGGAAGGGCTCATTACAAAGGTTTTCAAATTTTCGTCTTTTTTTTTTTTTTTCCTGGGTAAATTCACGGAAATAGAATTATTGAGTGAAAAGGTAGGCTCTTGAGGCAGGCTGCCAAATTTCTTTCCCAAATGGTGCTGATTTACCCTCCCCTTTGCACAGGAGAACGCCTGGGCCAGCATTCAAAAACGAGCTTCGAAAATTAAAGAAACACCGATGAGGCAAGTGAAGAAGAGTAACAGGACTGTGGATGTGGTGAAGCAAACTCTGTGGAGTGCATGGGAACTGGAGGAGGCCGGGAGTCCAGTCCTGGCTCTGGGTTCTGGTCTTCGCTTGGACATTAAACCCAGCCGTGAGCAGTACTCCAGCCTTTTGTGCCTCGTTTTGTGCAACTGCTAAATGAGAGGCTTGGACTACTTGATTTTTAAGGTCTCCTGTGGCATTAATATTTTGTAACTCTATAATAACAGTTTCTTTTCAGCTTTCAAAGGTCTGGCACATTTAACAGAGGAATCATAGCTGACATTTATTTGTTCCCAGGAGCCAGGACAAGTTGGTGACCAGTGGAAGGAGTCCTGAGCTGGGAGAAGTGTATGAAGTGTTTGGTGTCAGTCCACAGGTGATCAGTCTTGTTCACTGGTACATGTAAGACCTCCTTTGGGGACACCCACAAATTCCTGGGGAGTTCTTTGCTTGGGTTTGTGGGTCTACAGTGGGAGGTGGGGGGCAAGATCCAGGGAAACGTGTTATGTCGACAAGCCCCAAGCCTAACTCACCTTCCCCAGCCCAACTTTCCCACCTGTCAGTAGAACCACTTAGCCTTCCAGTCTCCCCAGCTCAAACCTCAGGATTATTTGTGACTCCTTGCTGCTTTTATCTGGTCATGGCTACAGCCAGCAAGCCCTGCCAGCTTTTTCATTCAACAGATATTCTCAAGCTTCCACTCACTCAGCCCGCACTGATTTCTTTCCTCTTGCAGCATTTATTTTTGGTACACCCAGTTGGGTACTTGACTGCATTGTTCGCTTGACGTGTGTGCTCCTGTGTCTTGACTTCGACTTCGCCTTGTCTGTAACTCCCCCAGGCGAGGACGACATCTCACACCTCTTTGTGTGTTCCCCAGTACCCACCTCCCAGTCCTGCACATCACCGTGGGCACTCCTTCACTTATATTTGTATGAACCTGGATAGTATGGTTTTATGTTCCGAGGATAGAGCAGTGAAAAAAAAGAAACCAGACAATAACCCCTGCTTTAATGGAGCTGACATTCTAGGGGAGGAAACGAAACAGTAATTACTTAATTAATAAGTAAATAAAATATATTGTATGTTAGATAATGATACTGTTGAGAAAAAAATAAAGCAAGAAAGGGGGATATAAAGTGAGTGAATGGAGGGAAGGAGGATGTTGAAACATTAGATAGGGTGTCCAGACCCTGGAGTAAAACATAAGGTGGTGAGAGAGTTACCCAGATGACCCTGGAGGAACAGCATTCTAGGAAGGGGGATAGGATGTGCAAAGGTCCTGAGGCGGGAGTATGTCTGATACCACCCACAAACACCAAGAAGACCACTGTGGCTGAAACTGAGTGAAACTGTTTGCTGCATAAAAAAAATGAATGATTGAGTTTAAGGCCTCAGGAATGCCTCACTGCGAGATGGGCTTACACTGGATGGCCATTTTCCCATCCTCTGCAGCCCCCAGTCTCTCCTCTGGGGTTTGAAGAGGCCTCATACCACTCTTCCAGCTCATCATCCAGTCAGAAGCCTAGAAAGGATCTGCCTTTCTCCCAGGTAATCCAGGTTGCTCCACCGTGCCTATAGTGGCCCATAAGAGAAGGAGGCGCTTCCCTGGTGCGCCAGGGTCGAGTGGGCCCCTGGGTAGGCAGGGGAGTTAGAGCTCCTGTCCCACCACCCCTGGGCTCTGTGGGAGAGGGATGCCTTCTTTGGCTTCTGGGCACATACAGGTGCTTTTCTCCCCTCCACTTTGAAAGGCACCATTTGATTTGATACTAGTTCATTCCAGGTAGATTTTGCTCAGTTTTTTTTTTTTGGTCTGTGTTTCTTTTACTGTTGTTTCCTGTTTGGGTTCACAAATTTGTTCCCTATAATTAAAAAAAAAACTTTTCTAACTACAATGGGTTGTTGTATTTCCTTAGGTTTTCTCTTGGCATCCAGATAGGCTTGCTGTCATATTATTGTTTAATGCGATTTTCTGAAGTTCTGGTCAATGAACTAAGACTGGAAACAAAGATCCAGCAATCCCACTTCTGGGTATATCTCCAAAAGAAGTGAAAACAGAATCTCAAAGAGATATCTCCACCCCCATGTTCATTGAAGCCTTACTCACAATGGCCAAGACACGGAAACAACCTAAGTGTCCATTAATGGATGAATGGATGAAGAAGAAGTGGTATATAAATACAATGGAATATTATTCAGCCATGAGAAAGAAGGAAATCCTGCCATTTGTGACAAATTGGCTGAAACTTGAGGGCATTATGCTAAGTGAAATAAGTGAGGCAGAGAAAGACAAATATTGTATAATCTTACTTCTATGTGGAATCTAAAAATGCTGAACTCATAGAAACAGAAAGTAGAGTGGTGGCTGCCGGGGGCCAGGGGGAGGGGGAAACCGGGAGATGTTGGTCAAAGGATATAAACTTCCAGTAATAAGATGAATAAGTTCTGAGGATCTAATGTACAGCATGGTAATTATAGCTAATAATACTATATTATATACTTGAAAGTTGCTAAGTGAGTAGATCTTAAATGATCTCACCACAAAAAAGAAATAAGTAATTATGTGACGAAGGCAGTGTTAGCTGATGCTATAGTGGTAATCATTTTGCAATATATAAGTGAATGAAATCAACATGTTGTAACCTTAAACTTACACAATGTTATATATCAACTATATCTCAATAAACCTGGAATAAAACAACAACAAAAAAGACTGGAAACAAAAATTGCATAACTATTGAAAGGGAGAGACAATTTTTCTTTGTATATGCTCTAAGTTGTACCTCCATGAAAGTAAAATGAAAAAGAAAAGGGTGGATATAATAATGAATATTTCCCAGTAACAAACCAGAACCAGAGAATAAAGGGAAAAAACATTCACATTCATGACAGCAACAAAAAAAAAAGCTCATAAGATACCAAAGAATAAATCTTAAATATGCGGATATCTATAATCATATGAATACCTAACGTTCATTGAACAAGTGAAGCACTGTGTTAGATATTTTATATTGGATAAGTTTGGTTTTAAATATCTGCCTCCCTATTATACTGAGTCTTTGTAACTCTAGTGTGTTCAGCAAATGAGATCTTAAAATATGTTTGATGGATTTTATTAGGCTCCTCTAGTGGATTCAAATTTAGTTTAAGTTTACTACCTGGCCGGCAGACAAGTCTAGCAGAAGTCAGTAATCCTTTTGGTCCTTAGGGAACCCCAACGTTCTAGAAAGGAGAAAAGGTTGAGAGGGAGGAAGAAATAAGGGCAGAAGTGGGTAAAGAGAAGACATGGCTGAAGGGAAAAGCCAGGTGCATACGAGAGAAGCGGCCCTCGAAAGTAGGTCATGTGTAGTTCAGAATGCTATGAACCCACGGGCTGCCCACACTGACTTCTCCCTCTGTAATAATTGCTGCTGCGTTGCCCGTCGTTTAGTCCACCATTCTCCCTCATGTTTTCTCTGTGGTAAGCCAAATCCCTTCGCTCAGCACTAGTTTCTGAGCTTGTTGGGGGCACAAGCTGTCCTACTCTGTTGGTTCCCATTTTGGAAGCCATAGTGCTACTGACTGAATCGTGTGCCCTCCTGAAGTCACAGGGGTGAGGTCATCATGATGGAGTGAGTGCCCTTATAAGAAGAGGAAGAGAGACCAGAGCTCTCTCTCTGCCATGTGAGGACACAGAGAAGGCGGCTGTCTCCAAGCCAAGAAGAGGGCCTTCCCCAGGAGTCGAATCTGCCGGTGACTTGAGCTTGGACTTCCAGCCTCCAGAACTGTGAGAAATAAATGTCTGTTGTTTAAGCCACCCAGTCTATGGTATTTTGTTATAGCAGCCTGAGCTGACTAAGGCACATAGCGTTCTTGGGAACTACATTTTGAATAGTGGTCACCATAAGGAGGAATGTCACTGAGATTATAGTAAGAGAGGTGTGTGGTTAAAGATAGAATGGCTGAATAGGTGATAAGCTAAGATCTGCTACTGAAAACACAAGAGAAAGCATATCAACTAAGTATATCCTAACTGCACTTTTAGTCAACAGATATTTATGGAATACTTGTTCTGTGCCAGGCACTGTTCTAGGCTTTAAGGATATAGCAGTGAAAGGGGCAAAAAAAAGACAAAAATCCTTGCTTTCAATGAACATTCTAATGGAAGGAAAAAGCAATAAACAAAGCAAATAAGTAAAATATGTAATATGTGAGATGGTGATTAATTCTATGGAGAAAAATAAAGCAAGGAAAGAGAATGGGGGAGATGTGGGGAAGATTACAATTTTTTTAATTATAATTTTTTTCTAAAAAACTTTTTTTAGAGCTGTTTTAGGTTCACAGCAAAATTAAGAGGAAGTACAAAGATTTCTTTTTTTTCCTTTTTTTTGAGGAAGATTGGCCCTGCGCTAACATCTGTTGCCAGTCTTCCTCTTTTTCCTTTTTTCTCCCCAAAGCCCCAGTACATAGATGTGTATCACAGTTGTAGAGTTGTAGGTCTTCTATGTGGGACGCCACCTCAGCATGGCTTGATGAGCATGAGTAGGTCTGTGCCCAGGATCCGAACAAGCGAACCCTGGGCCGCCGAAGTGGAATGTGCAAACTTAACTGCTACACTACCAGGCCAGCCCCCAGAAATTTCTTATGTACTCCCTGCCCCCACACAAGTATAGCCTCCTCCATTATCAATATCCCACATCAAAATGGTACATTTCTTACAATAATGAGCCTACATTGTCAAATCATAATCACCCAAAGTCATAGTTTACATTGAGGTTCACTCTTGGTATTGTACATTCTATGGGTTTGGACAAATGTATAAAGAAGTGTATCCACTATTATAGTATCATACAGAGTAATTTCACTGCCCTGAAAATCCTGTGTGCTCTGCCTACTCATCCCTCCCTGCCCCCTAACCACTGGCAACCACTGATCTCTTACCGTCTCCATAGTTTTGCCTTTTCAGGAATGTCATATAATTGGAATTATACAGTATGTAACCTTTTCAGATTGGCTTCTTTCACTTGGTAATATGCATTTAAATTTCCTTCATGGCTTGAGAGCTCATTTCTTCCTAGTGCTGAATAATATTCCATTGTCTGGATGTGCCACAGTTTATTTATCTACTATCTACTAAAGGACATCTTGATTGGTGCCAAGTTTTGGCGGTTTTGAAAAAGCTGCTATAAACATCTGTGTGCAGGTTTTTGTGTGGACATAACTTTTCAATTCCTTTGGGTAAATACCAGGAGTGTGATTGCTGTATGGTAAGAGTATGTTTAGTTTTGTAAGACACCACTAAATTGTCTTCCAAAGTGGCTGGTGGAATTTTGCATTCTCACCAGCAATGAATGAGAATTCCTGTTGCTCTGCATCCTCACCAGCGTTTGGGTTTTGGCCCTTCTAATAGATGTGTAGTTGCTTTAATTTGTATCTCATTGTTGCTTTAATCTGCGTTTCCCTAATGACATGTGATGTGGAGCATCTTTTCATATGCTTCTTTACCATTTGTATATCTTCTTTGGTGAGGTATCTCTTAAGATCTTTTGCCCATTTTTTTTTCCTTTTTGGTGAGGAAGATTGGCCCTGAACTAATACCTTTTTGCAAATCTTCCTCTTTTTGCTTAAGGAAGAGTGGCCCTGGGCTAACATTTGTGCCCGTCCTCCTCTATTTGTTTTTTGTATGTGGGTTGCCGCCGCAGCATGGCTTGATGAATTGTGTAGGTCTGTGCCTGGGATCTGAACCCGAGAACCTGGGCCACTGAAGCAGAGCAGGTTGTGCTTAACCACTACACCATAGGCCAGCCCCTGGCCCTTTCTTAATTGGGTTGTTTTTTTTCTTATAGTTGAATTTTAAGAGTTTTTTGTATATTTTGGATAACAGTCCTTTATCAAATATATCTTTCGTGAATATTTTCTCCTATTCTGTGGCTTGTGTTTTCATTCTTTTGACAGTATCTTTCACAGAGCAGAAATATTAATTTTAATGAAGTCCAGCTTATAAATACTTTCTTTTTTTTCTTTCTTTTTTTTTTTTTTGTGAGGAAGATCAGCCCTGAGCTAACATCCATGCCAATCTTCCTCTTTTTTGCTGAGGATGACTGGCCTTGAGCTAACATCCGTGCCCATCTTCCTCCACTTTATGTGGGACACCGCCACAGCACGGCCTGACAAACAGTGCATAGGTGCGCACCCAGGATCCGAACCTGGGCCGCCAGCAGCAGAGCGCACACACTTAACTGCTACGCCACAGGGCCGGCTCCTTATAAATACTTTCTTTCATGGTTTATGCCTTTGGTGTCATATCTTAAAAGTCATCACCAAACCCAAGGTCATCTAGATTTTCTCCTGTGTTGTCTTCTAGGAGTTTTATAGTTTTGCATTTTACATTTAGGTCTGTGATCCATTTTGAGTTAATTTTTGTGAAAAGTGTGAGGTCTGTGTCTAGATTTATTTTTTTACATGTGGATATCCAATTGTCCCAGCACTATTTATTGAAAAAACTGTCTTTTCTCCATTATATTGTCTTTGCTCCTTTGTGTAAGGTCAGTTGGCTGTATTTATGTGGTTCTGTTTCTGGGATCTCTATCTTGTGCCATTGATCTCTTTGTCTAGTTTTTCACCAATACCACGCTGTCTTGATTACTGTAGCTTTATAGTAAGTCTTGAAGTCGGGTAGTGTCAGTCTTCCAACTTTGTTCTTCTCCTTCAAATTGTGCTGGCTCTTCTGAGTCTTTGGTCTCTCCATATAAACTTTAGAATCAGTTTGTTGATATGTACAAAATACCTGGCTGGGATTTTTATTGGGATTACATTGAATCTATAGATCAAGTTGGAAAGAACAGACATCTTGACAATATTGACTCTCCCTATCCATGAACATGGACTATATCTCCATTTATTTAGTTTCTCTTTGATTCTTTCAACAGAATTTTGTAGTTTTCCTCATACAAATTTTGTTCATATTTTTAGATTTATACCTAAGTATTTTTGGGGGGAGGAGTACTAATGTAAATGGTATTGTGTTTCTAACTTCAAGTTCCACTTGTTTATTGCTGGTATATAGGAAAGTGATTGACTTTTGTATATTAACCTTGTATCCTGCAACCTCGTTATAATCACTTGTTCATTCCAGGAGGGTTTTTTTTTTTTTTGTCATTTCTTTCAGATTTTTTTACATAAACAATCGTGTCATCTATGAACAATGACAGTTTTATTTCTTCCTTATCAATTAATATACCTTTTATTTATTTTTTTTTGTCTTATTGCATCAGCTAGGACTTCCATTATGAGGTTGAAAAGGAATGTGGAGAGGGGACATCCTTGTCTTGTTCCTGACCTTAGTGGGAAAGCTTCTAATTTCTCATTATTAAGTATGATGTTAGCTGTATGGTTTTGTAGATATCATTTATCAAGTAGAGGAGATTGCCCTCTAGTCTTAGTTTACTAAAAGTATTTATCATGAGTGGGTGTTAAATTTTGTCAAATGCTTTTTCTGCATCCTTGGTAAGATCATGTGATTTTTCTTCTTTAGCTTGTTTTTTTTTTTTTTTTTTGTGAGGAAGATCAGCCCTGAGCTAACAGTCTTCCTCTTTTTGCTTGAGGAAGATTGGCCCTGCACTAATATCCGTGCCCATCTTCCTCTACTTTATATGGGATGCTGCCACAGCATGGCTTGACAAGCAGTGCGTCGGTGTGTGCCCGGGATCAGAACATGCAAACCTGCGAACCTGTGAACCCGCGAACCCTTGGGCCGCCGCAGCGGAGCACGTGCACTTAACCACTACACCACCTGGCTGGCCCCTTCTTTAGCTTGTTGATGTGATAGATTACATTAATTGATTGTCACTTGTTCAACTAGCTTTGCATACATGGTCATAATGTATGATTCTTTTTATATATTGTTGGATCCAATTTGCTAATATTTTGTTGAGAATTTTTACCTCTATGTTCATGAGAGATATTGGTCTGTAGATTTCTTTTCTTGTAATGTCTCTGTCTGGTTTTGGTATTAGGGTGATGCTGGCCTTAGAAAATTGGTTAGAAAGTATTCCCTCTGTTTCTATCATCTGAAAGAAATTATAGAGAATTGGTATAATTTCTTCCTTCAATGTTTGCTAGAATTCACTAGTGAACCCATTGGTGATTTTTGTTTTGGAAGGTTATTAATTATTGATTCAGTTTCTTTAATAGATACAGGCCTGTTCAGGTTGTCTATTTCTTCTTATGTGAGTTTTGGAAGATAGTGCCTTTCAAGGAATTGGTCCATTTCATCTGGGTCGTCAAATTTATGGGCATAGAGTTGTACACAGTGTTCTTTTATTATCCTTTTAACGTCCATGGGATCTATAATGATGTTCCCTCTTTCGTTTCTGATGTTAGTAATTTGTGTCCTTTCTTTTTTCTTAATTAGCCTGGCTAGAGGCTTATCAATTTTATTGATGTTTTCAAAGAGCCAGTTTTGGGTTTCACTGATTTTCTCTATTGATTATTTGTTTTCAATTTCATTGCTATTTGCTCTAATTTTTATTATTTCTTTTCTTCTGCTTACTCTCAATTTAGTTTGCTCTTCTTTTTCTAGTTTCCTAAAGTGAAAGCTTAGATTATTGATCTTAGATCTTTCTCCTGTTAGTATATGCATCAATGCTTTAAATTTCCCTTTAAGCATTTTTTTCACTGTATCCCACAAATTCTAAGTTGTGTTTTAATTTTCATTTAGTTCAAAATGTTTTTAAAATTCTCTTGAGATTTCTTCTTTGACTCACGTGTTAGGTAGAAGTGTGTTGTTTGTTCTCCACATATTTTGGAATTTTCCAGTTAATTTTGTGTTGTTGATTTCAAGTTTAATTCCATTGTGCTCTGAGAGCAGACACTGTATGATTTCTATTTGTTAAGGTATGATTTATGGTGTAGAATATGGTCTGTCTTGGTTGAATGTTCCATGTGAACTTGAGAAGAAATGTGCAGTCTGCTGTTGTTGGGTGAAATAGTCTATAGATGTCCATTATATCCAGTCGATGGATACGATTGATGGTGTTGTCGAGTTCTAATATGTCCTTACTGATTTTCTGCCTGCTGGATCTGTCCATTTCTGATAGAGGGGTGTTGAAGTCTCCAACTATAATAGTGGATTCATCTATATTTTCTTGCAGCTCTATCATTTTTTTTTTGCCTTATGTATTTTAATGCTCTGTTGTTAGGAGCATACACATTAAGGATTGTTATGTTTTCTTGGAGAATTAACCCCTTTAGCATTATATAATGCCCCTGTTTATCCTTGATAACTTTTCTTGCTTTGAAGTCTGCTCTGTCTGAAATTAACATAGCTACTCCTGCTTTCTTTTGACTAGTGTTAGCATGGTATATCTTTCTCCATCCTTTTACTTTTAATCTATATGTGTCTTTATATTTAATGTGGGTTTCAGGGCCGGCTCCGTAGCTTAGCAGTTAAGTGCGTGTACTCCGCTACTGGCAGCCCAGGTTTGGATCCCAGGTGCGCACCAACGAACCGCTTGTGCGGCCATGCTGAGGCAGCGTCCCACATACAGCAACTAGAAGGATGTGCAACTATGACATACAACTATCTACTGGGGCTTTAGGGAGAAAAAGGGAAAAAAAGGAGGAGGATTGGCAATAGATGTTAGCTTAGAGCCGGTCTTCCTCAGCAAAAAGAGGAGGATTAGCATGGATGTTAGCTCAGGGCTGATCTTCCTCACACAAAAAAAATAAAGTGGGTTTCTTGTAGACAACACACAGTTGGGTCTTGTTTTTTGATCTACTCTGACAATCTCTGTCTTTTAATTGGTTCATTTAGACCATTGATGTCCAAAGTCATTGTCGCTATAGTTGGACCAATATCTGCCATATTTGTTACTGTTTTCTATTTGTTGCTCTTGTTATTTGTTCTTATTTCTGTCTTCCACTCTTCTTCTACCTTTTGTGGTTCTTTTTTTTAATTTTTATTTATTTTATTTTTTCCCCCAAAGCCCCAGCAGATAGTTGTATGTCATAGCTACACATCCTTCTAGTTGCTGCATGTGGGACGCGGCCTCAGCATGGCCGGAGAAGCGGCGCATCGGTGCGCGCCCGGGATCCGAACCCGGGCCGCCAGTAGTGGAGCGCGCGCACTTAACCACTAAGCCATGGGGCCGGCCCCCTTTTGTGGTTTTAATTGAGCATTTTATATGTTCCATTTTTCTCTCCTTTATCAGCATATCAGTTATACTCCTTTTTTTTTAACCTTTTTTAGTGGTTACCCTAGAGTTTGCAATATACATTTATAACTAATCCAAGCCCACTGTCAACAACACTACACTGCTTCCTGGGTAGTGTAAATACCTTATAATAACAAAATAATACCAATTCCTCCCTCCCATCCCTTGTATCATTGCTGTCATTCATTTCACTTATATATAAGCATATATATACACAGACACACACATATATATAAACATACACAATTGAATGCATTGTTGCTATTATTATTTTGAACAAATGATTATCTATTAGGTCAGTCAAGAATAAGAAGAATAAAAGTTTTTATTTTACTTTCACTTATTCCTTCTTCAGTGCTGTTCTGTTCTTTGTGTAGATCTGTGTTTCTTAGCTATATCATTTTCCTTCTCTCTAAAGAACTTCTTTGAACATTTCTTGAAAGGCAGGTCTACTGGCAACAAATTCCCTCAGTTTTTGTTTGTCTGAGAAAGTCTTTATTTCTCCTTCACTTTTGAAGGATAATTTTGCAGGGTACAGAATTCTAGGTCTGGGAGTTTTTTCCCTTAACATTTTAAATATTTTGCTCCACTCTCTTCTTGCTTGCATGGTTTCTGAAGAGAAGTTGGATGTAATTCTTATCTTTGCTCCTCTATAGGTAAGATGTTCTTTCTTTCTGGCTTCTTCCAGGATTTTCTCTTTATTTTTGATTTTCTGTAGTTTGAAAATGATATGCCTAGGTGTAGGCTTTTATTTTTGTTTTTGTTTTTTGCATTTATCCTGCTTGGTGTTCTCTCAACTTCTTGGAACTGTGGTCTGGTGTCCAACATTAATTTGGGGAAATTCTCAGTCATTATTGTTTCAAATATTTCTTCTGTTCCTTTGTCTTTTTCTTCTCCTGGTATTCCCGTTACACGTATGTTATACCTTTTGTAGTTGTCCCACAGTTCAAAGATATTCTGTTCCTTTTTTTGTTTTCCAGTCTTTGTTCTCTTTGCTTTTCTGTGTTGAAAGTTTCTATCGATATATCCTCAAGTTCAGAGATTCTTTCCTCAGCTACGTCCAGTCTACTAATAAGCCCATCAAAAGTATTCTTCATTTCTATTACAGTGTTTTTTATCTCTAGTGTTTCTTTTTGGTTATTTCTTAGAATTTCCACCTCTCTGCTTACATTGCCCTTCTGTTCTTGCATGCTGTCTACTTTATTCATTAGAGCCCTTAGTATATTAATCATAGTTTTTAAAATTCCTGGTCTGATAATTCCAACATCCCTGCCATGTCTGGTTCTGATGCTTGCTCTGTCTCTTCAAACTGTATTTTTGCCTTTTAGTATGCCTCGTAATTTTTTCTTGATATCTGGACATGCTGTCCTGGGTAAAAGGAACTGCTGTAAATAGGCCTTTAGTGATGTGGTGGTGAGGTGTGCGGGGAGGGGAAGTGTTTTATAGTCCTGTGATTAAGTCTCAGTCTTTTAGTTAGCCTGTGCCTCTGGACTGTGAACTTCACAAGCATTTCTCGGTGTTTTCCTCTCCCCTTGACTGGGGCAGGATGGCTACAGTGGACTGGAGTTGGGTATTTCCCTTCTCTCATTTGGAAGGCTAGACCTGGCTGGAGTTGGATATTTCCCTTCCTCCAGGTTAGGCTTGGACAAAACCCCAGCAGGTTAGGTTATGGTTAACTAGTTTCTCCTAAGGGCAGACCTTGTTAAGAAGAACAGAGTTCTCTGGCATATTTCAAAATGGTTCCATCTCCCATCCCCCTGCTGGAAGTACAGGCGGATTTTTCTCTGATATTTACTGTGAGAACCTGGTCAAGCTCCTGAAGGTAAAATTCATAAAAGCGTGGAGCCACCCTGTCCCCACGACTGGGTCCCCTGGAGTTTTTAACTCTCGGGCTCGTCCACCCTGAGCATCCAGCCATTCATCAATTACAGTTCAGGCTTTCCTACTCCAGCACTGGCTCCCATGCTGCCTTCCACTCCAGCATGTTGTGATTCTCTGTATTCACCTGTCTCTCCAATTTTGGGGGCAATGGTTTGCCCTGTGACCTCACCTCTCTCATGGATCTCAGAAGAGCTGTTGATTTTTCAGCTTGTTCAGTTTTTTACTTGTGGTTAGGATGGAGTGGCCACTTCCAAGCTCCTTACACGTGGAACCAGAAACTGGAACAGATTACAGTTTTAAATAACTCCTTCTCCAAACTTCCTTGTTCTATCATAAACTTCTTGCCTGCCTGGATTCGCATCTCTTCATCTAGCTCTTTCCTAGGTTTCCGAATTTTTTAAAACTTAATTTTTAAAATAACCAATACACTTTTGTAGTGTAGAAAACAGAGGAACAAAAGGGCACTAGCACCCAGTTTTCCTCCCCAGAGTAAGGTTCCCAATCCTTCCGGAGATAGTCTGTGCATATTCAGTCAAATATGTGGGGTTTTTCTCTCTCTGTTTTTGTTTGTTTGTTTTTTTGTTACACAACTTGTAGTGTTCAGTAAACACTATTCGGAAGGTTGTTTTTATTTTTAAGGTAATTCCATATTGGTTTATAAAGAGCTTCTTCATTCTTAGTCATGGCTGCAAGGTGTCTTATTTTATGGATGTATCGTAATTTATTTAACCACTTCCCTAGGGATCCATTTAGACTATTGCAAACCATTTGCTATTATGAACAATGTTGCACTGAGTAACTTTGTACACTTGTAATTTTACACACAATAAAGTCTATCTGTAGAATACATTCTTAGAAGTGGAATTGCTCAGTTGAAAGGTGCATGGAGGCCGGCCCCGTGGCTTAGTGGTTAAGTGCGCGCGCTCCGCTACTGGCGGCCGGGGTTTGGACCCCGGGCGCGCACTGACGCACCGCTTCTCCGGCCATGCTGAGGCCGCGTCCCACATACAGCAACTAGAAGGATGTGCAACTATGACATACAACTATCTACTGGGGCTTTGGGGGAAAAAAAAGGAGGAGAATTGGCAATAGATGTTAGCTCAGAGCCGGTCTTCCTCAGCAAAAAGAGGAGGATTAGCATGGATGTCAGCTCAGGGCTGATCTTCCTCACACACACACACAAATAAATAAATAAATGAAAGGTGCATGCATTTTTCATCTGGAAAAATTTGCTCGCCCTGGAATTTGTACCAATTTGCATTCCTCCAGCAATAAATAAGTGCTCATTTCCCCACCCCCATCACCAACAGAGCTTTGTCAATTTTTTTTAATCTTTACCAATGAGCTAGCTGAAAATGTGACATTTGTGGCCAAAAAAATTTATACCGTACTCCATATAGGATAATTCACAGTGGAGAAAAGTCATATGAACGTAATGAATGCCAGAGGATGTTCAAGGGGAAATTAGGACTCATCAGGTATTATTGAGTTCATGGTGGGACAAACCTGAGGAATATGAGGAACGTGGGAGAGCTTTTTAGGTGGTGACCCTGACTTGTTCAACGTCAGAGAGTCCACAGTGGAGAGATGCCATGGGAAGGTAGTGAGCGTGGGAAACTTTCTGGAGGAGCTCACACATTGTTCAACACGAGATCATTCTTTTGGGAGAAACTCCTGTGAATGCACTGAGCACGGAGGAGCCTTCAGCTGCAGCTCAGGTCTCATCGAACATCAGTGAGTTCACACTGGAAAAAACCCTATGAATCTAAGGAATGTGGGGAAACATTTAGACATGATCCAGCCTCACCAGTCTGGAGACTTCGTGTTAGAAAAGAAACCTTTTGAATGTAATGACTGCAGGGAAGCTTTTCCTCAGAGCCCACATCTTATTCTACATCACGGAATCTACTCATGAGAGAAACCCTATAATTTATTGAACGTGGTAAAACCTTTGATCAGAGCTTGAGTCTTACGCAACATCAAAGAATTCATTCTGGAGAGAAATCCTGTGAATGTCATAAGTGTTGGAAGCCTTCAATTAGAGTTCATACCTTATTCAAGCCTAGAAAATTCATACAGGAGAGAAACTGTTTGGATGCAAAAAATGTGGAAATGCTCTCTGACCTCAGGTCAAGCTTTACAACAACGTCAAAGAATTCATTTCAGGGAGGAATTCTGTGAATGTAATGAAAATGAGGATTCCTTCAGCCAGACTTACACCTGAGAATGTACTTGGCGAAAAAAGAGATGATAAAAACATGAGCAATTTGAATGTATCTGTATATTTATTTTGTGATGCAAAGCTGCTAGCTGACCCCTCTACGCACTTTCTTGGTTCATATGTTTCTTATGTGAATAATTGATCAAATGGTAAACCCAGAGGAAAGTTTGTCTACAGTTTCTCCTTGTATGTCATCAGAAGTGCCACATCAGGTGCAAAAGCATTGGATGCAATTCTTGGAAAGTAATGGAAGCATTATAAGTTGCCGTGTGCCATGTAAGCAGCTCAAGTGTCCTTGTTGGGTAAGGATCAGAGCTCCTGAGATCTCTTGTGGCCATTTCCTACCCAGAATCAGGGAAGTTCAAGGGAGCCCTGAAATGGAGGGTACTGGCAAGTTTTCTACCTCCAAGAAGTAGTTTATAAATGGGAAGAAAGATTCTGAGATGCGGTGGACAGAGAGCTCTCATGCCTCTGAAAGGGCTGAATGGTGAAGGGGCCCTGGTGAAAATGAGGGAAGTGGATGCGGGCCATCCAGACCCATTTCAGTCATTTTCTGGCACTTCAAGTTAATTGAATTACCCTCCAGGATGGGGAAGGAGGGTGTGAAGACTCATGCTTACCTGATTTAATGCTCTGCTCTGTGTCCCAGGTCTTGGCCTCTGTGCTTCTCGTACCTGGCGATTCCCTCTCAACACACACAAAACTAAGAGGTATGGGCTCCCATGCAGACACTCATTCAAGACAGAATGCAGGGCCAGGACTAGAATGAGGTGCCTATGGTGCAGAATTTAAGGAGGCCCTCTCTCTCTTGCCTGACTCTGAGAGTGATGCCACCTTAAATATTATGCCCTGTGCCTCACTTGCCTTTCCTTAGTCCTGGCACTGGACAGAAGCCCTGAAGCTGGATGGCTTGCTTGGAGGGGACTAAATGGAAATCTGGATCTTGGAAATCTTAGAACAGCTGGAACAGAGAGAAAGAGATGGAACAAAGAAATGAGGAAAACACTTGAGAGGAAGCAGCCCAGGGAAAGAGCTGTAGGAATGGGCTTAGTCACAGGGCCACAGCTGGAAAAACTGGGCAGCTCTAAGACACAGATCTCCCATCTTTAGGAGCACCAGTAATGGCCCTCCCTGTATTCATTTGCTCATTTATTGAGTGTCACCATGCCAGACACGTTGCTGTTAGAAATGTGCTTTGGGGCTGGCCCCGTGGCTTAGCAGTTAAGTGCGTGCGCTCTGCTGCTGGCGGCCCGGGTTCGGATCCCGGGCACGCACCGACGTACCGATTCTCTGGCCATGCTGAGGCCGTGTCCCACATACAGCAACTAGAACGATGTACAACTATGACATACAACTATCTACTGGTGCTTTGGGGGGAAAAAAAAAAAAAAGAAATGTGCTTTGGTTGGATTCTTTTCATGGATGGAGTGGAGGTTTTCAGAAGCTACCTCGGGTAATGGGGCTTTATGATAAAGGTACTGGGATTAATTTTATTATTATTTTTCTTTCTTTCTTTGTTTCTTTCCTTGTTTCCTTTCTTCCTTTCTTTCTATGGCTTTATTATAAAAGTCAAGAGTTAACTCGGCAGGTCTAGGCTGCCCAAACTCTGCACGTTCCAAAGATTTTCAGCTCTAGCCCATGACCAGCTCCTGGGATATAACCTCTGAGCCCTTGGAGTACCCTGCCTGATAAGAGCGTCTTTGTATACCTGAGGCTTTGGGCCACACCAGATAGTTTGTGCTAATGTGATATATGGTGAACACTTGTTTCTGTATGCCTAGGGACTTTGGGCCACACTGTGTCAGTTTGACTTCTCTGGGGCTGGAGACTGAAGAGCTACGGTCAAGTTACATGAGCACTCCATGCTTACATGACTGACTCTTGCAAAAATCCTGAACTCCAAGGCTTGGGTGAGCTTCCCTGATTGGCAACACTTTGTATGTGTTGTCACACATCGTTGCTGGGAGAATAAAGCACTGTCTGTGTGGTTCTACTGGGACTGGACAGCTGGAAACTTGTGCCTGGTCTCTCCTGCACTCCACCCTGTGCGCCTTTTCCCTTTGCTGGTTTTATTCTGTATCCTTTCACTGTAATGACCCACAGCTGTAAGTATTACAGCTTTCTGAGTTTGGTGAGTCCTTCTAGCAAACTATCAAAACTGAAGGTGGTCTTGGGGATCCTCAACATAGATACTCGTGCAGGGGAACTCAGGAAAAGCTGAATAGGCAGACTTCAGATTGTTTTGGATCCAAGATAGCTCAAAAGACTTCTATTTTTTTGTGTGTATCATTTTTAGACACAGAACTTTATTTTTAAGCCAATTTTAAGTACCCAAAGATAACAGTTCAAAAAACAAAAACAAAATAAAAGAGAACACAAACAGTTATAGTTTTCTGTACATTGCTAATTCTATATGTGGCCCAAGAGGAGTTCCACCAAATGTCAAACAAGGGAAGTCTCTGGACTAGAGACGTGGCAAGGGGCCTTGTTGTTTGTTGTTAGCTGTCTTGGAGGAACCCATCCATGACTTTCCCATTTAATGGGCCTCTAGTCTTAATTGTCAAAGCATCCCTTTTCCTAGAGGAAAAGACTAGTACTAAATATGTAGGTATAGTGTATTATCTAATAGTCCTTGCTATTATCCCAGAAAGTCTCAGTAAATATAAACGTGAACTACTTATTAGAAAAGTGCCTGTCCATGGTGACTCAGTAAGGATTTATTTGTTTATTTTTTTGTGAGGAAGATCAGCCCTGAGCTAACATCCATGCTAATCCTCCTTTTTTTTGCTGAGGAAGACCAGCTCTGAGCTAACATCTATTGCCAATCCTCCTCTTTTTTTTTCTCCCCAAAGCCCCAGTAGATAGTTGTACGTCATAGTTGCACATCCTTCTAGTTGCTGTATGTGGGACGCGGCCTCAGCATGGCCGGAGAAGCAGTGCATCAGTGTGTGCCTGGGATCTGAACCCGGGCCGCCAGTAGCGGAGCGCGCGCACTTAACCGCTAAGCCACGGGGCCGGCCCATTAAGGATTTATTGAGTGATGAATACCTTAAATTTCACCTCCGTTTGTTACTCTCTCCTCTCAGAAACTTCTGACCTTGATCAAGCTCCACTGGTTACAGTTTGATGACTAATTCAAACGTGGCTGGCGGGAGCGCCTGGCTTGTTTCAATGGCAGGAGCTTCCAGGTCCTCACCTTCGTCCTCCCGCTCTAGACCGTCCTTCTCGTCAGACAACACTGACAGGAGACTCAAACTAGCGGCATTTTTACTGTATTATTGTCAACATTTCCTCCTGCTTCTTCTACGTGTGATGCTGTTCAGTCTTAAAAGTTCGAGAATTGTCTTTGTATCTCTGTCACCATCTTCTCTATTTGATCTTCCATTCGTTTCATCCATATATTTTTTTATACAAAAGTATTCTTTAAAAACAGAACTGGGGTTCTTATATGGAGTATCACTTGGATCATGCTTGGCTATGAGTAACAAAGACGCAAGATAACAGCGGTTTACGCATGATTTAAGTTTATTTTTCTCTTACATAAAAGGCCAGAGGTGGACAATTCAGGGTTTCTATGGAGCCTTCGTAGTCACCTGGGATCCAGGGTGCTTCTAGCCTCTCACTCTGTCATCCCTGGGGCACAGCCCCAGCCTTCAGGTACAAGGTGGAGCTGCTCTCATCAAAACCATGTTCCAGGCGGGGAATGGAGGAAGGTATTTGCCATCTGTACTTTTCCCGCATCTGAAATTTCCATCTGAAATTTCCCACAAGCTGCCGCTTCCGTTTGTGTCCCACAGGCCAAGGCTTAGCCACATGACCACACCAGCCCAAGGAAGACTGGGAATTGTACTCTTTACTTCAAGTAGCCACATGCCCAGCTAAACCTCTGGGATTCTAAGAAGCGTGGCTGATATTGGGACGGGCAACCAGCTCTCTTCCACCGTTGTCATGAATGCTGCTCCTCACCCCTTTCTCTTTTCTGTCTCCATCAGGGCCCATGTTTCACTGCCGTATTTGCCAACAGAAATGGCTTGTCTGGTTTGGGATGTTGGTTATGATATTATTTTCTATAATTAATACACTTACATTCTGGTATAACATACCGTATGCATATTTTAACATGTCCCTTGATATAGAAATAATTAAGAAAAATCTAGATGAGGGGGTTGGTCTGTATATTGAATTTTATGGGTTCATTGCAAAGTAAGCACCTGACTTCAGACACCTCATCTATACAAAGTGGCAGCTGTGTCAGTCCACAAGTGCTCTGCAAACTCCACGTTTTCCTTCCTTGTCTGCTTTCCCCATCACAGCTGGACTCTGGTTTGCAGGCTCGTGGCGCCACCTACTGCCCATAAGGGACACTGTCTCTACATCCCGGCGCAGGAGAGGACACCTAAACATACATTCTCCTGCTCCTGTGCCTTTCATGATCCTGCTCTACTTAATTCCCCTGCAGCTAATCCTTCTCGCACAAACACTCTTTCCTTCTACCCCTTTTTTCCAACTCTTACCCGGACCTCAAGAAAATCTCTCCTCTCCTTATTTGCACCAGCCGTAGCTCCAGTGGGAACTGCTATTACGCACACTCTAGTGCCTGGCATGTGCTAAGTGCTCTTCATGCTTATCTCATTTAATTCTCACAAGAATCCTATGTACTAATATTATCCCATTTTACAGGAGAGGACACTGAGGCTCAAAGGTCAGGTCATCTTCCCAGGTATGCAGAGCTAGAAAGCGGCAGGAGCCCAAGCGGAGTGCAGGGCTGTCTCCAAATCCCATGCTTTACCAGTGGATCTCAATCCTGGAGGGCTCTTTCAAGAGTACCAATGCCCGCCCCCCCTCCCCAAATTTTAATTTAATTGATCTGGGGTGAGGCACGGTGTTATGGATAGAATTGTCTCACCCAAATTCATATGTTGAAATCCTAACTTCCAATGTGACTGCATTGGGAGACAGGGCCTTTAAGGAGGTAATTAAGGTTAGGTGAGGTCATAAGGGTGAGTCCTAATCCAAGATGACTAGTGTCCTTTCAAGAATAAGACAGCAGGGATGTGCTTGCATAGAGAAAAGCCCATGTGAGGACACAGCACGAGGGGGGTCACCGGCAAGGCAAGGAGAGGGACTGAAGGAGAAACTAACCCTGCCGACACCTTGATCTTGGACTTCCAGCTTCAAGAACTATGGGAAAATAAATTTCTGTTGTTTAAGCCACCCAGTTTGTGATGCTTTGTTACAGTAGCCCTAGCAGACTAACATACAGGGACATCAATTTCTTTTTTTTTAGCTCCCCAGGTAATTCTGGCATGGACGTGGGTGGGAATCAGGGCAAATCTAAGCTGTACCACTGCCTTTGGTGGTAAGCCTAAGAGAAAACCCAAAGAGAAGAGGCAGCCTTGGATTCCGGGGTAAAAATGGGCTAACAGCCTTTAGAACTCTTGAAAGAATTTGGACAGTTCTCTCAATAATTCCATCTGCCCCCTTATTTTCTTTTATTCTCATTTATTTACTCAACATCAGCACTCAAGGTAAATAAAATATTATATCTTATTCATTTTCCCTTTGTTTTGTTTTATAAATAGTATTGCCACAGCATTGTTTTATAGCTTTCATTGTAAGGGTATGCTATTTCACTTGCGTTATTGAATAAATGCACTTTTGTGAGTCGTTAGGAGAACTTACTTAACATTAGGGTAAATAAATATGTTTCAGGTTTCAATAACTGATGTAAAAATGGAATTTGGGAGTACCCCCTGTGTGTAGGTTTAAGGATGTCTGTAGACTTATGAGTCTTGCAACTTGTTTACTGAAATACTCATCATTAGTTCTCTTGAGTGTGAATTTCAGCGTCCAGGCTGGCTGTGTTACTTGCATACTGAATTTAAATTGACAAGCTTGTTCTTCAGGGTTGAGGTGATTTTTAGATTTCTCAATGCCCTAATATATCAGAATCACCTGGGAATTAAAATACAGAGAGCTCTGCCCCCATCCTGGACCTTCTAAATCACACTGAGGTGGGCCCCAGGAGCCTGGAATCTGTCCTCTGTTCACCAGGGGAGCAGCCTTATATTTGTGTGGTGTTACTGGACACATTTTGTGTGCTGTTGAGTAATTTGAAAGCATATGATATAAAATTCATTGTATACACAAAATGTGGAATAAAGCCAATCTCTTCTAATTAAAACAAAATTTCAAGAATCAAATTTGAAAGCTTGTGAGGGAAATTGTACACTGTTCACACTAATGCCTCATTAGCTGATGAACAAATGCCCGCCTCCTTTGTGTGTATCATGAGAACTTGGCAGTTTTCTGATTTGCTTCTGCACTTCCTGTGGTGATGCTGTGTGTTGTGCTGTTATTATAAAGTGTACTGTTATGTCACAGCCCAGAGGAGCCTAACGAGACATGACTACTAAATGTAATGTGGTATTCTGGGATCCCAGGATGGGATCCTGGACTAGGAAAAGGGTATTAGGTAAAAGCTAAGGGAATCTGAATAAGTTACGGACTTTAGTTAATAACAATGTATCAATTTGCTTCATTAATTGTACCAAATGCACCATAGTCATGTAAGACGTTAATGGGGGAAACTGTGGGGTATATGGGACTCTCTGTACTACTTTTGCAGTTTTTCTATAAATCTAAAACTGTTTTAAAATTAAAAGTTTATTATTTTTATTTTTCCAGTTTTATTGAGATATAATTGACATATAACATCGTATTTATTTAAGGTATACAACACAATGATTTGATATATGTATATATTGCAAAAAAGTTTGTTTAAAATAAACGATTACAAAGATGGCAAAAATGTACTTTTATAATTTTTAATGTTTTTGTATTCTATAACATCACCCTTGCATTTTTTAGTAATGATGCTAATGTTAGCATTGAAAAATGCACATAGAAATCTTATTTTAAAATGGAAGTCAGATGTAATAAAACTCCATGAAAAAGTTTCAACAACTGCTATGCTGCTTGGTTTTATAAATTTAGGAGAGACAGTCCCCTGTGAAGTTGTAGAGATAATAAACACAGCCCTAAAGCAAAATATATTTATGAGCCACGTGATGACACCACCCCACTTTATCTTTATTCTTAGTGGGGAAATCATGTTCCACTATGTGACATCCTCAGAAACTCATTTCTTGCCTAAAACTGACAGCTCTGTACTTGGTGGTTTTCATATCAGGCACATCATGGGCAGACATGGCACACCGATTATTCCCATTTTCAGATAAGGGAATTAAAAGGGTAAGCCACATTATTAAGGTCCCAGAAATAGTAAACAGTAGAGCTAGGACCAGAATCCAGGTCTTGTGATGTTTCATCCAACGCTCTTTTCACCACTCTGCAACTGCAGGAGCTGGTCCTTAACCCTTGACAGGGTGCGCCAGCCCCTCTTCCTCCTTCCTATCAGAAAGCCACTTTTACTCAGGTGTCTACACCTGTCTGGAGCCCCTGACCTCCAGAGAAGCCTCTGGGCCCCAGCTCTAGGTGGCTTCTCAGTAGTGTAACCAGGGGCTCTCAACCTTGGTTCACATTGGAACCATTGGAACCAAAGCTGATGAGCTTCCCTGATGCTTCAGTCTCACCTCTGGAAATTCTGAAATACTTGGTCTACAGAGAAGCCTGGGAATTTTTTTTTTTTGCCCTAAAATTGTGCCATTTTGTTGTTTGCTTTTGCTATCAAAGAATAGGGAAGGATCCACTCATTAAATATGCTTCAAATAGGGCCGTGGATTTTGATTGGATGTCATTTCTGCTAATCATATCGGGAGGTCAGAACACTTTCCCCCTTGAAGCAGATGCCTGGCTTTGGGCAAAACCTTTTGGGTCTTCTCCCCACAAGGCAGAAGTTCTGCATCTCAGGATGTGAAACAGAATTCATCTGTTGGATGGTTTTAGGGTAGATGGCTAATCACACAAGCTGAGGGCTGAAACAAACCCAGTCATCTCTGAATGTTGTGTGCTATTGCTTCGAGTAGAGACTAACGGGCAGAATAGTCTTTGGACTGTTTTCTGAGGGGGCTGAAATGTCTGCTGAATTGCACAATTTAACACTTAGGCCTTATCTAGAAAAGGGAGTCCCCTGATTTTGACAAGACTTAATAGAATCATTTATATCCCTTTCCACAATGCCCAGTCTCCTCCAGGTTCAGGCCCTATCTGCCCTTATCCTAACAACCCACATCCCATATTAAGCAGCATTTATTAGGATGATGGGAGGTATGACCTACTTGCCCAGTTGGAGATATCTGTCCATCTCCTCCAGTGATGCTGTTTTTCCCTTTGTGGGCTCTGGTGACTTTCAACAATTGCCTACCAGTGCTGGAAATGGCCACAGATTCTTCCAACATCTTGACACCAAAGACACTGCCTAGATCAACGTGTCCTCCCTTGGGTCCAGTATGACAGGTCAAATTACATACTCCATCACAAGTAGGGAAGGGTCTAGTTTTGACCCTCTAGAGTGTATAACTTTACAAAATTGTTGCTTATCCGGGGGTGGCCCGATCCAAAAGTAAAGAAATACCGGATAGAGCTTAAAAGGTGTGTCCAGTGAGACAAGAAAGAAGAAGAGGAACAGAAACCAAGTTGTATTTGAAACATCTGCAAACACCAGCCCCTTACACTAGTCGCTCATGTACTTCATCCCAATTCCGTTTGAGAATCTTCCCTATTTCAAGCTTCCCAATATTGCTACTCATCAAGATCAACCAATCTCATTAACCAGCCATCTGGTTGTTATATTTTGGTTCACTGACCCTCAGATGATGTATAGAACTTGTGGACTCTAGTGTCAGCCAACATTCCTCATCCAACCCTATGAAAGAGTTATCAACTCTATGATGACTACTGATCTCATGGGATGGGAGGGGCTCTGAAAAGCCAATTGGCTACATTTGCCCTTTTTACCAGCATCACCCTGTGTCCCAAATTCCTACCATTGCTTTTAGACTTCTGGGTGAAGGTACCGTTTCTTGAAGGCCACTGTTAAAATCCAAGTTAATCACAGAAGACTCTTCCATGTAAATGTTTCTCAGTCAACACGTACAGACGTCTCTGGTCGGTGCTGGGCTACGGGTGCAGTCCTGCGGGCAGGTTGGGTTCTTATCATTGGATGGGGAGATGGAAAATATTCTTACAAGAGAACACAAGCTACAACAGGTCAAATTAACCCAAATGCCAAGAGTGAGGAAGGACAGTAGAGGAGTGGCAGGAGTGAGAAGAGAGGAATCAGGAGGGGCTCTGGGGATGTGATTTTTTGAACCAGGCATTGAAGCAGGGAAGCCAGATGAGTAACCCAGACTCCATCATGGCGTGGGGTTTTATTCTGGTAGATGGGAGATACTTTATGCACGTGTAAAGCAAATGTGGATTTTCTGAATGTTAGATTTGAAATTTCCTTTCTGGAGCTGAATGGTCAAAACAGTGGCAAAACAGGCCGGGACATGCTTCCGGGGTCCATTAAGGGGTGGAACCAGATTGCGTGCTAAGTGGGACCTTAGGAAGGCAGTCGGGTTGGAGGGAGAAGAGTCTGGGGAGGAGCCTGAAGATGTGGGTGCTAATCCTGGCCTCCCCGCTTCTGACCTGAGTAAACTTGGACGAGTCACTGAATCCTCTGGGCCTCCCTCATCTGTGGAAGCCTCGTCTACAGTTGCCAGAGACAGCCCAAGCCTCAAGAGACTCCAACCGTGGCTAAGACATGTGAGAGGGCTTTGCAAACTATGTTAGCTATTTGTAAGGTGTGGATTTCCTGTTATTGTTCTTTTAAACCACGCCTCAAAACCTATTATTTTGCCCACCTGGATAAGATCTATACATCATGATTTCTTATATGGCATTAAAGTAGCGAGGTCTAGGGCCGGCTCTGTGGCTTAGCGGTTAAATGCGCGCGCTCCGCTACTGGCGGCCCGGGTTCGGATCCCGGGCTCAGATCCTGGGCGCGCACTGAGGCACCGCTTCTCCGGCCATGCTAAGGCCGCATCCCACATACAGCAACTAGAAGGATGTGCAACTATGACATACAACTATCCACTGGGGCTTTGGGGGAAAAAAGGAGGAGGATTGGCAATAGAGGTTACCTCAGAGCCGGTCTTCCTCAGCAAAAAGAGGAGGATTAGCATGGATGTTAGCTAAGGGTTGATCTTCCTCACAAAAAAATAAATAAATAAAAAATAAAGTAATGAGGTCAAGGAGGATCATTTGAATGACCCACTACTGCAGGGGTAGTGAGTTTGAATGAGGGGGGAAGGCAACCAACCCAAGATGAGTCTAGAGAGAGAATCTGTGGGTGTCGGCAGCAGCAGAATTAAGCCTCAGAAACAAAGCGACCCTTTTGTTTGAGAGGGACCCTGAGGTGTCATCACAGTTATGGATTTCAGTGGCAGTGGGGACACAGACAGTATCATGGGCAGGGGTGTGGCGTAAAGGAAAACACAGTATGATGAGCAAGTAATCAGAGTGTGAGAGACAGCAAATGGATCACGTTAGCCTGAGGAGAAAGGCTGCGTCACAGAGAAGGGATCTTGCTGGAGGATTGAACAGTTCGCCCAAGGCTTTTTGATGCGCCACATCTTGAGCCGGAAAATGACACCATGAAAACTGGATTAGGAGTCGTGCCGGCAGTTTTAAGGTTCTCTAGTCACAGTGGGGATGTATACATGCCTGTGATGGTGGGAGGCACTGCAACTTGATTTTCCTTCCATGTTATTTTCTCAAAAAAGAGCCTAAAAAATATTCATGTAGGACTGCCTTGGCCCTGGGATGGCAAATAACTTCTACTTATATGTGGATTCAGACGAATTAGTAGCAGTTGCCTGGAGCATTGCAATGAGGGTCTCTAGAGCAGATTTGGGGCTTGGTGGGCAGGGACACTGGGTGGTGTCTTACCTGTGGTGGCAAGTGTGCCCATTATTTTGCTGACTTTGTGAAGACTCCAGAGCCCTGATGAGGAGCCTCATACTGTGGGGTACAGCTTTCTTCTGCTCTGTCCTCCCATCACTTGCTCCCTTGAATGTTCTGCTGCTGTCAAGTTCCAGTGCATCCCCTCCCACCACTTCCAGCTCACCTTCCTCGAAGCCCAGCACCAACCCCTCTACCAGGGCAGCCTTCTCTTCTCTGCCTCTCAAGCCGGCACCAAAACCATGGAGCAGCTGTTGGGAGGCAGAGGTTTCCGGGTGTTGCTGCATTTTATCTTGTGTGAAAGGGGCTGTGTTTCACTTGAGAGAGAAGTGGACCTTATAGGACCCCGAGGGCACCTCTCAGGCTTAGAGAACTTGCCCAAGAAGGATCTGCTGTCCCGGCTCAGTGAAACATGACCTTGCTGGGTCAGGCTCAGAACTGGTTGCTCTGGGCTCCTCGGTATAACTGTTAATTCTAGAGAAGGAGGTTGCCTTTTTGTTTTACTTGCTGCTTCTTCATAGATGGAGGTGTGAGGGGAACACCGAAGACTTAACTGAGCCTTGACTCAGCTGTAGCCAGTTGCTTTAGTGTGTGGAAGTGAGATATGAGTGTTTCAGGTCAGTTGGTCTCTACTGAACATGGGCCAGGCATGGCCAGTGCCTCTCGTGGACATGTAATGCAGTCCTGGATCTTAAGGAACTCTGTCTATATGGGAGAAAGGGTATGTTCATAGGAAATGGTTAAGTCATGTAAGGCAAGATGCATTTGCGTCATACTGAGTGAGACTTCCAGTGTGTAGGATGTTCTGTGAGGTGGGCCTAGCTGAAAGAAGGAAAGGAAAGATCAAGGAGGCAGGTGACAGTGATAGAAGAAGTGGATGTGGGGAGGTAGGAAGAGGAGAGCAGTTCACAGGAAGAGAGAGCTAGCCAAGCCAGGGTCCTTGTGCTAAATCATACCCTGGCCCAGGGTGTACACCTTCAGGAGAAGGGTTTTGAAAGGCCTGAAGGTTTGCAAAGGGATTGCTTTTGATCATTTCTTTCAGAAGCCTAACAATGGCTTACACTTACATGCAAATAAAGTCTGAGAGGACACTGAGTGCTATCATTAATAGTTCGGTGACAGATTGGAATGTAGTCCGTAGACAACTGAAAATATAATTATGACCAGTACTAGGTCCTAATCAGAATTATAAACTAATTTGAGAGATGATGTGGTTTTAAAGTATAAGAAAGGAGCCAGTGCTGGTAGCCCTTCCTCCCATGTCTTCCACAGACAGGAGAGAAGGGACAAGGGCAGACAAGAGCAGTATGTCTTTTATTTTCCATGTCCCTATCCCTGGGTGAATCCAAGAGGGTGGCTAAGGTTCCTACTTGCCATTTTTTTCCAAGAGGAGCAATTGCTCATACTTACCTATAAAACTCAGTTTGATGGACTCCTGAGCCCACTAGGAGACTGTGAAACATCATCCCCTACCCTGTCATACAGACCCTCATATACACCGGAAATGAGATGGTATCTGTAGACCATATGCCTTGGTCTCCTTCCCTTAGTAGATTCCCATTGCTCCACATGACTCCTAAATTGGCTAGTGTAATAAAGCAGGTGGTGGGCAAGGGAGCAGCCGAGAGGATACAACTTATCCTTTTCCTGTCTAACTCACACACAAGGGCTGATCAAATGCAGCACTGTCAATGTCTGGGTCAGTGATACCTGAACCCCTGAACACCAATTGCAGAGCCCTAACACAGGATTTCCGATTCAGGAGATCTGAGGGTGGGGCCTGAGAATTTGCATTTCTACAAAGTTCCCAGGTGATGCTGATGTTGCTGATTCAGAGACTACACTTTGAGAATCACTGAACTAGACTATTGGTTGTCAACCTTGTTAGCTGCATGTTAGAATCACTTGGAAAGATAAAAAAATGAAAACCCCGCCTCCAAAAAAAAAAAAAAAACCACAACCCAGACCATATCTCAGATCAATTTCAACAGAATCTACGTGGGTGGCACCAGACATCAATGTTTTTAAACATCCCCAAGTGATTCTATTGTGCAGCCAAGGTTGACAATCACTGATCTAGGCTCTTGAGACAGATGCCCATTAATGCAGATGCACTAGATAAAAGTCAGTAGAGCCAAACGTCTCCCACCCTTGGTTCTGAGGCAAGATACTTTTGTAGTCTGGGCATCTTTCCTTGGGAGAATGTAGCCGGCAATGATTGTGAGGGTAATTGACTCCTCTTGGATCATGGCTTGAGCAGAATGGAGAAAGCTGAAATAGCAATAGTGAAAAATGGTAGGCAAGCTGACTAGGGAAACAGAAAATGATTTCTGGGCAGCAGTGAAAGACTTCTGGGAAGTGGAGACCATACATTTATCTCGGGGTTCTTCTCCAAAACATATGATTTTTCCCACTCATTATCAGCAGCCTGGGCAGGGAAAATGGACATTTCAACTGATCCAGGGTTAACAGACTTCCCAGGCAGTTGCAGACAGTGGGGTAAAAGAGTTAAGGATATTGGTGTGAGAGTGGCTAAAGTGATGGACTCTAGAGTCTGGGGCCTAATCCCAACGATGAACTCAAGAGAGTCTTCTTTTCTGCTATGTTGTGTACTAGATATATACACAATATCCCTTTCCAAGGGTAGTCATTCCCTTCCCTATTCCACAGGAAACACAGAAGCACACCCCTCCAAGTGGGGCAGACGGTGACCCAGACTTGGCTAATCCTACCTCCCTTTCCCCTGAACACAATGATTGATCCAATGATACAATGATTGATCCAGAGCCAAACAGGGCCAATCACAGTCCTTCCCTGTAACTGATATTTGGGAGGGGTGGTATAGTTTGAGGCTACATTAGATAGGATGGAAGGCTTCTCCAACATAGTCACCTTTGAGCTGAGACCTGAATAACACGAAGCTCGTTGTGCAAAGCAAGGGCAGAGAGGAGAAATGGGCCAAGCTTGTTCAAGAGATAAGAAGGCTAGTGGAGAATGCTGTTCCCATTGCCTGAACCGCTCTCCCAGCCACTCTTAACCTGGGTAAATGCCCGCACAACCTTCAGGTTTCAGCCCAAACATCACTCTCTCCAGTAAGCCCTCCCAGACCTCACAGCAGGTCTCCCTTCGCCCCAGCAGATGACCAGCCTGTTCCTGAGATCTAGGGGAATGTGTTTACCAGACTCATGGAGCTCAGAGAAGGGAGTGACGGGATAAGGGATGCACGTTGGGGGCGTTAAGGAGGTCGTGCAATCCCTACCCCACGAGAAAATGAAGCCAATTCCCAACTTCTCAAGCCCAGATCAAAGCTTGGGGAGCGACAGCAGCGCGCAGAGTGGCCGGTGACAGGGCGGAAGTGCATCCCTGGAGCCGTTCTAGGAAACCTGGAGGACCCAGCTCGTCAGTGATCCTGGGGCTGCAGTGGGCATCGCCCCGTACACAGGGCCACTCCAGGGAGCTGATTGGGCAGGCAGGGGCGAGATGGCACTCGGGTTAGGGCGAGACCCGGCAAAAAGCAAGTCTGGGAAAGGTGAGGAGGCGTCAGCGTGCCGACCACCTGTTCCTCCGGCGGAGTGCGGCGCACGCTGATTGGCTGGAGTGCCGCCCGGGTACCGGAAGTGACCGATGCCCGTCGCCCGTGAAACCAAGACAACAGCTGCGGGTTCTGTGCGAGCTGGCGGAGCGGCGCCAGGAGCCCGAGCGGAGCGAGCGAGGGGCGGGAGCGGCCTGCGGTGAGACCTCGTTCCGTCACAGCGGGAGGGAGGAGGGCGCTGGGCTCCCGACTCCCCGGGCGCGCGCGCCCAGCGGAAACCCAACGTCTAGGCCGGTTCCTACCCGGGTTCTGTGTGACCTTGGACTTTACGGTCCCCCGGGCCTCCATTTCCCCACCTGCACACTGCGGGTGTGGGGCCTGGATAGGCAGTTCCGTGCCTGTCAGCCGCGGGGGCGGGAGAAGCGGGGACACCCCCTTCCTCCGTGGGGGCCAATGGGAGCTGTGTTTTTCTCAGACGTTCCATCCCCAAGTAAACCGCGGGGACGAAATGGCGGGCAGTGTCAAAAACTTAAGGCCCCCGTGGCGGACTGTGCCCCGTGCTGGCAGACAGGGTATTGGCTCCTGAGAGTTAGTTGTGGGAATGAGACAGGTTTCACCGCAGAGTTAATAGAGCCTTCTTGATCGTGGGAACCAGGGGGAGGACAGAGGAGAGGAGGAAAACAGTGCTTTAAGTTAAATATCATCCAGATCGGAAGAAGGAACTTATTTTTACAAAGAGTGACACCAGCTATGTGTCAGACACTTTTTTAGGCTCTTTAGATGCAAAAACGAATGAAATATCCAGTTAATCCTCAAGAGTGTCACAGATTCGTTATGTAGATAAGATATTTTCACAAATCCATTTAGCAAGTATTTACCAGGTACCCAAAATTGCTAGGCACTGGGAATACCAAGATGAATAGAACATCATCCTTGCTCACTGTCTAAAGAAGAAAGCAGACATGAAAATAGACTTAACAATACCTAACTGCTACAAGATCAAGGAGATCTATCTGTCTTAGGGGCAGGGGCAGAGAAGAAAATGGAGGGGACTGTCTATGCTTGAGCTGAGTCTTGTAGATGTTTGCTGAGTGCACAAGGTGGGCAGTAGTGTTCCAGGAAGTGGGAATAACCTGTTCTCAAAAGCAAAGAAACTTCAAAGAACAGGAAGTGTTTGAACTACAGGACCCTGAGCATGACTGAAGCTTCCAGCATCATTGGAGGGTGTGGGACAGGAGATGGGAAGGGGGACGAGGCCTGACCAGGAGGGCATTATGAGCCACGTTAAGAAGTTTTTAGTCTGTACTCCTTGGGGAGCAATGGAAGCGACATGATAACTATAGTACAAAGAAAACAGGTGAGGGAAATGCTGGCTCAGAGGACGAAGGGAGAAGTTTCTTCCTGCAGAGGTTAGTGAAGACTTTGGGGGAGGAGGTGGTCCTTGTACTAGATATTAAGCATTTGGTAGGTGCTGGCCATTCAGAAGTTAAGGGAAGGTATTTGTATCAGTTAAGGTGCTTTTGTCTGAAAGTAACAGAATCCAACCCAAGCTGGCTTTAAAATATGCAAGTGTATAAGCTCTCATAATTGGAAGTCAGGAAGTATAGCGGTTTCAGGATTGACTTAACCTAGTAGCCCTGGCTCCATTTCCTGTTGATTTTCTTAGCTCGACTTGCCTTCCTCCACAAGCTGGTAGTGAGATGGCAGCAGCAGATCCAGGCAACAATATATAGAAGTCTTTTCCTTTGATTCTCTCAGATGGCGAGAATCTATTCCTAGAAGCTTCCAGCAAACTTCCGCAAAATATCATTGACCCAGATGAAGGCATATGTCCATTCCTGAACCAATCCCTGCTGTTTTGAACAGTCACTTGCAAGTGGGGTGGTATTAGTTTGACTGGGTTAACTCAGTTGTGGCTTGCTCTTGGGTGAGGTCAGATCTCCTGCAAAGAGAGCAAGGCCGCAGCAAACTTTTTTGCTCAAATACCCCATAAAATAATTTGAAAAGCTTTGTGTCCCCTTTTACAATTGTAAGTTGACCTCCAAAATGTTTCATCATAGATTATAATAGTTGGAAAGGATATTATTGTTGGTGTATTATAATCTTGATGTTTCAAAATAAGACCTCATCTCAGTTTCCAAGATGCCTGTCCTTGGTTCTGTGTGCTCACCACATTCATCACCCTTTCTGTAAACTCCACCTGTTAGCATCCCACCTCCCTCCTCCCCCGACTTCATTTGCCTCCCGATCTCACTCAGCCACCTCAACTATGTCCTGGCTGACATCCTCAAGTCCCTCCCTCGGTCTTCCACCACACATATCCCCAGATTCCCAGCCTGCTCCGGGCCTGTCAGAAGCATTGCTGGAGAAAGGCAAGAAAGCATGCTGATTGGCTCCTCCTCACACTGATGCTCTCCAGCATACTTGTCTCATAAGGAAGTTGTGAAGGGTTAACAAGATAGTGTCTCTAAATTGCTTAGCACACAGCACATAGTAAGTGCTCTTCATTACTCTCCATATCACAGTGTCAGTGCATCCTTACTTCTCTTTTCTCTCTCCGTATTTACCCCAACTCTGCACATGCTACACTGAGGTCAGAATGTTCTCTCTGTTCCTTTTCTTACTCCTGTACTTCTTGGCCTCTGAGGCTTTGCTTGCCCATTCTCTGCCCAGAGTGCTGTAGTGCTGTAGTCTGAACTGAAGTACATGGAGGGGGTATACAAACACATTCTATAATGGCTGGGGCACATGGATGTTGAATGGAAATCAGTTTCTAGATCTTTGACTTCGGTTTGTATCCTTGCCTACCACTGATCTGCTTGAGAATGGGCCTGTGGCCTCTAGCTTTCTCTTTCCTCACCTCCTCTTTCACCAGTGCTCTTTTCCTCTTTTATAAAAAAAGACATACCCCTCACCCATACCCTCCTTACTTTTACTGGCGCATCACTCTGGGGTCGAAAATCCTCTGGAGTGCTGCACAAAGCGACAGTTTGTTGAGGAAGTCAGTGATTCTTGGACCTTTTGTAACTCAAGTCCCAGTCTTTGCTTTTAACAAAATATTTAAAAGACCTAATCAGACTGTCAGCTGATAGATTATTTAATAATTTTTTTTTTTTTCCTACAAATCACAATATGATTTTTGGCAGATAAAGTTCAAAGAATTAAGTGATGTTGCTATCACAAGAGATTGCTGTAAACTCTGATTTAGGCATTTTAGGCAAACTCAGGTCCAGTAACTCAGGTCAGTCCGATAAACATAACGGAAATAGGATTTTTAACTCAGAAAAGGGGATCTAGTCAATTGTATTTTATCTGCCCAGTCTGCTCTCAGAAGTTTAGGGTAGGGGAGGGGCAGTCAAGATGGAGGGTGGGAAAAAAGAAGTCAGAGCAAGAACTGGCAATGTACCTGTAATCCTGCTGCTTCACACACGTGTTGGTCTACCTGGTAGCCCAGACCTTGGGTAGAGATGGATGCAGCAGATTGAGAGTGGGATAGCTCCCATCATTAAGACTGTCTCACACGCTGGTTTCCAAACCTGGCAGGGCATCAGAATCCCCTGGGGCACTTGTTAAAGATACAGATCCCTTAGCCGACCCCTGGAGATTCTGATTCTGGGAGGTCTAAGGTGACACCTAGAAATCAGTATTTTTAACAGATTTTCCCTGTTAATTCTTATGCATCTAGCCTAGTCAGGCCAAAAACCATTATTTAAGATTATTCATCAAAACAAACAAACAAACAAACAAAAAAAACCTCTCTGCTATGAGTGCAAGCCTATTAAACAGTTTTCAGGGTTTTATGTGGCTTCCCATGCAGATTTTCATCTAGATAGTATGGTCTTTTCAGAGTTTTATTTCTTATTGTTATTTAATAGGTGGGCATCTGGTTTGTGCATGAGTATTTTGTGAATGACGCTTTCTGAGCCTGCTCTCCTAGGATGCATGGAATGAAAACAAATGCAGGTCTGCAGAGTTGAAGACCTTATTTTGAACTATGGAGACTTAGTAGAGGTCTGCCTGTCATCCCCCAGACTGAGGACCAAGAGTGGTCAGCCTCCTCCCCAGGTGGCACCTCCATCTCATCTCTCTTCAGATACAGCTAATTTCAGATGTAGGAAAATGAAGATGTGAGAAACAGAAAGATAGGAAATTATGTTTGGAAATGTGAATTCAGGCTATGAGTTTCCATATGAGGGTGAAGTCTAATGTGTGGCTCTGCCCCTGGGAAAATCAACCAAATGGAGATTGCGTTTGATTTGTATGTGAGAAGGTACCTATAAAGCAGTATTTAACGAATGACATTAATATTGTGTCTCTGGCAGACTATAGAGTAAAAGAATGGTCAGAGAGGGTCAGATTTAGTTGGGGAAGACCTTCTGGATTTAAATTTTGAATCAGGTCTTGAAGTTGGGGATGGATACATACCTAACTTTTGTATCTTGTATCTTGTTTTACTGTGGACAAGTCATTTTCCATGTGGGGTGGTACAGAGATAGTTCTATGACTGCTGACTTTGTAAAGAGCTAGATGATGGGAAAGAAGTACCTACAGGAGAGATAAAGGTGAAAAGGAAAGACCAGAGAGGGGTTGGAAGTAGCTAGGGATTGAAATACCAGCTGTGAAACTTGTTCCTGGCTGAGGATTTGAGAGAAATATATTTAAGACAGTACTTCCCAACTCAAATGGTACCATGGATGAAGAAGGTAAAGATAGCTAAATTCTTTACAATGGATCTTTACAATTATATAGGTACATATTATCTATAATTTTCAAAAATTTCAACAGAAAAGAGAAATCCAGCTGTTGGCTGCCCATCCTTACTCCATGGGAAAATTAAAGAAGATGCCGATGGGGGAAAAGTTGAAGAAGATTCCAGGTCATTTTGAGGAATAGCATGAAGAGCTTCCAAGGCTTCAGGAGTCCAGTAGATCAGGTTCCTTCTGGGTGTCAGGGGAGGGGTCGTTACCAGGGCTGCCCTGATGAGAGACCAGAGAGGCCCCAGGGTAGGATGGTGGTTACTACCAGCATCCTTTGGATGACTGGAGGCTGGGCAGAGAACAAGAGTGGTACAAAGGTCACCCCCAAATCACCATTTTCCCCTTCCCTCACACTTGACCCCAGTCTCTTCTGCCTTTCAGGGTCTTCATTTCTTTAGTAATCTCATCTTTTCTTCACTCTTAACCCCTGTCTGTCTTCTGGCACCATCTCTTCTAATATAAGCATGTTCAAATCTCCCATCAGAGAAAATCCTTCTTTGATCCTGTCGCACTTTCACATTACTGTCCATCGTGCTCCTCTCCTTTAATCCAAATTTTTTGAAAGAAGCAGCACATTCATTCATCAGTCCACTGCCGCTTGGCTTCTGCTTCTACCATTCTGCTGAATCTGTTCTCACAGGCCACCTGTGACCACCCAGTTGTCTCAAAGGGTGTTTTCCAGTTCTTATCATACTGGATCTCTCAACGCATGTGACACTTTTTAATTCCCTCTGCCATTGCCCTGGTAACGTCTATGACACATATTCTGGTCCTTCTCCTATTGCACTAACCATTCTTTCTCTTATTGGCAGGCTTCTCTTCCTCCACCCACCTCTTTATTATTAGAGCCCAAACAGGAAACAGCCCACTCAAACTAGGATAATTTGAGGAGGGTTTATTTGCAAAGAAGTTAATTGTAAATGATATAGGTGTTGAGGAACCTGGGGCTGGCAGCAGTAGAGTGGTCACCAGCCTGGGCCTGAAGAGACAAGAGCTAGGAGAGGTACTGGAATCTGGACAGTGAGACAATTAGGTAGGATAGACTCCTTGAGAGGAGTGATGACCTTCAACTGAGGGACATCACCAGTCCAAGGTGACCTCACAGGAAGGAACCTGGAGAATAAATACCTTGGCCTTACTCTCCTTCCCACTTCAGCCTCCCACTGGGGCTCCCCATTGGTGGAGCACAACTGGAAGCCAGAGGGCCTGTTGATGTATGCTGGGTAGGTTAGCCTTCTGGGGCAGAGGGCAGGGTGGAGAAAGGTGGAAAGCTCTGGAGGGGAAAATGGAAGAGAACTGGAGTGCTCTTGCGTGTTAGCTTTGGCTTTCTAGGTTTCTGTCTTTGGTCTCTGACAGTTCTCACACTATACTTGTTACCATCTACGCTGAGTACTCTCACGTCTATCTCTAGTCCTGACTGCTTTAAGCTTTAGACCAATATATTTTGATTGACTAAAACAGAGCTCCATCTATCATCTTACCTCCTAAACTAGCTGCTTCTCCAGTACAGTAGTCCCCCCTTATCCACGGTTTTGCTTTCCATGGTTTCGGTTACCTGTGGTCAAACATGGTCTGAAAATATTAAGTGGAAAATTCCAGAAGTAAACAATTCATAAGTTTTAAATTGTGCGCCGTGCTGAAATCTCAGCGTGATGAAATCTCATGCTGTCCCACTCCGTCCCACCCAGAACGTGAATCATCCCTTTGTCCAGCGTATCCACACTGCATATGTTACCCACCCATTAGTCACTTAGTAGCTTTCTCAGTTATTAGATGGACTGTTGCTGCATCACAGTGCTTGTGTTCAAGTCACCCTTATTTTATTTAATAATGGCCCCAAAGCGCAAGAGTAGTGATGCTGGCAATTCAGATATGCCAAAGAGAAGCCATAAAGTACTTCCTTTAAGTGAAAAGGTGAAAGTTCTAAATTTAATAAGGAAAGAAAAAAAAATTGTATGCTGAGGTTGCTAAGATCTACAGTAACTTTTATTACAGTATATTGTTATAAATGTTCTATTTTATTATTAGTTATTGTTAACCTCTTACTGTGCTTAATTTATAAATTAAACTTTATCATAGATATGTAGGTAAAGGAAAAAACATATAGGGTTTGGTACTGTCCACGGTTTCAGGCATCCACTGGGAGGGTCTTGGGACGTATCCCCCATGGATAAGGGGGGACTACTGTATTCCCAACGTCGGTGGCACTGCTATGCATCCAGTTACCATTTCTCAAATAAAGGGAGAGCTGGGCAGCATCTTGGACTCCTCCCTCTCTCTTACACCTATATCCAGTCACAAACCAAGTCTTACAGAATTTGACCTCTTAAATATTTCTCCAGTCTGTCTCCTCTTCATTCCCACTGCTACTGTTGTCTTAGTTAGATCTCATCACCCCTTGCCTTGATGACTGCATCAGCCATCTAACTGATGTCCCTATGTCCAGGCCTATGGCTTTCTAGTTAAGTCATTAAATGGCCATTAATGTGCATCTACCTGAAATGCTAATCTGACCTTGGACTGTGTCACTCCTTGGCTTAAAAACCATTCCATGACTCTGCATTGTCTGAAAGATGAAGCCCCCTAGCTGCCCATTCCCCCTTGAGAATCACCTTCCACAATTAACACTTTTACTGATCGTAGGATTGTATTCCTCAGATTTGCGGTGATGCACAAATGCACTGCCCTAGGCACTTCAGTATTAGCTCTGGATTGCTTACTGCCTGAACAGAGGCCAGGCTCATTCTCCTGGCATTTGGACCTCATTTCTGTGACGGGGATGGCTAAATCCCCAGGGCCGTTGTACCAGTTAGGAATAGGTTTGGCTTCATAAATAAATAAAAAATAATGGCTTAAGCAAGGCAAAAGCTTATTTCTGTCTTAAATAAAGGAAGTCCAGAGGCAGGCATTCCAGGGCTGGTGTGGCAGCTCCATGGAGTCATCAGGGACCCAGGTTCCTTCCAGCTCTGGTCCCGTCGTAGGATATGCTGGTGTATTCATGGTCCAGGATGGTGCTCAAACTATGATGTAATGCCCCAGACACAGCATGGAAGAAGAGGGCGAAGAAATGCATTCCCTCATCCTTAAGGAGACTTCCCAGAAGTCTCATGTGCTTTCCTTCCATCTTACTGTCTCATTGGCCAGAATTTGGTTACATGGCCAAACCTAGCTGCAAAGAAAGCTGAGGAATGTATTTCTTTAGCTAGGCTCATTGCCACACTAAATAAATTCATTATTCTGTTGCCAATGAAGCAGGGAAGAATGGATATTGGGGTGACAGTTAAAATCTTTGCCACAGCCTTTTAGAAGTTTAAAAAATATAAGATGCTTTAAGATCTATAAAAGTATTGAGAAAATTCTATAAAGAGGCTGATTATAAAATTAGTATGTAAAAATCATCAGCATTGCTATATATATATATATATATATATATATATATATAATAACCAGTTAGAAAATGTAAGAAAAACCCCCTAAAAGAAAAGACATACAGGGGCTGGCCCCGTGGCTTAGTGGTTAAGTGCGCACGCTCCGCTACTGGCGGCCCAGGTTCGGATCCCAGGCGCGCACCGATGCACCGCTTGACCGGCCATGCTGAGGCTGTGTCCCACATACAGCAACTAGCAGGATGTGCAACTATGACATACAACTGTCTGCTGGGGCTTTGGGGAAAAAAAAGGAGGAGGATTGGCAATAGATGTTAGCTCAGGGCTGGTCTTCCTCAGCAAAAAAAAAAAAGAGGAGGATTGGCATGGATCTTAGCTCAAGGCTGACCTCCTCACAAAAAAAAGAAAAAGAAAAGACAAGACAGAGACATGATGGATCTAAAAATATCAGGATAAGTTTGGGAATTTTACAAAATTATACTAAAATTTATTTGGAAAAATATGAGAATAGACAAGAAATATTTGAAAAAGAAGATTGAGAGAGAACTTTCTCTGACATTAAAGATTTTAATAAAGCTACAGTAGATTGAACAGTTTGGTATTGGAGAAGGAATAGATAGATCAATAGAACTGAATGGGGGCTGGACCTGTGGCGCAAGCGGTTAAGTGCTTGCACTCTGCTTTGGTGGCCCAGGGTTTGCAGGTTCAGATCCCAGGTGCACACCGCTGCACCACTTGTCAAGCCGTGCTGTGGCGGCGTCCCATATAAAGTAGAGGAAGATGGGCATGGATGTTAGCTCAGGGCTGATCTTCCTCACATAAAAAAAAAGAACTGAATGGAGTCCAGAAATTGACCCAAATATATATGGACATTTAGACCATGGTATAGGTGGTATTGATACAATTTACTAACCATCTGGAGAAAATTAAGCTAGAACTTTACTTCATCGGAATGTAAGGAAGCCAGGAGTAGTTACTTCTGTTCTAGTTATAGCTAAGTCATGTTAACCCTTTGCTTGGTGATCCCTACATATACAGTCCCCTGTTCTGTAGAGCTGGTGAGTACCACAGGATTGAACTAAGGATAGTTCCTCTTGCTACTCATTTTGTGGTTACTGCCTCTATAAACCCCAAAGTTATTTCTGTTAATTGGTCATTTTTGCCCCTTCTCCCAACCTGTTCCATATACCCATCTATTAATATGGCCACCATTTTCCCTCAGTATTTTCCTTACCAAACTCAGGTTCCACTCCAACTCACTGTTAATATTATGGAACCTTTATCAGCATCTCCTTAACCTCTATTTCCTATTTCTCTCCTTAAATCTCTTCCTCTGATAATTTCTCTCACTCTTTTCAGTCAGTGTCTGCTGTTTGTTTAGCATGTCCACCATAATCCTAAATCTCTTTTTTCTCTTTAACAGCACCTGTCATTTCACCAGATACTAGGACTGTTTTTGAGTGCTGTCAGCACCATGTCAGAGCTCCATACTCCTCTAGTATTAGCGTCATGTAGATATGATATAGCCGCTTTACATACTTACCCTCTCTCATTTCAGATTGTGAGATGGGGACTGAGAACAAGGAGGTAATTCCCAAAGAAGAAATTTCTGAAGAATCTGAGACACAGGGGGCAATTTTAGAAAAACTTCCAAAGGTGGTTTACCAGGGTCACGAGTTCAGAGCAGCATGTGAAGAAGACATGCTGGAGGGGCATTCGAGGGAGTGCACAGAAGAGATTATGGAGCAGATGTCTCCTCAGGAGAGAGACTTTGCATCAGGGTTGATTATCTTTAAGAAGTCGCCCTCAAGTGAGAAAGAGCAGGAGAATAATGAGAGTGAGGGAGCCTGCAGTCCCAGCCCAAAGCTGATTGCTTATCATGGAGGTCCTGCAGCAGAGGCCGTGAGTACATTTGCTGACTCCAGCCAAAACTTCACAGAGAATTTAGAACTGAACAGAACACAGAGAAGTTCTGTGGGAGAAAAGCCTCATACATGTAAAGAATGTGGGAAAGCCTTTAATCAGAACTCACATCTTATCCAGCATATGAGAGTTCATAGTGGAGAGAAACCCTTTGAATGCAAAGAATGTGGAAAGACATTTGGAACTAACTCAAGCCTTCGAAGGCACCTGAGAATTCATGCTGGAGAGAAACCCTTTGCTTGTAATGAATGTGGAAAGGCTTTCATTCAGAGTTCACATCTTATCCACCATCATAGGATTCATACTGGAGAGAGACCTTATAAATGTGAAGAATGTGGTAAAGCCTTCAGTCAGAATTCAGCCCTTATTCTACATCAGAGAATCCACACTGGAGAGAAACCATATGAATGTAATGAATGTGGGAAGACCTTTAGGGTTAGCTCACAGCTTATTCAGCATCAGAGAATTCATACTGAAGAAAGATATCATGAATGCAATGAGTGTGGCAAAGCCTTCAAGCATAGCTCAGGCCTTATTAGACACCAGAAAATTCATACTGGAGAAAAACCTTACCTGTGTAACGAATGTGGGAAAGGCTTCGGTCAGAGTTCTGAGCTTATCCGGCATCAAAGAATTCATACAGGGGACAAACCATATGAATGTAATGAATGTGGGAAAACTTTTGGCCAGAACTCAGAGATTATTAGACATATTAGAATTCATACTGGTGAGAAGCCCTATGTATGTAAGGAATGTGGGAAGGCCTTCAGGGGGAACTCAGAACTTCTTAGACACGAGAGAATTCACACTGGAGAGAAACCCTACGAATGCTTTGAGTGTGGAAAGGCTTTTAGGCGGACTTCTCACCTTATTGTTCACCAGAGAATTCATACTGGAGAGAAACCCCATCAATGCAATGAATGTGCAAGAACCTTTTGGGATAACTCTGAGCTGCTTCTCCACCAGAAAATTCATATTGGAGAGAAACCTTATGAATGTAATGAGTGTGAGAAAACATTCAGCCAGCATTCCCAACTTATCATACATCAGAGAATTCACACTGGAGAGAAGCCTTACGAGTGCCAAGAATGTCAGAAGACCTTTAGTCGGAGCTCTCACCTCCTCCGACATCAAAGTGTTCACTGTATGGAATGATCGGCAAAATAGGAAAGATTTCTGTGGAAAAGCTGAAGTCAGACTTAATTTGTTCATGATCTGCACCCCAAGTTTTTAGATCACATGAGTGGACAGACCTCTGTCCTTCCACTGGTTTTTATTTAAATAGTTGAAAAGGATGAGGCACTTTTATGAACTATTCATTGAGAAGTTTCAATGTACTGAGTTAAAGCATAAAAGCTGTTTCAGGCCTTAATTCTCCTCTGTCCCTTTTTCCTTCCCTTCTTCCCTCCTCCCCTAGTAGATCACATAACATTAGGGGTCAGTACTAGCCAACTAGTCTAAATTGTTAACTCTTCAGGAAAAATGGAGGAACGTGATTCCATCACCTCCTGAAAATGACAAAGTTGACTCATTGAATGTTTCCCCCTGAAATGTTAGAAAGTCATGGCCTAGAAGACACACCTTGTTTTCCTGCCCACTGCTTGGCATTGGAATAATTTAGTAAGCTTTTATTAGCTTCAAAATCTTCCAAATGTGCTATCAAGTTCCCTTAGAAGATGGCAGCATGAATGAAGAAGCAGGAAGCTTGGGTCATTTCACATCTCCTACGCTTCCTCATTCATCTGAAGAGGGTGCCATGATGGAGGAAACTGACAGCCAATTACAGGATTGTAAGTGAAGGCCCTTAGAATCCAGAGGGGCTGATGAGCAAGGCCAGGGGATAAAGAAGTGAGGCCAGACGACTCAGCAGGGGCAGGAGCAGCTCTTTAGCAGCTATTCTCTACTTTAGGGCTGCTCAGACTGACTGCTCCCAAGAACTCTGCTGCATTCACTTTTGGCACCAGCTCCTGCTGCTGCTGACAGATCCTGTAGCAGAGAGGACTGCAGTGTCATCGTCACAGACACCTGGCCACAGTGATGAGCCGGTTCACCTGCCATGAGGGGCCTTGTCTTGCCAAAGCACTTAAGCTCTCGTGACCTGGAGCCGTCTGCTGGGGGCCCTGGCTGATAGGCCAGGATGTGATGCCTCTTCTGTTTGCCCTTGGCTTTGTAATTCTCTCTCTTCAACATCTCTACATGTGTTTTCTGTGTTCTCCTATGTGTTTTTTCTTTGAGGAACACATCCTTGGTTTTTCACATGTCCATGTTTCTGAGGCAGTGGATGGGAGTGGGAATTGCACTAATCGGGATCGAGCAGGCCTGGGGTCTGGTCTTAGAGCTAGACCTTGAATGAGGCACTTCACCTGCTGGGCCCTAACTTTCTCATCTGGAAAATGAAGGGAGTTGAACTAAATGATCTCTGAAGTTTCAACCAGCCCAATAATTCCTTGATTCTTTTTTTAAATCTAACTGTAATTTCAGCATTCTATCCTTTAATCTCTTCTTTATTACACTAATACTAATCACTAGTATTTATTGATTGTTTTTTGTGTGCCAGGCACAGTGCCAGGCAGTTTACCTTTTTATTTTCACAGCATCTCAATCACTTGAGTACTCTTTAAAAAAAAAAAAAGTTTTGGGCCAGCTCTGGTGTCCTAGTGGTTAATTCAGTGTACTCTGCTTCGGTGGCCCGGGTTTGGTTCCTGGGTGCGGACCTATACCACTTGTCTGTCAGTGGCAATGCTGTGGTGGTGGCTCACGTACAAAAAAAAAAAAAAAAGGAAAATTGGCAACAGATGTTAGCTCAGGGTGAATCTTCCTCAGCAAAAAAAGAAACAAAAAGTTTTGTTGAAATGTAATTTACACACCATAAAATTCACCTGTTTTAAGTGTTCATCTTTTTAGTTCATTTACAGAGTTGCACAACCATCAATGATGTGGGTACTCTTACCCCAATTTAAAAGATGCGGAGGGGCAGGGGGATAACTACCTTATGATGATCACATAGCTGGTAAGTGCTAGAGCCAAGACTCCAACCCTGGTCTGTGCTCTTAACCCCTGTGCTGTGCTACAGATAGGTGGATTCATTACTGCCTTATTTGAAACCTTTTGCACATTTTTTATGATTAATTACTACATGGATTTGAATATAACAGATTTAAATCATGTCCTTGGAAACATAACTGGTCACAGCCAAAACCCACAAAGTGGCTTTATTATATACCTCAGTATGTTTCCCCGGGTTCGGACCCTTGGCTTGAGAAAAGGGCTGTACAAACAGGTCACACAGTTACCACATCCTTCCACATCCGGTACCTCTGCCTCTACAGTCAGACTCTTAGCAGAAGTTCTGTTGACTTCTTTCCTTAGGGTGATTAAAGTGCAGCGTGCTCTCATTCCTTTATTTGTTGCTGAAGTTCAAATTGAATTATATCCAGACTACCTTTCTCACATGAAACCTGGATGTCACCTATCCCTTTAACTTCTGATTCCTGTGTTGGCATATTTTATTTCCACATTCACCCCTTGCCAGCCACTGATATAGAACTCAGGACCTCTTAAAGCTCCCCCGAAAAGAATCCACTCACACAAACACATGCATGAGTAATACGGACTTGACTGAAGATGCTGTGTGAGAGGTGGAGAAGGGGGTTCACATTGTACATCCTATTAGGCATTTTGTTCTCAGAAATCCCTTGGCCAACCTGCCACTGTAGGTTTTTCTTTTTGTCTTCCCCCTCTCAGGGTTCAGTCACCTCAGCAACTTTTTTCTTGCCAGATATCCAATCTTCTTCCCAGCTCAATTATCTTTTTTTTTGGTGAGGAGGATTGGCTCGGAGCTAACAAGGCCCGGAGCTAACATCTGTTGCCAATCTTCCTCTTTTTTGCTGAGGAAGATTGGCCCTGAGCTAACATCTGTGCCCATCTTCCTCTATTTTGTATGTGGGATGCCGCCACAGCGTGGCTTGATGAGCAATGCATCAGTCTGCACCAGGGTCCGAACTTGCAAACCCCAGGCTGCGGAAGTGGAGGGCGTGAAATTATCCACTATGCCACCAGGCCAGCCCCTCAATTACTTTTTTAAACCCAGTACTCAGCAAAAGAAAAAGCCCTTCAGTTAACAAGACAACACATTAGAACATTAGAAGGCAATTTAATGACCAACTTTTATTGTACCTGAGCATATTCTTAAAGGGTAGAGGTCTCACATCTCATTCCAAGAAGAATCTTCATATATATTCTACACACACACACACACACACACACACACCCACCCACCCACACCCCCACACACAGTAGTGCTTTCCCAAGAGGAAGTCTGGTGAATGAAATTATCTCCACCTTGTTACATACGCTATACACACATTCTGTAACTTCATTCCCTCATACACCTCTCACCCAGTTATCTCATGAAGATTTCTCTCTTCTGTTTGCCTCCTTCCCTCTTAATTTACTTGGGAGTCAAAATCTGACCCTAATTATGACTGGTAGTGACAGTTTTGTGCAAGTAGAATTCTATCAAGGAAGAGAAAAGATGAATTTTCTTAATTTTAGACCACTAGAAAAATGAGGCCTCAATCTCAAAGACCTACCTAAATACCCAGAAATACCCTTCAGAATTTTCGCAGCTATGTCCATGAACATTTTCATTCTTCCCAATTAAACATTTTTACTGGTATACTAACACTTTAGGTAAATAAAGTATTTCTTTACAATTTTACTGACTTGATGCCTTTCTAATGTTTATTATTCCAAAGTACATTGTTTCATTATGGTCTTAATATGACCTTGTATGCCAGTTTCCTCCCCATCCTGTAAGTTTCACCCTTACCTAAGTACCCCAACATGCTGTGCTCTGTTAGCTTCTGGTTTTGCATATGCTCTTCACTCTGTCCTTCATCTTCTGCTTTGCTTGCTGAGATCCTTTAGCTTTCATAACAGAACAAGTGTTACCTATTTTGTTAATATATACGTATATTTATATCTGTATATAGAAATATTAATATATTAGAGATATATTTACATGTTTTTCATGATTAACTTAATGTAAGATATTCTGGATCATCTGGATAGTCCAGGTTTTTAAAAAAATCACCTCATTATTGAAATTTAGGGGCTGGTGTTTATTATTATTGTTGTCTAAGATTAAATTTTTACGTGTTTTCTAAGCGATTCCTGGTGTGAGGCAGGTTCCTAAGGTTACGTCAGGGATCTTTGAGACTCAGGAAAGCTCTGCCTACAAAAATGTGCATGCAATTTCAGGGAATTCATGGACCACCTGAAACCCATCCTTGGACCCCTGTGCTCCTTTACACGTTCCTAAAAGCAAACCTTTTACCTTTAAAAAAGATTACCAAGTAACCCGCAATAACCTCCCCCTCACCACATCTCTCAGTTTTGGGATGAAGCTAAGTCGAAACGACCTGGCTGGGTGAAGCCCTGAAAATAGACAAGAGCTGGAGCCTCAGTAAAACCCAGTGGGAAGGGGGGGTGACCGTTCTGGTGACAACCTGAGGAAGGGCGCCTCAGTAACGCAGGTCGCTGCACATTCATCAACCACTTGCTGAGCGCCCTCGAAGCGTTAGGACGTGTGCTACGCGCGGGGGCCAAGCTCTAAGCGACACGGCGGTCAGCGCTGCGGAGCAGAAGAGAAGGCGGCGGTGCTCCACTCAGCCGGTGATCATCCGGCGCCCACCTCTCCCCGAAGCTCAGAGCTGGGAACGAGGGAGGCGGCTTGGGGGCGGCCGACCGGACAGGTGAAGCCCCCTCCACGAACCCCAGGACCCCAGCTCACCCCCCTTTTCATCTCTCCGGCCGTCCCTCCCACGTCCTTGTCTCCCAGCCTGGGGCTCTGCGCGGGGCCGCTACTCCAATCTCCTGCAGCACAGGTAGCGGGAACACTCATTTTTCACTTGTTTGTAACACGCTTTGCAGGCAGTGTTTTCATCTAGTGGACCCAACTCTGCCGGCACCCTCCCAGTCTCCAAAAACTCACCAAATAAGCACGGTAGCCACCCTGCCTCCAGGACAAAGAGCTTGGAGCTCCCGCGAGAGAGGCACCAACCTTAGTCGCTGGGGCCGCTCTAGGAAGCCGGGAGGACCCCTCTTCTGTGCAGGACCGCGGCGGGCCCAGGGGGCGGGGCTTGAGGGCCTGAGGGCGTCGCGCCGCGCGCCGGTTAGTTGAGATCCGGCGGTGCTTTTTTGCCGGTGACCAATGGGGTCAGGATGCTAAGGCCGGGGGGTGGGCTGTCCGCAGCAGGCGGAGGCTGTGGCGCGCTGGCTGACTCCCACGTCCGTGTCCTGGGGTCAACGCCCGGTACTTGGCTCTGTCTCTCAGCCCGATGTGATTTATAGCTGGTGAGGACGTTTCACATCCCAGGGTGGGATTCCTTCATCCCTTCTACAGACATTTATGGAGTCCTTGTCGCGGTCCAGGTCCTTTAGGACTTCCAACTAGTCCTGTTAAGATAATTATCTAATAACTAATCATTAAAATTTAATTTAGTTGCAGTAGGAAAGGATGGACTCAAAGTACGGAAGGCAGGGTTGGCTTAAGAAAAAAGGAAGAAGGCGCTGTCCTCAGAGACTGCTGGAAGGACTAAGAAGATAAATGTGGAGGTGATGAGTGCTGGGCCAGCAGATCATTTGAGGTCTTTTGCTAAGAAGGTGGGTGGTTATGCGTTGGGAGTGGGCAGAGGTATGCGACAGCTCCTGGGCAGATTACCCAAAAATATCATCAAGAAAGGAGCAAAATGCTTCCGTGCTCTTGATCTGCTGGTTATGTCTGGCATTCCCTAAACTGTACTTGGGTGGGGATGGGGAGGCACTTTAGTCGGAGTAGGACTATAATCCACATTCCACTCCACTGACTCGGAAGTGGGGGGAACGCCAGGAGTGCAGTGAATGTGGGAAAGACCTGGCAGGTCTTCATGCCCTCAGGTGAAGTCTTCAGGTGGAGCTTGGAAATTCTTTGCATCAGAGAGTTCACACTGGTGAGCAAACCTACTAATGTAATGAATTCCACCTTAAGATGGAATTTCCCCCTTGGAGTTCATCAGAAAATTCACTCTGGAGAGGCCCTTCGAATACCAATATGGAAAAACCTCTGGTCAGAGCTCTCACCAACTTCAGCATCAGAGCATCCACAGTGCGCAACCATTTACTGACTGTAGGACACTTTCATTGTGACCTGAAACTTGGCTCTGATCTCCTCTTCTTCACTGGGCTCAGCAGACTGGAAATGCCCTTTGTGTCAGCTAATTTTGTCCTGCTCTTTGAGGACAGGGCTAACTCTTGCTGTAGAAGAGTGTACCACATTCAGCCCAGGGTTGCCACCCCAAAATTAATAAGTGAATGAATTCAACAAATAAGAAGCCGTAAATGATGAATTGGACATTTCAAATTTAATTAAATGAAGGTAGCATCATGATGCCTTTGCTGTCCTTTATTTTTCTATGCAAATCCTTTATCCTCCAAAATATTGGTGATGGCATTAAAGGCCTATATCACCCATCTAACCTAAATTGTCTCTCTATATGACATGGGGACACGTAAAATGTTACAGGTGAACCAAACCTTCCTTCAGCTGAGAGAATTGATACACTATACCATTTACTCAAATACAAGATAGCCACAGGTTGCTTTATTTATTTAATTTTATTTTTTGTGTGTGTGAGGAAGATCAGCCCTGAGTTAACATCCATGCCAATCCTCCTCTTTTTTGCTGAAGATCGGTTCTGAGCTAACATCTATTGCCAATCCTCCTCCTTTTTTTCCTCAAAGCCCCAGTAGATAGTTGCATGTCATAGCTGCACATCCTTCTAGTTGCTGTATGTGGGACGCCGCCTCAGCATGGCCGGAGAAGCGGTGCGTCGGTGCACGCCCGGGATCCGAACCCGGGCTGCTAGCAGCAGAGCGCGCGCACTTAACCGCTATGCTGTGGGGCCGGCCCCCACAGGTTGCTTTAAACACACCCCTTTTGCCTGCAACTTTCAAACTGAAAAGAAAGATAAAAAGAAAAAATTAGGTAATATTTCACCTGTATCATCCTCAAAATCTTTCTTTCATAATAGCCGTTGTTTACTTCTTGATCTCATTTCTGTTTTTTACACATTTCCATCTTCTTGGATATAGTATTTCTTCGTGTGAGCTATCTTAAATGTATTTGCTGGGATTCAGTAGTCTTATTTTTGTTATTAAAAGGATTAGAATCTACTGAAGACAACCATGTGCTGGAAGCCTCACTGGCAGAACAGAATCCTAGCTGAGCCAGACATTCTGTCCCTCGAATACAGGCACTGCCTCCTTAACTCCTTTTCTGTTTTCCTCCTTTTCTTACAATGTTTGCTTAGGTACCTCAGGAAAACTTCTGTCCTTTCTCCCTCTTTATATCATGTGGACCCATTTGTCAGCTACAAATAAGCTCCAATCAGGCAAAGAAACAGAGCAGTAATGCAGGAAATGCCAACAAATAAAGGAAAGAGTAACCATTTGTTTTTAAGACAAACTGGACCAAATAACCAGTGCCACCAGTCTCTAAAAACCCTGAGCACGCCCAGAGGTCCCTTCAGAATTCAGCATGGATTGTATTATCTGGGTTATTCCCTGAATTTCAATTTCCTCAGCCATAAAGTGGGGAAAATACCTACTCTTCAGGGTTGTGGGCGTGTAAGACCTAACGATATATCTGAAAGCCCACTGCATGGTATATACTAGGAGCCCAATAAATGCAGTTTCTCTTTCTCCTTTATCCATTTTCCTTCTCCTCTGACATACCCCAAGTTAAGGGTGCTCTCTCACAAGCGTTAGATTCAAAGAGGATAAATATTGCATCTTAACCACTGCATTGTACTAATTTTTATATTCTTCTGTGTTTTATTTTAAATGAGTTCATCTGCCTTAAGGATACTAAGTAGCCCTTGTGAGTTGACAAGGGAATTTAATTACCATCATAACAGTGTTTCTTTGTAAAAGTCTAACCAGTGGATTTACGATGAGATTTCCAAATGTAATGTGTTTGAAGGTTTATCATAGAAAGTTTCTTCCTTTACAAATGGGAATTCCATTGTGAAGTGCTTACAGTCTTTAGGTTTCTTGAAAAGTCAATAATACTTCATTTTACTTATAAATTTTAGTCCTTGTTTCTAAAATGAAATTCTACATCTCGGCCAATTATGCTGCCTATGCGTTTATTATTGGTTTTGAGCAATTTGGTGGCTTTTTCTTCATATTTCTTCTGCTTGGTGTTTGTTGAGTTTCTTGGATCTGTAGATTTATAGTTTACATCAAATTTGGAAAATGGTCAGCCCTTATTTCTTCAAATGTTTTTTCTGTTTTCCTCTGTTTTTCCCTCAGACTCCAATTACATATATATTAGGTTGATTACAGTTGTCCCACAGCTCGTGGATGCTCTGTTCATCTTTTTTTTTTTTTAAGTATTTTTTTTATCTCTGTGTTTCATTTTGTACAGTTTCTATCCAATATATTTTTCATTTCTAGAAGTTCAATTTGGGTCCTTTTAATATCTTCTCTGTCTCTCTCCACATGTTCACGTTTTCCTTTACCTTCTTGAACATATGGAGTATAACAGCTGTTTAGTCTAATAATTATCAACTGTGCCATTTCTGGATCTGTTTCTAGTGACGACTTTTCTCCTCATTATGGGTCATATTTTCCTTTTTCTTTGCATGCCTTTAGTTTTTGATTGGGTGTCAGACACTGTAAATTTTATGTCTTTAGGTGCTGTTTTTGTTTGTTCTTTTTAAATTCTTTTAAATATTTTTGAGCTTTGTGCTGGGATGTAGGTAAGTTACTTGGAACAGTTTGATTCTCTTGAGACTTGACTGTACGCTTTGTTGGGTGGGACTGAGCAGGCCAGTGCTAGTTTGGCCCATCACTGAAGCAGTCCCCCTCTGAGCGCTCTACCAATGCCCTGTGTACAAGGTTCTCCACTCTGGCTCTTTAGAACGTGAACTATTCCCAGACCTGTGTGAGCTCCAGGAATTCCACCTGCCTCTCTCTGAGGCTCTCCCCCTGGCCTCAGGTAACGCCTCACACAAACATGCTAATGAGGACTCAGCTGAAGAACCGAGGGGAACTTCCTGCAGGTCTCTGGAGCTGTCTTCTCTCTGGTACTTAGTTCTGCTTGGCCTCTCTGAACTCTCAATTCTGTCCCTTCAGGGAGTCTGCTGACTCTGGGTCCACCCTCTCTGCACTGCATGCAGCCTGGAAAGTCTCCCTGGACAGTAAGCTGGGCCAATCCTAGGACTCATCTCATTTGTTTCCCTTCTCTTAGGGCTCCCTGTCCTGCACTGCCTGTCGTCCAGTGTCTGAAAATCATTGTTTCATGTATTTTGTCTGGCTTTTTAGTTATTTAAGGGGGGATGGTAAATTCAGTTACTCCATCATGGCCAGAAGCAGTCCTGTCTATGTATTTAGACTTTGTTCATTTGATCTGTAAGGTTTTGTTTATGCTGATTTTGTGAGTGACAGGCCTCTTTCAAGGCTGTTTTCATTTTTGAAATAAGGACCATCATTTTTCATTGTTCCATTATGCAATTAGGGGGACAGAATTAATTTGCAAACCAGAATTAATTTAATTCTGCACTGGTCCCTGGGCAGCGGAGGCAGTTAGTCTGGGACCAAGCACCCACCTGTCTGGGAAGCCGTCCTGACCAGAACGGTGAGTTTGGCTCTCCCTGCCTCACACTTCAGGTTAGAAATGCAAAAAGCCCCACTTATCCTTCTCTTCCTTGCAGTTTTGCTGAGTAAACAAAGCACTGTATGAGCACAGGGTTTGAAATCATACTCAGGTTCAGATCTTGGCTGAACCACGCTGTTACTCTGGAGTTACTGAGACGGCCTCCTGATAAATGTCTATTTTCAATTTTCCACCCTTGTAGCTTAAGTGATCTTTCTGGAGTGCAACTGATGGTGTCACTCCCCATGAACAGCTCCCCAGTGCTCTTAAAACCCTTTTGGTGGCGTGCACGGCCTGCGCCGTCTGCTAAACCTCATTTCACCTTTCCAGCCTCATCGAATGTCTCTCTTCCTTGCACTCCATTCCACAGGTACACCAAAAAATGTTCCCTCGCCCTTGCTGGCCTTTCCGTGCGCTGCACCTTCTGCCTGGAGACCCTCTCCTCTTCTGTCTCTCTACCCTCCTCTTCTTTGCTAACCCCTCCATATCCTTCAGCACCGAGCTTGGGATGCACCTTCTCGCCTGTGTGCTCCCACAGCTGCTTCCTGTCAGGACACGTACCCCAACATATGGCACTTCCCTGTTTACTTGTCCCTCCACTGCCCACTTGGTTGTAAACTACTTCATGGTAGAGCATCTGGAATTTGAAGAATGGATACATAAATATATATCAAAAGAGCAAGGCAGGTAGGGATCTGTGGCTTCTCTACAAATTCATGACTTAAAAGTCCAAGTAATTTTCACTTTCCTCCCAATTCACATGTCTTTACTCTGCTTATTTGATGCTGCCTAATTTTCACAGGTTGAGATCCCTGGAAAACAGACTTTGAAAGGGAGTGTGTGCAGGAAGTCTACTGGGGAATGCTCTTGGGAACACCCATGGGAGGAAAGGGGCCATGGGACGGGCAGAGGAAGTTAGAGGGTGATGCAGCTGCGACAGAAGCCTTCATCAACCCAAGAGAAGTCTGGGAAGACCTCTCAGACATGTCTCCCACTGAAGCAAGGTGGCCGGGCCTGTGAACCCATCTCCTTTTCTCTCCCCGCTCCACGCCCCCAGGCCCCTGGATTAGAGATGGGATGCTCCAGGGAGGGGACAGAAACTTGGGTGCTAAAGGGGGCTTAGGGTAGTTCCTAGGGAGGACAGCCATCAGCAGGGGACACTCTTGGCAGCTGGGGGAACGAGTGTCTGCTGTGAATGGGAATCTGGGTGGCGCACCACAGCGTCCACTACCATAATAAGAAGACTTCTCTTTCTCTTCTGCTTTCATATGAATAGGAATATCAAGGAGCTGGCAGATAAGAGGTATTTATCAAATATTCTTTCCTTCTCTGCTTAACTTATTCCCTGGGTGGTTTTTTAGATTCTGGAATATTCAGACACACTCAGGACACTGCTGCCTTCCAACAATTTCATATCACTAATATAAGCTAACATTGAGTAAGTAATTACCTGCTCCTGTCACTGGGATAGGTGTGTTATTGCATTTAATCCCCATAACCACCTTAGATAGGTGCTATTATTTCCCCCTGTTTATGGAGAAAGCTGAGACTCAGATTAAATGACTCGTTCAAGGCTGAATTGTGTCCTCCACAAAATTCATGTTGAAGTCCTAACCCCCATGGCCTCAGTTGCATTTGGAGATAGAGTCTTTAAAGAGGTAATTAGGGCCGGCCTTGTGGCTTAGTGGTTAAGTGCGCACGCTCCGCTGCTGGCAGCCCGGGTTCGGATCCCGGGCGCGCACCGACACACTGCTTCTCTGGCCATGCTGAGGCCGCGTCCCACATACAGCAACTAGAGGGATGTGCAGCTATGACATACAACTATCTACTGGGACTTTGGGGGGAAAGTAAATAAATAAATATAATTATAAAGAGGTAATTAAGTTAAAATGAGGTTATTAGGGTGGGCCCTAATAATTAAGCCACAGACATGCAGAGAGGGAAGACCATGTGAAGACACAGGGAGATGACGGCCATCTACAAGCCAAGGAGAGAGGCCTCAGAAGAAACCAACCCTACCAACACTTTGATCTCAGACTTCTAGCCTCTAGAATTGTAAGAAAACAAATTTCTGTTTAAGCCACCCAGTCTGTGGTATTTTGTTTGGGCAGCCCTAGCAAACTCATACACAAGGTCATTACAACTGCTAAGTACTGAATTTTGGGGTTTGTACTGGCTGCCTGCCTCAAGACTCCACACACCATTGCTAAACTGACCACTGCTGCTGAGACGGGTTCTGCCAACCATAACACAGTGTGCTGGCAGGGTGGGGCCTGGACAGTGCAGACTGCTGCTCAACAGGTATCCTCTGAACAGAACAGAAGATGCTCCAACCTTTTTAAGATGTTCTAGGAAAAAACTGTTGCACTCTCTCCATGTCACCCAATCCCCCAGTCTGCTTTCTCAGGGGCAGTTTCTGAAGGGGCTGCCCTCCTCAGTGGCCACACCCTAAAGAGCACAGTGCAAGGGAAACCTGGCAGCAGGAAGATGGGACAGGGAGAGGCTCCTGCCAGATCAAATGCCCAAACTCCCTGGCTCAGTCTGTGAGTCCCTTCCTCTAAGAGTCCTCATCTCCACTCCAGACAGGGCTTCTTGCTTCTTGTCTCTCCCTACTGAGATTCTCCTGGTGGAGCCCAAGAAATAGACATCAGGGAAAATGACTCACCTGAAATTCTGAGACCTTATAAATGAAACTTTTCTAACTGCAATTATTCCACGATCTTGGTTTCATTATATTAAAAGACTTGGCTCATGATCCCTGAAGAGGGGTCCAGGAATTGACTCAAGTTTGCTAAAACATAATCTTTTTCTCTTTCTGTAGGTATAAAAGTGCCTCGCTCACACCTTTTGATGGGAGAGCTTTTCCTAGATCTATAATGGAATAAAGAAGAAGCTCTGTACCTGTTAGGTAGAGGACAATCTTTTGTCTGTATTTCTTACCAACCCCAGTGGTCTCTGCCCTTAAGGTACCTGGGTACCCACTTCCTCCAGCCCAGGTCGCCAGTGTCCAGTACAGTGAATCTGCTGTGGAATCTCCATCAAGGTGTTTATATGGCATCCCTAGGTTGTCCAGCAGCTCCCTGACACCAGGTACAGTCTGTTTCTTCCTCTTTCTCCTGCTGTTGACCAAAGACCACACTCTTGTCAGCAGGTACAAGTTCATTTGTTTATTCAGCTGCACAGCTGGGGGGCCTCCTGCTATCAGTGAATTCCAAAATGCACATGTGAGCAACGCACTCGTACACACAGAACAGGACCAGATTATGATTACACAAGTATGGCACCTTCAACTCCCAGGACCCCCTCAAGGATAATGAACCAGTTCCTGTAAACCAAGCACACAGAACCTCTGTTGTTGGAATAGATTCTTTTGTACTAACAAAGTCAAAACAGATGGTTTCAGGTCAACATTTTGCCTACAAAATATTTTTCTGGTTTCAGCTCTTCTCAGAGTGCCAAATACAGGGCCCTGCAGCCAGAATGATGGCTATTTCCGGAGTGACCACCACCAAGGCCAGAGCTCTAACCCACACCCTTGACCTCTTGTCCTCAGCGTGTTTCCCAGATCCTGCTCTGCCCTCTTTCCAGGACCAGGACTCTCCTTCCCCGGTCAATTGGCAGCACCAGGTGGCAGAAGTGGGGAGATGTCCCATGGGGTGGAGCACTGCTCTCTGTCTTCCCAAATCTGTTCTCTCCTTCTCCATAGCAATACAATTTCATTGGGCAAATGGCCATCCTGCTGGAGGTGTTTCCCAGCCTCCCTGGAAGACAGATGTGGGGGTGTAATCGAGTTTTCACCAAAGGACGGGGCACCTTCCAGGACACCTGCTGAAAAGAAACTGTTTGTCCTTGCGCTCATTACTTTGCTTCCTGTGACCTGGAATATAGGTATGGGAATGATCCTGCTTCCACCATGTGGACAAAAGCATCCTAGCCCAGGGGATGGAGGAGAAAGATGGAAAGTACATGGGCTCCTGAAGCATCAGGTGAAAGTAAACTGAGCGGCCCCTTACCAGGGCTTCACAAACGTTTTCTGTAAAGGGCCAGATAGTAACCATTTTAGGGTTTGCAGGCCACATACAGTCTCTGTCACTTTTTTTTTTCCTGCTTTTTATAACAATTAAAAAATGTACAGACGATTCTTAGCTGTGGTCTATAAAAAAACAGGCCATGAGCTGGATTTGGGTTTGGCCTGTGGGCTGTAGTTTGCTGACCAGCTATTTACCTCTGGACATTTATGTGAGAGAGAAATAAAGCTTGTAAGAGTCAGGGAAGGCTCCTCTAAAGAGGTGACATTGAAGTAGAGATCTAGAGAAAGCAAGGGGTGACTTATGTAACCATCTGGGGGGAAAGCACGGAGGCAGGGAGATGGAGAACAAGGACAGAGGTCCTGAGGTGGCAATGCGCTTGTAACATGGGCCAGTCAGCAATTGATTGCCTCCTAACTCCAAACCTGCCATCCTCTGCCCCACTTGATGATACTGGAGCTGGACCTGTAAACATCTTCCCTTTGCCAGCTGGCACAGTGTTAGGCTCTGCCAGTAAAGGGCACTGGAGGGACAAAGCAAAGAGGAAGGGCCTTTTCCTTCTGGTTCTGGTAGTTTTTCCTTGTTTCTCCAGTGCAGCACCACCACATCCTCTGCTGAGTTCGCTGGCACCTCAACCAGAAGTTTTCTGCTTTGGCCTGTGGCCCCTCGGGGAACTTCACCATCCAGTGGGCTGTAGCCAGTCTGGTACTGGTACATATTTAACAACTAGTTCAAAAAGAAAAAAAAAGCCCTGATTTGTAGTATTCACTGACTCCCATGCTATGAATACTCACACCATGACCAATTTCAATGCAGGGTTGGGAAGAGACATGCAAAACTGGCCCTTGCAAGCCTGTACAGACCAGCTCTAGCACACCACTGGAACAGCACACCCTGTCCAGTCAGGGCTGAATTTCAGTCTTGGCCGGGGGCCCCTCTTCTGTTTGCTTCTTCCTTGGGTCTCTCTCAGCCCTAGAAGCAGTAGCTGTTCCCCATGAAGCTATTCCTATATTCTTTAAGATGTCTCTACCTCCTTTAGCAGACAATCCTCTTTTAGTAGTTAATACTTCTTTATATTAAACTTTCGCTGTTCAAATGACTAGTGTGGATTATTTTATGCCTGGACACTTGAAGATGTGACCCTGTCCAGAGAGGCAGACCAGTGTGGGTGAGAGAAAGGGCCAGCACCAAAGAGCCATTCACAATAATACTGATATAAAAACTATCACTGCCTGAGCAGCGGCTCTGTGTCAGGCCCAGAACCCTAATGAAGCAGGCATTTTGGCTATTACTCGCAGGAGAAGGCATCCTGATACAGCCATCTTAATCAGCAGACATGAAGTGATGATCTGCAGGTAGGAACAGGTAAACAGTTTCTCCTAAATCAAGAAAGACACAGGAAAACCCTTAAGGTGCTTATAACTTTTATGGAATCTAGTCCTAAAATTGATTAGACAAAAGTACAATTCTGTCCGGGGACTTCCTCACCTTCCGAACACTGGGAAGGCTCTTTTCTGGCATGAACCCTCTGATGTCTAATAAGCTCTGAACTCCACCTGTAGGCTTTCCCACATTCTTTACACATAAAAGGTTTCTCTCCACTGTGAATTCTCAGATGGTGACTTAGATATGAGCTTTGACTGAGGGCCTTCCCACACTCATTACAATTATAGGCCTTGTCTCCTGAATGAATCCTCTGATGCTGAACAAGATGAGCACTCCACCTGAAGGACTTCCCACATTCATGACACTCATAGGGTTTCTACCCTGTGTGAATTCTCTGATGCTGAATGAGGTTTGAGCTCTGATTAAAAGTTTTCCCACAGTCGCTACACTTACAGGGTTTCTCTCCAGAATGAATTCTCTGGTGGGTTATAAGATGTGAGTTATAAATGAGGGCTTTACCACATTCACTACATTCATGGTCTTTCTTCTCTGTTGGAGTTTTCTTATGGGTGACAACCATCTGCCTGGAACTTTTCCCCTGGGCAGGGGACCGCCTCAGTCTCTCCACTTTGGGATTTCTCTGCTGCTGCTCTAAAGTGCCCTCAACTGCAGAGGTAGATTCAAATGTAGAGGCGCCGGTGGCGAGTTTTTCTGAGACCACCTGTGATTCCACGTCACCAATGGGCGGTTGTGGCGATGATCCTTTGTCCTCGGGCTCCGGGTCATCTTCTGCAACAACCGATGGAAAATGTAAATATACCTGTTCTGGATGTACGGAGAAATGACACTTGGATTAGGATTTATATTTCTGGCATGAAAATAAAAGCTTAAAAAATATTCAACATACACACAACAAAGTCTAGAAGGGTATTTTCTTTGTGAGGAGATCAGCCCTCTGCTAACATCTGCCAATCCTCCTCTTTTTTTTTTTGCTGAGGAAGACTGGCCCTGGGCTAACATCCGTGCCCACCTTCCTCCACTTTATATGGGACACCGCCACAGCATGGCTCGCCAAGCAGTGCGTCGGTGCGCACCCGGGATCCAAACCGGCGAACCCCAGGCCGCCGCAGTGGAGCGCGTGCACTTAACCGCTTGCGCCACGGGGCCGGCCTCCCAGGTGTTTTCTTAAATACGAACAATGGTTATCTCTTGGTGATGGGACTGTGCGGGGAAGGGTGTTTCTTCTTTTTTCTTTTCCTCCTGTTTTTTCTAATTATTCCTTAATGGAACACTGCAAAAATGTTATTTGAAAAATAAAATAAGTTTCAAAGCAGAATCTTCTTTTTAAGATTTACTCTTTAAAACTATGAGAAAAAATAATATTTTCAAGAAATTGGGGAGTGGTCAACTGACGTTGTGAGGGAAGGGAAAAACAAGAAAGAAGAATCACAGGGTTAGGGAAAGGATGTTCCTAAAGACAGACTCACTCTGCCCCTCCTGACTCTGCACCCTGCACCTCTTCCCATTGATTCCAGCCCCATAAATCTACAGCTGCTGCAAAAGATCCCCAAGCGGCCGTCTCCTTTACTGAAGGAACTGCAGTTCCGTGCCTCCCTGCTTGGTGCTCTCTGCCTTTCCCTTTGACCTGCTCCTTAAAAAAGGAAGAGAAGAGTGCTCTGCCTTTTTGTTTTTAAAGGTCTGTAACACTTTTTATTTATTTATTTATTTATTTTCTCCCCAAAGCCCCAGTAGATAGTTGTATGTCATAGCTGCACATCCTTCTAGTTGCTGTATGTGGGATGCAGCCTCAGCATGGCCGGAGAAGCGGTGCGTCGTGTGTGCCCGGGATCGGAACCCGGGCCGCCAGCAGCAGAGTGCGCGCACTTAACCGCTAAGCCATGGGGCCGGCCCTGTAAGACTTTTTGTGTTTTAATTATCTGTAACACTCCCTATAGTCTAAAGAGGACAAAAAGCAATTGCTTTAAGACAACTCAAGAACATTTGATTTAAAAAACGCTTTTTGTTTTTTCAGGTTAAAAGCTTGTGGTGAAAGAAATCTGCAACATGCTTGCTGGAAAAAAAATCAAACGATAGCTAGCTTCTTTTTAAAAGTATCAAGTTGATAAATGAATAGAGACTTACTAAAGAGAAGTAAAGGAGACAAGAAAAAGTCTGGAAGATAGGCAAGGAAGTGCCAGGAAATAAAAACATACTTTTGGAATAGACTCTAAGATTAATCTCCGTTTCTAGTTTTTCCCTCTTTGTTGCTAACAAGAATTTGATTTTTCAGATGCTGGTGATTGGTGATGGGGTTGTGGTGTAAAACCAATATTAAATAGAATCTTCTTGGGCCGGCCCCGTGGCTTAGCAGTCAAGTGCGCGCACTCCACTACTGGCGGCCTGGGTTAGGATCCCGGGCATGCACCGACGCACCGTTTCTCCGGCCATGCTGAGGCCGCGTCCCACATACAGCAACTAGAAGGATGTGCAGCTATGACATACAACTATCTACTGGGGCTTGGGGGGGCGGTAAAAAAAAAAGGAGAAGGATTGGCAATAGATGTTAGCTCAGAGCTGGTCTTCCTCAGCAAAAAGAGAAGGATTAGCATGGATGTTAGCTCAGGTCTGATCTTCCTCACAAAAAAAAAAAAAGAATCTTCTTGATTAGCAACATATCTACCTTACGTTACGATGGATCATGACGTTCCAGAGGTGAGCGGGGACAGTTCACAGTCCTGCGGCTCTAAGTCCAGAGTACGCCACAGGGAGAGGGGAGAGGACGTCTGTGAGGATCCTCACAGAGGATCTATGCAGGCCGGGAGGGAAGTTTTTGCAGTAAATTTGAAGGGTAGAAGGTAAGTGCTGACATAAGGGAGTTTCAAACAGGGCTTTCAGATAGGGGTAGGTGGTAGATAGAGGTGATGACAGGCTGTAATCACATAGGAGTTGCTTTACAGCTTCAAGTGTGTTTTGGGCGGCATGGGGAAGTTAGAAGAGGAAGGACCCCAGGCTGGCCTCCAGCTCAGGGCAGAGGTATTATGAACTAGAAGGAGTCAAGAGCAGTGGAGATGATGAGGCAGGAAGTGAATGAGACATTTCCTGGTCCTGTTTTAGGGCTCTCTAAAGCTAGGAGATGCTGGTGAGGCTTTATAGCTGGATATAAGTTTTATTTAATCTTCAGAGCTACCTTATGAGGTAGATTATTATTATTCCTAATTTCACAGGTGATGAAACCGGCTAAGTCTCTCAGCTAACAGGTAAGAATAATAAGGCCAGGATGATGACGGCCAACTTCTGAGCACCGGCTGTGTGCCCTTCCTACTCCCTCTTCCTCCTCTCTCTCCCCACAGAATCCTGCTCCTCACCACTCTCTGGGAAAGGCTGGGTCTCCTGAGATTCACACTTAAGCTGAGTCGCCTTAGGCTGGAGCTGGATGCTCCGTGCCTCCTGGGCTGCTCCCAGAGGTGCCTTCTCCTCCCGTGGCTCTTCCTGTGCAAGTTCACGTGCAGGGCCTGGGACCTGGAGGTGATCAGGCACCACTCGGTTTATGTAGGACCAAAGCTCCCAAGGAGACTTTAGAGAGCCTCCTCAGAGTCAGCACAGGGGAAGGAAGAGGAGCTAGAGTCTCATTCGGGCTTGAGGGCAGAAGAGACAGAGACAGAAACACACGCTAACTGCTCTACCTGGCCTGAGTGAGGTCTGAACTTGGCCACTCCCCCTGCTGCTGCCCCTCTGTCCAGCCTGAAGGTCCCTGATCGGGCTCCCACAACAGATCACATTTCCCCTTCCCACCTGCAGTCTCGGTTCATCAAGTCCTTTCTCTGAATCCTCCGACACAGTCACAGCCCCCTCTCCACTCTTAGGGTGATGTCCCTGCACCCAGGATTGGAGCTCCTCAGGCAGGATGGTCAGGAATTGTTCCAGCACCAGTAACTCCAGGATCTGCTCCTTGGTGTGCCTTTCGGGCCTCAGCCACTCACAGCAGAGCACCCGGAGTTGGCTCAGGGCCTCCTGGGGACCAGGAGTCTCCTGGTAGCAGAGCTGCCTGAAGCGTTGGCGGAAGATCTCTTGACTGGGAGAGTGGTGCCCATGTAGCCTGGTCTCGTACTCCCGAGCCTGTTCCTCTTCCTTTGGCTCCATCATCACAATCTTCTCTTGATCCTGTGTACCCTGAAGGGCCAGAAGGTTTGCTGCTGTTAGTGATACAGCCATCCTAGCCTGGACTAGCTCTGCAGAAGGCCCATACCAGCTGGAGGCTTTCAGGGGTACCCTGTAACACAAGAAATCATTCTTCTTTTTTTTCATTCATTAAACATACACTCAGCATCTACAAAGAGCCAAACTCTGTACTATACCCTTTCATCCTTTTCCTCCCCAGAATCCTATTCCACTAAGAGTCACTGCCTTTGAGAAACTTGCAATCTGGTAGACAGATATGTAAAGTGTTTTCTACAGTACCACTAGATAAATGCTACAGCAGGAAACAAATAGCAGAAAAAGAAGTGTTCTGGGAGTCCACAGGAAGAAACAAGTTTGAAGCAAAACCCCAGTTTCCAGATTTAGAGCCTAGCGGCGAACAGCTTTCAGTGCAAGTGACTTGCCTGTTTTCAATTATTGATTCTCTCAAAGGTATTGGAGAGGCAGCCTCCTCCCAAATGACCCCCACCACCTTTTCTCAAATTTCTGTTGCGGCCGCAGCAAAAATATATATATATATTTAAATTCCTTCTAAGGGGTTAGATCTTATTCAAAAGCCCAGGAGCTGTAGCAGCGTCCTGTTACAGCTGCTATGAGCAAGACTTCTCTCGAGTACGGTGTCCAGCGTTCGGATTATCTAAGAGGGAAGGAGGTGGGACGCGCCCAGAAGCCAGGAAAGCGCACAAACGGGCCGCTGGCCGAGGACAAAGCAGGCGCGGACGACCACCGCAGCAGCCTGTCTGTCAGGGTGCCGCCCGGCGGCACCAGCCCCAGCTCCACGTCTACGCACGGCCTCGGGCAGGTGCCCACCCGATAGCCCCGGGGACGGGGCTGCAGTCCGGGCCAGTTACAATTCCCCACTCTGCCGTTCACTTTCCCCCCGGGATCTCGAGAAGCGAGAAGAGGGGCACCGGCCCCCCACGCCCTCCACACCACATGCCATAACGCGCGCAGCGGAGCGCGGGGACCGCGGGGACCCGGACCCCTCTCCGCGGGCACACGCGCAGCTCTGGCCTCGGCTCCTCCCAGGGCTGCCCGCCGGCTGTGCTCTCCGCAGAACCCGCCGCCGCCCTCCGGGAGCACAGCCGGCAGCCGCCGCTGAGGCGCACCTCGCGGGATCCCGGGGGCCCATCCGGTCCCTCCCGCGCAGCCGTGCCGGGAGGTGTGCGCCTGCGCAGCCGCGGCCGCCGCCTCCACCGCCTAGAGGCCTCCCGGCGCCGTCTTTCTGCCGGCCCGCGGTCACCACGCGAGGCCGGAGAGCGCGAGCCTGGCCGGAGCCGGACGGCAGCGGCAGGACGCGAGCGCTCCGCTGAGCACAGCGACCTCGCGCGGCCGCGCCGGGAGGCCTCCGGGATCTGCGGCCCCGCGCGCGGAGGCGGGCCGGCGCGAGCGGCCCATTTGACCAGCGGTTGGCGCGCCGCGCAGCTCTGTGCAGCGGTCCCCTAGGGGCCGGCCAGGCTGGCTGCAACGGCTGGGCAGTTCTAGCCCCGGGCACGGCCGGTTGCAGCACTTCCTCCTGCATGTTGTTTTCCAGTTACGTCTTCCAGACCTGACCAGAGGGTCACAGCTGAGGAAGAAGGTACCCTCAAGGAGAAAATATTCCCAACCACCGACCTACCCGTGTCCATTGACAAATAAAAAGCAGTCCGCGGGGAGGAGAAAAAAAGAAATCTAAGGTTTCAGTGTATTGGGCTGGGGGAAATAGGACTTGTTGATAGAGGGAATTATTGCTGTCTTGTTTTCCAATAATAATAGAGAAATATGCATCTGATTATGAGCTCTAGGGAAGGCAACGTAACCATTATGAGAACGGAAAAGTACAGTGGAACAAATTGTAACAAGGAAAAAATAGAATGCACTAGAACTTGTGCAAACCAGCAAAAACAAGAAAGAATCCAGTTGGATCAAAAGCAAAATTACAAACTGTCTAGAAGGCAATGAAAAGAACGCTTCATGGTAAAATCTATGGGACCCAGCAACAGCCATACTTGAAAATGTATAGCCTTAATTACCTCCCTAATTAACGAATACAGATATAAAAGAATTCAAAATTCACCTTAAGAAACCTTAAAAGCATAGTAAAATAAACCCAGAGAAGCAAGGAACAGTGACTCAATAAAGATAAAAACTAATTAATGAAACGGAAAAATTAAAAATAGTAGAAGGGATAAATTCAAATGCCGATGTCTTTGAAAAGAGAAATAAAGTAGAGAAACTTGTTTAGAGCCTGATTAAGAAAAAGAAATAAAAACTAACAAGGGTAGGAATGAGAAATAAAACATAATCACAGATTCAGAAGAGATTAAAAGAATTAAAGACTATTACATTCAACTTTATAGTAGCATATTTGAAAACCTAGATGAAATTTGAAAACCTAGATGATCTTCTAGCACAATATAAATTACCAAAATTGTGTGTACCAGCTAAATGTTTATAAAACAACCCTGACTCAGGGGTGGAAGATCTCAAGAGAGTGCTGCAGAGGAATTACATTTAGATGTAACACGAAGCACTGCTTTCAGGCAAACACTTCTAAATGGGAATCATTAAAATATGTAACTAGAAACCAGCCACGAAGTTTAATTTGAAATAAATGGATACTTTGCCCAAGCAAGATATGTTTAACCAGAGTTTTTTCTGCAATGTATAGTTTATGCTTATATCTAGAAGAGAAAGAAAAGCAAGAAAGAAAATTACACATACTCAGCTCTTGTAATGAGCATAGTTTTCAATGAAAAAAACTAGACAATTATAAACTTGGACATTCATTCAAGCTTTTATTGAACAAATATATATATATATAAACCTGGGTCTGGGTTGGAGGTGGGAGGATACACACACACAGTTCCCTGCTTTCAAAAAGCTCAACGTCTAGGTAGTTGGGAGTGTAAAGGAAGCAAGAGAACATCCATAAAAGATTGACAGTATAATAACGGCTTCCCGTGAACTGTGAGATCAGAGAAACGAAGGTTTGTTCATTCAAACAAATTGTTTCAGTGTTTGATTTTTTCTTACAATGAACAATGTGAAAAAAAAAATTGCCAAGGCATTTCCTTTTAAAGAATTGAGTGTGTGCCTGACAGAACTTGTCAGACATGTTACCCGTATTTAAAGAAAAAGTGTAAGTGGTAAGGACTCTAAAAGCTACAGGGGGTCAGAGGGCCTGAGATAGAAAACTGGACCTTAAAGAAGTTAGCACAATGCAATAGCTGTTTAGGGACAGTGATTAGACCAGACCCTGAACTTGAGGGTTTCATGAAGTGAGAGACCAATTTGTATGGGATCTGATGAGACAGCATATTAAATGCCAAGCTAAGAACTTTTACTTTAGGTAATGGGCAGCCATGGGCTCTTTTTTTTGGAGGAAGATTAGCCCTGAGCGAACATCATTGCCAATCCTCCTCTTTTTTTGTTTGTTTTTTTTTGCTGAGGAAGACTGGCCCTGGGCTAACATCCATGCCCATCTTCCTCTACTTTATATGGGATGCTGCCACAGCGTGGCTTGATAAGCGGTGCGTAGGTCTGTGCCTGGGATCCAAATCTGCAAACCCCGGGCCACTGAAGCAGAGCATGCGAACTCAACCACTACACCCTATTGGCTCTTTTTTTGAATGTGAGTTTACATGTGTTTGTGTGTGAGATGATGAAAGCAGTGTTTGAAGATAATCAAATAGTGGTGTATATGATGGATTAGAAAGGTGAACTGTTTCAAAGCTACTATAACAGCAATGGAAAACCAAGGCTTGGAGAAGCCTTACTGCACTTCACTCTCAGCATCTAAAGGTGCTGCCAGATCCGATCCAGAGATCCTTTATGCTAAGAGGAAAGAAAGTACATGGGGGTACAGTCTCCTTGATCACACATCCACAAAAATGGTCGTGGATACCTTTCACAGGTAATCAGGAGAAACCATTTTACCCAAGATTCTAATCAAACTCCAGAGACAGAGAAACCAGTCCTTCCAAACTTGCTGCCTGCTGTTCAAGGCCCTCTTACCACAGGCTTAACTCATGCCCCACCATACAAGACATGGTCATAATGTCACATCCTTTACCAGAAGTTTAGGTCTTCTAATCTCATCGACTTCAAAGTAGGGAGAAACTTCCTCCAAATCTTTATTTCATCAGAGATTCAGAAGCTAGAAGGAGAAATGATTTGCACTCTAGCTCCAGCCAAGGGACATCAACATATTTACCTGCTATGTTTTCAACATCCTCAACTGCTACATTCAAACCCATCCTGCTTCAGGGAAGAAATGGTTTGGAAGAAGGGAGCTAGATAAGGAGTAGATTTAGTAATCAATGTCACTAGTGTGCTTGGTAAAAGCAGATTTGATAGAGTGTTGGGAGAGGGACCTCAATGGGTTGAGGAAGAGACACAAAGAATTGAAGATGATGTGGCCAGCCCTGGTGGCCTAGTGGTTAAGTTCAGTGCACTCCACTTTAGTGGCCTGGGTTTGGTTCCCAGGGGTGGACCTACACTACTCATCTATCAGTGGCCATGCTGTGGTGCCAGCTCACATAGAAAATAGAGGCAAGATTGGCAAGAGATGTTAGCTCAGGGTGAATCTTCCTCAGCAAAAAAAAAAAAAAGAATTGGAGACGATGAATGCAGACAAGTCTCTAGATAAAAAATTGGCTATGAAGGGAGATGATATAAGCTAAAAATGGGGTCGAGGGAGGGTTCAATTTTGTTTGTTTTGTTTTTTAGGATGGAAGACACTTGAACATATTTTTTCACATTTGGGAAGGAGAAGTGAGTTGTGGAGAAGAGAGGTGAGGATATAGGAAAGAGATGGGGTAAGTGGATGGAGTGAGGTCCCAGAGGGAATGGGACAGGAAGCACAGATAGAAAGAGGAGTTCTTCTTTTGAGAAGGGAGCAAAGACGGAGGTGGATACAGTGTATGAGAGATGGCTGAGGGGTGAGGATGGGAGCAGAAAGTTGAAAATGTTTCTGTGTAAAGGTCTCTAATTTCTCTGTGAAGTAACAGATCAGATGCTAAGAAGGGGTGGTGGGTGGGTGGTTGGCTGTGTAAAGAGGGAGGGAAGGTATGAAGTGGTTATCAGAGACAACAGGAGAGAATGCTGACTAGAGATTGCATTAATGTTGAGCGCCCAAAGGCATAAGCTTCCTCAACCCAGGTGCAGGCTGGGAAAAGGAGGCCAGTCAGGGCTGTCCACGGTGGGTTTTTGTTTTGGCTAGGTACATGTGATTGAAGGACAATGAGGCAAAAAGGTAAACGAGGCAAAGATATTGGTCAAAGAGTAGTTGTTGAAGTGTCGGACAATGGTATCTAGTAGGAAAAGGGTAAAAACCAGGGAAGGACGATGGATGGGATGCAGTAGAAAGGTCACTGGACTGGAGAGCCCGAGGAGTTATAAGAATGCAAAGGTTAAACCACGCCACAGGGCCTCGGCTCCTCTGAAATAATAGTCCAAAGAACCTTACCCAACTCACTCAAATTTGCTGTCTGATATGAAAAAGTTAAGACTTCCTCATTCTCTCTGATTATTACCTTCTCAAAACCAGTTAAGCCACCTACAGGAATTACAGTTCTCTCCCTGTCATATTTGCAGGGTATTTATTGATCTGATCTCTCAATACTATCATAAAACAGCTTAATCCCAGCCTCTCCAAGAAAAGTCCTAATTCAACTCTGTAGTACTATAGACATGTTTCTCAGATTAACTGCTAAATTTGTTTCTCCCAGATATAGCATCCTACAGAAGGACAAATACCGCATGGTTCTGCTTATACGTAAGTATCTAAAATAGTCAAACTCATAGAAGCAGAGAGTAGAATGGTGGTTGCCAGGGGGAGGGAGGATTAGGGAGTTGCTGTTCACCAGGTGCGGTTTCAGTTATGGAAGACGAGTAAGTTCTAGAGATCTGCTGTACAACATTGTGCCTACGGTTAACAATACTATATCGCACACTTAAAAATTTAAGAGGGTAAATCTCATGTTAAGTGTTCTTACCACAAAAAAGGAAAAAAAGATACAGCATCCTCGAAAATTTGTATAAATTCCTCCCCCACTGCCCCAACTCCTTGCCATTTACTTACACTAGGCCAAGCCCCTTCTAACTTCAGGCAAGATCAGGAAATGCAGAATCCTGTAATCTTCCAGAAGCCTTTAGCAGGAGAGAACATGTCTCCTTTCCTTCGGAGTGCCTGAGATAATCACTGCCCAGGGGAACTGCTGATCACAACAGCGGCCGTCTGTTGTCTGCTGTGTGTCTAGAACTACGTTAGTGCTGAAGAAAAGTGTCTCATTCCATCTTCACAACAGCCCCACAGGGAGGGGTCATTATCTTGATGTTACAGATAAGAAAACCAAGGCTTAGAAATGTACAACAAACTTGCCTAAGATCACACAGATAAAAATGACAGAGCCTGGAGTGTCAGTATGTCAGATGCCAAAGTGCCATTAAACTTTTATTTATTTTTTATTTTTTTTAAACTTTATTTATTTTTCCCCCCAAAGCCCCAGCAGATAGTTGTATGTCATAGCTGCACATCCTTCTAGTTGCTGTATGTGGGACGCGGCCTCAGCATGGCCGGAGAAGTGGTGCGTCGGTGCGCGCCTGGGATCCCAACCCTGGGCCGCCAGCAGCGGAGCGCACGCACTCAACCTCTAAGCCATGGGGCCGGCCCCGCCATTAAACTTTTAAATCCTACAGAAGAGATTTAGTCACAACTTCCACGCTTACATGAAAAAGGCAACTGTCCTCTGACTTCCTATCCACTTCCTTTTCCTAATTAAATTAGCTGCTTCTGTATCTAATTTTACTAGGAATAGAGAAACAAGCTCAAACTCCCTAACCTACATATTGACATTTATTCTAATGAGACAACCTCAGGATCATTTGCAGACTTTGGGATTAGACTCTGTCCCAGGAAGGACCTTCCACCCTGGAGTTCAGGATAGCATCCCTTATATTCCCCTGGGATGGTTCATATTATGGATAAAAAGACAGGGGGAAAGCTCTCAGAGTCCTGGTGCTGCTGAATAGGACACGCAAGACACCATTCTGTGATGCTGTAGGTGTTTTATATGCAAGTTCCTCCATTTGCAAGATTTCTCGTGGTGTGGGATCTCTGATGATAAAGGGGTGAAAATGTAATTACAGGCTTACCCCATCAAGGTTTCTGTGGGAAGCCTTTAGGAAGGACATACCTGCACATGGCCTGAGGCTAAGTACTCTAAAGTGAATCCAATGGAAACTGCTCTTAGGAAGCTTAGAATTTTCCAAGTAGTTATGATGGCTAGGTAGACACAACAGTAATTAAAAACAGACAAATATCTATATATATATATGTAGATATCTATATCCATCCATCCACCTATCTATCTATCTATCTATCTATCTATCTATCTATCTATCTATCTATCTATCATCTATATCATTACTGTCTTCTTAGGGTTATGATCCTGTGTGGTTTCTCTGATGCTGAGTAAGACCTGAGCTCTGATGGAAAGTTTTTCCACATTCATTATGTTCGTAAACTTTCTCTCCAGTATGAATTTTCTGATGCCTAACAAGGTCTGAGCCCCATCTGAAGGCTTTTCCACATTCATTACCTTCATAGGGCTTTTCTCCACTATGAATTCTATGATGTCGAATAAGGTCTGAGCTCTGGTTAAAAGTCTTGGAACACTGATTGTATTCATAGGGTTTCTTTCCATTGTGAATTCTTTGATGCTGAATCAGTTCTGAGCTCTCCCAAAAGGCATTCACTGCATTTATAAGGCCTCTCACTTGTATGGATTCTCTGATGTTCTATAAGGACTAAGTTCCTACTGAAGGCCTTTCCACATTCACTGCACTCATAAGGTTTTTCTCCAGTGTGAATTGTTTGATGTCTAATAAAATCCGAGCTGCCTCAGAAGGTTTTTCCACATTCATTACATTAATAAGGCTTCTTTTCCTTGTGAATTCTCTGCTGTCCATTAAGTTCTGAATCTGAACTAAAAGCTTTCTCATATTCAAGTTTTTCTCCAATAGGAAGTCTCTGATGTTTAAGAAAAACTGTGTGCCCACTGAAGTCCTTCCCACATTCCGGGCATTCGTAGGGTTTTTCTCCACTATGGATTCTTTGATGCTGAGTAAGAAGGGAACTCTGCCTGAAGGCTTTTCTGCATTTGCTGCATTCATACGGTTTCTCCTCAGCATGAATTCTCTTGTGGGTAACAAGATGTGAGCTCTGACTGAATGCTTTCCCACAGTCATTACAGTCATAGAGTTTCTCTCCACTGTGAATTTTGTGATGTATAAGAAGATCTGAGCTTTGATTGAAGGCCTTTCCACATTCATTACATATATATGGCTTCCCTCCACTATGAGAATTCTGGTGCAGGATAAGGTTTGAGCTTCCCCTGAAAGCTTTTCCACACTGATTACATTTGTAGGGATTCTCCTCACTATGAATTCACTGATGTCGAACGAGATTGGAGCTCTGACTAAAGTCTTTGCCACGGTCACCACAAACATAAGGTTTCCTTCCTGTGTGAATTCTTCGTTGTATAACCAGGTTTGAGCTCCTATTGAAAACCTTCCCACACTCATTGCACTTATGGATTCTCTTTATGGTATGGATTTTCCAATGCTGAGTAAGTTCTGACTTCTGTTTGAAGCTCTGGCCACATGCCTTGCACCTATAGGTTCTCTCCTCTGCAGAAACTCTCTGATATGTAACAAATGGGCACAGATCACAAATTCTCACGTTCTTATCACACTCAAGTTTTCCCTCTCCTATAAGGGTTTTCTTAAGGGTAATGCTCACTTGACTGAACCCCCTATCCTCAAAAGAGGATGGTAGCAGTCCAGCCTCTGATGAGTTTACCTGTTGTCTCTCCAGGCTGTTCTTAAATTCACTGGGTCCTAAGAATTTAGATCCTTGGTGTACTTGTATTGGGTGTCCTGATTCTATTTCTTCAGAAATTTCCTGCTTTAGCTTCCGTTCCTTCTTCTTAGTTTTCTTTTCATTATCTGAAACATAAATTAAAAGCATAAATGGTTACCTTCTCAGGTTAGGAGAAAATAAATTCTTAGAAGGGGCAGCAAATAATCAAAGTAAAACATTCCTAGGTTTGGATTGAGCTTCTAAAGTCTCAAAAATGGTTTTATAATCGTAGAGAAAGACTTCTAAACCTAACTTTGGTCTCTATGGTTTATAAAAGCAGTTCCCAAACTTGGCTGATTGTCAGAAACACATGGGAGAGCTACTGAATCAGAATTTGAGTCCAGGGCCTGGCCCCGTGGCTGAGTGGTTAAAGTTCCGCATGCTCTGCTTCGGTGGCCCGGGTTTGCGGGTTTGGATCCCAGGAACGGACCTACTCCACTCACCAGCCATGCTGTGGCAGTGCCCAAATACAAAAAAATAGAGGCAGATTGGCACAGGTGTTAGCTCAGGGCTAATCTACCTCAAGCAAAAAAACAGGAGTATTGGCAACGGATGTTAGCTCAGGGCGAATCTTCCTCAGTGGGGGAAAAAAATTTGAGTCCACTTCATTCTTCTCACTGCAGACTGTCTTTCTCCTTTATTACCTTAGCTCCTGGATCTTAAAATGAAAAGACCAACCCTGGATGAACTAGAATTTCTTAGTTCCAGTTCCAAAATGTTAGATAAAAGAATCAGTTGTCCCAGTTTAGGTCAAGTGTCAACTTCTACTCTAATCAGGGGTGGCAGGGGAGAGAGCAGGGCTGTGGGGGATCACACAGGATAAACTTGTTTGTTGGGAGCCCCTCTGTAGGTGAGAAGGGCAGTTAGGTAGATCTAGAGCAGCCCAGGTACTGCTAAAGCTGTTTATGACATGATTTTTGCCTGAGAGGTGAGACCCTTCATTACAGTTTCATCTTCTTGGCCATTTAGTGGATATACTCAATATACAGGGGGAAGAATGGAAAGTAGGTTTTATCTCAAGTGTCAACTATGAAGGATTGAAAAGTAGTTGCCTTAAAGCACCACTTTAAGTGCTGAGGCTGTTCGTGGGCAACAGCCCACAGGCAAAGTGTGGATTACTTAAATCCGTCATGGGTGTGTGGGGGAGCACAGAGAGTAGTGGAGGTAAACGAAGGATGGGATAGGCTTGCTATCCCTACATAGGAGCAAAGTAAAGATGCCAATAGAACTTAGAAAATATTACTCTTTAATAATTATCCAGCAAGTATCAACACATAATGGCTGAAATTATCTCTATGTAGAAATAACTCAAAGAAGTAAGTAGGGAGATCCTGGAACTCCTAAGTCCAATCAAGGTTACCAGGACCTGGTTTCAAGAGGAGCATGAGTGGAGTATGATTATAATCAAGACAGTGGAGGGGCCGGCCCGGTGGTGTAGCGGTTAAGTGCATGCACTGCTCTTTCGTGGCCCGGGGTTCACAGGTTCGGATACTGGGCACGCGCTGAGGCACCACTTGTCAAGCCATGCTGTGGCAGCGTCCCATATAAAGTAGAGAAGATGGACACAGATGTTAGCCCAGGGCCAATCTTCTTCAGCAAAAAAGAGAAGGATTGGCATCTGATGTTAGCTCAGGGCCAATCTTCCCCACAAAAAAAAAAAAGACAGCCCAACCCAATTGCTTGTATTAAAGCCCATCTGAAGAAACACTACGTTACAGTTTAGAAAAGATAGAGCCAGAGAGTAAAAATGGGCCTGTGTCTCCAGCACTGATTCAGGGGGAGGGTGCTCACTCCACCTGATGGGGGTATTCTGTCCCCTTGGCAGACAGCCACCCTCCCCCCAAGAGCAGGCAGATATACCAAGTGATCAGAATTGGATGACACATGCATTAATATTACCCAGATAATGCCTCTGCTTTGCTTCCATGCCCACTAAGCAAACTTCTGATTAGAATTTAGCTTCTTCTATAGGTTTTCCCAGAGATAGAATGTGTTGACAGCCTACTCAACTTCTGATCAGGCAGTTGTATTTTTCCCTGGTTTTTACATCACTCTCTTGTGATTTGGATAGCATTAAGTCTATTTCCCTGGCCTGAACAATTCTGGATAGGTACACTGACAATGTAAAATTTCTGGACCTGGAAAGTGGAGGGCCAGACCCCGAAACCTGGTGATCAGAGCATAAGGCCCAGTTAAAAAGCCAGCTGGCCTTCCTGGACAAAATCTACATCTCATCGCCAAGTGAAATGGTAAATGTTTTCTCTTAGAAACCAGTTTATTTTTAAATTAACAATTCTGAAACTGGCATGCTTTCCTAATATTCTTGTCTCTGATAATGCCCTCCCCCAAGCTCCCAATCTTATGTTTTCTTAAATAATTTTTCCCCACTGTACTGGGTTGAATGGTATCCCCCCCAAATTCATGTCTATCTGGAACCTGTGGATGTGACCTTATTTGGAAATAGGGTCTTTGCAGATGTAATCAAGTTAAAATGAGGTTGTTAGGGTGGGCTCTAAATCCAATATGACTGGTGTCATTATAAGAAGAGGGACATTTGCACACAGAGACACAGGTAAGACAGCTGTATGAACATGGAGGCAGAGATTGGTGTTATGCTGCCACAGCCAAGGAACCCCTGGGGCTACCAGAAGCTGGAAGAGGCAGGAAAGGATCCTCCTATAGAGGCTTCAGAGGGAGCATGGCCCTGCCAACACCTTGACTTTGGACTTGTAGACTCCATAACTGTGAGGAAATAAATTTCTGTTGTTTTAAGCCAGCCAGTTTGTGGTAATTTGTTATAGCAGCCCTAGGAAACTAATACACTTACTATGAAGTCCAATTGATTTTTCAGAAAAACAAAATGTCAGTCTTTCCATCCGACTCATTTCCCACTGACACCACTCTTGTAGCTTTCCGGATTTCACTAGATTATCATAAGAGAGTGGAGCATAGTGGTTAAGAACATGGGCTCTGGATACAGACTCCTGGGTCTGCCTCTACCATTTACTTGCTGTGTGGCCTTCAGTTACTTAACCTTTCTGTGCCTCTGTTTCCTCATCTGTAAAATGTGGACAGTAATAGTACTTAAGAGAGGTTTTGTGAGGATTAAATGAGTCAATACACGTAAAGTGCTAGAATTAACACCTGGCACACAGTTAGCATTCAGTAAATAATGGACAGTTTAAATTTTGTTACTTGGTTAATAATCTTGACACCAAGATTTTCCTGCTCCAATTCAGACTGGACAATACTGTTAGTTATACATCACTTTCATCATGTTAATCACTGTTCAAAAACCTTTAATTCTCCTATTTATTACTGTATCAGATCTAACTTTCTTTCATTTGACTTTGAAAGATGTCCATAATCTGGTCCCAACATAGTCATCTGATGTTATCTTCCTTTACTCCGTATGGGCAGGGGTATTGTTCACTGTTATATCCCAGTGCCTAGAATAGAGTTTGGCACATTGTATTCACTCAGTAATTACCTATTCAGTGAATGAATACAGCCCAATTCAAAACTGCTGCTCTAAAGAGCCAAGTTCACCTCTGCCTTCCAAGTCCAAATCAGGTCCTCCCTCCTGTAGAAGGTCTTTCTGAGAAAGTGGTTAAGAGCACAGACTCAGGAACCAGACTTAGTTCAAATTCTGCCTCTGTCACTCTCTAACTGGAAACCTTAGACACATTTCCTAACTTCTCTGTACCTTACCTATTTCACGGGGTTTCCACCTTTGTAGGGTTTTCACCTGCTTCATAGGGTTGATAAGGATTAAATGAATGAATATAAAGCACTTAGAATGGTGCCTGCCGCATAGTAGGCACTAGGTAAGTATTAGGAGAAAAATAAGTACATAAAATATGAGACACAAAATTTAACTTTTAGTTATACACGGTCATATTGTTTTGCAAACTCAAGATCATTTGACCTTGTCTCCTCTCTTGATTTTCAATTGTTCTTAAAATATCTCTTTTATCGGTTTTTCCTTTCAACTCTTAACATTATAAATCAGGAGTATATCATTCTCTCTTCCGGACTATTTCAACAGTCTCAAAACAGGTCTGTTTCCTGCCTTCCTCTAATTTTATCTATTTATCTTTCACTACTGTGAAAATACTTTTTCTAAATTAACACTTATTGTGTCAGTCTCCCATTCAAAGTGCAAATATTCTGGATTCTGAGAGCAGTCTAAGATCTAACCCTCCAACTGTAGTGACTGACAGCTCTTTCATCACAACAGATTTTAGATTTGTACTAAAATCTAAAATTTAGAGTCAGCATAAGTGCAAGGCATCAGGCTGTCTCCTTTTATTTGCTAGAGGCATTTTGGGGCAGTGAGCCTCTGACTTTTTAGAGAAGACATTTCAAAACAGGGAACAGAGGCAGTTCTGTATCCCCGAGGGATTTAGAAGTCTGCGATGCTTGCTCAAATTGCAAGAAGCCACCACCCTGACACTCATCCAACCCAAAAGAAATTTCATTTTGCGAAGGTCAAAAGGTCCCCATGAATAACTTTCGAGTCGCTGAAGAAGCTCCTTACCCAGCAAGCCCCTGTCCCCTGCACTGTCCTGCACTCGGTCCTCGCAGAGGTCGCCTTGTGCATGGACTGGTAGAGCACAGTGCTCGGCCGCGTCCCGCTCCGTCTCTGGGCACGGAGACAGTTCTGGAGGCGCCGGGCTAGGAAGAGCCATCCTGCCAGTCCCGGGCCAGGAGCCAGCGGGCCGGTGGCTGGCGAGCCGCCGGGAGGACCTCAAAGCTGCGGGGTGGGGGCTGCGAGTGCGAACCCAAGGGACGGGCCAAGCCGGACCGGGCCCTGGCGGCTCGGCCAGACAGGCAGAAGACCGGAGCCCGGGCGCCCAGCTCCGCACGCGCGGCCACTGCGGGGCCTCGTCGCCGGGCCACCCCCAGTGTCCCCCTCACTCAGCGCCTCCTCCGCGGCCTCGGCCATTGTGCCCCACCGCAACCCGTCACTGGGAGCCGCGGCCCCTCGGGGGAGCTGGCGACCGGGACTGCCCGTTCTCTCCGCCCGCAGCCACCCAGCGCCGGCCCCCGCGGCCCGCCCCGCCTCCTCCTCCCTCCCTAGACAAGCCGGGAGGGGGCAGCACTGCCGCCCACGCGAGCCGTCCTCTCTCCCGGTGTCAGCGGCTCGGCTCCGGGTCGCTGAGCTTGCGGAGAGGGGAAGGACCCAGTCCCCGCTCAGGAAGGGCTCAGCCTAGAGAGGGCGACAAGAAAAAGATTACTACTGTACTGTCCTGGCTGTGGCCTGTGGGAGCACAGAGGAAGCACCTAACCCCGACTGGCTGTGTATCGGGGAAGGCTGTGCAGCAGTTGGGAGATGATGCTGTAGTGCCTAAGACGACGGGCTTTGGAGTCAGGCAGGCCTGGATTTGAAATCCAGTTTCTTCACTTACTAGCTCCGGGTCTCTGGGCAAATTACCTTGCCTTTCTGACGTTAGTTTCCTGTTTAGAAAACGGGGATAACAGTAGTACCACCATCGAAGACACAGGCAAAGAATGCAAGACAAAATTGGTGTTAAGTTCCTATCATGGTACCTGACAAGTATGAAGTACTGAGAAAATCATGGAGCTAGGGAAAGAGGGAGGGAGCATTCCTGGCAAAGGGAACAGCTTGTGGAAAGGCCATAGGGCAAGAGGGCAGTGCCTAGGTCCTTGGGGAACTGCAGATAGTTCAGGGGTAAAAGTCGGATTTAGAAAGGTAAGCACTTTGCAGAAAGCCCTCCCCAACTTGGTCAGACTCCCCACTGCAGTATGTTGCCTCTCCTTTGTGGCACCTAACCATGGTTGTGTTAGCCTACAAATAAAGAGCCAAAATGAGTAGCAGGCGTTTATGTTGGGATCAAAGAATTGCAATTCCGGGAGCACAAATTCAGGTAGAAACCCAAATAGTGTTCCTCTAGGGAGTAAAAGTCAGGGGCTTAAAGGCAAAGAAGGGAGGTTGTATTACAAAGAATTTTAATTGGAGTTGGAGGCAGAAAGCTAGTCTTGGCTAAATATTGACTGACTATTGATTCTATCTTCAGAAAGTCCACAATCCTCAGTCTTTGTGATCAGGATGTACCTTCTCCTCCTGACTTCTCAAACAATTGCTTGTAAACAATTGCCATTTTAGCCCAATCCAAAGGTTTGGCCCAGTCCAAGGTCCAAGACAGCAAAGCAGTTTCTCTGGAAAGGCAGCTCCGACTCCATTTTAAAATGGCTCCACTAACATAAATTTTGACAGTTGTAATTTACTTATGATTCTAATTAATCTCTCCTCTGCTATTATAAGCTCTAGCAGGGCAGAGACTGTTGTCTACTTCTGCTCACCCCTCTTTGTACCCGCCAGTGCCTGACATACATATTAGAAGCTCAATAAATATTTACTGAATGAGTGGATGAATGGGGCCAGATCAGAACACATCTGTCACGTTAAGGACTAGACTTCAGGCTCAGGTGACTGTGAAACCACTGTAGAAGTTTAGAGAGGGGTGGCACTATCAGATTTGTTCTCAAGAAAGATCATTTAGGCTGCTCTATAGAGAAATGGAAACAGGGAGGTATGTTAGGAGGCTATGGTAATAATACAAGCAAGAGATGATGATGGCCTCACTCTAAGGGCAACAAAAATCAAGAAAAGTGGACTAAATTGGCAGTATTGGGTAACATTCCTTTCCTCTACTATACTTACATGCTCTCTCTTCAAGGTGGTAGTGTCTTGTTTCCTTTGAAATATTTATATGGAGAAACCTCTTACTGCACATTCCAATCACCCCTGTTCCTCAAGGAGATCTGATAATCTGTCAGCTTTGGTCCTCCTGGAGTTTAGTTCTTTAGCTATTTAACGTCTCTTGAAAGCAAACTTTTATCCTTTAGGCTCTTTTCTCAAAGTTGCAACGTAGGCCAGTCTCTGACAGGTAGATCTTATTCTGCGGAATTCAGGCTTACAAATTGGACATTGCTACATTCACTTCTACCCATTAAAGCTTTGAATGGGCCTTCATTTCATGAATTGTCTGCTTAACACATTAACTCTTTTGTCCTTCTTCAGCCCCTACTGGACTCTAAGGTCCTCGAAGAATAATGACTGTCTTTCTCTAGCCCTATCTATCTAATTGTGGCCCCTGGCACATATTAGACACTCAATAAGTATTTCTTGCATAACTTTTATTTCAACATTCACAGTTGAAAGCATTTCCATTCTGTAACAAAAATCTCCCCCTGCTTTCAAAAGTCCAATATACTCAATATAATTCAAGCTCTATCAGGGATGAAATGAAAAGGTTAATTTTCAGTCTGGGGTCTTCAAGCAATAGTTAATATTTTAAAAATCCCAAGGCAAATTACGTATTTGCCCACAAAAGGAATAAAAAGACTAGGGAAAATGTTAAGTTATTTGCTGTGGGCCAGAATTTTAGTACCTCAGTCTGGTTATGTTATGCCAATCAGAAGCAGGATTGGTGGTTATACATGTATGCGAATAGCTAAAAATAAAGAACTAATTATTATTTAATAAATGTAGTTTGGTAAACAAAAGATTTTAAAAAACAGTGCACAGCGGAGTAAAAAAGAGGATCCTAATGTTTAAAAAGCTGGAAACCACTGCATTAAATTACCTTCGAGTCTCTTTCAATATCCTGCTTATCCTTATAAACATCACTCTCACTGTACAGCACTGTAAATACATGTAAAGGAGATGAAAATAGGCTGTTTAGAATAAATTCCCAATTCCTCTCTTTTATAAAAATAGGATGCTAAAATGTTTCAGTTAGCTAAAGGTTTTGATTAGTTAGAATCTGGGATAACTCAAAATTTAAGTATCTTTAATTTTTAATTCAAGTGTATCACTGATAGCTATTTTGAATTCCTTTGGCTTCCCAAATATATTTAAAAGATATCCTCATGTAAAAAGATTATTAGGAGCCAGCCCTGATGGCCTAGCAGTTAAAGTTCGGCGTGCTCTGTTTCGGTGGCCCAGGTCTGGTTCCTGGGCACGGAATGACACCACTCCTCTGTCAGTAGCCATGCTGTGGCGGCCGCTCACATAGAAGAACTAGGAGGACCTACAACTAGAATATACAACTACATACTGGGGCTTTGGGGAATTAAAAAAAGATTATTAGTTTACGTGAGATTACTGAGGAGCTTAAACCTCTGAGGCAGGTGATGGGAGTAGGCAGGCTTCTGGAGCCCGGGGACCACATCATCCATAAGCAGCCAGCTGTCAGGGATGGTGTGGATGGGCTTCTCTACTTCAAGACATCCCACTACTGTTCAGGATGCCCCTCTGGGGGAAGCCATAGCCCCTAATGCTTTGAACTTTAACAGGTCATATTCTTCACACCAGCCACAAGACACCACTGTATCTTATATGTTGCTTGTAAATACTTCATCTTCTGTTTAAACAAAATTAAAGCTCCAGATGCCCTTTTATGTGTTAACAGTAAATTTCAGTTTTCTCATTTAAACCTCACAATTACACCATAAGGTACATTATTCTATCACCATTCTATTAATGAGGAAAATAAGGATCAGAGGGGTTACATAATTTGCTCCAGGTCCTGAAGCCAATATGTTGTACTGGGATTCAAACCCATGTCTCTGCTCCCTCCTCTACACCAGGTTGCCTCTCTTGAAACAGTTCATCAAACTAAAGGTTTCTATTAGACTCTTGGTTCCCCTTGGGATGCACTGCCACTGCCCACATCGCACTGACACACTTGCTTAAATGGCCCCAGGTGACTAGTGTTCTTGTGGTCAGGGTTTCTCAACCATGGCACTATTGACACTTGGGGCCAGATAATTCTTTGTTGTGGGGGGTGTTGTGTATTATAAAATATTTAGCAACATCCCTGGTTTGGAATATTTTCTTCCCAGTAGTGACAACCAAAATGTCTCTGGACATTGCCAGATATCCCCTGGGAGGCAAAGTCCCCCCAGCTGAGAACCACTGATCCCCGCCGTGCATCTCACAAGCTACTCCCACTGAGGAAAAATACGAGGTTAAACTTCTCTTTGCCTTAAATTGTCCCATTTAGTAACTTTCTTATCTGATGACTTGTGTAAGTTGATATACAATCTGCCAGTAGCTCAGAGTACAAGAAATATTTGATGATTGAGTTTGATTGCACAGACAGGCAGGGCCTAATTACCAATATTAGTTATCAGATTAAATGACGACTGAGCTCCCTTCAGAGTTCCATGTAGACTCTCCAATTCTCAAATAAGCTGTGCCCGATTACAAAGCCCTGGTTCAAACAAAACCACTCTCCCTAAAACCACCTGACCCTTCACAGTAGTTGCTTTCGTCTAATTTCCACCTATTCACGTCACCTGGCACTCAGTCTAACCCTATGCCCAACACTTACTGTCCTCCTGTCCCTTCCTCTTTCATCTCCTGATTCTACTAGTAGTCACTGCTCTTTCTCTGGGGACATCTCACTGGCTCTTGTGTCCTAGCCTTCAGATCCTGTTGTCAAGCCATTTCTACTACTTTTTGTTTCCTCTCAATTAGTGCATCATTCTAATTAGCACTATCACATATGCATAAGCATATTTTTATAAGGAAGACAAAAGAGGAGTATGTATAAAACATATCTATAGGGAAGAATTTATCCAAGAGAAACATTTAATCACCCTAAAGTACTTAAAGCAGATTTATACTTGTCACTGGACTAGTAGTCAAGATCAAAATGGCTCCTTCCATGAAGAATTTAGTTTTGGGCTTATTGCCAAAGTGATTTCTAATGATTTTACCAATGACAGAAGTCCCCTAAAACAGTCTCAAGTAATTATATCCTTGGGACCATACTCCAGTGTCAACTCTGTGGCAGAAAAAAGGTGATTATGTCCAAGAACTTTTCCACTTGATTACACTTATATGTTTCCCATCCTGCAGGACCCTTCCAGTGGTCTCCTACCTTCAAATGGTTTTCAACAATAAAAATCGTCTATAGTGCAATAAGATGTGGTCTCCATCAGGCTTTTCCTACATTCATTAGGTTTCTGTTACATATCAGAATAAGTCCTGTTTGAAGACTCACTCACATTCCCCAAGTTCCTTTCCAGTATGAAGTTTCTGATGTTTAAGAAGAGCTGTGCGCCCACAGAAGGCCTTCCCACAGTTACTACACTCAAAGGGTTTCTCTCCAGTGTGAATTCTCTGGTGATTAATAAGGTGTGAGTTCTGACTGAAGGCCTTCCCGCATTCAGGGCATTCATAGGGTTTCTCTCCAGTATGAACACGGCGGTGTTTAATAAGATCTGAGCTGCCCCTAAAAGATTTCCCACATTTATTGCATACATAAGGTTTTTCTCCACTATGAAGTCTATGATGTCTCATAAGGTCTGAGCTCTGGTTGAAAGTTTTCCCACATTCTCTACATTCATATGGTTTCTCTCCTGTATGAGTTACCTGATGTCTAACAAGGTCTGAGCTGCCTCGGAAAGTTCTACCACACTGATTACACTGATAAGCTTTCTCTTCTTGGTGAATTCTCTGCTCTTCTCTAAGCAACTCATCCTTGCTGAATGTTTCCTTACATCCTTCAAGTTTCTCTCCAGTATGCAGTCTCTGATGTTTGAGAAAAGCTGTGCGCCAGATGAAGAGTTTTCCACATTCCTTACATTCATAGGGTTTCTCACCACTGTGGATTCTCTGATGTTGAATAAGGAGTGAATGCTGCCGGAAGGCTTTCCCACATTCATTGCACTGATAGGGTTTCTCTCCAGTGTGAATTTTCTGATGTGTAACAAGGTGCGACCTCTGGCTAAAGGCTTTCCCACACTCACTACATTCATATGGTTTCTCTCCAGTATGAATTATCCAGTGCCGAATTAGATCTGAACTTCCCCGGAAAGTTTTTCCACACTCAGTACATTCATAAGGTTTTTCTTCCCTATGAATTTTCTGTTGTCTGATAACGTCCAAGTCAGAAGTGCATGCTTTTTCACATTCAAGTTCCTTTCCAGTATGTAGTCTCTGATGTTTAAGAAAAGCTGTGCGCCCACTGAAGGATTTCCCACATTGGCAACATTCATAGGGTTTCTCTCCACTGTGGAGTCTCTGGTGTTCAGTAAGGCGTGAACGCTGCCTGAAGGCCTTTTCACATTCACTACATTTGAAGGGTTTCTCTCCAGTATGAATTCTCTGATGGGTGACAAGGTGTGAACTCTGACTGAAGGTTTGTCCACATTCATAACATTCATAAGGTTTCTCTCCAGTGTGAATTCTGTGATGTATAATAAGATCTGAGCTTTGATTGAAGGCCTTGCCACATTCATTACATATATATGGCTTCCCTCCACTATGAATTCTCTGGTGTAGGACAAGGTTTGAGCTTCCCTTGAAGGCCTTTCCACACTCTTTACATTCATAGGGATTCTCGCCGCTATGAATTCTCTTATGTCTAACCAGGTTAGAGCTCTGATTGAAGTCTTTTCCACATACACAACATATATAAGGTTTCTTTCCAGTATGAATTCTCTGATGTATAATAAGATTTGAACTTTGATTAAAGTCTTTCCCACATTCATTACATACATATGGTTTCTTTCCTGTATGAATTCTCTGATGTATAATCAGATTTGAGCTCCGACTGAAAGTTTTTCCACATTCCTTACATTCATAGGTTTTCTTTATATTATCAGTTTTCAGATGTTCAGTTACTTCTGACTTCTCTTTGAAGCTCTCACCACAGTCTTCATATCTGTGGGATCTTTCTCCTGCAGAAAGTATTTTTTCTCTTTCATTACATCCATGGCCTCTCTCTCCTATAATGGCTGTCTTAGGGATGAGATTCACTTCCCTGATGCCTCTCTCTTGGGAAAGAGGATGTCTCACTGCATCTTCTAAGGGGTTTACCCAATGCCTCAATAATCTGTCCTCAGGATCACCAGTTTCAACTAACCCACATTCCTCAGAGATCTGTCTTTGGAGTCTTTCTGATTCAGCCTTTGCTGACTCTTTTTCTTCAGAAATTTCCATCTTTGACTTCCAATCCTTCATCTTATTCCTTGTCTCAGAATCTGAAATGATAAGCAGACCATTCTATAATTCCTAAAATACAAGTATCACCTCTTAACTATCCTGGGAAGTCTAAGAGGGAGGAACAAAGAACTAAGAAGAGGATTCTTACCTGCCAGGGCTGAGATTCAGACTTTTTTGAGAGATTGTGGCTACCACAGGAACACACACCCTATTGGTGGAGAAGAAACTTGCCAGGGTGCAGGCTGGAGCTGGTGTGTGGGAGTGGCCTACAGGGTGGTAGAAAAATTCACTGGAGGAGGTGGGCAGTCTGAAGCTGGTCCACAGGAAGTGGCCTGTCTGATGGGGTAGGAACTTGCTGGACCCTGTGGCTGGGCCAAAACAGGTTCATAGGAGGCAGCCCACTAAGGTGAGTGCCATCAGCCTCCCACAAGTTGATCTGCTGGCAGCCACACCAATAAATTAAAAAATAATAAAAATAAAATAAAATAAAAATAAAATAAAATAACTAACTAAATAAAATAAAATAACAGCATCCCAGCACCAAGAAGAGAAGTTCCTTCCTTTTTCCTATGGCCTTGCATTGTCCCTCCAGCATCCTCTATTGACAAAATCTAAATCTTGTGCCACCTGGCAAAGGAGAAATGGTCCAGATCCAATAACACAAGCAAAACAAAGTAGGGTAGATTTGAAGTTGAGGAGCAATAAACTAATAACTGGCACACTACTCATTCCTCCCAATATACCATGACAGTTAAACAAATCTGAAACTATGCCCTAGAATAAAAATGTTTGGGTGTCATTTTAATAGAATTCAATTCTCCCTTTCTCAAGCCTGACATTTTTGTTTTTGGTATTCTGGTGGAATTGAGTCCTTTTGTATGGCAATTTGGTGTCTTCCCGCAACTGGAAGACAAATGAGCTCATTGCTCTTGAGTGTCCATCAAATCCCTGACCTTGCCCAGTCACAGAAACACATTTCTGAGTTCCTTGAGAGAGTCATTTCACCTTGACCCTGGTCAAGTGGCTGGCCCTCTCCAGTCATTAATCTTTTTGCAATGAGTAAGAGGCAACACAGCAAAGTGATTAAGAGCGTGGACTCCTAATCAAACTGCCTGGTTTGAATCCTATTTCTATCACTTAGTGACTGTGTGACCTTTGACAAGTCACTGGAGCTCTCTGTGCCTCAGCTTCCTCATCTCTAAAATGGAGATAATAGGATTTACCTCATAGAGTTGTTATGAGAATTAAATATATGTAAATATATGTAAAATATTTACAACAATGCTTGGCGTTTAGAAGCACTATATAAGTGTCAGCTGCTGTTATTATTACTATTATTATTATTAATCTTTACCCTTTAAGTCCAAGAATCTTCATTAAATAATGTTTCCCTAGCACAAATCCAGGCTGGATTTCATTTAAATAACATTCAAATAAAATACCAGAAAGAATTGGTTTTGTCCTAGTTTTCTCTTAAAGTGCTTTTTTTGCGTTTGTTTGATATATATTGTTCAAAATTCAGAAACAGATTATTAAAAGATGGTAAAAGCATTTCTCAAAACCCACTGAAAACAATTAAAAGTATGACAAAGGAGGTAAACTCCATCTTCAAAAAGAGGGCCATATACAGACATCTCTCCAGTATCATATGCCTGAACGGCATATTCACTGGTCTTGTGATTAGAGTGAAGTGATCCAGAGGCGTGGTGGGGAGGGGTGGCACAGAGAAAGTGGGGACTGTCCCTGTAGAGATCTTGTTTGACATATCAGAGTGGCAGGGGAGAAGATGCTAAAGAAGAAACCATGCTGGAAGGTCATTTCTATTATCTTCCACTAGTTCTAGCTAAGGAACACTGACAGAGGTGACACAAGGTGAAGGGGGAGCAGATAGTGTGACTGTCAAAAAACCTGTGATCTAAAGGGCTTCTTCTTGTACCATCTCGATCTCTGGAAACCTGAAGGGAGACAAGCCTGTAGATTGATGAAACGGTGTTTGTGGCAGCAAATCTGTATGAAGGCTGTGAAGAGCCCCAGCTCACTTCCCTCTGCCTCTTCCCACAGACTCTTTAATAGAGAGCCTGCTCCATTCACTGCTGAGTAGTGCTAAGGTAACTTGGTAGGATGTGTGCCTGAAAATAGGTTGTTGTTTTAGGAAAGGAAGAAACATGAGTAACAGAGGGATTAGGAGCATACATCCCATCATCTCAAAGAAATTATAGACAAAATCACTCTTTAAATAAAAACTCAAAGATGAGCATCATGGCGGAGTGAGCTTTCCCGTGAATTCTTCCCCCACAAGATACAACAAAAGCAACAGCCACAGACCAACAATGGAATCCCAGACAGTGAAAACCTAGAGCGGAGGGATCCACACTGCCGCACATCTGAGAGCGGAACGTGCTGGGCCCCCGGAGGAAGTGGGGAGAGGTAAGGAGAACTCCGCTCCCTCCCCAACAGATCAGCGATCCCGGTCCGCGTGGCTCCCAGAGGGGGGGAGGGGCGGCCCTCGGCGGGAAAACTGTAGCTCTTCGGGCTCTCTCAGCCAGTGGGAAACTCCCGCACAGAGGACTCAGAGGAGCCACAGGGCTACCATCAACATCTGAGCACCCCAGAGAGCGGATAAAGAGGGGCAAACGAGAAGCCTCCCACGTCAGGGACCCAGAGGGCAAAAGAGAGAGCTCCCCCCTCCCCGCAACCCGGAGTCTGCAGCTCGACCAGACCTAGCGATCCGAGGCAGACCTGAACAAACTGGACTGGACCCGTGGATCGCAGTGGGAAAAAAAAACAAAACAAAACTGCGGATCGCAGCAGAAAAACTGGGGCAGAGCGCAGGGGGCTTAGACTACACAGCCCTTTACCACCAGACAGTGGCGGCAGGTGGAAATTGCAACCAGAGACTTCCAGGATGAGGAAAATCAAAACCAACACAGGAACCACAATACAAAAATATATGAAATCACCAGACCAGAAACAAAATGACAAGCACCCAGAAATCAACCCCGAAGACACAGAAATCCATAAACTAAATGACAGAGATTTCAAAATAGCTATCATAAAAACACTCAACGAAATACGAGACAACACAGACAAACAATTCAATGAGATTAGGAGTTTCTTCACAAAAGAGATTGAAATCATAAAGAAAAACCAATCAGTGCTGATGGAGATGAAGAACACAATGGAGGAGATAAAGGAGAATCTGGAATCTTTAAAGAACAGAGCTGACAATATGGAGGAAAGAATTAGTACTTTAGAGGATAGGAATACAGATATACTCCAGATGGAAGAAGAGAGAGAACTAAGACTAAAAAGAAATGAAGAAAGACTCCGAGAAATATCTGACTCTATTAGAAAATGTAACGTAAGAATTATAGGTATTCCTGAGGGAGAGGAGAGGGAAAGAGGAACAGAGAGCCTATTCAAGGAAATAATAGCTGAAAATTTCCCAAATCTGGGGAAGGACCAGGAAATACCAGTAAGCGAAGCCAACAGGACACCTATATATATTAACAGACAAAGGCCTTCACCACGACACCTAGTGGTAAGGCTAGCCAGGGTCAACGACAAAGAAACAATATTAAGGGCAGCTAGACAAAAACAAAAAATAACGTACAAAGGAACTCCCATCAGGCTCTCAGCGGATTTCTCAACAGAAACTTTTCAGGCTAGAAGAGACTGGAATGATATATTCAAAATACTAAAAGACAAAAACTTTCAGCCAAGAATACTCTATCCAGCAAAAATATCCTTCAAATATGATGGAGAAATAGTAACTCTCCCAGATAAACAAAAGCTAAGGGAGTTCATGGCCACGAGACCCCCACTACAAGAAATACTCAAGAAGGCCCTCAGGCCTGAAAAAAAGAAGAGAAAGGGAACACAAAGCTTGGAGTAAGGAGAAAAGTAGGTAGACAAAATCAGAGAAATAGTAGATCTTTACCGGAATAGGTTAGCAACCACTTAAATACTAAATTCAAAGATCAAAGGAAGAAATTCACCAAAAATAAATTTAACCTCATCACTGTAAACACACAGCCACAACACAAGATAGAATAAGGTATAACAAGAGCAACTTAGAAGGGGAAGAGGAAAGTGACTGAATTGACTTAGTATAAGGAAATAGGAGGCTATCAGATAATGGACTATCTCATACACAAGATTTTTTGCCCAAACCTCAAGGTAACCACTAAACAAATAATCAAAGCAAAACCACATATGATAAAAAAAGAGAAAACTAGAAGAATCATAAGACAGAACAACCAAACTGAATTGGCAGTCCAAAACAAATGGGACAAGAAACAAAGGAAATGCAAAAGAACCAGAAAATAAGTGACAAAACAGCAACATTCAGCCCTCATATTTCAATAATTACCCTAAATGTAAATGGATTGAACTCTCCAATCAAAAGATACAGAGCGGCAGGATGGATTAAAAAGCAAGACCCAACAATATGCTGCCTTCAGGAAACACATCTTAGCACTAAAGACAAGCACAGGCTCGGAGTGAAAGGATGGAAGACAATACTCCAAGCTAATGGCAAACAAAAGAAAGCAGGTGTTGCCATACTCATATCAGACAAAGCAGACTTCAAGATAAAACAGGTTAAGAAAGACAAAGAAGGGAAATATATAATGATAAAAGGGACACTCCATCAAGAAGACATATCACTTATAAATATATATGCACCCAACATAGGAGCACCAATGTACATAAAACAACTATTAACAAACCTAAAAGGAGAAATCAACAACAACACAATAATAGTAGGGATCTTAACCCCCCAGTTCCAGCAAAGGATAAATCATCCAGACAAAAAGTAAATAAAGAAATATTAGACTTAAATGAAAAACTGGACGAGATGGACCTAGTAGACATATACAGAGCACTCCACCCAAAAACAGCTGACTACACATTCTTCTCAAGCGCATGGAACATTCTCTAGGATAGACCATATGTTGGGAAACAAAGCAAGCCTCAATAAATTTAAGAAGATTGAAATCATAACAAGCATCTTTTCAGACCATAAGGCTATGAAACTGGAAATGAACCAGGAAAAAAAACTGGGAAAGTGACAAAAATGTGGAGATTAAACAACATGCTACTGAACAACCAATGGATCATTGATGAAATTAAAGGAGAAATCAAAAACTATCTGGAAACAAACGAAAATGATAACATGCCATATCAAACCATATGGGATGCAGCAAAAGCGGTCCTGAGAGGGAAACTCATAGCGATACAAGCCCACCTTAACAAACAAGAAAAAGCCCTAATAGGCAACCTTAAATTACACCTAACAGAATGGGAAAAAGAAGAACAAACAAAGCCCAAAGCCAGCAGAAGGAGAGAAATAATAAAAATCAGAGCAGAAATAAATGATATTGAGACCAAAAAAACAGTAGAAAGGATTAATGAAACAAAGAGTTGGTTCTTCGAGAAGATAAACAAGATAGACAAACCCTTAGCCAGGCTTACTAAGAAAAAAAGAGAAAAGGCTCAAGTAAATAAAATTAGAAATGAAAGAGGAGAAATTAGAACAGATACCATGGAAATACAGAGGATTATAAGAGAATACTATGAGAAATTATATGCCAACAAATTGGACAATCTAGAAGAAATGGATAAATTCTTAGACTTATACAACCTCCCAAAATTGAACCAAGAAGAAATGGAGAATCTGAATAGACCAATAACAAGGAAAGAGATTGAAATAGGAATCAAAAACCTCCCAAAAATAAAAGTCCAGGACCAGATGGCTTCTCCAGTGAATTTTACCAAACATTCAAAGAAGATTTAATACCCATCCTCCTCAAACTATTCCAAAAAATAGAGGAAGATGGAACACTTCCTGAATCATTCTATGAGGCCAACATCACCCTGATACCAAAACCAGACAAAGACAATACAAAGAAAGAAAATTACAGGCCAATATCGCTGATGAACATTGATGCAAAAATCCTCAACAAAATATTGGCAAACCGAATACAACAATATATTAAAAAGATCATACACCATGATCAAGTGGGATTTATACCAGAGATGCAGGGATGGTTCAACATCCACAAATCAATCAACGTGATACATCACATCAACAAAACAAAGAATAAAAACCACATGATCGTCTCAATAGACGCAGAGAAGGCATTTGATAAGATACAACATCCATTTATGATAAAAACTCTCAATAAAACGGGAATAGAAGGAAAGTACCTCAACATAATAAAGGCCATATATGACAAACCCACAGCTAACATCATACTCAACGGGGAAAGACTGAAAGCCATTCCTCTGAGAACAGGAACGAGGCAGGGCTGCCCACTCTCACCACTCCTGTTCAACATAGTACTGGAGGTTTTGGCCAGAGCAATTAGGCAAGAAAAAGGAATAAAAGGAATCCAAATAGGTAACGAAGAAGTGAAACTCTCACTATTTGCAGATGACATGATTGTATATATAGAAAACCCTAAAGAATCTGTTGGAAAACTGTTAGAAACAATCAACAACTACAGCAAAGTTGCAGGGTACAAAATCAATCTACAAAAATCAGTTGCATTTCTATATGCTAATAATGAACTAACAGAAAGAGAGCTCAAAAAGATAATACCATTTACAATTGCATCAAAAAGAATAAAATACCTAGGAATAAATCTTACCAAGGAGGTGAAGGACCTATACAATGAGAACTACAAGACATTATTGAGGGAAATCCACGATGACATAAAGAAATGGAAAGATATCCCACGCACGTGGATTGGAAGAATAAACATAGTTAAAATGTCTATATTACCTAAAGCAATCTACAGATTCAATGCAATCCCAATCAGAATCCCAATGACATTCTTCACAGAAATAGAAAAAAGAATACTAAAATTTATATGGGGCAACAAAAGACCCCGAATAGCTAAAGAAATCCTAAAGAAAAAGAACAAAGCAGGAGGCATCACAATTCCTGACTTCAAAACATACTACAAAGCAATAGTAATCAAAACAGCATGGTACTGGTACAAAAACAGACACACAGATCAATGGAACAGAATTGAAAGCCCAGAAATAAAACCACACATATACGGACAGCTAATTTTCGACAAAGGTGCTAAGAACATGCAATGGAGAAAGGAAAGTCTCTTCAATAAATGGTGTTGGGAAAACTGGACAGCCACATGCAAAAGAATGAAAGTGGACCATGTGCTATCGCCATTCACAAAAATTAACTCAAAATGGATCAAAGACCTGAAGGTGAGACCTGAAACTATAAAACTCATAGAAGAAAATATAGGCAACACACTATTTGACATTGGTTTTAAAGGAATCTTTTCGGATGACATGCCTACCCAGACTAGGGAAACTAAAGAAAAAAATAAGTGGGACTTTATCAGATTAAAGAGCTTTTATAAGACAAATGAAACCAGAATCAAGATGAACAACCAACCAACCAGCTGGGAGAGAATATTTGCAAAACATACATCTGACAAGGGGTTGATCTCCATAATATATAAAGAACTCACACAATTGAACAACAAAAAAACAAACAACCCGATCAAAAAATGGGCAGAGGAAATGAACAGACACTTCTTCAAGGAAGATATACAGATGGCCAATAGGCACATGAAAAGATGCTCAACATCACTAATCATCAGGGAAATGCAAATCAAAACAACACTAAGATACCACCTCACGCCCGTTAGAATGGCTATAATCACCAAGACAAAAACAACAAATGTTGGAGAGGATGTGGAGAAACAGGAACCCTCATACACAGCTGGTGGGAATGCAAATTGGTGCAGCCTCTATGGAAAACGGTATGGAGATTCCTCAAAGAATTAAAAATAGAGATGCCCTATGATCCAGCCATCCCACTACTGGGAATCTATCCAACACACCTGAAATCAACAATCCAAAGAGGCTTATGCACCCCTATGTTCATTGCAGCATTATTCACCATAGCCAAGAAGTGGAAGCAACCTAAGTGTCCCTCGACTGACGATTGGATTAAGAAAATGTGGTATATATATACAATGGAATACTACTCAGCCATAAAAAAAGACAAAATCATCCCATTTGCAACAACATGGATGGGCCTGGAGCATATTATGTTAAGTGAAATAAGCCAGAAAGAGAAAGACAAACACTGCATGATCTCACTCATATGTGGAATATAAACCAACACATGGACAGAGAAAAATGGACTGTGGTTACCAGGGCAGTGGGGGTGGGGGGTGGGCACAAGGGGTGAAGGGAGTCATATATGTGGTGATGGACAAACAAAAATGTACAACCCAAAATTTCACAATGTTAGAAACCATTAAAACATCAATAAAAAAAAAAAAAAAAAAAAAAAACCTCAAAGATGAGATACAAGGGTTCAAAATAGATTATAAAACAATAAAAAGGTTATAAAACAGTAAAAAGAAGTAAGAAGTAATTTGGCAGAGCTGAGGAAAGAAACGGAAGGGAAAACTAAAAGCATAATGTAGAAGAAATTGACCTAAGAAACAACAAAAATAATCAGAGGCATGATGAGGCCTGGAGAAATCACACAGAATGAGATGGATAAAACTATCATTATAGAGAAGACCAGCAACAATAGAAAGATATTCAAATACATATAACTAATGTTCCTAAAGAAGAGAAAAGAACGAACAGAAGGAAAAAAACATTCAAATATATAACAGTAGAAAATGTTGTTGAAATAAAGACTTGACTATTGGCAGGGTACACTGTAGTCCACAAAAAGTTGATATAGAAGAGTCAACACCAAGATATGTCCTGGTGAAGTAACTAAATTTCAGGAACTGAACAAATGGGCATCTAGGCAGAGAAACAAGTAATGTGCAAGAGAGAACTTCAGGTCGACTTTACACTTCTCCACAGGCACACTTCATGCCAGAATAGAGTGATGCCTACAAAGTTCTGAAAAGAAACAAAATGCGATCCGATCATTTTTTACCCAGTAAAGTGTGCTCTCATCTCAAAAGCAAAAGGCAAACATTCTTAAGTAGGTAAAAATTCAGGGAATACGGCACCCAGAAGCCCTTTCTGAAAAGAACTACTGGACAGTGAGATATAGCTGATGAAGAAATGAATTAAAACAAACATTCAGGAACTGAGAGGACACTGTAAAAGAATGGATGGTGAGCATCGAATCAATTTAAATGTAGAACCGAGATTAAACAATTGGAAATTACTTTTGTAGAATAGAAAGTAAATGCTTTAAACCATGACAATGTAAAAATAATTATATTCATAAAAATTGCACTATGAGGAAGAGAGGTGTTGGGAGTAAGTATAAACTGTGCTAATTTACCTGTCTTTTGTGACAGGGAATCAATAGATACCTTAATCTAAAGTAGAAATGTATAATTTAAAAAAAGGACTCCAAACCCTTAATGTGTTTCATAATTATTTTTTCATAATTTTAGAGGAAGTAGCTTTTAAAATTAGAAACACTTTTTCCATAACATTTTTGTTAATCACAAAAATACTATATGCTTTTTATAGGAAAACCAAGAACAGAGAAAAGCACAGAGAAGAAAATAAGTACTCATCATCCCGCGATCCTGCCACCCAAAGATGGCCACTGCCAATGCTTTGTTGTTCTCCCAGTCTTATTTCTGGCATATGTTTTTTCTGATACAAAAATGGGATCATACTATACATGCCCTTTTTGTCTTCTTTGCCCTACTTGGGATATTGGAGCTGGACCTTGAAACATTTCTCCTTAGTCAGCTAGCTTTGTCAATAGAGGGCGCTACAGGAACACCGTAAGCCACACAAAGAAAGGGATTTTTCTTCTGGTGCCTGAGTGTTTTGTTTTTTGGTGGGGCCACCAAATCATCTGGTAGGCTTGATGTCTTCTGGTGGACCAGCTCTGGCCCGCCCATACCCTCCAGTGAGTTTTTCTACCATTCATCAGGCCTTTCCTATGGACTACCTCCCACCTGCCTACACCTTTCAGTAAATTTCTCTGCTATTGGGCAGGCCATGCTTACAGACCAGCTCTGGCCTATGCCCTCTGACAAGTTTCTTCACCACCAGCAGGTTGTTGTTCCTTTGGCAGCCACAACCTTTCCAAAAAAGTCTGAATCTCAGCTTTGGGGTGGGGGAGTCCTCTTCTAAATTCTTGGTTCTTTCTCTTAGTCCTAGTGGTAAGGCTGCTTCCTGCATTATCTATTTCTATATTCCTTAGAGTTCTCTTTTAAGCCTTTCAGTAGTTAGCTACCTTTCACTAGTTAAAGATTCTGTATAGCAAATGTCCCTTGTTTAAATTACTGGTATAGTTTTTATCTTCTGACTGGATCCTGACTGATATGGATACATAGTATCATTTCATTTTATTTATTTATTTTTTTAATTTTATTTATTTATTTATTTATTTTTCCCCGAAAGCCCCAGTAGATAGTTGTATGTCATTGCTGCACATCCTTCTAGTTGCTGTATGTGGGACGTGGCCTCAGCATGGCCGGAGAAGCAGTGCGTTGGTGCGTGCCCGGGATCCGAACCCGGGCCGCCAGCAGCAGAGCGCACGCACTTAACCGCTAAGACACGGGGCCGGCCCGTATCATTTCATTCTAGATCTAGAACAAAGTGAATACCATACAAGAAAAGTAACAAGGGGCATAGAAAGGGGAAACAAAAAATTGTTTGGAAATAGTGATAAAAGGACTCCTCTCTATAAGAATCATTAGGATCAGCCTTTGCCACCGGCATGGGTGTGGTGAAGTAGCCCGTCCTCAGCCCCACATAGCTCTCTCTGCAGAGATGGGTGGCCACACTGCTCAAATTTCTCATCCAATTCCATAGGTGAAAGGAATAGGGAGTAATTGAAGGAAATCTTCCCCTTAGAGGATGTCCGGAGCAGAAGGGTACAGACACAGGTTTGATCAGAGATGAGTTCTCCTCTACAGTCCAATCCAGCTGCACTCATAGTTTCTGGGAAATGGGCATCAGTGTTTCACCTCATCCACTGATTTGTTTACCTAACACACATTAACTGAGCACCCACTACACTCCAGACATTGTACTAGGTATTGCGAATACAAAAGTGAACATAAGATATGGTCCCTGCCCTCAAGGAACTTACAGTTTAATGGTGGGGAGATAAATGTGTAAATGGATAATAACAAGATAATGTGACCAGCGCTCCATAAGGTAAGCACTGTCTACTATGGGAAAACCTAGAATCAACAGAACATGGTGACTGATGTGGGGGAAGAAAAGAGTCAAGAGTGACTTTCAGTTTTCTGACTTGGGCAATGGGTGGGATATGGCGCTGTTTATGAAAACAGAGGTCAGAGGAGGAAGAGGAGGTTCTGAGGGTAGGTTTTGAAGATCTGAAGATGAGTTGACTTTTGGTTATCTACTGATTTCCAACAGGACTAGAGAGACAGAGATAGTGCAAGCTCAGGGAGAGTCGAGGAACTGTCGATTCCCAAGTCCACAGATTAGCCCAGACATCCTTCAACAAAGAGCAGAAGCATCCTGCCTCCAAGAGTCAAAGCCACTGGGAATCCTTAATCCTCCAATTCCACTGAGCTCTTTAAAAACTTTTCTTGGTTTTTGTTTTTCAAGGAGAACTCAAGAGTGTATGGATTCTAAGTTAGAGGAGAGAGCCCTTACCCAGTGAGACCAGCTCTGTCTCCTCTAGCATCTCTTCCTTGCAGAGACTCCACTGGGTGCAGACCCAGTGCCCAGCATCCCTCTGTGATTCATTCACAGCCACATCCTGCAGCATCTTGAATTCCTGAAATAGAAGCTCCTGCTCAATAACTACCTAATAAAGAGTCAGTAGCAGATACCCATACCTTGCCTACTCCATACCTTGCCTTCTCTTTTTAAATCTCTACCACTTCCCGCATTACCCTGGGTCTCAGGAGATAATCTTGCCCCTTGCTTTAAAAACGTGTGAGACCGTGCGGTAAAAATCATCTCACATTGCCCTGTCTTTTCAATGACTCTTCATCTTTACTGTATTTCTTACATTCTCTAGCATTTATTTGCTCTGTAACGGAGCCCTGCTATGGGCTCAGCACCGTGCTAGGTGGTTAGAATACAACCATGAGGAGGGCAGAGTCCCTGTCCTTGAGGAGCCTGTGGTGGCCGCTACAGACAATGTCAATTAAATGGGTTAATTAGCGCACAAGAAGGGCAAGCATGGGGTACTGTGGGACCGCACAGGCAGAGCACAACCTTGGGAGACGGGTGAGGAAACTTCCTGAAGGAGGTAGCTTCTAAGGTGAGGCCTGAAAGACAATTTGAGATAACTAGACGAAAAGAAAAAGGAAGGGCTTTCAGACCGAGGCTATCATATGTACAGAGCCAGGAGGTGAGAGAAGCTATGATGCGCTCACACATGCACCAAATGACGGAGCCCAGAGTACAAGACAGTAAAAGATGAGGCTGGTGAAGTACTGGTCGAATCATGGAGGCCTTGTATACCAGCTAAGAAGCTTGGACTATCTCCCGAAGGCAATGGGAGCCACTGAAGGGGTCAAAGCAGAACGACATAATTAGATTTATCTTTTAAAAAGACTGTTCTTGCTTTATAGAGAATGGACTGGAGGGTGCATGGCTGAAGGCTGGGATATCAGTTAGGACACTATAGCAGTAGTCTGTGTTGGAGACAGCGAGGGCCTAAATGAGCTACTGGCAGAGAAGTGGATTGAGTCAATATACTGAAGAAGCAAAAACAGGCAGAATTGGTGCTACCCTAGATGGGGGGGGGGGTGAGGAAAAGAGAAGGCATTATGGATGACATCCAAGTTTCTAACTTGATCAACTGCCCAAGTTGGGTAGCTGTAGTGAAAGAGTGGGGGTGAGGGAAAGGCAGTGGTGAATTCCCTTTCAGACACGTTATATGTGAGGTACCTGTGGGGTATCCAGGAGGAAATGTCCAGGAAGCCAATGGATCAACGGGTCAGGAGCCCAGGAGGAAAATCTAGAATGGAGACACAGATTTTGGAATCATCAGCAGTAACGAAAGCAGAAAAGTGACACTGGTGATACAGGTTGGAGACAGCTTGGAGGCCTGAACAGAACACGGGCTTTGGAAACAAGCAGGACCAAGTTAGAATCTTGGCTTCTCAATCTCCCTCAACCACCTTTTCCTCAAATGCAAAACAGAAATAATACCACTTATTCCAAAGTGTCATTGTACAGATCAACCCCCCCACCCCCATATATAGAAAGACACACACTACTACAGTGTAAGCATCTCTAGAATGTAAGCCCCATGGGCGTGGGGGTCTTTGTCTGTTTTGCTCAGTAATTGGAACAGTAGCTGGAACACAGTGGGCACTCAATAAAAAATTGTTGAATAAATGAATAGTAGGTTAACTCTCTTCCCTCTTTCCTTGACTAAATAATCCCTGAAACTCTCTTCTCCCTTGGCTTCTTTAATGCATGATATTCCAATCACTCCACTTCTTTATCGACCTTTTCAGCTTTCGCCTCCTATTAAACGTTACTAAGGTTCAGCCCCCAGTCCTCTCTTTATATTCAACATCTCAATGACCATATCACCTCTGGCTTCAATTATCACCTTTGTCTGGAATGAATCATAAATCTAAAACTCCTATTCTTCACCCACATTTTAGTCTACGTTCACAATGCATCTTTGGTTCAACGTCTTGCTGACAGTCAAGACGAATCAAATGAATAAAAATGAACTCATCATTTTTGCTTCTAACCTTATCCCCTTCTTACTACCCATTTCTGCCCTTAGTGAGTCAGAGCCTGTGGGGGAGGGGCCCGGCAACTGTGCTTCCCAAGCTCCCCAGGTGACTCTCAGGTATGCTACAATTTGAGAAACCCTGCTCTAGTCATCTTGAATTCCTCCCTCTCTATCTCTCTATCTATACCAACTACCTCACTCTGCAAACTGCTCCAACCCCGTCTTAATCCAGCACCTTCTCATCTCATCCTTAGATTCCTGTAAAATCTCTAAATATGCTTTCTGGCTCCAATCCATGCTGATACACTGTCATACGAAATCATTTTCTAAAACACTGCTTTTTTTTTTTTTTAATTATTTATTTTTCCCCCAAAGCCCCAGTAGATAGTTGTATGTCATAGTTGCACATCCTTCTAGTTGTTGTACGTGGGACGCGGCCTCAGCATGGCCGGAGAAGCGGTGCAGCTGGTGTGCGCCCGGGATCCGAACCCCGGGCCGCCAGCAGCGGAGCGCGCGCACTTAACCACTAAGCCACGGGGCCGGCCCTAAAACACTGCTTTCACTGACATCAATGATCAAAAGTTTACCATGAATTTTCTATCACCTATTAATGGAAATAATAGCTTCTTTTTGACTTACAGAGCTGCATTAGTATCCCAGGGCTGCTGTCACAAAGTACCACAAATTGGGTGGCTTAAAACCACAGAAATTTATTCTCTCACAGGTCCGGAGGCTAGAAGTCTGAAATGAAGGTATTGGCAGGGTTGCTTCCTTCTGCAGGCTCTAAAGGAAAACTTCCACGCCTCTCTCCTAGCTTCTGGTGAGAGCTGGCAATCCTTGTGTTCCTTGCTTTGTAGATGCATCACTCCAATCTCTGCGCCCATCTTCACATGATATTCTCCCTGTGTCTGTGTCTTCATATGACCATCTTCTTATAAGGACACCAGTCATATTGAATTAGGGCCCATTCTACTCCAGGATGACCTCATCTTAACTAATTATATCTGACCCTGTTTGCAGATAAGGTCATATCTTGAGGTACTAGGGATTAGGACCTCAACCTATCTTTTTGGGGGGACACAATTCAACCCATGACAATAGCACTACTCGATGATTCACCTAAGAGCAAATCTATGCTCTTGTATCCTCCCTAACTTTCCCATCTACTGTGCTTCTCTCCATTCTGTCCCTTTGCCCATGACTCTCCTGTGTGATGGCCTTCCGGCTTTCCTCCATCTAATCTGGAATCAAGAACTCAAATGGCAAGCCAGCTCTGATGGCCTAGTGGTTAAAGTTCAGCACTCTCACCGGTTCAGGGGGCCGGATTCGCTTCCCAGTCGCAGAACCACACCACCTGTCTGTCACTTGCCATGCTGTGGCGGCCACTCACATAGAACTAGAAGGACCTACAACTAGGATATACAACCATGCACAGGGGCTTTGGGGAGGGAAAAAAAGAGGAAGATTGGCAACAGATGTTAGCTCAGGGTGAATCTTTCCCTGCAAAAAACAAACAAAGACACAAAAGCATTAAAAAAAAAAAAGAACTCAAATGGCTGCAAGAGCCCAGGCAGTTAATCAGGAGTGAAGCAAACTAGGTGATAAATGACAACCGATACTTTGTTTCAGTGTCACCGAGACAACGAAGAATAGTTGGGACTGAGGATCTGGAAATTTTATGCTGAGTCTAAAGTGGGCTGCTACTTTCCTGCTAATTGCACCATGCAGGCAGGTGGGCCCCGTTTGGCCACATCATCTGATTTTTGAAGAGATGCTGAAAATCTAGATTTTGTGTGAGTGGATGTGAAAGAAATTTCCTGATTTGAAAATCTTGGCCATTAATTCAAATAAAAACAAACAGCATAAGCCAAGAATGTGTCTACAGCCCAATCTGGCCCAAGGGCGATCATTTTCAACCCCTGACTTACACAAATACTTCTCACCTCAGTTAGTACCTCTAACCATTTCCATCCTTTTAAATTCATATTCATGTGCATGCATTAGGTGATGCTAAACAGACAGAGTCCCTGCCTAGAGTCCCTGGAAGACAGACACACACACACACAACAAGGTAATAAGTGCTTATGAATTAGATACTAAATAAGCACTAGCTAAATAAGCTAAAAAAGATGAAACGCTTAAAGATGGAGGTAGGGAGGTGGCGATCCTGGAAGGCTTCCCAAAGGAAATGACTTTTGAAGTTACTCCTAAAACGACATGGCAGGCGGACCTTTACAAAAAGAGACGAGCCTAAATCTCTCCCTCCTCTGAACTCCAACAGTCAAAATATTTTAGATCAAGTATTAGAACATGCCTGAACCGTACAGTTCATTCCTGTGGTTCGGTCTAGTCTCCCCCACCGGCTGTCACTAACTCCTGGAGCATGGAAACCAGATCTTACACTTCAAGTTACATCTACAAACGCGCCTGGGTCAGCGGCGGTCAGGGAATAGGGTCCATTTATGCCTGAGGGTCGATTCTGGGCCTGGGGGAGATGCAGTTTGCGGTACCCAAGGAGGGAAGTGGAGCAGACAAGACTTGGGGACGCGGCAGCGGGAGGGTCGTGGGAGGGGTACGCCGAGACCCAAAAGAGGGCCAAAGGCACAGAAAGCCCGGCCCCGCGCACCACGCGCCTTCGTGCCCGAGGCCCCAGCCTCCCCCCACTCAGAGAAATGAGGGGTCCGGGGGCCTGCCTCCGAAGATCTGCTCGCCACCCCGCTTCCCTGAGGCACTCAGGCGCCGGGGCCCCCAGCTCTGCGAACGCAGCGGGGTCTCACCTCCAGGCCACCCCCAGCCTCCCGCTCGACCGGGGACCCCTCCACGGCCGCCATCGCGCAGCCTGCTCCTCATTCGCGCGCGGCGCCACCACCTCGGACACCGCGCCCGCGGCCGCCAGCCACTTCCGGCCTGCTCCCCAAACCCGCCATACCCCCGCCACCGCCCCGCCGCCGGGCCCCGGCTGAGCCTGCCAATCCGCGCGCGCGCCCAGGCCGCCTGCCACCGGCTCAGGTCTCTGCCCTGCGCAGACTCGGCCGGCTGCGCCGTCCCTCGGTCTCGCGTGAGTCGACTGCCCGACGGTGCCGCGCCGCGCAGCTTGGTGCACCTGCCGCGCAGCGCTACGTGAGCGAGGCTACCACCGAGACGCGGAGGCCTCCGGGGGGCCTAGACTTGCCTAAGGCCGGGTTGTGGCCTGTTGCTCCGTGTGGGCGACCCCGTCAAATGATTTTACATTTTTGTTCTGACTTTTTAATCTTTCTCTTTTTTTCCCCTGTAGGGCTTTGTGGTCTCATTCATTGATGCCTTCTATTTGCAGTGCCCTGTCAAAGGCTTGGCGATACAGAGAGAAACAAGGATAGCGTAATGTTTAAAAGGGCAAGTTCTAAAGTGAGAAAGTCAGACGCTCGAAGTCAGAATCGCTGACCCACCGCTTACGGGCTGTGTGACTGGGCAAGTTACTTAACCTCTCTGAGTCCCATTTAATGGGCCATTTTCTTTTCCTCACTGTTTTTAAATGCTGTCTTTATCATTAAGTTTACATATGTATTGTATGTTTCTATCCACTTATCTATTTGTCTCTTCTTTGATAATAAACAGTTATAATTACTATTGTGAACTTTTAAATATGTTTTAAAATCTGATAGGGCTAGTCCTCTCTCTATTTACTCTTCGTTTCTCAGAAAAGTTGTACCCATGAATATTTTCTTATATTATTTTTAAAATAACAAAGGTGGTTCTTTGTTTTCTTTTCTTTTTTTTTTTTTTTTGGTTTAAGAACCAAGAACTGCTTAAGCCAGAGGAATGAAAATCGAGGGTCCAGGGAAGGACAGTAGCTACATTTTTGTTGAGAAATGTAAAGTCATGTTAAGAGTGGTTTATTTTGGCTTTTTAGCCTTTTTTTTTTTTTTTTTTTTTTAAGAACAAAGAGCTCTTCTTTCTGGTCTCTTCTGGGCCTAACGTGCTGCCCTTGTCAGCCGTGTGGGTTCATTAGGTAATTCATTTGTTCTACAAATATGTATGGAGTGCCCGCTCTCTGCCAGGCACTAGTAAGACACAGATGAATGTTGAGTAAAACCCAAGGCCCTCTCATGGAACTTAAAGTCATATGGAGGAGACATGTAAACAATTCCAGGCATAAATATAATATGATAACTGTGGTGAGTGCTATGTTGGACAGTACATAGTGCCCTAAGGGCTTATAAAAAATTTGAGAGCCATCCCTGATGGTGTGGTTCAAGTTCCCGCTCTCACCAGTTGGGCAGCCCAGGTTCCCTTCTAGGTGGCAGAACCACACCACCCGGCTGTCAGTTGCCACGCTGTGGCAGCAGCTCCCATAGAAGAACTAGAAAGACTTACAACTATGATACACAACGATGCACTGGGGCTTTGGGGAGGGGGAAAATAATCAGTCATTTCTTAAAAAAGAAAAAAAAAAAAAGATTTGAACTACACAGGAAGGTCTGTGAAGGCTTTTTGGAATCAGGCTTTCCCGGAAGAGTTAGGCAGATGAAGGACAATGAAGTAATAGAAACTCAACTCTAACTTGAGCATAACTTGGCTCATGTAACAGGAAAGTCAGAGGGTAGACTGGCTTTGGGAAAAGCCAGAATTCAGGGATTTAAGCACCGTCATCAGGACTTCTTTCTCTCTCTCCATCTCTTAATTTTGCTTTCCCTCTGTGGTGACTTAATAGATTTTTTTTTTCCACCTGGAGATATGTTTCGGCACCCAGGATTACAGAAGGAGAGCCTCTATAGAAATTACAGAAAAAGGACTCTGATTGGTTCTGCTTGGATAACATGTCCAACCCTGGACCAATCACTATATCCAGTGGATGAGGTACTCTGATTGGCCAGCTTGAATTAGATGTTGGGATAGGGGAAGGGATCCATGTTACTACAGGATCCATCAGGTGATGGAAAGAAAAGATGGGGTGTTTTTGTTTATACTAGAAAAATGAGACAGCACTTTGGTCAGGCAAAGTGGCAGATGTCTACTATGGGAGGCTGTAGGGGGAGAGCATAACAGGCAGCAGGAACTACACCTGCAAGGCCCTGTGGCAGCTGACAACTCCCCTGGGAAAGGCCAGTGTGGGTGGACGGCAAGGAGCAGCGTGGCGTGAGATGAGCTTGGGAAGATTGTGCCACACCACAGAGCGCCTGGAAAGTCATATGTAGGGTTTTTGGCTTTATCCCAAGGGAAACAGAGAACTATTAGGGGTTAAACTGGGCGGGTACCTGGGTGTGAGGAGGGGGAGCCAAAATCCCACTACAACTGCCTGAGACCCCAAGCCAGAACTGCCCGGTCCAGCCCCTTGCAAATTCCTGACCATAGAAACTGTCAGAGAGAATGAAATGATTGATATTGTTTTAAGCCAGTAAATTTTGGGGTGATTTGTTATGCTGCAATAGATAGCCAGAACAGGAAGCATCTATCACTACCATGTAATCAGCTTTGTATCAGCTTTCTCTGCCATATTCTCATGTGTTAATGCCTTTGCTTGTGATTCAAGCAATTTCCACCATCACTTTTGTGTACTCTGTGAAATCCTTTTATTGGAAGATTTGCAATTTTACTTTGTAATAAATTTTCATTGTACAGTATTTTTATTTTATTATACAATATTTACATCACCTGAGGGACAAGATGTTTACTAGATAGGTGGGGATAGACATGAATATTAAGTGGGGAGGGATTTTTGCAAAGGGAGTATTTGGAAGTTGATGGGTGAATATTTTCATGTTTTGATGAATTTTCCCTACCCAGGCTCATAACTGTGGAGATTTAGATAATGAATATTTGAAAAATGAGGACCCCCAGTAATTATCTTCAGAGCAGGGCTGTTTCATTGGTGATTAAGGTAAGGAGACGTGAATCCCTTCATTGGCAGTGCAGTGATTTTAGTTGCCTTTGAAATCTTCATAACTCACCATGGCTTCGTTGTCATAGTTATTAATGTTCTAGAATCACAGAGATGGAAGGCACTCTGAAGATCATAGCCTTCTATCTCTTTTTTGAGCATAATCAGCCCTCCGTCCTCCCTTCCACTTTCTCTCCTTCCCTCCCCACCTTCCTTCCACAATATTTATTGGGCTCCCTTATGTGCTAGGCATTGAGTGAACGAAAACAAGTATTAAGAAAAAAAGGGAGCCAGCTTGGTGGCGCAGTGGTTAATTTCGTGCGTTCCACTGTGGTGGCCCTGGGTTCGCCGGTTCGGATCCTGGGCGCAGACATGTGCACTGCTCCTCAAGCCATGTTGAGGCATCCCATGTAGAAGAGTCACAACTCACAACTATGATACACAACTGTGTACTGGAGCTTTGGGGAAAAAAAAGAAGAAGAGGAAGATTGGCAACATGTTAGCGCAGGGCCAATCTGCCTCAAAAAAAAAAAAAAAAAGCCATGAATGTTTGTGTTTCCTTCTCAGCAGCAAGCATTTATTGAGAGTTACTGTCACCGCCAAATAGGGGTCCTCTACGCGCCGCAAAGACAAGCCAACAGTCCAGAGGCAAGGTGGTAGGAGAGAAAGGGTCTTTTATTATTACAGCTTGCTAGCAAGGGGGAAGATGGTGGATGAATGTCCTAAAGAACCGTCTTAAAACTACAAAATTTTGAAGGAGTTATACAGGGCAAACGGGCTGAAAAGAAGGGAGGTCTCAGAATGCAACCATCTGGTGTTGTAGTCCTTGAGACGCCGGATCATCCCTTTTCCTTGTCATTGGTGATGGATACCAGCACAGGGCTCCTCTCTGGAGGTTGTTACATTCCTGGGAAAACTTAAAGAACAAAGTTACTGCCTTATCGCAATAGGGAGGTCTATGTATAAGCTAAGGCTGAGAAAGTAGCAAAACATGCATATTCCTCACAAGCAGGTGTGGACTTATCCAGGCTACCTGCAAACTAAGGCATTGCTGCCTCAGCAAAGAGGGTGTCTTGTGGATCAGGGTGATTTGTAATTTCTACATGCTTCCTCTCTACAAGATGGCTTCCCTTATGCTAACTTATGCTAACATTTGGCTATATCTATCATAGCTATTTAGGCAGCGCTAACATTACCTTGCACTACTGTTTTTTTCTGGATGCAGTTTTAAAAATCTCTCACTGTGTAGATCAGAGACCAAGCAAAATCAAGAAAAGAAGAGAGAAAGAAAAAGATCTTTAAATAAAGAAAATAATCTATTAACTTGTTTTAACCGTTGTTTTTGGCTGTTTGGTCTGAGTTACAGGGGTAACAAAGAGATCTACATTGGTTATCTCATTTCTAGAAAGACCTTTAAGTAAATGGCTCAATTTTCTGTCTGAATTACAGAATACCCCCAAACAAAATATGGGCAAAATGTTCAGTTATTTTTTCTTAACAGCAAAGGCCTTTTTGCCCAAAATATGTGGACTTCCTAATGCACCACTAGGTGGCAGTGGTTTGTAGCCTGTGGTGATGAACAGATCAAAACATCTTAAATACACCTTATTTTTAGACAACAGAAAAATAAGCTTACTAATTATACAAGAATCACATGGCTTTTGGCCTTTTACCCTGTAAACTAAAAGTCTACATCTGTGAAAAGATGTCCACAAAATAGGGTTAAATTTTAAAGCAAGTTGCAGAACAATATGCATACTTCCTCCCTTTCTCCCTTGATGGCTCTCTCACTTCCTCCCGGCTTCCACAAATATTTACTGACACCCACCACATGCCAACACCTTCTAAGTTACTGGAAATACACTGGTGAGAAAATCAGCATTAGCACAGCTCCTGTGGATCTGTAGTCTCCTATAGGTGGACGGATATGTTTCTCATTGTAACAATACTACGAAGAACATCTTTATACATTTGCTTGAGTTTTTCTAGGGCAGTGGTTCTCAAAGTGTGCTTTGGGCCATGAGATCAAAACTATTTTCATAATAGTACTAAGATGTTATTTGCCCTTATTCATGCTTACTCTCTCATGAATGTACAGTGGAGCTTTCCAGAGGCTACATGATGATGATGTTGCAACAGATTGACTGCGGAAGCAGGTATGAGAATCTGGATGTTTTCTGTTAAGCCAGACGTTAAAGAGATTCACAAAAATGTAACACAATGTCACTCTTCTCACTAATTTTTTTGTTTCGGAAAATAGAATTATTTTAATAAAAATGTTATTTATATTAACAGGACTGGATTTATTGTTATTTTTGTTTGGGTTATTTTTTTTTGGTGAGGAAGATTGGCCCTGAGCCAGCATCTATTGCCAATCTTCCTCTTTTTGCTGAGGAAGATTGGCTCTGAGCTAACATCTGTGCCCATCTTCCTCCATTTTGTATGTGGGATGCCTCCACAGCATGGCTTGATGAGCAGTGCTTCAGTCTGCATCCGGGATTCGAACCTGTGAATCCCGGGCCACCAAAGTGGAGCATGTGAGCTTAACCACTAGGCTACCAGGCCAGCTCCGATGGATTTATTGTTATTTTAAATGAATTAATAAATATTTTAAATCTTTCTCGGTTTTAATTTCTACTCAGGTAAATATAAATAGATATCTTCTGCATATACTAAATCTCTTTGGCGTCCTCAGTCATTTTCAAGAGTGGAATAGAGAGCTGGTACCAAAAAATTTGAAAGCTCCTGTTCTAGGGTGTGTATTCCGGAAGTGAGGTCGCTGGGTCATGCAGGGTGTCCGCATTTTCTTTTCTTTTTTTTGTGAGGAGGACTAGCCCTGAGCTAACATCCGATGCCAATTCTCCCCTTTTTGCTTGAGGAAGATTGGCCTTGGGCTAACATCTGTGCCCATCTTCCTCTACTTCGTAAGGGACGCCACCACATCATGACTTAACAAGCGGTGGGTCGGTGCACGCCTGGGATCCGAACCTGCAGATCCCGGGCCGCTGCAGTGGAGCATGCGCACTTAACTGCTGCGCCACCGGGCTGGCCCCCACATTTTCAATTTTAATAGATGTTGCCAAATTGCTCTCCAAAGTGGCTAAAGCTGACCTTTTTAAGATAGCCATATATAGGATTTTTTCAGGCAAATCTAAACGTGTAAAGAATTATGGAATTATTATTAAACTAGGTGAGTAATACAACAGAGATTTGATCTATGAAATATTGATTGAATATCTTTTCTAAACAGTAGTGAGAAATGCAGGGCAGTATTTATTTTTAGTATACTCAGAGGAAGTTTTTCTTGGTCACTGAGAATAGCACTGTAGAGTGTCAATATTAAATGTATCGGAAAATTTATTTTTGTTTGGTGTCTCATGGGAAGTAGAGGTGTACAAGTTATGCAAATAAACTTTTTTTTTACCATCAGGGGAATTTCATTTTTCTTAAATTCTACCTTCTGCAAATTTTTGTTAAAACCTAAGCCATGTTCCACTGACACCCAATTTGTAAAAAAAATGATGAGGCATCTAATGTTAAAAAAAAAAATTTCAAAGGCTGATAGTTTATAGGTCACTTTATAAGTGATCAAGTTTATTTTAAGCAATTTTGTGTTGTTTTTTGATTGCAGAATATTAGAATTGTTCAAGTGTAGCTGATCTAAAACTTTAGCTGCACTAAATTTTGGCAGCGAGATGTACATAAATATAAAAAACTGAGTTTTACAGTTGAAGGACCAAGATGCAACGATATTAACTGGCTGTTTCTTACAATGGTTTTGCACGTGGTGATTTGCACATTCTGTGCTAGTAAAATGAAATGTGACCGCAGTCCATTGTTACCTGTCTATTTATGGTGGAGGGCTTTGGGCGACCAAGTGCTAATCTAGATGAGATTTCATCCTGCTGCTTGGCCACGGCAGAGCCTGCACAGGTGCACCCAGGGAAAGCAGATGGGGTAGGTCAGGGGCTGAAGCACGCTACCATTCAGGAGACATGTCTGGGCAGTAGTAATGCTATTGATGCAACATGTACCACAGAACAAATGGAAATTGTTTTTTATTTGTTGTTAGAAGACTTTCCAGCCACCAGTGGGGCTAACTGAGGCAACTGTGTCTTCAGTAGAGGAGAAGATCTGCTGTATTTATTTGTGTCAATAGCTAGGCTCCCAGCAGGTAATGGTCTCTGAAGCTGTTGATCCAGGTGTGAATATGTTTGAATGTGGAATTCTACATGGGGGGTCCTTTTCGAGCCGTTTGGATTACTGACTTTACTTGAATCACTTTAAGCAGTAAAGAACTTAAAATAATCTAATTCAGCTATTTATTTGATAGCAGAAAACGAGACCTAGGAAGGATCACTTATTCATGCATTCATTTGAAAAATAATTTTTTTTTTTGTGAGGTAGATTGGCCCTGAGCTAACATCTGTTGCCTATCTTCCTCTTTTTGCTGAGGAAGATTAGCCCTGAGCTAACGTCTGTGCCCATCTTCCTCCATTTTGTATGTGGGATGCCACCATAGCATGGCTTGGTGAGCAGTGTGTAGGTCCACTCCTGGGATCCGAACCTGAGGAACCCTGGGCTGCTGAAGCAGAGTGCACGAACTTAACCACTACACCACTGGGCTGGCCACGACAAATAATTTTTTTTTTTTTGAGGAAGATTGGCCCTGAGCTAACATCTGTTGCCAATCTTCCTCTTTTTTTCCCTTTTTTCTCCCCAAAGCCCCAGTAGATAGTTGTATGTCATAGTTGTACATCCTTCTAGTTGCTCTATGTGGGATGCCGCCTCAGCATGGCTTGATGAGCAGCGCATAGGTCCACGCCCAAGATCCAAACCAGTGAACCCTGGGCCGTGAAGGGGAGCATGCAAACTTAATCACTACGCCATCAGCCTGGCCCCCCAAAGATAATTTTTAATGCTCACTCTGTGCAAACAATGACCTAATCATGAATATGTCAAGTGACCATGTAATTTATCATCCAAACCCAGACACTTCTGAGAGTGAAAAGGGGTACTACTACTAATAATACCAAGACATCAAACAAAAGCCCAAACTGTCCCGGGCAAACCTGAATGTAGAGTCACCTTAAGACATAATCCTAACCTTCAAGGAGCCCAACATCTAATGGGAAGGAGAGATGTGTAACCACAAGATGGGGATCATCATGCATTGCAATAAGTGCAAGAGAAATGCCGAGGAAGGGTGCCCCTGACCCCATGAGGAAAGATCTCTCAGAGAAAGCGATGCTGCAGCTGAGGGCCAAGGGGTGAGTCGCAGTTTATCAGGTGGAGAAGGAGGGAAAGGGTGTTCTCAGCAGAAGGAAGAGAATATACAATGCCTTAGCACTATTTTGATGCTCTGGGGGAGCTGCAAGTGGTTTCCCCCAATCAGAGCGCATGGCGGGAGGAGAGGAGGAGCTGAAACAAGGCCCGTGGGGACCAGGTTATCAGGGCCTTGGCTGGTGCGCTGAGTGTGGCTTTTATCCTTGTGAGCATGAGGGAGCCACCGAAGGATTTTAAGCGGGGCCATGACGTAATCAGATTTGTGCTTTAGAAAGTTCACTCTGACAGCAAGTGGGAGATGGATTGGAGGAGGAGGGAGCAGTCAAGAGGCTTCTGCATTCAGCCAGATGAAAGAAGACAAGACCACAATTAGGCAGTGATAATGGGGATGGACCTTACGAGGCAGAGTTGAAAGCATTTAAAGAATATTGGCTCATGTAACTAAAAAATTCAGAGGTTATGCCTGCATTAAGCACAGCTGCACACAGGAGCCCGAACAACGCCATTAGGATCTGGATTCTCTCTTATCTCAGTTCAGTGTCCTCTGTGACAGGTTCTACCTTGAGAATTTATATCCCCTCAGCTGCAAATCCAGTGGGAAAGAACACCTGCCCTGGTACTCAGAGCATCATCCAGTCAGTCACCCAAGGGAATGGGAGGCTCTGATTGGCCAAGCTGGGTCACATGCTCTAGCCCTGAGTTGGGGATGAGGCTCCTCACAAATTACACCGACTTGAGAGAAGAGGAAGTGGATTCAACAGGAAAATCAGGGGCTTTTGCTGGAAAGAGTGGAATACATATTGGGGAAGTGAAGAACAAGCTTCCACCATGGAGGCCGAGCTGGGCTGACTCCCAGGACGCTGCTCTGACCGCTGCCCCCTGGCAGCTCTGGAGAGGGCCACAGAGCAAGGTCAGGAAAAGGTCATCCTTAGCCAGGAGGGAGTCTTATCATCTTTCTCTCAATTTCCATAGAGGAGGAGAGTCCCTTTGTCTTCCTGTGAGGAGAGGGGAGGGACTGACTTGACTGAGTTGAGTCCAGGACATTTGCTGAGAATATAGACGGAACTATTTTGCCTCAAAAGGGAGAACAGGCTTCAACCCCTCTCTCTGACCCATGTGCAGTTCCTCCTCCATTTTCTCTTCCCAAGAAGTGGTGAGGTGATCACAAGGAGTTAGGGTGATACCAAGAAGCCTCCGTCTTTACCTCAGCCCTAGAGTGCAGGCTCTGCAGCCGTCTTGTCTTTGGGTGATTTCAAGGTAAATTGCAGACATCAGTACACTTCCCCCTAAATACTTCAGTGTGCATGTCATTAACTGGAGTTCAATATTTGTTCACAGCTTTTTCTTTTGAGGTAAAATTTGCTTAGGTTGAACTGCAGAAACCTTGTGTGTATTCACTGAGTTTTGACACATGCATACACCTGTGTAGCCCACACCTGGAGGACTTTTTATTACCTGAGAGTGACCAGAGAAGCCAGTGGCCCCTGCCTGAGGTTTTATCCAAGGGGGTGGGGGAGAACTAGCCCATCAGAGTGGGTTTCAGGGAACAGCGAGGTGGAGGGAGGATAAAGCTCTCTTTACACCCCAGCAGACCTGCCTGTTCAGGGTCATGGTTACATTGTACAGTGAGCCCCTCAGGACTCTGACGCAGAGAAGTGCTCAGCCACTGTCGGCTCCTCTTATTGTTGCTGTTGCTGTTATTGTTGTTATCCTCATCTGACTGGCAATGCTTGGTCTACCTTAATTGGTCAAAACCCGGTAGGAGAGGGGTGAATGGCAGAATCTGGACAACACACCTTACCCTGAACTTCCTAACATCTCTGAGCAAATAACAAATAGTGTTAGTTGTGAAAGTCAACTGACCCAGGGAGTTCACAGGTTGCCTATCCAGCAGCTATGCCCTCCTTTTTCCTTGATGACAAAGCCCACCTCCAGCCAAAAAGGCTGAAAATACCCAATGTTCACTCCCCAGCCTTTCCTATAGCTGGGCATGTGAACCAATCCAGACCAATAAAATATTAGGGATAGTTGCTGGGGGCTTCTGGGAAAGATTTTCTCCCTAATAAAAACAGCTACGTGGAAGGAAATGCCTCTTTCCTTCCTGATTTTAAATATTATCATGTGGGGATGTGATGTATGGAGCTATGGCAGCTACCTTGCCACCATGAGGGTAAAGCTAAGAGAATCAGAGAAAAGTCAGCCCATACTCCTGCATCTTAGAGCTGCTGAATTCTGGAGTGCTTACCTCTAGACTTTTTGTTTTGTGAGGTCATAAATTCCTCACTGTTTGTTACCTTTGGTTGGATAGTCTATTCTTTGCAGCCTAAAGGATACTAACTGATACACATGATTTGTAAAATTTATTGCTGGTAATACCAGAGCATTTTCTGAAAACAATCTTATTTGTATCACAAAGAAGATCAAACTGTTAACTATTTTAAAGAAAACTATAATCCACTGATTTGTGATATGAGTAAACCACCAGTTCTCAAAACAGTTAAGGCGGCAGAACAAGAGTTGTTTTAAAATGATGGTTTTCAATATTTGTAGGGATTTCAACATCATCATAGTCATCTTCAGGCTCCATGCAGCTTGGGAGGGAAACTGTCTTCCTATTTCTAACTTTATCTATTTTCTAACTTTATCTATGTAGCTGTTTGCTGACGTGGGGTTTCCTGTGGGGCTAGAATACACAAAGAGGTCCTGTGAAATCCTGGTATATTTAATTCTATCATCCCAACTGGTAACAATTTTTTTCACCAAACTGGTAAAAACATTGCTTTATTATAGGTGCCCAGCATAAAATCTCAACCAAATTACCCACACCCAGAGAAAAATGGCTTCTTTGTTTTTGTCAAACTGATTGGGAGATTTTCCATTAAGTTTCAACATCCGATAAGTATTTATTAAGTGCCAGGGTTTGTGCTGGATACTGGGAATATAGCAGTGAGGCAGAAAAGTTCTATCCCAAAAGAGTCCCCAGATTAGAAAGGAGGATGGAAAAGTAGTCAGGCAATTATAACGCAGAGGGAGAAGTCTTTCCATAGGGCCAAGTACGGGGAGCGGTGAGATCCCAGAGGAGTTGACTCATTCACTCATTTGTTCTTTCAACATATTTACTGAGCATCTCCAAAGTGCCTGGGCACTGTGCTAAGAACAGAGAAAACAATAGGGGGAAGGGAGACGCAGTCCCTGCCCTCACGTTGCTCTCAGTCTAATGGAGGAGAAAGACAGGTAAACGGGTAATTACAGCGTGCTAACGCTATGAGAGGAGAGCATCTAAGAGGGCACCAGACCCAAATTTGGGGTGGTGAGGAAGGGATCTACGCAGATGATCAGAAAGTGGGGAAGAATGTTCCAGACAGAGAGGAGAGTACTGTGCATAGCCACAGGGACAAGAGAGACCACAGACAAGGTCACTTCAAATGGCCGGAGCAAAAATTTGGGTGGAGTGGAAGTTGCAAGGGGGTGGGGCAGGAGAGAGTTGGCAAGAAATAACCGGTGACCAGATCCTGACAAATCTTGCACCCCATGTTAAGGAGTTTGGGCTTTTTCGGAGGATATTGGGTAAAGAAGAGATTTAAGCAAGGGAATGAAGTGGTCAGATGTTCACTTTAGAAAACGGAGAGCTACTTGAGAGACGCAATCCCCAGGAGGTGGGAACATTGGAAAGACGGTCACAGACAGTGTGCTCGTTTCTGACTTCAGCAATTAAGAAGATAGCAGAACACAAGAAGTTTGGAAGCGGGGTATGTAATCAGTTCCTTTCAGTGTTTGTTGAACTTGAGGGGCTGTGGGAGAGTCATATGGGGATGTCCTGGAGGCAACCTGGTCTGGAAATGAGGGGAGAGAGCTCAGCTGGAGTCTGCAATTTGGAAGTCATCAGAGCAGAGGGGGCGCGGAGCCCACGGGCATCGGCGAGATCACTCATGAGTGTTTAGAGTGAGATGAGGGCAGGGACGGGGACAGAACCCTGAGGAAGACCAGCACTAAAGAGTGTTCCAGAGAGAGAGGGGGGCTCCAAACAAGACTGAGATAGGCCAGACAGGTGGTAGGAGAACAAGGAGACAGCAGGGTCCCGGAGACCAAGGAGCAGTTAACATTTACCTGGAAATTGCTTTTAACTTTTGCCAGAGATGTGGATGGTTTATAGAAAATTTCTGAGGAGAGCATACATGTGAAATACTTCTATCCTTTAGCTCCCCCCCCCCCCATAGTTTGGAAAAAGAGCCCTCTCTTTGGCTGGTGGAATATCACAGTTCCATAAGAACGTAGTTAGAGAAGCACCGGCCTAAAATAAGGAAGTATTAACACGATACTGGAGTCTCCGTGGAGTCTAGAAAGAGAGAACCCCGGAGGAGGCACATGTCCCCGCTGGTCCGGCAGTGGTTTTGGGAGGAAGCTTCAATATAGCAGGAACACAATTCCCAATTCTTGAGGAGGAGCTCAGTCCAAGGGTCACTCCTGGGCCTTTTAATGGTTTTTCCCGCAAGCTTGCTCTTTAGCTAGATTTCCCAGGAGTTGTTTAGAAATCAGCATCTTGTGAGTCTAGTTAGAAAGCATCCAGTCCTAGGGCTCTAGTAAATGAACTTGAAGGAACTGATGAGGTTCAGGAGCCTGCAAAGCTGACCTGGGCCTCTTGTTTAACAGACAGCAGTCTGCTTCCTTGGCATCTCATTAGCTGCAGCACGTCGCACCGGAGTTTCTGCCTCTAGACACTCAGGGACAGGGATCTGGAAGGAAGGGGCTTGGCGCTGTTCACATAGCACTTTATCTAAGGGAGGAAGCAGTAATGAAAATGGTGGGGGAGGCCGCTGAGCCCCCTGAACCCTCACCTTGAATTTGCCGTTTAACCGCCCCTCCATTCCTATTCCCCATGATTTTTCCTGGGGAAACCTACTTTTCCTGTAGCTCCCCCAATGCACATATTGCAAACTGACATCCCCTCGTGTAACTTCTGTCCTTTGTTGACTGTTACAGTGCACCCGGGGAGCACAGGAGAAAACCTGGGTGAGAACTGGCGCCTCTATGGTCAGTCTGGCCGAGGTCACTGAGAGGTGCTGGGGTGTGGCTGTGTGCAGGTGGGGAGAGTTCACATGAACGAGAAGCGCTCCCGCCCTTGAAGAACCCACAAGGCTTGACGGAGTTACTTGCTCACAAGAGCACTCAGCTGGAACTACCACCCACAGCCCCTCAATGTGTGACGTGGGTGGGGACGGTGGGGACAAGACTGTGTGCTCCGTGGGGGCCGTGCTAGGGATGGGACCCTGGGAGGCTCTGTACAATCAAACCCCAAGATTTAAGATCACTTAGAACCAGACAAACAAGAGAGGGAAAGGGGGAAGAGTGCCGAGAACTGAGTGGTTTCTCACGGGTGGGAGCCATGGAACCCAGAGGTCCTCTCCATGGAACTCGCTCAACAGAAGCTCGAGGTCTGGCTCGTCTCAGTCTTCAAGGCTGAGCATCTGCGTCTTTCCTCTGGCTGCAGCCATCTGATCAACGATGCTCCTGTGTCTAAGGTTTGGGAAGTGCTTATCTTACAGAGCTTCATAACATTGCCACAAGCTTTCGGGATCGGATACCTATGAAGTTCAACCCCTCTTGATTGTTTTAAAATAAGTTGTGTGAACCCTCTTCAGCTTGCCAAAAAGGAGAAACGTTTGTTTCTAAGTGATGCTTTTCTGTATTTGCAGGGATGTCAACATCGTCATAGTCTTCTTCAGGCTCAATGTAGCTCGGAATGGAAGATTTCTTCTTATTTTTAACCTTTTTGAGCAGTGTGTATGTAGCTGGTGGCTTACTTGGGGTTTCCTGTGGAGCTAGAAAACACAAAAAAGTCCTTAGATGCAAAGCTATTGTGTGTTTACATAATTTTGACCAAGTGGCTCAGCATGATTTTCATGGATTTTGGTGATCTTCCCACCTCTTGGTGGACCAGATCTCCATTTTATAGAGAAAACTGTAGCTCAGACATGACACAGTCTCGAGATCACCCCAGTGAGTAACTGGCAAATGGTATACATCTTAACTCTGCGTCCCTCTGCCTAAGACTGCACTGGAGTGGGAACCATGAAACAGAAACTTAGGTGAGAAACTGACCAGAGCCAGTAGCCAAATGAGTAGTGTTGGGTTTACAGATCCTAATTCTCATAAGGAAGTGATACAAACCATATTTCCTTTTTGGCACATCCCACTCAATGACTTACACTGTTCTCCAGAATTATCTGTAATTGCTCATGTTCGAATCTCTGCTAAGAAGAAAGGGGACAGTGGTGTTTTCAAAAGGTGGAATTAGTGGAGAATGGGTACATTGCAAAAGGACTAAAGTGACCAGAGGAGGGATGGTGAAATAGCTCAGCCCCACCTTTGATGAGGATTGGAACCACCTCTACCACAATCTCATCTTTTCCTAAGAGAACCTGAAAAACTACCACCATTTCATTTCCTGCAGAGCTCTGCAGTTAGACAGGTCCAAGATCATATTCAGGCTTCAGCAGTCACTAGCTGTGTGACTGTGGGTAAGTCACTTAACTTCTCTGTGCCTCAGTGTCCTCATCTGTCAAAGGAGAATAATAAGGTACCTGCCTCATAGAGTTGTTGAGAGGATTAAAGGAGATAATGCCTGTAAAGAGCCTAGCATGGGGCCTGATACACAGTACTCAATAAATATTGGGTAATGTTAATATTATTATTTATCCATTCAATCAAAACATTTTTATTAATTATCTACTAAGCTCCAGGCACTGTTCCTAGTGGTGGGTAAACAGTGGTGAACAAGACAAGAAAGTTTTCTATTTCCTGTAGAGTTTATATTCTAGTGGAGGAGAGAGATAATAAACAAATGAACAATAACTAAATAAGACAATTTCGGGTAATTCCCATAAGTTTCATAGAGAAAATTAGCAGGATTACTTTAGATAGGGTGGTGAGGAATGGCCTCTGAGCCTCTGGCCTGACATTTGAGCTGACACCTGAAGGATGAAGTAAAGCCAGCTTTGCGAAGAGCTTAAGGAAGAACATTCCGGTCAAGGGAACCAGGCAGTTTTTCTCTTTTTTTTTTTTTGAGGAAGATTGGCCCTGAGCTAACATCTGTTGCCAATCTTCCTCTTTTTCTTTTTTCTCCCCAAAGCCCCAGTACATAGTTGTGTATACTAGTTGTAGGTCCTTCTAGTTCTTCCATATGGGACGCTGCCTCAGCACGGCTTGATGAGCGTTGAGTAGGTCCACGCCCAGGATCCGAACTGGTGAACCCGGGGCCTGCGAAGTGGAATGCGTGAACTTAACTGCTACGTCACCAGGCTGGCCCCCAGGCAGTTTTCTGATAGGAAGTGTGAGAGGCCCAGGGACACCCCACGTTCTTTTTCACTCATGCTCCAACCTGGGATTTGAATATGGATTTACACACTGAATGTCAGGAGCATTGGTACTTATTCTGCCGGTTTTTTAACTTTTTCATCTCTTTTAAAGAGGATACTGCCATCTGCAAATCCTAGTGTTACGGACTCAATGTTTGTGTCCCCACAAAATTCATACGTTGAAGCCTTAATCGCATCACCACCACCCCCCCATGGCTGTATGTGGAGATGAGGCCTCTAAGGAGGCAATTAAGGTTAAATAAGGGTTGGGCCCTAGTACCATAGGATTAGTGTCCTTTTAAGGAGAGACATCAGAGAGCTATCTGTCTCTCTCTCTTCTCCAGCCCTCACCCTCGCCCCCCATGCACGCACAGCAAGAAAGCAGCCCCCTGCAAGCCAGGAAGAGAGCCCTCCCTAGAAACTAAATCTGCTGGCACCTTAATCTTGGACTTCTAGCCTCCAGAACAGTGAGAAAAGAAATTTCCATTGTTTAAGCCACCCTGCCTATGGTATTTTGTTGTGGGAAGTCTGAGGTGACTAAGACATTTGGACAACTGTGTTATCCCACCCCAAATGAAACTGTTATCAGCAAAATTTACTCACCGGCATGTTCTGAAGAAAGCAAACCCCGGGGTGGCAGAGGGGGTAATTGAACTGACGACTGGTTAGTAACGTTCCTGGAGAGAGAGAGACGGGAGGAGTCGGGTTCTGGTTTTGACCATGCCATAGTCAGTGGATTTAAAGGAAAACATCAAAGAAAATGGACAGGATTGAACATTTGAATCCTGGTCCCTAAAAGGTGGCAGCACTTCCTTCCCTTTCCAGGTCTGGCATCCCATTTGTAACTGGCACTCTAAAGAAACCATTTCCTCTAGCCCAGGGAGACACTGGCTTTGAGGGGAGGGAGTTGAAGCCCTGGACCTTAGAGCATGGAGCACACCTCCCTTTGTTCACTTGAGCTGGATTAGGATGCGGAGGCAAGCACCAAGTGTATTTTTATTTGCAAACAGAGGTACTCCTAAAGCTATACGTACACACACCATGTGACAGCAATTCTACAACTGGATTTATACTTTACCAAACACGTGCTTGCCTATGTTCACCAAGACATGTACGAGCATGTTCATAGCAACACTATTCATAACAATCACAGACTGGACACTGCCCAAGTGTCCAGTGGCAGCAGAATGGATAAATTCATCATGGTATACTCCCACAGTGGATGACTCTGTAGCAATGAGAATAAACAGTCTACAACCACACACGATGAATCTCACAAAAAACGATGAGCAAAAGAAGCCAAACACCAAATAATACATACTGTATAATTCCATTTATATAAAGCATAAAAACAGGAAAAAACTAACCTATAATATTTCAGATAGTGGTTATCTGTGGGGTGTAACGGCTGAAAGGGAATATAAGGTGTTGGGGTGCTGTGCTGGTAATTTTGTTTCTTGATCTGGGTGCCAGCTACCTGGGTCTGTTCAGTTTGTGGAAATTCACGGAGTTGTACTCTTACCAATAGTCAGCCCTGGTGGTCTAGTGGTTAATATTTGGCGCTCTCACCGCCTCAGCCCAGGTTCATTTTCCGGTCAGGGAACCACACTGCCCATCTGTCGGTTGTCATACTGTGGCAGCTGCGTGTTGCTGTGATGCTGAAAACTATGCCACTGGTATTTCAAATACCAGCAGGGTCACCCATGGTGGACAGGTTTCAGCGGAGCTTCTGGACTAAGACCGAGACTAGGAAGAAGGATCTGGCCACCCACTTCCAAAAAATTGGCCATGAAAAGCCTATGAATAGCAGTGGAGCATTGTCTGATAGAGCGCCAGAAGGTGAGAGGATGGCGCAGAAAGACTGGGCAGGGTTCTGCTCTGCTGTACACAGAGTCAGAATCCACTCAATGGCAACAACAATAAACTCTTACTACATGTACTTTTCTGTATTCATATCATACTCGGTGAGAAGTTTTAACAAAAAGATAGACTCCAAGAAAGGCTCTTTACCTAGACCCCCATTTCCCTTTATGTACTCTGTTTTCCAAACTGGTACGAGATTCTTCTGAGCCAAGTTTTGGCCTCCTGTATGTGGTTAAGTCCCCCTGGGAATGCATAAGCATTTTTAGGTTGTTGGGATGAGTGAAGAAGGGGACACGTGGCAAGAGCTCCATTTGTGGCCTCTCTCCACCCCTCCATGGCTCTTCCCAGGAGAGGAGGGAAATTTATCTGGCTTTGGGAAAGATCTGGCTGCTCCCACTTTCTCCTCCAGAGCCAGCCTGACTGCAGAAATATATATTCTGCTCGGGTCTTTGTCATTCAGAGAAAGGACCGTGCAGGAAAGTCTGCCTTGTTTTGAATTAGGAAACGCGCTTGCCCCTGGAGAAGAGCCACATTCTGCAATGCCAGTTTGATTCTCGATAAAGGCAATATTTTGGTTAGCTAACTGCATGACACATTTGTCTTACTCCTCTAGGAGATCAGAACTGGTGGGGAAGAGGTCTATTATTTGCTGGATCTCTTGAGCCCCAACAAAAGTCATTTTAGAAAAGCATAGGTTTTGTTTCAGATAGTGTATACATTCCAAAGAAAGGACTGGCCCTTGACCAGATCCTAGGAGATAACCTCTGAGCTCTCGGAATATCCTGCCTGATAAGAGTGTCTTTGTGTACCTAGGGCCTTGGGCCAGCCAGATAGTTTGTGCTAACAAGCTGATTGATGGAGAATGCCTGCTTGTGTTTGCCTGGGTCCCTGGGTCATGCTGTATTGGTTTGGCCTCTGGAGGGGCTAGAGACTCAGTAGCTAAAGTAGGTCGTTTGGTCGCTTTGTGCTAATGTGACTGACCCCCAGTAAAAACCCTAGAAACCAAGGCTCGGTTGAGCTTCTCTGGTTGGCAATGCTTCACACGTCGATGCTGGGAAATCAGCGCTGTCCACGTGGCTCCACTGGGAGAGGACAACTGGAAGCTTGCTCTTGGTCTCTCCTGGATGCCATCCTGTGCGCCTTTCCCTTTGCTGAGTTTAATCCGTATCCCTTCATTGTAATAACCCATAACTAAATATAAGAGCTTTTCTGGGTCCTGTGAGTCCTTCTAGTGAATCATCGAGCCTAAAGGTGGTCTTGGGAACCCCGACACAGATAGCAATCATAAAGCCCCGAAGACAGCACAAAATGCAAAAGTAAAGCCAATGGCATATTTTTGTTCAGCACAATTGCTTTTAGAGGACTAGACTTGTACTCCATCTGAAGAAAAGAAAAGTCGATCTAACCCTGAATGGTGGGCCCAGAACACAGCACCTGACCTGTGACCTCTATCAAATCAGATGAGACGAGGAGGACCTGGGGAGCAGAGAGAGCCAGGTGGTGCCCTGCACCCCCAAAGCCCTGAGACCTCTCCCCTTAAAGGGGGGAGAGCTGGCAGACACGACATTTCACTGGCTCCATGGTAAGATTGGGCGTTCCAGTCTCACCAACACGGGAGTGGAAGTAAACAGGCAGTTCTCAGAATTAGAAAGCAGAAGGATTTCTCCCCACTTACTCATACATCTTTTCTTCCTCTCTTTGATTTTGTTTCACAGGCTTGGCAATTTTCAATTTCTTGCCTAAGGAAAAAAATAAGCAGATTCATTTAGGAAGAATTAGCAAAAGTTGTGATTTTAGAGTTTAGAAGTCCTCAGAGACAAGGTGGGTTCAGGACTTTTGGAAGAAGAACCACCAAGAGGAAATAGCCTTAAGGACACAGAGCACTAAGTGGTGGAGTCAGAACTGACCCCAGGCCGTCTGACCACAGAGCCTCTCCCTGAGCCTTTCACTGAGCCAACGAGGGCAGGCCCCGCGGGCTGTGTTTATTTCCTCATTGCCTAGTATTATGCCTGGCGCGTAGTTGACACTCAGAAATGTTAGCCGAATAAACAACCAAAAGTGTGGTTGGGAGGAAATGAGATAAAGAATGGGCAAAGCAGTTTGTAAACTGTGACGTGCTGGATATATAAGTTATTAATTATAACCTGCTTTTTAATAGGAGTGGGTCAAGATAAAAGGTTTTGTTCAGGGTCATACTTTTGTCCATATCTGAGAATGAAACATTTTAAGAAGGCAAATGGATAGAGGACTACAGGGGCCAGAATACACTTTTTGTGTTAATAAAAACCAATTACCATCAAGCGGTAGAGGGGAAAGAACATTGAACAGGAAGCCCAGCAGACTCAAGTGCTGGTCCCAACTCTGCCACCAACCCCTATGAGACCTTAACCAAGGCTTCACCTCTGTATGGATCTTAATTTTCTTATTATCTAAAAAGAGATCGAGAAGAATGACACGAAGATTTCACTTCTTGTGCAGCCCTGACCTTTCGGCAGTGGGCTGAACAGGAATCTGAGGCTGTGTCTAGATGCAACGGGAGGACAGTGCCTTGATCACAGAGGGATGCCTGCCCAGGGTGCCCCAGGGGAACGTGGCTGTCCCTCTCAGCATGTTTACCACCCCCAGGTGTACTCCAGGCTTAGGTCATCATGTAAAGGGATAAGATCTCAAGAAAACACACCATCGAATCAAAGATTTCATGTTTCTGGAAATGAATAGCAAAATGGAAAACCCACCTGTAGATCATCTAAACTTAGTGTTAACCTCTAGGTAGCTGCTTATTTACGTCTGAGGATGCCAAGAACCTCTGGCCAAGGTGGATATAATACCAGAAATTCAGAGTATTATCTTAGAGTAGGCAATCATGGTGGTCAAACATGTTGATTATGGATTGAGTCCATTTTTCCTGCCTTAAGACAGTTGTTTTTTAAACCACTTTATTGAGGTATGACTGACATACAAAAAGCTGTATATCTTTAATATATACAAGTACATAACTTGATGAGTTTGAAATCAAGACAGTTTTTGACATTTCATGGATTTGTGCTCTTTCAAGTCCCAGAGATAAGATGCTGTGATCAGAAGCCACTTTGGAGGGAGAAAACACTGGAGCATAGTGTGCCTTGAAACATTCTGCTTTCACCCAAGTCCTTGGGGCTGGAAGAGTTCTTGGAGATTAGTTAACCTTCCTCCCTTCACCATGCAGATAGGAAAACCGAGGCCAAAAGATACAAGTTAGTAGCAGGGCTAGGACTCAAACCCAGAATGTGTGACGCTGAATCTAAAATTCAGCCTCTACAGGCACAGGACTAACCTTGCCCTAAAGGAGCCCTGTGCACTGATAACCACCACTCATCTGCCCCCCCTCCACCTGCCCAGGTGAGATGGCCATTACCTTGTCTAACCAGCTGCCTACAGACACAGTACATGATGACGCCCAGGCCCATGGAGACAATGATGATGGTCACAGCTAAGATGATCCAGAAATTGTCCCTCCACCAATCCATTGCAGTGGAATCCTGAGAAGAATGGAGATAGAGGAATGAAGCATGAGTGAAAGGCATCCGGGGTTAGAGGGTGGCAGGGACAGTTATCTACCATGTTGTGGAGATAACATCTGCTTAGAGATCAGGCAGACACTGGTTCACAATCAGACTCTGCTCATTAGCAGCTGGGAGACCTCAGGCAAGTCATTTAACCTTCTCTGAGCCTCTGTGTTCTCATCTGCAAGATGGGTGTGATACTGTCTACCACCATTTTACAGGGGATTTATGAGGATTAGAGATAAGATAGGTACTTACTAGGTGTCACCGACTAATTGCCCCAAGGAACTCAAGAGTGGGTTTGGAAGCATTTAACTGTTTTTCCAAATTGTTTTTTTCCTTTTGTTATGTTAAGGAATGCAATCACCAACCACCCTCAACCAGACCAAGCCTCACCATAAGAGCTATGTCTATGACCTTTGCCTTATTTTTAATGCTAAGATCTCTCCAGGAGGAGCTTAGGCCTTATTACCATAACCTGCAGTGTGTGTGGAAACATGTTTTCCAACTGAGCCTGCGCAAATGAATACCCACCTCTCCCTTTTGAATATTCATTTCCCACCCAAAATAAAAGGTCCCTGCTTCCCTTTGTTTGGGGAGAGAGCCATGACTTTGGAAATTATTCCGCATGGTCTCCTATTTGCTGCAAATATACCTTACTTCATGTGACAACTACTTCTGGTGGAGAGTCTGATTTAACTGGCCAGGAGGCTAGCCCACTTTGGTTTTGGTAACATAGGTAGTCTAGAAATGGCAGACAGAATCACTGCTCTTTCTTATATCGTCAAACATGCAGCAGGAAGAGGAAATGCCATTTAAAGCAATAACTGACTGTAGTTGTTTTTATATCAAAGGGGTGACAGACAATTCATAACAGGGAGAGAGAATTTTGAGAGCTCTGTTTTTTTTTTTCTTCTTGAGGTGGGGGTTAGAAAAATACCCTGACGGGTCTCTTTGAGTGAGGCGTGGTCAGAAGGGGGAAGGTAAAGACACAAAGCAAACTAGCTGGCAGCACAAGAAAAGTAACAGGAATTTTGGGGCTGAAGACTGGCCGGCTAGAGAGGAGGGTCTGGGAAGAGGGAGGCAGCAGAGGGAGAGGTCAAGAAGAGAGGAGATCTGAAATGTTCTCCCCATAAAAAAAGAAATGGCGATTATGTGGTGGGATGGAGGTGTTAGCTAACCTATGGTGGTAATCATATTACAATATATAAGTGTATCAAATCAGCATGTTGTACACCTTAAACTTACACATTGTTATATGTGAATTATATCTCAATAAAGCTGGAAAAAAGGAAGAAAAGAAAAAAGAAGTAGAAGAGAGCAGAATGTCCCCACAGTAGAAAATGACCAGTGCATTTGAAGGAGTTATGTCTAATATTCAGTCTTCAGTTGTTGCCTGTATAATGCTGTGTTGCAATCTTCCGTTACCATCAAATCTTCAATTAAATTGCACAACAAAAGCTTGTATGAACAGAGCCTGGGGAGAAATGACATGTGTGCAGTGGTTTTCCAAGGCAGGGGTGACACCTGGGCAAGTGGAGAGAAGAGCAGCTGCCAAGTGCCAAGTGGCAGTGGGGAGTAGGCTGCAGGATGGACTCGGAGGAGCAGCCTCTGGGAATTCAGGGAGATCTTGGGGAGGGGCTGGGCTCCTCTCATCTATGGAATGAGCATTGTGCCAGTTCATTTGGATATTAAAGTAAAAATGATCCTTGAGGCCTGGGAGATATCTTGGCAGATATCTTGGCAGATGCTGGTTATGTGAGAATTGACTTGCTGTGTCACCATTTAGCCAATGGAAACTCACCCATGCATGTTTGGGTAGTACCATTTCTGGTTCATGCTTTTGAGTAATATTAGTAATATAAACACAGCCTCAGGCAGGTGGCAGAGGAATAGCGACAAAATGAGGCTGCTGTTAAACCACTATTACTACAAAGACCTTCTAACTTGGCTTACTCTGTAAACATGTGTTTGTATTACTGGCTTGGTGTCTTCATTTATTAATTTGTTATATCATGATTTGGATTTTCTGTTCCAAACTTTGTTTCTTTTAGTGAGGGTTTGGCTTGATCAAATATAAGGTTCTTTGGCTATTAATAAAGTTATATGTGGCAAAACCAATTGTGTGTAACTAGCACTCTTCTAGACACATCGTTCTGCGGCTTACTTTTTTGCTCAACATTATGTTTTCGTCATTTATCCATGTTGGTGGATGTGCTGGGGATTTACTCTTAAGAGGAAGTGTCAGCTACCCAGGATAACTCACCTCCAAGGCTGCACTGGCAGAGGTTTTCTTGTAGATCACCTTTTCAGGATGCACAAAAGAAAGCAATACAGAAAGGAGAACACAGGGAAAAAGAAAAACCATGGAGACTGGAAACTTAGCTCTCAGTAGGGGCCTGGGAAATTTGGTTTAGCTGGGCCCACTGAGGGCAAAGGGCACTGGACTTAAGAAGATGCCACATATCACAGGGCGGCCTCTGCTCAACAAACCTAAATGGGAGCCTCACCTTCTTTGCCTCTGGGGAACCGGATGGATGGATGGATGGATGGATGGATGGATGGATGGATGGTTGGATGGGTAGGTGGGTGGGTGGGTGGGTGGATGGATGGATGGATGGGTGGATGGGTGGGTTGGTGGATAGATAGATACAGATAGATAGATAGATAGATAGATAGATAGATAGATAGGTGATAGATAGATAGATAGATAGATAGATAGACAGAATTTTCTTCCCTCCATTTTGTCATTCTTTTCTCTTATTCGAATGTTTGTCTCCTAGTTCTTTGTCTAATTTTCCTCTCGTATTTTCTATCTCTTTGTCTTTTTGTTTTACTCTTGAAGGATTTCTCCAAAAAGCAACATTAACATACTCTTTAGAGCTGTAGAAGTAAAGACCAGAACACAAGAGTTAAAAGCTGTTGCATCTGAGGAGCATGTCTGGATAGAAGGATGGAAGTGGGAAGACAGGGGGCTGAAACTCCCCACTATAAACCCTCTGAATCAGTTGACCTTTTAACTATTTGCATTTACTTTGGTAAAATTGAAAAAAGACTCAATCAACCATACAAGGTAGCTTCCATGAAAAGCCATGGCTCAGATCTCAAATTCAAAGAAATTTCATTCTCATCAGTTTCCTGGGGAAGAAAGAGGAAGCAGAATGATGTCAGAAAGTGAAACTATGGGTCGCTTTTCAGAACCATGCAGAATGATAGGTATTTTGCAGTTGTGTTCTTATAAATCGAATGGATTTGATTTGCCATTAGATGTTTCGAGTGTGTTCAGTGCACCAAGCAGTCTGCAAGTGCTTTCTTATCTCTCACCTCATTTCATCCTCACCACCGCACCCTTTTCCAGACAGGGAGCTGAGATTGAGGTGAAATGACCTGCACAAGGCCACCCAGGTAGGAAGGAGGGTGGAATGGCTTTCTCTCTATGTCACAGGGCTTCCTCTGTGGATGTTAGTCATGATGCCCCCAAGTCATCAAGGAAAGACCAAATGGCATTCAGGATATCTTACTTTGTGTGTGTGTGTGTGAGGAAGATTGGCCCTGAGCTAACATCCATTGCCAATCTTCCTCTTTTTGCTGAGGATGATTAGCCCTGAGTTAACATCTGTGCCCATCTTCCTCTATTTTGCATGTGGGACGCCTCCACAGCATGGCTTGGTGAGCAGTGCGTACGTCCGTGCCTGGGATTCGAACCTGCGAACCCCAGGCCACTGAAGCAGAGAGCACGAACTTAACTACTACGCCACTGGGCCGGCCCCTGGATATCTTACTTTAAAAGGAGCATTGCTATGGTAGTAATATGGTGGTGTGAGGGGCCAAGGAATTCCCCAGAATGAATGATCAGGGCCACAATTGAGAGTAAAAGTCCCAAGTTCCCCACATTCTAAGACTGGAGAAACAGCACTCTTCTCCATGGATTGCTGAGAGATGCCTTTTCAACAGAACCAAGAAGAGCTTATCTTTTTGAGAGAGTGTGGCTGAGGGAGGGGAGCCCCCAGAGAATCACATCCATTCCCGGTTGGATGTCCTCTGGGCTCCCAGGCTATTTTAATGGCCAGGGTGCCATCAGAGAGGAGAGAGGAGCTCTGGGGAGAGACAGAGGGGAGTACAGCCATTGGGGGGCATGTAATGGGTGCATGATCAAGTTCAGGCCCCAAACAGTTATGGAAGCCGAATCCCACCTGTGTCGGCAGACCTGGAGCAGACAAGATGGAGGGGTGCAGGCCTCTTGAGAGCTACTGAAGCATGGCGCAAAGAAGTGTTTGCATGAGAAGGTGCTGGTGGTCAGCCCAAAGACGCAGGCGAGTCTCTCAAGGGACCACAAAGGATTTCTCAAAGGCCAGGGGTTGAGTCTCCACCCAACACCACAAAGTAGATCGGCAGCAATGGCTCACTAATGGGAGACTTGCTGTGGAAAACTGTCCCTGACTTTCCTCCTCAACCCAATACAGGGAAGTAAGGCAGGGGAGTGGTGCTGAGGATGCTGGGGCAGCCCACCCCTCTCTCTAATCCCCTCACTGGGGCCAAGCAAGGAGCTTTGAGTCCAAGGTAAACTGAAGTTTTAAAATGGGCATGACTAAATTTTTAAAACCGAAATGAGCCTGCTTGGCAATCAAAAGTAACTTGAAAGTTTTGGAATTGGACTGAAATGTCATTAGGGGAGGCCACTCCCCACTGGAACAAGGTGGGGGCCCAGGCAGCAGCAGTCATTAGAAACAAACTGCATTCGTTTCTTGTGGCTGCTCTAAAAAATGATCATAAACATAGCGACTTAAAACCACACAAATGTATTGTCATATCGTTCTGGAGGTCAGAAGTCCAACATAAGGTCACTGGGTGAAATCAAAGTGTGGGCAGGGCTGCGTCCCTTCTGGAGGCTCCACTGGAGAAGCCATTTCCTTGCTCTTTTCAATTTCCAGAGGCTCATGACCCCTTCTTCTGTCTTCAAAGCGAGCAGTGTCGTGTCCCTCTGACAATTCTTCCATAGTTATATCTCCCTCTGACCTCCTCGTCTGCCTCCCTCTCCCATTTATAAGGACTCTTAGTGATTACATTGGTCTGCCTGGATAATCCAGAATCATCTCCCCATCTCCGGGTCAGCTGATTAGCAACCTTAATTCCACCTACAACCTTGGTTCCCCTTTGCCATGTAATCTGATGTATTCACAGGTTCTGGGGATTGGGAGGTAGACATCTTGGGGTGGGTGGGGTCACCACGCAAACCACTTCATGCTCAGACCTCAATGAGACTCTTTAGTTAAGGTGGTTCCATGGGTTTATATATTTAAAAATTTTGGTTTTTGCCTTCGATTGATGTCTCAGGAAGGAAAGGGGAAAAAAGTGAGTGACAATTCTATCTTTGACTGGAAGTCCATCACGTAGTGTCTGACGTTGCTGACCCAGTCAAGAAGCAGTGGGGACCTGTCACAAGTGCTGGGAACAGACACTGTTTAATACAGACAGGTCTCTATTTCTGGGAGGTGACTGCCAAATGGGAGGGAAGATCTGTTTTTAAGAGTTTGAGGGCATAGGAAGGTTCTCAAGGCAGGACTTGGTCTCAGAAATAAAGCAGGGCCCTGTGAGCCAGAGTGGGGGCCCATGGTTCAGTCCAGACCAGAAGAGGGTAGGCTCTAATGTGGGACCAGAGCTGGTCTAACCTTTGACAAGAGATTTTCACATATTGAGGTATATGGCCTAACTATTAGGGTTCAAAACTGGTTCAGCCTGAACTAAAGAAGCCTGACTTATGGCCTATCAAACATACACTGTACATCTGCTTTAGCCATTAAAGTAACGAATGCACCCTCTTAAGATAAGAATGCATACTTCCCCTCCTGCGCCCTCTTGGTAACACCTGTATTAGTCCCTTTCCGGACATCAGGCTCATGTTGACCTGTTAATTTGCAACTAAATACCTCTTTGAAACTTTGATGAAAATGTATCCTGGGTGTGTTTAATGTATATTCTTTGTTCTAAAAAGACACAAGACTGTACTGAAAACCATGCTTGTCTGGAATGCTTTCTAAGGCCTTTCTGGGTTTTGGTCCTCACTTCGGCTCAAGTAAAACTCACCTTATTCCTCTTACCTATAGAATGGTTACTGGTTATTTTGCGTCGACACCTTGAACCATAGGTCAGCAGGGCCCAGGGCGTGGGGGGATGAGGGGCTGAGTCCACAGGTACAGGTGTCTGGGTCCCGGCTGCTGGGAGGAGTCAGGGAGCTGCAGGGCCTGACCTCAATTTCTGTCAACTGGGGGAGCATTTGGTGGACACCATGCATGGAAGAAGGAAGAGTGAGAGGAACCATGGGAATACCCTTTAGTTATCAGTTATCGAGTACTTTGGGTGTATCAGGCCCTGGGCCAAGAACTTGAGGAATATTGGAAGTTTCCAACCCTGCCTGAACCTTGGAACCACCTGGGGAGCCTGAAAAACTGCTGCTGTTTGCACCACATCAGATGCTCTGATTTAATGGACCTGGGGTAGAGTCTGGCCACTGGGGTTTTGTTTGTTTTAATAAAGTTTTCCAGGGCGGGCCCCGTGGCTTAGCGGTTGAGTGCGGCGGCCCGGGTTCGGATCCCGGGCGCTCACCGACGCACTGCTTCTCCGGCCATGCTGAGGCCGCGTCCCACATACAGCAACTAGAAGGATGTGAAACTGTGATGTACAACTATCTACTGGGGCTTTGGGGGAAAATAAATAAATAAATAAAAAATTAAATAAAGTTCTCCAGATGATTCTAATATGAGGCCAAAGTTGAGAATCAGTGATATACATGTTATCACTTAATCCTTATTATAATCGGGGGGTGGGGAGGGGGTTATTATTACCCCTATTTGACAAATGAAGAAATAGAACTCAGAGAGATTAAACAATTTGCTACAGGCAACACAGCCAGTAATTGACTAACCTAAGATTGCAGCTCAGCCCAGTTTGATGCCAAAGTTCATGCTCTTTTTACTCTGCCAGGCTGACACCAACCTGATAAATGTTGCTTTTCATAACAGAACTGAAAGCAGAAGCCTCGTTCAAGAACTTCCAATATTGGCAAGACCTCAGCCTTTAGCTGTGACTTGTTCCACATAATAAGAACCTCAATATGAAAATGCACTTTAGAAAAGTAAAACGCATCGGGCGCTACCTTACCACAAGTTCTAAGTACCATGTATGCCCCATCTCATTTACTCCTCACAACGGCTCTATAAGGCAGGTCATAATAACTACCCCATTTTACAGATAAGAAAATTGAGGCTTAGAAAAGTCCAATAACTTGCCCAAGATTCCACAGAGGGTGAAAAGTCAGAAGCCAAACCCAGGTCCTTCTGACTCTAGGGCCCTGACTTGTGACCACCAAGCCAGGGCTTTGGGAGATGTATTTAAATGCAGATACCAGGGTCCTACGTCCCTACTCCACTCCCAATTCTAATTTGTAGGTCTGGTGTGGGACTCGGGAATCGGCATTTTTAACATGCACTCCAGGCGATTCCCAGGCCTCAGGGAGGAACACTGCATCCAGCCGTCTGCAGAGGCCCCAGCTGGGGCAGGAGAGGAAGCTGGAGGCTTGCTCCCCACAACAGTCAAAGGCAGCAGCAGCAGAGGCTGGGTGGAGCAAAAAGCACTCAGAAAGACTCCTTGAACCCAAACGCCTTTCCTGTTTGCTTGTCACAGTACCTGGAATTGCATCATCAACAAGTCACTTCTCTCCAGAGCAAAGGTCCATTCCCTCCGCTCCCCTTTCCCCTCCGTTTAAACTCCTTTGCCCGGGTGTGCCAGATATTGAGGAAGAGAAACTGATTTTTACTGGGGTGTGAATGAGGTCATTGGACCCTCGGGATTCCTTCCCTGGGCCACTGGCAGGAGCAGGGGCATCCTAGAACCTTGTCCAAAGGCCTTAGAGGATCGTCAAAACTGAATACGATGGGAATTAAGACCCTGTTGTCTAGGCATCGTCCTCCCTGCTTGCTGCCCCTCCCTGCTCAAGAGCTCAGGGCTCCTATACGCCCTCTCTCCCTCTCTCCCCAGTCATCCTGCCTTCAGGACTGACTCTGAATCGCATTCACTCTGTAACCTCCATGACTGATAACAGCTTCACGGGGGCTCACGGTCAGTGCAATGAAAGCCCAGGAGGCAAGAGAAGCTTGAATTTCAAGAAGGGAGGAAACTGAGATTGAGGAACGTTGCTTGTTTAAAATACGAGAGACTTCAGTGTGTTTATAAACCGTGAAGGGCCAGGAGAGAGGACAAGAATGAAATACAGAGACAGGAAAGAGAGCTGAAGCAAGATCTGAAGAAGAGCAGAGGAGAGACGTTCAGGGACCCAGATGAAAGAATGAGCTTTTGAAAGGGAACAAGGATGGAGCCAGACTGGGGCATGGGGCAGGAAGTTGAGAGCTCACCCCCACGCTCCCATTCCCTCTGAAGTAGGAGGCAGTCACTGCGGGGGGGAGGCAGACCCCCGCAGTGTGTCATGATTGAGATGTGAAATGCATTTTTCTTCTGAGCCCATGGACTCTTACCCTGATGGCTGTCTCTTGGCTTATTTGTTCATTTGTTCACTGTCTGTCTCCCACACCAGTGTGTAAGCTCCTCGAGAGCGAGGGCCTTGCCTCTGTCTTTACCACTGTGTCCAGTGCCTAGACCATCACCTGGAACACAGTAGGCGCTCCGTACATTTCTGCGAATATATGAATGAATGCCTGATGCCCCCACCTCTTTCCTCTGCTACTGGTGCACTTCCCTTCTGATGACGCAGGTGGGAGGCAGTTTGGATGCAGGGTCTGAAATTTAAGCGCTGTGCGTTCTAACTCTAAAGCCACCTCAGCGGGACATGCGACCCTGGGCAGACTCCCTGTTCTCCATCTGCCATCGGCTGCTAGCCTTCAGCAGCTGGCTGGGAAGCAGAGGCCCTGCAAGTGTTGGGGGGTGGAGTTCCAGCCTCTCTCTTGTTTCTCCCCATTCCTCCAGGAACCCAGGATATCCTCCTCAGGGAGCCTGTTGTCATTCTGAGTGTGTCAGGGTGGGAGAGTAGCTAAGAACCACCACCAGGCCAGCTTCAACTCTCACTTCCTCAAAAGGCATTTCTGGAGAGTCAGCAACAGAAATCACACTCACTATCTACTACCGGGAATTCTGGAGACTGTGGGTTTTTTCCGCATTTGCTTTTTTTTTTTTTTTTTTTAAACCAAGATCCTCCGAGTAAGAAATCCAGTTTGCAATGCGGCAGTTACACATATATTCACACAGATGAGATAAGTTTCACAAAATGTCTTGATGACATGATGCACTCCAACGTTTGCTCTCCTATTTTAGCCTATTTCATGAAAAAAAGAACTGAGTGTAAGCCCCTAAATTTATTCCAAAACCCACTAATGGTCATGTCCTGTATATTGAAAAACTTGAGCTCCTCTCATGAAAAATAAATGATCTGAAACAGCCATGAGTCTCAAAAGGTGTGGGTAGTATGCATGGGATGGGGGGAACAGTAGAGTTTCAGAAAGTTGGAGTTGGAAGAGACTTCAAACAAGTCTCTGTGGGAAAAGGCAGACTTGCAAACCACTCAGTAGGAAGATGGGGAGACCCGGATTTGAGTTCAGCTCCTTGCTCTCTGTCATTAAAGGGCTGTGTGGCCCTGGACACAGATCTGCATACCTGATGCCAGCACTGTCCCTGATAGCAGCCACTGGCCCCGTGAGGCTACTGAGCAGATTCTAGAGGCTAGTTGGAGCTGAAATGTGCTGTGAGTGTAAAATGCACACTGGATTTCAAAGACAGTGTGGAAAGAAGAATGTAAAGATCGCATTAATAAACGTTTATATTGATTACATGTCGAAATCATAATGTTTTGGATATATTGGGTTAAGTTAAATGTATTATTAAAATGAATTTCAGCTTTTTCTTTTTCTTGTTCTCCCACTTGAAATTTTCCCCCTTTGCCCTGCTCATACTCAGATTCTTAGGATCAACCATCTGGGCATGTTGTACTTACTGATGTCAGCTCCAAAAATGTAAAACTGTGTAAAAATAGAATGGAATTCAACAGAAGAATGGATAAACAGGCTGGTGTATTCATACAATGAAATGCTACCCAGAAGTTTAAAAGAATGAATTCCTGATACACACAACAACTTAGATGAATCCTGACAACATTAAATTAAGTGAGAGAAGCCAGATACAGATGAGGACAATCTGCGTGGACTCTTTATATGAAGTCCAGGAATGGGCTACACTACCGTGTGGTGGTAGAAATCAGAGAGCAGTTGCCATGGGGAGGAAAGGGTCTGATTGAAAAGGGGCACAAGAGAACGTTCTGGGGTGATGGAATTTTCTACATCTTATTTTGGGCAATGGTTACAGAGTATATACAATTGTCAAATATATTGAACTGTACACTTAAGACACACGTTTTATTGCTGTTGATTATATCTCATTAAAAAACAAAAATAAAAAATAGAATGAGCTGCCTTTAAAGTACTTAGCTGGCTGTGCAGGGAATGAAGCTTGCTGGCAGGAACTGGAGACTATTGAATTCTTCTGGGTATTGGTGGGGGACTTGGGGTTCTAGGGGAGAGGAGGATGAGAAGAAATGGGAGGAGAGGAAAGAGAGCCAGCCAGATGGTATGAAGGCGTGAGAAGCAGTTGGTGGAAAGTGCTCAGGGATGGTGTGGCCAAGACCCTTTAAGAACAGGGCCATATTACGTTCAGTGTGCAGTTGTTTACTCTGCTGCATTAGAAACCTCTCCTGTGGCCCCTGCCCAATCTTTAGTAAAGTTCACTGCATCTGCCAATGCTCTGGTGAGCAGTTTTGTTTTGACTGTGGGGAACCAAGAAAGGGGCTGAGTTTCACCCCTGGGTCAGTGCAGCATGGAACAGAGGCTCACTCGCGGGGACTCAGAGTACAGTGCTAACCGTGGGAAAGAGGCGGCCTCCTGGGGAACCCACAGAAGTCTTGGGGAGCTTTGGGCTTCTGCAGTGCGTGGAACGAGGGTTTGAGCTGCTCTCAACCTAGATCTCAAGGGTGTGGGAGGCTGTAGATAATATTTGGGCTACACTTGCTAGTCAGCATGAGCAGTTCTTGCCCAAATTCACCTCTAGTTCCCAGACTGTCACTGCCAATGCTCCGTGAGGCCAACTTCCCACCTGACTTCCTCGCTGATGTCAGTTCCTGAAATGGCCGTGGACAGTTGATGGCAACTTAAAATCCAAGTGTGCACGGGGAAGGGCAGGGCATCATCATTAAAATGAGTCCAGCCTCTCCTCTCCCTCTCTCTATCCTCCCATTTCTGTGAAAGGCTGAGTATAAATCCAAGAGAACTAAGCAGAGAGTGAAGTGACCACGCCCTTTGTGGCCATGCGGAGCCATGGTGATTGATGCGCCTCCCTCAGTGTGATAGCTTATCCCACCGTTAGGGTAACACTCTCAGGTTAATCTTGTGTCTGATTTATTTCATTATAGGACTCAACTCTGTACACACTCACCCATCCTAGTTTATTGCTCCCCGGGCATATTTGTCTGCCCACAGATAGAAACTACATCTATTGGTTAGCAAAAATGAAAAATAATGATAAAATCCTATTCTGGCAACGCTGTGGTGAAACGGATCCTCCCACAGGCCAGTGGCAGTATACAATGATTTAAAAAATTTTTTTTTTGAAAGCAAATGGTAATATATTTAAAAAATGGTCATATCCTTTGATTCCATAATATCATTTCTAGAAATTTAGCCTAAGAAGTAATCCAAAGGAAGTAAAAGCTAAATGCATAAATATGTTTACCTCAGTATAGATAAACAGGGAGCTACCTAGCAAACAGTGGGGGATTGAGGAAGAAAATTCCAGAAGGGCCACTTGATGGGATAGGATGCAGCAATTAGGCCATAGGAAGAAAACATCGTGAGCAGACTGTTGGGACACCACATAAAATGAAAAAGGCAGAATACAACATTCCGTCTGTGCTGCAGCCACATCTTCACATAACGTGACCTGAGTATGTGCTAGAAACAACTGGGAGACAAACACGGAAAAATGATTTGGATTTTTTAGTGTGTGAGAGCAGGAGCTTTCTTTCTTTCCCTACCACCCAGCCTTGCTGAGAAGCATAAAATAAGCACATTTTCAAAAATTTAGGTATCACATCTTGAAAGAGCTTCTGCTCCCTACTCCAAATCGGTTGCTTTTCTAGTATTTCTGAGATGTTTGGTGTTATGTGTTTGCCCTTAGCTGAACCTTCCAGAGTTGCAGATTATTCAAGATTCCTAGTGAGTTTATCTCAGGACTTCTATAACCCAGAAGTCCTTCCCTGGGTCCAACCAAATTGTCTCTTGCTGGTGCTTACTTTTCTTATTCATTTGGTTCTAAGAATGTAGAGGAGAACTCAAAACCTGTCACTCAGAGGCCCTCTGGCAAAAACGCTGCTGTCCTAAGTGGGTGGAGGGGACTAGGGATGCCTGTGCCTTGATGACAGCAGTGAAGTTTGTATTTCTACTTCTGGAATGTATTTACATTGACAAAATAAAACAATGATAACTTTTCAAAATATCCACACCTACGAAAAAAAGACTAGAAGGCAAAACACCAAGCTCTTTACCACGGTTGTTGTGAAGGGGTGGAATTTGAGGTCATTGTTCTCCTCATTTCTCTACAGTTTTCCACTTTTCAGGGAAGGAAAAAAAGATTCTAAAAAAAAATAAAAAGGAGCTCCAGGCCTTGTCTGCTCCAGGCTCAGCAATCCCACTTTCGATGTTCCCTCAGTGGTCCATGCATGCAAAGAGCCAGGAAAAGGAGTGACTTTAGGGACAAATGATGCGTGAGAAGGTAGAAGTGAAACCGACAAAGCCGAAACCAGGTCTCCTTTGTGGTAAATTTCCAGAGAGCAAGAGCAGGTGGCTGGATTGAGATCTGACCGCAGCCCAACAGACCTTGATCCCGAGGCCTCTGGAAGGCAGGATGCCTTATAAGCAAATCCCTGAATGTCCAAGACAGTGACAAAGTCACCAAGGCTGGTGGTGTTCCAGGTCCTTCATCCAAGGGCTCCCAGATGTAGCCCGAAGTTCACATGGGGTCAATGTCTCGACCCCCACCCCCACTCCAGCACAGGCCCACTAGGGTCCTCTCACATAACAGTTACCAACCTCACCCTCAGAATCCAGAGAGTGAGAACAACCCCTTTACAGTAGACACACTCACTCCCAGTCATTATGTCATTTCAACCTGAGAGGTAAGCTTCTTCATCACACCCAAGGAAATAGAGGCTCAGAGAGGTGAAGTAATTCTGAGGTCACCCAGTCAGTGACCGGCAGAGTGGATTCTTCAAGGCCAGTGTCTCTCCAACTCCACCCAGCCATTGTGCCAAGGCCCAGCTACAATCCCCCAGTCCCAGCCCAGTTGGTCACTCAGACAGACCCATGCTCAGATGCTTACCTGGGCCGCCAGGGTGTCCAGATGTGAGCTGCTGAGGAGAGAGCAGTGTGCCGAGTGCTGTGGCTCAGGTGCAGCTGGTGAGAGACGTTCCTCGGCCACAGGCTTTCCTCCCACCCCGGAGCAGCGAGCGCCAGCCTGACCACACTTCCCCTTTCTGCTCAGCCCACGGGGGAGAGGCCCAGACACCGTCACCAGGCAAGCAATGCCTCTTCCAGGGAGGCTCCTCTGAAGGCTTTCCAGGAGCCAGAATCTTCTCATTGTCCCTTGTGCTTCAGCACAGGCCACCTGAGGACCATCCTGGTGTGGAGGGGTCAGGCCCTGGGGTGGAGACTTGGCAGTATGTAGGCGAGATGGGGGTGTCCCCACTGACAAGCCTGCCCTGAGCATTCCCGGAGTTCCAGAGGATGGGAGGACCCACTCCCACCCAGAGACAGACCTGGGTAAGAAACCAGCTCACATGTGACCAACACACCATCCCACAAGGAGAGCAGCTCTCCAAAACCTGGGGGAACCCTGGAACTGCTGACCCAGCTTCTGCTCAGGGAGGCGCGGGAAAGCCTCCTGTGTCTAAGGGTGTATAACAGGCTGCATCAAGAAATGGGTCCAGTTGACTATTTTGACTGAATTGAGTCTCTCCCCAAAACACTACAAGACAGAATTCCCAGCAAGGCTCACAGCTCTTAAAATGGGGGCCGGGGTGGGGAAACCAATCAACCATTTTGTTGAATTGACCGTTCTGACTGAAATCAGCAGTCACATCAGTAAAAATAGACAAACTGATGTGCACTGGGTCTGCTCGGAGCAAACAAGTTATTCTCAGCAATAATGATGATACCCTCAGATGGCTGGTAAATGTTTAGCAAGTGGCTCTTGGGGAAGAAACGATTCCTGATTTGTAGTGTTTGCTAATTTCCATGATGTAAATATTCCCACCATGGCCGATTTCAAGCTACTAACAGGACATCACTGGACTTGGAATTGGGAGATGTGCAGCGTCAGCAGCGCGGAATTGATAAACCCCATTATTGAGCACCTGCTGGGGACCCGGGCCGGAAACCAGCGTTATACATGCCTGATCTCACCTCAGCTTACTTACCTGGAAGGTCATCATCTCCATTTTACAGGTAAGAACGTCAAAGCTCCGGGAGGTTACATCATGAATCTACCCTGCACAGCCAGGGAAGGACATGGAACCCAGGTCTGCCCATGTGCAAAGCCTGTGCTCTTTCTAATAAGAAAGACTTGATCCAAAGTTTAGTGGCTCAAAAACCTCCCTATAAGCAAACTTAAAAGATCTTTTGAGAAGCAAATAAATGCTTCTGTGGGTAGAGCTCGTCCTCTGCTACCAAAGCAGTGACTCTTCAGTTTGGGTTCCAATGATTTATCCAATAAATGATTTCCTAACCCTTTTGGATGGCCCTATTCAGCTGTGACACAGAGAACTTACTAGAACTACTGCTGCCCACTATGCTCTTTGCACAGCAAGTCCAAGCCTGGGTGTCGGGAGATCAGAATTCCAGGCTCAGTTTGCAAACAACTTCCTACGTGAATCCTCTCCTCTCTGAGCCTCAATTTCCTCATTTGTAAAATAAAAGAGTTTGACTGATGAACATTGAGGTGCCTCAGGGATGGTGCCATGAGTCTCTCTTCTGTTATCATCTGCTCTCCACAACTGGGACAGGGGTCCTCCTCTACTACCCTCCCCAACCACGGCACCCAGCACAGTTCTGGGCATGAGAGAAAATGCCTCATAGATATATGTTGACTGAAAAAAGAAGCCAGGTAACCCACTGAGAGAAGAAGTGAGTTACATACACCAAAGGAGGCAACTTCATTCTAGCAAACGTGAGGGCCTACTTTGCCAGGCCCTGTGCTGGGCAGCACGAGGGCCAGAGAGAAGAATCAGACCCAGCGCCTGCCCTCAGGGAAGTCTCTCAGGCTGTAGGAGGAAGGTGAAGACATAATACAATGCAGGTGAAGTTCAATGCCCTTCACTTTGTGCCAGGCCCTGTGCTCACAAGTCTCCACTCAGGGCTGAGCAAGTCATAGTCCTGGGTGGAGCCCATGTTCTCCAGGAGGGAATGGCACAGAAGTAATTACTACTGAAAGCAATGAATGCTGGGGCCCTGGGAGCACCGAAGTGGAAGGGCTGAGAGGGTCCCAGTAGTAGCATTTGAACTGGGCCTTGAGGGATGTGTGGGAGCTCACCAAGTGGAGTGAATGTGAAAAGACCAAGCCAGAGTGTCTGCAGAGCAGCAGGTGGCTGTGTGGCTGACCAGGAGTGAATGTGTCGGCAGAGGGAGGCCTGAGAGCAGTTTAGGCCCCACACCAGGGCACCTGGACCTGCCCACTTCCTTGCCACCCACACTCTTCCGCTGGCTCCACCATTGCCTTTCCGCTACAAGAGGAGGGCAGGAAGTCCGGGTGGTCGTGTTTGGCCTTCTGTCTGCACATCTGAAATGCCAGCTGCCGGTCTGGGTAACTAAAGAGGCCCCGAGGGCGGTCCAGGAGAATGGAGGGGGCCCTCTTGTGGTCATCTGGGTGCTTTCCTTTTCTCAGGATTCTGGTCCAGCTTGACCTCTCAAGGAGCATGGCTGGACACACAAGACATTCACCTCTTAAAGCCACAGAACCAGAGACCATCAGACCATCAGTCTTCTAGAGGAGACTCAGAAGGGATTCTAGGCCCCTCCTCACCCTATGATTCAACATCCTTGTCAATATCCTGCCAGGCAGCACACAGCTTCGGCTGTGTTGTTCTTCCCACTAAGCCATCCAAATCTGAATAAAATGAGGGTCTTACCCCTTGTGCCACTTCACAAGTGTCAATTAATCCCTGCCATGAGCAACAGTTGAAGAAAGGGCTGTATGGGGCTATATGGGCAGAAATAATGTTTAAAGGGGCTGTGGTTTCTGCCTTCTAATCACAAAACTGCTAACACAGGCAGGAAGGTTCCACTTGTATCGTGTGGCATCAAAACATAGAACCAGAACCAATGGATGGAAGCTCTCAGTGTGAAAGTAAGCCCTCGTGGTAGCAGCTGGCACCTTGGAGGGAATGGCCACTGAAGGGTGGAGGCCTGGAAGCTTAACATAATGTAGTTTGATATCTTGAACCGTAGGGCACAGTTGGGCAACCTGATACAGTGGAAAGAGCACTCGATTTGGCAAACTCAGATTTGAGTGAGGTCCTCCCAGCTGCAGACTGAGCGGCTCTTTCCACTGTACCAGGCTGCTGACGACCTGGAAACAGGGTGCCATAACTTGGGTGGAAAACTCTCACCTCCCTTATTATTGAGCCCCATACATCAAGTCCAACAACTTCATTGCCCTATGGTTCAAAGTATCAAACTACCTTAAGTTGAAAGAAAAAAAAACCCAGTTCCTATTTTGGAATAGGAATATTTTGGTCTAGTGTTTCCCCATGGAGACTTACAATCATTGTCCATCCCATGCCATGGGTAAAATATCAGCCCAGGGCCTTGCTGCATGTGCCTTCCTGCTCAGGTAGCTTTCTTGGGAGTTCACCTAGCTGGAAATGCAAGCAAGAGTTGGCCATTGGAGCAGGAGCCTCCCTTCCGTTGTCTAACCACCTCTGAGCTGTCCCTTTGCGTGCATATCCTCCATGGGAGATGAGAGGTGGTTGTGTGTCTGCACTGGGAGCCAGGACACCCCAGGAAAAAGCAGCAGTGGTGCCTCATGACACCATCTGTTAGTAGTCAGGTATTTGGTCAAGTATTTATTGAGTGCCTCCTCTGTGCCGGTTACCGAGTACGATGGTGAACAGGACCCAGTTCTTGTCTTCAAGTGACTCACAGTCCAGTGGGGATAAAGACAAGTGAATAGATTACTACAGTCAGGATAATTGTGACAGTGATCACAATATAGAGTCAAAATAGACTCCAGTACACTGGGAATTTAGGATATGATAGAGGTGGCATTTCAGATCAGCATGGAGAAGATGGATTCTTCATTGCATGGTACTGTCCAGTCTCTTTGAAAAACTACCTGATTCCAATCTCGCTTCTCACAGGAAAACACATTCCAGGGATAGCAAAGATTTAACTTTAAAATATGAAATTATAGAAGTACCAGAAGAAAATATGGATAATTTTCTTTTTTAAATTATCATGGGTAGGGAAAGACTTTCTCTAAGTTAGCTACAAAACCAAAAAACATAAAAGAAAGCATTGATAAATCTGATTCTACTTTTTTAAAGTTTCTGAAGGATAAGAGAAACCAGACACATAGGTGACAGATAGATGCCTAAATGGGGAAAAATATTTGGTCCCTAAATGGGAAAGGGTCAATGTTTCTAACTTGAAAACATCTCTTACAAGCTAATAAGAAATAAAATGAACATCCCAATAGAAAAATGGGCAAAAGGTATAAACAGGCAATTCATGGGAGACACACAAATAGTTGGCAAACATAGGAAAAGTTATGACACCTCACCAATCATAAAAGGCAAGTGCATAAAGACAGTTTATTACAAGGAGAATTTAAACTTATACAGCCTTTCTAGAGGGCAATTGGGCAATACGTATTTGTATTCATTTGTTAGGGCTGCTGCAGCAAAGTACGAGGAACTCATTGGTTTAAAACAAAAGAAATTTATTGTCTAACAGTTCCAGAGGCTAGAAGTTCAAAATCTTCAAAGATCTAATTGCATGGATCCCCCAGATAGTCCCAGGGCCTTGGGTCACATACACATCAGCACACGAAGATGAATGGTTTACTTAGTTTCAAGGATATGGACGTAGAGATGTATTAGAGGAGTACAGAAAGTATATAATAACAACTAGAAAGACCTTTGTCACATCATCCCAGAGAGCCACCAGTGTATGAAACGTGAACAAAGCACATAGGAAGCCCAGAAGGAGCCAGAGACACCCCTCCCCAGGCAGGATGGGGAGGAATAGGAGGTATAGATGATGGTTAGCAATGTAACAAGCATATCTGAATACACGCAATTTAAGATTACTGCCTGTAGGGGGATGTCCAGGTATGTCCCCATGAGCCTCACTAACCCTCTGTGGTGAGCTGAATAATGGCTCCCAAAGACAGCCCAGTCCCCAGACAGAACCTGTGAGTATGTTACTTTATATGGTAAAAGGGCCGCTGCAGATGTGATTAAATTAAGGATTTTGAGGTTGAGAGATTTTCCTGGACTATCGGGTGGGCCCAATGTAATCACAAGGGTTCTTCCAAGAGGGAGATAGAAGGTCAGGGTCAGTAGTAGGAGTTGTGACCATGGGAGCAAGAGGTTGGAGTGATGGAAGAAGGGGTCGTGAACCAAGGAATGCTGGCAGCTTCCAGGAGCTAAAAAAGGTGAGGACACAGGTTCTACCTTAGTCTCCAGAAGGAACCAGCCCTGCCAACCCATTTTAGACTTCTGACATCCAGAATTGTAAGAGATTAAATTTGTGTTGTTTTAAGCCACTAAATTTGCAGTAATTTGCTACAGCAGCAACGGGAAACTAACACCTCCTCCAGCATCTCCAGGACCCTCCCAATACCTTCTTCTTGTTTATGTCTAAGCCAGCTCCAGGATGGTTTCTGTCATTTGCTACCAAAACAATCCTTTCAGAACGACAGCAAGGGTCATATTGACAGATCGTCTCCCCCACACAGTCAGCTCCTTCTTTTTATCTCTACCATTCTGTTCCATGGAGCCTTCTAGATGGTCACAGTCATCATTTGTTGTTCGGTTGATAACTAAGGGGGTGGGGTGGGAGGAGGAAGGTTTATTTTTAAAAATCACAACACACAAAGTTTAGTCTCTGAAAAGCTGTGAAATCTTGCCCAGTTTCAGCTTTGCCCACAGGAACCCACCCAGAAAAGTATTCAAATTGGCAACTCTCTCTCTTTTTTAATTTTTATTTTGGTAAAATGTACATAACATAAAATTTCCCATTTTAACCATTTTTAAGTGTACAGTTCGGTGGCATTAAGCATATTCACACTGTTGTGCAACCATCACCACCATCCATCTCCAGAACTTTTTCATCTTCCCAAACTGAAACTCTGCCCCTATTAAACACGAACTCCCTATCCTCCCTTCCCCCAGCCCTCGGTAGCAACTTTTTCTTGAAAAAGGCTAAAGCAATTTCAAAACCTTCAAAAGCCAACCATTTTACCTCCTGGCAAGTGCATGGATGGCCAGGCTCCTGAGCTATCTTCAAACTATTCTAGGGCAAAACAATACAGAAACCTTCAAAGCAAGACTCCTCCCACTCATCCAGAAAAATCTCAACTTTGCCTACATGACACGTTCCCCTGCCACATGTGCTGCTGCCTATGGGGAACAAGACACAGAGGTGAGGTCTCCTCGGAGGCCAGAGGGCAACTGAAGGGGAACCAGGTCGCCCCTGTTACTCCCCCCTGAACAAGGACCCTTTTGGGCCTCAATGCTGCAAAGGTGGGCTTTTCTAGGGGTAGGGGCCTACCCAGTTTAGCATTAAAAGCTAGTTTTCAATAAAAGGTAAAATCTTGAGTCTCATGCAGATATAAAAATGAGCACCTCTTAAAGATTTTATTCTCATTAATCAATGAGGGAGCCAGGCAGGTGTTCTAACAGATTTAAAAGAAAATCCAAGGGACAGACACATTTATAGATCAGGAATATCGAAATGAAAGTGCAGATGTAAGTAAAACTGGTTAATCCACACAGCGGGGCGAGGGGATGGTGGTGTCAATTCAACCTCTACAGGATAGGACAGAATTCCCAGGTCTATAGACCAGAATTATTTTTCTGTTGCTATGAGTTATCTACACTTTACAGAGAACTGGGGTCAGAAAACCCAGAAGGATGTCCTCTAGAGTTTAGACAATGCACGGTTTTCCACTGAAACACAGATTTCTCACATGAAAGATGGCAGGGCTGAGGCTTAGGAATTATAAAGAAGAGCAGATCAGTGGAGCTTCTGGGAGGGGAAGGGCATCAGGGGCAGTTTGTAGACTGAGAACAAGGGCCCTCATATTTATGGGAGATACTAGAGCTTCGACTGTTAAATTGCTACCCATTACCTGGGGTCCCTGCTGAATTTTGCAGCGAAATTCTGATATAAAAGACCCGAGGGCTTGCTTCAGGGACAGCCAAGAAGGTGAAGCCACCAAGCAAGGCCGGAACCCAGAGCCTTCGTGGGCAGGAGGCACACCAAGTGTTGGAGATGAAGGCAGAGCTGCAGGGGAGTGGCACACGGGCCACTCAGGCAGCCTGACCAAGGCTGGACCGCTCAGATCAGGCGCTGTCTCTGATGTTCTGCACGCCAGGGAGGGCCTCAGGGTCAAACCTGAATGGAGGGATGTGCATTCCAGAACTGGAGCCAGAAAGGACAAGGTTACCCCAAAGGAGCCCCAGGGATTCCCTGAAGGAGGAATCTGGGGGCTCTGTGAGGGAATTCCTGCTTGTGGGGGCAGGATATTCTGGAGCCCTTATGAACACAGCATGGGGCACTGTGCCGGTGATCTCCACCCTGGCACTCCCAAAGCTGAGTGGAGGGCGGAAGTACCCACTGAGCTGAGGAGATTCTCAAAAAGTTACCTAAAACAGCCTCTTCCTGGGATTCTCACTGGAATTGATAAATTGCTGAAAATCTGGAAACATTCTCACTTCTACCACCAGATGGCGCCCCTCACCCTCTCATCCCCACCCCCCGCCCGCGGCCTCCCCCCACCCCACCCCACTGGCTAATTGTTAAACCAAATGAGAGGCCCTCACGCCTGCAGAGAAGCCTGGCAGAGCCCAACCCACCCCGCTCCCTCAGGAACCGCGGGAATTCCAAGTCTGTGGATTGAGGCGAGGAGCAGAGCAAAGCAGATACTGCCTGGAGAGCTGAGAATCCAGACAGGGAAAGGAGATCCTGATCAGAAATCTCTTTGATCAGAAATCTCTTTCTCCAACCCTCCTCACCACACGCTGCTCTTATTCTTTTTATTGTTTCACTTCTCTTTGTACAAAGAGTGAAACTCCAACTGTTAAAAATTAATTGGTTCAACAACAAAAAACACCACACAACCCGATTAAAAAATGGAATAAGGGAGGCCGGCCTGGTGGCCTAGCGGTTAGGTTCGTGTGCTCCACTCTGGCAGCCTGGGGTTCCCAGGTTCGGATCCGCGGCATGGACATGCACACTGCTTATCAGGCCATGCTGTGGTGGCGCCCCATATAAAGTAGAGGAAGATGGGCATGGATGTTGGCCCAGGGCCAGTCTTCCTCAGCAAAAAAGAGGAGGATTGGCAACAGATGTTAGCTCACAGCTGATCTTCCTCACAAAAAAAAAAAAAAAATGGAGAAAGGACTTGAATGAACATTTCTCCAAAGAAGATATACAAGTGGCCAACAAGCACATGAAAAGATGCTCAACATCATTAATCATTTAGGGAAAGGCAAATCAAAACCACAATGAGATACCATCTCACATCCATTAGGATAGCTACTATTAAAAAAAACAAAACAGAAAATAAAAGTGTTGGCGAGGATGTCGGGAAATTGGAATCCTTGTGCACTGATGGTGTACATGTAAAATGGTGCAGCTGCTATGGAAACCAGTATGGCAGTTCCTCGAAATATTAAAAATAGAACTACCATATCATCTAGCAATTACACTTCTAGGTATATACTCTAAAGAATTAAAAGCAGGATCTCAAAGAGATATTTGTACATTCATATTCATAGCAGCATTATTCACCATAGCCAAAAAGTGGGAACAACTCAAGCGTCCATCAACGGATGAATGGATAAACAAAATGTGGTATATACATACAAAGGAATACTATTCAGCCTTAAAAAGGAAGGAAATTCTGACACATTACAACATGGATGAACCTTGAGGATACTATGCTAAGTGAAATAAGCCAGTCACAAAAAGACAAATATTGTGTGACTCTAGTCATATGAGGAACTTAGAGTAGTCAAATTCATAAAGATGGAAATTAGAATGGTGGTTGTCAGGAACTACAAAGAAGGAAGAAAATTCATTGATAATCAGAATCATACTTCACACATCAAAATTAATTCCAAATAGCTTTCAAAGTTCCAATGTTAAAAATTAAAACAAATATTCTTGAAGTGGGGAAGGCTTTCTGACTGTGTCTTAAAGTCAGAAACCATAACTGAAAAGGTGATCAGCTTTAGTGAAAGCAAAAAACATTGAAACAAAATTAACCCTTCTTTCCCCAAAATATATTTAATAAGAACTTACCATGTGCTCTGTTCTTGATGCTTGGGAGGACACAGTAGTAAATAAAACAGATAAATCTCTGCTCTTGTACAGTTTATTTTCTAGTTAGGAGACAATCACAAAAGGAAACGTAACACAAATAAATATATAATATGTCAGGTGGTAATAAAGATTTTGGAGAAAAATGGAGGAGTGTAAGGGAGATTGGAGTAACAGAGAGTAAGAGTGAGCTGCATTCCAGGCATAAGGAACAGCAAGTACAAATTTGAAAGACAAAGGCAAATTGTGAAAAAATGTCCACACTAGGTGACAAGAGTAGAGTTATTTTCCTTAATATATAAAAAACTGCCATAAATCATTATGTAAAAGATGCACAACCAATAGAGAAAACAATGGGCAAAGGACATAAGAATTTCTTCTTCTAAAATTCAAATGGCCAATAAATCTGAAAATTAGCCTCATCGGTAATCAGGGAAATGCAAATTAAAATGAGATATATTTTCTTCTTATCAGTGTTGGTCAGGATTAAAAAGGCTGCTGGCTGCCTCTCAATACTGTCTCCAGTCTAATGTCACCTCCTCAGAGAGGCTTTTTTTTTTTTTTAATTTTATTTATTTATTTTTTTTCCCCCAAAGCCCCAGTAGATAGTTGTATGTCATAGCTGCACATCCTTCTAGTTGCTGTATGTGGGACGCGGCCTCAGCATGGCCGGAGAAGTGGTGCGTCAGTGCACGCCTGGGATCCAAACCCCGGCCACCAGCAGCGGAGCGCCCGCACTTAACCACTAAGCTACGGGGCCGGCCCAGAGAGGCTTTGACATTACCTAAAATAACATTCCTCGATGAGAAATTACCAAGTGTTCAATGAATCAGGAAACTACAACTCATAAGGGGGAGAAAAATCCATCAATGGAAACAGACCCTGAAACGACAGAAAGGATGGACTCAGAGGACACGAGCATGTTAGGTAGAGACATAGAAGATATATATGATCCAAATCAAACTTCTAGAGATGAAAAATACACGGATTGGGCCGGCCCCGTGGCTTAGTGGTTAAGTGCGTGCGCTCCGCTGCTGGCGGCCCGGGTTCGGATCCTGGGTGCGCACCGACGCACCACTTCTCCAGCCATGCTGAGGCCACATCCCACATACAGCAACTAGAAGGATGTGCACCTATGACATACAACTATCTACTGGGGCTTTGGGGGGAAGATAAATAAATAAATAAAATCTTTAAAAAAAAATACACGGATGAAATTTACAGATTAGACACTACAGGCTGGTGGTCTACTGGTTAAGATTCGGCGCTCTCACCGCTATGGCTCAGGTTTATTTCCCGGTCAGGGAACCACACCACCCATCTGTCAGTTGTCATACTGTGGCGGCTGTGTGTTGCTGTGCTGCTGAAAGCTATGCCACATAACAGCAGGGCCACCCATGGTGGACAAGTTTCAGTGGAGCTTCCAGACTAAGACAGACTAGGAAGAGGGACTTGGCCACCCACTTCTGAAAAATTGGCAGTGAAAAGCCTATGAATAGCAGCAGAGCATTGTCTGATAGAGCGTCAGAAGGTGAGAGGATGGTGCAAAAAGACCAGGCACAGTTCTGCTCTGCTGAACACAGGGTCACTAGGAGTTGGAATCGACTCGACCACACTAACAAACAAAGATGATACAGAAGACAAGATTAGTGAATTTAACATAGTAAGAGAAACTATCCATAATGAAACATGGAGGAAAAAAAGGCTGAAAATAAATGAACATGGAGTGTGGAATAAGTTCAAGAAGGCTAATATATGACTGGAGCCCTGAAAGGGGGAGGTGCAGAAAAAATACACAAAGAAATAATGAATTCAATTTTTCCAAATTTGATGAAAACTGTAAACCCACAGATCTAAGAAGCTCAATGAACCAAAAGTACAAGAAATATGAAGAAAACTACACCAAGGTACATCATAATCAAACTATTTAAAACTAGCAATAAAGAGAAAATCTAACAGGAGCCAGAGGAAAAAAGGCACATTATGTACATATAGAGAAACAAATATTTCAGTAACCTTCTTTTTAGAATCAATACGATCCAGAAGATAGTGGAGCAACAGTCTAAAAGTACCAAAAGGAAAAAAAAACTATCAATCTAGAATTCTATACCTAATGAAAATATCTTGCAGGAAAACTAAGACAATATATTATTAGCTGACCTGAACTGCTAAAGGAAGTCCTTCAGTCAGAGGAAAAATGATACCAGATGGAATCTGGATGTATACAAAGGAATGAAGAGCCTTGAAATGGTAAATATGCAGATAGATATAACAGGTTTTTTATTATTTTAAAAATTAAAAATTCTCAAATTCTAAAAGAGCATCTATGAAAAACCTATAGCTAACATCATTCTTAATGCTGAAATACTGAATACTTTAGCCCTGTGATCAGGATCAAGTCACGGATGTTTGCTTTTACCACTCATGTTCGACATTGTACTGGAAGTTCTAGTCAGTACAATAAAGTAGAGAAAGAAATAAAAGGAATCCAGATTGGAAAAGAAAAAGTAAAACTATATTTATTCACAGAAGATATGATTGTCTATGTGGAAAATTCTATAGAATGACAAGACACTAGAATTAATAAGTGAGTTTAATAATGTTGCAGGATATAATACAGAGCTAAATTGTATGTCTATATACTAACAATGATCAATCAGATATTGAAATTTTTAAAAATACCATTTACAATATCATAAAAATATTAATTACTTAGGGAGAGATCTGACAAAGATGTGCAAGACCTGCACATTGAAAACTACAGAACATTGCTAAGAAAAATTTTTAAAAACCTAAATAAGTGGAGATTATATTCATGGATCAGAAGACTCAATATCGGTAAGGTGTCGATTCTCTCCAAATTGATCTACAAAATCAACAGGATTCCAATCAAAATCTCAGTGGGCTTTTTTTGGTGGAACAAGCTGATTCTAAAATTTATATGGAAATGCAAAGGACCTAGAATGACCAAAATAACATTTGGTCCTGCCACTTACTATCTATTTATCCTCCAGTAAATTGCTTAACGTAACAGTGCCTTAGTCTCTGAGTTTGTAACCTGGGGATAACACTATACCTACCTCCTAGAGCTGTGATGATCACGTGAGTTAAGATATGTAAAGCACATACTTAGAATAATGTCTAGCACAAGCTAAGTATTATAGAAGGGCTTATTGCTATTATTGCAGCATTGTATGAGGATTAGAAATTATCTTTATAAAATTTACAGGATGGATTATACTATAGTGACTAAGGAACTGGGGTCTGGAGTCCAAATACTGTGGTTGTGTCACTTATAAATTTATTGTATTATTTTTAAGCTCTTCTCTGGGAGAGTTATTTAACCTTCCAAAATTCAACTTCTATCACTTGCAAAATGGGGATAATGATTGTAGCTTGTACTTACTGAATGTTTACTCAGTATTCCAGGAACTTAATATAATTATCTCATTTAATTATCCCTGCAACTGTTTGAGCTAAGTATTCTTAATAAACCCATTTTATACATGAGAGGACTGAAGCATAAAAAAGTTAAATAACTGCGTCAGGTAAATTAGGCTAATAAGTGACAACGATGGGGTTCGAATCCAGGTACTCAAAAGTCCAGAGCCCATGACCCATGATATTGATATGACCGTGTCATATTGCCACCAAAGATAATGATAATATAGTACCCACCTCATAGTATTGTAAAATAAATAAAATAAAATATATATGGAAATGCAAAGGACCTAGAATGGGTAAAATAACATTGAAGAAGAACAAAGTTGGAGGATTTAATACTACCCAATTCAAGGTCTTTAACTACAGTAATAAAAAAACAAGGTATTAGTGCAAATATATGAAATATATCAAATATACAAACAGATCAGTGGAACGGAATAGAGAGTCAAGAAACAGAACTGCACATACATGGTCGGTTGATTTTCAACAAAGGTGCAAAGGCAATGCACTGGAGAAAGGATAGTTTTTCACTTCTTTAAATAGGTCAATGGAACAGAATACGGTGTCCAGAAATAGACGCACACATGTACGGTCAATTGATTTTCAACAAAGCTGCAAAGGCAATTCAGAGGAGAAAGAAAGAATCGTCTTTTCAACAAATAGTGCTGAAGCCATAGGACATCCATAAGCAAACAAAATAAAACAAAACAACCTAAAAACCAACCGAACAAAACCAAACCACAATACTCAAAAGGGATCATAGAACTGAATGTAAAACTTAAAACTTCTGGAAGAAAACATAGGAGAAAATCTTCATGACCTTAGGTTTGGCAAAGATTTCTTAGATACGACATCAAAAGCACTATCCATAAAAGAGAAAAAAATCAATGACTTGGACTTCCTCAAAATTAGAAACTTCTTTTCAAAGGACACTGCTAAGAGAATGAGAGGATAAGCCACAGACTGGAAGACAATATTTGAAAATCATACACTTGATAAAGACATGTATACAGAATATATAAAGGACTCTCAAAACTTAATAAGAAAATAAACAATTCAATTAAAAAAGGGGGAAAATATTTGAACAGACACTACATCAAATGGCAAATAAGCACATGAAAACATCCTCAACATCACTAGTGATTAGGAAAATGCAAATTAAAACCTCAATGAGATACCTATACACCTATCAGAATGGCTACAATGAAAAAGACCGAGCATCCAAGTGTTGGTGAGGATGTGGAGGAACAGGAACTCTTATACACTGCCGGTGGGACTGTAAAATGGAGCAACCAGTTTGGAAAACAGTTTGGCAGTTTCTGAAAAAGTTAAACATGTACTTACGTAGGACCACCCATTGAGCCCCTAGGTATTCCCCCAAGACCAATGAAAGCACATGTCCACGCAAAGACTTGGACACCAACATTCAGAGCTGTTTTATCTGAGAGTCAAAAACTGGGAGCAATCTAACTGTCCATCAACACGTAAAAGGATAAACACTTGTAGTTCATTCATGCGAAGGAAAGTATTAACTCAGCAATAAAAAGGGATGAACTATTGATACATACAGCAGCAGGGATGAATCTCAGAATAATTGTGCTGAGTGAAAGAAGCCAGACAAAAAGGAGTACTTACCGTAGGATTCCATTTATATATAAAAACCTCCAAATTGCAAACTAATCTCTAGTGACAGAAAGCATATCAGTGGTTGGGAGGGTGGGGTAGAGGGAGTGGGGAGTGGGAAGAACGGAGGACAGAAGGACACAAGAAAACTTTTGGGGGTGATTGATATGTTCATTATTTTGACTGTGATGTTGGTTTCTGGGGTGTATATGTGTATATATATATCTCAAAACTTATCAAATTGTATACTTTACACGTGTGCAGTTTATATGTCAATAATACCTCAGTAAAGCTGTTTAAAAAAAAAAAAGGTGAGTCTGGCGGGATGCTGGATGTCAGACGTGGAGAACTTTGAAAGCCAGACTGAGAGGCGTGGATGACCCTGAGGTGAAGGGCAGCATGGGGTGTTTCCAAGAGGATTGGGTCATGGGAAGCTAACCCGGTGGGCAGGGTCTGGAATAGCCTGGAGGGGGAAAGCCGGGTCAGGAGATCCTCACAAAGGCCTCGCCAGAGGGGTAGGGATGGATCAAGAGATAAAAGGAAGGAAAACTGGATTGTGATAATTTAGGGCCCATTCCCTGGATCCCAGGGCAGTAATTTTTTTTTTTTTTCTATTTTTTTTTTTTTTTAATTTTTTGTTTATTGCAGTAACATTGGTTTATAACATTGTAAAAATTTCAGGTGTACATCATTGTACTTCTATTTCTGCATGGACTACATCATGTTCACCACCAAAATACTAATTACAACCCATCACCACACACATGTACCGAATTATCCCTTTCACCCTCCTCCCTCCCCCCTTCCCCTCTGGCAACCACCAATCCAATCTCTGTCCCTATGTGTTTGTTTATTGTTGTTATTATCTACTACTTAATGAAGGAAATCATACGGTATTTGACCTTGTCCCTCTGACTTATTTCACTTTGCATTATACCCTCAATGTCCATCCATGTTGTCACAAATGGCTGGATTTCGTCGTTTCTTATGGCTGAGTAGTATTCCATTGTGTATATATACCACATCTTCTTTATCCATTCGTCCCTTGATGGGCACTTAGGTTGCTTCCCCAGGGCAGTAATTTGATAAATCAAATCTGGGGCAAGAAAGGCCTTTGGGGCTTGAAAAAAAAAAATCCTGCCCTGTCCGCTTCTTTCTGGTTTCTCCCTATGAATGGGGTCCTGTGACCGCAGCTCTTTCTGCTGACTGCAGCTGGGCGCTACCGTCTGTCAAAGTGTCACTCACTCAGCTGCGGCTCACCCGGCAGGAAGGGGGCGAGATCCTGCCCAGCCTGGCCTCCAGGGCAGGAAGGGGCCCAATCAGCTGAGAGACTCTTTCTGCTGATCTCGGACACTGCCTTTCCCGGGGCCAAGCCAGGCACTGATTTTTCTCTAAAGTCATGTTCCTCTTTGGGTCTGACCTTCATCTCTCCATGTTTAATGTAAGCCACGCATTTTCATCCCTCCACTGTGGCTTGCTTAAATGGGCCAGGAGTCAGTGCCTGACTTTCCTGCCCACTTCCTCGCTGCTCCTCGTCCCAACTCAGTTTACTTCTGTAATGCCACAGCTGCCACTGTGCCCTTATTAATGGATGACCCCATCAGGTGACAGAAATCTAAATATAACTGTGGCTGCCTGCCTGGCTGGCTGACTTCCTGTGTGTGCTCAGGGCAAAGGACCAGAACTTGTGCCTTCCCCAGGCCTGCAGATCCAGATCCTTCTGCAGGGACGTGCTCGGGGCACAATGTGCAATCCGATGTCAGACAGAAAGAGAAGGTGTGTGTGGTAGGGGACGGCACTGTTCAGAGAAGGATGAGGGCCAAACCAAAAGCCAGAGGCAAGGTTAAGATCCTTGCAGAGTTCCCAAGGGATGGATTCCTGTAAGCTTCACCCTCCCCAGTGGGGAATCTCCCAGGAGCCTTTGATGGATGTCCTAATAGTAAACTGGTGCCTGAATACCCTGCCCAAGCAGAGTGTTTCATTCTTTCACCCATTTATTCCTTCACACAGCAGATATTCTTTGAAGCCTCTTCACGGAAGCTCTAGTTGCAGACCTACATCCTGCCTTCAAGGAATAGAGATCAAAAAACAAAACCAGAAACTACAAACACTGTGATAAGGGCCCTAAAGGGGTCTTCCCCTCAAATCTGGGAGGGGATGGGTCAAGGAAGGTTTGCTGGAAGAGATCCCATTCAGATTCAAGTCCCGAAAGATTAGTAGGAATAAACTCAGAGGTGTGCCGAGTGGGACAGATGGGCTTGGAGATACCTTCAAGGAACTATAAGCAGTTTGGATATTGGGCACTTAGGATTAGACGGGGATTGGGGAGTTGGGACAAGGTGAGGCAAGGCTGGGCACCTTGGTACGTTCCTGATCCTGAAGGCCTTGTATACCTGCTAAGAAATGTGGGCTGTATCCAGCTAGCAGTGGGGAGCCATTGAAGGTTTTAGGCATGTTAGACGGGGACTGGGGAGTTGGGACAAGGTGAGGCAAGGCTGGGCACCTTGGTAGGTTCCTGATCCTGAAGGCCTTGTATACCTGCTAAGAAATGTGGGCTGTATCCAGCTAGCAGTGGGGAGCCATTGAAGGTTTTAGGCATGTTAGAGGATCACTCAATACAGAATGGAGAATACATAGGAGGTAAGCAAGTTAGGAGGTGAGGAAACCAGTGAGGAGATGACACAGTCATCCCAGGTGATCAGAGGTGAGGCCTGAGCTGGACACTTGTAGTGAGAAGAATAGAAGGAGACAATCTGAGACATGAATGAAGTGGAATTTGATCTGCCCATCAGCCCTGGGGCCCTAGTATTATCATCCTCATTTTATAAGCAGGAAACTGATGCTCCACCATTTGATTCAACTGATACTTACTACTCTATAGAATGTGTAAAAGATATGGCCCCTATGCTGTAGGAGCTTGTTTTGTTATGCTTTTTCCTCCTGCCACAGGGCCTTTGCACATGCTGTTCTCCCTGTTAGGAATGTTCTTTCCTCCCTTCTTTGCCTAGTAACTCTGACTTATGCTTATGATCCCAGTGTTACTTTCTCAGGAAAGTTGTCCCTGATTTTCCAAACTGGGTAGAAGCCCTCTGCTTTCCAGACCTTCACAGCATTCTGTATCTGTTCTTTATAGTTCTTGTCCATGTTGCAATTTTATATTTTTTGCTATTATTTTATTAACGGATGCCCTCCCCTACTAGACTATACGCTCCATTGAGAAGAAGGAAATTGTGTCCCAGTACCTAGCACCACGCATAATAGGTGCTCAATAAATATTTCCTGCATGACTTAATGAATGAAATAAGTCATGTATAATGTTATGGAGCTTGTTTTTTAACAACCATAGACACTTTCTCCCCAGCACCCGAAGAAAGGCAGAATTTGGTGTGAAAGCCACAAAGAAATCAAGAATTCTGATTCTGAGGAGTGGCAACAAGCAGCCTGCGACAGCTGGAACAGTCAGGGGAGCCCAGCTCACAGGGCAAAGCCCCAGAAGGGTAATCTTTGACTGCTGGCCCACACTAGGCGGTCTTCAAAGCACATCTGAAAATCTACCACAACCCTCCACCTCCGTTCTTTCAATATTTATCGAGCACTTACTACATAGCAGGCCCTGTGCAAGGTGCTGCAGACTCGACAGTGAACAAGATAGAAAAAGACCTGCTCTCTGGGGTTCACAGTCCGTGGGAGACTGTCAATAAAATAATTACCATGAACATATAATTATAGATTGGTGAAAGAGAAGAGCAGAATGGATAAGAGAGCTGAGTGAAGATGAAGACAGTGGCAACCTAGTCTATACGGGGGGGGGGGGGCAGAAAGACTTCTCTGAGAAAGGGACAATTTATGCTGAGACAGGAGGATGAGGGTACTAAGGAGATGGGGTGGGGAGCAGGTGTGGAAACATTGAGGGTGAGAGTAACTGCCCGTGTAAAGGCCCTGAGGTAGGAAAGCCAGCTCTTTGAGGAGCTGAGAAAGGGTCTGGGGGGCTGGGGGGCAGCAGAGAAGGGGACAGAGCTCCTTTACCTTCTAACCTTTCAGGTCCTGAGAGCAATAGACCTCAGAACTCCAAAACTTTGCAATGCAAACCATGGACAGCCTGGTGACCTCTGAGTTCACCCACCCTCTCTTCTTTCCTCCTTCTCAGTGGATCCTGGGACACAGCCTGCGTTTCTGAGGCCAGTCAGGAGGAGGGGCCCATGTTCTCCTGGTCCTTGTAACCCCAAGAGAAAGAGGCAAGAGAAGAGACACTTTACAGGCAAGATCTTCCTTCATTCCTTCCATTTATCCACCCATCCATCCGTCCGTCAGTCCGTCCGTCTGTCCATCCATCCATCCAACATTTACTGAACACACCCTGTGCGTGACACATTCATTCAGTCAGTCTATAAACTTGTACTTGGTGCCTGCGTTATGGTTACGTCTATTATAGATCTTTGGAACTACTTCCTTCATTTAACTAAGCTTCACGGATCACTTACTAATATATGCCACCCTTTGCTACATATCTACTCATTCAATGCTAACTCTCCGCACAAATATTTACTGAGCGTGTACCCTGGGTCAGACATTGTGCTTGAGGATTAAGAATAGTCCTGGATTCATTAAGTAATTTGCTCTCATTGAAAGATCTCCAGATTTAGGTGATTCTACCATTAACAACAAAACATTTTTGAGCAGACACTACCAATTCCTCCATTTATTTATTTATAGTTACTCATACTACAGTTATTTTTTCTCAAAACAGACTCCACACTCGGGGTGAGAGGCATTGTTAATGTCAGTGGATATAAATATGTATTTCAAACATTCTTTTTGATACTTTCTCTCACTCTCTCTTGCTCTCTTGCTCATTCACCAGATTTTTGTCAGATCTGATTAGTACATCATTGTTTTTGCATCATAACGTGGCTGACGAAGGACTTCTATCAGGAAGAAGAGATGCATCAGGTCTGCCAATTCCTGGTTTGGGGCTTGTACTGGCTGTATTGGTTTATCTTCAATCTGCATATCTTTGCAAGCTGCAATACATCACAAGATGCAGAAAGCAAAGATTGAGGTTGCCACTGTGCTCCTACCCGGGCAGCTGTGGGTGGGCCTCCCGCTCTTGCATTAGGACACCTGGTGTACCCTGCCTGACCCGTGTTGATCTGATCTATGCACCAGGATGCCAGTGCCAATACGCATAATTTATCTCAGCCGCGTGTGATGTGTTTCAACGATGTTAGGTTTAATACAAAATCGCACCTCAGTGGATCATCTTGCAGATCCTTGAAACAGAAGCCAGGTCCATGGCAGCTGCTATCTCTTATTTCAGAAGTGGAGACAGCTCTAATGTAGCCTACAGGAAGCATCCAATAAGGGATCCTTGATTCTCCTGGCTAAAACCCTCCAACGTCTTCTCACTGCGTTGAGAAAATATCTAAATCCTTTATTGTGGCCCTCAGGTAAGGACAACTGTATAACTCGTTGTCCAAACCCAAACACTGTTGAAAGTGAAAGGGTAGGCCAAATTTTAGAGGGGCTGGACAATAGGTATAAACTGGAAAAGTCTCAAGGACACTGGGATGAAGGGCCACTTTAGACATGACCCCAAGTTCTCCAACCTCCTGTCCTACAGCTCCCCCACTCCTTCAGGAAGCTCCAGCCGCGCTGGTCTTCTTGCTGGTCCCGTGCCGTGCTAAGCTTTCTCCCTGGCGGGGTTTTCACACTTGCTGGTCCCTCCACCTGGCACACCATCCAGCTTTTCACACGGCTGGTTCCTTCTCATCATCTCATACTTAGTTCAAATATCACCTCCTCAGAGAAACTGTCCGCAATTACCCAACCTAAGTCGCGTCCTCACCCCCTTCCATGCCCCCCACAATGCCACACATTCCCCCTCTATCCATTACCTCATGCTGTTTTTTTAAATAGCACTTATCGCCACGTGAAATTGCCTTTTTATTTATTTATTTGCTTATATATTACATCTTCTCCACTAGATAGTATGCTCCATGAGAGCAGGAATATTGTCTCTTTCATCAGGGTATCCCCAGTACCTAAAACAGTGCCTGGTAGGTAGTAATCACTCTTTAAATATGGAATGAATGAATGGATGGATGAATGAATGAATGAATGAGCACATGACATAAAAACTTTCTTGGGGCTCAGTGACTTGGCCAAGGTAGCCTGCCTAGTCAGGGCAGATCTGGGGTTCACAGTAAGTCAGTCTCTGTCTGTTACTCCGCTCTGCAGTTACATAGCAGAGAACCCAGAGTCCAACATGGACAGTGACATGGCCCTGGGGCAGAGACGAAGCAATGTGGAAGGAAGCCAGCCTGGGGAAAAGACTTTGTACCTGCTCCCTTCTGTGAACTTGCCTTTCTGGTCTCTCCATTTGGAATGCTCTTCTCTGCCTTCACCTGGCTCACTTCTATTAACCAGCTAAGACTGAGCTCAGGGTTTGACCCGGTGTCACAGTGGTTAAGTTTGAGTGCTCCACTTCGGCCGTTCCGGGTTTGTGGGTTCAGATCCTGGGCACGGACTTAACACTGCTCGTCAAGCCATGCTATGGTGACCCACATACAAAATAGAGGAAGATTGGCATAGATGTTAGCACAGCGACAATCTTTCTCAAGCAAAAAGAGGAAGATTGGCAACAGATGTTATGCTCAGGGCCAATCTTCCTCACCAAAAAATAAAAAAAAAGGACTGAGCTCAATTTAGTGAAGTGGCAGGATACAACACAAATTTATAAAGACTAGAAGCCATAAGGAAAATATTTACCAGTTTGAATTTATATATATTAAAACCAAAAACTTCCACATTGGGGTAGACATTGCAAAGTGAAAAGATAAACAAGAGGCTGGGAGAAAATATTTGTAACACATATAACAGACAAAGGATTATTCTCTGTAGTCTATAGAGGGTTCCTATAAATAAATAAAAAGGCAAAGCAATTAAAGAAACTCAGGCAGAATGGATAAACAAACTGTGGTACATCCATACAATGGAATAATACTCAATGATAAAAACAGGTGAAAGGATACGAACAGACAATTCAAGACTAGAAATAAAAATGGGCAATTAAATTATGAATACACCAGTTATCAGGAAAATGCCAAATAAAACTTGATATGATTTTTCATCCATCAGACTGCCAAAAATTTAAAAGATTGATAATATTCAGTGTTGATGAGGGTGGGGGGAAATGGATACTTTTATACACTATTAATGGGAATGTAAATTGGCAAAGTCTTTTTGGAGAAAAAATTGGCAATTTGTACCAAAAATATTTTTAAATGCACCACCACTTTTTAAGTATACCTCACTTATAGGGATCTAGTTTATTGAAATTCACTGGCCAAAGCTCTATTTATGAAGCTACCATTCATTACCGCAGCATTGGTTTAAATTAGAAACAAGCCAAATATTCACCATAGGGTAATGGATAATAAAAAATATGGTACATTTATACACCATAATACTACAAAAATGTATTAGACCCATAAGTACTGAAATGAAAAAACGTCCATGATATACGTTAAGTTAAAAAGCGATTTGCTGAATAGTGTGTAAAGCATGTTCACATTTCTCTGGAAGATACAATTTTAGAACATTCTTAGCCACTCATTTTTATGATATTTGAATCTTTTACCAAAATAAACATTTTTGTAAAAAAGAGAAAAAGTTATTTTACAAAGCATCAGTGTTTTTTAAAACGATTAAAAACTTTTTCTTAACTAATTTTATTATTGAACTTAATTGAAGGTCTGTCCTCATCGGCTAAATGATTTATGTTATATAAACATAGAAAAATATCATTATTACCTTTCGGGAATTTAAATTAGAACAAAAACCAACCTCACAGAATCAGCAGCTGTGGAATACCCTGAGAAGGGTTTGGACTTGCTGCCACAGAAATAGAGCATAGGCTTGGCAGTCACTAATTAGCTGTGTGACTTCAGACAGACTCTGGAGGCTCGCAGTCCTCATTTGCAAAATGAACATTAACAAAAACCTAATGTAAGAGGTCTGAGAAGCAAAAGTGGGGTTACTGAGGGCAGAGGGAAGAATAATGAGCCAAAATAAGTAAAATCAGAGACTAGATTGGTGTATTCATGTCAGATTCCATGCAATTTACCTCCTTCCAAACTCCAGAGTTACAGCTATGCTGGAGAATTGATTTACACTGGTCGCTGAAGGAATTCAGTTGCACAATTGAAATGATAACCACAATCATTTCACCTCTACGATTTAATAATAATCTGAGGGTTCTAGACAATGCAAGGAGACCAAAAAAAAAAAGACCAAAAAAAAAAAAAACCCAACAAAAAGTACAATTGCTGGAAATATAGACTCAAATTTATAAGACTCAAACTTTAACCCAGCCTTAGTTAAAATCAAAAGAAACTAATGCTCACAAGGGTATTTGATGAGAAGGCTGGGAAGGAAATATATTTTTAAAATTATTTGAGAAAGCAAGTGTTGTGCTGGTTATTGCTGTCTTAGCAAGAGAAGGAAGAAAGAGTTAGCACTGTTGGAGACCAGCCAGGTGTCATCAAAGATCTAATTTATGATTCGACTATACATCCTTGATTCCTTGTCATCACGATGGCAGTTCCTCTCAATGTGTTTATTCGTGTTCAAGGAGAGGGAACTATGTAAAGAGGTTCCACGAGATATTCATCTGTTAGAGTACAAGAGGTTTTTTGTTTCTGTTTAAGCTCACAGGAATGTAACCTTTAACCACAAGGCTTAGGATAACCATAAAACTTGTAAAAATATATTTATTATGACATCGCATTTGCTCATTTAGGCCACCAAATATGCTTATTATAGGAAATTGAAGTTGTTCACTTAACCTGTAAATGAACTCAATGGTTTTATGATAATTAATGTACCATTTTATAAATGAAGTAATTTACGTTGCATAAATATTTGTTGGCTCAAAGAATTGCCGAGAGAGCTGGAGAACCAGGTTTGAGGTTATGGGGTGAGAATCACCACCAAAGTAATGACATACAACTGGTCTGGTGAGGACACCTCTGCTGTCATCCCAGAAAGGTAAATGCTGCAGTGACATTGCTGATGGCACTGGGACCTGGGGGCTACCACTGGCACTGTCGTCACTGCTGATTCCAGAAATTGGATGCTGCTGCCACATCTCCACTACTGTCAGTGGCGACGCTCCACTGTCTGTTTATTTCTTAGCTCCCGATTCAAAATTCAGTATGGTGCATTTGATTGGCTGCACCTAGGTCATGTGCTCAGTCCTTGCTGCAGAGGAGCCTGGGAAAGTAAGTATCTGGCCGTTTCAGCTTCTACAGTGGGAAGAGGGCTATGCCGTCACCAAGACTGTTAAGATGGGAAAAGGGGTACCAAATACAGGAAATATAGGAAAGGGGTTTAGATTCTGAGCAGTCAATAAAAAGTATAAAAGGCCATCATATCTGGTTAACCCCAAACATCCTGTTACTCTGCACCTGCACCCAAACAAGTGGATGTTGTGAGAGAAAATGTCTTCACCATACTGATTGAACTTACTTTCCATTTATGCCACAAGTCTCAAATGAGCTTGCAACACTTGCAACACAGACTATTCTCCTTCACTTTCCTAGTAAATTCATTTTTCTACTTTCTGAGATACTATTTCCTATTTTTCTCTCCTCAAATCTCCGTCATCTCCCCCTCATCTCAGTGGTGTTTTTGTTTAGCGATCACTCTAGAAAACAGATGCAAGCAAAGGAGCTCTATCTCCTTTTTCCACCAATGCACCCCTTCCATTTGTTCTCTGAATCCCATCCCCTCTCACCTACTCAAAGACTTTGCCCCTGCAATCTCCCCTCTTCCATTCTTCTGGATCATTCCCATTGGCACGGAAACGTGTCTTCATATCACTCATCTTCAAAAACATAAACAAAACAAAAACATGCTCCAAGCCCACGTCCCCTTCCAACTCTTGCCTCATTTCTCTGTTCTCTTTCCCAAACAAACCTCATCCTTCAAATTGTCTCTTCTTGCTCTCACTCTTCCTCATCTCCAACTTTCCCGCAAACCACCTCAATCAGGCTCTTGCCCTCACTATTTTATCAAGGTCACCAATGACCTACATCTTGCCAAAGCCAAGGTTTGCTTGTTTGATTTTTCTGCTGGCATCTTACTGAACTTCTCAGCAGCATTTGAATCTGTTGAGCACTTTGTCCTCTTTGATACGCTTTCTTCTTCAGCTTCCGGGACTTGGCGCTCCCCTAGTTTCCTCCCCCTTCTCAACTTACTGCACATCCCCAGGACTCTGTCGTTAGTGGTCTTCTCTACATTCCCTCCCTCAGGGATTTCCAGCCTCTTTACCTAGTTTTTTTTTTTGCTCTATGAATTTTATCACATTTCCCCTCAACTTCTTTTTTTTTTTATTTTATTTATTTATTTTGCCCCCAAAGCCCCAGCAGATAGTTGTATGTCATAGTTGCACATCCTTCTAGTTGCTGTATGTGGGACGTGGCCTCAGCATGGCCGGAGCAGCGGTGCGTCGGTGCCCGCCCGGGATCCGAACCGGACCGCCAGCAGCGGAGCGCGCGCACTTAACCACTAAGCCACGGGGCCGGCCCCTCCCCTCAACTTCTTATTCTGAAAATTTTCAAGCTTCCCAAAAAGTTGGAAGAAGAGTAACACTGATAAACACCTCCATAAAATTCATGAGTTGCTAACATTTAGCCAACATTTGTGTGTGTACTCTGTCTCTGCCTCTCTCCCTCCCTTCTTCCTCATCCCCACATACTTAATTTTTTTGCTGAACCATTTGAAAGCAAGTTTCAATCAACAAGACACTTCTCCCTTAAATATTGTAGCATATATATCCCAAGATTGGAATAATTTTCCTAAGTAACTATAAATCTATCATTACATCTAAGAAAATTAACAATAAGTTGATATCATCTAATATGCAGTACACATTTAAATTTCCCTAAGTCTCTGAAATATGACTTTTATAGAAGTTTTTCATTTAGATCCAAGATCCAGTGAAGATTTATCTATTACATTTGGTCATTATAGTCTCTTTTATTGTAAAATAGACAATCCTTCCCTTGCCTTTTTTTTTTAATCCCCATAAAATTGACTTTTTTGAAGATCCACCTCTTATAGAATGCATTCTAGACCAGCGGTTCTTAACTAGGGTAACTTTGCCTCTTAGGGGAAATTTGGCAACATCTGGAAACATTTTTAGTTGTCACAAGTGGGGAGATGTGTCTTAGTACTTTCAGGCTGCTACAATAAAATACCACACACTGGCTGGCTTATAAAAAACAGAAATTTATTTCTCACAGTTTTGGAGGCTGGGAAGTCCAAGATTAAGGTGCCGGCAGGTTCGGTGTCTGGTGAGAACCTGCTTCCGGTTCATAGACAGCTGTCTTTTTGCTATAATCTCAAAATCTCATGATTAGGTTCAGGCTCAAGATTTTTTAGTGCAAAAACTACACAGGTGATACTGTGGCTTTTTAATGAATCTGATCAGGAGGCCCTTCCTGTCAGACTGTCCCTCTGGTGGTCCCTAAGTCTGATCACCTAGTTAAGTGGAGACAGCTAGATCTCCATCATAAAGCTACATTCCCCATTTGTAATTAGTAAGCATTCTGTGGGCTGATACTTGAAGATCTTGTGAATATTCTATCGCCCAAAAATATTTTATCCAACAGTTTAGGACTGATGATTCTTTGGTCATCAATCAAGGATCCATTGATGATCTTACCTGAACCAACTATTATACTAAGTGTTGCAGAATGGTTATTTTCTTTTGTTCTATCATTCTTTCTATGATTATTAGCTGGCATTCTTCTGTAAAGAAGAGTTTTTCATTTCTATTTCTCTTTTTCATTTTAGTATTGCTATGGACAAATGGAAAATTTTGATTTCATATATTATAAACCATTATTATTATTATTCATTTTGATGCTCAAGTTGTCACTAATTTGGCCAGTGGGAGCCACTTCAAGCTGTCTCCTGTGTCCTTTTCGCATTTCCATTTGTCTTGGAGCTTTCTTTAGTATTCTTAGTCTTTGCTTTCTGGCACAAAATATGTCCCAGGCTCACCTTCTACTTTCCCTGCCCCTGCCCTGGAATCATCCATTTCTCCAAATATTCCATGTTTATTTTTTCCCTCCCCAAAGCCCCAGGACATAGCTGTATATTCTAGTTGTAGGTCCTTCTGATTCTTCTATGTGAGCCACCACCACAGCATGGCTACCAACAGACGGGTGGTATGGTTCTGCGCCCAAGAACCAGGCCGCCAAAGTGGAGCGTGCCAAACTTTAACCACTGAGGCCATCAGGGCTGGCTCTCCATGTTTCTTTTAATGGGGCATGGTATTTAGTACCCAAGAACTGGGTGCTAGATGTGTTCATTGCTACTAGGCTACTATTGCTTCTAAGCTCTTTCAGTGGACAGAGCAAAAGTCTGGAACTCTTGAAAAAACTATACATTAAAAAATTATAAATTAATATTAACACCAGCAATTCAACAAATACCACTCCACCTTTGTCTTTCTATATTTGTATCTTTCTTCTCCCACAGTGAAAATCCTTGTTCTCAACAAAATCAATATATTTTCTCTACCCTATAATATACACATAATAGTTTGAGAATTACTCCCTATATAGTGATTTTTATTAGTCTCTGGTTCATCTTGTGTTTCCTTTTGCGAAAAATGAAGATGTACAGATAGAATCACTTCTAGAACGGCAGAGTAAAAATCTCTGAAAATCTGCTCCTCCACAAAAGCAATGAGAACACTGGCAAAAATTGTCAAAATCCACTTTTTCAGAACTCTGAAAGTTAACCAAATGCTTCCTAAAATCCAAGGAGGATTTATTCAAGAAAAACAGCTTAAACTAGGTAAGAACAGAAAGTTTTCTGGCATTTTAAGATACTGTATTCCCATCCCCCTCTCCTTAGCTTTGCAGTAGCCTTGAAACTATAGTAGCTATGAAAACCAGCAGCCTAGAAGCCACTAGAGAGGATAGAATAGGCTGGAACCTCCCCCTAAAATCCCCAACTCAGAGAATTGTCACTATTTGATCTGTCTGGCAACTCCCTAAAAATCTCCACTCTTAGGGCGTTTTTAATTTGAACTGACGCAGAGCTCACTGCATGCAAACAGCCCTATCCCCAGGGCATTGGTTGAAAAAAAAAAAAAATCAGCTGCAACTGTTTAACATCACAGCTGCAAGGGGGGTAATACTAGTTGGGGCTAACAAGAGGCTGACCAAAGAGCTTAAAAGGATAAAGCTGGGGAATGAGATGTCCATAATGGGCATTGATAATCTCTGACTTATTCTTGGGACTCTAGAAGGACACACGCATGTGCAGGGCTGTGTGTATGTCCAAGAAAGACCTGAGAGGCCTCCATCTCTCACTTCTGGCCAACCTTGAGGCTTTGCACAAGCAAGAAATGAAGGGTAAGAGAGTTGTAAACTGCCTGCTGAAGAATTGAAGTCATGACCAAACACACACCCAGAACCCCTTGGCAAAGCCTGTGAGACTTATTGGTTTGAGGCATTTAAACAAATCTCTGCCCAATTATTAGCTGATTATTAAACTAATTGAATAGAGACTTCAGTGGCTATACAGACAAGAAATACAGACTTTACAGATTTAGTCCAGGAGAGTCATTAAACAAACAAATAGCAATGGCATCCACAGCAAACTGAAACAACAACAAATCCCAGGGAGTGGGGAATCTGATTTCCAGAGTTGTCACATTATATAATTTAAAATGTCTAGTTTTCAATAAAAAATTATGATTCATAATGAGGCATCATTCATGTCTGGACATGAAAGTATGGCCCAAACACAGGAAAGAAAGTAATCAATAGAAGCTGTCCCTGAGGAAGGCCAGACATTGGACCTACTAGATAAAGACTTTAAATCAGGGGCTGGCCCGGTAGCGCAAGCAGTTAAGTGCGTGCACTCTGCTGCGGCAGCCTGGGGTTCACAGGTTTGGATCCCGGGTGTGCACCGACGCACCGCTTGTTAAGCCATGCTGTGGCAGCATCCCATGTAAAGTAGAGGCTAATGGATGTTAGCCCAGGGCCAGTCTTCCTCAGCAAAAAAAATAAAATAAAATAAAAGAGGAGGATTGGCATTCGATGTTAGCTCAGGGCTGGTCCTCCTCACAAAAAAAATAAATAAATAAAAATAAAGACTTTAAATCAGCTGTTATAAATATGCTCAAAGAACTAAAGGAAACCATATCTAAATCACTAAATTAAAGTATGAGAATGATGCTTCACCAAATAAAGAATATCAACAAAGATATGGAAATTATAAAAAGGGATAACATAGAAATTCAGGAGTTGAAAAGTACAATAACTAAAATGAAAAATTCACTAGAGAGGCTAAAAAGAAAATTTGAACTGGCAGAAGAAAGAATCAGTAAACTTGAAAATAGGTCATTTGAGATTATCCAGTCTGAGAAATAGAAAAAAGAATGAAGAAAAATGAAAAGAACCTAAGAAATCTGTGGGATACACACCATCAAACATACTAACATATGAATAACAGAAATCCTAGAAGGAGAAGAGAGAGAAAAAGAATGTTTAAAGAAATAATGGCATGGGGCCAGCCCCGTGGCGTAGCAGTTAAGTGCGCGTGCTCTGCTGCTGGCGGCCCGGGTTTGGATCCCAGGTGCGCACTGATGCACCGCATGTCAGGCCATGCTGTGGTGGCATCTCATATAAAGTAGAGGAAGATGGGCACAGATGTTAGCCCAGGGCCAGTCTTCCTCAGCAAAAAGAGGAGGATTGGCATGGATGTTAGCTCAGAGCTGATCTTCCTCACACACAAACAAAGAAATAATGGCAGAAAACTTCCCAAATTTGATGGAAAACATTAATTTGCACATTCAGGAGGCTCAACTAACTCCAAGCATGATAAACTCAAGTGATGCATTCCTAGCTGCATCATAGTCAAACTGTTAAAAACCGAAGCGAAAGAGCAAATATTGAAAGCAGCAAGAGAAAAGTGACCCATCACACACAAGAAATCTGCAATGACATTAACAGCTGACTTCTCATAAGAAACCATGGAGGCTGGAAGGCAGTGGGATGACATATTCAAAGTGCTAAAGGAAAAAGACTGTCAACCAAGAATTCCATATCTGGCAAAATTATCCTTCAAAAATGAAGGAGAAATTAAGATAGTCCCAGAAAACAAAAACTAAGAGAATTCATTGCTAGCAGATCTTCCCTACAAATAATACTAAAGGTAGTCCTTCAGGCTAAAACGAAAGGACACTGGACAGTAACTCAAATCCACACAAAGAAGTAAAGAATAACAATAAAGGTAACTACAAAGTCATAAGACAACATAAATTCATTTTTTGTTTGTAACTCTTTTTTTCTTCTATCTGACTTCAAAGACAAGTGTATAAAGCAATAATTATAAAGCTGTGTTTATGGATATATTAGTTTTCTCTTCTACTTTATCAGTAATACATTACATGTAAATGTATTAAATACTCCAATGAAAAGGCAAAGATTGTCAATGAAATAAAGAATAACATTAAGTATATGCTGTTTCAAGAGCCATTTAAATTCAAAGACACTAAAAGGATGGAAAAGATAGTCCATGAAAACAGCATTCAAATGAGAAATAGAATGGCTATATTGATACCATATAAAATATACTTTAAGGCAAAAATTGCTACTAGAGACAAAGAAGGACATTTTATAATAATAAAAAGGTTAATCCATTATAGTTATAATTATATATGCACCTAATAACGGAGCCCTAAAACATATGAAGCAAAAATTGACAGAATTGAAGGCAGATACAGCCAATTCAACAACAATAGTTGGAGGCTTCAATACCCCATTTTCAGTAACAGATAGAACAACTAGAAAGAAGATCAATAAGGAAATAGACGATTTGAGCAACACTATAAACCAACTGGACCTAACAGACACCCAACAAAAACAGAAAACACATTCTTTTCAAGTGCATATAGAATATTTTCCAAGATAGAGCATAACTTAGGTCATAAAATAATCCTTGACAAGTTTAAAAGGATTGAAATCATACAAAGCAAGTTCTCCAGCCACAATGGAATGAAATTAGAAATCAATAGCATAAGGATATTTGGTAAATTCACAAATATGTGGAAATTAAACAGCACACTTCTAAAGAACCAATGGGTCAAAGAAGAAATTACAAGGGAAATTAGAAAATACTTTGAGATGGATGAAAATGAAAACATAACATTTCAAAACTTATGGACAGCAGTTAAAGCAGTGATTAGAGGGAAATTTATACATATAAAGGCCTATAGTAAAAAGAAGAAAGATCTTGAGCCGGCCCTGATGGCCTAGTGGTTAAAGTTTGGCGCTCTCACCTCTTCAGTGGCCCAGGCTCATTTCCTGGTTGTGGAACCACCCGTCTGTCAGGTGCCATGCTGTGGTGGCGGCTCACATAGAACTAGAAGGACTTAAAACTAGAATATGCAACTGTGTACTGGGGCTTTGGGCAGGAAAAACAAAGCACAGAGAAAGAGAAGAAGATTGGTAACAGATGTTGGCTCAGGGCAAATCTTTCCCTGCAAAAAAAAAAAAGAAAGAAAGAAAGCTGTTAAATCCATAACCTTACTTTGTACTTTAGAACACTAGAAAAAGAACAGCAAATGAAACACAAAGCAATATAAAAATAATAAATATAAGAGTGAAAATGAATGAAATGGTGAATTGAAAAATATTAGAGAGAATCAACAGAACCAAAAGTTAAGTTCTTTAAAAAGGTCAACAAAATTTACAAACCTATAGTGAGATTGACCAAGAAATGAAAACAGAGGACATTACTCCCAACCTTATAGAAATAAAAGGTTAGTAAGAAAATATTATGAACAATTGTATGAAATTAAGTTAGATAATTTAGATGAAATGGAGAAATTCCTAGAGAGATACCAACTGCTGAAACTGACTCATGAAGAAATAGAAAATATGAATAGATCTATAACAAATAACAAGATTGAATTAAGTAATAAAAAATACTCACAAAGTAAAGCCCAGGACCAGATGGCTTCACTGGTGAATTCTACTAAATGTTTAAAGAAGAATTAACACCAATACGTCACAAAATTTTCCAAAATATAGACAAGAGGGGACAGTTCCCCACTCATTCTGTGAGTCTAGTATTATCTTAATAACAAAACCAAAAAAAAAGACATCACAAGAAAGAAAACTACAGACCAATAGTCCTTGTGAATACAGATGAAAAAAAATCCTCAACAAAGTACTAGGAAACCAAATTCAGCAACGCATAAAAGGAATCACACAGCGTGGTCGAGTAGGATTTATTCCAGGAATGTAAGGCTGGTTTAATACCTGAAAATGAATCAGTGTAATACACCATATCAATGGAGTAAAACAAACAGACAGACAAACACACACAGAATCATCTCAAATAGACAGAAAAAACACAGAAATACAGAAAAAACACTTGACAAAAATCCAACATCTTTTCATGATAAAAACACTCAACAAAGTAGGAATACAAAGGAACTTTCTCAACCTGATAAAGAACATCTATAAAAAAACTATTTTTAGTGATATATGTATGAGCCCCTGTGTTTAGTGGTGCATGGCGTATGTGCCACTGTGTTTAGTAACGTATGCGTGAGACACTGTGTTTGGTGGTGCGTGGTGTGTGTTCTACTGTATGAAACACTGTGTTTAGTCATGCATAGTGTGTGTGCTATTGTGTTTAGTGATGCATATGTAAGACACTGTGTTTATAGGTGTGTGATGTGTCTGCTGCTGTGTTTGGTGATATATGCATGAGACGCTGTGTTAAGTGGTGGATAGTGTCTATGCTACTGTGTTTAGTGATGTATGTGAGAGAGATTGTGTGTAGTGCTCATAGTTTATGCTCTTTCTTAAGCGATATATGTGTGAGACACTATGTTTAGTGGTGCATAGTGGGTGTGCTACTGTGTAAAATAATGAAAGCTTTCCTCCCAAGGTCAAGAACAATACAAAGATGTCCACTCTCATCACTTCTATTCAACATCAGACTGGAATTTTTATCCAGGGCAATTAAGCAAGAAAATGAAATACAAGGCATCCAAATTGGAAAGAAAGAAGTAAAACTATCTTTATTCTCAGATGACATGATCTAGTACATAGAAAATCCTAAGGCATCCACTAAAAACTACTGAAACTAATAAATGAGTTCAGCAAGAGTACAGGATACAAGACTAATATACAAAAATCAGTTGTATTTCTACACACTAGCAGTGAAAAATCTAAAAATGAAATTAAGAAATAAATTCCATTTATAATAGCTCAAAAACAATGAAATATTTAGGGATAAATTTAACAAAAGAAGTGCAAAATATATACCCTGAAGACTATAAAACATTGTGAAAGAAATTTAAGACAGAAATAAATGGAAAGGGGCCGGCCCCGTGGCTTGGCAGTTAAGTGCACGCGCTCCACTGATGGCGGCCCGGGTTCGGATCCCGTGTGCGCACCGACTCACCCCTTCTCTGGCCATGCTGAGGCCGCGTCCCACATACAGCAACTAGAAGGATGTGCAGCTGTGGCATACAACTATCTACTGGGGCTTTGGGGGGAAAATAAATAAATAAAATTATATATAAAAAAAAGAAAGAAATGGAAAGACATGCCATATTCATGGATTAGAAGATTTAACATTGTTAAGATGGCAATACTCCTCAAAATTATCTACAGATTCAACATATTGTCTTTCAATATCATAGTGGCTTATTTGAAGAAATTGACAGGCTGAACCTAAAATTCATATGGGAATTCAAGGGACCCAAAACAGCCAAAACAATCTTAAGAATAAAGTTGGAGGATTCACACTTCTTGATTCAAAATATTGTATATCTCATAAGAAACCTGAGTCCAGAATATAAAAAGAACTCTTACAACTCAACAATATAAAGAAAAATAACCCAATTAAAAAATGGGCAAAGCTACATCTTAAACTTACACAATGTTATGTGTATCAATTATATCTCAATAAAGCTGGGAAAAAATGGGCAAACGATCTGAATAGACATTTCTTCAAAGAAGATATACAAATGGCCATAAGCACATGAAAATATGTTCAACACCATTAGCCATTAGGGTAATGCGATTCCAAATCTCAATGAGATACCACTTCACATTCATTTGGATGGCTAAAATAAAAAACATAAACAATAAATAACAAGTGTTGTCAAAGATGTGGAGGACTTAGAATCCTCATACATTGCTGGTGGGAATGTAAACTGGTGCAGCCACTTTGGAAAACAGTTTGGCAGTTCCTCAAAATGCTAAACATAGAGTTACCATATGACCCAGCAATTCCGCTTATAGTTATATAACCAAGTGAAATGAAAACACGTGTTTACACAAACATGAATATGCACAGCAGTGTTATGTGGGAATAACCCAGATGTCCCTCAACTGATAAATGGATAAACAAAACGTGGTGTATACATACAATGGAATATTATATGGCCGCAAAAGGAAACAAAGTGTTGACGCATACTACAACATGAAGGAAGCTTGAAAACATCACGTTTAGCGAAAGAAGCCAGACACAAAAGACAAAATATTGTATGATTCCATTTATGTGAAATGCTCAGAGTAGTAAAATCTATATACATTGAAAATAGAGCAGTGGTTGCCAGGGGCTGGAGGGAGAGGGGAATAGTGAGTGATTATAATGGGTATGGCATTTCCTTTTGTGTTGATGAAAATGTTCCAAAATTGATTGTGGTGACAGTTGCATATCTTCATGAATATACTAAAAACCACTGATGTGTATACTTTAAAAGGGTGATTTTTATGTTGTATGAATTATACCTCAATAGGCTATGATAAAAAATTAGGAAATACAGAATATATAGGCTTATTTCTCCATTTTTTCTTAACAAAATGTAGCATATTATATATACTTTTTTGAACTCTGCTTTTTTTCACTTAACAATATATCTTGGGGGCCGGCCCCGTGGCTTAGCGGTTAAGTGCGCGAGCTCCACTGCTGGCGGCCGGGGTTCGGATCCCGGGCGCGCACCAACGCACCGCTTCTCTGGCCATGCTGAGGCCGCGTCCCACATACAGCAACTAGAAGGATGTGCAGCTATGACATACAACTATCTACTGGGGCTTTGGGGGAAAAAATAAATAAAATAAAATTATTAAAAAAAAATATATATCTTGGTATTCACTTCATATTAGTACACAGTATTCCTCTTCATTCTCTTTTATGGCTATGTAGTACTCAATAATTTAGCTGTACTATCTTTAATTCAACAAGTTTCCTATGTAGGTGGCATTTGGGTTGTTTCCAATATTTTGCTATTAAAAATAATGCCACAATTAACAACCTTGTGCATTTGTTGTTTCATTTTTTGCAGATGTATCCTCAGGGTAACTCTGTATAAAAGAGATTACTGCGACAAGGGCTAAATGCATATGAATACATAATTTTGTTAAATATTGCCAAATTTTCCCTCCATAGTGTTTCTTCCATTTTGTGCTTCCAACAGCAGTGTAAGAAAGTGCCTATTTTCTTTACAGCTTCATTAATAGGATAGGTTGTCAACTTTTTGAATTTTTGTCAATTAATGGGTAAGAAACAGTATCTCAGTGTAGTTTCAATTCGAATTCTAAGTGAAATTGAGCATCTTTTGATATGTTTAAGGATCTTTTGATGCCTTTTTTTTTTTAATGAACTGCCATGCACTTTGCCCATTTTTCTATGAGGTTTTTGGTCTTATTTCTCTAGATTTTTACAGAGCTCTTTACGTATTTTAGCTGTTGACTATAACTATCACCTAAACTGGTGAGTCTCAGACCACTTGTCCATACCTGAACACCAAATTTTTTTTTTTTTTTGTGAGCAAGATCAGCCCTGAGCTAACATCTGCCAATCCTCCTCTTTTTGCTGAGGAAGACTGGCCCTGAGCTAACATCTGGGTGATCTTCCTCCATTTTATGTGGGACGCCGCCAGAGCGTGGCCTCACAAGCGGTGCGTCTGTGTGCGCCCAGGATCGGAACTTGGCGGAGCGCGCACACTTAACCGCTAAGCCACTGGTGGGCCCTGAGCTCCAAATTTGTATATCCAACTATCTACTTGACATTTCCATTTAGATACCCAATAGGCTCTTAGATTTACCATGGCAAAAAACAAATCCCCATCTCAAAAAATTATATCCAAACACCTGACCATTTTTCCATATCTCCTCTGGTATAACCCTGGACCAAACCACCATTTATCTCCCTGACTATGGCAGCACCTCCTAACCAGCCTCCCCACTTCCATCTTTACCTCTCCTCTCCCCATAATCCATTTTCCAAATAGCGACCAAGGTGATCTCTTCAAAAGTGTAAATGGAATCCTGTAGCTCTTTGATTTAAAACTCTCCAATGGCTTCCCATAGTAGATGGAATAAAACAGAATATAATTCAATCTCCTGCTGTGGCTTCAATGTCTTAAAGGATTTGACCTTGCCTACCTCTCCAGTTGTCTCCCACCACTCTGGCCCTCGTTCACCTTGCTCCAGTCATCGTGGCTTTCTTTTGCCTTTTGAACACGCCAGGCTTGTCATGCTGTTAGGACTTTTACAAGTTTCTCCTCTTTTTGCATGAATATTCTTTCCCTTACGTCCTTCCATGGCTGCCTCCATCTTCCCACTCAGGTCTCAGCCGAAGTAGCCCCACACCGATCCTCCATTGCTCTAGTTAATTTTATTCAAAGCTTTTCTCAAAAACAGTTGCTGCTCTGGACATCTTAGTTATATGAGCAAACAAATTCCCTTTGTTTTCTGAAACCAGTTTGAGATTTTTTATTCCCTTGCAACAAAAATAATTCTAGTTGAGAGCCAGTCCTGATGGCCTAGCAGTTAAAGTTAGGGCGCTCTGCTTTGGCAGCCCGACTTTGGTTCCTGGTTGCAGAACCATACCACTTGTCTATCAGTAGCCATGCTGTGGTGGCAGCTCACACAGAAGAACTAGAAGAATTTACAACTATACACAGCTATGTACTGGGGCTTCTGAGGGGGAAGAAAAAGGAGGAAGTTTGGCAACAAATATTAGTATAGGGCGAATCTTACTCTGCAAAAAAAAAAAAAAGAATCTATAAAAAAATACTAATAATTCTAGTTAATATATTTATAGGACTTTATCAACAATAAAAGTAGCATTTCAAATCAGTGGGGAAATAATGATTTGGGAACAACTGCCTATCCATCTGAAAGAATAGTTGGATCCTCAACCTCATACCAAATAAAAAGTTATTTCTTGTAGATTAAAAAGCTAAACATGAAAAACCAAAACTACAAAAATATTGGGAAAACTATTGAGAATACATTTATGATTTTTGGGGTGAGAAAGGCCTTCTTGGACAAGAAGAAAAATTCAGAAGCTATAAAAAGATGAATAATAGGGGCTGGCCCAGTGGTGTAGTGGTTAAGTTCGCATGCTCTGCTTCAGCAGCCCGGGGTTCGCAGGTTCGGATCCCGGGTGCGGACCTACGCACCGCTCATCAAGCCATGCTGTGGCGGCGTCCCATTTACAAAATACAGGAAGATGGGCACAGATGGTAGCTCAGATCCAACCTTCCTGAGCAAAAAGAGGAAGATTGGCAATGGATGTTAGCTCACGGCCAATCTTCCTCACACACACACACAAAAAGATGAATAAGTCGACAATTAAAATTTGAAACTTCTATAAATAAATAACACTATTAATGTGATTAAAATTAAAAGACAAATAACAAACTGGAAGAAAATATACCATATATAACATACAAAAGATTAATATTCAGAATATGTTAAGAGTTCCTACAAACCAGTAATAAAAGACAACCAGTAACAAATGGGCAAAAGATATATAAGACTCATTGTAGAAGAAATACAAACAACTAATAAAAATATGAAAAGATTCCTAACCTCACTGATATTCAGGGAAATGCTTATTCAAATGACGTTAATATATAATCTTTTGCCCATCAGATTGGCAGACATAAAGAAGATTGATAAAAGCCAAAATTGCAAGAATGTGCAGAAATGAATATGTTCATACTCTCTTGGTAGGAATATACACTAATGTGATACTTTTTGAGAGTAATTTGTCAGTATCTATTATAATGAAAAAATGTTCATGACCTTTGATTTAGTAATTCCAAGTGGGTAGGTAAATCTCCTAGAAAACTACTCATATAAATGCCTAAAGAGGCATGCACGTTCCTTGCAGCATTGTTTATAAATAACAAAAAATTGTAATTAACCTAACCATTTACCAAAATGGAAAACTCTATGGGAGTTAAAAAGAATGAAGTAGAGTTATATGTACTGACTATATTATTAAGGAAAAAAGCAAGTTCAGAATAATATGTGCAGGGGCCAGCCCTGTGGCGTAGTGGTTAAGTTTGGCACACTCTGCTTCAGCAGCCTAGGTTCACGGGTTCGAATCCTGGGCACAGACCTACACCACTCGTCTGCCATGCTGTGTAGAGGAAGATTGGCAAAGATGTTAGCTCAGGGCGAATCTTCCTCAAGCAAAAAGGGGAAGATTGGCAACAGATGTTACCTCAGGGCCAATCTTCCTCAACAACAACAACAACAATAAAAAAGAATAATATGTACGATATGATCTTATCTATGTGAGGAACAGAAACATGCATATTTCTACATGTTCATAGATGCACAGGAAAATGTCTACAAAGATTCATACAAAGCTGACACTAGTAGTTTACCCTGGGAACGGGTGTGGGGTTTTGTGTGTGTGTGTGGTGGGGAGGAGAGGTTGAGGGGGTACTTTTCCTTTATCTGTATTTTTAAAAGATTTAGAACTAGAATTTTACTGGAGTAATTTGAAAAAAAAAAAGAAATATAAGGGAGGTTAACTTTTGGAGATATCGCTGAAAATTCTGAAAATGAATTCAGTTGATAATGATATGGCAGTGTAGGGGTATTGGCTGATATCTGATAGATACGGTTAGCCAGCACTGACAGCAAAAAAGCATACACTTGCAGTCAGACAGACTTGGATTTGAATTCTGATTCTTCCATTCATTGTGTACCTCGGGCCTGTAATTTAACCTCTCTGAGCTCTGGGATAATAAATGGAATCTACTTCATAGGGCTGTTATGAGGATAGAGGCAATTATACAGGTAAGCTTTCTAGCACATAGTAGGTGCTCAGTTAAGTGGTATTACTTTTAGTAGTAATGGTTAAATTAATGGTCTGTAAACCAATGAAAAGTGAGAAGCTGATGAATGGTGACCAAATAGAATTGAATCACACACATTTAATTTGTAGACTGTAGATCTCAACAAGGATTCCTCGTTATTTGCTCTAAATACTCCTAGTGTTATTCATTTGTTCATCCATTCATTCACTCATTCATTCAATCAGTATTTACTGAGAACTTCCTATGTTAGGCACTAGAAATACAACGTTAGATATAAATGACTCTGGCTTTATTTTCTTATTTTCTTTTATTTATTTTCTTATTTATTATCTTCCCCGCAATGGGAGAAAGAGACACATACCTAGTTGGCAATGAACATAGCATGGGAGTTACGCATATGAGCACTGGACGCATACAATCCGGCTCTGACTTGCATCTCTATCACTTACTAGCTCTGTGACCTTGGATGACTTATTTACCTTTGGTTCCATCATCTACAAAATGGGTTGACAACAGTCCTCCCCTCCATAACCCCATCATAAGATTCTTAAGAGGATTAAATGAGTCAATACAAGGGTAAAGTACTTTGCCCAGTGCCTGGCACATGGTGTACACTAGTCAATGTCAGTCATGTTTATTTCCAGGCAATTACGCCACTGTGTGGTGGATGATATAACAGGGCAATTCCAAGAGAAGGCAGCACCCACCAGATGTAAAGATTCTTGTCTATCTAGCAAACTACATATATTAAGTAATAATGAATCCCTCTTTGTATTATTAATCAACAGCTGGAATAGAAGTGGAATAAGAACTTCTAATCAGCATGAGATAAGCAATGTGACATAATTTCTGTCCAAAGCAAAAAAACTTGACATTTTAGCCTGGGGACCTTATCTAGTGTAAATGGGACAGTTCTGTTAAGCTCTGAAAATATGTATTGGACATTTCTGCCCTGGATCTCTAGGAATACCTTCACGACTGACTTCTAAGGTCCAGGGACCCCTCATCCCCAAGATGGAAACTGCTCATCTAGGAAAAAAGGAGGGAAAGGTGAGCAGGAGAGGAGGAAACAGACATTTACAGAGCAACCACCATGTATTAGGGGTTGGGTCCTTTATCTCTTTAGCCCTCCTGATGCACTGCCAGTCTGGTCTATCATCCCCATTTTAGAGATAAGTAAACAGGGGCTCAAAGAGGTTAAATAATGTGTTCTGGGTCAACAGCTAATTTGTGCCAGAATTTCCAAGGCTTCTGATTCTAAGCCTGGAGCTCTTTCCTGGATATCGACCTACAGCTCGTGAGAGTATGAGAGAAGGCACCCTTCTGTTTGGGGCACTCTCCCATATGTTTCTCACTTGGGAGAGGGATGGAGCAAGGATGGACTGGAACAATGATCACTGATCACTGTCTTCCCACTCCAGGTCTCAGGAGGGGAAGATACCCGCTCGTGGCCAATTGGACCAGGTGATAATTGGAGAGAAAGGGACCAGCTTGGGGTATTATGGCTGAAGATATAATGCTGTCTGTCTCTGCTGGGTTCTTCCTGGGAACCCATATCCAGAAAGCTAGCACCCAGGTTGGGACTTGCCAAGTCTCCATGTGCCTGGAAGCAGACAGGGCCCCTGGGGGAGAGTTCCTGATTCTTGCCTTTTCCCCTAACCTGCACCAAAGCCATCCCTCTTTGAAGGCCAGAGAAGTATGGTGCCCTGGCCCTACTCCCTGGTCCCTTCCTGCCCTTGAGAATCTGGAGGAACCCCAACACTACTGAGTACTATCAGCTGAACTTCAAGTTGGGACACCTGGTCTGATAGCCATGTCTGTACTTACAGAAACCACAGACAGAATTTTGAAATGGAATTTTTCCAGGAAAATTTGGTTTATCTACTCTGGGCCTATTGTCCACCTTTTGGGTTGTTGTAAGGAGTAAAATGAAATAATATATATGGGAAAGCACCTAGTAAACTTTAAAATGCAGCAAACTATTACTGTCATTAGTATTATAGAATACTCTATGAAAAGGACTGCAAAGATGGTCTCGTCTATTACCCCAATTGTAGTAAGAATCCCTTCTACAGCACCTCTGACCAATTGCCAGCCAGATCTACCTGCACATTTGCAGTGACAGGGAGCTCACTCCCTGAAGGATAGCCCCTTCTCTCTCTGGTTAGCTCTGATTGAGAAAAAGGTTTCTTAGATTGAGTTAAAGTCTGTCATGCTGCAATCTCTAGGCATACAGCACATTTGTACCCACTGGACTCCAGGATTTGAGGACAGTCTTCACAGCCCAAGTCATCTTTTTTTCCCCAGAGTAACTTTCTCTGATATCTCCATGTACTTTGCACAGAATAATTTTCAGATTCTTCATTCCCTGGGGCTCCACCCACTCCAGCTGGTGAGTGTCCCCTTGTAAATAAATGGTGCCTAGAACAAACACAGCCAACACTGATATGACCCCGATCAGGGCAAAGTGCAGGGGAGGCATCACCTTTTATAATCTACACTCTGTGACTCTATTAACGAAGCACAAAAGGAGTGTTTTCCAGCAGCTGCACTGAATTTGCTCATTTTAAGCTGTCATCAGCCAATACCACTAAATCTTTCTCACTTAAACTACATCAAAGTTTGTGCTTCCCAGATTTAGAATTAGTTTAAATTGACCCAGGTTAAGAAATATCACTTGCCAGCACCCTAAAAGGTAGGTTTTTAGGTGCCCTCCTTAATCACCTTCCCCCATCTCCCTGCTCCAGGAACCACTGTCATGACTTCTGTGTTATCTTCCTATCTTTACAATTTGCCAACTATGTAGGCGTAATTAATTTTGCCTGTTTTGTAACTTTATATAAATGGAATCACATTATTTTATAATTATTTTATAATTTGCTTTGTTCTCTCAAAACTGTTTCTCAGATTCACTGGTGTTGAATATATAGCTGTAGTCTGTTCATTTTCATTGCTGTAGAGTATTCCATTATATTAATATTTTAAAATTTATTTATCTGTTCTACTGCTGATGAACATTTGGGTTAGTTATTTATTGTATTATGCCACTATGAATATTCTTGTATGTGTCTCCTGGGGGCACATGTGCAACGTAATTGATAAGTAATTATTTCAGGTGTTTAAATCTTATCTCCCAATTTCCTTCGGAACATAAGAATCATGTCTTTTACACAATAAAGGCTTTGAGCATGCATGAGTTTTCTTTAAAATATATACCTAGGGGTGGAATTGCTGGATCTTAGGGTTTACCTAAAAATATGAAAATGTACATAACTCTTGCATGCTCCTATCTGATTTCAAAATTGCTTTTCCAACCACCTCCATGGCATGAAGAGCTCTAGGTGTCCAAACCAGCAGCCTGACCATTTCTGTGTGACCTTGATTTTGAGCCTGGCTTCAAGCCCCAGATTATCAATGGCAATAAACGTGCCTCTTTCTCACTGGAAAGAATCCCTTCTGTAGAGGATATCAACATCTATTATCTTTATGGCCCCTGCCTCAGGTTAGTCATCAGAAGACAGAGGATTGCACTGGGATACCCTATCTTGGACAAAGATCTCCCTGCTAAGCACTGATTTGCTCCCCTAGGAAAGTCATTTATGAGGGGGAAGTCATTTATTGGCGAGGGGAGTAAACGACCCTGTTTGCTCTCTCAAAGGCACACCAGCCATCAAAGGATATTAACTGCTCAAAAAACTCAAGTCCGTATATACGTCCTCCCCGAATGTTAGCAGGATTTGAGGCAAAAGTACAAATAGATGGCACATGTCTACCTAAATTATTTTAAATTATAAATCATTCCAACTAACTGTTAACCTTAATATACTCTATTCTTCTACCTTGACAAATATTCATCTTTAATGATGTGGAAGACCAGGTTCAAATTTAGAATTCCTGGATTCCTTGGATTTATGCACTGGAATGAGGTGGGGAGGGGAGCACCGCCTTCGTTGCACAGCCCACCCGCCTTCTTTTCCCACCTCTGTCTTGTACTAGGGATCTGTGGACACAGCAGCTCAAATGTCCAACTGCTGTGCCATCTCCAAACACAGCTGCCTCTTAGCCACTTTTAGGGATGACCAGACTCTGCCCTAGACAGATTGGACCGGGGGAAGAGGCTACAGCCTCCAGCCATTGGAGGAGGGAATTCTGCGGCCAGGGGTCCCCACAACTTGGTCTTGAAGGAGGGGCACAGGCGCCAGGTGGTCATGTTGTCCCCTGGATCCTCTGGACTAATCATCTTGTGGGGGGAGTGTGGCCAGAGTGGGGATAGAGGGGAGCCTCTGACGATGGGGCCTAGGGCAGGCTCTCTTGCGCAGGTCTAAGGGCAGTACTGTCTGCAGATCACCTCTCCTCTTCCCTCATGAGGGCAGGGATTGTGTCTGGCTGTATCCCCAGTATCTATCACAGTGCCTGGCACCTAAAGTCACATCGTACATACATAGGTGATGAATGGAAAGTACGCCGGAAACAGTTCCTCGCATTTTACCTCATTTAAACTTTTCCTAGCCATTAAACAGAGGAAGGCTGTGAGGCTCAAAGAGGTTAAGTGACTCGCCCAAGGCCACACAGCTAGAAGAGCCAGAGGCTGGGTTTGCACTCACTTCACCAGCCGGCCTCCTCTCTCTCGCCCTTCTTTTTATTATCATTTTCTTTGCCTCTGTGCTGGGGTTGAGGACTGAGAGCCTCTCCTCTAAGCGGCCGGGCCTTCCCCGCCGCCCCTCCTCCTCTCTCCCCCAACCCTCTCCCTCCTCCTCTAGTCAACCTCGCCCCGGCACCCGAGAGCCGGCAGGCAGCTGCGCTCCTCCTCTAGCCTCTCCTCCCTTCGCGAAGCCCCGCCCCTCCCCTCAGGGCGACGTCACGTGCCGCCCCATCCCCCCGCGCCTGCGCACTGCTTATTTCCCGCTGTCAGGATGAGGAGGCGGAGGTCGGCGCTCGGGTCCGTCTCTGCCCGCGGCTGTGGCGGCGCCGGCGGCTCCAGCCTTAGCGGTTCCTCCCTGGGCGGCGGCGGCGGCGGCTCGGTCGACGCCTCCTCCGCCAGCTGAGCCCGTGGGAGCTCGGGACGCCGCTTCCCCGCCCATCCCCGCTCCCCGAGGCTGGCCGCCTGGCCATGGCGCAGCCGGGCCCGGCTCCTCAGCCTGACGGTGAGGCGCCCACCATGGCAGGCGTCGCGGGCGCGGCCTGCCCGGCGCCGGCGTCGCGGGGGAACCTCCGGGCGGCGGGAAGGGCGCGCGCAGGCCCGGGGGGTGACCCCGCCGGGCGGAGGCGGGAGCGCGCGGGTTCCGGCGCCGGCTGCGCGCGAGGGCGGCGCGGGGGCCTGGGCGGCCGTCGCTGGGGAGGGGGCGGGAGGCGCGGGCGGCAGCGATGGCGGGAGGCGGAGGGAAGGGCGTGGGGAGGCTGCGGGGGACCAGGCAGAAGCTGGGAACGTGGAGAGGGAGCTGCCGTGGGTAGTGGGGCGACTGGCACGTGGGCTCTGCCCGTGGGGAGGATGGAAATCGGGAATGTGCTATATTCGTTAAAGAAAAAAATTGCTTAGGTACTGATGGTGTGTCCCCCCTCATCCATGCCACAGAGCGCTTTGCACCCAGTTTTGTGACATAAAACTAGTTGAGATCAGTAACTGTATTTAGTAGCGTGCCTTGAGAGGCAGTGTGGCTTAATGGTAAGTGCTGGGGCCTGGGAGTCTAAAGGACCTGGATCCTTCATTAACAAGCTCGGGGCAAATTTCTTAGCCTCTCTGAACTTCAGTATTCTCGCTCATGAAAAAAAGGTTAATTCATGCCTTTATATATTATCTGTAAAGATGGCAGCATGTTTATATGTAAAGTGATTAGTAGTAGTATGGGAGGATTTGGGAATAGTGAGGAACATGGTTTTTGAGACTGCTGAGGTCAAGGAAAGGTGTCTTTTGTAGCACTTACGTTCTTGGAAGGAAAAAGAGCCCCATCCTAAATAATCCAGGTTGGTTGTTAGAGTCCTTCGTGACCTTCTGGGAAGTGGGCTAAACTCTGCTTCAGAGATTGACCACTTCGTTCCAGATTTTACTACCTGGAGGTATGTTTGGAGAGAATATGTGTGGTCTTTGGCACGGTACTACTGTATCTAGTTGAGAAAGTTTTTTCAGGTGTATTTCTATAATCAGTGTGTGTGCTTAGCATCTTTAAGTGTGAGTGGAAAGTTGGAATATGGTGCTGGGTGCGTAGTAGGTACTTAAAAACTTGCCCTTGTCTAGGGTTACGTCTTAAAATAACCTTTCATGAAAACCTTACTTTTTTTTCTTGCCTTTGGGGAACCTGAAACAATGTTATCAGATTTTAAGGCTGGCTGCTTCTTTGGAAGCTGGCCTCAAAGCCTGTTAGCCTCTGGTTTTAGGTTTTGTTGGTTGCCTAAGGAGAGATGTTTAGTACGTGCACTTGAGTTGTGTAAGAATCTGCTTGCTGTTTCTGTTTCAGTAGAAGAGGCATTTCTGGGGGTTCTCAAAGAGAGGGAACAGGGATGTTTTTAGGCTACACTTTTAGTTCTCACCTTTTGCATTTGGTATCAGGGAAGAAAACTTTTGCTTTTCCACAAACCCCTCTTTGTTACTGCAGACAGAGGCAGAGTACAGAAAGCTCCAGTGGCTTCTGGTTCTGGTCTGGATTGGTAGGTATGCTTAGCTGGCTGCTATCTTCTCTTGAGTTGTATGGAAACAAATGTCTAGGGCAGCTCAGGTGACATGACAGTCTGGAGTCAGAATTCCCTGCCTCTTTCAAGATGTGAAATGGTCTTCCTTGTAAATAGGGAGAAGTGACTAAGCACTTGAAAGAGGCTAGGAAAAATTAGCTTTAGGAAATCTTGTATTCTTGCTATTCTTAGTACAGGTTTATTCCCAATTTTTCAAACCCTGTGACTCTGGGATGAGATTTAGTTTGCATAGATTGCAGTGTTTATTTTCCATTAGTGTAGTAAATGAGCAGCTACAGCTACTGTTTACAAAAGGAGAGAGAATGTGGTGTATTTGAGTGCTTTGTGTCAGTGTCATCGTAGAAGTTCATCTTGGGGATTTAATTGTTCTCTTTGGCTGAACTTAATATGGATCACTTCTTACCACTTTAGCTTTAAGCACATTTGAATTTCCTAGCCCTGCTGATTTTTTTAAAAAACTATTGTAGGATTCTTTTGAGTCAAACTGACGGTAAAAGATAACTGCTTAGTTTTTCACTTTAATCTTGCTTTTATCCCATTTTAGAAGCACTTGTCTTTTATGTTGACATTGTTTTCTTTTCATTTTTTGACATCTTTGTTTTTCACGGAGATATGGTAGATTAACAAGAGAATTGGTTTGTGTGTAAATTAGCAGGATGAAATTAATAATTTTTATTAATTCTCTTTAATTCCTTATTTTGTAAATTTTTGGAAAAAGTTTTTTTTTTGATGGTGCATCTTAGTTTACTCGTTTAAAGGTAATTTTAATAGCCAAACAAATTTCAGCTGATTATTCTAGTTTACCTTGAGAATTCAAAGACTATATATAATGTAAAAATTTTCCAATTTTAGTATTTTAAAATCTAAGTTAAACTACATGTTAGAAGCATATGCTCTGATTTTACTTCATTTTTTATTTAAAAACACTGTCTTCTAGAAGCCCTCCATTAAAAGTGTGTATATTAAGAAGTAATGTCTTCTCCCATCTCCCGAAACTAATCACTATTAAGTTTTCTGTCCTTGCCTTTTCTCTACAGTTAGACAGACATGCTACCTTTTTCCCCTGAAATGGACGTGCTTTACATAGATAGGTCTGCAACTTGTCTATTTCACTTAATAAATGTTAGCTATAATTATATACTTGTAAATGGTTATGTGGCCTTGTAATGCACTATAAGCACTGTATGCATTATCTCAGGAAATCTTCATGTAACTGAGGTGGGTACTATTATAGTATTATTATTGTTCCTATTTTTTTGATGAGGAAACTGAAGCCCAGAGAAGTTAAAAGTGCCTAGAGTTATATAGCTAGAAGTGGGGGGACCTAGGACTCAAATCCAGGCCATCTGATGCCAGGACCCTCTGGTCTGTTTACTAGATCATGGACTACTTTCCAGGCCAGTGTTATAGATCTGCCTCATTCTTGTTGAAGAGTATTCCGTCACTTGCATGTACCATGCATGATTTATTTGCCTGTTTCTCTATTGATGGACAAGTAGATGGCTATCATTTTTTTCATTATTTTCTAAGCAGTGCTATAATAGATATCCTTGTACATATTTTTGGGTACTCTTGTTTTCACTTCTTTTTTTTTTTTTTTTTATAATTTTATTTATTTATTTATGTTTTCCCCCAAAGCCCCAGTAGATAGTTGTATGTCATAGCTGCGCGTCCTTCTAGTTTCTGTATGTAGGACACAGCCTCAGCATGGCCGGAGAAGCGACGCGTCAGTGTGCGTCCGGGATCCGAACCCAGGCTGCCAGCAGCGGAGCGCGTGCACTTAACTGCTAAGCCACGGGGCAGGCCCAGTTTTCACTTCTGTAAGACTACTGAATTAGTCTGAGCTCTGAGTGGTTTAAATTTTAATAGCTATTGCTAGCTTACGCTCAAAAAAGTATCAATTTACATACCTGTCAACAGTAGATGAGAGGATGGGTTTCCCCTACACTCTTACAAACCCTGGATAATGTCAGTTATACTAAATTTGTATCTTCTGATGGATAAAAAATGATATTGTTCATTTGACAAATGTTGGCATGCCTAGTCTGTGCCAAGCCCTATGCTAGGCTGCAGGAAATACAAGGATGGAACAAAACCAAACCCAGTCCCTGTTCCTAGGTAGTGAATCAGATGGCCATTAATTAGATAATCTCACAGACAAGTATAAAACTATTTAACAAATATGACTGTGTATTGCTTACCAGGCACAATTCTAGGTATTTGGAATACATCAGTGGACAATACAGATAATATATAACCTTGACCTAGTGTGGGAGAAATAGATACTAAACAACAAACATAAGCAAATGATAGGGATTGTCAGGTGATAAGTGCTACGGAAAAAAGAAAAAATAGAGCAGAGTAAAAGGAAGGGGGATAGGCTGGTTTTAAATAGGGTGGTCAGAGTAGCCTTATTGAGAAGATGACATTTGAGCAAAGACCTGAAGGAGAGAGAGGAGTTAGCTATGAGGATATCTGGAGGAGGAGTGTGCTAGACAGGGATCAGTTTTTGCAAATGCCTTAAGAAGTGTGTCTGGCATGTTTGAGGAATGGCATGGAGGTCACTGTGGCTGGAATGAAGTTATGGGGGAGAGGTGGGAGAGGAGAGTAGTAGGATTGAGGTGGGGGGTAATGGGGTGGGGGCAGATCTTGTTGGGCCTTACATTATAGCCAAGCATTGTAAAAATTGCCTTTCACTATGGGGAACCATTGAAAAGGTTTTGAGCAAAGGAGCGATGTGATCTGACTTAGGTTTTAAAAAATCACTCTGGCTGCTAGATTGGCAATAGAGTAAAGGGAGGCAAGGGAGGCATTAATCCAGAAAAAAGGTGATGAGGCTTGGACCAGGGTATATTGGTGGAGGTTATATTTTGAGGGTATGGTGAACAAGATTTAGATTAGATATGGGATGCTAGAGAGGAGTCAAGGATCACTCAGAGGTTTTTGGCCTGAGCAACTGTGAGAGGCACACAATGTTATGAATGCCTATAATTGAGGAGTTGGACCCATGTAGGAAGGCTAGAAAAGGTTTCTGAGGAAATGGTCCTGGAGCTGAGATCCAGTGGGTGAGCAGGAGTCCCTTTCTTGGAAGAAGCAGGATGAGTAAGAGAACTGAGGAAAGGTCAGTGTGCCTGGGTGGAGAGAATGAGGGAGTGTCAAGTAGGTATGGGCTGCCTGAGTGGGCCTTTAGCCTTAGAGCTGTAGAGGAAGCCATTGAAGGGTTTTCAGCGAGTAGATGACATGATAGGTTTTTAATTTGTACTTCCCTGATAGTTAGTGGTTATATATATTTAGTTTTTCTTTTCTTGTGCAGAAAGATTTAATTTTTATGTATATCTGGCCATTCTTCAAAGTTATGGTTTCTGGGTTTCTTGTCTTGCTTAAGAAGACTTCCCCAAGTCCCATGTTTATTTAAAAAAAAACAATAACAAAACCAACAGACCTCTCATTTTCAACACTTTTATAGTTTTGTCTTTATATTTAGTACTTTAAATCATCTGGAATTTATTTATTTTTAAACAGGGAAAGTTTGATATAAAGAATTACTAACTAAACAGGAGATTACCTAACAGAAAAAGAAAACCCTAAAGAATATAGGAATAGCAGATATAAGGAGCAACCACTACCTCTAGGGCTGAGACAGAGCACCCAAAGAAGGAACAGATCTTCAAGAAGCCACTCCCAGAACTGAGATCCAGACTTTGTTGGAGAGGGTGCAGCTGTGGCCCTCTGAAGGGTAGTGTGTGAATAATCTGGTGTCCTGGGAGTGTGAGTCCTCTTTAGAGACAGGTTTGAAAAAGGGGTTGAGCCTGAATGGTGGAAAGCTTTGCTGCCAGCTAAGAAGTTTGGGTTTTTCTGGGTGATGTGCCTAGGCCTATGTGTTTTGATGGAATAATAGTGTGATCCAAACTGCTATAGGAAGCTTGCTCTGGAAGTTATCCAGAGGATAGGGTAATCATAAGGCAGATGGTTCGTTAAGGAGATTGGTTAGGCTGTTGCTGTGGTCCAGGAGAGAAATGATGGGGTTATAACTTATGTCAGTGGGAATGGAGAAGAGGAAATAATAGATGTGAGAAATAATGTGGTGGTAAAAAGCAACTTGCTGAACATTTGGTTGGGTGCAGGTAGAGAGAAATTGAAGAGGATTCTGAGAATGTAGATGCTGTTTCTCAGTCGATCTAGGCTACCAGTGGGGGTTGTAGTTTTGAGACCTTTGTTTCAGTCAAGTAGATTAAGTTGTTTATACTTACCTGGGTTCCTCATTTAACCACAGAACACAGAAGATGATTGGGCTGTTTTCCCAGTTATCCAAAAGATGATATAACCAGTACCATTCTAGATGCACAGGAGAGAAGTTAATTCATGATATACGTTAAATATCTTGGGCATTAGAGCTTAATTCTGTCATGGAACCTGGGTTGAGAAAGGCTGGTAGAGTAATAAGCACAGGATATGATGGGGTCCTTACTCTGGGAAATCTGATGGAGTGAGGAGAGCAGACCATGAGGTGGGTTGCCATTCCTTTGGTTAAGGCTATTAAAATCAAGACAAACTTGATAATTTGCCATTTAATCTCCAAGAGATATTTACTTTCTCTAAACTTTATTATCTGTAAATAAACTACTGCTGCCGCACCCTTCCCATCTAGATCTTATATCCCCAACTTTCTTAGCTACTCTAGAGCAGAGTCTGTCTGAAACTACTGCTCTCTTTCATTTTATTGTGAACCTTGTAAGCCTCTGTAGAGTTACAGAAGGCACATTAACAGTTTAGATCCATATCTGTTGCAAAAATTTGTTCTGCATTTATTCCTAACAGATGAAAATCTAGTCTTTCTAGAACACTTCCACTTTTTGTGGTAACTGTATTAGAAAATTATTTATTTTGTTGGGCCCAAATCACTTCGCTACAACTTCTACACCATGGGTTCTGGCCACTTGAATGAATCAGAATTAGGCTATTTTCTCTTCCACACAAAATGTCTTCAGTTATTTAAAGAGCTTTCTTCCATCTTGGCAGTTCCTCATATGAGAGTTCTATATCCTCCCTGTTCTTTGTGGCTTCCTCTGCTAGGCTAGCCAGATGTTCTAATACCATATAGTTTGCTAGTGCTGCTCTTAAAATGGTGCACCTAAAATTGGCGAAAATATTCCAGACATAGAATCTGTGTGACTTGTGCAAAGAGTGGCTTGTGCAAAGAACAGCGAAAACATTCTTTTTTGATCAAGACCCTCAACTCTCTTTTTAATGTAAACTAACATTCCCTCAATTTGTTTTAGTTCACTGTGTCATACTAGTTCATAATAAAAGGACAACTATGATTTATTGAGAAGATATATGCCTTGTACTGTGCACTATTTTTTTATTATTATATTTTGAGCATTTATTATAGGCCAGGCACTGTGCTAGGTGCTGGTGATACAGATGTAGAGACAATTTAAAAAAAATTAATAGACTTTATTTTTTAGAGCAGTTTTAGGTTCACAGCAAAATGGAACAGAAAGTACAGAGAGTTTCTGTATACCCCTTCCACTGCCAGACTACCCCACCATCAGCATTCCACACCAGTGTGGTACGTTTGTTACAGTTGGTGAACCTACACGTCGTTATCACCCCAAGTCCGTTGTTTACATTAGGGTTTGCTCTGGGTCTTGTACATTCTATGAGTTTGGACAAATGTACAATGACATTTATCCATTGACCATTGTAGTATCGTGCAGAATAGTTTCACTGGGCTGGCCCGGTGGCCCAGTGGTTAAGTGTATGTGCTTCGTTTCAGTGGCCTGGGGTTCGCAGGTTTGGATCCTGGGCGTGCACCGATGCACCGCTTGTTAAGCCATGCTGTGGTGGCGTCCCATATAAAGTAGAGGAAGATGGGCATGGATGTTAGCCCAGGGCAAATCTTACTCGAGAAAAAAAGGGGAGGATTGGCATCGGATGTTAGCTCAGGGCTAGTCTTGCTCACAAAAAAAAAAAAAAAATAGTTTCACTGCCCTTAAAATCCGCTGTGTTTCTCCTATTCATGCCTTTTTCTCCCTAAATCCGTGGCAACCACTGATCTTTTTACTTTCTCCATTGTTTTGCCTTTTCCAGGATGTCATCTAGTTGGAATCATACAGCCTGTAGCTTTTTCAGATTGGCTTCTTTCACTAAATAATATGCATTTAAAGTTCCTTCATGTCTTTTGTGGTTTGATAGCTCATTTCTTTTTAGCACTGATTAATATCCCATTGTATGGATGTACCAATTTATCCACTCACCTGTTGAGGGACATGGTTGCTTCCAAGTTTTGGCAATTATGAATAAAGCTTCTATCATGCAGATTTTTGTGTGGATGTACGTTTTCAACTCATTTGGGTAAATATCAAGGAGTGTGGTTGCTGGATCATATGGTAAGAATATGTTAAAGTGGCTGTACCATTTTTCATTCCCACTAACAATGAATGAGAATTCCTGTTGCTCCACTTCCTCGTTAGCATTTGTTGTTGTCTGTGTTTTGGATTTTAGCCATTCTAGTAGGTGTGTAGTGGTATCTCATTTTAATTTGCGATTCCCTAATGATAGATGATGTTGAGCAACTTTCCATATGCTCATTTGCCATCCACATATCTTCTTTCGTTCAGAATTTTTGCCCATCTTTTAATCAGGTTGTTCATTTTCTTGTTTAGTTTTAAGAGTTCTTCTTATATTTTGGTTAAGTCATTTATTAGATATGTCTTTTGCAAGTATTTTCTCCAAGTCTGTGGCTTGTCTTCTCAGTCCCTTGAGCACGGTCTTTTGCAGAACGGAAGTTCTTACTTTTAATGAAATCCACTTATCAATTATTTTTTTCATGGATTGTACCATTGGTGTTGTATCTAAAAAGTCATTGCCATACATGATCATCCAGATTTTCTCCTATGTTTTGCTCTAGGAGTTTTATAGTTTTGCATTTTACATTTAGGTCTGTGAGTCATTTTGAGTTAGTTTTTGTGAAGAGTGTCAAGTCTATGTGTAAATTCATTTTTTTTTTTTTTTTGCATGTGGATATCTAATTGTTCCAGTGCCATCATTTGTTGAAATCACTATCCTTTCTCCATTGACTTTCCTTTCCTTTTTGTCACAGATCAGTTGACTCTATTTGTGTGGATCTGTTTCTGGGCTCTCTATTCCATTGGTGTATTTGTCTATTCTTTAATACTGTGTGTTAATAAATTTCTTTTTTTTTTAATTAAAGATTTTATTTATTTATTTTATTTCCCCCCAAAGCCTCAGTAGATAGTTGTCTGTCATAGCTGCACATCCTTCTAGTTGCTGTATGTGGGATGCAGCCTCAGCATGGCCGGAGAAGCGGTGCATCGGTGCGCGCCGGGATCCGAACCCGGGCCGCCAGTAGCGGAGCGCGTGCACTTAACCGCTAAGCCACGGGGCCGGCCCAATAAATTTCTTAATTAAAACTTTTTGTTGCATCAAAAATAATAAGTAATTATAAAAAAATAATAAATACTTGTGGTAAAAAATGTATAATGTGAAAGGAAAAGTCCATATAAGCTCATAAGCTCACCCCTCAGAGATAAACATTGGTAAAGGCCTGGTATGTATTTTTCCAGTTTTTTTTTTTTTTTTTTTTGATTTTATTTATTCATTTTTCCCCCCAAAGCCCCAGTAGATAGTTGTATGTCATAGGTTCACATCCTTCTAGTTGCTGCACGTGGGACTCGGCCCCGCGTTGGACGGAGAAGTGGCGCCCTGGGGCTTGCCCAGGATCCGAACCCGGGCCGCCAGCATCAGAACGCGTGCACTTAACCGCTAAGCCACGGAGCCGGCCCTATTTTTCCAGTTTTTAAAAAAAGTATGTATTCTGATGATTTAAAAGTGGAGTCATGCAATATATGCTGTTCTCAAGCTTCCTTTTCTTGATTTTTGTTTTCTTAATTTGATAGATAATGCATCATTTTTGAAATTTTTCCTTTTTGTGGCTGCATAATATAAATGCACTATAGTTTTTAAAAGTCCTAATTGATGAATATTTGTACCATTACAATAATGCTGCAGTGAATATCCTTGTACATATCTTTGCATACTCATGTGAGTGTTTTTGTGGGATAAATTCCTTGAACAGGAATTACTGAGTCAAAGAATGTGCATATTTAAAAATTTAATGGCAAATGCCAAATTCTCTTCCAAAAAGATTTGACAATTTACAGGCTCACCATCAGGATATGAGGGCTTATAGCTTCTTATTTAACAAATTAAGTTCTTTGCATGTAGGGAAGTTGATCTCTTTGTTATGTGTGTGGCAAAAATTTCCCCCAGCTTATTTGCTTTAGTTTTGAGATGTTTTGGCGTATGTATTTTTTTTTTTTTAATAATTTTATTTATTTATTTTTCCCCCAAAGCCCCAGTAGATAGTTGTATGTCATAGTTGCACATCCTTCCAGTTGCTGTATGTGGGATGCGGCCTCAGCATGGCCAGAGGAGTGGTGCGTTGGTGCACGCCCGGGATCCGAACCCGGGCCGCCAGTAGCGGAGTGCACGCACTTAACCGCCAAGCCACGGGGCCGGCCCTTGGCGTATGTATTTTAATTTGTATGTGATTTATCAGTTTTTTCCCTTTATGGCTTCTAGATTTACTTCTCCCTCTTTGTTATCATCTAGTATTTACTTTTAAATATTTGATCACTTTGGGATTTATTTTGATGTAAGGACTGAGATAGGAATCCAGCTTTTACTGTTTGTTTTCAAATGGCTAGCCGGATTTTCTTGCACCATGTAGTGATTAATCCATTTTTCTCCATTGATTTTTGAAATGCCACCATTTATTATATGCTAAATATCCAGGAATACTTGAGTCCATTTCTGGATTGTATTTTGTTCAGTTGATTTATCTATTCTGGGTGTCATACTACATAGTTACAATTACTGTTCCTTTCTACTGTCTAATGCTTTATTTTAAAGAGCCAGGCACCCTTCATTATTCATTTTCTAGAATTTTCTTAGGTATCTATTCATTCAGATAAAATTTGGAATGATGACATTGTCTGCCCACCGTGTCCCCCCCCCCCAAAAAAAGGCCTCAAAAAAAATCTCATTGATCAAGTTTATAAACTAAGAAGAACATGTATCTCTTTTTTTTTTAGCTGAGGAAGATTCGCCCTGAGCTAACATCTGTTGCCAGTCTTCCTCTTTTTTTTCGCTTGAGGAAGATTAGCCCTGACCTAACATCTGTGCCACTGTTCCTCTATTTTCTATGTGGGTTGCCGCCACAGCATGGCCGACGAGCAGTTGGTCTGTGCCCGGCATCCAAACCTGGGCTGCTGAAGTGGAGCATGCCGAACCCAACCACTACACCATGGGGCTGGCCCTGAGAACATATATCTTTAAGAAACATCTTTACAATTAAAGTGCCTAGTGGCACTTTATTTATTTGTTTTTTTAATTTTTTTGTGAGGAAGATCAGCCCTGAGCTAACATCCACGCCAATCCTCCTCTTTTTGCTGAGGAAGACTGTCTCTGAGCTAACATCTATTGCCAATCCTCCTCCTTTTTTTTCCCCAAAGCCCCAGTAGATAGTTGTATGTCATAGTTGCATATCCTTCTAGTTGCTGTATGTGGGACGTGGCCTCAGCATGGCCGGAGAAGTGGTGTGTCGGTGCGCGCCCAGGATCCGAACCCGGGCCGCCAGAACCGGGGCCACCAGCAGCGGAGCGCACGCACTTAACCGCTAAGCCACGGGGCCAGTCCCCCCTAGTGGCACTTTAAATGAATGAATTATATTATTCAATCTTCCAAATTCTTTAAGGGGGATATTATCCCTATTTCACAATTGAGGAAATAAAAGTTTAGTAACTTGCCCAGGATCCAGGTTTCCATGACTATTTTCATTCCACCTATTATCTCTCAGGTCAGGTTTAGTTAAGTAAACTCTCAAATCATTAAAAAAAGGGCAAAATTAAAACCCCACATTTCTTTTTTGATCATAAAGTACAAAGAAAGTGTAAAGAAAACTGGATTTACCTGTAATTCCATCCTTCAGAGGATTTTGTCATTTTAGTGTATTTCTGGTTATGTTTTATATCTACAAATAAGAAAATTTTAAAGCATTTGATCATATTGCACATGTGGTTTTGTATTGTGCTATTTTTAATTCTGATGTGAAATTTCCCTGTGTTGTAAGTTGTTTTTCAAAAAACAATGGTATTAAAAGTCTGTAATTTATCATCTGGATGTATCAACAATTAGTTTGCTATTACTGCCTATTTGATTATTTGTAAGATCTTGTTATTAATAAATAATTCTACAGGAGACATCTTTGGACATTAATCTTTGATGTCATTTTTGATTATTTCCTAGAGAGTTCTGGATCGAAAAGTATGAGGTTTTGGGGCCAGCCCAATGGTGTAGTGGTTAAGTTTGCACGCTCTGCTTTGGTGGCCTGGGGTTCTCGGGTTCAGATCCTGGGTGCAGACTTGTGCACTGCTTGTCAGGCCATGCTGTGGTGGTGTCCCACATACAAAAAATGGAGGAAGATGCACACAGATGTTAGCTCAAGGCCAATCTTCCTCAGCAAAAAGAGGAAGATTGACAATGGCCAATCTTCCTCACCAAAAAAAAAAAACAACCCCCCCACAAAAAACAAAAAGTATGAGGTTTTGATATAAAGCCAGATTGCTTTCCAGAAATCTAGTTCTTGTTTACATTTCTACTGTTAGTTCTGATGTCTGTTAGTGTCACCTTACCCTTGTTAAGATTAAGTATAGACTTAAAATTTTCTTGCCAACCCCTAGTGGCTTAAACAAGTAAAGGATTCAGTTTTGTGTGTGTAACAAGTTCAGAAGTAAAATAGGCAAAAATGGTATCTTATTGCTGTTTTGAGTTGCATTTTTAGTGTGATTGGCCTTTAAAACATTTGTTTTCTTTCTTTGTGCATTGCCTCTTCATGTCCTTTGCCATTTTCTTATTAATTTATAAATATCTTTATTTCATAGATATTGGCCTTAGTCTCTTATTTGTTACAGATATTTTCCAAGTTTGTCCTTTGTTTTATTTTGGCTTTTGGTAATTTATTGTGTAGAGAAGTCTAAGATTTCATTTGAACAAACTTGATAATGTTTTGGTACTTTCAAAGACCTACTCTATCTCAATATCAATTAGATATCCACTTATACTTTCTTTGTTTTGTGTTAAAATTTTTTTTCTAAATAGTTGGCCAATTTTTTTTAATATAATTTGAATTCTTAAGTTGTTTCTATATGAGCTGTTTGTCAAGTTAGGTCTTCTGCATCTTGTATTTGAGACATTAGTTTTCTTTCCACAAACAATTATTATTATTGTTATTATTTTGGTGAGGAAGATTAGCCCTGAGCTAACATCTGTTGCCAATCCTCTTCTTTTTCTGAAGAAGATTGGCCCTGGGCTAACATCCGTGCCCATCTTCCTCTACTTTATCTGTGGGATGCCTGCCACAGCATGGTTTGATAAGCGGTGCGTAGGTCCACGCCTGGGATCCAAACCCGCATACCCTGGACCACTGAAGCATAGTGCACAGACTTAACCACTAGGTCACTGGGCTGGCCCCCAAATAATTTTTATAATTTTAGATAGGAATTTTATTGCCGATTGCAAACAATTCAGAAAATGCAGAAGAGCATAACAAATAAAACAGTAATTACCCAAAGATAATTTCCATTAACATTTTGGTGTATTATCTTTCCGGCATTTTCATATGTGTGTAACATATGAAAAAATCTCTTAAACCTTTGATAAAAAATTGTAGTACTTGTATAGGATGGTGTTTCCACTTAAATGAAGAAATGTTCGTGATGTATGATTAAATAATAAATGTTACTTTTAATTACTGCATAGGATTCCATTGTGTGGCTTCCATAATATGTTTAATTGATTCTCTCTTGGTAAATATTTAAGTTTAAAATTTTTTTCCCATTACAAATAACGCTGTCGTAAACATCCTGATACATATATCTCTAAATATTTGTGCAAATACTTCCCCTGGATAAATCTTACTAGTTGTTTCAAAGGTTATATACATTTAAATTTTGATACTTTTGATACATTTACGTTCTGATGTGTTCTTTTGTATCAGGAATACTTCTGTCTCAGAATCATTGGAAATCCAACCCCTAGTGGCTTAAACAAGTGAAGGATTCAGTTTTGTGGGTGTAACAAGTTCAGAAGTAAAGCACTCCAAGGCTGGTTCAACTGCTCAAGGATTTCCAAGGTCCAAGTTTCTTCTGTTTTCTACTTTCTTCCTCTGTGGGCCTGTTTGCTCACATCTTTATTGTTATTTTTCTTGCAGATTTAATTCTGATTTCCTTTGAGGAATATTTATTCCTTTAAATCTTTTAGTATTTTCTTTTTTGTTTGTTTTCTTTTAGTATTTTCTTAGTTCTGTTTGTTGAATTCTCTACTTTAGGCGCATGGATCATCCTTATATTGGACAGTCTTTGTTTCCCATAGCTATTTCCTCTTTAATTGCTTTACTTTTTTTCTTTTCTTTGTAATTCACTGAGATTATTTCAGGTCTTTTTGATCTGTTTAACAAAATTGATAATCTTAATGGATTTCCTAATGTTGGGCAGATTTTGTATACTTGGGATAAACTCAACTTGGTTGTGATTGATTGTTCTTCTAGTGTGTAGCTAGATTTGATTTGCTAATGTTTTAAATTTTTTTTGCAATTATATTCATAGTTTTCCATTTGATACCACCTTGAGTTTTGGTGTCTTGATTATACTAGCCTGGTAAAATAGATTGGGAAACATTCCACTTTTTATTATGCTGAGGACATTTTAAATAGTATAGGAAATGTTTATTCCCTGCAGATTTGATAAATTTATTGTGTTCTCTTTCAAATTTCGTCTTAAAACTTGTATAGATATTTCATAATTTTTTTGTCACTTTTCTATTGTTAGACATTGGCTTGTTTCTGAAAATTTTAACTGATGCTACAGTCAGCATTCTTGCGATTAAATCTTTACGCATATCCATGATTACTTCTTTAGGATAAATTCTTGCCTGTGAAATTAGTTTGTTAAAGAGTATACAAAATTTTAAGGCTTTTGCTATTGATTACTACAGTCATGTGTCTTGAAATATACCCTGGATTTGTTTAAGGTGACAGGCACAGAGACAATTGCCTTTGAAAGAAGAGTTTGTTACTTATAGTTCCCAAGAGTGGTGGGCGTGCCATGCCATGCAGGGCCACGTGGAGAAGTACCAGGGTCAGTTAGGAGGCAGATGGGGTTCAGGGAGAGCATGGCCCAGAGCCTTTATTGTGGTTTTGATGAGAAGGAAGGAATAGGTGGGGCAGAGTAGGCAAGTTTAGGATTGGATGGTTTGAATAATGTTGGTGGGCTCTGGTCTGGTCTATAGGAGTGGTCTCTAGTTGTCTAATACCTCTAGTTATCTAACACCTTGGCCCTGGGTTGATTTAGGGCAGGGGAAATATTGGCTTGGTGTGTGAGAGTTGGATAAAAGAGGTGGTTGGAATATGGACTTGAGATTGGTTGGTTTGCATATGATAGCCATGTTCCTGGGTGAGTTGTTATCTCCAGGAGTTAGCTAGCCCTTGGAGGGGCAATCTCTCCCTGGCCAGTAGAGCCCCGTGATGTCAAAGCATCATAAAATATAGAAAATAAGAACATTAATACACCATTTTTTAAGATTGTAGTACTTTGTGCTCCCATCAGCAGTGTATGAGCATGCCAGCACTAGGTAGTGGTCTCTTTAATTAAAAAAAAGAAATCCACAAAAATGTTGGCTCGTTTTGGTGAGCAAAAAGTCTTGTTTAGATTTGCATTCCTTTGATTTCTATTGGCATTTGGAGTTCTTTTGCAAATGATCTATCTTTATCCTTTAACTATTAAATAATATTTGTCTTTTTACTGATCATTAAGAGCTTTTTATACAAGGACATTCCTCCAGCAAGTCTAGTGTTTCATGTATGTGTGTGTGTCAAATTTTGTTGCCATAAATTTGAGTCAGTTTGGCAAAGTGATCAAAGGAGAGTAAGTTATGGGATTTGGGGTGATTAATGTGGGCATTGCTACCCCCATCACCTGATTTGACTGTACAATTGGTGGAAACATTACGTACCTGTGGGCCGTATTTACTCCTGCAAGAGCCTTAAAGATTGTACGGAAGACACTTGTGGATTAAGCCCTTTTTCTTTATTCCCATAACCAGAATATTTCTTGTTTGGTTATATGAAAGTGAAACTCTTTTTGTTTGACTATCGTTGAGTGATCTGGTTGAATTTGGAACAAGAAATCAAATCATTTCCTTCTGCACTGTCTTCCTCTGTTAAAAAAATTTTTTTTAAAACTTTGACCGAAAAATACCCATGAATATTTTAGATGCAGTGTTTGCATGGTTTGATAAGACTGCTGTAGCTTTCCTGTATTTCTTTAATATTTAAATCAGGCTTCATTTTTGTGAGATTGAGAGTATTGAAAAGTACCTAGGTACCTAAGCAGATGCTAAATGAGCATTTGAGAAAGCTGTTGCAGAGCTTTAGGAATTATAGATTTGGTCTAGATGAATCGGAGAATTTTAGGATTGGAAGGGACTTTTTACCTATCTTCTAGTCTGTCATTCTATATCAGAAGTTCTCAACTCTATCAGTTTATAACAGGTTTCTCACCCTTGTCACAATTGACATTTTGAGCTGGATAATTCTTTGTTGTGGAGGGCTGTCCTATACATTGTAGAATGTTTAGCAGCATCTCTGGGCTCTACCCACTAGATGTCAGTCCCCCCCCCCCCCCCCAAGTTGTGACAACCAAAAATATCTCCAGACATTGCCAAGTGTCCCCTGGGGAGCAAAATCACCCCCTGTTGAGAACCACTGGTTTATAACAAAGTGCTTAAGAATGCCCCTTTTCCATTCTGATATAAAATTATACACACGACTTAAAAAAAAACTAACAGTATAATGCCCTTACTATAAAGGAAAATAATTTATAATTAAGTGTGCAATATGTGTTCCAATGTGTAAATGAACAGTGTGATTAAATAAAAGAACACCCCTAGGAGATGGTATCACACCTGTTTATAACTCCTGCTCGTATGATGCATAAATCTCTTATCTCCTCTATTAAATACTTAGAATCACAGGGAAGTCTTCCTAGGCCTTGGAGCCAGGTAGATCAGGGTTTGAATCAGGGTTTGAATCCAGCTCTGCCACTTATTAGCTGTGTAACAAGCTAAGGTGGATAACTTAATATCTCAGAATATTTTGTCATCTATAACTGGGGATGATAATGCCTGATTTTTGGTTTGTTGTGAAAATTCTGTAAGCCAGTGTATAAAATAACTTGCCTAATACTCCGTGAAGAGCTACATATGGATCATTTAATCCTTGCCACAACCCTGGAAGGTGGTACTATTCTAGTCCCCATTTTTACACTTGGAAAGAGGGAATCACTTTATAAGTGATAGAGCTGGGATTCAAACCCTAATTTAATTCCAGAGCTTGTGCTCTCAACTATTATGCAATACTGTTTCCCATATAATACCTGATAAATAGACAATACTTAATTGTTAGCTCTTGTTATTATTTCATTTTTTCTAGCTTTGAGACTCCTCCCCCAATATTAACATCAGTGCTCTCTCCTTGAAATTTTTTACCTGTTGGTTTCTCATGTCCCCTTCCAGAGACAATCTTCTTTATCCATATGTAGGTAGGATAACTATTTATCAAAATTCTTATCCCTCTCTAGGTATGACGTTGATATTTCTGAAAAGCTCATAAATAATACATTCAATTTCCTTATAAATATAACCCTTGTGTTTTTATTATTTATGAAGAACTTTTCTTAAGTAACTCCTAATGTTAATTTTGTAGCTATATTGTAGCCTTTTTATAACACAAGTTTAGGGAGATAAGTTATATTTACATTTAAGATTTTCTGTGTTAAAATGAAGGACAGTGTGTACATAGGGAATTTGATTTGTTTTACAATATAATCAAACATGGTTCTAAGTGGTATCTTATGTTGCGTTAGGCTTGAGTTTTTCTCCCGTAAATGATAAAAAATCTTCAGAATGTTCTAAACCAGTTATCATTTTATATTAAAAGAATTGGTAATAACCAGAAATAATAAATTTTTTATTAATAGTTCTCCATTGTGAATTATATGTGTGAATATGTATAATGCCCCTTTATGTGGAGTGGTGGAGGAATGATGTTTTATGGCTACATTGTTTTCTGATTAATTTAGACTTAAGCCCTCAAGCACAGAAATGGCAAGATTTTTTTAAAAATGAACTTTAGAGTCCTTTATATGGAGCTTTTTGTGTGTGTGTGAGGAAGATGGGCCCTGAGCTAACATCTGTTGCCAATTCTTCTCTTTCTTTTTTGGTGAGTAAGATTAACCCTGAGCTAATATCTGTTGCCAATCCTCCTCTTTTTGCTGAGGAAGATTGGCCCTGGTCTAACATCCGTGCCCATCTTCCTCTACTTTATATGTGGGACTCCTGCCACAGCATGGCTTGATAAGCAGTACGTGGGTCTGTGCCCGGGATCTGAACTTGTGAACCCTGGACTGCCAAAGTGGAGTGCTGGAACTTAACCACTATGCCACTGGGCCGGCCCCTCCAATCCTCCTCTTTTTGCTTGAGGAAGATTGTCCCTGAGCTAACCTCAGTGCCAGTCTTCCTCTATTTTTTGTATGTGGGATTCCTGCCATAGCATGGCTTGATGAGCAATGTGTAGGTCTATGCCTGGGATCTGAACCCCCAAACCCTGACTGCCAAAGCAGAGCACGTGAACTTAACCACTGTGCCACCAGGCCAGCCCCTATATGGAACTTTTTAAACTTAAAAGGTAAAAAGATTAGTATGTAGACCCACTGCCTTCCATCATGATTATCAGTGTATTACCAGTGTTGTTTCATCTGTAACCCTCTCCCCATTTCTCCTCTTGGATTTTTTAATAGCAAATTTCAGACCTTACATCATTTAATTTGGAAACAGTATATAGGCATACCTTGTTTTATCAAGCTTCTTATTACATGTTGCAGATACAGCGTTTTTTACAAATTGAAGGTTTGTGGCAACCCTGTATTGAGCGAGTCCGTTGGTGCCATTTTTCCAGCAGCATTTGCTCACTTCATGTCTCCGTGTCACATTTTGATAATTCTTGCAATATTTCAAACTTTTACATTATTATTGTATTTGTTACGGTGATCTGTGATCTTTGATGTTACTATTGCCGGTGTTTTGGGGCACCATGAATTGTGCCCATATAAGGTGGCGAACTTAATTGATGAATGTTGTGTGTGTTCTGACTGCTCCACCAATCGGCCATTCCCCGGTCTCGCTTCCTCTCCCCGGGCCTCCCTGTTCCCTGAGACACAACAATATTGAAATTAGGCCAGTTAACAACGCTACAGCAGCCTTTAAATGTCCATGTGAAAGGAAGAGATGCACATCTCTCACTTTAAATCAAAAGCTAGAAATGATTAAGCTTAGTGAGGAAGGCATGTCGAAAGCTGAGATAGGCTGAAAGCTAGGACTCTTGCGCCAGTTAGCCAAGTTGTGAACGCAAAGGAAAAGTTCTTGAAGGAAATTAAAAGTGCTACTCCAGTGAGCGTATGAATGATAAGAAAGTGAAACAGCCTTATTGCTGATATGGAGAATAAAGTTTTAGTGGTCTGGATAGAAGATCAAACGAGACACAATATTCCCTTAAGCCAAAGCCTAATCCAGAGCAAGGCCCTAACTCTCTTCAATTCTATGAAGGCTGAGAGAGGTGAGGAAGCTACAGAAGAAAAATTTGAAGCTAGCAGAGGTTGGTTCATGAGGTTTAAGGAAAGAAGCTGTCTCCATAACATACAAGTGCAAGGTGAAGCAGCAAGTTATCCAGATCTAGCTAAGGTAATTAGTGAAGGTGGCTACACTAAGCAACAGATTTTCAGTGTAGATGAAACAGCCTTATATTGGAAGAAGATGCCATCTAGGACTTCCATAGCTATAAAGGAGAAGTCAATGCCTGGCTTCAAAGGACAGGCTGACTCGCTTGTTAGGGGCTAATGCAGCTGGTGACTTTCAGTTGAAGCCAGTGCTCATTTACCATTTCAAAAATCCTAGAACCGTTAAGAATTACACTAAATCTACTCTGCCTGTGCTCTGTAATGGAACAACAAAGCCTGGATGACAGCACACCTGTTTACGACATGGTTTGCTGAATATTTTAAGTCCACTGTTGAGATGTACTGCTCAGAAAAACAGATTTCTTTCATAATATTACTGCTTATTGACAATGCACCTGACCACCTAAGAGCTCTGATGGAAGATGTACAATGAGATTAATGTTGTTTTCGTGCCTACTAATACAACATCCCCCCCTCCCCTTTCTGCAGCCCATGGATCATGGAGTAATTTTGAATTTCAAGTTTTATTATTTAAGAAATACATTTGGTAAGATTGTAGCTGCCATAGATAGTTATTCTTCTGATGGTTCTGGGCAAATGAAAACCATCTGGAAAGGATTCACCATTCTAGATGCCATTAAGAACATTCGTGATTCATGGAAAGAGGTCAAAATATCAACATTAACAGGAGTTTGGAAGGTGATTCCAGCCCTTACGGATGACTTTGAGGGGTTCAAAACTTCAGTGGGAGAAGTAACTGCAGATGGGGTAGAAATAACAAGAGGACTAGAATTAGAATGGAGCCTGGAGATGTGACTGAATTGCTGCAATTTCGTGATTAATACTTTAACAGATGAGGCGTTGTTTCTTATGGATTAGCAAAGAAAGTGGTTTGGGGAGATGGAATCTACTCCTGGTGAAGATGCTGTGAAGATTGTTGAAATGACAAGGATTTAGAATATTACATAAACTTGGCTGATAAAGTATTGAGTGGCAGGATTTGAGAGGATTGGCTCCAATTTTGAAAGAAGTTCTGCTGTGGGCAAAATGTGATCAAACAGCATTGCATGCTACAGAGAAGTCATTTGTGAAAGAAAGAGTCAGTCCATGCAACAGACTTTATTGTTGTCCTGTTTTAAGAGATTGCTACAGCCACCCCATCCTTCAGCAGCCACCACCCTGATCAGTCAGCAAGCCATCAACATCAGGGTAAGACCCTCCACCAGCAAAAAGATTATGACTTGCTGAAGACTCAGATAATGTTTAGCATTTTTTAGCAATAAAGTATTTTTTAAATTGTTTGTACTTTTTTTAAGTACATAATGCTGTTGCATACTTAATAGACTACAATATAGTGTAACTTTTATATGCACTGGGAAACCAAAAAATCTGTGTGACTCGCTTTATTGCAATATTCACTTTATTGTGGTGGTCTGAGGTTTGCAATAACTCTGAGGTTTGCCTGTATATGTAAACTTAGCCACAATATTATTGTAACACCTAAAAACAGTTAATAATTATTTAATATCACCAAATATCCAGTCAGCATTAAAATTTCCCTAGTTTTCTCAACTCTGAAAATTGAGTTTGTTAAAATCAGGATCCAAAATAAGGGCCATCCTTAAATTTGGTTTACATGTCCTCTTTTTTTCCCTTATAATTTGTTTGTTGAAGAAATTTATCCTGTAGAATGTTCATACCTGGAATTTTCTAATTGCATCCATATGGTGGTACTCTCCATGTTCTGCCTTCTGTGTTTCCTTTAAATTGGAAGTTAGATCTAAAGTCATGATCAAATCCAAGTTTTTTGTTTTGTGATTTTTGTTGTGTGTTATGTTTTTTGTGGTGGTTTTTCTTATTTAAAGAATATTTCAAAGTGGTAGTATGTACTTCCATCAGGAAACACATAATGTCTGGTTGTCTCTCTTTTTGAGATGTTAGGACTATTGATGATCATTATCTAGATCTCTCCATTCATTAGGGTTTGTAAAATAGTAGTTTATTAGCTTGAATACTTCTAAAAAGAAAAATTATCCTCATATATTTTGCTACCTTAAAGTGTAGTTGGTGTAGGAATTGGAGAATAAACGCTTGATTCTTTTTTCCCTTTACCAGTTTTCAAAATAATGAGTTGGTTGCCTAGAATTCTTCAAAGGAGAGCAATCAGGTTTTGCTTTGTTTTGTTTTGTTTTTTTGGTATATCATCAAGAACACATGGATTTAAATGTATATGTGTGTTTTACTTCATTGTAGTTATTTTTACTGATTGTGTTAGTTTACTATGGCTGCTCCAACGAATTACCACAAACTGGGTAGCTTAAAACAACAGAAATTTATTCTTTCATAGTTGAGGAGGCCAGAAGTCCACGTTCAGTATCACTGGGCTGAAATTAAACTGTCAGCAGGGTTGTGCTCCTTCCAGAGGCTCTAGGGGAGCATCTGTTCCTTGTCTCTTCTAGCTTCTGGTGGCTGCTGGCATTTCTTGGCTACATCAATCCATTCTCTGCCTCTGTTGTCACATTACATAATCCTCTGTGTGTCTGTGTCAAAACTCCTATTCCTTTCTTATAACGGTACATGTGATTACATTTATGGCCTACTGGATAATGCAGGATAAACTCCTCAAGATCCTTAACTTAATCACATCTTTTGCCAGATAAGGTAATATTTACAGGTTCTGGGGATTAGGAATTGAATATATCTTGAGAGGGAGGGATGGTTCAGCCTACCACACTGTAGTTCAGATTATCTCATTTTTGGCCAGTGTATCTTCTCAGTTGACTCCTAAGTCCTTTGATACAACCCCAATAGATGCCAAGATGTTCCAGGTCTATGTTATATACTTCCCGCCCAAGCCTGGAATCAGCAATTTTTTCCAAGGAGCCCTGGTTTCTTTTAGTGGGAAATGGTATTTAGAGACTACATTCTGGGTGCTAGGAATGTAGCATGTTTTTTCTTAGCAATTTTTCTGAGATAAATTACACTTTACCCTCCTTCCTTAAACAGAGTACACTGGATATCATTGAGTCTTTTGTCGATGACTTATTATGAGCCTTAGTTTTGGGGTTGAGCTGTAAGCTGGTGACTTCCCCAGTGCTGCTGAAGTCTTTTTTTTTTTTTAATTTTATTTATTTATTTATTTTCCCCCAAAGCCCCAGTAGATAGCTGTATGTCATAGTTGCACATCCTTCTAGTTGCTGTATGTGGGACACGGCCTCAGCATGGCCAGAGAAGCGGTGCATCGGTGCGCGCCCGGGATCCGAACCCGGGCCGCCAGCAGCGGAGCACGTGCACTTAACTGCTAAGCCACGGGGCCGGCCCATGCTGAAGTCTTTAAAATTAGATTTGTTTGCCTTTACAGGTCTTCCTTGACTTATGATGGTGTTACCTCCCAATAAACCCATTGTAAGTTGAAAATATTGTTAAGTTGAAAATGCATTTAATACATCTAACCTACCGAACATCAAACATTGTAGCTTAGTCTAGTCTACATTAAACATGCTCAGAACACTTACATTAGCCTCCAGTTGGGCAGAATCATCTAACACAAAGCCTATTTTATGATAAAGTGTTGACTATCTTGTGTAATTTATTGAAGACTGTACTGAAAGTGAAAAACAGAGTGGTTGTAAATGTATTGGTTGCTCACCCTCGTGATTGCGTGGCTGTCTGGAGCTGCAGCTCGCTGTCGCTGCCCAGCATCACCAGAGTGTATCATACCACATATCGCTAGCCTGGGAAAAGATTCAAAATTCGAAGTACAGTTTCTACTGAATGTGTATTGCTTTTGCACCATTGTAAAGTCGAAAAATCGTAAGTCAAACCCTTGTAAGTCGGGGACTGTCCGTATATTAAATGGTACCGAATTCCAGTTCAGTTCTAGTCATTGTTTTGTTTTTGTTTCCTTGTGACCCAGTCATTGCAGTGAGGTCTGTTTTTCACTTACGGGACTTTTCAACCTACTGTCTGCACTCATCTCTAAACTCTACTTTTTCTGTATCCTTTGTTCCCTGGGTCTAAGCAAAAGTAAGTGTTATTAGGAGATAAAATCGGGTCTTTGAGAGTATAATATTAAGTCAGATGGGAAGGGAAGTCTACTCTTCAGCTAAGCCTTCAAATACATGGGTTTTCGTTTCATTTAAGCTTGAAGCGTTTTTTGGAGGGGGGACAGTGTAGTGATGATGGTGTGTAGGAGGGATATTTGCTCTTTCCTGGGTGGTTAACAGTGCCAGACCTCTGGTTACAGATTTAATAAAGATATATTCATTTATTTGGATTTGAAAACGATTCAAAGTTTAACCAAGAGCCTTTTTAAAAAAAACCTTTATTTTAAAATAGTGTTAGACTTACAGATAAGTTGGGAAGATAGTACAGAGTTTTCATATATTGCACATCCAGTTTCTCCTTTAATAACATCATATATTAGTATGGTACACTTGTCAAAATTAATGAGCTAATACTGATCCATTATTCCTAACTGAAGTCCATAGTTTATTCAGATTTCCCTAGCTTTTTCTTAATGTCCTTTTTCTGTTCCTAGATCCTGTCTGGATACCACATTACATTTAGTCACCATGACTCCTTAGGCTCCTCTAGACTGTGACAGTTTCTCTGACTTTATTTTTGATGGCCTTGCTGGTTTTGAGAAGTACTGGTCAGGTATTTTGTAGACTGTCCCTCAGGGATTTGTAGACAGTCCCTCCAGGACTGTCCCTGGGATCTGTCTGATGTTTTTTCTCGTGATTAGACTGGAATTGTGGGTTTTGGGGAGAAGACCATACAGGTAAAATGCCATTTTCTTTGCATCATATCAAGAGTACATACTATCAGTGTGGCTTATCAGTGTTATCAGTGTTGATGCTAGAATTGATAACCCCTGCTGAGGATAGTGTTTATTACGGTTTGAAGAAACTGTAAAGTTTCTCTTTTTTTTTGGTGCCTTTCCATACTGTACTCTTTGTAAGGAAGTGAGTATGTGCCCCCCACAAAGTGTTATGAAGTAAATCAACCAGGTTGATTGTAAGCAGATTTTTCAAGAGTGTTTCCTATCTTCTAACTGATGTTAATCCCTTGTGGATGTTTTTTTTTTAACTCAATGCCTAGTACCCTAAGAGTAGTCTTTAAGAGAATGGTGATGGAAGTGACAGTATAGTGTGTTTCACTCAGGGTTCTTTGTTGCAAACAAAACTATTCTATCTGGTTTAAGCATAAAAGGGATTTTTGGGATGATATGAAGTAGCTTACAGAGTCATTGAGACGCCAGGGAGAAATAGGTTCTAGGCCACTGGTTCTCAAAAACTTTAGCATGCATCTAAGGGACTTGTTAAAACGCATTTCTGGGCCCTACACCGAGAATTTCTGATTCTGGAAGGTCTGGAATGGGGTCTGAGAATTTGCCTTTGCTAACGAGTTCTCAAGTGATGGTGATTCTGTGGTCTCAGAACCGCACTTTGAGAATCACTGCTCTGGGCTAAATTTTAAGGAGCACCTAAAAGCTGCCACAGAACTGGCCTGATAGGAAGCTGTTTCCACTGGTGCTGATGAACACGTGGAGCTCCACTTTAATGCAGTTGCTGTTATTGCTTGCACTGATGCCATTTCTTTCTTTTTTTTTTTTTGGTGAGGAAGACCAGCCCTGAGCTAACATCCAATGCCAATCCTCCTCCCTTTTTTTTGCTGAGGAAGGCGGGCCCTGGGCTAACATCCGTGCCCATCTTTCTCCACTTTATATGGGACGCCGCCACAGCATGGCTTGCCAAGCGGTGCATCGGTGCGCGCTCGGGATCCGAACCGGCGAACCCTGGACTGCGGCAGTGGAGCGCATGCACTTAACCGCTTGCGCCACTGGACCGGCCCCCACTGATGCCATTTCTGCTTCAGGAACTGGACCTATAACCACTGGGAAGCTACTGAGAGCCTTACAGCAGCAAGAGTGAAACCTTGTTTTTTTACACTGCTCAATTCTGAGTTGAAGTTGTGTTTGTGTGTGTGATTGGAGGAGTTTAGGTGATATGCCTGTATTCTGGTTTCACGGGAGCTTGGGAATTTGTGTTTGACTTCTCTTTTGGGAAGCTGCAACTCAAAGATTGGAAATGTCTTTAAGTGTAGAAAGACTATTCAAAAGATGATGGGCAGCCATGGATGTGACAGTTGTCTCCTACTGCAGAGGTCTGCAAGGAGACAAAGAGCTTGCACCAGAATGTGAGTTCCTGCACTGCCTCCTTCATCAAAAAATGTCAGCACAACTGAGTAATGTTCTTAGTGTCTTAGTTGATTTTACATTCTGGCACAAAATCCTTATCTCATTAGACCAGTAACAGTCAGTATACCACATTAGAGTTGCACTGTGCTACTGTAAAAGCACAAGGGATGAAGGGAATCTAGGGATTTAGGATGACTGACCTCAGGGTCTAAGTTGGCTGCAAAGTATGGTTACACTTGAAGATGGCTGGCAATTGGGAAAAATAGGGAAGGTAAGAGAATTAGAGGTAAATATAGGAGCTCAAAATATCCAGGGTACCCAATCAGCCCTCCAGAACAGTGCTGTTCAGTGGAGATGTAATGTAAGCCAAAGAATGTAATTTAAAATTTTCTTTTTTTTTTTTTTTAATAATTTTATTTATTTATTTTTTCCCCCCAAAGCCCCAGTAGATAGTTGTATGTCATAGTTGCACATCCTTCTAGTTGCTGTACGTGGGACGTGGCCTCAGCATGGCCGGAGAAGCAGTGTGTCAGTGCGCGCCTGGAATCCGAACCCGGGCCACCAGCAGCAGAGCGCGCGTACCCAACCGCTAAGCCACGGGGCAGGTCCCTAAAATTTTCTAATAGTCACATTAAAAAAGTAAAAAACCAAAACAAAAACCTCCAAATAGAAAAACAGGTGAAATTAATTTTTTAAAGTAACAGCTTTATTGACATTTAATTCACATGCCATCAAGTTCATCTTTTTAAAAGTATACAGTTCAGTGGTTTTTAGAATATTCACAGAGCTGTACATCCATCACCACTAATTCCAGAACATTTTTATCACTCCAGGAAGAATCCCCATACCATCAGCAGTTACTCCCCATTCCATTCCTCCTTCGCCCATGCCCTGGCAATCTCTGATCAACTCTTAGTCTCTATGGATTTGCCTGTTCTGGACCTTACATAGAAATGGAATCATACAATATATAGCCTTTGGTGTCTGGCTTTCACTTAGCATAATGTTTTCAAGGGTCATCCATCTTGTAACATGTATCACTACTTCATTCCTTTTTATGGACAAATAATATTGTATGAATGTATCACATTTTGTTTTCCACTAATTAGTTGATGGACATTTGGGTTTCCTTTTTTTGGCTGTTATGAATAATGCTACATTGAACATTTGTGTATAACTTTCTGTGGAAATTAATGTATTTTATTTACCCCTGTGTATTCCAGATGTTATAATTTCTACATATGATCACCAAAAATATTATTAATGAGCTATTTTAGATTTTTTCTACTAAAGTTTTTAAAATTCCATGTGTATTTTATACTTAACAGCATATTTCAATTCAGACACCCACATTTCAGGTGTTTAGTAGCCGCTTGTGGCTAGTGGCTGCAATATTGGAAAGCACAACCCAAGAAGGAACTCAAGGGGACTGTTGTGCTATGTGAGGAAAGTTCCAATTTTCCCAAGTCAGAGACGTTTGCTTGCTGGCTCCCAGATAGCTATGCATTATTGCCCTGCTCCATTGGCCTTTGATTGTTCCCAGTGGAATACTCTTCTCTCCTTTGCTTCTTCAAATCTTTGCTATCTTTTAAAATCCTGACTTATGTCCCTCTTCTTCAGTGAGTTTTAGTTATTCCAGCTCACTTTTTGTTTTTTTATTTATTTAGTAAATGTTTATTGAACATGTGCTAGCCACAGTTCTAGGTGTCAGAAATGTAGCAATGAGCAGGATACACAGAGTTTCTCTTTTCACTGGGTGTATACTCTAGAAAGGAGCAATATTTAAATATTCTAATATTCAGAGAAAGAATTTCCGATAGTGACAAGTGTTATGAGGATAATAAATTGGCCTGATGAATAAGTCACTTCTGCTGTTGCCAAGCATTAATTTATTCTTGTAATTTTTTCTTTTTTTTTTTTTTTTGGTGAGAAAGATTGGCCCTGAGCTAACATCTGTTGCCAATCTTCCTCTTTTTGCTTGAGGAAGATGGGCGCTGAGCTAACACCTGTGCCAGTCTTCCTCTATTTTGTATGTGGGACACCACCACAGCATGGCTTAGTGAGCAGTGTGTAGGTCCACACCCAGGATCTGAACCTGTGAACCCTGGGCTGCCGAAGCGGAGCGTGCGAACTTAACCACTGCATCACTGGGCCGGCCTGTATTCTTGTAGTTTTTGACTCCTACCTCAGTAAAGCTGATTAAAAAATAACTTACATATACTAAAATTTACTAATTTTAAGTATATAGATCCATGAGTTTCCACAAATGTGTACAGTTCTGTAACAGTCATAATAATTGTGTTATAGAACGTTTTACTCCAAAAAGTTCTTTCATGCTCTTTTGCCGTTCAACCTCTCCCCCCGTTTCTGGACAAGTGCTGATCTGCTTTCTGTCACTATAGTTTTGCCTTTTCTAGAAGTTCATATAAGTGGAATCATACTTTTTGTGTCTGGTTTCTTTCACTTAGCATGATGCTCTTGAGATTTATCCATGTTGTTGTGTGTATTAATAGTTGATTCCTTTTTTTTTTTTTTTTGCTGAGTAGTATTCTATTGTATGGATACACCATTATTTGTCCATTTATAGTGGGCATTTGGGTTATTTCCAATTTTTGGCTGCTATAGGTAAAGCTTCAGTGAGCATTTGTGTACAAATCTTTTGTGGAAATGTGTTTTTTTTGTAGGATTGCTGGATCGTATGGTAAGTGTGTGTTTATAAGAAACAGCCAAAAGTGTTTGTACTATTTTGCATTCCCACCAGCAGCCTTACCAACACTTGGTAGATTCAAGCACAAAATAAAGATTAAATTTAACTTCACTGATAGTGAATTCTTTTCTTTTTTTTATTGATGTTTTAATGGTTTCTAACATTGTGAAATTTTGGGTTGTACATTTTTGTTTGTCCATCACCATATATATGACTCCCTTCACCCCTTATGCCCACCCCCCACCCCCACTGCCCCTGGTAACCACAGTCCAGTTTTCTCTGTCCATGTGTTGGTTTATATTCCACATATGAGTGAGATCATACAGTGTTTGTCTTTCTCTTTCTGGCTTATTTCACTTAACATAATACGCTCCAGGCCCATCCATGTTGTTGCAAATGGGACGATTTTGTCTTTTTTTATGGCTGAGTAGTATTCCATTGTATATATATACCACATTTTCTTAATCCAGTCGTCAGTTGAGGGACACTTAGGTTGCTTCCACTTCTTGGCTATGGTGAATAATGCTGCAATGAACATAGGGGTGCATAAGCCTCTTTGGATTGTTGATTTCAGGTGCGTTGGATAGATTCCCAGTAGTGGGATGGCTGGATCATAGGGCATCTCTATTTTTAATTCTTTGAGGAATCTCCATACCGTTTTCCACAGAGGCTGCACCAATTTGCATTCCCACCAGCTGTGTATGAGGGTTCCTGTTTCTCCACATCCTCTCCAACATTTGTTGTTTTTTGTCTTGGTGATTATAGCCATTCTAACAGGCGTGAGGTGGTGTCTTAGTGTTGTTTTGATTTGCATTTCCCTGATGATTAGTGATGTTGAGCATCTTTTCATGTGCCTATTGGCCATCTGTATATCTTCCTTGGAGAAGTGTCTGTTCATTTCCTCTGCCCATTTTTTGATCAGGTTGTTTGTTTTTTTGTTGTTCAATTGTGTGAGTTCTTTATATATTATGGAGATCAACCCCTTGTCAGATGTATGTTTTGCAAATATTCTCTCCCAGCTGGTTGGTTGTCTGTTCATTTTGATTCTGGTTTCATTTGTCTTATAAAAGCTCTTTAATCTGATAAAGTCCCACCTGTTTATTTTTTCTTTAGTTTCCCTAGTCTGGGTAGGCATGTCATCCGAAAAGATTCCTTTAAAACCAATGTCAAATAGTGTGTTGCCTATATTTTCTTCTATGAGTTTTATAGTTTCAGGTCTCACCTTCAGGTCTTTGATCCATTTTGAGTTAATTTTTGTGAATGGCGATAGCACATGGTCCACTTTCATTCTTTTGCATGTGGCTGTCCAGTTTTCCCAACACCATTTATTGAAGAGACTTTCCTTTCTCCATTGCATGTTCTTAGCACCTTTGTCGAAAATTAGCTGTCCGTGTATGTGTGGTTTTATTTCTGGGCTTTCAATTCTGTTCCATTGATCTGTGTGCCTGTTTTTGTACCAGTACCATGCTGTTTTGATTACTATTGCTTTGTAGTATGTTTTGAAGTCAGGGATTGTGATGCCTCCTGCTTTGTTCTTTTTCTTTAGGATTTCTTTAGCTATTCGGGGTCTTTTGTTGCCCCATATAAATTTTAGTATTCTTTTTTCTATTTCTGTGAAGAATGTCATTGGGATTCTGATTGGGATTGCATTGAATCTGTAGATTGCTTTAGGTAATATAGACATTTTAACTATGTTTATTCTTCCAATCCACGTGCATGGGATGTCTTTCCATTTCTTTATGTCATCATGGATTTCTTTCAATAATGTCTTGTAGTTCTCATTGTATAGGTCCTTCACCTCCTTGGTAAGATTTATTCCTAGGTATTTTATTCTTTTGATGCAATTGTAAATGGTATTATCTTTTTGAGCTCTCTTTCTGTTAGTTCATTATTAGCATATAGAAATGCAACTGATTTTTGTAGATTGATTTTGTACCCTGCAACTTTGCTGTAGTTGTTGATTGTTTCTAATAGTTTTCCAACAGATTCTTTAGGGTTTTCTATATATACAATCATGTCATCTGCAAATAGTGAGAGTTTCACTTCTTCGTTACCTATTTGGATTCCTTTTATTCCTTTTTCTTGCCTAATTGCTCTGGCCAAAACCTCCAGTACTATGTTGAACAGGAGTGGTGAGAGTGGGCAGCCCTGCCTCGTTCCTGTTCTCAGAGGAATGGCTTTCAGTCTTTCCCATTGAGTATGATGTTGGCTGTGGGTTTGTCATATATGGCCTTTATTATGTTGAGGTACTTTCCTTCTATTCCCATTTTATTGAGAGTTTTTATCATAAATGGATGTTGTATCTTGTCAAATGCCTTCTCTGCGTCTATTGAGATGATCATGTGGTTTTTATTCTTTGTTTTGTTGATGTGATGTATCACGTTGATTGATTTGCGGATGTTGAACCATCCCTGCGTCCCTGGTATAAATCCCACTTGATCATGGTGTATGATCTTTTTAATGTATTGTTGTATTCGGTTTGCCAATATTTTGTTGAGGATTTTTGCATCAATGTTCATCAGCGATATTGGCCTGTAATTTTCTTTCTTTGTATTGTCTTTGTCTGGTTTTGGTATCAGGGTGATGTTGGCCTTGTAGAATGATTTAGGAAGTGTTCCATCTTCCTCTATTTTTTGGAATAGTTTGAGAAGGATAGGTATTAAATCTTCTTTGAATGTTTGGTAAAATTCATGATAGTGAATTTTTAAGAGTCCCAAGCCAGGTCCTGAAGTGGCAAGATGTAGTTCTGCTTATGAATGCCAACAGAGTTATAGGCTGAAAACTGAATTCTTTTGGCCATTTCCTTAAGTAGGCCTGATATTTAAGTTTTGAATAGCCTTCTTTGTCTTATAAGTGGGGAACTAAAGTATTTAAATACCAAATAGTTAGAAAATACATCTGCTAATCAGTCCAGTGATAGTCATGCTTTTTCATCTGGCTTGGCATTATATGGTTTGAAATACTATTGGGAAACAGAATGATACCATTTTATACAAATTGAATAGACAACAGTCCCTTTTTATCCGTGCATACTTATATCAGTTGTTGAAAACCAGCTTTTGACAGTCACGATAATTGATCTAAATGTAATCAGAAATTAAGATGATTTAAAAACTATCTAGTAAAATGCATATAATGGTGGTTGAACTGTATCGTATCTCTTAACTAGTAAGCAAAAACGTCCATTGTTTATTTCAACCATATAGTTGGCTTATTTCTGAAGTTATCCTTTTTTGGCAACTATTTGAGACTTTTTTTCATGGTTCTCATTGTCAATATATAGTCTATATGGGAATACATGGTAGAATATAGCTTTATAGCCTTATACGAATAGAGCCTGGACTATAGTTTATATTGCATTGTTTATCTACTGAACATTCACTGAAATCCCCATTCTTTTGTTCATAGTTACTTCGCTTTTGTATTTTTGACTTTTTCTCAAAACTTTGTTTACCTGCTTGTCTTAATTGATAATTTGCTTGAATACAGTTTGGGGAACATTTAAAAAAGAGTAGATTATTAAGGCAGTGGTTTATGAGCATTTTAGAAAGTAAAGTGATTTTGTAGTTATCACTGGGAAGGCTCTCTAGAACAAGTTGAGCCAAATGAACATCTCCATTATTTTTAGCAGAATCTTGAACCTGAAACTGTTAAATTCTGAAGTTGTTAATGGTGGCTGCCATTTGAGTGCCTATTATATGTGAGTTACTTTTACGTGACGCTATCTCTAATCCTCATAGCAATCGATACTTTTCTTTATTTTAATGAAATCTTGGAAAGGTTAAACTATTTGCCCTAATTCGTATAATGAAAGCTTAGGTTTTGGCTGAAGCACAAGTTTCTCTGACTCCAAAATTGTAGATAGCTTATCTTTGAATTTTATTTATTTTTTTTTTTAAAGATTTTATTTATTCATTTTTTTCCCCCCAAAGCCCCAGTAGATAGCTGCATGTCATAGGTTCACATCCTTCTAGTTGCTGTACGTGAGACTCGGTCTCGCGTTGGACGGAGAAGTGGTGCCTCGGGGCGCGCCCGGGATCCGAACCCGGGCCGCCAGCATCAGAGCGCGCGCACTTAACCGCTAAGCCACGGAGCCGGCCCTTATCTTTGAATTTTAATAAGACATTTGACTACGCTGTTATGAAATCATGGATAAGATGAAGAAATGTGATTTGATACTAAGGATGATTGGAATGAATTTGTAACTAATAGAACAACCTAATATATCAATATCAACCTCCACCGAGATCTCAGGTGATGTACCAAAGGGCTGTATCTTTAGTTCTAACTTAAAACTGTGATTTAAAAAACCCAAACAAACTAAAACTCTGCAACATGGCTAAACCTGCACCAAGTATAGGTTACAGGGAGCCTTGGCTTAGTTGAAGTTCAAGTGTAAAGGATTTAAGGGCAGTGTTAGATTATGTTCATTTTATGGGCTAACAAAGACAGTGTGGGTTTGTGGCCAAAAAAACCTAGAGTAAATTTACAGTCCATTATTAAGAATATAGGCCCCAGATAGAATGTTTCTGCTAGACTCTACGTGGTTTTGTGTTAGGGTCAGAGTGTCCTATTTTATGTAGAAGTTGGACTACCTATATGCGGGGAGAGCAACTTAGATAATGATGAATTTAGAAATTATTAAAGAGGAGGTGTTTACCTGAAAAAGCAAGGAGAGGGCAAGTGTGAGATGTCAGATATTAGAAATTTTCCTCTCTAATTCTATAGGGTAGAACTAAGATCTCTAAGAAAGCTGATTTATGGTCATGTCCTGAAAAATAGATATTTCTTACAGATGATCAGTTATCCAAGGGAAGGTGAGGAGGATAATCTAAAATCTCTGAACAGTGGAATTGGCTGCCTGTGAGGCAGTGAACTGAGTTTCTAGATTTATGTTCATGTGAAGCCATACCACCTGTCTGTGGTACTGTAGGAATGGATTCCTGCATGAGTTAGGACTTGGTGGTTTTTAAACTATTTTGACCTCTCTCCACAGTAAGAAACACATTTTTTATTGCAACGCAGTATAAACATCTAAGTAGGTGGAATACAAATTTCATGAAATAACACGTACTCATATTAAATGTGTTGCTGATATTTTCTATTAAATTTAATTATTTTTAAAAGGCAGATTGCTAATCACTAAATTGATTTAACAACTCATTAATGGATTGAGACTCAGTTTGAAATGAACTGGACTAGAATAATCTCTAAAATCCTTGCAACACTACGATTCTGTGGTTGTTCCTATTCAATTAATATTGTAGAACTAAAAATTAGACCAAGAAAAATTCTACACTGCAAACACCTGAAGGTTATTAATTAATTTTGATCATAAATGAAAATGAGAATATATTCCTGTGTCCTTCGATTCTTCCCTTCTCCACCTTTACCACGCCTGCTACCCTCTCCCCCAAATCAGGCTTTTTTCCATTGTTTCTTCTCCTTAATTCTTTTACCCTTTTGAAGAATCTCTTAAATAGTTTTTCATTATCTTATTTTTCCCCCTGAATTAACATTTGGTGCCAGTTTTTTCTTTGACTTAATATTTTTCCTAGATTCATAATAACATCTTCAGATAATTTACAGGTAATCAGGTAATCTTTACATAAGAAATAATTGGCTTTCTTATTTGAAATTCATCTTCTTTAAGGTGTTGTCTTTTGTCTGAAGTATTATGACACCTAATTGCTCTAAGAGACTTGCAAAACAGAAAAGACAAAATAGGGTTTTTCACGTTGATTCACAGAAGGAAGGCTAAGAAGTTGTTCTGTATAAACTTCCTAACCAAATGTTATGCTGTTTTAGAACTGGTTTATCTGAGTAAATGGACAAAGTAAAAGAATGCAGTTTCTTAAAGTTGCTAAAGTCATGTTTTGGGGATTATATAAAGTGAAATGGGATTTACATAATTTCACTTTACATAAGTGAAATGACAACTTTCTGTTTGTACTAAAGAATTGTGATTATCTTTAATATTATGGAAAAAGTGATTTCTGAAGGCTTTATCTGTTTGGTCTAATGTTGTAAAGTGATTGGCAGTGTTAACCCAGTTACCTGCAAGTGGACTGCTGTTTGTCTGTGATGGATATTCTCTAGATTTAGTAATTCCTGCCAGCCCCACCCACTCTACCTTCGTCTGTGAGGCATGCTAAGTAATTGTGGATTTGTTTAAATATTAGCCTAAACAAAGCACAATTCAGTGGGTAGATTTACGGCAAGTAATAATCATTTTTAGTAATTCCTAAAAGAAGCTGGACGTGATGAATTTTTAGAGCACTGAGAGAAGGCAGTTTGTTAGCTGGAAGGCCACTTTTGGAACAGAAGAGATTGTTTTTTAGGAAATTTATCTATTTTAGCGAATTGCTTGTCCTGGGAAATATAAGTGTAGTTTTAAAAACTGATTATTTAGTGTGTTGAAATATTTTAAGACCATCAAAGTAAATTATGTGCACGTTTTATGAGCAGAGAGATTGAGATGGAGCAATAAGATAAAATTATAATCATTAAAACTAAACAGAAAAATGAAACACTCATTACCTTTTACTTTAAATCCAATCACTGTAACTTATCCTTTTACTTGCCCTTTGATTCAGAGAGGCAACCACTCTGAATATAATTTGGCATATTCTTTCCAGTCTTTTTTCTATGTATTTTTTGCATAGCTCCTATTGGGTCATATATAATTTTGTTTCTTGTTCTTTTTATTTAGTATAATTTTTCTGGCTTGATATTATTACATTGGATAGGTGTACCTATCATACTTAATATTTTCACTTTAAAACCCAATGATACATAACTTAAGACTTCTGAGTGTCAGGAACTGTTTCGATTCTTTTGTTCCACTGGAGTTATGTTCTGTTTTTCTTTTTTGGTGAGGAAGATCGGCCCTGACCTAACATCTGCCAATCCTCCTCTTTTTGCTGAGGAAGACCGGCCCTGGGCTAACATCCATGCCCATCTTCCTCCACTTTACATGGGACACCGCCACAGCATGGCTTGACAAGTGGTGCGTTGGTGCGCGCCCGGGATCCGAACCGGCAGACCCCGGGCCGCCACAGCAGAGCACGTGCACTTAACTACTTGCGCCACCGGGCCGGCCCTATGTTCTGGTTTTTTTGTTTGAAATAGATGTTTTCTTTGATCTTGAACATGTTTATACAAAAAGGTTCTGGTTGTAGTAATATTTGACGTAGACTGCTTTTTTTTCCTTCTCCCATTGCTTGTGTCTCATCAAATTTAGTACAATGTTAGAGGAATGTAATAGGAGGACACAACTTGGGGCTTAAAAATATTTTTAAGTTATTACATGTTCTCCCATTTGTGTCAAAATTAGGGAAGGAGATATATCTAAGAATTATTGAGTCTTTCCTTCATTTATTTACCATATTATTCTTTTTTCTTTTTCCTTTCTTTCAGTATTGTTGCTGAATTCAGACGTTTTGAGTAAATGATGTAATAATTTTTCCCTTTGGATGTCAAGCATTAAAAGTAGCCATTGCAGGGCCGGCCCCGTGGCTTAGCGGTTAAGTGTGCGCTCTCCGCTACTGGCGGTTCGGATCTCAGGCGTGCACCGACGCACCACTTCTCCGGCCATGCTGAGGCCGCGTCCCACATACAGCAACTAGAAGGATGTGCAGCTATGACATACAACTATCTACTGGGGCTTTGGGGAAAAAAAAAAGGAGGAGGATTGGTGATAGATGTTAGCTCAGAGCTGGTCTTCCTCAGCAAAAAGAGGAGGATTGGCGTGGATGTTAGCTCAGGGCTGATCTTCCTCACAAAATAAATAAATAAATAAATAAATAAGTAAATAAAACTGTTTAAAAAAAAAAAGTAGCCATTGCATAAGATACTTTTCCCCTTTTTCTTGTTACTCAAATGAAGGTAACAATATACAGAGTGTGTGGAAAGGTTAATGAAGGCCGGTGTACTAATAGTTCTCAGCTGCTAAGTTACAGAGGCTTAATATTGCTAAGGGTTGGCATTAACACTAATTAATTTGTCTATGATGCTATGAAGATACATAGTAATAGGGAATGGTATGAAGTCTAAGCATGCAACTGAGTCAGAATCATGAGGTTGGAAGTGACTTCTGGTCTTTTGTGGCTACATACAAAGTCACTTGATCACTCTGCATTTTTCCTTTATTCATTAAATAGATATCACTAGTTTGATAATTATAGCTAACATTTATCAATTTTTTTCTATATGCCAGGCTAAGTACTTTTTGCATGAACTATTAACTAATTTTTTTGAACTGGTAGTCACCATGTTAGAAAAATAATACAGCATTTTGTGTGATGAAAGCTGTTTTCGTTTGGATTTGTGGTTGGTTGCTAATGCATTGGGATATGCCTGTTTGTAAACTTTCCTGCTGTCTTATGCAAGGTGAATTGATTTTTTTCAAAATAGCAGTAGAGGCATTCTTGTAAAAAGCAGTTGTTTTGGCCTTTTTCTGTACTGTAAAATTTCAGTATGTTAGAAGTACTTCAGATGGATTTAAAATTTTTTTTATTAAAAAGACAAATGAGGGGCACCCGGTGGTGTAGTGGTTAAGTTCTCGTGCTCTGCTTCCAAGGCCCGGAGTGAGCGGGTTCAGATCCTGGGTGTGGATATATGCATCACTTATCAAGCCATGCTGTGGCAGGCGTCCCACATATTAAGTAGAGGAAGATGGGCACGGATGTTAACCCAGGGCTAATCTTCCTCACACACACAAAAAAGACAAATGAGAATAAGGGAGTTACTTGGTATACCCTCAAAGGGATCACGATTTCTGGAATTGAAAACTGTCCTGAAACCTGGAGAGAGGCAGCCAGACCTGTGGGTGTGGGTAGTCTCAACTGTGGGTCAGAGCCAGAACAGAGTTAGGAGTAATAGAAACACACTTAATCTTGGCTGCAATCTTGAAGGCTGCATTTTAGTTTTTATTGATTCATTAGCCTCAGTTCCTGAATATAAATATAATGTTGAAAGGTATGGGAATTATGTCTGTGTATCTTTTGGTGGAAAGTAGGGGTGGGGTGGGAGCATAGTTCTTAAATGTAAAAGTAAGAACGGAGGAGTCTTGCTCTTTCTTCTTTCTGGATTCCTCAGAGCCCTTTTCTACCTCATGCAGTAAACAGTAGCTACCAGTAATTTTTAAGTGTTAAGTGGAAAACTTGGTTAATGTAACAATTGGAATTTGGACAATAAAAATAACAGGAGAAATAAATAGCACAGAGAACAAGTTTCCTTCATGATTTCAAATAGTAAATATGAGATAACTCTGTATTTCTCCCTTCCAGTGGATTCTCCACCCCTCTTTTTCTCCAAAGGTTATCAGTGGTTCAGATGACCAGATGTCATTCTTTACTTTGACCTAAAGACCCTAGATATTTGCTTCTCAAAATGACTCCTTACCTTTAATGACACGGAACTCAGTGGCAGTCATGTCCTCTTTCTGACATGGATTGCACTGATGTTGTTAGATATGTAGTGACGCTAGTCTGGAGATGTCATGGGAATGAACAAATACTGGTTTTAGTTCATTTATTTATTATTAAAGGAGTTGTAGAGAACTTAGAAAAGCATATGGAAGAAATTAATGAGCCATAATTCTATTACTCATAGGTAAAATCAGTGGTGCATTTTTCCCAGTCTTTTTTCTGTGTACTGTAAAATCAGCTCTCAATTAAATTGAGTAATAGTTTGGGGGAGGGAGGGACTTCAGAAATAATCTCAGGGCCGGCCCCGTGGCTTAGCGGTTAAGGGCGCACGCTCCGCTACTGGCCGCCCGGGTTTGGATCCCGGCGCGCACCGACGCACCGCTTCTCCAGCCATGCTGAGGCCGCGTCCCACATACAGCAACTAGAAGGATGTGCACCTGTGACATACAACTATCTACTGGGGCTTTGGGGAGAAAAAGGGGAAAAAAAAAAAGGAGGATTGGCAATAGATGTTAGCTCAGAGCCGGTCTTCCTCAGCAAAAAGAGGAGGATTAGCATGGATGTTAGCTCAGGGCTGATATTCCTCACACACACAAAAAAAAGAATCTCAGATCTAGTTAAAATTATAGGCAGATCATCATCATTTGGGGTGGCTTGTAGTAGGGAATTGGGACCTCTGCTGGCCCATGGTAATTAGGCAATGGTGTTAGTACTGATAGGTATCTGCTGGAGGGATTAGGGTCATAGCTTTTTGGTTGGGTTGCTGTTGGAGCAAAGGAGGAGGTCAAAGGTTTGGACTCCTGGATTTCTCACCCTTTGCTTGAACCAGAAGATTCTCTGGGTTTGGTCAGGATAGGCATTTATTTAATCAACTGTGGCCAAATTATAGTGCCCCTAAAGTAAAAGAGTATCCCAGTCCCTGCCACCCCACAATCAACATTAGTCTAAAAACCAGATAATCTCCCAGTAATGAGAGTTCATACAGAATGTAGAGTTCTGGATCCTTTCTGTATGAAAGGGGTTTTGATTATGATTTCAGCATAATGGTAATGAATCATCTTGAAATTGGAAGAGTAGTTCAAGTTGGTATGGCTATCCTAATCAAGGAACCATTTTTTTGCTCATAATACTCAAGAGAAACAGGAGCTAGGAAGATTGGCAGTGGGTTCATTTGTGGGATAAATAGCCCAAATAATCCAATATTTAACAACTCCAGAAGTGGATTGACATTCTATTCTGTCAGTTATACAAAGGACCTTTAGAAGCTCTCTTTTGGGAAGTTTGCCTTATGTGATTCTCCGTATATAGGCTGTTTCGCTTTACATGTTTCAGTCACAGTTTATGTATTAAGTCTAATAGAAGTGTCTTATTTTTTTTTTAAATTAGAATTTCCTAGAATATATTGGATCTTTGGAAGAAGCATAACTACTTGTTTCATTATAGAAATGTGCAGCTGGAATACTAATTTATTCTTGTTACTTAATTTATAAATAAAAGTTATTACTTGTTAACTAGTTTTTTTCTTTTTTTTTTAGTTTCTCTTCAGCAACGGGTAGCAGAATTGGAAAAAATTAATGCAGAATTTTTACGTGCACAGCAGCAGCTTGAGCAAGAATTTAATCAAAAGAGAGCAAAATTTAAAGAGTTATATTTGGCTAAAGAGGGTAAGTTCATAAGTCTCCCTCTAGTCCCCATACTAAAACTGCCTTAAAATGAGAAGTTTCTTGGTAGTACAATGTTAATTTTATCACTGAATAAACCTTGATTTTATTTGTACTTGCATTGTATAATAAAGGCCGATTTAGAGGCTAGGGTTAAGAATAGAATTGAAAAACAAGTTGAAAATGCATTACTCAGATTTTGCCTTGTCTTTTGACCTTAATGATGATAAATTTAACATAGTAGGCTACCTAGTCCTGGGACACAGGACTTCCAGTGCTCTTAACATAACTCGAGAGACAGTCCCAGACAAGTCAGGACTATTGGCATTCTAATAACAGCCTTAGCCATGTTATATTTATTTATTTTATTTTTTTTCCCCCCCAAAGCCCCAGTAGATAGTTGTATGTCATAGCTGCACATCCTTCTAGTTGCTGTATGTGGGACGCGGCCTCAGGATGGACGGAGAAGTGGTGCCTCGATGCGCACCCGGGATCCGAACCCAGGCCACCAGCATTGCAGCGCGCGCACTTAACCACCAAGCCACAGGGCCGGCCCAGCCATGTTATATTAAAACTGAAATTTCATGGGATTTATCCAACAAATGTTCAGTTATTTATCAGTAAATATTTATTTAATATCTACTGTGAGGCAGACATTGTGTCTAGGTGCTGTGTGTACAGAAGGAGCAAGATTCATGTGGTTCTTTAACTCATAGAACTTGAACTCTGGTGAGGAAAATGTTAAGTAACCGTGTGAGTAGTTTAAAAAAAGGAAAGTGTACAAGGCAAATACGTGAGAGCATATCATAGGGACCTTGTCTGAAGGATAAGAGGAAGGGTTTACATTTTGGGTAATGACCTAGGAAAATATGGGTGTGGTTTCCAAAGCCTAGACCAGTGGTTTTCAAAGTGTGATTGTGGAATAGCAGCATCAGCATCTGGGAAGCTTGTTAGAAATGCAAAATTTGGGGTCCTACCCCAGATGTACTGAGTCAGAAACTCTGGTATTAGGGTCCAGCAGTTGATGGCTTAAGAAGCTCTCCAGCTGATTCAGATGCGCACTAAATTTTGAGAACGACTGCTCTAGTCTAGACCAGTGGCTTTCAAACTTTAAGGTGGATAAAAATCATCTGGAGAGCTTATTAGAACACAGTATGTTGGGGTGGGGCCCGAGAATTTGCATTTCTGATAAGTTCATAGGTGATTGTAGTGCTAGTCCAAGGACCACAGTTTGAGAACCACTGCTGTAGATCATCCAACTTTTAAATTAATGTACGCCATAGAATATTTATATACACCCCTACCTTTTTGAAGTTGATGTTTAAAATTTATTTTAAATTTAAAAAGATGTGAAGGATGTAAATTCTATCATATTGTCAATACTGACAGTTTAAAACTTCTTGCTTTTAAACATATCTAGTGGAATCAATTTTAGTGACTTAATATCCATCATCATTCATTGAATAAAAAGTACATGAATAAGCTCTTCAGCAGAAATTTTACATTTTTTTCCTCCTTGTGTTGGGTTTTCTTTTTTACATCTTCCTCAGAATTTTATTCTAAAAATTTTTTTTTTAGCACACAAACTTGAATGTGCATCAGAATTTTACTTGGAGGGTTTATTAAAGATTACTGGGCCCTACCCCCAGAATTTCTAATTCACTAAGCCTGTGGGATCCTAGAATTTGCATTTCCAGCAAGTTACCAGGTGATGCTGATGTTATTGGTTCAGGGACCAGAGTTTGAGAACCACTGGCCTAAAGTAATATTTTGTGCTTGAAAGCCATTTAAAAGAATTTGGTCCGACTTCTCTGCAACAAAAATATGCATATAAATTTCTTCTGTATTGAGTTATCATTATAGTTATTAATAGTACATAATTGATCACACCATAAATATTTTACACATTAAAAATAAATTATTAAAATGTAAAAATTAGGGGCTGGCCCCATGGCTTAGCGATTAAGTGTGCGTGCTCCACTACTGGCGGCCCGGGTTCGGATCCCGGGCGCGCACCGATGCACCGCTTCTCCGGCCATGCTGAGGCGGCATCCCACATACAGCAACTAGAAGGATGTGCAACTATGACATACAACTATCTACTGGGGCTTTGGGGAGAAAAAGGGAAAAAAAAAAAAGGAGGAGGATTGGCAATAGATGTTAGCTCAGGGCTGGTCTTCCTTAGCAAAAAGAGGAGGATTGGCATGGATGTTAGCTCAGGGCTGATCTTCCTCACACACACACAAAAAAGTAAAAATTATTGGAAGTGCAGCTCTTATGAGATATATTGGGTCTCCCTCCCAATTAAGTCATTAACCTCTGGGTGAATAGTGTTTACTTTTAGAAAAAGATAAGTTTCAGGGGCCGGCCCAGTGGCGTAGCAGTTAAGTGCACACGTTCTGCTTTGGCGGCCCAGAGTTCGAAGGTTTGGATCCCAGCTGCTCACCGATGCACTGCTTGTCAAGCCATGCTGTGGCGACGTCCCATATAAAATAGAGGAAGATGGGCACAGGTGTTAACCCAGGGCCAATCTTCCTTGGCAAAAAAAGAGGGGGATTGGGTGCCGGCCCCGTGGCTTAGCGGTTAAGTGCGCGCGCTCCGCTACTGGCGGCCTGGGTTCGGATCTGGGGCGCACACCGACGCACCACTTCTCCGGCCATGCTGAGGCCGCGTCCCACATACAGCAACTAGAAGGATGTGCAACCATGACATACAACTATCTACTGGGGCTTTGGGGAAAAAAAGGAGGAGGATTGGCAATAGATGTTAGCTCAGAGCCAGTCTTCCTCAGCAAAAAAAGAGGAGGATTAGCACGGATGTTAGCTCAGGGCTGATCTTCCTCACAAAAAAAAAAAAAGAGGGGGATTGGCATTGGATGTTAGCCCAGGGCTGATATTCCTCACAAAAAAAAAAAAAGAAAAAGATAAGTTTCATTTTTTTTAAATAGATATAAATGCTGAGAATTCTTGGTCTCATAAATAAGTAGATGGACATAGAAATTTTTTATAGCGATAATTATTCCATTTTCTTTTTTTCTGAATTATATGTTCAATCACATAGTGCTCTAGGTTCAAAAATATTTTTATCCTATTGGCTGACAACTCAGGTAGGTCTTCCCTCAATTTTGTTGAAAGCAGACTTTGCAGTCACCTGGACTGCCAAAAGATTTGTTACCCAGTTATTAGTCATTCACTTGTTTATTACTGACATTGCTATTTTAAATTGTCCCTCTAGTTTGATATCACAGATGAGCTTTTACACAACACGGCAGTGAACCATAGTAAAATTCAGGATGGGTGAAAAGCCTTTCTTTAGTTTAGTGGGAGAAGGGTGTTAAGGGAGGTGGGCAGGAGAATCTGCACTTAAACACCTCTCTGTTTTAGGAAACAATATTTGTGAAAGTTGAGGATCTAGCCAGTTGATTCCTTTAAAACAACATGTGCCTATGAATCTCTTGGAAAATCTTTGCATACCCCCAGGGATAAATGTACCCCACTTTTAAGACCACTGCCCTGGAGTGCTGTTATTCAGACTACAGGTTGTAACCCATTGATGGATAACAAAACTGAGTGGGTTGTGACCAGTGATTTTAAAAAAAGGAATAAAATGGAAAATCACAGTGCACATTATATTTGGTAAGGTTAAGTAAGTATAGTTGCATGAAAATGTTTTGTTTCAGTTACATATATACATGTATGTATAGAATTGTGATATGAAATATATTTCTTGTTGTGAATTGTGGTGAGAGAAGTTTGAAAGCCACTGTTCTATAGGATGGAAGGTTCTAGGAATTCAGCCCTGGCGTGGAAAGGGTCACTGACTGTAGTATGGGATGGGGTTCCATTTTCTCATGGCTTGCAGGAAGGCTGTTTCCTGTTTTATTTTGTTCCTTCAAAGGCTGACAAGGAGATGGGAAAACTGGTATTCCTGTCTAGGCATGGTGGCATTCTGCAAGACACTGTGGAGGTTGGGATGAATGAGATATGGTTTTTATCTTCAAGAAAGTGTGGTCTACTGGGGTAGATAATACATTTTGCACAGTATCATCATTGTTTGAATATATGTTAAATGTCATGAGAAATAAGTTTTTTCCAATTTTTCAATGTGTTCATGTGAATTTGTTAACCTCTCCCTTTTAAAATTTGTTGTAAACTTGAATTGATGAGACACCACTTTAAACTCTGTGCAATGGTATATTCTTGTTAAGATGACCTGTAATACCTTTAAATATATATGTATAAGGTCACTGCAGTATTTTCTCTGATTACCATTTCAAACTCACCATGATACTGGCTAGTGACATCCTTTTTTCCCTTCACCTCTCACACCAGTAATTCTGTAGCTTGATGATGCTCTCTACAGCTTTTTCTTTCAGTCTTTGCTTATTCAATAAATTCAAGTTAATCTTGTCCAAAGTTGTTCATTCTACTTTGTTTTTCCTCTGTCCCCAAGTAAGGCTGTTAGAGTTTCCCTTGTTTTCGTACTTTCTTCTTTGAAATTATAAAATTGACTTTTCTGTAAAATTCTGAAGAAATGGAAATGACCAAGAGCCTCTCATTTCTGAAAGACATTATCAGTTGCAGTTTTATATTTCTGATCTAAACAGCTTGTAATGTGGGTTCATTCAAAAAACATACTTGGTATGTTAAAATTGCTTTGAATACATCTAGACCCAATAAATAATCTGTATGTGTACTATGGTATCTTTACTATCTGGAGTTCTTGATGAACTTAAGATGACCATAGAGAACAGTTGAGGTAACTTTTTACACAATTTCAAAAGGAATAACGTGATCCTTTTTTGAGAGTTTTTGGTGTCATTTCTAAAGAAAATGCATAGTGTGTAAAAGGTCAATGTTGATTTAGTTTCTGTCTTGTCTGTTTGCCTATATCATAATAAAAATCAGATTTAAAGATGTTCTCTAAAGCAGCAGTTTATATTATTGCATCAACTCTGAAGTATAAACCTAGTCTTTTATGATTGTCACCGATGATAACAGTATAAGCCATGGTTTTGATGTGTTCAGCAGTCTTTGTCTGTTTTATCTTTCAGCAAACCAGGTCAAGGTAACCCTGGAAATCCAATAATTGGTATTTTTCCCAATAGGAGCAGCTTTTGCTTTGGTGTTGTAATAGCTATGTTTTCATTTATTTGGAGAAGAGCTGAAATATAAGTGCAAACAGTAATGAGCAGTGCTAATAAAAGAGATTATTACCTTTTAACTCCTCTTACTGTCTGTTTCTGCCTTAGTACCCATTCTTTTCCCAGCTGTCTTCAACTGGGAATGTTATAAATATTTTTGAAAGTTTTGTTGCTTTTCTGTTGAACTTAAAAAGAACGTATTTAGCTTTCAAAAAAGTATTTGATTTAGCTTTCTCCTTTAACCAACTTCAGTACAGAGCTCGGCACTGCAGCAGTGTTTGTGTTTTGGAAATCCTCAGTCTTGGGCAATGAGTAAGAGACTATTACATGAGTCAGCAAACAAAAGGCCAAAGAGTTCTCAGTTTGAAGGAAAATAGTAGAAATAGAGCTCACATTAATCACCAGAAGATAGTGAAATTTTATAGTTGTGTTTAAAAGGATTTTGTATGTGGTCAAAATTTACGTAAAGCTCTGATGCTAACTAACCAGAGTTTCAGTAGTTAAAAGCTAGGTTTGGAAGATATTTGTGGTTCACATGCCATAAGCTTGCACTTAGATATGGAATTAAACTAGAGTATATGAAAAAAATTAAAAATCATTAGAAATCTTGGAAATACAATAAATAAATTGAAATAAGGTAAATAGATGGTTTAAACTGTAGATAAGGCGCAGAGATTTTAGTCAATTAGAAAACAATATTTAAGGGACCAGCCCAGTGGCATAGTGGTTAAGTTCACGCACTCCGCTTCGGCGGCCCGGGGTTCGCAGGTTCGGATCCTGGGTGTGGACCTACAAACTGCTCATCAAGACATGCTGTGGCGGCGTCCCATATACAAAATAGAGGAAGATGGGCACAGATGTCAGCTCAGGGCCCATCTTGCTCAGCAAAAAGAGGAATATTGGCAGCAGATGTTATCTCATGGCCAATCCCTCACCAAGAAAAAAAAAAAAAAACAGTATTGGAGAAATTCTCCTTCCCAGTGAGACAAAGAGAGAAATATCAAAGAGCAGTTGACGTAGAGGATGAATTGATTCTCCAGCACACCTCTAAAAAGAGTTCAAGGAGAAGAGAATGGAGGAAGTAGTAGAGAATATTTGAGGAGAAAATAACTGAGATTTTTCAAGCATTAAGGAAGAAAACTGAGTCCTCAACATAAATACTGAGTATCAAGCAGAGTAAATAATAGTCAATTCATACTTGAACACAGCTTAAACTGTAGAACATCAAGAATGAAAAGAAAATGTTGAAAACTACCAGAGAAGAAACAATTATGCTCACAGGAGATACCACGTAAGCAAAATAGATGCCAGGAGACAGTGAAATAAGATTTTCAAAGTGCAGAGAAAAAATAATTGTCAACCTAAAATTTTATATGTAGCCAAATTATTCAAGAGTGAGAGCAAAATAGATATTTCAGGCATACAAAAACTAAGAACATTTATCACCCACATAAATCATCAGAAGAACTAGTGAAGATAACATTTGTGAGAAGAAAAGTAAACATAGAAGGAATGTATAGGATATAAGAAACAATACCAACCATAGAAACTGATAAATCTGACTATAAAAAACAAAACCAAAAAACTTCCTAGTTCACTTTATTTTTTTAAAAGAAGAAAGTAAAACAAGGTAATAATAACAAGATTGGGGTTTAAGGCAAAAACAGTGAAGGAATATAGAAGGCTGTCTCATATTGAAAGAAACAATGTATCAAAATGTACTAATCACGGACTCCTATGTACCTAACAAAATGGCCGTCACACATCCTATAGAACAAAAGGTGATAGAATTACAAGGAGAAATTGATGACTGCACACATAGGAGATGTTTAACATTATATCAATTCCTAGATCAAGCAATAGGTAAAGATATAATAGCTTTAAGCAACAGAGTATTAAAAAGCTTGATCTTCTAGGAATTCTGTACCCAAGAAACCGAAAATATGCATTCCTTTTATATTCGTAAGGAACACTTAAAAAACTGTCTACATCTAAAAGGAAGACAGCATATTTTAAAAATCCAGCTGCTTACCATGTTTTCTTACCTAATGCGGTTAGAAAGATTTTAAACAACAATGTAAATATGTTTTTTAAAAGTTTGGAAACTAAGATTGTGTTCCTATTGCGCATGAGTTAAAGAGGAAATCACAATGGATATTGCAGAATACTTAGAATGCGATGAAGATAGTTGTGGGATGCAGCTAGAACAATACTTTGAGAGTAAGCTTATAACTTTAAAAGCATTTATTGAAATTAATATATTAAAAGACAAGCGATTGAAAATAAACGATCTAAGTGTTCAACTCCAGAAGCTAGAAAAAGAGTGAACCCAAAGAAAGTAGAAGAAAGAAAATAATTAATAATAGAAATTAATGAAATAGAAAGCAAAGTATCAGTTAAGAAGCTCAGTAAAATCAAAAGCACATCTTTTGGAGAAAACTAATAAAAAAAAACAAGGACACATGATTACTGATGTAGTAGTGACGTAAAAGCATAAGAGTACTGTGCCAAAAAATTTGGAAATTTAGATGAAATGAATAATTTTCCAGGAAATATGAATTAGCAGAATTACCTCAAATAGAAATCCTGAATAAACCATAACCATAAGAGAAACTGAATCAATAAGTAGAATTCTTATTTACAAAAAATGCCACAGGCATAGGTTTTATAGGCAAATCTTGTTAAATCTTCAAGAAACATTTGTTCCTATCATTTACATACTATATCAGAAACAAGAAAAAGAGAGCCATCCAGTTCATTTTGTGGGATTAGTATAACCGTGATACCTAAACAAGAGGCATTAATGAGTATTACTTATACTGGTATGCTACCAATAAACCAACCTCATTTATGACCATAGAGTTTAAAATCCTAAGTAAAATTGACTTAAGTAGAGTATTAAAAAGTAGTATACCATGACCATGCATACTAGGAATGCAAGGATAGTTTAATGTTACAACATCTATTGATGTAACTCACTATTTTGACATATTAAATGAGAAAAACAGGAAAGGACATTTAATAACATTTAATACCTTTTAGTAGTATGAGTTCATACTAGTTCCTAGCAAACTAGGAATTGAAGGAACCTGCCTTAGCCTAGAAAATGTTTCTATTAGAAACCAATATCATATGTCATAATGAGACAAGAGGACCTGTAATCAGTACTTTAATTCATTTTTGTACTAGAGGTCCTTCTAGCCAATGGGATAAAATAAAAAGAAATGTTATAGAATTTGAATAGTTAAGGCTAGTTTTGTCTCTGTGTGGAGTCCATATTATTATTAACGGGAACCAAGAGAATCCACACTATTAGAACTAAAGAGAGTTAATGTTGTTGGAATGAAGATTAATATAAGGCCTGCCCCGGGGCTTAGCGGTTAAGTGCGCACGCTCTGCTGCTGGCGGCCCGGGTTCGGATCCCAGGCACGCACCGATACACCGCTTTTCCGGCTGTGCTGAGGCCACGTCCCACATACAGCAACTAGAAAGATATGCAGCTATGACATACAACTATCTACTGGGGCTTTGGTGGAAAATAAATAAATAAATAAAATTATTAAAAAAAAAAAACACTCACCATATGGAAAAGATTGATAAATTTGAAAAAAAAAAGATTAATATAGAAAAATTAGTAATGTTTTTCTGTACCAGTAACAACTAATTAGAGAAGTAATAAAAGAACAAGAAATCCTGAAGCAAATAAAACAGAAGAAAAACAAAATCAGAATCCTTAGTCACTTGGGAATAAGTCTAACCAAGGATATATAAAACTTTTATAGAGGAAAGTTATAAAACTGTTCAAGGACGTGAAAGAAAATCTGAATAAATGGAATGAGATACCATATTCATAGGTGGAAAGACTCAATGTCATAAAGATACTAACTCTTACCTCAGTCTATAAATACAGAGCAATTGCAATTAAAATCTCTTTTTTCCTTCATGGATCTTCCACACAATCTTCAGTTGTACAAAGAAGAACAGGATCAAGAAGATGGTGACGTGACCCACTGTGTTGATCCACCAATTTATAAGAAATACAAAGAACAAAAGAATAAGTTCAACTATATTATAGGTATGCAGTTAGCAAAGTCCAGACTATGAGAAGTTCTACAAGACAACCTAGTTTCCTCAGTAAATAAATTGCAAGGGAAAAAGAGGTGGAGGTGAAACCTATAGAATAAAAAAGACTTCAAATACATATTAACTAACTGTAATGTATGGACCTTATTTGGAATCTGATTCAAAGAGCTGAACTATTAAAAAATTTAGACAACTGAAAATTTTGACACTGGCTGGATGTTTGATGATACTTTAGGTATTATTAAATTTTTTCAGGTGTGAAAATTTTTATTACAAAGTGAAATAAGCCAGTCAGAAAAAGATATGTATTAATTCCACTTATATGAGGTATCTGGAATAATTAAGGAAACAGAAAGTAGAATGTGGTTGCCAGGGGCTTGGAGGAGGGACAAATAGGGAGTTGTTGTTTAATAGGTATAGTTTCAGTTTTGTAAGATGAAAAGTTCTGGAGATTGATCGCACAACAATGTGAATAACTTAACACCACTGACTGTACACTTAAAAATGGTTAAGATGGTAAATTTTATGTATATTTTTTAAAAATGGTCCTTTTAGAGATACATACTGAAATATTAAGGTAAATGATAAGTTTGAGAGCTCTACTTCTGGTATGGTAGTGTGAGGAGCTCCCATTCCTCAGCAAAACTGTTGAAAATTATTTTAAAAAACAACCGTTAAGTGCATACACTCCACTGCTGGTGGCCCGGGTTCGGATCCCGAGCGCGCACCGAGGCACCGCTTGTCAGGCCATGCTGTGGCAGTGTCCCATATAAAGTGGAGGAGGATAGGCACAGATGTTAGCCCAGGGCCAGTCTTCCTCAGCAAAAAGAGGAAGGTTGGCATGGATATTAGCTCAGGGCTGATCTTCCTCACACAAAAAAACAAAAAAACAGCCATTTAAAGTCTCTAGAAGTAGTCCTGGAGGCATACAGCAAATGAAACATTTCTTCAAGAAAATCTACTGTATCTTGTTAAAAACAGAGTCTGTGGCATTTGATCCATGAACTGTTCCCTCCTTCTCCCCTCCCAGCTTGGTGTGATGGAAACTCCACTCCAGGCAGATAATGCCAAGAACACAGGTCTCTCTCTCTCTTCACAGGTGAGGGTTACGGAATTATCCTCTCCTCTGCCTAGCTACCTGTTGTAGAGGCTGAGTTTTGGTTGAGTGTGGCTGCGAGGTCTGGAGCTCCTTTCTTCCACCCAATCCCCACTCTTGGGAGGGAGGCTCTACCTTGAGTGTGGTGTACTAAGAATACTGGGACCCTGATAACCCTTGCCCTAGCTTGTTTATGGGGTGGAATTTCCATGCTGGGAGAAACAAGCCAAGAAGACCAGAGGCTACCACTCTGTCGCTCTCTCTCAGTACTCTGTTCCTAAACCAGCTATGTCACTGAGAGAGGAAGAGCACCAGCAATTAAGTGGAGTTTGACAGATGGCTGTGTTCAGGGAAAGACATACACACAGAATTCCTGAAAAAACTGTCATCCCTGGGTGACTGTGCACATGCCCAAGGCTGTACCTTCTGAGGACCAACATGAGAGGCTTCATACTGTGAGAGTGGGGGGGGAGGGGAGAAGAAATAGACTTTACTAAAATAATCCAGCCAACCACTAAACAAATAAACAGCAGACAACAATAACAAGCCTGGAAGGGGTGGGGATGAACCAGAGATAGAGTTGCTATAATATATTATCAAAAATGTCATTGTCAACCAAAAAAAAATTTAGAAGATATGAAATGAACAGGAAAACTGTGACCCATATAAAGGAAGAAAGCACACAGTGCCTGTAAGAGTGATCAGATGTCAGATTTAACAAAGACTTCAAAGTAGTCACAAATACGTTCAAAGAGCTGAAGAAAACCGTGCTTAAAGAAGTAAAAGAAAGTGTGACAGCGTTTCATCAAATGGAGAATATCAGTAAAGAGAAATCGTAACAAAGAACCAAATGGAAATTCTGGAGTTGAAAAGTACAATAATTAAAATGAAAAATTCACTGTAGGGGCTCAAAAGTGGATTTGAACTGGCAGAAGAAAGAATTAGTTAACTGGAAGATGGGTCACTTTAGATTATCAGGTCTGAAGAACAGAAAGAAAATATAAAAATGAACAGAGCCTCATAGAAATGTGAGACATCATTAAGTGTGCTAACATATGTGTAATGGGAGTGCCAGAAGGAGAGGTGAGAGAGAAAGAGAAAAGATATTTGAAGAGATAATTGCTCAAAATTTCCCAAATGTGATGAAAAGCAGTAATATACACATTTAAGAAGTTCCCTGAGCTTGAAGTAGGATAGAGATGTGCAAAGGGATCCACACACAGACACATCACGGTAAAAATGTTGAAACCCAAAGACAAGGAGAAAATCCTAAAAGGAGCGAGAAAAACAACTTGTCATCTCTAAGGGAACCTCAATAAGATTAACAGCTAACTTCTCATTAGAAACAATGGAGCTGAGAGGGCAGTGGAATGACATTTAAAATGCTCAAAGGAAAAAAATGTTAACCAAGAATCCTGTATCCAGCAAAGCATCTTTCTAAGATGAGAGTGAAAAAAAGATGTTCTCAGATAAACAAAAACTGAGAGAATTTTTTCCTAATGGACTGCCTTACAAGAAATACTAAAGGAAGTTCTTTAGCTGAAAGCAAGTGATTCTAGACAGTGATTTGAATTCACATGAAAAAAGAGAGTCCCTAGTAAAGATAATTGTGTGATTATAACAATATGAATAAATATTTCTTAATGGTTTTAAGAAGCAATTATATAAAGTAATATGTATATTATTGTTTTATTGGACCTTTAACAAGTGGAAATGTAATATATTCACCAATATCAGCACAAATGATTGGGTGGGAGGAAAGCTGTGTTGGACTAGGGAAATGACACCCACAGGATCTAGTGAAAAAAGCCAGAGATGGTAAATAAGAAGGTTAATACAACACATGCTATAAATATATACTTGGTCTCCTTTGTCCTCTCAGCTTCTTTAAAAGACAATTATGTGAAGCAATAATTATAGCAGTGTATCATTGGGTTTGTAACATATAGACAGCAATGTATATAACAGTAGTAGCATAGACATGGAAAAAGAAATAGAGCTATAGAGGAGTAATATTTCTATATTTCATTGGAATTAAGGTTGTATAGATCTGAAGTAGTTTTGTTAAGATGTATATTTTAAGCCCTAGAGCAATCACTAAGGAAATAACACAAGAAAATATAGTGAAACAATTATGAAAGGAATATGTTACATTAGAAATTACTTAATGCAAAAGAAAGCAATAAAAGGATAGAAGAATGAAAAGACATAAGATGTATAAACAAAAGTTGCAGACTTAAATCCAATATTAATGTGATGTCAGTAATATTAAATGTGAATAGATTAAACAATCCAAACAAAAGACAGAGTGTCAGACTTATTAATAAAACAAGATTCAACTATTTACTGTCCATAGTTGATACATTTTCGATTCAAAGATACAAACAGATTGAAAGTAAAAGGCTGACAAAAAATGTACACAGCAACCCTAAGAAAGCTGCAGTGGCGATACTAGTATCAGGCAAAATAGATTTTAGGAGGCCGGCCCAGTGGTGTAGTGGTTAAGTTTGTGTGCTCTGCTTCGGCAGCCTGGGGTTCGCAGGTTTGGATCCCAGGCGTGGACCTATGTACCACTTATCAAGCCATGCTTGTGGTAGCGTCCCATATAAAGTAGAGGAAGATGGGCGCGAATGTTAGCCCAGGGCCAGTCTTCTTCAGCAAAAGGAGGAAGACTGGCAACAGATGTTAGCTCAGGGCTAATCTTCCTCACAAAAAAAAGAAAAAAAAATAGATTTTAAACCAAAAAATGTTACTAGAGATAAAGAGGGACATTTTATAGTGGCGAAAGGCCAATCCATCAGGAAGCTAAAATAGTTATGTACACATCTAAGTACAGAGTCCCAAAATACAGGAAGCAAAGTGCCAGAAATGAAGGGAGAAATATGGAGTTTGCTGTATCCTTCAATGCTCAGCTTTCAGGGCCGGCCCCGTGGCTTAGCGGTTAAGTGCGCACCCTCCGCTACTGGCGGCCCGGGTTCGGATCCCGGGTGCACACTGACGCATCACTTCTCCGGCCATGCTGAGGCCGCGTCCCACATACAGCAACTAGAAGGATGTGCAACTATGACATACAACTATCTACTGGGGCTTTGGGGACAAAAAAAAAGGAGAAGGATTGGCAACAGATGTTAGCTCAGAGCCAGTCTTCCTCAGCAAAAAGAGGAGGATTAGCATGGATGTTAGCTCAGGGCTGATCTTCCTCACACACACACAAAAATAAATAATATAAATAAATACTCCACTTTCAGTAAAGAGTAGAAGAAAAAGGAGAAGATTAACAAGGAAATAGAAGATTTGAATATAAAAGGATTGAAATAATATGAAGTGTGTTCTCTGACCACAATGGTATGAAATTTGGGAAACTCACAAATATGTAGAAATTGGATAACACAGTCCTAAGTAACCAGTGGCTGAAAGAAGAAATCACAAAATTAGAAAATACTTTGAGATAAGTGAGATTGTAGGCACAACATACCAACCCTTATGGGATGCAGTTACATCAGTGCTTAGAGGGATGTATATAGCTATAAAGGCCTATATTAAAAAAAGAAGAAATATCTCAAATCAATAACCTAATCTTCCACCTTAAGACACTGGAAAAAGAAGAGTTAATGAAACTTAAAGCAAGTAGAAGGAAAGAAATGATAAGGATTAGAGTAAAAATTAGTGAAATAGAGAACAGAAAAACAATAATGAAAATCAATGAAACCAATAGTGCATTCTTTGGGAAGACCAACAAAATTGACAAATATTTAGCTAGATTGACCAAGAAATGAATAGAGGAACCATTACTAGTGACTTTACAGAAATATAAAAGGATTATAAGGGAATGCTATGAACAACTTTATGCCAATACATTAGATAGATGAAATGGACAAATTCCTAAGAAAGATACAAACACCAAAACTTGCTAAAGAAGAAATAGAAAATCTGAATAGACCCATAGCAAATAAAGAGATTGATTTTGTAATGAATAAACTACCCACAGAAAAAAGGAAAAGAAAAACCTAGGCTCAGATGGCATAAGTAGTGAATTTTACCGAGTGTTCAAAGAATTATCAGTAATCCTTCTCAAACTCTTCTAAAAAGTGGTCAGGAGGAGACACTTCCATAGTCATTTTATGAGGCTAGTATTACCCTGATACCAGAACCAACACAGATATCACAAGCAAAAAAACTACAAACCACTACTTCTTATGAATATAGATGCAAAAATCCTCAACAAAATACTAGCAAGCCAAATTCAGCAATACATAAAAAGAATTATACACCATGACTAAGTGGGATTTATCCTAAGAATGCAAAGTTCAACACCTGAAAATCAATTAATGTAATACACCACAACTAATGTAATAGACCACATTAATAGCATAAAAAATAAAACAAATGATCTCTATAGACACAGAAAAAGCATTTGACAAAATCCAACATGCTTTCATGATAAAAACACTAAACTAGGAATAGAAGGAAACTTCATCCACTTGATAAAAGGCATCTACAAAAAACCCACAGCTAACATCACCATTTGTTGTTAGTACCCTTGAGTCTATTCTAACTCCTAGTGAGCCTGTGTATAGCAGAGCAGTACCCTGCTCAGTCTTTTTGTGCCATCCTCTGATCTTCTGGCACTATATCAGAATGCTCTGCTGCTATTCATCATCATACTTAACTAAGTGGTTAAAGACAATGCTTTCTCCCTAAGATTGGAAATAAGACAATGATACTTTCACCATTTCTGTTCATCATTGGACTGGAGCTTCTGTTCATCGTTGGACTGGAGGTTCTCCAGGGCAATTAGGCCAAAAAAAAAGGAATCCAAATTGGAAGAGAAGAAGAAAAACTATTTCAATTTTCAGATGAACTTTTTGATGTAGAAAATTATAGGGAATCCACTAAAAAACTAAATATGAGTTCAGCAACATTGCAGGATACAAGATCAATATAAAAAATCAATTGTATTTCTATACACTTGCAATGAATAATCTGAAAATGAAATTAAGGAAACTTAAAATTTTTAATTAAAATTCCATCTACAATAGCATCAAAATGAATAATATACTTAGAAATAAATTTAACAAAATAAGTGTGAAACTTGTACTCTGAAAACTTCAAATAAACTGTGAAAAAATTTAAAAAGATCTAAACAAAGATTGGAAAAACATGCCATGTTTGTACATCAGAAGACTTAATATTGGCAATACTCCACTGATTGATCTACAAATTTAATGCAGTCTCTTTCAGTATCTCAATTGCCTTCTTTGTAGAAATGGATAAGCTGATCCTAAAATTTATATGAAAATGCTGGGGAGCCAGAATAGCCAAAACGTTCTTGGGAAACAAGAACAAAGGTGGAGGACTCAACTTCTTAATTTTAAAACTTACTACAGTGTGATGCTGGCGTTAGGATAGGCATAGTTCAATGGAATAGAGAATCCAGAAGTAAACCCTCACATATATGAGCAATTGATATTCTACAAGGTACCAAAACAATTCAATTGGGAAAGAATCGTTTGCTCAACAAATTGTGCTGAGACATCTGGATATCCACATGCAAAAGAGTGACGTTGGGCCCCTAGCATCTACAAAAGTTAACTCAGTGTATCAAGGACCTCAATTTAAAAGGTAAACTATAGAACTCTTAGAAGAAAACATAGGGGTAAATCTTCGTGACTTTGAATTAAGCAGTGATTTCTTAGATATGACACTACAAGCAGAAGTAACTGATAAAAAATTAGATAGATTGGATTTCATCAAATTTAAAGATTTTTGTGCTTCCTAGGGCCGGCCCCGTGGCTTAGCGGTTAAGTGCGCACGCTCCGCTGCTGGCGGCCCGGGTTTGGATCCCGGGCACGCAGCGACGTACCGCTTCTCCGGCCATGCTGAGGCCGCGTCCCACGTACAGCAACTGGAAGGATGTGCACCTATGACATACAACTATCTGCTGGGGCTTTGGGGGGGAAAATAAATAAATAAATAATTATTAAAAAAAAAAGATTTTTGTGCTTCCAAGTACACTATCACGAAAGTGAAAATACAACCCATTGAATGGGAGAAAATTTTGCAAATTTTGTATCAGATAAGGGACTTCTATATAGATTATATATAGAACTCTTACAACTCAGTAATAAAAAGACAACCCAGTTAAAAATGGTCAATAGATCTGAATAGACATCTCTTCAAAGAAGATACACAAATGGCCAATAAGCACATGATAAGATACTCAGAGTCATTAGCTATCAGGGAAACACAAATCAAAATTACAATTTTGAGATGCCATTTCACACCCACTAGCATGGCTATGTCAAAAAGTCAGTAACAACTATTGGCAAGGATGTGGAGAAATGAAAACCCTCGTACTCTGCTAGCAGGAATGTTAAATGGTCCAGCGGCTTTGGAAAAACAGTCTTTCAGTTCCTCACATGGTTAAATATACAGTTACCATTTGACCCAGCACTTCCACTCCTAGATATAACACAAGAGAAAAGAAAACATGTGCATACATAAACGTGTATGTGAATTTCCATAGCAACATTATTCATAATACCAAAAAGTGGGGAACAACCCAAATATCCATAAACTGATGAATGGGTAAACAAATTGTTTTTATTATTCATCCATTAAAAGAAATGAAGTACTGAAACTGCCTACAACCTGGATGAACATTGAAAACATGTGCTAAGTGGCAGAAGCCAGTCCCAAAGGATCACATAATGTATGATTACATTTATATGTCCAGAATAGGGGACCAATAGGGATAGAAAGTAGATTAGTGGTTGCCTAGGACTGGGGGGCTGGAGGGTTGGCAGTGATAAAGAATACTGGGTTTCTTTTTGGGGTGATGAAAATGTTCCAGAATTGGTTGTGGTAATGGTTGCATAAGTCTGTGAATATTACAACAATGAGCTATCACTACACACCTGTTAGGCTAAACTCTGAAACACCGACTGCACCAAATGCTGCTGATGCTGTGGAGAAACAGGAGCTCTCATTCATTGCTGGTGGGAATGCAAAATGGTACAGCCACTGTGGAAAGCAGTGTGGCCGTTTCTTACAAAACTAAACATATTCTTAGCATATGATCCAGCAGTTTTGTTCCTTGGTATTTTCCTGAATGAATTGAAAACTTATGTCCATGCAAAAACCTGCACGTGCATGTTTATAGCAACTTGATTCATAATTGCCAAAATTTGGAAGCAGCCAAATGTCCTTCAGTAAGTGAGCAGATAAGCAGTGTTACGTCCAGACAATGGAGTATTATTCAGCATGAAAAAGAAACAAGCTATCAAGTCATGAAAAGTCAAAGAGGAAACTTAAATGCATATTATAAAGTGAAAGAAGCCAATCAGAAAAGACTACATACTGTATGATTCTAACTATATGATGTTCTGGAAAAGGCAAAACTGTGGAGACAGTAAAAAAGATCAGTGGTTGCCAAGGGTTAAGAGTGAAGGAGGAATGAATAGGCAGAGCAGCGAGGATTTTTAGGGCATATTCTGTATGATACTACAGTGGGGGGGTACATGATATTATACATTGTCCAAATGTAAACTCTAGACTTGCAGTGATAATGATGTATCATTATAGGGTCATCAGTTGTAACAAATGTACTGCTGTGGTGGGAGATGTCAACAGTAGGGGAGGTTGCGTGTGGGTGAGGGTAGGGAGTATGTGGGAACTCTGTACTTTCTGCTCAGTTTTGCTGTGAACCTATCTTTGCTCTAAAAAATAAAGTTTCTTAATTTAAAAAATGTTTAAGACTTGTTTCAAAATAATATATTGTGGAGTGCACATGGATGGATGGGACAAGATTGCCCATGGGTTTATGGTTGCTGGAGCTGGGTGGTGGGTACATTAGGCTTATAATGACTTTTGATATCTGGTAGGGCAAGTCCCCCTACTTTATTCAAAACTATCATGGCCTTTTTATTAAAATATTTATTATGGAAAAATTTAAACACATACAACAGTAGACAAAATAGTATAAATAATGCTGTATTAGTTTAGACAGTATAATCTTGGCATGAGAATAGACAGATAGACCATTTTTATAGAATAGAGGTTTCATAATAAGACCCTCACATATGTGGAAACTTGATATATGACATAGATGGCATTATAAAAATGGGTAAAGACTTGGGCAATAGGTATAGAACAGTGGGAACATTTATATAGAAAAAATAGATTCCTACCTCACACCTGAATTCCCATGAATGTATTAGCTGATATGTTGGTATATGGTATTGCAATTAACGAATGAAGTAGTTACATGTACTGACAGTCTCAAAAACAATATTGTGGGATAAGGGGTAATTGCAGAAGAATACTATGCAACGAGAGCATTAAGCTTTTAAAAACTTGCAACAGAGAGTAAAGGTGTAAAATATACATGGTAATGACAACTCCAGATTCTTTTTGTGTGTGTGTGTGTGAGGAAGATCAGCCCTGAGCTAACATCCATGCTAATCCTCCTCTTTTTTTTTTTTTTTTTTTTTTTTTTTGCTGAGGAAGACCGGCTCTGAGCTAACATCTATTGCCAATCCTCCTCCTTTTTTTCCCCAAAGCCCCAGTAGATAGTTGTATGTCATAGTTGCACTCCAGATTCTTGATAGTTATTACCTCTGAGGAACGTAGTGTATTTGTAATGTTTTATTTCTTAAAGTTAAAAAGAAATTAAAGCAGATGTAGAAATAACATTAAAAACTGATGAAGCTAGGTGATAGTAGATGTTCATTATAGAATTCTTATATTTATCTCCATGTTTGAAATATTTTATAAAGCATTAGTATAACCAAATGAAGTGTCTTGTTTGGATCCTAATTCAAGCAAATCTTCAAAAAACATTTTTGTGGCAATTGGAAAAATTTTACAACAGATTGGTTATTAGATTATATCAAGCAATTGTAAATTTTTTTAGGTGTAACAGTGACACTGTGTTTATATAAGAAAGTATCCATGTTTTTGGAAACGCATATGTAGTATGTTAGATAATGTAATATGGTTTCTGGGGCTTACTTTAAAATACTTTTAGCAAAGAAGGATAGTTGAAATAAATGTGGCAAAATCTTGATAATTGGTGAATCTTCATGATAGGTATGTGAAGGATTATTGTATTATACTCTCAACTTTTGAGTATGTTTGAAAATCTTCATAATTACACATACAAAAACAATTACTTTTTTTTTTCTTTTTTGCTGAGGAGGATTCGCTCTGAGCTAACATCTGTTGCCAGTCTTCCTCTTTTTTTGCTTGAGGAATGTCAGCCCTGAGCTAACATCCATGCCAATCTTCCTCTACTTTGTATGTGGGTCGCCGCCACAGCATGGCAGGCGAGTGGTGTAGGTCCGCACCTGGGATCTGAACCCTGGCTGCTGAAGTGGAGCACACCAAACCCAACCTCTGTGCCAGGGGGCTGGCCCCAATAATTATTCTTTAATAATAACTTGTACAGTTGGCTAACATGTTTGTTATGCTTTGCTACAAAAAATTTAAGTTTTTCCAACTTTATTTTTAACTTCTATTTATTTCCTGGTTTAAACATATATACATATACTTAAAGTAATATAACATATATATTATATCTTATCTAAATATGTGTAAATATATATAAAGGAAGTCAAAAATAAAATTTGACCTAATCTTCCTCCAGGCTTTTGACTGTGTGGAAACATGCCAAAAATAAGTATTTAGGTTTGGTATTTGTTTGCAGTTTTTCTGTTCATATTGACAACATGGCAGGGAATAGCTCTGCGTAATTTCCAAAAAATCAAAAGTAGCAGGGATAATTAGCATGAGGAGGTGTTCAGTATATAAACTTGAGCCTTGACAAAATTGTAGTTCTCAGAAATGAATAAAGTGTTCCAGAAGTAATGCTTTTTCTTTTATTTTTTCGTTTTACAAAACAATTTAACACTTAGAATATGGAGTTGATATGCACGGGTGCACACACACACACACACACACACACACACTTTGTGGTTTCATGTGTTTATATCTTTGCTCAGCTTCTGGGTCATTCAGAATATTTTAATAATGGTGACAAAATGATGTGAAACTGATGTTGAGAGTAGAGATTTCTGAAATGGCTTTACTGTAAATTAGCATGACTAGGTTTTTTTCCCTTGTTACTTATACCACAAAATTGTTAATTCCTGTGATTGTTTGATAATGATGAATATATTCACAGCTTTTAAAAGTTCTTTAGGGGCCAGCCCCGTGGCGCAGGCGGTTAAGTGCGCACGTTCCGCTGCGGCGGCACGGGGTTCGCCGGTTCGGATCCCGGGCGCGCACCGACGCACCGCTTGTTAGGCCATGCTGTGGCGGCGTCCCATATAAAGTAGAGGAGGATGGGCATGGATGTTAGCCCAGGGCCAGTCTTCCTCAGCAAAAAAGAGGAGGATTGGCATTGGATGTTAGCTCAGGGCTGGTCCTCCTCACAAAAAAAAAAAAAAAAAAGTTCTTTAATTGATATTATGTATTTTATCTTTTCAAGTACTTAGCAATTTATGCAGAAAAGTGTTGCCACTATCCTGCCTTGAGGGCCTTATGATTCCCTTAAAGTCATACAGCTGGTTAGTGGTAGAGTTAGATCTTAAATTGTTTTTATGGCCAGTCAGCTTAGTTATTGTGCTCTGTAAAGGAAATTGATGACTTTGCAAAGATGAACAGTGCTTCTGCATAAATGTCTCATGACTTTTAGATGGCAAAAGATATAAAAAAGAAGATAAGAGACAAACAGCAGCAGACTGGGAAAAGTTTTATAAGAGAAAATAGGGTTAATATCCAATATATATAAAATACTCTTCCAAATCAGAAGAAAAACAATTCATTGGAAACACAGATGAAGGATATCACCAAAGAGTAAATACTGGTCACTAATAAATGTATGAAAAGATACTCAACTTCTCTATTAGTAGGGAAATAGAGATTAAAACTATCACTATTTTTGGGCCGGCCCCGTGGCTTAGCGGTTAAGTGCGCGCGCTCCGCTACTGGCTGTCTGGGTTCGGATCCCGGGCGCGCACCGACGCACCGCTTCTCCAGCCATGCTGAGGCCGCGTCCCACATACAGCAACTAGAAGGATGTGCAACTATGACATACAACTATCTACTGGGGCTTTGGGGAAAAAAAAAAAGAAGGAAGATTGGCAATAGATGTTAGCTCAGAGCCGGTCTTCCTCAGCAAAAAGAGGAGGATTAACAGGATGTTAGCTGGATCAGGGCTGATCTTCCTCACACACAAAAAAATACTATCACCATTTCTATTCATGATGTTGGCAAGAATTAAAAAAAAAAGGCAAACAGTGACTGCTGGTAAGGTATGGGAAAACAAACGCACCTCTATATACTAGTGGTATGTTTATCTTTTTGAAGTCAGTTTGGCCAAACGTATGTCCTGCCTAGGCTTAAATCATGTAGTGGGCACATCAAATCAACTTAATATTTAAGAGATGGTAAAAGGGTGCTGAGAAATTAATCCTAACTTTTAAAAAACCTGGATCTAGTAACTGCCATGTACTATGGCATTCCTTTGTCTTTTATTAACTGTATCTTGAATGTTTACTTTGAGCAAGGTACTGTACTAATAAGCATTTTTCAATAAATTATTTTATCATTAAAACAACTTTTTGAGGTGGGTATTTTTATCCCCATTTTGTAGATGTGGAAACTGAGGCCAGAGAGGTTAAATAAGCTCATTTAGCCAGTGAGTGAAAGAGACTAAATTTAGCTCTAAAACTATCGCCTTAATCACTGTCTGGTTAGATAGTTAATAATTAATTGATTTGTGATACCTAGCATGCCATAAATCTTACCTTTATTAAAATGATTTCATTTTCTAGGTTAACATTTTACAACATATGCTTAATTTCTTTATTGGAATATTAACATAAATGTAATGCTTTGTTTCTCCATTGGAATGTCAGCCTGATAAAAGTGAACCCCTCGTTAATGGGAACTCTTTTACTTTTTTTCCAGAGGATCTGAAGAGGCAAAATGCAGTGTTACAAGCTGCACAAGATGATTTGGGACACCTTCGGACACAGCTGTGGGAGGCCCAAGCAGAGATGGAGAATATTAAGGCTATTGCCACAGTCTCTGAGAATACCAAGCAAGAAGCTATAGATGAAGTGAAAAGACAGTGGAGAGAAGAAGTTGCTTCACTTCAGGCTGTTATGAAAGGTAAAGACAAAGAAAGTTGGATCTGTTTTATGATTTTCTAAGATAAATGATTCTGATGATTGAGAACATTTTAAGAGGGTCTTAAAATATATCCTGAGTTTCATTTGTGGCTTCATATATTACCATCTTCAAGATGTACTGTCATCTTCAACATAAAAGAGAAGCCAGTGATATTGTAAGTGGATATTATCATCTGTATCTTTAACAAATTTAGTAACGGAGAATTATAGTGAGGTTACAGAGATATTGCATTAAATGAGAACTATAGTTCATCATAAGGTTTAAAGCAGGGCTTCAAAATAGATTTTCTTATAGGAGTCAGGCAAGTAATGTCAATGAGTAAAGTTTTATGGGCACAGAGAGTATGCAGAACTGGAGAGACCTCCCATGCAAAGAGTAAAGTTACTATTTATGTTTATTAGTTTCAGCTAATTATTGCCCGTCCAGTCCAGTGTTGCCATATCTTTTTCATTTTTAAGAAAAATTTGAGGGCCGGCGCCGTGGCTTAGCGGTTAAGTGCACGCGCTCCACTGCTGGCAGCCCGGGTTCGGATCCCGGGTTCGCACCGACGCACCACTTCTCTGGCCATGCTGAGGCCGCGTCCCACATACAGCAACTAGAAGAATGTGCAACTATGACATACAACTATCTACTGGGGCTTTGGGGGGAAGAAAAAAAAAAAAGAAAAATTTGAATTTTTGTGTGAAATCTTCATTGCAATCTGTGAGGTAGGATGGCCTATGGGATAGAGTAGACTTTATGGGCTGCCAACTTGTGACCCTTGGTCTGAAGGAAGAGTAGTAGTTTAGTCTCTATCTGCTGTTGGCACTAGTGCTTTATTGCTTCGTGCATTTCTGAGAAGATAAAAATCAAATAAAGTAAGTTGCTTCCTAAATCTTTGGGTTCCTGGAATTAGTTTAGTTAATATTATAAATCTTGTAAAAATAAATAGTGATGACTTTTTTCCCCCCATCTTCACAATTGTGTCATTTTTAACTTAGTGTTTTTTGTAAGAAGGCCAGTTAGACTAGCCCTGTTTCTGAGTTTGTAGCTATCACCTAGGGATTACTCTAAGCCTCATGTAACAATCGACTATAGTGGCTTACCCAAATAGGAGTTCATTTTTCTCCCAGAAGAAGAAATCCAGAGGTAGGTAATCTAGGGCAGGTTACAGTGGTTGCATCATGTCCTCAGTGTCCTAGGCTCCTTCAGACCTTCTGTTCCTTCATCCTTAGTATGTGCTTTCAACTTCATTTTGCCTCATGGCCGAAAAATGGCTGCTCTTCCTTCAGTCTGCCTCAGAAAAGCAAAAATTTGCTAGAAATCTCCAGCATATACCCTCCTCCCACTTTATTGAGGGGTGTGTTTACCCATAACTACACAGGACAACTGGAAAATCCAGTTTTTAAATTGGATCATTGACTTCCTAAACAAAATTGGGGTTTTGTTAATAAGGAAGAAGAAGGAGTGGAAATTAATGGGTAACTAACAGTGTTTATCACATAATGTTTTAAGATTATATTGAAGATAAAGCCATTTTACAAAGACTTTATAGAATCTGTCTCAATTTAGAACCTTGGGTTGTAGTAAAATATTCCAGAAACATATCCCTTTTCTCACACTTGCAGGTATTTGGATTGGGATGACATGTTATGTTTGTCCTAGGAGCCACAGCGTAGTATCTAAGGAGTTGGCCTTAAGTTTGAATTCTAGCTCTACTTCTTTCTGGTTATGAAACATTGGCCAGAGTATTTAATCTTTCCTATGCTTTCCTCATCTGTAAAATAATATATGATACAGGTTTATTGTGAAGATTACAGATGATGATTTAAAGGCCTTAGCAAAATTTTCATGCATAATAAGAACTAGAAATGTTAGTTTAGTTTTTTTTTAGTGAATTAAAAGATTTCCAGAAATTAGGCATAAGCTCTTTACATAACTACTTTTTAAATTTTAGTGTGCCGGAACATTTTTTTTCAGAATGCTTAGACATGAAATATTTGGTGATGTTTTGTAGAAACAGTTCGTGACTATGAACACCAGTTCCACCATAGGCTGGATCAGGAGCGAACACAGTGGGCACAGTATCGAGAATCCGCAGAGAGGGAAATAGCTGATTTAAGGAGAAGGCTGTCTGAAGGCCAAGAGGAGGAAAATTTAGAAAATGAAATGAAAAAGGTATGAAGGAATATATTCATCTGGAGACATATTTGAATCCAAATGCAAGATGTTTTAATATTATTGTGGTAATAGAAGTTGTACATAATTTAATGTTTTCTGTCGGAGAAATTATTTGGACACAGACCTAAATATAGTACTAGATACTTTGATGCCCTTCCCCCAGCCATTTGTATGGCTAACTCCCTCACCTTTTTTACCTCATGAGGCCTATCCTGACACACACACACCCCACCCCCGCCCCTGCCATTTAGCATTGCAACCTGCCCACCACCCTCCCTCATCTACCACAAGTCTGCTGATGGACCTTATCCTATTCTAATTTTTCCTTTTCCATAGCACATATTTCCTTATAGTATAGAGTTCATCTGTTTATTATGTTGTTTGCTACCTTTCTCTCCTTGCTAGAATGTAAGCTCCATGAGGGCAGGAGTCTTGTTTATTTGTGTATCCTAAATGACTAGAATAGTGTTTAGCACATAGGTGCTCAGTAAATATTTATTGAATGAGTGTTGTTGCTTGGTGATTGTGTCTAAACCAAAGCTTTAGAACAGACGTTAGGGCCGGCCCCGTGGCTTAGTGGTTAAGTGAGCGCGCTCCACTGCTGGCGACCCGGGTTCGGATCCCGGGCTCGCACCGACGCGCTGCTTCTCCGGCCATGCTGAGGCCGCGTCCCACATACAGCAACTGGAAGGATGTGCAGCTATGACACACAACTATCTACTGGGGCTTTGGGGGGAAAAATAAATAAATAAAATCTTAAAAAAAAAAAAAAAAAAAAAAATGAACAGACGTTAGTTTTCCTTCTTTCTCAATATACTTTGGTTCCTCTGTGATGAATGTACTGCGTATTATGCTTGAACATATTACCATAAGATGCCTGAACGTAGAGCAACTAAATATAAGGTGAAACATTGTATCATTGAGAAAATTTTAAAAGCTTTTTGGCCAGTTTTATTATGTAAACTTTTACTTTATTAATTTATATACATACATATATTTTAAATCACATACATATATTTTAAATCACATATTATAAAAAATAATTAGAATTTGATTTTTCTTTTCAATCAGATTAATCATAATCTTTCCTTCCTAATCCTTGTCCATACAAGGACTAGTTTTATGTATTTAGAAGGTTAATTAGTTTTTCAATAATGAAAAAATCGTCTGAGAACCCGATACCAAAAACAAAGAGCTTGAACCTTGAGTGATAGTTTTTTTCCACTCTCATTTCAGAAAAGGATTGTAATGCAGCCTCATCATGAGGATCTGACAATGTCTTTGTCATTGCGAGAGTCACTTAGTCATCTAACATAGTTATCCAAACTAGACAGCCTTCACTTCTCTCAAGTTGCTTGAGATGAATTCATATTTGATGCTGTCATTGGAAATTTTATTCCAAGCCACAAATACATATTCACATGAGGATAATTTTTTTCGTTCTTCTAATATATTCATATTCATGATTTCCACAGTCTGCCACTTTTTGTTGTTTTTAAAATTTATTTATTTAATTTTATTAATTTTATTTTTTTTGTGAGGAAGATCAGCCCTGAGCTAACATCTGTCACCCATCATCCTCTTCTTTTTTTTTTTTTACCAAGGGAGATTGGCCCTGGGCTAACATCCGTGCCCATCTTCCTCTACTTTATATGGGATGCCACCACAGCATGGCTTGACAAACGGTGCGACAGTGCGCGCCCGGGATCCGAACCTGCGAACCCCAGGCCGCCAAAGTGGAGCCTGCGCACTTAACTGCTATGCCACTGGGCCGGCCCCTTTAAAATTTATTTTTTAAAATAAATTTTATTTTTTAGAGCAGTGTCTGATTTACAGAAAAATTGTGAAGATAGTACAGAGTTCTCATACACTCCAAACCCAGTTTCCCCCTCTTATTAACATTTTACGTTGGTATGGTACATTTATCACAATTAAAAAACCAATATTGATTCATTATTATTAATTGAAATCCATTCTTTGTATTCAGATTTCATTAGTTTTTTCCTAATGTCCTTTTTTTCTGTTCCAGGATCCCATCCAGGATACCACATTACATTTAGTCATGTATCTTTTCGCTCCGCTTAACTGTGACAATTTCTCAGAGTTTCATTATTTTTAGTAACCTTTCTCTCATTTAAAAAAGAATCATCTTTAAAAGTTTTGTTTATAATGATATGTAACACTTGGAATTGTGAGGTCATCTTTGCATTAATAAATAACTCAATCTGTATTAAATTCTTTGCTTTTTCCCTCCTTTTTTTTCCTGCTGATTTTTATCAGCTGACCTCTGTAAGCATCCCAAATTAGCCTTGACTGAAGTTATTTTAAGCTCACATGTCTTTTCTAAACAGGACTTAGTTCAAAATAAAATGAATGATGAAATGACTTTGTAAGGACAGGAAAACAAAGTATACCTCTCTTTTCTGAGAGAGATGTTTTTTAGGGAAAATTTCCACTTACGTTTGGGCATATGTGATATTTTCCCTATCATGAGCAATTTAGGATAAGCTTGAGCTCATTTAAATTCGATGAATAAGGTGAATTTTCATTTTCGCTAGAAGGAGAAAAGCTAGACTTTTTGAGTCTGCCTTTGTTTTAGTATATATATATATATATATATACTAAAACAATATATATACAGAATATATAGTGAAAATGAAAAGTATATATGTATAATATATAATATATAATGAAAATTATATATGTAATTATATATGTAATATATATAATTATTTAATGAAAGTTCATTTATAATGAAAATTAAGTTTCTCACCAGTTTACTAGTATGGATATTCTTTCCTTTTAATCCATGTTTTTGAGACTGAAGGATGGAAAACAATATAGGGGTCATTCTTTGAGTTTGTTTCATTTAAATATCAAAAGTAAAATAATATTTAAAGTACTCTGTTTAAATAACTGGATGGATGGAAGCCTTTTTATAGCAACATAATTTTCTAATATTTTAGAAAATATATTGTTCTATTTTCTAATGCTTAAAAATAATCAATCTTTTCAGTATTCATAAGAAATTATGGTTTCATTAATTTAGTGACCAGAATTATAAAAAAGTATTTATTATGTGTATTTCCTTTTATATATAGAATATTTTCCAACTCAATTATTTAAAAAGTCAAATCTATCCTAGTGAATCCATTTTCCTACATACTCCCAAATTCTAAGTGGAATATTTGGGAAAACTATGATTATGACTTGATATTCAAAGTAATGCAACATTTAAAAGTTAGAGGTGGTTCAGTTGTGTGAGTGCTAATGCAGTGCCTGGTAGACTTGTTATACTAATTTTAACAAGTGAGTGGGTCAGAGTTTCTTAGAAAAGCAATAAATCAATAAGTTGTAGCATTTAATTCTTTTTAACCATAGGCCCAAGAGGACGCTGAAAAACTTCGGTCTGTTGTGATGCCCATGGAGAAGGAAATTGCAGCTTTGAAAGATAAACTGACAGAGGCTGAAGACAAGATTAAAGAGCTGGAAGCCTCAAAGGTGGTGAAACACTGTAATCTATTTGCTTGAAAACCAAGATTCTGCCCTAATGCGATGAGCAAAATTAGAATCACTAAGGGGGTAAAAACTGTAATTTAGACTATGCGTCTTAAGAATATTGCTTTCTTTAAAATGCAAAAAAATGCTTAGAGAGGATTTTGCCCCTATGGATATTTTAAATAATCACAGCAGTGATGCTTGTGCTGCTTTGTTACAAAGTTAGTGTTCATTTTCTTATCAGAGTGAGACCTGATCTGATTCATTTTCTTATCAAGGAAAATAAGCTGTTCAAAGATGACTTTGTTTTCTGAAGCCAGCCCCAGAATTGATCTTTTAGAGATGATGCAGCTACAGTATGGCTGGATTTGTTGGCCATAAAGACACAACAGAAGAAATACAAAAGGAACGTCAAAATTGTTAATAATTAATTAAAAGAAAGTAGGAAAGAAAGAAAAAAAATAAAAGATAGTAAACAAAAGCACAACAGAGGAATGTAGAAATGGGAAATGTATCAATAATCCTTGTAAATGTAAACTGATAATCACCTACTAAGAGAGATCAGACTAATCAAAGGAAAGTTGATATAGCAGTTGTAATGTGAAACAGGATGTAAGGGAAAAAAGAATTAAAAGAGATAAAGAGGGGGCTGGCCCCGTGGCTTAGCGGTTAAGTGCGTGCGCTCCACTGCTGACCGCCTGGGTTCGGATCCCGGGTGCGCACCGACGCACCACTTCTCCGGCCATGCTGAGGCCGCGTCCCACATACAGCAACTAGAAGGATGTGCAACTATGACGTACAACAATCTATTGGGGTTTTGGAGGGAAAAAAATAAATAAATAAAATCTTTAAAAGAGATAAAGAGGGACTCCATCTAATAAATAATCCATCAGAAAGACATGACAGTCATGAACTTGAATGCACTTTATATACCCTTGAAATATGTGAACTAAAAAGTGACACTTACAAGGGGAAATAGACATTCGCATTATAGTAGGAGATTTCAACTGACCTTTAGCAAATGATACTGCAAGCATAAAAAAATATTGGTAGGGATATAGAAGTTTTGAGCAACCTGGTTAATAATTTAGACATAATAGACACACAGAACCCTATACCCAAGAAAAAGAGACTATATTTTATACTGTAGTGGAGCATAGTAGTTAAGGGCTTAGCGTTTATTAGCTGGGTGACCTTGGGAAAATTACTTAATCTTACTGTGCTTTGGTTTTCTCATCTATAAAATGGGGATAATAACACTACCTTCTTCATAAGACTATTACAAGAATCATGTAAGTTAACAATAAAGCACTTAGGATAGTGCATGGAATAAAGTATTGTTATTTTTAGGTATATTGTACTTCTCATGAGGTCACAAAGAAAGTCAACAAATTTCCAAGAATTGATGTTATACAGACCCAAGTTTTTGACCACAGGTTATTAAATTATTTACTATAAAATGATAGTTAAAATGTCTGGAATTGAAAGCAATGAACTCATGGAAAAAGGAACTGTAAAATATTTAGAGTGATTTAATATTTTACTCAAGAATCTAAAAGCAGAACAATAGTACAAACAATATGAATGGAAGGAAATAATACAGGTAAGCAGAAATTAGTGAAATAGAAAAGCAAAAGGAAAGTTGAGAATGTCAACATGATGGAAAAAATGGAAAAACTAATAAGATAGGTGAAACTCTAATAAGACTAATCAGGAAAAAAGAAAAAAGACTCAAACTGTTAGAAATGAAAGAGTGGACATAACTGCAAATCAGTAGAGATTTAAAAATAATAAATACTATGAACAATGTCACACTAATAGATTTTTTTTTTTTTTTTTAGGAAAATTGGCCCTGAGCTAACATCTGTTGCCAATCTTCTTCCTTTTTTCCTTTTTTTCTCGCCAAAGCCCCAGTAGATAGTTGAATGTTTTTATAGTTGTAGGTCCTTCTAGTTCTTCTATGTGGGATGCCACCTCAGCATGGCTTGATGAGCAATGAGTAGGTTTGTGCCCAGGATCCGAACTGGTGAACCCCAGGCCGCCAAAGCAGAACACGTGAACTTAACCGCTACGCTACCAGGCCAGCCCCCCAATAGATTTGAAATGAAATAAATTTGATGAGATGAAAAAATTTCTAATAAAAGATAATTAGCCAAAGTTGTCTCAAGATAAAATAGGAAAGCTAAAGTAGTAACTATTTAAAAAAGTGAATTTATAGTCAAAATTCTGTCTCCTCTCCTCTGAAAGACATTGGACTTGGTTTCACAGGCAATTTTTTCTAAACCTCCTGGAAAGAGAGAATCCTTATATTTTACAAACTGTATTAGAGAATAGAAAAATAGGAAAAGTTCTCCAGCTCATTTTATGAGACTTATATAACTTCATTACAAACACACACACAGAAAGGTAGTATAAGAAAAAAAATTATATAGATCTATCTTATTTAGGAATATAGAAACAAAAATTTTCAACAGTGTAGTTTGTAAAGGAAAAAGAAAAAAAGACATCATGACCAAATAGGGTATATTCCCAGGAATTTAAAGATGGTATATCGCCAGAAAACCATTGTTATATACCACATAAAAAGATTGCAGAAGAGCAATATATGCGTCTTAGATTCAGAATGGCATTTGATAAATTTAAACACCCAATAACTGAATAAAGGGCTATTTATCAAACCTTCAGCAAGCATCATAATTAATGATGAATATTTCACAGCCTTACTATTAATAACAGGAACAATATGAGGATACCCACGTTCAGTGATTTTGTTCAGATTGTTTTTGTGGCCCTAGACAATGCAGCGAGACAAGATAAAGAAATGAGGGGTAAGAACTGGAAGGAAAGTGATGAAATTGATTTGCTTGTCTATATAGAAAAGCAAGAGAATGTTCAGATTATTAGACCTAATAAGAGTTCAAGAAGTTGAGATCAACATACAAAACTAATAGTGTTTTTATACCCCAGTAATATCCAATTAAAGAATGTAATGGGGAAAAAAAGATCCCATTCACAATAGCAAAAAAAAAAAAACCAACTATATAAGTTACCTGAAAATATATCTAAACAAAAATAGGCAAGATCTTTATGAAATACGTTAAAAATGAAGATCTGAATGCATGTGTGTTCCTGAATGAAAAGATAGTGTATTATAAAGCAGGCAGTATGTCCCCAAATTAGTCTATAAATTTAAAATTCCACTCAAAATCCAACAGGGTGTTTAATAAGGAACTTGATACGTAGATCCTGGAATTCATACAGACAAACAAAGGATCAGAAATATACCTAGCAAAATTTTGAAGGAAGGCCAGGTGAGGAGACTCGCCCTACCTATCAGATGTTAAGACTTAGAATAAAGCTGCTGTAATTAAGATTGTTATTGGTTTAGGGATAAACAAGTGGACTAGTGAAAAAGAATAGAGAGCCCAGAAGTAGACCCATATGTATATAGAAATTTGATAAATGACGAGTGGCATTACAAATCTGTGGGAAAAGAATGGATTGTTAAAAAATAGGCTTTTCAAATAATTAGTTATAAATATGGAATAAAGTGAAATCAGCTTTCTACTTCACAATTTACAAAAATTAATTTCAATTAATTAAAAACCTAAGAGTGAAAGTAAATCTTTAAAACTTTTAGATATTTAAAAAGGAGAATATATTATTTGGAGTACAAAAACATTTCTTAAATAAGACAAAAATATTCACTGTGAAAGAAAAGGCTGAAAAATTTGCTTACATTAGAGTATAAAACTTGGTTATTAAAAGATAACACAAAAAGTGAAAAGAGAAGCTGTAGACTGTTAGAACATATCCATATTTCATATACCTGACAAAAAATTCATATCCAGAATTAATAAAAATTGCCAAGTCATTAAGTGCCAAATGGCCCAGTAGAGAAATAAGTAAAGAATATGAACAAGCGATTCACAAAAGAGGTAACCAGAATAGTTAAGGAATGTGAAAAGATATTCAGCTTCACTAGAAATTAGGGAAATATAAGTGAAAATGGGATACCATTTTACCCTAATGGGATTTAAGTCTTACAGTACAAGTGTGTTGCGTTCACCCACTATTGGAGCCTGCAGAACTCTTCCCTGTCTCAGCCGCCGTTGTCGAGTTGGAGCTCCAGTTGACTATTTTGGAGTTCTCGGGGCCCTTGTTGCTTCCTTTTACTTTCTCCTGCATAGGTGCTGATACCATATAACTCCATATAGGTAGATTTCTGTAGTTTGGCCTCACCCTCTATTTATCACTTCTGTTTTTTTGTAGGTGTCCATGTGTTTCTGGTTTTGTTATTTTAGTAGTTCTGTTGTTAGGGCATATGGAATTCAAGGAAATTCACATACTGCCATCATCTTCCCAGAGTTCTGCTCAATAGCTTTCAAATGTTAGAAATTCATTAATTATTAGTTGAGTCAAATATTTATTCTAAGAAGTAATAGCTGATAGAATTAGCGTTTATATACTGCCATTTGATATCTGCCATATTGACTGTCTTTTACCGTCAACTGAATTACCACCCTCTCCAGGTGATAGGGAAAATGCCTCACAACAGTCAGCACTCTGTCATGCTTCGTTAGTATCTTTTTGGTTGGCTGACACCCTGTAGTGAAGCATCAAATTAGCAGCTTAAATAATCATTTTAGTCTCTGACTCGTACTACTGTATTATACTAATGGTCTAGGAGTAAAGATAATTGAAAACAGATCACCCATCTATTTCATGTTTGAAGAACTGAGAAGATAAAAGACATGAAAATGACCTTGAAAGTGAAATTAGATACAACCATTTGAAAAGCTGAAAGTTAGCTAAATGGCCAAAATTTAGGAAGGACAATTTGTAAGACAGGGTAAAAAAAGTGATTCTGTAATCACCTTTTGGGACAAGATTGCATTTTATTTTGGTTATAACTATTTCAGATATTAGACTATATTGTTAATATTTGAATATTATAATTGTTCAACAGAAATAAAGCAGTGTTTTAAAAGACCTGATTTTAAAAAGTATTCTGCACTTGCCTTAAAGTTTGTCTTCATTACAGTATGAGACCAATTATTTTTTCCATCATGACTTCCTCCTTTTTCATTCCATGAGTCTATGTCTGTGAAAATGTCTCTTTTTTATAAATATAAGGCATTTGGAATTACCTCACTAGAAATCAAAGAAACGCAATCTTACAAGAGTATGGTATCATTTTTATCTTTAGAAAGTAACTACTGTTTAAAAAAACCATTACCGCCACGTGGTGTTACAGTATATGATAAAATGAGCACATGTATGTGTTGCTCTGGGAATACAAATTGGAACTACCTTTGTGAAAAGCAAGGTACAAAACTGTTATGTGTAATCTCAATTGTATATTTACTCTGGTGATACGATTATAGATGATGCCTACTATTAATTATGTTATTTCTCCAGTTTTCCGTAGTAAGTATGTATTTGTTTTGTAATTAAAAATTGTAAATGTTAATTTTTTTGTGAATTTAAATTTATGTAAATATAAATTTTTTTCAAGGCACATCCAGAACTTACCATTTTACCTAAGATAGAAACTATTGTGAATTTCAGTTTAATAGAATTGCATCTTGTTTCAGGTTAAAGAACTGAATCATTATCTGGAAGCTGAGAAATCTTGTAGGACTGATCTAGAGATGTATGTAGCTGTTTTGAATACTCAGAAATCCGTTTTACAGGAAGATGCTGAGAAACTGCGGAAAGAATTGCATGAAGGTAAATATATTTTTAGTCTCAATCTCTAAGAGAACTATGTAAGTAAAATTGATACTGATTAATAACAATAACAAATCCTAAAATACCAGTCCAACATGTTAGTGATTCAGTTTAAGCTTTGCAGTTGGTTTGAATGTTCTCATGGAAAGCTGGAGATGTGAGGTCTACTAAAGATATTTGGATTGTTACTGGTTTCTCTTTCCTCTAGGACCCCAATAATAACAAGGCATGAGCTCTGGGCAGAAAGATAATAGGGCTGGGAACTTCTGCTTAAACTGCTTTTGCCTCCAGACCCATTTTGATGGAGGTGGATTAGCAAAGGTGAAAATGGGGCAGACAGGGCAGATAGTGTGTTCTGCTGTCTTTAAGGAACATCCCTGTTTATAAGGGACGATTTTGATTTCACTAGCCTGGTCACAGAGTGAGGCAGAAATTGACTCTCTTTTCCCAGGGTAGAGGAAGAAGGCTCATCCTTTCTCCATTAAAAGAAAAATATACTTTTGTCTTTAATTCTTTTAGTGATTCCCATATACCTGGAATTCTTAACCTTTATGTGTCATGGACTTCTTTGGCAGTCTTGTGACGCCCACTCAGAATAATATTTTTAATCCATAAAATACATAATATTACAAAAGAAACCAATTATATTATAAAAGAGTTATCAAATATAAATAACTGCAAACTTATGATATAGTAATAAATGTGCTATTTTATTTTATTTTTTTATTATTTATTTATTTATTTGTTTGTTTGTTTGTGAGGAAGATCAGCCCTGAGCTAACATCCATGCCAATCCTCCTCCTCTTGCTGAGGGAGACCGGCCCTGAACTAACATCTATTGCCAATCCTCCTCCTTTTTTTCCCCTTTTCTCCCCAAAGCCCCAGTAGATAGTTGTATGTCATAGTTGCACATCCTTCTAGTTGCTGTATGTGGGATGCCGCCTCAGCATGGCCGGACAAGCAGTGCGTCAGTGCGTGCCCGGGATCCGAACCCCGGCGGCTAGTAGCAGAGCATGCGCCCTTAACTGCTAAGCCACGGAGCCAGCCCATGTGCTATTTTATTAACACGTTAAATAACAAGGTCTATTAGCAGTAACTATTGTAATTTTGATGTAGCGATGTGCATAAGCGACATATTAACATATCTGCAACAGCTGTACTGGGATATGAAAATATCTATGACTTCTGTTGGTGACCAAGTCTTAGGGAGTGTTATACTTACTGTGGTTTGTTGCATACGTTTTGTAATTGAAAAAAACAATAAATTTCGGTTAGAGGTTAGTGAAAATAAAGATCTAATTGTTTTTCCTCATCCAAATGCATGGACTCCTTGAAATTTTATACTTGTTGTGGGTTATACTAGTGACATATTTTAATGAGGTTTAGGACTATGGTGATAGAGTGCTACAATGAATACTTTCAAGTGTATCAAATGCTGTGGAAAATATAGCTCTTTCATAAATAATTTAGGTTTGCATATTTTTTTTCCCGAATAGTGGAAAGCTGAAATTTTATAAGCCTACAGAATTATTTCATAAAACATTATGAAAATAACTCAAAGTTTGAGCAAGTCTTAGGCTTTCAGGAAACACTTTTCAAATGTGCTGTTATAATCAAAAAAGATAGCCAAACTCTGAAAGGGTATCCAAAAGAAATAGGAATTTCTGTTTAAACTATGTGCCCCAGCCCTTCCAGAAATAGTATAAGACTACCAAACCTTCCTAATATATCTGGAAAAGTATCTGAGAAGGTTCATTAAAATGATAAGGGGATAGAGTAATTTCCATACTGAAACACTCACACCAAAAAAATAGTATTTAAGTGAAAAGAAGACAGATAAAAATTGAGCAGGAGTGTCACTTACAGCCTAAATTGGGAGAATTAGATATGCAACCAAGTTAAGGAGAGTTGTATGTCATAGGTGCTAGGCTTGGAAGTATGTTTATGAGAGTTTATGTTAATATATTCACTAAGTTGTGCACCATCACCACTGTCTAATTCCATAACATTTTTATTACTCTAAAAAGAAATTCTGTACCCATTACCAGTGGTTCCCTATTCTTTCCTTCTCCTGAGCCCCTGGGAACCACTGATCTACTTTCTGTCTCTATAGATTTGCTTATTCTGGACTTCCGTATAAATGGGATTATACAATTTGTGGCCTTTTGTGTCTGGCTTCTCTGAAGGGCATTCAACTTGAGAGTGATAATATTAATTATGCACTTTAGAATGTTCAGTTTAACAGCAGTGTGGAGGATAGAGTAGAGAAGGCAAGACTAATGGCAGGAAGAATAAAAAAGGGACTACCGTTGTAGTTGTCTAAGTGATAGGGCTGATCTAAGACAGAAGATGGTGAGGTCATACTGCACAGGAGGTAGAGTCAGTAGGCTCTGTCACAGTTGAATGTGTTGGGGTGAGGAAAAGTCAGAAGTGTGAGTTTTCTCTCTCAGGTTTCTGGCTCGGGTTGCTGGGTAGATGAGCAGATAGATGATGCTACCTATTTTTTTGGCAGAAGATGGCTGATCTGATGAATATCAACAATACAAGCATTTACAAAGATTCTTTTCTTTTTTTTTTTTTGTGAGGACGATCAGCCCTGAGCTAACATCTGTGCTAATCCTCCTCTTTTTGCTGAGGAAGACCGGCTCTGAGCTAACATCTCTTGCCAATCCTCCTCCTTTTTTTTCCCCCAAAGCCCCAGTAGATAGTTGTATGTCATAGTTGCACATCCTTCTAGTTGCTGTATGTGGGACACGGCCTCAACATGGCCGGAGAAGCAGTGCGTAGGTGCGCACCCGGGATCCGAACCCGGGCCGCCAGTAGCGGAGCGCACGCACTTAACTGGCAAGCCACGGGGCCGACCCCCCAAAGATTCTTTGACTTATCCTGAGAGGTCAAAACTAAGTGGGCCTAAGAAGGATTCCTGGATAACAGATTTCTCAGAATGTATTAAAGACAATTAGGAGTGGTTACTGTACCTTTGGCCTTTAGAGCAACACTTTCCAAAGTATATTCCCTAGAACACTTGTGAGTGGCCCTGTGGAAAGGATTTTTTGGCCAAATAAAATTTGGGAAATACTGTATCATATATCATCTTCCAAGAGAACATATGTGTCCTTAAGACCCTGAGCCCAAAGTCCTGCAGTAAAGAAATCTTTAAAAGTTTATTTAACCCGGAGTTTCTAAAACTAACTGAACACAGAAATCTTTTTTTCACATGTTCCTGTTCCTAGGAGCATACTCTGGGAGACTCTGCTTAGAGAGATGGTGTGGGGACAGCTGCCATGTCCTATGACAGGTTGCCCCTTGGTTCTTGTCAGAGGCAGAATCCCAGACAGAATGGATCATTGGCCAGACCTGGTCTAGTAGTCCTGTGTTAAAGAAATTACCTACCATTAAAATTCAGTGTTTTTGATTGGGGGGGTTCCTAAACAGTTTGCCATCTCTTGGAGCAAGAGCGACAACAACACAACCAGTTAAAACACACATGGCAGAAGGCCAATGACCAGTTTCTGGAATCTCAGCGTTTGCTGATGAGGGACATGCAGCGAATGGAGATTGTGCTAACTTCAGAACAGCTCCGACAAGTTGAAGAACTGAAGAAGAAAGATCAGGTGAATAGCAGTTTTGTAGGACTTGCTTGCTTTATTAATAATACACCACCCTTCCCTGCCCCCCAACATGTGATTGCATTACTTTATGTATATTAGAGATTGACTTAAGCCTGAAACAAGGTGATGTGTGCCATTTCAAAAAACATAGTAGCTGAATTTGAGGGATTTTGTTTTTCAGCTTTAGAAATGGCCTTATCTTGGGTAAAAAAACTGATTTAGAAATGATCCTCTTCAGAGAATCAATAGTACGTATTTTTGAGAAAATCTTTCTCTACAGTTCTGTCCAATTCTCCTAGGGCTCCTGAATTGTGTTAATCCAGGCCAAGTCTTCCATGACGTTGCTCTAAAAGCCTTAGAGTGGGGATGGAGAGGCTGAGCGATATGAAAGGCAGGTGTCCACCGTGCTGCATACCCAAGATCCTGTTTTCTCCTTATGTTTTTTAAAAAATTATTTAAATTACGAGTAGTACACAGATACATCCTCATGTTAAAAATATTTTGTTTTAAATACAAAATGAAATAATAAATGTAAGTGAAAATCTCCCTTGGCATCTCCCATACCTCTCTTCGCAGAAGTAACCACTTATTGTAATCAGAAGTACTTAGTTTGGAAGATAGTCTTCCAGACCATTTCTATGTGTTTATAGGTGTATGTTTAGTTTTTTTTCTATACAACTGCTATCATAGTATAAGTATTTATTCTATAGCTTATTTTTCTCATAAGCATTATCTTGGATATATTTTCACATCAGAGACCTATCACATTCTTATTAACTGGTAGCGTGGTTGTGCTATAATTGACTTAGTCTTTCTCCTTATAGTGGGCATCTAGATGGTTTCCTTTTTTTTTTGGTCATTTCAAGCAGTGTTGCAGCTAATATCCTATACTACTTATGTTTGTGTGCCAATATTTCCTTAGGATAGCTATGTAGAAGCTTTTCTAGGTATTATAAGAAATATTTTAAATGACCTGGTATGACTTAGGTTTTATTTCTCAGAAGTTTCTTCCCTTTTAAATTTCTTTTCTGTCTCTTAATTCTAACTCATTCACCTTGTGTGTAGACACAGTCAACTTAAAGATTGAGATTCTAAAGTACAGATCTATTCATGCCCCTCCTGCTGCCCATTGAAACAGTCTAAACTCCTAAACTGGTCGTTTAAGGCCTTTATTAATATTTACCAAGCGTTTACTGTGTGCCAGCATTGTGTTAAGGCTTTATATAGAAAGCATTATCTCATGTAGTTCTCAAAACAAACAAACAAAACAGCAAAACTCTCCAAACGAGGTGGGGACTAATGGCAGATCTGAGGTTTGAGCCAATCTGATTCCAGAGTCTAAGCACTTAGTCCCCACCCCTTCCCATATCCCTCACTTCTCATGTACCTGCCCTCTTTTCAGTCACGTCAGATCATTCAGTATTCCCCCACATGCCTGCTCTTCTGTGCCCCTGTACCTTTGTACATGTTTCCTTTCTCCCTGGAACCCTTGCTTGTCCCTCATGCAATTGGCAAACTCAGCCCTTCAAGATCCAGCTGAAGTGTTAACCTTCTCTGGGCCCCCTTTTCAGATGAAGTCAGTCATTGTGAGAAAACATATAGTATTGTAATCGTTTGTGTTTGTCCCTTCCCACTAGACTGTTTTGGGGAGTGTCGAAGGTATCTTATTCATCTTTTGTTGAGTGAATTATCACATCGCCTTCAATCTTTTGTTTGTATTTCATATAAATTTTTACATGTTTCTAATGGATATGTAATGTCATAACCTTTTCCTATTTGTTTTCTACAATAATCTGAAGGAATATTCTACATACATTTTCTTTCTTGGATCATTTGAAGAAGAGGGGGTGGTTTGCTTTCTTGTGTTTTGCCTTTCACATTGTATATTTCTCTTGGCCGCTCTTTCCTGGTTTCTCCTTTATACGGGAGTTCATACTTGTGCCTAGAGTATTAAAACATTTTGTTATGATTAGATGTCCTTATATGGGATTACAAAACAAATAAACTTGTGTCCAGTTTTCTGTTATCATAAAGCTTTGTTCTTTTTTATTTGTTTTGAGTGGTTAACAAACTATATGAATCATCGAGTATAGATTACCTGGGTAACATATATATTTTTTTCTTTCTAACTTTTAGGAGGAAGATGAACAACAAAGACTTAATAAGAGAAAGGATCGCAAAAAAACAGATGTTGAAGAAGAAGTAAAAATACCTGTAGTGTGTGCTTTAACTCATGAAGAATGTTCAGCCCAGTTATCAAATGAAGAGGTATAGTGAATCTGTAATTAAAATCATCAAATACATGATGTTACCATTTTTAGCTTCTCATACATCAGTCAGTTACATTGTTCATATGGGAATTGCATAGCTACTAGCTGAAAAGTAGATAAAATCATAATATTTATTTTCAGTTGTTTTTATGGTATTGTAGGTAGTACTATTTGAAACATGTAACAGTTTCTCTCAGAGTCTCTGAAATAATTAGATATTCTTTTTTCCAGTGATTCCAAAATTAAAACATTAGAAAAAGCTTTAGTATTTACAAAATCTTTTTTGATATGAATAATAAATGTTGCTGGGCTGGCCCCGTGGCTCTGCCGTTAAGTGCGTGCGCTCTGCTGCTGGCAGCCCGGGTTCAGATCCCGGGCGCACACCGACGCACTGCTTGTCTGGCCATGCTGAGGCCGCGTCCCACATACAGCAACTAGAAGGATGTGCAGCTATGACATACAACTATCTACTGGGGCTTTGGTGGAAAAATAAATAAAATTATTAAAAAAAAAAATGTTGCTAATACTTTGAGCTTTTTGTTTAAAAGAGATTATCTAAAGTATTGAAACACTTAACTCCTATAACTTATATGTGAGTAATAACTAGTGTTAAAGTTTAAGCCTTGAGTGGGTGAGATTTGGCAGATTGTGATGGTCTAGGGTAGAACATTTCAGGTATTGGGAATGGGTAGAGAGACCTGCAGGTGGAAAGTATAAGGTGATGTTCCCATGGCCTCATCACCTCTCATCTGCAATGTGGCAGCCTCCTCGTTAGGTTTCCTGTCCTCAGCTGTCCCACTCCACTGTACCCTCAGCATTACTGTCAGATTCATTTTTCTTAAGTGCAGCTGCAGTCAGGTCATTCCTTGACTCAAAAACCAAAAACACTGACTCCCGTTACCTAAATAATTAAGTACAAATTCCTCCCTCAGACCATCGAGGCCCTTCATAATATGTACTCTGTTTTAGTCACATTGGTTGTCTTGTTGTGCTGCACTCCCTACCTTACATGTTGGTTCCTTCACCTGGAATGCTTACCTCCCTTTGTGTTTCTAAGTATTGAAATCCTTCTGTTCATCCTTCAGGACTCATGTTGATAGCTCCTCTTCAATGAAGGAAATGCTTCTCTTACTGCCTTTAGGATAAAAACTAAAAAAGGTCCCTAGCTTGGCATACCAGGGCCTTCACAGTTGAATGACCCTTCCAACTTTGCCATGCTCTCCACTTCCTTGTGGCCAGACCTTTCTACTTACTCATGTGCCTTGTTTATTGTGCCTGCTGATTAGAATTTCATACTCATCCCCCAGCCCTACCTCCTCTCCCAGCCTGGTGAACCAGTTTCAGTTCAATTGGATGAGGATCTTTTCTCTCTTTCAAAGGCATCATGTTTCTGTTTAGTTTGTGGATTTACTGTGTCATGTATAATCTGCTTCCTGGTGGCTTATATTTTCACGTTTATGGATTGTTTGACGTTAAAAAGACGTTTTAGAAAATCCGAAGTATGATGTAGTTGTTTTTCTACATTCTTTCTTTTGGATTGTACACTGAGGACCACTTGGCCTGACTCTGCTGTGCATTTTTTTAATAGTTCGGCTCCCAGGAGACCTTGTCTCAATTTTTGGGTACTGCCAAATATTATGTGGTTTCTGTGTCATGTAGTCCTGTGTCCAGAAATGTTTGAAAATGTTTCAGACTTTTCAAAAAATATTTTAGCAGGAAAACAGGAAAGGGAGATTAGTTGTGATTTACAATGAAGCCGTTTTCTTATTTTTGATTCTCTCTTGACAGATTTATATAATGTGCATGACGTTATTTCCTGACATTTGAAATATCTTTTAGACTCTCAGATCTGATATTTTGAAGTTTGAATATTGAGTATCCTTATTTTGTGTTGAGAGTCATGACAGTGTACTTTAGCTTGTTGGTTTAAAGTTAATATGGAGTACTTTAGAGACTTAGGTTTATTGCTAAAAACATTTAAAATTTGTAAGACCTTGTATCTTCTCTAACCTAATGCTTAGAATATGCTTTTCTCACTAGAAAGGTAATATATGTTTATTATGGAAAATATGGAAAGTACAGGAAGGTCATACAAAATAAAAATAACTGGTAGGTAATTCTGCTAACCACCACTAACATTTTGGTATGTACTTCTCCTTTCCCTTTTTCTTTTTTTGTTTCCAAAGTTAACATCTATGTGTTTGTATTTGCACTTCTTAAATATAATCTGGATTGTTACACTACATAATGTTTTATGTACATTTTTTCCCTATTTAAATCTATCTTTAAATGCTTTGGCACATCAGTAAATGTTTTCCCCCAAAATGATATTTAATGGCTGATAGTATTTCAGAATGTAAATGTACCATGATTCTTTAATCCCCCACTAATTGATTTATGCCTAGATTTTAATTTATAAAGGTGGCTAAGTGATGACACAGAGAGGTCAATCCCATTGAAAGAAAAGTTTAATGTTATCACAGTCCCCCTAGAAATGAGAGTCACAGTACACCATGCAGAGCCACAAGGAGAAGCAACAGAGTTGGTCATGAGGCAGAGCAAGAGCAAGGGAAAGGCTTGGACCACAGCCATTATTAGGGTTTTTGAGGGAAAGGCAAGGCAGAGCAGGGTAAACAGCATAGGATTGGCTGGTTTGAGTAATTCCAGTGGGCTTTGGGACAGGGGAAGTACTGGCTTGGTGTGTAAGAGTTAGATAAAGGAGTTGATTGGGGGTATGGTCTCAGGATTGGTTGATTTGTATATGAAAGGCATGTTCATAAACAAGTTGTTTATTATTGCTAGGAATCAGCTAGCTTGGGAGGAGTAGTCTCTCCCTGGCCAACAAGGCCCCCAAAATGTCAAAAACATCATAAAATATATAGAAAATAAAAACCATGATTAACATACTAATAGTTAAGTTGGTTCCATTTTTTTTTTTACTAGTATAAAATTTTTTATTGTTATAAGTAATGCCATAATGCTCCTGTATATAATTCTTCCTTGTACAAAAGTCATTATGGATTTACCTGATTACTTTCTTAGTATAAATTCTTGGGAAAAGAACTGCTGAGTTTAAGGGCATAAACATTTTTAAGGTATTAGAACGTATTGTTGAATCATCTTTCAGAAACACCATAACAGTTTACACTTCCCCTAGATGTATATGTTTCTTATGCTGTTACCAGCATGGTAGTCCACTGTTTTTAAAATGGCCACCACAACATTTTTGCCCCTGTTAGCTTCCCTCTTTGGTGTCACAGCAGCATTGTATATGACAGCATTAGATGTTAGACTCCTTTGTAAGCTAACAGAATCGGTTCTCTTTCCAGTTTTTACTAGGATACTTATTTGGGACCTTTGCCATAGCTAGCTTAATATATACTAGATTTGTGTTCCTCAGCCATCTGAATTTCACAGATGAAAAAATCTTTAAAAAGAGGGAAATGGAGGAACTAACATAAAAGTTGTCAACTTTTTATTATGCCAAGTAAGAATATTTTTTAAACATTAAAAAAAAATCTGTATTCCAGGCTTTTCCAGTTCATAAAAGGAAGGAATTTTAACAACAAAAAGTAGAAAGGATATTATCTTAAAATAAAGGCTAGTCCTTTAAGTTGAATAAGTTTAATTTCAAGAAAAACTTCCTGCTTTTTCCTTGTTTTCTAATTTTCCTGCCGCTGTACAACTGTGTCATGGAATGGTGCTATGCTTTTTGACTTTGAAAATGTCCTGCACCACATTATTTTTAAATTGGGGTGAAATTCGCATAACAAAATTATCCATTCAAAGTGAGCGATTCAGTGGTATTTAGTACATTTATACTGTTATGCAACCATCACCTCTGTCTAGTTTCAAAACATTTTCCTGGGGCCGGCCCGGTGGTACAAGTGGTTAAGGATGTGCGCTCCGCTGCAGCAGCCCAGGGTTTGCAGGTTCGGATCCTGGGTGTGCACCGACACACTGCTTGGCAAGCCATGCTGTGGCGGTGTCCCATATAAAGTGGAGGAGGATGGGCATGGATGTTAGCCCAGGGCCGGTCTTCCTCAGCAAAAAAAAAAAAGAGGAGGATTGGCAGATGTTAGCACAGGGGTGATCTCCTCACAAAAAAAAAAAACACAAAAAAACCATTTTCCTTATCTTTTTTTGTGTGTGTGGAGGAAGACCAGCCCTGAGCTATCATCTGTCAGCAATGGTCCTCTTTTTGCTGAGGAAGACTGGCCCTGGGCTAGCATCCATGCCCATCTTCCTCCACTTCATATGGTACGCCGCCACAGCATGGCTTGACAAGTGGTGCGTTGGTGTGCACCTGGGATCTGAACCCTGGGCCACTGCAGCGGAACGTGTGCACTTAACCACTATGCCACCAGGCTGGCCCCTCAAAACATTTTCATCAACCCCAAAGGAGACTCCCTATCCATTTAAGGAGTCACTCCCTATTCTCCTTTCCCCTCCCCCTCTGGCAACCACTTTTTTTTTTTTTTTCTGTTTTTGTCTCTATGGATTTACCTTTCTGGACATTTCATATAGATGGGATCATACAATATGTGACCTTTTGCTTCTGGCTTCTCTCACTTAGTGCACCACATTTAATGTGTTCATTACACCTTGCTTGAGACTTGGTTTCCAGCATACCACATTATACTTGTTTCCCTTCTGCTACCCTGGCTACTCCTTCCTCTGTCCTTCCCCAAAATGTTGGTGTTTCTCAGAGTTTTCTGCTCTTGGCCTTCTTCTCTTCCTACAGTCTCATCCTAGGTGTTTTGATTTGCTGCTGTGACTTTCATTACCATTATACAGTGGTTATTGCCAAGTCTCTAAAGACTTACATGTCCCTCTGTCGGGTGGACATCTCTACTAGGATGTACAATAGGCACCTCACATTCAGCATACCAGCTACTGAATTTCAGGAGACATTCCCTCACTCCTTAAGTCTGGGCTAAATTCCTCTTCTTGGGCTACCAGAGCGTTCAGTACATAGCTCTAGCCTGTCATTTTATTAAACATGATATTCTCATAGCCTGCTTACTTGTTTATTTTTTTCATGAAACCATAAGCATCTTGAGGTCAGAGTTGCTCACAGGATACAAGTTGTATCTTGCTCACAGTTGTATCCTGAGTGCCTGGTTTAGTGCCCAGCATATAGAAGACACTGAATAAATGTTTGTTCAATGAATATATGAAGGTAGCACATTAATGATTATCACATGTAACGTGGCAAAATACATTTAACACATGATAGTTTTTCCTCTTTGAAAATATAGAGAATCGTCTAACTTGGCAATATATATTTTCACATTTCAGGAGCATTTAGATAGCACCCATGGTTCAGTCCATTCCTTAGATGGAGACTTACTGTTGCCATCTGGAGATCCATTCAGTAAATCGGACAATGACATGTTTAAAGATGGACTCAGGAGAGCACAGTCGACAGACAGCTTGGGAACCTCAGGCTCACTGCAATCCAAAGCTTTAGGCTATAACTACAAAGCAAAATCTGCTGGGAACCTGGACGAGTCGGATTTTGGACCATTGGTAGGAGCAGATTCAGTCTCTGAGAACTTTGATACTGCCTCCCTTGGGTCACTGCAAATGCCAAGTGGGTTTATGTTAACCAAAGATCAGGAAAGAGCAATCAAGGCGATGACACCAGAACAAGAAGAGACGGCGTCCCTCCTCTCCAGTGTCACCCAGGGTATGGAAACTGCTTACGTGTCCCCCAGTGGTTACCGCTTAGTCAGTGAGACAGAATGGAATCTCCTGCAGAAAGAGGTGAGTTATCTTTCTTTTTTCCTCTTGCCTCTTTGAGGCGTACAGCGTAGCTCTGGGATTTATTGTTCATTCAGTAGATAGTCCCTGGAGCCAGTGCATGTACGTGTAGCCAGCAAGTGGATGTTAACCCATATCTTCTGACCCTTGTCATAGTCTGCTTTGGCTATTCCAGGTGATATGACAGAGAAGGGAACTAACTAGCTAATTGCATTGAGTGTGAACTTCTCCACCTGAAGTCACACCTCTGAAGTTGGAGCAGTAGCGAAGTTTAAGTTAGAGTAGCCTGAATTTGGTTTGCTCTGCAGTGTTCTATAATCTCAATGTATTCCAAGATTCACACTTTTTCATCTTTCCTTGAGATCTGAAGTGCAAATGCTTGTCAGCAGTTGATGCTGAGAATGAGTTTAAGGAGGTGGTGGAAAATAAGGGAGAGAAAAGGCAGTCTTTAAGATGAGGTTAATTTTCCTTCTAATAGTATTTGCAAACTCAGAAGTCAGATTGAGAGATAAAACTTAAATATGTATTTGCATAGTGCTTTACAGATTACAAAGCCCTTTCACATACCTCATCTCTTTGAACTTCACGATAATAGTGAGGCAGTCAGGGCATGATTGTTCCCAATTCACAGATGAGGGAACTAGCCCAGAAAGATCAAGTTGCTCGTTTCCCCTTTGACTTAGTAGCAAAACCTGAGTTAGAATCCCGGTTTTCTGACTTCCTTTACCTGGGGCTACTTCTCTTTAAAGAAGCTATCCATCAGTAAGCGGAACAGCTTATTAAGCTTGAAAGAAACTATTCTTGGTCTTGTGTAAAACATATATGAGAAGGTGCTACTTAATAGTTTCATACCTACTTTGCAATTGGAGCAGAGGAAATGGTTACTTGGTACCGGTTCCTCCCCTGTCCCCTCTCCTGGTTGGGTAGTGTGGATTTAAATTGTGAGTGCCACAGTGTAGTACCTTTTGCTTGCTTTGTGTTTTCCTCACATGTAGTGTTTTGTGGCCCTTAGCCTCCTGCTGATAAAGTTGTGTCCCTTGTTTTCCTATCATACTTGTATTGGAGCTTATGACTAAATTTTTAGAATCCGACCCTTTATTGTAACTTCTTGCCATAAGTCCCTGAAGAAATTGTTTACTCCATGTTCTACTTTGAGTAACATAGGTAAGACTATGTATGTGTTCCTCAAGTATGTGATGTAGAATTATTTTGTTCTGCCTGATAAGAATTCATTTTGGTGCCCTCCAGGTACATAATGCTGGAAATAAACTTGGTAGACGATGTGATATGTGTTCCAATTATGAAAAACAGTTACAAGGAATTCAAATTCAGGAGGCTGAAACAAGAGACCAGGTGAGTTTCTTTTGGGTATTCCAAATTGTGAGCTGTTGTAGTTTGGAGGTGCAGAATTAATTGTCATTTTTCCCCGCCCATTTGCTTTATGAAGTATATCCATCTTGTTAAATATGAAATAATCTGGTACATGCAGTGTCAGTTACGTTTCCAGTGGGAGCACACTTGCACCTCTGCTTTCGTTTGTCTTTGCTTCATTAACTTGCCCAACGCCACACAGGTCAGCTCTGCTCTTATAGGAACACAGGCACATCTTCCCTCCCAACCTGCCCCTCTGCCCAAGGCCTAAAAGCGATGCTGTCATGAGTGTATACACATGGAAGGTGCTTTATGATGTGGAGATTTACGGAGATAAGAGGTTGACTATTGCCTCTAATTGAGTAAAAATTTAATTGAATATTATATTAATCAGTATTTGGAATCTTCATTGCTTATTGCCTACTTCTTGTCATACATTTGTTGAGTTGATTAAGGTAATGTACACGGTCACAGACATGAAGATTTGGTAGGCTGAGATTGACAAGTACCTTTCCAAATACAGTACCTAGTAATAGGTTCCTTGATAACATTTAGGAAATAATGTAGAATTTCATGAAAGTAGGCTTGTGAAAGTATATGTAAGGAAAAGAAAAATTTTTTTCTTATATTTCCAAATTGTTCTTTGATTGTTATGAAGATTGTTATGAAGATTGTTCCTTTAGTCTTCAAAATAAATTTAAGCAGATGAGAATGACAGTTTAATATTTTCAAATGCCACTGGCATTGATTCCTTATATGCTTTTTTTCGTAAATGATTCAAAGGTAAGTTTCTAAAGCTGTTTGTAAAACTAATATAGTTGGCCTCTGACAGTGTGGTGTGGGAATGGGCTGTTTTGGATTCCATAGTCACTTCAGTAGACATTTTACTGATGCTTTATCTGTGCCTGGCATTTTGCTGGGTCCTGGGTATTCAGATACAGATAGAACACAGTACTGCCCATAGGAGCTTTCAGTGTTGCCAGCCAAGCCGTCAGTTCAATGTAGTTTGTTCCTGTAGATGTACACATGGAACTAGAGGAGGGGCGGGGGCACCTAACTTAACTGTGGGCTCAATTGAGTAACACTTGTGGGTAACATGAGAGGTAAGTTTGTTTTAGAGCTGGAGTAAAAATTAATTAGGAAAAGAAGTGAGGAAATGGTGTTTAAGGAGAGGAAAGATGTACAAAGGAACAGAGTTATGAAGGAAAATGTGTTCTAGGAAGTATGAATAATTCATGTGGCTCGGCACAGGGCCTGTGTGTGTGTGTGTGTATGTGTGTGTGTGTTATAAAATAACGAGAGAGGAAGCAACAAAGGGAAGGCTTTAACGAGAACATTGAGGGAGGGTGATGATTGAAAGATTTACATTTTATCTTGAAGACTTTGGGAGGCATTTAGGGATTTTAAGTAGGGAAATAATGTGATCTGATTTTTGTTTTAGGAAAAATTTATAGTGTTAGTGTAGATTGTAGATTGGAGGCAGAGTGTAGACTAGAGTCAGGGAGGCCAGTGCCCTAGCCTAGAGGACCCAGAAAGAAAAGCAGATATTTTAGGGCCGGCCCCGTGGCTTAGCGGTTAAGTGCATGTGCTCCGCTACTGGCGGCCTGCGTTCGGATCCTGGGTGAGAACCGATGCACCGCTTCTCCGGCCATGCTGAGGCCACGTCCCACATACAGCAACTAGAAGGATGTGCAACTATGACATACAACTATCTACTGGGGCTTTGGGGGAAAAAAAAGGAGGAGGATTGGCAATAGATGTTAGCTCAGAGCCCGTCTTCCTCAGCAAAAAGAGGAGGATTAGCACAGATGTTAGCTCAGGGCTGATCTGCCTCACAAAAAAAAAAAAAGAAAAGCAGATATTTTAAAATGAGATAATGTATCTGAAAAGTGATTTGTTTGTTAACTGTAAAGCACCATAGAGTCATTGAATTAGGTCATTCATCTAATTTCTTTCTGAATTGACAAATCTCTGATGTTTCTCAGGAAAAAAAAAGACTAAAAATTTTTCTAGAGTTACAGATTTTTTTCAATTTATGAAAGAATTCTGGTACTTCCTTCTAATTGACATTTAAAATTGCATAGGTGAAAAAACTGCAGGTGATGCTAAGGCAAGCAAATGACCAGTTAGAGAAGACAATGAAAGATAAACAGGAACTGGAAGACTTCGTAAAGCAGAGCACTGAAGATTCAAGTCATCAGGTAAAGGAAGGTTTTTAGAATGTGACCCATGGGAGATGACTGGATTGTTTAAATAAAAAAATTCTGAAAACAGTAATATTTCTTTCTTGCCCTAAAGATTTGGCAGTTCTACGTTCCCTCAGATAAAAAGATCTCTTACTGATCTTTCTCTGGTGTCTGTTTCACAGATTTTTTAAAAATAACTTTTGAAATAACTGGTTAATGAATATCAGGAGGCTCTGATTCTCCTTCCCCTTTGGTTTTTATTAGCTTTTCTGCTGCACAAGAAACTTACTGACAAGAAAGATACTAATTATCTTCTTTTTGACTTTTTAAAAGTATAGCATACGTAGAAAAAACACAGACACATACAGATATACCAAACATATCAGAAGAAACATTTGTGTAACCTCCATCAAGATCAAATAATAGAACATTAGCCAGTACCCTGGACGCCTTCACTTTCCCCCTCCACTTACTACCCATTCCCCCGAGGTAACCACTGTCCTAATTTTTAACACCATTAGATTGGTTGTATCTGTTTTATTTTAGCAAATGAATCATGTAGTATGTATGCTTTTGTGTCTGTCTGCTTCTATTCAACATTGTGACATTCCTACTCAGGATGCATGTAGCAGTAGTTTGTTCATTTTCATTGTTGTGTGGTTGTACCGTTGTGTGGATATATCACAATTTATCCATCTTAATGTTGATGAGTGTTTGAGTTATTTCCAGTTCTGGGATATTGTGAATAATTCTACTTTGACATTTCTGTAAAGGACTTGTCGCACGTTTCTGCTGGGAATATGCCTAGGAGTGGAATGCCTGGGTCAAAATTTTCAAAATGTATGTCAACTTTAGCAGATAATAATTGCAAACAGTTTTCCAAAGTGGTTGTATGAATTTGTACTCCCACCAGCAGTGTACGAGAAGAATTACTGTGAGTCCACTGTCTTGACAAACTTCATTTTTTAAAAATTATTTTATTGAGGTCTTACTGGTTTATAACATTGTGTAACTTCAGGCGTGTGTTATTATATATCAGTTTCCTTATAGACTGCATCGTGCTCACCACCAATAGTCTAGTTTTTATCCGTCACCATATATATGTGCCCCTTTACCCCTTTTGCCCATCCCCCAACCCCCTTCCCGTCTGGTAACCACTAATCTGTTCTGTTTATCCATGTGTTTATCTCCCACATATAAGTGAAATCATGCGGTGTTTGTCTTTCTCTGTCTGGCTTATTTCGCTTAACATAATCCCCTCAAGGTCTATACATGTTGTTGCAAATGGGACAATTTTTTCTTTTTTTTATGGCTGAGTAGTATTCCACTTGGGTTACTTCCACATCTTGGTTATTGTGAATAATGTTGCAGTGAACATAGGGGTGAATAGATCTCTTGGTATTGTTGATTTCGTGTTCTTTGGATAAATACTGAGTTAGTGGGATAGCTTGATTGTATGATATTTCTATTTTTAATTTTTTGAGAAATCTCCATTCTGTTTTCCGTAGTGGCTGCACCAGTTTGCAATCCCACCAGCAATGTATGAGGGTTCTCTTTTCTCCACATCCTCTCCAACACTTATTATTTCTTATCTTGTTAATTATAGGCATTCTGATGGGTGTGTGGTGATCCTCACACCCATCTACTCATTGTAGTTTTGATTTGCATTTCCCTAATAATTAGTGACGTTAAACATCTTTTCATGTGCTTGTTGGCCATCTGCATATCTTCTGTAGAAAAATGTCTGTTCATCTCCTCTGCCCATTTTTTGATCGGGTTGTTTGTTTTTTTGTTGTTGAGTTGTATGAGTTCTTTATATATTTTGGAAATTAACCCCTTGTCAGATATATGATTTGGAAATATTTTCTTCCAGTTGGTGGGTTGTCTTTTTGTGTTGTTCATGGTTTCCTTTGCCTTGCAGAAGCTTTTTTTGACAAACTTCGTTTTGTTAGTTATTTTAATTATAGCCATTTTGGTGGGTGTGTAATGGTATTTCATTGTGGTTTAGTTTGCATTTCTCTGATGACTGTTCAGGCTATTTAGCATTTTTCATGTTTATTGGCCATTGGGATATCATTTGTGTGTGTGTGTGTGTGTGTGTGTGAGATTCCTTCTCAAATCTTATGCTCATTTTTCTGTTGGGTTGTCTGTTTTATTTTTTTGCTTACTTGTTTTGCTGATTTGTCAGAAGTTCTTTATATAATATTATTAGAGCCTTTTGTTGATATGTGTTGTAAATGTCTTCTACTCAGTACCTTATGTTTTCAATATTTTAATGGTGTCTTTTGATCAACAGACGTTTCTAATTTTAATGTAGTCAAATTTACTGATCTTTTCTTTATGATTAGCAATTTTTGTCCTAGTTTTTAAAATAATATTTTCTTACCCTGGGGTTATGAAGATGTTTTTATATATTTTGCAGAAGCTTCATCGTTTATAGTCACTCACATTTATATCTAAAATCCATCTAGAACTGACTTTTATGTATATGCTATAGATAAGGGTAAAATTTTATTTTACTTTTTTCATATGGATAGCCAGTTCCTGTACCATTTAGTGAAAAGATCACCTCTTCCCACGTACTCTGCAGGGTTATCTTTGTCATCTATCAAATGAATATACATGTGTGGTTCATTTTCAGGGCTCTGTTCTGTTCGATTGGTTTGTCTATTTTTGTGCCAGATTCTATGCTGTAATTTATAGTAAAAATTTTCACTTGCTTCTTTTTTATAGTTTTATTTCTCTGCTGAGAATGGTGTTTCCATTCATTTCAAAAGTACTTACCTTTACCTCATGCAGCATAGTTAACAATAGCTACTTTAAAGTCTTTGATAATTCAGACTTAGGTCATCATGGGCTTGGCATGTGTTGATTTTCGTTCCTCTTGAGAATTGGTCACATTTTCCAGATCTTTCTATGACAGGTACTTTTAGATTGTATCTTGGGAATTAGGAATATTTTATTGTGAATAAAATATTTATCCTGGGTTCTGTTGATCTGATTAGGTTCAGTTCACAAGTTCTGTCTTGCCTTCTGTGAGTGATAGTTCTAATATCAGTATATTTTTAAAAGGCTTTGCAGTGCTACTTTGGATCTGTCCATGTACGTATAGCTCAGGGGTGAGGGTGGGACTTGTGCTGGTTTGTACACAGAATTAGGGGATCCTTTTTCTAGCTCTCTCTCTCTGAGGTTACCTCCCTACTTTTCAGCTCACAAGGACCCTGTCCTGGCCCTGTGATCAGAAAGAGTTTTATCTCCTGTGCTGCTGCAGCTGTTGCAGCCTTACAACTGGGGCAGCCCTCAGATGAGTGCTGGCAAGTAGGAGAAACCCCAAATAAACAGTAAACTCACTCCTGTGTGAATTGCTTCTTCCCATTTTGACTTCCCTCCCTAAGCTGTCTGCTTTTGCTTATTTTTCAGAGTCCTCAGGTAGTTGCTTTTTGTATTTTATCCAGAGTTTTTAGTTGTAATTAGAGGAGAGAAAGGCCATACTGGGCTTTGTCCATCTTGGATGGCCCCAGGTCTCCATTCTCTCATATTTTTGTTTATCAGGCATATCTTTTTCTTTCTACCCTCAATCAAGAAGGATGCTTTGGCCAACTATAGAATTCTGAGCACTTATGTTATTTTCTTTCAGCACTTTGAAGTTATTATTCCATTGCTTCTGGCTTCCATGTCTCTGATGAGAAGTCAGCTATCAGTCTTATTGTTGCTTCTTTGAAGGTAAAATGTTATTTTTTCCCTGGCCATTTTAAAGATGTTCTTTTTGGCTTATTTTTTCAGCAGTTTTGATGTGGTATACCTAGGTGTATTTTTCTTTGTATTTCTCCTGTTCGAGGATCACAGGGTTTCTTGGATCTCTGAATTGATGTCTTACATCATAATTGGAATATTCTCAGCCATTGTCTCTTTAAAAAACTTGTTTTTATTGAGATATACTTAGAGTGAAGTGCACAAATCTCAGGTATACAATTTGATGAATTTTAACATGAAAAATTTTACCAGGGTAATCATTAGCTGGATCAAGATACAGAACATTTCTAATATATGCATGCTTTTTCCTAATTAATAAATACTCCACCTGCCTGTACGTAGAGGTAGCCAGTATTCTGACTTTTAACACCATGTTTTAGTATTGCTTGTTCTTAAACTTCATATAAATGGAATCATATAGTGGGTAGCCTTTTGCATCTGGTCTATTTGATCATTGTGTCTGTGAGACTCATCCATATTGTTCTGTGTATCAGTAGTTAGATTTTAATGCTGTGTATATTCTGTTACATGGATATACCATAATTTATTTACCCATTCTGCAGTTGAGGGATACTTGAGTTGTTTCTGGATTTTGGCTATTGTGAATGAATACATTTTCTAACATTTTTGTATACGTCTTTTGGTGGCTATGTGGACTCATTTCTCTTGAGTATAGCTAGGAGTTAAATTACAGAGTTTTGCATAGGCTTATTTTCAGCTCTATTGGTTATTTGCCATTATTGCTTCAACTCTTCATATATGTGTTAAACCTTCACATTGCATCTGCAAGGCTTTTTAAACTCCTCTTCTGTATTTTCCACCTTTTTTGTCTTTATATTCTTCAGATTTGTCTTCTAGTTCATTAATTTTCTCTTCAGATGGATCTAAGCTGTTAAACTCATCCATGGAATTAAAAAAATTTTTTTTTCAGTTTATTATTTCCATTTGGTTATTTTTTATTGTTTCTAGTTCTCTGGCGGTTCTAAATTTTGTCTTTTAAATCTCTGAACAGATCAGGTATAGTTATTTTAAAGTTTGTCTCTAATAATTCACATATCTAGATTCATTGTAGATGTGTTTCTATTATATGTTTTGTTTTTTATAATTTTCTTTTGTTTTTTTTATCATATCCTTGTGCATTTTTACTTGAGTGCTGGACATGGTATGTGAAAAATTGTTGAAATAATATAAAGCCATTTTCTTTATAAGAGGTAGGCAACTAGTGGTACTAACAATCCTGCATCACCTTAATCCAGTTACAGGAATTGAGGTTGTATAAAGTTGTGAAGGTTGGGTTATTTTAAATTCTTCCTTACTCTAAGGTGTGGCTCTTTGGGGACCCAATCCAAAGTGCAGAGTGTTGTCTAGGGGTCCCTTTGCATAATGCGTCCTGGACTCTTAACTTTTGCCACCGTATCCTGGGGCTCTCACATGCTCTGCTCAGCTTCTCAGTGTCACATCTGTTTCTTTTGGAATTGGCACATGCTTCTAGAGAAGAGCAGTTCCAGATGCTCCACTCAGCTCTCCAAGTGTCCTCATTCTGGTCCTTGGCTCTGTGATTCTTTTTTGCCTTGTTCTCTAATTTCTTCAAGTATATATCTTTTATATTTTTGTCTGGTTTTCTTAATTCTCAGTAGGAAGGTTGGTTCATGTTACCTAATCTGCTACTACTGGAAGCAGAATTCTGACAATAATCATTTTTTTAAAGTCTAAACAAATTTATTTTGATTTATTTTATAATTCTTATTTATGAGTCATCAACTTTCACATAAACCCATCCTCAGGAACATTACTAATCCAAGGGAGTTTAGAGTTTGGTGATGTTAATCATGTGTTTATTGCTCTTAAGTAAACCATCTTAGGAGATTGCAACTAGTTCAGAAAATGTTCCTTTATCCTTTAAACTGTGTGCTTTTTTTGTGGACAGAGTTTCAAAATTTTTATTATTTTTTTATTTTTTATTTTTTTAGCTCTTTTACAATTAATATTTATAACTAGGTCACATGGATTAACATCTATGTCTAAAGACCCATAAAATGCCATTTGTTCATGTATGGCAGCACATGACCCTAGGGACTTTTAGTACTGCTTTGTGTTATCTGAAAGGCTGAGGCTTTGTACACAGCAGATGGATACATATCTGTTGAATAAGTGATGAGTGGGTTATGATGAACTAATAAAACATCGATTTTGGACATTAGATAAGCAGGAAATGGAAGGGTTCTTTTCAGAATAACCAGTTTCCTAACTGTATTTTCTGTGTATGCATTTTTTTTCTTTTAAGATCTCAGCACTTGCCTTAAGAGCCCAAGCATCTGAGATCTTACTTGAAGAGTTACAACAGGGGTTTTCCCAAGCAAAGAGGGATGTTCAGGAACAGATGGTAAGTTAACATTTAAATAAACATTAACGATGGTAAATGTAGTCCTTTTTGTTCTATCTTGAAATCTTCTGTGATATGCCGGTATTTCCCCGGCCAAAGAGGTCACTGTTCTCCAGGGTGTATAGAACATTAGTAATGGACAAGATTACATAAAGACATTATTCCTTTTTTAAACCTACCTCCTGACCAAAAAAAATTCTCACCTTTAAGTTATTTTTTTGATTTGAGAAACCTAAACACGATAAACTATGGATCAACATTTAATTTTCAGTTCCAAATAAAAGCTAAAAATTGAAATCTCTCAGAGCCCTAGCAGGTGCAGATTTTGAGCACGACTGTTTTGCTTTTTCTGGACAGCTAATTTACTTAAAATAACCTCATTAATTACACAAAAGTTATGATAAAACATGTATCATAACTGCTGTGGTGCTGGGGAACTTCCAGAAGGCCATCAGTTTTGAGAGGGATAAGGGCAGAGAGCTTCTTGAAGAGCTGCCTGGAATGTCTGCAAACTAGTCCCCTAGATTTGGGCCTCTCTCCTCACCAGTCTGGCTCCATTTGTCTTGTTCTTCCTTTTTCTCAAAGTGGGAGCCCTGCATCTGATGGCCCTTTGTAGATTATAGCAGAGTTGGTCTTACTGGGATGATCCTACAGAACTGCCTTTTGTCCAGCTCTTCTAAGGATGACAGGGGAAAAAAAGCGCCTCATTTCATATGGTAATGGTTTGTTTTTGATTGGCATTGGGTCAGTATCTGAATGGTCTTTGAGCTGATCCTTAAATACTAGCCCTGGTCTGTTGGGAAGCGTCTCATCCTAATCATTGACCAGAGAGAGTTTCGTGTCTTTTCGTTAGTTAGAGAATATGAAATAATAATTGTTGATCTAAAAATCACTGTTAAATGCTGACAGAGTTTCATAGTATTTAGCATCCTTACACTCCTCTGTCCCTTTCATCTTTTTCCTTCTTGTCTTTTAAAACTGATCCACCTTTGCAAACATTTTTCAGGTTGATTTCACGTAAAATGAATGTTGCAGGTGACGTTGAAGAATTGTTGAAGTTAAATTTGAGGTCCTGTGAACTCTAATACCTTACCATTTTCTTGAAATTACCTTTAAAGGTTCTTACGCTGAGAAAGAAAGAGAAACTCAGTTTCTTAAGCCCCTTCAGAGAAGAGTAGCTATGGTAATGGTTGAGATCTTAATATTTCCCCCTAACTTTTTATTTGGAAAAATTTGAAACTTTAGAGAGGTTTATGGAATGAAGACTCAAAAATGTTCACTTAGATTGACCAGTTGTTAATATTTTGCCACATTTTTACATGCTTACAATTGTTTCTTAGTCTCTCTCTCTCTTTCATATATATGTGTTGTATTATATAAGTATGTATATTATAAATGTATATATGATTTTTTTCTGAACCATTTGGAATTAAGTTGCAGACGTCATGACACTCTTGTTATGTATCTCCTAAGAACAAAGAAGTCGTTCTACATAACCGTAATACTATTATTACATCCTTAAGATGTAACCATTGTCCCCAAAAGTCCTTGATTGTTTTTTAGTGGTTTTAATTTTTTATTATTCTTTTGCTGAGGAAGATTTGCCCTGAGCTAACATCTGTGCCAGTCTTCCTCTATTTTGTATGTGGGTTGCCACCACAGCATGGCCGCCGATGAGTGGTGTATGTCCATGCCCAGGAACCGAACCCAGGCCATCAAAGCGGAGCGTGCCAAACTTAACTACTAGGCCGTGGGGCTGTCCCTGGTTTTAATTTTTTTATTTTAATTTTTTGATTGAGGAATCAATCAAGGATCAGATTGTATTTTGTTGTCATGTCACTTTAGTCTCCTTTAATCAAGAACAGTCACCCACCTTTCTTTTTTTTGGCTTTTTTGACTTTAACATTTTTTAAGAGTCCAGACCAGTTGCCTTGTAGAATGCATTTGTCTGATTATTTCCACATGATTAGATTCAGGTTAGACATTTTGGCAAGAAGAATACTACATAGATGAAGTGATTGAATGGGAAGTTCATAACATCAAGGGCATATTATGATGGGTGGTTCCATTATTGGTGATGTTAAGTTTGATCCCTTGGTTAAGGGAGGGACAAAATAGTTTCAGAATGACTACATTAATATTGCTACTAACAGCAAACCTACTGAGTGAAGCATGGCATTTCTTTGTAGTTCTTTTTGCCCTTGGAATGTATCCCAGGTAAGGGTTTACAGTCTGGGTACTGTGTTCAAAAGTTACTTGAATTGATCTTTCTCTCTGTGGTTGTGTTATCCATTTGATGTATGGTTAGCTCCATTTGTTTCTGCTTGTATTACATTTTTGGATTTTCTTTTTTCTTTTTTGATTTACTTTTCTTTTTTTTTGAGCTTGCAACATGGTTCATAAGTCAAAACTATAAAAATATACAAATAATCAGAAGTTTCGATTCCATTCCCTGTCCTGTTCACCCCGTTCCCATTCATTCCCATACATGGTCATTTAAAGTTACTTTTTGTTTATCCTTCTGTTCTTTTTATAAAAACAAGCAAATATATACATACTCTTCTTTCCCTTCTTTCATATCCAAAAGGTAATGGGATGCTAATATTTTGTTGTAAATGGGTTGAAAGTGAGCATAAGGCGCAACTGATTTCGGTCTGAAGATATAGAAGAGCCAATAGAATTAACTAAAGTTTATGCATGACCTCGCCTGCCTGCCAGCAGCCTAATTGTCCTTCAGGATGCAGTGATCACCTTCTCTGGAAATGTTCTTGAACCCTGTCCCCTAATTAGGTACCCCTTTGTCCTTCTATCACTGCTGCACCCATTCTGTGTCATGGCACTGTAGTACAGGTGGGTAACTTTGGGTTTACTTGTCTTGCCCTCCGCTACACCGTGAGCTTTTCTGGGGCAAAGTCTGTCTTTTTTCTCTGTATTCCCCATAGGCAGCAAAGCACCTAGCATAGAGTAGTAGCTGCTAAATCAACGTTGGATGAGTGAGTAATCTACATTTCTGTATACGTTTAAGTTAGATGACTAGTACTAAAAATTAGCAGAAATTAAATACTTTTGCAGAATTTATCTTATACTCAAATTAGCTGGAATAACTTTTATACTGATAGAGTCATATGAATACCTAAAATGTTTTATACATCAGCAAGCAGAAGTAGGAACATATCCCGTTTTAAGAATGAGCTCTTTAAGTGTCTTGTATTGCCTAAGCATCGATCCTCTTGATGACTTTCAATATTTGGGGTCCTTGGGCCATTCATAGTGATCCTGAGCTTGAAGATATATATATATATATATGTAATGAAAGATGAAGACACTGCTTTTTTGTTTCTCCCTACTTCCTATTGAATGCATGCTGTGAGGAAATAGGAATTGTCTTGGAGTACATGTTCTATTTGATATACGTTTTGATTGTGCAGCCACTTCCATTGAGCTAAGGATACTGGTCCTTCTGTAGTCCAGGGATATTGGGGGAGAGATTCAGTACTTTTAAGCTGTTGGTAGAAACAGTGGAGAATGAGCTCAAGTATTTGCTTCATTGCTTGTCCCCTTGAATATATGTAAAGGCTGCCAATCAAAAAATTTTCTGAGCTGCTGTTTGTAAGTCTACAGAGCTTAATTATGTAGCCTCCACCCTCAGCCCTTATTTAGTTTGGCCTTGTTTTTCTTTGGTGCAGATATCAGCGGATAGCATTTACCTTTCTGGCTGTGATTAGTATCTGTTTCTATTTTAGGCAGTGCTGATGCAGTCACGGGAACAGGTTTCAGAAGAGCTGGTGAGGTTACAGAAAGATAATGACAGTCTTCAGGGAAAGCATAGCTTGCATGTGTCATTACAGCAAGCAGAAGACTTCATTCTCCCGGACACTATAGAGGTAACTTATTTTCCATATGATCAAAAATGTAAACAAGTACATTTTCTGAAATGGCTATCAATTTTTCTTTTTCAAAACAGGCTTTATTGAGATATAATTGACATACCAAATAATTCCCCCATTTAAAGTGCACAATTCAGTGGTTTTTAGTATATTCTCAGATGTGTAGCCATCACCACAATCAATTCTAGAACATTTTCATCCCCTCAGAAAGAAACTCCTTACCCTTGATTCTTCCACCCCCACAACCTTAAGCAATTACACATCTACTTACTGTCTATAGATTGCCCTATTCTGGACTTGCACATGAATGGAATCAAACAATTTGTAATCTTTTGCGTCTGGCTTCTTTTCATGTAGCATACTGTTTTCAAGGTTCATCCATGTCGTAGCATGTATCACTACTTCGTTCCTTTTTTATGGCTGATTAATACTCCACTGTATGGATATTTTGTTTATCCATTCATCTGTTGATGAACATTTGGGTTGTTTCCACTTTTGGACTGTTATGAATAATGTTGCTATAAACATTCATGTACAGGTTTTGGTGTGGACATATGTTTTTATTTCTCTTGGGTATAAACCTGGGAGTGGAATTGCTGGGTCATATGAGAACTCTGTGTTTAATCATTTGAGGATTTCTCCACATCCTCACCAAGGCTTGTAGTTATCTCACTTTTTGATTATAGCCATCCTAGTGGGTGTGAGGTGTATCTCATTGTGGTTTTGATTTGCATTTCCCTAATGACTGATGATATTGAGCATCTTTCCATGTGTTTATTGGCCATTTGTATATCTTCCTTGGAGAAATATCTATTCAGATCCTTTGCTCACTTTGAAATTGGGTTGTTTTTTTATTTTTGTGTTTTAAGAGTTCTTTATATATTCTAGATATAAGTCTCATATCAGGTAAATGATTTGCAGATATTTTCTCCCATTCTGTTGATTGTCTTTTTTAGTTTCTTGATGGTGTCCTTTGAAGCACAAAAGTTTTTAATTTTGATAAAGTCCAGTTTACCTATTTTTTTCTTCTCTTGCTCGTGTTTTCACTATCATATCTAAGAATCCTTTGCCAAATCAAAGGTCTAAGTTATTCTTGCAGGACCAGATTGAGAAGGCACCAGAAATTAAACGTTTGACGGGGTTGCCAAGCTAGCTCCTTGTGATGTTTGTTTTTCCATTTAGCACTTAAAAGGGTACATCACATTCACCCTCCTTCTGTTTTCCAATAACTTTCATGACAGTTTTGGTCACTTCTGTTCTTCGGTGGTTGGGTGAACCTGGGCTACAAAATTAGAAGTTTCCCTGAGACATTCATAACTATCTCCTTAACTTTCTCCAACCTTTGTAGCCATACATTTTTAAACCTTTCAGTGTACAAAAAAAATATCATTTTAGACCCAAGTAAGCACTATAAACAGTATAAGTGAAGATGAGATTTCTTAGAGCAATTTTCAAAACAAAATAGAAAAATGTTACTTCTAAGATTTTTTCTTTTATTATTAAAAAAATGAAATTATAATTGTTAAAAATTATTTAAACATCAAACCTTACAGAAATTTATAGTTTTGAAGTCACAGTTTTCCCTAAACCTACCCTGCAGATTCAACCTCTGTAATTTGGACCTCATTCTTTTTTCTTTTTTCCTTATATACATATCGACATTACTGTTATTTTTGTTTTTATTTGCTTATTTACAAGGGCTCCACTGCCTACCTTGCCATCAGTTTCTTGCTCCCCCCCTCATCCCCCTTCCCTCCCCCAGCTTGTGGTCTCAGCTCAGGTTACTGGCGCTCTTGGGAGAGCTGGCTCTTCTTTCTGAACTGGTGACTGATCTTATCAAAGAGAAAGTTTTGGGAGCCTGTCTACTTTTGCCATCAGCATACCACTTTTGCCATCAGCATACCACTTTCCACCTGTGTTCAACTTTTCTCTTTTGGCAGGAAAGATTCCTCTCTTCTATGTTCTCTAGAGACTTTTGATTTCTAGTTAAAAAAAAAAATTCCAAGAATCCTTGAAGGATGTAACCAGTCTAGCCTGTAAGCCTTGATTCTCAGACCTACTTCAGTAATACATGTTAGGAAAATTTTCTAGTTACAGTTTTTTAGTTACTCTTTTTTTCTTCTGTTCTTTAATTTATAGACTTTTGGTAGTTATCTAAGATTCCCAGTTTTTACTTTAGAGTTGCTTTAGGCTATAATTGAGAGGACTTTTTTTTAAAAAGACAACTAAAATTTAGGGAAAAAATAATATTTAAACTGTATTTATAATAGAAAAACAGCTGATCACTTTAGAAGCCACTCTTTGTCATACTTGCCTCTGGTCTAACATAGTACTTTGCTTGTGGTAGATGTTCAGCAAGTGTTTGAATGAATAAATAAATTTTATCCTCTTAGAGTTCACACTTTCTTCTGAGTTGCAGTCTTTTTGGTCCTCATGTTACCACCCAGTGTGGGGCCTTCTGCTTGCTGCAAGACATGCCAATAGTCAAGAGGCAAGGTGGTAGGAGAGAATGGACTTTTTATTACAGCTTGCTAGCAAGGGGGAAGATGGCCGACTCATGTCCAAAAGAACCACCTTAAGGGGGCACAAAATCTGACAGCAGTTATAGGCCATGGGGTTATTGGGGTGGGGGTTAGGAATGTTGACCTTCTGGTGTTACAGACTGGAAGCACCACACCAGATCTTTCAGTTTTCACTGATGAGGGCTATCAGCACAGATTCTCTGTTCGGGGGTCATCACATTCCTAAGGAACTCAAAAAAACAAAGTTTTCATCTTATCGCAGCTGGGAGGTACATGCACAAGCAGGGGTCGTAAAATCTACAGAGCAGTGAGATCTCCTGGAGGGTGCCTGTCCAGCTGGGTTAGTTGTCAGAGGTCATTCAAAGTTACAATAGGGTTTCTTTTCTACAGTATGGCTTCCCTTATGTCAACCTTGTCTTTAGCCGGTATCACTCATATTCTAACTCCCCTCAAATTTAAGCTAGTAATCATAGAAGCTCCTAAGCTATTTATAGTGAATCTCACATTAAGTCACTTAAGATTTTAATTTTTCTACTTATGAAACAGTTTTGAGGGAAAAATACATATTCACAATACACGTTATTGGCTGGAAATGTTGTCTGTTATCTGTAACATACTGAGTGTTAACATGACATGGCATCTGCCCCTTGAAGCCCCAAGTGGGTTGGAGTTCAAAGTCTTACATTTGTGAACCATTTAAAACAACACCTGAAATTCCAGTTGCAGAAAATCTTTAGCTTCTTTTATTTTCTTTCACTCTCACAAACCCAATCACCATTTGTTTCTTGAATCTAGGCGCTCCGGGAGTTGGTATTAAAATACCGTGAGAACATCGTTAATGTGCGGACAGCAGCCGACCACATGGAAGAAAAGCTGAAGGCTGAAATACTGTTCCTAAAGGAGCAGATTCAAGCAGAACAGTGTTTAAAAGAAAACCTTGAAGAAACTCTGCAGCTAGAAATAGAAAACTGCAAGGAAGAAATAGGTGAAGATAAGAGTGATGTAGTTTAGGGGCCGGCCCTGTGGCTTAGTGGTTAAGTGCGTGTACTCTGCTACTGGTGGCCCGGGTTCGGATCCTGGATGCGCACCGATGCACTGCTTGTTGGGCCCTGCTAAGGCGGCGTCCCAGATACAGCAACTAGCAGAATGTGCAACTATGACATACAACTATCTACTGGGGCTTTGGGGAGAAAAAAAGGAAAAAAATGGAGGAGGATTGGCAATAGATGTTAGCTCAGGGCTGATCTTCCTCACCAAAAAAAAAAAAAAAAAATGATGTAGTTTAGAATTGGAGGCACTAAATATAACTTGTTTTCTGTAATACATGGTCATGGAAAGTGAAAAACAGAAAAGTTTAGGAAAGAATTAAGTAGGGACTCAGTCCATTTTTCCAGATGTTCTGGAAATATATCCGGTAATTGGGAATAAAAAAGAAAACCAAAAAACATTGTATTTTCGGAGCTCTGTGGCCTCTCTCTTCAATTACTCCTAATAGGTAGGAAACTCAGTGCTTGAGCCCAGACCAGTGGGAACAGGATCAGATGGGTGGCATTTCCTTGCAGAACTTTCGTGTGTTAACACACTCCTGCTGGGAATATCTCCACCCCCACCCCACCGCCCCCAGAGTCAGAAGTGGGTATTTGATGTAGAGGTAGTTCATGACGTAGTGTTCACTCATACAGACTCTGCCTTTACCTGAGCTTCATTATGATGCTGATGGGTTGGGGATAATTTTGAGAAAGGACTGTCCTTCTCCCTTCCCACCCCCCCCACCCCATGTTCAGTATATATTTGACTCCTTTCATTGTATGATATTGAGCTTATGGTAGAAAGGGATGTTTTAAGAAAAAAGTTTAAATGCAAAATAATCAAATGCTAACACTTCTCCATCTTTTTTCCTTCTAGCTTCAATTTCTAGCCTAAAAGCTGAATTAGAAAGAATAAAAGTAGAAAAAGGACAGGTGAGTTTCATATTATTTCTGTCAACAACCAGTAGCTATTTATTGAATCCTACTGTGCTAGACTGAAGGAATAAAATGTGGTTAGGACAGTCCCTGTCTTCAAGGAACTTCTTTCTAGTGGGCAAAATATAGTGGGATAAGGGTGTGATGATGATAAAGACCATTTATTGCGAGTCTGCTCTGTGTTGACTGGAGGAGGTGCAGGGAAGGCTAAGGTGACTGCAGCCTGGAGTTTCCACTGCAGTGGGGAGACAGGCAAGGCATGGTCATGACATGATGTGGTCTACTTAAAGCTACCGTAGAAATATGTGCAAAATCTTTTACAAACAGAAGATGATGGCTGGCTTACAGTTCTCTTCCCGTAGACAACATGAACGCTTTTGGTAGATGACCCCATTCAACTCCTTGGCCTCACTGTTCATTGTCAGCCCTTCCTTCCCATATTCTTGGCTGCACCTTGTACCACCTCTGACATCACACTCCAGCCTCACATTCCCTGACTCCAATCTACCATCCTTCTGGCTCTTAATCCCATAGGTTCATCTGTGTGAGTACCTCATTCAGACCTTCATTTCCTGAACTTTTCCTTTTCTCCTGGTTTAGCAACTTCCTCGTGGCTTTGCTTGCTTTCCTTCTACGCTGCATCTTACATGGCTTGCCTCTTCAGCTAGTCTCCTACCAACACCCGAAAGTACCCCTGATGCCTCGTCTTTCTGCTGCCCTCAGTCGATACTGCCCAACTCTAGATTAATCCTGCTGTCCACGTTGCCTGCCTCTGCCCAAAGCTGCTGATGCCACTGGAATGAATTACTCTGCACGCTCTTGCTGTTAGTTGGGCCTCAAGTGCTAGTCAGCCTTCCATTTGTCCTTAGTTGTCTCTCTTCTGTTCGGACAGTCACCACTCACCTCACCCCCTCTCTCCTAGCAGATGATGGCCTTGGACCCCTGTCATCAGCAGGATCACCTTCAGCTTCTTGGCTTCTCGGTTATGTGTTCTTTTTCTTTTCTTCCTAACCTTTCTTGTTTCTTCAGAGAAAATGATGACCTGTTTCTGACCAGTCTGCTGTCACTGCAGATGTGCTTCACCTGCATCTCAATCTTTTCCGGGCATCCTCTCAGTCTTCCCCGCTCAGTCATGGGCTTCTGCCTCTTTATTGGTCCTTTCCATTATGCATAAACACGCTCAGATGTTTCCCCTTAAGAGGAGAAAAATTTCTCTTTGGACGCACTTCTCTCTCAAGCTACCAATCTTCCTTCTTCCCTTGATAGTCAAGGTTCTTGAAAGAGTAACCTCCACTGCCTGACCTCCCAGTCACTCCTCAACCCACTGCAGTCTGGCTTCTGCCTCCACTGTACTGTTGAGGTTGCACTGGCAGAAACTACCTGCACTCTGAATGTGTCCCATCCTTTCCACTCCCACTGCTACTATTTAGGTTCAGACTTCAGTTCTCACTCAGCTTATTATAACAGCCTAACTTCTTTCCCTGTCTCCAAAATTTATCCCATTCCAATTCCTCTTCATAATGAAACCAAGGTGATCTTTAAAAACTATAAACTTGACTGTGTCCCAGGCTGGTTAAAAACCTTCCAGTGGTTCCCTTCACCTCCAGGATCAAGTCCATATGTAGCTCGGCTGGAGACGTCCTGCCTCACCACTGCCGCTCCAGCCTCAGCCTCCAAGGCTCCCCACTCTGGGCTGTGGAGTAGCAAGAGCTCGCCACAGTCCCTGAAGGCATTTTTTATACATGTCGTCCACTCCCTCTTTTTGGAGTCTCTCTCTCCACCTTCTCCCTCTTACTAACCTTTTCCTTCCCATGTAAAGTTTTTCATCTTTGAAGGGTCAAATGTTATCTCTTCAAGGAAGCCCTTCTCAACTTTTCTGGCAGAATTAAATGCTGCTTCTTCCATGTTCACATGCCATAATTATTTACATCTCTCTCTCTCCTGATTTCTCCATCCCCAGGCTTTAGAACACAGTGGGTGCCTAATAAATGTTTACTGAAAGGAAGAAGGGTCTTGAAGAATAAATAGAAGATCTGCAGAGACCAAAGAGTGAGAAGAGCATTTCAAGCATAGCCAGCGTCCAAGGCCTAGGGAGGACCTGAGAGCTTGGGCATAATGCTGCAGGCCACAGGCTCCTCCAGGCAGCATGCGCTGCCTACGGGGAGTTTCTCTGAGTCTCAGCTTTCTCCCTCTTAATTTCACAGTTGGAGTCCACATTAAGAGAGAAGTCTCAACAGCTTGAGAGCCTTCAGGAAATGAAAATCACTTTGGAAGAAGAGTTAAAGAAAGAGACTGCTGCCAAGGTGGTATTTTTGTTGGTAATTTAATAAAGCAGTGCTAAGAATGTAGGATCACATTGTGCCTGTTTAAAAAAAGACATTGCTTCTTTGAATAGTGCCACCTTCTGAAAGTTGGCAAGACTCTCTGTGGAAAGAAAATGAAACAGTCTCGTTAGAGTTGGGTCAAATCTGCACACTACCAGCTCTGGAGGCCTGTGTCATAGGCCTTACTGCCTTTTTAGGCATTGGGTCAAAAGCGCCCATGAACCAAACTTGGCACCGCCCATAGCTAGAAGCACTGCTGTGAAAGTGTCATTCCATTTGATTGATTTGTCAGACATTGCATTGAACCATATTTGCTGCCTACATTTTGATTGGTCCAGTTAGAATAAAACTGCATGAGGCTATTTGTGGGGAAAGTTTCCTAGAAACAGGCTCAGTGAGCTGTGTGGTCAGACCTTAAAGTGTAAAAACACTGTGTACATGTTGTTTGATAGTCTTGTTTTTGGAAAGGTTCCCACATGGTCCTGCTGAAGTGTCTCTGTAAGGAAGATTGGAGATTGCTGGGCTGCCTGGGGCACAGTCATTGAGAATTTTCCTGGCAGATGCTTGACGGTTATGGTTGTCAGAGGAAGTCCCCAAAGTTTCTATCCCTGTTGCTGTGATAGCTGCTGCTCTTAGCAGCTGCTTTCTCATGATTAATCACTGTCACCAGGCTGCTGGGGGTGGGGATGAGGGTGAGGACTTTGGGGCATGGGGTGGAGTGTGTGCAGCACTTTAATTCAGTTTTTATTCTGGCTTTCATACTCAATTCATTTAGGACTCAACGTTCATACTCAGTTCATTTTAGGACATATACATAGCTTAGGCAACTTTCATCCTTGCCCTATAGATAAAGAGAGGCTAACAGGATCTGGAAATATGATGGATACCCACCTGTCCTCTCTAGTTAGGAAACTACAAGTTCCTAGATTTCCTCAGTGATTCTGACCTTTGGTGCTTTGGCATTAATCCTCATTCAAAACTTGTATTTTTTAGGTTACCGTTGAACAACTAATGTTTGAAGAGAAGAACAAAGCTCAGAGGTTGCAGACAGAACTAGATGTCAGTGAACAAGTCCAGAGAGATTTTGTAAAGCTTTCTCAGACCCTTCAGGTGAGGCATTTGGGGAACGAACCCCTAGACAGAGTACCAAGGCACTTTAGGGGATCTTAGTACCCAGGAGAACTTGCCAGTCTCGGACTCGACCACTGACAATAGCTAGAGGATTAGAGACTATACCCCGGCCCCAAATACCTGCCTGGTCATTCAAGCCGGAAACCAGGTTTGTACTTCAGACTTGTCCTTTTTTCCCCTTTTCCTCTATACCTTGCCGGTCCTTAAGAGTCAAGTATAAAGTCTTTAGCACACCATGTAAGGCCTATCCCTACATTTTGTTCATCTCTCTGCCTTACGTTTTTTATGTTCTAATGTTTTTTCGCTACTTGTGGTTCCTTACCCACAGCATGGTATTCCCTCTGATGAGCATCCTTATCTGATCGCCCCCTTACTCCTTACTTTCCAGGCCCAGCTTAGTTTTGTCTTCTCCCATGGAACCCTCTCCAGGTCCCCAAGCTGGGCTACACTTAAAGGTCCACCCCCCATGCTGCCTTGGCACTTAATGAATGCCTACAGTGACATTTAGCTAAAACTCTCTATAAGCTTGTTTTGTTACCCCAAATGAACTGTTGGTTCTCAGGGGTCAGGGGTCAGGCCTCATTCATCTCCACAGTCCCAGACCTTACACTGGGTCTGTTGCACAGCAGCTTTTGGGAACTGCTTTTTGAATTTAGCTGTTTTTGCTGCCTCCTTCATTTGAAGTGAGTATTCTCTGGTGAGTGAATCTGTTCCAAGTCAGCTAAACCCAAGTAAACTAAAGAAAATCTAGGCAGGGACTGTCTGCACTGATTTCACTGTATTGTTTCTCCAGGTGCAGTTAGAGCGGATCCGGCAAGCAGACTCCTTGGAGAGAATCCGGGCAATTCTGAATGATACCAAACTGACAGACATTAACCAGCTCCCTGAGACATGACACCCTCGTAGCAGGACTCTAGCCTGCACTTTGGGTTTTTAACTCATCTTTAGAGCAACATTAATTATTATTTAACTCTTAACTGAAGAAGTCACACAAAAAAAGGAAGACTGGAGAAATGCTCACTTCTAGTGGGAGAAGACTGTGCAGCACAGGAACAGCAAACAGCCAGGGTAATTTGCAGCAAAAAGACCTTTCAACTGGGAACACTAACGAGACTCCGGACTTGATTCCAGCAGGTGTGGGATCAGATTTGGTGATGGAGAAAGTGCTGTTTCCTTGCCTGCTTTATCCAACATTTCCCTACCCTAAAACACCATCCCAATAGTGTTTGGAATTACATTTTCTGTTCATAGATATTGGAAGAGAGAATTTTCTTTTCCTGTTGTCTAGAGTTCATCAGTAACAGTATTCAGCTAGCAGACAGGTATAGTATGCTGTATGAATATTTTATATTAAAATATGAAGTTTGAGAGCAGGCCATTGGCTAGTGACTGTATTTCCTAGCTCGGTGCATTTTATTTTGCCATTTTATCTTGTGTTGGAGGACCTTAAATGCTACTGAAACTTGCCTGAGAACCATAAGACAGTGGCAACAAAACCAATTCAAGAACTAAATTAATTATGAGAATTTGAAAACCTGGCTGGGGCTATATGTAGTGGAAGTTGAGGTTAAAGGAAAAGCACAAGAAACTGTTTGGAAGCACTTTTTCTGCTCCCTGGATGAGTTTCATGGGCCCACAGGTACCAAGATCAAGCTGAAGTGGCACCATCTACTCTCTTGACAACTGTTTTAGTTTAGTTATTGGATCAGTGGAAAAAACCAATATTAATAAAACCAGCTAATCTGACAACATCTAGTATAAATTTATAAATCTGCTGCTTATTTTCAACTCGAATCAGTGGGTCTGAGCACTATTTTGTTTCAAGTGTCAAATACAAAAATGGTGATAACTAGGTTTGACCTATTTTGTAACTTTCTTTTATAATTTAGACCTGGAGTGTGATAATGCTTATAGTGAAGTTGGGGAAAACCCAGTCAGTATGTTCACCAGTTTGGGAATCTGCTTTGTCATTTCTCTGAGGTTAGATTCGTTTCCTGCGTGGAGAAGCTTCAGTGAACAGGTTGTGTTTGCCGTAGCTTTACAAAGTATTGCAGAAAGCACAGAGAATGGCTTCGTGTTCACTGTTTACCTGCTGCAGCACTATTAGCCAGTGGAAGGCTACACTGTTCATCATACAGGTGGTTCCAAAGTAAAATTGTTTTCAAATAATTTTTGTGATTGGTATTGCAGAATAGCAGGGTACTTGAAGAAACCTTGGGGGAATTAAGTGGATTAAGTAGATTGTTTGGCTCACTTAAAGCCACCATCAACTTACAGTTTAAAGTAAATTGTCTTTGTTATAAATGAATTTAAAAGTAAATACTAATTATGGAAATAGTGCTAGCTAGGCTTGCCATGCATGAAACATTGTTTTAATTGGTTTCAAGTCTTTTTGTATAAAGTACTACTTGGTTTAGATAAAGGAAACATATATCTTCATTGAGTCACAGGGAATTTTATCAATTCCAGAATGCAATTAGTTTTAAATTATATGTGTTAAAACTAGTCCCTTCGATGAGACCCAAGCTAATGTGTTTTAGATTATTAAAATTGGCATCGTAAATCAGGATGGGTAATTCATAATTTCCCTGAATGAACTGAACCTACAACTCCCAGGGAACTGCTCTGCTGAGACTAGGCACTTTGCAGATATTTTTCTCCATAAGATGGTCCTGGGCCAATAAAATCATGACTAGGGAACTGTCAGCAGTCTCGACCATGGCAGATGCAAACTGTTGGAACCCACTTTGTTGAGAAAAATAACTAGAAAAACCCAAACTGAGACTCTAGGTTTTCTTAATCTATTTCTGGTCTGAAACAAACTATTGTGCCACTCTCCTGGTAGGAAACTCTTCTTTAAACTGGGTTTTCTGTATAAATGGGAAACTGATTTAGAAGGTAGGATTTAGCCCTTCTAGACAAAAGATCACTTGGGTTTCATGAGTGTTCCTGTGCTTGTATTCAGTCTCTACACGTTCTCATGCATGTCTAACCTGATTTACCTCTTACCTGTAACCTACCTTATCATGTGGCTTTTAATTGACAGTCACTCAGCCATTTCTAGGCAGGTACGGTATTACCTTTCAGAACTCATATTCACAGGTATAAAAAGATTACCTAAAGCTAACTGAGGACAAAACCATATACTGCATACCAAGTTGTTTGTTTGTTTCTTTCTCCCTTCTTTGAGGTCCTACACATGCCCCTCGTACCACTGAGTAACAAAACGTTATCAGGACACAGAGCACAGCCCAACTCAGCTCTGAAAGTTAATACTGCCTGTCAAGGAAGTGAGCCAGCAGTGGCCTTGCAATTGTGGATCCTGAGCGCGGCTCTGAGCAGATTTCAGGTGTAACCGTTTGTTAACTGTACTGAAGGTGTGTCCTTGAGAAGAAAATTTTCAAATTAAAAAAGCTGCTGCCTAGTATACTGTGTGGCCTTTTCGTTTGAATCCTAGGGTTCTGTCCTTCTTCAGAGTCATATTTCTGGCACTGCTGCTTCAAAATGCAGCTCTTATCCTTGTTCAAATATGGAGAAAACTCAGTAGTGTTCATTCACGGAGATCGGGCGGTGTGCAGCTGAAAGTTTCTGGCTTTTTTTTTTTTTTTTTAATCCTAGGCCCTTGCTGAATACAGGCATAGACTTGAGCTTATATATAAAACACATGCCAATTTTTAAATAAAAGCATTTATTGAATAATTATAAAACAAGTAAAATGTAAAAAATGATGAACAGCCACACCAAAGTTCATCTAGACTGCCTCTTTATAAATTAGATAATGCTGCTTGCTTTACAATACGAGTTTCAGCCTTCACTCGTGTTAACTTCAGGTGTGAATCTGTTGCTGGTCGTGTCAGAAGTTTACATGGTTTCGGATATCGTTAATTTGCTTCACCATTTCTCTTATGTGTTCACCCCTGTAAAATCATAAAGTCACTCACTTTTGGGAATAAAATGAATAAGTAATTAATATTCTTAAGAATTAAAATTAGTTGAAATAGCTTAGAAGTGCTTCGCTAAAATGAACACTTAAGGTTTCAGATGGATAGTAATGGCGTTTAGTATTCATTTAAGGTTAGTGGTGGTAAACCGTGGTGCAACTGCTGGAAATATTTTTGAACGTACTCATTGGGGACTCCCTTGAGCACACAACAAAATCATATTACAAGCAAGTCATCGTTTTTGATCCTTGCACTATACTCATCTCTTAAGTCCCTTCTCTATCATAGGGTTCCTATCGCCATATTTACTTGATATGCAAATACCAGGTAATCGTATCTGGGCAGAGAAAGCTTGATTTTGGCATACTGCAAAGGAAAAACTACCTCACACTGATAAGCCGATGATACTTACTCCTCCTTCAGGATGGACTGAATGCACTTGCGCTGGTAGGCACTGAGAGTGATGGTGGGTTTCTGAGGACTCAGTACTTTTTCCATCTTTCGCTGTTGATAGTCTTTTTTCATAGTAACCTTAAGTATCAAACAGAACATAGATATTGGCTATAGTTTGCTACACATTTTCATAGTATCTATTTTAGTCTGTTCTTTCTACATTTCATAAAATTATAGAACAAACGCTTTAAGAAAACTAGTATGAAATTTAGCCAGCTTGCATCCATTCCTACCTGTTTGATGGCGTTGCCCAAATGTCGAAGTTGATCAGGTATCAGCTGTAATTCTCTCTTCATGGCTCTCTCACTGTCAGAGAGAACTGGGAGCTGAGAGTGAAAACTGTGAAGTACTTTTTTCATCCTTTAGAAAAGGTAAGCAAACACCTCAGCTTACGAGCTCTGCTACCGAGGAGAAACACAATCGTAACTAAAGCTCCTAATCTGTGAATCTGGTGTCTGTGAAGGAGGCCGCCACAGGATGGGTCAGGGAAAGCATCACTACGCTGTCTTCCCTAACACGCCTCAGGAGAGGCAGGGGAATCAATTCAATTCTGTAGGCATGGTACTACTTGCTACAGGCCCATTTTCCTTAGTAACACTTACTACCTGAGTAGGGAGCTGAATGTTATACAACTCACGGACCTGTTCATGATATCTTCTTGTTTTTCCTTGGCTTCCTCATATTTGTCAGCTAAGCGCTCAGCCATTTCCCGTAGACTTTTCCTAATGGCATAAAAAACAAAAGACTCTTGGGGTCCACCTTGATGGTAAACTAAACTAATGAGGTTCAGCATCTTAGGGTGAGATACATCGTAAGAGTTCAGTCTTACTGAACTATTGTTGTCTTCCTCCCTAGTTTTGGTACTTACCTCTCCTCTCGACAATAGTTGAGATCTTCTAGCTGTTTCTTTTTTTGGTCACATAATAATCTGACCCTTCAGGAGCAAAAAGAAATGAAATTTAATCAGAAATTTAATCTAGGCCATTATACAGTATCAGCTACCCACCAGGGACTGATGGTATGTGAAAAAGATCATCCTACCTCCGCTGAATCTCCTCCTTTGCCAGGTCCTGTTTAAGGATGTACTGTTCTCTGAACACCTGGGTGGCTCTGCTGATGAGCTGAAGACATTCTTCAGGAGGAGGGGCCGTATCTTTCTCAGATGATCTTTAAAAAAACGTTTCTACCATTACTTGCCTTAGCTGAGTAAAACAACTGAAAATAGACTCAAGTCATAGCTGCTTTTTTCCCTTCTTCGTACACTTCCTGTTTATCATTCTCAAGTGCTTCTATCTATATCTACCTCTTCTCTCCCTCTATTCACTAACTGGTTAAATATGCCCTAAGTTTCCTCCAACTCCAACATAGTAAAACATATATGAAATGAAATAGCTGAAGACAGAAAAGATGAATGCTAATTATGAAAACAGAGAAGGGAACCAGTTCTTAAAACCTATACCCCCCAAATCCCATACTTCACAAATGCTGGATTTGCAACACTGCGCTGCAAAATGCTTCTAATATGCTTTTCAAAGGAATCCGGGGTTTCAGCCAGAATACGGAGGGGAGACTCTGCCACTTCAACATCTTCTCGGGTACAAAGCAGAGGAGGAGATGCTGGATGGACTGTGCTTCTGCAAAATAAATAAATACAGTACACCACGGAGTTATTTACTGTAAGTATTATAGGAAAGCATACGCGACATTTATGCAGAACTTTGAGAATATAAGAAACTATAAAGTGTTACTTGTATAAAAGTATAAGAAGACGTTTTCTGCCTTGCAGAGGTCACCTTGGGAAGCTATCCTCTTATTCTACCAATGCTGCCGTTTGTCAAAGCATTTTGGACTCTGCCACTTCAAATTCTTTTTGAATAGATTGAGGCACCACAACAATACAAATTCATTCTGGACTCTATTTTAGAAAGGACTTGAGAGCCAATTATAAGTCAGAGTGACAAACATAAATAAATCACTAATTTCCTAGGTATAATTTGATCAAAACTAATATTCAGCCAGATAACCACTGTATATACCATATCTGCTCTATATGACTTGATTTCTAAAAATTGGATCCACTCAAATATTACAAATATTCACAATGGCAATTTTAGAAAGCTCAAAAGATTGCAAACTTTAACAGCATGGAGACTTATTTTGAATGCAAGAATTCAAATCTGTGAGTTTGTTAATTACATTATAGACAACTTGCATTTCAGGGAGTTGGCAGAAAGATATGATTTGAAGGTATCTAGATAACTAAAATTTAAGAGTTTTTTTTCCTTTGGGATTCATGTTTTTATTGTGAAGTAACCTAGCATGACTAGGTCTTATTTACTAAAAGTAGGATGGGTTTTTAAAAAATATGCTGAGGCAACAGGCAAAAAGGCAACTTTTCTTCAGTGATTTTATTACTTCTGTTTAGTCTTGCTAGAGTTTTTAGTCTCTTTTAGTATAAATAACACAAAAATTGATAATGTATTACTTTCCTTTCCAAATGGTATAACTTGTCAATCTTGAAAGAGAATGGAAATTCTTCTAAGGAGAGTAAGTTAATGGCAATATTTAGACCTATGTCAGTGTCTTGAAGCACATGCTGGCAACTGACACCCAGAAACTGGGGGAGTGTGCTGTTCAACACTCAGGTGGCTCATTAGGGACTCCTATTCCTGCATCTATAAAACTCAGAATGACCTTCCAGGAGTGTTGAAAAAGAAAAATGGTGCTTATAGCTTAATATGAGTTCCTGAAGGGGAACGAGGATTATGAGTTCAGCTATATACCACCTTTCTTCCAGAGTTTATTATATAGTCTGTGCTGTCCCTCTGAGGCTGGCAGAGATAGAAATGAAGAGGGTGAGTATGGACTCTGGAGTCAAGAGGGCCCTGTGTCTGCAGCCCAGCTCGATGTGTCACCTGTGACTTCAGCATTTACTTAGCCTCTCTAGCCCTGTTTCCTCTTCTACAAAATGGGGAGAACAGTGCTGTCCTCATGGAGTTGCTCTGATTACAGGAGGCAATGCAGGTAAAGGGCTTACTTCTGAGCCTGGCACATAGTTAGAGCTTGATAATCATTAAATCTAATTCACATTAATAATGGAGTTCGTTATTTTACTATTCTTTTCTACTTTGAAGTAAAGCTCTCGACTCTCAGCTAGCTGAAGGAGATGCCAGAAATCATGCCTAAAATAAATCCTTCCAGAGACGGCAGGAACAACAGAAATATCTACCCTTCCAACCCTCAAGTCAGAAGCCAAAGCATAAACCATGTATTTTCAAGCCGGTTACCAAGGGCATTTTCCCAGCTTAGATTTTGCAGAATTAACAAGAGCTGTGTGGAGAATACAAAATGGGACATACAATAAAGGCCTTAGGAGGCATTCGTAGGTACTGGTGATGCAGATCATTGTGGGCCCCAGGATGTCAGGGACGATCCAGAATCCTCGAATCGGAGCTGGCTGCCTGGAAAAACACAGCCACAGTTAAATTACAAAGCAGCAAATGCAATGGAGCCAAACGAAAAGACACAGCTGAGGTTCGTGGCCTTCTCAGGCCTGGACTAGCTAGTTGCCCGGGACATGCTCTCAGCACAGTAACCTCAAAGGTGGGGACTTGTGAACCTATACTACTTACAGCTCTGATCAGTTTGACACAAGCTGTCACTTCACAGTCTGGAGGCCATTTGGCTTTTAAGTCACTCAGGAACCCATAGCCTCATGGTGCTCACTGTAATCTCAGCAGTTACCATGACACAATGAAGTTAATTCTTTACCTGTCTTTCTCCCAACTCGCACGTCAGCCCCAGCTATCTCTGTATACCAGCCCAGTGCCAACTCAGACTAAGTGCTCAGAAACTACTGACTGAACACAACTTAAGAGTCTATTGCATATGAAGAATTCCATGCAGCCCAACGTCTATGTCACAGGACGGAGCTGACTGTGCAGAGCATGCATCTCCCTCTCAATCAGTTCTTGCTTCATCGAGGAAACTGAAAACTGGGGACCTCAGACAGGAACTGTCTTTCTTGCCAGTGTGCACTCTACCTGCCCCACAGCACATCTCCATCCCTGGACTGTTGATGCCGTCTCCTCTGCCCTCCTCTGACTGTCCTCAGAAGAGTGACACTGCTCCATCGACTCTAGTTTCAAAATCTCCCTACTGTCTGTTTACCCCCAGCTCATAAACAAGCGCACAGCTCTTCTCCCTGAAGCACTCTGCATTTCAAGCTCCCCTCATCCTATTCTTTCTCTCCTTTGTTTAGAACCAGCAGTCTTGAAACAGCAGCCTTCTCCTAATCTCTCATTCACCCTTTTTTTTTTGGGGGGGGGGGCAGGGAGGGTGGTGGTGAGGGGGAATTTGGGAGATTAAAGGTTTTTATTTTATATTGTTAGTGTGAAACCTACATATGGAAGAGTGCCTGTATGCACCCTGTAACCACCATCCAGGCCAAGAATTACAACGCTGCAGTTACCTAAGACCTCCCATGTGAAGCCCCCTTCTCGTGACCTTCCACTCTCCAGGGGAGTGATCACTATTCTGACTTCTATGATACTCATGTCCTTGCTCTGTGTCATAGTTTTCCCATCTATATACTCATTCCTAAGCAAGATTGTTTAATTTTACCTGTTTTTGAAATATATATAAATGGGATTTTATTATCTATTTTCCCATTCACTTTTCAACCTGGTACAGTTTGCTATCCTCCTCCATCCCCAAAAGTGTTTTCCCTATGGTCCTCAATGAACTCCCCTGTATTGCCAAATCTAGACTCTCTACCACTTCCCTGTGCTTATTTGATGCTGCTGCCCACTGCCTGCTCTCAAACATCCTCCTCCTTGGTATCCCTGACCTCCTTTCCTCCAGGTTCTCCTTCAGTCTCTCTGACAGCCCTTTACTCACATTTCCTTCCTGGACTGGGCTCCTCTTCCTCTACTCGCTGCTTGTAAGAAAATGTTGCTCAAGACTCTTCTCAGGTCTCCTCTACCCATTCTAGGCCCTTTCCTGGCTGACCCTCACAAGACTCAGGGCTCCAACCCTGACAACTCCCACATGCACCCCGTCCTAGCCCAACCACTCCAAACTCCACACCTACCTGTCCAACTGCACACTGGGCTCTTCCACTTGGATGTCCTATAGGAACAGAAAACTCCAAGTGCCCCCTTTAACACATCTTCTGTCTCCCCAAATCCACTCTTTCTCCTATGTGCCCATTTTTCTGAAGGGCACCACATCGTCTCAGTTATCCCAGGTAGAAACCTGGGAGTCATGCTAGATACTCCCTTTATTCTACTCATCACATATCTACTGAATATCTACTAGGCACTCCGTCAGACACTGAGTATACAGACAGGAGGTGACAGTATACAGTATGAAACAAACACACATGGTCTCTGGCCTCATGAAACTATATTCTTGTAGTAGTGACAGACATTAAACACAAACATCAATTGTAATATGTGCTGCAAAGAAAATAATAGGAGAACTCTAAGTTAGACTAGGGAATCAAGGAAAGCCTCTCTGAAGAATTGACGTTAAGTTAAGATCAGAAAGAACAAGAGTTAGCCAAGTGAAGGCAGCAAACAGGGGTTGAAACTAGGGAAATACCTTCCAGACAGAGGACACAATATGTGGAGTAGCCTTGAAGCAAGGGAGAACTTCTGATGAACATCTGATGAACTGACACTCTTAGGGGTGAAGTATCTCATCTTCATGTGAGTATATGGATATACGTGTATGAGAAGTACTGAAACGAACAACTGTTATCTGTGTACACAAGGGAGAGAAGGTCCTTACCTGCATGGCAATGGCTTTGTACAAAGGATGTGTTCTACAAAGCATTTCTGTTCGGTAGCAAGTTCCTGTAAACTATCCTTATCTTCTTCATCTACAAAGGAACACATCACATAAGTTAATTGACACTTACACAAAAGTCTCTGAATTAAAATGCTGACAATATTAGTTAAATGCAATTAAGTTCTTGTCTCAGACCACTGCTTCTTATGGAGCAGGCCTGCCTTTTTTTTTTTTTTTTTTGGTGAGGAAGATCAGCCCTGAGCTAACATCCATGCCAATCCTCCTCTTTTTGCTGAGGAAGACTGGCCCTGGGCTAACATCTGTGCCCATCTTCCTCTACTTTATATGGGACGCCACCACAGCATGGCCTGACAAGCGGTGCCTCGGTGCGCACCAGGGATCCAAATGTGGGCTGCCAACAGCGGAGTGCACGCACTTAACTGCTGCACCACAGGGTCAGCCCCAGGAGCAAGCCTTTCTAACATAGAAATCTCCTTTCCACAGGGGTCTAGATTTCTGCCCCAAGAAGGAAAGTAGATTTTCCTTGGTCAAATTTCTAAATGCAGAAATGTTTCACTGAGGACAACAATCCCAGAAATCATTCCCTCCAACAGTCTCTTCCTCACCCACACCAATTTTATTTTTAGAACGGTTTTTTGAAATGTAATTCACAATATCACACAACTCACCCACTTAAAGCGTACAATTCAGTGGGTTTTTAGTATATTCAAAGAATTGTACAACTATCACCACAAAAAATTTAGAACATTTTCATTACCCAAAAACAAACCCCCATACCAGTTAGCAATCACTCGCTAGTTTCTGCCAATTGCCCCAGATCTAGGCAACAACCACTAATCTCCTTTCTGTCTCTGTGGACCTGCCTGTTCTGGACCTTTTATATAAATGGAATCATACAACGTGTAGTTGTTTGCAACTGGCTTTTTTCACTTAGCATAACGTTTTCAAGATTCATCCATCTTGTATCACATATCAGTACTTCATTCCTTTCTGTTGTTGAATAATAGTCCCTTGTATGGATATACCACATTTTATTTATCTAAGCATCAGTTGATGGACATGGGGCTATTTAGCTATTATGATTAATGCTGCTATGAACATTCATTTACAACTTTTTGTGTCAACATGTTTTCATTTTTCTTTGGTATATACTCAGCAGTGGCACAGCTGATTGGTAACTCTATGTTAATCATTTGAGGAACTGCCAGGCCAGACCATTTTCCCAAAGTGGCTACACTATTTTACATTTCCATAAGTACTATATGGGGGGGGTGTCCCCATTTTTCCACATCCTTGTCAACACTTGTTATTGTCTGTCTTTCTTGATTTTAGCCATTTTAGTGGGAATGAAGTGGTATCTCACGGTTTTGTGGTATCTCATTTCCATGACTAATGATACTGAAAATTGTTTTCATGTGCTTATCAGCTATTTGTATATATCATCAATGGAACAATGTTTATTCAAATCCTTTGTCTATTTTTGAGCTATTTATCCTTTTATTATTGAGTTCTAAGAGTTCTTTATATATTCTAGATACAAGTCCATTATCAGATAGATGATTTGTAAATATTTACTCCCATTCTGCGGCTTGTCTTTTCACTTTTGTGACAGTGTTTTCTTCTAAGAGTTCTATAGTTTTACTTCTTATATCTAGGTCCTTGATCTATTTTGAGTTCATTTTTGTGTATGATATGAAGTAGGGATCCAATTTCATTTTTTTGCATGTGGATGTACACCTGTCCCAGCACCATTTGTTGAAAAGACTATTCTTTCCCCCAATGAATTGTTTTGCACCCTTGTTGAAACCAATTGACTGTAAATGTAAAGGTATATTTCTGGACTCTCAATTCTATTCCATTGACCTATATGTATATCCTTATGCCAATATCACACTGTCTTGGTTACCATACCTCTGTAATAAGTTTTGAAATTGAGAAGTGTGGGTCCTCCAACCTTGTTCTTGTTTCTCAAGATTGTTTTGGCTATTCTAGGTCACTTGCAACTCCATATGAATTTTAGGATCAGCTTGTCAATTTCTGCAAAGAAGCCAGTTAGAATTTTGATAGGGATTGCATTGGATCTGTACATCAATTTGGGGAGGATTGCCATTTAACAATATTAAGTTTTCTGATCCATGTACATGGGATCTTTTTTCATTTATTTAGGCCTCTTCTTTTTATTTCTTTCAAGAATGTTTTGTAGTTTTAAGAGTATGTTTTGCACTTCTTTTGTTAAATTCATTTCTAAGTATTTTATTTGTTTTGATGCTATTGTAAATGGAATTGTTTTCTTAATTTCCTCTTGGATAGTTCATTGCTAGTGCATAGAAACAGAACTGATATTTCTATATTGATCTTCTATCCTACCACCTCTCTGAACTCATTTATTAAATAGTTTTTTAGTGGTTCCCCTATGATTTACTATATAAAAGATCACATCATCAGAGTATAGAGATAGTTTCACTTCTTCCTTTCCAATCTGGATGCCCTTTATTTCATTTTATTGGCTAATTTCCCTGTCTAGAACGTTCATTACAATGCTGATTAGAAGTGGCAAGAGCAGACATCCCTTTGTTCCTGATCTTAAGGGGAAAGTGTGGAAGGCGGAATTTGTAAACAATTAAATTGGACATTTAGCTGAGGAGACTTCCAAGCAAAACATTAAAGACATGGCCTGATTTCTTCTTGCTAATTATAGTAAAATATAAGGAAAAATATAATTGAGGGAAGAACGGTTAAACAAAAAGAAAAAAAATCTTGATGATTTGGGAAATTCTCAGCCTATCTGGATGGCAAAAGATGCTAAAATTAAGAGATTCACTATGAGGAAAGCATGTTTTAGAGAAAAAGCCACTGGTGTGGCTGCTCAGTCTTTTGCTAATACCTCAGAAAGATCAAAAGGTCAGAATATTCAGTCACACAAAAGGCTCTCTGAAGATATTAAGAGTGTGACTTAGATCCTTCAGCCATCTCAGCAGAAGCCAAAAACAGAGATGGGATTATCTAGGAAAGATTTGTGGATGAACCTCTTATCTACTAGAGTGAGTCCTCATGATATACACAGGAGACCCAAAAAGTTCTCCAGACTTTTATGCCCACAGAAACACCACTGGCTTGGCCTGAAATGGTCAGAAAGAGGATGAGAGAAGGCTGTTCCACTTCCAAAATTCTACAGGCAGGAAACAGGCTAATAAAACTACTCAACTACAAAAACACTACCTTTCCTATAAAATAGATTACTCAGAGGGCAGAGCTGCAAGCCCAGATTATCCCCAGGCTTTGAAACCTAATAGAATTTGGATTTTGAAATTGCTTGGGACCTGTAGTTCCTTTTCTCCTTTTCCTTTTCTGCCCTTTGAACTGGAAAGTCTATAACTGATACCTATGCCTGTCCCCTCATTGTGTTCTGGGAGCAGATAACTTGTTTTCTAGTTTCATAGATCCACAGAGAGAGAGGAATTTTGCCCCAAAGTAGATTATAATCAGAGTCTTACCCATATTTGATTTAGATGATTTAGACCACGAGATTGGGGACTTCTGAGCTCATGAGATTTAGATGAGATTTTTGAACTCTGTGTTGCTATAATGATGCTAGGGTCAATGTATTTTGCATGTGGGTCAGATGTGAATCTTTGGGGACCATGAGGTAGAATGTAGTAGGCAGAATAATGGACTCCCCAAAGATATCTGTGTTCTAATTCCCAGAACCTGTGACTATCTTAGGTTACATGGCAAAGGGAAATAAAGGTTGGAGATGGGATTAAATTTGCCCATCATCTGTCTCTGAGACAGGGAGGTTACCTTGGATTATCTGGGTATGCCCTTAAAAGTACAAGAATGAAGCAAAACAAAGGTCAGGGGCTGGACTGCTAGCAAAGCGGTTAAGTGCACGCACTCCGCTACGGTGGCCTGCGGGTTTGCAGGTTCGGATCCCGGGCATGGACTGATGCATCGCTTGCGAAGCCATGCTGTGGCAGCGTCCTATATAAAGTAGAGGAAGATGGGCACGGATGTTAGCCCAGGGCCAACTTCCTCAGCAAAAAAAGGAGGATTAGCAATGCATGTTAGCTCAGGGCTAGTCTTCCTCCCCCCAAAAAAAGAAAAGAGGTCAGAGTCATACAAGGTGAGAAGGACTCAACTCGTCCAACCACTGCTGGCTCTGGAGATGGAGGAAGGGCGCTATAAGCAAAGGCAGGCAGTAGAAGCTGCGAAAAGCTAGGAAATGGATTCTTCCCTAGAGCCTCCAGAAAGAACACTGCTCTGCCCAGTGAGTTCATTCTAGGATTTCCAACCTATAGAACTGTAAGATAATAAATTTGTGTTGTTTTAAGCCACTAAGTTGGTGGTGATTTATTACAACAGCAATAGAAAGCTAATACAGAAAGCACTTGGTCATTCACCATTAAGTATGGTGTTAGCTGTGGGTTTTTCATAGATGCCTTTCATCAGTTTGAGGAATTTCTTGTCTCTTACTAGTTTGTTGAGGTTTTTTGTTTTTTTCCCCCCAAAGTCCCAGTGCATAGTTGTGTATCCTAGTTGTACATCTTTCTAATTCTTCTACACAGGACGGCGCCTCAGCATAGCTTGATAAGTGGTGCGTAGGTCTGCACCCAGGATCCGAACCCGTGAACCCCGGGCTGCCAAAGCAGAGTCCATGCCCTTAACCAATACACCACCAGGCCGGCCCGTGGTTGAGTTTTTTTTAACATGAAAGGCTGTTGGATTTTCTTAAATGCTTTTTCTGTGTCTACTGAGATGATCACATGGTTTTTGTCCTTTATTCTACTGACATGGTGTAATACATTAATTAATTTCTGGATATTTAAATTAACCTTGTATCCCTGGGATAAATCCCACTTGGTCATGGTGTTTTTATATGTTGCTGGGTTTGGTTTGCTAGTATTCCGTTGAGGATATTTTGCATCTCTATTCATAAGAGATATCTGTCTGTAGTTTTCTTGGACATCTCTGTCTGGTTGTGGTATCAGGGTAATAGTGACCTCACAGAGTGAGTTGGGAAGTGTTTCTTCTTCTATTTCTTGGAAGAGCTTGTGAAGAATTGGTATTAATTCTTTAAATATGAAGCCACCTTGTTCTGAGCTTTTCTTTTTGGGTAGTTTTTTTTTGTGAGGAGACCAGCCCGGTGCTAACATCTGCCAATCCTCCTCTTTTTTTGGCTGAGGAAGACTGGCCCTGGGCTAACATCCATGGCCATCTTCCTTCACTTTATATGGGACGCCGCCACAGCATGGCTTGCCAAGTGGTGTGTCAGTGCGTGCCCAGCATCTGAACCGGCGAACCCCGGGCCGCCACAGCAGAGCGTGCGCACTTAACCACTTGCGCCACCTGGCCAGCCCTTGGGTAGTTTTTTTGATTACTAATTCAGTCTCTTTACTTGTTATAGGTCTATTCAAATTTTCTATTTCTTCTTGAGTCAGTTTCAGTAGTTTGTGTCTTTCTAAGAATTTGTCCATTTCATCTAGATTATCTAATTGGCATACAGGTGTTCATGGTATTCTCTTGTAATCTTTTATATTTCTGTGAGGTCGGCAGTAATATCCCTTCTTTCATTCTAACTGTAGTAATTTGAGTCTTCTCTCTTTTATTCCTTGGTCAGTCTAGCTAAAGGTTTGTCAATTTTGTTGATCTTTTCGAAGAACCAACTTTTGGTTTCATTGATTTTCTCTATTATTTTTCTATTTCAAACTACTTTTTGATAAAACCTGTGAAGCACTGAAGAGCACAGAAAACTCACCTGATCCAAGAAATTTGTGAAGTTTATGAATCCAAGTTAGCCCAACACTATGTACACCAGCTTCATGAGTACAGTGATATCTTGAGGGACACTTGGGATCTGCAAATGGAATCATTAATGATATAAACGTAGCCATTAGAAAACTGAAAGAATCCACCCCAGTAGCCCACAAATATATTTGTTGATGGAAAGTCTATAGGACCTTCATACTGTGGCACTATGTCAGGGGTTTTAAAATTTTAAAATCTAAATTCAATTTTCAAATATATTTTAAATAATTTTTGTGTGTGTGTGTGAGGAGGACTAGCCCTGAGCTAACATCTGATGCCAATCCTCCCCTTTTTTTTTCTTGAGGAAGATTGGCCCTGAACTAACATCCATGGCCATCTTCCTCTACTTTATATGGGATGCCGCCACAGCATGGCTTAAGAAGCAGTGCGTCGGTGTGCACCCAGGATCCGAACCTGCAAACCCCGGGCCGCCACAGCGGAGTGCACGCACTTAACCGTTTGCGCCACTGGGCCGGCCCCTATTTTAAATAATTTTAAAAGTATAATTAATAAACACAATCCAAATATGTTATTTTCTAGATATTAACACAACAGAGTTCACCAAAACATAAACACTTGCTGTCAAGTAACTCATTTATGCCTTTCTGTCCACCTCTGTGCATTTATTTACAGTTCTTCAAAATAAAATGGTGATTAAGAAAGCTTATAGCTCTGTAGAAAACCTATGCTTGCACACATCTACTTCCATGGAATTGTTGAGGCAAGTGCACTCCTACAGCACAGGTACTAAAAGACTTCAGTACAACAGCTTAGTGAATAGCTCTGTCAGAGTACAGTAAGTCAGGTGTGAAATGTGAAGTTTTACTTGTCTTAATGTTGACTTACAGATAGTTTAAGTTTTGGATACAGTTTTTATTTGACAGTGATTTATAGTTATACTAAGAAATATGAGCAGTTGTTACCTAATTTTAATGAAAATTTCTATATTTCCTTTGAGCCCTACTATCAGTAAGACTATCCTGACATTAAAAGGTGAGATCTTGAATATCTATTATTATTTATAAATATTTATCTCTGTGACTCAGGATTTTTAAATCATTAAACAATTAAAACAAGATACAGGGCCGGCCTGTGGCTTAGTGGTTAAGTGCGCGGGCTCTGCTGTTGGCGGCCCAGGTTCGGATCCCGGGCGTGCACTGACGCACCGCTTCTCCGGCCAGGCTGAGGCCGTGTCCCACATACAGCAACTAGAAGGATGTGCAACTATGACATACAACTATCTACTGGGGCTTTGGGGGAAAAAAAAGGAGGATTGGCAATAGATGTTAGCTCAGAGCCGGTCTTTCTCAGCAAAAATAAGAGGATTAGCATGGATGTTAGCTCAGGGCTGATCTTCCTCACAAAAATAAAAGATAAAATAAAATAAAATAAAACAAGATACAGAAATAATGTATATACTAAAGCTGATTTAAGATGGCAATTGTCATCCTAAATTAAATGTTTCTTTGATCTAACAGCCTCACTTTCTTACTATTAACTTTATAGTAAGAAAATGCTATAAAGTGGATGTTACATTATTTTTATCTTTTTATATGTTGGGGTTCTGCATAACACCTCTGAAAACAGCATTATGCTATAAAAACTCCTGGTCTTCAATTTCATCTCTTCAATTCAGAAAATACTGAAAAGCTTCTCTTATTTGGCCACACTTGAGACTTAATTTAAGTCTGAAATCATCTCCTTGGTCTACCATAGTTTAACATAGTTTAACATGGCTTTTCAAGATGTTTCTGGTGCTGAAGTCAACAGAAAAATCTTAATGCTGGGATGTAACAGAAGTCTGTTATGAAAAAGAAGTAACATTCGTAACAGAAGTAGGAAATTTGGTAGACTCCCCTCACATGTTATATGGTAGCCATTTCACTTATATCATCAAAAATCTGGGTATGTTTCAGTGATTGTAATGTGCCTTAAGTACAAATATGAATGAGTCAACAATTTATTAGTTTCACATATGAAAATGTTAACTCTCATTATAAGAACCAAGATAAAAACGTCTACATTTAAGATTTCCCAAAAAATATATGTATCTTTATAAGGAAACCAATTAGTTTACCTCACTAGGTCTCAATTCCCTCATCTATAAAGCAAAGTTCTGAGACTTAATATTTAGACTGTACCTCTCCAAACACTGTTCAATTAGACATGCCCAATGAGTTCTCTTTGCTGGTTTATTATATAAGGACCACTATCCCCTTAAATGTTTTGGGTATACTTTAGTACAGAGTGGAAGCCATTATCATCAAACCTACGCAAACTGGCTAATAGCACTGTAATAGGACTGGACAGAGAAAAACTATGAAAGGTATACCCAGTTATTTCAGACTGCGTAAGCTTTTGTTCCTCATTCTTCACAGGGAAGAAAAGATCCCAGAGGCGACTCTGAGAAGGGGTGAGGGGCAAATAGGAGTACAGGATTTCCGTGTTAGAAGGGACCTTGGAAAAAGACCTGAGAGGTTGAGTAAATGCCCAATGCTACAGAGCCTATTAATGTTAAAGCTGTAACTAAAACCTAGGACACTCCAGACTCCTAGTCACAAACTCCTTCCACTCAGCCACTCTGTGTCTGAACAACACATTCTCTGATTCTCAGCAGTTTATCTAAGAGCTCCCTAGATGAACAGTTGCCAGAAGGATCTGGTACCAACCCAGGTAGGTTAAAACAAAAGAAAAAAAGATACAAAGGATAACAATTCAAACTGGAGAGTGGGAATAACAAGCTAATGTGTTCTAAAATGAAAAGATATTTTAAAGAGATATCTTTTTTGTGTGTGTGTGAGGAAGATCAGCCCTGAGTTAACATTTGTGCTAATCCTCTTTTTGCTGAGGAAGACTGGCTCTGAGCTAACATTTATTGCCAATCCTCCTCCTTTTTTTCCCAAAGCCCCAGTAGATAGTTGTATGTCATAGTTGCACATCCTTCTAGTTGCTGTATGTGGGACATTGCCTCAGCATGGCCAGAGAAACGGTGCGTCGGTGCATGCCTGGGATCCGAACCTGGGCCGCCAGTAGCGGAGCGCGCGCACTTAACCGCTAAGCCACCGGGCCAGCCCTAAAGAGATATCTTAATATCAGTACATTGTAATTTGATTTTTAAAGGTGACTAAAGTTTGCATACACTTAAGTATTTGAATCATGAAATCTGCTTTTGATTGGATCATGAAAAATTCACTTTATAAATCTGGGTGGATCCAGCCTGAAGACCACTACCTTAAAACTTGGGAAATTTGCTCACTCTTTCTTGGACTTAAAGTGCAATGTAGGGGCCGGCCCCGTGGCTTATCGGTTAAGTGCGCACGCTCCGCTACTGGCGGCCCAGGTTCGGATCCCGGGTGCGCACCAATGCACTGCTTCTCCGGCCACGCTGAGGCGGCCTCCCACATACAGCAACTAGAAGGATGTGCAACTATGACATACAACTATCTACTGGGGCTTTGGGGAGAAAAAGCAAAAAAAAAAAAGGAGGAGGATTGGCAACAGATGTTAGCTCAGGGCTGATCTTCCTCACCAAAAAAAAAAAAAAAAGTGCAATGTAGTGACTAAAAGGCCAAAAGAACACAGTCAACTTGTTAAAGGCTGGAAACAGAGGACAGATAAATGACATGGGAATAGTCTGTGATGGTCTTAGTGTATATATAATGGAATAAAAGAACTGAATTTATTTTATTTATTTTATTTTATTTTTTTGTGAGAGAGATTAGCCCTGAGCTAACATCCAATGCCGATCCTCCTCTTTTTTTGCTGAGGAAGATTGGCCCTGGACTAACATCTGTGTCCATCTTCCTCTGCTTTATATGGGACGCCGCCACACCATGGCATGACAAGCGGTGCATCGGTGTGCGCCTGGGATTCGAACCCATGAACCCCGGGCCGCCGAAGCAGAGCGTGTGCATATAATGGCTTGCGCCACCGGGCTGGCCCCAAGAACTGAATTTAGTGAATACTTTACCTCTGTGAAGTTTGATTGGACAAGAAAAGTCAGAATCAAAGGGATCATCCTCTCCAGATGCCAGTCTCAGGGCAAGCTCCAACTCAACACACTCAAACACATACAGAGAAGGAATGAGGTCGGCCCTGGAATCCCAGGACTTTTCTGACTGTAAAAAAAGCATAGTAATTTTACTCTTTCATGTTCATTTGAAAATGTACACAATTAAAAACAGAAGCAAAAAGCTGGATCAAATAGTACTTTCAAATTCTTCTTAATTCCACCCCTTATTCTAACAATGCCTTGTCATTCTTAAAAGAGAAAAGAGCTCTCTCTTCTTTTAGGAAGATATAAATAAACAAGTTTAGAGAAGAGCCCCTTCAGTGATTCAAAGGTTCTTTATAACTGTCACTGAAGACTGCAATTCAGAGTTCAGAACGAAATATGTAGGGTGGACCAAGTAAGCTGGACACCCACTAACTTCTTTCCATTTAGATTTGTAATTGGGCTTCAATTAATTTTAAGTGCTTAACATCCAAAATATACAGAAGTGCCAGACAAAAACGAGAATTCCTCATATATTAATAAGCATTCCTACTGGTCCAGGAACTATAGTAGGTGTTGGAAGTACAAATATACCCACTCTAGCCTAACTTACTGTTTGGTCATCTTCTTCCTCCCCTTCCAGCACAACACAGTGATATAGCATTCCTGATTCAGTAGCAATCACTAAGATGTTGGGGACGCAGGGTAAGCAGAGTATAGCACAAGCATCGTAACCATAGTTATCTTCAGCTGCAGGATGCATGGGCAATGGACCTAACAGCTTTCCGATATTCCCAGGGCTAAAGAAAGAGTGAAAACATATTTGGGAACTGTTGACAGATGATACCCATGTCCATCACTTCAAACCCTTTTTTGTCTTTGCCCTTCTCCAGATATCACACCCTAATTAAAAAGATAGTATATTCCCAATGTCTCCACTTTTTCACTTCCCCACTCAATTTCTACATCCCTGGTGCTTCTCAACTGGAGACAATTTTACCCCCAAGGGGAAACTGGCAATGTCTGAAGACATTTTTGGTTGTTACCACTGGGAGCCCGGGGGGAGGGGAGGAGGACTGGTGTCTAGAGGCCAGAAACGCTGCTAAACATTCCCCACAGAACAGCCCCCTACAATATGGAATTACTCAGCTCAAAACATCAATAGTACAGAAGTTCAAAAACCCTGCCCTAAATTGACCATGGTTTATGCCTTCACCACTCCACAGAACCTACTCTCTGGCACAGACCACCAATGAGATTCTAGTTGCCAAATTCAAAAGGCACTTAACTTGACCTCCTGCTACATTTATCGCTGGTTAACAATGATTGCTTCTTAACACCCTTAACATCTCTAACAATTCTTTCTCCTAGTTCTCTCTTCCTATCTCTCTGAACACACCTTTCTAATGTCCCTTTCTAATTTCTGTCTCTTAAATATTGGTGCTCTTCAAGATTTTGTTGTAAGCCCTCTTCTTTTCCAAAATACTAACTTATATGAAAACATATTAAACTATGCCTGGTTTTAACTACTATCTATAAACTGATGAGTCCCAAATCTTTTCTTCTGAAATACAGCTTATCTTCAGGGCTTCAGACCCACATATTTAATTGGATTAGACAGATATATTTATTGAGTGCTAGATGACACTCCCAAGGAACTGATGGTTTAGTTGGAGAAATGAACATTTAATTAGAATCACTATACCATGTGATAAGTGTAACAATGCAAGGACTTAGAGGATACAAAGGAACACAGAAAGGTACAAAGGAAAAGTGAGGTGTATAAGAAAGGTATCAAAAATAAACAAGATCAATGTGGAAAGAGTATATTCTGGTAAGGAGTGGTGAACATTCCAAGCTAGGGAGCAGCATATACAAAGTTCTGGAGGCATGAAAGACAAGGAAATGACAGGAAGGAAACAGCTTAGTATGATGGGAGGCAAAGTGCAAAGTCTACAGCAACAGAAAAGTAGCCAGGCAGACATTCAGGACTGGCTTATGAAGCAGATGCTCTAATACGCTATGTTAAAGTGCTCTGAGTCTACCTGCTGGGTCACAGTGTGTCACTAGAGGTTTAAATCAGGAGTGACAGAGCTTCACTTTACTAAGATTGATCTGGTAGTGAGCAGTAGTGAGGAGGGTGACATGGAGGGGACCAAAATGGGATTTAGGGCAACTCTCTAAGACAAGAATAATCTCGGCAGAAGATGAGGGTCTAAAGCAAGGACAGAGGAACGGAGAGAAGGGTGCACACACTCAAGAAATGTTCATGGTAAAATCAATAGAATTCTGGGACTGAACTGTATGTAAGAGGATGTAGATGACTTTCAGGTTTTGGGCTAAGGTTACTAGGTAGAGCACAGTGTGGACAAATGAAGGCCAAGGGGGAGGGGAGGAAGAGTAAGGGAGGGTAATAACGTTACAACAAAAGCCTCTCAAGAGAGATCATGTGTGAAAGGCAGAGAACATTTCTGTCAGGAAGAATGCAACTGCAACTGATAGTGAACCCTCACCATTCTGCAATCTATCAAGCTCTTTCATCTTTCTCATCTTTACCATTTTGCATACTTGCTTCTCTCTCCTGGAACCACTTCTGCTCCTGTTTCTTACCTAGTGAATTCAGGTCCTAGCTTTTGTATAACCATCTTCTGAGTCTTCCAAGACAGGCAGCCCTAAGCGTTTACTCTGTCTCACCCCCACAGCGCCCTGTGATGCCCTGAGCACACCACACTGGACTTCAGTTACTGGTTTGTTGTATGACTTTCCAGTAGACAAGGAACCATATAGCAGGGACCTTGCCTTCCATCTTGTATTCTCACCTTCTGTCACAGAGGGGGCTCCGAATAAATAACTGTCTGGTTGATTGATAAATGAATAAACTACAATGTTCAGGCTTTGGCCTTATGCCTCTCTAGTTACAAACTTTCCCAAAATTCTGATCCTCTATTGACTCTAACTCTCACCATGACAGACGATTCTTATTTATTTTACCTTCATCTTCTTTCCAGTACTGTATTTCTAACTGTCCACGGAATATTTCCACTTTATTGGTCCAATACAGTGTCAAATCTGCAGTAACAAATCTCCCCCCCACATTAGCTGCCCTTCCTGACCTCCATATTTCTGTTAATGGCTCACTCCCTTATCCAAACAGTAACTAAATCTTATTGATTCTTCCTTTGTAGTATCTACTATGTTCATTTCTCCCTTTGTGTTACAACTAAATTTTGTAACAACTTTTTTAAAAATCTCTCTTCCCTAACAATTATTTTATCCTTCTCCTGTTTAAAAACCATCACTGGCTTCCTACTACTCTATTCCTACAGAAAAGACTCCACGTTTCTTAACTAGGTGTTTAACTCCCCCAAATTCTTCCTGGGCAGATACTTCCAGCTTTATCATTTAATGCCCCCTAACTGAATCCTCTGCCCTAGCCCCAAATGTCTAATCACTGAACTTGGAAGGACACTTGCACTTGCTTGTTTTCATACTCTACTTCATGCTGCCCTTGTGACTAACACAATCTTACCCTCCCTTGATGCTTCATTTAATCCTGCATTAGATCTTTAAGTCCCACATGACATCAGTCCTTCTCTATGAAAATTTCCTTAACTTCTTCAGGCAGAATGCTCTCTCCTTCCTCTGGATTCTTACTGTCTGTGTAACAATAATGTGGTATGGGTAATTATCTTTTCAGGTGTATGTTTATATGTCTTTTCTCCACAACTGGGACGTAAGATACCAGATTACCATGTCTAACCATCCCCATGGTGCCTTGTTCATATAAGACACACAATAAATACTTTTTTGGTTGACCAGACTTTGTGAAAACAAATCCAGTCTTACCTTGAGAGATTATCCAAGAATTCTACAGAACTCACCCAAACAACATGATGAAATGAAAGGTCAAATGATCTTTACCAATTCTTTCTCCAAAATATGCAAGCCAAGTATTGCAAGGCTGCAACACTTCCACAAACTCAAAACCCAGATCCCAAGTCCAACTATGACACTCCATACTTGTGGCAAACAAGCTGGGTTTTCATTTCAGGTGGGTTACCTCCTCAACTTACCTGTGTAACAAACTAACATATGTAAGGAAAGTCTCCCCATTCTCATATAAGATGTACAGTGGGTATGCCACTACTTCATCTTTGCCCTTTTGTCCAAATATATTCTTCGGGACTGCTGCCAAAGGCCCAAAGTCAAATGCAACTGCTGTCTCTCCTAGAGACGCGGTATATGCCCTTCTGAAAAGAGATTTAGAAACCAAGTTGTTGAAAACAAACACAAAATGTCCAATAATAGGAGATAGGGATGGAATGTGTATTCAATGGAGAAGATAAAAAATTATGATTATGAAAAATGTTAAACAACACTGGAAAATTCTCATAATAGTAAATGAAAGAAGCAGGCCATAAAATTATACAGGGGTACTTTAATTTTAAATAGTTTAAGTATACAGACACACAAATAGTAAAATATACACATATAAACGTGCATAAACAAAAAAAGAAACAGGAAGAAAACACATGAAAACATCAATAGCTATCTCTGAGCAGTAGGATACATTCATTCCACAAATATTTACTAAGTACCTATTCTGTGCCAGGCACTACTGTAAGTTCTGGGAATACATTGGTGAATTAAACAAAGGCCCTCACTCTTGTGAGACAGATGGACAACAAACAGAGAAGAAATAAACACACAATACAAAGTCAGAAAATGAGATTATGAAGAAAAATCAAGTAGGGTAAGAGAGTACTGATGGAGGTGGTCCTTTAGACTAGGTGGTCTGGGAAGGACTGATAAGGTGATATTTGAGCAAAGATTAGAAGGAAGGAAGGAAGGAAGGGAGCAGGTATGTGGTTATGTGGGGAAGGAGCAATTGAGGCAGAGAGAAGGACACATGTAAGGGCTCTAAGGTGGGAAGGTGGTTGATGTTGTCTGAGGAATGGCCAGGAGGCCAAGGTGACTGGAGCTCAGAGAGCCGGGGCAGAGAAGGAGGAAGGAAGCTGGAGAGGGGGCAGTCAGGGGCAGACCCGCATGCCCTTGTAGGCCATGGTCAAGACTCTGGGAAGTCAGTGGGCTGTGGAGAGCAGGAAAGTAGAACGATCTGATTTATACCAAAAGGATCGCTCTGGCTCCTATATAGATAGACTATAGGAGATTACAAAAGATTTCATTTTCTTCTTCATGTTTTTCTATAGTTTTCCCAATTTTGTACAATAAATATACATTATCTTTATAATCAGGAAAAATAAATGATACAACATGCTGTTTTATATTTTAAAATTTAGTATAACTGGTTATTTCAAAAGATTCCAGTTTAATACAAAGTTTATGAATATGGGTAAAATAAAATCACAATTTCATATAGTTGAGAGAGTCAACATCATTCTAAAGTATTATAAGTACCATATCTTAGTTTCTTTATCACATGGAAAGGTATATGGTATCAGGAGGCAAAAAATGAGGAACCTCAAAATCCAAAATAAAAGAACTGCCTGGAGCCGGCCCCGTGGCTTAGTGGTTAAGCACACATGCTCCGCTACTGGTGGCCCGGGTTCGGATCCCGGGCGCGCACCGACGCACCGCTTCTCTGGCCATGCTGAGGCCGCGTCCCACATACAGCAACTAGAAGGATGTGCAACTATGACATACAACTACATACTGGGGCTTTGGGGGAAAAAAAAAAAAGAGGAGGATTGGCAATAGATGTTAGCTCAGAGCCAGTCTTCCTCAGCAAAAAGAGGAGGATTGGCACGGATGTTAGCTCAGGGCTGATCTTCCTCACAAAAAAAAAAAGAACCGCCTGAGTTAAACTAAAAAATCAAGACAATGAATGGGAATAAATAGACACAGAAGTTAATTCAAAGAGACTTAAATGACTTCCAAACCATCAAAACTTAACTGGAACTTAACAAATTTAGTAATATTTCTAATGACGACAGTAGGTATCAATTAATGAGTACTTACTCTGTGCTAAGACCCATGCTAAGCACTTTTTATGCATGATCTCATTTATTCTGTACAATAATACTAATAAATGAACACTATTACTATTTTTTATATTCATGGAATATATAGTCATGGAAATGGGGCTTAGTGCAATTGAATAATTTGCCCAGATGCCACAGCTGACAAGTGGTAGAGCTGAGATTAGAACCCAGGTGTGCTGACACCACAGCCAAGGCTATTAACAATTGCATCTGCTCTACTGCCTCACATCTGGAGAATGGGTCTGTCAAAAGGAGGTTGATAAGCTGTGGAAACACACTGCAGGGGAGAAAACGCCCTGACACCAGAACAGGACCTACCAACTCCCACAGGCAGGTATTTCCCCACTGTGGAGATGGATGCACTGGCATTTAAGCAGCTGGTGCCACAAGACATTAAAATCATTTAACTGAAACTTTCAGTTCTGGGACTATCAAAGAGACTTAAAGTGGTCCCAGGTTGGTGGCAACCTCTGATTCCTAGCAGAAGCAGATGAAACTCCTCTCTAAAGGAACACACCCCCAATGGAGGCTCTCAATATTCCCAAACATTTAGGTCATGTAAACATAAGTTCATAGTCAGAGATCAGCAATCACAGGAGGAAGCCACTATGACTGTGGGTCAGGAGGAAGAACAAATACAGATTTAGACCCCCACTCCCCACCCCCAGGACTTCAGATACTGAAACTGTCAAATACATAACAGCTATATATAAAATACTCTAAGGAAGGAATAAAGGCTAGAAAAACAAACATAAACAAGAATTAGATATGACCACCAAGGAGACATGAAAAGAACTAAATGGAACTTCCAGAAATATTGCTGCTAAAAGCTTCACTCTATATGCACACGCTGTGGGTGATCACGTGAGGTAATGACCAGAAAGACTGAGCAGGAGGCCAGAGGAATGGGGTTTGTGAGTTCAAAGGGTGATTCTGTTAGTGGTCAAAGTAGCCAGGAACTCGGCCCTGTAGTGGGTAAGAAAACATAAAAGAAGCCAGGGTCACAGGAGAATCCGAAGGGCCATCTAAGTCTCACTCCAGGTTCTGGGATACTAGATGCTGGGCTAGTTCAGCGACCTACCTATCCACACTGAAAAAACAGCTGGTAGGCCTCAAGCCCCACACTCTCACCTTTTCCATAATTTTGCAATGTTATAATTTATTCTTTTATTCAAGATACACGGGGAATCAGTTTCAGGCACTCACATTTCAAAGCTTTCTTGAAAAAAGACCAAGCTAGTAGTTATAGTGACATTCAGATTTGTAACTTCTTGTTACTTATTCACATTGCCTTCTTTTGTTTACTTCTCACAAAACCAAAAGCATGCTCAAGTCATGTCTGGAAAACCTTGCAATCTGTTAAAATTATATTTATAATCCCAAAAAACTAATTTAAAAAAACATTTCATGGGGCCGGCCCGGTGGCGCAAGCGGTTGGGTGCGCACGCTCCGCTGCGGCGGCCCGGGGTTCGCTGGTTCGGATCCCGGGCGCACACCGACGCACTGCTTGGCAGGCCATGCTGTGGCGGCGTCCCACATAAAGTGGAGGAAGATGGGCACAGATGTTAGCCCAGGGCCGTCTTCCTCAGCAAAAAAAGAGGAGGATTGGTGGATGTTAGCACAGGGCTGATCTCCTCACCAAAAAAAAAAAAAACACAAAAAAAAACATTTCATGACACAAATACAAACTTACCCTTTATTGAGCGTTAGACCTTCCTCTTCTGCTTCTGAAAGTACAATGACCTTAGTGGGTGTCTGGGGCTCACGTAGAGAGTAAATTCTAGCAATCAAAAGAGAAGAAAGCCAGCACTTAAAATTCTCTTTCTTTTCCCAAAATTGCCCTTTCCTCTCCCATCTAGTCAGTTCTTGAGAATTTTCCTACCAGTTATCAAAACCACTTCTTTGCCAAAGATCTTGCTGTTACTGACAGAGTAGCCTTTAACAGGAAGGTTTCCTTCAGACCTGAAGAAATATTCTCTATCCTTACCAAAATTCTTTATCAGCCAACTCCATACCATTTCACCTCTGTCTCTTCCATCCCAAGTCCTTAGCCATATTCACCTTATCTAGTCATCTCACTACTGCCCCTAAGTGTGCCAGCTTCCCTTCAATTATACCCATCTGTCTCTGCCTCTTAGACACCACATCTCATCACAGAAGGAACCATATCTCACTCTTCTTTATATACCAACTGGTTGGCAGAGTGAGTGACACTTAGCCTGGAATCCATACATGTTTTTGTTATACAAAGACACAATATCATGTCATCTCTATTTTCTCAAGGGGAAGTATAAAACTGGAAAAAAATTTTTTACCAAAATTATTTTAACTTATTTAAATTTTCATAGCATATATGGCTATCATTAAAAGGAGAAAGAATTTTCAAAAAGCCAGCAATATTATTATTAGAAATATAATCTTCCTTATAAAGTCTTCATCAAATTAAACACTTATTTGTCTGACCCCACTAAGAATTTTTAAACTTAATTTGTTCCATTATCAATTAAATGTCATTTAATAAATGTTTTTAATACAAATTTGACCCAATTGAACACATATTTATTGTGGTCTTCCTAGCTGCCTACAAGCATTACTGACTTCAAAATACACATAAGTACTAGACAGTGTATATTATAATGGGGGCGAGTGAAAGAAAAAATAAATGCATTGAGTGGGAATTTCTGGTTGCCCTGAAATTGTCAACTGGGTCCAAAGTTTAGGAAAAGAGAATACTCCATATTTTAAAAAGAACTTTCAATAGCTAAGGCCAGATACCTCCTTTAGGGCTTAGCATGATTTAGGGCTTAACATAAGGAAGACCTAGCCCTAGGCTATCTTCTCACCATCTCCTTGTTTCCAGCACATATAAAAGGAAGATTAAGAGGGAGGGTGTCAAGAGTCCTTGGGAGAATAGTACCACGTTTGTAATGGGAGGGTATTCCCTCCTTCTTTACCCCCAACTCCAAAGCCAAATGGGTGGGCAGGGAAGGCTCTAAGAGAAACACTCCGCCAGATTTAGGGGTAACTGTAATAAGGGGAGATGGGTATCTCAATTCCCAGCTGAATGGCAGATGTGTTGCAGAAAACTACAGGCCACCAAGGTAAGGGAATTCTTGGGTGAACCTGATATGTCATATCTTAGGGTTGGGGGCCTCCGAACACTATATGGTATCTACTTCTCATATGGAAATTTCTGAAGGAGGTAGGTTGGAGCAGCATAAGAAAGGACTATGGTATAGTATGCCCAGTTCTCTGCAGCCCTTGGAGGGCAGAAAAAAGGACCTCGGCAGTTACTATGGCTCCATATGAAAGACCACAACGGTTAGGTTGAGAAGGCAGGAGATACCAAGTTTAGGATACTCCATCTTGAGAGAGGGTCCAGGGCATGGAGAACTGATAGAGCCAATGGGAGAAAAGAGTTCCTCAGTGATGGAGGGAGCTGGAGGCTAAATAGTGCCCCTGAAGAAACACACACCATCTGTTGCAGAGACTACCACATCAACAGGGGCCACCTGTTGGAACTAGATTAAACCAGGATCAAGGAGATGCTGTCCCATGGCCCCCATCACTGACAGACAACCAGTTAGGTAAGATGTCTGCCTCGCTATCCCATTCTCTCTACTCCCACTATAAAGGAGTTAGACCCAGAGGAAGAAGGAGGCAGCCTCCCTCATTACATTTCACACCCTACTCTAGGTACTGGGATGAAAAGAAGAGTCAAAGAGCAGATCATGCCCCCCTCTCCACTATTTCAGATCCCTCCAGCTCTGACCTGTGATAGGGTCAGGATATAGTTTTGAAATGAATTTGAGATCAGAGTTTTAAAATGGACAGACTAAGTTTTAATAACTAAAAGTAACCAGAAAGCTATGAGATCTGTATAAGATGCCATTAAGGGATCAACGATTCAGCAGGGAAGGAAGATTTCCTAGACCACAGTTATAAGCAGTGATTAGGAAAAATAAAACTGGAGGTATCTGTACCTTAGTTAGTTGAGTCTCAATAAACTTTTTACATAAGGCAGATCCAGGCAGTGAACAAATAATAGAAATCTCTGTAGGATTAGGGCATTTAACCATACAGCGCAAAACCTGGAAAAGGCTTTAGAAATTATCAAATCAAACCTGCTCATTTTACAAACCGGAAAATGAGGCTTTCCTAAAAAGAAGTTTAAGATCTCAAAGATAGACGTGGCATTGGGACAAGAATTCATATCTCTCAATTCTCAATTATATTCTCTTTCCCCTATGCTACATTACCTCCAAAAGAGTGACATCATGAAAATAGTTTTAATAAGAAGATTATTTTAACAGTACTTACAGGTCAGATTAGGAAAGGAGAGACTAGAGACAGGAAGACTAGTTGAGAGGGAATAGCTGTGACTAAGACATGTAAGTTAGAGCAGTTAGATGATTCTTATATGATGAGAATGGGTTACGACAGGCACCAGATAAAGCATTCCAACAGCCAATGACCCATTTAGTGGTACCTTCAGCTATTAACTAAGTAGAAACAGAACCTTCCCCCTCACAAAGCTACAAGAGACAAAAATAAAATTTACCTTATCACGTTGTCTGATGTTAACAGTACTATGTGGGGGTCCAGCACTTCACTTGGATACCAGGCAGCATGCTTTAGAGCCAGAGAGGTAGAACTGGTGAAAAATCTCTCAGCAACTGGAGTGGTACTAAAAGAAAGACAACAATTTTCCAAAACATTTTGTAGAACTTGGATGAAAAACCTTCTAAAGGAAAATCTATTTTAACACCCTTTGCTCTTCTTTCCTTCACATTTCTTTCTCTTAAGTCTTGCTGAGAGAGCATTCAAAGCATCTATTCAATCAATATCAAAGAATCAAAACAAAAATATTTTCTAAATCGTGGAGTATTTTATACTGTACTTTACAAGTAATTTTAGATATGGTATCTTATTTGATCCTTTTAGTACCCTTGTAAGGAACCTACAAGGGCAGATATTATCATTCCGATTGCGGAAACGAGGAAACAGAGATGTAGAAAAGAAACATTTTAAGGGGACCTAACCTTTAAGTTGTGGAGCTAAAGATGGGTTTCTACCTTATAATCATTTCAGCAGATCTTTCAGACTTTCACTTCTCTGGATTTGTTGAAAAAGAAAATAATACCAAAAAAAACACCTTAGTTAAACTTATGTGCAAACTGTCTGGTTCATAGGTAACAAATGCTTTTAAAAAATCTTATTTCTGGGGCCTCTGCGTGGCATAGCAGTTAAGTGCATGCACTCTGCTGGCAGCGCGCACTGATGCACCACTTGTCAGGCCATGCTGTGGCAGCGTCCTATATAAAGTGGAGGAAGATGGGCAGGAAGGAAGACTAGTTGAGACGGAATAACTGTAATTAAGACATGTGTAGCCCAGGCGTGCACCAATGCACCGCTTGTCAGGCCATGCTGTGGCGGCGTCCCATATAAAGTGGAGGAAGATGGGCACAGATGTTAGCCCAGAGCCAGTCTTCGTCAGCAAAAAGAGGAGGATTGGCATGGATGTTAGCTCAGGGCTGATCTTCCTCACAAAAAAAAAAAAAAAAAATCTTATTTCTACCTACTTGAAAAATGGCCTGACTTCCAATGAGAGAGCAATGTGATAATTCGGGCAGAATAAAAGTACAATCACATATATGCTATAAACATTCTCATCACAAGAAGCCAATGTGCAGACCACGTGGGAGTACTCTGACGTGTCAATAGTAGCATAGCAAACACACCTTTAAAACCACTGGTCTTGAACAATTCTCTGCATTTATTACCAATTATACAGATAAACACTAAATGAAAATACAACTTACCTACAATTCACTGTTGATTTTCCACCTTCAAATTCAGAATTCTTCCCCCATCTTTTAGGTAATTCTAATACCATAATTCCTTTTATTCCTATAAGTGCTATGTGATGTTGTGTTGGACTTAACAAGACTTGATAGATTTCAAACAGGGGCGGATTTATGCAAAGCAATCTCTGGAAATTAAAGCAAACTGGTCAAAATAGTTAATTTTAATGTAAATCTATGTGGCAGTTACTTGGAAGCACTTAATTTTCTATAACTGAAGGATAATGAAGCATTCTGGATAAGTACTAACACTTGAGCCACTAACTGAAGAAATATTTTTAACCATTTGATTGGAATGTTATGTAAAATGTATCAAATTTCCCTACCTTGATAAATAAATACTACGCAGTTTCCCCTTTTTTCATCAAGCTCCAGCCTTCTGTTCAGTCTCAACTCTCCACCATTCCCTTTACACTCCAATCGGATTAACTCGTATTTCCAGAAAATCATCAGGTTTTGTTATGCCTCTGTCTTTGCACAACTGTCCCTCTCCTGCGACGCCCTCATTTTCCACTTTTAGCTGGTTCACACATCCCTAGAGACTCAGCTTCCATGCACTGCCCTCCCAAGAAAATACCCCTGATCTTCCAGCAAGGGATAAATGCATCTTTCTGTCCTCCCACACTCTGGACAATTCTATTATAGTTCTCATCACTCTGTATTTTAATTATCCTTTTTTTGGCTCATCCCACACAACTATGAATTACTTGAGACCTGTCTCTCTCCTTTCTGTATCCTTAGCACAGTATATGGCATATTGCGGACTGACTTTTAATATATGTTTCAGTAAAGAGACAAATGAAGAACTCAGAAGTATTAATGACAATTACTATATTAGAAATAATACAATAAGATAAAGAATGGCTTTAAGAGCTTCTGCAGCAAGTAAAACACTGCTTTATCTACGCAGATTTAACATGGAACAGTGATATTTTCAGGAGGTTCGGATAAGCTGTTTGTCTCAGCATCATATGCCCTCAAAAAAAATTCACTTTTTCTATTGGTACCTATTTCTTCTTTCATGACCTTGTCAAATTTCCATTTTTTTCTTTCTACTTTCAGTAATAAACCATGAGATTCCCAATGTATTGCTTATCCTTATGTATGCAGAATCACCCTAAGCCAAAATCCTTTTAGACAAGATTGCTCTGAATATAAGATTTCTACTAAACAATCTACTGATGTTTGTAAGCCTTGTTTTGTTTTTTTCAGCTGCTCTTTGCTGATTCTAATCAAATTGTTTTTCCTCCTGTCAGGGGTTCTTTCCTTCTCTTCCCTATCTTCTCAACCTCCATCTTTTTTCTACTTAATTTTGACAGTATATTGCAAATCAAACAGAGGCTACCTTTCTTCTGCTATACATACAATCTAATCACCTTAGATCACTTGTGATAACCACTGTATTTAGCGTTTTGTTGTTGTTGTTGCTTTGTTTTGTTTCTAAAGTCACTACTCATGCTTTCGTTAATGCTCAAAATACAACTCATGCTAAGCTGCTTTCTTGCCTATCTCAGAGTTATTGAGATTCGGGAGGGTTGAGGGTCATTCAGACAGTCACCAATATTTACTGAGAGCTTATATGTTCCAGGTACTCTGTGAAGTACTGGAAATACAAAAATAAGTAAGGCAGACACAGCCCCTGCCTTGGTGCTTACAATCTAGAAAAGAAGACAGACAATAAACAAACAAGTGGGCCAGCTCCGTGGCGTAGTGGTTAAGTTCACGCATTCTGCTTTGGTGGACACGGGTTCGCCGGGTTGAATCCTGGCATGGAGCTACATACGGCTCATCAAGCCATGCTGTGGCAGTGTCTCACGTACAAAATAGAGGAAGATTGGCAAAGGTATTAGCTCAGGGACAGTCTTCCTCACCAAAAAAAGAAAAAAAAAAGAAAAAAAACCAAACAAGTATGAATAATTTCATCATGACTGTGCCAGATGCTGCACAGTAACATAGGGTACTATTGGAATACGGTGTGCTGAACATCTGATAATTAGTCCTGTGAACTGAAACTTTACAGTAAGTAGCTTGTAGACTTGTGACCTATTTTCAAAACTGCAGAAACACTGCTAGCACCTTTTAAAATTCAATCATGTCTCATCAACAAGAATCGGACAATGGCACACAACAGATGTCATGCGTTAGGATAGGTGCCAAGTTTTTTATTTTTTAATCTTTAAGAGAATCAGTTTATTACAAATAAACATTTCCACAAAGCACTGCTTGATTACAGCAAGTCTGGTATACTTTCTGATCACACCCACTTTCACATGCTGCTGGCTTAACAAAAATCCCTTCCAACTTTGGGGCCTAATTTTCTAAAAGGAAAAAGAAAGAATTAACAGGGGATTCCTCCTCCATGGCAGGCACCGAACCTGGTGCTTTCAAATCTATTACCTGACGTGATGCTCACAACAACCCCAAGAGCAAGTTAGGACTATCCTTATTATTTTATGAGTGTCATGTCTTGAAATAGGTTTCTCAGGACCAACCTTCTAAAAACAGCAACTGCATCCAGGCTCTCTATTCCTTTACCCTGCTTTGTGTTTCTTCAGACCACCTGCCTCAGTGATATTTTATTGATGACTCCATGGTCCTTCCCCTCCTCCCAGACCCCAAGAACTTAAGCACGTTGAGAGCATGAGTTCCTGTAACAGTGTCGGGCACAGTTGTTGGAGTCAGTAAACACTTGTCGAAGGAATGAAATACAGAAAGAGAGGCTTCAAAAGGTTATGTGGCCATGCCAGAGCGGAACGAAATAAGGAAGAAGAGAGACCTTTCCCCTCGAAGTCGGACGTGTGCCTACACTTGAATAGCACATCCACCAGAAGACGAAAACCGCCAGGATGGGAAGGGAACAAAAAAAACCAGTTCAGATCCCAGCTGCGGGTCATTTCCAACATCAGCCTGTCCGTACCTGGTACTGGGAGAGGGAGGGCTCCTCGCCGGCGCCGCTGAGGCCCCGAAGGCGAACCACCAAGAAGGAGCTGCCTTCCCCATCCCACAGGAAGAGCTCTCCGCCGAGGCCTAAGACCAGGTTTCTCGTAAGCAACTGCGGCGGCGGCGGCGGCGACGAAGGCAGTGATGAAGAAGCCGGTTTCTGAGCCTCGGCTGGGCTCTGGTTTTTCAGTCCTTCCCGCAGCCGCGTGAACACGACGTGGTTAGGAAGCCAGCTCTGCCACAGCTCACCGTCGCCCGCGGGGCCCTCGGCGGCCGCCATCTTTGGCCCAACTGCTCCCTTCACTCCAGTTGCTCAACCCGCCGCTGAGCGCAGCCAATCCGCAGCCAGCCGTCCACTGCTTCAGCCAATCGTCGAGCAGGCAGCCCGGAAGCACGAGGCTAGAGTGGGGGCGGGGCGAAGGTGAGACCAACCGCAGCCAAAGGGGGCGGGACAGACCAGTACCTGCTTAGAGACAGCTTTGGTGCTGCGGAAAGTCAGTACCTGCGGGAGCGCCTGAGACCTGTGTAGTGTCTGATTGCTTATTGGACACTCACACCTGGATAAACCTAGACATCCAAAACCTCCCCTCAAGACTTACCTCCCAAATGTCACTACTTCAGTCACCCATCCTTGAGATGCCCAAATGTGTCTCCGTGTGGGGCCGGCCGGTGAGACAACGCTTCCCAGAATTCCCTGCGAGCCAGCGCGATCGGCACCCAGAAACTACAACTCCCAGGGTTCTGCGCGCTCCCGGGGAGGGGGGCGGAGCTTTCTGGCGGCGACTCCCGCGAAGAGCAGATGGCAGAGCCCTCAGGGTCTCGGCGCCGCTCGCTGTACAAACTGGTGGGCTCGCCGCCTTGGAAAGAGGCTTTTCGGCAGGTGAGTGTGGGGTTTGGGAAGCCTTGGCTGGGCCGTCGTCACTCCTCTTATCCGTGCTGGAGCCGCTCTCCTCCGTGCCTTCGCCTCAGCCCAGCTGGGGGACTCAGGTGCCGGGAGCTCTTGGCCAGTGGAGGTGGACCTGGACCCTGGCCGCCCGCCTGTGGAGCTGGCCTTGGCCACTGCCCGGCCGCCTCCCAGAGTTTCTGGACCCCTAGGTGTGGGATTAGCCCGGGCCGGCCCAGTCCCAGGAAGCCTTAATTTTGATTTCGGGTTTGTATTAAATTTGAAGTGTGGTCATGACCGCTCCTCTGCGCTTCTGCGATAACGCCACCACCGCCTGCTGCTGTTGGATAGGTGGGCACCGAGAGAGGCGCTTTGTATGCGTACCTCATGCGAGATAGAGATAATTTCTATTCCAGAGAGGAATCGAGTAATAAGAAGTTATTTCTAATTCCAGAAATTATTTCTGCTCCAAATTGTTTCTTCTAAGCCTCAGTTACTAAGTCTTAGCAGAGTTGTACCCTAAGTCAGTTCTGACCTGTTGTGAACTCGGCATAGTTCCTGTAAGTAATATGGCCTACCTTTCCAGGAATCTCTAAAGTAGTGGGTATATCCCAGGAAAATAATCTGATGATAGAAATGACTGTTGACAGCAGGGTTTCTCAACCTTAGCTATTGACATTTTGAGGAAGATGGTTCTTCCTTGTGGTGGGCTGTTCTGTGCATTGCAGAATGTTTAGTGGCATCCCTGGCCTCTACCCACTAGGTGTCAGTAGCCCTACAACTAGAGTTGTGACAACCAAAAATGTCTCCAGGCATTGCCAAATGTCCCCTGGGGGACAAAATCGCCCCAACTTGAGAAACACTGTTGTACAGGAAGGCGACTATCATAGCCATATCTAGAGTAGCAAGAATTTGGAGCAACCTAAATGTCCTGTAATAGCACAGTGGATGCTGAGTTATCACCACCCAGCCATTGAGAAAACTGGCATTGAGGACAGAATATGAGATATAGTAATCTGGAAACACATGAACAAAGCATTGTGGTTTCACCTGTCTACATGTGGATAAGGACCAGAGAGGAATGTGCAAAAATAACAATAGTTAGGATTATAATTGAAATTTTGTGTCTATAAGTTTCCTTTAATGTTTTAACAACTAATCTAAGAGTTTTTTTGTTAAAAATGGAATGGGCTTTTTTTTCCCCCCATCCTTCTCCTTCTCCCAAGGGATGCCTGGAGAGAATGAGAAACAGCCGGGACAGGCTCCTGAACAAATACCGCCAGGCTGGAGGCCATCTACCAGGGGGAGCTCAGAATACCCTTCTAGTGCAAGAGGTGATGGAGGAAGAGTGGCATGCTTTGCAGTCAGTGAAGAGCTCTCCAGAGGCCTTGGCTCAGGTCAGGCTGGGATATGTGTTTTCAGGGAGGGTGCTACAGCACCAAGAATGGCTAGTGTCCTCTCTGTACCTGTTTCCCCAAGTCCTCTAAACCCATCCATCCTCTGGCCCGCAATCAGGATTCTAACTGCCTTTAACCCAGGTTCTTCTACCCTTAATGTGAGACTCATCTAGATTAATGGTTCATAAATACCAGACTGTTGACCAGTTGCATCATTGCAGCATAATGTTTCATAATTAGTTTCATAATCACTTATGAAACTAAAAAGAAGGAAGTTTCACTCCTTGGCTCCACCACTTGAAATTTTGATTCAGTAGGCACGGGCTAGAAATCTCTCTTTTTGAAAAGATCTCCAGGGCCATCCCCGTGGCTTAGCGGTTAAGTGCGCGCACTCCACAACTGGCGGCCCAGGTTCGCATCCCAGGCGCACACCGACGCACCACTTCTCCGGCCATGCTGAGGCCGAGTCCCACATACAGCAACTAGAAGGATGTGCGCTATGACATACAACTATCTACTGGGACTTTGGGGGAAAAATAAATAATAAATAAATAAAATCATATAAAAAAAAAAAAAGACCTCCAGAGGGGCCGGCCTGGTGGCGCAAGCAGTTAAGTGCACACGCTCTGCTGCGGCGGCCCGGGGTTCGCCGGTTTGGATCCCGGGCACACACCGACGCACTGCTTGTCAAGCCATGCTGTGGCGGCGTCCCATATAAAGTGGAGGAAGATGGGCACGGATGTTAGCCCAGGGCCAGTCTTCCTCAGCGAAAAAAAGAGAAAGATTGGCAGATGTTAGCACAGGGCTGATCTCCTCACAAAAAAAAAAAAAAAGAAAGAAAAAAAATTTCTAGGAGCTTTCTGATTCTAATCTCAGTCAGAGTTGGGAGCTGGATGTCGATAGGAAACCATTTACCGTGTATCAGGAGGAGCACTGGGTTGGAAGTCAGTAGTTCCAGAATCTGATCTGGGTTTTGCTATTGACTCTTAACTCTACTCTGCCTCTTTGAGCGTTAATTTTCACATGTATAATATGAAAAAGATACTGTCAGCATTGTGAGGACAATATAAGAAAACAGGTAGGAAACTGCTTTGGAAACATCAAAGCTCTCTATAATAATGATGCATTATTTGGTGCCTTCTATGTGTCCTACAGTATCTTCAATGTTTGAGTTACATAATCACAATCAGTGCTCACAAATACCCTCTGCGGGAGGTTTTATTCCCACTTTACAGAGGCCCAAACTGAAGTTTACAGAGGTTAGGAACTTTCCAGCAGTCACATAGCTCTGGCAGAACCATATACTTAGCTGCTGCACTATACTGTCTCCTTCAAATTTGGTGCCATTATTTTGTCCCTGGGTGGTTAATTTAATCTTTTGTTGATGACTTCTCAGCATGACCACATTACTGTATTATCAGCATTTTCTGCAGAAGGCCTTGACTGATTTCTTCAGTTAAATCTGAGTTCTTCAAGCCAGCCTCCAAGTATGAATCATTGTGGGGCTTGTCAGCTGACTATAACCTCAAACCTCTGATGACCCCACTTTCTCTTGCAGTTGGAGGGGCCGATGGACCTGACTGTGCTGGAGGAAATCCAACAGGAGCTGATTGACCAAGGTGACCTCTGGGAGTAGTCCTTCCTACTATATCAGGCTACTCAAGGGGCGGGCCCTGTGGCCTAGTGGTTAAGTTCAATGCGCTCTGCTTCAGCGGCCCAGGTTTGGTTCCCGGGTGCGGACCTACACCACTTGTTGGCGGCTGTGCAGTGGCGGTGACCCAAATACACAAATGAAGAAAGATTGGCACACTTGTTTAGCTCAGGAGGAATCTTCCTCAAGGGAAAAAAAAAAGGAAGGAAGATTGGCAACACATGTTAGCTCAGGGCAAATCTTCCTCAGTGAAACAAAAAGATAAAAAAAAAAAAAAGCCTCAAGCTACTCTAGTGTTGATGTATTTTCTAAACAGAATTAGTTCTTAACTCCTCTTGTTCTACTTCCATCTTCAGTGTCCAGAAGTCTCTATTTTTATTCTGAAGTCTTGGCTGTCTGTCTTCAGCACACTGAAGACTCCTTCCATGATACTGTTATCTCCTATGACTACCCTACAAGGTAGTAGGAGACAGAAGAAAGTGGTATCTTACACAGGTTGTATAGCTAGTGGTGGAGTTGGGAAGCAAAATTAATTTTGTGAGTCCAGTTCCTATGTTTATTCTATCCTACAGTACCTCTCTATTAATGGATTAATAGTAATCCTGTTACCTTACAGGATACAGTGCATGATCAGATCTCTTCTGCACTACCTAATTTAAGTGCCTTCTCTCTCAATCCATTCTTTACTGACTCCCCAGGGTTTTGTGAGTATCCACTTCCTGAGGTATCCATAGCACCGTAGAGTGCATAATTTAGCACGTTATATAGTAAGTTATTTATTCCGCATAGCCCTATCTTGATTAGGCTTAGTTTTTATCATCTGTAAAATAAAGATAGTAGACCTACCCTATAAGTTTGTTTGTAGGCGTAAATAACATGTGTGGAAGACTTAGAGCAGTGCCTGGCATACAGAAAGCTTTCAATAAACGATAGCTGTTATGGTGAAGAGGCCAGAGCATGGACTCTTGAGCCAGACTGCTAAGATTCACTTCTCAGCTTTCCCATCTTAACTTGTGTGGCACAGAGCAAAGCATTTCATCCCCCTGTGCTTCAGTTTCTTCATCTTGAAAATGAGGATAATAGCAGTGAAGTTAATACATAGAAAAGACTTAAGATAGCGTTTGACACATCGTAAGTGCTATGCGAGTGTTAGTTGTCGTGATTGGTATTATTGACTCAAGTTAGACTGTAGATTCCTTGATTTTAGTTATCTTTTTTTTTTATTGATTTGCCCTTCACCCTCATCTACAAAACCTATCTTAGTGGTGAAACATAGGACTCACTAAATATTTCCTGTGGGATATATTTAACTGAAAAATCTGAAGTGACAAGGATTTACTGTGTTCTGTCATACTGTCATAAGGAACAGGGGTTGACAAACTTTCTGTGAAGGGCCAGAGAGTAAATATTTTAGGCTTTATGGTCCATACTGTCTCTGTTGCAACGACTCATTTCTGCCATTGTAGTGTGAAAACAGCCATTGACAATACATAAACAAATTAGTATGGCTATGTTCCAATATAACTTGATTTAAAAAACAGAAGGTGGGAGGCCGGCCCAGTGGCGTAGTGGTTAAGTTCGCATGCTCCGCTGTAGCAGCCCAGGGTTCGCAGGTTCGGATTCCGGGCACTGACACACACACCACTTTTCAAGCCATGCTGTGGCAGGCATCCCACATGTAAAGTAGAGGAAGATGGGCACGGATGTTAGCCCAGGGCCAGTCTTCCTCAGCAAAAAGAGGAGGATTGGCAACAGATGTTAGCTCAGGGCTAATCTTCCTCACCTAAAAAATAAACCAGAAAGTGGGCTGGATATGGCCTCTGGGCTGTGGTTTGCTGACCCCTGCTCTAAAGTCTAGAGTGTAGAGCTCATCAAGAGCAGGAACCAGTCTTTTTCATTGTTGTACCCCGTGCCTGCCACATACTAGGTATTGTTGCATGTTTACTGAATGAGTGAACACACCAATTCTGAGCAATACAGACTCTGAGTATGTGAACATTGGGGAACAGATTACTTTAGACTCAGCAGGGTGGGCCTGGCATCAGAAGTAAGTGCCTTGTAAGTACCCGCTTTCTCTAGCTGCCCCTGGGACCCTGACACACTCTACAGCTCTGCTCCTGTGGCCTCTGGAGATGTATGTGAACGTTATCTTCTTGTCCCTTAGCCTGACCACTTCACCTCTTGTGGTCACAAGAAGACAGACAGGTGGGGAGAGATCCAGCCAGATGAAGCCTGACAGAGCAGTAAATATCTAGTGATTGGGAGCATGGTTTTGCCCAAATTTTTCTCTTGTGTGGATGAAGCCTTTGAAGGTGAAGCTTAGCATTAAGGACAGGGCAATCTGGGTGAAGCACTCCATCTGTCCTTTGCCTTACAGAACAGTCCCTCATCAGTGAATATGAGAAGAGCTTGCAGTTTGATGAAAAGTGTCTCAGCATCATACTGGCTGAGTGGGAAGCAAACTCCCTCATCTGTCCTGTGTGTACAAAGTAAGAGTTTTCAAAACCTTTTCAGCATTTTTGGTTCCCACCCCCCACTCCAAGGTGAGTGGAATTTCCCCCTAAATTTGTTGTCTGGAAAGGTTTGGGGATCCAGGTCTTCTGGCCATAATGCTCTGGGATCCTACTTCTGCTTCTAGGTACAACCTGAGAATTACAAGCGGTGTGGTCATGTGTCAATGTGGCCTGTACGTCCCGACTCATGTAAGTGTTCCACACACAAATTTTGTGTCACCTCTTCCCACGTGTATCTACTTTCTTAAAGAACCTTTAGTGGTGTGCTGGAACCCATTGTGCACCCCTCTTCCCAACTTCATGTTCATTTTACATTGGTAGCTTGAAATCAGCCATGGTGAGAATATATACAGCATGAAAATTGGCAAGCACTACATATCAGCGTGTTCCGTGCCCGCCCCTAGCTGTTTATTAAACACTTACTAATATATCACTGCTTAAGATCTTTAGAGAGAGCCCAGTTTAGAATTGGAAACATTTGTATCTGATCTTGCATAAAAATTTTCTGTACGTGAAAACACACCTACATTCAGAATTTAAGCTTCAGTGATCTTAAAATACAGAAGGAGTCCTCTTATTTGACATGATGAGGAATGGAAAGTTGGTCAGTTGGTTCAAGTAGCAAATTATAAAATGAAACATTTTCGGGCCGGCCCTGTGGCTTGGTGGTTAGGTGCGCGCGCTGCGATGCTGGCAGCCCGGGTTCGGATCCCGGGTGCGCATTGAGGCACCACTTCTCTGTCCATCCTGGGGCCGAGTCCCACATACAGCAACTAGAAGGGTGTGCAGCTATGACATACAACTATCTACTGGGGCTTTGGGGGCAAAAAATAAAATAAATAAAAAAATTTAAAATGAAACATTTTGTGGTAAGTTTCAAACGTATGAATTTATTTGCCAGTCCTCGAGTGGGGCTCTGTTGATTGGAGAGCTGTCTTTTTTACATAAATCACTCTTGGAATGCATAGTCGAGAGTTTCCAGTTTTGTTTCTGTCAAGTGCATCAAGAAGCTGAGTGCACAACTTTAGGATTTTTCCTCCCCATTTTTTACCTAATTCAACAGCTTTTTTAAAAAAAAATTTTTTTAGCGACTCATCTTTTTGAGTGTTTCCTAAACATTCCACTTACTATCATAAAAACATCATTCTCTTCTATCACTGGTTTACATAATATGTAATTAAATTACTCAATTACAGTAGCCAGTTCAATTAGCACAAATGGTCTGGGACCAAGCAGTCTTGCTGGTGTTCTGAATGTTCCTGGTGCTGTAAGCGGCGGTTGGTGTGTTTTATAGCAGGAGTGGAAAGCATCAGTTCATCTGGAGAGGCAATTAGGTGGAGATTGGTTAAGAGATCTTAGTATGATCGTGAGCCCAAGAGTGATGTTAAAGGCTGAGGGATCAAGCCCGTCACAGTGAACCAGAGTTATATTGGTGGGCATGAAGAATCCAGACTATGAGGTAACGAAGATTAGGTTGTAGTTTAACTTTTTTTGTTTTTTAGTCCCCGGAGTTGACAGAGCAGAAGCTCCGTGCCTGTTTAGAGGACAGTGTGAATGAGCACAGTGCACACTGTCCCCACACACCTGAATTTTCAGTCACTGAAGAGACAGAAGAAAAGTCCAGTCTTCTCATGAGCTGTCTGGTAAGTCTCCCGTGGGACTCAGTGGTAAGAGTGGGTCGGTGGTTGGTTTTATTCCAACCCTGGTAGAAATAATAGCTTAGAAACAGGTAAATGTTTAAAAATGCAGTTTATTCTCTGAGGAATTTACTTGCATGGAAAAGTGAAGGTAATGAGACACTTCAACTAAAAGGCCAATCATCCCCTGAAAGGAGAAGGAACAGAGGCAGCACAGGCTCGTGGAAGGAGCATTGGTCCGGAATTAGAAAGCCTGGCTTCACCGCCTACTCTTGTTTGATCGGCAGCGGTGGTCTTAGATTCAGCTGATCATTTCATATTCATGAGACTCACATAGGCTGTCCTCGTCCAGTTTTGAGAAGGATACAGGACAGGAAGCACAGCAGGGCAGCATTAGGCTTGTCTCTTCAGTGAGAATCTTCACAGAGGACCAAGCGCTAGTCTGTGGCCCCCTAAGTGACAACTCAGGTGTGAGAGAACGGGACCACTCAAGTGGATATAGAGCCACCCTGGCTTAGAAGCCTTAAGCTTGCTGTAGGAACCAGTATCTCTTGCAATAATCTGTGGCTATAGCTTCCAGGTCCCAAGCAAGGGGAATTCGGGGATTGTGAGCACAGTGCACTTAGGGAAGTCCAAAACTATGGCTTCCTACTGGGTATTTATAGTTCCTTCATGGTCCTCTCATTCCAAATGCCATTTACCTGTAGAAGCTGTTTTTATTATAGGCAGTATTGCCTAGTAACACAACCAACATTTTACTTTTATCAAGTTTCTTCCATAAGGTAATTCTAGTCATTCATTAACAAAAAACTGTATTGAGGACTCATTTAAATTCAGAAATACACATTCTCTCCCAGAGCTCAGGGCTTGAGTTGGTGATAAGAGAAGAATACGAAAAGTAGGTAGAAAACTTCTGGGGAGCTTGAGGGGGAGGGCCTGTGGGAGTTCAGAGGGGGTGATCTCATTTATGGATGAAGGCTTACTGGAAGAGGCATTCAGTCTTGGCCTTGAAGTGTGGACTAGGATTTGGATGTGTAGATATGGTGAGTTGGGGGAAGAGCTTGAGTGTAAGATCCCCAGGTGAAGAACAAGGTGGAGAGGCAGAACACTGTGGAGTGTCTGTGAAGAGCCTCACGTTCTGCTTAGCTGGAGCGTTGGGTTCATGAGGGAAAGGAGAGCCATGATCTGATGAGAAGGTCAGTACAATAGCTGCAAATGTGAGATGTTTTGAGTCACAAACAACATTTAAGAGGCTGTCCCAGTACTCTGTGGGAGAAGCGAAGAGGGCTTAGAAAGGGAATTGATGAAATTCTGCAGCTGTGGACGTCAGGGGGAGGAATCCAAGAAGATGCAAGGTAACTGGCCATTGGTGGGGCCATCTGTAGAAGACAAGGTTTGTGCAGAGAACTTTGGAGTTCAACTGTGGACATGTTGAATTTGAGATTTCTGTGAGACATCCAGGTTTTGGTGCAGTTAGGAATGTAGGAATGGAGCTGAGGGTGAGGGATAGATTTAAGAGTTGGTTGTTCTGTATGATTGCTACAAGGAATAGATGAGATGACACTGCCAAAGGAGGACTTGTGGAAAAGCCAATGCTGCATTCTTGGCCACCGCCTCCATCTTGGGTGCAGGGGAACAAGTGGAGCCTTGGTGGAGATGGAAGAACAGAGGCCAGAGAACAGAGGAGTGGAAGCCATGGAAATTTCCAAAAGGAAGGAGGGAGTGGGTAGCAGCACTCACCATAGAGACTGAAGTTGACTTTGGTGACCTTATGTAGATGGTTTTGGTGGAATTAAAGGGTCAGGTAACCACTACCTGATTTCAGTTTTAGGAATTTGAGTGAATAGGGAGCCAAGAAGTAGAAACAGTAACTGTGTGGTAGTTTTTCCAAGAAGTTTGGCAATCTAGAGGAGGAAAGATGTTAACTTGGCTTTTTAGAAGGAGGAGTGTTTAAGGGAGTTTATAAATTGAGGAGGATTCACTGGAGGGGTGGGGTGGGGTGGGGGTGAGTAGGTGAGAGGAAACAAGCACCCAGAGCTACCAGAAGGGATGGGATCGTGGTGAAGGAGGGCAGTGGAATTCCATTTATTGAACTCTTTTTTTTTTTTTTGTGAGGAAGATCGGCCCTGAGCTAACATCTGCCAATCCTCTTCTTTTTTTGCTGAGGAAGACTGGCCCTGGGCTACCATCCATGCCCATCTTCCTCCACTTTATATGGGACCCCACCACAGCATGGCTTGACAAGCGGTGCGTCGGTGTGCGCCCGGGATCCGAACCGCGAACCCTGGGCTGCAGCAGCGGAGCACACGCACTTAACTGCTGCACCACCAGATTGGCCCATATTGAACTCTTAACCGTGTGCCAAGTGTTCTAGACACATCATCTGGTTTCATCATGAGGTGGATCTTGTTCCCATTGTTAGGAACAGGAAACAGATTCAGATAAGTGGAGTGATTTGGCCAAAGTTGCACTGCTAAGACAGAGCTGGTCTTGGAGGCCAGGTCTCGGTGGTTCCAGCACCCCTGCTATTTCCTGCTCCAGGCTCTGGCCTTGGTGGAGGGACACTGTTTTCCTTCAGAGTGTATGGAAGGAGACACAGTGGGTAAAGTTTAAGTAAAACCTGTCACTACTGCCTGTTGCCTACAGGCATATGCACCCCTCTGCTCTAACCATCCAGAACTGCTTGCAGAGTCTGGAATATGCGTGTTTTGGGGCCTCATGCTCTTGCTCCTGCTATTCTCTGTCTGGAGTGACTTTGGCTCCTCCCACTCAGTTCAAGGATCATTTGCACAAGTGTTTATTGAGCACCACTATACGCCAGATAATCTATAAAGCCTGACTCCTCAGGTTATAAAGCCTGGGCCCTCCTTGGGCTTCCACTGTGCCTGCTGCTGAGTCCCCGTAACACTGCTGCCATTACCTTTCACGCCTTTGCCCTTGAGGAGGAGAGCTGAAGAGGCACAGGTCAGACAGCTTCGGCTTCTGCCTTCTCAGTGAGGTGAACAAGTGAGCCATCCGCGTAGTGGAGCAGAGCTGGCTCCTTAAGTGTGCAAGTTCCAGACCAAGTGCCAGAGGGAATGGAAAGGGCCATTAAAGAGGCAGCAAAATGTTGCCTAGTTGCTGAGGTTCCAGCTGCAGCCACAGCATAGTTGTCGTGGACTCCAGCTGTCTGCTCACCTGACCGTCAGCACCGTCAGCTCAGAGCAGCAGGGAAGCCAAGAGGAGGGTGAGGTTTAGAAGGCAAGTACTATGGGATGTCAGCAGCTGTAGGGATGGCACGATTGGCAATGCTGGCTCCAGGGTGGGCAGGGAGTCCATTGTTGGACAGGGGGGTCACAGCAAAGATGACAAACAGGAGTGAGGGAAGGACAAAATTGTATTCAGTACACTATGTCAGAGCTCACCATTTTGAAAGGTACATCATTTGGAATGCTCTGGAGCTCCAGTGTCACTAGACCTCTGGTTTCTCTGAAGGGGAATCAAGGACATTCGGTTCAAGATCCAGTGAGGCCAGGCTATAGGGTGCTTTAGCATGGATGTTGAGGATGAGGTAGAGGAAGGTAGGTGTGGGTTACGGAAGGTGGTAATATGTAGCCACAAGGACTTGGAATGTTTGAGATGTGAGAGAACAGTGGTCTAGTGTGGTCATGGGGATGGAATGTGCTAGACCGCCAGAAAGCTAAATATATTACCTGTGGAAGTGGAGTCAAGGTTAACCACAGGATTCCTTAGCATAGTGGTGGGGCAGAGCTGTCAAGGAATTAGAAGCCAGTTTTACACTCAGACGCTTGCTGATTATGTTAGGGGAGACCAAGGAAGGTGTGCTAGAATGGTCCTCCAGGTCCTGATTCTGCCTGCAGTGAGCGTGCCTGGTTTGTACCTCCCTGTGACACATGCCTGTTTCAATCTCGTGTTAAGTTGAAGGAACCTCACCTCCCTGCTGGGTTATAAAAGCTGCCAGCTATCAAAAGTTTGAGTAATCTTTCTGGTCACGGGTTTCCTGAGGGTGAGGATATTTGATTAGTCCGTCTCCAGGATTTAACCTTACCTTGGGGACTACACTGCTGCTGCTGGTTTCAAAGGCAGTTGTTTCGAGGCTGCAGGAGGGGTCCAGCGAAGCCCAAGAGCAGGGCTCATCAGCCGCCTCTGATGACGACACCACTGAACCCATTTCCTAATTCTAACTGAACTCGGCATCTTCTCATACGCAGGAATTCTAATCGCAGCATAAATGTCATTACTAATTACACCTTCTAACCATATATTGAGATAATTTCCATGACTGGAATATAGTTTGAGCTAAGCTTTTTCTATTTAAATCCAGGCTTGTGATACGTGGGCTGTGATCCTCTAGACCTGGCCTCAACTCACATCATCCTCCTGGGCTGGAAACAACTCCTTCCATCTGGGAAGGCACCTTGTAAATACAAACCTTTTATTTATAACTTATTTTGTATTAAATCTTTTCAAACGTCTCTGCTCTTGGTGTTTTGTAATGCAGGTTGAAGGGGAAGAAATAGAAAAGAAATCACTTTGGAGGAGATAAACCAATTTTATTGTCCATCATTATGTTGTTATACAAAAATCTAGAAATAATAGATTTATTGAGAAGAAACGAATAGTAAATATGAGGGCAACAGAAATAATTTAAATTTGAATTATTTTCCATGATATTAGGATGAAAACCATTTCAAAGCACGTGTGTCTGGCTTCAGAGTAGGTTCTGTTCACTGGCCAAAGCCTGCTGTAAAATTAAGGTGTTCAGCTTCTTGTCTGCTCTACTGGCTCTTGACAAAACCTTTGAGGTCTTCGAGAAAAGTAATGTACTCCTGGTGCTCCAGGGCTGTGCTGAGCTCCACCAATTCATCCGCGAAAGTGTTGTCCACCCCTCGGTCCGCAAGGAAATCCATTAGGTGGTCATATAAGGCCTACAAGGAGAAACAATTACTAGTATAAAAAAAGACTTCATCTGTAACCCATATTAATTAAAATGCTTCTTTGTCTCTCCTTGGACTGGGACCCTCCCCTGCAAGGCCCAAGCGCACCTCCATCTTATCAAGCACTCACCCAGTCCAGGGAATCTGTGTTGAGTGTGTAATTAGTGTCCTTCCATTCAGACTCGCCTGTGGACTGAAAGCTCACTTCCCTGATAGAGAAAATGTCACTCTCGTCCTCCTCCTCTTGTCCAACCTGAGAAGAGACAGTATTTGGGGAAACTGAAGGGTTTTCCAGGACAAGCCAGACTCATGCAAAGAAAAGGGACTATTTACAGCTTGAAACTCACCAGATTTTAACCTTGCTCCCTCTCCCCCACCTCTCTTCCCCTGCTTTGTGCTGGTCTAAGTTAGAAAATGTTAGTATCTGCTAAAGGGGACCAGAAAGGTCCCTGGAGGCCCTCCTTGTCCCCAGGGATGCCAAGGAGCTAGCACTCCACCCTACATACTTCATCTTCTGGATAGTGACAGTCCAGCACAAGGGCCTTCTTCCCACCATTCTTGATAACTTCAACCACGAAATTGGGAGTGGATGTCAATTCAGGCTGGGGAAACAAGAACAAATCATTACGTGCCATTGTTGGAGAAGCTGGTTGCCTGGAATAAAGGTCTCAGACAGTTTGGGGGGGGAGGGGTTGTCTTACGGCCACCACATTAGGATATTCTTTAGACATTTTAAAAGTCTTAATGCTGGGCCGGCCCCGTGGCTTAGCGGTTAAGTGCGCGCACTCCACTGCTGGCAGCCCAGGTTCGGATCCCGGGCGCGCACCAACGCACCGCTTCTCCGGCCATGCTGAGGCCGCGTCCCACATACAGCAACTAGGAGGATGTGCAGCTATGACATACAAACTATCTACTGGGGCTTTGGGGGGAAAAAAAAAAAAAAGTCTTATGCTGTAGTGCTCCCAAATAAGGAGCCTACAGTCTTTAACACAGTATTTAAGCTACATAGCAGCTCATTCAGCATACTGGGCTGACCTCTTCCTGTTGATCCTTTCTGGACTATTAAGTTTTAGAGGGCAGAGTATCATATTGAGTATAGTGTTTCATTTCTGTTAGCATCCTACTTGTTTCAGAATTAAGAAATTTGAATTCCAGCCCCAGCTATGTGCCAATTAACAATCTTCCTGGGCCTTTTTCTCCATCCATACACTGCAAAGCTGGCCTAAAGCTCCAAGACCTCTTTCTAGCTGACTGTTTACAGCCCAGGACCAAAGGCCAGTGCATCTGGCCGTCCTAAGGGCTGCATAATCATAGCAACGCTCCCTCTGCTGGTGAGCCGTCCAATGTCAGGGAGATCTCAGTCAGGGTGGCTGAAAGAACACACCAGGGAGCTGTGCACTCTGTGCTCCGTCATGAGACAATACTGATGCCTGCTTAGTCGGAAAGGCTGGGGACCCTGTAGCCCTCATACTGGGCTGGTTTTTAGGCCAGGCACACTGCTTCCTAAAATGTTTGAAGACTGGGTACCATCCAGGTCCAACCAAGAGGGCCAGCAACCTAAGGAAAGACCTTGCCAAAATCTGTGATAAAATCTGAGGCCCCTGGCTTTGCTACCTTGGTTAAGTGGCTGGTGTTTAATACCAGCCTGTGACCCGTTAGAACATTCCTCACTTGGAAACAGTCCAAATGATAATCTCCAATATTAAACATCTCCCAATTAGGGGAAGCGTTAGGACAGTTTCAATTCCCTTCCCTCAAGAGAACCCAGGCCAAACTAGAAAGCCTAAGCCTGCAGATGGCAATTTACCTGGTCCCTGGGAAAGGAAAGGGGCCACACAGTTCTGGTACTAAAGCTGGTCAAAACCGCTGCTCTACAAGTAAAGTCCTAAGGATGGTTGTCCTTTGCTTTCTCTCCTTCTAGCATCAAAGGAATTAAAAAAACAGGACAAACAAAAAACAATGCTCCTTCTCTAAGCCCTGGAATAGCCTGCCAGAACTCCGAGGTAAAGGCTGGTTAGTGTTACAAGCTTACCTCCTGTTCTTCAACCTTCTGCCCTTGGGAGGGCTCCTGCTCCCCATCAAATGTTGGTGGGATGCTATTGTTAATGTTGAAAGTGACAGTGATCCTAGAAAGGTGAAAGAAAACACAAGAGACAGTAGTTTTAACTGAGTTGTAAAATAAGTATGGAGGCCTGCTACAGTTAAAAAAAATCCTTGTTGCAACAATGTCTCTATTTCAGAACTTCCAAAACAGCCTGGGTGTCTGCATCCTACCCCGAGACGGATTCAGCAGGTCTGAAGTGTGTCTACTATGTGCCAGCTGCTGGACATCAAATGAAGCGGCCCTAGTTTATCTCAACCAAATACAGTCATGTGTGGGCTACCTCCATCAGGCAGGCATCCCAGGGTCACTGCCAACATGTGTCCCTGTTATCTCATGGCCACAGCCAGCTGATAGTGCCCACCCTAGTCTTTCCAGGACACCCTTGGGTGGTGGTGAGCAGCTGAGAAGCTGGTGGGATGCAACAGAAGACTCCTTTAAAGGCTTTTCTCCATCAGAAAATCTGCCCCTGGGAGGAAGAGCAGGAGGAGCACTGACAGGCTGTTGCATCAGCTGAGGACCAAGAGCAGCCCTGGCCCCACAAAGACCACCACCCTGCAGGACAGATTCATTCTTCAGTAGCTGAGGGAAGTTTTATCATCACAAAGCAGGCCAGAAACACCAACTAATGGCAACTTTTCTTTTTTTGTGTGTGAGGAAGACCAGGTCTGAGCTAACATCTATTGTCAATCCTCCTTTTTTTTCCCCCAAAGCCCCAGTAGATAGTTGTATGTCATAGTTGCACATCCTTCTAGTTGCTGTATGTGGGATGCGGCCTCAGCATGGCTGGAGAAGCGGTGCGTCGGTGAGCGCCCGGGATCCGAACCCGGGCCGCCAGTGGCGGAGTGCACGCACTTAACCGCTAAGCCACGGGGCTGGCCCCACTAATGGCAACTTTAAGGCGCAAGAATCATCTGACAACTCATGTTCCAAAATTTGAGTCGAAACTGCAGCGAGGTGAGATGTGGCACTAGCACTGCTAGGCTGTGGCACTCCAGCAGGCACTCTGCGTACACAGCACACTGTAACTGTGCTAAGTGGCTGCCTTGCCAGGAAGCCACTTCCCATCGAATAATGGTAGTTTGAGGTTTAGGCACAAAATTTGTCTAATCTGCAACAGTGCTGACCGAACTGAGCTCCTGGGCACAGAAATGCAGTTATGTTCATTAGAACATTATTTATAATGGCCCCAAACTGGCTATGACTTACCCTTGGAAAATGGTTTAGGTGAAGTTACAGCAGACAAAATTGACCCATATATGGGGAAAAACACACTGTACCACTAGGCAAAAAAGAATCAAAACCCGACTTCACAACATATACAAAAGTTCACTCAGGGCCGGCCCCATGGCTTAGCGGTTAAGTGCTCGCGCTCCGCTGCTGGCGGCCTGGGTTCGGATCCTGGGCGCGCACCAACGCACCGCTTCTCCGGCCATGCTGAAGCCGTGTCCCACATACAGAAACTAGAAGGATGTGCAGCTATGACATACAACTATCTACTGGGGCTTTGGGGGAAAAAGTAAAAAAAAAAAAAAAAAAAGTTCACTCAAAACAGATCATAGACTTAAACAGCTGAACTAGGTCAAAAGCTCCCCTCCTTTCTAATGGCAGCTCTTATACTGTGACCCCATCCTGTTACACGTGAGTTACATATCTTGCATTTTCACCTACTGAAAACATCTGAAAGCAGGGCCTTGTTTTGCTCAGTCAGAGCCTGCAGTGTAATGAGTCAGCACTGTAAACCTGAGATCAAACTGATTCCATTAGCACTGTAAGGCTGTTCCGGGATGCCTCAGGGCAGGTCCTGCGGGGTCATGGATTTGGTCCCCTGGAGTCCGCAGGCCCCCAATACTTACTTTTCTCCAGCAACTTTCCGTACTAATTTGGCTTCTGTCCCATTTACTTCCAGCTCCCAACCTCCGGACATCTTGGGGAGGGACTTATGCTTCTGTATCTTCTTTTCCTCCTTAATTTCATCACTCAGGAATTCGACAAAAGCTTTGTCCCCTACAATGAAAAGCCATAAGACACAGAAAAAGAAGAGCCAGTCTGAAACATAAAAATAACCTGTTACTGCAGCCAGAAATCTGGACTTGGACTGTTTCTAACACTTCTGCTGTTGATGGTGTCTGGGAACTTAGGCCAATTCACATTCATTAAGCCTGTGTCCTCATCTGTAAAAATGCCCTAACGGCACCAGTGGGAATTCTGCAAAAGTGACTGCGAACAATGAACCATTACCACGTTTCACCAAAAGCAAGAGAATTCTCAATTACCCTGACCATGCAAAATAAATGATAACCATTCTATAGATAAGAGAGGTAGGGTGAGTTTTACTTGAGCCAGGGTGAGGATTATAACCTGGGAAGGCAGTTTCCACAAAGGAAGAAAGCATTCCAGAAAAGCATGGTTTTCAATACAATCTTAAACCGTTTTAGAACAAAGAACAAACATTAAACACATCCAGGATACATATTCATCAAAGTTTCAAAGAGGTATTCAGTTGCAGATTAGCAGGTCAACACGACCCTGATGGCGGGAAAGGGACTAATACAGGCGTTACTGATAGGGCGTAGGAGGGGAAGTATGCATTCTTCTTTTTTTTTTAATAATTTTATTTATTTATTTTTCTCCCCCAAAGCCCCAGTAGATAGTTGTATGTCATAGCTGCACATCCTTCTAGTTGCTGTATGTGGGACACGGCCTCAGCATGGCCGGAGAAGCGGTGCGTCGGTGCGCACCCGGGATCCGAACCGGGGCCGCCAGTAGCGGAGCACGAGCACTTAACCACTAAGCCAGGGGGCTGGCCCAATGCATTCTTCTCTTAAGAGAGGGCATTCTTTAATGGTCAAATCAGATGTACAACGTATCTTTGATAGACCATAAATCAGGCTTCTTTAGTTCAAGCTGAATCCACTTTGAACCAGAATGGCTACCCCATATACCCCAACATGTGAAAATCCCGTCATCCTCTTTCACTTGCCAACAGACATAACTACGCTACTTTTAACCACACCTTGAGCCTTCCCAAAGTTCCACTTTCGACAGACTAAGGATAAAGTCAGCCTTCAGATTTAACTGTATCTCTCCCCTCAAAATTAAACACTTGGAGGATCGGGGAAATGTGATCACACGTGGGTTTAACCCTCTGATTGTCAATAAATGGGAACACGTTCCGGACCTCGGGCGACGGCTCCGGCTGATCCACCCGCGGTCTACCCTTCCCCGCCCGCGCCACGGGCCCCCACCCCATCCAAGACTCTGCCCCTCGCGGCCCCGGCCCACGTGCGCGAGACTCACCTTCCGTGTGCAGGGCGCCGCAGCCGCAGGCGCAGGGCCCGTGAGGCCGCAGGAGGCCCGGCCGCCGCTCCGACCCCGCGCGCACGCTGAGCAGCCCGAAGGGCCGGGCGCACGGCCGGGGCGCGGGCTGCAGCAGCTGCCGGAGCGGCGGGGAGAGCGCGGCGGCGCGGAGGCCGGCGATGGCGGAGCCCAGGGAGCGGGGCACGCAGCGCAGCAGAGGCAGCATCGCGCAGGCGGAGGCAGACACGTGCGGATGCGGAGGACGCCCAGGGCCAAGGCGCCCCCTGACCGAGCGCGCCGCCGGAAGTCCCGCCCTCACCCGGGAAGCACTTCCGCGCCGTCGCTTTGCAGACCGAGGGCGCCGTGGGCGGGACTGCGCCCTCTGCCGGGGGGTCCTTGAATCCGGTAACTGAACTTTAGCTGAGCAGGCCTGAGCTTGGTGTCCAAGGCTGTTTAGTTTGCCAGCATCAGTTCTCTCCAGTGGCTGCTCTCCAAATTTCCATCTACTGTTCTCAAAGCACGCCAGGCTTTCTATGACTTCAGTGCGCTCTTGCCGCTCCCAGCTCCCAAGACCAGCCTCCAAGGTCATCCCCCTTAAGAGGCCTTCCAGGAACCTCCTCCTCTCTTCTATGAAACAAATAGGGACTCACGCCTGTGGGACCTCGCCCCTGTGCTTCACTCTCCTCTCAGCAGAAACCTCCTGGCACTGCGAGTTTAACTGGCAGCCTCCCCTTCCCTCCACCAGAAGGGAGCTCCTGAAGGGCAGGATCCCTGGTTAATTCCTGCCACGGCCCCTCTGCACCCTCCAAGCTTGCACCCAAGTTCTGATGGGACATCATTTTTCTGGAGGCAAGAAGCCATGGCTTCCATCAGATTTAGGTTAAGAACTGATGTTCCGGGCCTGCCTGGTGGCATAGTGGTTAAGTTCGTGACCTCCCCTTCATGGCTGGGGTTCGTGGGTTCAGGCGTTTGGATGCTTCAGCAGACCTACACACCACTCATCAAGCCATGCTGTGGCGGGGTCCCATATACAAAACAGAAGAAGATTGACACAGATGTTAGCTCAGGGACAATCTTCCTCACCAAAAGAATTAAAAAAAGAACTGATGTTCCCACCTTACCAGGACACCTAGGATATATAAGGTACCAAGAAAGTAAGTCATCCCAAATTAGTGGCCAAGATAAGACTAATTCTTAATATATTCTACATAGCATTCTGTGAAGAAGGGAAAGGAGACTCAAAAAGAAGCCACACACATCATGTACAAGATTCATTTATAATGGACTTGGTACTCATGTGCAAATTTGAGCATTATATGCAAGAACTGATGTTTCTGTAGAGCTATGTCTGTTTTGAACAAGACCAGGCTCTAAAAATACAACATAAAGCTGAACCAACTTGATTTCTTCTGCAAGTTATAATATTCTAATCAAATAAAATACAATAAAACCATCACTTCCCCACAGGTGCAGTGTTTCCTTATATGCTCAAGTAATGGTATCTTAAGATGCCTGGCCACAGTCCCAAGCACTTCTTGACAGCTGGATTAAATGGATTTATGCATCACAGTACATTATCAGTGTTACCCACAGAGCAAAAACGTGTCTCCATTCTGGCATCTCCTTATAACCAGCAGAGATGCGACATTACATCGGGGTCTTGACCAAGGACCGGTGCTGGCAGTCCTGCCCCTTGTAATGAAATCTGTGCTGCTCTGGATGTTTCAGGCTCCATGACTACCAGAAGCAGAGAGCAAACACCTGAGATGTGTGATCTGCTTGGAGCGCATCTCCTGACACGAAGCTGCGCATGGGAGCTGGTGATTTCCCCAGCGGTGGATTTCACAGGTTGAAAAAGAGGTGTCACACCATCAGAGATTTTACCAATTGAAAAAGAGTAGCTCAAGATTGTATCGCAACATCACTGTGAAACACTTAACTTCCTTAAGAAAGTTTAAAGTGTTCTGTTCCCTGCAGCTCAACAGAAATAACTGTTTATTTCTTTGTAGTAACAAGTGGAGTCAGAATGGATTTTCCAATCTGAATTAATCCCTGAGCAGGTATGTTAAAACTTAACTTTTTAAAAAGCCCAATAAAAAACTACTGTATTAAAACTCTACCAGAATGTTACAGTGTTAAACTTATTTCTGTACAGAAACATTAAAACTACTTAGAAGCTATTTACATTTACTTAGAAGCTATTTACCCCTTACTCTGGCAGGAAAGAATATACATTTCCAGAGACTGTTCAGGATGGACATAAATTATCCGAAGTTACATTCTACTTGCACCAGAGAACACCTCTTGATAGAGAATTTGCTGAGGAACATAATAAATCACCCCACTCCCAATTTTTTACCAGCATGATGAATGCTTTATTAAAAATACAATAGTTCCTTTTACTAAGTCAGGCTAAAGATCCTAGGTCTCTATTAAATAAATGAGAAAAATACACTTTAAAAAATTTCTGAAAAAATTTCAGAAAGTCAGCAACAGTAAGAATAAGTCAATCTGAGGAAGAGCCAGCTAAAAGTCTAAGAATTCAGTAAGAGAGGGTATATAGGATCTGTCGAATCCTGTTCGGCCTAAGTGCAACTATTTCTAACAGAAATAAATCACAAGTACCCAGACAGCCTTGAACACTGGCTAAAAGCTTGCCTGCTCAAGGCCACGGCTCCCGTTGGAAAGCCTGGGCCAGCCAGACGTACACAGGCCTGGACAGAGCGGACCTAGGACGGGGCAGGCCAGCAGGCTGCGGGCTCGGAGAAGAGCTCGCTGGACCCAGAGGGAAGAGACCACCCACTGTCTTCAATCTGAAGAGCCTCTGGGGCAGTCTGGTCCCCTGCTTGTCAACTGCATGATTCACTCTGTAAGTGATGACGGAAATATTGCACGTGTGTTTAGACCAATGTAGCACAAGTAAAGGGCTAAACCTTGGCTGCTTCTAGGGCAAAACATTCTCTGGGGAAATATTATTTGCTTCTGATAATCAAATAGCTAAGAAGAACTTTTGGTGTCATTTCCCTTCTCAGAATATGAGAAAAGGAGGAGACTGTGGAGACCCTCTAATTCCCTCTGACAAATGTGGAAACTGAGCCTGGAGAGGGGTGGATGGCTAGGAAGCAGCAAGGCTAGGTTGTCCCTAAGAAGAAGGACAAAAAGATCACAGAAAATAAATAAGATACACACCAGAAAATAAAGAATATATACACCAGTCGTGGCAGGTGGGGCGAGCCACTGCTGTCTGGGTTCACAGTGACCACTGGCCGCTGTCCTCCACCCCACTCCCAATGGCCCTCTGCCCAGGGGCCCTGCCAGAAGAGAGACAGCTGAAATGTAGCACGGCGTCATTCCCTATGCTCACATGTTTCTATGTGCCCAGTTAGAGAGAAAAATGGCAACTGGGTATGCTGGAGGCATCACGCCACAAGGACAGTTTCCCATGTCTACACTTGACACGATTCAGAAGATACAGATCACCCCACACCCAGGAAACTTCCACGTCTCCTGAAAGCACAGATGGGGATATGAACCAGAGAGGCACCGAGGATGAAGAGACACAGCCCAGCGTCCTGTGAGCACTCCTTTACTGGTCTCTGAGAGGGCCACACCCTGGGGAGTGTTCACAGGGGCAGCCAGCCCATTAGGTGAGACACAACAGCATCTCCCTCCTGAAACTTCTACAGAAGTCAATCTCTTATGCTTTCTGTTTAAAAACTTCATACAGATAGATGTTAAAATAGATCCAAGGACAACATCCAACTCTGCGATTTCCTATGGTCCCCTTCCAGAAAATCCCTCTCAGTCACAGGAACTCAGGCGGTTTTGTTGTACTCAACTAACACCATGGAGAAAGCAATAACATCAGGCATAAGGGCTCACAATTCACCGTATGTTCATCGCAGGCCGGGCACAGCTCTGGGTACTTTGCATTCATTTTCTGTAAACCTCATAACTCCACCCCTGTAAGTATTATTATTACCCTCATTTGGCAGATGAGGAAACCGAGGCTCAGAAGTTAACTAAGTCACCTAAAGTCACCCAGCAATAACCGAAAGCATAATTTTGAAGTTTCCAAGGTAAAAATGGTATGTACACATTTACACAGTTCAGTCTTCAGGGTTTAAACAAAGACGCTCTCGAGCTCCTGGAAGTCAGGCACATTCCGCTACATCAAAACATGCCACCTCTCTAGGCGCCAACCTGGAAGTCAGCTATGCGGACAGCTATGGTCCCAGCTCCAGGCACCAGCAGATCCGGCTCAGTTTCTGGCGGTTCTCAGCTTCCTCCTGAAGTACTCGGGGGCAGCCTCATACAGCCACTCGGCGTCCACGACGCAGAGGTCCCGCATGTAGCACTTGTTGGTGTAGAGCAGCTCGGTGTACACAACGCAGGCTGGCTTGCAGTGGAAGAGGACAGACGAGGGGTGGATGGCCACCGGCTGGTGGGTGTCCGTGGTGGCATAGGACCCGTCCGGCTGAAGCTCGGCGGTGCTCATGAAGAGGCTGTGAGCCAGGCAGCGGCGGACGCTCTCCATGTCTCCGCGGGATGATGTGATTGGCATTGACATCTGTTTCAGGGGGAAGAGAGAAATGGAAGAGCCCAAACATTACTGCTCAGCAGCACATGGTATTTGGAGCAACCACACCTAAAACACAGCCCATAGTGCAGGCCTAATGAAGTGGAGGTTGACACAGGAGGTGGTTACCTGAGATGCCTCGGGGAGCAGCATGGGTGGGACAGAGGCAGAGCTGAAGGAGGGCGGACTGTAAATAGGGAAAGTGCAGCCTGGGAGAGGAAGGACGGGGAGGGAGATAGCCATCTAAGCTGCCACACTACAGACGGGTTGGGTGAGCCAGCATCCCACTCCCTCACCGAAACATCCACCAGGATGTCTCAGGAAGCAAAGGGCTTTCCCTCTCCCTCTGACTACTCATCCTCTCCTCACTCCAGTTCAGCTCACACTCTGCCGCTTGTCCTACAGCACAGCTCAGTCGTTCTTCATCTGCTCAGAAACCTTCAATGTCTCTCCTGCCCCAGCAAAACAATGCAAACTTCCAATAGTGAAGCCGTGAATGAGCCATCCTGAGCATCCTGTGGTCCTCCGAAATCGACTGCCTTCTCCTCCCTAGCCCGTTCCACGACTGTGCCTTCACCAGTTGCTCCTGGGAGACAGAAAGCCCCTCCGCCCTGAGGCGAGAGGTCAGTCATCAGTCCCTCTCCTTGCTCCACAGCGCTTGCTGAGTGGGTCACATCACCTTACCTGCTGGCCACAGTGGTGGACACTGGGTGACCACACTGGGTGACCCACTCTGGGCCAGCTTCTCCCTTCCAGGCATTTGGAGGCTGAACATGGGAAATCTGACCAATCTCTTTAGTCTCTTGAGAAGAGAGGAGAGGGGAGGTGGAGGAAAGCAATGCCTCGCGTGCCGAGGCAGGAGGCGAGGAGAGGGAAGCAGGCAGAGAGCAGCCAAAACAAGAGGACGAGCAGGCCCAGAGAAAGCTGCCCCGGCTCCTGCCGGCCTTTTCTGGTCCTGTGTCCCTGTCCCTCTAGAGCTTAAGTATTTCCTGCCTGGAGGTTCCCTGAGATACTCTTGATCTCTCTTTTTCCTCTTTAAGATGCTCAAGGGGTTTTGTTTTTTGCAATCAGCTGATCCTGGTCAGATGAAGACCCTCTTTATCTCCTCATCTGTGAAGATGTAGCTCAGGTGGCACCACCTCCAGGAAGCCCCCGAGTCCTACAGCTAATGTGGTCTCTCCTACCAGGCTGCCAGCCTCACCACTCAGTGTGCGATTTAGAGCAAATTACTTAACTTCCTTAGGCTCTAGTTTCATTGTTTGCAAAATAGGATTAATAACAGAATCAACCTTATAGGAGTGTAAAGAGGATTTCAAATAAAGCAATCACATGAAAAGTGTTTAGAACAGGGCCTTAAGTGCTGCGTAAACGATGGTGATTATCATTATTATTGGTTCCTTGCACGAGTTATTCATTTATACATATGTCAGATCTCCCCTCAGATTGTTCCTTAAGACACTGAGTCTTAGGCACATCTGTAAAACCCCAGGACTCTGACCAGTGCCTGGCATATAAAGAGAGGCATCATCAACCCTCAAGAGTCTTAAGTTCAGAAGTAATAGAGGAGCACCATTTGTACCGTCAATAATAAATTGAGAAAACTCACGAAGCCAAGGGATTGGTCAGGCAGGAAAACTGATCAAGTACAAGAGGGGTTTGGAAAAATGTGTATAATACAGAACACAGTAGGCTAACAAGAGGCTGCTGGCATCAGACACAGGCCTGGGTACAGGCGACAACTGTCTCCCAGGAACGTGCAGAGGCTCCCAGGACCGTGGAGGGGGCTCTTAGAAGAGGCCTTCCACACAAAGACATTCACCACAGAGTTGCTTATGACAGCAAATGTGGGCACTGTCTCAGCGCTCAACAACAGGAGACGCTTGCATAAACTACCCCCACTTCTTTTTTTTTTTTTTTGTGAGGAAGATCAGCCCTGAGCTAACATCCATGCTAATCCTCCTCTTTTTGCTGAGGAGGACCAGCTCTGAGCTAACATCTATTGCCAATCCTCCTCCTTCTTTTTTCCCCCAAAGCCCCAGTAGATAGTTGTATGTCATAGTTGCACATCCTTCTAGTTGCTGTATGTGGGACGCGCCCTCAGCATGGCCGGAGAAGCGGTGCGTCGGTGTGCGCCCGGGATCCGAACCCGGGCCGCCAGTAGTGGAGCACGCGCACTTAACCGCTAAGCCACGGGGCCGGCCCTACCCCACCTTCTGAGGTAAAATGTGGAGTGTCACACAGCCATTAATACACACATGACAGGACTTTACCACCTCATGTACTCTAAGAGAGAATATAAGTTAACAGAAACCTTTTTGGTGGATGATGTGGCAATATCTATCAGAATCTAAATTCCCCATCTAGAAATTCATTTTATGTGCACCAGAGCACAAATACATATGTAGGAGGATGGTCAGTACAGCATAACCTAAATGATCAGCACCAGGGGCTTGGTTAAATAAAAGGTAGTGGATACAATGAAATGATACGAAGTCACCAAAAAGAAGGAGATAGACACATACAGACGCTGAAAACAGCCCAGGCACAGTAAATACTCAAGAAATCTGCCAAGTGGAAAAAAGCAAGTTGCAAAACAAAATGTATATCACATTTGTTTTAGGAAGAAAATTTTGTATATGTGTTCATGTGTATGTGTACACACACACACACAGACATACACACAAAAACATACATACACAGGAAAAAATTCTAAAAAGATCTACACTAGACTGTTAACAGTGGAGGGGCAGGATTATGGGAGACTTTTAAATTTTCTGCATTACATATCACTGTTTTCTGCACTGTATCAATTTATAACAATTATGCACTGCTTTTATAATCTGAAAAAAATGACAAAGATATTCCCACTAAAAAAAATCTTGAGAATTCTATTAAGACTGGAAAAGGCTTTTACAGTTTATAAAAGCTGAATATAAATTATACATACAATGTAACTAACTATGCAAAAAATGCATTTAAATACAGGGCCATGAGGAAATAAATCATAATGGTGAGAGGTGGAATTGTGGGTAATTTTTACTTTCTTCCTTAAAGTTTTCCTTCAATGAGAGTTTCTTTTGTAATCAATAGCAATAAGCAATTAAAAATTTTTCACCTAGAAAAAAGTGACAGCTTACTACCCAAAAACACACCAGGAAGAAACAGTACCTTTAAGCAGATATCCCTGAGCTGTGCTCTGACTTCAGCCACCAGCATCATATTCTTGCTGTTGACAAAATTCTCTTTGCACCAATCCTGAAGAGGAGAAAAAGAGATATCACAATCCTCTCATTTCTACAAGAGAAAAAAAAATATCAACTGAATTCGGAGGGAAAACTTCAGTTGCCAAAAATAAATATAAGAAATATATATCAAAATCACGAACCATAAGGGAAAATATTAATAATTTAAACTTAAGTAAAACTAAACATTTCCTTATGTCAAGTCACCAAGAAAAAACCTACAGACTGGAATATCTGTATCACTACACCCAATAAAGGATGAGTACCTCCAGAATACATAAAGAACTCCTACAAATCAATAAGAAAAAGACCAACAATCCAGTAGAAAAGTGGATAAAGGATATGAACAATGACTCAGAGAAGAGGAACTGCACATGATCAATAACTGACATGAGGATTCCCAGTCTCGTGGGGAATCATGGAAATGTCGTCTAAACTATAACCGAGATACTATTTCATATCGACCAACTTGGCAAAAATTAAAGTCGTTTTGACTAAGAGTTGGAGAGGATGGTGGAAATGGAGGCTCTCAGACAGTACCATGGGGAGTATGAAGAGGTGGTGACAGCTCTGGGGAGCCACAAGCCACATGCAGCTACCCCAAGACCAGCAGGCCCACTCTGGGTGTCGGCCCCAGAGACACTCTCCCCGCTGTGCACAAGGAGACCCGCCCAGGGTGCTCGCTGAGGTGCTGGAAGTGGGAGCAAGCTGCGAAAGGGGCGGGTGAGGGAGCGTCTCCAGTACACTGCACAGGACACAGAGTGAAGGTACGCTGTCGCCCCTGGGAACTCAGGCCCACTTCAGGACAGTGGCGACGCCAGGGAGGAAGGACTGGGAAAGGAGCAGAGCAGGGCTTTCACCGTATCTACAGCATTTTATTTCCTTAAAAATAAACTGAGGCAAATATAGCAAATTGTTTACAACTGCTAAAAATGGGTGGTGGCTTTTTTTTTTTTTAAAGAATTGACTGCATTAAAATGCAGACAAAGTTAAAGCATGTGGACTACAGAACAATTACTGATTTTATTGAGAAATGAAACAATATATTGCTGTTTTCCATCTTGGTCCAAGGAACTGAAATATCAAAGAAGCAAAAACTACTATGAAGAAAGTTAGGGGCAGGTAGGGAAAAAAAATCACTCTGTAGCTAAGAAATTGGGTCACCAAATACTTACACTGAAGTGTAAGTATACTTATACACTGAATACTGAACTTGCCCACGTTAAGTGTGAGTTAAACACTAGCAGAGCGAAAGGCTGGAATTACCCGTCTTCCCTGGTCATCTCCGTGTGCAGACGTTTCTGAAACGGCACCTGGCATTCTTTTTGTGGCTCCTTAGATAATTCAGCCAAAAAGGGAAGGTGGTCTTAAATCCCATGCCCCAAAGGAGGCGTCGTCTGAGAGGGAAGCTTACCTTATTTCCGCCTATGTTTTTGAAGGTCCGGTAGATGTTGAGCAGGGTAATGTGGTCGCCCTCGCTGGAGATGAACTTCTTCCGCACACCCTGCACTTCCTCCCGCCGGGAGGGCGGGTTGTGGAGAACACTGTCCACAGACAGCAGGGAGACAATGGTCAGTATCTCCTCTGTACAGTGGAATTTGGGGGACAGGAGGATGGTCTGCAAATCAAAATTAACAACTGTGTAAACCAAGTTTCTTCCTAGCTTCTGAATATAGTATTTCTGTATTGATTCTGCAGCTTCCCTTCTAAGGAGTTAAAGGGCAGGTGTTTCTAAAACCATGACTGTATGTTAATGTTACTGTACTTTTTTTTTTGTGAAACAGATGACTGCCTTCCCTGCAGGATTCCAAATTCCATATGGAGGGCTCGTGACTTTATACGAGTTTGAATCCCACACAGAACATAAGTCAGTGTCAGACACAAAGTAGGGGCTGGTAATCATTTCAGAGAAAAAGTGAAGACTGATCTAGAAGCCCTGGATTTAGGAGTCTACGTTGGGATGGCTAACCTGTAATGTATAGAAAGGGGACTGAGGAGAGGGGATCATTTACTTTGGCAAATTTGGGTTCTAGAGGAAATGCTGCCATCTTCCTTCCAATTGGAGTCAGGATCAGCTGGTTGTCCTTATGTTCAAGAGCTCCTAACAGGTCCAGTTGGGCCACGGCTGCCTGAATGTGATCTAAAGAAACAGAGACATAGAAGGGAGCTAAAAATTCAGAAAAGGAAGAAGTTGCAGCTAGTTCAGTATGTGGCGGAGCTTCTGATGACTCTACATCAAACCACAGCAAAGAGCCCAACCACCACTGCCCCCATGACACACTTTCCAAAGCTGCTAATGACCTCCAAAGCTGCTAATGAACTGTCTTCAGTTCAGTTCTCTTTTAAAGCAGTGGTCTGGAATTTGGCAATATGTATGTGAATTCTACACCCAGCCACATGACACTTCGGAATGTCACCCACACATATACTCATACATGTACGGGGACCTGCACCTCTAGCCGCACACACACAATGGAGACAGCAGGTGCTCAGAGGCCCCGGTGAGAAGGACACCAATTACTATTTACCATTTTATTCTTTCTGAATTTTGAACCATGTAAATGCATTACCTATCAAAGAAGAAAGAAGCATTTCTAAGGAGGTAATAAATATATACATACTGAGAGGAAATGAAATATATTAACTGAAAAAACCAGTGTGTAAATGTCTCAATTGATCAGAGAATGGATAAATGTATTCTAGTTTATTCACAGACTGGAATAGTATTTAGTAATGAAAATGCACCAACACAAATAAACCTTACAACACATGATGAATGAAAAGGGAAGGTTATTGAAGAATCAACACGTAAACACGCGGACTGAAACAACATGTTGTCTAGGGACACACAGGCATAGAACAAAACATCAAAGAGAAACAAGGAAATTACAAACAAATGTGGGAGGCAGTGACCCCGAGGGGAGGGAAGGAAGAGGGGGGCTGGGAGGGGCTGGGGGCTCCAGGGCACTGGGAATGGGGGGCACAGGTGTGGTTTTACTACCCCTTCTGCCTTACGTATGTCCTTCCTTTATACGTAGGCATTCAGCAATTAAAAGAAAAAATAACATGTAGAGCGGTGCACGATGTGTGTTGCTATTTGCGTTTTAAGAGACTATCTATACTTGTACATGCACAGATCTTCTGTAGAAGACAACCAGAAAATGGCCACAGTGGTTGCTCTAGGGGCGGGAAGCTAAGAACCTGAAGATCAGGGGTGGAACCCTTGTACACCCAACAACTGTTTACCTTTTTTTTTTTTAACCAATTGCATTTCTTCGCTTAAAAAAGAGACAGAGAGGAAAAAAAAAAGACAAGGAAAATGGCACGTTGAGGAGATTCCAAGTGCCAAAGCTATCATCAAGAATCCCAATTATTTTTGTTTTCTCCGTGGAGAGCTTATTAAAGAAGGGCAGGAACCGATCAAATTCTAGTCAAAAGCAAAGAAACTGATCTTTCCAGTCCTTTTGCTGGCAGAAGTACAATTTTGTTAGGTTTCTGCAGGATCCCATGGACCCCCTCGACTACCTTTGTTGGTTCTGGTGGTCAAGGAACGCAACGGTGAGTGCCCATGTGAAGCCATTACTTCTGCAGCAGGAGGGTGCTGAAAGCACAGCCTCTCCCCCTCCACACTTCGGAGCTTCTTCTCCGACAGTTAATGTTGTCATCCACCAAATTAGACTAAACAAAAGGAGACCACCCAAACACTTTTTGGGAGCGTCCATTTGCTGCTGTTTGTCTCCTTGGATACCTTCCACTACACTGAAGACGCCACTTACCCGGGGAGGGTTTGGACATGAAGTCAAAGGTGAGCACGCTGGGGACTCTCATGGCGAGGAGCTGCAGCACCACACTCGCCAGGTTACACCTGTGAAGAGTGAGAGATGGGCTCGTCCATCTGTCCCTGATCCTCCAGGCGGCGAGTCAGAGCCGTCCACGGAGGTGTGTTAGTGACAACCCCAGCTCCGGGAAGACACAGCAAGTAGGAAAGGGAGACGCGGGGACGGTGGCAGGAGTGCAGGAGCACCTCAGGCCTACCTCTGGATCTCTGGCACAGTCATCTTCTCAAACTTCTCAAACTCCTCCTCCGTGTAGAGCCGGTAACAGATGCCACTGTCCTCTCTGCCAGCCCGTCCTGTGCGCTGCCAGGCCTGGGTCTTGGACACCCGCTGCACAGCTAGCACCTCCAGGCCGCTGTCTGCAGGGAGAATGGCCCACATCAGCGCTTCACTCAGCACATAAACTTTCTACAGTGTGGACAAAAAGAAGCCTCAGAACACCAGTGATCCTTTCTGCAGTGCATGAGTCCAGAAAAACTCAAGGCTAAAGCGGAAAGCACGAAAGCAGGCTGCTCTGCAGTGAACCGAGGCCTTGCAATGAACACTGTGAGACCTGTTACTGTAACAAGAGAAAAACCTCGTGCTCGTAGCAGGGGCCCAGGAGAGCAGATTTCAGGGGTCTTGGCTTAGATCACGGGTGATAACCACTCCCGTTCGCCCAGGACTGAGGGGTTTCCCAGGACTCGGGACTCCCAGTGCTAAAACTAGGACAGGTGCCAGCAAACTAGGATGTTGGTCACCTTATCAATCAATGACTCGGAAATGAAATGCCTCCAGTCCCCTGTGCGCTGTATCCTCCTTCCCACCTCCATTATAAAAGAAAGACAATGTGATCTTGTGACTCCTGGGAGTAAATGAGACTCATTTTCCTGATAAAGGTGTACTCTGTGCCAGGCACTGGAGAACCAAGCCCTTTCACATACATTATCCCCGAGAGATACACATGTGAAAGCCAGCACACTCGAACGCTTAGTAATGCACTTCAATTAAACATTTGGGAGCGATAATTTCAGCTACCTCAAATCCTCTGTAGAATAAAGCAAGATATAAAATAGCCATGAAGAAAAATGACTTTAAGCAAGCTTCCCATTACATAGTCTCAGGAAATTGCTAGGGTCTCACCCCAGCCTAGGGGTCTGTTTCCTTCCTGGGAAACCTGGAGCTCAAACCAACCATGCTCAACCCTTATTTCTGACGAGAACTTCTGATGTGGTGTCAGGCTGTCCCTGGCTTTAGAGCTGCCATTCCCACCCAACTTCTGACGGGTCTCAGACTCTGCCCAGGTCCCTGATCCTCTGTTCCCAAGTTTGCTAAACCTGGGCTCCTCTTTCCCACCTGCCTTCTTGTCTACATACCCGCCTCGGGTCTCCCTTCTGGGCCTCACTCTCATCTCGCTTGTGGTGCCTGCCACTCCCCAATCTCAGTTACAACCATGAAATGCTCATTTGGGGGACACCGTGGGACTACGGGAAACTCCACAGATGCTCACTACACACAGAAGAGACAGTCACGAGCTACAAATTCTCACCAGGGTTATACTTCTTTGCTTTAACCATGCCCGTGTCAACTACATATTTTATTCCTGTAATGGTTATGGAGGTTTCAGCGATGTTGGTTGAAATGATCACTTTGCGATAGCCCTAAAAGGAGGAAGAAAACCAAAAAACCATATGACACACATATGATTCAGAAGTTTTAAAACATATTCCTCACCGTTAATTTCCACAATTCACTCACGATCAAGAAAAGATGACTTTGTTATTAATGACAGTTATTAACATGGATGGTCAGTCATTAAATTGCTTGGGGGCAGGGGATGTTCCAGTCTTAAAAGCTTGTTTTGAGGCGATGAGATGCAGTGGAACAGGCACAAGATACAGAAGCAGGTAGACGTGGGTTGGACTCCTGGTCCTGACAATTACTTAGCGTATGCCCCTTGAGCAATGGTAACTTCACCTCTTGGGGCCTCAGTGTTTATAAAATGGGATCATAACCTACCTTGCTGGTTCTCGAGAGGGTGAGAGACAGTGTATGTAAAGTGTCAGCACAGTGCCTGGCACAGCACGGGCACCCCGTAAATGTATTACGGACAAATGTGGCTTGTTTATGTTGGTCCTTAGAAGAGTCACTCATTTACCTTTCAGCTTTTGCCTCTGCACTCCCCCCATCCCGACAGCTGCTCCCCCGTTCTTAACACGGAAGAGCTGTATCTGTAGCTACATTATATTCCTGCAGCTTTTCAGCGAGTATATCTGAGCATCCCATCCCACACACCTTATCCGGAGTCTGGTGACAGACCTATAGGCTGCACGGGGGGACCCATCTGGGTGCCCAGGGATGGGGCTGGGACAGGGGAGGCGGTGCACTCACCTTTGGGGCCCCCTGGAAGACGCGGAGCTGCTGGGCGTAGGGTAGGGAGGCGTACAGAGGAAGGACAAGCATGGAAGGGCAGCCGTCTGGGAGGTGCTTCGCGATGTCTCGGCAGGTCTTGCTCATTGCTTCGATCTCCTCCTGACCAGTCAGGAACACCAGGATGTCCTGAGAAGAAGGGGCTTCCTATAAAAAAGGTAGAGTGGAATTACCAGGCGTTGATAGAAGTGCAGGTTGCACAGAAAAAAAAGCAATCATCATTGATGAGGTTTCCCAGAGTTATTTTTCTTAACTGTGGAGATGTAAATGAGCCTAGATGTTGGTACTTCCCCTGGGAGAAGACCCTTACCAATAAAGCATAAAGCTGTAACTTACGCAAGTTAGCCAGCTATGTTTAAAAACCAATTAAGGAAATTTTGAAGGAAAATCACCAGACTGCTTTTGCAATAAGAACAATACCATGAAAAGCACACTCAGGCAAGCAAAGAAAATCTGCATAAAGCTTCCTTCTTTTCATAATCATCTTGAAAGTTGAAGCTGACAAAAGAGAAGATAACTTAGGGAAATCCTGCTCCATGGAAATGCCAGGAGCAGCCCTTATGCAATGACGCCACCAAAAGCACTTCCACACAGCCAAAGGGCACACTGCACTCAGACACGCACTTGAGACCCTGAGGTTAAGTGGGTTCTTCCCCTTGCAAAGGAAGAACATACAAGTGTTCAGGACACACCCAGTCACCTGAGCTTTCTTTGAAGTCTGTTCAGATCCATTAATCTGTAAAGTGCTTGAGTGGCAAAATAATTGAAAAAATGTTTAAGAGTAATAATAATTATATATGTGTGTGCATGTGTACATATGTACACACATAACATCTATATATATAAATATATATATTATGTGTGTGTGCACGTATTTTTTCTACCCTGGTATTACCAGGACAAATGTTCAGAGGTACAAATATACAGGCTAAAATCTAAAACAGTCAAAGCTTCATCAAGGGGAGGACTCATCAAAGCCACCATGTCACCTGAATGCACCTGCAGGCATCATTCACGAGAAATCCTCACCTCAAGTTTGCTTGTAGCAGTTAAACAAGGCAGATCCACCTTCTCCAAATACTATCAAAATGACAGTGAAGGTATAAGCCCATTAAGACAAAGACGATGGCAGAAGACAACAGAAGAGATCAGAAGTTTCAACTCTTTTTTTTTTTTTTTTTTAATTTTATTTATTTTATTTTTTCCCCCAAAGCCCCAGTAGATAGTTGTGCGTCATAGCTGCACATCCTTCTGGTTGCTGTGTGTGGGACGCGGCCTCGGCATGGCCGGAGAAGCAGTGCGTCAGTGCACACCCAGGATCCGAACCCGGGCCGCCAGGAGTGGAGCGCGTGCACTTAACCGCTAAGCCACGGGGCCAGCCCTCAACTCATTTTTGAAAGATGGAAGAGATGGGGGTTATTTTAGAACTATGAAAGTAATATCTGGGGAAATAGCTAAGAAATTGAAAGTGGTTACTCTAAAGAGCAGGATATGGGATGCGGAAGGAAAAGCAACTGCTGTTTTTTATGAGCCGTTTAGAATTAACTACTTGACTTTGTCAACTTTAAACTACACATGCATTATTTAGCGTAAAATAAAAATTAATTAAAAAAAATATGCCTCAATTTTTTCAGAAAGTTAATGGGAAGGTAAAAACAGTCAATCTTATATAAATTAAACAAAAATGAGGTGAGAATCACTCAAATTTTTCACTACATGTTTAATAAAATGAGAAGAGATTTTGAAATGTTTCTCTAATATAGTTTTTTTTTCCCCAAAAAGAAAACTCTAAATTGGAACCCATCATTGGGTTTTTTAAAAGGAAGTAGGAAATATCAGAGGACACATGTAGTAAAGGAGACAGTGTTTCATGACTTATTTCCGTTATACATACTGTGTACTAGGTTGCAACATAAAATGTGCTTCTTACTGGGGGTTACGACCCAAAAAACTTTGTAAGCCACTCCTCTAACATATGGAAGTTTTCTGGCTCAGCTGGGAAAGATGCTGGTCAGAGTGGAATTATTTTTCTTTTTAAAGAAAATAAGAGAAACCATAAAAAAGGATAGAAATATTCATCTTAATGATAACAACTCACAAAGTTGTTTCATTCAGTAGCTTTGCTTTGTCAGGCTGAGTGCTCTATCAGCTACAAGGTGAAACAGACCTTTTCAGGAATCTGCACCCGTTCCATACCTGGTGGATCTGGAAGACTGAGACTAGTGCGGCGTGCAGGTAATCATGCTGAGGCTGTTTGGTGTAAAAAATCTGGATTGGATGCTGCCGACCCTCCAGGTAGAGGACGGGGGCTCCATTGAAATACTGAGAGAACAGGTCCACGTCCATCGTAGCTGACATGACAATCACCTACAGACGAGATGGAGGGGAGGATGGGACACAACATCGGGACAGCCTTTCCGTGTCCCTCCCAAGCCCTAAAAGCAGATGATGAGGCCTGTGCCACTCCTGTCACGGTTAACTTTCTCCCCGGTTCTGAAGCAGTTGGGTGAAGGGGAACACGCTGAAGAAGAAACACAGGCCTCTTTCCTAAAGCCTGCTGTGCCTACCTTGAGAGGTAGCTTCCCCAGTTCCTTTCGCCTCCTCTGTGCAGCTTTCACCACTCCAAAGAGCACGTCTGTGTGGATAGTCCGTTCGTGGGCTTCATCCAAAATGACACAACTGTACTTCCGAAGCAGGGCGTCTGAAATTGCTTCACGCAGAAGCATGCCATCTGTCAGGAACTTGATCCTGGTGTCTTCTGAGGTGACATCATCGAAGCGCACTGTATAGCCAACCTGTGCAGAGAAATCATTCATTCATCAAACACTTGTTGAACACCCACTATGTAACTAGCACTGTGCCAGGCACTTGCATTATTACGGTGAACAAGATCAACATCCATCTGCCCTGCTCCTTCGAGAGCATGCAGGCCAGTGGCAGACACAGACGACAGACATGTACCTTTAACTGCAATTACGATGAGCATTACAAAGAATTTAAAACTAGCCTCCTTCCCCCAGTTACTTAATAGCTTCAAGTGAAGCTATGTACAGATATGAAAAGATGTCCAAGATGTTTTTAAGTGAAATGTGTAAACACAAACACAAATAAATTTGACTTATATACAGTTCTGGGATTCATTCTCTCTCTCTTTTTTTTTTTTTGTGAGGAAGATCAGCCCTGAGCTAACATCCGTGCTAATCCTCCTCTTTTTGCTGAAGAAGACCGGCTCTGAGCTAACATCTATTGCCAATCCTCCTCCCTTTTTTTTCCCCCCAAAGCCCCAGTAGGTAGTTGTATGTCACAGTTGCACATCCTTCTAGTTGCTGTATGTGGCACGTGGCCTCAGCATGGCTGGAGAAGCAGTGCGTCAGTGCGCGCCCGGGATCCGAACCCGGGCCGCCAGTAGCGGAGTGCACACACTTAACCGATAAGCCACGGGGCTGGCCCCTGGGACTCATTCTCAAAACCCACATATTTGTTAGAAAAATGCTTACAGTATTTTAGAAAGATATATACATCAGAGATTTAATAGAGCTTACTGAAGCCTTAAAAATGCTTAAGGAAAACAACTAAGTTATCCAACTTGCCAACAGATTTTGAAAGCAAAGCAAATGGCAATGATAACCTGTCAGACCCACTCATCTCTCAGGAACTGATGTAAAAAATCCAAAAACTCTGAGATAGGCCTAAACAATTGTGGCAAGAAAGAAGTTTGCTATGTATAAGAAGTCTTGTTCAGAAAAATAAAAGGTAGGGTCACGGGGTGGTGGGTAGAGGGGCGAGAACTGTTAGTAAAGAAGGAAATTAGGTACCAGCTTCCCGAGTTCAGTTCTCTTCTCATCTGAGACCCGAGTAGCAAGAGAGATGGCAGCCACTCGGCGAGGCTGGGTCACGGCAATGATGCCCTGGCGGCTGATGCCCCCTTCATACAGGTATTGAGGGATCTGAGTCGTCTTCCCAGAGCCAGTTTCCCCTAGGAAAGAAAAAAGTCTCATTTAAATGCAAATTGAAACAAATGTCACCAAAGTCAGAAGGAAAAGATAATAAAGAATACTCCATACTCGAAGTTGATAAAGCCACAGGAAAATGGGCATTCATGTATACTGCTGGTGGAGTGTTCACTGTTTCCGGGAAGGTCAAATTATATTAGAAAAATCCTTAAAAAGTTTATACCCTTTGACCCACAGTTCCACTTGCAGGAATTGATACTAAGGAAATAATTAAAGATGCGTATAAAAATATAGCTTCAAAAATGTTTTATTCAACTTTGCTCATGACAGCAAAAAACTGGAAATAATATAAATGTAACTAGGTAACTAGTGTAGTAAAAACATAAAATGAAATACAACTGCTATATAAAAATGATGTTGTACCTTTCAAAAGAATAAAGGAGATTTACACGTTCTGACACGAAGAGACATGCGCTCATGCACTGCAGCCATAACCAACTCCTTACCATTCCCTCGCCTGCTGCTTTCTTGCAAACCCTCTGCCTTTGCCCACACTATTATGAAATACCTGCTCTCAAGCTGTCTGGCTGACAAACTCTATAGGATGAGTTAAGCCTCAAACTCTCTCCCCTGGGGCCGCACTGGTGGCCTCTGCTGTGTTCCTTAGTGCCTTGTTCATCTCTCTGTCAGCACTGACCACCCCAAATTGTGTGGAAATGTTTAAACGTTTCTGTATCAGAAGCTCCTACAGGGCAGAGAAAGTTTGTCTGTCTCTTCCATGTACTTGAACATCCTGCATACAGTAAGCACCCAATGTTATTCCTACCCTCTGGGGGTTCCTTTAGCAGTGCCTAATTAGAACAAAGAACTCAGTAAACCTGTGCGCGCTTCCCCTCTCTTGCTACCACTACACCTCTCTGACCTCAGAGTCCTCCAGTCCCATTATTCATATTTTCTCCCCTCTGACTGCTCATCCTTCCTGACCTAGACAAGAATCATGGACTAAGAATTTGATTCTTCTCCACTCCTCCTACTGAACCCACCAGGCAAAACCCCAAACTTGGATCAATGTCTCCCTATCCATCTGTTCTGCTCCTACACCAGGCAACTGAGCATCGCTAAAATAAAATAACCCAACTGTGCGGATGAAGACCTGAGTTTGTAGTGGGGCCAAATGCACCTGGGCACCAGCACTACTATCGATCCTCTTCTTGTTTTTGCAGCCTGTCTTCTGTCCCCATCCTCCCCAAGGGGCTACTTGAGGCCCTGTGACTCCCATTCTCAGCAGAGCTCCTGTGCCTACTTCATAGAACAAGTGAAGTCCTCAAATGTGATCTCCCTCTACCTCTCCCTGCAAGCTTTTCTGCAGTCACTCCCATTCTTACCTCCTTTCTCCAGCCCCCAGCCTCTTGAACATCCTTCTCTGTATTCCAGGCCACTGTGAATCTAGCCGTTGCTGCCAAGTGCCTCCCTTCCCCACAGCCCCTGGGCTCTGCTCTGTTAGTGCCCAATTTCCACCTTCAGCCTCCCTCTCCACTGAGTTCTTCCCCTCAACCTATGAATACTTGTAAGTTCTCAGCCCCCTTCCTGCTTTTTCTTAAAACAGAAGCCTGCTCTCACTGCCTTCATTCCCTCACCTCCTACTTACTCCTCAGCCCAGTGACAAATCACCTCCTATCCCCCACAGCTCTGCTGAAATGGTGCTCAATGGGATCCACAATCAACACCTCACATCCAAATCCAGTGGGCATTTTTTTAGTCTTTGTATTACTGGACCTCATTGCTGCCATCTGTTCACTCCCTTCTTACGACTCTGTTGCTGCGACTACTGCTCTCCTGGGTCTCCGTCCCCTCTTTGCAGGCTCATCCTCGCCGTCCTCCAGGAGCGCCCCTTACTTAAACATCAGGGATCAAAGCCCCTTGCAATCAGTCCTCGACCCACAACTCTGCCTCTTAGTTCATGCAACAGAAACTACTACTTCCCGACAGAACGAACTGTTTCTCGCCTCCACTTCGCTTCCCACGCTGCAGGCTCTCCCCTCTGGGCAGACTGCTCTCCTTCAGGGACCACCTCCCCCGCTGCATTCTCCCAGACTGGCTCAGACCCACTGCTCTAGGCTCCCAAAGCCCCCGGTACACCACTCTACCCTTTCACACGGAAGGTGAGTCTTTGCCTAACACGTCGGTCACTCCCACTGGGCTGTGAGCACCTCCAGGGCTGGGCTGTCCGACTCTTCCCCGAGGCCCCTCTCCGGGCCTGGCACAGAAAAAGCGGTCAGATTTGTTGTAGAAACGAATAAAAGGGGTGAAAGGCACCTAAGAAAAACTGTTCCCGCAGAGCCAGGAGCGGGGAGCCAGGAAGGACTCGCCCGCGCGGCCGGCCACTCACCGATGAGGACGGCGCTGTCCAGGTTCCGGAGCTGGGCCAAAAGTTGCCCCCGCGCCTGGAAGATGGGCAGACTCCGGCGCTGCAGCTCCACGGCCTCGGGGTAGGGGCTGCCCGAGGGCTGGGCCAGGGGCGGCTGCTGCCTCCGGCCTCCTCCGCCGCCGCCGCCGCCGCCGCCCGCAGTCAACAGCATTACCACTCGCCTCCCGGGAGGACAGGGCCCGGCGCGGCTCGGAGGCCCAGAGGCCGGCCGGAATCTCTTGGCCGGCGGGAAGCCCGCCTCCTCGGGCATGTCGGGAGGGCACCGCGACGGGAGGCGCGAGGGCGCGCAGCTGCTGCCGCTCCCTGGACCAGACAGCTAGCGCGCGCCGCCCCTTCCCGCCACGTGCTGGCGGCTCCCGGCGACCGTCGATGACCTCACGGCCACCCCAGCTTTTAGGAACGAGACTGCAACTCCCAGCATGCACTGGGAGCTTGGGAAGGCTTTCACTTCCTGAGGGCGGGGTGAGCAGCGTCTACGGTACAACGGAAAAAAGGCCCAGGGCGACAACAGCAAAAGACAGAGTGTGCCGTTGCGTGGGACCTTAACCTTGGATAATGAGAATCTTTTCTCCTTGACTGTTTTATTGTTCTGGTAACACTCTTTCCGGTAAACACGCGTTTTCCCTTGTCCACAATAATACTCGCTTTTCAAGGAAAGGACTTAATTTTGTAAAGTCAAGGAGGAACACACAAATAGTTGCATTATTTGATCCTCTAAATTACTTATGTTATATGGTAAATATCACCAATTTACAGATGAAGAAACTGAGCCTCTGAGATTACTTAAAGTCATTCAGATGTCACAAAATCTGAATGTTGAAAAGGATACTGGTGATCGTCTTGTGTTACGGAAGAGGAAAACGATATATATTCTATGAAAATCATATATTCTTCTCAGAAAATGACTATCCCAATGGACGTGGCCTGCTTCTGTAATACAAGCACGGAAAGAGGGAGTTCAATGGAACTAAAATTGACTTTTACCCTTCCTTTCCCCAGCTTCTCCTACCAGATGGCAAGTTCTCCCCAGGGCCCTCCAGCCCCATCATTCACACACCAATGAAAAGATTCAGAACTCCAGGGGGAAACTGGGATATAACTAGTTCCTCCTTACCCTCCTAAATTCAGAGCTCTTAGATAATTTGCTAATTCGCCACAGGAAGACTGGCAAACAGCTCTTTGCTCTGCAAACAGGAAATGTGATTTCCAGAGATTTCATCATACGCTTCAACCCACGTGAAGGACTTTGGGCATCTTCTGAAGTTCATTTCCATGAAACTCACCCTATCTGTGAACCTGTTAAAAATCCTCTTTCCTCCAGGTCAGTGGTAATTTTCCTCTAGTTTCTGACAGTATAGTGACCAGGGGTTACTGAAAATGTGCACATTGAACTAATAGCAGATATGTGTTTAAGAATAAATTGACAAAATTTCACTTTCTACCCCTAAGTATTATCTTAGAAAGGCAACTCAAAACTAAAAGGGAAAAGAACTTAGTCTGTTCAGGCTGCTATAACAAAATACCGGAGACTGAGTGGCTTACAAACAATAGTAATTTATTGCTCATATTTCTGGAGGTTCGGAAGTCCAAGATCAAGGCACCAGCACGGTCACCTTCTGGTGAGGGCCCTCTTCCTGGGTTAAAGCTGCCGCCTGCCTACTGTGTCCTCACATGATGGAAGGGGCTAGGGATCTCGCTGGAGCTTTTTTATAAAGTATTAATCCCATTCATGAAGGTTCTACCACATGATTTAAGCACCTCCCAAAGTCCCCACCTCCTAATACCATCACATCAGGCATTAGGATTTCAACAAGTGAATTTTTGGGGGACACAAACATTCAGACTATAGCGATAACTAAATGTTAAGTCTCAAATTATGGACCTTGAGTATGTAAAAGACAGACCTCAGCCCTTTTTCCCAGTGTGCTTTCCCGAGTAACCTAATGCAGGAGACATATGCTGCAAATGATTTCAAGAGCCCAGGTGGGTGATATAAATGGGTGAAATAATCTCTTGATAGAGCACATACCCTGTCTCTAGAAGCAGTCATTAGTTACCTCTAGGCAATAGCTGCATGCAGGCCTGGTATTGCCAGATCTTCCATTTTTTTCAAGAGAAGTCAAAAATGAAGATTTTCATGTGAAATCCGTCAATTTTAAATGTTGGCTCAAAAAAAATTTTTTTAAACGGTACAGGCAAATTAAACCACTTATGTAGGTAACTCGTCCATAATTTCTGGCCTAATGACCCAGCTATCCCTCCAAAAGAAAGTCCCTTGTGGTTAAGTGGCTTTCATATGCAGACAACCACAAGCTAAAAAGTATTCAAACATTATCTGGGGTCTTCTTCCAAACAGTATATTGTCAAGACACATTTCATTCTTAACTGGACTGAGATGGTCTGTGGACTTAACTATCTGTTCTTACCATGACCATACCAGCCAGTGGTCTGGCTTGTCTGACCATCAAACCACTCCCCTTAATCATGTTGAGTTTTGCTCCATCCCGCTTTGAGACAGTCATAAGCCTCAGCAACTAAGTACAAGCTTGCATGCACACAAATTAATCCCTCTATAATTAAAAATACCAGATAATAGTTTGCTGATCGATAAACAAAGTATTTATTCAGCACCCATGTGCCAAGCACTGTGCTAGGCACTGTGGTGGATACAAAAATTTAAGACATGGTCCCTGCCCTTAAGGAGCTTACATTCTCATGAGGGAGACAAGACTACCATACATGTACCAGCTAGGAACAGTACAAGACAATATATAATTTGGTGTAAGAGTATGTCATACAGACTTGAAGCTTTATAGGGATTCAAAAAAGAAAGACAATGAAATAGGCCTTAGTGTCAAGGTTTCTTGAGGAGCCAGGAATGGGGCCAGGCCTTGAAGGACTGAAGAGACTTATATCGAGGTCCCTGTTTGGTTGAAGTGGGAGTAAGGTTCAGAGGAAGACAACAAGTATGAATTTGATATGGGGGCTTACTAAGAAGTCACTGTGGATTTCTGAGCAGAGAAGTGATCATACACTTGAACTTGATCATACAAAGTTCAACAACTTTAATGCTCATAAAATATGCAAGTAGTTTAGGGGATGTCCTACAGAACACTGAAAACAATGGCAGTATTGTGACTAGCAACACGGATGGCACTCACCTGTCAAAGGAAAACACAACCACAACATAGAATGCTATCAAGGATAGATGACAATTCTAGGAAGCCCCTTACCCAACATGGCAATAGCTCTAATATTTCCTAATTTTCATAGGCCCCACAGACAGAGTGAGGGTTTCATTACCAAGATGCAGGACCTGGGTGCTCTCTGCTTGGAGAGACTACATAAGAGGTATGAAAGATATTAGGAAATACAAGAGTGACACGGAAAAAGAACAAGTGGAAGAGAGAAACAAATAGAAATCGATAGTGAGAAAAACACACCAAAATGTATATAAAATTAATCTCCTAGGGAGATGCAATTTGCATGTCCATTTTAAAAAAAATGAACATATACTGTATTTCTACAACAAAAAAAACCTATGCTTTAGTCAGGTGTGCTTTTCAGTATTACTGGTAGAATCCAGGAATCCCTTAAATTATATGTATGTCAGGTCAGTGGTTACAAAATGCCATCTATCAAATCTCACTTTTCAGTTGACTGGCATTATGAAAAGGAAGTGTGTTCTGGGAGAATTAAGATCGAAAGGTAAGTTGGGAAGAAGTGAGGACTCTTCCTTACGTCCAGGGCAGCCTAGGTATCCTGTTAAGCAACACAGGGCCAGGGATGATGGCAGTGGGACCAGCCAAACTGGTAAGAGGTCAGTGGCTGAAATCACCACTGACCAGGACGCAGTGCAGTGGCACAGCAGCACATCCTGCCACGAGGAGCTCTTATCCCACAAAGCAGAGGAACAAAAATCCCATAACTGACTGTGTTTACGCCATCAATTCAAAACTTGTTCCCTATTTACCCAGTCATTAATATGTACAGACATCCCCTACTTAAATGAACAGTGAACAGATTTTAGGATTAAAATTTTACCACAAAAGTTTCATGAATTGGATAACTCAAAGTTAACTAAGGGAGAACAAATAAAACTAGAGAAACCTATTTCTAGCCCCAAAATAAACATTAAAAAAAAACCCTTCTAATTAAATTCAAGCTTTCCTGAACAAACAAGATATGACAAAATTTCAGAATCCCATAAGGATTATACATTCTAAGATTGGCATTTAAACTTCAAAGATTTTTTAAAACCACTTAGAAGAAAAAAGCAGTCCTATTATCCCAAGTTCCATAAAATTGCAACAATCATGTTCAAAGTTACTGACTAGCAACATGTAAAATATGTATATTAAATTCCATTACTTATGCATATTCCATTTAAAGATATTAAAATACTTTTCACAAACAATCCAAAAATTCCCACTTAGGTTCTTTACTATGTTTAATCTAAACCTCATGTCCATTTTTCTGAGGAAAATCTCACACTCTAGGAAGCTACCACTTAAGTGAGCTGGAACTAGTGGGAACATGTAGATCCTGTGCCTACATGCTATTTATGAAAACTGTTTGAAATAAATAATCTCTTCCCTGGGGGTATCCGTTTTATTCCTCTGGGTTCTCTGAACTACTTAAGCAGTGTGAACGCAAACCTGTTGAAACTAAGGGAAGTTAATATTTTAGGTATTTATTGAACCACAGGCATTAACTGCCTACTTCTGCAGACCCTGTAAAATTTCTGCCTGATTGGGAAGGTACACCAGGTAAAATTCATTGGCTTTTCATGAAGCAAATGTCAAAGGTCAACCAGCAAAAGACCCAGGAGAAATGGATCCTTGCCTAACTGCTACCTGTTTATCTGGCTCCAAAGTCAACACTCTAACTTGTTTTCCAGATTGAAAGAAGATCTTCCTGTTGTTTTCCAAAAATGTGGCTATTACCTGTCTTTCCTTAGATATTTCTTACTGGAGAAATGCAAGCAGATGCCATACTAGCTTTCCACTTATAGCTGACTCTCCTATAGCTGAATTCCTGCTGCCACAAGAACCACCCTCCCCCATTCTTCCACACTATATGACAACTTGAAGTTCTGCAAAACCCAGACAGAGAACAAACTACCTAGACAACAGAACTAAATCTTCTTCCTACTGGAGCTGGCATTCTGAATTAGTCAGATGTGTATACAGCCACATACTTCCAATGGTGAAATGAAATCCAGTCAAAAGCTGTGAAGACACAGGAAGAGCGGGCATAGTAAACTGCTCTGAGCTCAGACCTATGCAGGAGAGCTAGAATACAGTATCATAATTTAAAAGATCACACACAAAAGCTTTAATTCAGTGAGAGAGAGATGGAATTCAGTTTTATTTTGTCCTCTCTGAAACTTCCATTTACACCATGGCCTCATCTACCAAAGAAGAGGAGGAGAAAGCTCTGCCTATCCCACAGAACTCAAGTACTCATGTACTTGTTCGTTAGAGGTGGCAGGGTGTCTGTTTCTCCAGTTTTTTGGCTCCAAGCGACTACCCTTTCAGTACCAGTGTAGTGAGGAACCACTGGCCAAACTGTTGGAAATGTCTTCTGGATTAATCAGTGTACCATTTCATAAAGTGCTTCTGGAGTTAAAATCCGTCAAGCTGTCAAAAGTGTCCACACTTTTGCAATACAAAGGATAAAAGAATCCCAATGGGTGTGTCACCAAGTCCTCCCCAGCGGGGTCTCGTTATTGGCACTGCCACTTTAACCGCCAAGGCGCTGGCCCTCTCCCCAGGCGAAGCCTCCCGGCCGCTCTTCAGGTAGTGGATTGTAGTTTGGATCCTCATCTGGTGTATCAAAAATAGCCTTCCTAAAAGATAGGCAACAGATATAATTTAGTCCCAGAGTCATCTTAGGTCCTAATTACTGCAAGAACTGTAAAGATCCACATGGTTTCCACCAATGGACAAGCATTGCATCTGCCTGCCAATGAAACAGTTATATTTTGAAGGTATCCATAACAGTAAAGATCCACATGGTTTCCACCAATGGACAAGCATTGCATCTGCCTGCCAATGAAACAGTTATCATATTTTGAAGGTATCCATAATATTTAACATTTACATTAACTTTTACCTCCTTTACTAATTTTAACTACACAAGCAATACATGTATGTTGCAGAGAAAAGAGGAAATATATATAAGCAAAACATCCTAAATCCCCAGAGATAATCATTATTGATGTTATTCATTATTCTTCCAGAACTTTTATCTACGTAATTTTACAAAACTTAGATCATATTACTTCTGTTTTGTAACCTGATTTTCACTTAATTTATCCTGAATGTCTCTCCACAACCAAGGTATCATCCAGTATCCATGGACAGATGAATGGATAAACAAAATGGTATATACATACAATGGAATATTACTCAGTCTTAAAAAGAAATTCTGATACATGTTACAACATGGATGAACCTTGAAAACAGTACGCTAAGTGAAATAAGCTGGTCACAAAAGGACAAATACTGTATGATTCCACTTACATGAGGAACCTAGAGTACAGAGTAGTCAAACTCATAGAGACAGAAAGTCAAATAGCAGTTGTTAAGTGCTGGGGAGAGAGGGGAATGGGAAGTTATTGTTTAATGGGGACAGAGTTTCAGTTTCGCAATATGAGAACAGTTCTATGGATGGATGGTGGTGATAGAAGTACAATGTGAATGCACTTAGTGCTACTGAAGTGTATGCTTAAAATGTATAAGATGATAAATTTTATGTGTATTTTACCACAATTAAAATTTTAAAAAAATTAACAAGTTATTCCAAGAAAAATTATTGCAGAGCATAAGAAGGGACAATAAATGTCCAAAACATTTTTTAAGTACTGTTATTATATGGTCATTCAAAATCTCCTTAAAGAATTAACCATTAAAAAGCAGCAGCCCCTATTCGCACTCAGATTTCTAACTGCACTTGCCCACAGCTGATAAAATAGAAATGTATCTGAAAACTTCCATTTTATATTGGGGTCAGAAAAAGCATTTATATTTCAAAATGAGCTCCTTTAACTCTTACAAATTAACAATAAAAACACACACACCAATGGAAAAATATAGGGCTGAACAGGCAATTCAAAAAGGAAATCTGGGGCTGGCCCCATGGCATAGTGGTTAAGTCTGGTGTGCTCCACTTCAGTGGCCCAGGTTCATGGGTTCAGATCCTGGGCGCAGACCTACACGACTCGTCAAGCCATACTGTGGCAGCGACCCACATACAAAATAGAGGAAGACTGGCACAGATGTTGGCTCAAGGCTAATCTTTCTTAAGCAAAAAAAGGGGAAGATTGGCAATGGATGGTAGTTCAGAGAGACTCTTCCTCACCAAAAGCAAAAAAGAAATCCAAATGATCAAGAAACATAAAAATGTTTGCTCTCACAATAGTTAAAGGAAAGCACATTAAAAACTGAGACCCCTTCTACTTCCCAAACATTAGGTAGGGCAGAACAAAGTAGGTGTCCATGCAGGGGAGTGGAGGATGGGGGTGGGGAGAGTAGCTGCCATAGGGAGTCAAGAGCCCCCCTGGGCATGCTCACATGGAGTTGGCCAGGTTCAGGGTGTCAGAGCCTGAATAAGGTAAGGAAGGCATCCCCATGAGAGGGCAGCCCAACATGGGGAATCTGAGGCAGAGCAGGAGAAGCAAGGCATCCATGTGAGGGAGGGGGAGACAGTGATGAGGATGGTTACGTATGGGGCATTAATTAAGTAAATATATTAATGATACTAGGAATCAGGTCTCACTGTCAGTGAGAGTAGGGAAATATGGAAAAGGGGTGGTATAGTCACCCAATGGAATACTACTCAGCAAAAAAAAGAACAAATTACTGATACATGCAACAATGTAGATTAATTTCAAAAACATTATGTTGAATGAATGAGGCCTTATACAAACGAGTACATACATACTTTATGATTCCACCCATGACGCTGTAGAACATGCAAAGCTAATCTGTGGAGGCACAAAATCAGTATAGTGATTGTTTCCTGGGGGATGGGGGCAAGGACTGACAGGGAATCTTGTGGGTAATGGTTAATTTTCTTTATCCTGATAGGAGTTGGGGTTACACATAGATGCGTGCATTTATGAAAACCTGTTGACACACTTGAGATTTCTGTATTTTGTTGCATATAAAGAACTCAAGTTACTGATATATATACTAAAGTATTTATTTATTTATTTTGGTGAGGAAGATTGTGGCCCTGAGCTAAGGTTTGTTGCCAATCTTCCTCTTTTTGCTTGAGGAAGATTGTTGCTGAGCTAATATCTGTACCAATCTTCCTCTATTTTGTATGTGGGATGCCACCACAGCGTGGTTTGATGAGCGGTGTGTAGGTCTGCACCCGGGATCCGAACTTGCAAATCCTGGGCTGCCAAAGTGGAGCACACGAACTTATCCACTATGCCACCAGGCTGGCCCCAGTATTTAGAGAATTAAGTACATTGGGATGGAAAGATGCAAGGACAGATGTACAAAAAGCAAGAACAGTAATAAAATATTAATTTTAGAATCTATGTGGTAGGTAAATGATGTTCGCTGTACAATTTTTTTCCACTTTCCTGTAAGTTGAGAAATTTTCATAAAACATTGGAGGAAAAATATAGAAAGAAAAACACTAGAATGAATCATGTGGATTTGTACTAGAACTGGGAGTATCAGTAGAAACACGTTTTAAAAAATGAATACAGTCATGTGTCGCTTAACAATGGGGATACGTTCTGAGAAATGTGTCAATAGGCGATTTCGTCCTTGTGTGAACATCATAAAGTGTACTTACACAAACCTACTACACACCTAGGCTATATGATATTAATCTTATGGGACTGTTGTTAACTGAAACATCGTTATGTTGTACATGACTGTAGATATAAAAATACAGATGTGTATACACACGTTTATACACTCATATGCATACATATAATTCTCTTGCTCTGTTCATTAAGAGGACCTGGGAACAGTAATGCTCCAAAAGCCATGAGCACATCTAGCACCCAGATCTTGGCTTCTAAATACCGTTCTTCACTAAAACGGAATTAGAGCTCCTCGAAGAAACAGTTGATTCCAGGAAAGCACAAGATAAGTATGGGATATTTTGTTGGGCCAGAAAGTAATAAATTGCTTAAAAAATAAAATGGGAACATATTGAAAAGTACTTAGAAGCCTGTTTGAAGGGGTTCCTATTGGCCAAATCTGGGACAGTATGGGCATCAAAATAAATTATGATAATAAGGGTTTATAATCCATGAATAACACCTGAAACCATGAATTCATGCAGATATAAATTAGTTGACATTTGATAAGGAATGGGATATTTATGTAATCTCAAAGAAACTTTCCATAAAACACTTAAATTACAAAAGGAAAAAAAGTCACTTTACAGTGGAGAAGCCTCAAAGACAACTTAATCAAGTAATCAAAGCAATTACCACCACTTCGACAAATTCAACGAATTGAAATCCTGTTCTAACAGGCTGCAGTTGGAACATGGCATCACTTCTCTGTATTCCTGCCAAAGATGCAAAACCTGAACCTAAACATGAGGGAACATTAGACAAATCTAAATCGAGAGACATTCTAAAAAACGGGCTCATAATCTTCAAAAATGTCTATTTCATGAAAGTCAAGGTAAGACTGAGGAGCTGATCCAAACTGAAGGAGACTAAACAGACATAATAACGAAATGCAACACCTGAATCTGAACTGGATTCTTTTGCTATAAAGAACATTATTAGGACAACTGCCAAAAGGGGAATTGGGTCTGAGGATTAATGTTTATTTCCTGATTTTGAATATGTAGAAAAATGTCCTTGTTTATGGAAAATACACATGAAAGGGGGTCATGGGGCATTAGATTGACAATTTATTTTTAAATACCTAAGGAAAAAAAAGTCCTCTGTACTGTTTGTAATTTTCTGTAAGTCTGAAATTGTTTCAAACTTTCAGAAAAAAATCATAAAAAACAATGAGACACCATCTTATAGCTATCAAACTGGAAAAGGGTAAATATAATACCTCCCACATTTGACAAGGATGTGGGGAAATGGACACATACATTACTGGAAGAAATGTAAACTTGAACATCCATTCTCAATTACAATTTGGCAATAAACAAAATAGCAATTCCACTTCTAAAAATTTATCCTTTGAAAATAATCATGGATGTGTGCAAAGATTTAGCTACTAGGATGATTTACCACTCCAATTATAGAAGGGAAAAGCAAGAACTAATGTCAATGTCCATTAGTAACGGATTAGTAAAATTATGCTATATTCACACAATGAGGTATCACGTAGCAGTCACAATCTTGTAGGACATTTATGGTGGAAAAATGATTATGGCATACCATGTTAAAAAGGTTATGAAATAGCATTTTTAAAAAGTACACAGACAATAAAAGACTGAAGAATACATATTGAAAGCTAACAACGGGGGGCCAGCCCCGTGGTGTAGTGGTTAAGTTCGCACGCTCCGCTTCGGCAGCCCGGGTCTGGATCCCAGGTGCGGACCTACACCACTCACCAGCCATGCTGTGGTGGCAACCCACATACAACATAGAGGAAGACTGGCACAGGTGTTAGCTCAGGGCTAATCTTCCTCAAGCAAGAAAGGTGGAAGATTGGCAACAGACGTTAGCTCAGGGCGAATCTTCCTCAGCAAAAGAAAGAAAAAAAAATAAAGCTAACAATGGTAACCACTGTTCTATCTAAGTGGTGGCATTATGGAGGATTTTACTTTCTTTTTTTTACTTAACTATTCCACAACCAACATCTTATAATAAAAACTCACATTTTACTCCTCAAGTGAGCCCTTTTATTTATTTATTTTTTTAAAAGATTTTATTTATTTATGTTTTTCCCCCCAAAGCCCCAGTAGATTGTTGTATGTCATAGCTGCACATCCTTCTAGTTGCTGTATGTGGGACGCGGCCTCAGCATGGCCGGAGAAGCAGTGCATTGGTGCGCACCCGGGATCCGAACCCAGGCCGCTAGCAGCAGAGCGTGCGCACTTAACCGCCAAGCCACGGGGCCGGCCCAAGTGAGCCCTTTTTAATGCAGTATATCCCAAGCACACAAAATTCTGGAGTAGAAAGAGGTCCTATGAATCAAAGCTCTACCCTCAGGAAACTGAAGTGCAAAAATAAGGGACTCGCTTGAAACCACACAGCTGGTCAGTGGAGCAGCTGTACCTCGTTTCCAGCCCAAAGCTATTTTCACTCTAATTCACTGCTTCTCTCTACCCCCTGCTTGGAAGGCCAGCAGTTCCACCATTAGACACTTTCCTTTAATCAGTTTTGCCCATTTTACTACCTCACCTCTCTAAACTCAGAGAGCAGCTTTCATGAAACCTGCAGGCTCCTCCCTGGGACAGGAGGTGCTAGTGGTCATCCAGGACAGCAATTTCCAAGTCACCCTCAGGACATCCTGAGCCTGTTAACCTTGCTCCTGCCACAACTTGAGCACTGTCTGCCCCTACCCAATTCAAATGCTCCTCAACCGCAGCCAGACTGCTCAGTCTGCAAATATTTACCGACCTGAACCAAGCTACAAGAGCCCCAAAATAACACAAACCACGGACCCTGTCCTTGTTTGTCCGCAAGGAACCCGGTGTTAAATACTCACAAAATAGATGGTGTTTTCAGAATTCTTATTCCACCAGGCTGATTGGGAAATACATCTTCCAAGAAAAAATATATGTGTCCAACTGCAATACCTAGAATCAACCAGAAATAAAGGATGAGAGAGAGGATTAAAATTGCAATTGCAGGTAGATCTACCAACACAAATTCCTTATATTTAGGATGAAATGTCAATATAATTATTAAAAATTAAAAAACCTAATGTTGTAGTCTTTGAGCATATAATTATCAAATAATCCTATAATAGCTATATGTGAAGCCTAGGCAGAATAAACATGAAAAATAGTGACAAAATAAGTTTACAAGTAAAATAATAGAGAAAGTAGTGATAAGACTCTTACCCAAGAGGTCCACAATGATTGAGTTCCCCAACAACAAGGAAAAGCCCATGAGCACCCAGGGTAGAAAGGGGGCCTGGAAATTGAGAAGGCCGAAGAAGTTCATGCGGACATATGGGTTTCTTCGGCTCCACACGTAGACGAGCATTATTGTAAAGGCCTGGCCCAAGAATACTAAGCTCACAAACAAACCAAAAAGCTAGCATATGGCATTAAGGAAAATATCAACATTAAAAGTGTAATAGGGAAGACTTGGCAAGATTCTGTTCTAACGAAGTTCGAATTAGGAGGGTCGAGCAATAGTTACATCTTCAGAAGAAATAAAGCCTGAAAATATTTATCTAGAGCAATCAGGCAAAAACCTACTTAGGCCAAATCATCATTACAATCCAAATCGGGATTGTAGCTACTTCAAATTAATATTCTGCTTTTCATGAAGTTCTTGCCTCTTTGGAAAATGTGTTAATTCTTTCGTCTATAATTACATTAAAGCTCACTCACCATTAGCACCTTTACAGAGGTGCATAAAGCCAGCTGAAGCAAAAACATCTTGTCAGACAGGACTATATTCAAGTCTGTTATATAGATGAAAATTCTTTTTTAAAAAATAATTTATCAGTTTTGATATGACCAAATGTCTCACCAACTTAGTTTAAAAGCAAAGTACACCCATCAACAATAATATATCTGTGCCGGCCCCGTGGCTTAGCGGTTAAGTGCGCGCACTCCGCTGCTGGCGGCCCGGGGTTCGGATCCCGGGCGCGCATGGACCCACCGCTTCTCCGGCCATGCTGAGGCCGAGTCCCACGTGCAGCAACTAGAAGGATGTGCAGCTATGACATACAACTATCTACTGGGGCTTTGAGGGGAAAAATAAATAAAATAAATAAAGTTTAAAAAAAAAACAAAAAAACCCAATAATATACCTAAGATGCTTAATGGTAACCCACCTCGGTAAAAAGTTCCTCTTACTTGCCCACAGTAGAAAAGCATCCTGTCCGACCTCTAGGCTTAGAAAGCTGCCACATAAAGTGTGCTGTAAAATAAATAGTAGTATCCTGAAGCTAAAATCCAGAGCTCTACTTTTATCTGTTTGTTCAGAATATCCAGTGGGTTGTGGGAGACAGACGAAAAGCTTTAGGAAGAGAGAGAGTGTTCTTTCACATTTTCCTGTATTTGTTCTATTCGTTGAAGGATACAGTCATTAAGAATCCACCAAAAAGGAACATAAATACAAAGTCTGCTGTCCGACCTCGGAAAGAGCCTTCTTCTAGCATTCGACAGTAACGATATCTTAAGTTCCAAGTTAAGAAAATGTTAAGCACACAAATATGAACAAAGTAAAACTTAATGTATCACTTAGGTACACTTGGACTTCACATTTTTTGGGAGAAGTCAAGCCTTCGCTTCTATAAGAATGTTTATGAGTGGCAGTGTGGTTACTTCTCTTTCACCAGACACTCTAGGCAAGGTGAAGACCAGCTCTTATTTTACAAGAACTGTTTCTGACTGGGGAACTAAGCCAGACGCCACACAAACATGCTTCTAGTCACCTATTAAACCTTTTCAAATTTGTATTGTCTTTCCCATGTTCACCCACACCATAATCTGCACCATCCTTGCTTTTTCACAACCTAACTTGGAAGAAATCCCCAACAAGAAGCCTTGCGTGATAATCTACTTTTTCAGGCCAGGAATAGTAAGCATTTCTATACCTCAGTTAATAAAGATGCATTATGATGAAAAAAATTAATTATATTTAAACTTAGAATGATATACCATATAGGAGACACAGGAATCCGGCCTAGGGCAGAAATCTTGTCACCCCTACAAGGCCCTCTGTCTACTGCAGATAAGGTGAGCTGTAACTCCCTCTTAATCCAGAGGGTGGGGATGGAGGGGGAATGCCCTGCTCAGTGGCCCCAATTACCATGTGACCAGAGCACAACTCTTCCTCTCTTTCAATAAACCGGAACATGGCAGCCTGGCAGACATGCGGGCCCTGTCTTTTCAGTCAGTAGAACTAGCAACTAAGATCCAAGGAGATCTCAAGTTCTCCATTCCTCATGAGCCCACTCCCAAACCCATACTAAAACTCTGTTAATTATCACTTGGTACCTGCCGATGTTTATTTTGTAAGTATGACTCAAATCACTTCTCTTCTTTGATTAGAATTTTAAGTGACTTATGGGCAAAAATGTTATCATTTTATGGTTAAATAGCTCCCATTTGAACAATGACCTACAAACACCCTCAAAACATTACTGTCCGACCAACTACTCTGTGTACCACTGAGCCAGTACCCAGAAGTTACAGTTAAGATGGTTACAAAAATAACAGGATCAATAGTTTCAACTTATTATTGTATTTCCTAAGTAAGCCTAAAGTTTTTATGTAACTCCATTTAATAAAGGATACAGAAAAATCATGTTAAATAAAAAATTGAATCCAACTGGCCCAAAAAATAAGAAATTGGTGATTAGCCTCCATATCTGTTAAAAGAAAAAAATCAAAAGAAAGATAGATTAAGTAAAACACACCAGGAAACATTTCTATATTAAGACAAAAGAGACATTCTATGACTATGATGGTTGAAAGGCTATGATAGGGTAATACTATGCTCTGAACTAAAAAGTGGGGCACACAATCTGACAGTGGACTTTTGTCCTGCTTCTAGTTGAAAGTCTGAAAGATATCACTCGGTCCCTGAAATTTGTAAGGATAACATGACAGAAAACTTGAATTTGTGATTGTCTTTTAAAAAAAGCCCACATCGTATGGTCAGCCAAATTATGGAAAAAGTTTGATGGAAAGACTAGGTTAATGTGCAGAATAGAAAACAGTGCTTTCACATATGTGGTGTCACAATCTAACAGATAGTCTTGTGATACCAGAGAAAAACTCCAGGGATCTAATATAAATTGGAGAAATGTTTCAATATTAGGCAGTCAGAAACATCAGAGTAAAGAGTAATTCTAAAGCAAATACTCAAGTTCTAGCTTGAATAAACAGCCAACTCCCTACAAGCAAAGACCTAATGCTCTAATAATTAGAGTCTAATTGGTACATGCAAGGACAGTCATTTTCATGTTGGAAACTCTGATATACTCTTCCCTACCCAATCCATCCACATCTGCAATAAAAACTACTCACAATGCCAGAGCACTTAACATTTTAAAGTGTTTTAACATATTTTATTATCTCATGTGATCTTAATAATCCTGTGAGACCAGCAGGCTGGTCCTACCATTCCCAGTTCACAGATAAGAAAACTAAGAGACTTGGATAATTTTTAAATGGCTTGCTCAAGGACACACAGCCTATAGAGGGAGACTCTGAATTCAAACCTAGTATCAAGAGTTAACCCCAGGCAAAATCCAGCCAAGCAAGCTAAGAAGAAGAAATGCTTGGATGGAGCTATGGCTCCCAGCAAAGGCCATGCAAGTGTTGAAGAACACGGCAATAACAAGAGTTCACAGGACTGCTTTATGTATCATTAAATTCTTATGAATTGGTAACTGTTAAGGTTGAAACAATTCATTTCTACATATTAACTACATCCAGGATTTTAGAGCCCTCGACCTAGTGAGGAGAGAAGCATATAAATAAGTCTAAGTACAACGTGGAGACGCTCTAAAAGAAGTATTTGCAGATACCCCAGGGACACAAAGGAGGATGAATCTGAGAAGGCTACACAAAAGCTGCGTGTTGAAAGGCAAGCTGGAGTTCAATGGGTATAAAGTGAATGAAACACATTTGAGACAGAGAGAATAGCATGTGTAGGGGCAGAATTACTGGCTTTTGGGTCTCCCTCTGACTCCAACTATAGCCTTACATGATCATCCTGGAGCAGGAAAACACATCTCTCTTCTAGCATTCTAATTACTGGAAAGGACTATCTGCCTCTGTAATCTAATAAATTGGCATGTTGTTTTAGATATCAGTCTTTTGGAGTTTTGTTACTATGATCTAATCCTTGAAACGTGGATCAATTTAAAAGCACTAATAGTTTCTGAACTGAAGTTACGTTTCTGAACTGGACCACAGTGATAACACCAAAGTGGTGGATGTGCCAGGTGGTGAGTGGACAAAATAAGGGCATCCTGTGAGACTCGCCCTGGGCAGCTAGCTGGTCAGTCTTCTCTCAAACTACAATAATAACTCAGAACTAGTGATTCCTAAATACAGGAAGTAGACACATCAAATCAAAACCATGCAAGGAACTTTAAAAATAAAACACAGATTCTTACTTCCTACCCTTGGTGATTATGATTTGGTACACTATGACGAGCTCGAGAATCTCTTAAAAGCTCCCTAGGTGATTCTGAAGCCCAATCAGGCTGCAGAATCACTGCTTTATACCCTCCACATAAGACTTACAGCCAAATATTCCCACAGAATTCTTTTTTGAGATAGTGTATGGCAGGATTTGCTACTAAAAAGTATGAAAAACAAGTTAAAAAACTGAAACAATCATAGCTGTGATGGACCACTTACTTGAAAGTGTTTAAAGATTAATTCAGGATTGAAGTACAATTGAAAAGGTGTGATCAATTCCAACTGCTGAAATAGAAAAAGAGCTTCTTAGAGCAAATTGGTCAAGAAACAAAATTTCATCATTTACAACAAAGGATTAGTAGGCCTAGCAATTTCCAACTCTCAGTCACTTAGACTCAATCCTTTAAGGCTTTCGTCTTAGGCGGGAAGAGGTAAAGAATTCTCTAGAACTGGTACAATTCTTTGTATCCTCAATACCTAACACAAAGTAAAAGTTTGTTTTATGTTGCAGTAGGCAAGGCTGACATGAAGGCACGGGGCACAGGATGACATCTTAGATACAAGGAATGTAAGAGCAGCTGCTAGGAATCGTGCCCATCGCACGGGCACCACCTGAAACAGCTGTGTGAAGCAGCACAACTCACTCCAAACAACTGAGACTCAAGACCTTGCCACCGCCAGGGCTGAGGGCTTCTAGTCAACCTCTACATCCAGACTCTTTCTTTCAAAACTTTTCTCTCTCGACAACTTCCGGCTTCCTATCCTCGACATCTAAGTTTCTTCATTGAGCGCGCCTTCCTCCCACTAGTCGCCACGGGACCACTTGGCCATCGCCAGAGTTCTAGGACACGTTTCCTGGGTGGGCGGCTCCCGCAGCCTTGACTTGCTATAGGTCCGGCCTTCATCTCTCAGAAACTGACCTGCAGTCCTGATCCTCCACCCCTCTCGGGTCACTGGATAAGCACTCTCCGGGACATACCGACCCCAGAGTGAGCTCTGTTCGCCTCCACCCACCCCTGTGACCAACCCCTCTGGGCTTCCACGAAGCCCAAACCCCAGTTGCCTAAGGACCCGGTCATATCCAGCCCGGATAATGAGAAGCTGGCGCTGCAGCTGCTCACCACAGCGGCGGTGGTGAGGACGCAGGCGGTGGTGTAGGCGCGGCTAACTGGTGGGATCTGCAGGTACTCCAGCCGGAGGCTCTGGTACGCCATCTTCCCCACCGCCGCCTGCCCCCCCCGCTTCCCCTTCCGCCAGTCAGTCCAAGCGGCGGGGCGGGATCAACGCAGGGCCCTCCCTCTAGCCTACAGCTGCTGTCCAATCAGCGCCGCGCAGTCGGCCAGCCACCAATAGCTAGAGCCCTAGGGAAAGAACACCCGCCAATCACGAGTTGCGTCTCCGCCGCGCCCCAGCCTTGCTTCCCCACGCACCAACGTAGGGGAGAGGAGTGTAAGTACCGGTTCCTTCCGCCAATCTCCGCCGGCCACAGCTAGCTTTCCCGCCCGGCCCCTTTACGTCACCAGTCTAGGTGGCCTCCTCCCGACCGGAAAGCCAGCCAATCAGGAGCGCGATAGCATCCCGCCTTTGCTCTCGTATGCTGAGGCAGGTATCTGTCGGAATTTGGGGACCCAGCCGCGCAGCCAATCTCTGGCAGCAAGCGGTGGTTTAAGGGAGGTGGCGGGAACCTGATGTTTGGTCGAATTCGGCACTCTCACGGTCGCTTGGGTGAGTGCCGCGGGGCTGCATTTTCTCTGAGGAGGAGCGGGAAAGGGTGGGACTGCGTTAGGCATCAATGCGGGGCGCTGAGCGGCCTGTGAGAGCAGCCTGGTCCGCCGGGCCGCGGGCCTCCGACCTGATTGTCCCGGCATGCAGCGGGGTCGCGGGGCCCGACGTAAGCCCGTCCTCCGGCCGGAAGTAGTTCCTGCCGGCGGTGTCTGTCTGGCGCTCAGTCCACACAGCTCGCTGAGGAGAGCTGGGCAGCTTCCGCGTTTCCTGTGCAAATATTGATTAAACCGTACTCATCCTGCCCTCAGGAGCTCTGAGGCCAGCAGAAGAGATGGGACAGGCCCGGGATAATAATATCCTACAGTAGGGCTTGGTCCGTGTCCGCAGGGAAGTCCTGACGGGAATTCGGAGGAGACGGTGGTCACCAGGGAAGTGTATTTAAACTGACCCTTGAAGGATATTTGGACATGGCATCCTTGCTTGAGGGAAAGACATCCGGGGCGGGGCGGGGGGGATAGCTCGATTTGGTTGGAACAAAGAGAAGTGAGATCATGGCATGCAAAGTTAAGAATATCGTACTGTATTCGGTGGGTTATAAGGGAGCGCTGAAGATGTTTGGAACAGGGAGTGACCTGCAAGTCTGGTAGTGTATAAGGAAGGAATCAAATGAAGGGCAGGAGGGAGCGGTTTTTCAAAAGGATATGAATGGGTGATTCACAGGAGAAACCTGCAGAGCTCCTATGTTTGAAGTGGTGCTCAACTTTACTGGTAATCAGAGAAATGCACATTAAAATGTTTTTGCCCGTTCCCCAGATATCACCCTCACAACCTGTTGATGAAACAATGCTGAATGTTTTGCTTGCCCTGGTAAGGGAGAACACCACCTCAACAGAGATTTGGCAGTGTCTCATAGGGAAGAAAGGCAAGATCGGGATATTTTGAGAATGGCAAGTTTGGTTTAAGGTGGATCTTTTAGGTTGGGGGCTTGATTAGGATTGGGTGGGGCTCATGAAATAACACTCCAGGATGGGTAGAAACAGCTGAGGCAAGAGTTTTAGAGAACCTTGGGGTACAGATTGTTGATGCTTCCCATTGAAGAGTTGATCCATCTTTGGGGGAGTTCATAATGAACAATTAAGCCACTCGAATAATGAAAATATTATTCTGGTCTCCTAGAATAGTAAAGTCGTGCCAATATAAACAGTAAGTTGTGTGTAGGGGGAGGGAGTGTAGGTAGTTTCAGTCCTCAGTGTCCAACCTCTGTGTGGGACTGGATGGTTTTTTTGTGTGTGTGTGAGGAAGATCAGCCCTGAGCTAACATCCAATACCAGTCCTCCTCTTTTTGCTGAGGAAGACTGGCCCTGGGCTAACATCCATACCCATCTTCCTCTACTTTATATGGGACCCCGCCACAGCATGGCTTGAAAAGCAGTGGGTCGGTGTGCGCCTGGGATCCGAACCTGCAAACCCCAGGCCACCAAGGCAGAGTATGCGCACTTAACTGCTATGTCACCAGGCTGGCACCAGAGATGGTTTTGATTTTCAAAAAACGACGCTGTAAAACAATTTTACGCCTACCAGATTGGCAAAAATTAGAATGTTGAATAATATCAAGTGTTGGCAAAGACATGAGAAAGTTCTACTACACTGCAAGTGGGAGTGTAAACTAGCCTAGACCCCCCCCACCCTCAGCTAAAAAAAAAACACAAAAAGTTCTGGAGAACATTTTGGCAGTATTTAGTGAAATTATGTATGAGTCAACTCTCTGGCCCAGCAATTACTTGCCTATGTAAATACTGTGCAAGTCCCTGAGGAGACTTGTTCATTGTGGGAGGGTGTTCATTACAACATTATTTCTGATAGCAAGGTGCTGAACAAAGTAGGTGTCACAAGGAGAATGGGCACATTAAGTGTGGTATATGCATATGGTAAAATTGATGGAATACTTCAGTCAGAACCAATGAATAAACTTAAGTATAATAACATGAAGTGATTGCAAACATAATATAAAGAAAAATGTAAACATACTTATACAAAACTATTTTTCAAGGCTATATGTCTAAAACCTATTAAAGATGAATTGAAATGAAAGATGAATTGAAAAGGCATGTGTTAAAAACACTAGAGTAGGTTCCTATGGGAGATGAGAGATGGAACAATAAAATAAGACCTTGCATGAGCCAAAAATAAGAGTACCGTGAAATAGGACGTGTTATCAACTCAATTATGCAAGTACAAGGGCCTTAAAAAGGAGGGCAGAGTGTGGTTAGTAAGGGTCAGATGATGAAGACCCTTGTAAGCCATGTTGAAAGAGTTTGAACTTGATCCTGAAGGCATAGGGCAGTGTTGAGGAATAAAAATCCTGCCAAGCCAGAGAATCCTCTCCACAAGACATAGAAAAGAAAGCAGTTTTATTACTGAATGAGCATATCCAGATTATAATGCATTATAGGTAATCTGTGAATGAGATTACAAAGACAGAAATTCTGCCTCGTTTATACGGCCAAGCAGTTAAAACTATTCTGTTTTTAGCCATTACATACATAAATTCTCAAGATTAATGGCATCTTGTCTTCCCATAAAAAGATTTGACTGCACCATTTGCTTCAAATTCTTTTATAAAGTTCATCCTAAATTCACCTGATAATTGAGGTAGCCATTTATTTTAGCTGATTGCCTTTATCTGAAGGAATAATAAAACTTGTCTTATTTCTATGACAAGCATATGGTTATAGCTCAGAAAAAGGTGCCTCGGTTAAAGTCCCACAGTGAATGGGAGATAGGAGTGTTGTGTTCCTAGATCTTTACATTTGAAAGGAATGACTCCTTTGAGTCATTTGAAAAAATGTCGGGTTGTAAAGCTGCCAAGAAGCTTGCTCAGCTTCTAACTGGGATTTTTTTTTCAGTTGGCTAGGTTGGAAGGACAAGGGAGTTGAGGACATTGGCAAGGGAGTGGTTGAAGTGATGAATCATGGAGCCTAAAATGGACAGGGAAAGAAGTGAAGTGGGAGAGACTGAGAGCAAGAAGGAGAGGATCAGAGGGCTGAGAGTCTTGAAGAGTAAGGTATAATATGAGTAAGTAATGAGAGTTGCAAGAATAGCATAGGAAGTTGTGGTCAAAAAGTAGGAGTAGTTGAGGGGAGAGGTTACAAATATCAAGAGCCAGGTGGCTAAAAGAGTGGAGATGGGGTCTGGCCTGGTGGCGTAGCGGTTGGGTTCGTGCGCTCCACTTCCGTGGCCCTGGGTTCACAGGTTCAGATCCCGGGCGCACACCGACGCACGGCTTGTCAAGCCATGCTATGGTGGCATCCCATATAGAGTAGAGGTAGATGGGCACGGATGATAGCCCAGGGCCAGTCTTCCTCAGCCAAAAGAGGAGGGTTGGCAATGGATGTTAGCTCAGGGCTGATCTTCCTCACAATAAAAAAAAGAGTGGAGATGAAGTCCGTTGAAACTCAAGAAAACGAGTCTCTAGGAATTGGTTAGGTCATCTGTCTAAACTTGTGCGTTGTCTGGGATGATAACAGAATTCAGAAGACTGAGCCGTAGGCCAGAGTCCTCAATAAATGAGAGGCGAGAGAAATGAACAATGAGGAGGGGGAAAGGGAGGGTATCGGCTGAGGGAAGAGCCTCAGAGAGGCAAGGGTTTGTATCCTGTTGTGGATGAGTGAGGCTGGAAGTGGCATTGGGTATCAAGGAACACAGACTCCTTATTATTTATTTATTGCTATCTGTAATGTGATTTACTTTCCTCAGATGATTTTTTTATCCAAATGAATTTTTTTCTTTTTACATTTGCAGATTTTTCACAGTCAAAATTAACATTGCAAAATAAGCCAACATGTCTGTCGATCCAATGACCTATGAGGCCCAGTTCTTTGGCTTCACACCACAAACTTGCATGCTTAGGATCTACACTGCGTTTCAAGACTACCTGTTTGAAGTGATGCAGGCTGTTGAACAGGTTATTCTGAAGAAGCTGGATGGCAGCCCAGACTGTGAGATTAGCCCAGTCCAGATTCGTAAATGCACGGAGAAATTTCTTTGCTTCATGAAAGGGCGTTTTGATAACCTTTTTGGCAAAATGGAGCAGCTATATTTACAGTTGATTTTGCGTATTCCCCCAAACATCTTGCTTCCGGAAGATAAGTCTCAGGATATGCATCCTTGTAGTGAGGAAGAATTCCAGCTTCTCCAAAAAGAAATTGAACAGTTACAGGAGAAGTATAAGACTGAATTATGCACGAAGCAGGCCCTTCTTGCAGAATTAGAAGAGCAAAAAATCGTTCAGGCCAAACTCAAACAGACATTGGCTTTGTTTGATGAGCTTGAAAATGTTGGCAGAGATCATGGGACTAGTGATTTTAGGGAGAGCTTGGTATTCCTGGTCCAGAATTCCAGAAAACTACAGAATATTAGAGACAATGTGGAAAAAGAAGGGAAAAAACTGAAAATATCTTAATTTCTAAGTAGTAAAAGGAGCCTTTCAGAAAGTAGAATGGTAAGGGATTTACATCAATGACTATTATTTTAGTAAACTATATATTTTATTGGATTTTCCTTATTCATTCTTTCTCATATTCCACGTCTTCCTCTTTTTTGGTCCACTCTCCTGAAGTGTCTACGTACTACCCTGAACTCATCTTTGAAGCATCTGTTCTTAGAGGCCCCTAATATGGGAAGGGATTCTTGATTCAATAATGACTCATTTGGGGCATGATTGAAGAAGTAAAGCTTTCCCTGGCTAAAGATATTTGTAAAATTGTACCTTGGTCGTGAGTCCTTTGTTAACCTCCATCCTTTTTACTTATTCTTTGGTTGAGACCAAATTAGAAAAAGGTTAAATGAGTGCCTTCTTTATTAACCAGCTGCTACACTGTGGGGCAGCCCACACAGAAGTCTTGCCCTTGCCCAGTAACTTAATTCTACACCAGGAAGTTGATAACTAGTTGAAAGAAGCAAGTAGCAGAAAGGACAACCATGATCTTTAGTAAAGAAGAAAGAAGTTTTTGTTTCCAAAATAAATCCTTTCTATGACCAAGGCCTTGGTGATGGTAAGCAGTTTGCTGTGTTGAAGTTCAGCAGTAGAAGACCTTGGACAAAAGAGAAGCAGATCTCACTGGAACAGAAAAGGAAGAAGCCTGGAACATACCCAAGGAAAAGTTTATATTGACTGATTGTTAGGTGTTTGTAACAATTTTTTTTTCATACTTCAGTTAGTTTTGGAATCTACCTTGTACCTAATATTTAACTTATTTATTCACACTCATAAGCATCAAATATTTAGTACCCTCAGTGGGAAATTTTAGCTGTGTCTTGTCCTTAAATTCAGTGGAGTCTGATATTTCCTTTTGTAATTAGTCCATGTAAAGTGTTAGATCACCCAAGGAAAGGGGAGAAATAGCAATCATTGCTCTTAAGGTATTGCTTGCCCGCATGTCTTCCTAAAGAATGGGACTCAGAGTTTCTCCTTTATGTAGAGGAGTAACTTAGGGTATTAATATTTGCAATTAAATACTCAAAGACACAGGAAGCCTGTGTTTACCTGGAACATGTTTATTATCGAAGAGTCCTTTTTCCAATCCTGTACATTAAATACATTTATTTTTAAAGCTTTGGTTTTTGATATTCTGCTGTCTATAGTGTCATGGTATGTTTCCTTCCTCAATATGACTTTTTATCCAAATGAAAATTTTCTATTTTTTTACATTTTTAGCTTATTTAAAATCTCCTAGTATAGTGGGTTGAAAGGTGATCCCCCAAAAGGTATGTTCATGCCCTGAGGCCTAGAACCTGTGATTGTGCCTTATTTGGAAAAGCGATCTTTGCAGGTATAATGAAGTTAAGGATCTGGAGATAAGGACATCATCCTGTATTATCTAGGTGGGACCTAAATCCAATGACAAGTGTCTTTATGAGAGAAAGGCAGGGGGATATTTGAGACAGAAGAGGAGGAGGCATTGTGACCACGGAGGCAGGTTGGAGTTGTGCAGCCACAAGTCAGAGAATGCCCAGAGCCACCACAGCTGGAAGAGGCAAAGCACAGATTCTCCCCCAGAGCCTCCAGAGGGAGCATGCCCCTGCTGACAGCTTTATTTGGATTTGTGGCCTCCAGAACTGTGAAAATACATTTCTGTTCTTTAAGTCATTAAGTTTGTTATGGTAGCCACAGGAAACTAATATACCTAGTGAAATTAGAATACTAAGATATTCATAAGGAAGTAGGTTGCTTATTAAGGAAACAGCTGAGACCTGGTTAGCCTCATTATACATGCAATAATATGGTTTGTCTGAAGACAGTTAAAATATGGACATGACCTGGATAGAAGAGTGAAATCCACAGTGTCTACTCAGGAGTCCATTTCATGTTGAGTAAGTGCTCAATAATTGTTGGACATTAATACTGTTACTATTTGTCATAGTAGTGTCTCTGCAGGAACAAATTAATCTACCTGGCCCCGTTGTCCTCTAATTAAATTCCGCCCTCAAAAATTCAGAAATCAGGATAATAAACACTTGGTCACCCACTCTGTTCCACTGCTCTATCTCCCATCCAGCATCAGTCTCACCCTATTTTCTACTTCCCTCTACATTAGAGCCTATGATTTTGTAATATCAAATCTTCAATTTTCCTAGATGCCTATTCCCAAGCTTTCTCTTGTGTTTATCTATTTATTCTCCTTTACTGTTGTGCCATTCCCCACTATATACCCCCAAATAAACTTTTCTCACACTGCTGCTGCAAGTGTCAGGCAGCCGGTTAGGGAGACAGTTTGGCGTGGTATTAATAGAAAGTAAAGGGCCGGCCGGTGGCTTAGCGGTTAAGTGCGCGCGCTCCGCTGCTGGCGGCCGGGGTTCCGATCCCGGGCGCGCACCGACGCACCGCTTCTCCGGCCATGCTGAGGCCGCATCCCACATACAGCAACTAGAAGGATGTGCAGCTATGGCATACAACCATCTACTGGGGCTTTGGGGGGAAAATAAATAAATTATAAAAAAAAAAAGAAAGTAAAGAGTGGACATTACTACCAAACTTACAGAAATAAAAAGGATGTGGGGGGTGTTTACGCACACCACCAAGAAATTCTTGGACACCGACTGGGTATCCTACAACTCAATTCTGACAGTACCTGGAGATAGCATCAGATTCCAGAGGTTAAGGGCTCAGTCCCACAACACTGCCCTCTTGAGATGCCAGTCACAAATCCACGTGGTTACCTGTGCTTCTGAACGACTGGCTGTAAAGCAGAGATTCCCATGACTCCTTGGGTTCATTTAATTTGCTAGAGCGGCTCGGCTCACAGAACTCAGGAAAGCTTGTTCACTCACACAGTTTACTACAAAGGATACACAAATCAACAGCTAGATGAAGAGACACATAGGGCGAGGTTCCAGACAAAGCAGGTTTTGTCCCTGTGGAGTTTGTGCCCAGCATGGTGACATGGGCCCAGCATGGTGGCATGTGGAAGTGTTCTGGTTCTCTAACCTGGAAGCTTTCCAAACCCCCTCCTTTTGGGTTTTTATGGAGGCTTCATTACATAGGCATGGTTGATTAAATCACTGGCTGTTGGTGATTGAAGTTGGACTCCTACCTCACACCATATACAAAAATGAACTAAAAATGGGTCAAAGACCTCAATGTAAGAGCTAAAACTATGAAACCCTTAGAGGAAAACATAGGCTTAAATCTTGTTGATCTTGAGTTAGGCAATAGTTTCTTAGAGATGATCAAAAAGCATAAGCAACAAAGGAAACAGATAAACTGAACATCATCAAAATTAAAAATTTGTGCTTCAAAGACACTATCATGAAAATGAAAAGACAAACCACAGAATGGGAGAAATGGACTTGTATTTAGAATATATAAAGAACTCATAGAATTCAAGACAAATAGCCCAATTTAAAAATGGGTAAAGGATCTGAATAGACATTTCTTCAAAGAAGATATACACTTGGCTAATAAGCACATGAAAAGATACTCAACATCATTAGCCATCAGGGAAATGCAAATCAAAACCACAATGAGATACCACTTTACACTCACTAAGAGGACTGTAATCTAAAAAAAAAAAAAGATACATTTTAGCAAGGAAGTGGAGAACTCATACAGTGCTAACGGGAATGTGAAATGCAGCCACTTTGGGAAATAGTCTGGCAGTTTCTCAAATGGCTAAACATAGAGTTACCATATGATCCAGCAATTCCACTCTTAGAGAAATAAAAATGTATGTCTACACAAAAAATTGTACACGAATGTTCATAGCAGCATTATTCGTAGTAGCCAAAAAGCGCAAACAACCCAAATGAACCCAACTAATGAATGGACAAATAAACTGATATATATACATACAGCGGGATATTATTTAGCAATAGAAATGAAGCACTAATACATGCTACACATGGGTGAGCTTGAAAACATGCTAAGTGAAAGAAGCGAGTTACAAAGGACCACATATTGTGTGATTCTATTTATATGAAATGAGCAGAATAGGCAAATCTATAGAGACAGGAAGTTGATTAGTGGTTGCTTAGGGATGGAGGGGTTGGAGGGAGATGGATAAGGGGTGTAGGGCTTCTTTTTGGAATGATGAAATATCATAATATTGATTGTAGTGATAGCTGCACAACTCTGTGAATATACTAAAAGCCATTGAACTGTATAATTTAAATTAATGAGTTGTGTGGTATGTGAATTATATCTCAATAAAGCTGGTAAAAATAATACTAAGAGTGTGTGCTCCAGAAACAATGCCTGGGTTCATCTAGCTCCATCACTAGTGCTGTGACCTTGGGCAGATCACTTCACCTACGCCTGTTTCCTCATCCTCAAAATGGGGAGAATAAAAGAACTAACCTCATAGGGTTGTGAGAATTCAATGAATTCACACTATATAAAACACTAAGCCTGACACATGGTAAGTTCCATTATTCACAAAGTGAGCTCCAGGAAGGCAAGGGTTGTATCTGTTTCGCTAATCACTATCTCCAGTGCTTGATACCTACTAAGCAATGAAACATTTAAAAATTAATTCATTATTCTCCCAATTTCCAGTTCCACTGTTCCAAATAGCTAAATTCCAACTGTCTTCCCCAATTTAAACTTCGTACTGTCCCGTGATATTCAGAAACCACTATTTACTTCACTTCATATATCACCCTGACAACCCAATACATAATAGGACAATTGTCCAAAATAATCTCTCTCTTCATCATTTGTGATCTGCTCAAAGTCGGTTTACTGGATGTCCTTTATTTTTGCCTGCCCAGCATCCATGGTCTTGATAACTTCAGTTTTCCTTTGGGAAACCACCTCTTTCCAATTGCAAGCTATTTTCATGTGACTGTCTAGTAAGGTATCTCTTCTGACTTCTGGCCAAAAGTGGCACTAGGGTCCCACTTTTGGGACCCTAGCTAGGTCAGTAGGACTCTCTAGAATTTGATGCTTGAGCAACATGGCACAAGGACCAAAAAAGAGACCCATTTGTTTTTATGGTTAAACCCTGAAAAGGCTGTCCATCAGTACTCGAGTGGAGAGGCTTGATATTTTGGACAAAGGAACCCCTTATTGGAAGCCCATAAATCAGGGGACAATTGAGAGCAGCGGAGGGGATATGTGATCAAATATCCTGGGATACTTAAACTACATAAGAGGAAAATTGGCCAGGTCAGACACACGAGGAAGCTGAAGGGACACATGGATGGGGTGAGAGTAGTGGAAATTTAATATTAGTTCGAAAATATGGGCCAAGCCTTGGAGCTCAGTGGAATCAGGAATTTCAAGGAGATATGGGGAATTTCAGGAATTTCAAGGTAAGGGGAAAAGTGAGGGCTAAAAGGGGAGAATACAGGGATACGGGAAGAAAGAGATTGGATTTGGGGGTTGGGGTGAGCATAATATTGAAGACAACAGTAATGGGGTGAGTGTTAAGGGAGTCTGGAGCACAATATTGGGGAGACAGTAATAATCCAAGTATTTGGGAGAACAACAATGAATTCTGAAATAAGGGGATCAAATGAAGCTGGATATTTAGGAGAATATTGGAGCCAATGTTCAGATTGTAGCAGCAATAGGATCTAATAATGGTATAGTCATGGGAACCAGATAATTGAATTTGGGGTAGAAAATGGATGCCTAGATTTGGTGGCACAGAAAGAGTCATGATATTTGTGGAACAATGTTCCCACTGTTGAGGAACAGGGAACCTTGGTTTTGGGAATGGGAGGGGGGATTCTACTATCAGGGGATTAGCTGAGGGAAGAATATTGGGGGATTGTGTTCTGAGTAGTCACTGAAGGACTGTACAATGAGGGATAATAGGGGATACGTGAATGGGAGACTATGAGACCAAATGTTTGGAGAACACTGGGCCATATATTGGGATTCAGTGGTTAGTCAATATCCAACGAGAGCGGAAGATCCAATATCCAAGATTGAAAGCTGCAAAAACAGTGCGAGGTACAAATTGTGGTAACTTGGAGACCTAATTTTGGAGAATAGTGCCACTGACTATTGGGGGATTATTGTAGCAAAGTGGCTGTAAAGCACAGGCTGACATTGGGGAAGAGCGGATGTCATACTTGTGGCACTGAAAGTATAGAGAGGCAAGATATTAAGGCGTGTAGTGCTATGGGATTATGAGAAGACAGCACTGGGAAATGACACGGCCCTGATATCAGAAAACACTGAGCTTATAAAGATACAAGCTGGACGAATCGGGACAAATTCTAGAGCTTAGTGAGGGGACTGTCCTGGGGCAGCGGTGTCTTGATAATGGAAGCAAGTGGGGACTAAGCACTGAGGGGCAGTGGGTAACGCCACAATGGGATAATGACAGACCTGCCGTTGGGGGATAGTAGAACTGGACACTGGCACGCTGTCAGGACCTGATATGGAGAAAGACGCCATTGAGACGCCTGTATAGCTATTTAGTGGAGGGAGATGCTGTGTCTTGGAATGCTGGCTAATGGGATGAAGTCTGTTTTGGAGTGATAGGGATGTTATGGAGATTATGAGGTGAAACTGGGAGCACACTAGGAAGTTTGGCGAGCCCACTGCATAGCTGGAAATTAATAGAGAACTGAATATAGAGGAGACTGAAAAAGAGGGATTTATTCCATCAGAGGTACCATAATTACAGACATTTCCAAGTAAAGTATAGGCAGTATGAGAGTGCTATGTTCGACATTAAACATTCATAAGTAAACAGAGATGGCAGGTGGGTAAATAATCTGCCAAGGTGCGTTTCGGTAGTAGGTTTTTTGGGTCTGAGATGACAAACCCCTAGGGGTCAGGTAGTTTTCCAGCGTGAATTCTTGTCCATGACAGATGCCCCCACCCCCTGCGTCTTGGGTCCCTTAGCTCTGGAAGGGCTCCGGACTAGGATGAAGCCGCCCTGCAGTCCCCAAAGGTAACCCTTCGGTAGACCCCAGCTAGGGCTCCAAAGTCTCATCCCGCACAGCCCCCGAGCTACGGGTATGCGTCCCAGGAGGTCGCATCAAGCAGCCTCCGGTCTCACGACGTCCAAGACACGACGGGAGCGTGACTTCCTATCAGGACAGCTCCTCTGGCAATGGGGCTCGGCTCGGCTTGACAGCGGCAGCAAAGCCTAAGAAAGGAAAAAAGGCACAGTCGAGGTCATCCCGAACCCCTGGTGGCGCAGCGCGCTACCCAGACAAACGTCACTCACCGCGTCTAGCGCTCCGGCGGCGTCCGTTGCGCACTCAGGTCCGCCAGCTCCCGCGCTCCGAGCTCTGTCTGCGCCAGCTCGGGGACACAGCTGGCTTCTCCTGGGGCGATGCAGCATCACAGGGCTCCGGCCCAGCCCGGGCCTGGGCGCCGACCCTCCCCGCGGGGCCCTCTCTGGAAGGCCGCGGGTCCGGGTCTGGCTCATCCCTTAAAGAACAGAAGGTTGGGCTCGCTGTGCGCGCCCCAAACACAAAATGACAGGCGCCCTGCGCGTACCCCCACCTCACAAAGTGGTAGGGTCCAGGGACATTATCCTCATTATAAACAGGACTCAACCTCACCCCGAGATTCTAAACGTTGGGGGCTGACTGTGCCCCCTCCCCTAATCTCCAGGTGCAAATAGACCCTTATTTCATTATCGGCAGCTGCTTTGGACGTTTCTATTGATGTACAGTTAGACAAAGGTAGTGACAAGCAGAGAAAAAAAGAAACAAGCATCAAAAGCTAGATGAAGGGGGTAGGGCGCGTTTCCAAACCCCAAAAGCCAAGCCCTTCTTTTCCCTTTCCTCTTCCCTCTGCGGTGCGCCCACCCCGTCCCGCCGTACCCACTCAGGCAAGATGTAAATGGATATAAGTAAAGATGCAGGAGGTGATGGAGAAGGCGATGGCCGCGTAGATAAAGATGGAGAGGTGAGGAAAATGGTCGAGATAGCAGCCCTCGTCCATTGGAGGCGCCTCCTCCTTGGGCGGAGGGCGCGCAGCGGCCTTCGGGGGCTGCCCGGCGCGGCCCCCCTGCGCCCTCCCGCTGGCGCGCCGACCAGCCTTCTTGCCCGCGGCCGACGCCGACTTGGGTGCGCGGACTGCTGGGGGCTCTTCCGGAGGAGGCTTGTCAAACAGGCCTTCGGAGTCAGCGTCGGGGTCCAGGCGAATCTGCTCGGGGTCCCAGGGTTTGCGCTGAAAGAGTTCGTCAGCCATTGGCGAGGAGCCCGGGAAGTTCGGTCTCCTGGGTTTCTGTGGTCGCGTCCGGGCTGGATCCGAGCTCAGTGGGCGGCGGCCGCGGCTGCGGCTCTATTTCTACCGCCCGGGATGGGGCGGCAGGGGGCGGAGCCAGCGGGGCTGGGGGCCTCTGCAGGGTCTGTCCCGCCTCTCAGCCGAGGCGCCGCTTCCCCTGGCTCCTCCTTCAGCCCCCAGCCTGTTGCAGAGGTTGGCTCTCAGCGCCCGCGGCTCTGAAGTCTCTGAGCAGATTTGTGTCGATGGCAACCCGACGCGCGGGGCGGAGGGGGGAGGCGGGGCGGGGCGGGGCGGGGAGGGACACACGCAGGAGAGAGCGGGTGCGAGCTCCTAGCTGGGACCCAGGGGCGCAAAAAGTGATCTTGGCGCATAAAGAACTGAAATGCATACGGCCAGGATCCCAGCTGTAGGCGGAGCTTCCCCAGGGCTTTATTTCTCTGTTTAAAAGAAATATTTATTGTGGTGTCTTTTTTTAAAATTTAATATTTAATACATGAAAAAACGAATACATAATCTTTGTAGAAAAATTGAAAATTAGAAAGCACTGTAAGCAAAAACAGTAACAAACAAAGGCTCCCACAATCTCAAGGCCCAGAGATAGCACGGTTAACGTGTGGGTGCCTTTCTTCCCTCCTTCCTTTCCCTCTCTCCCTACATCTACGTCTATATCTGCATATCTAGGGTTTTCTCTTCCCGCTCCTCACCCACGAACGAACGTAGGATCCCAGCCTTTTATGATTAGAAACAAGTATTTTCAAAGGCCCTCCTGACCTAAGCCAGTTTCTCCCTCTCTCCCTCACCCCCCCAGGCCCCTCTTGGCATCCACCTGGCCCTTCTCTGGCTTCCATTGGTACCACTCAGACTGCTGGACACCAACCATCTCCTGGCACCTCTGTTGCACTCGAAGTTCTAAGGCTAGTTGGTATTCCTTTGTGGGATGTGGGGAGAACAGCCACTAGGACTTATTTGCATGGCAGTGGGTTGGAGGGGTACCTGGCAGGCGCTGCTGGCTGCAGCAGACCCAACTCAAACCATCATCAGGAAACTCACCATCTTCTGCAACTGAAATGCCCAGGGGAACCAGGACCAGGGTGCTGAACAATGTCACCAGGGTGCTGTCTCTCTCTGTCTTACAGCATTGTCAGGGATTTCTTGCAGGGCAGAGCCTACCACATAGTGGTAGGTAGTCAAATATAGTATTTCTTGAATAAATGATGTGACAAATGAATGGCTGTTGGCAGCAGCAGACTCACATTCTCACAGTTTAGCAACTCCAGCTAAAAGAGCTTCTAGTTGGCTAGGATGTGGAGAACATGGAACACTCAAACACTCTTGTTGGGAATGTAAAATGGTGCAGTGACTTTGGAAAACAGGTCAGCAGTTTCGTAAAAAGTTAAACGTCCACTTACTGTATGACCTAGGAATTCTACTCCCAGGTTTCTACCCAAGAGAAATGAAAACGCATGTTTTCGTATGAAAATAGAGAGGTGTACGTGAATGTTGATAGCAGCATTATTGGTAATAGCCCAAAACTGCAAATGATGCAAATATCCATCAAACAGTGAATGGATAAACAAAATGGGGTTTATTTGTGCAGTTGAATAATATTCAGCAAGAAGTGAACTATTGATAAATGCTACCACATGGATGAACCTCAAAAACACTACACTAAGTGGAAAAAGCCAGATGCACAAGACCACAAGGTGTATGATTCCATTTACACGAAATGTCCAGAAAAGACAAATTTGTTTATATAGAGAGAAAGCAGGTAGGTGGTTGCTTGGGACTGGAGTAGGAGAGACGACTAACTGCAAATAGATTCAAGGCAACTTTTCAGAGGATAGAAACGTTCTAAACCTGGATGGTGGTAATGGTTGCACAACTCATTAAATTTTCTAAAATTCATTGATGTGTACATTTAAAGAGGGTGACTTTCATGGTATGTAAATTATACTTCAATAAGACTATTGTTTAAAAAAACCTAGACTGAATTATCTTTTCTCTGGTACCAGATAGGCAAAACAAAACAAAACAAAAACCATGTGATTTGTATTCACAATTCTTCGGGTCGATTGGGAGGGTCTTCTGGTTTGAGTTGATTCAGCTGATCTCTACTGGGTTTTGTCATCTGTCTGACAGGTCAGCTGGAGGTTGGATGATCTAGGATGACCTCATGCCCATGTCTGGAGGTGGGCAAGTTGCCAGTCAGTTGAGTTAGTTCTCCTCCAATCGCCTTTCATCCTCCAGCAGGCTAGCCTGGGCTTATTCACAAGGTGGTCTCAGGGTTCCAAGCACAGAAGAGGGTAAGCTATAAAGCACGAGGACTATTCAAGTCTATGCTTGCATTATATTTCCTGTCCCATTGGCCAAAGCAAATCACATGGCCAGATCCCAATTCAAAGCCTGTGCAAAGTCATGTTGCAAAGTGTTGGGCAGAATTAGTGGCTATTTTTTGCAATCTACCATAGGGGCAAAGAGAGTTAAGCAACTCCTCTATGGTTCTATGGTTATATGTATGGTTATATATATACATAACCAGTAACTTGCAGAGCTAGGATTCTGGTGCTCACACTTTTACTGACTAGGTCGTATGCTGAGTGGGGTTTTCAAGGAGTGGTGTTTGAATGCAGCATGTGGGATGGAGAGGGGTTGGATGTGTAGCCAAAAAGGAATTTAGACTATTCTAAAGGCACTAGAAATCCACTGGAAGATTTAAATTGATTGGCATTTTAGAAAGCTCACTCTGTAGTATGAAGGCTGGACAATAGGGGGAGGGGTTGATGGCAGAGTGACCGCTGAGGACTTTGTTGCATTAGATTTGGTTAGAGATGAAAGGAGGTTGAAGTGCCAGTGGGGATGAAGAGAAGAGGACAGTTGAAGGACATTTCAGAGCTAAAGTGGGACTTTCCTGAGCACTGATGGGAAGGATGGGGAAGAGGTGGGGGTAACTGAAGTTACCCAAGCAGGTCTAGAGGGAAGATGATGAGTTACTGTGTGGCCTGGTTGGCTCTGAGGTCCTTATGGGACATATGAGGGTAAATATCCCTTTGCCAACAGCATCCCCAGGTGTAAGGTCTAAGCTAGCAATCTAGATTTGGGAATTATTGGCATGGAGGGTGTGGTTGAAGCCACAGGCATAGATAAGTTTGCCCAGGAGGGTGGGAAGAGAGGAGGCTTCACAGAGCACCTTGAGGACCATCAGCCTTTAAGGGATGGGTCGAATGAAAGAGTCAGATGAGAAGTCGGAGGAGCTCAGTCTTGGGATAAAGAACTCCAGGGAGTTGTCAACAAGGTCAAACTCAGCAGAAAGGTTACAGAAGATCTGAACCGAGGAAATGCGGTTGCATTTCCAGTGATCAATCCAGTGATCAGAGACATTTGCAGGCCTTACAGTTTGGGTGCTGATGGAGGAGGGAGATGTATCATGGAGGGCTGATATGTGAACGGGAGGTGATGAGATCGAATATTCTTTCAGGAAGTAAGAATGTGGGCCAGCCCCGTGGCTTAGCGGTTAAGTGCATGCGCTCCGCTGCTGGCGGCCTGGGTTTGGATCCCGGGCGCGCACCAACGCACCGCTTCTCCGGCCATGCTGAGGCCGCGTCCCACATACAGCAACTAGAAGGATGTGCAGCTATGACATACAACTATCTACTGGGGCTTTGGGGGAAAAAATAAATAAATAAAATTATTAAAAAAAAAAAAGGAAGAATGTGTTTCAGACTTGGAAACAGAAAGTATGCTCTCCAGTGCTAGTTCTGATACTATCGATAAAATATTTGGAAAATCATTTAATCTCTGTAGGTCTTGGTTTCTCCTCTGTAAAATGGGTTTAAGAATATACAACTGGGGCTGGCCCGGTGGCACAAGCGGTTAAGTGCGTGCACTCTGCTGTGGCAGCCCGGGGCTCGCCGGTTCAGATCCTGGGTGCGCACCGACGCACCACTTGTCAAGCCATGCTGTGGCGGCATCCCATATAAAGTGGAAGAAGATGGGCACGGATGTTAGCCCAGGGCGGGTCTTCCTCAGCAAAGGGAGGAGGATTGGCAGATATTGGCTCAGGGCTGATCTTCCTCACCAAAAAAAAAAAAAAAAAAAGAATATACAACTAACCGGATTGTAATAACAACAATAAAATTAAATAATTCAGTGTTTCCCTAATTGTGATGTTGCACACCCCTGGGGATAAATGAGATGATTTTAGGTGGCATATGAACAACATTTTAAAAAAGGGATCTGTATTTATTTTGCTCGCTTTTAGAAAAAAATATAACCAGCATACCGAATTCAAGATTTCACAGATGTGACTGCTTAGGACAAGTCTAAAATTTTTTAAATGAGTTAAAGTTAAAGAAAAAAACTAAGTAATGAAACTGTACAGATGGCCCACAGATATGGCAAAAAATAACAAGCCATATTAGGAATATCTGAAATTTGGGAAATGCTAGGACAATGTACATGAAAGTGCTCTTAAACTGTACAGCTCTTTACAAACATGAGCAATTGTTACTAAAAAACATACTCTCTTCCCTGGAGATTGTGGTGAGTTCAAGGGGAAATGGAAAGGGAGAGTTTAACTCCCCCGTTATCTCCATCAGTCTCCATTCTTTGATATGGGCAATGGATGTTTTCTCAGTTTTATTTCAAGTGTTATGTGATGCAAACAGTGTCAATCCCCCTTACCTCCTTCCAACCACATTTACTGCCTTGAAGCCCCTTTGCTGTTAGAAATTCTGAAGCCACCTGTGTGCATAAGTCAACATCTGGAGCCTCAGTTTCTCTACCTGGCCTCAAGGCCAAGGGTCAAGGAATTTTTCAAGTTGCAGACCAGAAGGAGAGTATGAGAGCGTGGATGTGTGGGGTGCGTGCAAGAGCTGTGTGTGAGACTGAGGCTTCAAGAAAGCCACACCAAGCTGCCCGTGGAGCTGGATGTGGTAGAATAGGCAGTGGGGGAAGGCTCGGGAGCGGGAGAGAGTCTTGGGGTAGGGCCATGCAGGGACTCACTGGGAGGGGCTGGGGATGAGTAAGGACTGGAGGTGTTAGATGTGATTTAGCTACTGCAGGGCCCATTGCATATTGAGAAGGCATGAGGCTGAACAACAAAGGCAGTGTCCCTAGGACACCTTGTTATTGTCCACCTGGTCCATCTGTACAGAAATGAACATAGTGCAAAACAACTCTCGTCCCCGCCCAGGGGATCCTTGGGGGCTCTGTCTCTCAGATTTGGGAGAGCTTGGCCAGCTCAGTGGGCTCGCCATGGCAGACGCTCTGCCTGTGCCCAGTAATGAGAGAACTAAATCTGCCCCAGGCCAGGGAGCTCGGGACCCCCGAACAACCCTGAAAAGCAGATACCCAAAGGTCCCAAGCTGCAACCTCACTCTCTGCTTGGCACCAGAGTATTCCAGGAAAACCGTCATGAATCCAGGGCCTGGAGCCAGAATCCACTGAAGGCCCAGAATGGACAAAGCCTGCCTTTAGCTCCTGCTTCTGGGACCTGCCCAGAAACACACCCCTCTCAGAGGTGAGAGAGCCGGCCTCTCCCAACAGCATCTGTGTTCCTGGGCTGAGATGGTGGGTTTCCTTCATCATTTAGGGGATCTGCCTGCAGAAGAGGGATATGCTGTCTGAGTGAACAGGAATCAGGGATCTGACTCAGCCAGGCCAAAGGCCAGATCTGAGCAGGGATCAATTTACCATGTTGGTGATGCCCCGTGAAGAATCCCAGGACACAGATACTAATACTAACACTAACACAAACACTAACTCTAATGCTAATACTAATGCTAATGCTAACACTAATAGTAACACTAACACAAACATTAACACTAATACTAATACTAATGATAATACTAATACACTAATACTAATACAAATACTAACACTAATGCTTAACACTAACTCTAACACTAATACTAATGCTAATACTAACACTAATAGTAACACTAACACTAACTCTACCATTAACACTCATGGTAACACTAACACTAATACTAAGACGAATACCAACACTAACACTAATACTAACACTAATACTAATCCTAATAGCAACCAGTTACGGAGCACTGACTGTGTGCTAGGAACTGTGCTCAACATTTCTGCAGAGATGGTCTCACTTAATTTTTATGGCCCCGGGGGTCAAGCACCAGTATTTTCTCCAATGTTCAAATGAAGAAACTGAAGCTTGAGAGGTGAAGGAACTTGTCCCGGATCTGCCACTAGTACCCATGGCGCTGGGGTTCCAGCCCAGGCCCCTCTGACCCGAGTCAGGGCTACAGCCCCCTCCCTACCCTGGCTGCCCACCTCTAGTGACAATGTGCTGCCAGACTTTCCCGGGCCCCATCCTGGGTCTTGCCCTGCAGTCAGACAGGACTGTTCCCTTTAGAAGCTATACACAGAGCAGGAGGCAAAATTCCCAGCAGTCCCCTTTAGCTCACAGTGTCCATGCCCGGCTCAGGAAACCAGCTTTGCTGCTGGTGGTGGTGGTGGTGTATGTGTGGGGGGTGTGTGTGTGTGGGGGTGTGTGAGTAGATGGCCTTCCAGGAATCCCTGCCGTTGGGCTGCAGCTGTTTGTCATCCTGGAAACAAGAACTGTTTTAAAGCTGATTGCCGGATTCTTCCTTCTGCCAGCCCCTGGATCTACGCTCCATGCCCAGGCTGGGGGCAGGGAAGTGAAGCCAAGCATCTCCTTTTCCCACAGGCTCCCACCCAAACCCGCAGAAGATGGAAAATCTCAAAGTGCATTGTAACCCCTGCACCGGGTTGTACTGGGATCAGAAGTGGGTGAGAGGCTATCACCTGCCGAATGTGCTGTGGCACTTTCAGCCCAACCCTGGGACAGCTGGTGCCATGCCCTGCCCCGAGGTGCTGCAGGGTGCTTGTGCCCAGCCCAATCCTTCCTGTGCCACAGCCAGGCCTCCACTGGGAGTGGAGGGCAGCAGTGGTTGCTGAGCAGGGGCAGAGAAGGGGAGCCTGTATGGAGCCTGGGGCTCCAGGGGGCAGGGGAGTAGGCAGCCAAGAACCTGTCTAGGGGTTGTGGGGAGACACCTGGGAGGTGGGATGCCATGTGAGCTGAGGCTCCAAGCCTCCCTGCTCCCCCACCCCGAAATCCGTGCATGCTCCATTGTCCCATCAGACTTCACTTACAAAACACAAAGTCAAAGATAAAATTATTAAGAATTTCAAGACAGTGACAACCAAGCATTAAACTTGAAGTGTGGGGCCGTGTGCAACTGCACTGGTTGCATATGTATGAAGCTGGCCCTACTCACACCCTACCCTAGGCCTGATTTAGGGCTCGGGCGCTGACAGGTTCTCCACCATCATCCGTGAGATCCTATCTTGATCCTTTATATGAACATCCCACAGTGGATTTTCTCACACTGGATAGAGCTTAGAGCTTTCAGATTTCAGCTTCACTCCATGGCGTGGTAAGGAGTAGTTAATGACCAAGTTATATGCCCCTAGAGACTCTTTTCAGCATGTAGGTCCTGGTGTCTCTTCTTCTTCTTCTTTTTTTTTTTGTGAGGAAGATCAGCCCTGAGCTAACATTCAATGCCAATCCTCCTCTTTTTTGCTGAGGAAGACTGGCCCTGGGCTAACATTGTGCCCATCTTCCTCTACTTTATATGGGACGCCGCCACAGCATGGCTTGACAAGCGGTGCGTCAGTGAGCGCCCAGGATCCGAACCAGCGAACCCCGGGCCACTGAAGCGGAGCGCGCGCACTTAACGGCTGTGCCGCCAGGCTGGCCTGCCTGGTGTCTCTTTTCAAGCCTCGTGCTCTCAGCAGCTCACACAGCCTGTGGTGTGTGGATGACCCACCTAACAGGGAAGGCAGGATCTGAAGGAGAGAGAGAACTGCAGTGGCAGTGGGAGTGATCCGAGGAAAACACAGGCATGGCCTGGGAAGAGAGGATGGAGCCATGGGCTTCCCGGTCAGAGCACTTGTCTTACTCTGTGTCATTGCTCCATTCACTGCCTGTGAATGACCATGAGCTCCATGAACCCAGGGACCGCGTGGGTTTGGGGCCAGGGCCAAATACTGCAGAAATACTTCTATGGTATGATGGGTTGTTTTGAATATTTCTGAGACCAGCCAAAGACAGCTCCAGGGCCTGGGCTTTGTGCCAGCGATGACTTGCCCAGCTATCCCCGAGGATCCTTTCCTTCAGACCAGGACTTTCCAAGTCCCTTTCCATCTCTCCTGTCTATAGTAGGTTGTCAACACAAGCATATTCTCAAAGTGTTTGGATGAAAGAATTGTGCTATAGCCTGTGGATTGGCCAATAGGAGCTAGTAGATGAATTACGAGACACACAGGACATTCTTGGATTCAATCAAACTCAGTGACAGAGACTGTGTTGATGTCCTGGACTGTGGGTCAGGCCTGGGACCTAGGACTAGGCTTGGTACTGACTGTGTGCCCCTGTGCCAATCCTTTCTCTTCAGAGGGTCTCAGTTCCCCATTAACAACTGAAGGAATTAATAATACTAGAGTAGGTGACATGAGATGAGTCCATTTCAACATTGTCCATGATGAGAAAACCAGTACCACCTCTGAGGGAAGCAGTTTAGCGAGACATAGAAAGTCATGAGAATATTCATGTCCTTTGATACAATCCTCTCACCCCTTAGTGTTGATTTCAAGACAATGATCTAAAGGTAAAGAAAAGCTTTCTGTGGAAAGATGTGTATTGCAGTAGTGTTTATGATGGCAAAAAAACTGGAAGCAAACTCAGTGTCAGAACAAGAGAATAGCTAATTTAATGATGGTGCATCCACTGCATGGAATCATGCCCAGCCATCAGAGAGGATTATTCTGAAAACTCTTAAGTAGCTTGAGGGATGCTTGTGATGATCTAAGTCAGTCAAAAAAGCAAGATTTAAAACCACGTGTGCTAAGACGACAAAACGAAAATGTGTTCCTGTACAGAATTGCACGAGAGGGAAGAGTGAAGATGGTCATTTTTGCATTCTTTGGGTGGCGAGATCATGGGGCAGTTTTGTTCTCATTTTTCCAGACTTTGTGTACCATTGTTGTATTATTTTTTGTACAATAAAAGCAATTAATAGATGAGAAAATCTAAGTAATGGACCCAGTGGCCACTTGCAGGATTAACAATACCCTGTGATGTTCTGATCAGTGCCCACCCAGATGGAGGACCTTACTCAACTGTCAGGGTGGCCCCCTGTTGCCTGGCAACCACCTGCTAGACAGCGGTTGCTAGGAAACCAGGGACAGAGCCAGGACTCCTGACTAATACCCAGCGTCCATACTGCCAGTCTCTTCCCCTCAGGTTCTCCACCATAGGGTCATACTCCTGTCTAGGCATTCCTCTTCCTCTCCTGCTCTCCTTCTCCTGCTTCCCTACCTGCCTGGGGCTAACCTGCCAGCAGCACTCTATAGGCCCCACAATCGTGGCACCCACCACAGCACAGGTGATTACAGGTTCCATAGGACCCTCTTCCTTTCCCTGTTCCAGGATTAGGGCCTGGACTAGAGTGTGTGCATGGCTTAAATCTTAAGTCTGTAGTTATCTTGTCATTGAGACAAGCATTGCCTGCAGCCTCTACATGGGCCTAGGGCTGGGAAACCCTTCTCCCTCTGGGAGTGATTCTCTCAGGAAAGACACTGAGACCAGCCCGCGGTCCACCACCCCAGTAGAGTGCCTGACCCAAGGGAAGCATTAAATCCATGACCTTTGATTGAACTCTTTGATGGGGGTTATATGTACATCTCCCTGTTCTAAGTAGCTAACTCTAAAGAGAAAGAAAATTTCCTCTAGGGTGGGTTCATCTGAACTCAGTGATCCTGGAGAACCCCTAATCTTCCACCATTGTTGAGAACGATCCATGCTGCCCTGCACTTCTCATTCCCACCACCTCCAATGTGTTGCTCTACCATCACCTCCATCCTGAGGAAGTCACCTCCCACCTCTACCTGATCCCCAGCGACTGCTCCATTCGGAAGGAGATCCAGAAAGGCTGGGCCAAGGTGAGCTGATGGCAAACATGAAATGCAGCCAGAGGAGCCTCTAGACGGGTCCTCCTCTGGGAACAGCGATGGGCTCTTATAAGTGGGAACGTTGACGTGAGGGATTCAAACTGCCCTGTGCTCAGCCGTCGACCAATTCACAGAGGCCTTTCTGGGATGGGTCCCAGCCTTACCACTGGGCCCTAGATTACCTTTTGCTGACTTACTTACAAATCAAAATGTTTCCAAAATCAGCAGTGTTTCCAATGTCCAAGATCTGAGTTTCTGAAGGATCTGTGGGTCTTCTGAGAACCAAGGAAGGGGGGGAAGGGTATCTGTGTGTGTGTGTGTCTCATTGGAAGGATGTAGACTTTCAGTTAAGCCCCCTTACTCTTTACAACACAATACCTCACTCTGCTTCCCCAGTTATGGCTGATATTCCTGAAACGTCTGGCTGGCTCAGCCTCTGCAGAGACCAAACATTTAGCCTTCTGTGGCGTAAGGGAGCAGCAGTGGCCTGGCTCTGTGGGCTGGTGGGGGTGGGAGAGATCTGGGTGCCTATCTGCTCCTAAGACAGTCTTTCAACAAATCCTGCGGGTTTCTGCTTCCCCACGCTCATTTCACAGAGACTCAGAGCCACCGCTCCCCTGCATTTCCCGGATCCACCAGTGCAAATAAGCTTCCTTGGGAACTCTGCAGGCTTGAGTTTCAGCTTACCTTGAATGATGAAGCTTGTATTCATCTGCTTCCCATCTTCTAAAATTTTTGTTGACATCTCTCATTTGTTGTGTTTTCTCTGATTCTCACTGTTCTTCTGGGATTGTACTTATTCTGTTCCTTTATGGATGTTTTAGTGGATATCAGGATGGAATGGGGATAACTGTGTATATAGATCCACATTTAACTGGCAGTCACTAATTTCCACAGTGTAGACCATGTGTATGCATGCATTCATTCAACCATTTATTGAGTGCTGTCAGGTGCCAGGTTCTCCTCTAGGCACTTGAAATGCATCAGTGATTTATGCTTAAAAGATAGAAAAACGGAAACAATGAGGGCAGAGTAGAGGGGTTGGGAGTATAGGGGTGGGGTATATTGCAGTATTGGGAAGGGTGGTCAGGGGAAGCCAGTTTTCGCATGTGAGATTTGAGTCAAGCCTTGAAGGAGGTGAGGGAGTGAGATGGGTGGGGGTGTGGGGGGTGATCATTCCAGCAGAAAAAATAGCCATTAGAAAAGCCTTAGGGTGGAAGTCTGTCTGGCAGGAGCAGATTGAGAGAAGCTGGAGAGATTTGGGGAGGGGGGTGTAGATCTTATATGTTTGATCCTTTTTTTTTTTTTTTTTTTGCTGAGGAAGATTCGCCCTGAGCTAACATCTGTTGCCAATCTTTCTCTATTTCGCATGTGGGATGCCGCCATAGCATGGCCACTGATAGATGAGTGGTGTGGTGCCGTGCCTGGGAACCCAAGTGGGGCAGCGAAGCAAATGGGGTTTTGCAAGAGGGGAGAGAGATTGCGTTCAACTCCGAATACAAGGAAAAGTTGGGGATTTATAGCCAAGGAGCAGAGTGGGGTGAGGGTGGTGGTGGAGGTGGGGTTTTTGTTGGTGGGTGGAAAACTACTAAGAGGGTAGGATAACTCTTTGCTAAACTGAAGTAACAAAATTCTTGCTGAAGGCAGGCCAGTGATCCGATGTCACGTGGGGGATGGTGGAGGATGAGGAATTTGATCAGATACCAGGATGATCAGATATCATGGGTGGGAGATTCTGGCTAAACTGACTTCACAGAATTCCTGAAAAAATTGGACAATGCAAAGAAGGACACGGAAGTTCAAAAGTCAAGGCTAGGGGCCAGCCTGGTGGCATAGTGGTTAAGTTCTCGCAATCTGCTTCAGCACCCTGGGGTTCACAGGTTTGGATCCCGGGCACGGACCTACGTGTATTGAGCCATGCTGTGGCGGCGTTCCACATATAAAAGTAGAGGAAGATGGGCACAGATGTTAGCCCAGGGCCAATCTTCCTTGGCAAAAAGGGGAGGATTGGCATCGGATGTTAGCTCAGGGCTAATCTTTCTCACCAAAAAAAAAAAAAAGAAAAAAAAAAAGTCAAGACTAGTTGGGAAGAGGATTCAGAGGAGCCTGAGTAAAGTTTGGTCAAGGAGAGACAGTGTGTATATAAACACATATGACTGCAGAGATTGGAAGTAGGGGTGAAAGGAGACATGTAAGTTTATCAGAATTCCTGTGTTTGTAGGGCATAAACCCATAGCAGTACTGCAACAGCAAGGGTGTCTGTGGGCAAAGGTCTGACTCAAATGTCACCTCCTCGGAAATGCTCCTAAGCATCCTAACCAAAGTTCTCCACCCCCCCAACCTCCCCCGACCCCGCAACTATCATGCTCCCCAATTTTAATTTTCTTAAAAAGCACTTAACAGTACCTGAAATTATCTTGTAAATGTATTTATTTACAGATTTCTTGGCTCCTTGCCACTGGAATATAAACTGCTTGAGGGCAGATACTCTGTAGCCTCTGTTATCACCAGCACCTAGAACAGCCTCAGGCACAATGAAAGTGGGGTTTGTTGACTGACTGTCTCATGGTTGCTCACTGAATGAATAGCTGTGTACCAGCCCTACACCAACAACTTCACACACATTGGCTCATGTCATCCTCAAATAACCCTTTGACGCAAGTAGTAGTATCCCTTTCTTACCGATCTGAAAACGGAAGTTCAGAGAGGTTAAGTTTAGACTTTTCCAAGATCACATGTCTAGTGGGTAATAGAGCCAGGATTTGTTTCCCAGCTCGCTGCCTTTTCCTCAAAATTTCAACCGTCGCTATTAGAGGTGGGATCCCAGGCAGACGTGCATCTGTGGCCCCCGCTCCCCTTGTTTGCTTCTAGCCTGTCTCTTGCTCCAAGACACGCCCCACTTCTCTGCTGGCTGCCATGGAAACGGCTCCCGCTTTGCCAATAGATTTCTGGAGCTTCAGGCTGCGACGGGCTGGCGGGGAGGGGAGTGATGGTGGGGGAACTCCGGGAAGGGGCCGAGCCCCTGTCGCCGAGCCCCTCCTCGCGCCCCCCACCAGGGTCCCTCTCCCTTCCCGCGCGCCCCCGAGAGCCCCCTCGCCGCGCCCACCGCGCGCCCGCGGACCCCAGCCCCTGCGCTCAGGGATGGAGGGCCGCTGCGCCGGGTTTGCCCGGGCTTAGTCCGCGGAGGTCCGGAGCCGGCCTCATGCGTCACCCGCGTCGCCCACGAGAAAGCTCAGCTGGACGCGCCCCCCGGGGCGGCCTCGCGTAGGAGGTCGCGGCCGGAGCTGCTCCAAGAGGACGCGGGAGGGACCGGGCCCCTGTCCCAGGCTGCGCTCTCTGCTTGCCTTTGATTCGCTGTCGAACTCGCACATCGTCGCTCGCCGAGGCCTCCGGGCAGGTGGGGAGAGGAAGGACCAGACGGGGTTGGGGGTGGGGTGGGGCTGGTGAGTGGGAATGAAAATAGCTGAGGCACTCAACTTCGTGGTTTGTGTTTGGGGGTATTCGCTACTTCGTCATCACGTGATTTGGGGGAACAGCCTCTATTCCGTGTCTAGATATCCGTCTGTGTACCTCTCTGCCCTTTGTTGCCTGTTCTCCCAGGAGAAAAGAAGAATCGACGACTGACAATTGCCATCCCCGGGATAAGGTGCAGTTTGCACCGGGATATTTCTCTTAACCTTATTTGGGGGCTGTTGCTTAATCATATTTTGTGCGCTTAAATGTTTTGTGATTTGGGGAGACGTCCTGAATATCTTATGTGTTTCTTGGTCCCTGTGGAACAGGATGTCCAGGGGTGGGGCTGCAGCCCTCCAGCCGCTCTCCTTTCGGGAGAGGTTTTCGAGCCCTGGGGGTAATCTCACCCCTCGTGGTCCTTTTGATGGGTGGGCCTAGGGTAGTGGGTTTGGGGAGCCTGGAAAGTAGAGACCCCTTTAGCCGCCCCCTCTCAGCGTCCCTTTCCGTTCTTGCCCAGTCTGCAAGTCGGTGGGTGGGCTCGAGGTCTCCCAGGGATGAGCCAGACCCAGGCCCGCGGCCTTCCAGAGAGGGCCCCGCGGGGAGGGTCGGCGCCCAGGCCCGGGCTGGGCCGAGCCCTGTGATGCTGCATCGCTCCAGAGGAGCCAGCTGTGCCCCCGAGCTGGCGCAGACAGAGCTCGGAGCGCGGGAGCTGGCGGACCTGAGTGTGGAACAGATGCCACCGGGGTGCTAGACGCGGTGGGTGGCGTTCGTCTGGACAGCGCGCCGCGCCCCCAGGGGTTCAGGCTGACCCGGACTGTGCCTTCTTCCTGCTTTAGGGTTTGCTGCTGCTGCCAAGCCGAGCCGAGCCTCATTGCCGGAGGAGCTGTCCTCATAGGAAGCCACGCTCCCGTCGTGTCCTGGATGGCGTGAGACCCGCAGCTGCAGACCTCCAGGGATGCAGACCCATAGCTCATGCCCTGCGCAGAATGAGGGGTCCTGGCCGGGGTCTGTGGGAGGGCTGTCCTCGCGAACTGTGGCGGCAAGCTTATGCTGGTGTGGGGACATGCCTGGACGCTGATATCCGAGAGATCTGTTCAGCGCTAAAATAGCTCAGGTGAAAGGTAGTGTTTCTGCTAGAGAAGGCTGCGGGAAGGGGAAAAAGGGGTCAACAATGCACAGAGGGAGGAAGATGGGCCCTTATGGAAAAAAGCAGGGGAGGGTGGGGAGGGTGAGGGTGGAGGACAACTTATGTAACTTTTTAAAGAGTATTGTCACTTGAGAATTCATTCATTGCTTAAATTCGGCAAACATTGGCTGTGTCCGCCCTGCACCTGTGCTGTAGTAGGCCCTGAGGGTGCTGGGGTACACGCGGGCACGTGTGGCTACCAGGGGAAGTAGTGGGAATGTAGTCATTGGTTTTGCAGGGGGTGGGGGGGAGGGGGTACTACTAGCGGGTCACTTTATGAACTAATTGTGCTGGTGGCATTGTTAATTGATGCATGTGATGCTGCCCAGTCACAGCTAGAGACTTTGCTTTGTGGGTGTTGCCAGGTTTGTATCCAAATGGCATTGTATGGTTTGGAAATTGTCTTGTGGGAGCCGGAGCAATAAAGCTCTTTTTTCTGCACACTGACCAGCCCTGAGCTCTTTTTGCATTCCCATGGGCCAAAGCTGCTCACCTAGTGAGCACCTAAGACCTTTGGCCTTGAGCAAAGAGCGAGATCCCTGCCCTGCTCAGACTGTGCCTTCCAAGGAGTGGGCTGGCCTGTTCTGAAGGGGGCAAGGTGCTGCTGGGAGCAAAGGCTCTGGGAAAATTCTAGGGTCACAGAGGGCATGGCCGCTCACACTCTGGCTCTAATCAGTAGGGGCCGGCCCTGCAGGACTGAGTCCTTCCAACTGGCCCCTCTCTACCTTTTATTGACCTGTCAATATCTGGGCTCATCCTTTCATGCTCCTTCCCCCTCATTCCTCCTAAGAGCAAGACTTCTCCTCCTGCTTTCCCTATAGTCTGTCCTTGTCTTCCCATTAGGACTCAACGGCTCCCCGTGCTGCCCCTCCATATTGTCCCACAATTCGGTATAGAGTCTAAATTCCAACGTCTCCCACATGGTCCTGGTCCTCAACCTTAGGCCCCCTGTCCACCCAGCATTCTTCCCTGCTGTTCCCCAAATTGGAGAATGCAGTTTCATGACATACAAATGCCCACTGGCCCCTAATAATAGGGTAGGGGGGAGGTCATGCTGTGACAGTGCCTGTTTGGGACTGATTTGGGCCCCAGATGACCAAGGGTCACTAGAACCAAATGTTGATGTTATAATGAGGAGCTGGATATAGTGCGTTAGTGGGAAGGGGGTGGAGATTTAAGGGACCCTGGAAAGGCATTAAGTTCCTGCCTTATTCCAAAAGGGATCAAAGGTAGTGTGTTTTTTTAGGATTCTTGGTTGCAAATAATCAAAAAGTCATTGGAATTAGCTTAAGCAAAAGAGGGGAAATTATACAGAAGCAGAATGTCTTATGAAAGTCAAGGCACAGATGTATTGTGGCTTTAGCAACACAGTGGAAGTGGCAATTGGAAGACTGGGCATTCCAGGGTGCCCTCAGTCTCCATCCCTCATCCCTGCTTCTCTCTGCCCATCTGCTTCATTTTCTTTCCTACTGCAGCCTGGCTTTCTCTGTTAGTCCCAGAAACTGCCCCCTGCTAGCATCTCCTCTGTGGCCGGTCTGCTGGGGCTGTGGGGAAAGGGTCAGTTGCACAAACATGGCTATTCCTGCTGCAGCTTAGCCTGTGGGCAGGAGAGGGGGCAGTTCTGAAAAAGAAGGGAGGGCCAGGCAGGCAGCTGAGTCCATTACACTCCGCTCCTGACTGCCTATCACACAAGGACACACACACACACCATCACAACACACAAACATTATACACACCACCCCCACAGCTCAGCTTTCCTTCATCCATACTATATCAAAGATGCCTGGGCCTAACACAATCTACCTTTGTTACGCAGAATAACACACAGTTACTGCCTGTGCTGAAGGGACCCAGTCCCCAGACACGCCTGCTCCTGCAAGCAGACGCAAAGGGGGTTCCTCTGAAGGAACTGGATAGTCCCACTGTCAGCTATCCTGGGAAGTGGTTAATTTGGGGGCAGGAGGACCTGGATCTCACCCCTGTGGGATACATGTGTCTGGTCCCTCCGGTCCCCACACCAAAGTCATTTTTGTCAGACTTTGGTAAAATACGTTGGCACAGATGATCACAAGTGTGGCAGAATACAGATCCTGAAAACACCTCTGCTTTTACCAACAGGCTGCATCCCACTGGTTAAAGAAAATTATAATTTCTTGGAATTCAGTGGATGTCACAGGGAATTTCTAAAAAATTATTTCAGCCCCACGAAGAGAAATAGAAGCCTGTAATTTTGGGTAGCTGAAGTCTGTCTGAAAGTTTTGGGTAGCTGAAGTCTGTAAGAAATAATGACCTAGTCCCGAATTATGTTCTTGGCCCCATAGTGGGCAATCATAAACAAGTCCCAGAAATCTCTGTTTTGTGCATTTCCATGTCTGGAATGATGGTGAGCCGTTTATCTAACAGAGGCTTCAGTGATGGTTAGGAGGTGGACTGTGGAGCCCGCCTACCATGCGTTGGATCCCAACTCCACCACTTACTTTCTCTGAGACTTTAGGGATGTTACTTAACCCCTCTCGGCCTCAGTGTCCTTGTAATATGAGGATGTTAGTAGTACCTGTCATCATAGGGTTTGTGATGCTTAATTTTATGTGTCAACTTGATTGGGCCACCGTGCCCAGATATTTGGTCAAACATTATTCTAGATGTTTCTGTGAGGGTGTATTTGGATGAGATGAACATTTAAATGAGTGGACTTTGAGTAAAACAGATTGCCCTACAAAATGTGGGTCAGTTGAAGGTCTGAATAGAACAAAAGACTGACCTCCCCTGAGCAAGATGGAGTTCTGCTAGCAGGCGGCTGCAGCATTAGCTCTTCCCTCGGTCTCCAGCCTGCTGGCCCACCCTGCAGATTTTGGACTTGCCAGCCTCCATAACTGTGTGAGCCACTTCCTTCAAATAAATGTATATATACACACATCCTACAGGTTCTGTTTCTCTGGAGAACCCTGACTAATACAGAGTAGTCAATAGGGTTAAATGATTTACACATGTCACACTTTTAGATCAGGGCGGGGATGGGTGGCCGCCTAGCTGACTGTAACTCCAGTGTTGACACATGTCTGGGTTCAGCTTCAAGGATACCTGTGTTCTCTTGCTCTTTGAACACATCCCTGGGCTATTGAAAATAGCCTCATACCTTCAGCAAGGCAGTGAGAGCTGTTTGGGTCTCCCCAGGGTCAGGCCCTGCTTAGAGATGACATGGCAGGAAGTTGGAGGCCGCCCCCAGACACGCTGCCTGCAATGACTCTCTACTGTGTGGCCCCGACAATCGTCACAGCCCCAGCTGGGAGCTAGAACTTGGAGGACAGTGCTGTGGGCAGGCCCTGAGCTACCGGGCTCCACCTGCAGCTTCCTGGTGGAGAGGATCAGAGATTCCCCTGGGGGGATCTGGGTTTTACCGTGACAATGGAGGAAATTAGAACCAATGAATGGGCACTGTCCTGGATGCAATGTGGTGCCCAGTACAAGGCAATGGAAGCACACAGTTTTGTCCTGAGAGTGTTCTTCCATGCTTCTGAGGAACTCACATGAGGGCGTTAGCTATTTGGAGAAGAAACAAGCTCTAAGACGAATGCGGCATATTTTTTTTTCCCTTGAGATAGTCGAGCACATCACATTCAGAATCAAGTCATATACCTGCCACATTCAGCAGAAAACTGCCGACACAGGTAGCTGATCTGGAATCCACTCAAATCAGCAAGATCTCTTGTCCTTGGAAGTCGAGGGCCAGAGTCTTGGGTGCAGAGTCCTGATGATATCATGCCTTCTGCACAAACTTATCCTACCTGGAACCAGAAAGCAGCCACAGTCACCTGGATCTTAGGAAAAGAACATCCGTCTCAAGTATGGGTGTCCTGCTAGACTACACTTCCATCACAAGAGAGCTCCAAGAGCTGGGATACAAAAGTTCAGGAACGCCCTCATCCAGAGGAAGGTCCCGAGAGAGTCAGCCAAATTTATTGAACGTGTTAGCAATGTGGCCTGAGCAAAACAGTCACTGGGTCCAGAAGGTGGCAGCTCGGGCATGTGCTGACGAAGCAACTGGGACTGAGGCCACAGGTGTGGGCCCTTTTCTTCTAAATTTTTTTGATGTTTGTGCACTAACCCTATTGAATTCTCTTTCGGAGTAGTTGTGGGAGGTTGAGATATGCTGCCCTCTCTCTCACCCAGTGATCAGTGAAACCAAGAGATTATCTACCACTTGCTGTGTACTTACTATGTGCTGAATGCTGATCTGAGCACATCCATGTATTATCTCATTTAACCTTCAGAACAACCCCCAGAGTCAGGAAGGCCAAAGACGAGACCCCCCAAGGCTGTGTGGTAGAGGGTAAGGGCCGGGGGTAAGGCCCAAGCAGGCTGCAGGAAGAAGTGACTGAGGGAGGAGGGTGACTGCGTGGGGAAGGAGATACTGTCCACGTGTGCTGCTGTGTCTTGGGCAGAGGTAGCAGGAGTGAAGCTTTGCTCTCATGAGTTGAGAACAACATTGGTATAAATGTTTCAGCACCGATGGGTTCAATTCTAAGATTACCGAATCGCTGGGACCAAGGGGGTGGCCTACTAACTTGGGATCGTTACTAGGGTGGGCCCTGAATCACATGGATAGTATGGTGGCCAGGGAGGGAATTAAAAGATGTGTCTAGCGAGAGTTCCTTTACCGTTTACCTATTCATAAATCCTCACTTAATACCCACCAAGTGCCAGGGGGTAAACTGATGAGCAGATCAGACACGGTTCCTGCCCTCGGGGAGCTTGCCTTCCAGTAGGGGAGACCAGCAATGAAGCAGGAGGGACAATGCCATACGCTGAGTGCTCTGATGGGGGGAAGGACAGAAGGTGCTGCAGGGCCACAGGGCAGTTATCCCTAAGCCAGGTGTGAGGGCATGGAATCACTTCTCACAGGAGAAGACATCTAAGCTAAGACCTAGGCTCCATTCCCCCTGTGGCCTCCTTCTTCTCCCTTCTCCTGGCCCTAGGAATCCATCTAGACTTCAGAAACAGCAAAGCCCAATTTGGACGAATAGAAAAACCAAGCTCAACATGGACAAGTGAAAAATAAATCTGTTTTTGCCCCTATTTACAAGCCACTCAAAACCCCCAAGGTATCCATTTCCATTGTCTGTCTCCAGCCAGAGGTGGCTAGTACCATGTCCCCCCTGCTTCTCCTCGCATCTGGATGGCACAGGAAGGGCTCTAGGCTTGGCTGCTGTGGCCACCAGACCAGGCTCTTGGGTTAGGCTTCTACAAGGTCTGCAGAGGTCCGCCAGCTCCAGATGGACATTCCCTGAGATGCCGTCATCCCATCTGGACAGCTGGCCTGGGAAAGCCAACGGAGGCAGTGTGGGTGCCTGTGTGGCCTTCCTGGGCATGGACATATAATGCCCAGCAAAGACATCATCAAAGCTCCATAACTTTAGACTAGAAGGCAACTCAGATGGCACCGTGTTGTTGTTGTTGTTTTTTTTCATTTGGTCAACAAATATTTATTAAACACCTACTATGGGCCAGGCACTGTTCCAGGATAACGAGATACAGCAGTGAACAACAAAAGATCCTTGTCTTCATAAAGCGCCATTCTAGAAGAGACAAAATTGAAATCTTACTAACCTCTCAGAATTTCACTTAGTGAAAGACTTTTATCTTGATTTCCTGACTTAACTTCTTTTGATTTTTTTCACCTTGGCTTCCTGACTTAACCCTTTTTGATTGTTTTTACCTACCTTTCAAGCTTTTCCTACTTCTCTAATTCCGTTTATTGGCTTCTTTTTCTATGCTACCACTAAATGCTGAGTTTTGATAGGGGTTCTTCTCTCTTTACTGTACCTTCTCTCCCTCAGTGATGACATCCAGTGCCGTTACTTTGAGTGTAATCTAGACTGTGTCAGGAAGTACAAGTAGAAAGGTAATATAACACCTAGACCAAGTTTCACATTCAAGTTCCACTTATCTTTCTTGAACTTGAACTCCTGATCTTTCTCATCAGAGCTGCTCCATCTCCAATCTTGCCCATCACTGTGAATGAAATCACCATCTAGCCAATTTCCTTTTTTTTTTTTGTGAGGAAGATCAGCCCTGAGCTAACATCTGTTGCCAGTCCTCCTCTTTTTTGCTGAGGAAGACTGGCCCTGGGCTAACATCCGTGCCCATCTTGATGGCACCTTGTTTTGAGATGGAGAAAGTGAGACTTGAAGAGTGGTGAGGCAGAGCCGGGACTCACCGGCAGTGGTCACACTTCAGCTGCCAAGCTTGTTGGGAATCCCCAGGTCTCCTCCATGGCCCCACTTCTCCCAGAGTTCCACAATTAGGTGAGGGTGGATCTCCTTCAGGGCTTCGTAGAATTGGTCCTTGCAGGCCCAGTCCCAGGACTTGCTGAAGCTGAACAGCTTCCGCATCTGACCCGGGTTGGTGGCCTCGGCCCGCACCCTCTCATACTGCTCCTCACTCAGCACCTGTCCATGCAGCTTGTCCAGGATAGGGTCCACCGATGTCACTCGAGCCACCAGCTGCTCCCGATACCGGTCCACGAAGTGCAGTGGGGCCGGGACATCTGGGTGTGAAGGTGAAGCTGCCAAAGAACAAAGAAGGGCTCCCACCACAGCCTCTACCTCCCATCCTCCCCCAGCTCTCTTCACTCACCTCAGCTGCATCCCTGGCTCCTTCTCCCACTGTAACCACCAGAAAGGCACCTCTGCCCTCCCTCACGTCAGCATCTAGCCTAGCATTCTGCTTGAGCTAGGGGTTCATGATGGGGGCGTTTGAGGCTGTCCAGTGGGAGGTGCCAGCACCTCCATGGGCAGGAGGAAGGGGGATGGGGAGGGACTCTGCCCCAGGGCACACACCCCTCTCCAAGGCTTGATCCCTTGTGAGGTTTGCGATGATGGAGTCCCTTCCTTTCTCTCTTCCCTCCCCTCCAGGACCAGATAGTACGCTTAGAACTGCTGTGGCTCCTGCGATCTCTAACAGCTGTTACTGACCTAGCAGGGCTGGAGGGACCAGAGTAGCTGCAGGTCTGAGATCTCCTGGAGGAAAACAGATATGAAGAAGCATCTGTAACAGTGCTGGTTGTTAACACAAATGATAGTCTTTGACACTCCTACCTACTTCTGAGATTCTTTGATTCTGAGAACAAGCCACAGACAAATTCTGATAGAATCTGGAGTAAGGACTAGAAAGGCTTTTAGAGATTAAGTAGGTGAATCCCTTCCTCATCATATGGGGAAACTGAGGCCCAGAGGCCATAATCATAGACACAGAGAGAGGGAGAGAGAGGGAAGGCATCCAAATAAGCAACAGCAATTTCTTCCTCAGCACTCCAGACATGGTTTAATCCAGTCTTGTCCTGAATGGAACCCTGGTGGAGAAATAACCAAGCCCCTTGCTAGTTAGCTTCAACTATTTGAGATCTTATTCTGAGCAGCAATCTACCTCCCTGTCCTTGTTTGGCCTAGACTCACACTGTTTGTCCTGGATTTTGACGTCAGAATCAAGATCAAGAAAATCTTAGCACTTGGGAGTAATGGATAAATTTCAACAGGAAAAACAACAGCGACAACGACAAATGAAGGGGCTTAAACAACTACTTGCATGAGGAGAGGAAGGAGGAGTCCACAGCAGCTCATGTGGACAAGGCCTGAGATTCTGAGCAGACCCAGGTTCAGTGTCACTTGACAGCGCAGGGAGGTGGACGCAAGGAGACGGGAGCTCCGTCTGTGGGACTGGGAGCACTGGGTTCATTTGTATGAGGGAAGGAGCGTTTTCCACATCGTTCATGCTGACTGGACAGCAGGGAATCCATCCTGACTCATCTGAAAACTGGAGCATCTACTGAGGAAGGTGACTGGAATAGCAAAAGAACTTAAAACCCAAAATATGAGAGGAACGATGGAAGGAACTGGAGATGTTTAACTTGCATAAGAGGAGACTTAGGGGAGGCCACGGTCACAGGCCTCAAGTGTCTGAAGGGCTTTCCCAGGGGGAAGGAGATAGATTTTTTTCTGTCAGCTCCAAGGGACAGAACTAAGACTGAGGGGAGGAAAAGATTGGCTTAATAGGAGGAAAAAGAATAATACTGCTACTATTTATTAAGGGGCACTGCATGAAACATGTACACACATCACTTTATTTAATCTTTCCAACAATCCTACAAGTTAGGCATTATGATCCTCATTTACAGAGGAGGAACTCGAGACCCAAGTGAGTTTAATAATTTTCCCAAGATCACTCAGCAAGTAAGTGCCACAGTGGGTTTCAAACCCAGGTCTGATGCTGGGGCTGGTTAGTTCTCCACCTGTGATTGCCCCCCAGCCAAGACTGAGTAAAGCCCACTCTCTTGCCACCACACCGTGTAGCCTGTTTGTAGCAGCTCAGGAGGCAGATTCACCATATTTCAATAGCTGACAAGGGCTGCTTGTCCCTAAAAGGACTGTTTAGGAGATTTTGGTTCTTGGGAGTATTGGTGCTTGACTAAGACTGTGAAGTTTCATCCATTCTTGAAAGTTCATTATTTGATTCCCTCTTGTACACCTTGAAAATATCCAAATGATCCAGGTTACAGTATCTGACATTGCCAAAACTGGCTTGATCCATACAACCATATAACCATCTAGTTCTTTTTCTTTCATCTCACATCCAAGCTACATGAGAAACTTTGCCAAAGGCCTTGTGGGTGTTGAAATCTGTTAATGCAAGTGCAGTGTGGAGACGCAATGGTGCATGGGAGAGAGCGTGGAGCTTAGAGTCAGATTAACTTGAGTTCAAATTCTGATCATATCAGCTGTTATGTAACTAGAAAAAGCCACATAACTTCTCTGGGCAATTTTTTTCCCATCAGCAAATTGTGATAATACACACACACACACACACACACACACTTACACTTTAATTGACTTTCTCTCACCTCTGAGTTCCCTAACTTGTCTCAACTTTACCTGGTTTCACCAAGGCCTCCCATACCACAGTCCCATCTTTCTTGTCTCTCATTTGCAGCCTGATCCCTGACCCCAAATGGCCAACGTAGAACTCAGAGAAGAGCTGGGATTCCCTGGGGCTCCGATAGCAGAGCTCCAGTTCCTGAGGAGAGAGAGTTGTCATTTAAGAAGCCACTGATCATCGCACAAGTGAGGTCTTTCCCCACCTGACACGCACTTGGCCCTGCTCAACCCATAGGGACACTTGGATGATCGGTACTGAAATTAATCACCACCTTCGGACACTGCTCTTTTCCTAATTTCCCACAAATCCTGACTCAGAAGGATGAGGACACAGCTGGGTACCCCATAGATGATTCAGGACTCATCTTGGTTTTTTTTTTTTTTTTTGGTGAGGAAGATTAGCCCTGAGCTAACATCTGTTGCCAATCCTCCTCTTTTTGCTGAGGAAGATTAGCCCTGGGCTAACATCTGTGCCCATCCTCCTCTACTTTATATGTGGGACGCTGCCACAGCATAGCTTGATGAGTGGTGCATAGGTCCGCAGCCGGGATCCGGACCTGCAAACCCCGGGCCACTGAAGCAGAGCGCATGAACTTAACCACTACGCCACCAGGCCGGCCCTGAGGACTCATCTTTAAATGTAGTGCTCACACATCCTAAACCGGATCCTTCTCCCTCCATCTTGAACCAGATCCTCCTTCCTCCATCTCCCCCATCTTGAATCCAAACCCTCATTTCTCCATCCCAAATCCTGTCTTCTCAATGGATCCTAAACTTGACCCACTTTCAGTCAACAGAAAATTTATATTCATCTCCTTTCCTAGATCACATCCAAGACAGAACTATTGATTCCCTACTGTCTTCCAAACATGCTCTCTCCCCACTTTTCCCAAAGTCAGTAAATGGCACTGCCACCCACTGAGCACTCAGTTTCTGGGTTTAGGCATCATCCTTAACTCCTTCCTTTCTCTCTCCATAGGCCAAGGCCTATTGGATCTACCTCCAAAATATGCCCTGAATCCATCAGCTTTTCTCCATTTCCACTGTGACCTCCCCAGTCAGGCCACCATCAATTCCTGCCTGCAGTATTGCAATAGCGTTTCCGCTTGTCTCTGTTTCCATTCTTACCCAGCAGCTGGAGGCATCTATACGAAAGTAAATCAGGTCTTGTATTACCACGTTTAAGATCTTCTAAGAGCTTGTCATTGTACTTAGAATAAAATCCAAACTCCCACCAGGGCCAGTGGGCCCTACGAAGCTGCTGCCTCTTGTCTGGCCCATCTTCCTCCTCTCTTTGGCTACGCTCGTTAAGCTCTGCCACACTGGCCTCCATTTTGTCAACTGGAGGTATCAAGCTTGCTCCTGCTTCTATGCCTCTGCACCTGAAGTGCTCTGCCACAAGTCTCCATGTACCTGAACCCTTCTTGTCACTCAGGTCTCAGTTCAAATGTCACCTCCTCAGAAATACTTCCCCTGACCACCCAGTATAAAGTAGCCCAAATCACTCTCTTACATGGCCTGGTTGTGTTTTCCTTACAGAATTTCATGGTTCTTGGTCATTATCTCTTTAATTATTTATATAAGTCTCATCCCACCAGGATGTCAACTTCCCAAGGGCAGGGCTTTGTCCTGTTCACTGAACTCTCTCCACTGAAGACAGTGTGAGACACTGAAGAGAGTGCATAGTTGGCACTGGCTAAGTGTTTGTTGAATGACTGAATCATGTCTCTCATCTCTTGTTAATGACTGATACAACAGGAAAATCCAAGGTATTCACCCTTGGATGCATGTTTCCCAACTCAAAAAATATATATCACTTCCTCCTAACTCCTGGACGTCTATTCTATCTGTCATTGTCACATGAGATGGTTCAAAGATTCATCTCACAACAGAAGGAGAAAGAAGGATTGACCCTCCTTCAACTACAGACTACCGTTCAGTGGACACTCTGACCCTAAGCAGCAAAATCTGGGCAGGGTGAGGATTTGAATGTCATGGATGAATGTCCAGTGGCCTGAGGTCATCTGCCTTTGGCCAAAAGGGGACCCCGAGAAAGAACAAAAGGCAGCCCTGACACCCAGGAACTGATCTGATGCTCACAGCTACGCCTTGGTGTAATTACAAACTCTTCTGAGGTTGCCATCCCAGCCGTGTTGTCCTCCTGTTCGACACACACAATCTCACAGAATGTCCCCTCAGACTGATCACCGTGCAACCCACAAAATGCCAAACATCCCCCCTCCCCACTAAATGAGTGACTGCTACGTAAGCAATTATAGCTTTATCCTTGCCCTGTCTGCCTTGCCTAGAGATAAGATTTGTTGAGGTTCCTAATCTTTGAATTGCCTCTGCCTTCTGACAACACTCAATCTAGAGCAAATCTCCATTTCCTTAGACTTTTCCCCAATTTACCCAACCAAGGCCCAAATCCTATACTGGGTTCTTTCCTACTCTCTTGTACTGAGAGTCCCCACGGTTCCCCATGGTGCCTATTCTCTTGCTGCAATGAGCCATAAACCCAGTGTGTTCAGCTCCAGGTGTGTTCCTGGTGCTTTTGCCTGGAGGGCATTGACATGCTAGAGCCCAACACTTCTCAGTGCCCCCAAGTCAGACCCCATCATTGTCCCCGTCCTGAATGTGACCCTCCTTCCCACTAGCTTCCTTTCTCCCAATCTTTGAAAGCATTCCTGCTCACCCCAAATCCCACTTGCTGTCTGCCCAACTCCATTTTTCCCTGTTCCTGGGAAAGCTCTGAGACCTGCCGCACGGGTATTCCCAGGCATGACCTCTGATCCCAGTGAGGGGCGAACATCTGGGCTGCTCACCTTGGGGATTATTTCTAGCTTCTCTGAACTAGACACAGTGTAGCGGGAGCCCATGTAGAGGGGGGCCAGCGGGGGCGGCTTGTGGATTCGCATGAACTGGAACTTCTTTTCTTCATCATCTATGGCCTAGGGAGCATACAGAACAAGGATCAAGGGGTGAGATGTGTCTGGTGTCTGGCATCTGGCTCAGAGATTCTGTCCTATGGAATCTAGTCTGAATACAGTGAGGTGGTGCTTCTGTATGTTTGTGTGGGAGGAGAGGGGCTATACCACCCCTGCACCCCTCTCCCCCAATGCACTGCTACACAGAGAGCCCACCCTTGGCCTCTGTTATGTTCAGGGTGAGAATTGGGGCATTGCTGGAGAAGAAGTGAGAACTGGGGAAAGGAGACAGTTCTGGTCATAGGGCCCTCCCATCCTTTTGAGTCCTGGAAAGAGGCTGCAAAATGTTGCCCAGAGATGAGTGATGGAGCAGCAAACCCAGGCTGGGGGAGACCTTAGGGAGCCAAGAGACCAGTCCATGGCTGAGCAGGGGGCAAGATTATTCACCCACTTCAAGGTTTGTAGGAGGCCCATCTTCATTCCCAGTTGACCCATCTGGGGGGCTCTTTGGCTGCATTTCGTGATTGCCTACAGCCCACCCTGGCCCAGCCTTTCTGGCTCTTACTCCACCTTCCGGATGGAGTAGTCGCTGGGGATCAGGTAGAGATGGAAAGTGACTTCCTCAGGTTGGAGTTGATAGTAGAGCAACACGGTGGAGGTGACAGGAATGAAGCGCAGGGCAGCGTGGATCACTCTCAGTAGAACTCCCATGGGGGAGAAGCTGGGGTTTTCCAGGACCGTGTAACATGGCTCCACCCTGGCTGGCTTCTCCAGGATCATCCCCTCCTCTTTAAAGTGGGCCACTTGGAACAAGGAGGTGTCCACATGGCCCCCTGTCAAAGAATGGATTCGAGAGATGAGGATTTAGTGCCCTCACTGAGTCAGGCTTGGCTGGAGCAGTGGGGTCCCAGAGTGTAGGCTCAGTGGCCTTCCTGGGGGACCCATCCAGGGAAGGGGGCATGCCTGGGTCTGGGGCCTTTGGGAGCTGTGGGAAATACTGTCTTCAGGGTGGGAGCACTTTAGGAGCCCCCTTGAGCCAAACTCATACACAGGCCCAGGCCCTGGCCCTGAAGCTGGGAAAGACACTGACCCCGTGATAACCTGTGCTGATGTGGAGTCTGTCACTATGAGGGCCATTGAGTGATGCTGGCAGGTTTGTCTTGAGGCAGGTAGAGAACAAGGAGGAGGGAAGGACAGTGGGAAATGGAGTGACCAAGGGTAGTGTACATTTGTCGAGTGTTTGGCCACCCACCATGCAGACTCTTCCTTTCGGGAAGAACCTCCTTCTCCACCGCGTGTGGCTCTTGGCAGGAGACAAGCTCCCTCCCGCTCAGGAAGCTGCTACTCCTTGGCACAGGTGTGTGACCATGACTTGACTAAGTGGATGCTCCTAACCAAGACCTTGATCTTGAGGGAGTAAAGCACAGATGAAAAGACAGAGATTCTTTTGGCAGCAGCAGTGGGGTCAAGAGTCCAGTGGCCACCATGGCAGGAGGGTCCTGCAGTGGCTGTGTCCGCAACAGAAGTCTCTCCATATTTTTCTTGGTGTGACCTTGGCCACATTCTTGGTTTCTCAGCATCTTTTGGTACTTCATTTTTTTTTTTTAAAGACATGTTGCCAAATCTTTTGTTAAGTCTATAAGCTACTCAAGAATCATCCTATATATTCCTTTTCTGCCTAAATCAAACGGAATTGGTTTCTTTGATTGCAGCCAAGAACTCAGATCTATGCACCAGGTGAGGATGTTGACATCACAAGAGAGAGCTTGAGGGACGAAGGCTGGCAGTGGGAGAGACACTGGCCTAGAGGTCAGGAGTCCCGGCTCCATCCCTGTGTCGCCAGGCAACTGCTGCAATGCAGGTGATTTCTGGGCAACAGAGGGACATCCAGGAAGCCAGGCAAGGTCCTTAGACTGCATGGGCACCAATCAGAACATCGCTGAGTGATGTTAATGCCAGAAGGGGCCATGGAGACCATTACTTAAGTTTTCTCATTTATTAATTGCTTTTTTTGGGTGAAAAATAATACCACAGAGGTGTAGATCATCTGAAAAAATGTGGAAGAATTAATCTCTGATCTCATTAAACAATACAACTATTACCATCTTTCCCTTTTCCAGTAGTCTTTCTCTGCAGCAACATCTTTTCACGTTTCCATCGTAGTCAGTGTAGCTTTGTCTCCTGCCTTTCCCATATCAGTTTCAATTGTCACGAGCATCTCTCAGGCCTTTCTAATGATTGCAGCATACCATGCGTGCTAGTGGATGCATCATCCTGTAATTCACCGCTCACCTCTTGTTTCAGTGCAGAGATTTCTTCCAACTTTTCACCATGATAGATAGTACTGCAATGCACATATTCCTGCAGAGAGCTCTTCTATTTCCCTTGGGTTATTGCCTTGGAATCAATAAGTCCCAGGGGATGAGAAAAGTGCGTGAAAGGATGTGAACATTTTTATGACTTGCCAGGTTTAGCCAAATTGCTTCTTCAAGAGATGGTGCCACTTTGCACTGCCATTGGTGACACTAAGTGGTGCTCTCACCTTGCCCTCCACAGCACTGGAATGTCCTCACATGTCAGATGGGAGAACTGAAACCCTGGGGGGGAGGGCTTTCCCCAAGGTCACCGGCCAGCCACAGCCCTAGGACCAGATCACTGCGCTCTGACCACAGTCGTGGCTCTTACACACAGCTCCGTGCCACGCTAATTTTGGCTGAATGCTGGAAGGTACTATGTGTCTCCAGCTCACCTTCCTGCTAGGGTGACCAACTGTCCCAGCTTGCCCAGGACTGAGAGGGTTCCGGGTATGAAGGGCTTTCAGACCTAAAATCAGGAAAATCCCCGGTAAATTGACATGAGTTGGTCACCCTACCATTGCACATATTGCCCTTTCCATAGATTGTAGCAGAATCCCTTTCCCCAAACCTGCTGACTGACAGTATATTTGTGCTAATAGATTGGAGAGAGGAGGGAAGCAACAGAGGAGATCCTGGTCTGAAGGGGAAGAAGCATGAGTGGTGACGGGGGCAAGTGTCACTGGCAGAAAGACCTTCTACCTGGAGCTGCCTTCAACTAGCCTCATTAGAAATATTCAGAACCAGCCACCACGGGGTAGGAGTGATTTTGTGGCAGGGTGTGGGGCCCAGGGACTCACATGCCTTTATTAAACAAAAGTGCCCAATAAACTTTTGTTTACTTATACTCAGTAAATCCAGGCCCCGTGGATGTAGCTGTGAACAGGGGTGACACGGGCCCCGCAATCCTGGAGCTCATGGCCCGACAGGGAAGACAGACAGCAAGTAGAACCGTGACCCAAAGCTCACAAGTGCTGTCCCTCCTCCTTTCCAGCCTTGGGCCGCTGCCACTCTCACAGTCCAGGAGCCTGTGGGCTGTCTCTCCTTCAGACCCTGCCCTTGGCCTTGCGGCCTGATCCCAAGCCCTGCCCTCTCTGCTGATGTGTCATCAGCACCTTCCAGACTCAGGTGAGCTGTTGAGGGTAAAGTGACTTTCCTGCTCAAGGAGAGACACTGGGGCCCCCACCACGTAAAGGTGGGGGCGTAGAGAGCTGTGGAGCGGAGTGGTTAATGTTATGGGCTGCAAGAATTTGACTCCCAGCAAAAGCCCTTACCAGCTCTGAGAGTCTGAGCAAGTTACTGAACCTCTCTGTGCATACCTGCAAAGTGGAGCCAACAACAGCGTCCACCTCCCAGTGTGACGTGAAGACTAAACGAGTTTGTGTCTGTAAAGCACTTGGATAGAAGGGTTACCTGCTATGGTTATGGGTAAAAGGCAGCTCCACCAAGAACTTCGTAGCCTGGCTGCTGTGGTTCTTCCTGTTTCTTCTTTAAATGACTTGGCTCACTCCTCCTTGTAACCCTTGGGGTCTGGGAAGGAAAAGATACTACAATCTTTTGAAGATGTGTTTTGCTGAACCTGACTAGTTTTGGGACTCTATTGCTGTACAATTCAGAAGGTGTTGGTTCCAGAGAAGCAACAGTTTTGAGGCATGTGGGATATCATGGTGGTTCCCAGCAATCTAGAGCAGGTGCATTCCTGGGGCAGACAGGGAGGGAAGGAGGAGGAGCTGGGAACGATCCCACCCAGGTGTCTGTGTGAGCGCTCTCCTTCCCCATGGGCGGCACAGAGAGGAGTGAGCACACCAAAGTGAGTGAGTGCGCTCTCCCGGAGGAAGGGCTGCGTGGAGAGCAGGGGTCTGTGTGTGTGCTGGAGGAGATGGATGGGGGGGATAAAGGACCCAATAGCACAGGGCCAGCTTCATGGGCATGCGGGCTGTGCAGTCACACAGACCTCGGTGCTCAGAAGGGACTTGCGCTTGGTTAGTGCTCTACCGTCGCCATCTTGAAACTCTTCCTAATATTTGAACAAAGGGCCTCACGTTTTCATTTTGCTCTAGGCCCCACAACTGATGGAGCCGGTCCTGCAGGAGGATGAGAATGCTCAGAGTGGTGAGGTCTGTGAGGCCCTGGGGTGAAGCTGAGATGCTAAAAGCTGTAAGCTCTAACTACAGTGGGAGAAAACTCACTGCGGAAAGAAAATAACTTGATGTAGGACATCACCAACGACAGTGAAGAAGCATCCAGTGCCCAAGTCCTATATTAGGCCCATATTAGGCAGTGAGGTCCTTGTTTCCAAGACGACAAACAGTGCAGCAGGCAGCAGGGATTCCTGGAAGGGGCTGGGTTTCCTGACTGGGCATGGGCATGGGCATGGGCATGGCGAGCTACAAGCAGTCTTTGTGTATTTTGCCTCTTGCTCAGTGTACAGAATCCAAAGAGAACAAGACCTGTCCGGCCACAGGTGGGGTCCAAATGTGGTCTAGAGAAGGCTGGTGGGACATGGGCTTGGGGAGGCGTGGGGTGGGTGTGGGTGTAGCTCTCATTGTGGAGTTCACAGGACCCAGGTTAGAACCCCAGCTCTGGGCGAGCATCTTCACCTTTCTTTTTTTTTGTGTGTGAGGAAGAGCAGCCCTGAGCAAACATCTGCTAATCCTCCTCTTTTTGCTGAGGAAGACTGGCCGTGGGCTAACATCTGTGCCCATCTTCCTCCACTTTATATGGGACGCCACCACAGCATGGCCTGACAAGCGGTGCATCAGTGTGCGCCCAGGATCCAAACCCGGGCCGCCAGCAGCAGAGCGTGCGCACTTAACTGCGACGCCACGGGGCCGGCCCCCAAGCATCATCACCTTTCTGATCTTCAATTTCCTCATTGGTACACAGGGGAAAACCATAGTACCTAATTCACCAGGTCCTTACGAAAATTGAGATGCTATTAATACATATGGAACTGCCTTGCGTGGTATCAGGCACAGGAAGCTCAGTAATTGTTCACAGTTGTTATTATTAGCCACGTCCCAGGAGTCCTCAAAAAAAAGTATCACCAACTTGGTGAATTCACTCCTGTCCAGATCTGGCCTTCAGCCTGACAGGTTTAGGCCAGATTCCTGTGCACCTGGAGGGTCATATCTTCCTTGGGCAAATCCCATTTCCCAGTCCTACCAGAAGGATGTACAAGACTGACTAGGACATAGTTAGGGTGTCCCAACAATGGGGAGGGGCTGGCATGTCCACCCCTGGGAGCATGGTGTGAAAGTGGGACTGGGAGCAGGAACTAAAGGCACACTCTCTTCTTGGGCCCTGCCGGTGCATCTGGCTCCAGGCCTTGGATGCAGGAGGTTTTTCCTAGAATATCTTGGCACAGAGTGGAGAATGGCAGTATAGCCTTGAGCATCCCAGGCCAAGGGCAGACCAAGTTGTCTCATTGGTGGGCAGAGCTGAACCCACTGACTCCATAGGCCAAGCCGCTCTCTCCCTGGCAGAACACGAGGAGACCCTCGGGCAAGGTCTCACTTGGTGGAAGGGCAGGATGGCTGTCGTGGTGGCTATGTTCATCACTCTATAGATGGTCAGGTGGGAGGAAATAACAACCCAACTCGTGGTCTGAGCCACCAGCGCCTGCTCCCCAGCTTTTCCCCATGTGATGGGCCTCTACAGCCCCCAGAGCTATCTTGCACCTCCCTCCCCCATGCTTTACTTCGGAATTCTTCCCTAGTGACCCTGTCTGGCCAGGTGCCTCTGGACCCCCGAGTCTTTCCCCTTGGGCCTGGCCTCATTCCCTGCCCTGTGCTTTCCCGCTCGTGTACAGCTTGAATTGTTTACTAAGTCTTTGTGTTCTCAACAAATGACCTTCCCTGGTCCTGGGTGCTGGGCAGTCCCTTCTTTTTATTTTCCTCTTTCTGTATTTTTCTTTCTCCTAGACTGTAAATTATTCTTCTTACACATACATTTTTTGATTGACGACCCTAATATTTTATTTTATTTATTATTATTTTTTTTTGGTGAGGAAGATTAGCCCTGAGCTAACATCTGTTGCCAATCCTCCTCTTTTTGCTGAGGAAGATTGGCCCTGGGCTAACATCCATGCCCATCCTCCTCTACTTTATAGAGGATGCCGCCACAGCATGGCTTGATAAGTGGTGCATAGGTCCGCACCCGGGATCCGAACCTGCAAACCCCAGGCCACCAAAGCGGAGTGTGTGAACTTAACCACTACGCCACCACGCCAGCCCCGATGATCCTAATATTTTAATGTGCATACTTAAAGTCTAATGTAAATCAATACCTTTGCCTAGAGCTGATACTAAATATATTTAACTACTGTGATGGCACTATAAATTAATATATCAGTCAATACATAAATTAAACATTAAAAGTATACCCCCCTTTATTATCTAACTAAACCATATATAAAAGTGCTTACAGGGGGCTGGCCCCGTGGCTTAGCGGGTAAGTGCACGCGCTCGGCTACTGGCGGCCCGGGTTCAGATCCCGGGTGTGCACCGACGCACTGCTTGTCTGGCCATGCTGAGGCAGCGTCCCACATACAGCAACTAGAAGGATGACAACTATGACATACAACTATCTACTGGGGCTTTGGAGAAAAAAAAAAAGGAGGAGGATTGGCAATAGATGTTAGGTCAGAGCTGGTCTTCCTCAGCAAAAAGAGGAGGATTAGCATGGATGTTAGCTCAGGGCTGATCTTCCTCACACACGTACAAAAAAGTGCTTACAACTGATATAAGCTGTAACACAAATTGTTTATCAAATTGTTCTATCATAATTAAGTGAAGCTCCTGTCTGAGTCATGATCTGACATGGGGAACTGCATCAGATTCTTCTAACTTCTCATTGAATTGATAGACTCTAGGTCCCTGGCACCAGCACTGGCTGAGTGTGCCCCTGATGCTAGCTGTGCCCACATGGCCTGGTGTGGAGAGCCTGTGTGGCAGCCCCTGCCAACAATGTTGCTCCTGATGCCCCCGTCCTGTGCCCAACAGGCTCAGACACTCCTGCCTACCCTGGGCATCTACAGCGATGCTGCCTTGGCCACCCCATCGTGCTGCTCCATGCTCTCGCCCCGTTACTCACCTCTATGGCCAACACTCTATGATGTTGTTAGGTCATTTGTGGCCTCAAAAAGTGGAGAATTTCTCCTTTCCTGACCAGTACAGAGGTGTTTCAGCATTTTAACCTGGACAGCACCACTGGTGCAACTTTTACGTTCCTTCTGAACAACACAGAGACCTTAGCATTCTTTAACACTCTTATTTGCTATTGTTGTTGGCATTTCAGTTCTCTCTCTCTCTCTCTTTTAAATCCCCTGTATAAGACATTATTATTGTTGCTTTATCCAGTTAATGTTTCTTAGATTTACCCATACATGTCTCAATATCTTTGCTGATCCTTCCATCTTGCACCTCACACCTTCCATGTGGGATCATTCTCCTTTTGCCTGAGGTACATCCTTTAGAATTTCCTCCACTAAGGATTTGTTTGTGGAAAGCTCTCTTGGTTTTAGTTTGTTTTAAAAAATCTCTTTTATTCTCTTCTTAAAAAACTAGTTTTTCTGGGATTACAATTCTTGATTGACAGTTATTTTCTCAGTACATTGAAGATACCATTCCATCGTCTTCTGCCTTCCATTACTGCTGTTCAAAAGTCAGTTGTCCACCTAATTGAAGTACCTTGCTACATACTTTGTCTTTCTTTCTGGCTGCTGTCAAGACTTTCCCTTCAACTTTGGTATTCTGTAGTTTCATTATAATGGGTCTAGTGCTGATTTCTCTCTTTTTTGGATTTTTGAGATTTCTCATTCTGAGAAGTCACAACTTGCAGCAATTCTAGAAATTTCTTGGCAATTCTCTCTTTGAGTATTGCATCTTCTCCATTCTCTCTATCATATTCTTCTGGATTCCAATTAGATGTATGTTAGGGCTTCTCATGCTATCCTCCATGTCACTTAATCTTTTTTTCCCATATTTTCTGTAAATTAAGTTTGTTTCCAGACTCAATTTATCATTTTAAATATTTTATTGCGTCTTGCTCATACTTTAAGACTTTTTATTTCTTTAAGCATAGGAAACATGCTTATTTTGTGTCCTGTGTCTGATAATTTCAATGTCTGTGTCTTTTTTTTTTTTTTTTTTTTTTTTTTTTGTGAGGAAGATCAGCCCTGAGCTAACATCTGTGCTAATCCTCCTCTTTTTGCTGAGGAAGACCAGCTCTGAGCTAACATCTATTGCCAATCCTCCTCCTTTCTTTTTCCCCAAAGCCCCAGTAGATAGTTGTATGTCGCAGTTGCACATCCTTCTAGTTGCTGTCTGTGGGACGCGGCCTCAGCATGGCCGGAGAAGCGGTACTGGTGCCCGGGATCCGAACCCGGGCCGCCAGTAGCGGAGCGCGCACACTTAACCGCTAAGCCATGGGGCCGGCCCTTAATGTCTGTGTCTTTATGGGACTGTTTCTGCTGGTTCTCAGTTATGGTGCCTTGTTTACTGTTTGTGAGATTTTTGACTGTGAGCTTCTATTTCTTGGAACTTTATCCATTTACTTTTTATGACTACAAATCCTACTGAGAAGCCCCTCTTTCATGGCTCCAGCTCTCAAATGGAGTCTGGTGACATGGTTTCATCTCCTTGCCTACAGGAGTGGTAATGGCTTCCCCTTTGTTGCTACTCCCTAGGTACCCCAACATTCCTGTTAGTTCACTTAGCCTTACTTTGTAAATAGTGCTGTCTTTGAAAAGTCTCTTCAAAAATCTCAGTTGAGTGTATCATCTGTTTCCTGCTGGGACCATGAGTGACACAAGCTATGTGAAGAGCACTTAATAAATGCTAGTTATTATTGCTATTGAGTAGACCAGTTTCTATTCCGGGAAACGTTCAAGTAATTCAGGCAAAAATAATTATGAGGCTGGGAGACAAAAGTGCTTCAAGAAAGATGTGCCCAGAGCACTGTGGAATGAGGGAAAAGCTGTCTCCATTCTATAACCCTCTCAGTCTCTCTAAGGAAGCCACAAGCTCCTCCCTGAGGACATTGCCATCCACAGCCCCTTTCAGGCCCATTCTTCCCATCATCACTTCCCTCCACCCTTCCCTCTTGCTTACCTTGAAGGGCCACAAAGTGAGGGAGGTGCACAGCTGCCACGGCTCCTGGCTCAGCCTTGATGTCAAACAGAGGCCCTGCCACCATCCAGCTGTGCTGTAGGACAGTCCTGTCCATGAATTGGTCCCAGGAACAGAATTCAATCTCAATGGTCACTGGCCCTCTCACCACAAAACACAGACCTGTGTTGGGCCAGTGGTAGGGGCCGGCCGTGGGGAAGTGAACTCTGGGAGAGACGGGGAGAGGTACACACTGAATTACTCTACACAAACACACTGAGTGCCTACTGGATGCCAGACCCTGTGCAGGGCACTGTGGATCTAGTAGAGTGGCTCTAAGCCCAGACGTTGGAGTCAGAAGGATTTGGGTTTGAGTCCTGGCTCCTTTTTGTGTATGTTTGAAAATTTTCATAATAAAACCTCTTTTTCCGTAACAAAAGCACCGACACAGGATCTCAGTCCTGTCCCAACCTGCTGGCTTGGAAGGGGAGGGGACCCAATGAGCCGTGGGTGGGGTGCTGACTGTCTATAGGGCCCCATTGTGGGGATGGTGGGGTGGCAGAGGCCAGCCTGGGACAGCAGAGCCTCTCACTCACCGGTACAGGCTCCTCTCTTTGTCAACCACCTCAGTAGCCACAGGCCCTGTGGGGCCCTGGAAGTCATCTTCGGTCCCCAGAGGCTCCATGAGCAGGTCCTCCGGAGGAGCAGGAGAAGACAGACAGAAGGGTTTCACCTGTGACACTTGAGGGGAGCTTTCCGCTGGAACAGGCAGGGCAGTGGTCAGCTCTAGGTTCTTCTGCCTGGTCTCTCTCTACTGGTCCCCAAATGCTGGACCTTGGAGGGGCCCTTCCCAAGGCTGGTCTGCGACCATGGCAGAGAGTGTGTCTGCAGGCTTGTTCCTGCTCCTGAGGCAGCCTGCCTGCTATCTGAGCAGGCCCAACCCTGCTGCCCCCTGTCTACCTCCCCTTTCCCACTGGTCCAGAAGTGTCACTTTTCCCAGCATGCCCCAGGTGGATAGCTTGTGAGAGGAACATGGTTCAAAAGATGAATGGGAAGGAATGGAGAGATGATTCCCAGGCCTCAGAAGCCCAGAGTGGGCCTTGGCAGACTGGGCCCTGGTTCAGAGTCCAAGGTATGCCGCAGATGTTCTGGAGAGGAGCAGCCCCAGGCCCTGATGCTGGGAGAGAGGGAAGCAGAAATCCCACAAGGTTCTAGGACCAGAAGACTTTACATGGGCCAGGTTCTCTTAGGTGAGTAACCCGCCCTGTCCCACACCAGGGGCAAGGGGATGGAGGAGATGACCTTCCACAGCTGCCCCGGGAGCGACCCCCATCATGATGCTCTCAGCCTGGCCCCTTCAAACTACCTGATTCTGGTCTCTGCCGCTTGAGTGAGGACATGTCAACATTCGTCTCTCCTCCATCCGGGCCCTCATTAGGGGTCATCACACATGGCTTCCTAGACACAGAGTTGTTCATTCTCTCAGATCTTGGAGGAAGCTGGGTCTGTCTACAAGGCATCCCCACTGAAATTCAACTCATCTGGATTTGAACTCATGGCCCCCATCTGAGCTTTTCCCATAGTTTCTGTTTCCCTGAATGGCTCCCCATCTGCCCAGCCATCCATGCCAGAACTGGGGTGCCATCCTGACTCCTCCCATGCCCCCTCTGAGAACTGACTGATCACCTTGTCATTACTTCCAAAATAGCTCTCCTCTCTATTATCTTCTCTCCACCTCCGTGGCCTCCACACTAGTCCCAGCCCTGGCATCTGGGCTTGAACCACTGTAGCATCCTTCTGCTCTTATCCCTCTCCAGTCCATTTTCTACACAGCAGCTGATCTTGAAATATGAATCTGGCATATCACTTCACTGCTGAAGCCCTGAAATATCTCTTTATTGCTTTTGGGGTAAAAGTGAAAGTTCTTAACATGGCACCAAAGGCCTTACTGTGCCCCTGTGTCCTCCAGCCCCCAACCCCACCTGTGTCACTCTCCCCTGCTCACTCACCTCTAGATCAGCGGTTCTCAAACTCGGTGTTAAAAATCACCTGGAGGGCTTTTTTTTTTTTTTTTTATAATTTTATTTATTTATTTGTCCCCCAAAGCCCCAGTAGATAGCTGTATGTCACAGCTGCACATCCTTCTAGTTGCTGTATGTGGGACGCGGCCTCAGCATGGCTGGAGAAGCGGTGCGTCGGTGCGCGCCCGGGATCTGAACCCGGGCCGCCAGTAGTGGAGTGCGCGCACTTAACCGTTAAGCCACGGGGCCGGCCCCTGGAGGGCTTGTTAAAACACAGATTCCTGGGCCCACCCCAGGGATTTGGATTCAGCAGGTCTGGAGTGGGGCCTGAGAATTTGCGTTTCTAATGAGTTCCCAGGTGATGCTGATGCTGAAGCTGCTGGTCCATGGACCACACTTTGGGTGATGCTGCTCCAGACACCTGGCCTCCTTCTATTCCTCAAGGGAGCTACTCAGAGCCTCTACCTCCACCTGGAATGGACCCCTTCTCGGCCCAGCTAACCCCTCCCATCTTTCAGAGCTCAGCACAGTTCCTTTAGACAGGGTCAAATAGGCCCATCAACACACTCACATTGACCCCAGGTGAGACAATACAGGCTGGGGGGTAACTTGTGCCTGTCTCCCTGCTGGACTAAACTCCTGGACGTTGGGCCCTTGCTCACTGTGGTGAGCCTAACACGCTGTGGGTCTGCAGGAAATGTTTCTTCAGTGATGAATGGCTCCTCTTCCTAAGCCTAGGAGCACATTCCCTTCCATTTCAGGTGAGGCACAGCAGCCAAGAACCTAGAGACAGGTGCACTTTGCAGTCACAGGCCAAATGCACCAAACTGGGATAACATGGGGGCCACGGCAGATTTCCCAGGGGGAAGATGATTCTCCTGTCCTTGGGCTTGCCCCTCAAGCTTGGGGTGTGTGTACATGTGTGTGAGGAGGTGGTGATGGGGTGGTCTCCCCCCGGCCCCACCCCTGCCCCACGCACTCTCTCATTGTCTTTGTCTTTGTCTCCCCCTGATGGTCATTGCTTTCCAAGTTCCAAATCTCACCCACTCATGAGACTCATTGACTTTTTTTGATTTGTTCATCTCCTTATTCATCTAATGGAAGGATTCAAGCAGAGAAATGACATGATTCTACTTGCACTAAACAACCAACCAACCAAACCTCACTCTGGCTGCTGTGGTTTCTTGTTTTCTCCTGGCTCTGCCCCGAGTCTCTTCCCCATCTCTTGGCTCGTTCTGGGTCTTCCCGCCTTACCATCTGCTGGAGATGAGCAGCTGAGGCTTCTCCTTCTCCACGGCCCTCAGCATCTCTGTCACCTCCTCACTCAGCTGGGTCTGGTCCAGCCTGCAAGCACAAAGGAAGTCTGGTTCTCCTGAGATCGCCACAGGATCCTGAGGTCATCAGGGCCCAGAAGCGGGGAATCTGCCACCTCCCTCAGGAAACTGTCATAGGTTGGGTTCCCTGGGAATCAGGCTCTGAGATGGAAAGTAGAGTGAGGAGGTTTATTAGGGAGTGTCTTGGGTCAACATACAGGGTGAGGGATGGGAGGGAAGCAGGACTGCGCAGAGGGAGAAGTTGGGCTGTGATCAGTCTCAATGGAGACCTCAGCCGACTCTGCGGGGGGTTCTGAAGTTGGGATGACCCTTCAGATCTGTCCCAAGTTGGGATAGGGGGTTGTGTCTTTATACTCCATCACTGGTCAGTTATTGGATGTCAGCCACCCCAGGAGGAGGATGCGACCTTGGGTGAGATGGCCCTCATTGGCAGGAATGCCTGTAGTTGGCTGCCAGCAGCATTCCCAGTGGCTAGGGGTTACGACTTCATTCCTGAAGGGCATGGGGGCAGCTCTTCACAGCGTCCACCACAGAACAGCCGTTCCCCAAGGCCTCAAAATGACCATCTAGGGGTAGGTCCTGCGATTTCCTTCCCAGAGGATAGAAATTTGTTGGAATGAGGGCTCCCTGTTTCCATTCTCACAGGCCTTGCGTTCTGGGGTTTCTGTTGGATTTGGGATAGCTGTTGCCCTCTCTGGGCCTCTGTGTCCTCATCTCTAACACTGATGGACCTGTTCCGTCTGTTGTGAGCCATGGACAAGGCAGGTGAAAAGACCCTGCACCCTATAAAGGGCGGTGCACACCTCACTCATTACTGCTATCAGAGCTATTCCCTGCCCTGGGGAGAGGATGGAGCCCACGGTGTGAAAGGTTGTCCCTCTCAACCAAGTCCCGGGGCTCCAGGAAGGAAGGAGGCAGAAACCTTCACAGGAGCAAGCTCCTCTGAGGCAACCAAGATTTGACCAGTTACTGGTCAGCTGGGGCATGAATCTAGATCTGCCTGCAGAGGCCAAGCTCTGGATAGGTCCTTCAACATGTAGGAGATGGCAAGAGCCAAAAATGCTCAGTGGGGAGTGGGCTGGGGAGTGAAGGTGCCGTCCTCTGGGGAGGGAGTTCCCCGGTTGTACAGGGTCCGAGTCAGCATTGCGGGAATCCACAGGCAGACTGGTTAACCCCTGTTACCCTGCTCTGAGTACTCCTTCAGGTTTGAGGGTTGACGAGGGAGGCCTGGCTGAGGACAGCCAGGGCCCGGGACTTGCAGACTGGAACCTCAGTGCAAGACCAGAGGGGTTGGGACACGGAGAGTCTGGAGCCCCTGTCAGCTCTCTGAGTGGGTGACAGGGCCCCAGCCAGGAGCCGCACAGAGTGTTAAGCCAGAAACAGCCTGTAGACTTGTTTTCAGGGTGTGAAGGAAAGAGGAAGTGGCTGAGAGATGGCGTGGGGAGTGGCTGCTCAGAGAAGGACATGACTCTCGGGGCCTGCAGGGTGGGAGATGAGGGCTGGGGCTCCCTGCACTCCTGCCACATCGGTTTCCCATGCTCTGAGCCTGTTTCTGTCCTGGGGCCTCCCCCATGCATTCCCTTCACCCAGACTGCCCCCTCTGACTGGGTCTGGTCAACTACTTCCGTCTCAGGTCTCGGCCTGACATCACTTCCTCAGAGAAGCCCTCGCTGGCCCCTCCATATAATTCCGTGCTCCGCCCATGTTACACTCACATGACACACTGCACTTTCCCTCACAGCACTCCGTGGAGCTTAGAAACACGTATCTGCGTGTTAGTATGTGATGAAAGTCTATCTCGTTCCTTCAGGAGGGCAGGGCCCTCATCTGTGTGCTCACTATTGCATCCTCAGGGCCCGGCCCAGTGCTTGTATAGGAGGCATGCCATAAAGGAATGAATGAAGGAATGAAGAAATGAAGGAAGGGAGGAAGCACTGCCCTGAGGTGGAGAAGTGAACCTGAGAGTCCCCTTAGAACATGCAGCCTCACTAAGTGGTATCACCTGATGCTGCTCAGCTCTCTTCCCAGCACTGTCCTAGCTTTTACATGCATTTATTTCATTACAGTCTATAGGGTGGATATGATAGTCCTGTTATACAGATGAAGAAACCGAGTCTCAGATGAAGACCTGCCCGAGTCACACGGCCTGAGTAAGTGGTGGAGCTGGTAAGGAACCCAGGCTGACCAACCGTGCATTTATTTGTCCCTTTTCCTTGCCCTGCCCAATTCCACGGCACCTGCATCCCTTGCCACCTCCTCCCTGCCCTTCCCTGCCCTCTGCCCAGAAGGCACCCACAGGGCCTTACCACAGGAGCGTGAGTTGGCAGGTAGGATGCCTGAGCCCTTCACAGAGCAGCTTCACGCCGAGGTCGCACAGCTCGTTCTGCTGCAGGTCCAGCTCTGTCAGGCTGGAGCCAGCACTGAGCACAGAGGCCAGTTCCTGGCAGCAGCCGCACGTGAGGTCACAGCTGACCAGCCTGCAGGAGAGACGCACACAGGCCCACAGTCATTGTCCTGAGGGCCCTCTCCTTGGGGTAGCTGGAGTCTGGCTTCCTTTTTTAGTACCTCTGGCCCTTTGAGGGTCCTTGGTGACATTAAAGGAAGATAAAGACATGTCTGGCTTGCAGTAACCTGGGAGACTTTAATCTCCTGCAGCCAAGGAGCCACTCGGGATGCAGGCAACCTCCCTTCCTCACTCCTGCGTGATTCCCACGAATCCTGCCCACTCACCAGATCACCTTGTGTGAGTAATTTCCCCAACGTTCCCCTTGCCTAAGCGTTAACTACATCGCCCTGCCAAATGCCCAGAGTTAGCTGACGTGGGATGCTTTGGTGGGTTTCAACATTAAGGGCTTCTACCATACAGGAGAAAAGAGAGTGAGCTTCTAGTATGAGAGCAAGAGTTAGGAGGAGGATGATGGCTTTAGTCGGAATTGAGGGCCTATCCTAGCCGCCCCCTGAGCTCTCACCTTCTCTCTGCCCCATGGTGGAAAGGCAGCTCCCTCCACCTCCCTGTGCCCACCCCTCAAAGCAGTGTTGGTGAGGAGCAATTACAGCAGTCGCTGGAGCTTGCAGCCTGGCTGTCTCAGCCCCTGGCAGAGGTGCTCGGCTCCAGCGTCCTTGAGCACGTTGAAGCTCAGCTCCAGCTCGGTCAGGGTCTGGCTGGCGCTCAGCCCAGAGGCGAGGTCCTTGCACTCGTCAGCTGTGAGGCCGCAGCTGGCCAACCTGTGGGAGACACACACTGGTGGCCTTGAGTTGACTCACCTGTTGATTCCACAAACACCCACAAACACCCATTGAGCACCTACTCTGGGCCAGGTCTGGGGGCCAGGCAGAGGTCAGCAAGATCCCCCGGCCCTCAGAAATGCATAGATACTGGGGGATAGACATAGAAACAAATAACAGTAAGTCAGTTTTTGGCTGTCTTTTGATCAAAACCCTCCCATGTCTTCCAATGTCATCAGAATTAAAATCAAGGTCTTTGTCCTTGTCTATGGGACACTGGAGATCTGACTCCTTGTCATCTCTGTCCTCATCTCATATCCCTTTTAACTGCATCCTCATTGTTCCTTAAACAGTCCAGGCACAGTCCAACCTCAGGGCCTTTGCACCTGCTGTTTCTTCTGCTTAGAACAATTTTCTCATCTGATATCTCATAGCTTGTTCTCTCACCTGCTTCAAGTCTTTGCTCAAAAGTCACCTTGGTGAAGTCTTGTTTCACTACTCTTCCTGTTTAAAATTGCATACCCAGCCCCACCCCCTACTCCTTTCTGCTTTACTTTTCTCTATAACCCAAACCACATATAATATATTTTACTTATTGATTTGGCTTTTTGTCCCTCCCTGCTCCAGAATGTAAGCTTCATGAAGGGAGGGGTTTTGTCTGTTTTCATTATTAGTTGTAGCCCAGTGCCTGGGGCAGTGTCTGGCACATAGTAGGCATTTAATAAGTGTGTGGTGAATGAATGAATGAAATAGTGTCAAGAGGGGCAAGTCAGGTGCTGCTGAAGGCAGAGGAATGAGCGACTAATTTTGAGAAGGGAAAGAGGAGAAGACGTATAAGGGGTCCTTGAATGATGAGTAGTCCACCAAGATGAGGGTGGAGGGAGGGGACACTCCCGGCTGGCAGAGTGGATGTGAAATTACAGCACGTGTTTAGTTTAGTGACGTTGGCATAAAGGTTACGTGAGGGGAGATGAGGTTTGAGGGTAAAGCTAGAAAATATCAAGATAGTGGTAGGTCTTCAATGTCATTATTAGATGTATGGACCTTGTTCAGGCGGCAGTGAAGAGCCAGGGAAAGTTCTTGAGGAGGGTAGTGGTGTGTTCTTTGCATTGCTTTGGAAAGATCCCTGACAGCGAGTGGAGGGTGGTTGGAAGGGGCGAGGCAGGTGCAGAGGGGCGAGGATGAGCACCAGGCTCAGAGCCGTGGCTGCGGGAGATGTTTCTGGTGTACCCAACAGCACTTGGTGTCTCTCTAGATGTGGGGGCCAGGGAGCCTTCTAGATCAGATACAGAGTTGATGCTGCTGCCACTTACTGAGAGTCAATGTGAGAGGAGGCAGAGTCAGCTTCATGGACGTACAACCAGCACATGCCCCGTGGTTGGGGTTTAGTGCTCTGTGGTTGCCATCTTGAATTTCTTAATAATTTCGTCTTTGAATTTGTGTTTTGTAAGTGAAGTCTGATGGGACAGTGGAGCCTCGGCTCATGTGTGTCCCCATCTCCTGCCACCTCCCTCCCTCTGCCTGAAGAGTTCTTGGCTACCCACTTCCCTGCCCCCTGATATGGTGGGACCCACGCCAGCCTCCCCCTCTGCCCATTGACCGTCGTCCCCATGGGGGCCCAGATCAGGCATGGTGAGGATCTGACCTTTCATCACATCCCTCTGGTTAACCCCAAACTCTGCCATTCACCTGCTCCCCCATGCTCATTCCCACCTGAGTAACAGGGCTGATGGCTGACATCAAGAATCACGACCACGACCCTCACGTGGGCCTCAACAATGCCTGGCAGGCAGAAATCTCCCACGCTACTATGGCCACTTCAAGACTTTACCTTCCCCAAACCTCTATCACCCCAGCCCTCACACTCTCAGCAGACAACTCAATTCCTACTTCACAGAGAAAAATGAAGCCATCAGATGGGAACTCATCAGCTTCCCACAGTCAAACCTATGTGCCTATATATCTACCTCCCTCACCCCATCTTCACCTGCCCTTTTGTTACAGCAGAGGAGGTGTTCCCCCTCTCCTCCCAGGCCAGTCTTTCTCCTATCTCCTCCCTCTGAGGAAAGGGAGACCATCAATTACTCTTCCTTTTTGTATCTTTCATCATCTATTCTCTGCTGATATTCAGATACTCAGGTCTTTTCCTTCTTAAATGCAAGAAAGCAGACACACACACACACAAGTGTGTGCGCACATGCACACACACACACACACACACACACACACCCCTCTAGTTTGGTCTCACATTCCCCAAAGCCTTTGAAAAAAGTGCTTGTATTTGTGTTCTCATTTTTCACTTCTCTCTCCCTCTTCAATTCATTCCAATCAGGACTCTGGCCCCCTCACATCACAAAAGCTGTTTCTACTGAGGTCATCCATGACTTTCCTATCACTATTTAGACAGACAACTTTCAGTCCTTATTTTACTTGACCTCCCAGCAGCAATGGCCCCTGTGACCACAGCCTCCTTGAAATCCTCTGCTCACTTGGATTCTATGAAACCACACTCTCCTGGTGTTCTTCCCACCTCCCTGGCTGCTCCTTCTCAGGCATCTTTGTTGACTACTCTTTTCTGGTCATTAAACATTGGGGGGTTCCCCAAGGCTTGACGTGCAATCTTATCTTTGCATATAAGTTTTAGGATCAGCTTGACCATTTCTGCAAAAAACGTAGCTGGGATTTTGATAGGGATTGAGTTGAATCTATAGACCAATTTGGGGAGTATTGCTATCTTAACAATATTGTTTTCCAGTCCATGAACATGGGATATCTTTCCATTTATTTAGGTCTTATGTAATTTCTTCAACCATGTTTTGTAGATTTCTGTGTACAAGTCTTGCTCTTCTTTTGTTGAATTTATTCCTAAGTATTTTATTCTTTTTGATGCTAAGTGTAAATAGAGTTGTTTTCTTAATTTCATTTTTGGATTGTTCATTGTTAGTGTATAGAAGTACGATTGATTTTCACGTATTGACCTTGTATCCTGAAACCTTGCTGAATTTGTTTATTAATTCTAATAGGTATCTTTGTGAACTCTTTAAGATTTTCTACATACAAGATCATGTCAGCTTAAAACATATTTTACTTCTTCCTTTATATTCCGGAGGCCTTTTATTTCGTTCTCTTGCCTAATTGCCCTAGTTAGAACCTTTAGGACAATGTTGAATAGAAGTGATAGGAGTGGACATCTTTGTCTTGTTCCTGACCTTAGCATAAAACATTCAATCTTTCACCATTAAGTATGATGTTAGCTGTGGGTTTTTCATAGGTGCTCTTTATCAGGCTGAGAAAGTTCCCTTCTATTCCTAGTTTGTTGAATTTTTTTTTTTTCTGCTGAGGAAGATCGGCCCTGGGCTGACATCCATGCCCATATTCCTCTACTTTATATGGGACGCCACCACAGCATGGCTTGACAAGTGGTGCATCAGTGCGTGCCTGGGATCTGAACCTGTGAACCCTGGTCAGCCGAAGTGGAGCGCGTGTACTTAACTGCTGTGCCACCGGGCCGGCCCCTGTTGAATGTTTTTAATGTGAAAAGTGTTGGATTTTGTCAAATGCTTTTTCTATATCTATCGAGATGTCATGTGGTTTTTGTCCTCCATTCTGTTAATGTGATGTATTATATTGATTGATTTTCGTAGGTTAAACCAACTTTGCATTCCTGGGATAAGTCCCACTTGGTAATGATGTACAATCTTTTTTATATGTTTTTAGTATTTTGTTAGGATTTTTGCATCTATATTCAGAGAGACACTGGTCTGTAGTTTTTTTTTCTGGTAATGTCTTTGCTTATCTTTGTTTAAGTTTGGTATCAGGGTACGGCTGGCCTCATAGAATGGTTGGCAAGTATTATCTCTTCTATTTTTTGAAGAATTTGAGAATATTGGTGTTAATTCTTCTTTAAATGTTTGGTAGAATTCATCAGTGAAGCCACCTGGGCCTGGGCTTTTCTTTGTAAGAAGGTTTTGTGTGCTAATTCAATCTCTTTACTTGTTATAGGTCTATTCAGACTTTCTATTTCTTCATGAGTCAATTTCAATAGTTTGTGTTTTTCTAGAAAATTGTCTATTTCATCAAGGTTATCTAATTTGTTGGCTTACAATATTTCATAATATTCCCTTAAAGTTCTTTTAAAATTTTTCTGTGGGGTCAATTGTGATGTCCCCTCTTTCCTTCTTGATTTTAGTAATTTGAGTCTTCTCTCCTTTTATCCTAGGTAGTCTAGCTAAGAATTTGTCAATTTTTTTGATCTTTTCAAAGAACCAACTTTTAGTTTCATTATTTTCTTTTTTTTTTTTTTTTTTTTTTTTAAGATTTTATTTATTTAATTTTTTTCCCCCCAAAGCCCCAGTAGATAGTTGTATGTCATAGCTGCACATCCTTCTAGTTGCTGCATGTGGGACTCGGCCCCAGGATGGACGGAGAAGTGGTGCCTCGATGCGCACCCGGGATCCGAACCCGGGCCACCAGCATTGCAGTGCGCACACTTAACCACCAAGCCACAGGGCCGGCCCTAGTTTCATTATTTTCTATATTGTTTTTGTACTTTCTATTTTATTTATTTCCACTCTAGTCTTCATTGTTCCTTCCTTCTGCTTTTGATTATGCTTGCTCTTTTTTTTTTTTTTAATTTTCTTAAGGTGAAAGGTTAAGTTATTGATTTTCTCCTCCTCCTTCTCCTTCTTCTCCTCATCTTCCTCCTCCTCTTTTTCTTAAATAGACTTTATTTGTTAGAACAGTTTTAGGTTCACAGCAAAATTGAGCCAAAAGCATGCAGAGTTCCTATATATCCCTTGTCCCCACATGCACAGCCTCTCCTATTATCAACATCTGGCACCAGAGTGGTACATTTGTTTGCAATCAGTGAACCTACGTTGACATATCATAATCACCCAAAGTCCATAGTTTACATTAGGGTTCACTTTTGGTGTTGTACATTCTATGGTTTTTGACAAATAGGTAATGACATGTATCCGCCACTATTGTGTGGTACAGAATAGTTTCCCTGACCTAAAAATTCTCCACACTCTGCCTATTCATCCTTCTCTCCCTCCTAACCCCTGGCAACCACTGATCTTTTTACTGTCTCCATAGTTTTGCCTTTTCCAGAATGTCACATTGTTGGAATCATACAGGATGTAGCCTTTTCAGATTGGCTTCTTTCACCTAATAATATTCATTTAATGTTCCTCCATGTCTTTTCATAGCTTGATGGCTCATTTTTTTTTTTGAGCTGAATAGTATTCCTTGTATGAATGTACCACAATTTATTCATCAGCTCACCTACTGAAGGACATCTTGGTTGCTTCCAAGTTTTTGAAATTATGAATAAAGCTGTTATAAACATCTGTGTGCAGGTTTTTGTGTGCATATAGGTTTTCAACTCATTTGGGTAAATACCAAGGAGCATGATTGCTGGATTGTATGGTAAGAGCATATTTAGTTTTGTAAGAAACTGTGAAATTGTCTTTTAACATGGCTGTACCATTTTGCATTCCCACCAGTAATGTATGAGAGTTCCTGTTGCTCCACATTCTCACCAGCATTTTGTTTTGGCAGTGTTCTGGATTTTAACCATTTTAATAGGTGTGTAGTGGTATCCTTTCTTCTTTTTTTAACATAGACATTGATGGCTATAAATTTCCTTATAAGCATTGCTTTAACTGTATCAAATAAGTTTTGGTATGTTGTGTTTTTGTTTTCTTTCATCTCAAAGTATTTTCTAATTTCTCTTGTGATTTATTCTTTGACCCATTGGTTATTTAGGAGTATGTTATTCCATTTCTGTATAGTTGTGAATTCTCCAAATTTCCTTCTGTTATTGAATTCTAATTTCATTCCATTATGGTCAGAGAATATAATTTGTATGATTTCAATCTTTTTAAATTTGTTGAGATTTGTTTTATGGTGCAATCCTATTTTTGCGTAGAACTTATTTGATACCTGCTTGACATCTCCACTTGGATACTTAAAGGAACTTAAAAGAAACATGCACAAAATCACACTCATGACATCCCATCCACCAGCCACTCCTCTTCCAGTATTTTCCATCTTAGTGAAGGTGCCACAATCCCATGAATTCTTCTGGTCAGAAACCTAAGATCATCCTTGATATCTCTATCTCCTTTTTTCCATAAATCCAATCCATTATTGAGTCTAGTTGACTTACTTTTATGGGTCTCTTGAATCCATTCACTTCTTTCCATCTCCATGGCCAACACTGTAGGCCAAGCTATCACCACTTCTTACTGAAGCTATAGTAATTTTCCTTAGTCTAAGCTCTCATTATCTTTACAGGAACTACTGAAATTTTCCTATGAACTGGTCCTCTATCTCTACTTTTGCACTCCTCCAATCCATTTTTCACAGTGAAGTCTGTTTCTACTTTGAAAATGTATACATCTTGCCATCCTTCTGCTTATAATCCCATTGCATTAGGAAAAAAACCCCCAAATTTCAACAGGGTCCACAAGGCCTTGTGTGGTCTGGATCCTGTTGATTTCTGTAGCCTCATTTCACCACTTTGCTCTCCCCTCCAGCCACACTGGCCTGCTTTCAATGCCTTGACTGCCCATCCTCCCTCCTGCCACAGGGCCTTTGTACATGCTGTTCCCTCTGCCTGGAACTTTCTTCCTCCCTGTTTCACTTAGGTAAATCCTCTGTATTCTTAGATCTCCTTCAAGCTTCACTTCCTTAAGGAAGTTTTCCACTGGAGCCCTTATCTGGGCCTGTAATTACACATTTGTTAGTGTGGTTCATTGATTAATGTCAGTCTCTTGCAAGCTCTGTGATAAAAGAATCCTGTCTGTATTTGTTTACCATAGTAGCCCTGGCACCTGGCACAGTGCATGGCCAGAGAGGGGCTCAATGAATATTTGTTGAGTACAAAGACCAGCCTGCCTTCCTAGACCCAGCTTCCATCTTGGATCGCCTGTCCGTCCCTGTTTCAGAACAGAATGCAGGCCAGACTCACCGCAGGGTTTCCAGGTGGCAGTGAGGGCATCCCAGGGCCTCACGAAGACTCTGCACTGCAGAAGGGCTCAGGAAGTTTCCACTCAGGTCCAGCTCCTTCAGGCTTCCGGTGACCTGGAGAACGGAGAAGAGAACCTGCCAGCCGGCGTCTGTAATGGGGATCCAGCTGAACCTGAGGGAGGGAGAGGGATAGGAGAGATGTGACCTGTGTGTGCGGGATCTCAGCTGCACAGCCCTACACAACACAGTGGGGCTCTGCCCTCTGAGCGCCAGGCCACCATGGGCAGTGCTGTCCCTAGGACTGCCCAGCCTCCCCTACTGCCCCTGCCACTCTGGGCTAGGTGCCCCTCCTCTCTGTGGCTCCTCGTTCTATAGCCCTTGCCATGTAATACTGAAGTGTTCATTTTGTGTGTCTGTGTCTGCCTCAGCCTGGGAGTTCCTTGAGGGCAGGGGCGGATATTTTCCATCTTTTGTATCTGCGGTGCCCAGCATAGGGCCTGGCACAGAGAAGGAGCGCTGGCATCCAGATTGCCTTCCTCCCTTCAATGCAGACACACCTGTCTTCCTTGCGCACAGACATTCTGGAGTCCCAGTGTCCAGAAAGGAAAAGAGGAGATGGGAGGGGGGAACAGAGCCTGAGATTGGTGGTTTAAGGATGACTTTGTGATGGGAATGTGGTAAATGACCATATATACTGCTGCCTAGTATATTATGCTCTTGTGGGACCCTATCCCCTTCCAAGGTTAGCAAGACCACAGAGAGGGTCCCCAGGAGAGAGATGACAGAGGCGAATGTCCCAGGAGAGAACAGTAGCTGTCTGAGGTGGGGAGGATGATAGGCTTCGTCTGGGAGTGATAGAGGAGGCTTCCTCATGTAATTGCCACCCATTTAAATTCTCCTTCACACACTACTTTAGAAATCTCACCTACTTCGAGGACTTCAATGACTCAAACTCTGTGTCAAGTTCCAGACTGACATCTCTATTTTCTTGCCTGATATCTCCACCTTGACACCCCAGTGGCACCTTGACCTAATATGTCCCAACATGTCCCCAGCTCAATTCATCTTCCCCCCAAGGGTGCAGAGCCCTGCAGAGGCCAGGAGCAGAGGCTCTGAGCCAGCTGCCTGCAGGTGAATTCCGCTTCTCTCTGCCTCGCTCAGTGTCCTCAGCTGCAAAAACAGGCAAGAGCACCCACTGCAGAGGGTTTTGTGAAGATTAAAAGATGTTAGAGGGGCTGGCCCGGTGGCGCAAGTGGTTAAGTGTGTGCGCTCTGCTGCGGTGGCCTGGGGTTCACCGGTTGGGATCCTGGGCGCACACTGACACACCGCTTGTCAAGCCATGCTGTGGTGGCGTCCCATATAAAGTGGAGGAAGATGGGCATGGATGTTAGCCCAGGGCCAGTCTTCCTCAGCAAAAAAAGAGGAGGATTGGCAGATGTTAGCACAGGGCTGATCTTCCTCACAAAAAAAAAAAAAAAAAAGATATTAGAGAGTATCCCAAAAGTCTTAGTGCACTTTTAAGCTTTAACAGCTCCAGATGTATAAATGCTACAAAGGTACCCCAAAACCCCATCATTTGAAAGTTTAATTATTTGAATTTCTTTTACATTTATTTAGTTTTGGGAAATTTGAATAATACATTTTTAAATTTTTTGTTTCCTCAACATTTGCTATCTTTAATCAGAGGGACTGAAAGAGAAAATTAAAAATGTATTATTCAAAATGTACAATGATTAATTACAAGCCAAATACCGGGAAGCCGCCCCTTCTTGCTGTCTCAGGTTGGTCCTTCTCTCCCTTCCCACAGCCTTTGGCCCGTCTGAATCATTTCTTCCTGGGCTTTTTTGTTTGTTTACAGCAGCCTCCGTGCTGTTCTCTCTGCCTTGCCTGGCTGACTCAATGCCCTTAACATCTCCCTCCTCACTGTAGCTGCAGCCTCTGACTTCCCATGGGACTCTCTCCAGGCTCAATTGCCACCGTCCATTCCAAACTCTCTTGCTCTGGCCCAGTGTCGCTGGTTCCTCTTACTTCCCACCTGGCCATGTCTCTGTGCCTGCTCGGGACACTTCTGAAGGTCCCCACGTCACGCCACCACCACTTGCAACACCCGTACCCAGGTCTAAGGCTCAGTTCACATTTATAACCATGAACAACTAACTAGAAACAACCTAAGTATGCAAAATAGAGGAATGGTCACATCAGTCATGGCACCTTCCCTAGGGAATACCACACGGGTCATTCAAAATGATGTATCGGGCTACTTAATAACACAACAAGATAGCCTTGATATAAAAATAAAGAAAGACTGTGGAATAAAATGTACAGTGCGGATCAATTTTGCCGTAGAAATGTGCATAGAGAAAAGACTAGAGGCTACACCTCAATTCTTAATGGTGGTCATCTCTGAGTGATGGAATTCTGGTTGGCATTAATTTTTATCATCTTGCTTGTCTACATATCCTTATTTTTCTATGATGAACATGGGTTTTATTGTGAGAAAAAAACTTTAAAAATCTGAAAATAAAAGACCCCAATCCAACATTTCTTCCTCTGAGACCCTTTCCTTTTCTGGTCCATTGGTGTGGTCAGTCCCTTCCTCCAGCCACCATCGTGTCATGTCCATGCCTCTGTTACCGTGGGCATCACGTTCTCTTGCAATTATTGGATGGATGGCTCTCTTCTCCCCCGGATTCTGAGTTCCCTGAGGGCAGGGATTGTGCTTTGTTAACCTGTGATTTCTAGGGCCTGGTGTAAAATCAGCGCTTAATGAATATTTATGGAATGAATCATCTAAAGGGGGAGATAGACACGTACAGTACTAAATGATCAATACTGTAGCTGAGGTGGGGGAATCTGAATGGAGAAGTCAGCAGCGTTGCTGGGTTGGAGGGTGGTTAGACATAGCTACTGCCATGCTCAGATGGGGGGTTTCAGGCGGAGTGCTCAGGGTAGTAGTGTGTCACTGACACAAACAAGGAAGTCAGTTTTGCAAGGGAAAATAGAGACTCCATTTCAGACACATGCATTCTGAGGTGATGGGGGAGACCTCAGGGCCAATGTCACTGCCAACAGCCATCCAGGGGGTGCCTGAAGCAGCTGAGTGAGCAGTTGCTCAGAGACGAACATGTCAAGAGAGGGAAACAGAGGCAAGTAGGTTGCGTGGAGGGGAACTCAAGTCAGCATTGGGGTGGAGGCGTGCCCAGAAGGCAAGGTGGCGGTGATCACAGAGGCAGGGTGAGAAGCAGTAGTACAAGGCGGGGCCACAGCGGCTCTGCCAGGAAGCAGGCAGGCACGTCTCACAGCTGGACGCTGCTGCAGAGGGCCTTAGGTAGATGGAGAATAGCAGTCAGATTTGGCGGTTAGAAGTCACTGGTGACCTTGATCTTTTAGCCCCCAGGGCCGGGCTTAGTGAGAGTGCCTCCAGTGCCCAGGATGGTGGAACTGACGGAGGAACTGGACAGAGGGGAGGGTGTGTGTACTCACAGAACTACACCGGGGTGCCTCCACGCTTCCCTGTGCAGTCCCCTGTCATTCACTTGAAGCGTCTTCACACGGTGGCAGAATCTAACACAGAAAGTGAACACCAGGACCTCCATGTCAGTTTGCACGTACATCCTTGTTCCTTGGAAATGGGCCATTGCCGCCGTCAGGAAGTCCTTGTCCTGAATCTCATACAAACAGTGGAGCAACTGCAGAGAATATGGCTGCAGGGAGGCCTGCTCTCGCTGGACCTCCGCCTCCACCCATGACAACAGGTCCCACTTCCTCTTTGGAGACAGCTTGCAGTCGAAGATGTTCTCCATCTCTCTCATCCCCTGCTCACTCAAAAGGCCGAATAGGAAACGTGTTGTTGGTGCCCCAAACAGGTCACGCCTCTCATACACTTCTAGCAACTTTTTCATACCGCTGGTGCTGTTAGGATTATCACTTTTCTCCTCCTTATCCTCCAGTGCACAGAACATTGCTGCAAAGAACTCTTGGAAACAGAGGTGACTGAAGCTGTACCTCCGAGGCTTGTGCTGCTTTTGAAGAACACCGCTCTTTAAGAGAGTGGAGATGATGGCCCCATCTAACCCGTGCTGGCTGAGGTCCTCCTGACTGAACAGGGTCTTTCCTCGCCAGATGCCCGCAGCAGCCAGAGAGCAGAAGCCCCTCAGGTGAGTGCCGAGGGGCTGAGCTGGCAGAGCCTGGGAAAGGTATTGCAGATAGAGGGCCGTGGTGGTCTGGGACGTCAGTGAGAGATTTTCCCCCTGCATCATCTGCCGCTTCAGGCAAGTGCGGACCAGCCAGGACACGAAGGGCACAAGACACATGGTCCAGAGTGCTCGGTTTGATTCAACCAAGTTAAAAGCTTGAATTGCTTGGCTTTCATCTGTGAAATACTTGTAGAAATATTCGTAGAAATATTCCTTCCTGGTAGACTCGGAGAAGCCCAGGACCTCCACCCAACGTGGCTGCTCACAAGAAGGAATGAACTTCTGCAGAGCTGTGGTCCGAGCTGTGATCAGCAAGGAGGCATTGGGAAGTATGGTTTTCGCCAGCAAACTGCCCAGTAGTGTGCACACTGGCTGCTGGTGGCTCCAGTGCTGACAATGAGACCCCTGCTCCTCCAAGACCCATTTTGGCTCATCTAAACCATCGAGGATGAAGAGCAGCTGCTCCGGCTGAGACACGATCTGTGTAATGGGAACCATGGAGGAAGCCCGGTCTTTTTTGATGAGATCAGCAAGACTCATTGCCTTGGACTGGTCCAGCTTTGTGCAGTCGAAGTAGAAGATGTGCTGGAAGCGGTCCCTATACAGCCGACCGTCCTTCCAGGCTCCCCTCACATGCCTGGCCAGTGTCGACTTCCCAATTCCAGTCACCCCATGCAGTATGACTGTGTGAGGCTTTCTCTGGGTACCCAGGTGTGGGCCAAATAAGTCTCTGACCTCAATCAAATGTCCTTGCTCCTCTATCACTCCATGATACCAGATTCGCCTGACCAGAGACTCATGGCTTCTGGGGTGAGATCTGTGTAGAATTAGCAGCTGCATGAATTTTTGGTGCAAATCTTCAATTTCCCTTGAGTTTAAGAGGCAGATTATCTCTCTTTTTTCCTTCTGGGATTTTTCTCTGATTCCTAAGGAAGGGAGGGAAGGATGGAACATAAAGGTATAGAAGATTTGTTCATTAGTTCCTTCATTCATTCATTCAACAACTGTTTTATGCACCTACTCCAAGCCACACACTGTATCTTGCCATGTCAGTGGAAGGAACACGGGCTTTGGGGGAGAAGATCCCAGCTCAAGTCATGACTTCTCCAAATCATACTCCTTGTGTGACTTTCCCTCATTTTGCAAATATTAGTCAAGGGCTTACTACGTGCCAGACACTGCTCTAGAGGTGGGAGATAAAGAGTGGACAAAACAGACATGACTCTGCTCTTGTTAAGCCCATGACCTGAGCTACTAGCTCCACTGACCTCAGTTTTCTCATCTGCAAATTGGGGATTGTGACATCTCCTTGTAGGAGGTCATGGAGGAGTGAAGGAGATAATGGATGGTGTAGCAGATACTATTGGTTCCTGACAGTACCCCCTCTGCACGCACCATTGAAGAACATGCCAAAGATGTCCTTCTGCAAGCACCTGTGTTTGTCTGTGTGAAGGCTCTCTCTCAGCCCACAAGTGGGGCGGGCCAGAAACACTGGGAGGTTAATGCTCCAGGAGGAGCCCTCAACCAGCGACAAATGGCAGTACGTTGGCCCCCAGGAGAGACAACTCTGAAGTGTGTTCTACACCGTCTCCTAGAGATCCCCAGCACGTCGAGCCTCAGTTGCTCAGAGGTAACGTGCTCCACAATGCAGGTTACACTGGTTTCCCACCTTCCCTGTCTCACTTCTCCCTCCTTCTGGTGCTTCCAGGGAATCACTTTCCCAGTAAACCACCTGCACTCAAATCCTGTATCAGGGTCTGCTTCTGGGGAACCCACCTGAGACAGATAGGAAAGTGCTTTGTGAACTGTGAGGAGCTGAGCACATGTCAGGGATTGTCCCCCAGGGCCTCGGGCTCATATCTTAGTCAGATTCCAAATAGAATAATTGTTACAACTCCTTCCTTTCTTCCCTTCAGAATATTTTGAGTGCCTCTCACTTCTCTCCTTAGGTGAATTTTGAAGATGATTCAAGTAACTCATCTGGGATCCTGAATCCCAGTTCATCTTGGGAAACCTATTGGACCCCCAGAGTTCAAGGTTACCTGTACTACCTTTGTGGGTGTACTGGGAAAAATCTGGGGGAGAGTGGGGCATGTGGGGTCAATTTATAGCTTCAGCATTGGTGAGATAAATGTGACCGAGGGCCACCCTCAACGCCTGAAATCATGATCTATAGGTCCACTTTTATTGTCTCTTGTGAGAACTTTCTGGCAATTTGAAAATCTTCTAAGAGCATCAGGATGGCCACTCTGAGTCATGGCCCACCCCACTCAGGGTCCCATGTCTGCCTGTGGTGCCAAGAGACAGCTTAGCTCTTCTGGTGCCATGGTCTCCAAAGCATCCTAGTTTTAATGAATCTGTTAGCATGCCACATATCTAAAACTTGAAAAATCCTCCCCCTACCACCAAAACCTCTAACAAGTTACATTTTAATATTGTGCTTTTGACCAGGGATTGGCAAACTCCAGCTAAATCCAGCTGGCCATCTGTTGTACAACCTGTGACTTAAGGATGGTTGTCACATTTTTAAATGGTTGGAAAAAAATCAAAATCAAAAGAAGAATAATACTTTATGACATGTGAAAATTATGTAAAATTCAAAGTTTTGTGTCGTAAACGCAGTTTCATTGTAATACAGCCATGCCTATTTGCTTATGGTAGGTATTATATATTATTTGTTTATGTATTACAGCCTATTTTTATATGGCTGCTTTCAGGCTATGATGGAGAGTTGAATGTTTGCAACAGAGACTGTACTGCCCACAAAGCCTGGACTATTTACTATCTTGTCTTTTACACAAAAAATTTTGCCTATCTTTGCTCTTCATATATCAAAATGCATACCATGTGGTTTTTGTACTGGCTATGAAACTGCTTTCTTGGATATTATTTTGTTCATATTTCGCACTTGAAGAATTTGCTTAGAATTTAGAATCAGGGGAGAGTGGAATCTGTAAGATGGCAGAGAAGGAGATACTAATCTTTGTCCCCTCACAAAAAGCAACAATTAGATGGCTATCCGTGAGCAAAAATAGCCCTGGGAAGGCTCAAGAGTCCAATTAAGAACTTACAGCAATGCAGTGGAGCAAAAATGAAGAATAACTGCACAGAAAGGATTTCTGGGGAGATTGGCTTAGTGGAGACATCTGGAGATAGGTAGGAACAAAGAAGAAGGGTGGGGGCTACCAGTATCAGCCATGTAGCAGGTACCATCATGGTCCCCTACTCTGTGGAGGAACCCAGCAGTCTTTGCTGCAGAGGCTTCAACAGCCCCCACAACAGCCACAGACTGCCCCAGCTTTCATAGAAAAGGGCCCGGAAGTGTTTATTGGTGTCAACCCCAGTGGGCTGCTTTGCAGTGGACACTGGCAGCTTTTGCCACTGAGGTAACCAACAGCCAGTGCCACTATGGACTCCCTAGGGAGGGAGACACTGCTGCGCCCCCTCCAGAAGGAGCTGCCGTTGGGCTGCCCTTGGACCAGTACCCTTTTCCCCCAACTCTATGCACGCCCTGGAGCCCAGAGTCCTGGATACCCCATTTGTGCCTGTGCTTTAGACCCTGGCTCTATAGCCACTCCGTGTGCATCTGCATATCAGACACCAGTGCCATCAACACTGTAAGGGTGCCTGCAAGTTGGATCTAATGCCAAGAGGAATCCCCTCAGCTGTGGTATCCCCTGTGGAAGAAAGAAATATCAAGGGGTCTCCAGCACCTTGGCTCATTGAGGACCCCTGCAATCTTTGCCAACACTGACCTCAGCTGATGGAGCTGCACAAGGACTACACTGGAACCTTCTTTGGAACTAGAACTGCTACACCCCACCCAGCCGGCACCCTTGCATCTACCCACAAGTAAAGGTCTTTCCCCACCAAAACCAGTCTGTAAAGTCCGGAAGAGGTGAATGCTCCATCAAATGCACAGACATCAACGTAAGGCTATAAGAAACACAAAAAATCAAGGACATGACACCACCAAAGGAACACAATAATTTTCCAGTGACTGACCCCAAAGAAATGGAGATTTACAAATTGCTGGACAAATAATTCAAAAGAATTATTCTAAGGAAGCTCAGCTACAAGAGAATGCAGATAGACAACTCAGTGAAATAAGGAAAACAGTACATGAACAAAATGAGAAGTTCAGAACAAGAAGTTCAAAAGGAGAAATCATAAAAAAGAACCAAGCAGAAATTCTGGAACTGAAGAATACAATGAATGAAATGAAAATTGCAATAGAGAGCATCAATATCAGACTTGATCAAGTAGAAGAAAGAATCTGTGACTTTGAAGACAGGTGATTTGAAATTATCCAGTCAGAGGAGAAAAAAGAAGGAAGAATAAAAAAGAGTGAAGAAAGCCTACATGAATTATGGAACTCCATCAAACAAAATAATATTCACGTCATGGGAGTCCCAGAAAGAGAAGAGAGAGAGAAAGGGGAAGAAAGCTTATTTAAAGACACAATGGCTAAACAATGGCTAAATCTGGGGAGAGATATGGACATCCAAGTATATGAAACTCATAGGTCCCTACACAGAGTCAACCCAAAGAGACCTTCACTTATACACATTATAATAAAACGGTCAAAAATCAAAGACAAAGAGAGAATTTTGAAAGCAGCAAGAGAAAATGACTAATCACATACAAGGGAACCCCCATAAGGCTATGAGCAGATTTCTCAGAAGAAACTTCACAAGCCAGGAGAAAGTGGGATGATATTTTCAAAGTGCTGAATGAAAAAAACTGTCAACCAAAGTACTTTACCTGGCAAAACTTCAGAAATGAAGGAGCAATAAAGAATTTCCCAGATAAATAAAAGCTGAGGGAGTTTATCACCACTAGACCTGACTTATAAGAAATGCTAAAGGGAGTTCTTCAAGCTGAAATGAAAGGATGCTAATTAGTAACATGAAAACATATGAAAGTATAAAACTCACTGGTAAAGGTAAATATATAGTCAAATTCATTATACTCTGATACTTAATGGTAGCCTGTAAATCACTTAACTGCAGTAGAAACGTTAAAAGACAAAAATATTAAAAATAACTATAGTTACAATAGTTTGTTAATGGATACACAATATAAAAAGATGTAAATTGTGACATCAAAAACATAAAACGTGAGGGGGAAAGTCAAAGGGTAGAGTTTTTGTATGTGATTAAAATTAAGTTGTTATTAGCTTAGAATAGACTGTTATAACTATAAGATGTTTTATGTAAGCTTCATGGTAGCCACAAAGCAAAAACCTATAATAGATACAGAAAAGACAAAGAGAAAGGAATCAAAGCATATGACTATGGAAAATCATCAATTCAAAAAAGCAGACAGAAAGAGAGGAAGAAAGGGATAAAGGAATTATAAAACAGCCAGAAAAATAATTAACGAAATAGCAGTAGTCACTCCTAACCTATCAATAATTACTTTAAATGTAAATGGATTAAATTCTCCAATCACAAGACATAGAGTAGCTGAATGGATAAAACAAACAAACAAAGACCTAACTATATGCTGCCTACAGGAGACTCACTTCAGCTTTAAAGACAGACATAAGCTAAAGTGAAGGGATGGAAAAAGATATTCCATGAAAATGGAAACCAAAAGAAAGCAGGGGTAGCTATAATTACATCAGACAAAACAGACTTTAGGTAAAAAACTGTCCCAAGAGACAAAAACAGGCATTATACAATGATGAAGGGGTCAATTCATCAAGAGGCTATACCAATTGTAAATATATATGCACCCAGCATTGGAGCACCTAAATATATTAAACAAATATTAACAGATCTGAAGACAGAAATAGACAGCAACACAATAATAGTAGGGGACTTCAATACCCCACTTTCAACAATGGATAGATCATCCAGACGGAAAATCAACATGGAAATATTGGACTTGAATTACACTTTAGACTAAATGGACCTAACAGACATATAGAGAACATTCCATCTAATAGTAGCAGAATATACGTTCTTCTCAAGTTCACACAAAACATTCTCCAGTATAGATCATATGTTGGGTCACAAAACAAGTCTTAACAAACTTAAGAAGATTGAAATATATCAAGTACCTTTTCCAACCACAATGGTATGAAACTAGAAATCAGTAACAGGAGGAAAGCAGGAAAATTCACAAATATGTGGAAATTAAACAACATACTACTGGACAATCAATGAGTCAAAGAAGAAATCAAAAGGGAAACAAAAAAAATCTTGAGACAAATGAAAATGGAAACACAACATACCAAAGCATAAGGAATGCAGCTAAATCAGTTCTAAGAGGGAAGTTCATAGTGAGATATGACTACATTAAGAAAAAAGAGAGCTCTAAAGTAAACAGCCTAAATTTACACCTCAAGGAACTAGAAAAAGAGGAACAAATTAAGTCCAAAGTTAGCAGAGGAAGGAAATAACAAAGCTCAGAGCAGAAATAGATGAAACAGAGACTAGAAAAACAATAGAAAAGCCCAATGAAATGAAGAGCTGGTTTTTTGAAGAGATAAACAAAATTGACAAAAATTCAGGTAGACTAAGAAAAAAAGAGAGAAGACTCAAATAAAATAAAAAAGAGGAGACATTACAACCGAAACTACAGAAAAACAAAGGATCATAAGAGACTAATATGAAAAACTATAGGCCAAAAAATTGGATAACCTAGCAGAAATGGATAAACTCCCAGAAACATACAACCTACTAAGACTGAATCATGAAGAAGTAGAAAAACTGAATAGACCTATAACTATTAAGGAGACTGAATCAGTAATTAAATATCTCCCATAAAGGAAAGCCGAGGACCAAATGTCTTCACTGGTGAATTCTATGAAACATTTAAAGAAGAATTAATTACAATCCCTTCTCAAACTCTTCCAACAAATAGAAGAGGGGACACTTCCAAAGTCATTTCTCGAGGCCAGCTTTAACTTGATATCAAACCCAGAGAAGGACACTACAAGAAAAGAAAATTACAGGCCAATATCCCTGATGAACATAGATGTAAAAATCCTCAACAAACCACTAACAAACCAAATTTAACAGCACATTAAAAGGATCATACACCATGATCAAGTGGGATTCATCCCTGGGATACAAGCGTGGTTCAACATACACAAATCCGTAAATGTGATACATCACATTAATGGAATGAAAGATAAAAATCACATGATCATCTCAGATGCAGAAAAGCATTTGGCAAAATACAACATCCTTTCGTGATAAAAACTATTAAATTGGGAATAGAAGGAACGTTCTCAACATAATAAAGGTCATATATGACAAACACACAGCTAACATCATACTCAGTTGTGAAAGGTTGAAAGCTTTTCCTTTAAGATAGGAACAAAACAAGGGTGTCCACTCTCATCACTCGCATTCAACACAGTACTAGAAGTCCTAACCAGAGCAATTAGGCGATAAAAAGACATAAAAGGCATCCAAATCAGAAAGGAAAAAGAAAAATTGTCTCTGTTTGCAGATGATGTGATCTTATATATAGAAAACCCTAAAGACTCCACCAAAAAACTGTTAAAACTAATTAATGAATTCAGTAAAGCTGCAGGATACAAAATCAATGTATTAAAATCACTTGCATTTCTTTACATTAATAATGAACTATCTGAAAAAGAAATAAAGAAAACAGTCGCACAATCCCATTCACGATAGCATCAAAAACAATGAAATACTTAGGAATAAATTTAACCAAGGAGGTGAAAGACCTGTACACAGAAAACTATAAGATACTGATGAAAGAAATTGAAGAAGACACAAATAAATGTTATTTATTCATGTTCTTGGATTGGAAGAAATAAATTGTTAAAATGTCAAACTACCCAAAGTGATCTATAGATTCAATACAATCTCTATCAAAATTCCAATGGTGCTTTTCAGAGAAATAGAAAAAACAATCCTAAAATTCTTATGGAAACACAAAAGATCTCAAAAAGCCAAAGCAATCTTGAGATAAAAAGAACAAAGCTGGAGGCATCACACTTCCTGATTTCAAATGTTATTGCAAAGCTATAGTAATCAAAACAGTATGGTATTGGCATAAAAACAGACACATAGACAAATGGAACAGAATCGAGAGCCCAGAAATAAACCCACACGTATGGTCAACTGTTTGACTCGGTATTTGACAAGCGAGCCAAGAATACTGAATGGGGAAAGGATGCTTTCTTTAATAAATGGTGTTGGGATATCCACATGCAAAAGAACGAAACTGGACCTCTATCTTACACCACTCACAAAAATTAACTCAAAATGGATTGAAGACTTAAACGTAAGCTCTGAAACCATAAAACTCCTAGAAGAAAACATGGGGAAAAAGCGCCTTATCATTGGTTTTGACAATGACTTTTTTGGATGTGATGCCAAAAGCACAAACACCGAAAGCAAAAATAAACAAGTGGGACTACATCAAACTAAAAAGCCTCTGCACAACAAAGGAAATGATCAACAAAATGAAAAGACAACCTACGGAATGGGAGAAAATATTTGTAAACCATATATCAGATATGGGGTTAATATCTAAAATATACAAGGAACTCATACAACTCAATAGTAAAAAAACCCCAAATAATCCAATTAAAAAATGGGCAAAGGACCTGAATAGACAGTTTTACAAAGAAGACATACAAATGGCCGACAGGTACATGAAAAGGTGCTCGACATCACTAATCATCAGGGAAATGCAAATCAAAACCACAGTGAGATATCACCTCACACCTGTCTGGAAGGCTATTATCAAAAAGACAAGCGATAACAAATGCTGGTGAGGGGGTGGAGAAAAGGGAATTCTTGTGCACTGTTGGTGAAAATGTAAACTGGTGCAGCCACTATGGAAAAAAGTATGGAGGTTCCTCAAAAAATTAAAAATAAAAACTACCATATGATCCAGCAATCCCACTTCTGGGTATGTAGAGATATCTGTACCCCCATATTCATTGCAGCATTATTCACAATAGCCGCGATATGGAAACAACCTAAATATCTATCAATGGATAAACGGATAAAGAAGATGTGGTGCAGATTTACAATGGAATATATTTCAGCCATAACAATGAAGGAAATCCTGCCATTTGTCATAACATGGAAGAGCCTGGAGGGCATTATGCTAAGTGAAATAAGCCGGGCAGAGAAAGACAAATACTGTATAGTATCACTTATATGTGGAATCTAAAATAAATAATAAAAAAAAAAACCAACCAAAATTTAAACATAGAAACAGAGGAATGTTGGTTGCCAGGGCCTGGGGTGGGTAGAGAAAATGGGGAGATGTTGGTCAAAGGGTACAAATTTTCAGTCATAAGATACATAAGTTTTGAGCATCTAATGTACAGCATAGTGACTACAATTAGTAATACTGTGTTGTATGTTTGCAATTTGCTTAGATAGTAAATCTTAAGCATTCTCACCACACACACACACACACACACAGACAGATATGCGAGGTGATGGATGTGTGAATTAATTTGATTGTAGTAATCATTTCACAACGTATATGTATATCAAATCATCATATTGTACTCTTTGAACATAATACAATTTTATTTGTCAATTATACCTCAAATCTGGAAAAAAACAAACAAAAAAGAATTTAGAATCAGGGAAAAACGTATTTCTCTTGAATTGGTATTTTCTTTTCTAAAGAGTAATACGTATCACGTAACCCATTATATTTCCCTTTTGGCCCTGGTTGCTAGGATGCTCAGAATTAATGGATGTTTAATCATAGCAACTAACTAGTCCTCATGACTTTCATATTTACTTTTTCAATTTTAATGTTCTTGCATTTGTCTATTTCTGTAAGATGCCTCTTACAACTTACGTAAATCTTTCTTCTTTCCTTTCTTCCTTTTCTGAAAGGAAGGTATAGTGTGACTAATTAAGCCAATTGATTCATTTTGAGCCTGGACTGCATTTTAGAACCATGAATTCTATAAATTTACTCCTATCTGGTTGCAGGAAAAATCCTTTAAACTTAACATCTCTCCGATTTCAAAGGAGGCATCTCTTAGCATTGGGATCAGTGCTAAGGAGGTGCCTTAGCAGAGGCTAAGACCAGGGCATCAGGAGCCTGTGTCCCCGTGACTGTCCTTGTTGCCCGAGGGGCAGAGGGAGTAGGCTGTAGGGGTTAAAGGTGGGGATTATGGCATCAGAGAGAGCAAAGGTTGAATTCCATCTCTGCCACTACTAACTGAAATTTTACCTTTTTGATCCTGTTTCCTCATCTCCAAGGTGGGATAATAACAATATCCATCTCATGGAGCGGTGGTGAAATTTCAGTAGACTGTGCAGGTGAAGCACTGGGCCCAGAGCCTGACACAGAGAGTGTCCGGCAAACCGGTACATCCACGTGACTTGCTCTAGGTCACGTGGAGAGTGAGAAGCTCAGTGGAAAACAAATCTTTCTCTTCTGACCCCAGACCAGTGCGCTGTCCACTAAACCAGGTGATGTGTTTTCTGTTCTGGATAATGCACCTGCATTTTAATTTCCATGGGCTTCCCTGAAACAGTGCCTTAACCAGATGGAGAGAGTCCAGACAGGATTTCTGGAGAGATGTTTTGGATGTTTGCGAAACCCTCTGTGCTCAGCCTGCCAACCTGGTCCCCATCCACGTCTCTGCCTCACCCAGCCCTCTCCAGAAGCTCGGCAGGGCCTCACCTGTGTGGTATTTTCCAGATGTTTCAGCTGGAGGCCACACAGTCCCAGGAGCCTCCCGCTGTCTGCACCCTGGGCTGGGCTGCAATGGGCGTTCCCAGCCCCCTAGCACCGCTGTGGACGTGGGGGCATTGGGTGACTTGTGGCTTGGTGACTCGTAGTCTGGGGAGACTGGAAAAGCTCCGAAAGAGAGTGAGGGTGAGTCTCCTGGGGGGAATGACAGGAAAGCAATTACCATTTACTGAGCATCCATTTGATTTCAGGCTCATACATTTCGAACTCTTAGAACAATCTTGTGAGAAGGGCGTTGGTAATCCAATTTTTAAAATCATAAAGATGGAGATACAACTTTATTCTCTCAGTGGGTGGTCTGAAACTTCCTCTTGGTGAAAACTTCCTCTCTTAGGTAGGAAGATTTTGCTAAGCCACTTGGGGGAGTAAACTCCCCATTTCAAGTAACAACAAATAGTTACTAAGTGGCCTTCTAAGGAGGTGGGTCCTTTGTATCGCCAGGCATTGAAACTCGAGGCATGCGAGTTGTGAGTAGAGCAGAACTGCTCCACGTCATCGACAAAGGAAGAGCCCGTGAGACTGGGCGCTGCAAGGATGAAGAGCAAGAGAGAAGAATGCTGGTGGGCGCACAAGAGGGGACTTTTGTGGGGAGAGAGATGTGAACGGTCTGACCCTCTCTTCCTACAGTATCCTCAGTAGAGTCTATATCATGACCTTGGACTTCCGTGCAAATGGATTTTTTAGTGGGGAGTTCAGAGACATGCAAACTGTGTACTGTGGAGTGGGACGTGGTGTGCAGAGTGAAAACTGAGTAGCATGAAGGCTCACAGAGGAAACTGAGACACAGGGATGAAGCAACTGGTTTCATGTCACACAGCAAGCAGGTGAAAGGGTGAAAACCGAGGGCAAGGGAACCTGAGCTGTGACCATCACTGCCAGGGCTTGCGAGGGGGAGGGGTGAGAGTGGGCACAGAAGGAAGGGAAAGAGAAAAGGGGGACAGGGAAGCTGGGGGTGGGACCGTCACAAAGCAGCAGCGGGGGGAGGGAGAAATCACTGCACCAGGAATGGCTGGTGCTAGGCTCCAGCCTTGGCTCTGTCTCCAAGTGCTGTGTGAGCGTGGATTTTGTGCTGGGATGAGAAGAGGAAGAGGCAAGGGGGTAGCTGTGGGTGACTCAGGATGGTGGAAGCAGAAATAAGAGAATTCAAGAGAGGAAACTGGCTTGGGCTGAGGAATGAGCCTACCCTCTTCTTGGGGTTCATCTGGAGAACAGAGTCCTCCTTGGAACTTTCTGGACCACCCTGACCCCAAGGATCTTCAGCGTCCACCGAGACTATGAGCTGCGCTCTGCCTGGGTGAGGACCATGTCTCACAAGGCACCCTGTTGGGTAAGACTCACTGCCTGGCATGTGTGGGTCTCAGTTTCCCCATCTGTCAAATCGGAGGGGGTGTACTTTCAGCACTGGAATGTTCTTGAAAGAGCATTTCCAGGCCTACTGCTCCCTCTGCCCCATGCTGGTTCCTCCATCCTTCTTCTGTAGCCCCCCTGCCCAGGTCCCCATGCAGCTATAGGCCCACCCAGCCTGCCAGCTGCCTCGCAGCCCCTCCCGGGGCCCTCGGGCCAGCTCAGCGAGCCTCACCTTTCCAGGTGTGTCCACGTGTGTCAATCAGGTGTCTCAAATTCTTTTTCTCTGAGTCCTGGAGGAGCTTCAAGGGTTTAGGGCCTTGGAACCTCACCACCGCGGTAGAGGTGGGCCGGGTAGGGGACTCCAGGTTGGGTGCATGTGGGGAGAGGGTGAATGAGGGAGACTGGGCTGTGGAAAGCAGACAAAGAGGTTGGGGGCTTGCGAGAGGGGAGGGGCAGGAGCCAGGGGACTGAGGCTGGGCTTCTGCACATGAAGCAGAAGAACCAAGAGAGGTCAGGAGAAACCAGTGGACCCACTGCAGCCCGCCCCAACCTCTCCAGAGGGTCATTGGAGACTGATGCCTTGACGCTGCCAGGCAAAACGTCCTGATCTGGGGTCCGGGAAATTTGCATCTCTGCCCCGGTTCTGTCTCTAACTCCCCACGTAAGTCACGACTCCTCTCAGGGCCTCAGCTCTCCCACGTGGGCCTAAGAGCCTCTGCCTCCCAGGGCTGTTGATGGTGACAACAACAGCAGCAGCAGCAACAGTAGCAACAGAGTTCCGAAGTACTGAGCACTTGCTAGATGTTAGACTCTGTGCTAAACGTTTCCCCCGGATGGTCTCTTGAACTCGCACAGTCCGTGGAGTCAGGCACTTACTCCCCCATCTTACAGGCGGAGAAGCAGAGGTGGAGAGCAGTGAGGCCGCTTGCCCAGTGTGGTAGTGCGGGGACCGACTCCCAAGTCTGTGCTGGTAACACAAGGCCAGGCAAGTGCCCGCTTGGGAGCTGGGCGTGAAACCCATACCTCTCCTTCCCAGTGCCCTTCTGAATGTCAGCCTCCCTCTCTGGCCCTCTGAGCACTCTCTCCCAGGCGCTGTGAGGTCCTGGGAATGCACTTGGCTACAAGAGGGGCCCAGCAAGCCCCCTCAGTGAGCCTCTTAGCTCCAGCCTAGTCTGAGCATGGATCCCCTCATTGACAGAGCTGTCCCAAGTCACTGCCCAGAGGACGGTCTGGGAGCGGGGTTCAGTGGTGGGGGGCTAGGAGATTGACAGCAGGCAGAGGGTGCTTTGTCTGCTCACCTGACATCAAGGCTGCCTCTGTGCGGGCCTGGGTGCACAGCCTGCTCAGGCCCATCTGCTCCCAGGTGCGGAGGGCCAGGTCCCAGGCCTGCTGCTCCCCGTACTGAGCCACCAGGCACGAGGCCACCTCCTTGCCACTGGCCTTCTCTGGTTGAGCCAGGGCCGCACCGGGAGAGTGCCCGCTGAGTTCCTTATCACGCAGCCGAAGCTGGAACTCCATCAGTTCCTCCTTCCTCATTATGTCCAAGTACCAGGCCAGCCGCAACTGCGCGCCACCGGCCATCTCTGCCCTGGCTAGGCGACCTTGGGGATGTTCACAGGGGAGGGGGTGGGTGGTGAGGGGCATTAGGCAGGCAGAGAATAGTGGCCTCCCTTGACCCCTACCTCTCCCAACACAAGAATCTCACTGGGATCATTCCTCTTAGCCTGGTAAACTCCTATTCAGCATTCAGAACCCAGTTTTGTAAACCCTGGAGCATCTGCCTATAGATGGTGTTGGGAGAAGGGAAGGGAAGGGGAGTGGTAGGAAAAGCTACAGGAAGGAGGAGCCCAGAGAGGGCTGGGAGATGCTGGAAGAGGTCAGGTTACTTGGAGGTGCTGCAGTGGGCATCATGAGTGAAGGGGCAGGGATGGAGGCTGGGGTGTTGGGACACTCACTGTTCCGTGCTCCTACGAGTCCTCCCTCTCCTGGGACTTCCGGGACCAGGCCTTGAGCTGCGACGCTGACAGGAGGAGGAGTGAGGGGAGAGGCAGAGCAGAGGGTGGGCTTTCGAAGCCCAGGGTGGAGCTCAGGGCTGCCCACTCCCAGGCCTCAGACCTCTCCTGGCCCTGGGACACCGACTAGGGAGAACAGCTCTGGCTTAGCCAGGGCAGGAATAAGAGTCACCCAGAGAAAACCACATGGGGGTGTGGCCAGGGGAGGGAGGGGCCGACAGGCCTGGGCAGAGCGGGGACTCAGAGCCAGACACCTAGACAGGCGGCATCCACAGGCAGGCCAGGGCCTGGGCTTGGGCAGGCTGCTGTGCCAGGCACAGACCCACAGGATCTATAGCTGCACGTGTCTCCACATGAGCGCCCACCAGCCCACCCCCCAAGAGCCTGCCTGCAGAGTGGGAGCAGCCTCTCCAGGCAGGTGGGTGTGGGGTCTGGCCTGGCTCTCAGGATGGGTGGGGGCCCCTGAGTCTGCCAACTCCCTGCTCCCTGCCAAGTTAGGGAGTATCTTTTCCAGCTTCTTCTGGTTTTTGGGGCTGCCTGAGCCCCACTGCATATCCTGCCACTCTACGGGGGGCACCAGGCTGTGTGTTCCAGGCCCAAGGGGCTGTTTGCTTTGTGGGCTGCTCAGCGCTCAGCTAGTAAACATTCTCTGAAAGAGGAACAGCCTCTGCCTCCTGGCCGCAAAGCCAGGCCTCTGGGCAGCTAGGCAGAGGCTTTCTTCCTCTTTTGCAGAATTGGCAGAGGCCAAGGACTCTAGGCGGGGGAGTGGCCTTCCTTAACTCATTTCCTGTTGTGTAATAGCTTCTGGAGTTGTTTTGATTTGACCTGGACTGGAGGATCCCAGGCCTAAGGAGCTTCAGCCCACTGTTCACCTGGACGCTGGGTCCTTGTGTGGCGGATTCATTTTTCTGAGCCTCAGTTTGATCGTCTATTAAATGGGACATTGTAGGTTTGCAAAGGGCCTCAAATTAAGCATTGTTCTTAGTAACCTTTAAAATGTTATATATATATATATTTTTTAATGGCCAGTAAGCACACTGGAGGACATTCTAACAGCCAGACTTACCAGGAGCGGAAAGTGCTGCCCTAAAAGGTGGTATGATCAGAGGGATTTGAGCCCTCCACGAAGGACCCTGAGATCCCGTGAGGTGGGAGGTGTGGCCTAGAAGGGGGATGTGGGGGTTTTTTTCCTCCTGACACCAACTCTCCGGACACCAGCAGGGTACCCTACAACTGAATTCAATTCTGACAGGAACTCCCCGGAGTTAGTGCAGACCCCACAGGTGGAGGGGCTCAGTCCCATGAGACTGCTCCCCACTTCAGATGCCAGTTGCAAATGGGGTGCCCAGGTTACCCACCTTTCTATCTAACTTGGTGACAAATTCAGAGGTTCCCATGAAACCCCCTCAGGTTCAATAATTTGCTAGAACCACTCACAAGACTCAGGAAAACACTTTACTTACTGGTTATTGTAAAGGATACAACTCGGGAACTGCCAGACGGAAGAGTTGCACAGGGCAAGGTTTAGAGGCTTTTATGGAGGGTTCGTTACAGAGGCGTGGTTGATTAAACCATGGGCCTTGGTGATTAACTTACTCTCCAGCTCCTCTCCCTGGAGGTTGAGGTTGTGCCTTGGTTTTTCTGGCCACCAGCCCCGTTGTGAAGGTCCCTAGGGGCCCCTGGCCACCAGTCATCTCACTAGCGTACAAAAGACTCTCTTCTCACTCCAGAGATCTCAAGTTGTGTGCCAGGAACTGGGGACAGAAACCAAACGTTTATTTTTGATTATATCACCAGGGGCCCCTAGAATTCTGGGTAATATGGGAGACCCCAGGTCTTGGAGGCCAATGCCAGGCAGAGAGAGGCTGATAGAACAGAACAGTAGCAGAGAAAGGTGCTCCCCCAGTACCGGTCTCCAGCCAAGCAAAATTTGTGGTGCCCAGTCACCAGTCCCCGTCTCTCCTGGGGCGTGTCTGACCTGTGGACGTGAGCATGTGAGCTTCAGGGGCCCTAAGCTATCAGACATGGAGTTTGGGAACCCTGGACTAATCATTGAATTTGGGGCATGCCAAGAAGGCCAGTGGAAGGGGGTGTGGAGGCCCAGAGAAGCAAGTGGATGTGCTCAGATCACATAGCAGGTCAGTGGCTAAGCTGGGGCTGGGAGCCACATCTCTGGATACCCAGGCCAAGGATTTTTCCTCTTCCAGTTCATTCTATTTAATTCTAGGTCAGCAGGGTTTGGAGGAAAGGACACGGGGTTTGGAGTCAGAAGGCCCAGCTCTGCCCCTAGCGGTTTTATAATCTTGGACAAGTTACTTAACTTGCCGGGCCTCAGTGTCTACATCTGTAAAATGGGGTAATAATGCCTGCTTCATAGGGTCTAAAACCAAATAATGCACATGAATGCAGTCAGCACAGTTGCTGGAGCACTTGGTCGGTGCTTGATACAAGTTCACCTCTCCTTTTTTCTTCTTATTTCGCCTGCCATAATCCTACTCATTTTTTTTCTACTCATTTTTTAAGGGCCAACACAAATAGCACTTCTCCCATGAAGACTTTTCTGCTTCAATCTTTCACCCTAGAGTTCATTTAGCATATCCCAGGATGCCTTGCAGTTCAGCCATCTGAATGGCTGGGTAGTGCCATGGGAAGTGCAGGGGAGGTCTGGGTTCCGAGGCTGGCTCTGCTACCAGTTGACTGTGACCTTGGGCAACACCTGCCTCTGTCTCTTGTCTGTAAAGTGAGGAAATGACAGCCAAGTCCCAAAGCACCTGTGACGGTTAAATGAATAAATATGAATGTGCCTAGCGCAGGACCTGGGACATAGCGGAGGGTCAGAAAACCCCGTTACCTTCTCCTTCTTCTTAAGATCGTGGGTTCCTTGAAGACAGGTAACTGAGTCTTGTCTTTTTTGTATCTAGAAAAGTACCTCAATGCTTTGCCTGGCATTGGTGTTCAGATAATATAGTTGGTGCAGAAGTAATTTAAAATATTACTTTTATTTAATGTTAATTTCCAAGTGTGGCATGAATACAGTTCCATCATGAAAACTGCAAGCAATACAAACATTGCTCCACAGAGGTTACCACTGTTCCGAGTATGTTCTGTGACCTTCCAGACAGACAGACACACAGACACACTCCTTTATAAAATATACAGCTTTGTTTTGTAACACAATGTATGTTTTATTCTATAACATGCCTAATTTTTGTGTTACATAGTGTTTGATGCATATAGAAGAACGCTGCAGGGAACGTCCTCGCATGTGCCTTCTGGGATAATGCTGATGTCTCCTGGGATTCAGGCCTAGAAGCAGAACCCAGAGGTTATGCACCTTTTACACCTTAGTCAAAACCATCAAACCACCTTCCAAATGACCGTGACCATATTCCCGTCCAGCCGCTAGGGGCGCACCGCTCCCCCCCACCCTTGCGGACAGGGAGGAAGTGTAATTTACCTGTGCCGATCTCCCACGTGGGGAAAGGAGGCTTCCTGTTGTTGGAACCTGGATTTCCCTGATGACGAGGGAGCTAGAGCTGAACGTGGCGGGGATTTGATTGCGGATGGTGTACTAGATGCTCGGAGCCCCAGGCTTTCTTCCCAGACCCCTCCTCTTCTCCAGCCGAGCGCACTCCCCTCGCGGCCTCATCCAGACTTTAAATGCCCTCCATGGATGGATGACTCCCACGTTTGTATCTCCAGCCCCAATCATTCCTCTGGATTCCAGAGCCTTATCCAGCAGCCTCCTCCACCTCTTCACTTGGGCGAATCACAGTGTCCCCAACTGAACACCCCGATTGGAGCCCCCGATTTCACTCTCTCCCCTCCAGCCTTCCCTGCTCACAGGCTCTTCATTTCAGGAAATGACTGCTCGGCCCCAAAACATTGGGGTCATCTTTGACCCCTCTCTTTCTCTCAAACCTCACATCCAATCTGTCATCAAGTCCCGCTGATGCTGTCTTTTAAATAGATCTGGAACCTGATTCTTCTCACCATGCCCACTCATACCACCCCGATCCAGCCCGCCATCATCTTGTACCCAGATCACTGCCATCGCCTCCTAACTGCTCCCCGTGACCCTAACGGTGCCCCTTTACTGTCTATTCTCAGTCCAGCAGCCAGAATTACCCATTTAAAACATAACTCAGGTCAGGTCACTTCTCTGCTCAAAATCTTCCAAGACACCCCATTTCACTCTGAGTAAAAGCCAAAGTCCTCCCAATGGCTCATGAGGCCCCGCATAATCTGGCCCCTGATATCTCCTACCTCTGTCTCCCTCCCTCTCTCCCTCTGCTCCGGCCCCTCTAGTCTCCTTTCTGTTCCTGAACCCGCCAAGAATACTCTCACCTCAGGGCCTTGGCACTGGCTTGTCCATCCTCTTGGAGTGATTTTCCCCAGATAGCCAGAAGGCTTGTTACCTCGTCTCCTAGAAAGCAGCAGCCCCGCATCCTCTAGACCCTTACCGTTTTATTTTTCTGCCCAGCACTTTCCACCACCTGACCTTATAGATTTATTGATTTGTTTACTTTCTGTCACCCCCATGTGCCAATAGAATGTTAGGCTCCTGAGGACAGAGGCTTACACTATTTTGTTCACTGTGGTGCTGCTCGTGCCTCAAACAGTGCCTGGCCCACAATATTAGCTCAATAAAAGCTGCATACATTGAATACCTTTTCAACTATTTCCTTTTTATCCTTGTAAACAGCTACTCACTGTGGCCACTAGATGGCACCCAAGTACTTTCTGTGCATTGAAACAGCATTGTCAGTTTGGTCAACAGAGGACCCTTAGGTGCTCTCCCTCTGAGGTCTGAAATTTTAAAGTTATGTTTCTGGTGCTTGGGGTCTTTGCTCCCTTCCTGATGCTTCAGGGCCCCTTAGGAGTACATGAAAACCCCACATTTATTCAAATAATGCTAGTTTCTATGAAACATTAACATGAGGATAGTCCATATGGCCCACCTCCTGCCAGAGTAAAGTGATACTTTCCTTTTATATTCAAACGATTATGACTTGAATCCAAACCTGAAAACTTCTGGAAACTGGCCTCCTTAAAATTTCCCTTCCCCGAGCTGTGTCTGAGAGTGCCCCAGGTGTTGTCTCAGGGGGGTGGACACGGCAGCCCCAACAGTTTGACAGTTCATTTCCCCAAAATCTGTATATTTCAGGCTTAGATAAAACTGTGCACTGAACACCAATAGTTGAAATCTTTTGTTAAAAAACATAGGGGCCGGCCCTGTGGTGTAGCGGTTAAGTGCACGTGCTCTGCTGCAGCGGCCTGGGGTTTGCAGGTTCGGATCCCGGGTGTGCACCAACGCACCGCTTGTGAAGCCATGCTGTGGTGGCGTCCCATATAAAGTAGAGGAAGATGGCCATGTATGTTCGCTCAGGGCCAATCTTTCTCAAGAAAAAAGGGGAGGATTAGCATCAGATGTAGCTCAGGGCTAGTCCTCCTCACACACACACACACAAATATATATATATATATATAATCTAGTCCATCCAATTCCTCCCTCTTCCTCATTCTTCTAATCCTTTTCCCAGCATGAAGTGAAGAAAATATCAGGACTCGGTGTCCCCCATACCATTGTCTGCTTTTAATCCATAAACTTTGACAAGAATACATACACCCACGTTGCCATCTTCCAAGAACCCACAATACTCTGTACGTGCAATGTAGTCCCAATATAGATTAAGGGAAAAAAACCCAACCCACTAGCTCTTCCAAAGGACACAGTCAATTTATGTCCTTTACCACGGAACACACCTTCTACTCTCACTATTCTCATTTGACTGTCTTTTTTTTTTTTTTTTTTTAAAGATTTTATTTATTTATTTTTTCCCCCCAAAGCCCCAGTAGCTAGTTGTATGTCATAGCTGCACATCCTTCTAGTTGCTGTATGTGGGACTCGGCCTCAGGATGGACGGAGAAGTGGTGCCTCGGTGCGCACCCGGGATCCGAACCCGGGCCACCAGCATCGGAGCGCGCGCACTTAACCACCAAGCCACGGGGCCGGCCTCTCATTTGACTGTCTTAATTGCATTTGTCTCACCCAAGAACAACGATTGGTGCCTGCCTTACATGTGTAAAAGGACCCACTATTGGGGTCTTCCTAGAACCCAGGAAAGACACACCAAAGTGTCCGCCCTGGAAGGAAGAAATCATGCCTAACTTTTTAGAAACGCTTTTTACTTTGAAAACATTTCAAACATACAGAAAAGTTGCAAGAGTGGCACAGTGAACTCCCGTATAACCTTTGCCTAGATCCTCCACTTATTAACATTATGACACACTGGCTTTCTAACTCTCCCTGTACACTTACTATTATTTTATTTTATTTATTATTATTTCTTTTTGGTGATTATTTGAGAATAAGTTGTAGATGTCACGACCTTTCACCTCTAAGGACTTTGGCAAGTATATACTAAGAAAAGGACATCTTCTTACTTCACCATAGTACAGTGATCAAATTCAGAAAAATTAACATGGATACAATACTACTATCCAATTACATGTCAATTTCAAAATGATATAGCCCTGTTTTCCTTTAGATTAAATTATTAGGGTTACAAAAATAAAACGTAGAAATACGTAGAGTAAAAAGCAAAAAAGTCCCTTTAACTTCCACCATCATCCCATCCAGTCCCCAGGGGTAACCAGTGTTAACATTTTTACATGAATGAAGTTATACTTCTCTACAAAAGACGTATACAAGGCGTAATTTTTTTGCAAGTTGAGTCTTTTTCTCTTAAAGTATTTTGCAGATCTTTTCATGTTAGTGTGTGTGGATCTGTCATTTTTATCTTTTCTGTGGTGGTACAGTATTCCATAGTTTGGATATACTAGAATTTACTCAATCAGCCCAATCTGATGGAAATTTAGCTTGTTTTCATTTGTATTTTGCTGTTACCAACCACTCTGCAACGCCCCGCTCTGCACACATGTACGTCTTTGTGCACACGTGTCAGTACCTCTAAGGGACTAATTCCCAGAAATGGAATTTCTGCACTGAAGGGAACACACATTTAAAAATTTTGGTTCAGAAATGTGCTTCTCTTGGGAACTCTCTTATTTTTCTCTTTCAAGATCCTCATCAAGCAACTGGCCATTGTGCCTCTTTAGTTTGTCCTCTAGGAAGTTTTTACGTCAAGCATTTGGCCCATCTCTTAAAAATGAATACGAAATACAATCTTAGAGCACATGCTTCGTGTACCACCTTAACTTTTGGTTTCGTCTCATCTCCCTACTCTCATTTTGATTTTGCATGATATATGTAACAACTGAATACAATTTTATTTTACTTTATATCTTTATATGTATGTAAATTTGTATACCCATTCCTTCCAGAACAAAATGGGCTGTGAATACATAAAACGGTTGAATTGAGGTTTTTAATGACAGTCCTGGGTGTGGGGGAGGGGCAGATGACAGCCCCTATTGGGTGGGATCTGCTTCATGCCAGGCACTTTGCAGAGCTAGTTCACTCCATCTTCCCAACACTTTTCTAAGATGGGGGTCATCGTCCCTGGTTTGGAGATGAGACCAGACCTGGAGACTCCAAAGCCCGTGTCCTCATCCCTGTGCCTCCTGTTGCCTTGAGTGTGCCAAAAGGTGTGCTCTCAGGGTGACCAGTGAGTGTATCCACTTGCAACAAGTTTATCCCTCGTCACTCCCAAGGCTGCGTCTATAAGGCAGTTGGGATGCAGTTCGAATGTGCACCTTGATCTTGCTCTGGCCCTTGCTGCTGTGGGATGCCTGAGCCTCTCAGAACACACCTGTGTCCATTGCGTTAAGTGGACTGTCACCCACTGTCTCCCCCTGGAGTCTTTGAGCTGGAAAACACAGCAGTCAGATGATGACCTCTGAGTGTATGTGTCCAGCTCCACTGATGTCAATCAAAGAAAAGCGCTTTGACTGCAGCAGGAGGAACTGGGATTAGCTCTGGGGTAGGACTTCTGCCCAGTGAGAGGTGCTAAGTGCAAAAATGAGTTAAGCACAGAGGTAAACATGGAATTCCCTTCTAGGAGCCTTTAAGAACAGGCCAAATCTTCAGCTGTCTGGAGCTAAGCATGGAGAATTAATGAGTGCCCATGTGACAGCCAGCTAAACCTCCTTAGAAAACTACAAATCCGCAGTGTCAACTAGTCATTAAACTCCATTACTCAAGACTCTCTTTTCTTGACAAAATTCAGCTTAGCCCACCAGGTGGTGATAGTTCAACAGAAATCAGACTTGGCAGATATTTCTTTGAGACATGAGAGAACACATCAAAAGCAGTCTGGCAGGCTCTGGGACCAAGAAGGGGGAACCTTTCTTTGAACCCAGTGGGCCCATAGGGTGAGCTTGTTGAGGTACAATTTGGAGGTCCAAGTCTCTGGTGATTCTTGTTCAGGCCCTAAAGAGAAACTCTGAGTGATAAAAGCTCTGAGGAGGAAGCAGATGCCACCCATGAGATGTCTCTTCTGCCTCTCAAGGATCTCCTGGGATCCCATTCTGATCACTTTTGGTCAGATCAAACCCAAGGCCCTGCTGCCTGATGAATCTTGGGTGGGTCTAATTTCTCAAGGAGGCATGGCCTGGAACAATCAAGGCCTTTTGATCTGCAGAGTTTCTCCCAGACCAGGGAAGTCTATGGCTATGGAGATAAAGCCTGCTGATCTTTTATTCTTGCCTGTCTACTCCCTGGACTGTACCTTCTTTGAGGGCAAGAATCATGTCTATCTTGCATACAACCGTACTTCCAGCACCTAGCACAGTGTATTAGTTGTATGTAGTGGAAGCTCAATATGTATTGTTGGACAAACCAATGAATAAATATGTTTTAGGGCAAGAGCCAGTTTTCATGGAGCTGTCCAGGGTCCTTACTGGCACCTGGCTTCCTTTGGCAAATTGGTCCTTCGCCTTCTTGTCTTTGCCACAAAATCTGCTCCTAATACATATTTGCTGAATTATGTACTCCCTTGACAGTATTACTGTGCCCCTGGGGCCACCAAGGATCCTGCTGAGTTAGGTCGGAAGTGGTTCTCTTTGCATAGAGCCAAATGTGTTAAATGCTTCAATCCTCATGTGCATCTATGGAGTTTTAAGTTCTCAATTCCAGTCGCTCCCATGTCACTACAGTGAAGGGTGTGTAGTGGGAAAGTGGCAAGTGATGGTGCTGGGGAAGTGAGCTGGGCTCAGATTGTGAAGGACTTAAGGCATGAATTCATGGGGCAGGGAGTGGGTTTTGTCCATCTCTGAGTACTCACAGTGTCCTGCACAATTCCAGCTGCAAAGTAAGTGCTCAATAAAAGATGCAAAAATTCTAATTGTGCAGAACTGTTCAGAAGATATGGAAATTGCAGATCTGGCTCTAAGCTTAGAGCCCTGGAATGGCTCAGCTAATGCCCTCTGGGGAGTAGGAGGTGAAGGATCCCTATTTCTTTTTTTTTTTTGTGAGGAAGATCAGCCCTGAGCTAACATCTGATGCCAATCCTCCTCTTTTTTTGGGGAAGACTGGCCCTGGCTAACATCCGTGCCCATCTTCCTCTACTTGGTATGGGACGCCGCCACAGCATGGCTTGACGAGCAGTGTGTCGGTGCATGCCTGGGATCCAAACTGGCGAACTCTGGGCCACCATAGCGGAGCGCGCACACTTAACCACTTGTGCCACCGGGCCGGCCCCAGGATCCCTATTTCCATTGATTTCTTACTTGTATTTGTTTATTCACGTCTGAATTGACTAAAGGAGCCAGTTCTTGATTCTTCTGTATGGCTCCACACTGTCTCAGATCCTCATATAATACAAGGTTAAGATAGAGAGAAAAGGTGAGAATCAGGAACAAAAGGTAGACCTGGGGAATGAACCTAAGACCAGAGACTGCAGTTTGGCAAACAGGCTCTGGGGAAAGTAGTTTTCTGCTGGCCAGAAATTGGGAGTGATTTGAGGAAAATGACTCAAACCTTGCAAGCCCTGGTGTGATGCAGGGAACCCTGATGTCAATGCCCAAGATGCATCAGCAGCAAAAAGTGTCCCCAGGAGAGCAGTGGGCATCAAAGGAAAGCCTCTCCCTCTTTGCACAAACTCTGGGGCACCCATGCTCAGGACTCTGTGCTCAGCTCTGGGCTCCTCATCACCTCAGAAATAGCTGAGACTGCAGAAGCCCAGTGAAAGGCCTGTGTCAGGCGCCCTGCATCTCTCCATCTTCACTCACACTAATCTGTCCCCAAACCATCCCTATTTCCTGCATCTGCCCCTTCTCTCCATCCCCTCTGCTCCTCATCATTTCTTCTCTGGATTCCTGTGATAGTCACCTCTCAAACTCTCCTCCCTGCCTCTGATCTCACCACCTCCAATCCATCCTCCATGTAGACAGCCAGAGAGATCTTTCTAGAACACAAACTTAATCATGCCATGCGCCTGGATAAACCTGTTCCATCGCTCCCCACTGCTGTGTGGCATTCAAGTTTCTCTGACCTCAGTCTACCTTTCAGGCCTTATCTGTAGCCCTGTCCCCATGCACTCTCCACTCCAGCTTTATCTTCTCAGTGCTCCCCGAGCCACCATGTTCTGTCACCCACTTGGTGCTGTGAGGCAGACTCTTCCCTCTATCTGGGTTGCCTTTCCCCTACTTGGTGAACTCTTTCTCATCTGAGGTCCAGTTCAGATGTCACTTCTTGCTGGCAGCCTTTTCCCATTTCTCCAGGCACAGTTTCATCTTTGGCCTAACATAAATTGTCTATTTCTTGTTATAGATAGCTGTGCCTTATCTCTGAGCTGCCTGACCATGAGCTCCTGGAGAACAAGAATTGTATCTTCTTTCTTTTTGTATTCCCTTCCTCCCACTGCCCAGCAGAGTGCCTGGCATGTATTTGGTGCATAATAAGTATTTGGAGAACTTTAAAATTAATTGAGCCCATAGGATGGACACAGAGACTGCCCTGTGGGGACAGATTCTTCAGTCTAGAAGGATGGAAGTTGAGAAAGGACACAATTGAAAGATATGAAACTCTAAGGAGCACAGAGTGGGGCACATGAACTAACGGAGCGTGTCTGTTCCTTGGTCTCTGGACTTGTCGTTGTCTCTTGCTTTCAGATCCCTCCCTGCCTTTCTCCTGCAAGCTGTGTTTCCTAGGCCCCTTGCCACTGATTTCTGTCTAGGTTTGGCAGGAGGTTGGAGCTTGGGAGGAGAGGGAAAAGTCAGGGCATTTCCCCTTCTCTCTCTGCTCTGGGTGGAGGAGAGCTTTTTCTGGCTGCAGCTGCATCTGCATGGCTGTTCTGGATCCTTATAAGACACCCCTCCCTCCATGGTCTCACCTTCCGCTGTGGTCCTAGCTTGGGCTAGACCGCCCTGGCTTCCGGGTTTTGGTAAAACCATCACTCCCCTGTGCCCTGCAGCCTTGGATGGATGCTGGCTTCCTGCTGTTGCTAATTTTTGGGTTGCTTCACCATCCCTGTTTGGCTTTTTATCCCCACTGTGGCCCATCTTCTGTATTAAATTCCCTGTGATTGAAATACTGAAGAGGTTTCAGTTTTCCTAACTGGACCCTGACTGTTACAGTCTTCTTGCTTAGGCCAGCTGAAGGTTCAGCCCTGGGGTTCCTGGACCAGCCTCTGTCCTTGCTTCCACTCATAGGGGTTCCTTACCTTGACCACAGTGTTCCTTCAATCCAGCCATTAGTGGCCCATATAAGAGCCAGAGTAGTCCTCTGCCATCATATGCCTTATGATTCCCTTTGGGTGATTTTGGAGATCTGAATCCTTGGCTGAGCCAATCCTCCCATGCCCCTCGGTTCTTATGAAGGAGGATCTTGGATCCTGGCAGAGTGAGGTAGGGGTGGTGGTGTGAGACCACAACCCACATGTAGCCACTACTTCCAGGATGTTAATTATCTTCTGTGCCTTGACACTTAGAAAAGGAATGTTTGAAACACATTCAGAGGGTAGTAAACTTCAGGAATTCATTAAGCCAGGAGCTGGTGCCAATAGGAAATATACAACCCTTCCTGAGAGGCCTGGCTGAACTCAACAATTGATCTGTATAGGATTATTACGGGGAATGGGTCTGTCATGTGGCCATCCCTGCTATGGGGCAGTGATAATGTACCTTAGGGGACTCCGTTGGAGCCAGAACCTGGGCTGGGTGGACCTGAGGCTGACCCCACAGATGGTTCTCATACTCCCCTGCAGGATGGCAGGAGGTAAAGAGACTCTTCCCAACTCTGGTGGAGTTAAAGGTGTAAGGATTGGGATGGGGGGGTGGGGCTGGAGAAGTGAATGGACCACTCGAAGGAAACAGATGAGACCAGGTGCAAGCTTCCCTGGAGCAGAGAAATAAAAATATTTAAACCTTCAGTTTGATGAGTCCATATGACTCTCATTGAGCAAGGAGAGAGGAGGAGAGAAAGAGCTAAGAGAGGGCGAGGAAAAGAGATCCGGGAACCAGAAAAGAGAAGGGTGTTTCTACACAATTCCCTGAGGAAATACGATGTCAGGAAAGACAAGAACTCAGCATGCAGGGCGCTGATGACCATGCTACCAGACAGGATCTTTTGGCTTCATTGATTTAGTACCTCCACGTGCTAGGTACGTGGGGACGCAGAGGTGAAAAAGTCACGGTTCCTGGTGTGGGAACTATGGGCACTCATGCTCTAGTTGTGGAGACAGATAATAAAGCAGAAGATCACGATTCCATGGGGTAAATGTTCTTGTGCATGGGCATGCCTGTTGCTATGGAAGCTCCAAGAAGAAGCATCTACTCAGGCCAACGTGGGAGGTCAGGGAAAGCTTCCAGGAGGAAGGGACTTCTGGGTGGAGTCTTGAAGGATGAGTTGCAGTTATCCAGGAAGAGAGGAAGCAGTGGGGGTGTGGAAAGGTGTCGGAAGCATCTGGAGAGTGGTACCAAAGGCCCGGAGTGAGAGAGAGAGCAGGGCCTGTTTTGGGAGCTGGAGTGTGGGGTAGGGAGGTGGGTGGGTGAGTGGTGATGGGTAAACTGGAGAGGGAAGTGATGGTGGAGGGCCCCTCAAACGCCTGATGCTGCCTTAGCAGTTTGGGGGACTGGTGTCCTGTGAGCAACGGGGAGCTCATAAAGGAGTACGGCAGAGGCGTGATAGAATCAGATTTATGGTTTGGAAAGATTACCCTGGCTGCGAAGGGGAAGCATGATCAGAGAGGGGTAAGACTGAGGTGGGAGACTACACAGGTGGCTGTTGTGATGGTTCGTCTGACAACTGCTTCCTGCCACCGCAGGCTATGCTTAGAATCTGAACTATCCAGCTGTGACACCTGGGCGGATAGATGGGGCCTGTCCCGTCCACGACCAGGACTGTGGGGCTCCCATGGGGCTCACTCGGGCTTGGAGAGAGAGGGGCCTTGGGGCGCTGCTTTGGGAGCAGAAGTGGGAAAGGAGGCAGGCTGGCTGGCATGGCGTGCTCAGTCCTCCGCAGCTGACGCGGGGGCCCGTGCTGTGACCCGGTGGGGCGAGTGCTTTGCAGGTGGAGGCAGAGGTTTAATGGCTGCTGATGAGTTGTGAGAGTGCGGATTTTTCAGGAATGTATGTGAAGGAGCCATCTCTATACAGCTAAATTCCTTTATTAACTTAATGAGTTTGGCTGCTTTCCTGGAAATGTAAGTGCCATTTGGCACCATCGCTGCTGCTTCAGAAAGGGTGTCATTAAACTAAGAATCCGTAGGAACGCACAATAGCGATAAACGAAGCTGCCCGGGAGATTACAGAGCATCGTGCAGACTTCGCAAGGACCTTCAGAATGGTGAACGCTGGGGTCTGAGGTCAGTGTGCAGTTAGGGGCTTGGGACGGGGGTGGTGGAGACTCAAGCAATTATCCTGATAATCCAATCCATGCAGTAACGATGAGTAATATTTGGAGGACTGAAATTAAAGTCATATTAAAGTTAAATTGAAGCAGAGACTTCAAAGGGGTCAAAACACCTCCCAGCCCTTCTCTGTCCCCCATTTGCTGATGCAACCTCTAGTCTGGATGTCTAAAGGCAGGACCCACGTGTTGTGGCTTGTTCTTTCCATGTCCCAGCCCTGTGTCAGATTGTCCTGGTGGTTCCCAGACCCACTGAGAGAGAAGAGGCAAGTGACTTCTCCCAAACACTGGAACCTCAAGGGCTGAGACTAGATGATTGGGTAGGATGGGAGCAGAAATCTCTCTTCCTGTCCCTCTGGTTCTTTAGAACGAGAGGGGGCTTGAAATTAGGGGGGACTTGGGAAGTCAGTGGGCTTTTGAATTCATAATATTACCCTGAAACCCTCTCTCTCTGAGTTGAGTTTGGACCTGAGAGTTGGATGTAGACACCGTGGGACAATGAAACCTTCCCAGATGATGTCAGCCAAAGAGTTCATCTTAATTTACATGATGCCAGGTCCCCAGGAGCCCCACTGCAGAGAGCGTGGGATGGAGTAGCCACAGCAGCCACTTCTCACCAACCTCCTGCTGTGCTAGCCACTCTCTCTCTGACTCCCACAGCAAGCCAGTAATGGCGGTCATAGTACTTTACAGCTGAGAAGCAGAGGCTCAGAGAGGTGAAGATACTTGGCAAAGGCCGCCTAACTGGTAGGTGGTGGAATAGGGATTGAACTTAGATTGTTTTATGCTAGAGTTGGGCCCTTTCCCCTGTTCCTTTCCTTGCTCATGAGGAAGGTGTGTACTGGGGGATCTGTGTAAAGCCAGCTTTGCACTCAGCCCAGCCTGAGAAAGTGTCTGTGGTTCCCTCCACGCCCCCTTGGCTCCCATCCCAGGCAAGGATTCCACATGGTTGGGCGCTTTTATAAAATTTTTATTTTTCAATTACATGTTCATTGTAACAAATCCAAACAACACAAAAGTGGATAAAGCGGGTGGAGAAAGGCCCTGCCTCCCCCTCCCAGTTCCAGACGTCTTCCTTTGCTTGGGACACGTGGAGTAGTGCTTGAAGGTGCTGCCTCGGGGGTCAGAGCACCAGTCTTGGTTCTGGGCTCCACCAACTCCACGGCTCTGGGAAAATTACTTAACTTCTCTGTGCCTCAGTTTCTTCATCTGACAAATGGCATAATAGTACTCACATCACGAGATTGTTGTAGGATTAAATATTTAAATAAGTGCCTGGCGAAGAATCAGTATTCAATAAATCATTAGCTATTTTTATTATCTATGGCTGTTAAAATCCAAAACGAGTATTAACACGATACATATTGTGCTGCAACTTCCTTTTTCACTTTACAATATGTTGTCAACTTCTTTCCAAGTCTGTACATATGGCACTTTTTAAAATGGTTGTGTAGAATTTTATTTGTATGGAGAAACTATAATTCATTCATTCAGATATGGACAGACATTTCTCTTATTTTTTTATTTTTATTATTATTTTTTTTTTGTGAGGAAGATTGGCCTTGGGCTAATATCCATGCCCATCTTCCTCTACTTTATATGGGACGCCGCCACAGCGTGGCTTGCCAAGCGGTGCCTCGGTGTGTGCTTGGGATCCAAACCTGTGAACCCTGGGCACCCGTAGCAGAGCGCGCGCACTTAGCTGCTGCGCCACTGGTCTGGCCCCCCGACAGACATTTAAATTATTCCCTCCCTCCCTTTTTTACAAACAATGTTGCAACATTGTGCTTGGTAAGATAGGAGTTCTAAAAATGGGATCATAGGATTTTAGGTTATACATATTTTAAATTTGATTATATATTCACAAATTTTTGCCAAAATATGGTATGAATTATATTCTCACTGGCAGCATAATACGAAAGCCTGCTTACTCAACCTTAACCAACTAGATTGACTCCTCTCATAACTGCTGGATGAAAGAAATATCCTTGTAACTTTGTACATAATAGAGATGGTCACACAAAAGTAAGTTAGGTCCCTACTTTACGCCAGAGATATGCACATACAACAGAAAAGAGTCCAACAACCCATGGAAGAAGATGGAAAATGACATAAAACAATTTTGAACTGAAGATGAGCATGTATAGGGAGGAATATTCAGACATTCTCTAATCCTATGACGCCTACACATCATTACCCCATTTTAGAGATGAGAAAACTGAGGTGTAGAGCGATTAAGTCGCTTGCCTAAGATCAGGCAGCTGGTGAGTGGCAGAACTTAGAAGCAAAACTCATACTTCCCTGATGTCAGCATGTGTTCTGTTTGTTCAGCCAGGCTGTCTCCATGTAGAGGTCCACAGAAGCAAATTCTTTGGATTTGAAGACACCGGTGAAGCTCAAAGAAGTGGAAACTGTGCTAGGCTGGGGTGCAGAGCTCTGATTCTGCCATGCTTCCTGTATGGCTTTAGAGAATTTTCCAGTCTGTGAAGCAGACAGGCCGAGTTATAACAGGGAAGCTTTGGGGCCGATAGAAAGCACGCTTGTTCCTCTCTGCCCCTTGGGATGGAGGGGCTGGGGCGCAGGTGGTAAGATAGCGCCTCTCCAGATGGACCACGCTAGCATCCCTGTATATTTCCATCAGATAGCCCACAGTGCCTTCTTGTTCTCATTTTCTGTGCAGGCCCATCAGTGTAGTAAATCCTGAGAGCTTCTGTTTTTTTTTTTTTTTTTTTTTTAAGCAAAATAGAATCAGAGCCTTTTGTGTTCAAAAGCTGTGTCCATGAATCAGTGCTCCTTGAATGAGAAGACGTGTGTGGACCCATGAAGACAGGGCTTTGAATTATTTATCAAGAAGCAATGCTACTTGGAGCCTCAGGCACACTCAGCCCTACAAAGAAACTGGGTGGCTTCTCAAGAGGTTTTTGTGGCCCTGCTGGATGATGACATGTTTTAAAGAACCAGACACGGGACCCCTTACCATTTGGTCCCTACCCACCTCTCCAATCCCCGTATGCCCTAAGCTGCAGCCACACCCAGGTACTCCCAGATTCCTGGGTGCATCATGCTTTGCACATACTGTTCCTTCCACTTGGATGTCCTTTTCCACTTATCCACCCTGCAGACTCCTCTGTGTCTGCTAAGAGCCAGCCTAAAAATCCCCTTCTTTCAGAAATGTTTCTTTCCTTCCCGTGTCAGGGTTAGTAGCTGCCTCTTTGTATGTCCGGCTAGATACCAAACACTTCAGGGGCAGAGGTAGTTATGTCTGCTTATCTAGCTGTAAAACTCTGTCAAGCACACAATCAGAGTTTGGGATTGCTCAGTGAGGGAATGGTTTGGTGTCAGTGGAGGTCATCTGTTCTCAGTCAGCACAATATGTCTGGCACATGATGCTTATTTAATTTTCAGCACAATATGTTTAATACTTCTGTAAGGGGCTTGGATAAAGATGTCAGGGGCAGATGCGTTCCTGACTGCAGGTAATACAAACCTGGATGTGATAGCAAAAGTACTGAATGGTGATTCAGTATTTGAAACAATCTTGATAGGTTGGCAGAATTGCCTGAAATTAACAAGATGACACTGAACATGGACACATTTGAAGGGTTACTAATATAAAGGTCTGTGCATCAATGGCTCTCAGCGGCTGGGGGAGGCAGAAGGCAGATTCACAGGTGACTAAGGTGTTAAAGAGCCCTCGACATGGGCTGTGGATTTTCATACCCCAGTTGAGGGGAAGCTTAGAGGTGTGTCTGGGAAGGGGCGTTCACTGTCCTCGTGCTTGTAGTGACACCTGAACTTAGTAGGGGCTCAACAAATGTTTGTTGAATTATGAATGGCTACTTTAGTGACTTCGTATTTACACTCAGCTTAGAATATCCTCTGCCTCCAAGTTCTTATTAATTCTTCAAGACTAAACTCAGGAGACACCAACTCTAGGGCACTTACCCTAGTGGGTGCTTCTCCACTGGGCTATTGTAATACTCTGGTTTTAAACATAGGACTATAATACTGTGTTGATGTTATTTGCTTGTGGGATTGATCCCCCATTAGACTGAGAGGTTGGCAAAAGCAGGAAGTGGGTTAGATTAATCTCTGATCCACTAGTGCATTCTGTGTCATTGATGCTCAATAAATGTTAGTGGAATGAATGACTGAGAAATGCTGCACATGATGCTTACTTAATTTCTAGCAAAGCTCAGTGGTCTGAAGCTAGAGATGGGTCAAAGGGCCAGGTCCTTGACCATGGAGGGCAAGACTGTATGGCATGGGTTTCAGGGACCCCAGGGCGTCACTAAGAAAAGCACTTGGTTCAGAATTTGTAGGGAGATGAGTGAACTAGGAGCTGGGCCATTCGTCCTGTGAAAAGAGGTAGGTTTGATTTCCAAGCTCAAATCATCCTTTAAGAACTTGATTGTGAATCAGGTGTTCTGACTCTAACTCTAGTGCCTTGTGCACTACATCATGGCTGTGTCTGGGGCATTGGAGGAGGAGGATTGCAGAGTTGTGGCGGGGTCCCAGGCTTGGGAGGCAGTGGAATAGAGGCGAATGTCACTGGAGTTGAGGTGGCTGGAGAACTGTAAGCCCAGGATGTTAGAGGGGCATCATCTTGGATGTTCAAGGATGATATCAGGGAACAGGACGCAGAGCACACTTTAAAGAATTCTACAGACTGAAAATTACAGAAACCAACTTCAAACAAGCTTAAGGAAAAAAGGATAATTTATTAGTTTCTAGTATCCTAGGAAGGGCAGATCAGTCAAGCTGTGGGGAAGGCAGGGACGAGGATGAATCTTAAGAACAGTTAGAACCGAGGACTTTAATGCTGATATGTCTTTCCTCCATCTCTGTCTCTCTGTCTCTCTCTCCATACCTTTCCTCTTGGGCATGTCTGTTTCATTTGCTGTTTCCATGATGAATAACTTTCTTCATGTGGTAGGACACACGGCAGTTCTGAGTCTTACTTCTCATAGCCTTAAACACCAAAGAGACTGATTCTCTAGGACACAAATTAAAAAATTCCCAGGGTAGGGGTCCATTGGTTCAGAAGGAGTGAGGTGCTTATTCCCTGACCAGGGTCCTGAACTGGCCGTTAGGTGGGATGGGAGAAGAGCTTGCAGAGTGGAGAAGGTCGGGTGGGAAGCATAGCTATTTGGGAGACACTCTTCATTGTATGAGAGGAGATATATCAGGATGACTTTGGCTGCAAAGAGGATAAAATCTGGCTCAAACTGGCTTAAACAATAAGGAAATGTATTGGCTCGTATAATGTGAAGTCCAATGGTGTTGGGGTTGGCTTACTCTAATGGCCCCTGTGTCCACCTTTCTGAAATTCCCTTATTCATGTTCTCCTCTTGCTTTGTCTTCAGGCTGCTTCTCTTATGGAGGCAAAAAAGAGGGAGCAGTTTCTGGCTTCCCATTCACACATTATAAAATCCAGAAGAAGAGAAAGCTTCTGGAAGATTTTTCGTAAGAACAAGGAAGCTTTATTCTTAGAGTCTTCCAGCAAACCCCTCCCCGTGTTTCACTGGCTCTAGTTGGGTCACATAGCTTTTCCTGGACAAGTTGATGGCCAGGGGGTTCTATGTGCCGATTAGCTTAGCCATCTGCATCTCTGAGTCCGTGGCAAGGAGACTGGGATGCCCTGGTTGAATAGACTAAATAGAGACCCTCCAAACACCTGAGTATTGCACAGGGGAGAGGGTGTATCAGTTGTAACAAATCGCCTAAAATGTAGTGGTTTAAAATATCATCTATTGGTTTAGCTCAGATTCTGTGGGTCAGCACTTTGAGCTGTGCTTAGCATGATGGCTCCTCTGCTGGGCCAGGCTCTCTCACCAGCTGCCGGGCGAGCTGGGGCTGAGCGGTTTATGACATCTGTGCTGAGATGGCTGGGATGGCTGGGGGTTGTCATCCTCCCGCAGGCTAGGCTGGGCTTGCATAGGTGGTTGTCTCAGGCTCCAGGAGCAGACAGAGAGGACAAGCCCCAGGGCACGAACACTTCTCCAATGTCTTCTCCCCGCACATTTACTACTCTCCCATTGGCCGGAGCCAGTCACCTGGCAAGCTCAGAATCAGCTTGGGGGAAGACGACCCGAGGGGGTGGGTACAGGAATGAATAAACTTGGAGCCATAAATGCAACAATTGACCACAGCGAGGAGGACTGATGTTGGGAGAGAGCCACGATTTCTACAGAGGATGCAAATGGAAAGGGTGACTCTAGAGAAAGTGCAGGATGTAGGGTACTTTGATTCCAATACAACAGGGGCTAAATAAGACATATTGGAGGAAGTGCTCAGATGCAGTATAAATCTGGAGACGAGAAGGGTTAATTAAGCCCGTTCGCTGGGGAGAAAGCGGTTTGCATTTAACGAACGAGGGATCTTAATATCTGTGCAGCTTTTAAACAGTGCCGGGCTCGGGACGAGGCGTGTTGCGTGCATTGTCTCATTTAACCCTTACAGTTGCAGGTGAGGAAACGGGCTCAGAGAGGTTAAGCAACTTGCCCAAGGTCACAGAGTGAGTAAGGGTGGGTTCAAGCCCAATTCTCTCCTGCTCCCAGGCCTGAAGGAACCAGAATCTGGCTGGAGCAGGATGGCAGCAGAGGAGGAGGAGGGGAATGGAGTAAAGGAGGCTGAATTGCAGGGATCTGTAGCATCCACTCACCTCAGCGTTGCACAGCCTGAGCCTGGAAGAAGATGCCTCCTGCCAGCACGGAGTCCTGGACCGTGAGGCGGTGAGCACGTTTCTGCTCTCGCCCTCCTGCCCCGCAGTGTCTGGCAGGGTACTAACACCTCGCACTGAGTGGGTGCGTCCTGTGTGCCAGGTGCTGTGCTGCAGGCTTTCCAGCCATCGTCTCTGTCCCCACCAAGTACCCATGCGTGAGGTGCTCTATTGTCCCCATTCTACGCACGGGACAACTGAGAATCAGGTAGCACGTTCAATGCTCACACGGTGAGTGGAGGGGCAGGGCTTGACGGCAGGGCTGCGGGCCCGAAGCTCCTGCTCTCAAATGCCCGGCTGCACCGCCTTGCAGAGGGAACGTGTGCACCAAGGGTAAGGGCGGTGGGAGGTGGAGAGTCTGGATGTGGAGACCCTCACAGTGAGGAGTTTGAAGCGTCACCATCATAAGCATGTGGGGGCTTATTACTACTGGCCAAGGATTGGATGGTTTTATATACTTTAGTTAATCCTCAAAAGTGCTTGGGGGTAGATACTGTTAGTTTGCCCCTTTTAGAGATGAGGAAACTGTGGATCAGAGAGGTAAATCTATTTGTAAAAACCACTAACAAGTGCCAGAGCCACAGGCAAGCCTGGTCCTGGCTGACCTCAAAGCCCACACTTAGCCACTGAGCTATCCAGTACTGCGTTTTCAATCAAATTGTGGCTCCTCCTGGCCGAGTCTGACAGTTACACCCAGATGCCCTTCAGGTGTGCATAAAGGAGGAATGAGGTCCCAGACATCCAAGGACTCAGGACTTAGTCTGGCTTGAGAAGTCCAGAAGCAGTCTCTCTGCAGGCAGGGCACGGCGAGCTCCAGACCTCCCCGTTCGGGGAGGAGAGTTCTTGCGAGCTCAGATAAACCAGATCAGGTCCTATGCACGTACTTTTCTGCTTTTCGCACCCTGCTGTAAACCTCCAGTGCTGTGCCAGCCAAGCAGGCAGGAGTTGAGCAAGAGCTATGTGTTCTTTATGGATCAAACATCCCCACAAACCGTTTTCTCCCCAAAGTCATTAATAATAATCTTCATCCCCACAGCATCTGCTAACGATTTACTATTACACGGGTAGTATAACATTTTCGTATACACAATATTTTTCATCCCAGATTGAGTTAATTACAAATGACTCACAAGCAAAAAGCTTTTCCTCCAGCAATCCACTGACAACAATGGCGAATTGTTCTCCCCTCCACCTGAAGCAAGAATTTGCCATCTTTCTCCAGCTTCCACAACCTTCCTCATTTATCACCATTGCTCTGAGTCGCACAAACCAATAGAAAAGGCCTCTGAAACTTTTGACTCAGTAGCTTCTTCCTGCTAAACGCAGGTTCTAAAAATACTTGGGCACTTCTTGAAAATTGAGTCTAGTTTCTCATTGAATGGACAAAGAAAGCCAGGGGTCTCTCTCACCACCTACGTCCATATGATGTACAAGAAATCGTGGTGTCTTGGATAAGACTGAGGGACCTTAAAGATCATTTAGTCAGTAACAGAATGCTGCTGGGTGGGAGCAGGGCTGCACTGAGCACAGCTCTCTAAATTGATGCATTTTCCACAATTTTAAGGTAATAAAATTATAATAGCTAATAGAGAATGTTTATATGGTTCTACTATGTGCCAGGCTCTGTTCTAAGTCATATATATATTACATAACATCCTCATAACCATTCTGAAGTATCTACTCTTAGTATTCCCATTTTACAGATGAAGAAACTGAGGCACAGATTGCAAGTGACTTGTGAGTTGCCTCACATCATATAGCTGTTAAGGGGTGGAGTCAAGATTTAAATCCGGGTGATCCTGCTCTGGTCTGAGCTCTTATCCACTCTGCTATCCAGCCTTTCTTTAGTGTGTAACCTATTTGCTTTCATATGTTGATGGCGGTTCTGATGACCATACAGAAGAGATGGTGAGTGAAGCAGTGTGAACTAAGATCACAAGTTTTGTAGAAATGGCAATCTCTCTACCCTCACCAAACAGTGGGAAACTCCTCTCTCCTTCCCCAGTGGACTCACCTCCCTCAGCTCTGCCTCTGGGAGAGACCCTGGTGGAGGGGACACTCTTGAAATTGGAGGATCTGGGTTTGAAGCCTGGGGTCATCCCTTTTTGGCTATGTGGTGTGAAAGGACCACCAGTTCTGGTTCTGGGCACTGTCTTCTACTAACTCACTGTGTGCCCTCGGCCATGCTGTTTTCCTCTCTTCACCTTAATTTCTGCATCTGCAGAACGAAGGGGCTGAACTGGGTGGTGACCCGTGTCACATCTTGCTCTAATGGCCATTCTATGGCAGGAGGCAAAAATCATTCAACTGGTGAACCAGCTTCAAATCATTTTGGTGGTGGCTGCATGGAGTACCTTTTGGAGAGCAATTCTGCGTTCAAATTCAGGATCAGAGGAAAAGAGTGCCTTGATCAATCCATGATTCTGCCACAGACCCTGAAGGGGGGTGGAGACTGTTATATCGGGTATTTGACACTCTAGTCCTGCAAACCTGACTTTTCAGATGAGGAAGCCAAGGCCTAGAGAGGTTAAGTGATTTTTCTAAGGCTTCACAGTGACGTAACAATGGAATTGGGATTAGAATCCAGTTCTTTTGCATATCTACCATTTAACAATCATTATATTAGGAGCTGGTATAATAGCTAATAATGGCTGACATTATTGAAAACTCACTATGTCCTTACTATGTATAGGAGATTAAATTATTGTTCATCACTCATTCCTTTCTCCTCCATCTCCAATCCAGGGAAAAGTGAGGGAGAAACATGTGCTTGTTGTTTTATGACCCTGAGATTTTGTGATTGTTATGCAGCAATAGCTGACTGATACGGAAATTGGTGCCTGAGGTGGAATGCTCCCATAACAAGACCCTGAACATGTGACATTGGCTCTGAGACAAGGTGGCCTGCAGGGAGGAAAGTGTTATAGGAGGCTGGTAAAATAGCACTCATGTTATGTAAAGGTGAAGCACCTGGCAAAGCTGTTGCTTGCAATAACCTGGAAGGTAGAAAAATGTACCCAAGCATTTGTCAAGTTGGGAGAAGAGATTTTGAGGTAAGATGTTGAAAGTACGAGCTGGCTGCTGTTAATGGTGTGAAACAGATCATTTCAAGAGGAATTGGCCAGTTTGCAAGCTGAATTTCAAGGGGCTACCGAGAGCCTAGAAATTGGCAGGTTGGAAAATAAAATCATTTCTCACCAAATCAAAGATATGGCCATTACAACACAGCCCTGGGGCGAAGACCAAATGTAGGGCTTTGTATGTAAGATTTTGGGGGTTGTTTCTCAGCAACAGTTGACAGATAGCTAGGCACTCTGCCAATTACTTTGCATGCATCATCTCATTTAATTCCTATAATAATCCCATAATATCATAACCCCATAAAATGTAGTTTTATTATTGCTCAGGTATGGTGAGGCCAACCAACAGATCAGGAGATGATTGCCATTGAAAAGATAGTTTGTTACTCACAATTCTGAAGAGGAAGGGCCATACCACGCCATGCAGGGCTGTACGGGGAAGCACCAGGGTTGGCCAGGAGGCAGAGGGAGCGAGGGGAAAATGTGGGCAACAGCCTTTATTGTGGTTTCCATGGGAAGGAACAGGCAAGACAGAATAAGCAGATTTAGGATTGGCTAGTTTGAATAATTTCAGCAGGCTCTGGGGTGTAGGTACTGTCCTGAGTTGTCTGGTACTTGGCCCTGGGGTGACTGGGGCAGGGGAATATTAGCCCTGAGTGTCACAGCCCAATAGAAGAGGTGGTGGTATGTGGTGTTCTGGACTGGTTAATTTGCATATGAAAACCTCAATTGCAGGCAAGTCCTTTACTGTCTCTAGGAATTGGCTAGTTTTGGGAGGGGCAGTCTCTCCAGGGGCAGCAAGGCCCCAGACATCAAAACATCAGATTAAAAAGACATGCTTAAAATACAGTAGGTGCTATTGTTTCCATTTTACAGATGATGAAACTGAGGCTTGGAGAGGTCTTAAAACATGCCCAGGGTCACATGGCTATAAGAGGCAGAGCCAGGATTGGAACTGTTGGTAGATCAAACTCCAAAACCCATGCTCTTAATCAGAAAACTGCTCTGCCTCTCCCCATAAATGTCTCTGTTCTCTTTACTGTGAAGATGTGTGAGTATGAGAGGCAGAATGATAGCCCCTCAAAGATGTCTAGTCCTAACCCTGGAAGCTGTGACTGTGTTAGGTTACATAGCAAAGGGGAGTTAAGGTTGCAGATGGATTTAAGGTTGCTGATCAGCTGACCTTGAGTTTAGGGAGATGACCCTGGGTTATCTGGGTAGGCCCAGTGTAATCACAAGGGTTCTTAGAAGTAGAAGAGGAAGAGAGAAGAATCAGAGAGAGAGAGATTGGAAGATGCTACGCTGCAGCTTTGAAGATGGAGAATGGGGCTACGAGCCAAGAAATACACACAGCATCTAGAAGCTAGAAAAGGTGAGGAAACGGGTTCTCCTCTGGAGCCTCCAGAAGGAATGCAGCCCTGCTGGCATCTTAATTTTAGCCCAGGAGACCCATTCTAGCCTTCTGACTCTCAGAACTAGAAGATGATAAATGTGTGTTGTTTTAAGCCGCAAAGTTTGTGGTAATTTGTTACAGCAGCAATAGGAAACCAATACAGTGAAAATCCCTGAATGTGTCATTTCTGTGTATTTACATACGTGGTTTTCTAAGTGTGTATGTCTTCATAAAAGTCTAAATGTCCTTGAGTGAGGGAAGCTCCATGGGTGACCAAACACGGGTACAGTAGCTAGAAGACTCCTGGGAGGGCGGCAGACTTTCCATTTATTCCTTTATTAGTTGACCACAACCCAACCCAACCCAACACTAATTGAATTCAACAAGTGTGAGGTGTCAGAGGATCTAAAGGTAACTCTACGGGAGGGAGCAGTGCAGGCATCCGTGTTCAGGTACTTACACGTGCATGTGAACATTCACCTGTGGCATCTTGTACGTGCACATGTAGACAGGTGTTCTTATGTTTGTGCACGTGTATGCACACGTGCAGGCATGTGTGTACACGCATGTGCGTGCACAAGGCACATGAGAACACATACGTACACCTCTATATGATGTGTGTGTATGTGCACGTGTGTGCACCCTGTATTCACTTGGGGATCTCAGGCCTGAGATCAGAACCCTTCTAACCTATCTAATGGGCCCCTTCCTGAGCCAGGCCCTGGATAGAGAGAGAGCACAGGGCCCCTGACAGGAACCGGTAATTTACTCTTCTCTCCCTGGGGCTGGAGTAAAATGAAGCTTGTTTTCCATTTCTACACAATGGGAAAAAGTGTATTGATTTTTCCTCACTTCTTATTGTTGACATTAGAGGCTTGTTTCTAAGTAATTGACATCCAGATCATTCATTTTACTTCACAAACACTTTATGGGTCACTTTTCCCTTTGAGACCTGGTCCTGGGTGGACCCCAGGACCATGTCTCCTACAAGTCCATTTTGTAGATCAGTGCTTCCCTGCATGGAGATGGCCCCTCAAAGAGCAAGTTCAGCTGCTCTGGTGGTCCCCTTTCAATTATTCAACTGTTCACCCATTAATTTGTCCAAAAAATTGTATTGAGTGCCAGTGACGTGCAGACAGAATCCAGGCCCGGGGCATGGGCTGTGGTCAAGGGGCACCAGCAGGTCCTTGCTGGCAGAACCATCAGTCTGGGACTGACATGTCAGCCTAGAGGAAGCCTTCCTCCCATCCTCCTTAGGAAGCAGGAAGGAAATTCAGGTCGAGGGAAAAGGAGGAGGAAGAGGGAGAGGGCGGAACAAAGAATTGAAGCACCAGGCCAGCACAGTCCCTTCTCCTAGCCTTTGCTCACCTGTGCTGACATCTCAGAGGATGTTGCCCCATCTTCCCATCCAATCATCCCCACACTCAAAAAGAGTTAGGTTTCTCTGAGCCCCTAAACTAGGAGGATGCCTCCCTCCTCTGACCCCCTCCCTCCCAGGTCAGCACCTGACCCTTTTCCTCACATTCTGACTTGAGTTTCGATACAAATTCCTTGTGATGTAGTTTCTTTGAGGGCAGGAGTGGTGCCTGATTCACCCCCTCCAGCTTTCCCAAGAGGGATATCTAACACCACCACCTACACACTCGGTTCACCCTCGTTCCCTGTGTAAATCCTGAGAGAGTTACCTGGGATGGAAAATGGCAGCCACCACTCCCAGACGATGCTGTTTGTCTGGACACCTGGTACTGCTCTCCCATCCCAACCCCCGGGGTGTTGTCGTCTCCCTGAGTTCTTCTTAGTTTGATTCAAGGCCAATTTCCTTCAAGGTGGAGCTGAGAGTAGCAGTTTCTTCTCCTTTTTCATGGAGAGCTCAGGTTCCCAAGCTTCAGTGCCGCCTCCCACCACTCAGTGAGGAGGACGAGGAGGGAAGACTCAGGCCGAAAGCAAGAAAGGGTTATAGCTTTTCACACCGCCCCCCCCCTGGGGGTAGGCATCTTTCTAGCAGCCTGTGGGCCCCCGAGGAACTGCGTCTGCTTTGTGTGCTCAGAGGAAGGTCCGTGATTCGTCCAGGAGGCCTCAGCTGGGGCAACAGCAGTGGCAGGTACTGGGAGGCATCTCCTATCACTTTGGATGGCCCCAGAGAGTCATGGAACTTTCTTATATGGGGAGAAGCAAGGAATGCTAATTACCTGCCCACATCTTCCTCCTCTGTCCTTCACAGCAGAACCCCAATTCTGTTCCATGTGGCAATGGGCCTAACTGAAGGTCTGAGCTTTCTTGCAGTAGAGGTGGCCAATGGTTGGGAACAGAAGCAGTTGGGTAGAGCTTCTGAGACAGTGCTTTAACAGAGGGACAGACAGTCCACGTGTGACTTTTCCCTCTTTCCTCTCCTGCCTGATTTCTGCCTGGAATGTAGACATAATGGCAGTCATCTTGGGTCATGAGTGGTCTTGAGGATGGAGGCCATGTTCTAAGGATGGTGGAACAGAAAGATTGAAGATCCCAACTCCCAGTTACTGTGAGAAACTTTCTACTGCCCATCTTGGGGCTTCTTTTATATGAGAGAGAAATAAATTGTTATTTCCAGTTTCTGTTGCTAGTTTTGGAATGCAACTCCTGATGAATGAGGCTATGTTGTCATAGCTCTTACCAGGAATAGCCGGGTATTATCAGGGCGGGGCGGCCCATGCACAAGTAATCTACCAATCTTTTAAAATTCTGTTACTGAAACCCAAACACGCTCTTTCATTTCCAGCAGAGCACTGCGTCTACGCTTAGACTGGAGCATCATTATAATGGTGCACCAGCCTGCCCTTAAGTTAAGGCTTATAGGCCTCTCTCTAAATTGGGGATAGTCAGGTGACCAAAGGGAGAAAGCTTTGTCATAAAGTGGCAGAGGCGGGGGAGCCCAGGCCCCCAAAGGGATTTCCTCAGAGACTCTTTCAGTACAGGTCTCCAGAGTGAAGTGGCTACCCACGTGGGCGAAAGGTGCTGGGCATGCCGGGCAGCCAGGCTGTGCAGCCCAGCGGAGCCCACTCCCCTGCCCCCAGGTTGTGCATGGACATGCGCAGGGCTGACTGTTAGCATCTGTTTGCCTGGACGGGTTATTAAGGCAGCGTTCATTGAATGCTTGGTGGCTGTGCCGTGCTAGTTAACTATTTTGAATGTCACCCTGGCGTAGTACAAGGCTTTTAAACCTGACTACCTCCTCCCTTGATGATGTACTGCTTCATCCCCAGGTCCACCCTGGAACCACGGCATCCACCAGAGTTCAAAATATGTGCTCACAGAAATGATTTATTCTACACTTGTGCAACTCCCCGTAATATTGAGAGGAGGGCAATGGCCTGAGTGGGGGTATTAAGGGGCCACAGGGGCCCTTGCTCCAGGTGGGTAATGCTCAGACCCTTTCTGTTGTTTTCTTTAATTCCCTATTTGGTTGTCTATTGATCAGCACAGATATGCTTTGTTTGGGAATTACTTATATTCCACAGTCAGCCACCTTTTCCTCTGTGGTAAAAATGATGAGTTCTTTACCTTCAAACACAGCCAGCCACTTATTGTACAGTGTTGTGTCCTTCCAATGATGTTCTGCCTTCTGAAATGGACGTCCACTCAGCGTGAGCAAGTGCCAGCCCCCGGGCCTTTGCCAGTCTGCCAGCTCTGTCTGCAGTTAACCTGGCCTTGCTCAGCCCCACCCAAGGCGTGGCCCGGCTCGCGCTGCTTGTGGTTCTAATTCTTAGTTCCAGGGCCACGATGCCTGGCTTCCTGGGCGCTCAGATCATTATCTCCCCCTTAAGCCCTTTCAGTTGGTTACACAGAGCTCTAAATAACCTCTAACCAGGGGTGGGTTCAGAGGCCCCCACTGCCTGTTTCCTTGAGTGCTTGGGGTGTGGGACCCTCTAATAGTCCCTCGGGGTGGAGGTAGAAGTTCCTGTCCTTCCAGTCATGAGCTGTGCTGCTTCTCCCTTTTGCCCCATCCTGACTCCTACTGGTCCTATTGCCCTCATTCCGGTCCAGAGGAGGAATACAATGAGGAGGAGACTTGGGAATATCCTCTGACAGGTAGTAAAGATGGGAAACCTTTCTGAGTCCTTGAGAATTTAAAGATATTCCTAGAGGACTTCCTTTCAAGATGCTGAACCAAGCGCACATATTATTTCCTCTCCTGCCACTAAAATGACAGTAGAAGGATACAAATAGTATAATCCTGTATCAAGGAGGACAATGAGGAGGGCAGTGGATCAGAGATTTTAACAGATTTCTGGAAGGCAGAAAATGCGTAAAGAAATGCTGGTTGAAGAAGCAGAATGGAGAAACTCCCAGCTCAGAACACATGCAAAGGGGGTATGGAGGAGGACTGAATGACACGCTCAGTGGGGCCTGGAGAAGGCCTCAGACTTAGAGATGACAGGAAAGACTTTAGGCTGGCCTAACATGTGAGAGAGTGAGGCTGAAAACAAGAGGAATCATTGAAGATCTGTACAAAAGCAGTTGACTCTCACAACTCTCTCATCTCCCAAATGTAGACGAGATGATGGCCTGGAATTTACCTCCAGGACAAAACAGAAATGATTTCTTAAGAAATTGTGTGAACTGTCTGGGAAGAATTAGTGCAGCAAGTGTAAATTGGGGCCCCAGAGGAAGGTCCTTCACCTTCTGGAATTTTGTGGGGGACTTGGAGTAATTGCAACTCCCTGATCATTCATGTGGTGTGAAGCCTACCAGGTGGTGGCCCCGCCCTTGGATACTGAGCTCCTGGTCAGGCTTCCAATCACTTCGTTCAGAAAAAATGAATGGACGGCCAAATTATCTTCAACGTTTGAGGAGAATCTGAATTAATCAAGAGACAGAGTGAGGTAAATAGAAAAGTTGACTTCCGAGGAAACAGAGATGATGAGGGAATGGAAGAGAACTTGTAACACACCTCCCCACCCCCAGCATTCACCTTGTCTCTGAACATGTCGGAGTCCCTGAGTAGTCCTGTTGAAGGCCCTCTCTCTTGGCTCCATGTGGGAAATCTACACGTCTTGGTTTGGCATCTCATTTGGGTATCTAAAGTCTCTGCTGCAATGTGCAAATGGTAGCCATTTGCCACATGTGCCCATTTACTCTTAAATTTAAACGAATTAAAATTAAACAAAATGAAAAATTCAGTTCCTCAGTTGCCCTAGCTGCATTTCAAGTGCTCAGTAGCCACATGTGGCTAGTTGCTACCATATTGGACAGTGCAGGTATAGATCATTTCCACCACTGAAGCAAATTCCATGGGACAATGTTGATCTGTAGCATTAGGTTTTAGCTGAAACTTGCATTTTAACATCATTACATAGATTTATACACACACAAATGCACACCAATCACTTCTTTTTAAAATTTTAATTTATTTTTATATATTTTAAAATCGAAGTATGATTTATATATAGTAAAATGCATGACTCTTAACTATACAGCTTGATGAATTTTTAATATGTATAGACCACTGTGACTACCATTCAAATCAATACGTGCAATATTTCTATCACTTCAGAAAGTTCCCTCGTGCCCCTTCACGTCAATATCCTGTCTCATCCCCTTACCCCTCTCCCAGGTAATCACTGCTCTGAAATCTATCACCATAGATTAGTTTAGCCCATTCTTGAACTTATACACAGGATCATACAATATGTGGGTTTTTTGCATCTGGTTCTTTCTCTCAGCATAAGGTTTTTGTGACTCATTCAGGCTGTGCATGTATCAGTAGTTTGTACTATTTTGCTGCTGAATCATGTTCCATTGTGTAAATAGACCACAATTTGTTTATCTGTTCACCTGTTGATGGACATTTGGCTTGCTTCCTGTTTTCGCCTGTAATGAATAAAGACATTATGAACATTTGTTCTCAGGTCTCTTTGTGCTATGTCTCTCCCTCTTTAAGATGATCTTTAGGGATTTTTTGGCTCAGACATTATCATCCTATGACTGCAGAACTGACCTGACCCAGGTTTTCCTGGGTAAGAATTTGAAGGCAAATACTTAGCTGAGCCTCTGTCTTCTGGGAGAGGTAAGGAGGATGGCGAGTATAAAATTTAGCTAAGAGGAAGACAAAGAAGAACATTTGGAGTAGATTCGTTGAAGGCTGAAAAATGGGTTGATGCCTTGAGTGTTGCTTCTAGTGACATTATTTATTTATTAGGGTTTCGGCGTGAAATCGTGAGCTTTCATATAAACAAGGTAGAGGGAGCTTCAGGTCCCCGGAGGTCCTTGGGAATGAAACGTGTGTCACTGGATGCCAGTGAAGGAGAATTGAAATCTCAGGGTCTGCTGTTTATTAGTCTCTGATGCCCTCTGGTTCCTAATCAGCCCCCCTCAGGGGTCCTGCACAATTCAGAAGACATACATTTAATTTCAGGTGGTGCCTGTCAGAGCCCTCCCGCTGAACTCTGCTCTGGGTAACTGGGCATGGGGAAGACGGGCTCAGGACTTTGCAGAATGAGCATTCCTTTTTTTCTGTGCAGGTTAACTCTGCTGCCCTCATGAGCCCTCCCTCCCTGGTGGATACCCAGCGTCCCTTGGAGCCAGCCACAGTGCAGGCTCCCAGACTCTGGGTGGGTTTCCGAGTCTGCCCAGACTCAGCTCCCTGCTGCTTAGTCCTGGGAGCCCTGGCAATGCCACCTACCCCGTGACTTCATCAGCATAGCCCCTCCCCCAGGTCAGGCCTTGTCCCTTCTCACCTGACCAACGCATCAGCCTCCATGAGGGTCTCCTTGCCTCCAGGCCAGCAGCCAGGATGCTCTTTCTAAGACACAAGTCTGGCTGTATATCACTTTCCTCATTAAAATACTTGAGCGGCTCCCCGTTGCTCACAGGATAAATCTAAACTCCTAGTTATAGCACAGAAAGCCCTCTGTGATCTGGCCCAAAGTTACCTATCCAACGCCCTTTCTTCTGATTCTCCCACATGCACCCCACACTCCAGCCCTGCGAGGACCCTCCTAGCACTGCCTGTGCAGCTGGAGCCAGGACTAGCGCAAGGCGAGGGAGCACTCGCCACAGGTGCAAAATTTAAAGAGTGCCCCCAAACTCAGGAACCAAGGTAAATAATATTTAAAAAAATCAAAATTAATGGAAAAAAAATCTGTGACCAACAAAATATCAGAATTTTACACAGAGACAGGCTCTGACAATGTGGTGCTGAGCCATATTGGAGCCTGAGGGGGAAGGGAAAATGTGCATTCTTCTCTGTGTGTTTTCATGTGTTTTTTTTAAAGGGTTCATTTAAATATTGAAAAATAGAAAAGTGGGTGTATTAACACTCACAACATTAAGTTTAAATATTTTATTTTTATTCAAACCAGAGTTTATTATAATTTCACTTTCTTGGCTTTAACAGAAGCACATGCATCAGTAATAGTTTCAAAATCTAGCTGTGGAAAAGAGTAGATTTTGCATTGGGCTCCATCTTGGCTCCTCATGGCACAGATGTAATGATGTCCTCTTTATCCGGGTCCCCCTTCTCCTGTCTGGGTGGTGTGGGGTGGTGGTTAAGAACAAGGCTTTGACACTGGGCCACCTCGTTCTATATCCTGGTACCGCTAGTCACTAATTATGTGATTTTGGGCAAAGTATTTAACTTTTCTGCTCTTTAGTTTCTTTATCTCTAGAAAAGATAAAATGATAATAGAAGCTCCCTTATTAGGACTGTTGTGGGGATTAAATGAGATAGTCCATGTAAAGCACTTAGAAAAATGTGAGGTCCAGAGTCAGTTCTCAAAAGAATAAAAAGTGAGTTATTACCATCCCTAGATGCATTTTTACTCGTCCTTCAAGACCCAGCATAAGCCTGAGGAGCCGTCTCTGACTATTCTGGGAAGAGCTAGCACTTCCCCCTTCTCAGGGCTCCCGTGACCCCCGTGCTTCCCTCCAGCATCTCCCTGACCACATGGCACTGTCCTCATGTGTTTATCTTCTGTCTCCGCCACTGAACTGTGAGCAGCCCAACGCAGCAACCATGGGCATCTCCTGGAAAACCAAGGCTCAGCCATGTAGGGTGGACATGCTCTGCCAGCAAGGATGCCCAGACAATTTCTGGTGCTCAGCTCCGGGCTTGCTCTGCTGTGAAGGAGGAGAAGATAAGGTTTCTGCCCCGGGGAGGTCACAGTCTGGGGAAGAGTTGACTGACAGGAGGAACAGTAACCCTAAATTATAAGCCAATCTGGAACTCAGTCCGCATATGGGCTGGGTGAGGGGTAATTAAGGGTCAGGAAGGCCCGACAGTGGTCTAGAGGAAGAGCCCGGCCCTGCCATTATGCAATGCCACTGGTGTTTTTTTGGACACTGTGAAATGAGCTATTCCAAGGAGTCATGGAGACTTGGAGAGTGACCCATGGGGTCTGAGCAACACCTCAGGCCATACATGGGGGCTCCTGGATAGGGCTAGTACCCACCTTATGGGCATCCTTATAGGCAAAAAGAGGGGGTGTCCATTGGCTCTAATTTGGGGTTTCCCACATCCTGGCCTGTGGGCTCAACTCTTCATCTGAGGAGGCTCCCAGCCTACTGGTTCTGCTTCCAGCCTCTATTGTAGGACCTCTGGGATGGTCTCGTCTCCTTCCCTCCACCAGTCAGCTTCCAACAGAGAAACGGAACATGGCAGGATACATATGCATGTACATATATGTGTATATGAGTATGCATAGATATATGTGTGTGTCTTATTACAAGCAATTGGTTTATGTGATTGGGGTGCTGGCTGGGCAGTCCAGACCATCGGGAAGGACAGGCTGGGACCCTTAGTCACGAGCTGAAGCTTCAATCCACAGGTAGAATTTCTTCTTCTTCATGGAAGCCTCAGTTCTGCTCTTAAGGCCTTTCACGCGATACCCAGAGTATCGAGAATAATCTTTTGTATTTAAAGTCAACTGATTGTAGACATTAATAACATCTACAAAATATCCTCTCAGCAACACCTAGACTACCTGATTAAGGAGTGCCCCAAAACTCCGGAACCAAGTTGATTGAATAACTGGGGGCTAAGGCCTAGCCAAATTGACACATAAAACTGACCATCACATCCCTGAAATTCATTTCCCAGATCTATGGAGGAAGAAGAAACCTGGGTACCAAGAGGCAAGAGTAAAAAGGGATTCCCATGGGTTGGAACCCGTACCTCTGATCAAAATGGCATACAGTTGGAGGAGGTGAGCACAGATTCTCCTCAATAGCTCAGGCAGAAACCACACTCCTGCAAAGCTGGTGTGGGCATCCTCAGTCCCACAGACTGGAATAAGTGCCTCCTTCAGGTAGTGGGAAAATGGTCACCAGAACAAAAATGAGAGGAAGCATACATTTCCTGGGCACCACACGCTGCCAGAGAGCAGGTCTAGAAAGAGTCTCATCCCGGAGCTCATCTGGTGAGTGATATGTCCTTCTAACAACCACATATGGGAACTACCAGGTCTCCTCCATTCATTCCTTCCTCTCTCCTTCCATCCATCCACCCACCTTCCACCCACCTATCCACCCTCCACCCACCTATCTATCCATCCACCCATCTACCCACCAACCATCAATCCATTCACTTACTCATCCATATACCTAACTACGCATCTGTCCACCCTTCACCCATCCACTCACCTATTCATCCATCCACTCACCTACCCATCTATCCATCCTCCACCAACCTATCCATACATCCACCCCTCTATCCATCCATCCGCCCCCCTATCTATCTATCCAGACTCCTATCCATTCATCCAATAGATATTTAGAGATATTTAATAAATGCCTACCATGGTGTAGGCACCATGCTTGATGCTGAGGATGCAATGGTGAGAGAAACAGAAACAGCTCCTGCCCTGAGAGAACTTACTATCTGGGAGGCAGACATTAACACGGACAAACGCCGAACTGCACCTGAGACAAGTGCTGTGAAGGAGAGGTAGAGGTGCCATGAAAAACTGTGATGGGAGGTTGAACCTAGTAAAGGAGGCAAGGAAAACTCAGCTCCGCCTGAGATCCAAAAGATGAGAAATGGTCTTGGTGAAAGCAGAGAAGGAAGAGCCTTACATGGCTGAAGGAGGAATGCTAAGAACACAGAACGAAAGGTAGCTGGTCTGGCTGGAGTGCAGGATCCAGGGGAGGTTAGAAAGATGGAGAGGGGTCCTCTGTTCAGGGCCATGTTGGGAAGTTTTCATTTTTTTCTGAAAACAATCAAAGCCGTTTAGAGTAGGGGGAGTGAATGATTAAATCTGTGTTTTGAAAAGATGGATTCGAGGGAGGGGAAAGAGGTGAGGTGGAGAGACCATACAGGAGGCTGGTGTCATTGTCCTGTAGAGGGTTTTGTTAAAAATGTGGGCAAATATTTTTTCCTATATAAATATCAGTCAAAAAATGTTGTATTGAGAGATACTTGATGTTCTATGAGCTTTGAGTCTTAACTGGGAAGTGTTGAATGGGAATCGTTCCCTGGGGAGAGGTTCTGCGGGGCATGCTGTGTCTGGTTTTGCATCTGCTCCTTGAGGCAAGGACCTGTGTGATTCATTTCTGTGCCCCCTGCGCTGGGAGCAGGGCCAGGCCCAGTATAGATACCTGCTGAGGTTGAGCTATCGAAAGAATGAAGGGTTTAGAAGACCGCACCAGTCCTGGGTCTGTTTGCCCTCAGATCTGTTCCTCCTCTTTCTCTGCTCTGCTCCATCTGACGCCTACAGGCAGCATTTCCCAGCCTTCTGTGTCAGCGCCTTCCAGGGGGCTCAGGCAACAAGGAGATTGGGGGGCTGGGAAGAAGGGAGAAAAAGGGATATTTCTCCCCACCTGCACGGCTTTGGGTGAAGTCTCCAGTAGCTACTGCACTCCTTTGTGGGTCCAGCTCCTTCAGGGTGATCCCGGTCATGTCCCCCCACCTGGCCATGTCCCTGTGGCCTGGGGGTGGCAGTGGCTTCCTGCTGTTGCTACCCTTGCGTTGCCTCACTGTCCTGCTCAGCCTCTCATCTACCCACCACCCCTGCGACAAAGTCGCCACATACATTTAAGTCCCTCTGCCTTTAACAGTCAAGTGGGCTCCTTTCCTGATTAGACTCTGATTAATACACGATCGAACTGTGGACTTTGCTTCTCTGCCCTGCACTTCAGCCCTGCTGGGAAATTTCCCGCCTACGTAGACTGCTGGGAGAAATTCTTTCAGACACAGATGAGGTGAGGGGCCATTTGCACCTAAAAGAAGTTACTGGTATTTTTCTGAGAAATAAAAGCCTAATGTGTCAGGGAGATGGAATGACATGCAGTTTTGGGGGAATAAGTAATAATCACAATAATGACAACTTCCAGTTATGAGACCCCTAGTGTGTTCTGGGTGCCCTGCACACATTCTCCCTAACCCTACAAGGAAGTCGTATTGCTCTCATTTGACAGATGCGCAAATGGAGGCTGTAAATGGCAGAGCTGAAATTTGAACCCCTGGCCCCACCCCCTCCAAATCCCGTGGCCATTCTGCGTAGCACACTGAGAGAAAAGCATCACAAAGAAATAGTAATGTTGGGGCCGGCCCGGTGGCACAAGCGGTTAAGTGTGCACGCTCCGCTGCGGCGGCCTGGGGTTCACTGGTTCGGATCCCGGGTGTGCACCAACACACCACTTGGCAAGCCATGCTGTGGCGGCGTCCCATATAAAGTGGAGGAAGATGGGCATGGATGTTAGCCCATGGCCAGTCTTCCTCAGCAAAAAAAAAAAAAAGAGGAGGATTGGCAGATGTTAGCTCAGGGCCGATCTTCCTCACAGAAAAGAAAAGAAAAAAAAAGAAATAGTAATGTTGATTAGTTACATATGTAAATATATGTATATACTGCTAAGAAGCTTATTAAACCAGGAGTTGGGAATGTTGAATCCTCAGTGTCTAAGTCACCTGGACGATCTCTGCGATGCCTGCCTTAGTCCGTTTGGGCTCTTATAACAAAGCATCATAGACTGGGTGGCTTATACGCAACAGAAATTTATTTCTAACAGTTTTGGAGGCTGAAAGTCAGAGATCAGGGTGCCAGCATGATTGCGTTCTGTTGAGGACCCTCTTCTGGTTTCAGATCGCCAACTTCTCGTATCCTCACATGGTGGAAGGAGGGCAAGAGAGCTCTCTGGGGCCTCTCTTATAAGGGCACTGATCCCGTTCATGAGGGCTGTACTCTCATGACCTAAGCACCTCCCAGAGGCCCCACTTCCTAACACCATCACACTGGGGGTTAGGATTTCAACATATGAATCTTGAGGGGACACAAACATTCAGTTCCCTGCAATGCCAAACTCCCAGGGGAAGGTTGAGACATCCACCAACACAACCAACAGCCTGTGCGACACCCCTCAGCACTCAGATATCACACTGGCTGGTACTTTAACAATGGCTTAGAGCTACGTTTCCAGGGGACACGCAGCAGCAGAAGCCCAGGCCTGACTGTCCAGGAGAACATGTTTTCCTCCCAGGTCACAGTGCAAACACTGGGAGAACCAAACCAATTACACGAAGAAAGAGAAGGTATCCAAGAGCCAGTGGGGTCCTTGCCATGTGCACGGTATAACAGCCAGACTGGAGAAGCCAAGGAAATGTGCCTCAAAGGCCTTGGGAACATTTAACCTTTCTTTCAGGGGACTCGGCACAGAAGTCTGCCCATAGGCTTTAACATTTATTGTTTTTTTTAAAGGCTTTTGACAAGTGTACAGAGCAGAGCAGAGAATCCTTTTCAAGAAGAAGTTGGGGCCAAATAGAAGCAGTGAAGAAGTTGCCGTGGTCCTTTTACAAGACTGTTTTTATTTATTGAACAGAGCTTTGTTCCTCCAGCATCCTCCTAGGGGTACTAACGACGAAGCGCATATATGAAGGTCACTATTTCCTCAGCAATTGTGTGTGGGTTACTCAATCCCTACTTTTCACTTGATAATTTTTGTCCTCAATGGTGGCCTTGTGGGTTAATCTGGGGCCACAGAACAGAGAATAAGCCCTTGGCTACTCACGTGGGGTTAGATTTGGCACCCCAGGCCCAGCGTCCACATCACTGCAGCCTGCGAGCCTCTGCCCGAGCTGCCTGTCTCACTGGGCAGGCCCTCCTGCTGTCGCCCCACAAATCACTGCCTTTCATTTCCGACTTCAGCTTCGACTCCCCAAGGAAGGCTCTGTGGGCCTTGAACTCCCTCAGGACTGACTTATGGGTTTATATTCAGTCATCATAGATTTGTTGCTGTCTTTCCCTTATCTCTAAATTGCCCCACACACCACTTCCAGATTTCTTTCTAAAACATGGCTCAGACATTATTATTTATTGTTGGAGGCAAACACTCCTGTGGCTTCCTATTGGCTGCAAGGGCCACTGGTTGATTTTCTCCCCTCCATGAAACACTTCCCCGCCGTGGTGTTCAGTATACACACTCTTCTATGTTTCCTCCTACCTCCCAACTGTGCTTTCTCAGTATCCTCTCTGCCTCGCAGACTGTGCAGTGTTGGGGTGCCCCAGCGTTCAGTCTTGGTACCTCTTCCCTCCCCTTAGCTATACATGCATCCTTGGTGATCTCCTCCTTTCTCAGGTCCTAAAACATCCTCTCCTTGCTGAGGACTTCCAAATTTATACTCCTAGCTCACATCTCTTCCCTAATCCTAGGCTTACATATCCAACTTTCTTGGGGTGAGAAAACAAGCTGGGTGAGTCCAGTCTATTATATTGATCTTTTCAAAGAGCCAAATGTAGCAGATTGTATTTTCCAAGGGTGGCTGTAACAATATCTCCCATTCCTCATGATCTTCTGACCACGTGCCCTTGACACTCCTCCCCTGTGGAATTCGTGTCCTTTCCCCTTGAACCTGGGCAGACCTTTGTGACTGTCTTGACTGACAGAGTGTGGCTGAAGTGATGTTATGTGATCTCCAAGGCTCAATTATAACATGCCGTGCACTTCTGCCCTGCTCTCTTGAGGTGCACTTGGAACCCAGCCATCACGCTGAAAGGAAGCCCAAATGAGCCCACCTGGAGATGTTCTGGCCAACAGTCCTGCCGAAGTCAGCGGACAGCCAGCTTCAACCACTGCACATGTGAGTAAAGACACTTCCAGATGATTCCAGCCTCCAGCTATCGTGTTACTCCAGCCGATGAGTCTTCCCAGCTGAGCCCCAGATATTGGGAGAAGAGACAAATTGTCCCTGCTGTGCCCTGTCCGAACTTCTGACCCACAGAGTCCACGAGCATAATAAATGGTTGCTTTAACGACACTAAGGCCTAGGGCCTTCGTTATGCAGCAGCAGCTGGAGCACGAGATCCCCCTGGGGTCCATGACTGCCCTCCAGTCTCAGACTCGGGGAGGCCTGCCCGCTCCTCTGCAGCTGCCATGCTTGGGTTTACTTCAGGTATGATCTCCCTTACTGGGTATTCTCATAGTGGTCTACCTCCTCCTCCAACCCCCTTACTTAGGCCAACCAGAGGGGCCACACCAGACCCCCTGCACACATTCTCTAGCCACACTGAGCCCGGACTCAGATGCTCGGTGCTATTTCATGCCCATGTGCCTTTGCCTGCCTAACTCTCCTGGTCTGGCCAACCTTTTCTCTTTCCTGCACCTCTTAACCTCTCAACCTGGAGAACTCCTACTCACCCTTCGATGACTGATCTAACAGTTTCTTCCTCATAAAGAAGGCTCCAGAAGGCTCCAGACTCAAATGCCATGGAGTAGAGTCTGAGCTGGGGCATGGTGGGTGCTGGAGACCCCATGTCTGTCCATGGGGCAGCTGTTACCTGGCTCCAGGTAATTGTTTTCCCCTTGAATTGTGGATTTAATGTGGCTAGAACTTGTGATTTTTCCAAGACAAGTCTGAATTTTTGTGTAAAATCTCCTGATTTTAAAACTTTTAAGCAGGCCAAATAAACTGAGCTGCCTCTGGCCTGGAGGCCACCAGTTTGCACTCCCTGCACTAATCAATTAGCCACCTCCCACCAGAGCACATTCCCCCCAGTGTTTCTAGAGAGCTTTTCAGATGATATAGAGATGATTTTTAGTAATGACTATTTAGCTGTGAACTTCCTGAGGGCAAGGTTGACCCTTGTGCTCGCCATCTCTGTAACCCCAGTGCTCAGCACAGGGCCTGATGCGTAGCAGGCTAAGGAGGCCACTTGTTCGGTCAGTCCCGGCTCTGAGCCCTGCCTCCTCTCTGATCCTGCGGCCCCTCTCATTTTCTTCCCAGGCTGCACTGCTCTGAAAGTGCTGTCTACCCTCTGAAAGCTCCCTTCCATCCCTTGCCCCCTCCACATTCTTGTTTAGCAACTTGGAGCCTGAGATAGTCAAAAGCCCTTCTGGCTCCAGTGTGTAAATCTAATCTGAGACGGGTGCCTCTCCAAGCCTTTTGTCTTAGCCGAAGCAGGACACTGACAGCTGATGACCGCATCACCGTGGTGCTGATGTACAGCATGGGTCCCTGAGTTAGATGGCACAGCACTGAGAGAATTAGCGCTTCAGAAGAAGTTGTCTGCAGCATTACGATGCTCTGTCATCAGCAGCATTCCAATATTCTCTTCAGAGGAGCTAACGATGCTGACAAAATACATCGAGCTGCCGTTCCCTTCCACACATCCAGATAAGAGGCGGCGCGTCGTGATGCGGGCCACATCATTTGATGATGGCACAACATTATCTTTCCTTTATGAATAATAGAAGACATTTGGTTTGCTCATAATCTTTTAAAACCTGTAGTCATAGTAACATGTGTTTTCCTGTTAATATGATATTTTTTTCCCTCTTAAAGACAAAAGCCTACTTTACAGTGGATTCTTATCGTCCCAACGGTGCAATATCCATTAGATTTGCAACTTGACCAAAGTCAGAGATAGAAAAAAAGATTGTCTTTGCTACTGGTGAGATTCTTGGCTATTATCCCTATGGGGTGACATAAAAGCTGGATTCCTTTTGGCCAAAAATTGTAGTTTAGAACAAAAGAGAAAAGTCTCTGATGGAAAGAATCATCAGTGATCGCACACAACCTGGGAAGTGGTCTGCCTGCGTTTGCCATTTTCCAAAGGAAAGAACTCAGGTTTTGGGAGAGGTAACCAAATGGAGGAGAAAGTCCATGTGTATCCAAGCCCAAGGGTGGCCTTGCCTCTGGCATCATGGCAGCCCTGCTGTGTGCTTATGATGGGGGGAAGGGGTGTTACACAAACATGGGGCACAGTTTCCGTTTTTGTAATTGACACACTCCAATGGGGCATGGGGAATTTGTGAGAATCAGCAGGAAGAGGTGGGTGCCCCGTGTCAGAATGGTTGAAGGAAGCAGGGTCAATTAGCTTGGAGCAGGTAGTGGGGGCTTTCAGGAGACATGGTGGCCAATTGTTAAAGGACTCCTCCCATTTAGGTAATTAACGAAGACTGCCAATTTCAAATATTTGAGAGGCTATTTGGGGGCAGAGGGATTTGATTTGTTCTGTGCAGCCCCGAGGGGAAGAACTGGTATCTATGGATGAGAGGACACCAAAAGGAGGCATATTTCAGGTCAGTCTGAGACAGAGCTTTCTCCTTGTCATTGTTGCCCAGAGAAGGGATGGAACACAGGAGTAGTTATGGTACCTTGGGTCGGGTTCCCTGGGACGTGACTCTGAGGTGTATTGATGAATGTGCTAGTTTATAAAAGAATGCTCTTGTGATCAATACCTGTGGAGTGGGGAAAGGAAGCCTGATCAGGTAGGGGGAGGAGTTGAGCTGTGATGAGCTACAGCAGAGGCTTCAGCTGATCCCACAGGGAGCCCTGGAGCAGGGATGGCCCTTTAGCACCATCCTGAATTGAGGCGAGGGAGCTGGCTTTTGGAATCTTACACTGACTAGTCACTGGATGCAGCTGTGCCCCAGGGAGGAGGGTGACCTTAGACGAGGCTGCTCTCTTCGGCTGAGGGCAATTCCAGGAGGACAACCCAGCTGAGAGTCATCAGCCCCAGTGTTCCTGGAAGCCGGGGAATGAGTGCCTTGGGCCTGAAGGGAGATCTGGGCAGCTCACCACAGCATCCACTAGAGATGGCTGCCTGATGGGGATGTAGTGACCTCTCCACTGTGTGACTTCTGATGACCCTTCCAGTGTTCACATTCTACAGTAAAATATTACAAGGCCTATGGAAGATCCCATTCACTCCCCATGGGGCCTTCAGCATGGGTCCTGGATGGAGTCACAAGTGCTGTTTGCTTAACTTCTAGCCTAAAGCCCTTGGCTCCTGGGCAGCATTTGACCAATAGTCCTTGGTTCCAGAAAGAACAGTTTATTCATTCAACTTTCACTCAAATAATATTATTGAGTGCCTTCCTTTAGGAGTTAGAAACACAAGTATGAACAAAGTCCCACCCCTGATGGGGTTACATTCTAATGGGAGAGACAGAAAACAATCCTGATAAGGGGGTGTAGAATGATTGAGCACACATACCCAAAGAGGGAAGTAATGATACTGGAACAACATAAAGGCTATGAGGGAGCTATGTTTATGAAGATCTGGGGAACAGAGTTCTAGGCAGAAGGAATAGCAAGCGCAAAGGTCCTGAGGCAAGAGTAAACTTCGTGTTTTCAAGAAGACTTGTTTAACTAAGTAGAGTAGGGGAAGATGAACCTGAGTTTTCTGCGGGCCAGCTGCTTTGTAGATGTAGGAAGGAGATATAAAAGGCATTTTCAGTTGTAGTAGTCAAATAACACAAGGCTTTCATGAGAGAAGACCCCAGTTCTGTTGCAGAGTGCTGACATGAGACTGTCCTTGGAAGTGGAATCCTAGCTGATGGGGTTTGTTTCCTCATCTGAAAAGTTGGGATGATTGCAGTACACACCTTATAGGGTTGCTGTGAGGATCAAAGGCTATGATGTATGGAAGTGCCTATCTTAGTGCCTGACTCAACTAAGTGCTCAACAAATGCTAGCTCTTATTTGTGCTGCTAAAGTCAGAGAGCTGAATAACTGAGGCTTAAACCTAGGATTTAAAATTCTATCCAAGTCCTTTCTCTATGCCATCACTCTCTCTCTCTCCCAGTCTTAATCTTTGTCTCTCTCAGTCTCTACCTCTGCCTCTGTCTCTTTCTCTGGGTATGTCCCTTGGTCTATATGGCTCTGTACTCTATCTCTGCTTGTCTGTCTGTCTCTGTCCCTCACTCTGTCTTTTGGTGTCTCTCTCTAACTTTTTCTTTTTCTTTCTGTTTCTCTGTCTTTCACTCTACCCATTTCTTTCTTTCTCTTACTCTCTCTATCTCTGTCTCTGCTTCTTTGCTTCCTGCCAGACCGAGAGCCCAGTGCACTCCCATAGGCCCAGGAGCAGGCAGCTCTCCATGGTGCTGATGAGGATGGTACATTCAGGCCTGCATCCTTCATTAAAGAACAGAGATGGATAGCAGTGCTTTTTCTTGAGCAACCAATCAGCAGGGACTCTCCATCTGCTGATGCGGGTAGAGGAACTTCCCTTAATGGAACCAGCTTCTCTAGAGCACACAAGATCCCCTGTGGCCATGAGAGCAGCTGCCTTTCTGCCCCCTTCCCACAAACACACTTAATCCTGTCTTGTACATGCCCATACAACCTCCACAGGGGACTGGAGCAGCAGGTCCTTCCTGGTCTCTGGACTGCAGCGAAGCAGATTGGAAGCGGATTTATTTCTCCTGCTCTAGCGGCGCACAGCAGCTCCCCGGTGAGGGAGCCGGGGGCTGGCCTCCTGGAAGCACAGGTCCTTTCTCCATGGAAACCCTTCTCAAGCATAATGGTGGCAAAAAGCTGTGTCACTTTATCCCTCAAAGATGCTTTCTTTAACATCACCTAAAGTGAATTAAGTGATGAGGGCCTTGAGATTTCATCACTCCTGATCCCTTTCAGCAGGTGATGGGTGGGGGGAGGGCTGAGAAGGGGATATGTGATCATGGAACTTAAAGCAGCCATGCATAGATTTCAATCCTGGCCACATCATTTACTCTGTGTGACCTTGGGCACAGGGTTGATCAGTTTTCCCACCTGAAACTGGGAGCAAAAATATCTGCTTCAGTTTCCTCATAGAATCATCGTGAGGATCAAACAGAAAACAAGATGAGAGAATCTGGAAACTAAGTGTTGTGCATGTTCCAATAGCTCACATTTTTTGAGTGCTTTCTAAGGCCAGACTCTGTGCTAAGCACTTTACGTGCATCATCTCACGTAATCCTTAACATCCTAATGAGGTAGTTACTACTGTTGTCCCATTTAAACGATGAGGAAACTGAAGCTCCTGAGGAGTTATGTGGCCTGCCCAAGGTCACTCAGCTAGTGAGAGAGAGAGAGCTGGGAAATGAACCTAGGTCTGTTTGACTTCAAAGTTCTTGTCTCTTTCTTTGTGTCCTTCCCCCATCCCCGTCTTGGAAGGTAAATTGTGGCTGATATCCCTACAGCCCAGTGGTCCCGACAGACTAACCGAGACCCAGGCAGATGGCAGGGCTTGAGTTGGCAGATCCACACTGAGATGGCCCAGAGGCTGACCTTGGACACACCAGAGGGCACTTGGAGGAAGAGGATTTGGAGTTCCTTACCTCAGGGAGGGCACCATCTGCTCTGTGCTTTTTCAGATCCATTACCTTCAAAATTTGTGACTTTCACTAACACTTCTGGGCAGCAGAGGTTAAGGAGACCAGGTGTCTGCTGCCTTATTTGTCCAGAGAAAGCAGAGTTGTGCCTGAAAGAGATGCTTCTTGGAGTCCAGGAGGCCCCTCTCATTGGCAACAGGGACCCAGCCTGAGGATTCTGCTGACAGCTGGAGCCCTTCCTCCGCCTTCTTCTACCTGCAGCCTCGCCTTCCAGCTCCAAACCACAGTCATCAACTGATGGCCCTTGTTTCTACTTTGAAGAAACCAATTATGCTTTTAAAGTCTCAGGTTCAAATTCTAAGCAAGCCCTCTGGGACAGATGAATCAGTTGGACCCAGGGGAAGCTAATCAGAGAAGGGTTCTGAAGTGAGTTGAATTAAGTTTCTACAATTGGGAAGTCCACCTTCATAAGTGTGAGTGTCAATTTGGTCACATTTCATGTTTTCAAATCAAAATGGGTTCAGCCTCTCCCTCCCAACTTGCCATATTTTTAAAAAACTCAGCGAATCTCTTGGAGCTTTTGGATTATTAAAAAGCCTCAGGGTGTACTCTGTCCAAAATGGTCAGTCTGGCTTTCATATGCTTGTGCAGTAGAACTGGGAAATACAACCAGTCCACCAGCAGGCAGGTTGGGTTTCAGCTGCTGTTGATACTGTTGCTTTAATAACCACACAAGATGGGTATTGAAACCGGTCCAGCACAATGTGATGTTCTCCTGTCCATCTGTGATGCTGTACCTGCCAGTTCAGATCCCTGCACTGATCAAGGTGTTCTTGGGGACCATGATCCTTTCTCCTCAGTGTTACCCTTGGCTCAGGGCACTCCACACTGGGACTCCTGAGCCAGCAGTTCTCTGCTTCACACCTGCATTCTCAGCCACATCCCTGTCACATGGTGGGCCGGTGATGGGGGTTCTGCCAACCTCAGTCAAGCATGGAGCCAAGACCAACTCTCTCTTACATTAGCTTGGGCTGCCTCTCCAGACCTCCCCTTCCCTTAGGGTGGTTCTCAGCCCCACAGTATCATTTCCTGTTGATTAATCTCAGTTAGGATCATCAAAGTCCCTCAGAGATTCCAGTAGGTTTGAGCTTCTCAATGGAAGAGGGCAACATTGGCATATTTGCTCAGAAGTTGCCCGAGGACCCAATCTCCAAGACCTCCTCTGCCTACCAAGGAGTATTGGCAGGAGTAGCCATTAGTTTGGCCAGAAAAATGTTCAGTTGCAGCCCTCCCTAGAAAGGTAAATGGGCAACTGCTTATTGTTTCATATGGGGCCCAGGGGAGTTTTCCCAGAACAATTCACCTACATAGAGAGGTAGCTGCAACATGTAAATTTCACTACTTAGAAGGGTTTGAATTCTGCTTAACCAGGTATCCCGTTCCACTTACAAGAAACCAAGCAGAAGCTCTCACTCTTCAAGCCTCCTTTTTCCTGCTCTGACAGGTTCCTGAGCCCGGGGCCTGAGTCTTTGTTCAAGCTTTGGGTTTAGTTTCTGCTCCAAGTTCTGGCGAATAGCTGAGTCCTACACTCCCTTCCTGCAAGGGAGCCTCCTCTTGGAAGACCAGGAGAGTGTGGAGAGTGTGGGTGAATGTGTACATTCGTGTGGATGTGTGGGCGTGTCTTGTCTGTTTCCCATCTGACTGGCCCTGGTCTGGGGGTGGGGTGGGTGGAGAATCTGTTTTTTTTTTTAACATTTTTACATTTTTAAATAAAACTTTTATTTTGGAGTAATTCTAGATTTATATAAAAGTTGCAAAGATGGTACAGGGAGTTCCCGTATCCTCTTCATGCACTTCATCTGATCTTAACATGTTACATAACTAAGTACTTTCGTCAGGACTAAGAAATTAACGCTGGTACAATGCTATTAACTCAACTACAGACTTTATCCAGATTTCTCCAGTTTTTCTACTAACGCCCTTTTTCTGTTCCGGAACCCATTCCAGGGCACCAGACTGTATTTAGGAAACCATCTGTTTTTCTCCTTGTGCCGCCAAGTCCCGCCCAAGGCTGGGCATAGAACAGGCTGTGTGGGAGTGAATGAATGAATGAATGAGTGAATGAATGAATGAACAAGTGCTAACAATAACAGCACTTCCACCCTGATTAGATGCTACCAGCATTCATGGCTGTGTCCTCTACACATGCTGGGAGACCCCAGTGGTTCACTGAGGCCCAACCACCTGAGGCCTCTTTAACTTTGCTGCTGAGACAGCCCCCCAGCTCTTGTCTTAAATCATCCTGTCCCTATCACCCTAGATGCTCTGCCAGCCTGAGAGTAGTATTCCAAGCCCTAATTCTGTACCGTTCCACCCCGTGCCTGTGGGGCGGGTGTGTACATTCGTGTGGATGTGTGGGTGTGTCTGATATAGGAGCAGCTCGGAAGATGGGTACATTCTTACAGTATTGACAAGTGGTCACAGACCCTGGATCTTGCTGCAGGGGTGGCCAGCATCCTCTTTGGCCTCACGAATTCCCTTTATTTCTGTATCAGTCAGGGCTCAATCACAGAAGCAGAAACACGTTGAGTTTTACAGAACAAAGGATATATTACAGGAAGGGGACTTCGCGCAATTGTGGGAGCTGGTTAAGACCTCCTCGTAAGGTCGTTGCCTCTGTGTCTGGTGTTGGGTCTGAAGTCACTTTAATTTAGCAGGTCTGACTGGTGGAAAGGAAAGCTGGAAGTGAACTTGGGGAGAACAGAGACAAGCTGGAAACCAGGAAGACAGCTGGAGCCAGTGGTGTGCCAGAGCTGGCTCATACCAACTTGCGGGAGCTGATTATTAAATTTTCAGGAATTCTGTGATCTGGTCATTAAGCACAGCCATTCTTAAAAATTAAATTATATAAACTTACAACTAAATAAATGACATTAAAAACAAAGGTAATACATACTCAAGACTTATTACTTTCTAATTATTTTGCTATGTCTTATTATTACCTGTACTCTTGAGGTTATGTCTATTACATCTGTATGGCTGAAATACTATATAATCGTGTGCTGGAGCACACCTCTTCCCAGCTCCTTGCTCAGTGACGTCACATTGATACCTTGAAATCAGCCCCGTGGGAGTATTTATACCACAGAAATTGGCAAATGCTACAGATCGGGCCTTGATTTATTATTTTGTTGATTGTCTAGACTTAAGAAGGTGATGGAGAAAACAATAATAAAGCAAATTGAACTCAAAAAATGTGTAATATTTGTAGAAGTTACATTGTGGATAAAGGAAATATTCTTTTGGTATTGAAAACTATTTTTCAATTTAGCGAAAGAAGTAGCTTACAGCATTGGTGAACAGGTGAAATTCCAACACACATCTTCATCACTTCACTTTGTCTTCCTCATTACCATAAACAAGAGGACCAACCAACATTCATGGTGAAACGGCACCTGGAGAGTTGGTTGTCGTTTGACAACACTTAGCAGTGCACTATTGACTGAGTCTGTTTCTCATGGCCTCCAATCTTGATGACACAGGCGAATTGGAGAAGAAGCTGCCATCCTTTATTGCAGAGTTGAACATCACACCTGGCTCAAGACTTGGAAAAATCAAAGGAAAAGACCCAGCAGGAGCTGGAGGAGGTAAGCCAGGTGTTCCCCCATACCTGCAACGTGAGCCAGCGGTAGAGAGATGTTGTGTCTGAACTGCAGCACTGCCGGGGGTCTTTCCCTGGCCTTCAGAGAGTAATGGCTGGTGTTTCACTTCTGCCTCCCAATTCTGGGGCAAATTTCTCTCGGGATCACCCTGAAACTGGAAGCACGCAGGCGATGGGATGCTGAGAACTATAGTTCCGGTTGAGCTAAGTTGACATAGCCCCACGCCTTCCCTGTCTCCCAGACACGATGTGAGGCTAGGATGTGAACTTCACCAGCGACACAGCTGTCCCTGGGCCTGGTGGGTTCCAGCGCTGGCTGTTGTCAGTGTGCAGGTGGGGACGTGTGCACATCCAACAGCCAGGATCAGGGCTGTGTGGGATGGGCCTGCTGTGCCAATGCTCTGCCTTTGTTATCAATCCAGAACCTGGAGGCGGGCCACTCTGGAAAGTGGAGCTGCTGTAGGAACAAATGGAATGACCTATATTAAAGGGCATCTTAAATAGTCTTTTTTGGGGCATCCTGTGTTAATTACCATGGTGTATATGACAAAGTGTCTGAGCTGAAGTGGTGAAGGTGCTGGACGTAGAAACCATGAAGATCTTCCTTTAGTGGAGAGCTGTGGGATGAGCCAGTGCAGGCCTCATTTGTGGGCCAGCTGAGTAGCATTGTTAGGGGAGAGGTAGGGGGCTCATGGAAGCACACTGATGCTTGGCTTTGTGAGCCAGTGCCCTGAATCCTCCCGACGGGCTGGCCTCCAGGTTGTTTGCTGGCACCCGCCAAGGCTTCTGTGGGCCCTGCCTGCTTTGCCAGGCAGGAGGGTGTTAGATTCAGGGCTGTCAAGCGTCAGGTCTTCATTTGCTTGGCGGTGAGCTCAGTCAGGTGGGCCAATGTCTGCTCCGGGGTCTGAGTTGGGGGCTGAGCTAGAGCCTTCAGTCAAGCATGGCCTTGGCCAGCCGGTCCCCTGTCTGGTGTCTGAGCCAGCCAAGCCAGGGGTGGGTGAGCTAGTGGGGGACAGGCCCTGGCAAGGGCTGAAAAGGGGACAGGAAGGATTGGTCCAGCTAATCAACATGATCATGTCCTGGATGCGTCTCACTTTCCCCCTCATTGACTGTGAACTAGAAACTCCCCTCGGTGCTCCTTGAGCCCCTCGTGTCGCACATCAAGTGGTGACGTGAGTAACACAGGCCCTTGGCACTTGCCACATGGCAGGTGCTTCCTCACCAGCATGGCCACGTGGGCCAGTCTAAGCAGGGCTGCTGGAGGCAGGGGCAGAGGTGCTGCCTGCAGCCTGCCAAGCTCACTTCCCTCAGTCCCAGCGCTCCTGCCACCTGCCACCTGCCATGACCCATGTCCCTGGATGACTTGGCTTCCAACCCCCTGTAATCCTCTTCTTCTGACTCTTGTTCTGGGGCTCCAACAATAGTATTCTTTCTCTCACAGGCTCCAGGTGTGGCTTCTGGTGTTTGCTTTGTGCACAAACCTTCAGCTGAGCACTCTGGGCCAGGCTGCCAGCACGCTCAGCCCTGCTTGGTTTTGCCACTGGAGGATGGTCCTTAGAATATAAAGACCTTTCTGACAATCCTGGTGCTGCTGTCTGACCAGGCTGACCTTCTCATTAGGACAGGTAGGGACCCATTTGTCACATGAAGATGGGAGAGTAGGGGGTGAGTGCCCTTTAAGAAGGCAAGGAACAGTCTCTTTTATATATAGCTGCTTTGGCCTGCAGTCCTGTCCGCTCCCTTCCTTTCTTCCTCTTGTCATCTGTCGTCTTCTCCTTGATGCAAAGATGGCGAGACTGGAGTGCCGCAAGATGGGGTTATGATCAGAGGACCCAGGAGCTTCATTTTGTCCTTAAGGCTCCCAAGGTCATCCAAAGGCTCATTCATGTACAAGTTTGGTGGTTGCTGTGGCTGTTGGCTGGGTATTCAGTTCCTCTCCACATGGTCTCTCTGTGTGGGCTAGTTTGAGCTTCCTCGTAGCAAGGTGGCTGGCTTCTCCCTAGCAATCATTCCCCAGTGAACTAGGTGGAAATTCTATCCTTCCTACGACCTGGCCTTCCTACGACCTGGCCTCAGAAGTCACACAGCATCACTTCCGCTGAACTCTATTGGCTGGAACAGTCCCAAGCCTGACCAGTTTCTAGAAGGGGAGCATAGATCTCACCTGTCAGTGGGAGGACTATTAAAGTCACCTTACACGAGGGGCATGTGAGATGAGAGATATTGTTGCTTTATTTAAGAAAATACCATCTGCCACAGAGGTAAAGTAACTCTTTTCTAAGCAGCTGAGGTTTTGATGCCCAAACCTTGATGCAGAATTCAGGTAAACTGACTGCATTCTGTGGATGGCTTCTTTCTTCTAAGCTGTTAGACCTGAATGGTCTCAGACCCAAGGCCAGGAGGGTCACACTGTCTGTTTCAGCCCTTAATGCTCAAACCCAAATCTTCAATCTTATTGTTACAATGCAAGGAAAAGCCAGCACCAGGGGGAGTGGATCTAGAGAGCAAGAGAAACAGAGGATTTCCTCTAAGTCCAAGGGCATAAGTGTCTCAGGCTTGTCCTCCCCCTGCCCTTCCAGGCCTGGGAAGTGGCCCTGTGCCTGACTGCTTATATTCATCAGGGTTGTCCAGAGAAACAGAACACACACACACACACACACACACACACACACACACACATACACACACCTAGATAGACACATAAATATGAACGATAATAATTATGAATAATAATAGTTATTATTACAGATCTTCCTCAATTTACGATGGGGTTATGCCCCAACAAACCCATTGGAATTTGAAAATATCGTAAGTTGAAAATGTTTTAATACACCTAACCTACCGAGCATCATAGCTTAGTCTGGTCTATGTTAAATGTGCTCAGAACACTTAGATTAGCCACACTTGGGCAGAATCATCTAACACAAAGCCTATTTTATAATAAAGTGTTGAATATCTTGTGTAATTTATTGAATACTCTACTGCAAGTGAAAAACCAAATGGCTGGATGGGTCCAGAATGGTTGTCAGTGTATCCGTTGTTGACCCTCGTGATCACACAGCTGTCTGGGAGCTGCGGCTCGCTGCCGCTGCCCAGCATCACCAGAGCGTATCATACCACATGTCGCTAGCCTGGGAAAACATCAAAATTCAAAATTCGAAGTATGATTTCTATTGAATAGCGCTTGTGCACCACCGTAAATTCTAAAAATCCTAAGTCAAACCGTGGTAAATCGGAGACCGTCTGTATAGGGAATTGGCTCATGGGATTATGGAGGCTGACAAGCTACAAGCCCAAGATCTTCAGGGTGAGTTGGTAAGCTGGAGACCCGGGAGAGCTGATGGTTGAATTCCAGTCTGAGGCTGAAGGTCTGAGATCCAGGAAGAGCTGACGTTTCAGTCCAAGTCAGGGAAAATCCCCAGTTTGAAGACAGTTAGGCAGGAGGAATTCTCTCTTACTCAGGGGAGGCTCAACCTTTTTGTTCTATTCAGGCCCAACCCATTGGATGAGGCCCACCCACACTGGGGAGGGCAACCTGCTTGACTCGGTCTACTGATTTAAATGTTCATCTCATCCAAGAAACCCTCAGAGAGACACCCAGAAGAATATTTGACCAAATAGCTGGGTGCCCTGTGGCTCAGTCAAGTTGACACGTGAAATTAACCATCACGCTGCCGTGTAGGAGCTTTAGGCCTTCTGAAAGCCAGGCTCCATTCTTCTGCTGAGCACTGAGCCAGGCCGTGTGTTGGGCACTGGGGACCATGAGATGGTTCTGACTTGTGCCCCCTTCGAGGAGCTCACAGTCTAAGGAGGAAGAGAGTTGTGCTGGGAAGTAGAGAGAGACAATGGCCTCCAGGATCCCCCATCCAGACAGTCCTCCCAACGGCCACCAGGTTGTCTTACCGCACTGTACTCCTCCAGAGTGGCGACGGCCCTTCACTTGACCCTCAGCTACTTGTCTAACCACTCCCTCCACTTTCCTGGGCTCCCCCGACTCGACTCTGCTCTCTAAGGGTCCAACGTGCTCTAGGATCCCTCAGCCTAGAAAGTCCTTTCTGCCCCTTTCCACCTACCGAGGTCGTCTCGTTTTCCCAGATCCAGTTCCAGCACTGGCTCCTCCATAAAACCCTCCTGTTCACAGCAAAACAACTGCCCTTTTGGTTTCCTTCCCACATCATGTGGTTTGTATCTTTCTTTACCGCCACTGTTTGTTGACGGCAGTAGCCACTGTTCACGGAGAATATAGCATGTGGCAGGCGCCATGCCAACCACTCTATGGGCGTTATTTCCATTTAATCCTTTCACGAACCCAGAAGCAGGTGTTCTGATCTCCTTTTCACAGATGAGGAAACAGAAGCTCAGAAAGGTTCAGAGTAATGTTCCCAAGGTCACACAGCAGTGGCAGGGCTGGAATGTGCACTGAGGCTGCTCCTAACCGATAAGATACATTGCCTGCCTATTCAGCGTAAGTGGGGGCTCCATGAATGTCAGTTCCCTGGGCTGAGATTGGAGAGGAAGTAGGGGAGTCGGGGATTCTGTTAGTCTGTGTGGGTGTGGGTTTTTCAGAAGATGGTAGGACAGTAGCCCTGTGGACTGTGTCCCCAGGAGAGGGCTGGGTCTTTCTGAGCATCAGTCAGCCGGAGGGCTGCTCAGCTGAAGAGCGAACAGGAAAGAAACCAGCTGCTGAAAGAAACCAGCCCCCTGCACTTGGCGTGGAAATGGCTCCCGAGCACAACTCCGCCTCCCACCTCCTCAGACTCAGACAGCAAGGCTGTCAGCCTCCTCTTGTCACGTCTGCCTGAACGACAGCAGTGACATGTGCGTGGGCGGCACTGAAGCAGGGGATCCCTTAATAGATCAGGTGCCTCTCAGCCCTGAGGCTTGATATCCACTCTTTGAGGGACAGTGTCAATGCACCAGAGTGCGTCAGCCTCCACAGGGCCTGGATGAGGGTGAGGAGAGGGAGGCACTCGCAAAATTTAAGGGGGCACCCAAAACCTTAGCAACCGAGATAAATGATATTTTAATGCAATATTTGAAAACCCAAATTAATGCAAAATATGCATGATGAAAAAAATCAACATTTTAAATCAAGACAGGGTCAGTAGGACGGAAAGGCTTTTCCTGACGTCTGAGGGGCACAGCGGTGTGGTCCCATGAACCTTCAGCTGGCCTCCCACAGCTCCGAGTTTCCAGGGAACTGTGACCTTCTGTGTGTGTCTCCCTGATCCAGTGGAACCAGACTGCATTTCATTCACTCGTTCACTCGCTCACTCAATGAGCATCTATGGAGCATTTTGCTATGTAGATAAACATTATTTGAAAATAACGACAAGTTTATACTTATAGCGTCCTTTCTAGTCGTCTCTCTCTCTCCCTCTCTCATTAGCTAGACTCCCAGTACCACTCTGAATAGTGCTGCCAATTTCAGGCACTCTTGTCTTTTTCCTGATTTGATTGGGAAGGAACCTGAAATTTCATCATTAAGTATAACATTTACTGGAAATTTTTGGTATGTACACTTAGGTTGTGGAAATTACATTCTATTTGTGTTTTGCTAAAAGTTTCCTTCCTTTTTTAAAATCGTGCATGGGTATTGAATGGTATTGAATGCTTTTTGTGCATCTTTTGATATGATCATATAATATTTTCTCCTTAATCAGCTAATATGTTGAATTATATCAACTGATTTCCTAATATTGAGCTGTGTTGTACTCCTGGGATAAGCTCTATTTGGTCATATTGTATTTGATATACCGCTGGAATGGATTTGTCCCTATTTTATTTAGGATTTTTTAAAATCCATATTAACAAACACATTTGAAGTATGATTTTTTTTTTTTAATACTGTCCTCGTCCAGTTTTGGTAGCAAGATCACACAGCCTCACAAAATGAGAGGGTCAATTCTCCCATCCCCCAATTCCCTGAAACAGCTTGTGTCAAATAGGAATTACCTGTCTCTTGTGGGTTTTCTAAAACTTGCTTCTGTAGCTAAGCTTGGTGTCTTTGGGAAGGGGAATATTTTTGACTACTTATTATGTTTTTAAAACATTGGTTTATTCAAGTTTGGATTTCTTTTTCAGTCAATTTTCATCATTTATGTTTTTTATAGAAAATTGTCCATCTTATCACTGTCTTTAAGTTGTTTTTTTTTTTTTTTTTTTTTTTTAAGATTTCAAATCTTTATTCTATCTTTTTTCCTGGTTTGAGTTTTGTCTCTTTTGTTAATCTTTTAGAGAGTCATTTTTTGGCTTAATCATCTCTAATACTTTCTCCATTTCATTAATTTCTGCTGTCATCTTTATTATTTCCTTTATTCTATGCTGATTTTCTTTCCCCAGCTTCTGGAGTGACACAAGGAATTCATTTGCTTTTAATCTTTCTTGGTTTTTAATAAATACATTGAAGGCTACATTGTTCCTCTAGGTACGACTTTAATCATGTCCCACAAATTTTACATGAAGTATAATCATTGTCATTTGCTTCTAAATATTTCATAAATTTCCATTGTGAATTTCTTTCTAATCCATTTTATTCAGGAGCGTGTTTCTTCTTTTCCAAATGCATTTTAAAACTACTTTCATTGTTGAATTCTAATATAATTGCATTGGTTGGAGAATATAGTCTGTGTGACATGGACTCTTTCCAATTTGTCAATACTATCTTTATGACCTAGTGCATAGTCAATTTTTATAATGTGCTTTGTGTGCCTGGAAAGAATTAATATTCCATGCTTATTGGAAGCAGGTTTCCAGATTTATCTATTAGATCAGTCTTTTGATTATCTGGTTCAAATAATCTATACCCTTACCGCTTGATCTGTTTGTTTCTTGGGAGGTGACTCTTCTTCTATGATTGGATATTTGTCAACATCTCCTGGTAAGTTTTCCTGTTTTTGCTTTATGTATTTTAAGACAGGATATTTAGATGCATAAAAGTTCACTATTGTTATATCTCTTTCGTGGAGTGTGTTCTTTTTATCATTATGCATTTTCCCTCTTCATTTCTCTTATTGCCTCAAATTCTGTCTCACGTTAGTTTTGCTGTATAGCTTTCCTTTAGTATTTGCCTGGTATGGTTTTTCGTTTCTTTATTGCAAATTTTCTCTGTCACTTGTAAGCAACATGTGGTTAGATTTTTAAAAATCCAATCTGATAGTCTGTTCTTTAACAGATGAGTTTGATCTATTGACTTTTTTTTGGTGTTTACTAGTATATTTATGCCTGCTATCTTCTTTTGTATTTTTCTTTACTTCTATTTTTCTACTTTTTAAGCTGCTGTTAGATTGATAAAGTTTTCTTTTTTCCATTTCTCCCTACTCCTGCTGACTCGGCAACTATAAACGTTACTACTATTCTTTAACAATGACTTTATATTTTTAGCATTTCTATGTTACTATTAGTTTTTTAAATAAAGTAAAATGTTATTCATTATTTCTATTCTCCTTCAGATAAGACCTTAACATATCACAGATCTCCCGTATCTTTTGGTTTAGATATTATTATTATTTAGTAATTATATTGTAATGAAAATAGCATTATTTAGCAATTAATTAAATTTATGAACATAGGTTACCAATTTTCAAGTTCACCTTTGATTTTACTTTTCTTCTTGCTAAAGTACAATCTTTGCGAATTCTTTCAATTAGGTTCCCTGGTGGTAAACACTTCATCTTTTACATTGGAAAATATCTTGATTTCACTTTCAGTCTTGAATGATAGCTTCGCTGGGGATGTAATTCTAGATCGCCTGTTATTTTTGCTCAGCCCTTTGAAGACATGCCTCCATCGCTTTCTATCGTCTATCGTGGTCATGAGAAGCCTGAAGTCATTATGTTGTTTTATTTTTATGGGTAATCTGTCTGCTTTTTTTATCTGATAGTTTTTTAAAATAACTTTTTCTTTATCCTTTTTTTAAAATTAATTAATTTTTTTATTGTGCTAACATTGGTTTATAACATTGCATAAATTTCAGGTATATCATTATACTTCTATTTCTGCATAGATTACATCATGTTCACCACCCAAATACTAATTACAGTCCATCGGCACACATCCCTTTCACCCTCCTCGTCTTTGTCCTTGATATTCTTTAGTTTCACTATGGTGTATAGTTAGACGTGGTTTTAAAAATTTATTTTATGTAGCCCTCAGTATACATGTTCAATTCCAGGACTGATATTTTTCTTCAATTCTGGAAAATCCTCAGCCCTTATCTCTTTGAAAATTGCTTCCTCACGGTCCCCTCTATTCTCTTCTTCTGGAATTCCCAGTAGATACGTGTTTGAGCCAGAGTTTTTTTTTTTTTTTTTTTTTAACAGCTCTTTCATATTTTTATTGTTTTTATTTCTTTGAGTTGTGTTCTGAGTGATTATAACAGCACATCATCCAAAGTATTCATTCTCTCTTTGATTTTATCCTCTAGCATTTGTTCCTTTTATTGAAAAAATTTTAAATTAAGAGCCTATCTATTTTGTGTCCAGCATTTCTAATTGGTTTTTCTTCTTCTTCCTTTTTAAATACCCCGATCTTGTTTCATTTCGTTAGCTTTTGTTTCACAATTCTTTACTGTTGTTATTCACATTGTTTCTTCCTTTATCCATTGTGGATCCTAAATAATCAGAACAATTATTTTTTGGTTGCTCTACTATTCTACGTTGGTCCGGGGTGAATTAGCCTCCTGAGCACTGGTTTTGTCGGCTGTCTTTCTTAGTGTTAGACTTCCTCACGTGTTTTGCAATTTAGCTTTGTAGGATTATCTTGAATAGGAACCCCCTCTATTACCCCTATGCCACATTCACCTTCGGGAGTCATCTCTAAGCCAGTCACTGAGGCCCCCATCCAGCTCCCTACCTCTCATTTGGGTAGTTAAGGCTTCAGTTCTTTGAGGAGATAGAGGAGGATGCAGAGGTAAGAGCCTGGCTGGTTTGGCCAGGTCCGGCTGGAAGGCTGCAGCTCCCTTCTCCCACCTTCCTAATCACAGAGCTTCACACAAACCCCAGCCGTGGGCCGGGGAACATCACAGGGAAACCCCACACCAGGGCCCGTGAGCCTGGATCAGAATCCCTACCGCGTGTGCGGCATTTTTAGTCCCTCTACCGCGCAGGACAGAGCTCCCAGCCACCTCTGCCTGCCTCCTGGCCTCAGTCCCAGCAGACCTGCACCTCAGCCAGCCTTTTCTCTTGGTTCTTTTCTACCATATCTAGCCCAGGAAGATATTTATCTCTCTTTCGAAAGTGGCTGTGTCTTTTTAGTTCTTTTTAGTTCTCACTATTTATATTTTATCTGTGAGTGCCATGTGTTGGGATCAGAGGGAGAGCTCAAAGAGGGAACTTTGCGCCATCTTGGCTGGCAGGCTCCTTTAGAGTTTAAACCGTTTTTAGTTTTTTACAAAATATTATTACTTGTAACCTAAAACATCCTAACTGATAGAAGCACCTAGCTCATATGATTGCTTTGAAGATTACATGGGATTTTCCAAAGTAAACCCTCTGTACAGTGTCCGACAGAGAGAGAAGCTCCATAAAAGTCGGCTATTCCTTTTATTGTCTTTATTGTGTGTCTTTCCCCACAGGCTTCTGCGCCCTCTGGGTTCCGCCCAGCACAACCTGTAAGGGAGGGTTCTGTTGGGCTGTGTCTGCCCTTGGTCCTGTGTACGCCCGACCTCCATCAAACATACTGCTTTCTCTAGGTCTCTCTTCTAGCCTCCTTAATGAGATTTTTCATGCCTGCTCCTTCAGAATTCATTATTTCCTCAACTTCTAAATGACAGCTTGGAAAGACCACTGGACTAAGTCCCAGGTCATTGGTTTAAGCCCTCCCATGCTATTAGTGGCAGGACCTTGGGAAAATCACTCCACTCTGAGCCCCAGTCACTTCATCAGCCATGGAGGGGATGACGGTTCTAAACACTTTACAGGATGGTTGAGAGATTTCCATGAAAGAATGGAGGTGAAGATCTTTGCAAACTGTGAAATGCTGTACAAATTTGAGGAAAAATAATTAGGTTCGCATTTATTAAACATCACATTATGTATATATATATATATATACATGCTCACACAACAACGCCTTACAGAAGAACTATTTTTGTTCTTATTTTAATGACTTGAGGCTTAGAGAAGAATAGTGACTTGATGAGGCGATTATATATATTTTCCATGTATTATATGAAAAGACTTTAGGATTCCTCTCCCAAACCATCGTAGGTCTGGGGGATTGGACGGGTGGATTGGTGGCTTCAGAGAGGGGACTTGTTACCCGAGTGATGTGGGGGCAGGTGGCCCGTGGTGGAGCAAGGTGACTGCTGGCTGCCGTCTCTGAATTATCTCGGCACGAGCTCCTCCTGCTTCTCCCGGGATTGCTATGGAAACCCAGACTGAGTCGTTCTTTCCTGGTGTTTTACCTCCTGGCCTCAAAGCTTACAAATCACCCTCTCCTTCGTGGAGATCAGGTGTGCTCCGAGGCCTTGTCTGGGTAGCTGACTGACGAGTCAATTTGGTCAGAGACTCGCTTGGGCTGATTTTTCCGTTGAGCTGAGCCCCTTGTTTTGGCTCCTGGTAGACTGGGCTTGAGCTGGGGCAGGGAGCTGGAGGCTGGGGGATCAGGAAGGCCAGGGAGAGGATCCCAAGGGGACCTTTCTTTTCCAGGAGGGGCTGAGAGGGGAAGGTGAGGATCCAACATCCCAGGTCTGAAGCAGGGAGCTGGAGGGATGTTGAGATGGGGGTGGTGGCGGCATCATTCCCATTTTAAAGATGAATCACGGAGGTCGGGAGCTGAGCTGTGTTACCCAGAGCCACATGACGCAAGTGGCAGAACTTACTTGACGTAAGTGGCGGGACTCTACTTGAAGGCTTGGCTCCGAGCACAGTGCTCTTTCCGCTGCTTAAGTCGAGGGAGAACTGAAAACGGCCTCTGCCTGATTTTTGGTGTTTTTACCTCCTGATGAGGAAGGAGGAGTGGCTAATGTTTGTAGGTCTGCGGTTGGTGTTGCCCAAAGAACTGAGCATGATTTCTTTTCGAGAAAACTCATGACAAGTCTTCGTCTGACTTGACCGCAGACTTCGGGCATCCCCTAGATGCAGCCTCCCGGGAAGGCCCCTCCACGGCTTCTCCTTGCCCATCTGACTGACAGGGAGCTCACTCCTTGAAAGGTGCAGCTGAGGCAGAGAGGAGAAAGCATGTTCCTGGAGGTCGGAAGACCTGGGATTTCATCTCACTCTTGCACTTACTAGCTGTGTGACCTTGTGCAAGTCACCTGGCCTCTCTGAGCTTCAGCTGCCCTGTCTGTGCAATATGTAGGATAACTATCACTCTGCCTACTTGTCAGGGTTGCTGTGAGGATTTAACAGGATTGGGAACATGGATGTGCTTTGTAGGCTCATAGAGCTATGGGGATCTGATGTTCCTGGGTCCTAGGCCCAGAAGACAAGGCGGCCCTTCCACGACAAGGGACTCGGGGTTGGAGAGTGTGGTGTAGGCTCAGAGTTCGCAGCCATTCAGTGGTCATGTTGATGATTTTTCCTTTAAGGAGGCCTCTGGTCCATGGGGCCATCTGGGGATTAGGGAACAGGATGCGTGTTGGGTCTACACTTGTGCCCGGTGATGTCTCATCCATCAGACATGCTGTCTGCTGAGTGGCAGGGGAGACGGGCCACTGTGATGAGAGGATGAACCAGAGTGTGGTCACCAAGAGAGGGAGTGGTGATGCGCGCTGGGGATGGAACTAAAGGCAACTGACTTCTTTCACTAGCCACGGCCAAGGTCGTCTGTTTTCAGCATTAGGTAGGGCCTCAGTAATAGCTGCTTGGGGAGCGGGACTAGTGATAATGATGGTGGCCAAGTTTGGAAACAGTCACATCCCCATCCATCGTGGGCAGAAGTGGGAGCTGGGATGTAGGGCACCATGCCTTCACCATGCCCTCTCCCCCTCCAGGAACCCTGTCATCCTGGGCGGCAACCCTGTGAGACCCTCCTCTCCCCACAGGGGGCCATCGGACCCAGCAGGAGGTGTGGCTGGAGCCCAGGTGCCAGGATCAAGCCTGACTTGAGGCAGAGACATCCCAGAGTTCCAGCCTCCCTGCCTGGGCTCAGCATCGGTCCTGCCGTCAGCTTATCAGACCTGATGCTGGGGCCGAGTTATGCTAACCAGACCTTGGCCTCCATCTGGATCCCCGGCCCTCCCCGGCCCTCCCCGTCCCTCCCTGCAACTGACGTGTTTCATTTCTAACAACCAAGGCCGTTCCCAGCTCTACCTCTTTTGGTCAGTACAGGGCCCTGGTTCCCTCTGTAGGCTGAAACCCTCCTTGTCCTTGCCGGCTGCCGCTTCTCAGGGGCAGTGACCCATCCTTGAACCCCGGCCCCATGTTGGTGCCTATAGGCTCAGGGACAGGAAGCAAAGTCACATGTGCCGAGGGCCTGTTTTGCTCCTGGCCCTTTAAGCCTCACAACACGTTGATGAAATGGGTTCTAATTATCCCCATTTTACAGAAGAGGAAACTGAGGTTCCGAAAGGCTAAGGGACTTACCCAAGGTAACATGGACAATGGAGTCAAGATTCCAACCCACATCCAGGGGGCTCCTAAGGCTGTGCTAGGTCTCGGTGCAGTCGCCAACCTGCCCTCGTCCCCAGGGGCTGCATTTCCTGTCCTGGACATCTCCCATTCGTGCTGTCTCCCTGAGATCCTGACATTCAGTGCATGGAAGCATCAGCCACGTGGTTCCACTTTAGGCCAGTTCTGTGACAAAGCTTTAGATGTTCCTCCTGGAAGCTTAACCTTGAATCTGTTTCTCTGCCCCGCTCAGTAATTCTGTGCAGCCTTAATGTGAAAAAAGACTCAGAGACAAAAGCATTTAGAAAAGAAAAGAAAAAACTACCTTGTAAAGAAGTTCAAGAGAGTCACACTTCACAACAGAAAAAACACGACAGGAATTTAAAGAAAAAACACAGGGCAAACCTACCAAGGTCACTGAGCTGAAAGCGAGTCTGACATTCGTGGTGGAAAACAGCCATTTGCTCACGTGTTGTAACATCCTCAAAGGTCGTGACAAGTTTTCAGATATCAGCGTTGCAGAAGTCTGGGATAAAGTTTGCTCTGTTATGAAGTCAGCCAACTATGGGAAAGGCTAGAGATTTCATCTGGTTTGGGGGCCAGAACTAGGCAGGGCGATCCTCTTAGTTTTGGTTTCTTTTTTCCCTGGTTGGGAGACATGGTACGCTCACTTATTCATAAAGGTGGTAGGAACAAGGGTCAGTTGTGTCTCCACGCGAATAAATCGCTTCTCTGCCGAAACTATCCCCATGGCAGATTCCATTGTTTGCAACCGGCTGGAGCCCACAGAACGAGTAAGTCCAACTCCTGCATTTACAGATGAGGAAGCAGAGGCCCAGAGAGAAGAATGCTGCCTGCCCAAGACCACGCTCACCTCCCCGCTCCTCCTGGTCTGGTGTCTGGTGTCCTCTGTCTGCTCAGGCCTCACCAGGGGGCCCGGGACTGAGCTGGTGTGCTCTAGCCTGGAAGTAGCTCTCGCCAGCTTTGCCGAGAGGGAGAGGCCCTGCTGCTGTTAGGGATGGAGTGTCTTGGTCCTAGGTGACCTAACCTTCATTCCTTCATGGGAGTGATGTGCTGAATGCCCTGCTTGGCTCAACACCCCACAGATAGGGCCTTTTGAGCCCCACCTCAGGTTCAGTCCCAGCTCAGGCCCTAGAATCCCCCAGACGTAGGCAGGAGGGGTTGAGGCCATTCTAGTGTCACCCTGAGGACTCCACGGCAAGTCTTCTAGGTTGCTAATCTTGTCCTGCTCTTATGTACCAATGTCACATATATTAACAATAGCAATTGTTCTAGGCCAAGCATTGTGCTAATTGCTTTATACATAATGTCACATTTATTTCGCTAACAACTCTAAGAGGTAGGTTTTATCTCCATTTTATGGATGAGTAAACTGAGGAACAGAGCAGCTAAGTGACTTGCCAGAGAGCCCAAAACTAGTGAGTGTTTATGGAGCCAGGAGTGGAGGCTGGTTTTGTCTGAATCTAGAATTTGTTCTCTGAAGCATGCCGTGCCGCCTCATCCACTGAGCTCGGTTCCTTTATTCGGGCTGCAGCCCCATTGCAGCTCCCTGGTCAGTGTGTTTGAGGCCCCACTGGAGCTCCTGGTTGGGTGTGGGATGGGGGGGGGCAGCACCCGAGGTCTTGTCACCTGTTGATGCCAATTGTCATGCTCCTGACAGTCTCCCTTCCAAGCAGCCCCTGACTCTCGGTTCCCTGGAGTTAGGATCCAGGCTCTTGGTGCCCACGCGTCTCCTGACAGGTGGTGTTGCCTGGTCAAATCCTTGGTCCTCTCTGGGCTGGACGATCTCCCAGCCCCTTCTCAGTGCTGATCATCTGATTCTAAGATTCTGAGGAGTGCAGTCCGCTGGCCTAACTGAGATGGTTACACAGAGAGCTTGCAGGAGGGGGTCTTTGCTCGTTAGCACACTAAGAATGATACCTTCCCAGAAAGGAAAACATCTCTTATTTTCTTCCAGTAAATCAAGGTTGGGAGGTGCATTTGTTTAATGGGATCTCTCCACAGTTAATCCAATTTGGTAAGTGACTTGGGGGTGGGGAAAGATGCTGACAGACTTTGGAGAGTGGACTCGCTGAAGGGGCTTAGGCAGCATATAGGTGGGACTGTGAGTAGGAGAAGGGGTGGGGAATCCACCTATGGGCCAGGCTTTCCTGCCTCTCCCACCGTGACACACACAAAAACGCACATGCACGTGCACACACCTGCATCATTTGCACACGCACGCACACAGACGTACGCATGCATGCACGCACACACATGTACACATGCATGCACGCACACGCACATACATATACACATGGACACACACACAAGCACTTATGTGTTAGTGCTGTGCTGTCTTTCCGTTCTGGCTCCTGATTTGAATTTCTGCCACATGTCTTTCTTCTCTTTCTTCCTGTCAGCCTGTTGGAACCACAGCTTGTGAGGATCCAGAGGCCAGGCCCACCCACCATGGTAGACAGGTAATGAGCGTGTTGGGATGGGCAGGCATTCAGACTGAAGGGCTGAGGAGTGTGGCAGAGAGAATGATGGCCCTCCCCCACCAAGGATGTCCGTGTCCTAATCCCTGGACCCTGTGAATATGTTACCTTATGTGGCAAAAGAGACGTTTTAGTTGTAATTAAGTTCAGGATCTCAAGATGAGATTATCCTGGATCATCCAGATGGGCCCAATGAAATCACAAGGGTCGCTGTAGGAGGGCAGCAGGAGGGAGAGAGGCAGAAAGGAGATGTAATGTGGGAGGCAGAGGCTGAGTGATGTGCTTTGAAGATGGAGGAAGGGGGCCCTGAGCCAAGGTATGTAAGCAGCCTCTAGAAGGTGGAAAAGTCAAGGAAACAGATTCTTCTCTAGAACCTTCAGAAGGAACACAGCTCTGCCGACACCTTGATTTTAGTCCATAAGATCCATTTGGGACTTCTGACCTCTAGAACTGTATGATAATAAATTTGTGTGGTTTTAAGCTACTAAATTTTTGGTAATTTGTTGCAGCCGTAGGAAACTAACAGAAGGAGTCAAGAAGGCCCAGGCGTGGGGACAGGTGGACGCCCGGCTTTCCAGGTTCACTGAGAGACTCACGCAGCGGCGGAAGGAGGAGGCAGATCTGGCAGGGGGAAAGGGCCTCAGCGGTGGGGCTGGGATCAGGGCAAGCCTAGACATCCTTGGGGGACAGAGCTCAACAGCGTTTCAGAGGTGCTGAGATCCTAGCCACAGAGATACGGGCTCGGTGTTAGGGATCAAGGTCGATACTTGGGGCCTGGGTGCGGGGTGTGGCTGGGGAAAAGAACAAAGGAAGGCCCAGTTCCAACAAGGTGGCCCTGGTGCTGAGCTGTGTGCTCTGAGCCTCACTCTCCTCACCTGTAAAATGGAGTCAGAGTTCTCCAGGGAAACAGCCCAATGGGATATATATAAACATATATGGATACATATGATCATTAATTAATTAATTATGAGGAACTGGCTCATGCAATTATGGATGCTGAGAAGTTTCACCATCTGCCATCTGCAAGCTGGAGAGGCAGGGGTGTATCTCATTCCAAGTGTGAAGGCCTGACGACCAGGGGAGCTGGTCGTGGAAGTCCCAGTCCAAAGGCAGGACAAGATGCAATGGGATGCCCCAGCTCAAGTAGTGAGGCAGGACAAAAGGGGTGAATTTCTCCTTCCTCTGCCTTTTGTTCTGTTCAGGCCCTCAATGGGTTGGATGATGCCCCCCTACGTTGGGGAGGGTCATCTCCTTTGCTCAGTCCACCAGTCCAAAAGCTAATCTCACCCAGAAACACCCTCACAGACACGCTCAGAAATAATGTTTAATGGGGGCACCCTGTGGCCAGTCAAGGTGACACAGAAAATGAGCCATCACAGAGGTCTTGGTTAGGTCAGAGGGCAGACTGGGAGCTGCAGGCTGGATGCAGCCCATGGACACATTTGATCTGTACTGGGTTTTTAACAACATTTGGACCAACATTTAAAAATAATTAGATTTCACATACAAATCTGAAGTTCTGACATCTTAAAATAGGAGGTGATCTGGCAACATTGGACCCGCGTTCCTGCCCTTTCAGAGCCTCCCGGCCAATTCTGTCTAGAGGTGGGACATTCCCAGGGGAGGCAGGCCCTACAGCCGTGGAGGTGGGGCTGCTGTCACCCGAAAGGGGAAGTGTAGGCTTTTTAGACTGGGTTTGGGGGAGCCCTCAGGGAAGTGTCTGAGCCATGCAGGCTCCTCACAGCTCCCGGACTCCAGACACAGCTTGACAAGTGCTGAGTGCAGCGGGACTCGCAGCCACATTGATCCCGACACTAAACTCCTATTAATGTAGTCAGAGGAGGCAATTGCTTTCTTGGCAGCCACTTGCGCTGATGGCTCGCACAGCCTTACAGTCAGATGGAGACACCTGGCCCCTCCGCGGGAGCAGCTGCCAACCTGAGACTTCCGGGCCTGGGTGTCAAGCCTTCGAGCAGGCTTTGCACTCTGACCCTGTCACTGTGGGCTGTCACTTCAGCTGCAGCCTCGTCTATGATCTGGACCTCAGCTGTCCCTGCTGCACTGGACCTAACCCACACACAAAAGGGCAGCAGGATCCCAGTGGGTGGGCTGAGAGCCCCACCTGCCCCCGCTCCTATTGCCCCCCCCGACCCCCCGTAGGCTCACTTCCCTGGTTTTTTGTGCCTTTCTGGCTTCTTCCCTCAGCACATCCTAGGCCCTCTTGAGGACCTAGCTTGGATGTCTTCCCGGTCCTCCCTCTTCAGACTCACTCAAAAGGACATGATTTTGGTTCTGACTTTTGCTCCTTGACTGGGGCTAAAAACCACGTGTTTGCTCCTGCTACATGGGGTCTATTACTGGCTAGGACCCCTCCTCAGCCCTAGCAGCACCCTCTCCCATCACCAAGGTCTATCTATTTTATTTCCCTGACATCTCTTGAGTTTTTTCATTTCTCTCCATCCCCAGTACCACTGCTGCAGTCCAAACCACCACCTTCTCTCAGCCGGATTGTTACCTGCGCCTCCTACCTGGCCTTTCCGTCTCCAGGCTTTGCTTTTTCAACCCATTCTCCAACAGCAACTAGAGAATTCTCTTTAAAGGACAAACCTGACTATCTATGGTAACTCTGTTCAGAATCCTTCAATGGATCCCCCTTGATTTTAGGATAAAGCCTGGGTACCGTGCACTTCCTGATTTGGTCTCCATGCTCTCCTTCAGCCTCACACTCAGCAGCATCCATGCCCCCAGTCCATGTTTAGTGATTCTGGTCTATTTGCAGGATCCCTTGTTCTCTGTGCTATTTGGACTTTTGCACGTTATTCCCTTTGGCTAGAACCTGCTCCTACCCCACCCCACCCCCTTCGCCTGGGTACCTCACCTTTCACGACGTGCCACCCCCTCCCCCTACACACCCAGGCCTGGCTCCTCAGCCCTGTGCTCCTATGAGAACTTGCCCTCCAAGTCATGCCACTTGTCATCCTCAGTGGCTGTTGCTTCCTGATTGTCCGTCTTCCTCACCAGGCTGTAAGCTCCATCAAGTCAGAGACCAAGTCTGTTTACTCTCTGTGACGTCCCCACTGCCTGTGTGAGCCCGGGACACAGCGGTGCTTGATATGTACATACTGAAGGAATGAATGAATGAATGATGATGAGGACAAAGCCAAGAGCAGAGAGACCCACGCGGGTAAATAGAGACCCTCCTCAAGGCGGATCCGAAGTCATCTTCAGTTGACACTCTCTGGGTGCACCCCGTGGAAGGGAGCTCACCAGGTGAAGGGAGTGGACGAGGAGCACATTGTAGGAACCTTTGCAACTGTGACCACACCTCGTCCCCACTTCTCCACTTTGTCCATGGAGAAAGCATGGGAGATGTTGCCATTGTGGCTGATTCAAGTGACATCCTGCCCACCAAATAGGAAATGAGCTCCACTGGCACAGCCAATGTCTGGAAGAACGGAGAATTCCAGAGCTCAGCTTCTTTCTTTCTTTATTGCGGTATAATTGACATATAACATCACATTAGTTTCAGGGGTACAACGTAATGATTCGGTATTTGTATATCTTGTGAAATGATCACCACAATAAGTCTAGTTAACATCTGTCACCATACATACTTATAAAATTTTTTTTCTTATTAGGAGAACTTTTAAGATTTACTCTCTTAGCAACTTTCAAATATGCAACACAGTATTATTAACTATAGTCACCATGCTGTACATTCCATCCCACGGCTTGTTTATTTTATAACTGGAAGTTTGTACCTTTTGACTCCCTTCACCCATTTTGCTCAACCCCACCCCCAACCCCACCTCTGGCAACCACCAATCTGTTCTCTGTATCTATGCAGAGCTCAGCTATCTTAAGGACTGTGCCATCCTACCTGGGAGAGGACTGGGAATCGGGCTGGAGCTTGCTTCCTTGGGATGGACTGAAGAGCACGGAGTGAATAGGCACAGATCTGAGCTCTAGTCTTCATTCTGCCACGTGCAGCTGTGTAACTTGGGGCAAATTGCTTACCGTCTCTGGGCTTCCATTTCATGTTACCTAATCCATGTGCTGTGTAAGGACTCATCTTTCATTACTTGGGGGCTCATAAGGGGCAGGGACCAGGCTTCTTTATGTGGGGTTGCCTGCTATTCAGCATGTGCCTGGCCCATCAATAATAGTCCTGAAAACATGGTTGTTGAATTGAAAAACTCTCTGCAGACCTCCCAGATTCCATCCTTCATGAGTGGGGTATTTGAGCTGGGCAGTGAAATCCACTCTATCCTCACTAACTGGACAATTGCCTCATGTCACTGATGTGTATTATTATTTCCTCTGCTATAATGCATGTCTTTTTAAAAGAAAATTAGGATCTGTCAAGCACCATTACACAATGAACCCCGCCAATGGCAGCACATCAAGCTTCCATCTGAGCAGAGGCAGCTGTGGGGAGCGTTTGTCTGAGGCCCGGTCATCACCGATGCTCCGGGGGACAGCTCCACGCAGAGGTTTCCCCTCTCTGGGGAGTCTCCTTCTCCCCCCAGGTCCCTGGCAGCTGCCCTGGTGAGTGGAGTGGGAAGGATTTGATACAACTCTGGCTTGAGGAGCAGAATCCACTTCTGAAAGTGCTCGGAATCCCCTGCCCGCCCCACACGGCAGCAACCTGTGCAAATGAGGAAGAGGGCGGAACAGGCAGGCACCGCGATGGGCACAGTCCCGGGTTTTGTGACCTGTGATGATCAAGCATCGTCACTCGACCCTGAAGAAGGAGGTCCCTTTTAGAGATGAGGGGCCTGAGGCGTGCAAAGAGTCCAGCCTGGAACTAGGTGACCCCATAGCCCGTGTTCTTTTCCTGCACCAGGCTGCCTGCCTGCCTCGGAGGGTCTGTGAAATAGGGATGGGGAGGGCCAGCGAAGGAGGCGGGCATTTGGGCTCTTATCACACGGAGGGAGGCCAGCCTAGGGCTCCCGTGGGGTTGGCCAGCCCCTCAGACACGTTCTTTGATTTCTCACTGGGTTGGCAGAAGCCACCCTTTTCTTGGCCTGAATGGACGTGACGGAGACAGTCCTGCGTGGTGGCTAAAGGACGGCATTTAGATGCTTCGTCCTCAGTGAGCCTGCTAAGTGGCTGAGACGTCCCATAACCTCCCACGCTGTTTTCCAGGGCTGGCCCTGCCCTGCACCCTGCACCCTGCTCTTCTTCCTCCCCTCCCTCGTCCTCCTCCTTCCCCCTCTTCTCCCCCTCTTCCCCTCCCTCCTCCTCCACTACTTCCCCCCTCCTCCCCTCGGACAGTGCTCACAGCTTCTCGCCAGCTCCCAGCACACAGAACTAGGAGAAATTAGAGCCGGCCTCACATGTGAGGGAATAAATGCTGAGCTGTGACAATGCTGTCTGCCTCAGAAAGAGAGGTTTTATGTAGTTTTTGGCATTTACAAATCCTTTGTGAAAAGGTCACCCTGTTCTTGGAATCTTTTATTAATGCTGAAGACTGGCCCCGGAAATGTCATGTCTTTTTACCATGATATTTACTCAAAAAAGTATGACTAAGCATCTGAAATGCTATCAGCAGCTCGACCTGGGCCAGGCTGGGGAACGCGCAGGGCAGAAATGGACGCAGGTCTCCCTGGAGCTGTTGGGGCCCCACCTCCCTGCCCAGAGCCCTGAGTGGAGGGAAGGAGGGGTGGACAAAGGCCCCATGCCCAGGACATCTGCTGTCCACTTCTCCCCATTGTCCTAGCTCCTCAGCCTCTCCAGAGTAAAGCCCCGCGTTTTGGAGCTGGAAGGGATCTTGGTGTGTATGCAGTTCAACCCCTCCTCTTACAGATGTGGAGACTCAGGCCCAGAGAGAGCAAGGGCACCTGCAGAGTCCTCCAGCAAGTCAGGGCAACGTGGAGACTTAAGACCGGGTGTCCTGGCTCCGAAGTCAGCGCTCTTTCTCCCACACCAAGCTGTGGTCTAGTCCCACCCTCACGCTGAGCCCGGGAAGAGGAGAGGGAGTGGGTCTCTCTCCCCAGATCCGAGGTTCCAGTTCTTGCTTCCTGAGTCCAAGGCAGTACAGTGTTGGGGAGACATGGGCAGGGACCACCCTATCCAGTGCCCTCGCCTGCCTCCCCTTCCACCAGCCTTCCTCCTCTGGGGTGCCTTCCCTCAAAGCCCTCTCTGTTGCCCTTCCAGATGGTCCTGGTGGGGTTTGGGACAGGAAAGAGTTAAAGCCTGCTCTACTGTCTTAGTCTGCTTGGGCTGCCATAACTAAATACCACAGCTTAAACACAGCAATGTATTTTCTCATGGATCTGGAGGCTGAAAGTCTGAGATCAGGGTGCCAGCATGGTCGGGTCCCAGTGAGGGCATTCTTCCTGGCTTGCAGCCGCCTGCCTTCTCCCTGTGTCCTCACACGGCCTCTGTGTGTGCATGTGGGGGTGGGGGTGGGGTAGGGGAGCGCAGGCGTTTCTTCCTGGAGATGCTCTAATCCCATCGTGAGGCCCCACCCTCGCGACCTCATTCAACCTTAGTTACCTCCTAAAGGTCCCCCCTCCAAATACCATCACACTGGGTGTTAGGGCTTCAACATAGGAATTTTGGGGGGACACACACGTTCAGTCCATAACACCTACCATTTCAAGGGATTGTTTGAGGGGATTGGATTGAATATACACCAAGACTCCACAGGGAGGAGGAGGCGATGGGTTTGAAATTAACGTGTAATCTATAGATCGTGTACATGTGTGCATTTCTATTATTGTTTACCTTTGGGAGGAAACCAGGGAGGTGGAACACAACTCAGCCTGCTCAGCTCATCAGACAAGCTTGTTCACATCTGGAGAGGAGAGCCGGCCTCCAGCAGGAGACCTGGGCAGGGGGAGAGAGAAGACTCTTCTGTTCACTCCCCACCATCTGTTCCCCCTTTGTCGGCTGTACACGCCCCCCCGCCCCATTTCAATGGTCTGCATGGATCACGAGGCCAAGGCCTGAGCCAGCCACCACACCTATTCCCCTGGCCACAGTTATGGTTCAGGAGTGGGAGCTTGACCCCTGGATGTTTAATCAGTGTTTCAAGGACTTTTGCTGGAACTCACTCCTTTCTGATGGATTCGAACCTGGAAGGATGTAACCTTCGGAGCTGCTGTTACAGCCACTTGTGGCCATGATGGGGGCTCTTCCTAGGCACACTTAGAGGGATGGAGTGAGCATGCACATTCTTAGGCAGTCTTAGTCTTCATGAGGGCAAGGGTTTTGTTCATGTGCTAAGGACACTGCCTGCAATATAGAGGTATTAATAAGTATTTGTTAAATAATATATTTTTGATATATTGGTTAATATATCCAGCCATGCCTACAGCCAGCTCTATTTCTGAGCTCTGGTTATATAAGCCTATACATTCTTTCTTTTACTTAAGCCAGCTTGAGTCAGATTATTTGATCACCTGCAACCTAAAGAATCTTAAGGGCATGGTGTCAAAGGCAAAGACCTGGAGAGGTGGCGTGGGGTGGGAGTGGGGGTGAGGGGCCACCACTGGGGCCTTGCAAAGCCCAGGGCAAGGGTCTTGGGAAGGTACTGGACCTTGCTTCTCTCCCAGTCCCACTGTGGACTGGTCCAGCCTTGGCTGTCCAGACCCCGCCCGGGATTCAGGGTGGGGTCTCTGTGCCTGAGGACTCCTGACCCAGCTCCGAGTGTGTCACGCCCCGGCAAAAGGGTCCTTTCTGCCTTTTGAGGGAAGCACGAGGCCCTGGTGCCCCCAAGCTGATAGTGACCCCGCCCCTGAGGCTGCAGCAGAACCACCAGCATAGAAAATCAGGCCCTGCCACGTGTCAGGCCTCGGACCCTGCCATGGACAGACCCCCTCGGCCGCCAGGGTGCTGGATGAGAGTGTGATTGGTTGGCTCAGCCTGTCTCCACCACTGGGGCCCAGCTCAGGACACAGGTCAGGCTGTTTTAGGGGTGAAAGCTCCGTTCCTGTAACTCGCCATTTGCGTTACCCTCCCATCCTGTGGCCACTGCAAATCATAAAATGATAATAACGAAAAAATCATTTCTACCCTTTTTATTGAGTCATGCTGTGGACTGGTGACTCTGAAGTAGGTATTCTTATTATTCCTATAAAACATGAGGAAATGGAGATCCAGGAGAGAAAGGAGCATCCCAGGGGTTTAGATGGGGATGGCGGGACTGGGATTTGAACATGGGCCTGCGTGAGTCTGGCACGTCAGTTCCTAACTAGTGTGTTAAATGCCACTTGACAAAGAGAGCACCGGGGGACTCGTGTGTGAGAGGGACCTCGGGGGAACGTCAGAGCCGCCGTCTGACCAGATGGTAGGTGGAGGCCCTAGCAGATCCACCTGTGCCGGGCGGAGGGTGGTCTTCCTGGGAGGTCCCTTTGCTTATGACCATTGGGGAGCCTGTGGGGCACATAACCTCCAGAGGGCTCCGTGTGAACCTGCTGGGGGCCGTCTGACTGTTGGGCAGGGCCCAGGCAAGTAGCTTTCCTGGCTGCAGGTGGGGGGAGGAGGCTGCAGCCTTGATGCTCCTCACGAGAGTAAGGCTGCTGGCCACAGGGTGGCATTGGCGTGGCCGGGCTTCCCCCGCGCCTGCTGATGAGGGGCCAGCCCCCGCTGTGGCTGTGGCCATCTGTGTGGGGAGGGAGGCTCTCATGGTGTGGGCAGCTGACGACCACCCAGGAGAGCAGTTCTGAGCAGGAATTCTTGTGCTGTGTCTGCCAGAGGGGCTTGTGCGCTGGCTGGAGGCCACCTCCTCCCCAGGCTCCGGAGCCTGGGCTACAGGTGCCACGGTTTGGGAAGGGTGAGCAAAAATTAGGGGCCACGGATCTTCACATCCGTTGTGCTTGTGGATTGTCCCAGGAAAGCTTGGGTGTGGAAGCCAGCACCCTCCTGGGGTCGCTGTCTCTGTTTTCCTGACTCCTCCCCGGGGACAGGATGGCCCAGCGAGGCCCACCCCGTAAAGGCCAATGGGGGCTGAATGAAGCTTGGTCTCTGTCCCCTGAGGCAGTGAGGTTGGGCCCGAGCAGTGAGTGGTCTTAGCAGCCCTGCTCCTTGTGCTGTGAGTGGCCCATTGATGGGGTGAACCTCACCCCCTCGCATCAGGGGAGAAAGGGGGAGTCAGGGCCATCTGGGTGACTCAGAGGCACTATCAGCTAAGTATTGGCCCCACGGAATGAAAACAGGCCCAAGGAGGCAGCAAATGCTGCTCTGGTGTAAAGGCCAGGCCATTATTTCACAAGGAGTAGGATCAGTCACATTAATAGGAGGAACCCACACTTCTCTTGTAAACCAGAAAGTGACGTCTCAGAAGAAAATCAGTTTTTGGTTGAAAGGTGAATTTGTCCTTAAATAGTCAGGAGGAAACTGGCAGCGGCCGTGGTTGGTGGGGAGAGCCCGAGGTGGACTGGAGCCCCTTCCACCCCCAGCCCAGGGGGCCCAGTTCTCCTGGGAGAGGAGAGGGGAAGGCCCAGGCATCCAGCTGAAGATGCGGGGCAGAGGGCAGCACTCAAAGCAAGACTTCAATACCGCCCAGAAAGATGTAGGCAGTCTCGAAGGAAGGGTGCGGGCTTCAAGGGAGGGGCCACAGGTGGAAGACACATAGGGACTGGTGAGCCAGAGACCCGAATAAGGGAGGGTCCCGAACAAGACTGGGTTCCTTTTTCTCCTCCCTGTGACATAGGAGGACAAGACCCCTGGACCAGCGGTTCTCACACAGCAGCGGGCAGCAGACTCACCCGGGGGCTCGTGAAACTGGATTGCTGGGCCGCGTGCCGGAAGGTTCTGATGCAGTAGGTCTGGGGATAGGGTGCATCTAAGCCATTCCTGGTGCTGCTGCCCTCACTGCTCAGGGGAGCATGCGGAGATCCGCTGGCTTCGGTGGGATCGAGCAGCCTGCCGCTACTGCACTCCTTGTAGGTGTTGACCTCAATTCTTCAGCTGCAGCTGCGTCCACCTGGGTTCAGCGTGGGTTTGGTCTGAGAAGATAGATGGAGAATATCAATGGGGGATGGGGTGGGGTGGAATCACCCAGATCACGGACCAGGCTGTGGGGAGCAGACCAGGAGCACCTCTCCAGCCTGAGAGACCATAAGTCTGCTTCCCCAATGCTCTTACGCCCCCAGGAGGCAAGGGACCCTCCTTCTAGGATGGAAAGATGGGACCTTGCTGTGATAGTTACTCAAGGATGCCTTGTACCCAGGTGCTGAGGTTGGAAGGGGGTGTCAGAGTGGGGAGCAGCCTGGCAACAGAACCTTCTTCTTCCAGGGCTTGGTGTCAAAGCTCAAGTTCACGTCCTGCCTCACCTTCCTCTGCTGTGTGACCTTGGGGGGCACTCAATCTGTGGAGCCCTGGTGTTCTCATCTGTAAAATGGGAACAGGGAAAATGCCTGCCGGACCATCCACTGGGATTGTTTGGGAGGATGAGGCAATGGATGTGGAATCAATATGTAAACTCTAAGTTGTGTACATATGTAAGTTCTAATGTTTGTTTTTAAGTTTGAAAGGAAATCAGAGGAGAAAGGAGAAGTGGAGGAATCATGAAGAGTTTCTGCCTTCCATGGGGTTGGGGTGTTGATTTCTTCTCTTTTTCTCCTTCTGTTCAGAGAACTCAGATAAAAAAAGAATGAATTTCATGAGGCAAAAGTCCAAATTTCAGCTGTCACACCAACTTTGTTTATTTGGAATTGTTTTAATCTTTTCCAGCTTTATTGAGGTATATATAACAAATAAAAATTGTATTTATTTACGGTGTACAATGTGTTATTTTGATATGTGTATACATTGTGAAATGTTTACCACAATGAAGTCAATTAACATATCCATCATCTCACATGGCTACCATTTTCTTTTTTTTTTTTGGTAAAAACAATTAAGATCTATTCTCTTATCAAATTTCAAGTATACAATACAGTATTGTTAACTATAGTGTCCATGCTCTCTGTTAGATCTCCAGGACTTATTCATCCTGCATAACTGAAACTTTGTGCCCTTTGACTAACTTCTCCCTGTTTTCCCCACCCCTTCACCCCTGGTAACCACCATTTTACTCTCTGTTTCTAAAAGTTGAACTTTTTAGATTCCACATATAAGTCAGGTTGTACAATATTTGTCTTTCTGTGCCTTGCTTATTTCACTTAGCATAACGTCCTCTAGGTTGTCACAGATAACAAGATTTCCTTCTTTTTTAAGGCTAAATAATATTCCCTTGAATATACATACCACATCTTCTTTATCCATTCATCTGTCAGTGGACACTTAGATTGTTTCCATATCTTGGCTGTTGTGAATAATGCTGCAATGAATGTGGAAGTACAGATACCTCTTTGAGATAATGATTCTATTTCCTTGGGAGATATACCCAGAAGCGGGATTGTTGGGTCATGTGGTAGTTCAATTTTTAATTTTTTGAGGACCCTCTGTATTGTTTCCCATAGTGGCTGTGTCAGTTTACATTCCCACCAACAGTGCACACGGGTTCCCTTTCCTCCACCTCCTCATCAACACTAGTTATCTTTTGCCTTTTTGATGACAGCCATTCTAATGAGTGTCACACCAACTTTAGCCAAGACTCCAACCAGCACGAAAGATGGGGGTTAGTTCATTATTTGGGTTTGGGAAATGATCAATCATATTTTGGAAATGTTGACATTTGCTGGTTTGGGACAATGCTGCCCACCTTCCCTCTTCAGAGACTGAACATTAAGCAACAGTTTCTAGTTTATGTTGATATCCATCAGGATTAGCCTTCATCAATCTTGCACAAGTACAAAAACAATTAGCACAATATTGACTGCATTTTATTGCATGGCTACCCTACAATGGGAGCTTTATGGGCATTATTTCATCTTTGAAGGTAGGCATTATTGTGCCCACTTTGAGAAAACTGAGGCCCATGGCTGTTAAGTTACTTGACTAGGGTCACGATTTAGTAAGTGGCAGAGTCCTTACCTTTTAACTGTACCCTTCTGCTTCTCCTAAGGGCCATTGTAAACTGTGCAGCTTCGAAGGACTGTAAGGGACTGTTATTACACTATCCCTCCATCGATTTTTAGTGCTCAGAGTAATTTTCTTGAGCTTTTTATTTTCCTAGTTGAACAAATATCCAGCCACTTGTGCATATCGACAGCAGCAGCATTGCCTACGTGGCCCCCGCAGCATCCTGTAGCACAGATCACAGATCCTCAGCCCCCAGCGACCACAGGCAACTCGGGGACAAAGGAAAGGGGGTTTTATGAGCCTTCTCGATTTTTTTTCCATTAGCCTATTGCCTGGGAAAATTCCAAGCTTGTTTCCCCCCAGCTCAAAGCCATGTTGTCGCACCAGCATAATTTCTTACAATAACATTAACATATCATTGGAGTTCATTACCGTCGTGTGATGGTTCCCTATTGAACTGTGTCAGACTAATTATGTCAGTTCCTTTTCATTCCAGTTTAGTGCTTCTCCAGAGAGTCGCAGTGCAGCACCGGTAATAATGATTAAACTGCTGTCTAATGCTCCACTGGACATCCAAACCAAACAGAGGAGAATTCCTTGCTGAAGACAGGACTCGCAGCAGCCCTCGTACTTGATGCAATTTGGTGTTTTAAAAGCCATTACCCGGCGCTTATTTCCACATGACGATGGAGGGCTGGCAGAGTTTCTTGGGCGTAGGGGAGGAAAAGCAGACCAGGGAAGGAACTAGCTCGGCAAGGCAAAGGCAAGCAGCGGCAGAGAGGCAACCCCGTGCTGTCATTTGCCGGGTGAGCCCTCCAGTTCTGACCGGGGGCCGTGTGGAGCCAACTTTGCAACTCAGCCGGCAGAGGCGGGTGTGCAGGGAGAGATCAGGGGAATGAATCAGGACAAGCCAATATCAACTGCTTAAAGCTCTCTTGCCAGTGTCAGATGAAAGGGCCCAGGGAAGATGAATGAAAATGAAGTCATTTTCACCTTCCCGTCGTCTCCTACAGGGCTCTTTGCTCGAGCCTAAATGGAACATGCCTTTGTCTTTTTGCATAAAGCAGAGGAAGGCGATCTCATGCTTCAGCAAGAACTTAGACAGAAGGTTGATGCTCCTCATCGCCTCCTGGGATGCTAACCTGTTCTGAGCACCCATTCTTGATGATTCTTAATGATCCTAATCATAAGAACTAGCATCACTTGAGCAATTACTTTGTGCTAGGCATTGCATTAAGGGCTTCACATCTGCTGGCTCATTTAATCCATAAAATAACCTTGTGAGGTGAGAAACGGGGGTGCAGGGAGATTAAGTGACTTGCTTAAGGTTGCTCACCAGAACCCCCATATCTGACTCCAAAGTCTGTTTCCAAAGCCCCTTCATTCAGTCACCAACTGTGATTAGGGTTGACCCCAGCCTTGACCTGTGCCCTCAGACATGTTTTGAGCATCATAGACAGTCTTGGCCTTCTTGGCTCTGGGAGCTCAACGTTCAGTTTTAGTTCAGGGGGATCCATTCTACGACTGGGTAAAGGCGGGGGCCTGGGAGAACCCTTCATTCACTCACTCACAAATGTTTACTTGAGTGCCTGGCTCTGCTGGGTGCTAGGGATGGAGGGTCAGCAAAACTGCTACAGACCTTGCTTTCATGGAGGCTTCAGTCCAAGGGAAGACATAATCTTTATTTAACATTTATTAAGCTCTTCCTGTGGGCCAAGCTCTGTGCTAAGTGCTTTTAAATAAGTCAGTTTATTTAATCCTCATAGTAGCTCTCTGCCATTCACATAGGTGAGAAAATGAAGCCTTGGAGAGTTATGCAGTTGGCTCAAGGTCATTGCTCCTAACTACCATGTTCAACTGTAGGCAGACCTGACCAATTCTTGGGGATTAATATAATGGGGTATATATAATTTTTCTCTTGAGGGCACCTTATTCCTAGAGGAACAGGCTATTGAGACTCCCACTCTGGCTTTACGACCCTCCACAGGACCTATCATCCTGGTGCCAGCTGGGAACATTGTATCCATATGGGCCATGCTGCCATATTGGCTGAGGATGGAGGCAAGACACAGACTCTCTGGCTCAGCCACAAGGAGAGGACAGCAGAGAAACACGTGACGTCTGCCAAGCATGGCTTTGGCTCGAGGAAGGGCATACATGCCATGCTCTGTCCCACTGAGCCATGTGGCATGCCACTGCTGCTCAAGAAATGCCAGCTGATGCTCATGGACCTCTGGGGACGTGGGAGCAATGGGATGCGTGAGCAGCCAGCTCTGCCCTAGAGCGTGCACAGAACTTCTTGCTGGACACTCAGACAAAAGCTGTCTCTTTTGATCTTGACAATAGCCAGCAAGGTAGGCATTACTATCAATATTTTACAGATGAGGAAACTGAGGCTGGAGAAGTTAGCAACTTCCCAAAAGTCAAATGTCAAGTAATCATAAGTGGCAGAGCAAGAATTTGAACTTGGGTCTGACTTCAAAGCTCAAACTAACTCCCACTCCCTTTCCTCACCACACTGTCTCATGAAGCAAGGCCTCCATACTCATGCTGTTTCTCTGCCTCATTTTCCCTTCTCTAGCCATCTCTACCTTTCCATCCTTCGAATCCAAATGCTGCCCCAATTATTCATTCATATCTGCTCAAGAGAAATGAAAACATACATCTACCAAGAGACTTGTATGCAAATGTTCATAGTGGTATTGTTCATAATGGCCAAATATGTGGGAACAACCCAAATGTCCGTCAACTGGTGGATGGATAAGCAAAATGTGGTATATCTGTACAACAGCGTGCCATACGACAATAAGAAGAAATAAAGTACTGATCCGTGTTACAATGTGCGTGAACCTCAAGCCTGTTTTGCTAACTGAAAGAAGCCAGGTAGAAAAACCCACATATTGTATGTTATCATTTACACGGAATGTTCAAAATAGGCAAATCTGTAGAGATATAAGGGAGATTTGTGGTCACCCAGGGCTGGAAGCAGGGTTGAGGGAAATGGGAGTGACTGTTAACGCACACAGCTGTCTCTCTGGAGTGATGGAAATGTCCTAAAATTAGATTTTGGTGATGGCTGCACCACTCTGTAAATAAACTAATAATCAGTGAATTGTACACTTTGAAAGGTGAATTTTATGGTACGTAGATTATACCTCCATAAAGCTTGAAAAAAGAAAGAAAAAAACACCTTGAAAACTGCACAAGATGAGCTGAAGGGCTGTCCAGATCTCACTTATTGAGGCTACCTGGGGACCAAAGAGAGGCTCCAGACCCTGGGCTGGCCTGTTTTCCTTTTCTCACCTGATCTGAGCAAGCATTTTGCAGAGCTTCATTCTTTGGGGGCAAAGTCCAACTTCTTATTCACCATCAAAGGCGCAGAATCTGGGTCAGTGGAAAGTGCGCTTTTTTCCCAAGGAGTGGGGTCAAGGAGCAGGTGTCAGGCCAGCAAATTAGAAAGGAGGCCCAGAGGGGCCGAGACACACCAACTGATTCCTGGCTTGGGGCCAGGAAGGCGCTCCTGTTCAGAAGCTGTGCAGGTCGAGGAGGTGAGAACTTATTGAGAAGAGGTAAGAGGGCTGAGCGAGGAGCGGGAGCATTTGCAAACCCCGGGCAGCGGAGATTACTCAGTGGTGGGGGCTGAGGGCAGCTGAAGGGGCCCAGGGCAGCTAACGGTCGGGGTGCGGCAGAGCAGAGGCCAGGGCGGGGCTATCCGAAGGCAGAAGAGGGGAGAGCCATTGATTTTACCCAGGTTGGTTGAGGAAGTCTTTCTAGAGTGAGACTTTCATCTCCCAGAAGGAATTACTCTCCTTCCACCACCCACTCCCTGAACACTTTTAATTGCAATATAACTTACGGAAAGTTGTGCAAACCGTTAGTGTATAGCTCCATGGAGCCGCACAGTGTCTTAGTCAGCCCGAGCTGCCATAGCAAAATACCACAGACTGGAGGGCTCAAACCACAGACAGTGATTTCTCAGAGTCTGGAGGCTGGAAGTCTGAAATCAGCACGGTTGGGTGCCAGCATGGTGGGATGCTGGTGGGAGCCTCTTCCTGGCTTGCAGATGGCTGCCTTCTCACTGTGTCTTTCATGGCAAAAAGAGAGACAGAGCAAGCTCTCAGCTGTCTCTTCTTATAAGGGAGCTAATCCCATTATGAGGGCCCCACCCTCAGGACCACATCTAAAACTTATTCCCTCCCAAAGGCCCCACCTCCAAATACCGTCACTTTGGGGATTAGGGCTCCAACATATGAATTTGGGGGAGGGCACAATTTAGTCCATAGCACACAGGTATAATGAGCCCCCAGATCAAGAAATCGAACATTTCCAGCATCCAGACAGCCTCCTACGTCCCCTTCTAGTCTCCACCCACGCCACCCTCCAAGGGTAAACGCTGTCTGGACTTCTGACACCACGTGTACCCATTTCTGAGTTTTGCCTATTTGTAAACCTTGTATAAATGGAATCAAAAGCATGTGCTCTTCTGTGTCGGGCTTCTTTCACTCAAATTATGTTTGTGAGTCTCCCCCCGGTTGTTGGTGTGGTTGTGATCCCTGCATTCTCATTGAAGTGTGGAGCATTCCACTGAGTGAACACACCACGTGTTGTTTATCCATTCAACTGCTGGTGGGTGTCTGGGTAGCTCCCAGCTTGGGGCTGTTATGAACAGTGCTGCCATGAACACTCTGGTACTTGTCTTTGGGTGAACACATGGATGCATTGCTGGTGGGGGTGGACGTGCTGGATCATAAGGTATGTGTGTGTTCACTTTGAGTAGATCTTGCCAAATAGTGCCCATAGTGGTCGGACGAACGTGTAGTCCCACTGGCAGTGTGTGTGAGAGAGCGTTCCCCTCCGACTCTCCCTGTAAGAACTAACATGCATGGAGTGTGCACTGTTGTGGGCTGAATTATGACCCCTCTCGTCATGTTTACATCATGAAGTTAGGTCATTAATGTCCCATCCTCCAGCCCTTGGTTATTGGAATAATGACTGTATTTGGCTTTGCAGTTTGGTGTTAAGGAGGGAGAATGGGCTTGGGAGGCGGAAGGTCTGGTTTGAACCCTGCGTTCCTGACCTCCTGCTGAGCAAATGTGGGCTAGTCCCTTAGATTCTGTGTGCCTGGGTCTCCTCATCTATAAGGCCTTCTTCGTGGGCTGATTGTGCATCTCCGGTGTGATAATGTATGGGAATATGCCTTGTAAACTGTAAAGTGCTGAGAAAATGGTTTCAGAGATTTTGTGAGTTGTGCTATGCATTTGCTGGGGACTGAACTGTATCCACCCCAGATTCATAGCCCTAACCTCCAGTGTGATGGTCTTTGGAAAGGAAGCCTTTGGGAGGTAATCAGGGTTATAGGGGGAATCTCCCACCACGTGAGGGCACAGCAAGAAGACAGCCATCTGCAAGCCAGGAAGAGAGCTCTCACGAGGAACTGACTCAGCTGGCACCTTGATCTTGGGCTTCCGGCCTCCAGAACACTGAGGAAGTAAATTTCTGTTGTTTAAGCCACCAGCCTACGGTATTTTGTTATGGCAGCCCAAGCAGACTAATACAGCATTGGCGCAACACAAAACTTCCTCTGTTTGCAGAACTTCATAGACACAGACAGCACACATCCTCAAAAAATTAAGATTCCTAAAGGACTGACTCTTTGGCAAGCATAAGTTCACAGGCTGGGCTGGGTGACCTGCCCCTCCAGTGGAAAATATATTGTACTAGTGTGTGTGCTTTGGGGCTGGGGCTCGAGAGGAGGCCAGTGTTTCTTTTCCCTGTTTGTCTCATGACCCAGGACTGTGGGCCGCTCCTGTCCTGGAGACTCAAGAGTAGGGAGATAATGAGGGGGCAGGGATACAGGTGAAGGGGGAGGATGGCAGAAGCTTTTTCCATTTTATGAAGATGCTCAGAGAGGCAGGTTTTGCTATTATCCCCATTTTACAGATGGGAGACTCAAGCTCAGAGACTTGACCAAAGTTGCTTAGCTGGTAAGTTGTAGGGCCCAGGACTGAAACCGGAGGCCTCTGGCTTACAGGTCTGTTGATTGCACAGTGTTAGTCTGGATAGGCTGGGTTAAGCTGCAGAAATAACAACGGAACCCAGATCTGAGTAGCTTATGGCAACAAAATTTCTTTTCTCTCTCATACTACGTGTTCATCATGGGTGGCTGGCAATGCTGCTCCCGTCCCTTCTCTCTGAACCCAGGCTGATGGAGCGGCCGCCATCTCCAATATTGCTGGAACTCTGGAGGGTCTCGCACTGGCAATTAAATGCTCCAACCCATAAGTGACATTCCTCATTTCTGCTCAAATTCATTGACTGGAATTAGTCATGTAGCCCCAACCAAGTACAACGGGGCCAGGGTGTTCATCCTACACGGGCCCAAAAGACAGAGGGGAAATATTATTGAGCAGCATTAATGCCCATCACAGAATGAATGACTGCATGAATGAAGAAATGAATAAATGTAATTAGAATTCCCATCTGAATTTGGCAGCTGTTGATGGATCCGAGAAAGAACAACATAGATTTGAAAGCGGCTCAGCATGAGGGCAGTGGGGCTCTTGGGGTCCTAACAATAGGTTTAAAAATCGTGCCCATGTACCAGTTCTTTCCCTCTCCATCGTTTACAGCCCCCCGTGCCTGTGTGTTCTCTCTTTCACCAAATCTCTCTGCCATTTACTGTGGGCAGCGGCCCCACCCTCCCCACACAGGCCCCATTCGGGGGTGATTGATGACCGCTGGACACACACAGATGGACACAGAGAGAAATTTCTATTTCTTCCCCGAGCCTTGGGCAGCTGTGGAGAGGGCAGTTTTTCATGTGAGTGTTAGCTCAGAGTCTTGCTCGGGCTCTGGAGCATAACTAAGCCCAGACAAGCTCTGTGAGATGAAGAATCAAGCGTTGTTTTTATGATGCCATGCAAAGCCTTCTTTTTCCTCCTAAAAAAGAAACTTATTTATTTCCGTGTGTGTACAGGTTTGCAGTAAGTGTGGAAGGATTAAGCCTTTGAAACTGTCGATTTATATCTATGAGTAATGTGAAGTCTTTGTCTTGGAGAGGAGAGAGCCTTCCAGATCAGGAAGAGTCAGGCCTCTTCGCTCACTCACTCAGTGGCTCAGTCGTTAAATATTAACTGAGCTCCTGTTGCCTGCCAGGCCTGGGGTCAGGGGCTGGGCTGCAGAGCTGATGTAAGAGGAGGCAGTGTCTGCCCTCTGTGAGTTTGTAATCCACAGGGTCCGTGCTGAGGGCAAAGAACTCAGGGACGCCGAGCCGGAAGTGGCGGGAGAGGCTTCATCGAGGAGGATGGAGGAACCAACCAGGTGAGGAGGACGATCGGGCAGAAAGAATGGCGTCGTGACAGGGGAGGTGGTGGCGAGGGCGTGGTGTAGGCGGGCTGCACCAGGCAGGCAGTGAAGAGGGTAAATGCCTGGGCTCTGGGTTCAAATCCCAGCCTCGACCGTCCTTGCTGTGTGGCCATCTGTAAAATGGGGAGAAAGGCTGTAACTCCCTCACGGGGGTGTTGTGAAGATTCAGTGTGTTGACGCACGTAGGAAGCCCGGAGCAGTGCCCAGTTTGTAGGAAATGTTCAGAAGCCAGGACCTGTTACTATGGGTGTGATGAGGCTCGAGTAGAGACAGGAAGAGGAGGTGGGGAGAGCTGATCCTGAATGGCAGGATGGGGAGTTGATGCTCTGACCCCCACTTGCAGAGTTTGGGGGTGCAAAGGATGTGCGGGTTTCCAGGGCCTGATCTGACCCTGGGAAGGGAGCCCGACTGGATGGTCCTGAGAGAAACCTTCCCCTCAAGGCAGAGTGGTCCCCTGGAAACCCCGGGGCTGACGGGGAGGTCCCGAGGGGTCAGTTGGAGGAGCTGTGGCCCGAGTCCCGGAGTCCGCAGGTGGAAACCCACAGAGAATGGGGGCTGGTTTCTGAGGAACCCACCGCAGAGCCCCCCTGTTGACTGTCCAGTGGAGGCTGAAGAGTGTGGTTGAGAAGCGGGCGGCCGTGTCTCTGCTGGGGAGGCCGCATGGAATGGGGTGGGGAGCCCTCGTGGGCTCTGGAGTGAGACTGGCTTAAACCCAAAGTCCAGGCAAAACCTGTGCAGCCGTGGTAAGCTGAGCCTCTGTAAAAGCGGGGTGATGACACCCATCCCGCGGGGGGTGTCTTGGAGTTCAATGTTGTATCTCTGTCCTTAAGGAGCTGAGAATATGGGGGTGCGGTCCAGGAAGAGAGATGATTAATCAAGCATTGGCAGTCAAGCGAGGTAAGGGGAAGGCAGGAGAAGTGTGACGGTCTCTGGGAACATAGAGGAAGGCTGCCTAACCCAGCAAGCAAATCAGAGCAGGCTTCCCGGAAGAAGGGGCCTTTATGCTGGGGATTCACAGGATGGCTAGAAGTTGGTCGCCAGGTGAAGAGGAGCAGGGAGAGTTCCAGGTCAGGAGCCAGCAGGGTTAAAGGCCTGGAGGTGAGAGATGGCCCCGCAGGATCGAGAGACCAAGGGTGTTCGGTGTGGTGGGAGCATGGAGTGCCGAGCTAAGAGTGTTGAGACAAGGCAAGAGGGAGTGAATCCATCAGAGACTAGAAGTGGTTTTGGGCCATTCTGAGGAGGCTGACCCAGACGGTGGCTCCTCCTAGATTCAGAAGACCGAGCTGCAAGGCTGCGCTGGGTCAGTCTTTAGCTGCGTGCCCTGGACAATTCACTTAACCTCTCTGAGTCTGTTTCCTTCCCTATAAAGTGGGGTTTCACGTGAGGACAAAGAGATGGAATGCATTCATTCATTCATTCATTCATTCAAACCAATATTTACTGAGTGACGCTGTGGGCCAGGGGCTGCTCTAAGCACTGGGGATTGTTCCAGAGTGTGAGGAAGGTCAAGTCCCTACTCTCATGGGGCTTACACATTAGTGGGGGACACAGATATAAGTGCTATGAAGGAAAATCAAGCAGGTGGGGCTAAAGGGTGGCAGGGTTGTACTGGATAGTCAGGGAAGGCTTCTCAGAGGAGGTGGCATTTGAGTGAATGACACGAGGGAGCAAGCTCTGTGGGATCCAAGGGAAATAACCATTACAGGTGATCCTCCTGTCGATGTACTACGTGTCAGGCAGGGTTCTAAAGGACTCACTCATTTAATCCTCGATACACCCTGAATGGTGAGCACAGTCATCACCACACCCCATTTACAGATGGCAGAACTGGGGCACAGACTTAAGGGACTTGCTCAGGTCCCAGGTTTTGAACCCAGGCAGCTGGCTCCCATAGCCACTGTCCTAACCACCATGCCACACTCCAGGCAGGCAGCCCAGGCTGGGATGAGCATCAGAGCGGGGCGAAGTTCTTCGTAGATTGTAGAGTCACACGTGAAGTGTTGTTATTAGTGTTATCTTCGGGATGTGAAGGGAGATCTATCTGTGCTCCTAGAACCCACGCCCTGTGGTCCACTGCTGCGGATTTCCTCCAGAACAGGGAGCATCAGAGACGCCCGTGGCCTCAGTTCCCTGCATGGTTCTCAGCAGGCTATATGGAAACAGAATATGCTGAGGGGTAGGGGGAAACGCTGGAAAACAAAAGGAACACCTGCATTTGCTCTTTGTAAAGGTAATACATCCACATACTGAAAATATGGAAGATAGAGAAAAGAAGGAAAATTACCCACATAGTCACCATTTAAATACAAGCACTGTGAGTATTTTGGAGTATTTCCTTTTATTCTTTTTCAAAAAGAGTGGGTGTTTTAGTTGTGTACAGCAGAAAACAAAGAACTCAGATGGTTTGGAATATATAGATGGTAACACAATGTTATTATGTGACAGGAAAATGTAGGATAATGCAATATCTACTTAACTTCCATATTCTCCAAAGTATTAGCTGTCCCAAATAACTCAGGGCAACAGATAGAGCCCTGTGGTAGATCACGACACTGGGCTTCAGGTTGGTCAGTTCTGTCTGGGATTACCAGCTTGATGGCCACCTGTGTTGTCACCTGGTTCTGTGGTCACCAAGCATTTTGATTGCATACCCCTCTTAGAAAAGAATTTTTTTTTGCTGAGGAAGATTGGCCCTGGGCTAACATCCGTGCCCATCTTCCTCTACTTTATATGGGATGCTGCTACAGCAGGGCTTGATAAGCAGTGTGTAGGTCCACGCCTGGGATTTGAATCTGCGAACTGCTACGCCACCAGGCCAGCCCCAAGAATTTTTTAGCATTTCCTCTCAATATAGGCATATTTATTTATAAATCATACCACTATCAATCTGTAGATTAAATATTAGTATCATATTACTAAAACGTTAGTGTAATATTCGTATAATATTTAACATATAGTTTAATTTGTTATTTTTATATAAAAATACAGATGCTCTAATATTTTCTTTTCACATTATTTCTTGGGTTACTTACATCTTATTGATTTAATCCAGTTTTGTAGACAGACATGGTATCCTGTTTCAGGGTGAAAAAAATGTGTTATTTAACATCAAACCTCGCCGTAGGAACTTTTGCCTTCGAACGGGGATTGGCACAGTCCATATCAGCAAGAAAATAAATCCTGATCTTCCATTTAGAGAGACAGGTTGGGGACCAAGAAGAGTGAAATTTCAAGGCTCTGCCAGGTGCTGTGTTGGTGGAGGACGCCCCACAGAGCCCATGGTCGTGCACTCTTTTGAGCCTTTGGACTGGATCCAGAATGCTCTGCAAAATACAAGTGAGAAAAGGTGAGCAGGGGCCGGCCCCGTGGCTTAGCAGTTAAGTGTGTGCACTCCGCTGCTGGCGGGCCGCGTTTGGATCCCGGGCGCGCACCGACGCACTGCTTCTCCGGCCATGCTGAGGCCACGTCCCACATACAGCAACTAGAAGGATGTGCAGCTATGACATACAACTATCTCCTGGGGCTTTGGGGGAAAAAAAGGAGGAGGATTGGCAATAGATGTTAGCTCAGAGCTGGTCTTCCTCAGCAAAAAGAGGAGGATTAGCATGGATGTTAGCTCAGGGCCGATCTTCCTCACACACACAAAAAATAATGAAAAATAAAAACATCAAAAAAAAAAAAAAAAAGAAAAGGTGAGCAGACTGGAGGGTGTGGGGGAGGAGGAGCCAACCACAGGCTGGACCTGGCTCACTTGCTGGGAGAAATACCAGGGGCAGGGCTGCCAACGACTTTTTTAAAAATTGTGGTAAAATACACATAACATAAAACTTACCATCGCAACCATTTTTAAGTGTATAATCCAATAGTGTTAGGTACCTTCACACTGTTGTGTAACCAATCTCCAGAACTCATTTGTCTCACAAAACTGCAACTCTGCACCCACTAAACAACAACTCCTCAATCCCCCTGCCCCCAGCTCCTGGCAGCCACCCTTCTACTGTCTGTCTCTATGAATCTGACTACTCTAGGGACCTCATGTAAGTGGAATCATACAGTATTTGTTCTTTTCTGACTGGCTTATTTCACTTAGCAGAATGTTCTCAAAGTTCATCCATATTGTGGCATGTGTCAGAATTTTCTTCCTTTTTAAGGCTGAATAATATCCCACTGTGTGTATACTACATTTTGTTTATCCACTCACCTGTTGATGGACACTTGGGTTGCTTCCACCTTTTGACTATTGTGAACAATGCTGCTATGAACACGGTTTCTAAAAATCCCTTTGAGACTCTGTTTTCTATTCTTTTGTGTATATACCTAGAAGTAGAATTGTTGGATCATATGGGAATCCTGTTTTTAATTTTTTGAGGACCCACCATACTGTTTTCCACAGAAATTGCATCATTTTGCATTCCCACCAGCAGTGCACACTCTGATCACTTGTAAAGAGAGTGAGGTCCACCATCAACGTTACATGGTTTCAGGGACACGGAAGCTCTCCATCACTAACAAACCTTCTGGATAGTCTTCTGCTTTGAGTGCGTGGTTTCGGGGACAAATCAGGCAGAGTTCCACATCTGAGTCAGAGAGAATAAAGAAGTGAGAAGGCGTGGGAATTGAAATGTGAGCGAGACAGAGCAGCACCAGAGCTGGGCTCTGGAGCATGACTGCCTCAGCTAGAATCCTAGCTCTGTGTTCTTGGGCCGGTCACTTAACCTCTCTGTGCCCAGTTCCATCGTCTGTAAAATGGGGATAATAACAATTCCTACCTTGTAGGGGGTTGTGAGAAGTAGGTGGTCTCATAGGCATCAATACACGTTAGCTGTCACTTTTGAGAGGAACAGCAGCTGGATTTGAAGCTACAATGTGGCCTTGAAAGTGATCACGAGAGCCTGAGCCCCCGAGAACTCAGGGATTCTGTGCTTGAGCCAGTTTTGTTCAAATCGGAAAGGACAGGACGACCTCAGCTGACCAGCCGAGTCCCTGCATGAGTCTTCTTTCCCGACACGACGGAGCCCCCGACTACCGCGTGGAGAGCGCATGAGAGGGCTCGGCCATTCTTGCTGGGAGGGAGCCAGGCTTCCCCTCCGCGTGCAACTCCGCAGGGCCTCTTCCATAAGTGTGAGTATTTGTGAAGTGCTTCACAGATGACAAAGCCCCTGGACAGCCATTATCTGATTTGATGATCACAACAACACTGTGACCCTTTCAGAGGAGAGCAAGAGTGGGAGAGAGTAAGAGAGGAGAAAAGGGCAGAGACCAGTACTGCTGAAATGCTGAGACTGGCTCTTCTTACTTTTATTTTATTTTATTTGTTTGTGTTTTCACTAGGAGCCTGGGTCTTTTTGACACAGACTTCTACGTGCTTCCAGCAGTCCGTGGAGAAGCAGGCCCTCCGCGTGCGCAGGCTGGGACAATCGCTGATGCGGCTCCTAGCACGGAGGGGTGGACCCTGGGGCGGGGCGCTTGCTGCCCTGACCAGGAACAACGCTGGGCTGCAGGCCTGAGGCTGCGTCTTTGCCAGGAGTGGGGGCTGAGGCGCCCCGCCTGGCCTCAGCCAGGTTAGCCACGGAGATCCGGGCTTGCCGTCCTCACAGAAGTTCTTGAGTAGTCACTTTATGAGACAGACGTTAATCTGATCCCATCTCACAGTGGAGGAAACTGAGTCTCAGAGAAGTTTGCACCTGTGAGTAAGTGTTGGCACGATGTCCGTCTGACCGCAGAGTGTGACCCCTACACTCCACGCAGAGAGGAAGCGTGCTCAGGGAGGCACAGCCTACCAGAGAGGATCATGGAAAACTACTCAGTTGCCATCACTCAGACCCAAAGGGCAACAGAAAGAAAAACAAATTTAAAAACCCTCCAAAATTTGTCATTTGCATGGATTTATCCTGCTTTAAACAATAGTTGAAACATAGCCTGAAAGACTGTTTCCCAAAAAGGGCAACAATATTCTGATTAGTCAGGGATCCCCGAGAAGCCGAGGACTGTTGTTTCCAAGGAGCAGCCTTCGGACTCGCAGATGTGCGGGGTAAGAGCTGAGGGGGTGCAGGGAGACAGAGGCAGAGCCGGAGGAAGAGCGCGGTGCCGGGGCTGAGCAGACACCAGGCGTAACTCTTCCCGAGGGGCAACGACAGACTCTCATCACTCGGCTCGTCCCAACATGCCCCGCGGCACAGTTAAGTAAGTGGCGGCTCTGGAAAAGGCCATTTCCCTCCAAGACGATAAAACGGAAAAATGGAGATGCCGTATTCACGGCAAAGAATCAAATGTGCAGAGGCTTCCATGGAATTTATAAATCAGTTACTGGGAACATTAAAACGCCTCTTGCTGCATTTAATCTCCGGCTTCCTTTCCTCTCTCTTTCCAAATACCTAACACATCGCTCTTTTTTACTGGCTCTGGTGGACTCTTCAATGAAGTCTGTTCCTATTTCAGAATAAATATATGTGTATTCTCGTCTCTGACTCAACTTGACTGTAAAACAAGCAATGATACATGCTCACTCTGGGTCTCCAGATAAATCTGAGGGCAGGCGGTTCTGCTTGTCTTGGGGCTGGGATCCCCCGGGAGCAGGAAGCACAGCTGTGCTGAGCACGACGCCTGCCCAGCATCCCACATGATCACGCGAGTAGGAGCACTGGGAGGGAAGGCCAGGCCGAGTGTGGTCTGGACAGAGGCAAGGCTGGTCCAGTAAAGACAAGTGTCCCTGAGACACTCATATCATAACAGCTAGTGCTTACCTAGACCCTCCCTGGGCCAGGCACTGTTCTAAGCACATTACAGTTATTGACTCAATTTCACCCTCACAATAACCCTGGTGCTATTATGATCCCATATTACAGAGGAGGAAATGGAGGCACAGAGGAATCAGCTTGCCCGATTTCATGCAACCAGTAAGAGGTAGAGCTGGGGTGTGGACCCAGGCGGTCTCATCCTGGCAGCAGGGCTCCTGTGCCATGCTACACGGCCCTAAGCCGGCCAGTTTCCCCGTTTACCACAGTTCTGGGAGGATTAAGGGATGCTCTTTGTAAGAAGAGGGCAGAGCTGATGCGAGCTCCCAATCTGGTTATTCCCAGGACATCTGTTTGCTGGGCAGGTATGTTGTGGGCTGTTTCTGAAACGGAGTAATGCCCACCCTTTAAAACACCTTTGGTCAAGTCCTAGGTGAGGCTTCCGCTAGAGGGTTCAAGTGCAGACAGCTGAGGTGGCGCCTCCCCCTTTACTCCAGAGAGGGCAGCCCGGGAAGGTTGCCTTGGGAAGAAGCCTGGGTCTGGAGATCCAGAGGACAGAGACTTTCCCCTAAGCCTTTGGGAAAGCTTGACTCAGAAAAGAGGAGGCGACGTGGTCTGAAGGCAGAGGCTGGGCTGAGGTCCATCTCGAGATGCCTATGACACATGGGGGTGATGAGGAAGTGCTTCAGAACCTGGGTACCTGGCAACACCCCAGCTGGTGAACGCACATCCCCGCCTCAATTTCAGCTTTTGGGGCTTCCTTGAAAGGTTCTCCCCACCTCCTGGAGAACATCTGTGTGTGGCCCTCACCGTCCAGGACATCCAGACCCTGCTAGACCCGGTCTTTACCCTACAGATAAGTTCTCTCTCTCATCCTTTCCTGATATTGGTCCAAGCGGGCATCTTGATGGTCCCCTTCCGGCCCATACCACACGCCTGCCCAGGCTCTTGCAATATGGAGCCTCAGCTTGAGCCGAGTGCCCTGGAGTCCCCTTGTCCAGAGCGGGCAGTGGGCAGTCCTGGTCTGGCACCCCTAGGGGGGTTGTCTGATCTCTCTGAGCTTAGTTGGACTTGACATCTGGGCTCCCTTCATCTTCTAAAGAGGTGGCTATGAGACCAAATGAAAACATCACAGGGGATGGCAGGAATTCTTCTGTGTGGCCAGTGCGGGGGTGTGTGGTGAGAGGCCCATCAGGAGAGCCAATGACCTCACCTGTGGGGTCTCTTCCCACCCTGAAATCCCACAGTCCTTAATGGGAATTTAAGTGGAAATGTAGATTAAAGATGACAGGATAGTGTGTTGGATGACAACCTCTAGCTAAACAGATGAGTTGTGAGTAAGGAAAAAAGACAATAGTGAAGCCAGAGTGGGTTCACCGGAAACAAACTTGCCAAAGAATCTCCCTGAGGGAATCGGTAGCCCGTTCTAGCGTGAAAATATGTCCCTAATTGCACAGTTGGACAGCACTTCCCAGTTTGTATGCATTTTCTTTTACTATTATCTCTTATTCCTCCTCTCTCACAACAGTCTTGGGACATAGGCAGGGAAGTGTAACATCCCCATTTTGCAGAGGAGAAAATGGAGAGAGGAGGTGGAATTCCCAGGCTCACACAGCTGAGTTATGGAATGTGGACCCAAACTCGGCTCTGCTATCTCTGCATCAGGACCCTTTCTGTGACTCCGCATGGTGTAGCTTGATTTTAGCAAAACACTTGACAATTTGCTTGATCTCCTTGAGGAGCAGAGAGAGAAGTGTCACCGAGGGGGTGGGACATGTGGCGGGTTGAACATCAATCCCCTTGGCTATCTGATGGCTGCATGGGGGGTCTCTGGAGCATGCCCGCCACAGGCCCTTTGTACAGGAACTACTTCCATGAGACAGAGCAGTGGGATCAGACTCCCCGATACCACAATGCTAGGAGGGGCAGCTAATACACTGGGTGGGAGAACTGAGTAGCAAACAATCGAGAACGTTTGCTGTATTGGAGAGGGTGTGGGCTGTGGCGTCAGACCAGCTGTGGGACCTTGGGCAAATTGCTTAGCGAGAGCAGACGCTCATCGAATCCCCTTCCCTCTCCTTTCATCTGGCAAGGAAGAGGCAAGATTGCTGTCTTCGTATGTCTGAAGCTCCGTCCTAATAAAGAGGGCGCTGTCTGCACCAATAGCCTAGTGGTTACAGCTTAGACCCTGGAGCCCGACTGCCTGGGTTCACAGATCTAGGGCAAGTTACAGTCTCTTTCAGTGCCCCTTCTGTAAAACAGAGATGACAACAGCACCCATCTCACAGGATTGTGGGCACTTACAGTGGCATTTACAATGGTAGCCAGCACACAGCACACGCAGTGAGTATTTTCTATTGTGGTTATTATTGTTCTGTGGCCCCAAAAGGTAAAATGGGGCCCAATGCTGTAACTTATAAGGAATCAGATTTTTATTCTGTGTAGGTGAGAACTGTTCACATCCCTCTCCTGCTGAACACCTTTCAATTCCACTTTATTGTTCTTAGGAGAAAAACGGACAGCCTTAACGTGGCCTCCACGGCCCTGCTCACATGGCCCTTGACTCATCTTGAACCCTTTGATCCATTGCTCACCCTGCTCCGTCTGTATCTACAATGGACTACAAAAGACCTACAATGTCTTTTATGCACAATACCCCCTGTCTCCAGCCTCAGGACCTTTGCACATGCCGTTTCTTTTGCCTGGAACACTCTTCTCTCCTTTTTTTGGCTAATCTCTACCAATCCTTCAATTTTCAACTTAAGTATCATTTCTTCAGGGAAACCTTTCCAGATCCTCCAAGCAAAGTTAGTCCTCATTATACATTCTCATAGAACTCTGTTCTCCTCCGTAACAGTGAGATTTATTATTATTACTCCGTAACAGTAGTAATTATTAGTATAATTATCTAATGTCTACCTTTCATGAGGGTAGGAACAATATTCATCTAACTCACCTATATCCTCAGCTCCTGGCACAGTGCCTGGCACGTGGGATGCACTCAGGAACCATTTGTGGGTTGAATGAATGCACTTCCTCATAGGCATAGCACAACAGGGCTGCCTCTGGGGGCCGAGAGATCCCTCACTGGGGATGTGGGACCAAAGCCTGGGACACGAGGGGCTGAAGAAGCCCAGAGGTGAGCTGAGGCCTCCTGCTTCCTCCAGGGAGAACTCATTTTCTGGTGATGGAACAAAGGCACCAAGCTTCAAGCTCTAAGGCTGCAAAACTTGCAAGACACCAGCTGACATTGATGGGGGCTGAGATTTGATGATCTCTGCAGGGAGGGTGTCAGCTCCTGGGGAAAAGGGACCCAGGGGACACACCCAAGTGGGGAAGGAGAAAGGAAGATGGCTGCGAGTGAGGAGCAGTGGTCTCTCCTCGGGAGCTGCAAGAGGGTCATGGCTTGGGCACAGCTGAACTCCCGGGTTGGCGCACACGTTTACAATCCACCAGCGTGCAGCGTCTGGGGACTCCCGCGTTATTTATTTATTTTCGAGCTAGCTCTGCCTTAACTGTCTACAGAGTGGCCCTTCCATCGCTGGGTGACCAGAACACCAGCCCTTCCACTGCCCCCCTCCTGCAGGGCGGGCGGAGTTCAGAGTCCCAGATCCCACAGATCAGTCCTGGGCCAGGAATCACATTCAGGATTGGGGCGATTTTCTTCCTCATCAAGAGACAAATCCCTCGGAGGACTGCCTGGTTATTTTTGAGTCTTCTGCTTGCCGTCTTATCCCTCATTTCCAGGAATCGCATTGGCACCTGAGGCTCTTGCAAGTAGCAATTTACTAGAACAAAATCAAATCCCTAGTCAGATTCAAAAAGCAATGAAATAAATAGAATTGCATACTTCGTTTTGCATCAGGACGGTGGGGACACACCCACGCCCGGCTTGAAAGCAACTTGTTTGCTGTCCTCTCAAAGAGACACCGCTGATCAGTCAATCAGCCCCTTTCAATTAAACTCGGGAGCACAGGGGAAAAGACAGAGAACAAAAGCTCCTTTTCTCCTTCCAGGAGTCTTTGAAGCCAGCTGTTCCTATTTCTTCAATCTGCAGACCCCCCGCTCCCATCCTCTGAACCTTTCTCTTGCTTGTTTTCCTTGGGAAATATTCAGTAGGAAAGGAACATCTGGAAACACAGGTTTCCATGGAAAAGACAGCAGGCCGGGCTTTGTTCTCAACTCCACTTGACGGAGACGAGCCTTTCTGATGGTGGCAGGGAGCCATTGTTGGGGTCACGCGGCGCTGGGAGCCTCCTCTGCCTTCCAGCTCTTTCCCTTTATGCTGCGCTAGTCCACACGCTAACTGCCCCCTAGACCTGGCTTTATCTCAGCAGGACACAGAGAACTGGGCCCAGGGCTTCCCTGGTTGTTCCAGAGTCTCCAGCCTCTGCTCCATCCCCACGCCACACCGCTGACCTCTATGGACCGGGAATATGATTTCAGCTCTGTTCATCTATGGCTCTGGGGCAGCTGCTCGGGCTCTGGCAGTCAGTAGGGCCGAGGTGGCTATTTTCTCATTTGGGATCCAGAGAGAGAGCGGGGCAGACCTTGGAGATGGTACAGTCCAGGTCCCTCCTTTAGAAATGAAGACCCACAGGCCCAGAGAAACTCATTAGCTCGCCCAGGGTCACACAGTGAGTTAGACACCGGGCCTTCCGGCTCCGGTTCGGTGCTCTGTCCATAGATCCCAAGAGTTGAGCCGGCCCTTGTGAGCCAAGTCCTTGGTAGGGGAAGTGGAATGAGATGTCTGGCAGAGCTGAGCTCTGTGGCAGAATGACAAATGGCCCCCTCGCATTGCTAGGAAGTGGGTTCTGGGAACAAGGGCAGCTGGTGAACCATTTATCCACCTCCCAGTCAGCGACGAGGCTGGCAGTGGGGGAGTAAGAGAGAGCAGGGGGCGTAAAGGCTACGGGCTCTCCAGCTCATTACTGGCCGAGACTGCTGTCGGGGTGGACCAGTGCTTCAAACCTGAGGCCTGTTTGTCCCAAAGGCCAGGGCTATGCGGATAACATCCTTCTAATTTAAATTGCATTGAAATCAGAGCCTTTCAATTTATGTTAATTGCAACTTTGAGCCTTGCAATTTTGTGTGTGTGTGTGTAATTTTTTAAAGGTGTAATATACAGGATGTGGTAAGACAGGAATTCTCACACATGGGTGATGGAAGAATAATTTTTTAGAGGACATTTGGCGAGTGTCTATGAAAGCCTGAAAATATTTATACTCTTTGTCTTAGGAATTCTATTTCTAGAAATACACCCTAAGAAAATGATCAGAGAAAGAGACAAAGATGTTTATAGCAATATTAAATTAGATTCGGTCTTAACACCCTGCAGTTAAGATACATAGTAAACTGTGGTATATCTGTTTGGTAAATTATTATGAATTATTTAAAAATGATGTAAAGAATTCTAATGATAGAAGAAATGCTTATGATATAAAGTCAAATGAAGAAATAGGGCATATAACTGTCTATACCTATATTTCAACTGTTTTATCCATTTATATTTTCATCTCTTTTTTAATCTCTACATAATCTTGGAAAGAAGGGCAAGGAGTCATGTCAAATGTTTATAGCAGTTTTTCTCTGGAAGGAGGGGATTTGGAGTGATTTTAAACACCTTCCCAAATTTTCCATGTTGGTTGTGTGTTATTTTTTATGATTGCAAACATGTAGCAGCTGGGCTGGGGCTGAGACGTGGGTGTTTCTGACGGCAGAGGTAGTGACAACCTCTCTTTCTCCCAGTTTTCTGGTCTCCAGGAGGCCTGCAGCCCTTTGACTGGTGTTCAGATGTGTATGGCTGTGTCTGGCGAGCCTGGGCTGGCATTCTGACCAGCCCCCACCCCCCCCCCACCAGATGGCAAGAGGCCCCAGGAGAATCTAGCAGAGCGAAACAGTGCTGAGCTGAGGAAGGCTGTTCTGAGAAACAGTATGGTGGCTGTTACTTGCAAGTCTCCCCTCCTCCCACCTGTTGTTCCAGTCACCATGGCAACTTGTGTGCACCCTGGGAAGAGGGATGCTATTATCAGAAAGTGCTGTAACTCCCAGGGGCCCAAGTGGCCCAGCTGTGGGGCCCCTGTGGGCGTAGGAAGGTCAGTGGAGGGGGCGTGAGTCTTAGCCACTGCAGTGGTGACAGTGAAGCAAGAATGGAGGGGTATCAGAGGGGGACCTGGGCCTGGGGCAGGGGAGAAGTGGGCAGCAGACGGTTCGATGTCACTAGCAGAGAGGGTAGGAAGGGCAGGGCACTGAGCCGGACGCCAGGATCCCAGTGCACAGGATACTGTGAGAGCAAGATGGGAGGAGGGAACTGGGGAAGCTGTGACCTATATGTGCCCAGCGGAGGGGAGGTCTGAGGACCTGTGGGTTACAAACACAGCTGTGGAGGGGGCACCCAGTGGCCACAACCTGTCTGTGTATCAGTCGTGACATTCTGTATAGTGAAAGGACCAGAATAGAGTAGGAATTACAAGCTCAAGTTCAATGTGCAGACTCCATATTTCATGGGGTCAAAAAAATTGGATACCTTTAGGCAGATCCTACCCTCTAATTGCCACACACCACACCCCTCCCTACTGTCTCACACCAGGCCCACTTCACTTATTTATATCACCTGCCAGAGCCCTGGACCTCTCTGAGTTTGCAGCCCCTGCGTGGATGTTCTCTAAGGACCTTTCCAGCTGTCGTATTAACAAAGCACTTCCACAGTCCTTGTCTCACTCCTACCCGCCATGCCACCCCTGCACACTGGAGCTGCACTGAGAACCGTTTGCCGTTCTCCAAATGCGCCTGCTTCCCATTTGCCTTTGCCTGGGCTGCTCCACCTGCCTGTGTGCCCTTCCAGCCCGGTGACCTCGCTCTTGTCTTCAGGGTTTTTCAGCATCATGACGTCTTTCCTGATCCCTCCATGCAGCCCAAGCATTCCTGTCTTTGTGTCCCCCTTTGACCGGGCACTGTGATGAGTTGTCCTCGTCTGTCTCCTCTGAGGCCCAGGAGCAGAGCATGGCCTACGTTCCGCTCAGTGCTGAGGAGTGAAGGTGTTGTATCCCATTTGACTGCTGAGAGATCACAGGCTCAGAGAGGTTCAGGCAGTTGTCTAGGGTCACACAGCTCATAAGAGAAGCAGAGCTGGCACCAGAACTTGGGTCTTCTTCCTTCAAATGTCCACTGGTCTTTCTATGCCCCAGTTGTCACAACTGGTGGGGAAAATCCGGGATGTTTTAAATTTTTTTTTAATTGAAGTCGTAATAGTTTATAACTGTGAAATTTCAGTTGTACGCTATTGTCAGTCACCATATAGTTGCACTCCTTCACCCCTTCTGCCGACCCCCCAACCCCCTTCCCCTTGGTAACCACTAAACTGTTCTCTCTGTCCGTGTGTTAGTTTATCTTCCACATATGGGTGAAATCATACAGTGTTTGTCTTTCTCTGTCTGGCTTATCTCGCTTAACATAATACTCTCAGGGTCCATCCATGTTGTTGTAAATGGGACAATTTTGTCTTTTTTTATGGCTGAGTAGTATTCCATTGTATATATATACCACATCTTCTTTATCTGCTCATCAGTCAAGGGACACTTGGGTTGCTTTCACTTCTTGGCTATAGTGAATAATGCTGCAATGAACATAGGGGTGCATGAGCCTCTTTGGATTGTTGATTTCAGGTTCTTTGTATAAATACCCAGTAGTGGGATAGCTGGATCATAGGGTATCTCTATTTTTAATTTTTTGAGAAATCTCCATACTATTTTCCACAGTGGCTGTACCAGTTTGCATTCCCTTCAGCAGTGTATGAGGGTTCCCTTTTCTCCACATCCTCTCCAACATTTGTTATTTTTTGTCTTGGTGATTATAGCAACTCTAATGGGTGTAAGGTGATATCTTAGCGTAGTTTTGATTTGCATTTCCCTGATGATTAGTGATGTTTGAACATCTTTTCATGTGCCTATTGGCCATCTGTATATCTTCTTTGGAAAAATGTCTGTTCATATCCTCTGCCCATTTTTTTGATCGAGTTGTTTGTTTTTTTGTTGTTCAGTTGTGTGAGTTCTTTATATATTATGGAGATTAACCCCTTGTCAGATATATGATTTGCAAATATCTTCTTCCAGTTGATGACTTGTCTTTTCGTTTTGATCCTGGTTTCCTTTGCCTTGCAGAAGCTCTTTAGTCTGGTGAAGTCCCATTTGTTTATTTTTTCTTTTGTTTCCCTGTCCGAGTAGACATGGTATTCGAAAAGATCTTTCTAAGAGTGATGTCAAAGAGTGTACTGCCTACATTTTCTTCTAGGAGTTTTATGGTCTCTGGTCTTCCTTCAAATCTTTGATCCATTTTGAGTTTTTTTTGCATGGTGAAAGATAATGGTCTACTTTCATTCTTTTGCATGTCTGTCTGTCCAGTTTTCTCAGCACCATTTATTGAAGAGATTTTCCTTTCTCCATTGTATGTTCTTAACTCCTTTGTTGAAGATTAGCTGTCCATAGATGTGTGGGTTTATTTCTGGGCTTTCAAATCTGTTCCATTGATCTGTGTGTTTGTTTTTGTACCAGTACCATACCGTTTTGATGACTATAGCTTCACAGTATATTTTGAAGTCAGGAATTGTGATGCGTCCAACTTTGTTCTTTTTTCTCAGGATTGCTTTAGCTATTCGGGGTCTTTTGCTCCACATGAATTTTAGGATTCTTTGTTCTATTTCCATGAAAAATGTCATTGGGATTCTGATTGGGATTGCATTGAATCTGTAGATTGCTTTAGGTATTATGGACATTTTAACTATGTTTATTCTTCCAATCCATGAGCATGGAATATCTTTCCATTTCTTTATGTCATGAATTTCTTTCAATAATGTCTTATAGTTTTCATTGTATAGATCTTTCACCTCCTTGGTTAAATTTTTTTTTTTTTTTGTGAGGAAGATCAGCCCTGAGCTAACATCCATGCCTGAGCTAACATCCATGCTAATCCTCTTTTTGCTGAGGAAGACTGGCTCTGAGCTCACATCTATTGCCAATCCTCCTCCTTTTTTTTTCCCCAAAGCCCCAGTAGATAGTTGTATGTCATAGTTGCACATCCTTCTAGTTGCTGTATGTGGGAGACGGCCTCAGCATGGCCGGAGAAGCGGTGCGTCAGTGCGCGCCTGGGATCCGAACCCCAGCTGCCAGTAGTGGAGCACACGCACTTAACCGCTAAGCCACGGGGCCGGCCCCCTCCTTGGTTAAATTTATTCCTAGATATTTTATTCTTTTCGTTGCGATTGTAAATGAGATTGTGTTCTTGAGTTCTCTTTCTGTTAGTTCGTTATGAGAGTATAGAAATGCAACTGATTTTTGTAAGTTGATTTTGTAGTCTACAACTTTGCTGTAGTTGTTGATTATTTCTAATAGTTTTCCAATGAATTCTTTAGGGTTTTCTACATATAAAATTGCGTTGTCTGCAGACAGCGAGACTTTCACTTCTTCGTTGCCTATTTGGACTCCTTTTATTTCTTTTTCTTGCCAAGTCTGGTGAAAACCTCCAGTACTATATTGAATAAGAGTAGTGAGAGTGGGCACACTTGTCTTGTTTCTGTTCTCAGAGGGATGGCTTTCAGTTTTTCTCCATTGAGTATGATATTGGCTGTGGGTTTGTCATATATGGCCTTTATTATGTTGAGGTACTTTCCTTCTATACCCATTTAATTGAGAGTTTTTTTTTTTTTTTTGTGAAGAAGATCAGCCCTGAGCTAACATCCGATGCCAATCCTCCTCTTTTTCCTGAGGAAGATTGGCCCTGGGCTAACATCCGTGCCCATCTTCCTCTACTTTATATGGGACGCCGCCACAGCATGGCTTGACAAGCGGTGCATCGGTGTGCGCCTGGGATCTGAACCTGTGAACTCTGGGCCACTGAAGCAGAGTGCGCACACTTAACCTCTGTGCCACCGGCCCGGCCCCCTATTGAGAGTTTTTGTCATAAATGGATGTTGGATCTTGTCAAATGCTTTCTCTGCATCTATTGAGATGATCATGTGGTTTTTATTCCTCATTTTGTTAATGTGGTGTATTGCATTGATTGATTTGCGATGTTGAACATCCCTGCGTCCTTGGAATAAGTCCCACTTGATCATGGTGTATGATCTTTTTAATGTATTGCTGTATTCAGTTTGCCAATATTTTGTTGAGGATTTTTGCATCTATGTTCATCAGCGATATTGACCTGTAATGTTCTTTCTGTTTTTGTTCTTGTCTGGCTTTAGTATTAGGGTGATGTTGGCCTTGTAGAATGTGTTAGGAAGTGTTCCATCTTCCTCGATTTTTCGGAATAGTTTGAGAAGGATAGCTGTTAAATCTTCTTTGAATGTTTGGTAGAATTCTCCAGAGAAGCCATCTGGTCCTGGGCTTTCATTTTTTGGGAGGTTTTTGATTGCTATTTCAATCTCTTTGCTTGTGATTGACCTATTCATATTCTCTGTTTCTTCTTGATTCAGTTTTGGGAGGTTGTATGAGTCTAAGAATTTATCTATTTCTTCTAGATTGTCCAGTTTGTTGGCATATAGTTTTTCATAGTATTCTCTTATAATCCTTTGTATTTCTGTGGTATCCATTGTAATTTCTCCTCTTTCATTTCTAATTTTATTTATTTGAGCCTTCTCTCTTTTTTTCTTAGTGAAGTCTGGCTAAGGGTTTGTCAGTTTTGTTTATCTTCTCAAAGAACCAGCTCTTTGTTTCATTGAAGGATGTTTTAATTTTTTGAAAGGGACAGGGCAATAGATTAGTGATGGCAAATAATGCATATGGCCGATATATACCTTTTTCCACAGAGATGACTGAGTGGGTGCTATTCAGAAAACACATCTGAATTACTTCTTTTCCTAGAAAGCTGGTTTCCTCCTGTGGGCATCCTCTTCTGCACTGGGAAAGTCCCTGTTGAGTCAGGACCCCCGAGGAGTTGGCTGAGCACAGTGGCATTGATCTGTGTCAGGCGCTGGGAGGAGGGATTCCTGTTTAGTCATGTGGGCACAGACTCTGCAGCCAGACTGCATGGTTCAAATCCCAGCTCTGCCGTGTGACTTTGGACAAATTACTTAACCATTCTGTGCCTCAGTTTCCTTATTTGTGAAATGCATGTGACAATAGTTCCTAGTCTCATAGGGTTGTTGAGAGGATTAAATGATTCAATCCATATAAAGTGCTCACACTAGCCCCTGGCACACTGTAAGCTTTTATCTAAGTGCTTATGCCATTATTATTGTCATTTTGCCCTGGGATGTGGGTGAAAGGGCACCAGAAATCAGGAGACCTGGCTCCTGATCAGGCCCTACCCTCAGCTGCTCCTTCCTCTCTCTGTGGGGCAAGAGGCGGGATGGGTGGGATCCACGGTCTTGGGGATTCTTCTAGTGCGTTAGCCAGCAGTTCTCTTCTCTGTTGCTTCTGTGACTGCGCTGGGGCTAAGCCTCTCGAGTAGATGGAAGGATGCGGGAAGCTGAGTCACTCCCACCTCCGGCTTCTTCCTAATGAGCCACCAGTTCCCTCCGTGTGGGTGTGGGGCAGCCTGGGCCCCATCTGGCCTGAGAGGCTGGTGCTGACCCTGCTCTCCAGGCGCCAGCTCACCTCCAGCAAGTGTTTCCCAAGTGCCGACAGCCTGTCTCCTGCGGGCATGTGGGGGCCAGGGCTCCTGTCCTCAAGGGAATCAAAGTCACTTAACACTCCTGGGCTGAGGCCAGAGGAGTGAACCTGTGAGGAGTGAGCAGAAAAGTGCAGTTGTCCGCTGGGGTGTAAAGTGCCTGGACCAGCACCTCCCGGGCTGGCAGGATGGCCCCAGGGGAGGGAGATAATCCTCCAGGCACTGACCAGGACCCTTTGGTGAGGCTGGGATGTGGGAGGTGGGACGCAGAGCCCACTCCTCCTCTGGTTTCAAGCCTGTCTCAGAACATCAAACGCACGTGTGTTCTACGCCCTCCTCCGGGTGTGGTCTCAAAAGATGCTTTAAGCACCTTATTCCAAGGCCCTGGAATGTCAATTATGGGGCTCCCTGTGGGGCTTTTCAGTGTTGCCCACCTTCACACCAGCCCCCTGGACTTCCCACTGCCTGAAGGAGGCTCCATAAGCCCAGCTTTGGCCAGCTGCAAAGCTGGTGGGGGCCCAGAGCCCGGAGGCCCTCTGGGGCCTGTGCACAGGGCTGTCTTTGAGATCCTGGGCCAGTGAGCTGCCTGCTCAGAGATGAGCAAGGGGGGCCAGTCCCTGCCTTTCTGAACCTTCAGATTTCCCACCATCTGCCTAGTCGGACCTCCTGTTTAAATTCTCCACTTGTCTCTCTTTCCACAAAATAATTAGCATCATTTGTTCCTAGAGCTCGCTTGGCGACATTTGTCATTGTAGGAGCTTTCAGCGCGGCTTGCAGAAATTTCCATTTGATGCAAAGTTGAAAATGGCATAAGTGGGACTCTGCGGGGGGCCCCCTCACTTCTGCTTGCTCACCAGCATCTGGCGCCTCCATCGGTTCCCTCCCACCCGTTTCTTTGTTGCTTTCTGAGCGAGGATGACAGGGGGAGTGGAGGGCATTGTGGTGAGAGGGGATGCTGTCCTCCGGGGACACGTCGGGAAGGAGACTCAGGAGGGGGAGCCCGCCCGGGAGCGAGGGGGAAGGAGAAGGTTCTGAGTGCTGCAGCCACCTCGGCCCTTCCCACAGGGCTGGAGCTTTGGTAGGGAAACGATTTATGTGCCGAGCTGCGAAGGAGCGCACATAAACCCAGTCCCAGCTCAGGCATGAAATTGCTGCAGAATAATTCTCGGTCGTATTTGCGGTAGGAAACTGACAGCGCTACGGCAGAGCAGCCTGCTCCCTGCCAGAGCGGCTCAGAGCCCTTTGGCTTTTCCTGAGAACAGTCGCTCTCACTCTGAGAACCTGGGACTCTAGTGTGAGTCAGTCTATCTGTTCCCGGCCAGTCTCCCAGCTCTCCCGTGGGGAATGAACGCCGGGCAAGCGAGTCCCTGAAATCATGCCTCACGCTCTCTGGGCTGCAGAACCCTCTCATGTATGTGGTCTTCTTTGATCCCCCAAACCACTTGTCAGGTGGGCATTAAGGTCTATCTGAGATAGACGGAGGTGGAGGGACCTGCTTTGTGATTCTGTGCCTCTCTTTGCCCATCTGTAGAATGGCCAGGCTGGACGAGATGCTGTCTGAGGGGCTGTCCACATTCGGTCTCGCCCACGTGGTGTGCACTGGGACTGAGGGGTTTTACTCCTGTGCTGGTCCACAGGGCGGACCCTTCACTAGCCAGTGCAGGTGGGTACTGGGCCATGGCAAGCTGCATGGCGTGGAGGGATGCTTTGGTCCGAGATGTAAGAGAGACCTGGCTTCAAGCCCTGGTTTGGCCCTTTTTTAGCTGTCTGGCCTTGTCACTTTACTTGGCTGGATCTCAGGTTCCTTCTCAGCCACAAAGTGGGGTCCTAATCCCTTTTCTGTCTGCCTTGCTATAGGGTGAACATCAAATAAGATAGTCGATATGAAAAGAAATGCCTTGTGGACCAGATAGAGGTAAAGGCGGTGTTCGATTCTTTTGTGAGAATGACATATGCAAATTGTACAAAGTTCAAACATTGCAAAAGGATGATGAAAGATAAACTTCACTCTCATTCTGACCCTGGTCTCCCAGTTCTGCTCCCTAGATACAACCCATTGTTAATTTCCTGTGTGCTCTTCCTTAGAGATTCTCTATATGCCAAATATACATATGAAATGTGACATATAAAGTGTATATGCATATATATCTCTCATATATGGATGATTTTTAGGATTTTTAGGAATATTTGTTCAGCAAATATTCCCTCCCCTCCTCCTCCCAGTAGCATACTTCCTGGTCCCGTCGATGTTGGGCTCGGCCATGACCTGCTCAGGCTAATGGGATGTTAGTAGGTGTGACATGAGTAAAGATTTGAAATATGCTTACTTGATGGAGCTCTCCTCTTATGCTTCTGCTGTGATCATGAGAGGAACATGCCCCAAGGAGATAGCTGGTCCTAGAAGAATGGGAGACACGTGGATCATAGCTGCTCCAGCTTCTCTATAGTCTCCCAGTCTGAAGAAGTAGAGCTGCCACAACTGATTGCACCTTTGAGCCTGATAATAAATGCTTCATGTTGTATGTCACTGAGTTTTGGAGTTGTTTGTTATGCAGCAATAGCTGACTGATACAATGTACATGTCCATTAAAAAAAAACCAAATGGAGGCACACTATATACACTATTACGCACCTTGCTTTCTTCACATAATATATGTTGGAAAAAATATGTGTTGGAAATTGTTCTATATTGGCACATGAACATGTTTCCCATTCTTTTTAATGGCTGTATAATATTCCATTGTGGAGCATGTTCCTTACTGATGGAAATTTAGGTTGTTTCTGTCTTTTCCTATTACCAAAAATACTGTAATGACTCACAATTATATTTGTAGGAAAAATACCTAGGAGGAGAAATTACTGGATCAAAGAGTATGTTCAAAGAAGTTGAGCCAATTTACACTCCCACCATCAGTCTATGTTAACTGCTATTTCCCCACAGCAAAGATAACAGAGTGAGGGTGACTCTTCTCTCCAGCAGGAAGCCTTTTGACTTTCATTCTACTGCACCATGGTCTTCAAACCTCACCATGAGGTTTCAAAAAAGCAGTGTTTTCCCAAAGTGGCATATGATTTTAGGTGGTACCAGAGATGATCTTAAAGAGTGCACAGATAAGACAGTAACTAACATTGAAACCGATAGTGAGGAAATTACTCACTTTTCAAATCTCTTTCACTCCTCTGATTACATCAAGGAGAGAGTCCCAGTTGGATGCTGATATATTTTAACACTTCTCTAGCAGTCGCTAATTTCTTTTTTTAACAAAGAGGGAAGAGGCCTTGAGCTCAGAGCCTCCAGTGGGCGGCAGTAACCTAGCTTTCACTGCATTCATTTTTACCAGTTAACTTTATTTTATGGCTAATGACTCTGGTTTCTCATTTTTGGTCATGATAGCAAGTTTCTTTTGAAAATAAAAATTTATTTCATGAAGAAAAGAGCTCCTTTTGAAAAGTTATAAAATGTATCATACGTACAGGGTATATGTAACTTATACAGTTTAAGAATAATAAAAAACCCATATTCCTAAAATAGTATCTTGAAGCTACCTGTGAAAAAGGAAGTTTTCAATCAGAAGGACGACCACCCCTCTTCCCCCCGCCCCTACCTCCAGTGTGGGAGCCATCTGAGAAGTGTTGATGCTTCTGCCCAGTGACAGCTCTGGGTATCTGTCAATTGCACCAGCCTTAGAATTTAAAAAATGACCAAAGCTAACATTACTGACCACTCTTTCTTGTATCAAACCCCGTACCAAATACTTTACAAATAGCGTCTCACTTAATTCTCACAGCAACTGTGAGGTGGTAGCAGAAAAAACAAATTATTTCAGGAAAAAAAAAAGTTTGTGGTCAGATTCTTTTACTTTTTTTGGAACTAATTTTAGACTTACAGAAGAATTATAAGGATAGTACAGAGCATTCCCGTACGTACACCCTTCACCCAGCCTCCCCTGAGGCCGACATCTTACATAACCATAGTACAGTTATTGAAACCAGAAAATTAATGTTGATTCAATGCTATTGATCTTATTTGAATTTTGCCAGTTTTCTCACTAATTGCCTTCTTCTGGTTCAGGATCTAATCCAGGAACCCACGTGGCATTTAGTCATTCTATCTACTTAATCTTCCCCAATCTGTGACAGTCCCTCAGTCTTTCTTTATCTTTCATGATCTTGATCCTTTTGAAGAGTCCTGGCTAGTTATTTTGTAGACTGTCTCTCAGTTTGGGTTTGCCTGGTATTTTCTTATGAATATCGCAGAAGTGATGTTTTGCCCTACTCACTGCATCATATCAAGAGGTACCCAATGCCAATATGTCTTGGGGACATCTGTGTGGCGAGGTTTGGGAAACCCTTCCATAGGCAGAGGTAGTTTGTGGCTGTCCCCTGGTGGCACTGGCAACATGAATTTGTGTCTGCACCACAGTTCCCTATCCTGGCCTCCTGTGGGAAGGCTGACCATCCTCTGCCAGTGTCAGAACTCATGGCCCAGCTCTGTAGTGGCCATTATGGAAACTAGTGTCTGCATCCCCAACCCCCTACTCCCCGCAGCTGGTCCTGAATGGTGACTCGGGCTAAGACTCTATGTAGCTTTCATTCCCGTGCTTTCTGAGACAGGCTTATGCTGGTGCAGATGAAGGGTGTGAGACAGCTCTTTGGATTGATCTTCCCTTGGATGAAGGTTTTTAGGCTAGAAAATAAAGACATCCTAGGTAGGTGGGAGTCATGACACCCTCAACAGAGGCATCTCCGCGGTTTTTTCTTTCAACCCCAAAAGAGATCTTCCCGACTGGTCTTGCTCGCTGTCTGCTGCCAAACTATTGCTTTGTTTGACTTTCTTTCCCTGCATACTCGGGAAAAGGTACGTGAAATCACAATCCTCTGTGATCTGAAGAAACACTCTCTTTTGGCCTCTTTCCCACCTGGACTCTCCTTGGATCTTGGGAAAGACTCTGGGGGCTTGGATCTGCCACTGGCTCCTGGGCAGCCTGCGTAGGTTCAGGTCTCGGATAATATTGCCCTGGGAAGAAAAGCCAATTACCCGAAGCTATGACTAATTAACCACTGCAGAGGGCTGAATCTCGGAAGAAAATACCTGACTCTCCCTGGGGTCTGTTTAATGAGAAGATGGCTCCACAGGGATGCCCTGGACAATTTCAAGGCATGAAATGGATCCACCACTTAACTCACACTGAATCTGGCTCCCAACGTCACCTCTGCCTCATTTCTGGCTCGCACACTGACTGGTTTCGTATGTCGTCAAAGCTGACAGACGAAGATGAGAAATAAGTTAGCTATGATTTTTTTTTTTGTCAGTATGAGTCATTCCCTCATTTGTTTCTCTTGCGTGCAAAGAGTCCTGGTTTAGGCATCAGAAATGCATAGGAGACTTTGAGGAGTTTCTATCAAGTAGAGGAAGTCAGGGAAGAAAACAGGTGGGTACAATAGAATATGATTACATGCTCTGATAGAGTGCTTCGTTACCTCCACAGCTATTGATTGACTACTTACTATGTGCGAGGCTCTGTGGTTGCTGCTGGGGAGACAGCAGCCAATGGCCCTCTTGGGGCCTGGAGTTTGATGGGAATTTCAGATAACAATTAAGAGGGATGAGGTTTAAGATAGGGTGTTTTGAGAGGGAGGAGGAGGAGACCTAACCCACTGTGGGGTGAGGAGTAAATTTCAAGTTGGGATTTGAAGGATGTGCAGGAATCATGCAGCTGGACACGCCAGAGGTGGGTGGGTAGGTGTGTTTCAGGCAGGGGCAACAGGACATGTTGCTCAGAGATGAGAATAGCATGGTGAATTTGAGGAACTGTTGGAAAGTCAGATTGGAGCCTAGATTTCAAAGAGAAGAGTGGAGAGAGGTGAGGCTGGGGAGGGAGGAGGCACAACCCTCCGCCTTCCAGGATGGTGGTTTCATAAGATGGAAGGAACCTGGATCCCTGAGTCCCCACTTGGAGGAGAGCCCCCAAGGTCAATTTCCTTGCTTGCTGCAGGCTGTGACATGAACAAGAAACCAACCTAAGTTTGGATAAATCACTGAGATTTTGAGGTTGTTAATTACAGAAGTCGATGTTAATTACCAGGCCTACCATAAACCAGCTGGGCTCATACCTGGTCCATGGCACTTCAATGGTTTCCAGCTCTCTTCATCCAGGGAAGAGTGAAGGATCACACTGCAGACACAGTTGGAAAAGGAATTGTTGGGGATCCATGAGGTGGGGAAGAAAGTAAAGATAGTCATACAGATTCAGAAATGTAAATATACACACATATGTGGGACCTTATCAACCAAGAAATCAAAATGGGCCCAGAAAAGCACTCAGTAATAACGATAAAGATAATAATAAAATTGAAATTCCTTTAGTGTCAAGGACTGTGCTAATATTTCATTAACCCCCCACAACGACCCTCCCAGATAGGTACTATTATGATTTTTTTTGTGTTTGTGTGAGGAAGATCAGCCCTGAGCTAATATCCGATGCCAATCTTCCTCTTTTTTTGCTGAGGAAGACTGGCCCTGGGCTAACATCCGTGTCCATCTTCTTCTACTTTATAAGGGACACTGCCTCTGCGTGGCTTGGCAAGTGGTGCGTATGTGCGCACCCGGGATCCAAACCCCGGGCCACTGAAGCGGAGCGCACGCACTTAACCACTGCATCACCGGGCTGGCCCCTGATGATTTTTTTCTTAAATGTGAGAAAAGTGAGGTCTAGAGAGGGTGAGTAATTTTCCTGAGGCCACACAGGATTTGAACCCAGGCATCCTGACTCAGGAGTGTGTCCTCTTAGTCATTACACAAAGACAAGGACACAATGACAGAGGGCTGAGGACGGGGACACACGCGAGCGTGCTCACACACACGACAGAGACAGAGTCTCGATTGTCCTTGTCCCCAGCATGAATGCCATTCCATTTTCAGGAGAGAGATGGCCCGATTGCAGTGGTGACAAGAACAGAGCATTACTTTTAACAAAGACTTACTTTAATGAAATTCTCAGCTGCTCGGGACATTTTGTTTCTCTCTAGATGACTTCCCGATGCTATCATTTTTGCATACCTTATTTATTTCACCTGCTCCGTCTCTCCCTGGCCCATAAAGGAGGCTCTGCTAGTTTGTTTGATGTTCCTTAGATACAAATGATCCTTCCCTGAATAACAAATAGGATGCACCCTTCAGAGGAATTTATGATCCCCTTTTTGTTCTAGTTTCTAAATGGGATACTTTCCCAGGAGGTGCTTCTGCCCCGTCGACACTTGAAATTTCTTCTTAGCAAATGGGTTGTCTGCTGAGCGCATGGGTCTAGTTTTTCAGATCCCGGGCTCAAGGTGTCACTCATAGTCTGGCCTCTGAAGCTCCATTCTCCCAGAGTGGAGAGGTCACTAGCAATGAGCACCCCTGCCTTGGCATATTTGTGGGTGTGGGGAGCAGTTCCCGTGGGAAGTGACTGAGCTAAGAGTTTCCAGGTTGTGCATGACCCTAAAGGTCCTCTGTTCCAAACACCCATAAGTTCCAGTTGCTATCACTGCAAAACTGAATGGTGTAATGCAGCCATTTTATGATACTTACCGATTCTGTGGGTCAGGAATTTGGACAGGACTCGTCAGGGATAGAGCATCTCCGTTCTATAATGTCTGGAGCCTCAGCTGGGCCAACGTGAAGGCTGGTGGTAGAGGTGTTGTCACTCAATGGCTTTGGGCTGGAATCATCTGGAGATGTCTTCGTTCATATCTGAGGCTGATGCTGGCTGTTATCTGGGCTGTGTGCCATGTGGTCTCTCCGTATAGGCTGGTTTGGGATTGCACACAGCATGGTGACTGGGTTCCAGAAGGAAGCATCCCAAGAGAGCAAGGCAGAGTGCATGGCACTTTTGTGATCTAGCCTTGGAGGTCACATAATGTTACTTCTGTCATGCTCCATTGGGTGAGGCAGTCACAAAGTTCTGCCCAGGTTCAAGGAGAGGGGACATTGACCCTACCACTCAGTGGGGGAGTGACAAAGTTCTAGAAGAGGAGGTGGGACAACAGCCATCTTTGGAAAATACAATCTGTCACACCATTTCACACTAGACTCCCTTCATCATAGCCTACCATGTGTTCATGTAGCCTCCGCTCCTCTGATGGGGAGTTCACTAGTTAGAGTTCTTTGATTGCAAGCAACAGAAGTCAATTCTGCATAACTTAAGCCTCAGAGAATTTACTGAAACAAGGTGGGGGATGTTGAAAGCTTGGCATGAAAAAGGACCAGCATAGCACGAGAGGCAGAAGAGCAGGGATGTCTTGTCTAGGCACTGCCTGGGGGATAAAAGAATCCCAACCCATGTTTGAATGTTTCAGTCACTCTGCTTACAATTCAAATGGTGGGGAGGGAAGATCTGAATGGTCTTGCTTGTGCCATGAACTTAACCACTTACTACTTGCTTAACCCTAAGCAAGTTACTTAACTGCTTCATCACTCAGTTTCCTCATCTGTAAAATGAGGACACTAATAGTAGCTACTTCCTAGGTTATGTGAAATTAAATAGGATGACACTTACAAAGTGCTCAGCCCAAGGTCCAGCATATGGTAAATCTTCAATGAATGTTAGCTAACAGCAACTGCTGTTATTACTGCAATCACTACTATTATTTTGGTTGGCTTGCTCCTGTGTCTACTCCAGGGTCAGACACAGAGTAGATGCTCAGTAAATAGTATTGAATGAGTGAATGAGTGAATGAATGAACAAAGAAATGAATGGCTTCTGCTGTAATTCATGACAATCAGGTTCTTTGAAGCCATCTTTAGACACTTCTTATAACTAGATCAAAACAGGAAAAATCAACCTACAAGAATCTCAGTGCATTTAAGTATTGGATCCGCCCTCCTTAGTAACTGTTTTCTCTCTGTCCAGTCCTCATTCTGAAAAATAACCCCTGGTGTTGCTCCTTGCCCGAGTCCTTCACAAATGCCGCAAACAGTAAACAACTCCACTCTGAGGAGGCGAATAATATGCTGATGGGACTGCATTCCACATCAATTCTTGTGTCATATTTGATTAATTTTATATATAGCTTCATTACATCTCATCCCTCATTTCAAAGGTGTCCTTCAGATGGGACACTGGAGGAGGCAGAGAGGGGAGAGCGAGCAGGGGACAAACTGATGTAAAGAATTCATGAGAACCCAAAAAAGTAGCCACTGAGATTTAACACTCTAGGAGCCTCACTGCCGCTCATGGAATGAGCTCATTGCTGGTGCAGCGACATCTCCCAGGCTTGAGTCATGGTACCCCCGCCACCGCGAGGTAGCCACTTTACACGCTATTAATCAGCAGAGTGGCCGGCAAATGCTGACCCACTTAGCTATGATACCCAAGCGGGTTACAGCTACTGGAGCTGACAGGCTCTGGCCCAGGGCACAGGTCTCCAGGCGGCCGTCTGGGGCTCTGTGATCTCTATGTGGGTTACTGTGCAGCTGAAGGTGACAGATCCAGCTCCCTGGCCAAGAAGTTGCTTAAATGGGTCAGGGCAAGGTTTCACGCTGTCTGGTACACCTGAACTCTGGGCCCTTCCTCATCAGGGCGGATGACCTGCTCCTTCCCACTCCTCCCCCTCCTACCCACATCCTACCTCATCTTGGGACTCTGAAGAATCATCTAGTATTTACTTTATTCCATTCAATAATTATTTATTGAGTAGAGTAGCAGACACCTCAGGCACTTGTGTCATCTCTGTCCCATTGGTCCACCTCTAATTTCAGCTGCAGCTGTATAGGTGTGTGGCCATAACAGTGACTATGGATGGAGGCTGAGCCTGGATCTCAGCTGAGACTGTGCCCTAATCATGGTCACAGACTGGGCCCCACTCCTCATCACAGATGAGCCACAATCCTCATCACAGTCTGAGAATTGATTCTAGTTACAAACTGAGCCCTGATCATGGTCACAGATTGAGATCTAACCCTGGTCACAGAATGAGATCTCATCCTGGTCACAGACTGAGCCCTGATCCTGGTCACAGACTGAGATCTCATCCTGGTCACAGACTGAGCCCTGATCCGGATCACAGACTGAGCCCTCATCCTGGTCACAGGCTGAACTCTGATCACGGTCACAGATAAGCCCCAACTCTTGCCACAGACTGAGCTCTGATCACAAGAGAACACAGTGAGAGAAAGATTGGGGATGACTCAGCTTGGGTCACCCCCACTTCTGTGGAGCTAGGCCCTCTCAGTGGGATTTGAGGACTGGAAGAATCAAAGTAAAGGCATTCTGCTCTCTGACCAAAAATAGTGACAATCATGGCAGCTCGCATTCTCAGGTTTCTAACTCAGAAAAAGTCGTGGCAGTTTCAGGCAGAGCCTAATGAGGTTTTCAGAGCTGTGTCTTGTTTTCTCTAGCTTATAGAGGTTATTGTGTTTTGCAGAAAAATTAACTGGCAATTAAATTTCTGAAAAAGTGTTAGAAACTCCTACAAGCTATGCCTCATTGTTTTGCAAGATTGGGTACACAATGTAATAATTCCATCTTCAAATTAATTCTCTCTCACTTACAGCTTCTGATGTAACTGCAATGTCATTCATTTAGTTATTCATTCATCCCTTTATTCAGTGCATATTTACTATGGACCTCCTGTGAACCAGGCAGTCTGGGGCAGACAGAGGTTGGTCAGACATGGTCTCTGTCCCCCAGGCAGCTCCCTGTCTAGAAGGAATGCAGAATTTTCTCAGAAATAAAGGTCACAGGAGGCAGAATGTGAGCATTCCATTAGAAGGAGATGGAGAGTGCTTTGGACTTCCAGATGGGGGAAGGATAACACATGACTTTGTTTCTGTGGACAAAGACTAGAAAGAAAGCTGAAGGTGATAGGAACGAACATTTATTGAGCACATGCTGTATACCAGACCCTGTGGTGGGTGTTTTGCATCTGAGCTCTCATTCAATCCTTAGAACAGTCCTGTGAGATAGGGTTATTGCCCCCATTTACAGATAGGGAAACTAAGGCTCAGACCGGTTAGGTGATTTGCTTAAAATCATGTAGCTAGCAAGTGTTAGAGTCTGAATTAGAACTCAGAACCGTCTGATTAAAACATTTTCCACAAAACATGCTACTTTTCTAAGGATGATTTCTTTGCCATGTGGTTTGTAACCTTCTTGCTTCCCATCAGCACAAATGAAGGAGTTGGTGAAGGTCTAGATGGCAGCTATTCCAAGACTGAAGAGACATCAGATGTGCTTTGAATAAGGAAGCTGCTGAGATTGGAGGAGAGATGGCTAATCTATCTTTTTTTAAGTATCTACTATGTGTCTACTTGGTGCTTTCCATACATTTGTTCATTTAATCCTCACATACACTCTGTGAGGTAGGTATTATTATCTGCATTTTTTTAAGGACATGGAGGCTTGGAGAAATTAAATGACCTCTCCAAGGTCAAGCAACTGGTAAATGGTGGAGCCGTGATTCAAGCTCAGGTCTGTCTGACTCTGAAGTCTGATTCTTTTCATCTCACCGTGCTGCCCCTTACATGATGTGGTTTATATCCAGCCTCAGAGAGTGATGAGTTGTCACAAGGTTCACGTTGTATGTTGTTCTCAGAAACTTCTATGGTTAGACTAAATGAAGGGATGACTCATCCTGAGACTCAAACTCTAATCCTGGTTCTGTGTCCTTGTCCCCAGCTGGATCTTTAGACAGAGCCAAGCATCTTGTCTCTCTCTTCCTGAGAGGTCTAATCTATCCCACAGTAACTACTAACGCCTGGACATAGATTATATCCTAATCCTACTAGGCTCCTCCCCTGAGCTCCAGACCTACCTGTTTGTCTCCTGGACACCTCCTCCCACATGACTCTGGGAGTGCAAGCCCAGCATGGGAATGCAACCCCAGCACAGGAATGGAAACCCAGCAGGCCCAAATGAAATCATCACCTTCTCCTGCCCATCCTCCCCCATTCCCATCCCAGTGAACGGCACCATCTGAGAGATATCTCCCTTTCTCCACCCCTACACTATTGCCTTAGTTCAGGCCTTATCCCTTCTCTCCAGATTGTTGCCTGCCTCTGGTCTTGCTCCAATCAGCCACCATACTGTAGCCTGAGTGGTGGTGCTGGGGGCATGGGCTCTGAACCAATTATGTGCTATCACCTACGGCACATTACTTAATCTCTCTGGGTCTCATTTTCCTCGTAAGTGAAATGAAGATAACAGATCCTACCTTGTAGGGTCATTGTGTGAATTTATAAAATGATAAGTGGAAAGCATGTAGAAAATGATCTGACTCATAATAAACATTCAGTAACTGTCAGCTAATCTTATTATTTAGGTAAATATGATGATGCTTACTGCTGCTGGATTTTTTTGATAACTTCTCATTGCCTCTAGAATTAACTCCAAGCTCCTTATCAGGCCTTTGACTATCTGTCTAGCTTCATATTCTGGTATCATGGAACTCATCCCTCACCCCTGTCTCTACCTCCCATCTTTCCCCACTTTTAATTCCATCCATATTGATGGAAAGTTGGGTTTCCAGGCTGCAACACAAGGAGGAGAACCAAGGCAGAGCCCAACAGATTTCCTGAGTTGAGGAGCTGGAACTGAGAGTTTGGGAGACCTGGAGAGGAGAGAGCTGCACAGACAGAGAACTCTGGAGATCTTCAGAGGGTCCCACTCAGGTATTCAGTTGAGGATTGGTCAGGGCCTGCATGTGAGGATACTGACTGAGGCCAGGGAAAGCACCATCCAGTGGGCTAGAAATAACAATGCCCAGTGCTCATACAGGGCTGAGGGTGGTGCCTGTTCCCACCAGCCAGATCAGAAACCTCGTGGTCACAAGACATTGAGTAGAGTACAGAGAAATCTCTTGCTTCAGCAGTGGGGAGCAGAGCACTGCTCTGCTCCTGCCTAGTAAATCTGAAATACAAAACGTGAGAGGATTAAACTGTTTTCAAGTAACTTAATTGTATCCCAGAATATAGTTCAAGAATATTTATAGGAATATAAAAATAGCCAGCACCCAACAAGGTAAAATTTACAAAATCTGGTATCCAATAAAAAGTTATCAGGAATGCAAAGAATCAGGAAAATATTACCCATAATGAGGTGAAAAGTCAATTAACCAAAATCAACCAGAACTAAAATGGATATTAGAATTATTATATGAAGACATCAAACCAGTTATTATAGCAGTATTCCATATGTTAAAAAAGTTAAGTAGAGACATGGGAGATATAAAAAAAGACTAAAATCAAACTTCTAGAGATGAAACTACAATGGCTGAGATGAAAAATACATTATGTGGGATTAATGTCAGACTAGACATTGTAGAAGAAAAGATTAGTGAACTTGAAGACATAGCAATAGAAACTATTCAAAGTGAAACATACGGAAGAAAAAAGAATTTTAAAAAATGAATAGAGCAGCAGCGAGCTATGGGACTACTTCCAGAGCCTTTATGACATGTAATTGGTGTCAGTGAAAGAGAAGAGGGAAGGGGCAGAAAAAAATATTTGAAGAAATAATGGTTGAAAAATTTCCAAGTTTGATTAGGACTACAAATCCATATCCAAGAAGATCAACAAATCTCAAGCACAAGAAGCATGAAGAACACTACACCAAGAGAAGGCACACCATAATCCAATTGCTAAAAACCAGTGATAAAGGAAAAAATTTAAAAGCAGCCAGAGAAAATAAGATACATTACATGCAGAGGGACCAGCGATAAGTACGGCAGCAGATTTCTTGTCAGAAATAGGGCAAGTGAGAAGACAGTGAAGAAACGTCTTTAAAGTACTGAAAGAAAAATACTGTCAGCTAGAATTCTTTACTCTGAAAAAATATCTTCCAAAATCAAATGCCGAAAAAAATCATCACCAACAGACTTGTACAACAAGAAATATTAAAGGAAGTCTTCCAGACAGAAAGAAAATGATATCAGATGAAAATCTGTATCTACACAAAAGAAAGAATACCAGAAATAGTAACTCTATGTGCAATATATGACGTTTTCTTATTATTTAAATCTCTTTAAAGATAATTTTCTGTGTAAACAAAAATAACAACAATGTATTGCATTGTTCAATCACAGCAAAAACAGTAACAACAATGAAACCCCCAAAAATCCACAATGTATTGCAGGGTTTGTAACATATGCAAAAGGAAAATATATGACAGCAGGAACTGTCAGAAGGTGGGAGGGATAAATGGAAGTGTCCAATCGTAAGGATCCCGTACCATACAGGAAGTGGTATAGCATTATTTGAAAGTAGACTGTGACAAGTTAAATGTGTACAGTATATACCCTAAAGCAACCATTGCATTTACAAAGCCAAGAGTTATGGTTTATAAGCCAACAAAGGAGATAAAATAAAATCATAAAAAAATACTCATTTAATCCAAAAGAAGGCAGAAAAAAGGGGGGAAAAAAAAAACAAAGAAAAGATGGGACAAATGGAAAACAAGTAACAAGATGATAGATGTAAACCTGGCCACATTAATAATCACGTTAAATGGAACTGAGTAAAAGGCAGAAGTTTTCAGATTGAATAAAAAATCTGGTCTAACTGCCCGCTGCCCACAAGAAACACACTTTTAAAATAATAAACACCAGTAGATCAAAAATAGAAGGATGGAGAAAGATATGCCATGCTAGCGCTAGTCAAATGAAAGTTTATATGTCTATATTAATAACAAATTAGACTTCACAGCAAAAAATATTCCCAGAGATAAAGAAGGTCATATTATAATGATAAAGGGATCAATTTACCAAGAGGACATAACAATCCTGAATTTTTACACACCTGATAATAGAGCCTCAAAATACGTGAAGCAAAAACTGATAGAACTTCGAGGAAAAAATAGACAAATCCTCAATCACAGCCTGATATTTCAGTTCTCTCTTCTCAGTAATTGTTAGAACAAATAGACATCAAGTCAGTAAAGATATAGAAGATTCGAACAACACTATGAACCAGTTTGACCTAATTGACATTTATAAAGCACCCCACCTAGCAAGAGTAGGATTCACATTCTTTTCAACAGAAAAAACTAAGATAGATCATATTCTGGGCCGTAAAATAAGTCACAATAAATTGAAAAGGATTCAGCTCATACAAAGTATAGTGTCTGACTACAATGGAATTAAATTAGAAGTGAATAACAAAAAGACCTTTGGAAAATCCTCAAATATTTGAAAACTAAATAATTACTTCTAAACAACCCAAGGGTCAAGGAAGAAATCAAATGGATAATTAGAAAATATTTTGCATTGAATGAAAATGCAAACACATGACACAGTTGTGTTATGTAGCTAAAGGAAAACCAGATAGGACGTTACAAGAAAACTACAGAGCAATATCCTTCACGAACATAGATGCAAAGTTTCTAAAGAAAATTTTAGCAAATTGAATCCATCAATATATTATATGGACAATACACTATGACCAAGTGAAAGTTTATCCCATGAATGCAAGGTTGGTTTAACATTCAAAAATCAATCAGTGTAATTCGCCATGCTAACAAATTAAAAAATAAATCCATTTAGTGATATCAATAGATGTGGAAAAAGCATTTGATAAAATTCAACATGCATAACTGATAAACACTATCAACAAGTTAGGAATACAAGGAAATAGAAGGAATAGAAGGAAACCCTCAACCTGACAAAGGACATCTACAAAAACCTACAGCTACTGTGACTTTTTTTTTTTTTTTGTGAGGAAGATCAACCCTGTGCTAACATCTGCTAATCCTCCTCTTTTTTTTTTGCTGAGGAAGACTGGCCCTGGGCTAACATCCGTGCCCATCTTCCTCTACTTTATCTGGGACGCTGCCACAGCATGGCCTGCCAAGCGGTGGGTCGGTGTGCGCCCGGGATCCGAACCAGAGAACCCCGGGCCGCTGCAGCGGAGCGCGCGCACTTAACCGCTTGCCCCACAGGGTGGCCCCTACTGTCACATTTAATGGTGACAGACTGAATGCCTTCGCCCGAGGGTCACGAACAAGATCCTCTCTCACTGCTTCCATTCCACAGTGCACTGAAGGTTCTCGGCAGTGCAACAAGGCTAAAATAGTCACGGTCATAGAAGCAGAGAGTAGACTGGTGATTGCCAGGGCCTGGAGTGGGGCGTGGGAATGAGGAGTTGTAGTTCAATTGGCGTAAAGTCTAAGTAACGCAAGATGAATAAGTTCTAGAGATCTGCTGTACAACGTAGTGCCTGTAGTGAGCAATACTGTATTATGCACTTAAAAATTTAAGGGGGTAGATATCACCTTAAGTGTTTTTATCAAGCACACTCAAAAAAACAAAAAGAGAAAGGGACCCAAGGAAACTTTTGGAGATGACGGATATGTCTCTTATTTTGATGGTGTTGACGGTTTCATGGGTGTATGCATATGTCCAAACTCATCAAATTGTATTCATTATAAATGTGCAGTTTTTAATATGTCAATTATACCTCAATAAAGCTATTAAAAAATAAAATAAAAAATAAGGCAAGGTGTGCCGCCTGGTGGCTTAGCGGTTAAGTTCCCGTCTTATGCTTCGGCAGCCCAGGGTTTGCACCGTCGGATCCTGGGCGTGGACCTACCACTGCTCATCAAGCCATGTTGAGGTGGCGTCCCAAATAGAGCAACTAGAAGGATGTACAACTATGACATACAACTATCTACTGGGGCTTTGGGGAGAAAAAAGGAAAAAAGTAGGAAGATTGGCAATAGATGTTAGCTCAGGGCCAATCTTTCTCAAAAAAAAAAAAAAAGAAATAAGGCAAGAAAAGAAAATTCATCTAGATTGAAAAGGAAAAATTAAAACTGCCCTTATTTGCAGACAACATCATTGTCTATGTAGAAAGTTTGATGGAATCTATAAGAAAAATACTAGAACAAATCATGAATTTAGCAAGGTTGCAGGATGTCCATCAATATGTGAAAATCAATTGTATTTCCATATATTAGCAACAGACAATTGGAAATTAAAATAAATGCCACTTACAATAGCATCAAAAAATAGACAGTACTTAGGAATAAATCTGACAAATGATGTAAAAGACATACACTAAAAACCATGAACATTACTGAGGGAAGGTAAAGGTGACTTAACTAGGTGGAGAGTTGTACCATGTTCATGGGTTGAAAGACTCAATATTGTTAGGATTCAATTCTCAACTTTATCTATAGGTTCAACATAATCCCAATCAAAATCCCAACAGGCTTTTTGGGTAGAAATTGGCGAGCTGATTCAAAAATTCATAGGGAAGTGCAAAGAATCTAGATTAGCAAAAACAATTTTGAAAAAGAACAAAGTTCAGGTGTAACTCTACCTGTTTGCAAGACATTATAAAGCTACAGCATTATATCGGCATCAGAGTAGACACTCAGACCCACACATACGTGGATAACTGATTTTTGACAAAAAAGGTGCAAAGATAATTCAGCAGAGAAAGGATGGTCTTTCCAGCAAATGGTGCTGAAACTGGGTATCCATATGCAAAAAAAGAATTTTGATCTATATCTTGCACCATATACAAAAATTAACTTAAAGTGGAACATAGACCTAAAAATATAAAACTCCTTGAATAAAACAAAGGGAAATCATTGTGACTTTGGGTTAGGCCGAGATTTCTTAGACATGTCACCAAAAACACAATCTATACAAGAAAAATTTCAAGTGACTTTACCAAAATTAAAAATGTTTAGTCTTCAAAAGACCCTATTAAAAGAATGAGAAGATAAACCAAAGTCTAAGAGAAAATATTTGCAAATCATATAAAGGGCTTGGATCAAGAACATATGAAGAATTCTCAAAACTCAATAATAAATGGCCTGGCCCCGTGGCTTAGCGGTTAAGTGCGCGTGCTCTGCTACTGGTGGCCTGGGTTCGGATCTGGTGCGTGCACCAATGCACCGCTTCTCCGGCCATGCTGAGGCCGTGTCCCACATACAGCAACTAGAAGGATGTGCAACTATGACATACAACTATCTACTGGGGCTTTGGGGGAAAAAGAAGGAGGAGGATTGGCAATAGATGTTAGCTCAGAGCTGGTCTTCCTCAGCAAATAAAAGAGGAGGATTAGCATGGGTGTTAGCTCAGGGCTGATCTTCCTCACACACACACAAAAAAACAAACAAAAAACTCAATAATAAGAAAGCAAACAATCCAAAGTGGGTACAATATTTGAACAGACACTTCAGCAAAGAATATATACTGATGGCAGATAAACATATGAAAAGATACAAAACATCACTGGTCACTGCAAATTAAAACCACAAGGAGATACCACTACATACCCGTTAGAATGGTTAAAATTAAAAAAACTCATTATACCAAGTGTTGGTAAGGATACAGACAAACCGGAACTCTCACACATTGCTGATGGGAATATAAAATGGTACAACTACTTTGAAAAATAGTTTGGCAGTTTCTTAAAATGATAAACGTATTATCTAGCCATTCCTTTCTTGGGTATTTATCCAAGAGAAATGAAAGGCTATGCCTGTACAAAGACTTGTACATGAATGTTCCTAGCAGCTTTATTTGTAATAGAAAAAAAACTGGAAACAGCCCAAATGGCCCTCAATAGATGAATGGATAAACAAATTGTGGTACATCCATGCAATGGAATACTACTCAGCAATATAAAGGAACAAACCACTGATATGTGTGACAACATGCGTGACTCTCATGTTGAGTAAAAGAAGACAGACACAAAAGAGTAAATACTTTATCCAGTCATATAAAATTATAAGAAATGCAAACTAGTTGTAATGACAAAAAGTAGATGAGTAGTTGTCTGGGGAGGGACAGGAAAGAGGGATTACCAAGGGGCGCAAGGAAACTTCTGGGGGAGTTGGATGTGTTTGTCCTCTTGATTGTGGTGATGGTTTCATGAGTGTATACATATATATGTCACGTTACTCACCCGCAGCCCCCACCTCCAGGGTTTCAGCCTTTATCCCAAGTGGGATTATCCAGGAATTATCCCCACAAAGGTGTATTTTCTAGATCTACCAGGAATTCTTGCACCAGCTGTTAAGAGAAAAGCAATTTCTCCTCCTATCTGCGTAAGCATATGAAAACCAGTGCCTGCTTGCCTCTTTGGGGGATGGGTTGAGATAAACCCAAATTATTCAAAGGAATATTCACATTTTTAGGCCAACCACTATCCATAGACTCTCTGGGTTTAAGAAAAGCTATTGCTTAGGGAGAATACAAGAAGGAAATTGCAAAGCTTTTGTCAAAATATTTGGCTGCCAGAAAGTTCCTGTTTGCTTAACAGAGACAAATGCACGAATGCCACAGTACTCACAGAGAATGCCACTGTTCTCTGTTTTATGATCCTTCCCCAAATAACAGCCTCTGTTGATTTGCGCTGGCAATTTGAGAATAAGAAACTTTAAAAAGTAGCTAGAAACCAGTTCAAGGTGGCAGACAGTGTACATGCTGCAGCTTCCCCTCATGCCCTAATTTCTGAGAAGTGACAGAAATAATTATTTTAAGAAGGTCCCATAACCATGCTGGGAAGGAAGACGAGATGCTGTTGATGGACAGTGATTATGAGAAGTCTCTTAGACTGAGCAAGGAGACTGCAGTCAAAACCCATCTGTAGGAGAGGAGGGCTGCAAGATGGGAGGGGGTCCCAGGATGGCAAGCCTGGAGATGTGACACCGTGATGAGAGCAGAACCCGAGGCACCTGATGGGGTGATTGATGGGACATGCCCTCCTTCTGTCAGGTCCCAATGTCACCTTGAATGTCTTGTTTCAAGAAGGGACAGTGACCGGATCAGACAGGCAGGGCAGGGACTGGGGTGGCTGACAACACCCGGAAAAGCACACAGCCCCTATGCCCAGAAGATTATTAATGCCCCCATCCCCCAGCATGTCTCACTGTCTGCCATAACCACGAGAGAGGTGGAGGTATCTGCCTGGGCAGCCCATCTGACCTCTTCCTACATGCAGGCTGTTGTATGTTGATAGAACTTCTCTATCCTGGCACACAGGGAATTTTACAAAGATGAGCACACAGCCAGAAACCAAGAACATTGGCGGAAGTTAGCACCATGAAAGAGGCACCAAACTCAACACATGAACTTACATCTTAGTACAAAGTTTAAAAAACAAGTAGAACTTGTTTTTTAGGACTCTGAGTACATTTAATTATTATCCTCAAAGACATGTGAGAAGAAATTGCAACCATAAGAATCAACCTCATACACCCACGTTCACAGCAGCACCATTTGCAATAGCCAAAAGGTGGAAGCAACCCAAGTGTCCATCAATAGATGAATGGATAAACAAAAGATGACATATTCATACAATGGAATATTACTCAGCCTTAAAAAGGAAGGAAATTCTGAGACATGCTAAAACATGGATGAACCTTGAAGACATTATGCTAAGTGAAATTAGCCAGTCACAAAAAGACAAATACTGTATGCTCCCACTTATATGAGGTACCTAGAGTAGTCAAATTCATAGAGACAGAAAGTAGGTGGTTATCAAGGGCTGGGGGGGGGGTGGAATATAGAGTTTCTGTTTGGGATGATTAAAAGAGTTTTAGAGATGGATGGTGGTGATGGTAGCACAACAATGTGAATGTACTTAATGAATGGTACATTTAAAAACAGCTAAAATGGTAAATACTTTCTTTTTCTACTTTTATTGAGGAATAATTGACAAATATAATTGTATATATTTAAAGGGTACAAAGTGATGGTTTGATATACATATATATTGCAGAATGATTACCAAGATCAAGATAATTCACACATCCATCGCCTCACACAGTTAACTTTTGTGTGTGTGTGTTGAGAATGCTTAAGATCTACCCTCAGCAACTTTCAAGTAAACAGTACCATATTATTAATTATAGTTGTCATTCCGTACATTAGATCTTCTGAACTTATTCTTCTCATAACAGGAAATTTGTATTCTTTGACTTACGTCTCCCTATTTTTTCCCTCCTCCCAGTCCTTGGCAACCATCATTGTACTCTCTGTTTCTGTGAAATTTGCTCTTTTTTCCCTTAGATTCCACAGATAGGTGAAACCATATGTATTTGTCTTTGTCTGGCTTATCTCACTTAGCATAATGCCCTCAAAGTCCATCAATATTGCTGCAAAATTTGGGATTTCTTTTTTTATGGCTGAATAATATTCCATTGTGTGTGTGTACACACACACACACACACATCACATTTTCTTTATCCGTTTATCAGTTGAAGGACATTTAGGATGTTTCCATACCTTGGCTATTGTGAATAATGCTGTATGCAGCATTATGCACACATGGGTGTGCAGATATCTCTTAAAGATACTATTTTCATTTCTTTTGGGTATATACCCAGCAATGGGATTTCTGGGTCAGATGGTAGTTCTATTTTTAATTTTTTGAGGAACCTCCAGGCTGTTTTCCATAGTGGCTGCACCAATTTACATTCCCATTAACAGTGTATGGGGTGCCCTTTTCTCCACATCCTCGCCAACACTTATCTCCTGTCTTTTTGATAAGAGCTATTTTAACAGGTGTGAGATGATAGCTCATTGTGGTTTTGATTTGCGTTTCCCTGATGATTAGTGATGTTGCGCACCTTTTCATATATCAATGGCCATTTGTATGTCTTTGGAAAAATATCTCTTAAGGTCCTTTGCCCATTTTTAAATTGGATTATTTGCTTTTTTGCTATTGAGTTGTATGAGTTCTTTATATATTTTGGAACTAACCCTTTATCAGATATACGGTTTGCAAATATTTCCTCCCATTCCATAGTTGCTTTTTCAATTTACTGATGGTTTCCTTTGCTGTGCTGAAGCTCTTTAGTTTGATGTAGTCCTATTTTAATTTTAGCTTGTTGCCTGTGCTTTTGATGTCTTGTCCAAAAATCATTGCCAAGACCAATGTCAAGGATCTTTTTATCTATGTTTTCTTCTTTTACGTAATGCAAATGGATAGCATTAGAAAAAATGTAAGTTTTTAAAAACCACTTTATTGAGGTATGATTGATGTAAAAAGCTGTACATATTTAATGTATACAACTCAATGAGTTTGGGGATAAGTGTACACCTGTGAAACCATCACAACCATCAAGGCCATAGACATATCCATCACCTCCTAAAGTTTCCTCTCACCCCCTTTAGTGTTAAATTGACTTATTAAAATGCAGAGACTCTAAGATTGATTAAAAAAACCCAAATGCAGATATATGTTGTTCACATGAGAAATTCTTAAAATAAAATGACAAAGGAATATTGAAAATAAAGAGATGAAATATATAAACAAATATTAGCAAATAAATCTGGAATAGAGATATTAACATCAGGCAGAACGGAATTTAATGTAAAAAGCATTATAAAGGGCAAATTGAAGCACTGTTTATAGATAAAAGGAATAATCCATCAGGGAATGACCACAGTTGTGAACCATTATCTACCAACAAAATAGATTTGAAATATTAACACAAAACCAGATAGACATACAAGGAGAAATGCACAAAGGCACAATCATATATAAAGCTAAAACAGAAATGCAAAGAAAAATTGACGAAGTCTCATACTTCACTCATAAATTGACATAGCAAATAGATAAAAAAATAATTAAGAAAATAAGGAATTTGAATAGAAAAATAAAAAGTTGATTTTGTCAGTTTTGTGCCTAACAGAGAATATAGTTTTCTTTTCAATTATATTACTTGTAATTCTGTTTTAGATTAAAAATCAACCCAAGCCAGGCCACAAAGGAAATCTCAATAAATTCTAAAAGGCAGAAACAGGCCATTTTCAGAGGCCAACTCAAACAGGCCATTTTTATATGCAAAATGCAATAGAATTAGATGTTGACAAAAAGATAACCAAAGAATCTCATATACTTGAAAGTTTTGGAAAACCACGTATACATTTTGAACTACTCTTGGATTAAAGAAGAAATCAAAATGGAAGTTAACATCTCTTTATATATCAACAAAGAATACTGTAGAGCAAAATTTGTGAGTTATAGACAAAATGGTGTTCTGAGGAAAATTTGTAACCATAAATACTTTCAGAAGAATAAAAGATCTTAAATTAATTAATTAATCTTTCATCCCAATAAGCTAGAAAAATTACAAATACAAAATAAAAGTCTATTCTGTATTTAAAAAAACCTCCTCAAACTAGATATAGTAGAAAACTTCCTGCATTTGAAAAAGGATATTTACAAGAGATCTACAAAGTATGACACTCGATGTTTCTGAGATCCCCAGTAAGTCAGGAACAGGATGAGGATGCTGTGTATTGTTTCCGTTCTCAGTGCTGTACCTGAGCTCCTGGACCAGTGGTCCTCAATCCAGGTTGTCTGTCAGCATCACGTGGGAGTCTTAAAGTAACAGCGATGTCTGGACCCCATCCCAGTCCACTCTAATCAGAATTTCTGGGGGTGGGGCCCAGATATTGGAATTTTACAAAGCTCTCTAGGTGACAGCATTAAAAACAACCTCTGCTGTAGTCTATGAAATGAGAAAAAGACAAAAGAAAAGATGTAAAAGGCATAGATACCAGAATGGAAGAGAAAAAACTGTAGGATTATTTATCTAGAATATTGAAGAGAGTCAACTGGCAAACTGGAAAAATGAATACGAGAGCTCAGAAGATGATGAAAACATGATCAATGTAAAAAATCAATACATTCCTTATATGTTATCAATGATAATTTAGAAAGTGTAATAAAAAGTCCCAATTGTGAAGGAAATAACAACAACAACAAAATAAAATAGGAAAAAACCTAAAAGAAATGTAAAAGACCTTTACGAAGGTAATTTGTTTAACCAAAGACATACAAGACAACCTAAATAAATGGAGAGATTATATTATCTACATAGATAGAAGCACTCAGTCATAAAGAAGCTAATTTACTCTAAATTAACTATAGCCCCAATAAAAATCTCGACAAAAGTCATCACAGAACTTTATAAGCAAATTCTAAAATTTATATGAATAAGCAAATGTGCAAGAACTGCTAAGATAAATTTGAAAAAGGACATCAGCGATGTCCAGTATCTTATCCTACAAGATATCAAAATATATTATGTGGTATTAATAATCAGACAGTGTGGTATTGGTACAGGAAAAAAAAAAATAGATCAGTGAGCCAGAATAGAGAAACCAGAAAAAGATGATATGTGGGAATTTAGTATATGATAAAGGTGGAGTTTGAAATCAGAGCTGGGAGGATGGCTATATCAGTTTACATTAGCTTTGACTGTATGTGACAGAAAACCCAAACAAGTGGCTTAAACAAGAAAAAGCCTTCTTATTTATCTTTCACATGGATGAGAACTGGAGGTCGTTAACCCAGGGCAAGTATGGCAGCTCCATGACCATTAGGAGCCTAAGTCCCCTCTACCTGTCTGTTCCACCATCCTTAATGCATTGATTTGATTCTCAAGTTTGCCTATAATTCAATATGTGGCTGGAGCTCTAGCCATCACATATACATTCCCGGCAGGAAGAAAGAATAAGGCAGAGGAAAGCAAAGGGCAGGGTTCTTTGCTATGTTAGCCCCCCTTTCAAGAGCCTTTCTGGAAATCTTACCTAATGACCTGTGCTTATATGATGTTGGTTACGCCTGCTTGCTTTGGAAGCTGGAAAAGGAAAATTTTTTAGCTGGGCACATTGCCACTCCAATAATAAAAGTATTCTGCCAGTAAAGAAGGCGAAATGGATTTTGGGTAGACAACTAGCAGACTGTTCAGTTTGGGTGAAATGTAGGTCCTTCCTCAGGTCTGGGGTTGCTCCTCATGAACTGTAAATTTAAAGTCAAATGATCTCCCCCAACATAGCCTGGTAGAGAAGGAAGACAGATATACACGGACAACAGGCCACCAGAAAGGGGGAGAAGGAATCACACAGCATTACTAGTACACAGTAATTACCAGGTCTCCGGGCAGGCTAGCAGATTCCCTATTTTGGAGGAAATAGGGAAACCAGTGTGGCAGCCCCTGGTTCTGCTCTCTAAGGTTGCCAGATTTAGCAAATAAAAATACAGGACATCTAGTTAAATGTGAATTTCAAATAAATAAATAATTTTTTAAATAAAAAATGTCCCCCCAAACTGCAATTATATACCAAAAAATTATTGGTTGTTTATCTGAAATTCATATTTAACTGGTCATCCTGTATTCCATCTCACAACCCTACTAGAAGTATCACTTGTCCCCTCTCTTTCCGGCCACTTCTGAGGTGGGTCTTGGAGAGTTTGTTCATGGAGGCTGCACAACTTCTGTAGCCCATTTTCTGTAGGGATTGCTTTAGGGATTGAAGTCATAGGCTCTTGACGGCTAGTCATGGTTATAGTTTGTTTTAAAAGTTCCTCCTTCTTTCCCTTCCCTTCCTTTTCCATCTGTCTATCAACAACAGACAATCAACAATATAGTTCCCTGAGTTTGTAGCCTACAGGTCTACTTGTTTCTGGTCAATGTCATGTGAGTGCAGCGTTGGTTAGAGACCTTGATCAGGCATGGTTTTCAAGCCTGCTTACTACGATATGCCCACCTATCCCTCCCTCAACTCAATGGGCGAGTTCTCAAAGCCATGTGAAGTGATGGACAAGGGTGGGAAGGCAATACTCTGAATCTCAGAGTACTGGCTGGCTCACTGACTTTGTTGGTGAGTCATTAGTCCTGTCTCTTGCAAAGGCTGAAAATTTTCAATTATAGCTTACAACTGCTTCAGTTATAGACACAAAAGCAATTGATTTTTTCAACCTTATGAGGCTTCAAATAATGGGATTTTTAGTCCACTTAGTTTGCAGGCCACAGAGTGTCTTCCTTAGCAATGCAGCATTTCCCTTTATTTCTGCTTGTTGACTGAATTCATGTCTGTCTTGTAGGACTTCGATAAAAGTGGCAGGAAAGAATCAGCTATTCTAACTTTCTGGAATTTTTCTTATCATTTGTTTTAATACTATAGTCTCCTATATCAAGAGGTCTGTTTTCCAAGGTGAATGACTGACCAAGTATTCTGCCCTCATAACGAGGGTCACCAGCTTTCCAGCCTACAGTATCTGGGTCCTTAATAACCACCTCTTCACTTCCTACCTTTAGCCATTTCCATATTTTAGGTTCTCTTATTTGGATACCTCATTTCTGGTACCAAAATCTGCATCAATTAAGATTAGATTAGCTCCATATAACAGAAAACCATTATGTGGTTTAACCAACATTAATCAACAAACATTAAAGTTGAATTAATTATTTCTCATGAAGATATGAGCTCTGTCCGGGATGGGTGGAACCCAAACTTCTGTGTTTCTGCTTTACCGTCCTAAGGAGCAGTTTTCTTCCTCATGGTTGTCTCATGGTCCAAGATCCAGCCATCAAACTACATTCCAGGCAGGAAGAAGGATGAGAGAGGAGGGGAAATGTGCACACCTTCCAGCAGAGTTGGTCTGATTTAAAGAGTCTTCCCCAGAACACCTACTGGAAACTTCTGTTTACCTCTAATCATCCACTCCTCTTTGACGTGGAAAGACCTCCAAGACATTATGATGAGTGAAAACAGCACACACACACACACACACACACACACACACACACTCACAAGCACAAAAGAAGGATCTGTGTAGTTTGATACTATATACATTATATTTGTATCTATTGGTATATTTATCTCTATGTGTTTCTATATCTCTATGTATATCTGTATCTATACATACACAATTCTGGAAGTATAGTCACCAAAAGGGCTTGAAATTAAGGGTCACGGTCAGGGGAAATTTGATTTACTTTATCTGTAATGATTGAAAATTGTATTTGTACACTAATTATTTTTATTTACTTGTATAATTAAGAAGATGTAAAAAGAATGAAAGAAGGTAACCAGGGTCTTGTTGGAGCTGAGGCTACAGACCATGGAATGCCAATAGGCTTGACTTGGCTGCTGGAATCAGGGTCAGTTGACCTGGTTTCCATTTCCATCCCAGCAGCCACTCGTGTTCTCTGAGACTGAGTCTGATGATGATACCCACCAAAGAGCTGTTGATATCATGTAAGATAATTTAGGGACAAATGCTTTGTAAATTCTATCAATGCACACAAATTATGATGTATAATTACATCTATTTATATTACTTTGTATCATTTATTGTATAATTATATTACAATACACCACCATGTAATTATATCGTAATGTGTAACACTTTGGAGTGAAAACAGAAGTAGAAGATAAAGAAATATTAACTAATTTCATGTATGTGAAAGTGCCAAGTAAAAGCTCACGGTCAAAGTAACAAAGTTGAATTTCAAACACAGGTCACCTGACGCTAAGCCCAGGACTCTTTCCATGCAATTTATTAAAAATTTTACTTAACTCATCCCCTTTTCAGTCTAATTATTATATTACATGCTCACTGACTTGTTTTTCTTTTCTTTTTTTTTTTAGGTTCTGTTTACCCTTATCCCCTATGCCATTATTTCAAGAGTGAAATTTCTTAGATTGCCAATAAATTGTCATTTATTTAGTACAATACAAAGCTATTGACTAGTTGACTTGGATCTAGGACCAACCCATCTCTGCTGAATTAGAAGAGTAGAGTGGTTATTTTACAGAGTTGTCATAGTATTTAGGGAAAATATGAACATTTACTTTAAAAAGTTTAATAAATCCTTTGTGTTGAATGTAATTATTAATATTATTACTATGAAGTTGATACTTTAAAAATTGTCTGGAAATAATACAGATTCTGTGAGCTTCCAGGATCTATCATGAAAGGAAGGTAGGGGTCAGAGTCTGTGGTTGGTGGGTAGAAACTGGTGCACATGATGAAAATAAAATCATGGGGAGCTCGGAGGAGCTTAAAATAGGCTTTGTCATGAAACTAATGCACGAGTTAGGCCTGTGCTCAGAGAAGTAAGCCACGTGCTTGGTAGCAAGGAACTTCTATGTTGAAAATTTATTAATCAATATTTACCCAACTTTAAAAATTGCTATTGTCTCACTCTTAGTATTAGTAACAGAGCAATACAGTAAATTAAATGCATCTTCAATTATTGAAAGCTGCTCCTACAGAATTATTACACCTAAATATTGTGTTTTAATGAACTGTGCTTAATTTCTACACAATCAAGTGACTGTCTATGCTGCATCTTTCTCCCAGGGGTCTGAGACAGTCTGTCTGGGGCTGCAGGCAACACGTGGTTTCAAATGTCATTCTCAAAACCCCCTCCTGCTCCCATCCTCCTCCTTTCCTGCTAAGCCAGGCTCAGCACCACTCTCGTTTACTGTGGAAGGTTCTGGGAGGTGAGCCGGAGCAGGGAGGGGATGCTGCTACTAATTATCAAGTGGGGAGATCTTTATCTTGGAGAGAATAAATGAAAGTCTGGAAATGTGAACGCCAGTCTATGCTCTTAGGCTGCAGAAAAGGGAAGGAACAACAGATTATTTCACACCATCACTCTCTCCCCAGGGATTAAAGTCCCTAGACCTTGAGACTCAAAGCCAGGAATGAGAAGAAAGCAGGAGGGAAAAGTGCCGCAGTTCAAAGTCAGCACACGTTCACCGCTCACCTTTCTGTCCCAGGTACGAGGCAAATTCATGTCAGACACACTGGACGGAAAACATCCCTTCCTCTGCTCAGCTCAGCTTCTACACGGCCCAGGTGTCGCCCTCATTAATGCATGAAGCTGACCCGTCCTCAGAAGCCAGAGCTGCAAAATCCCTGATGGCCCCTGAAGCCTCCTTCATTCTTTCTCTCAGGGTTTCACACAGGCAGGGGGGTTCTCCTGGCCAGGCCACAAGAGACGCCATGACCTTAGCCCAGACTTGGGTCTTGGGGCCCTTCTGCCCACCTCCTGTTAGGGTCTAACCGTACAACTATTGTCATCCAGGGTTACAGTTAAGGTACCTTATTTTTTTCCATAACACTTATCGTCTTCCAATAGACTGTTTACTTCAGTAATTTTCTTTATTGTTTGTCTCTCCGCCACTAGAACGTAGGCTCCATAGGACCAGCTTTTTGGTCATTTTGTTCACTAATGGGTCCCCAGTACCCGTTTCATAAAAATCTGTTGGGTAAAAAGAACAAAGTAACAAATACTTGTTATTCACTGCATATACTCACCGCTCAGACTTCCGTCCTTCCCACGCCACTGCATTAGCCAGGACGGGTCAGGTCATGTTGCAGGAAAATCCGCTCTGAAATCTCAGGGGTTTAATACAACTAAGATTAATTTCTCGTTCATTCTACATGTCCAACCTTGGCTGGCAGGGGTCGGGTTGAATTTGCATGGTCACTCAGGGACACAAAGTGAGGATGTTCTGCCATCTGGAATGTTGCTGGTCACTGCAGCACCAGGAGTGACAGCTAGATGGTCACACACTGGCTCTTCTCTGCTTTAGCCCAGAAGGGACACAAGTCACTTCTGTCCACAACCTATTGAATAGTCATGTAGGTCCTGCCTAACTGCATGGAGTGGCTGGGAGGTGGGGGGAGTAGGTGGAATACTGAGGGATCATCGTTGTCTCTGCACACTCATACCCATTCATACTCACTCGTATATACTCACACTCACCCATTCATACTCACTCATGCTTACTCTTACTTAGACCCCTTCCTACCCACCCATAACATCCTTTGCTCACCCAGGCCCAGCCACCATATACCCCCGTGCAATGCCCAACTCCTGCCTCACGCATCCTCCTCGTCCACCATCCCCACCATGCCCACCATGTTTATTCATGGCCAACGGTATTTCATCTCCTAGACTCCATTCCTCTTGTTTCCTCTGAAACAAATTGCTCTTTGGCAGAGGGTGATATCTCTGGATACAGTACTGGATGCCATCTTTTGGGATACAGGGACTCCTTTGTTATGTCAAAAAATGTGATGCACGTTAGCAGCAATATTTGTAGTAATTCTTGATTGAGCAAACACTTAATGTTTAAAAGGCTGCCATGAATTCAGCAACTCTGAAGCATCTGTACCTGCTGGAAACGTCGTTGTGCATTGATACATAAGCACACAATTTATTGAGGTTGCAGACAATGCAGATTCAAGAGACCTTTGCAATAGTGCTGTGGCCTATGAGTCGGAAGCCACTGAGGCAGAATAGTGTAAATGAGCAAGAGAGCAAAGCCCAGAGAGGCGTTCACCTCCTCTCTCACTTGCTGGCCCGTGAAGCCAGCCTCAGGGCGTGAATGGACTGCCTCGCTTCAGTAGTGACTGGTTATTGTTTGTAGTCCTCTGTCAGCAGCCGTGCTTCACTTTAACCACATCGCGTGTTCTCTCCTCATGGACAAACCTGTGCAATATAGAGCTCGGCTTGCAACTAATAGAAACTGATACCCAGAAAATGGGATCCGTTATCTCGCCTGCTGTGGTCTGCTCACCTCCAGGATTTCATTTCCCATTTAGGGTAACTGAAGATGCTAACATTATGCCAAGAATTTTCTGAAAACAAAAAGGACTCATTTAGGGAGCTCTGCCAGAGGTGAGAAGAGATTCCACGACATCTGTGTATGAAGTGGCCGGACAACAAGCCCTGGACCGCCGGACTTTCCCTTGTCTAATGGTTTCTCCTATTCTCCCCCATTTCTCCCTTTGTCACCCCAGACCACTGGGGTGCCAAGGACTTTCACCCTAGGGACTGCCCCTGCCAAGGCAGTGAAGGATGGTTCTAGAAGCCAGAGCTGCTTCCTGATAGTTCGTGACTCCTCAGTCTGCCCAGGGTTACTTTATCCTTCAAGAGTTAAGTCACATTGGTTCCCGTCCCTTCTCACGTACAGTGAGTCTCGACCGTGCACTCATTGTTAGAGCTGAGATTTCCTCTTGGACTGTGTGCAGCCCACACGGGGTGGGTGGGGAGTTGACTCTTTAGGGAGCACTGAGGATGGCTGGATGGGTCATGGCACCGGGCAGGGTACCTCAGTGGCTGGTCCTCTGGATGTGGGTGGTCCCTCTTCTTCCAAGGCATGGCCAACTTCCTGGGCACTGCTCTCTGCGCCCCTAGTCCGCATGTTCACTGCACTGACTGGAGACAGTCGCTCCGCATCCCCCTCGCTCTCCCGTGTGGCAGTTCCTCTCGCGTGCTCCTGCACGTCGCCAGCCTACGGTTTCCTTTTCAGTTTGGAAATGAAGATGCCTTCTACCTCTTTCCTTCTTGTAGAAAGTCCTCTTGGTTTCCAAGTCTCTAACAAGTCTCTCCCCAGTTTTCAAGTGTGGTTATATATGTATGTGTCTATTTTTATTTATTCTTACTTTTAACTTTTTTTTTATTAGAATTTATTTTTTGAGCAGTTTTAGATTCACAGCAAAATTGAGCAGAAAGCCCAGAGAATTCCCATATACTCCCTGCCCCCACCAATGCATAGCATGTCTGTTTTTATAACACCTACGCAATTTCTATGGATTTGGGCATGGGGGATGGTCTGCAGCCTGGGCTACCATCTTGGGACCAGAAGTTCATTCCATGTGCAGTGGAAGCATCTCTCCCGATACCTCAAGGATTCTTGGGCACAGGTTCTAAGCCCCTGCCTCTGCTGAGTTCTTGATCACTGGGTGGCATTCCTGAATGTTCTGTCCCTTTTGTCCCCTGAGCAGCTTCTCTGGGGATCACATCACCTCACTGGGCACATCCCCAATTTCTCCACTCCCTCGGAGTGCCAGAGAGCGGAGGCTGTGCGCGGAGTGGAGGCTGTGCGTGGGGCACTGGGGGAAGGTTCTCTCTCAGAGCAGCACGGTAAATAGCATAACATGGGGTATTAGAAATCCCTGTGCACAGAAGCCCCTGGGTTATTCCTGGGTATGAGTAACTTCCACTGGTATTCGGGGCTCACTGGGCTCTGGGCTCTGTTGCCTTCCTTTCTTCTTCTCTCTGGCTCCATCCCCCAGACCCCCATTTTCCCATATAGTCACACAGAGCCAGTTGGCCACGTCTTTATCTGTGTCCAGACCTTCCAGAGTCTGCACAGAAGGCCTCCTTTTCAAAGCCAAACCCCATGGAGGTGTGTTTCTGTACAAAGACTCTTCTCTGTGAGAAGAACTCCCGATCAGCTCCACGTCTCTCTTCCCCTCGCCTCTAATACTCTCAGTCAAAGATGCACAGAAGGTTGGGCTGAGCGAGACCTGAGTCCATCTAGTTAAACTCCCCATTTGATGCTTGAATTCCTTCCTCAGTCACTGAAAAGTGACAGCCAGACCCTGCTCGCACCCCGCCAGCCTCCAGGGTTAGCGGTGGTCCAGCTTACTTTGCTATGTGGACAGTTTACGTATCTTCTTGAGCTTCCGCTTCCTGATCAGTAAAAGGGAGACGATAGACTAGTATCTGCCTCCAGGGCTGTTGCAAAGAGGGAATGAGGCGGGGGAGCCCGGCACAAACTCAGCACTTGGTACGTGTTCCCCACTGCTGTTCCGTCTTAGAGCAGATCTGAGGGATAAAAGGAAACAGTGCTCAGGTAGTGAATGGATCTGTCCTTGAACCTATTTGTTTCCAGCCAGTACCACCGCTGAGGGTATCTGCCGTGGCATGGTCCCCTGGGCAGCCAGAGAGAGTGCTCCTTGAACTTCTGTGGGGGACAGTGCCTGGGGTTGGGCATATTTGATTCTGTAAAACTACAGAATTTCTGGGAGATTGGTGGCAGAGAGAGAGGCAGGGACCTGGGGGAGGAACTGTCTGGGAGGTCTGGGACAGCAAGCAGGGGTTGGTGGCACAGGCTTGGGCACCAGCCTTGGGGGGATAACAGGGAGGTGATGGAGGCTGGGCCAGGAAAGACTCTTCTAGGAATCTTTGTGACCTCATGACTTGACTTTACAGAGTGATCTATGACATCGGCCACAGGAGAAGCTGCAACAGCCACAGGCTGGGTCCTGACCTGGCCCCTCCACCAGGCCAGCCACATGCTGGCTGTCACCTCTGGGCGGAAGCTTGTCATCACTCGGAGTCCCTCCTGCCCCAGGGGCCTGCAGCACCGACTGTCACAGCGGCAGCAGCAGTCGAAGCTGGCAGATGGCACACGACTGCCTCGGAAGGATTCCCAGTTCCGTTTACAGCTCCCCTGGGATACCACTGATGTTCCCAAGAGGGGCTGTGAAATCCTCAGATAATTCTCAAAATGAAATTAATTTTAATACATTTTCATTTAAAAATAATAAGTGCCAGACAGAACTGTGTGGGGAGAGTTGGTTGCAGAAGGAAGTCAGGAAATGAATCCAGCTGTCAGCATCCACCACCCATGGGAGAGCCGACGAGGTCCCCAACGTCAGAGCCGCCCTCATAGCGGCCCGATCCCCAGATCCAGCCGTGGGGGGCCCACAGACCCCATCGGCAGCCCTGCGATGCAAGGCCCCGGGCCCCAAACTCCTTGAAGGCAGTGTCTGTCCCTCGTTGCTGCTGGAAGTGCTTATCACAGAGCAGGGAGTCCAGGGCCCGGGAGGCAAGTAGGCTGACCCCTCACCCCCAGCTCCAGGTTGCGGGCCCACAGCCCCTCTGCTCACCTCTTCCTTTCTCCTCACAGCTCCTCCCAGTCGCTTGCTCTGCCTCCTTAATTTCTCAGCCTTTCCCCCTCTCTCTTCTGTTTCCCTCATCTGTTTCTCTAACCCTCTTCTGTCTTCTTTCCCCTCCTATTAAGTCAGAGAAACAAGGACTTGCAGGCCGACAGGAACGTGCAGCCGTCTGGTCTGACCTCACCCTCTTTCACAGAGTATTCCTCCCCTCCCATTGCTTGATTCCAATCTCAGCATCCTCGTCCTTTTCTCTCCTTCTGCTTCTTTCCGTTTTTGACCCCAACCTGTTGCTAAGTCTCGTCTGGACTCCATCCTGTGTATGGTGGGAAACCCAATGTCATGCTCCCAGATCTCTGGGAATTTTCCAAAATCTTACATTTCTGTTGTCCTGACTCTCAATATCACTCTCCTGCCTATTTGTCAGACCAAACTTGGTTTCCCCCAAAGGACCGCTAGTACAGGAATCGGGCGTCACAGCATTTTATTAAAGGTTTGGGAGGCGGGCCGGCCAGGTGGGGTAGTGGTTAAGTTTGCACCCTCTGCTTCACTGGACCGTGGTTCACTGGTTCAGATCCTGGGCACGGACCTACTCACTGCTCATCAAGCCATGCCGAGGTGGCGTCTCGTATAGAAGAGCTACAACTCTACAACTATGATATACAACCACGTACTGGGGCTTTGGGGAGAAAAAGGAAAAAAGAGGAAGATTGGCAACAGATGTTAGCGCAGGGCCAATCTTCCTCATAAATAAATAAATAAATAAATAAATAAATAAATAAATAAATAAATAAATAAAGGTTTGGGAGGCATGGAGGGGTGTTAGATTGTAACACTGAACAGCAAACTGCTTAAGTCTGAATATTAGACATTTCTCCCCTCTCCCCTTCTGCTCCTTTCCTCCTCTCAGTTTCTGTCTGTGTCCATGACCCTGTCTTGGTCCGTGTGTCTCAGGGTCTCTAACTCTATCCGTCCCTGCCCCCTGCTCCCATCTCCTCTGTCTCTATCAAGATCACTCTGCTCTCCCTGTCTCCTCTCTGTCTCTTCTCTCTCTCTGTCTCTGTATCTCTCTCTGTACCTGTCTCTCTATCCCGGGTTTCCTTACTGGAAGGCCTATAGGAGGTCACGGCTTCAGCCCTTGGTTCTTACTCATCCTGTAGAAGTTGAGGATTGAGGGTCTCAGTGACGTCTGACAGAGTGAGGAGTCAGGGCCTCCGTCCCTTGGTCCTGGGACTTTGGCCTGGTCCTACATGGACCCTCAGCCAAACCAGCTGTATTTTCCACATTCTCCTGCATTGCTCCCCTTTCCAGCCCCCAGGATGAGACCTGCACCCGCGACAGAGCCCGCACACTTGAGAGCAGGACCCGAGCTGCTCAGAAGCTGAGGATGGACAGGCGTCCTTTGTCCCCAAGGGCATTGGCTCTGAGGTGGCACTTGTTGGTCTAGGGATTACTTCCTGGCTGCCACTCTCCGAGTGGATTATCTGGAGAAAGGCAGTGAGCTGTTCCTGATCTGAGCTGAGGGCTATTCTCAGCTTGGCGTCCTTTGTCTTACAGTCTCCTGAAATATCTCCTGGGCTTGAGAGACAGCAGAACACTGTACGGAAGAGATAGGGAGAGAGAAAGCAGGACCACACACACACACACACACACACACACACACACACAGAGACTATTTTTCAAGTATGTCTGTGTGTGTTCTCTCTCTCTCTTGAGCCTGAAGTGACTGCCTTACTATTTCCTTCCACCTGTCAGCCTTTCTTTCTTCAAGGCCTAGAACAAATGCTGCCTCATCCTTCTAGCTTTCCCTGATTTCTCTTTCCCTTCTCTGTCCACCCCCGTCCCCGGCAGTAACTCCTCCCTCTGCTCAATCCTGGGACACGGGGCTTCTCCCTCCTTCTTTGTGACCCATACCCTGTCGATTTCCTGCTTCCCTCTCTGTTTTCCAGTGAGTGACTCACAGGAGGTTCAACAATAGTTGAATTAGTTTCCCCCTTAATCAGCCCTGCTAAGTCACCTGGTCACAGGTAATGGAGACAGCCTGGCCTGGCTTTTCCTCATCTGCCATGTCCTGCCAATTCCTTATGTTACCAGTGCTTGTCACTTGAGTCTATGCAAGTTCTACATTCCCAGGGGGCTACTCTGTCCTTTATTAGTAAAAAAAAAGTGGGCTTAGTCTCCATCTTACAAATGGTGGGAAACCCAATGTCATGCCCCCAGGCCTCTGGAAATTTTCCAAAATCTTACATTTCTCCTGTCCTGACTCTTAATCTCACTCTCAGACCAAACTTGGTTTCCCCAAAGGACTGCTTGTACAGGAATTCAGTGTCACAGCATTTTATTAAAAGTTTGGGAGTGATGGAGTGGTGTTAGATTGTAACCCTGAATAGCAAACGACTTAAATTTGAATATTAGACATTCTGATCTTTTTGGGGGAAGTTTCTTTTTACATTTTTTTTTTTTTTAAAGATTTTATTTATTTAATTTTTTCCCCCCAAAGCCCCAGTAGATAGTTGTATGTCATAGCTGCACATCCTTCCAGTTGCTGCATGTGGGACTCGGCCCCAGGATGGACGGAGAAGTGGTGCCTCTATGCGCACCCGGGATCCGAACCCGGGCCACCAGCATTGCAGTGCGTACACTCAACCACCAAGCCACAGGGCCGGCCCTCTTTTTACATTTTTAAAAGCTTTTCATTTTGGAACAATTCCAAACTTACAAGATACTGCAAAAGTAGGACAAAATATTTCCATGAACCGTTCACCCAGATTTCCCCAGTGTTAACATTATACACTGTAGCAGTATAATTATAAAAATCAGGTAATTAACATTGATACAGTGTTATTATTTAAACTGTAGACCTTATTCAAATTTTTCCAATTGTTCCATTCATGTCTTTGTTGTGGTCCAGGATCCAATTCAGGATCACATGTTGCATTTACTTGTTACGTCTCCTTGGTCTCTTTTAATTAGTCTCCCTTTGTATTTGATTAAGAGTGCTGGTGAGCTGTTTTGGAGAATGTCCCTTGATTTGGGTTTATCTGATGTTTCGACGTGATTAATTCAGGTTATGTATTTTTGGCAAGAATACCACAGAAGTGATATCGTGTCCTCCTCAGTGCTTCCTCTCAGGAAGCACGTGATGTTGAGATGTCCCATCACTGCTGATGTTGACTTTGATCAGTTGGTTTGGGTGACGTCTACCAGGTTTCTCCGACACGAAGTTATCATTTTCCCTCTGGTGCTTAATAAGTATCCTTTGGGAGGATACTTTGAGACTATATAAATGTCCTGCTTCTCATCATATTTTTGCCCACTAATTTTAACATCTACTAACGATTCTTGACTGAAAAATTATTACTATATTGTGTTTGCCAAATAGTGATTTTCTATTTTCATGGTTCCTTCTATTAGTTGGAATTCCATTGTAAGAAAGGGCTGTCCCTTCTCTGCCATTTATTCATTCATTCATGTTTTATTCATATTAGTATTGGCTCATGGATGCTTATTTTATTCTCTAGGTTATAATCCATTACCATCATTATTTATCCTGTTGAAGTTGTCTTAGATTTGACCATTTGAGCCTCTTCGTGTGAGCGCTCAGGTCCTGTACATGCTCCATCAATTTCTGAGCATTTCCTCGCTTGCTGGTACCCCCAGATGTCCCAGGATCATCTTGTACTTTCCCAGCCCAGCCCTGGAATCAGCCATTCTTCAAAGATCCATGGTTTCCTAGAGGATATTATGCTAAGTGAAATAAGCCAGACACAGAAAAGACAAATACCATATGATCTCACTTATATGTGGAATCTAAAAAAGTTGAACTCATAGAACCAGAGAGTAGAACAGTGGTTGCTAGAGGATGGGAGGTGGGGGAAATGAGGGGACATTGGTCAAAGGGTACAAACTTTCAGTTATAAGGTGAATAGTTCTGGGGATCTAATATACAGCATAGTGAGTGAATATAGTTAATAATAATGAAATTTTCTAAGAGAGTAGATCTGAAGTGTTCTTACCATGCACATAAAAAAATGGTAACCATGTGAGGTGATGTATGTGTTAATTAACTTGATTTTGGTAATCATTTCATAATGTATCCATCTATTGAATCATCATGTTGTACATCTTTAAAAAAACAAACAAACAAAAAAACAAAACCTTTTATAGCTTAAAAAAGAAAAAGAAAAAGAAAAAGAGCCACGGTTCCATTTAATGGAGAACAGTATGCAGAAGTGAAGATCTGGTCTCTAGACGTGCTTACTGATGCTGGGCTATCATTTCTCCTAGGCCCTTTCTGCAGACAAAGCTAGGAGACATATACATGTTGTGAAATAATAAATGTTTGTTATTTTGAACTGCCAAGTTTTGGGGTAACTTTTTATGTAGCAATAAATTGATAAGAAGGTCTTAAAATTTCAGATGGAAAGTTCCTTGAAAAATTTTTGTTCTAATTTCTAATTTTATTGTACTGTGATCAGATAGCATTATTAATAATATTTCTACTTTAAGGAACTTAATGATGTTTTCCTTGTGACTTAATATGTGCTCAATTTTTGCAAATGTTCTGTGTGTACCTGAGAAGAAAGCATGTTTGCTCTCAGCAGAGTATAAAGTTTGATATGTATATATATACACCCACAAGGTCTACCTTCTCAGTTATGTTAATTAATTCACACATTTGATGAGTGCCTACTGTATACCAGGCTGAGTCCCTGCTGTCATGGAGCTGACAGGTTTATAGAAATAGATAATCTGGGTTATAAGAATCATTCATTCATATAAGGTCCTCCACCTTTCCTCAAGGAAACACCACTGCCTCCAGACTCTCATTCTTTCTCTCTGCTGGACCATCCCACATCCTTATCTTAAAGGGGTATTGCCCCATCACACGGAGGGAGTGACCTCCCCGGAGCTAGCTGCATGTCTGAAGGCATCTGCACAGCTCTGTCCTCTGTGCCTGTCACTACACGCAGCTCTACTGGCTGACAGAACTGACCCTCTCGAGCAGGCTTCATGTCAGAGCCATGTTTTCCAACTTCCTGACCTCCAGTCTGACTCTAGACAGAAACTGGTCTGCTTGGTGCCCGTGGTAGACCTGGTGGTTCCCTCCCCAAGGTTTCCTCCATCCCTCGCCTGTGGCTGAAATGGCTGTGTGAAATGACCGTGTTGTTTTTGGAGCATCGATTTCAACTCTAGTTCTAAGAGTCGATTCTGATTTCTTTTTACCCAATCAGGTTCCTAATTTCATCCCCCTTGCTACAGTGTCTTCAACCCAGGCTGAAGCCAGTTAGTGCAAGGCCTTCCCTGGGCCAAAGAGATTAGCTCAGAGATTTGGGCATGTGACCCAAATTGGGCCACTGAGATATGAGAAGAAGTTCCCTAAGGAGTTATGGGAAAGAAGGTTCCTCACTAGCCTGAGAGATCTACGGAAGGCTAACCCTCCTCTCTCCAGATGGTGGGATATAGAAGGGATACCTGGTACTGCTGCAGCCATTTTGCCACCATGAGGGAAGCTGACACTAAAGAAGGCAGAAAGGAGAAACAGAAAGTACCAGCTCCTTGATGCCGTCGTTGGACCACTGAATCCAAACCACTCTGTAGTCTGCCTTACCTCAAGAACTTCGATTTCATGAGCAGATAAATCCTTATATGTTTAGTCCAGCTTGATTGGGTTTCTTGACTTGAAACATAAAGATTCCTGACGGGATCAGGGTCTGTAGAGCTTTCTGATGACTGCTTCCCATCCTTGCTCCCTGCGTAACTCTTCTCTGTCCCATTGGGGAGGTGCATGAGGTTCTACTCTGTTGACAAGGCTCTACTGCTGTTGCAGCATCGACCTACATATGTGGGGGCTTTGGATCAGATGCACATGTGTGTTCAAATCCCATCAATGTTCCTCACAAGCTGTGTTGCCTTGGACAAGTTGCCTAACCTCTTTGAGTTTAAGTTTTCTTCTATGTAAAAGGGACCAAAGAAAAAAAAATCAATCCCATCCTTTCAGGGCTCTTGTGAATGAGACAATGCATATAAGCCCGGCACACAGTAGGACCACATGTAATGCTGCTTCCACTTCCCTCTGCTCCTGCTTCTTCATCATGGAGTGTGCTTCCCGTGCAGTGGGCCTTAAAGGGGACGCTTAGATGCTCTGACTTAAAATCCCAGTGATTTCTTGAGAGGAAAACAAATCCCCATTGCCCGAGAAGATGAACAGCTCAGCCATTTGCTAAAACAAATATTAGTTCAATGCTGCCCTGGGAGAGCGGGCAGCTCTAAGAGCTGTTGTGTTTGTATCCTTCAAGGAGCTGATGAACACGCTGCTGAGGACAAACATCTTGGGGGGAGGGCGGGAGGAGGGGCAGCGGTTCTGGGAGCTCCCCACCCTGTCCCTTGTTCTCCTGTGGTGTCATGTATCTGGCATCCAGGGCATTTATCCATCTCTGCCCTCCCCCTCCCTGTATGTTTGGGCTGGTGCTCTGGCTGTGAGGGCCACCCACACCTGGGGCTGGAGCTGGCTGCTCCTCGCCTTGACCCTACCTAGGGGCTTGGAGGTGGCTTTCCTGGTCAGACTGGCTGTGCATTCAGACAAATCCTGAGAGTTTTCAGGGGGACTTGAGCCCCCACTTATGGGTGTTCATGGCACACATGCCATCCCAGGGTTCATCAACCTTGGCCCCATCGACATCTTGGGCCTGGTAATCCTGTGTTGTGAGGGGCTGTCCTGTACCTTGCAGGATGTTTGGCAGCATCCCTGGTCTCTGCCCACTAGATACCAGTAGCACACCTCCCCCACTTGTGACAACCAAAAATTTCTCCAGATGTTGCCAGATGTCCCCGGGGGGAAATTTTCGCCTTTGGTTGAGAACCATGGTTCCCACTGAAGGCAGGAGAGGACTCTGGAGTTCGCTCTGTCTTGGTTCGAATCCTGGCCCCACCACTCACCAGCTGTATATTTGGCTGGTTAACTTAACCTCTCTGAGCCTCAACTCCCAACCTGTGAAATGGGAACCATCACAGCACCTAGTTCATGGGATGGTTGTGAGAGAGTGAAAATGAGGGTTATTTACAGGGAGGTGCCCGGCCCCCACGCTCCTCGCTACATGTTAGCCTGCTTGTAGTAGATTTTAAAACTCTACAAGGGCAAGGACCATGCCCGTGTTGTTCACCAGCGCCCAGGTGTCTCCAGCGCCCAGGACTGGGCCGGGCTTGCAGCTGGTGCTCAGGAAATGAATGGGGTTCTTGGGGCTGCCCGGACCCCACTGAACTTTCACTTGATTGCTACTTCACACTCTCAGCAAATCTCCCCAGGTCCTGGCCTCCCGGGGGAGGAAATCACCTCTCCCAGTGGGTTTTATATTCTTGTCCTAAGCTCGCCATTGCCTCCCTTGCCTTCCTCAGGACTCCCTGAAGGAAGGCTCTGGAAAGCCTGCTCTTGCCCTGACCCATTCTTACCACCCTGGTGTCAGTTTGCATGACAGCATCCCCAGGAGCATCTCTCTCCAAATGCCTGTTGCTGACTCCCAGGCCTTCCTCCAGATTGTGGTTTATTGGCAGAGCTGAGATGATTGACATATCTTGGGTCCAATGAACGATCAAGTCCTTTCCCCTCCTTTCTGCCCACCTCACCCAGTTCTCTTGGATGACTCCTACTCAGGTACCTGCACTGGTGGACTTTGTGTCATTTCTGTAATCTAAAGACTAGTTCAAGAAATGTAACAATGCCCCGGGAATTCTTTCTATTGAAGGAAGAAGGGCATTTCACCCCGGAATATGAGTCTAGACCTGTACTAGATCTTATGGGGACTCTGGAGGACAAGACAGGCTTCTCCCTAAGGGATTGACAATTAAGTAGGGAAGTCAAGACTAATAAGGCTACAATTAACGAACTTGTAATCTCTAAATTGATCACAAGAGGTTATATGTGGGGGTGCCCAGTCCTGTCTTTCTAATCCTCTCTTCACTGGCTTCACCTCCACCACCAACACTCAGATTTAGGCTTCATCTTCTTTGACCTGGGTATTCTGATTGGCTCCAACTGGTCTCCCTGCTTCCTTCTTCCTTGAATCTGCCTCCCAAGACCTGCCAGGATGATTTTCCTAAAATGCGAATATAATTATATCACAGCACGCCTAGAATCTGTTTAAGGTTTATCGTGGTGTTATCTGTCATCACGGAACATTGAAACCAATCAGCAACGGTTAAATAAATGCTGGTATGGATGAGGAAATATTTCACAGCCATTAAAACTCATGTTTTTAAAGACTAGTTAGGACAAATACAATATTACAAGAAAAAAATCTGGTTCAAGACCATATGGCACAACACAGATTTAGTAACTATGTACGTATATAATTGCGTGGAATTGGAAGATTGGAATTGTATATATCTGGGGAAAAGTAACAATGGCTCTTCCTAGTTGGTAAGATACAGAAGATTTTTTATTTCTTCTAGATATAAACTTTATGAGGTCAGAGATGGTCTATCTTGCTTATCAAATTTCTAATGCCTAGCAGAGTACCTGGCATACAGTAGGCACTCAAAATACTTGTTGAGTGGAGTTGAGTATGGTTTTTATAATTTCCAAATTTTGTCCAAAGACATTGTCTTTGGTTGCGTTTCCCTAGAAGCAGACGCTGGAACAAAGATTTGAATGCAGCAGTTTACCTGGGAGGTGATCTCAAGTAGGAGGTGGGGAGGTGATACAGGGAGGGAAAAGAGGCAAGCTGAGCGTGTTATTAGCATGTTGGTGCTGTGGGCAATGGTGGCTTGGTCTTGCTGGGCAGCTCTGGGAGACTGTGTAGACCGCGCTTTTAAAGTCATGTATCAGAGGGGCAAGGAAGCTGCGGTACTTACCCTCCAGCTCCCGTCCTTCAAGGCTGAGGGCAGATCTGGGGGAGCGGAGCCCTCGGGTGTTTGCAGCAGGACACACTCATACACTGAATGGCAAGTGCTGAGGGGCTGTGGGCAGGGTGCTGACAGGTTCTACAAACAAGGTGATTTAGAAATAATAAGAAAAAAGTTTTAAAAATATTAACGTAATTATTACTGGTCTTGTGTAAGTTACTGAACCTTTCTGAAGCTCAATTAACTCATGTCCAGGTGGGGACAGTAATACCTGCCTGGCCTTGCTCTTAGGGCTCAATGGGAGAGGGTGTGTGTGTGTGCGTGTATGTGTGTGTGTGTGTTACGGACTGAATGTTTGTGTTCCCCCCTCAAACTCATATTGAAGCCCTAACCCCCAGTGTGACTGCATTTGGAGATAGAGCCTGTAAAGAGAGGACAAGGGTTAGTTGAGGTCATAGTGTGGAGCCCTTCTGACCAATGTATAACCCAATAGGGCTGGTGCCCTTATAGGAAGGGGAAGCAATGCCAGAGCTCTCTGTCCACCATGTGAGGACACAGCAAGAAGACGACGCCTGCAAATGAGGAGGAGAGCTCCCACCAGGAACCAAATTGGCTGCCACCTTGATCTTGGACTTCACAGCTTCCAGAACTGTGAGAAATAAATGTCTGTTGTTTAAGTCACTCATTCTTTACGGTATTTTGTTATGGCAGCCTGAGCTGACTAGTACAGCGTGTGTTTTAAGGCAAGAAAACGATATAAATGTAACTCATGTTTGCTGGGTCTTATTCGGCGGAAGGTAAAAATGAGATCCCTGTAAGAGTCAGTCCCCACTCGCAGTGCAGGAACTCCAGCGGGCCTGGGCTCAGGTCCTCCTAGAGAATTCTGCGTGCCCAGGGGTGTCTTATGGGTGCTCTGCAATGCATCCTCTTGGGGACACCCTGGGGCTGTATTTCTCTCCCTCCCCACTGCTCACAGTGGTGATGTCTTGTCCCCTGTCAGCCCAGATGTGGAGCAGCGGTGCAAACACCTGTGCTGTGGATCAGGACCGCCACCTGTGGCGCTGAAGAGAGTGCTGAGGGCGTGGTCCTTCCTCCTGTTGCTACCAAGGCAGCTGGGGCCGCTGCCAGGATGCCCTGGGTTCTTGATGTCCCCAGAGAAGTTCCTCCAGTGTTTGCTGACTCTTCAGTTGCATCTCTCTCTCCTTAGGCCACAAGAGTCATTCTTTGGGTCACTGAGTGACATGACCCACACTCAGAATCACTCCTCCCAAACCTGGCTCTCTGTCTTTGAATTAAGCATGTGGGTCTGACTCTCTTTTGCTAGAGTGAGTTCTTCCACAGGAAGCTCCTGCATCCTTTATGTAAATGGATGCACAAGACCTTCAGCCTGGCCCAGGTAGGACCAAGTTCTAGGCTGAATCTAACTTAGGCTGGATCCTATATAGTGCATCCTAGTTAAGCCTGTGTGCTCTCCATTTATTTGCTGTGTGGCCTTAGGAAGGTTACTTAACCTCTCTAAGCTTTCATTTCTCTTATCTGTAAAACTGGGATAATAATAACACTTTTCTCATTGGGGATTGTGAGGAATAAAAGTGACATTGCATGCAAAATGCTTACCATGTGGCTGGTGGGGGCTGTGGACTGAATTGTGTTTCCCCAATAGTCCCATGTTGCAGCCCTAACCCCAAGTGTGATGGAATTTGCAGATGAGCATTTGGGAGGTAATTAGGTTTAGATGAGGTCATAAGGATGGGGCCTTCATAATGAGATTAGTGCCCTTATAAGAAGAGACACCAGACAGCTTGCTTGCTCTCCCCCATCCCTGCACACATGTACCAAAGAAAGGCCACATGAGGACACAGTGAGAAGGTGGCCTTCTGCAAGCCAGGAAGAGAGCCCTCACCAGGAACCAAATTGGTTGACACCTTGATCTTGGACTTCCCATCTTCCAAAATTGTGAGAAATAAATTTCTGCTGTTTAAGCCACCTAGTCTATGGTATTTTGTTATGGCAACCTGAGCTGACTAAGACAGCAGTTAGTAAGCTTTCAATTTATTTTAACTGTTGTTAAAATAACAATAACAATTGTTATTGTTTACTATTTTTATTAGGGAGAGAATGAGTTTCCTGACGAGACGCTCAAGCTGTCAGAATAATTGCTGAGCTGTATTTCTAAGATCAATCATATTTTCAAATGAAAATCAAGCTGGAAAGAACCCTAAATACCACCTGGGTCCAGATATAAGACCTGCCTCCAAGCCCACCTGGCAATTTACAGACCCTCAACCAACTAAATTCTGATTCTTGCCCCTCCATTCTACCCCCTCCCAAGTTCGAACATTCTGCTTGGCTGCTCTCTGTCCCCTCATCTACATCTTGGGGTTGAGAGGATCAGGATGGCCCTGGTTCCCAGGGACAAGATGAGCCATTGTTCCCAGGAATCTGTCCCGACTTGCCTGGGACTCTCCCAGTTTTAGCACTGAAAGCCATATGTCTTAACCCCTTAGTCCCAGGTAGACTGGGAAGGTTGTTCACCCTGCTGGGAGGGCAGGATGCGTGTGGTGCCCTGCTCACTTCCTGGCTGGCGGTCACTAGAAACTGTGCATTGACAGTGCTGAGCAAAGCATCAGCTCCTTTGCTGGTGTCTGTCTGGTTGGAATCCTCAGGGCCCTATTCCTGGAAGGAACCCCTGGAGCCGTGATGGGAAGACCACCGTGGGGGGGTGGGGAGGGGAAGAGTCCATCGCTTAAGTCAGCTGAACCACCAATGTGATCAGATAGCTGCTCTGCTAATCCTATTGGTGCTTCGATGAGGAGCACTGGGAGGGAAGAGCCCTGTGGGGAGCCTCTGCTCAGGGCTACGGGGCCGGGGGTGGGGCATTCCCATTGTGAGCCACACAGCCTGCCCTCCTGCCATTCCCCTGTGATGGCTCCAAGGATGCCACAGCTCTCATGTGGTCTGAGCCTCTGCCTCAAAGTTCCTTAAGAGGTCCCTTTAGACAGTTGAAGCCTGTGAGGTCAATCTCAGACTCTTCTTATATCATATCTGGAGTCAGAGGGAAGAAGATGCAGCAGGAGTTGAGAAACACACAAGAGAAGAGATTCTGCCGTGGAGCGTGAGAAGGGAGGCAGGCAGGTGCAGGAGACAGGATGGGAGAGACAGACGGAGGAGGAGGAGCCTCAGTCCCTCACCCCGGGCACAGGACAACTCGGTCCAATCCTGGACATAGACTCCCCTCTCATTGGCCACACACCGACCTCTAACCCTGGACCACACCCCGACCACCGATTGAGCTCACCAAATATGGAGACTCTGGCTACACACTGACCCTTGATCCCTGACCGCTAGGCAGCTACCAGGAGAGCTGTTGGAGGCTCTTGTCTGCAGATCTCTGTCCGTGTAACAGCAGACAGTGCAGCTCTGTGTTCATGCACCAGCTTGGCCGCTTTCCCCCAGCGTCCATCACTGCCCCAATTACCAGCAAATTGTGAACACTCGAAGCAACACTCTCTGCATGTTAATTTAGCCAAGCGTGTGTTCATCAGGTAGCCCGGCCCCCGTGTGCTCACTGCTCTTATTTGCTCTGCAGAACCAGGTAATTTCCTCGCTGGACCTTAGTGGGAAGTTGAAAAGCAGTGTCAGCTTCTCCTGCCCTTAATTAGGGCTGGGCTTTCTCCAGGAGATCACTGATCATTATCAATGAGCTTGTAATTTTGTGTCCCAGAATTGGAGACTGATGGTTAAAGAGAAAATCGAGGGGCTGCGGTGCAGGTCGAGCCTCCACAGAGCTGGGCATTCTTTTAATCTCCATAATTTATTCCGCTGTGACCTTTTCCTACAGTTTCACAGAGACTTCCCAAATTGCAACATCTCCTTCTCTTTGGTGAGGGGAGGGCTGTTTCCCCTTGACGGTCAGTAGTGGGCAGCCCTCCTAGCTGGTGGGGAGCGAGCTGGCCTTTGTGCGGAGAGGAGGCCCACGGGGCTGCCTGGGATCTTTCCTCTCTCTACCTCACTCCCTCTTGGTCCTGAGTGGGCCTAGAGCCACTTCTGAGTCCACTCCTGGGGCAATTGTTTGCAGTGGGGCAGAGCTCATGGGGCTCTACCCAAACCACAACAGGATGGCAGAGGCCCCAGTCCCTCTGGGCTCCCGATGCTCAGGCAGGACCCTGAAGCCCGTGCCCCTCTGTGGGGCAGAGCCGCTAGTTTTGCCTGCATCCTCTCCCCTTCCTTCTGCCACGGCACCTCATTCTGCCTCCTCATCTCTCAGTCCATGGTTAGGGTGACATCTTCCCCTACTTTCAGGGACGGCCTTGGGGCTCAGCTTCTGCCAATCATTGTGTGCTCCACCACCAAGGCCACAATGACTGAGAGAATGGGCAGGTGATCCACGCGGGTTCAGTGAGACTCAGCCCTGCTGGAGCTGTTGGAGAAGGGAAGCTCTCTTTGGGCTGCAGTTGCTAAGCTGGGAGAGAGGAAGCACGGAGCTGCCAGAGAGTTCTGTTTGGTGACTGGATTTAAAGACCATGCAAGAGGTGACATTCACAGGTGGGTATTGAATGCCTACCACGTACTTAATCTTGAGAGAATATAGGAGACAGAGAAGGGGCTGCAAATATTCTTGAGACGAAAGGGAGTATAGATTTATAAAGGAAATCAAAGTAGAAATATTGGTAAATCTCTCAGTTAGTAGATTGAATAGATCACTCAGGGAGCCCTCTAGATCGAGGCTGCCGGCTTGTTCGAGCCTGAGGCAGGGTTGCCACCACCCACTGGCTCTCAGCCCCAAGCCTTCCCTGCACAGAGGCGTCATCTGGGCTCCACGGGTAGGTTTGGTGTCCATCTCCTCCCAGCCCTGCTCTCCTGCGCTCTGTTCTGGTAACTAGATCCTGCCTGGTCTCTCTGTTCACGTCTGTCCCCGGGAGGTGGCATGATGCGGTGGTCAGAGCAGTGAGGTTGGAGTTGGGGGACCTGACTCTCCATCTGGTTGGGTCACTAACTAAATGACTATGGCCAAACTGCAAAACCAATACAAGCTTCCGTTTCCCGTAATGGCTTGCTTCTCTCCCTGGGTTGTGGTGAGCGCCCAGGAACCACGGCAATGTATAGAAAGGTTACAGTGGACTTGCAGCATGGTGGCCCAATCCTTCTGAGCTCAAGTCTGCCAAACATCCGCCACGGGGCGGCTCTGAGACTTGTTACCATGTCTCTTTTCCAAATACTCCAGTGAGTTTCTGTGAACTCTGAACTCACTTGGAGCACACTTGGGACCTTGGGGATTGTCCCCATTCCCTTGATGACTGCGTTGCTTCAGGAAGGGAATTTCCCTTTGGACACTGAGGTCAAGACAGATTGAGATCAGCAAGGGCCTCCTGGGTGCTCCTCGGTGTTTGACTCATTGCATGTCAAGCAAATGGAGGCGGAGACCCCAGGCACAGCTTTCCATTGGCCCTGCCTCTCCTGTGAGTGAGAAGAGGGCTTGTGAGCGAAGGATAAGAGTGGCTTCAGAGCCAGAGTTGTTCCCTGGCTACCATCACGGTGCTGGCCAGAGGATGAAGCTCAGGGGTGAACACGGGTTAAGCTGGAACTGCCCCAAGGCTTGGACCCCTTAGGCTAAGTCCCTGCCTCTGTCCTGTCCCGAAGTCTCACAACCTCTCAACTGGGTCCCAGCTCTCACCCTGCCTGCAGGCTCAGCCCCTCTGAAGGCTCCGGATCAATCCTGGGCCCAGCCAGAAAGTGTTTTACAACTGTCTTGCCCTGTTCTGGGATGCAGAGTCAGGGCGCTGTTTGCAGTCCAGTTCTGACCTCGTGGACCACTTCCCATCAGGGTCTTTCGCTGTGTTGTGTTCCCCACGGCTGCGGCCCCATCTCAGGAGTTTGAAATCTGACTGCACTTTTTCTGCTCCAGGCCTCTTTTGTTTCCTCTCATCTCAAATTTCGTGCTTGTTTTAGTTCTAGGAGCCTGGAGACTCCTCATCCCGTGGTCTTTGATCTTCCAACATAGTCTTCTGCTGAGTTAAGGCACCATTGCTAGACAGAGTGGGCTCTTGGTGGATAGTAATTGGATGGATGGGTGGACAGTGACTTGGTGGAAGAATGGCTGAATGGCTGGGTGGGTCCTATGAAGTGAGGAAGTGGTGATGGATGAATGGATGGATCGGTGATGCATACATTGAAGGATGGATGCATAGGTGGGGTTCATTTTGACAATGATGAGCTTGGCTTGAGCCCTGGGATCCCCTCTCTGTCACACTCCAATCCCTTGCCCTGGCACCTCTGGGCACAGCCAGCCTGTCCTAGGCCCTTGCCCACCTTGTACATTTGCCTGGTGCCCCCACTCAGCTGCCTGGTGTGTGCTGGCAAGTCTGGCTGGCTTCTGGTCGCTGCCATCCTCAAATTCGGCCTGCCCTGTGCCAGGCACCTCCAGTGGTGCCACTCATGGTGAAAGCCGGGGACATGCATGGATTAGGACCAGCTTGGGGGAGGCATGGAGCAATGCTTTAAAATGCTGGAAGAGTCAGCCCAGGGCCCACCCTCCAGCCTCCATTCTACTCTCCAGGGGGGCCGGCTCCTTGCCTCTGACAACTTGCTTTGCTTTTTCCTTTATGAAAAAATAATCAAAGCCTGAATGTGGCTGGCAGAGTTTCTGAAAGTCAATAAGAAAGGAGCAAAAGAAAGTGGCCAACTGAGATGGAGATACTGTTCAATGCCTCTGACTGAGGCAAGGCTAATTAAAACAAATCTTTGAAGCACGGAACCTGGAAGCCAGCCCCAGAGGGAACAGAAATCTCCGAGACAGACACTCCTCCCGGGGTGAGCTGCTCATGATGCTGGGACACGCACCCCACTGGCTCCTACTCCTCCTGGTTCTTCCCAGAGCAGCCTGGGTACTGAGGCAAAGGGCCTGGCCTCAGGATCCTGAGGACCTCTCTGGGGTCCCGGAAACAGGGTTTTGGGGAGACACAGCACACATCCTGCCAAGACCCCCCTGAAGCAGGCAGGTCAGGGGTCTTGCCTTCCCAAGTCTTCTGAGGGCTTTTTCTGGGTCCAAGCCCACAATCCTATGGAACGGTCAGCGCCCATCTTTCAAATGTGCCTGTTACCCGCCCACCTCTTCGACTCTCCCTTAAAACGCTCCCATCTGCCATCAGCCTCCTGATGGGTCTTGCTGCCTCCACTGCCCTCCTCCCGGCCCTTCCTGTTTGCAGCACCAGGAAGTAGTCCTAAAGCACATACGAGAGATGATGTCACTCCTCTGGCTGATGTTAGGGTTGAGTTGAGGTCCTCAAGAGCCCCCATCACAGACAAGGCAAAGGCAGCAGTGTGGAAGGCCCTTGGCGATGTGGCCCTGCCCCAGCTCCCACCCGTAGGCTAAACCTCAGCTATGTTTTCTTACTTTTATTGTATTTTATTGAGATAATAATTGCATAACCTAAAATTAACCACTAACCATTTTAAAATGTACGATTTAGTGGCATCTAGTACATTCCCAATATTGCATAACCATCTATCTAATTCCAAGACATTTTCATCAGCCCAAAAGGAAAGCCCATGCCCACTAGCAGTCACTCCCCACTCCTCCCTCCCTCCAGTCCCGGGCAACCACTGATCTGCTTTCTGTCTCTATGGATTTGCCTCTTCTGGACACTTCATGTAAATGAAATCAGTCAATGTGTGACCTTTTGTGTCTGGCTTCTTTCACTAGCATAATGTTTTTGAGGTTTGTTCATGTTGTAGCAGGTGTCAGTGCTTCATCCTTTCTGTGGTGGAGTAATATTCCATCATATGCATGTACCGCATTTTGTTTATTCGTTCATCCGTTGATGGACATTTGGGTTGTTTCCACATTTTGGCTATTGTGAGTAGTGCTGCCATGGACACTCATGGACAAGGGTTTGTTTGAGTCCCTGTTTTCAGTTCTTCTGGGTGTGTGCCTAGGAGAGGAATTGCTGGGCCATACAGTAGTTCTACGTTTAACTCTTTGAGGACCCAACCGGGGCTGTGGTTTCCTCATGCTCTCTGGACCCACTGTGCCCTTTCACTTCTCTGTGCCTTTGCACACGCTCATCCTCCCGTCTTCACCAGACAAACTTCTATTCATCTTTCCAGAGTCTGCCCAATGCACCCCGCTCTGTGAAACCTCCTCATCCCCTATGCAGGCTTAGGTGCAGGTGCTCTGGGCTCCGCGGTGCCGGGTGCTGGAGCTCTTGTATTGTAGGGATCTGTCTGGCTGTTCTCCCCTCCTAGCCAAGGTGGGTGTTCTTTGCACACAAAGACCCTGTCTGGGTCAAGTTCACCTCCCTAGTGCCCAGGCAGGTGCTTATGAGAATTTTTTTATGGCGAATGAGTGAGTGGGGTCCATGTGTGGGGCACGGGGTTGAGATCTCTGGAGTCTTGAACACGGAGGTTCTGCAGGCTGCGGCTGGGCTCCGGGGCCCAGAGTGCCCCGGAATGGCCTCCCTTGGCTCCTGGGCAGCACTCCGTTTCCTCTCCTTCCTCCCGGTATGCAGTGGCCGGCTGCTGGCTCCGTGCCGGCATTGTCATGCTTCATTAGGATTGCTTTTGTTGCTACGTGCTGAGGGTTTCACTGTTGCTAGGTTGTCTTTTGTTTCATGTATATCTTACCATTTTTATTCCCCTGGCAAATAATCAGCACCCAATTAATTCTGAATTTCTCATTGTTTGCTCCAGCTGTCAAGCTCCTTGTATGAGCAAAGAACGATTGTTCAATGTTTTCCCTGTAATGAACTGTGAGAGTCGGCTGGGTCACTCCTGGTTTTGAGGAGATGAGTGAGCAAGAGAGACAAAGACATATGGAGAGATTGAGAGACACAGGTAAAGAGAGAGGGGAGACAGAGACACACAGAGGGAGGAAGAAAGAGATACAGAGAAAGAGAGAGGCAGAGACACAAACAAACATAGAGACAAAAAGATTTGGAAACACACACAGGTACATCAGAGTCATAGTCACAGATAGACATACAGCGAGATGCTCGGAGAGAAACACACCTGCAAAGACACAGAGAGAGAGAGAGAAAGAGAGAGAGAGGGAGAGATACCCCAACACACTCAGACACACAGAGAAAACACACTGAGATGCAGAGACACAGAGAGGGAGAGAGAGGGAGAGACACACAGAGACAGTGAGAGCGAGACAAAGAGAAGTGAGAGAAAGAAACAGGCAATCAATGATTGAATGGTGCCTACGTGAGTCTGCGTAGCCACAGTGCAGCCACCGGCTCTGGTGTCGGCACAGCAATGACATTACTGAGCACCCACCACGTCCCTGATGCAGTAACAGGAGCCACTCAGGCATCACTTCCTTTAACACTCACAGCCTCCACGGGACGTAGGAGCCATTGTTAGCGTCCCCATTCTCCAGGCGAGGAAGCTGAGGCTTGGAACTGTTAGATAAGGTATGCACACCGCACAGCCAGCCAAAGGCAGGATGAGGTTTTGAACCCAGGTTTCTCTGCCTTCGAAGCCCAAGTCCTTAACCCCCAAACTCCAGTGCTTTGCAGAAGACCCGCACTTGGGTACCAGTTCCCCTACTCGATACCCACGCAGCCACGGGGGAACCCCTTTGCCTCTCTAGGCCAGCCACCTTGGGGCTGAAACGTGGCTGGCTGGATTCTAGGGTCCTGTGCGTGCTTGCCCTCTCTGTGAGTCCCAGCCCAGGCTCTCCAGAGGCCGTTACTGAGATTCTGCTTCTGGGAATTTCCACACTTCCTGCTTGCCTACGGGCCAGTCCCTCCATATTATTAGGAAACCCACTGGCATCCTCTCCCCCATTCTCTTTGCAAGACTCTCATTATTATGTCAAGTTGCAGGCTGCCATGAACAGAGAAAAAGGTGAGAGTTCATTCCTGGGAACCAGGAGTGTGTTGGCCTTGGGAAGAAGAGGGCGGTTTGAAGCCAAGATACATAGGGAGAGGAGACAGGTCCGGCTTATGTTAAGATGCATGAACAAAGGCATCCTGGAGCCTACGTTAGGTGGGACACCTCGTGTGCTCCAGGGCACAGTGAATGTCCGGCAAGTCCTTCCTGCTTCTGTGTCTGCGGCCCAGGTGGGTGTGGCTCTGCTTTCACCGTCCAGAAATTGATGTTTGCCACATCACTATCTAATGTACAATATATTTTACTTTATCTGCTTTGTCTGTCTCCCTGTCTGGAATATAAGCTCCATGAGGGCATGGAGTTTTGTCTGTTGTTTTTCTTAAACTATTGAATCTTCAGGATCTGGTGTATAATAGCTTTTATAAATGTTTGTTGAATGAATAAATGCAAGGCTGTATCTATGATGATTCTCAGACTCTCAATATTACTAGAGTTTGCTCTCCTTTGGCTGAGGCTGGGTGGGGGATTCTGCAGAAGCCGGAGGACCCTCACAGTCTCCTTCAAGAAAAACACTACAGAGGCTGCGGCGAGCTGTTGAGCAGTAACATTTTATTCGTGTTTTAGAAAGATGGCTCTGGCGGCTGCGTGGAGGGCAGACCGGCAGGGGGGATGCTGGAGGCTGTAGCTCTGAGAAGGAGAGGATGGAGTTATCCGGCACCAGAGGCACCAGGACCTGCAAAAGTGCTGTCAGAATAGGAAAATGCTGTGAACTTCAACAAAACTGTGAAGTTCACCAACTTTCCTTTTTTTCTTCGGTTAAAAATCTTGCTTGCTTGACTGGTTTTTCCAAACCCCCAGAGCTCCCTAGAACTCAGTCAATATGGCATTATTGTCATTTGGGGAACAGTAAACCTTTGAAAAATGCCTTTTGCGTGCTGGATTTATGGAAACCGTTTGAACTGTGGTGAGTCTTGAAGAGCGTTTCGAAACATAGTGTTTTGATTTTCTCAGTACTTTCTTGAGGATCATTAGAAATGGGAATTCAAGAGCTGGAATGGATTTTTCCCAAAGGCTGCGTGCTTGTCGAGGAGCGTGATTTATCTGGGCGCTTGGATAAGGGCTTATGAAACAGGCAAAGGTGTCCACTCAGCAGTTCTGACAGCTCATTCCTGAGGCTGTGGGTCCACCCAGATCCAAACGCCAAAAAGTCTAGCCGAGAGCCTGTCTTCCAGTGGGGCACGCCGTGGTTTGGCTTGCTGTTGGGTGGGTGGCGGGGCTCCCACACCTGGGGTTGACCCACTTCCTCCTGGCTCCACCCCCACCTCCCACCACTGCTCAGAGCCAAGTCGCACCAGGTGACCTTCAAGCATCCTTCAAATCCAGTAAGATTTGGGCTTCAACTGCCAACTCATTATTTCAGTTCAGACCTTTCTAGTTGGTGTTCCAGATGCTGGCTCTGGGAACCTGGAAGTGGGTGGGGATGGCCAGTGTCAGGGTCTGAGATCGTGCAGGCTAGGGTGGAGCAGGAGGGAGCAGAAACAGAACCAACTTGCTTGCCCCTTTTTTTCTCTTTTCCAAGGAAAGCTTGGAAGGGCATCTCCAAGGGTGCCATGGAATCTATGACTTTGCCAGTAGGTGTTGATGAAAGAGAAGGTAGTGCGGGCCTGAGGACCGGGTTAGGGTCTTGGACATTGCCCTCCCTAGGAAGCTGGCTTGGTATTTCATTTGTGGCAGGAAAGGAAACTTGTCCTCTCACTGGCCTCCTCCCTGGACCCTGCTCTCTGGTAGGTTCCACACGCACGTGCTGCAAGTTCGCTCTCTGAGCTCCTGTGCACACTGTGCCTTCCCCTCAAATGCATGTGGCCCGAACCTACTTGTATTTAAAGATCCAGCTCAGGGGATCCCCTTCATGCTTTCCAGGGCCCACCCCAGCAGAGTTAGTGGCTCTGCCCACCCTCTGTACAGCTCGTAACACACTGTAATTTAGCACGTGTCTGCCTTCCCAAGAAGACTTGAGGGTGTGGGAAAGGTCTGGTTCATTCTTGTAGCTCGAGGGCCCGGCACAGGGCCAGGTGCACAGTGAGTGGTGCTTGAACTATATCAACCCATCTGGACTTGGGGTCCTGCAGACCTGAGTTCAAATCTTCCTCTGCTGTTTGTTAGCTCTGTGACCTTGGACGAGTCACCGGGAAAGCCCTCTGGCGTTTCCTCACCTCTGACTCTGACCTGGTGAAGGTCGAGTAGATGGCGTGTGGGAATGGGCTCTTGGAACTGAAAAACACCTCATAGATGATACTTACTGAGCCACCTACTATGTGCCAAACACAGCTCTAAGCACATTACATATATTAATTCTCTAGGTTCTTATAACACCTCTATGAGCTAGGTATTGTTGTTACCATCCTCCCACCATACAGACGAGGAAACAAGGCTCACCTAAGATCACACAGCTAGAAAGTGGTACAACTGGAATTTGAACCCAGGTAATGTGGCCCCATCGTCTATGTGTGTAACCAGAATTAAGCCTCTCTGAGGATGTTGTTATTTATTGAGCACCCACTATATGCCAAGCACTTTATTTCAATTAATCCTCACAGAAATCCAATCAGCTATTATTTCTCTCATAGGAGAGATGAGGAAATCCAGATTCAGAGAGGTTAAGTAACTTGTCCAAGGTCACACAGCTACTAAGTGGCAGAGCTGGGATTCTAGCTGACATGATTTTCTTATTGCTCTCCCTTCCCCCACTCTTTTAATTTAATCACAGGGGAAACAGAAGCCCAGAGAACAGAAATGTCTTCCCCAATGCCATATGGCATGTTAGTGGCAGAGCTGGGCTGTAAACCCAGTCTTGGTTAACTATTGCTTTGTAACAACCATCTCTTGCCACATCTTAGTGACTTAAAACCACCATGACTTTTAATTTCTCCGGATTTGCTGGACTGGCTGGCTGTCCCTCTGCTGGCTTTGTCAGGCTCATGCAGGAGGCTGTGATCACTGGAAGCTCGGTGGCACTGGAGGGTCCCAGCTGGCCCCAGCCACAAGTCAGGCAGTTGGTTCTGGCTGTTGGCTGGGGCTCCTGGGTTCCCCTGCATGTGGCCTCTCGCCCTCCCGCGGGCAGGGCGGCTCTCAGGGCAGAGGGGGGGGTGCAAGCAGAAACCGCAGGGTCTCTGCAGGTCTGGCCCAGGGCTGGCACAGGCACCTCTTGCACTGAATTCTACTGGTCAAAGCAGGTCGCAGGCTGCCTGGATTTAAGGGGAGGGGACGTAGACGCTGCCTCCTGAAGGTGGGACTGCAGAGTCACATTGTGAAGAGCACAGAGGGGCTGGGTCATCCTGAAAAACAGCCTTCCTGATGCTCTCTGCACCCAGCCTGGCGCCCTCTCCCCTCCCCGCGCAGTGGGCGTTTCCTTTCTTCTTCAGCTCACAGCTGCTGTCAGTTCATTGTGCTAGATGACCCTGGGTTAGCGTGGCATGGTTTTTCTCTTGAGAAGTCAGCGAGCACAGGGATCCAGGAAGCCTCCGGGCCTGGCAACTTGTCTCCCTTCCCGATCCCTCGGGTGATGGCCACGTCTGGCCTTGGGTGTCTCTGTGGATTGGGGCCACCTCGGTCTCTGCCCTCTGCGTGGCTGGCTGGGGAGGGCGTTGCCTGTCTGACACCGCGCTCCGGGCTGGGATGGCCGGCTTCACCCCACAGGCCCGTGACCTACTTTCTGGCCCTCACTGCCCGGACCTACAAAAAGGGCACTTCCTCAGTTAGCCAGCTTTCCTGGCAAGCCTCCAAGGGCCCAAAATGACAGGATACTCCCGGCTAAGTGTGAAAAACTGCGCCTCGATGCACCAGAAACGGGGTTGAGTGTCCAGCGTAAGTAAGAAAAATGTGAAAATCTTTGTTTGCTTTTGTTTTTAAGGCTGAGAGGAGACTCTGGCCCCAGGAGGATGGTCGGCAGCAGAAAGTGTGCCTAGGTCACCCACAGAGAGGTGCAAATGTGTGTGCCAAGTGAGAGAGACTGTATTTCAGGAAGAGTTTGCCCCAGGTGAGGGGGTGCTGTTTTGTGGGTGGAGGGTGAGGGGAGAAGACGCGTAACCCACTAACCAGGATGCAAAACAAAATGGGGAAGCAAGTTCACTTCTGGGCCTGGAAGAATCGATAGCAGGGTCTCTAAGAGATATTTCTACACCCATGTTCACAGCAGCATTATTCACAAGCCAAAAGGGAGAAACAACCCAAGAATGAATGGGTGAGCAAAATGTGGTATATCCATACAATAGAATAGTATTCGGCCTTAAAAAGGAAGGAAATTCTGACACACGCTATGGCACAGATGAACCTGGAGGACAGACAACTGCTGCATGATTCCACTTACATGAGGTTCCCAGAGTAGTCAAATTCATAGAGACAGAAAGTAGAATGGTATTGTCAGGGGCTGGGGAAAGGGAGAAATAAGGAGTTATTGGTTAATGGGTAGAGTTTCAGCTTGGGAAGATGGAAAAGTTGTGGAGATGGATGGTGGTGATGGTTGCACAACAGTGTGAATATATTCAATGCTACTGAACTGCACACTTAAAAATGGTTAAGATGGTAAATTTTATGTTAGGTGTATTTTACTACAATTAAAAAAAAAAAAAAAAGACCCTTAGAGGCCCAATAGGAAAAAAATGGGGGACGTGGGGGATGCAGGGATGTGGGGCTGGGCAACCCGCTGTGGGCAGAGAAGAAGGAGGGAAAAGTTTCTGCGACAGCATGAGGGAGGCCCTGGACAGAGGACGGGCTCGGAGTGTGCAGAGCAGGTCAGAAAGGCAAGTCCAGACTGAAGTTTACACTCCTAACCATGAACCCTGAGGTGCCATGGACAATTAAAAAATCCTTAAATCAAAATGATTTCTTTCTCAGACGAAAAAGCAAGAACCACAGACATTTCCTTCCCCCACTCGGGTCTGTAGCATTAAACGTGAACAGTATATAAACACTTTTTAGGGGAAAATAGACACAAAAGTGTGTTTCCTAGTGAATCAAGCAATAAAAATCAACCACCACCTTCTCCCCTGCAGGAATTCTTGCCCATAGGAGGGTGTGTCCCCTCTGAGGTGCCCACACTGAGATGCTCTTTTTTTTTTTTTTTTTTTGGTGAGGAAGACTGGCCCTGAGCTAACATCTATTGCCAATCTTCCTCTTTTTGCTGAGGAAGATTGAGCTAACATCCATGTCCATCTTCCTCTATTTTGTATATGGGACACTGCCACAGCATGGCTTGATGAGTGGTGCATCAGTCCACGGCCGGGATTCGAACCTGCGAACCCCGGGCCACCGAAGCGGAGTGCTCAAACTTAACCACTATGCCACAGAGCCAGCCCTGAGATGCCCTGTAATCAGGGGCCTGGTCCCCATTGCTTTCTTTGGATCCTCACCACGGGGAGGCAGGAGGTCAATATCTGGGGTCTGTTCACCTTCATCAATGTGCCTTATAATCCACATTCTTCCTTTTGCTCTTTCTTCATCCAGAAGGTTCATTTAAAGGTTAAAAAAGACAGTACCTTGGTAATGAAGGGAGCTCATGAAGCATAGTGTCCAGCCCCCTGGGAGGGGAAATTTTTCTGAGTTGTGCCACGAAGAGCATCATGCACTCTGCAGGCAGCCGTCCTGCGGAGCCCTCAGTCTGCCAGCTCAGACCCCCAAAATGTTGGCGGCCAATTTAAAGCATCACTTTATTTGAAAAAGCATAAGAGGGTTATGCATATATGGAGAGGTGGGTGGATAAACACATCACAGAAGCCTGAAAGAGTGTGGACTGTCTGGTTGGGGTTCAGGGGGTGTGGGGAGGTGAGGGGAAGAGGGAAAGAGACTAGCATCTGTGAAACACCTACTGTGCACTGGAACCCTGGCAGGCGCTTTTTGTGGCTTCATCATTGATTCCCACGACTGTCTTGTGAGGTAGGAACTGTTAGGCTCACGAAACTGCTGAAACTCAGGCCCGAAGTCTACACAGTTTGTTGGGGAATGAGGATTTGAAATTGGTCCGGACGACTCCATTGTCAGCTTTTTCTCTCTCCATCCTATTCACGCTGCTTCCGCTTTAGATTCTAGCCTGTGAGCCACAGGCGGCCACCGAAGGGTCCTGTGCGGGGGCCACTTGGTCAGAAGTGAGTTGTAATGAGAAGGTTCTGGCGGGGTGGCTGATAGAAGGGGAGGGGTGTGTCCAGAGGCAGGGAGACGGTTCTGACATTGGTGCTGTTGACCTGGTTAAAAACCATGCCTGAACTTGGCAGAGGCGGCAGGAGGGGTGGGGAGAGTGTGTTACCCGTATTCACGTTATATAATTTAGTTCTTGAATACCACACTTGGAGGTAGGCGTTATCACCGCCGTTTTAGAGATAAGGACACTGAAGTCACTTGGCCAAAGTCGTGGGACCTGAAATTTCACAGCCAGGACTGAGCGCAGCCTCATGTGACTGTAAACACCTGCAGTGTCCTCTGAACCGCACCCCGCTGGCTCTCGGGGCAGGGTGTTAGACTGGACCCAGAGTCGAGGAGAAGAGAAGGTGGAGGAGCTTTTGAGGTTGAAGCCTTGGTGGTGGGTCCTTCCTCTGAGAGAGAGAAATCAGGAGGGAGCAGGTTTGGACCCACCGGGGCGTCCCAGGGGCAACACTGACCCAGCAGTGGGACGTTCGGGTCCCAGAGCCTGGAGATTATGCACGGGGAGGTTGGTTTGCGAGTCTTCAGGGAAGACGTGGTCCCTGGAACAATGCGAGTGAAGAGACGAGGAAGAGAAGGGAGGAGAGGTGAAGGAAGGAAGAGGAAAGAGAGCAGAGGAGAGAGGAGGTGAAGAGAGTTGCTGGGAGGACCTCAGGGAGGCCAGTGCCGAGGGGTCAAAGGGAAGAGGAGAGAGACGTGTGAAGGAGACGGGGGGTGGGGAGTGGAGGTGAGTGAGGTCGGGGAGAGGCAGGGGGAACGGCCAGGGGGAAGCCAGGCCAGGAAAGGGTGAGAGGAGGTGATCACAGTCAGCGCTGCCGGGAGGGCAGGAGGATGTGGTGGAGCAGACGCCTCCTAATTGACCTTCTGTGGCTGTGGGTGGGTGGCCTCTGAGAGCTGGTGAGGAAGGTGGGCTGCGGCACTGTGCAGATGCCTGGGGCGGGGGCTGCCCTGGAGCTTCCCCAGAGGGTCTTCCACGAGGGCTCAAACCAGGACTCTATAGACAATGTCTTTATGTTATTTTTGCTGTTAACCCACGTGGTTGTGCCTGGTAATTATAGGGTAAAAGGAATTAAGAAAGACATAATTTCTCCCCATCAAAGCCTGACTGTTTTACATCTCCACCTCACACTGGCAGCCAGGCTTTCTGCCTTCACAGGTGCCACTTTGATTTCAGTCACGTAGAAAAGGAATTTGAAACACTTTCAAAGTGATTAAAGAGAGGAAGCGATTGCAAATTTGGGCTAAATGCAATAATCGCATTAACTGTTTGTGGGCATGGGGCTCTCAGGAGGGAAGTCCTGGTGTTCCCTGGGTGCTGGGGCTGGGCTGGGGCTGGTCAGAGCTGTGGTGGGGGACGTGGCTATGGCTCTGCAGGTGCAGGTGCGGGGTGGGGGTGGGGGGGCAGCTAATCGTAATATTAATTGTTATTATTATTACAGGTACCATTTATCCAGCGTTTACCCCTCACGCAGTGTTCTCCCCTTTAGCCTTCACTAAAGCCCCGTGAGGTGGGTGCTATGATCCTCATAATGAGGAAACCTAGGTCCAGAGGTTCAGTCTCTTGTTCTAAATACACCCTTGGGAAGTGGCAGAGTTTGCGTATGGAGCCTGTCTGCTTATAGAAACCACTCAGCCCTCCGCCTCACCGTGTAGGGTCTGTCTGTTCTCTCTGGCATCCCAAAGTGTCCCTTTTTCATGTTTAGCAAAATAGACTTGGACTGAGTGGGTGGGATCCTGGCTAAATATTTCCCCAATGCTCCCGGACGTGAGGGAATTCACGTGGCTCATCCCTTTCACGGGGGACGCAGCTCTGAAGGCTCAGGGAGGGTGATATGGAGGCTGGAAGTGCCATCCAAAGGAAAGAAGGAGCGAGTTCACCGAATGAAGACTAGGCGACTGCGTCCATAAGGAGGGTCCAGAAGAGCTTCATCTTCCTCTCCGATGGGATCCTGTCGTGGCCACAGTGATGGCATCTTCATCCTAAGCAATGCTGCACTCTGGCTGTGGGCCCCATGAACCCTTACATGACCCCTGTCCTCCCCCTATTGGGATCAAATCCACATGTCCGTCTCCTTCACTGACAAGTCCAAGCACCGCCATTTTCTGGAACGAGCAGGAGTCTTGGTTGCCTCTGTAAAGCAACTTCAGTTTTGCCTCTAAACCCGAGGGTGGGGCTGGTTTCCCTGCTCCTGTTGAGATCTCCAGGAGACCCCACACTTTGCTCACACTGGGATCATAAAACGTCCTCTGGTCACCTTAGCCCTCAAGACAGTCTCTTAGAATGTGCAGTCTGGGTAATCCCCAAAGCTCCAACCTCATTTAAAGCTCCAATCTTTTCTGATTGTTGGGCGAGATCGTGCTCTTTTTACTTTCTGTGTTAGTTTCCTGGGGCTGCTGTAACAAGTTATCATGAATATAGTGGCTTGAAACAACACAGATTTATTACCTTACAGTTCTGGATTCATTACCTTACAGTTCAGAAGTCTCAAATGGGTCGGCAGGAGAGCCTTCCAGGTGGAGGCTCTAGGGGAGAATCCATTTCTTTGCCTTTTCCGGTTTCTAGAAGCTCCTGTGTTTCTTGGCTTCACATTGCTCTGACCTCTGCTTCCACTGTCACATCTCCTCTCTCCGGGGCATGCTTTTCTGACAGCGAATCCCCTAATTTTAGCCTCTTTTGCAATGTGACTAGGCTGAGATTTTTCTGAATCACTTCTTTTAACAGTTCTTTCCTCAATTTCTCTCTTCCCTCTCACATTTCACTAGCAGCAGTGAGAAGAAGCCAGGCAGCACCTTCAACACTTTGCTTGGAAATCTCAGCTCGACTTCTAAGTTCATCGCTTGCAAGTTCTGCTTTCCACACGACAGGACACAATTCAGCTAGCTGTCTGCCACTATCTAGCAGAAACCCCCTATCCTCCAGTTTCTAATAACGTGTGTCTCATTTCCTTCTGAGCCCTCACTAGAAGCATCTTTAACATTCGTATTTCTGCCAACAGTCTGTTCACGATGATTTAAGTGTTTTCTGAGATGACATAGGTTTTCTTACCATGCTCCTCGCTTCCTTCTAGACCCTCACTGGCAGAGTCTTTAACATCCATATTTCTACTAGCAGTCTGTTCAAGACAATCTTGGCTTTTTCTGTCATGCTCCTCAATATTAATCTATCCTCTGCCCACTGTCCATTTCAACATTTTTGGATATTTGTTACAGCGGTACCCCACTTCCAGGTACCAAAATCTGTATCAGTCAAAGTTTAACCAGAGAAAGAGAACCAGTAGTAGATACATATTAAGAGGTTTATTGCACAGAATTGGCTTACTTGATTGTTGGGCTGGCTAGGCAAGGCTGAAATCTGCAGGGCAGGCTGTCAGGAAGGGCAGAGGGGAACTCACTGGCATGAGCTCTCTGCTCTCTGAAGGTAGAATTTCTTCTTCTTTAGGGAAGTTTCAGCATTGCTCTTCAGGCTTTCAACTGTTGAAGTCAGGCCCACTCAGATTATCTAGCATAGTCTCCCTTATAGACAACCGATTATGGACTGTAATCACATCCACAAAATACCTTCACAGCAACCCCTAGATTAGCATTTGATTGAATAACTGGGGATTGTAGCCTAGCCAGGTTGACACATAAACCTGACAATCATGCTCTCCCACTCCCCCCTCCTCATCCCTCTAGCTAATGAGGCATCTGAGTGGGGCCAGGAGATGTGGGCCAGGGCCAGAGAAGAGGTCAGAGGGCAGAAATGGTCCTCATGCCTGAGGGGATCTGGCAATTACTTCCTCTGGTCTTGGCTGCTGTTTATAGCTGACCCTTTCTCTCTCGGTGGTTTTGAGAGTTTCAGACCCACGGTACCATCAAACTTTGCTGGATAGTGCTGCATAAGAAATGGCTTCAAGACTCAGTGGCTTAAAAACCAGCATTTATTCCCATGGCCATGGGTCTGCAGGTCGACTGTGATTCTGTAATCTAGACCGTTTTTGGTGGGTGGGTCAGCCCCAGGCTGTGGGTCTGGTTCATGGCTCCTCCATATTCATTCTGGGGCCCAGGCCCAGGTCCAGCGGCCCCCTGGGCACGTTCTTCCCATCCATAGTGGGTCACTGAAGGGCAAGAAGACAAGTCTAACCGAGCAAGCACCTTTGTGGCCCCTGCTCCGGTAACACACCTTTGACCATCACAAGTCACTGGCCCAGCTCAAAGTTGAGGGTATGACAGTTGACTGTGCTCTCCAGGAGGCCATAGCTGGAGAGTGACTGTATCACTCTATTATAACGGAGTGAATAACTAGGACCTATAATTTAATGTATCTCCCTCATCCGAATTCCGGAGTCTCTCTCACCAGCCCGACTGTGGAGGGCAGTATGGTGTTCCCTTGTCCTCTGATTCCTGGTGATCTTCTTCCTCACAGACTGTCTTTTGGGGTCCTGTTGACCCTCCAGGCAGCTCTCGCAGGGAGATTTCCTTTAAGACCACTCCGAGCTGTCCCATCTCAGCCCATTCCGATGGCGCCACAGGCCGATTCAGCCAACCTTTAGATTTTCCAGACACAAGTTAGACGCCAATCCACTGTGTCCCCCAAGTCCCACAGATGCAAAGCAAGTAGTCTTGAAGCCCCATTCACCAGCACCCCCATTCCTCTCCTGAGAGATCCTCTGGGTCCCCAAGCCTGGCAAGGGTTCCATTTATGCAAGAAAGATCAACTGCCAAGTTTGGGGTAATTGGGCTTTTTCCTCCAGTCACAGTCATTTTTCTCTTCCTCAGCCAAGCATGTGCCCTGTGCTGCCTGCTTTTTGCTGGACGCTGCGTTTGTGTTTGGAGACTAGACATTTCCCGTCAGCTCCGCTGCGCTCCACTGAGCAGGGCGCTGTGTGAGCTGTTCATTAAGACTGCCTGTTATCTCGATTCCCTCCAGTTACTCAGCGTGGTTCATTCTCCTGCTGAAGGACCAGAATCTTGGTTCTCCCAAACCTCAAACCCAGAGGCTTTGGCCATATGGGCACCAGAAGATTCGGGCGACAAGTCCTGGCTGGTGGCTGGAGGCCTGGTTTGTACCACGTCACCCAGAGGGTTACTTTGGGCCATCACAGGGCTGAGTGTGAACACTGCACATCTGGAGGTACCAGCCGAATGAAATAAAGGGTAACTATGTAATGTTAGGCAAATTTAAAGGATTGTTATTTCTACTGGGCCAGATTGCTACTTCCTGGTGTAGAAGAGTGACCTCTGAGGTCAAATCAGATTGCCTGTTTTATGCTTCTGTGAATCTAAGTACAATACAAGGGCTTTCTGCTAAAGAAGCAGGTCCTGCCAGCCAGCCATCTGTGTCTCTTTACTGTTCCCCACCATTAAGCTCCCCAGAGTGGTGGCCTGGATGACCTTTGCATCTTTCTTCTGTGGCAGGAGGAGAGGCTGGTCATCATCTAGAGGAGGGGAGAGGGCTCGCGTTGCTTCCTGCCCTGCTTCTGAGGTTGGAAAGTTCCGTGGCTCAGCAGGCTCTGCTGGCCTCAACAGGGGACAGTCTGCTAATGGCATCACCTTGCCTGAACCGGCCCACTCGTCCGTCAAGTCCCAGGGGAAGCAATCCTCACTGGAGCGAGGATGTCTCTTCCTCTGGGCTGCCACGGTGTTTGTTTGCCTGTTTGCTGTGACACGTGCCACATGGTGTTGTAGTTACTTGTGTGTTTATTTGTTTCTCCTTCCAAGCTCTGAGCAACTCAGGCCTGGCTCTGATGCATCTCTGGGTCTCCTGACACACAGCAGAAGCTCCATGGATGCCAGCTATTGAGGTGGAGACAAGAGGAGAGGAAAGGAAACATCTCCTTTTCCCTTCAGCATCCGAGGGGTGCAACCTAGACTTCCAGGTGAGGCTGAAATGCAGCCTTGTTGCAGGGTTTCTGTTGAGAAGCCAGATGGTGGGGTATTCGGCAATGGCTTTGAGGTGGTTAATCGGACATTGTTCTTCTCTGTCTAAGGGTGCTGCAGCATCGCCCGTTTCATCACAGCTTCACTCGCCTGGTGGCGAAGCAGAGGTCTAGCAGAATTGACTGGTACCTGACTGCCTCAATTAGGCAACATGGACTGCTGGATAGAACATTCTGGCAGAAAAGATCTATCAAGTCATCCAAATGATGAGCTGACTCTTTTAAAAAAATTGTTTCTACTTCCCTCAGGAAGTTCACTGCTTTTTAGCAGTGAGCCCTTGGGAAAGTTACTTTTTCTGCAAAATGGGGCCAATAATAGATCTACTTCATAGGACTGTCGTGCAGGTTACCTGAGTTAGTATATATAAAGTGCTTAGAACAGTGCCTGGTACACAGTGAGTGCTATGTAAATGTTTACTATACAGGTATCTTCGTCATCATCCTTGTCATCATCATCATTGGACTAGGTCATTAGTCCCAAATGTGGGTCTCTGGACTGTGGCTGGTCTTTGAGGAAAGCTGTCACCAGCTAGTCAGAGTGAGAACCAAATGTCCATGTAATATATGTGTAACGTTGCCAACATTTCTTTTTTTGAAGGTTATCCTTTTTTTCTGAAATGATGCCCTTCCTACTCCTTTAGTGCTAAAATGTCATTCTTAAATGAAATACTAATAACTGTAGATTTTAAAAAATATCCTGTCTGGCAAAACAAGAAGCTGGTGCCCACATTGAGGTTCTTAGACATCACTTAGTCCGGTTTACTTGTTCTTTGGTGAGGAGAGGAGGTCCTGCTCAGAGGGCAAGTGACTTGGCCAAGGTCATGAAACACTCAACCCACCGAGGATCTGAGGGGTAGACCTGGTCCACGTTTAGGTTTAAAGTGGCTACCTCCAAAGGAAAGGAGGGGAGTGACTGTGAAAACCAAGTGAAGTTCTCCTCAAATCCTCAGTGTGTTAGAAAGTATAGCAAGGAGAAACTGTAAAAGTTTAGGTCAACAACACTGAACTGTAGTAAGCATCAGGTAAGGCCACGCCGCATCACAACAAACACCAGTCTGACCACCGCTGCCACCTCCCTGCCCAACACCAACCTTGGTTGTGCACTTATGAAGTGCCAGCTAATCACAAGCTGCTAATCACCTCACTGGATTATCTCACTCTCTTCTCAAAAGTACAAGGTCTGCGTGATCAGCCCCATTTTACAGTGGAAGAAACCAAGATTTGGAGAAATGCAGTAACTTGCCCAGCTTCACACAGTCAAAGGTGGAGCTGGGAGAAGCCTGGGTTTGGCTCCAAAATCTTGCTTTCAGCCCCCACGTTATGCTGCCGTCGCAGGCACTGGGCGTGTCCTCAGGCTGCAACCAAAGTCGGTAATTATGTGTGCATGCACCTGTGTGATTACTCGGTTCACGTCTGTCCTCCAGTAGCTCCCTGGGGGAACAGGGAGTGAGTGCCTTTTGCTCCCCTCTTCTCTCCGGCACCCAGCACAGTGCCTGGCTCAGAGCAACTGCCCACCCAATACTTGTTGATTGGATGAATGAGTGAGTGAATGAATGAATGTGTTGAGAATCACCCAGGGATGCTGGTTAAACAACAGAATCCAGCCTCTACTCCACCCCAAGATTCCAATTCAGGAACTTGGGAGGGAGTATACAAACCTGCCTTTTAAGCAAGTGCCCAGGCAGTTCTGGTGCCCACAACCCACAGAATGCCCTCTGAGAAACCCAGCAATAGGGAAGTAGACTTTTCTGATCACCAGGAGCAGAGAAGTTGGTATTTTATTCTGTGGGCGATGGGGAACCACTAAAGGTGTTTGAGGAGGGGATGGGAAGCCGTCCAGAGCTCTGCTTGACAAAAACTGCCCGATGGCTATGCTTTCTCCTTGCCTAGTGATGCCCTCCCCCGCCTTTTTTTGTCAACAAGACTGAGTCAGAACAAGAGAGATTCATGACAAGCATCATCAGGCTGCAGCACAGAGCATCCAGTTCCCTTCCAGGCTTTCGCTGCCTCTCTGACAGCAGGCGGGCCATTAGGGGCTCCCTGCCCTTCTGAAACGGCTTGTTAGTGCATTTAAGCCCTTTGTATGAGGCTCTGCTCTGCCGTAATTGGGGCTTTGCTCTGTTATACTTCCTGGCCACGGAGCTTGTTAGCTGTCGGGCAAGGCTGTGAATTTGTGGAATGGCCAGCAAGGCACGTTTTTCATAGACAACCCCGCCATGTGAGCACCCCATGAAGGACTCCACCAATCCAGAAACGTGCCAGATTACAGAGGAGGAGAGAAGAGTTAGGGTTCAACTTGGGAATGGGGCACATGGCACAATGGCGGTCTCTCCCCGGGGTCTCTATGGAACTCAGTTCAATTCAGTGCCTATTTGCTATATGTCTGTCTTTGAGGCTGTTCTGCTGGGTTTGCCTCAAACCTAGTTACCACAAGGGAACAATGACAGCTTCTTCTAGTTCCTGCACATTTTTTAGAAGGAGGCTCATTTGAGCAGTACGTAGCATGAGGGGAATAACCCCACTGTGAAGGAGACAGCAGCAGTGCGGGAGGTAGAACCCAGCTCATCTGTTGCCCAGTGGAGAAAGCCATGCTTCCACGGTCCTGGCTCAAAGGCAGTGGGGCATTGTGAAGCCTTGTGCCTATCCCAAAATTTGGGCTCCTAGATCCCAAATTTTTGGAGAGGATCCCATGTGTTTTTCCTTCTGCTTCTTTGCCCGACATTACCAAGGTGACCCTAGGCTCTGCAAAGCTGCCTTGGACCAGAGACTTAGGTAAAAAGTATATTTGAGGAATGAGAGGAATCTTTGTCAAAAGAGAGTAGGAAGGAATTTGCAAGAAGAGGGAGAGAGGACAGGAAGCTTCTGCATCCTCAGATTTGCCAGTGGCCTTGCAGACTCAAGCTAGGACAGATGGACAGAGAATGCGGAAGGAGGACAAAAGGCAGTGGGTGGGCCCACCATACCCAGGGGAGGGTGAGGTGGTGGCAGGAGAGTATTTATAATGAGACTTTGCGTGTGTTTGTTATTCTCTGTGCCCACCGCAGCACCCAGCCCTACACCTTAGATCCATCTCTGCCCTTCTCTGACCCATTCTGTGCCCCAGGAGGTTGACCCATATGGGGGACACTACCCAAGAGTTCCTTGCTGACTAGCTATCTGTTGGGTTTGGCCAGTGGGGTACTGATAGAAAATTGGAGGGTGTGGGGATGAGAGAACGGATGGGGTGTGTCTTCCTCAGACACTCTCTTCTTTGGGCCATATTTCTGGAAGTTGCTAGATCCTTCCATGTCTTGTCTTGTGGTCCTCTTCAATGGCTCCAGCTCTCACTGGGTTCCAGTAACCTTATTTCCGCTGTCTGCCCCTTTAGGTCCAGGGGTGGTAATGCCTTCCTGCTGTTGCTAGACTTTGGTGCCTCATCATTCTCCCCCAGAGTGCTGGGAGAAGTTTCTTCAGTTGGGTCTCTTCATTTGCATCATCTCAGTTGGATTCTGTGAGCTGCTGGAACCTGACTCATACTGGGCTCCTGTTCCCTGGGCCTCATCATCTTGGATATGGCTTTGTTTCTCAGATGGTGAGCTGGGTGTGGCTTGGTCTGACCTTGGGGAAATTCTTGGCACAATGAAGGGATATGGTGGAGGCTGTATGGGGAAAGAGGCTCATGGAGGAAAGCTGGAGAGAGAAGCCTCAAGGCCAGCCCTCAGGACTGGGCTCAATAGGGTCTTCAGATCACTGCTCAAGAGGGGGCTGTGTGGTGCACCCTGCTTTTGGCAGGCATGGTTGTCATAATCGAAGATCTTTTTGATGGAGGAAGACCCAGAGCAAAGCCACGTTATGGGAAAGACACATTTGGTATTTACAATGTCAGAGTGACATTTCTGATAAGAAAATTGGAGATCTGTTGAAGAATTTTGATGTAGGAAACATTTCCCTTGATGCCAGAAGCACTTAAGGCTTCAAGCAATTAAGACTGAAATTGAGAAATGGCAGGTATGTGAGGCCTGTGAAGTGAGACACCTGTGGGATGGCATGGCTGGGAGGGCCACGGGGGAGCAAAGTCTCCTCCCCTGGATGAAAATTTTGGGGAGCAACTCATGTGGAGGCCAAGTGAATCAAAGTCCAGAAAGTTCTTGGGCCAGAGGTGTGGAAGTTGTGTCACATATGAAGTGTGCCCGCATCTGCTTGAGGGAGAAGAAGGAAACCAGGAAGGAAAGACATCTGTTTCTTTCCTTCGTCCTACCAACCCTCTTAACTAGTGTGGCCAGGCACTGGGGCGCACGATCCAGCTCCAGACCCTGATGCTGGAGGTTCTGGTGGGAGACCCAGCCCAGGATCTGATGGATGCGAAAAGCTTGGTCTTGACTTTGTCAACTTGGACTGGAGTGTCTAAGAACGTGCTGCATCCTTTAGCCCTTTTCTTGTGTCTGATGAACACAATGTCAACCATATTCAAGAGGAAAGCTTGTTGGCTTCCAAGTACATTCCAGCCTTAATTGTTAAAAAATCTTCTGTATTTCCAAGTTGCCAAATATTTGCTTGTTAGCTGTCTGGAAGGACTTAGAATAGACTGGTTGGGATTGATGACAGCAGATTCAGATGGCTGTTGCTTTATAGAATGAGTTCTATTTTAGACAAGTTGGTGGCAAAGCCAATTTCTATAAAGTGAATCCTAGTTCCCATTAACTTCTGTTATTAAGTCAGAGATATGTTATTATGAGGATTTAATGACTGTTCCCTGCATGGACACACAGAGAGGATAACAATATAATGAACATAGGGCACTGTTAAATGCTCCACAGACAATCTCAAAGTTCTCAGGGCCTGTGGCCACTGACCTCTGAACTTTTAGAGTGGTGGCCTCTTTGTCACTCTTACATCCCTGACAGCAGAGCAAGATGCACTTCGTCCACCACAGATGTGGATCCTTTTCTGGGCTGTGGAGTATACTTCACCAATGGAGACCAGAAAGGACATTTAGGAAAGGACAATGGCAGAACCCATTACCCGGATGGATTCCTGATTTCCAGATTGTGGGGCTCCTTTGTCATGGGGACCCTCGCCAAATTCTAGCTGAGAAATGTCTTCACAGCACAACTTATACCAAATTTATTAGGAGATGTGGGAATTACCTTCAAAGTACTGTCATTAAGTCACACCACATTCTTTTTTCTCTAGTAATTCAACACATAATTTTTGAGTGACTATTATATCATATTGTACTAGGTGCTGGAGATGTAATAGAGAACAATAAAGACATCTACCCTCAGGGAATTTATATTCTGGAGACACAGATGAAATAAAATGAATAGATATATAATATAATGACAGGTAATAAGTGCAATAAAGAAAAGTGAAGCAAGAGTGACAGGTATTGTTGCTATCTTAGATGCAGTGGTCAGGGAAGTCTCACCTGAGGAGGTGACATTTGAGTAGTGTCAGGGAGGGGGAAATTTCCCCTTCTACCTTCTTATGTTCTTATGGCTGGACTAATAAAAAAATTGACACAAGATCAGATTAACAGGAGAAAAACCCAATTTAATATGTACGTATTGGAGATCATAAAAATGGTGCTCAGAGAGTGAACAAATCAGGCAGTATATATACCTTTTACACAAAGAAATAATAAATTTGTGAGGAATGATAGGGCAAAGAAGCTTAGGTTTGGGGTACGTAATAAGAGAGGAATTTAAACAGAGCTTAGGCTTGAGGTAGTAAATTAGTAAAAGTAACAGGGTTTGTTTATACAGGCTTCTCAGCCCTGAATTCCCTAGATCTGGTGATAAGGATGTCTATCTTCTGGTGCAGGGAGGGTACCTTTCATGTGGGAGATTTATTTCCTGCTTTCAGGGGGAACAGAGAGAGAAGGGTCAAAATGTCTTTTTTTTTTTTTTGCATTGGCTGCTTCTCAAGTAACTTTAATTCAAAATAACCAAGATGCCATTGTGGGATATTTTGGGGTGGCCTGCCCTGGGCTGCCCTGAAGCAGGCCATGAGAATACCTGAGAGAACATTTAGGGTAAAGGGAACAGCAAGGACCAAGGGTCTGAGGTGGCAGGCTGCTCAGTGTTTGCGAAAGGGCAGGAAGGCAGTGTGGCTGGAATCGAGTGAGCAAGGTAGAGAGTAGGAGGCAGCAAAGTCAGAAAGATTACATCTCTTTCCTCCCCTTTGCTATTTAACAATTTAAATCTTGAATGTTAGCTCCCCCCCCCCCCCCCCGCTTTTCTGGAAACTCCTTGATTCCACATTAGCAGCTTCCAGAGATGCTCACTTCTGGGCACATATAGGGTCTAATAGAGCTGGGTTGCAATACCACCTTTCACCAGCAGTTGGCACTAGTGCACTTAATGCCTTCAGTTCTCTCATCCCCTCCAGCTGAAAGCTACAAACATTTACTCAGTGCCTGCCGGGGGCCAGGCACTGCACAGGCTGCTGGGCTACAACAGCAAGTCAGACACAGCCTGGTGGAACTGAAATTCAAGGCTCCAGTGAAGTGACCCATGTGATGACTGACCTCTGACTTTCATGAAACAGGACAGACTGGTGCTCACTCTGCTCTTTTGCTGCTGTTGGGGACAACGCAGGCTCTGTCCCTCATCTTTCTCCTCCCTCAGCTTGAGCCTCCTGGAGACCACTTCCCAGGCCAGTCAAGCCTTTTCTGCAACCTCAGCTACATGACATCATATTTTGGTTGAGGTCACCCTTCTGGAAAAGCTCCCTTGTGATTTTCTCTGAGATGCAGTGGAAAAGAACAATCCTTTCCACCTTTGTGTTATATCCTCCAACCCGCCCCCCCCAGTCCCCATCTTGCTGGATTCTCACCCACAACCCTGAGAATTGAGTATTATTATCCCCATTTTACAGTTGAGGAAGCTAAGGGTCAGAGAGGCAAAGTGGTGTTCCCCGAAGTATTATATTGGTTGCTAAGTGACTGCCTCTCACTTCTGGACCTACCCATCTGTACTCTGCTCTACAAAGCTAGGGCTGGGACTCTGCAAACCACATTTTCACTTGGCCAACTGGTTTCCTACTGGGTTTTGCCTATAGGGGGCGCTAGAGGATACCAGAAGCAGAAGAAGGGAGTTGAGACCCTCGCCTTGTTTTGTTTGTTGCTCTTGTAAGTGGCCTGGCCTGAGATCCTAGTGTCTTGGGACCCTTGCTGCTTTTATGGTGTGGTCACCTTTCGGCCCATCTGCCACAGGTGTTAAACCTCTGGTGGGCTGGTTTTCCAGGCCCTGGGAGCCTCTCCAAAGGATTGGGGGTCTCCTCTCCTCCCACAGCTGCCTGGAAAGTGACGCCAATTCCCTTGTTTTCTTAATTTGTGAAACCTCCTCGACTTGTCTGTGAAGAGCTCCTCAGGAACACCCTTCTCATTACAATGTTAAATTAAAATTTAGTAGACGAGGAACATAGCAGAATAAACTTTCAATTAAAATATACGCACTGTGATGGTGAGGGGGACTGGAGAGAACTTCAGGCATCCTTGCCGCGAATATACTCGAGATTTAATTTTACTATGACATCTCCTTGGAATTACACTGCTAATTGATCACATTGTGTCTGTCTGTTATTTAAACTTTCAATAAAACGGAGATTAATGGAAGGTGTAATCCTCCCGGGCAGAACAAATATTCCCATTGCTCATGTCAGGTACAGAAATGGAAATGCTCCGCTAACAGCTTTTTGCATTCGATCTGCTCACATGAAGTTAATCATGAAAAATGCAGTGATTCTTTAATTGCTTGAATGAAATTTTTTCTGCCGGCCCCATTTCTCACCCAAAATAGCCGCCCTTGTCAGAGATTGGAATGAAGTGGCGGAGAGGCAGAGCCAGGTTTCAGAGGCTGGGGCGCTGGGAGGGGCTGGCCAGTGTGGCTGGTGTCTGCATCCGAGGACAGAAGCGTGGCTGTGAGATGGTATGGGAGCTGGGAAGGGACAAAGCCGGGCTACCACGGGGGCCAAGGGCACCCCCTGCCTTATTGTGATTTTGGCAAGTGTGTTGTGAGCGGTGGGGAAAGTGCTTGTCTGTGTCGGTGAGTCCTAGGTGGGGAGTAACAGGTGGGGGAATTTACAAAGCCGCTGGACTCTTTGGTCCTGGTTCAGGTGGGGGCAGGGCAGTGTAGCAGTTAAGAGCGTTTTAGCTCCATCACTTCCTAACCAGCGACGTCGGACAAGCTACTTAGATTTTCCACTCTTCAGTTTTCCCCCCTGCAGATGGGAATAATAACGGTTCCTGTCTCCAAGGGTTGCTGTGATATATATAAAATACTCAGAAAACCCGGCCCATCCCACATGCCACGCAAGCACCAGCTATTACTATTATTATGCTCCCGGCTGATGCTTCTGTCTTGTCCGTGGCACCTCTGCCAAGTTCAGTAGCATTTAAGCACATATCTTGGCATCAGAGGATAGGATCTTGATTCCCAGATCTCCCACCAACTAGTCGCCTCACATCTCCCAGCCTCAGTTTCCTTCACTGTAGATTGAGGATGGTCATACCCGCCTCTCAGGGTTGCTGTAAAGAGGAAATATGCGTCGAGTGCTATCTCAGTCCTCAGTATCCAGAAAGCACTCAACACGTGGTAGCTGTTATGATTATGATCAGCATTTCTGTCCAGGGCCTGCAGAATCCAGCCAGCCTTCTTCCTTTCAAGGCAGCCTCAACACCAAGTATGGGAAATCCCAGACTCAGATTTAGTTGTGATCACGTTACCGGATACATACCCAGGTTCTTTACCCACCATACAAGAGGGGCCAGATAAAACTAGAACGCCAGGCTTATGGCAAGGAAAGAGTTTTTATTTCGGGTGACGTCAGCCGGGAGACGAGAGCTCTTAAATTTGTCCCGTCTCCCTGAAAGATGGGAGGCAAGGGGTTTTAAAGGTTGAGAGGAATGTGGCTGCTCTTAGGGAGGGGGAGCCTGTGGCCTTGCTGGTCAGCGCTTTCCCACCAGCCTGCCTTCGGGCTTGTGAGGCTGCTGGCAGGGAGGGGGATGGTGAGATAAGGGAATCGCAGGCGGGTGTCCTTCAATCGTCTCCGTGGTGGAGGGTGGATTCTGGCGCCAGGAAGCCAAGGAGTTGAGGTCTGAGAAGCTTTAGCTTCCTGATATCAGTTTCCCTGAAACAAACCTCAAGAACTGGTAATTAGCCAAAACTTCAGTGTGAGCCCAGCTTGAGGCCACCTGGGCTTTTAACAGTTTGTAACCTCATTCTGCCTTGTGAAGTCCAGGGATACAAAGGTTTAAAAAACCAATACTTACATATGAATGTAACTTAGAGAAACAGGGATAGAGGATGAGTGCTGTTGGTTTTAACTCCATATATTCTGGGTTTAATGTAGGGGAACTGATATCAGGGCCGGTATCAATCAGTCTTTCAGTAGCTTCCACTCGTCCGGGTCACTTAAACTAGGTCTGGATAATGGGGCCACACAACTGAAGCCTGTTCCCTCTGACCCGTGACAGCCATTCAGATCCTTGAAGTGGGGGCTCCTGTTCCCGTCTGTCTTCCCTTCTCCAGGAGGAGCACTCCTAGTTCCTCCAAATGTTCTTCCAATGCAGTAGATTCTGATCCTTGATTTCCCTTAAGCCACCTTCATTTGGTCAAGTCCAATTTGCCCATATCCCTTTGAGAGTGTGGAAGACTCAGTACTCTAGATGAGTCTGAGTGTAAAAGAGAACGACATGGCCACCTCCCATATTCTGGACTCCAAGCTTGTATTGATGTAGCCCAGATGGCATTCATTTCTTGATAGCCATGTCACACTGTTAATTCTATTAAATTAAAGTTAACTATTTTTTTCCTGAGTTCTTTTCTATGCCCGTTGATGCAGTCATGTTCTTTGCATCCTGTGCTAACGCAGCCAGATCTCTGGACTATGTTCTTCATGGACCTCCTTATGTTCTTATCTGCTAGTATTTCTTGGGCTCCTAATTCTGACATCCATCCTGTGAACGTCACATTTTTCCAAATATTTCGCAAGCATGACTTCAAACCTCTTTCTGTACAGATGAGAAAAACAGGATCTAGATTGAAGGAAGGGGATTGCTCAGGGGCACACAGCAAGTTGGTCAGAGAATAAGGACAAAGAACCCAGTTTTTCTGAATCTAAGTCCAGGAATCATGGAAGTTCAGAATCAGGAGGGGTAAGGGAAGTGGAGGTCACCCAGGCTGCTTCCCCCAACCATCAAGTGTGAGAGACCCTCTCCGCCATATTTCTAATGGGATGTTGGCTGTCCACGCCCTTGTGGAATGAGGAGGATGCCCTGATTTGCAGTGTTTGCCACTTTCCACGGTGTAAATACTTCTACTGCAGCCGATTTCAAGTTATGCATGGATTAACAATCAGCTTGTAAATTTCCTGAAAATTTAACGGTTGGCTCTTGAGAGCCAGCATGAGCTGCTTCAGTGTGCAACTGCATGGTGAATAAATTAATTAACAAATGAAGAGCTTAGCATGGCAGGAAAACAGTTGTGAAACATTACAGACCTTTCTTTTCCTCCTTTAGCATAACCTTCCCTCCAGTTCTAAGCAGCCCCATCATTCTGCATTCATTGCCTCAGAGAAGCAGCATGGTATGGGGGAAGGAAATAGTTGTGAATTCTCTTCCAGGATTTTATGTTCTCAGATAATGCTATTAGACAGAACAGAAAGTGCTTTTGGACATTTAGACAAAAATGTTTAAGTCTACGAGGTTGAGAGGAGTAGCCACCATCTGGTTTCTAGAACGGAACAAATTCCAAATGCTGGGGGAAGGAAAAAACATGAAATGGTGGGGAAAAGGCTGAGAGTGTGGTTTCCTGTGTGTCCCAAGGAAAGCATCCCCGGTCCCTGCCTCCTGGGACAGCTCTGGGGAGGCAGCATGACCCGAGAGGTCTGTGGGATCTGGAAGCACAGAGGACCTGCGCCCTGTTCTTTGGTGGACCCCAGGGAAGCACAGAGAAAGAAGGTCCAGAGATGAAGAAATTCCTGCCCAATTCCTGTGTTTGAAGAGGCAGCCTTGGGAGTGGAGAAAGTCCCCTCCATGTTGGCCCTTCTCCTGTGGCTCTCTGCTCCCGGGCCGCACAGCAGACGGCCAGATCATGTTTTCCCTTGGCGACACTATTTCAAAAAGCCAGGGAAATTTCGCTGCAACGAGATCCAGTTAGCACAAAATGTGTCAGCTTACTGGGAGGATGGCACTATTTCTCTGGCCACAAGCCACATAATGAAGCTCGTGTCTGGTTGTAGAATGCGTCCATAGCACGGCCAAAGTCTACGGTTTCTTCCATCTTTGGTCAAAACAGGACATCTTTCCCTCATCCCTAGGGAACAAAGCCCTTTCTTCAGTTTCACTTGCCCCACTCGGCGCCCTCCTTCTACCTCAGTCCCAGCTATTGGAAAACCGACTTCCAGGACCCAGGGGCCAGATAGTTCATGACAGGGCTCAGCTGTGGCTGCACGAGGGATGACTACAGGTCTCTCAGAAACAGACTTCCGGGCAGCTGGTCTCAGCAGTCCTCAGTGGGAAAACCAGCCAGCCCAGTGACTTTCATTTTTGTCTTTTCCTTAATTCTTGATTCTTGTGAAAGGCAAGCACGGGCCCAGACAGGAGACAGACAACACAGTGGAGGAGGCGCCGGGGCCACCACGTCACTGTGATGCTCACATGAACCCCCACCGTCCCCAGCACACACTCAGATAACCTCCCTGAGAGGGGGTGCCAGGGCAGGATGTGAAACCGCTTCTGGGAGGGAGGAGGATGCTGGGCAGGCCGCTCTGTAGGGTAGATTCTCACGCAGCTCCAGCGCCCGGCGGGGCCACCCTGCACACTAATAGCTGAGGGGCAGGGAGCACCCGAGGGCTTGGAGCTGAAGGAGCTGGCTTGGGCCTCCTAAGTCTGCGGTGAGATTCTGAGACTGAGGACTCTGGGTCATCACAGGATGTCTGTGAGGGTCCGGTAGTTGCATCAAGCCACAGGCTCAGCTCTGACCACAGCCTCAAGCTGGACCTTGACTCCAGCCATCAAAGCAGCCCAAAGCTATCCATCCACAGACAGAGAGCTTTGAGATGCACCCCAACTGCTGGGGACCCCTGGGGGCTGTCACAAGTGTGCATGTCACACATGGCTCTGTGTGGTCCATGTTCTCTGCTTTGGTTCCCCTGTCTTTTTTTTTTTTTTTTTTTTGTGAGGAAGATTGGCCCTGAGCTAACATCTGTGCCAAAATTTCTTTATTTTGTATGTGGCTTGCTGCCACAGCATGGCTGATGAGTGGTGTAGGTCCACACCCGGGTTCCAAACCTGCAAACCCCGAGCTGCTGAAGCAGAGTACATGAACTTAACCACTATGCCACTGGGCAGGCCCGTGGTTCCCCTGTCTTGAGAAAAGGGACAGACTAGGAGCTTTGTCTCTATATGCAAAAGACAATGTATTGGAAGGAAGCTAAGGATTTTTCTTTTCAAATTGGGAGGAAAGCAGAACTGGCATCTTGATTTTGTTTTCAGGATAGTTTCTGCAAAGGAGGAGAATGAAGGGGGAAAACCAACTCCTGCACCTCTCTATTTTGAAATCACTAAACCTCAGGGTAAATCACTAAACCTTGAGTGATAATCAACGAGCAGCCAGTCAACCATCAGCATGTAGGTACTTACCACCTGTGAATTTGAGCCCCAGTTCCAGCTCTACTGGAGCCAGATGGCCAAGTTGGGGCCCTGCTTGGGAGAAGTTTCTGTGAAGTTGGGCAGTACAATGTGGACATGCTTAAGAAGTCTGTGATCACAGGCTGGGTGTTCAGAGGGGCTGCTGGAGCGCTGGGCTGGAGCGGTCAGTGAAGGCTGCAGGGTGTGATCACTGACGTGACCTTGACCCCAGTGAATAAACACATCTGGCATTAGCGAGCCCTGTTTGTCCACAGATTCTGTGGACACTGGGCTTGTGGATTCTGGAACTTGCTAGTGGTGGCCATGGGGACACATAACCGAGCAGCTTGCCCTTTCACCCTCTGGTGACCCAGCTTTCCAGCCCTTCCACTGAGAGCTGCCTTACAAGGGTTTCTCCCTGCCACCCTGCCCTCTATCCCAACACACACACTCACCCCCACCGCCGCCCCACACACACCCTCCATATGCTTTAACATACAGATGCTCTTGTGTATGTCCTCCCCTTCGGGCTGTTCCCTCTGCCTGGAGCATCTTTCCTCTGGTCTGCTGGTCAACCCTTGCTCCCCTGGTCAGCAGTGATGGTTTATGCTCTGAAGCTTCCAGGCCTTTGCACGTGCCGTCCCTTTCCTTGGAATTACTGCCCTCTTTCTCTTCTCTCCCATGCCTCCCACACTTAACCTGTGTGGCGTGGTAGACACCCACTCCTCTCTCAGGCTCCAGCCCATGGGCCACCTTCTCCGTGACTCTGCCTGAGATCCTCCTTCCCCTCTGCTCGCACTGCATTCTGGATACGCCTCCAAAATAGACACTTGAAAAATTAAAAATTAAATTCACTGTTTTTTCCCCCATTCCTAGGAAAATATGTACCTTTTGACTCAGCATCTTCTTTTTGGTATTCTATCCGATATACTCAGGTAGAAATGCCAGTACTTAAGGATGGTAGAACAAGAACTGTTTTTCCTTCAATATTTGAAGTGGCACAATACAGTCACGCACCGCATGATGGCATTTCAGTCAACAATGGACCGCATATACGATGGTGGTCCCATAAGATTAGAACCACATAGCCTAGGTGTGCAGTAGGCTATACCATCTAAGCGTGTGTAAGTACGCTCTGATGTTCGAACAATGACAAAATCACCTAATGACGCATTTCTCAGAACATGTCCCCATCATTACGAGACACATGACTGTAGTGGCATGTTCATAGATGAGTGCAGTTGACTAAATTACGGCACATCCATGTTATGGAATATTATGCAGCTATTAAAAAGACTGAGTTAGAGTTCTATGAAATGACTGTAATTTATTAAGTATAACACTTTGCTGAGTAAGGTGGGTGGTATAACCACATTTTTGTAAAAAACAAAACAAAATAAAGCAAAAACTCTACCCTATCTTTGTGTGTATGCATATAAGCACAGAGAAAAGCATGTGAAGGTTCACATTAAACCGTAAACACCAGTAACCTTGGAGGAGGAGGTGCAAAATTGATGGATAGGGAAAAAGATTATTGACTTTTTCATTATGCAGCTCTGCATTCTCTGGCTTATTGCAACTTGTGTGTATTTCTCATGTAACTAGAAAAACCTAACAAAGGTGAGAATTTTGCTACCATTACGAAGTCTTAAATTCTCATATAGGTATGGGTCATTCTAATCCTCTCTTCTGGGGAGTGTAGATACAGAAGGACATGGATCCCCACTTGGCCTTCTCAGAGGCAGCTATTCCCCAATGTCCATCTAGAAAAATTCTATACATTGTAGTACCTCTTGCATTTCTCACTTAATTATACTTCTTGTAGATTGTGTTCTGCCTCGTTCTTTTTCATGGCTGCACAGTACTCCATTGGTTTAACCAGTTCTTTCTTTATGGATATTCAAGTTGTTTCTAATCATCTTCTATCACCACTGAACATTTTTGTACAAATGTCTCTGCAAAAATCTGTGAGCATATCTGTAAGATAAATTTCTAGAAGTAGCACTGCAGGTCACAGGGTATATACATTTAAAAATTTGAGCGACATCAACAACTTTCCTTCCAAAGAGGTTGAGCTAACTCATACTTACCACCAGTAGTATATGACAGAGCATGTTTCTCTACTCTCTTGCCAAAACTGTGTATTATTAAACTCTTAGAACTTTGCCAATTTGGTAGGTGAAAATGGTATCTTGCTTACAATTTTAAATTATGAATGAGACAGAACATATTTTTACATATTTATAAGCCGTATGTATTTGTTTTTCTCTACAGACTGCCTCTTGTGTCCTTTGCCCATTTTTCTGTTCTCTTATTTATAAATACCATTTCATCTATGCTGTCAAATGTATGTGTACACAGTTGTTCATTGTATTCCCTTATTATTCTTTCGATGTCTGAATTGTTAATTTGTGTCTTCTCTATTTTTTTTTGTCAATGTTGCTAGAGATTTGTCAATTTTATTGAGTTTTTCAAAGAATCAGCTCTTTGTTTCATTGGTTTTCTCTGTTTTCAATCATTGATTTCCGTTCTTATATTTATTATTTCCTTCCTCCTTCTTGATTTCGGTTTATTTTACTATTCTTTCTCTCAGTTCAAGGTGGAGGCTTTGAATATTGATTTGACTTTTCCTCTTTTCTAATGGGTGCATTTAGTGGTATAGCTTACCCTCTCAGTGCTGCTTTAGCTGTGTCCCACAAAGTTTGACATGTTGTATTTTCTTCTTCATTTAGTTCAATATATATTTTTTATTTCCCTGAGACTTCTTCTTTAACCTTGGGTTATTCAGAAGTGTGTTGTTTAGCTTCCTAGTGTTTAGAGATTTTCCTGTTATTTTTATGTTATTGATTTCTAGTTTGATTCCATTGTAGTCAGAGAACACACTCTATGTGATTTCAATTCCTTTAAATTTGTTGAGGTTTGTTTTATGACCCAGGATATAGTCTATTTTGGCATACGTTCTGTAGGCCCTTGAAAGGAATGTATATTTTGTTGTTTTTGGATGGAGTATTTTGTAAATGTTGATTAGCTCCTGTTGGTTGATGATGTTCTATGTTCTTGCTGATTTTCTGTCTAGTTGTCCTCTCAGTTGTTGAGAGAGCAGTGTTTAAGTTTCCAAATATGACTGTGGAGTTACCTAATTCTTCTTTAAGTTCTACCAGTTTTTGTGTCATGTATTTTTGCAGCTCTGATGTTTGGTGCTTACACATTTAGGATTGACCCTTTTATTGTTATATAATGTCCCTCTCTATCTCTCATAATTTTCTTTGCTCTGAAGTTTACTTTAATGGTATTAATATAGCTACTCTTGCTTCCTATTGTGCACAATATATCTTTTCCATCTTTTTACTTTCAACCTGCCTATATTGTTGTGTTTGAAGTATCTTTCTTGTAGACATCATATAGTCGTCGTGTGTTAAAATCTACTTTGCCAATCTCTGTCTTATAATTGGTGTATTTAGACTATTTACATTTAATATAGTTGATATATTAGGGCATAATTCTGTCATTTTGTTTTTTATTTCTTCTCTCTGTTTTTTATTTCTCTGTTTTCTTTTCCTGCCTTACCATGGGTTACTTGAACCCTTTATAGAATTCCATTTTCATTTATCTATAGAGTTTGATTATATCTCTTTGTATATTTGTTTTAGTGGTTCTCTAGGTATTATGTTATATATACATAACCTACCACAGACTGCTGCTGTCATCATTGTACCAGTTAAAGTAAAGTATAGAAACTTAGCTCTCTTTACATCGTTTACCCTCCTTCATTTACAATATAATTGTCTTAAATGTTTCCTCTACATACATTTAGAACCACATGAGAAAGTGTGTCATTTTTGCTTCAAGTGTCAAACATAATTTAGAAAACTCAAAAAGGAAAAGCTATCTTATTTAACCATATTTTTGCTTATCATTTTCTTTCTTCCTTCCTGATGTTCCTAGATTCCTTCATTTATCATTTCCTTTCTGTTTAGAGAACTTCTTTTAGCCATTCTTTTAGAGTAAGTCTACCGGCAATAAATCCTCTTTAAACAAGAGAATGAGAATGAGAATGAGTATTTAAGTGAGAATGCCTTGATTTCTCCTTCAATTCTGAAGGATATTTTCACTAGACATAATATTCTAGGTTGACAGTTCTGTTCTCTCAGCACTTGAAATATATTGTGCCACTTCCTTTGGCCTCCATGGTTTCTGATGAAAAATCTGATATTCAAATTGTTTTTACCCTATAGGTAATTGTTGTTTCTATCTTGCTACTTTCAAGACTTTTTATTTGTCTTTAAATTTCAGAAGTTTGATTATGATGTGCCTTGGTGTGAATTTCTTTAGGTTTATCCTATTTGGAATTTTCTCAGCTTCTTGAATCTGTAGGTTTATGTCCTTTGACATATTTGGGAAGTTTTTAGCCATTTTTTGAGTAGTTTTTTAGTTCCACCCTCGTTATCCTGTTCTCCTGGACTCTGATGACATGAATATTAGATCTTCTGTCACAGTTCTACAAGTCCCTGAGGTTCTCTTAAATTTTTCAGTCTATTTTACCTTTGTTATTCAGGTTGGGTAATTTCTATTGTTCTGTATTTAAGTCCACTAACTTTCCTCTGTCCCCTCCATTCCGCTGTTGAGCCCATCCATTGAGTCTTTTATTTTGGTTGCTATATTTTCAATTTTAAAATTTCCATTTTGTTCTTCATGTCTTCTATTTCTTTTTTGAGACTTTCTATTTCTTTGCTGGGCTTTTCTGATTTTTTCATTTGTTTTGACTGTGTTTGTAATTGCTCAGTGAAGTATATTTATGATGATTGATTCAAAATCCTTATCAGATAATTCTAACATCTCTGTCACATCAGTGTTGCCACCCCTATCAGTTTCTTAGGGCTTCTATGAGAAAATACCACAAAATGGGTAGCTAAAAACAACAGGAATTTATTCTCTCACAGTTCTGGAGGATAGCAGTCCCAAGTCAAGGTGTCGTCAGGGATGGCTCCTTCTGAGAGTTCTGAGGAGGAATCTATTTCACATCTTTCTCCTAATTTCTGGTGACAGCTGGCAATCCTCAGCATTCCTTGGCTTGTAGATGCATCACTCCAATCTCTGCCTCCATCTTTAAATGTCAATCTCTGTGTGTCTGTCTATCTCTGTGTCTCTTCTCTTTTCATAAGGAAAATAGTCATATTGGATTAAGGTCCCATTCTACTCCAGTATGACCTCATCTTAACTAATTACATCTGCAATGACCCTACTTCCAAATAAGGTCCCATTCTGTGGTACGGGGGGTTAGGACTTCAACATATCCTTTGGGGGGGGGCATAATTCAACCCATAATACCATCTATTGATTATATTTTTTTCATTCAGTCTGAGAACGTCCTGCTTCTTAGTATGATAATTAGCTTTCAGTTGAAGCCTGGACTATTTGGGTAATACATTATGAGACTCTGAATCTTATTTAAACCTCCAATTTTATCTGGATTCGTCTGATACCACTCCATAAGGGGAAGGGGGCCCCACCTCATTACTGCCAGGTAGGGGTAGAAGTCCATGTTCCATACCTGTCTTCCATTGACACCTGAGTGGGGGAGCTCTTCATTACTGGGGGCTTGGTGAGATTTCTGGCTCCCCAGTAGGCCTCCACTGAGATCTCCCTGGCTGGTGGGGGAGTAGGACTGCCTCATTCCTATTCCTCATGTGGCCTCCAGTGACACCACAGGGGTGTGTGTCCTTGCCTCCTTTGACACCACACCATTGGAGAGGGGACCCTTGTTATTGCCTGGTGGGGGAGAAGGTTGAGGCTCTCCATTTGGCCTTTGCTGATGTGCGTGGGGGTGGGGCTGCAGGATTTTTCTGTTGTGTTTTGCTGGAGTAGAGCAGTTATGATCTGAAGGTTGTCTGCCTTGCTAGGCTGCCCTGTTCCTGGTCCTTTGGCTTGAGAGAGCAGGCTTTCGTTGGGCTTTTTTTTTTTTGTCTGCACCGTTGGTGTTTAGGTGGCTGACTTCTTCAATTCTATGTCTGGTATACCTCAGACAGAAAGAAAACCCAGGGATCTCACTACCACGTTGTTCCTTGGGTCTCGAAGTCCCAAGATGGTTTGCCTTCTCTCCACCTTCCAGAGTCTTCCTATGGTTTTTTATATATAGTGTCTAAGGATTTTAGTTGTACCTAGCAAGGAATAGGCAAAAGAATATCTACTCCAGGGCCGGCCCCGTGTCTTGGCGGTTAAGTGTGCGCGCTCCGCTGCTGGCGACCCGGGTTCGGATCCCGGGTACACACCGACACGCCGCTTCTCCGGCCATGCTGAGGCCGTGTCCCACGTGCAGCGACTGGAAGGATGTGCAGCTATGGCATACAACTATCTGCTGGGGCTTTGGGGGAAAAATAAATAAATAAAATTATAAAAAAAAAAAAGAATATCTACTCCACCTTTCTGGAAGCAGAAATCCCTCATAGTTTTTTTTGTAACTTCTGATTATAGTAAATCATGTCTGTATTTTTGTTAGTGTTGAACAATCTTTGTATTGCTAGGATAAATCCTAGTTGTACAGCCTGAAGTCTTCTTTTAATGCACTACTAAATTTAATTTGCTAATATTCTATTTAGAATTGCTGCATCTGTATTCATAAGTGAATCTGTTTATAGATTCTTGGTGTGTGTCTGCACAGGCACACACGGTGTATCTGCAGGCTGTCATTTTCAGGATTTTGCTTGAATGATTGGAGAGGCTGTCCACTTTTTCTTGTGCTACAGAACAGTTTAAATGATGTGTGATGCATTCAATCCTTGAATGTTTAACAGACGTTCCCAATAAAGCCTTTGACTTTGGTGCCTTTTTTGGTGCTGGTTTTTGGCAATCTAATCAGTTTCTTCTTTCCTTCCTTGATCTTCTCAGATTCTTGCCTCATCCTGAGTCAAGTTTGAAATTTTTATTTTCTAGAAAAATCATTATTTCAAATTCATTGGCAATACTGTACCTAGGATTCTCTAGCAATCTTAAATCTCCTTTATAGCTCCATTCACTTTTAAAAAATATTGAATATTTGTGTTTCTTTTTTTTTTCATTCCTTGTAGGCTTGCCAGGTGTTTGTCCATCTTATCAGAATTTTTAAATAATCAGTTTTTAGTTTGTTCAGTTCCATAGAATTTTTTCTTTCTAATGCATTCTCTTTTGCTTTAAATTACAAAGATTAAATCTTTCATTCTACCTTTTAAAAAAAATCCCATAGCTTATCATCTAACATGGAATTGAAAACTGATTTGTTTCCATTCTTTCTTGTTTCATAATACAAGTATTTTGGATGATCAGTTTTTCTTTGAGTTGGGCTTAAGTCCTCATCCCATGGGATTTTATAAATCGTGACTTTTCCGTCTTTCATCTTTAAATGATCTATAATTTTAATTTTTACTTACCTTTGAATAGTGCTTTCGAAAAAATTATTATTATTATTATTTTTTTGCTCAGGAAGATTCACCCTGAGCCAGCATCTGTGCCAATCTTCCTCTGTTTTGTATGTGGGTCACTGCCACAGCATGGCCACCACTGAGTGGTGTAGGTCTGCCCCCAGGATCTGAACCTGTGAACCCAGGCCACCAAAGTGGAGTGTGCTGAACTTAACCACTAGGCCATGGGCCCAGCCCTTGAAAAAGTTTTGAGATTAGTTTTTGATATTTCTCTTTTGTTAAGTATTTCTTGTTTTATTATATTGTAGTCAGAGAACATACCCTGTTAATGTCTTATTTTTGGAATTTACTAAAGTTTTCTTTGTAGTCTGGCCCTGATCAGTCTTTGTAAATATCCAATGCTGTATTTGTAGGTTATTAAGTCCTGTACATATCTACTGAATCATATTTGTTAATTATAATTGTGATACAGTTCTCTGTATTTTTTGGCGTACTTATGAGATAATTTATGAGGATGCATGTTAATGTACCCCACTATGCTAGTAGTTTTGTCTCCTCATTTTTCTGAAAGCTTTTTCTTTATATATTTTGACCTTTTGCTGCTTGGTGTATAAGGTCATACTGTGATCTTTTATCCATGATCTTCTTCCTTGTTTTCCAATGCAACTATGAGCTTATTCTTGTATTTATTTTTCTTCTGTCCTTTTAATGGGACTGGGCAGGGAGGAGAGTTACGTATGTATGTCTTAACCCTGAATCTGTTGGTTTTTAAAAAGAACGGTAAATGCAAATCACAACTTTGTCTTTTGAGTTTCTTTATGAGAAGACCGATGCTGCATGCAGCTCAGCAGTGAGCTATGTTTCCAAAAAGGCTCAGAGGGTTTTCTGTCTAGGGTCACATATTGAAAGTTTTTTGGATGCTCTTTGTGGGGGAGAGTAGAAGAGCTATGTCACAAGACATGTCATTACCACTTGAGACTAAAAAGATGCCTCCTGAGGTCATTTGCTGTGTTACAGATCTTTTTCTGCATCCCGTCCCTCCCCCTACAATCCAGCCTCTAAATCGACACAAGTGGGCTCTTTCTAAAAAGACCAGATCCTGCTGCTCTCCTGCGCAAAACCATGTACGGCTGCCAATAACCTGGAGAACCAAGTTCCGAGTCCTTGGCGGCACGCTCGAGGCTCCCAACCTTCTGGTGCTGTCCTTAGTTTCATCTCTCACTGTTCCTCTTCCCTGCCCCCTGGGACCTTCTGTCCCTTCCTCCAGACACTCTGATCTCTGTAGGTGTCATGCAGGTCCACCTCTCCCTCCCTCAGCTCCCACCTTGCTCCACTTCCCTCGTGTGCCTTCCTCTCCCATCTCTGCCTGACTTATATCCTACTCCTCTCTCATTTTTTCTCTGAAAAAATGGACTAACTCACGGGGGCTCAGTTTTCCCCTTCTCTAGAGGCCTTTGTAGTAGCGGTTACATTTTCTGGGGTCCAACTTCTCCTGGGGATGGGCGTGCATGGGATCAGCTCTCCCGTTGGCCTGTCAATGACTTTTGAGGGCAGGGCTGTGCCTGACTCATCTCCATCTTCCCAGGGTCTCAAAAAGGGTCTACCACATGAAAAAGGCTACAAAACACGGGGCTAAATCGAATCAGATTCTTGGACAGGGAAGGGAAGTGGCATCTAGTAGGAGCTAAGAACACAGGTACTGAGAGTATTAACTGATTACAAACCAAACTTTCTGGTTCCAAACTGGAGCTAAGAGCAGCTCCTTTTTGCTTCAAACAAATGGGGCTTGACGTGGAAAACAGACTGACAAGCTTTTCTTTCCCCGTTCCTAGGTCCAGTGTGAAGGAAAGACAAGGATTCACTAGCCCAGGGGTCAATAAAAGGTCCCAGCCTCTCACCCACTCTGGCAGACCCACCGGGACCTGGGAAGGGCGGGGGAGGGGACACTGGCAGCCTGAGGGTCACTGAGCAAGAGGGCTACCTTGCTGGCCAGCTGGACAGCAACCTTGCCGCAAGATCTCGGCAGGGCCACAGCGCCAGCAAAGCCGGTCACAGGGTTGATTCTCACTGTTCGTGAGAACAACCAAGCTTCCAGTGGCAGGGCTGTTTAGGCGCAAGGAGCCCAGAAATCCTTTCCAATTCTGTTTCTTTGTATTTAAGCAGAGCCTTTGTTCCCAACTTCAAGCGGCTGCATTAGAATCAAGTTACTGCAATAAAAAAAAATAATAATAAATATAATTATTTTTATATTTATAAAAAAAAAAAAAAAAAAAAAGAATCAAGTTGCATCCGCCCGTTTTATATTCAAGGCTGAGAAGTTGCGTCTAATTTGGAGGACAGTCTGCGAGCAAAAGCAAAATACCTGGTTACAAAGTGGTGAATTTAGGGCACCCGGATCCCCCAGCGAGGATTTTTCTGGGGACTTCCACCAACACATGCGTTCACACTTTGGCTCTATCATCTCCTAGCCATGCGATCTTAAGCAACTCTGCCTTCGTAAGCTTATTTTCTCCTCTGTAAAATGAAGATAGTAATAGTGTCTACTTCAAGGCTCTTTTTTGGTCAAGTTTAAGTGCAATAATGCGTGTAAAAACACTTAGCACAGTGCCTGACACATAGTGAGCACTCGGTAAATATGAGCCATTATTGCTATTGTTTTGCACCGTGCTGAGCAGGGTTGCTGTGGTCATGTGGTGGCAGCTGGGGGCCAGGACCCCTGCAGAAAGCAGCCACTTGGAATTCCTTCCACAGCCCGGTGTGTTGATGCAGTGTTCAATCAGGGCCCATTAATTCATTGCGAAAATAAGCCTTCAAAAGCGCCTGGAATTTGCAGCTCCTTCTCCTGAATTGATGCTGCACGGCACCACTTGATTTTAAGAATAATAAATGTTAACTCAACAATGGAGAAAACCCAGGCTGCTGCGTTCACGGGGGGGCCAAGCTGGTGGCTGCTGGTGTCACCCACTCTCTGGCTAGAAGCTGCCACAGGGTTTCCCAGCAGTGACTCAGCCCAAGGCCACAGCCCCCAGCACACATGGCGGGTGTGAAGGGGTCACACGTGTGTTGTTGGTGGTGAACAGGTGGTGGAGACAAGACTGGTGCCTGATTGAGCCGGTTTGGTGCCATCTCAGGGAACATACACAGCAGCTCTGCGAAGATGCAGAGAGGACGCTGCGGAGGAGGGGATGCTGGGAGAGTCCCCAGCGGGTGTGCGGGGGGAGCGGGCAGGAGGTGCCCTGGACTGGGCAGGGTCAGAGGTCCTCTAGGGTAGGAGTTGGGGGTAGTCTGCGGGGAGCTGATCTGCCCCCACATCTCATTAGTCCTCCGCTTCACCGCTGACTCACACAGCTCAGGGGCAATGTCGTGCCCAACTGAACCCACACTAAGCACACAGAGGGAATGAGAATCTGATCTATTTGGTGACTTCAGGGAGTCAGTTCACAACTGACAAGTGATGCTGAAAGACCTCCGAGTTCAAGAAAGCTGCTCATTGTGATTCCTAAAAAAACTAACTTCAAGACACGGACTATTACAGCTGCAAGTGACTTCAGAAATCCTTTAGTTCGACTGCCCAACTCAAAAAATGTATAATTTGTTTTTATTTTTATCAAAGTTACACATAATTTAAAGAGCGCAACAGGTCTATGAAGCTTGTTACAGAAACAGTCCTCCTCCCCTTTTCTCCACCCCCAGAGGCAACAGTCTTCAACTCTTCAGTCTGTTATTTTGGTACTTAATCTCTTATTTTTAAATAGGAGCTTGTAGCTGCCTCTTGGTTTTTCGGTTTTAGGCACTATCTTCTGGTTTCCCGCTGTGGATGACAAGGGTTTAGCTCTTTCACCCCCCCACTGCGGCCCCATTCCCAGATTGTGATGGTTTTGGTGAGACAACCCTGTGATGGGTGCAGTAGGATGCCTCTGTGGGTACCTATCAGCAGGATCACGAAATGTCCTACGCTTACTTTGCCTTTCTTGTTCAACCTTTTGTCTTCCATGCAGTTAATAATTGCCTTGGGTTTTTCGTTTCATTGTTTTTCTATGGACTTATCGCCAACCCAATGCCAAATTATCTAAATCTCTTCTCAAGGTGTTCAGACGCATTGGGTATTCTGTACCTTTCATTTTCTTGAAAAAAATCTGTGACTGAGCGTCTCCTGTCTGAGCCGTGTGTTCTCCCAGCCTGCCGCTGGGCTGTCGTCTGGGACCTCCTGTCCCATCATCCTGGAGATCCCCTCTGCCTCTCTCCCACGTTGGCCCTCCTGTTTCCTCCATCCCACGTTTCCCTTTCTCTGTTCACTCCCCCTGTCTGCTGGAACACATCTCCAGTGTCTTCCTGAGAAACAGTGCCTGGGAGGTAGATTTTTGACATCTTGCGTGTCTGAAAATATCTTTATTTGACCTTTACACATAATTGACAGCTTGGCTGGGTGAAGACTTACAGGTTGGAAATTATTTTCCCTCAGACTATTTAAGGCATTGCTGCATTGTTTTCTAGTTCTCCAGTGTTGCTAAGTTTTATGCCATTCTGCTTCTTGATCCTTTGTATGAAATTTGGAACCTTGTGGAACCTTCCTTTTGTTCCCAGTGTTCTGATGTTTTGGGGGCATGTGTCTTAGTCTGGGCTTATTTAATCCACTGTGCTGGATTAAATACAGCCTGGTGGCCTCTTTCAACTTGAGTCCTGCAGTTTTGAGAGTTTTTATTCAGTGTTTTGCTGTCATGATTTTCTCTCCTTTGTCTTCTCAGTTCTCTCTTTCTGAAACTCCCATTGTTTGTATGTTGGACCTTCTGGACCAATCCTCTAATATCTTATATGTTTTCCATATCTTTGTCTTTTGTTTTACTTTCTGGGAAATTTCTCTCAACTTTATTTTCTTTCTACTGGGTTTTTCATTTCTGTATAATTTTAGTTTTCAAGAGCTCTTTGTTGAATTTTTGTTATTCCATTCCTTTTTTGATGACAATCCTCTCCTCCCTGCTTTGATTGACAGCTATGTTTTTCTTTCTTTTTTTTTTTTTGTGAGGAAGATCAGCCCTGAGCTAACATCCATGCTGATCCTCTTTTTTTTTGCTGAGGAAGACCGGCTCTGAGCTAACATCTATTGCCAATCCTCCTCCTTTTTTTTTTCCCCAAAGCCCCAGTAGATAGTTGTACATCATAGTTGCACATCCTTCTAGTTGCTGTATGTGGGACTCAGCCTCAGCATGGCTGGAGAAGCAGTGCGTCAGTGCGTGCCCGGGATCCAAACCCGGGCCACCAGTAGTGGAGCACGCACACTTAACCGCTAAGCCACAGGGCCGGCCCCATATGTTTTTCTTTTTTTAAAGCTCTCGTTTCCCTGCATGGTCTCTGTGTCCTCCAATTTGTTTTTCCTCCCAAGTTTGTTTCAGTTCCTGTCTTTCACATTAAAGTTTTCCTTGAATATCTGGGGGGCCTTGGTTGTGGCTCGTATTTAAAATCTGACTGGAAGCTGGGCTTATGGGGGAGCCTGAGGATGGTGAGCTTCACAGTAGGTGGTCTTTGGGGAACCCCCATGTTGGTAGCTCTAGGTTTTCCTTTTGGGATTGTCAGATGACCTAGAGAAGATCTTCCCGTGTCCTGCTTGGCATTCTGGGAGCTGAGGGAGGGAAGAAGGCTGGGGGTGGGGTGAACATCGAGTGTGTGAACTTTTGCCAATCCCCCTGCTTCCCGCTGTTCCTGGTGTTCTCCAGTCTCTATTGTTTTTGTTTCCCCAGAGAGTAGAATTTCCAGGGGCTAAGCCTTCAGTCTTCTGTAGGTGTGAGGAAAGGGTCTTGGGATCTAGCTACTTTTTTTTTTGTGTGTGTGAGGAAGATTGGCCCTGGGCTGACATCCATGCCCATCTTCCTCCACTTTATATGGGACACCGCGACAGCATGGCTTGACAAGCGGTGCACCCGGGATCCCAACACTCGAACCCTGGCGCCCACAGTGGAGCACCTGCACTTAACGGCTACACCACTGGGGTGGCCCTAGCTATTTCTTAAATAGACTTTCAACCAATGACATTGTTTTAGTCACATTTTAACCTCCATTTCCAGTGGCCCATGGTAGTGGTGGTGGGTGGTCTGAGATGAAAACCAGGTTACTTACTGGTTTTCCTTACTCTTGATTGAGAATTCAGATCTCTTAGTTACAACTCCTCCAACTGCTTTCCAGCTTCCAAAATTGCATCTCAATTGTATCTTTTCACTTAAAAACAAAACAAAACTTTATGAGCTTATCCCTTAAATCATTTTATGTTGTTTTAGTGGGAAGAGCAGAAGTAAATATGTGTTTAATCTGCCATCTTTAATGAGAGATCCCCTTTTAAAATCACAAATAATACATGTTCGCTATAGAAAAACTAGAAAATATAGTTAAGAAAAGAAGAAAATACAATCAGAGTAATAATGCCTTGCCCCAGAAAAACTACTGTTAATACTATGGAGGTAGATCCTTCCATTATTTCATATATATGAATTATATATAAATATATTATATATATACACACACACTGATTGGGAATCAAAATATTATTTTTAACTATTTCCTCACTTAACAATATATTGTGAACACCTTTCCAAGTCACTATATATATTTCTAAAATTATTTTAATGGTTTATATTATTTCATGAAGTATTTCATAATGTAGTATATTTTTGTTTTTGTCTACCTATTTTTCAGGATCATAATAAAAACTCTAATAAATAATTCCTATTTCCAAAGCTTTCTGTAATCCTCAGTTATTTCCTTAGGATAAATTCCTAGAATCACTGCACCAAAAGTGCACTTATTATAATTCTTTGAATTCTCATTACCCAGGTGTCCCTCTGAAAGATGACGTGCATTTCACCATCAGTGTATCAGAGGCTGCTTTCTTTACCTTTGCCGATATGTGTATTAGATTTTAAAACACCTCGCTTCTGAGAGGCCCAAATGGTACATCACTGGTGTGGTCTTTTTTTTTGTGAGGAAGAACAGCCCTGAGCTAACATCCATGCCAATCCTCCTCTTTTTGCTGAGGAAGACTGGTCTTGATCTAACACCCAAGCCCATCTTCCTCTACTTTATTTGGGACGCCACCACAGCACGTCCTGACAAGCGGTGCATCAGTGTGCGCCTGGGATCTGAACCCGGGCCGCCAGCAGCGGAGCATGCGCACTTAACTGCTACACCACAGGAGCGACCCCCATCACTGGTGTTTTGATTTGTGTTTCTTGGATTACTGCTGAGACTGATCATCTCTTCCTATTCATTGGTGGTGTGTATTTCTTCTTTTCCGAATAGACCTCACAGTGGGTTGAAGATTTACAGTTACACTCAGAAGTGCAGAAATGCAACTTGCTTCATTTTTTATAACTAAGCTTCACTTGTTCCTGGCTCCCCCATTTTCGCTCAGCAGAAACTAACTAACTTTGATTCAAAGTAACTTACTGCTCCTTCACTTCTAGGTGAAAGCATCTCTTCTGCTCCCCCTCCCATCCCTTTGGGGAAGGATGGTTGGTCTCTTTACTACTCATAGGCGCCTTGGTCCTTGGGTGGCAGCCTCTGTCCCTGCTGCTGGCGTCTCCTGCTGTCCAGACCCCAGGGGCTGCAGAAGCCCGTAATGTTTGGATGCAATAATAGTCTTCAGATTCCAGGCTTTGACGCATCTCTGAGCCAAATGGGAGGTGAGAACAACTCAGGTGGAGGGCTCTCTCTGCCTCCACTTCTATTCCATTGATGTCGTCCCCGTCCTCCTCCAGGTGGCTGCCAAGGTTCTGGGTGGGAAACATACAGAAGACCCTCTGCTCTCCGCCTTATCTGGGGGTGAGGGAAATTCACTTCTGTCTCGCTCACTTCATCTCCTTTCCAATCGCTCTCTTCTCCTAGGAGAATTTAATTTCCTTTGCAGTGGAAAAACTGCTCTCACCTCCTGCCCAGCATCCTTCCAACTCTGTGCTCTTGGCCCTCTAGGCTTTGATCTTTTTTGTGGCCTTCAATGGTTAAGTTTGGAGCACTTGCTTTGGTGGCCCAGGTTTGGTTCCTGGGTGCAGACTTACACCACTCAAAGGCAGCCATGCTGTGGCAGTGACCCACATACAAAATAGAGGAAGATTGGCACAGATGTTAGCTCAGGATGAATCTTCCTCAGCAAAACAAAACAAAACAAAACTACTCTTTATTTTGCAAATCAAAAATACTCTGACTCTTGTCACATGGGGGTCTTTAAAAGCTCTGTTTTGAAAGTTAAATCTGAGCAATAAATTTTTCTAAGTCAATGGTTCTCACTCTTGGATGCTCATTAGGATCACCTGGATCCTTTTAAAAATCCTCATGCCTAGGCAGCACCCCAGAATTAAGAACTCCTGAGGGGTGTCCCAGTCATCTGTATATTTTCAAAGCCCCCAAGTGAGTCTAATGTGTAACCAGGGCAGAGAACGACTGTTCCAGGCTGTGCCTGCCCTTCCCATCCCTGGGACAGTGGGCTTAACCTCTCTGTCCTTGAAGGTAGAAGGGGCTCCAGGCACCTGGGGGACAAAGGTGGGCTCTGCCACTAAGGATGTGAGGGGTTGTCAGCACCTGGGGCTCACACCTGCATCTCAGGGGGCTTGGGGGCAGGAGAGGCTCTCAGCAGGTGCCGAGTCCTCTCAGCTGGTTTGACAGGCCTGAGATTGAAGCTCTGCAGATGGATCCCCCCCAGGGCGGAGGGAGGATGACCCTGCCCCCCAGGCAGGAGGCGGAGCACGTCCCCATTAACTGGCCTCAGCCAGGGGGCAAGGGAAAGGGCCTCCTCCTTGCTAGAGCCTGTCAAGGACCAATATGTTACAACATATGTTTTACAGCTTCCTGGGAGTTCTGATAAATCTCTCGAGACTCCTTTATTTGTCTTTTTTTCCCCCAAGGTTATGAAGCCAACTGTTTCTCTCAGCTTACAGATGTGCTGAGGCAGGGAGCTCATTTCCATCAGAAATTGGCCTCAGAGGAGGGAGGCTTCTGGGGGCAGCTGGCACTCTGCCCACAGGACAAGGTTGTGGGGCGGGGCGGGCATTGGCCGGGCCCCTCCTTGGCCATAATTCTCTGCATATAAGCTCAGAACCCAGGGAAGAAGGGTATCCCCAGGGCAGACCCCCCAGAGCTTGATAGAAAGACTTTGTTCTTTCCTTCACAGCTGCATACTTTTGCTTTCTATGTGCAAAGCATTTTGATGGAGGAATTAGGCACATCCCCTGCCCTCAGGACACCGGCCAGGTAGCAGGGGAAATAACACGGAACGACTGTAGCTTCCGTATTTTCCATCACCTACCGCACGTCAGGCACTGTGCTAGAGATCATATTGGTGTTAATAAAGCCTCCCACTCCCTGAGCTCCTGATACTGGCCCAGCCCTTTAGAGCACTCTGTGTTCCTCACAGGAGCTGTCCTTACTCTACAGACAGCACATTATGTCTTGCTACTGGAAGTGTGATCCTGGACCAACAGCATCGCCTGAGACCGTATTAGAAATACAGAATCCCAGGCTCACCCCAGACCCGCTGAACCTGAATCTGCATTCTAACACGGTCCCCAGGGGGGTCCTGGGCAGATTGTCACCCCCACTTTACAGGCGAGGAAACAGGCTCAGTGGGAATGGAGTGACTTGCTGAAGGCCACAGGGTAACCAGAAGTTAAGTGGGGCTGTGAACCTACGTCTTGGTTCCAAGACCTGCTCGCTTCCCACTCTGCAGTGCTGTTCACAGGACTCAAATGGTGTTGGTAAGGCTAGACTGCAGCACAGCTGGAGAGTTGAATACCAGAGAAGGAGCCCTCCCCAGCTTTCAAATGGGGGAAGAGTCAGGAGGTCTTCCTGGAAGAGGGGGCATTTGAATCAGTCCTAGAAGAGTGAGCAGGACCCGCAGAGAGTGGGGCAAGCCTACCAGAGGTGGAGGAGGCTGCAAGAGCAAAGACAGGGGGTGGAAGAGTGAGGGTCATTCACCAGAGCCTCAGCTTGGTGGCTGCTGTTAAATTAATTAAACAAGGAGGCCATTAGACCCACGTGGCTCTAATGCCTCGGTTTGTACGTAGGCAAACCGAAGCCTAAGCCTGTAAATCAAGGTTAAGAAATGGAAACCTGAGGACAGCCAGTCACAAACACGCTCTCCCAAACCCAACCGCTAATGCTGCAGCCAATCCCATCCTTTCCTTGCTTGGCTTCCGTCTTTTCTACGCAAGTCTTGCCCCTGGCTCCTCTCGGTGGAGCGCTCCTAACCACTTGTGGTTCCGTGCTGCCTGATTTGAATAGGTTTTTGTTCAAATAAACTCTTAAAATTTCTAATATGCCTCAGTTTCTTCCTTAACACTGTGATCTTCTACGTTCAGAAGCAACAAAGGATTCAAGGAAGGAAGGTGGTGATTCAGGAAAGCTCTGATTTCCCCTTGATCTGTGGCCGCCAGAGGGCCTGGCCGCACAGCCCCTGCCGGGGCCGCAGGATGCTGGGGAACCGACCTCGCTTGAGAGGCTCCCGGCCCGTGGCCTCTGCTTTTTTGGGTCTGGTGACCCCTTTCCTCCCATGATTCCCTGTTGTACCATGCCCCCTCAACTGCCCATGCTTGGAGATGGGCTCACAGAGACCCTGGCCCCTGGGCACAGAAACCCCACCTCTGGGTAATAACCAGTGGGCCGTCGGAAGCCATGTTGTAACCTTGTGTTAGTCGCAGTCAGTCAACTACCCAAAATACAGATAGTAACAGTGACGGTGCCTGTCAGAGACACAACCGAACATGGAAGGAAATTGATTTTATTTGTGCTATAGGAAGGGCTCCCCAGATCCGAAGATCAGACTGTCCTCGGGGTGGTTCTGCCTCACTTAGACTTTTGTGGGGAGGAATGGCCAAGTTATAGGTGGGGGATATTACAATTGGAGTTGTTTTTGTAGTCGGGGGAGTCCGAGCCGGTCATTGAACAGAAAGTGTTTATCTCTGTGTCTAGTTAGTTTCAGGAGGACAAACAATTCAGCTAATCGTTTATGAGACAGAGACTGGGAATTTGGAGGTTCTGTGTCTGCCCTCCTTGTAGGTAAACAAGTGGGGCATCCTTGGGTCTTCTTTCAGTCATGTGGGGAGGGATGGGTCTTTGCAGTAAGCCATTTGTTTCCAGAATACACTAAGGGTGGTAGTGGGGAGTTTCTTAACCAATGCTGTTTTCCAGGAGCACAGGGCTCGGGCAAATTTGAACATCATCACACCCCACATTCACAGAAGGTTTAAGGGGAACAGCCTGGTTAGAACGGGTGAGGGTTGGATGTTCCCTTGAAGTTACAATTCCATAGAAAGTACATTGTTTTTACTTGGCTTGCATATTAATAGAGATCAATAAAAATTGCAGAGTTTTCTAAGGATGCCCTTATTTACATTTTACATAAGGTTATAAAAGCGTGAATTTTTCACATCAATAATTATTACAATCCACACCTAATATGGTGTTAATAGTTGACATGTGTGTTAATAGTGGAACAGAGAATACGGAGAGTGGAGGAGGCAGGCCTCCACAGCCATCCTGTGGCGCCGTCACACGTTTCTTAATGGTTGAGATTTACTGCTGGGAGAGACGGCACACTGCAGCACAAGGCTTCTCAGATCTTGGTCCGTGGACGGCGTGTTTTAGAACCGCCTGGCATGCTTGCTAAAGGTGCAGACTCCTGGGTCCCCAGTGAGCTGCTGTGTCAGAATCTGGGAGTGAGGTGGAGTGGGGCTGGGGGGTCTGCACGTTTAACCAGCTCTCTAGTCCTTGCTGGGATGGGGGCAGGGAGGGCTTCCCTGTGAAAGAAGTTTCCCTGTGAAAGTGAGATCCGGAGAGTGAGGGGGGGAAAGGGTGAGAGAAGGAGCGTTCCAGACATGGGGACCAGAGTGTGCAAGGGCCCTGAGGTAGGAGGGCGCCTGGGACATTTGTGGGTCAGATAGAAGTCCTTGTGGTTGGAGAGCAGTTGGCAGGGAAGAGAGGGCTCAGGATGGGGCTGCAGGGAGAGCCCTGGGCAGGGTCAAGCACGGCTTTGAGGGCCCTCCTGAGCACTTTGGACTTTATCCTAAGAGATGTGGGAAGTCATTGAGGGTTTTAGTTGGGGGTGGGTGGGTGGGAGAGTGGAGATGTGACTAGATCACTGGCCCATTGTACTCAAAGTGTCCACAGCTAAACTCGTCCTCTCCCCCAGCCCTCAGCCTGCTCTCCCTCCTATGTTCACCAGTTCAGTGAGCGTCACTACCACCCACCAGCCACCCAGTCAGGAAGTCTGCTCATCGCCTGGACTCCTGTCTTGTCCCAAACATCTCTCGAGTCCATCTCCTTATCTCCATCCCCTCTCCCCAGCCACTGCCTGAGATCAGGAGGTGGGGTGGGAGGTGAGGAGCTGGGAGGGCCTTCTCTCACCTGAACTTCAGCCACCTGGGCTTTCAGCCTCCTGGCTCACCCCTCTCCAGCCATTCTCCCACCATGTAGCTAGACTCTCTCCAAATCCCCAGATGATTGCCCTCTGCCCCCAGAAACTGTGCTTAGCACAACAAGCCACATGAACAGATCCTTGCTCAGCCCTCTGGTCTCATCTGTCTGCTGCTCTGCGGTTCTACTGCCCACTCCTACTGAGCCGGGAACATGCTTACGGCCAGGCCTCTCCCCTCTGCCTGGAACTTCCTCCTAACTTTCTCCTGACTGTCTCCAACACGTCCTTCTTGTCCTGGCTCAAGGTCACCATCTCGGGAAGTATTCCTCGACCTTCCCAGGCTGGATTGGGAGCTCCCGCAGCCCCTGTCCCGCCCGCTCTGCTCGGTGGTGCTTAGCACATCATACTGCAAGGACCCTCTCTCAGTCTCCCCAGGAGACCCTGGCCCCTCCTCGGTGGCAGGATCTGGGTCTTTCTTCTTGTGCTCGCGGCACCTAGTGGAGCAAGTGACACAGGAAGTGTTGGGGGAGTAATTGTTACATCAGCAGGGGGTTCTCTGCTTCCCTAGGATCCCCTGCGAGGAGAGCTGATGGCAGCGTCAGCATGGCAGCTTCCATCCTGGAGGCTGTGGCTTCTGGATCTTCTCCTCCCAGCTCCTCACCTCGCACCCCACCTCCCAGCCTCTTCATTGTCTCCCCTTTGGCTTTAATTCTTGTGAGACCATCCAGGATAATTAAGAAAGAGAAGTTTTATGCTGTTTATGGGGCTTTGATCAAAGATTTTAATTAACCTACCTTGCTTTAAGCCTTTAAAAGTTCATTCCCCAGAGCTGACAATTTGATAATGGAATTAATGCTTCCAGGCAGAGTAGGGGGAGGAGGAGGCTCCGACAAGGAGGGCCTACTGATTGTCTCATTAACCCTTCCCAAGACAGGCAGATTTCAGCTCAGTATAAAAGATTGGTCTCAATCTGTGTTCCCTGATGGAATGAAATGCTTGGAGTGGTGGTGAGAACCCCGTCATTGGAGGGATGCTAGCAGATGCTAGACAAGCTCCTAGGAAGGATCTTAAAGCCGTGAGTCAGTCATCACATCACTGATCAGATTAGGGACTTGCCAGCCCTAGGATTGACTCTCTCCCTCCCCATGCCAGCTGGGGAGGGGCAGGGCAGCCTCAGCCTGGCCCACAGAGACACAGACCCAGGGCTCTGGTTTGAGGCCAATTCTGTATTCCTGATAACAAGATGAGGATTTAAGGCAGCAAACCAAGGACCCAAAACCGCTGCCAAAATCACCCTTCCAACCAGCGACCATCAAAGCTAAGCAGAGTGAATGTTCCCACCCCCCAGACAGAGACTATTTGAAAGCGGGACATATTTCATGGATTACTGTCTCGTCTGTGCCCCTCAGCAATAAGCACCCTGCTTATTGGTGCTTGTGGATTCATTCAAGTAGATGTTGAATGAGGTGAGTGAGGAAAAGCTCTCGTCTCCATCCCATCTGGTTCTGAGAGGACAGAAACGTTCAAGTCTTCACCAACCCTTCTATACTTATTTCCTGAGTCTCTACAATGTACCACGGGGGTGGGGAGGCGGTGGGGGTGCTTCTCATCATAAGCCCTTCTGAATCACTTGAATTTTTAAAGTGTGTGTATATATTAACTTGACTTTGAAATGTATATTTAACAAATGAAACAAACAGCATTTCCTTTCCTCTCCCACTGAAATCTCATACCAGGGGCAGAAAGCCAGATTCCAACGGGCTAAGTGTGAACTCTGTAGGGGTGACTTCAGCTACCTATTTGGGCTAGATTTTGAGAGAAACCACTGTATATCCCAATTATGTTCAAATGTCTTCAATTATTCAGAGAAAGAAAGAGCAACATTTCTTTCAGAGGCCGTTTCTGGAAGAGGCGTGTGGTGGGTGTGAAATGCCAGGTCGGACAAGAAGACCCCTTCCAGGCCTGCACGTGAGGAGACAAGGATGGCAGGGCCCTGGTTCGTATTCCTTCCCGGTCCCGCCATTGGAAAGGGGTGTTGCAGAGAGCAGGCTTCTTGGCAGGGAGGGCTGGCAGGCACTGGAGATGCGGAGAGAAAGTGCTCAGACGTCTCTTTCCACACCAGAAATTGGATGCGAGGCCTGGAGTTTTCCCACACCTTTGAGAAATTCGGATGAAGAAAAGGCACGGGTTCTCCTTTACAGAGATAAGAGACTTTTAGAGTTTGATTCAGCAATAAGGGAGAATAACAGCTGGACTTTTGGGGACAGTACTTATAATGCAAATTTTAATAAATAGTCACATTTTCGGGGAACGGTACGATGGACTGTTTGCTGTGGCCTGGAGCATCATGGGTAAGGAATCAGAATGCCTGGGCTCGGTCCTGGACCTCTCTGGGCCTTAGTTTCCTCATCTGTGACATGGGAACAATGGGAGTGCCTGCCTCCCAGGCTGTTGGGGGGATTAAATGGGCTAATCCACTTGGCTCCTGTATTCCTGCGGGCCAGGCACAGAGGAAGTGCTCCAGAACTGGGAGGAGCTGCTCTTCATTACCGCTGTTACTGCCACGTAGGATCTGCTGTCTGAGCCGGGAGAGCAAGCCTGGGGCGTGAACAGTCAGATCCCGAGGCGCTGCCCTTCCCTATTGCCTGAGGAGGAAATAGCCGCCTTCTGAGGTACATCTACAGTTGTGTGTCCTTGTGAGGCTGCGCCCACACAGCCTGGATTTCCCGCTGCGGAAGGGGTCAGGATTGCACGTAGATGCCCCCGGGCTGTGAGAAATGCAGCTTTGGTGAGCTCTTGGAAAGAAAGCCTCAGACATCCAGAGCAGAGAGTCTCAAAATTCCTGCGCGTCAGAATCTCCCGGGGGAACTCCCTGAAATGCAACTTCCCAGGTTCGATGGGTTATTGGGTGGGGCTGCAGCATCTGCATTTTAACCCAACATCCCCACGTAATTCTGAAGCTGTTTCCTTAGATGGCAGTTCCCTGGGACATACGGTGCACGGGGTTCTGAGAGGGGTACCCCTGTGCTCCCTCAGTGCTGGCGTCCCCCTGGGCTGAGGGAACTTGGGAGGTGCCAGGTTTCTAATCAGGGTCCTCAGTGCCCTGACTCTGATCTCGGCTAAGCCCTGACCAGGAGCATAAACTGAGTCTTTGGTCACAGAACGAGCTACAGGCTGAGCCCTGATCTTTGCCATATACTTATCCCAAATCCTTACCACATACTGACCTCTGTCCATGACCTCAGCCTAATCCCGACTGCACTCACCAATTAAGCCCTGACCTCAGACACAGACTCACCCTTGCCCTTGACCCTCCTCAGGCGTAGCCCCAGACAGACAGCCCCAGACAGAAGCCCAGCTCATCCAGCTGACTCTCACAAGGAGGTGGATGAATGAGGGAAAGGGATGGATGGCTCTGTGCAAGGTGTCCTCCTCCCCCACCGCTGGTGACACAGATGAGAACCATGGTCCCCGTTGGTGGTCCCTGGGTGGGGGCGGCGGGAGAGATCAGGAACTTAGGGGCTGTGCGTGGCTTTACAGGCCCTGCTCTGGCTTCACGTGCAAGGCTGATTAATGTGCATCATGCCTCCCTCCTTCCCCGAGCGCCTTCTGCAGATCATTGCCTCTCTGATTAATTCCTCAGAACAAACCACTGGGCACTTATGTGGAGACGGAATGGAAGATCCCAGAGGCCCTTCCCAGTGCTACTCCCCAGGCCCTTCCTGAGTGCTCAGTGCTGAAGTGTCTAAGGCGCCCAGAGGCTGGTGCCCAGGCTTGGATCAGAAAGCAGATAACTTCTGCCTCCGGGATGCTGGGTTTGCTGGTGCTTTGGAGACAGTTTCACACTAGAGCTGGCTTAAGTGAGTGACATTTGACATTCTGATTTGTTAATTAAGTTACTTATTAAGTTACCAATGTAGAGGGTTAAATCTGTCAGTAGGTGAAAGTGGTTCTCCTTTACAAAGACAAGACAAACACAGAATTTATCTTACCCCCACCATCACCTCCATCACCATCACCACCATCGTCATCACCATTATCATTATAGCATCATCATCGATCTCTATGTGCACTATGGGAAATGCTTTACCTGAATTATTTCACTTAATCTTTAAATACCAGGAGTAACTTTGTGTACATGAGTATCACCACTGACAGGAGAGGCCCCGTCACTCCACTGAGTGCAGGACCAGGAAAGCAAATTCCTCAGTGGACTCGTAGTTTCCCATTACTGGCCTCTGAAGCCTATGAAATCCATATAATTTCTTTGTTTCCTTGGCTGCAAGGAAATTCTAGAATTTCTTTCAATTGCCGTAGCTTTCCTCAGCTGAAGGTTTCTCAGTATACCTTTCCTCTACCCATCTGCCTTGTTTCTTGATTCCCAATTAGGAACAAAAGAAAAAAATCTTGTTTTTATGGCATTTGAGTCTGCACTACAAGTAAATATGGGTACAAACAAGCTGACATGTTGAGTATTATTCTAAAGCCAACGTGCCGATTATGTTTGGGCTTCTCTCCCAGAGTGGTGGAGGAAGAGCCCGACAGGCTCACCCTCCAGATAATCACCATGAACTCTAGATAAAATATAAAAACCCCGAAGGCTCTGAGGAGTGAACAAAAGCAGGCAGATTTTAGAGGGTATTTGAAATTTGGAAGAAGGGACTGGCATGAGGTAAGTTTGCCATTTTTATGACTTTTAATCTGAAGTAAGCTGTAGCCATGACACAGCATGGGGCAGGGAAAACTCGGAGAGAAAACCCACTATCTTTCCAGCCTGAAGAACTGGAGGGCAGAGCCAGAGGGCAGCTGCTGGGAAGTGAGGGAGGAATTCTGGAAAGGAGAAATCAGAGAAGGGAGTCTCAAATTCTGTGAGGAAGCTCTGCCCATGTCTCTGGCTGATCCCTGAACCGTGTATGCATGGTTGAGACGCCAAGTGGCTTGCAGCAAGGGCCAAAAGAACCGAAATGAACTCTGACCTGCTGTCTGCTGCAGATGAGACAGGGTTGGTAGCCTGAGTCTAACCAAGTTAGGTGTCTGTTGAACAAAGACAT